>NC_139458.1:89687500-92187500 GCF_057233095.1 Heloderma suspectum
TTTAAGTATGCATTTAAATGCATTGCTATAAAATATGCATTCTATGTGTATTTTCTCTCCAAGTATGCACTTCTAAATGCATTTTATTCCATTTTTAAAATTTATTATTACATTTATATCCTGCCTTTTTTCCACTTGCAAGGAACCCAAGGTGGCTCACATTGTCCCCCTCCTCTCCATTTCATCCTCACAACAACGCTGTGAGGTTAGTTAGGCTGAGAGTTGTTGACTGGCTCAAAGTCATCCAGTGAGCTTCATGGCTGAGTGAAGACTAGAATCCAGATCTCCCAAGTCTAATGCTCTAACATTAGACTTGTTAGAGCATTCTAACATGTTAGAATGCTCTAACAACTACACCACACTGGATTATATGCATATTTATATGAATTTTGGTATTTTTTTTAACCAAGAACTGCACTGCAAAATTCAGAGATGTGCACATTCTGCAATATCCACAAAATTCAGAGATGCAATAACTGTGTTCCTATCTGCATGTTGGGGAGGTGCAAATCAGGACAGTTTGCACCAGAATTTGCACAGGGAAAACAACTAAGATAATAACCAATATCCTTAATTTTTGACATCTCTAAACAGTGCATGCAGCTTAAACGCTGCAGTGTTTTGTAAAACCTTCAGGAAGCATCATGATCAGCCATATGGCATCGTTGTTGTTGTTTTTCTCCTTGGCTTGCTCTCAGCACATGAAATTGTGTAATTTTCTCCTGTGATTAAATGTTACTATTGTATTAATTGGCTCAAGTGCTTTCAGTGGCAATAGGAAATTGTTTGCTTTGCATTTATCCAGAATAATTATAACACTCCCATCTAATGTCAGTTCTGCCAACATCAAAAGAAATACATATATTACATACCATAATATGTATGGGGACTGAGACAATTTAGATGTCATATATGTTAATTGGTGATTACTACTGGAACTACTGATTAGTATATGGACAGTTGTGGAGGATAGAAAGAACATGGTAGCCCTATTTAGGCATTCAGGATACTGGTAAAGTAAACACATGAGAAGGGGGACTGTATTTCCATTGCCCTGTATATGTTAGGGGTGCACGAAAGCCACTTACCTGGTCTCGCAGCTTGCTTCGTGGTGGGGGGAGGTGCTTCGCTGTTCCCCCCGAAGTTCAGGCTGGGGGGGGAGGCTTCCCTCCTCTCCCAGCCGAAATTCAGGCCGGGGAGGAGGCGCCTCGCCTCGCCCGGCTGCGAAATAAAAAGTAAAAAAAAAAAACACGCCCCGGTGATAGGCTACGTGACGATTAACGTAGCCTGTCACGGCTAGATCTGCAAAGTCAGCCATGATAGGCTACGTTAATCATCACATAGCCTATCACGGGTGACTTTGGGAAAAAAAAAAAAAGCGTACGCAAATGGCGGCCCCCATAGGGAGCCACCATTCGCGTTCCTTATTTGGTCGCTGTAGTCTACGTAAAGATTTACGTAGACTACGGCGAAAATAAGGGCAACGCAAATAGCGTTGCCCTTATTTTCGCTGTAGTCTACGTAATCTTTACGTAGACTACAGCAACCAAATAAGAAACGTGAATGGCGGCTCCCTATGGGGGCTGCCATTAGCCGTACGCGCTTTTATTTTTTTAAGTCACCCGTGATAGGCTACGTGACGATTAACGTAGCCTATCACGGCTGACTTTGCAAATCTAGCCGTGATAGGCTACGTTAATCGTCAACGTAGCCTATCACGGGGGCGTTTTTTTTTTTTTACTTTTATTGGAATGGCGGCAGCAGCAGCCAGTCGAAAGACCGGCTGCCGCCTCTGCCCCTGTCGAAGACCTGCCGAACCGCTGCCGGGACCCGCCGCCGGGAGGGACATTCGGGAAAGGTAAGTCCCATCCCGGGGGGGGTGGAGAATTTCTCCCCGAAACTACTTTGGGGGGCCGAATACATTGGCACTCGGCCCCCCGAAGTTTCGGGGAGAAATTCTCCCCCATCCCTAGTATATGCTGAGAGTGAATGTCTTTTTCAGAAGGGAAGAGCCTCCTCTTTTGATGGGGACTCTCCAAACAATTTCAAATCCTGATATTCCTGTGTTGGAAATCAGGTGGAGAGCGTCTACTGACAGATGAAGCTCTGCCCTTCAGAAAGTCACCCTCAGTATGTTGAGGGCAAATGAAAGAGTGATGAAGGGGTTGGGGCTAGTCTGCCCGGCCTCCCCACACCTTGAATTCCTGCTTCACTGGCATTCTGAACCTCTGAAGACAACTTAGTTTCCCCTCTTTCATATATATATCATTGTAACATTAGAAAAACTCTTTATTGTTATGTTTTGTGGCTCATTCTCATAACATGAATGTCCCCCACCCCGAGATGTTGCTGGACAACAACCCCATCATTCACAAATATCGCCCATGCTGTCTGTGGCTGTTGGGAGTTTTAGTCCAACAACATCTGGGGGGAGACAGCCATTCCCCACACTATTCTCAACGCTTACTACAACAAGCTTCCATAGTCCCAAATTCTCTGGTGGCTATGGAGATTCCGAGTTTATAAAAAAAAAAGAGAAAAAAAGCCTTTGGATATTAAATAACATACACAGTCTCTGCCTGGTTTTTCTGATCATAATAACAATAATGTTATTCTGTTTGTAAAGCCTTTTTCATGCACTTGGATGTTAAAAAATGCTTTCAACATATAGGATGAACCTTCCCCTTGAAAAGGAATATCCTTATAGCCAGTGCAGACGTTACTGAAACTGGCTTCTCTGCACAAATAGCTGTGTTCACCTGTGATCTACTTATGCAAGCAGTGTAACATCAGAGGATGAGACTCACAGAAGGTCATGGCCATTAGCTTAGATGATTTTAAAAGGGACTGGATAAATTTATGGAGGATAGGTCTATCAATGGCTGAAAATCATGATGGTTATATGTTACTTCCAGGTTCAGAGACAGAATGCCTCTGAAGGGTCAAAAATGCATGTTACTTTTAAGGTGTAGTTAGCACAAATGTGTCATCCCCCCACCCCTTTTGCCTCAAATGTAAGTGCAGTGGACTCAGTATGGACCAAGACCATAGCATGGGGGTTAGAATGCCTTTAACCCTTTGTCCTTCAGTGCATATTCTATCTGGATCCCCACACCTGCGATTTACATTGGTAAAAAGTAATTAATTGAAACGAATTGATCACTATTTGGCAAAGAAAATGGCTAGTGTGGGCTGATCAGGATTGGGGCTGCAGCAGGGGGCAAAGGATTAAAGTCTACACACACACACACACACACACACATACACACACACACCATGCTAGAGATCTGATCCATATCCCTGCACTTACTTTTGAGTCATAGACTCCGAGTAGCCTTAGTGTCAGTCACCTTGGGTTGAAGGTACTGCTGCTGAATGCCAGGTTGATGAATGGGAAAACAGTCACCATCAAGGACTTGATCCTGGAATGGCTGTGCCGACCTGGCCTGCATCAGAGAGACCTGGTTGGATGAGAGTGGGGGAGTAAATCTCTGCCAGCTTTGCCACCTGGGCTGTCCATGTTGCATCAGGCAAGGCCTGGGGACGTGGAGGTGCAGTGGTGTATCGTGGTTCTATATCCATGACCGGATGCCCCATCCTGCAGTCTTCTCTCTTTGAGTGTGTGTACCTGAAGGATGGTGTTTGGGACAGAATAGGGATTCTGTTGGTGTACTGCCCCCCACCCCCCATAAAGCAGTCTCCTTTATGGAGCTATCTGGGGTGGTCTTAGGGGTGTGGCTGGAGTCTCACTGGCTTGTGGTGCTGGGGGACCTTACCTGCTGAGGCCACCTTGTTGGGAGTGACTCAGGACTTCTTGGCCTCCATGGCAATCATAGGACTGCTCCAATTGGTATCTGGCCCCAATCATTTGGCAGAACTTTGGTTCTGTTTTTGTGTGTGTTGGATGGGATGATGGCGATTTGGGGTGAAGAAACTTTCTATAGTTCCATTGTCATGGTCAGATCATTCCCTGGGGACTTTAGACCTACTGGTATTCAGAGCCTCAGAAGGTGGAGGGAGTGATTAAGATGGTCTGTCCCAGGAGGCTGATGGAGCATGATTTTTTACTTTATTTTTATATAATTCTTTTCAGTACAATGAACATGGGCTAAACTAGGGGTGCACGAAAGCCACTTACCTGGTCTTGCAGCTTTTCGCAGTGGGGGGGAGGCGCTTCGCTGCTCTCCCCCTGATGTTCAGGCCGGGGGGGGAGGCTTCCTGCCTCGCCTGGCTGAAATTCGGGCCGGGGGGGAGGCTTCCCACCTCGCCCGGCTGAAATTCAGGCCGGGGAGGAGGCGCCTCGCTTCGCCCGGCCGCGAAATAAAAAGTTTAAAAAAAAAACGCCCCCGTGATAGGCTACGTGACGATTAACATAGCCTATCATGGCTAGATCTGCAAAGTCAGCCGTGATAGGCTACGTAAATCGTCACGTAGCCTATCACGGGGGTGTGGTTTTTTTTTTTAGTTTTATTGGAATGGCGGCGGCGGCGGCAGCCGGTTGAAAGATCGGCTGCCGCCCCTGCCCCTGATGAAGACCCGATGAACCGCCTCCGGGACCCGCCGCCGGGAGGGACATTCGGGAAAGGTAAGTCCCGTCCCGGGGGGGGGGTGCGGGGTGTGGAGAATTTCTCCCTGAAACTTCTTCGGGGGGCCGAACACGTTGGCGCTCGGCCCCCTGAAGTTTCGGGGAGAAATTCTCCGCCAACCCTAGTCTAAACACAGCCTGAACAAGTTGAAAAAAGAACAATCAAGCATAATCTATTTCAGTTAGAATGCATAGAGTACAGAATTGCAAAACTTTCAAACTGAAATTATTTTTCCTTACTAATTCAGCTAAATCTTATAATTATCTTGAGGAGATCTGGATAATTTTCTGATGGCTCTTGGAGATTTTCCTGTCACAACAGCTGGACAGGGAGAGTGTGTACCTGTTTTTGTCTGCTGTACCTCTCAGTACAGCAGACGTTCAGATGTGATATCTTTCTGAGATGACTCTCTGGGGATAGGACTTGGAGGCACTTTCTATGGTGGCTCCAGTACATCTTAGAGGGGCAATTTCAGAAGGTGGTGCTGGGGAATTCCTTTTTGACCATATACCTGTGGTGCGCCTCAGGGTTCCATCTTATTCTCCATGATATTTAACATATGCATGAAACCACTGGGCCATTTACGCCTGAAACCTTGTGTATATTGGCTATTCACAGTGCCATTTTGTGGAAGAACAGATCTGTGCATATCTGTGCCCACCATTTTTTTCACAAAATGGTGGCCACAGAGATTGCCAGACAGGCCCAGGGTGAGTGTAGGTGGTTCAACGAGAAAGGGGGGGCAGTCAGGCACCTGTTAGGCATGAGTGGGGGCAGGGGCTTGGCAGGTGCACAGAGAACTTGGATGGGGGGAGGGGAGCACCTATTCATCCCTACATAACATCAGCCCCCTTTCAAACCACAACATGTCTTTAACAAAGGGACAAGCACATGTTTGGCAAGTGATGAAGGGCAGGAGCCCATTGGGATGCACATGTGACTGTTGAGCCTATGAACTAGAAGAATTCCCCATGGATCTATATCTCAAAGGGCAACACTAACTTCCATCCATGAGGCCCTACATGGGGGGGGATCCTTTTCTTTTATGACATACCATAATAAGCATTGGTATGCACCAAACCTGGCTAATCCAGTAGAAAACTATGTAGTATCTATGTGCAAAATCTGGGGCAGATCGGACAAGGGGGAGCTTCGCTATGCCCCAAACTGACTTTTTGTCCCTGTGGGAAGAACGCACAATCATAACTATGGGTGGCCTCACCAGGCCACCCACAATAACATGTTGATTTAAAATTTCATTAGCAACAATTTATACTGCTGCTATATATTTTAATAAACTTCTTTTTGTTCTAATTTTTCTCTAACCTTTTTAATCATATGATGTTTGAAAGCAATTTTTTAAAATATGCTAGATAAAAATTATTTAATCTGTTAACTATGCAATTTTAATATGTGAAAATCAAGAAAAATACATTTTTAAAAAAGAGAGGAAACTGCAATGGTTTTGCTGCAATTGTCTGCTACCTCCTCCACTTAAGGTTTACTGGTTTCTAGGCTGAAAGGTAATAAGATGAGAGACTACTGGAGAATATCTGTTTGTGTCTGTGTTCACAAGAGAAGAGTGCCTGAGAAACGTTAGATTTAATAGTGGAGATATCATATCTCTGAGATAGCTAGAAATGCCATCATGGGACAATAAGACTTAAAATCCATATTCTAAAACAAGAAGCATATGCTTAAACCCAGACATATTGAACAGATAAGGGAACAAACCCCTTGTCTCATGCTGTACGTGTATGCTGTGTGTGGCAGATATCAAGTGAAAAATGAAATACAGAAACTTGGAATTTAACCCTGAGGATTAAAAAGGTGAAACTTCCAGATAGCAAACACTGGACAGCCAGTAATGAGGTGGAGAACACCAGACAGAGGTGAAATAGGAAAACAAGGTGTCTTTTCACACAGCATTTGCTTTGCCCAGGAGTGGATGATAAACAATGTTTTTGTTTTTCCTTGTGTTCACTGCTGAAGATTGCCATTTGCTGCGACCAATGAGATAAATCCAAATCTTGCAGAACAGGTTGAAAGAAAGCATCCAAACACCTGACAAGTCTTCATTTGCAAACTTTATTTTGTTGAATTCAGCAGCACAGGGTCAGTTACATTCATCCATTTTAGCTTCACCTGGCTCAAGACAAATCACAGTAAGAGAATACTGAGCCTAAATTTGGGTGGGCATTATAAAAGAAGGTAAAAACTGCCTTTCCTCTTCTGTATTTTAGTGGGGGCAAATTTCAAGGGTGGCAGGGGGCAAATTCACCAGCGTGATGGGGGAAATCATTGGTGGAAGCCATTTTCCCACAGAATGTCCCTTGGAATAACACTACATTATGATGTTTGGGGAATTATGGGGATTTCAAAATGATAGCCTGTAGCATGGAGGAGATGGGAAGGGTACAGGTGAGTTTCACACACCAATCCTCAGACCCCTTGCCATATACTGAAATGTGCCCCAACATCTGCTGCAACTGAATAGAGTAGTGAATATTTAGGGGTTATTTTGTCACAGACAAGTCACATAATTTGGGGTTTAAATATAGGTTATGAGTAGGGATAGTTGAGAAAAATGTTCCATCCAAATTTTTATGCACATTTGCCAAATTTGCACCTCCCAATCCAAGTAGAACCATAGAACCATAGAATAGTAGGATTGGAAGAGGCCTTGTAAGACCATCGAGTCCAATGCTCTGGTCAAGGAGAGAACTGGGACACACAGTTATGCAGCAAAATTCACACTTTTCCAAATTTTATGCTGCAGACTGCAGTTCTCCATTAAAAAAAAAAAGTGCACATTAGGGATGTCCACAAAAATGGACACCATAGTGAAAACTACACATAGACACACATTATAATGGGGAAAATAGCTCCTCAAAACTGCATACACTAGTAAAAATGTATGCATAAACATATAGGCATTGGGGGAAGTGTGCACAAGAATGCATATTAGGATAACTTTTGTGCAGATTTTAAAACCAAAATTCGGACACTGATGCAGAATTGGACCAGAATGAATGTAAGGTCAGAAAAATGAGAAATCAAGAAAACTCAGATTAACAGATTTTCCCATCCCTAGTTCTGAGTGGATATCTCAGGCTAAATTATCTGACATGAGTTTGTACTGGATTCATAAACATCCATCATGAGTTTGTACTGGATTCATACAAATCTATTATCTTTATTTCCCAACTTGTGAATTGGCCTTCAACCCATCACTTTTTAGTCTCTTCACGCATCTGATGAAAAGGCTGATGATAATTATGAGGTTGTAAGTCAGATAGATTCTAAGTTAGGGACTACATGTCACATGGCCAAGTAGATTCTAAGATTCTATATGTCACATGGCCAAGTAGATTCTAAGATTCTTAGATTCTAAGTTAGGGACTACATGTCACATAGCCAAGTCACTTTTCCAAACCCAGAAACACCACTTTTCCATAGCAAAGAAGGAATTCTCTGTTCATCCACACAATTTGTTCATCTCATAATTCAGTGGCAAATTAAAATCAGCCTTTGGGCAACCACTTGAAAATTCTTCCTATTTCTTTTTAAAACTCCAATTTGCTTGATGTTATTCTGTGCTTGTGCATTTTCACACTGCCATTTCGGAACTGTATGTAGGGTTGGTGGAGAATTTCTCCCCGAAACTTTGGGGGGCCGAGCGCCAACGTGTTCGGCCCCCCGAACAAGTTTCGGGGAGAAATCCTCCACCCCCCGCCCCCCGCACCCCCCCTGGGATGGGACTTATGTTCGCTGAATGTCCCTCCCGGCGGCGGGTCCGGCCGGCGGTTCGGTGGGTGTTCAAGCTGGGCGGGAGCGGCAGCCGGTCTTTCGACCGGCTGCCGCCACTGCCATTGCAATAAAAGAAAAAAGAAAAAAACACCCCCTGATAGGCTACGTGACGATTAACGTAGCCTATCACGGCTAGATTTGCAAAGTCAGCCGTGATAGGCTACGTCAATCATCACATAGCCTATCACGGGTGACTTAAAAAAAAAAAAAAAGCGTGTACGGATAATGGCGGCCCCCATAGGGAGCCGCCATTCCTGTTCCTTATTTGGTCACTGTAGTCTACGTAAAGGTTTACGTAGACTACAGCGACTAAATAAGGAAAGCGAATGGCGGCTCCCTATGGGGGCCGCCATTAGCGTACGCGCTTTTTTTTTTTTTAAGTCACCCGTGATAGGCTACGTGACGATTGACGTAGCCTATCACGGCTGACTTTGCAAATCTAGCCGTGATAGGCTACGTTAATCGTCACGTAGCCTATCAGGGGGTGTTTTTTTCTTTTTTCTTTTATTGCAATGGCGGCGGCGGCAGCCGGTCGAAAGACCGGCTGCCGCTCCCGCCCAGCTCGAACACCCGCTGAACCGCTGGCCGGACCCGCCGCCGGAAGGGACATTCAGCGAACGAAGATGTTCAGTGACTTTGCAGATCTAGCCGTGATAGGCTACGTTAATCATCATGTAGCCTATCAGGGGGCGTTTGTTTTTTTTAAAAAACTTTCGCGTTTGCGGCCGGGCGAGGCGGGAAGCCTCCTCCCCGGCCTGAATTTCGGCCGGGGCGAGGCGGGAAGCTTCCCCCCCAGCCTGATTTTCGGCCAGGGCGAGGCAGGAAGCCTCCCCCCTGGCCTGAACTTCGCGGGGGGAGCAGCGAAGCGCTTCCCCCCCACCTCAAACGTCCTTCGAGGACAGGTAAGGGACTTTCGTCAACCCCTAACTGTATGGAGGGGGAGACACTATGTTGCCTAGGCACCTTTGGAATGCCCTCTTTCATTCTGCATTCGGCCCCCCGAAACCCATAGCGGAATGGCCTCCCCCCCGCCCCCCCGCGGATTCTCCCCCCCCCCCGCGGATTCCCCCCCAGGACGAAGCTTACCTGGGGCAGATGTTCTGGTGGTAGCGGCTCTGGCGGTGGCTCCGGCGGTGGCGGCTGGACTTTCGATCGGCTGCCGCAGCTGCCATTTGCATCTGCTGTTTACCATGATAGGCTACGTAAGTATTTACGTAGCCTATCACAGCAAGCTAAAAAAACAACAACAGCATACACAAATGGCAGTGGCTATGGCGGCCACCATTTGCGTTCCCTTTTTTTCGCTGTTTTAGCCTACGTAAATATTTACGTAAGCTATTACGGCAAAAAAAGGGGGAACGCAAATAGCATAGTGGGCGCTATTTGCGTTCCTTTTTTTTGCTGCAATAGCTTACGTAAATATTTACATAGGCTAAAACAGTGGGGGGGGAAGAATGCAAACGGCACCCACTACGGTATTTGTGTTCTCTTTTTTTTCTCTGTAATAACCTACGTAAATATTTATGTAGGATGAAATGGCGAAAAATAGGGAACACAAATGGTGGCCACCGTAGCCGCCGCCATTTGCATACGTTGTTTTTTTTTTTTGGCCTGCCATGATAGGCTACGTAAATACTTATGTAGCCTATCACAGCAGCCTGGCTGGATGCAAATGGCGGCCGCTACGGTGGAACTCCGGCCAGAACTCCAGCTGTGGACAGCCCTGGCTGGCTGCTCCGCAGAGTCACCACGGAGCGGAGCCGGCCGGGCAGGATTCCGGGGGTGGGGGACCAAATCACCTCCCCCCCTTCAAGGATTCCAGGGGTAGGGACAGAGCACCTCCCCCCCATCGCAAATCACATCCGCGAAAAGGTAAGTGATTTTGTACATCCCTACCTTTTTGTGAGCTGCATCCCATTTGTTCAACTGGGCCAACCATTTGGCAGAAGTCACTCTTATTCGATTCAAAAGGAAGAGGAAAAGAAAGAACAGAACAGGAAAAACTCCTATCTGGTTTTATTGACCGCAGCCTAGAGCATGGCTATGGGTTTATTGAACATTCTCAGCTTGTTTTCCATTGCATTCTCTCTGCTGTTGTGTTCTATTGGTGTTCCACTGAAACAGTAACGGAGCATGACATACCTGCAATGGCAAGCAACACAGGAGGTGCATTTTGTTCAGCAACTGAATTGTTTACAGTTTTGTCTTTTGCTTTATGAATGTCGCCAAGACATTCACAATATGCTCGGTACTGGGAATTCTCTGCACACTGCATCAACAACATGGCTAGCAACCACGGCAGGCTTTTCTTTTTTGAAAATGTTCAGATGATATTATGGCTGAAATCCAACTGATTTTCCAAAGGCATTTTCTAAGTTCTTAAAAATAGAACATGAGAGTATTCATGCAGATTTTAGCCATCTGAAATTAGTAGCCTGAAAACCCTGGGTTGTATGAGATTCTAAGCATCTAAACCAGTCAATGTGTACAATGGGAGATAATGGGGAATGAGCTGGGAGGATGGGGGAAGAGACTGTAAAACACCCTCAAACACAATAGCCTTTATCAACCATGCCTTAAAATACTGTACCAAGAACGATTTCTCCCTTTACCCGTTCTTCTTCTTTAAAACAACAACAGCTATTGATGATTTTTTTTTAATATACACTGTGTCTTTATCACACTACAGTGTGGCTGTGAGATGGCCACAGTTGTACTACAGCAGACTTCCTCAACCTGGTGCCTCCCCCCAATGTTTTGGACTACAACTCCCAGCATTCCTTATGATTGAACATGCTGCCTGGGGCTGATGGGAGTTGAGTCCAAATGATCTGGAAAGCACCACACTGAGGAAAGCTGACATAGAGGGTGGGGTGATGTATATGGAAAGTGTCAGTGAACTTTTCAGGGTAGCAACTGGAAGCCTCCCTCCCTAATGACTAGGAGCAGCTCTCTCAGGGATTGAATAAAATGAGGAGAGGCATATACTGAGTTGGATTTGCCCAAATTAAGGATTCCCACAAAAACTGCTACACCTATCCTTCTGAAATGTTGCAGTTTTCTTACTTAGGGCTAGAGTGCAGGACTTTAGGCCTGGAGCCAAATCCAGCTTGCCTGGTGTCTGAATCCAGCCCTCTGGGTTCCCCCACAGATGGCTATCCCCTTCCACTGACCCCACCCACTTTCCCTTGACTACTGATCATTTGGTGGTTTCCTGGCTTTTGTGCTTTGTGCTCCCCATTCTAAAAGGTTGACATGCCTCTCCGAAGGCTGAGTTACTGGCAGTAAGAGCTCCAAGCTAAAATAGGCTGATATTTTGGGCCCACCTTTTTGACTTCAGCTCTTCCCACCACTGGAATATGACCCCTGAGAGCTCTGAAATGGAATTCTAGCTGAAAGAGGCTTGGTGAATTAGGGCCACCTCTAGGCTGTCTGTCATTTTTGGAACAATGGTCCACAGGGAGCATGGAGAGATAGGGATGTTGGAGAAATCCGCCGCGGATTCAAATGAGGCCGAATTCTTTTGAATCTGGCTGCAGGAATCCACGGCGGATCGGCACCACTTACCTCCACTCCAGGAGGATTGGCGGCGGAACGGCACTCAGCTGCTTCTTGCTGGCCAGAGCCGTTCGCCTCCTCCCTGCCGATCGCCATTTCTTAAAATAAATAAATAAATAAATAAAAATGGTGATCAGCAGGATGTGCCCACAGACTTATACATGAATAGAGCCATGAATCTTGCATATAAGTCAATGTGTCCATAGGCTTATACGCAAGATTCACGGCTCTATTTTGCGTATAAGTCTATGGGCACATCCTGCCTATCACCATTTTTTTTTTTTTTTAAGAAATGGCAATCAGCAGGGAGGAGGTGAATGGCTCTGGCCAGCAGGTGGCAAGGTAAGCAGCCCCCGAGCTGCTCCAGAGGATTCTCAGTGGGGGGAAAGGAAAGGATCGCCTCCCCACCATGGATTCCCCACCGGAACGGACGATGAGGAATCCGTACATCCCTATGGGGAGATAAGCAGGTTGATTTTGGAGATGCTCAAAATGTCAAGGCTGCTTTTGCACAAAACCTCTGCACCTATTCATCCAAAACTTGGCAGATGTGATCCCCTCAGAAAGCGCAACTTTCCCCCCAAATATCATCCAATTCTTCCAAGAAATTGTGTGCTCCACACAAGAAAGGTGTGTAGCGCATAAACCACTGCACTTATTTTTTTCTGAAATTTGTCAGACAAAACCCCTCTGATGGGCCTGCTATGACTGCAAATATAATCCAATTCTGACAAAGAGAAAAAATAGTTCTAGCCATTTTTTGCTTTCCCCATGATAGTCAATGGGAGGAACAAATCTCAGCTAGACTCAGGTTCAGTACCCAAATAGAAGTGGCATCTATGGAGTGATCATCTATGGCTCCACTTTGGCTAAGTGGAGCCAAATCAGACCTTTTTTGGAAGTGCCCAATTGGGATCCAAGTCGAATCTTGAAGTTGGTGCACACCTCTAATATCAACCATGACAAGATGCCTTTGAATGGGAATTCCTTGTGCTTGGTGGCATTTGCAGCAGAGGAGGGGAGAGAAGATGCATTATGTGAGTTTAACTAGTCTTGTTTATGAAATATGGGGGCTATGGAACATAGAACATTCAACACTGGCATTCTAAGAAGGGCCTTGGCTGACATGATGGATAATGTTTTGACGAAGTCAAGACTTATTTTGCATTGCTATTATCATCCTTTTTAAATCCCGAAAGGTCAACTGTCAGAAGGAGTCAAAGTTTATAATCTTTTCTCCCTCTGCTCAGGTTTTCATTCAGTAGAAAATGATGATGAATTTCAAGAGAAAGTGCTATTTCAAATCTTTCACAAGGCTGGAAGCTGGCATTGAGGATCTGTCTGTATATGTCAACAGAGAGCTCAGTGAGTACATAGAAAATGGAGAATATATATATATATATATATATATATATATATAATCAACCTTGATCTGTACATGATGACTTCTGATTCAAAAATCATGAAAAATGCTGTTAATTTGAAATGGTTTCAAAGTATAAATATCAAGGATATTAAGAGGCAGCCATTACTATATAGGGCAGGGGTGGGCAGAAGGTGGATCTCCAGATGTTTTGGACTTCAACTCCCAGCAGTCCTGACCATGGGCCAAGCTGGAAAAGGCTTCTGGGAGTTGAAGTCCCAAACATCTTCTTCCCACCTCTGATATAGGGAACCCATGAGATTTTTTTCTCAGAGTTTCTGTTTCATAGAAGACAAAAATGTAGTTCCCTGAACATTCCTTCTAACATTACAGGGAAAATGCACTGGTAGGACAAGAAGAACATGTAGGGCAGGGGATGATGAAGGAAAGTAGTGCAAAGCCTTTGATGTGGTCAAGTAAAGGTTGGTCATGGGAAGGGAACCTACTTTTCAGAAATGTTAGAGAAATAGATACTGTGTCCATCAGGCATGATTAGATGTCTTTTTTGAACATTCAGAATCTGTACTTATGTTATTATACTGTTATTGTTTAGGGTAACCATAAGAAGTGAAGAACTTGTATTGCCTATGAAAAAGTGCTCAGTTGTATCCACTAAAAAAAATAATGCATATGATCCAATGATCCTGTGAGTTCTGGTCACAGAAACAGCACTTATGACCTGCTATTTTATAATTTTATTATTTATTTATAATATTTCTAGACTGCCCTTCATTCTCTAGAGAAGCCTAGAGTTTTCAGCACCAACACAAGCCTATTTCATAGCAATCCCAGCTGTCACTAAGAAAAAACGGGGGTGTGTGTTTTGTGTTTTAAGTGGAGTGGGTAGAGCATCTTGATGGATGTCCAAAAAGGTGTCTACAAGTGCATTGGTGCCCACGAGCACCACATTGCCTACACCTGTTCTATAGTAAGAGCATTACAGAATTGGAGCACCACCATGGGAAAATGGTGGGACCATTTTCCAATAGAAGGGGAAGCTAATTCTTGCCAATTATCCTTCCCCATGCAGAACATGGGGGGAAAAAACCTTCACAAAATCTGCTCTGGAACGTTGGAGAATCCTCTGCAACAGCATAGGAGGTGGTGTGTGTGTGTGTGTGTGTGGGGGGGGAATCTAAAATGATATTTTACCCTTTTGTTAGCAGGCAATTCTGCTGAATTGAAAGCCCTTTCATTAACTGAAGGACTCTTTCTGTGAACTGAAGGATACCTTTGGCTCACACTCTGTGATCAGTGGTTGAAGTTCTATGTTGTCAAGTCAAAAACTGCAGTGGCTTGGGATCTGGGGCACTTCAGAGGAAATGGAGGGGGGAATAGTGGGCTTCAGGGGGTGGGGAGGAGACAATGTGGAAGCCCTGTTTCACAAGCAGTAGCCTTCTGATGGTGGGAGAACATTTCTGGATCCCAGCCAATGTGTGACTTTATGAAATTGTTGCATGGAGAAATGGTGTTGAAAGGGTATATTAGCAGATTGCTAATTTGTGGGACTGGATACATGATGTAACACATCCATTCAGTCAATAGGCACAGGAGAAGTAGTTTGCTAACTGACCAGAAAAAGGAGACCGCAGGAACAGAGCAAACAGTGGACTCCGTAGAGTAGTCTCTGCTTTGGTGTATGAGGAAGAAGAGGGACACTCGCCATGTTTCTGTGCCTGCCTCAAGGGGAGAGTAAGGAGAAGCAGGCTAGCCCTGTCCTCTGTTACCATCACCTCCCACAAGTTGGAGGGATAACACCTGAAGCAGGGAGCGTTCTCTACTCATGCAGAATTAGAACTCTGGAAAATCAGTTCTGAATCATGCAAAGAGCCTTTATCAATAGAAAAGATTCCCCACTTCAGAAGTTATTCCTCCAAATTCATCAACTGCCCGGTAGGAAAGGAGAACGAGTGAGGGA
The DNA here is from genome assembly GCF_057233095.1 of Heloderma suspectum. Taxonomy (NCBI): domain Eukaryota; kingdom Metazoa; phylum Chordata; class Lepidosauria; order Squamata; family Helodermatidae; genus Heloderma; species Heloderma suspectum. The sequence goes on from NC_139458.1 coordinate 89,702,796, forward strand.
GACAGCAGCAGGCAAGGAAACATCAGGCCTGTTCCAGTTGGACTGCCTCTCCCCTGAGAGATGAGAAAGGAAGCAGGGCCATTCCACCAGCCCTGCTAACAGTGTTGTTATTTTTTTTCCTTCCCCCCCCCTCCCTTTCCTTGTGGGTTGTGCCTTTTTAGATTGTAAGCCTGTGAGTCAGGACTGTGTCTTCTTTTTGCTAATCAGTCCCAGTGCAAGCTCTCCCACCACACCACACCCCTTCCCCTTCCCATGTCATCCCCCATCCCTTCCCTTTACTTCATTGTGTCCCCTTCCCTTTATCGCAACCCCATCCCCTTCCCACATCACTCCTCCTTCTCTTACAGCATCACCCCTCCCTATCACCCACACTTCACACCCCTTCTCCTTCTCATCACTGCATTGCATCCCCTTCCCACATTGTGCCCCTTCTCCTTCCTGCACTGTGCCCCTCACCCCTTCCCCTTACTATAACCCCCACCCCTTTTCCCCTTACCTTTACCACCAAGCCATGCAGCTGGAGGAAGCAGCTAGCATGGCTCTTCAGAGAGCCCACCAGACTAAAATGCCTGGCTCTGAGGGAGTCCTTCCTCAGAGCTAGGCATGAGAGGGGTTTCCCAGGAGACCACTTGTACAGGTGATTTCCTGGGATACCCCTCAAACAGTGCCTGGCTCTGAGGACAGACCCCCTGAGAGGCAGGAATTTTGGCTTGGCCAGTTTTCTGAAAAGTCTTACTGGCTGCTTCCTTGGCAAATGTGGTTTTCTAGAGGGCAGGTGCTCCAGAGAGCCCCACCAGCCACTTTCTAGCTGTGGCAAATGCAGTAGCAAGAGTGGCTGGCAGGGCTCTCTGGAGCAATTTCTGGAGGTGGCAGGTCCTCCTGGCAGGAGTGGGGGGGGGAGCAATGCAATTTGCTGCTGCTCCCACTCCACTGAGGTGCGGGCTTCACCCAGCCTCATGGGAGGGCCAGCCCTGTTGCTGACTGATTGTGTGCTGCACAACTTTGGCTGAGGAGTATGATAAAAATATTTTAAATAAATAAATGAAAGGCTACAGAGAGAGGACAGCAATGACAAATCTTGATAAAATAGTGAAGAGCAGAGACATCACATTGACAACAAAGGTCTGCATAGTTCAAGCAATGGTATTCCCCATAGTAACCTATGGCTGCGAGAGCTGGACCATAAGGAAGGCTGAGCGAAGGAAGATAGATGCTTTTGAACTAGGGATGGACGAAAGTCACTGACCTGGTCCTGCAGCTTGCTTCGCAGTGGGGGGGAGGCACTCCGTCCCTCCCCCTGAAATTCTGGGCGGGGGGGAGGTGCCCCGTTTCTCCCCGCCAAAATTCTGGCCAGGGAGGAGGCGCCCCATCCCTCCCCGCCAAAATTCTGGCCGGGGGGGAGCACCCCACCTCTCCGGCCACGGAAGTTCTTCTCCTGCCGGGACGCAAAAGGCGGCGGCCATAGCCACCACTGTTTGTATCCCTGGCCTGCAGTCAGCCGTGATAGGCTATGTACATCTTTACGTAGCCTATCATGGCTGAGTTTGGAAAAAAAAAAGCGCGTACGCAAATGGCGGCGCCCATGCGCACTGCCATTTGCGTTCCTTATTTTGGTTGGTGTACAAAATGAAGCAGGACAAAGGCTAATCGAGTTTTGCCAAGAGAACACGCTGATCATAGCAAACACTCTTTTGCAACAGCACAAGAGACGACTCTACACATGGACATCACCAGATGGTCAATATCGAAATCAGATTGATTATGTCTTTTGCAGCCAAAGATGGAGAAGCTCTATATAGTCAGTAAAAACAAGACCTGGAGCTGACTGTAGCTCAGATCATGAGCTTCTTGTTGCAAAATTTTGGCTTAAATTGAAGAACGTAGGGAAAACCACTAAACCATTCAGGTATGACCTAAATCATATCCCTTATGAATATACAGTGGAGGGGTGGAATAGATTTCAGGGATTAGACCTGATAGACAGAGTGCCTGAGGAACTATGGACGGAGGTCCGTAACATTGTTCAGGAGGCAGCAACGAAATCCATCCCAAAGAAAAAGAAATGCAAGAAAGCCAAGTGGCTGTCTGATGAGGCTTTACAAGTAGCTGAGGAAAGAAGGGAAGCAAAAAGCAAGGGAGAAAGGGGAAGATATATCCAACTGAATGCAGAGTTCCAGAGAATAGCAAGGAGAGACAAGAAGGCCTTCTTAAATGAACAATGCAAAGAAATCGAGGAAAACAACAGAATGGGAAAGACTAGAGATCTCTTCAAGAAAATTGGAGATCTCAAGGGAACGTTTTGTGCAAAGACAGGCATGATAAAGGACAAAGAAGGCAGGGACCTAACAGAAGCAGATGAGATTAAGAAGTGGTGGAAAGAATACACAGAAGAACTATACAGGAAAGATCTGAATGTCCCTGATAGCCATGATAGTGCAGTCACTGAACTTGAGCTGGACATCCTAGAAAGTAAAGTCAAGTGGGCCCTAGGAAGCATTACTAACAACAAAGCTAGTGGAGATGACAGTATTCCAGCTGAGCTATTTAAAATCCTAAAAGATGATGCTGTTAAAGTGCTGCATTCAATATGCCAACAAATTTGGAACACTCAACAATGGCCGCAAGACTGGAAAAGGTCAGTTTACATTCCAATTCCAAAGAAGGGCAATGCCAAAGAGTGTTCAAACTACCGCACAATTGCGCTCATTTCACATGCCAGCAAGGTGATGCTCAAAATCCTACAAGCTAGGCTTCAGCAGTATGCGAACCGAGAACTACTGGAAGTACAAGCTGGGTTTCGAAGAAGCAGAGGAACTAGTGATCAAATCGCCAACATTCACTGCATCATGGAGAAAGCAAGAGAATTCCAGAAAAACGTCTATTTCTGCTTCATTGACTACACTAAAGCCTTTGATTGTGTGGATCACAACAAACTGTGGCAAATTCTTAAAGTGATGGGAGTACCAGACCACCTTACCTGTCTCCTGAGAAACCTGTACGAGGGTCAAGAAGCAACAGTAAGAACCAGACATGGAACAACCAATTGGTTCAAAATTGGGAAAGGAGTACGACAAGGCTGCATATTGACACCCTGCTTATTTAACTTATATGCAGAGTACATCATGAGAAATGCCGGGTTGGATGAATCAGAGGTCGGAATTAAGATTGCTGGGAGAATTATCAACAACCTCCAATATGCAGACGATACCACCCTAATGGCAGAAAGTGAAGAGGATCTCAAGAGCCTCTTGTTGGGGGTGAAAGAGGAGAGTGCAAAAGCTGGTTTGAAACTCAACATTAAAATAACGAAGATCATGGCATCTGGCCCCATTACTTCCTGGCATATAGAAGGGGAAGAAATGGAAGCAGTGACAGATTTTACTGTCTTGGGCTCCAAGATCACCGCAGACGGTGACTGTAGCCATGAAATTAAAAGACGCTTGCTCCTTGGGAGGAAAGCTATGGCCAACCTAGAGAGCATAGTAAGAAGCAGAGACATCACCTTTCCGACAAAGGTCCGTCTAATCAAAGCTATGGTTTTCCCAGTAGTAATGTATGGCTGTGAGAGCTGGACTATAAGGAAGGCTGAGCGCCGAAGAATTGATGCTTTCGAACTGTGGTGCTGGAGAAGACTCTTACGAGTCCCCTGGACTGCCAGGAGGTCAAATCAGTCCATACTAAAGGAAATCAACCCTGAGTGCTCATTGGAAGGACAGATACTGAAGCTGAAGCTCAAATATTTTGGCCACCTAATGCGAAGAGAAAACTCTCTGGAAAAGACCCTGATGCTGGGAAAGACTGAAGGCAAAAGGAGAAGGGGACGGCAGAGGATGAGATGGCTAGATAGCATCACCGATGCAATGAATATGGACTTGAGCACGCTCTGGGAGAGAGCGCAGGACAGGAAGGCCTGGTGTGCTATGGTCCATGGGGTCACGAAGAGTCGGACACGACTGAATGACTGAACAACAACAACAAAGTCTACATAAATATTTAGGTAGACTACATTGAAAATAAGGGCAATGCAAATAGCGTATGTGCTTCCCCCCCCCGAAGTCAGCCGTGATAGGCTACATAAAGATTTATGTAGCCTATCACAGTGTTTTTTGAAAATCTAGCCATGATAGCCTATCACATTTGTTCTTTTGTTTTGTTTTTACTTGGAAATGGTGGCAGCGGCAGCCGGTCGGAAGACCGGCCGCCGCCACCGCCGAACCGCCACCACACAGCTTCCGGGAGCCGCCGCTGTCAGGGACATTTGCCGAAGGTAAGTCCCATCCCGGGGGGTGGGGGGGGTGGCGGACCGTTTCTCCACCAATTTCAGGGGGCCGAATGCATTGGCATTCGGCCTCCCGGAGATTCGTGGAGAAATTCTCTGCCATCCCTATTTTGAACTGTGGTGCTGGAGGAAAGTTCTGAGATTGCCTTGGACTGCAAGAAGATCAAACCAGTCCATAATCCAGGAAATAAAGCCAGACTGCTCACTGGAGGGAATGATATTAAAGGCAAAACTGAAGTACTTTGGCCACATCATGAGAAGACAGGATACCCTGGAGAAGATGCTGATGCTAGGGAAAGTGGAAGGCAAAAGGAAGAGGGGCCGACCAAGGGCAAGATGGATGGATGATATTCTGGAGGTGATGGACTCCACCTTGGGGGAGCTGGGGTTGGCGACGGCTGGCAGGAAGCTCTGGCGTGGGCTGGTTCATGAAGTCACGAAGAGTCGGAAGCGACTGACCAAATAAACAACAACACAGAGAGAAGGGGCAGAGCTAGCATGCTTATCCTTGCTCCCTCCCCACTTGTGTGTTGATTCTACACAGAAGTAGAACAGCTGGACAAGGCTGATAGAATCATGGTGAACACTTTTAAATGGAATTCTAAGAATAAATTGTTATACAACTCTCTGCTATTATAGGGCTACAGTGGTGCTGTATGTTAAGGGTAATGAATCATATGAATAACATTAAGGGATGAATCATATTCCACCACCACAACCACAAATTGGGGGTGGCAGTATATTTTATGGGTTATACTCAGAAAATGGCCCAATGAATTGATCTGAAACTTGGCATTGTAGGAGAACTTGATCTGAGAATGGTTCATGCCAATTTTGAGGTAGAAAAGGTAAGAAATGCCTAATTTATAAGAGCATCAAGTTTGATGAGTGACCTCCAGCAGTTTGACGGGTATTGTCTATTTTCTTTCTCATACACTTAGGTGAAGTTAAACTTTACTGGATGATTTTTCTGTTGTACAGCATCTTTTGTGAAACAATTTGTTATGTCAGATTGCAGTACAATTGGAGCTGCATCAATAGAGATGGCCATCATGGGAAAATCCAGCCCTTTTTAATTTTTGTGAACTGCCCAGAGAGCTTTGGCTATTGGGCAGTATAGAAATGAAATAAATAAAATAAATACATTTTTATGCTTCCTGGATTTCCCTGGAACCCCTGGCTCAGCTTGCATTTGTGAGCCAAGCTGCGGGCTTCTTCCTGAAAGGTGGGACCTCTTCTCAGGGGATCCCCTTTAAATCGAGATTTTCCTTAGATTGATATTATTTTAACATAAGAATTCTTTTAAAAACTCAGTCATCATAATAATTTCTTTTGTCTCTGCCTGTGTGTGCATGTGTATTATTCAGCCACAGTTGACTGCTTCTATCAGACAGTGGCCTCCTTCTTCACCTGGCTTCATTTTTACCTCAAAACTGCTAGGCCTCAGTGCCACTTTTGGCTTTTACCAGCCCTCCAACCCTGTATCTCTTAAAGGGAAGTGGCTGCTGAGTCCCTTGTAAGGGCCAGATGGTCTTATACCAGGTGCATGAGAGACAGAAATTCAGTAGCCACAACTTTACCTAGCATATGAGGATGGATGCAGCACCTGTAGATATTCTGCCTGTTCTCCAGCTGCAGGGCCCTTGGGAGGGAAAGAACAGGCCTGACTTTATTTAGTAGCTCTTTGAGTTTAGACTAGTGTTTCTCAAATATAACATGAATTTCTAATTATTCTCTAGACAAGGTAGAAAGTTCAGGAAGACCATATTCTCCGAATCAGGGTATTTCAGATGTTATTGTTGATGGTGATTATGACAATGATGTTTTTAAGGGTAAATTCACCAAAATGTACATCAGTGATTTTTAAAAAATCTTTTGTCATATAAAACTCTGGAAGAGGATTTAAGATTTTCTAGAATCTGGAGGTTCAGGATCCAAATTTGGGAATGTTGCTGTTGGATTTTCAGTAAGAAAAATCATATCCTAATATCATCGAAAGCTAATCTGACTATGTAAATTGATTTGGATTTTATCTAAAACATTCCTATGTTTTAAAGAGAATAAGCACTTGGAACCAGTACTGTTTAAATCTGCATGTATTTGTTGTTGTTGTTTCTGTGCTGTCTAACAATTTGGTGAGCTTCAACTTCCACACCCTGGTAAATTTCTGATTGCCCCACCCACCCTGCACACACACACACACCCCACACACACCCCAGTACATAAACCATTTGGATTAAATAAAGCTGTATTCATTTTGATCACTTCGCAGAATTTTATTGCAGTAGCGGGGTTTTGTTGTATTTTGCTTCCAGGATTTGTGTTTTATTCAGCAGACAGTTCAAGAGCCTCTCAATATAAGTAACAATAATGACAAAGCTGTGTATATATTTTAGCACCTACACAGTCACCTTCTGGCTATCTTCCTAATTATAATATGTGAAATACCTTTACATATTGTGCCAGGTAGAAGGATTTGGCTTTCATCACATACTTTTATCCTAGTAAAGCAGCTAGGGATAACCGCAATGTGTGTGCATCATCCTTCCAAATGAGGGTTGGATACAGATTTAGACACATGCAGCTAGGCTAGTGGAGGTGGACTTCCACATCCTCTCCCCAGAGCAGCCTCTCCAGCCCCCTGAATATACTAAACAGAAGGTTGGGGGACCCTGTTGAATCAAGTGAACTGTTGTGTGTGTGGAAGGGGGATCCCCCAAAACCAGACACAAGCCCCTTCCATGAGTAGAGCCCTTCAACCTATGGAGGACAGATCCTAGATCCAACCCCAGATTTTGGTCTGAGAAAGTCACATTACAAAAGCTCTGCTATAAAAACTGAAGATTCCACCCAAGCTGATAGTTTCCTTATAAGCTGGAGCTTCCAGAGCACTGTCCAGAACTCAGCTGCAGCATATCAGAGGTTTCTGGAAGAACTCCTCCTCATGAGGAGGGCCCTACTCACAGTATTGTTTACTGTGGTTTTAATGTTTTATATCATTTGTATTGTTTTATTGTGTGCTCTTTGGTTTTAATTTTTGTGAACCACCCAAAGATCTTCACCTATTGGGTGGTATAGAAATGAAATGAAATAAATAAATAAGGAATCCTTTATATATCCTTTGCATATAGATATTCCTCACAGGGTTTCTTCTGGCCTGCCTTTTGAGACATCACTACTCTCCTGTTTCAGAGGTGGAATTGCCCTCCGCTTATGGGTAGGGAGCCATGGTAATCTCTTCCAAGGGCCCAGGCTCCTCCTGTTCTGCTGGCATGGGCTGTGCCTGTCCCTTGATGTTGTTTGTACCTGGGAGCTCTAGGTCTTCCTCTGAAGGGAATCTCTCCAGCAGGGGCATGGCTAGGGATGCTGGAGAAATCCGCTGAGGACCCAAATGAGGCCAAATTCCCAGGAATGCAACCTCCAGATTCTGCAGCAGACTGGCACCCCCTTACCTAGCTCATCTGCCATAGTTTGCAGGATAGCTCTCTGGCTGTCTAAAAGGCACAGCGGCTAATGGTGGCTGCCATTAGCCTATCATAGGAAAATTAGAGCTCTAAATTTCATTTACAGCTGTAAAGCATTTTCTTCTATGTAAATTGCAGCATATAAGGCCTCAATTGACATAGAAGGAAGTGCTTTATGGCCACAGATGCCATGAACTACACAATTCACAACCTTAATTTTCCCACAATAGGCTAATGGTGGCCACCATTAGCCTATCACACCTTTTAGACAGCCAGAGAACTACCCTGCAAACTATAGCAGGAGTGGCAGAGCTCCAGGGAAATCCATGGGGCCCTAAGTGGCCTGGATTTCCCTGCAGCGGACCACCCCGCCCCCGGACCAGACATCATGGGGTTTGCCCATCCCTAGGCATGACACATTGTTTTCCTCTGCATTCTTCCAAAATTCCAATTTCTTGCTATTTCTAAATTATCTGGGATGATTCCTGGCATTAACATCTGTAGTGCAGATTTTATAGTATATAATAGGCAGGTAGATTTTATTCTGACAGCAGGTTGCCCTGACTTTACACTGATAATGTTAGTGAAGATACTCATTGTATAGTCAGGTTTTGATCCCCAAATGTCTGTATCTAACCAAGTCTTTGTTTGATGATCATCGAAAATGATTCGTTATTGGCAAAATCAGGCAGACACTCCTGTGCATATTTATTTATTTATTTATTTATTTATTTATTTATTAAATGTATTAATTGCCCATCTGACTGGCCACCCAGCCACTCTGGGCGATGTACAACCCACCATAAAACAATTTAAAACAATAAAATTTTACCATAATTTTTTTTTAAATACCCTAACCCACCCCAAATGCCTGCCTGAACAACCACGTTTTTAATGCACGACGGAAGCTCATTAAAGAGGGGGCATGGCAGAGTTCCCTAGGGAGGGAGTTCCACAGAGTGGGGGCCACCACAGAAAAGGCCCTCTCCCTCGTCCCCACCAGTCTAGCTGTCCTGGCTGATGGGACAGAGAGAAGGCCATCCGAGGCTGATCTTGTTAAGCGGCCTGTCTGGTGTTGCTGGAGGCGCTCCTTAAGATAGGCTGGGCCGGAACCATATAGGGTTTTAAAGGTCAAAACCAACACCTTGAATTTGGCCTGGAAAACAACTGGTAACCAGTGCAACTCCTTCAGCACTGGAGTGATGTGATCTCGCCAGCGGCTGCCTTTAATCAGGCGAGCCTCCGCGTTCTGTACCAGCTGCAGCTTCTGATCCGTCTTCAAGGGTAACCCCACGTAGAGTGCATTACAGTAGTCTAAACGAGAGGAGACCAGGGCATGTACTACCGATGGGAGCAGATGGTCGGGAAGGAAGGGGCGCAGCCGCCATATCAGATGGAGTTGATACAGCGCTGTTCGGCTCACAGCTGACACCTGAGCCTCCATGGACAGCTGGGAGTCCAAAATGACCCCCAGGCTGCGGACCTGGTCTTTCAAGGGTAGCCGTACCCCATTCAACACCAGGTCAACATCCCCCAGCCTCCTCTTGTCTCCCACCAAAAGTACCTCGGTCTTGTCAGGGTTCAGCTTCAGCTTATTCCTCCCCATCCAGCCACTCACCGTCTCCAGACATTTGGACAGGGATTCTACGGCCAACCTTGGTGAAGATTTGAATGAGAGGTAGAGCTGTGTGTCATCCGCATATTGATGACACTGCACCCCAAACCTCCTGATGATAGCCCCCAGTGGCTTCACATAGATGTTAAATAGCATTGGGGAGAGGATGGAACCCTGTGGCACCCCACAAGTAAGTGGCCACGGGTCCGAAACCTCCTCTCCCAGTGCTACCCTCTGGTACCTGCCGGAGAGGAAGGACCGGAACCACCGCAATACAGTGTCTCCAATGCCCAACCCCTCCAGGCGGTCCAGGAGGATACCGTGGTCAACGGTATCAAAAGCCGCTGAGAGGTCGAGGAGAACAAGGAAGGAGCATTCACCCCTATCCAGAGCCCTCTTCATATCATCCACCAAGGCGACCAAGGCCGTTTCTGTCCCATGCCCAGGCCTGAAGCCCGACTGAAATGGGTCTAGATAATCAGTTTCTTCCAAGTGTGCCTTCAACTGCACCGCCACCACCCGCTCAATCACCTTGGCCAAAAATGGCAGATTTGAGACTGGGCGAAAGTTGTTCAGAACTTGAGGATCCAAGGAGGGCTTCTTTAAGAGCAGTCTTATCACTGCCTCCTTGAGGGCTGATGGCATCACTCCCTCCTCAAGGGAGGCATTCACAACAAATGTTCATACAAATGATACTCTCCTCAGAATGGCTCCATTTCACTAAATGTTTTATATATTGAAAAGTCAATGACAGGCAGCTTCAGAACTGGTGCTCTGGACTGAATTCATTTTAGTCTCTTGTCACTGTCATTTCTTGATTGTCATGGCTTACAACAGCAGCATTAGTAAGGCACTGAACAAAAATCTCATTTCTATAAGGTTGATTCAGAGAATAGCAACAAAATGGCTGCTTGGACTGTGCTTCAGAATTACTTTCTGAAAACAGTCTGGTATATTATACACAATGTTGTTCCTTTGACTTCAGATCCCTGAATGGTACAGGTGAATAGTTTCCAGAAAACAAGAGTGGAGTAGATTACCTTGAAGTAATTATCCTATATTCTGTAGGGGTGAAGTGTCACTTTCACTATTGAAGCATGGAGGATGGGGGGAGCATTATAACAACCACCCATGTGTCTGGAACAACAGCAGGCAACAAAGGAGTCGAATAAGCTGTGCTGAGTCACACACAACTGATCTTTCCTATTAAAAAAAATTCCAAATGAAGTAGTGCTTCCGTGTGAGTTCCCAGTGGCTTTTGCTGATAAAATTCCAGTGCCACTGTAGCAATTTTGCTATATTGTTGCTTCTACAGAATAAAATAGATTAGGTTAAGAAGATTTGGTATCTTTTGTTGAACCAGTTCTACTTTCTAGACATGCATGGGTTTTCAAGACTCAAGCATAGGGATGTGTGACACTAAGAATTCTGTTCTGTTTAAGCCCAACGGGATCTTGCGCTGTTTCCATTCCAGTAAGCGGCAGTGGACTGTAGCAGATCCCACCTCCATTCTAACACAGTTGGGGGGGGATGATTTGGAAAAAAACCCCACCCCATCACAATCCCATTTGTGCATATTGCCGCCACCATTTTAAAAAAATCAGAAATCCATGTATTGGATCAACTCACTAGAGATTGAAATAAAAGCAGATGAATTGGGTGAGGTTACATATCCTGGATTGGTATATTTCTCCCTGCCCCCCTTCTTGGCATGCTTTAAGTTAGAGGTGGGGAATTTGTTGCCCTACAGATATTTTGGCTTTCAACATCATCCTTTGTCTTTGGATATGCTGGCTTGGGCTGATGGGAGGCCAAAACATCTGGAGGGCCACAAGTTGTCCACCTCTGGGATAGAAACTCTCTCAGAAGGTACAGAATTCTTCAGATCTATTGTTGCTAATGCTTTAGTCCAACCATCTTGCAGGTTTTATATAGCTGCCATATGGAATTGCTGGTGTGCTCATGCTCACTGGATTTACATACCTGCAGGGATGTTGTTATCATTATGTCATCCCAAGACACACCACCTGTCGTTTCTGGAGTGCTAACTCTGCTAACTTTGTCTATAGATTTCTGTGGTATCAGGTGGAGCAGGTGAGGAAAAGTCACAAGGAACAGACATTTTAAGATGCAAAAAGGAATCCAGAATTGACTGGTAGACTATAGGTACTTGTGGCATCACCAGCTGTAACACCAAAATCTTTCATGGAGTGAATACAGGATAATATTGCCTACTTTGTCCCACCTCCTTTAGCCACAGTAGCCTATTTCAGGCATTCTGTACCTGACTAGACAAAATATACAAGGAGAGATAGTGCTCCAGCTCTGTCCCCTTCCTCACATGATTCTCTCACTCGGTACTTGTGGAGGACAATGGTCTGAAGAGCCTCCTGTATCTATGGGGGCCTGAAAACAGGAAAATCTGCATTCTGTCTTCTGTATCCATGGATCCAGGAGGCTCTGCTCTTCATACCATTGCCCCCCATGAGTACAGGGCAATGGAAATGTGTGAGGAGGGGGCTGGGGCTGGAGCACTCCTCTGCATATCTGCTCTGTTCAGGTACAGAATGCATCAATATGGCTATTTTCTCTTAACAGGTTCTGTAGCACACCTCTGTCCCTGTCTCGAGGATGTTCAGCCCTCCTTACCTTGCTATGGAATTTTCTCAGAGACCCATTCCTGATTAGCCCCTTCTTGCTTCTATTTCCTGTCTCCTCCACCCTTTTTCTCAAAATCTCATTTCAACCAGCACTTCAGATTCCTCTTTGGCAATCCATTGTCTGCTCTACATCCTTTCTTCACCTTACTTGCCTCTAAGCTCCCTGTTCCTTAGCTTCCCTAGGACTAGGGATGGGTTAGAATTTTGTTTCAGTATGGTTTTGATAAGAATTTACCAACATTCATTGTGGTCTCCATATCTGGTACAAAAAGAATCTGAGATGATGATGATGGTGATGATTTTAAATGAATCTGGGAGACACTAAAACTGCCAGATTCATCCATCCAGACCCAGGGCTTTGAGTGCTTTGCTCTGAGAAGTCTGGCTTTGAATCCCTGTGCATTCATCCATGTTACTGCTTAATTCATGTTGCCTCCTCTTTATTCTGACAGGCTCATTATCATTAACAACTATATGACAGGCAGATACATCATGGTCTTCTCCATGCTTGGAATAGCTATACCTGTTGAATTTGTCTAGTGCACATGGGTGTGAATTTCATTTCAGTTCATTTTTTAGATGAATTTAACACAATTTATGAAGTTCTTCATATTCAAGAGAGAAGGGGCTTGATATTTTAAAAATCTGAATGTGGGCAAAAGTGAAACTAATGGATTCACCCATCCCTATTATGACCTTCTTCCTGGCCAGTCCTTAGCTTGACCCTGTGTGAAATTTTAATCTAATCTAATCTAACCCAAAGTAATTTTTGCTCCCTCATAGAATCTTGACTGAAAACTGGTTCCCTGAGCAACAGAACATTGTGTGCCACCAAACAAATTCAGCTAATCAACATCAGAAGCTTCACTGCCAGAAGCTCAATACAATATGGATTGGAAAGGTGTTCAGGTGTTTGACCTGGTTTCATTTATGTATATGAATAAAGAAAATATTATACTTTTCCTTTATTCTTCCTTCTTTGGGAATCATATGTGATAGCCCAATAAAGTCCCAAGGCTGGATCCTTAAGTCCTCCTTCTCTCTCTGTATTATTTGGTTCTACTTAATACTCATTCTCTACAGGAGTGTGCTGGAGCTATATGTACTGAATGTAAAGTACCATTATTAACTTTCTCTTGACAGGCTTGAGTGTGAAAACTGTGGGTTGTGTCATAAGCTTCTGAAAAATACAATAAAGTTTACATAGCTTGCTGTGTTATAAGAAGCACGCATTTTCAGAACCTCCTGTTTTGATGAAATCATGGGTGTACAGTCAATATTTTTCTCTCTCCTCCTCAGAGGTGTGCCACATTAGAAGCTATTGTGGAAGCAGTACAGAAAAGGGTTCATTCATATAAATCTGGTCCACCTTGAAAGTCAAGGTTGGAAACTCAGTATACATGCCTCTGGAGGTCCAGTTTTACATCTGATTTCATTATTTTAGAAAATTATTATTATTATTAGGGTTTCACTGAGCAACAAGACAGATTCTAATGTGTTCTGCACATTCGTACAGGAATAGATAATAACTATAGCTCTGTAGACAGCAATGAAACTTCAACCTGAGATGTACAGAAGAAGCTTGCTAAATATTAAGAACAGTTCAGATCAGAGCTATCACTAAAATTTTGCCTGAAGCAAAATTTGACAGAAATGTAGGGCTTCCTCATCATTCTAAATATTTGAGGAATTTCTCTGGAAATCAAGCTTTGATAAGACTTGTGACATTTCTCAAAGTGATTCAGCATACCTTAGGATGTTATCAGATTTCACCTGAAGCACAATTGGATGCAAATTTGGAGTTTCCTCCTCAGGTAAAAGACTTGAGGCAGTCTGAGAGCAACCAAAAGAGAGTTACTAAAATTCAGAGGGAAGAGCATGGGGAGTGCTTATCCCTGGATAAGGCTAATATCAAAGGAACAGACATATTTTTTAAATATTACTGTTGAATTCACTCCACAGAAACATCCCCAGTCTTACTTCCCTCTGTAGACAGCCCCATGTAAACTGGAATTATAGATGTGCCTGGATACATCATATTGCAAGAATTCCCAGGGCTGTACTTTTCCGAATAAATCCCATGAGACTGTATATATGGATAATAAGCTATTTTCATATGGTCACAGGCAAGAGTACACAAGATGACCCTCACGTGGAGGAAATTCAGTGGTGTTGCCACATGTGTTAATTGTCCTGAGTTACTTTGATAGTATTATTTTTTACGTGAAACATCTTGAAATTCTCAACAAAGCTGAAAGTGAGGAGGAGCTGAGGAACCTCATGACGAAGGTGAAAGAAGAAAGTGCAAAAGATGGGTTGCAGTTAAACCTAAAAAAACCCCAAGATTATGGCAACCAGTTTGATTGACAACTGGCAAATAGAGGGAGAAAACGTGGAGGCAGTGACAGACTTTGTCTTTCTAGGCGCAAAGATTACTGCAGATGCTGACTGCAGCTAGGAAATCCGAAGACGTTTACTTCTTGGGAGGACAGCAATGACAAATCTTGATAAAATAATGAAGAGCAGAGACATCACACTGACAACCAAGGTCCACATAGTGAAAGCAATGGTATTCCCCGTAGTAACCTATGGCTGCGAGAGCTGGACCATAAGGAAGGCTGAGCGAAGGAAGATAGATGCTTTTGAACTGTGGTGCTGGAGGAAAATGCTGAGAGTGCCTTGGACTGCAAGAAGATCAAACCAGTCTATACCCCAGGAAATAAAGCCAGACTGCTCACTGGAGGGAATGATATTAAAGGCAAAACTGAAGTACTTTGGCCACATCATGAGAAGACAGGATACCCTGGAGAAGATGCTGATGCTAGGGAAACTGGAAGGCAAAAGGAAGAGGGGCCAACCAAGGGCAAGATGGATGGATGATATTCTGGAGGAGACAGGCTCAACCTTGGGGGAGCTGGGGGTGGCGACAGCCAACAGGAAGCTCTTGCGTGGGCTGGTCCATGAAGTCACGAAGAGTCGGAAGCAACTGACCGAATAAACAACAACAACAATTATATATGTGTATGGATAATGTGTGTGTAATAAATATATGTGTGTGTGAGGGAGATAAGGTATTAATTGTAATTTGGTTTCATAAATCAGCTGTGAGAAATGCACCATGAGTTAACCTTGAAGCCCCATCCTTGCCAACCTAAAAGTATATCTCACACACAATAAGCCAAGTTATGTACCTGTTTCCAAGCTTCCCAACATCGTTCCCCATAGCTACATCTTTGAATGATATACCACAATGGGATACTGAAATAGAACAGTTCAGATAAGGCCCTTTCCAGCTTTCCCACTAATCATCCCAGATTTTGGGAGGCCGTGAGGGAGACCTCTTCATGTAATCTTATCAATCAGCCAGACTCATATGATTCCCTAGTAATAGAAGAAATACTATAGTAATAGGAGAAATAGTTTTCTTAGATTTCATTCATTCATTCATTCATTCATTTTAAACTAGCAAATGGACCCAGTTTCACATGGATGGGAATATCTTTACATAGAAACAGTGAAGAATGCACCCATACACAGCTGTCAGATACATTATGCCTACCCTTTCTGAGTGAAGCCATACCTGTCGGCACCCCCAGGCATGGTCCCTGCCATGGTGCACCCCCTATAGCCCCCTCAGGGAGAAGTCTTCCTGTTCCATTCCCCTGGGATGGGGGCGGCCCCATAGCAGGGAGAGGGAGGGGGCATATAACTTTGTTCCTTGACCTACTAAATACCCCCAGTTTGATACAGTGAAGACTTCAAGCAAACCTACACAGCTGTAAGAGAGTTGGACACATTGTGCCTGCCCCATCTGAGTGAACCCTGCTTGTTTGCACCCTAGGCTTGCACCTGCCAGGTACAGCCCTGTAGCTCCTTCAGGGAGGAGACAGTCTACTCCATTCCCCTGTGGGGGTTGCCCAATAGGAGAAAGAGGAAGGCATATCACTGTTGCTCAGCCTACTATTGTCCCCGACTTTAAACTGAATTGACTATAAAACTATGCACTGGTTTGGGAAGTCTGCCCCTAGTTACTGAAAATGTTAGAAGGACTGTGTCCACTCCATTCCCCTGAGGTGGGGAGGGCTGCCCCACAGCAAGGGGAAGAGGGCAGGCGGGCCTATAACTCTCTTAGCCTTCTAATCTCCCTTGGTTTCAAACTATATGGACTGCAAAGCTATGTGTTTCCTAGGGAAGCCTGCCCCTCCTGGGTGAAGGTGCTACTGCTAGGGATGTACAAATCCCTTACCTTGCTCCGCTGAGGGGCATCCGTGGGGGGGGGAGGTGCTCCGTCCCTCCTCCCGGAATCCTGCCCAGCTGGCTCCGCTTCGCTCCGCAGCCAAGCCGCGGAGCCGCTGGGCAGCCCTGCAGGGACGCAAATGGCAGCTGTCGTAGCTGCCGCCATTTGCGTCCCTGTATTGAGCTGTGATAGGCTACGTAAATATTTACGTAGCCTATTATGGCAGGGGGGAAAACCCCAGCGTACGCAAATGGCAGTGGCTACCGCCATTTGCATACACTGGGTCTTTTTTCCCCCTGCCGTGATAGGCTACGTAAGTATTTACATAGCCTATCACGGCTTGAAGAGGAGGAAGCGAATGGCGGCTGCAGGACAGCCACCATTCGCAAAGCAGCACAGACGGGAGCAGGTAAGTGCTCCATTTCGCATGCCTTTCGTGGGGTGGGGGCGGCAGGGACTTTGTCCCGCGCACCTTTCGTGGGGGGGGGGCTTCATTCCACGACAGATTTCGGGGTACCGAATGCACTGGCATTCGGCCTCACCGAGATCCATCGCGGAATTCTCTGACATCCCTAGTTGCTGCAAGCTTCAGGCACATGACACACTGACCAGTTAAAATTAATTAATGCATTTTAAAAACAAAATAACCTGAGGTGCACACACCTAGCATCCTGGCAGTATACATGCCAGTTTTACTTGTCTAGGTTTCATGGTCTTGGAACTATGTCTGTAACAGATGGACAGACACATGCCATCTTTTATTATTATAGAAAATTGCCCTCATCATCATTTTTAATTATTTGGTGTGACGTTTTATTATCTTAAAATGTTGTGAGCCATCCTGAGTACTTCTTTTAAAAAGAAAAAAATTGAAGACGCAATACAGACATTTTAATACATGGAGGGAGCAATCCTATGGCAGCTAGTCAGTGGCTAGATGGCCATAGGATATTGTCAGGGTTGGATCGGAGCCCAGAGAGCCCCAAAGCAGTTCTGATTCTGAGGAAGAGATAGAAAACGCAGGAGAGGAACCCGCACGCTGTTAAGAGGAGCAGCCAGGGGGAGAACCCCTCCCGGTATACATTCCTGAGAGTGATAGTGACCCTGGCAGGGAGAGAGGCACAACAGCAGTTTCTGGATGCTAGTAGGGATGGCGAAGAATTTCTCCCTGAATCTTCAGGGGGCCAAGTGCCAACGCATTCGGCCCCCCGAAATCAGCGGTGAAATTCTCTGCCACCCCCCTGCCCCCCCCCGGGACGGGACTTACCTTTGGCGAATGTCCCTCCAGGCAGCGGGTCCCGGCAGCGGTTTGGCGGGGTTTCGTCGGGGGCGGGGGCGGCGGCCGGTCTCCCGACCGGCTGCTGCCACCGCCATTGCAAAAAAGAAAACCTAAAGTAAAAAACAACAACACACCCATGCATAGGCTACGTAACGATTTATGTAGCCTATCATGGCTAGATTTCCAAAGTCAGCTGTGAGAGGCTACGCAAATCGTCACGTAGCCTATCATGGGTGAATTTGGGGGGGGGGAAAGCACATACGCAAATGGCGGCGGCCCATGGGCGCCGCCATTTGCGTTCCTTATTTTGGCACGTCTAATCTACGTAAAGATTTACGTAGACTACAGAGAAAATAAGGGCAATGCAAATAGCGTGCCCTTATTTTCGCTGTAGTCTACGTAAATCTTTACGTAGACTAGACGTGCCAAAATAAGGAACGCAAATGGCGGCGCCCATGGGCCGCCACCATTTGCTTACACGCTTTTTTTTTCCAAAGTCACCCGTGATAGGCTACGTGACGATTTACGTAGCCTATCATGGCTGACTTTGGAAATCTAGCCGTGATAGGCTACGTAAATCGTCACATAGCCTATCACGGGGTCTGTTTGTTTTTTTTACTTTTTGTTTCGCGGCCGTGGAGACGGGGCGCTTCTCCCCGGCCTGAATTTCGGCCGGGCGAGGCGGGAATCCTCCCCCCCGGCCTGAATTTCGGCTGGGCGAGGCGGGAAGCCTCCCCCCCTTCGCCTGAACTTTGTGGGGAAAAGCGAAGCGCCTCCCCCCCACCGCAAAGCCAAGTGGCGAAAAGGTAAGTGACTTTCGTACATCCCTAGATGCTAGGTGCTGGCACAGCATCAAGCGGGAGATGGCGGGTGCTAAGAGGAGGCACTCAGCCCTCTTGGCACGACGGCAACAGTGGCGCCCCGATGCCCCATGGGAAAAGGGTGGACTCTCTCCTCCTATCCCATAAGTACAGAGATTTCCCACCTTCCCCTCCAAATGGAGATCAACTGATCCCTAAGGTCAGAACCCCTATGTAGGCAGCTCTCTTAAGTCTCATTCATAGGATCAAGCAATTAGCATCTGTAAACATCATTAGGATGAATGGGAATGAAGCCTTGGAGAAGAGCCCTATCATCTGCGTGTTGATTCTGGCTACCTACCTGAGGATTTCAGAAGGCTGCAGGAGTGACCTCCTGACAGATACCTGTTTTTCCAGGAACTGCCCCGAGAGCCCGCGCTCCAAGGTCAGTTCCTGGAGAACTGACCTTCCCACCCTTCCACGCTGCCTTGCAAGCAGCGCAGAACAGCCCCATGCCCCGTGCTCAGAAGAGGAATGCAGAGCGGCCAAAATGGAGCATTCCTGGGGGGCATTCCAGGGCGGGGAAGGCGGAAATGTTGGTATGACATATCCTATGTGTCATCTGGCAGTCTCCTCCCCCACTCTGTCTGCCTTCCTGTGGCTAGACAGCCGAAATTGGCTCTCTAGCTGAAAACGCAGGGCAGGAGAAGTACAGAGGGAACGATCCCCTCCGTGCTTCTCCTGCCCTGCACTGGATAAGTGGTCGCCTCCGAGTTCGGAGGCAGCTGCCTATCCCCATAGGATTGTGCCCTAATTAAATGAATGTGTACTTGTTTCTGAGTTGCTTTTGAGGGAAGTGATTCTAGATGGTGAGAAAGAAATAATTCATGGTCAAGGTCAGCAAACCCGTAGCAACCTACATAACCCATTGAAGTGCCATTGCTTCAAGTAGTGGTAATAACATTCTTGGGTACGTTGCATGAAAAAGTCGGCTCTAGTCAGTTGTCAAGCTGCAGTCAGTATGAGATCTTTTTTTCTGCCTCAGCACATTTAAGTAACAATGACAGAGAAGATCTGGTACAAATGCTAAGCAATAGTGGTAATGGCTTTGTTTAGCTCAAAGAAAGCATCAGGGCTCTTCAGTTAGTACATGGCTAAAAGAAAGAAACATGATAAGAAATTATAATTCAACTTTGTTGAATTAATGGTTCACTTGAAAAGCAGTGTGTCCACCCATTGTCTGCCCATATAGTCTTATTATGGGGTTCCTCCTTGAGATGTCAGAGAAATCCAAAATGGATTTGAATGACTTCAGATTTCTGTTAATCCAGCCCACAGATTCCACAGTGGACTGGCTTTTCAAGGTTACGTGGATTCTGCGGCCTTGTGGACCATTTTGTTTTTACGTTCTGGAATTGTACGTACATTTAGACATACAACATTACAAATGTTGCTAGAAAATATGCTGATACATATGGCGTTTTTTAAAACAAAACAAAACACTGCGTTTCATACATCTACGATATCTCTTCAGCCTCTTCTGTATAGCAATATTTATTTTGTGTGCTTTGCTCCTTGACTATACAGTGAGCTAAGAAAAAGTATGCAAAATGTTATGTGCCAGCAAAAGTTCCATAAATTGTGGCAGACTTTTTTGCAGACTTTTCTGTAGGGGAAAAAAACCTGAATCTGTCAATGAATGGATGACAGATCAAAAGACACCAAACAATCTGTGAAACACAGATGGAATGGACTAAACAAAATCTGTACATCCATAGTCTCTCCTATCATATTTCTGTGAGTAGGGCTACTAGTCTGGGTTGTCTGGCCAGCACCTTGGACTTGACAAAAGAATGTTGACACTGACAGCACATTATGTTCTGGTGATTTCTCTCCTTGGGAGCTAAGCCTAGGTGATGGTCAGAGAGACTACTCATCTGGATTTTCCCCCTCTGGCAGGGTGAAGGGGTCAAGGTGTCTCTCCATGAAAGAACAATAGACTGCAGTTTGAGACAGAGATGGAATAAGGCACATGGACACAGAGCTGAATTTTGCATTCTGTAAGCTAACAGCATTTGGGTTGGGGGTCTGGTCATCACTGCCTAGAAATCTGATGTGGGAGCAATGAACTTTCGCTGCCTGTTGGATGTTTCAGTGTTCCTCCACCTATGCCCCATTTGTATTTTGTAAATAAATGCCAGTATTACAAAATGCCAATAAGCCTCCAGAGATCAAACATAAGAACATAAGAAGAGCCCTGCTGGATCAGACCAAGGGTCCATCTAGTCCAGCCTTCTGTTCACACAGTGGCCAGTCAGCTCCCCATGGGAAACCTACAAGCAGGGCATAAGGGCAAAAGCACCCCCACCAGCAACTGATGTACATAGACACACTGCCTCTGATACTCTGATATGCCATCAGCACCCGGGTTAAGTGCTGTGCCCCTGGAACCTCTTGCCACTCAGAGAAATGGGGTGAGTCCAACAGTACTGGATTTCTGTTAGCAAAATATCTGGCCTTGATTGGCAGAGCTGGTGTCAAGGTGAGCAAAGTAGCAACCCACAAAACCCCTGGATGTGCCACTGCTTCAGGTATTTGTTCAAGAAACTCAACAATTTGCAATTAACCCCCTGTGGGGATGTTAAAGAATGGAAAGATGTCCCAAAAGGATGACAGATAAGAACAGGAAGCCAGGGGGGGAAATGTTGAAAGAAGGATTTGCTGCAAGCAATGGACCAAGAAAGAGTAATCTGAAGAGGAAGTGGAGGATGAAGCCTGAGAAAAGAGCAGGGAAGGGCTATTAGAAAGGAGGTTCTAGGAACTTTAAAGTGTAAAAGATCTCTTGCGGAGGTCATGTTTGTAGTTCACAGAAATCAATGAGAGTTTGAGTAAGAGGGTTAACATGAAAGGACCTCTGCACATGTGTGTAAACAACCATTGGATTTGATACTTCTACCTCAGTGACCCCATTTTGACTCCAATCCTGTCAGCATTCGACCATTTGAGTTCTTTATTAGAGGGAGTGAAGATGATCACTTGAACATGTTTCCTTCTACTATGGGAATGTCGTGGTACAGTTAACTTCATGAAACACCTAGGGATGTGTGAATTAGCAAAACTCGAGCTTGCCAAAGTTCTTTGAATTCCACCTTGAAGCATGTTCCAACTTGAGTCAATATCAGATTGGGATAATTTTTCATATGAAAATTTGTTCATATTTTCATGCGTATTTTTCCAGTTGTGAGCGTCTTTGACATGTACACATTCTTCTCCTATTGATTAAAGCATACTTGTGCACATTTTTGAAAAATATGCATTTTTTCATGCAATTTTTTTCAAACATTACATGCTGTCAAACATATTTTTTTTGGCCTGCAAATCACATTGCAAGCTTGGAAACGTATAGCCTTTAATCACAGATTGTGTCTGAGTCCATGTTTGGTCCACAATGTGTGAACGGGGTAAATCCTGATAAAAAATGAACTGAAACAAATTTTGCACACATCCCTAGAATCATATTCCCAGAGCTTAGTGATCTGAGTTCCTTCTGCACTGGATATGGTCAGCACTGGAAAGAGTCAATAATCAGATTATCGGCTACTAGAAAATCAGAGCTGAGAATCCATCCAAGATCTAGGAGTGCCCCAATCCATCGTATGCATACCTAGAAGCACAAGTCAAATTTGTATTTCAGCCTTCTAGTACTTCTGTCATTCTGTTGATCCCTTCTCACTTTACGTTAGAGTAGGGGTGGGGAACCTCTGGATTCCAGATGTTGTTGGACTATGACCCCCATCATTCCTGAACATTGGTTATGCTGGCTGGGGCTAATGGGAGTTTGAGTCCAACAACATTGGAGGGCCACCGTTCTCCACCCCTGTAGGAAGCTCCATGACTCATGAGGCTTCCTACAGTACACACTTCCCCATGCTAAAAATGTAAAGATAAAGCCCCTGGGATTGAACATGGGAAAAGCTGGTGCTATGGTTCCCACACATACCAGCATTATCCCATTTGCTAGGACCTGCAAGATGATATAGGGAGAATCCACAGCTCCTATAGTGGGACAGTAATATGAAAAGACACCCTCTGCTGCTCTGCTGGTCTAACAGACTGCACACCACTGCTATTAGAATAGCTCCCAAGTTTATTACTAATTTTAAAAGAATAATCAGTACCACAAGTAAAACAACAAAGCCAACAGCAACACACAAGTTCCACATACTTGAAAACAATACAGTGACTGTCTGGGTGCCTAATTGTTAATTACAGCTGAAAATAAGACAATTGCTAGGGGACAGCTTCAGAACAACTTTGGTTAAAAGGCATTTGCTGAAGTCTCTAAATGGTAATCAGCATTACATGCTCGTTGGTGTGCTAATATGAGCCTCATTTTACATTAAAAATGATTTGATTTCCTCTCATTGCAAGGAACAGGATTACAAATGTTTGGGTTCAATCAGTGTTCTTTTAAGGTTTTCAAGAGTTCTTGGAGTGCTTCATGCAAGTTAGCTTTGGAATACCAAGAGTAAAGCATAAAGAAGAGAGAAAAGCAGCAATGCACAAAGAGAAGCTAAAAGCTGAAAAGGAAAAGTTTCCTTTGGGATCTGCACATTTTCTAGATTCAAGGTTGATTAAACATCGACAGAAACCTGCTTGGTTAATCTTTCTTAAAAGGAATGCTTCTGCTAAACACAAGGTATGAAGCCTGAGACAGTAATAACTATCCTGCGTATTTGGAATATATATATATATATATATATATATATATATATATATATATATAAAGGTAAAGGTGTCCCCAACCAGTCGTGTCTGACTCTAGGGTGAGGTGCTCATCCCCGTTTCTAAGCCGAAGAGCCAGCGCTGTCCGAAGACGCTTCCGTGGTCATGTGGCCGGCATGACTGAACACCAAGGTGCACAGAACGCTGTTACCTTTCCTGCCGAGGCGGTACCTATTTATCTACTTGCAATTTCTTGCTTTCGAACTGCTAGGTTGGCAGAAGCTGGGACCGAAGACGGGAGCTCACTCCGTCACGCAGCACTTGGGTCTCGAACTGCTGACCTGCCAACCTTCCAGTCTGCAGTTCAGCGTCTTAACCACTAAGCCACCGCGGCCCTATTATATATATACATACATACATATACATATATATATATTTATTACATCTACCCCACCACTAGGAGCTCAGAATGGAATACACAAGAGGTTATATTATTCCATTTTATCTTCACAAGAACCATGAGAAGTTATCTAGGCTGAGAGATAGTCTTTGGTTCATGATCACCCAATGAGTTTCATGGCTGAGTGAACATCAGAACATAAGCAGAGTCCTGCTGGATCAGACAGAAAGCCTATATAGTCTACATTCTGGTCCTACAGTGACTAACTGGATACTTATGGTAAGCCCACAGGCAGGACATGAGCACAATAGCACCTCCTACTTGTGTTCCTTAGCAATGGGTATTTAGAGGCATATTGCCTCTGCTCCTGAAACTAATATATAGCCAGCATGACTGATAGCCACTGAAAGCCTTAAATCCATCTAGTTGCTGGCTGTCACCACACTACGGAAGTGAATTCCATAGTTTAACTATGTGCTGTGTAAAGAAGTACTTATTTTTGTCTGGCCTGAATCTCCCAGTGTTCCACCTCATTGGATGATCCCAGGTTCTAGTATTATGTGTGAGAGAAAAACTTCTCTCACACAGCTTTCCCATACTATGCTTAATTTTAAACATCACTATTGTGTCCCTCTTATTTGCCTTCCCCCCCCCCTAAATTAAATAATCCCAAACACTATAATATTTCCTCTTAGGAGAGTTGTGCCAGTCCCCTGAACATTTTGGTTGCCCTTTTCTACATCCCTGGAGAAAAAGTATGGTCCAGTGGGCTGTATCCAGTGAAGTTATTCTACTGACAGGAGCAGCTCCATCAGCAGAACTGGGAGAAAGGTATGCCCTCAGAATTTGCTCTGGAAGCCTGGGAAATCCTCCAGAGTACATTTTCAGGCAGTGTGGAAGGCTGCAGGGTGGAGGAAAGAGGGAGAAAGTAACATCAGGCTAGTGGACACCTGCTAGCAAGACATTGAATTTAACCCATGGAGGGAGCAATCCTATGGCCGCTAGACAGCCGCTAGATGGCCATAGGATATGCTGTTATCTGGGAAGTGACCTCAAAGCCCATGCTCCGAGGTCGGTTCCCAGAGAACTGACCTCCCCTCACTTCTGTGCTGCCTCAGAGGCAGCGTGGAACAGCCTCATCCTCCACTCTTGCAAGAGGAGTGCAGAGTGGCTGGAACGGGGAGTGGCTGGGGGTGTTCCGGGGTGGGAAGAGAGTAGTTGCCTGTACAACACATCCTATGTGTCGTACAGCAGCCTCCTTCCCTGCTTCTTGCTCCTGCGGCTAGATAGCCGCAATTGGCTGTCTAGCAGAAAAAGCAGGGCAGGAGGAGCATGGAGGAAATGATCTCTTCCATGCTCCTCCTGCCTTGCTTTGTATAGGTGATCACCTCTGAGTTCAGAGGCAGCCACCTATCTAGATAGGATTGTGTCCTGAATGACCCATTATAGACAGGACAACACGAGCAGAGGCCCTTATCCACCTCACATTAGTAACGCCTAAGTCGTACTGAATCCAATCCAACAATGTAATCATGACTAGCTAAAACCCCATCACTCCTAATTGTGACTAACGGCTGGATATTTGATCGAACACAAAGCATAGTGTATAATGGGAAGAGACTTCTTTTATTTACTTTGAATTTTCAGACTTTTGTAAATATGTTAGATCATTATTTTAGTGTGGCTTAAGATGAGGCCTCCATATTGTCCCATTTGAAAAATTCAGGATTGACTTAGAGATTTCCTGTAATACTTTAAAAAAAAATTCTCTTAGGTTTATATTTTTTTAACCTTTCCCAGACATAATACAAATGGTTAAGTGGAGGTCAGATAATTGTCTTCAGTAAAGGAGGGGCAAAATAGCATTTTGCCAAGCATGCAGGGTTGATTTGAATATGTGGCAAACCTAAAGATGCCCATGCTAATTAATAAAACCCTAGTCGGTGAAAAAGGTTTTAAATCTGTGTTTTTTCCTTGACAGCATGCATATTTATCTCGAAGAATTTTGAAAAGCCCAGGGAGAGAGGGCTGTAAATTTAGCTTAAATGTTATTTTGCCTGGTTGAGCAAGAACAAGTGTCTGTTTTTGATAATTGTGTAGGCATCAGACATAGAATATTAAAGAGTGTTCTCAGCTACAACAAATTGGGAGAGTTGCAATTGCAGGACAAACCATGTTCTTATTGGGCAACTGGTTACTAAACGCTCCAAATATTGCTCTTGTTTCTTTGGGAGAGAGAAAAAAAAAAACCATACCATCAAAATTAAATTAAGTAGAATGGGAATTAACTCCAGTATGTGTGTTTTTCAAGTGATGAGTCTCCAATTTAGCCTTAAATTTGCTGTTATTTAGAGAGATGTCAATCCTCAGAGGAAGGCAGAGTTGTCAGGGGCTTACTGTAAATATCATAAAAAGGAAAATAAATCTCAAATAATGGAGAAGAAAGCCTCTTTTCATTGTTGTAAAGCTTCTTAGTTATTTGAGTGAATAGAGAGGTAAATCCTTCCTGTCCCCCTCTATGAACACAATCAGTTTACTACAGCAGCTATAGATTTTCAGGATGCTGTAGCCAGCCATGAGAGCTATGTAGGATAGTTCAAAGCATTTCAGACATTGTTACTGTAGTGTACACTTCCATGAATCAAGGAGGGGGAAAACTGTTTGAGCTTCCCAGCATGCAAATGAAACTAGTTTCACACATGATAGTGTGGATCCAGCTATTCACATTCACAATGAAGTGGTAATTGCACTACAGCAGGACATGAATGGGTAATGGAAATGTATGAATGTCAATAGTGAAAAAGCACCCATTTGTACCTATACATTACTCTAAGCATTTGTTTCAGAATGAATGAAAAAATTCAACCAGATAGGATCAATTTGGTTCAATTTTTCAGTTGTTGTAATTGAATGTACATCCCTAGATATTGTTGATTATCAGATGGCCTCCACACACACAGCCATTACTACTGGATTGGGTTGGGGAAATCACACAAGCAAAACAAATCCTTGAATATGTATTTCTCTATCCAGCTAAGTTTATAACTTGTGTGACTCAATATCACTTTTTATGACTGCAGTGTAGTTGCTGCTAAAAGCTTCTGTGGGGCTCCATATCCCACTTATATGTCCTTCTGATGTGCAGGAGAAGGGTTTGATCTTTTTCCCATCAACCGCTCCTTGTACCACCTCTCAAATCATAGTGGAATGTCCTTGAATTTTAACATCAGTTTCTCAAGTACCATGGAGGACTATGTGGTAAAGATTCTACTCCATGTGCAGATTGTATTTGTGAACTGCAGCAAGAGTGGATAGATAAGTGGGAACTCCAGAAAATGTTCCATTATGGAGTATTCCTGTTCAGGGTTCTAGCCAGGGCTGGCATCAAGGGTAGTTGTGAAGTGGAAAAAGGGTTTTTTTCCCCCCCTTCTTCTTGAGACCACCAGAGGTGTGTGTGTGGGTGGTGGAAATAGGGCCAGCATCAAGGGTTGGCATGGTTGGGCCCCTACTGAGGACCCACATGCCAGCAGGGTAGGGATGTCAGAGAATTCCGCCATGGATCTCGATGAGGCCAAATGCCAGTGCATTCAGCCCCCCGAAATCTGTGATGAAACGAAGCCCTCCGCCCCCCCACCCCACGAAATGGGCCTGGAACGGAGCACCTACCTGCTGCCAGCTGCGCTGACTTGCGAATGGCAGCCACGTCTGCGGCCGCCATACACTTTTTCCATATAGCTGTGATAGGCTACATAAATACTTACGTAGCCTATCACGGCTAACGCAGGGATGTCATTTGCATCCCTGCAGAAGCTGTGATAGGCTACGTAAGTATTTACGTAGCCTATCACGGCTTAACTAAGGGAACTCAAGTGGCGGCGGCTATGGCGGCTGCCATTTGTGTTCCTTTTTTTGCCATTTTAGCCTATGTAAATATTTACGTAGGCTATTACAGCCAAAAAAAAAGGGGAATGCAAATGGTGGCACCGTAGCCGCCGCCATTTGCGTCCCTGTATTTTGCCGTGATAGGCTATGTAAATATTTACGTAGCCTATCAAGGCAAAATACAGGGACACAAATGGCGGCGGCTACGGCAGCTGCCATTTGCATCACTGCAGGCTGCCCAGTGGCCAGATGTCTGGCTGTGGGCAGCCCCGGCCAGCGGCTCTGCAGAATCTCTGCAGAGCCGGCCAGAGAGAATTTCAGGGGGAGGGACGGAGCGCCTCCCCCCCCCGCAAATGTTACCCTTCGAAAAGGTAACTGACTTTCGTACATTCCTACAGCAGGGACCCACTGACAAGAGCCTTCTTCACCATTGCAACCTGCTCATTCATCCACTTGTTATCCTGGTCCAGACAACAGTGTTTATGAGAATGAGCAGTACATTCTACTGTCTAATTGATCCCTGGCGCTGTGCCTGTCGAGGAAGCAAGATGAGGAACAATAGCAGCTGGTAACCTTGGTGGTGAAGGTAGACTCACTAAGGGAGGGGGGCATTGAGAGTGTCTTATCCAAGGGCCCCCCAAAACCTGGAGTCAGCATTGCAGCCAGCCATACTCTTTTTGAGGATACTCCATTGCATTCCCATTTTCATTTTTTTTCTTTTAATCTTCAGTAGTCAGACAGCATCCCATGCCCCTGAATATTCTCAGTTCTCCTTTGGGAATGTTTTCAGAGAGAGAGAGAGAGAGAGAGAGAGAGAGAGAGATGCACACGCACACACACACACACACACACACATACTGCAAACCTTAAGGTTGCCCCAAGTTGGCTGATACCTTCCTTTTATCCACGGATGGTGTTTTGGCTACATAAGGAGTTTGCTGTTAGTAGGATAACTAGGTAATAGCTACTGGGAAATCCACCTCTAATTCTTATTCTACTGTAATGATATTATGGCTGTGCTTCTTTCCCTGATGTCAGACTAATCTGGCATGAAACGTGAACATGAAAAAATATTAATTAGAATTGGCTAAATTTCAGCATTTTAACTTCACACATTCAGGCTGTGCATGTATCGCCTAGTTCAAGGAAAAACGTTGAAACTCATTTCGCTGGTTTTGTGTGGCAGTGTGGTAATTTTCAGAAACATTGTGTGCCATCACTTAACTAAAAGCCGGTTTGCAGTGTAACCGCATAATACACAAATGCTTCCTATGAAAGAAAGAGAGAGTTCATTAAACAAAAGAGCATATAGAGCTTGAGCTTGTTTTTCTTTCAGGGTTTTGGTTTGAAATTGATCTGATCAGATAAGGTTTATAGACAGATAGCATCAACGCAAATGCCAAGAAAGGAGATAGTGCATAGTAATTAGTTTTATTTTAAAGCTCTACTCTAAGCAGTCAGATAATGGACTCAGCCCTGGAAGGTACTTGCTATTCTGTATGTTGCTTGTCACCCTTTATTTCCCACTGAGAGTAGAAAACACGTAGGACAATCCTCAGGATCTGACTAATGTCCATCACTGCATGCTTATCCATTTGCAAATGAATCCAAGATTTTAAATTTCATTACTCTTCCCTGTAATCAGGAAGTCTATCATAAAGATCCTATGCCATTTTAGCACAATAGGATTATATGGTCAACAATTAGATGCTGCCATGACGACAAAACAGTGATTGTTCTGCATCCTCTTCCCCATTTGAGAATATCATTTGGAAATTACCATCTATGCCTTTGCTACACTTCCTCTCTAATTAAGTGCATAGGTTTTTAATTGGCAAGGCTTCCTTAGATACCAGTATCGCACTCATTGTTTTCTAAATATTAGTAAATGCTTAAATGTTTGGTCAGAACTTTCTACCTAGAGATATTGAATACAATTCTTAGTAATATTGTTTCAGCTAATATTCTAAATCTAGACCTCCAAGAATGCATGAGAAATGGAACCTGGTAAGCCGCAATTGCAATTTTAATGGAAATAAAACAGTATTGGTGTCCACAGCAACTGCAGGAGGGAAGAGAGGAGGAGGAAGTCATGTTCCATGAGCAGGCTTCTGCTCGTGCAATGCTGGGTTTCACCAATTCAGTTGTATCCAGTGGGCGACCCTACACTCATGGAAGGCTCTCCAGGAGAGGCTTCCATCAGTGGAGTGGGGAGGAAGGTTATTTTGAACAGTCCCCCTTCTCCCTTGCATCTCCTCCTGCAACTTCCCAATCTGCTCCTGAGAGTTGTGGGATCCTTTGGAACAGTGAGGGGAATAAGAATTGCCCAGAATTACCTACCTCTGTTCTGCTGATGGAAGCCTCTATTGGACCAAAGAGCCTTCCATCAGTGGCAAGAAACCAACTGGATACCACTCACAGAAAAATAATTAACTTGAAGTTATGTAGAGCTGCACAGATGTCCTGCCTAGAAAGGATCAGGCTGCTCCATACTAATTTTCAACAGCACTATTATGTTCCGTATATACCACCATCAGTTTTGTTGCACATGCATACCTCTCCCATTTGTTTGTAGAAAATTATGAATTACAGTGGTACAGAACTGAAATTAAAATCTGTTGTATAAGAATTGCACATAACCACAATGATGTATTAAACATTGTTTGTGTGGGAAGTATTCCATTAATTACTCCACAGCAATTAACCTAATCTTTTCCAGATCCATTGAGGCTGCAAAAAAGATGTTCTTCCATCTGGTTATTGGTTTACCAAGGGGATTATAATATTAGTTGCCTTTTGCGGTTCCCCCCCCCCCATAAAACTGTGTAAGCAACGTGCTCATGAGGTGCCTAAAAATTCTGCAGTGTTCAGTGTTTTATATTTACTGTGTACAAGACTCTGGAGAATTTCAGACCTGTGAGGAGTAGCAAAGTGCTCAATTTTAAAAACAATTTCTATCTTTCTTTTGCTCTGGTTTCCATGGAATTATTCTGCACAGAACTTTACTAGAATAGTTGACTGAGTTGTGCAGGGGGGAGGGGTGTGTATGTTAAAGACAACTTCACTTTCCTAAGGTTATTTTTGTCCTTTTCTGCAATGTATTCACTGATAAATGAAGAAACCTACAGATGGAAACAAATCTGTAGGTGAAATGGTTACTGGACAAACATTGGGCTGGATCCAGAGAGGCCATTACGTGAATGAGAGGGCTCCTTCCACTCACAGAAGGCAGAGGAATCCAGCAGAGGTTCTCTGCAGGCAGAAGGAGGGAAGGTAATTTTTGCCACTTCTCCATAGTCCTTAGAGTTTCCTGTGTTACCTTTTACGCTTCTCTGCAGAGTCCCCTGGCCCCTTTATAGCAGCTTTTCAGGAGGCAGGGGCGGGGGGGGGGGCACACAGGGAGAAAAAGGAATAACGAAGATCACCTTTCTGCCTGCTCCCTCCAGTATAAGCAGAACTCTGTTAAATACTACTCTAAATCCAGCCAGTAGATCTCTATATGTTATCACTACAGCAAAATAAAGGACCTTTGCAGAGAGTTTGCAAGAAACAATTCAACAAGTGCCAGACTTTCAGAAGGTGCATCTGAACTAAATTGTCTTTATGCTATGATCAATAGTATCCCCACCTTCCATTAAACAATAACTACAATCACACTCTGGTGAAGATACCTATCTGGTTTCAGTGGATAAACTGCTATATGTTGAGAGAAAGAGAGAGAGAGAGAGAGAAGGTTAATATTTTATAGACCCTAGAGTAACTGTGATTCTTCTTTCATTAACTATGTTCTATCATGGCTTCCAAGATTCACTGGGAATGCTCTGTAGTCTTACCGCCAATGTGGAATGAAAGGACACTTATAAAGATGTCCTCCGTGCTGTCCATCCACTGATGAATTCATGTTACATGGACACTCACCATGTAAATCCTGACAGTACTCAAAAGTGGTATAGGATTCTTTATGTTTCACCTGGTTCTTGGTGTAACTTAGCCTGAAACTAAACCTAAACATTTGAACAAACTGCTGCATATTCCTTCCCTGTTTACCTTGCCTCCATTTCTCCCCCTGCTTCTGTTGTTTCCCCTGTGTTCCATTTTAGATCATGTGCTCCTTGGGGAAGCAGCCTCTCATACTCTGTAAACAGTTATAAACAATAATGGCACTATAGAGAGAGCATAAGAATGATACTGAAAATAAGTATCGTATGGACTTTACCTATTTTGGCAGAGCATCAATGCAGCTCTGCAAAACTTCAGACTGGATCAAGAGATATTTTTCTATGTGAATAGTAGAGGTGTGCACTGATCACTGATTTGATTCAGAGCCCCATTTGGCAATTCAGAAAACAGACTGATTCATCACAGACCAATTCAGATGCCACCCAGTTTGACTCAGAGGCCAAATCCAAATCTTGATTTGGAAAGCCTCTGCCTAAATATGTCCAGCAAAGAAGAGTCCCACCCCACTGAAGGCAGTCTATTCCACTGTTGAACAGCTCTTATCACTAGGAAGTTTGTTGTCATATTTTCTGAAATCTGCTTTCCTGTGATTTCTCCCAGTGGTTTCCCCCATTGGTACTAGTTCTGGCCTTGGATAGATCTGATCGATCTTCTGCATGATACCTTTTCAGATATTTGAAGACCACTCCCATCACTTCCTGGCATATGGAAGGGGAAGAAATGGAAGCAGTGACAGATTTTATTTTCTTGGGCTCCAAGATCACCGCAGATGGTGACTGTAGCCTTGAAATTAAAAGACGCTTGCTCTTTGGGAGGAAAGCTATGGCACACCTAGACAGCATAGTGAGAAGCAGAGACATCACCTTGCCGACAAAGGTCCGCATAATCAAAGCTATGGTTTTCCCAGTAGTAATGTATGGCTGTGAGAGCTGGACTATAAGGAAGGCTGAGCGCCGAAGAATTGATGCTTTCAAACTGTGGTGCTGGAAAAGACTCTTACGAGTCCTCTGGACTGCAAGGAGGTCAAATCAGTCCATCCTAAAGGAAATCAACCCTGAGTGCTCATTGGAAGGACAGATACTGAAGCTGAAGCTCAAATATTTTGGCCACCTAATGCGAAGAGAAAACTCTCTGGAAAAGACCCTGATGCTGGGAAAGACTGAAGGCAAAAGGAGAAGGGGACAGCAGAGGATGAGATGGCTAGATGGCATCACCGATGCAATGAATATGGACTTGAGCACGCTCCGGGAGAGAGCGCAGGACAGGAAGGCCTGGCATGCTATGGTCCATGGGGTCACAAAGAGTCGGACACGACTGAACGACTGAACAACAACAACATCATCTCTCCCTGAATCTTCTCTTTTCCATGCTAAACATACCTAGCTCTTTCAACCATCACTCAAAGGACTTCATTTCCAGATCCGTCACCACTGTGGTTGCTGTCCTATGGTCAAAGTACAGTTTGTCCATGTAAGGGAGCAATCCTACCTGGATAGGTGGCTCGACTGCCTCCAAGCTCAGAGGCAACTGCTATCCAATGCAGGGCAGGAGAAGCATGGAGGGGATCATCCCCTCCATGCTTCAGCCACCCTGCATTTCTGGCTAGACAGCTGATTTCGGCTGTCTAGCCACGGGAAGGCAGAGAGGGGGAGGCAGCTGCCCGACGACATGTTGGATGTGTCGTACCAGCATTTCCGCCTTCCCCACTCCAGAACTCCCATTTTCACTGCTCCATGTTCCTCTTCCAAGAGCAGAGTGTGGGGCTGTTCCAAGCTGCCTGTGAGGCAGTGCGGGAGAGGGGGGAAGGCCGGTTGCTGGAAACTGATGTATCCTATGGCTGTCTAGCCACTGATTAGTGGCCATAGGATTGCTCCCTAAATGTGGCACCCCAGAACTGAAATCAAGGATGACAACCTGTATTATATGGCTTGAGTCTACTCAGAAGGAGGTCCAATGTGTTTCTATGACTCAAAAAGATAAGAATTTGTGCTAAGATTCTTCATTTTCTGAATCATCCCAAAAGGAGATTTCAAAGACGATCAGGGTTTCAGGGCCTGTCCCTCTACAGGAATGACAACACTTATTAGGGACATAACATATGGATATTTTCCACACAGGGTGTGTTCTGAGACACAGCAGAAGTTATATCCTGCTGCATGTACACTGTGACTATAGTTATCAAGCTGGTGCCCATGTTATGAATGTCCACAACTTAGTCTGTTTCGAGTTACAATCACAATTCTATCTATAAATTGCTTTTCTGATGTGCTGTGTGTGTGGGTGTGTGGTGCATAGCTATTCCTAGGGTGCTTTCTTTTGTTCTGTACATCCTGTATTACATGCGGTATCAAATGTGACTCAGATCCAAAGAGCTGCTCTAAGGTCATACAAGGTGCTTGTAAAATTCAAGTGGGACTTAAACAGCTGACTTGCTAATCACATATTGTTTAGAAAATGCTCCTCACTTTTCCAAAGCAATATGCCAATATCATGCCGGGGTGATGCTGGAGGAAAAGAAGTCAACCATCTCCTTGAGCTCATGGAACTAATTTCAGTGTTATTTGGGTCCATATTTGTAAGTTCAAAATACTGTAGGGGACAAATTGTATTCTTAACATTACTTCTGAAGCACAAGCAGACACACACACACCAGACTAGGTATGAAATAATGCATCTGGTTGTCATAGGGATTGAGAAATCTGTTTCACCTTCTACAACATTCCCATTTTTTTCAAGCAGAAATTTATTGTATCCTATTTCTACAATAATCTGTGCCTTTTCTGAACTCCACAAGAAGATGTGTAGGCATTTTCATGCACATTTTCATAGGCATGAAAATTCACGTACATTTTTGTATGCAATTTGCCCTAATATGCTCATTTTTGCATCCAATTTTCCCTAATATATGCTATTTCCCCTAATGCACACATTTGTGTACACGTTTTAGATTGGAGAACTTAATCACAAATTTGGAGAAAGCATGAAAACTGAAGGATAATTGCAGTCCAGTTAGTGTATTAGTTAGTTCAGGAAGTTCTAATTAGGTCAGTTCCTATTAAAATGCAAACCAAACACATTTCTCCCACATCCCTACTTATACTATTATTCATCTTACTCACCTCATTAATCTCTTAGCTCTAGCTCTGTACTCTTATTGGAGTGTTTTTAGGGAAAAAAGGGATTCAGTTGACCACCACAATTTGCATTCTTGCAGTGATATTTACTATACTGTTTTTCCATTCCCACTCCATGAATTAGAATGTGCAGAGAGAAGAAGGTATGTCCTGAAGTATAGGTACCTTGATGTGGTGCAGAAGTGAACAACTTCAGGAGGTCCAGGGCCATTTCTGTCCCCCAGATCCCATTGGAGGCTGCACCTCCTTCTCAGTCACTGAAAAAGAACTTAAAAATTTAAAACAAAAAGTAAAAATGGTGTCCGTAATGACTACAAAGCACCTAAAGTATCAAAATCTGCTTGCAAACTACCTGATGTTGACAATTTTGCACTCTGTAGCTGCTATGGATGCTATTTTTTCCAGATTTATATGCACACATGCACGCACACACATTTAGTGATGAGGGGCAGTGGGGGGCACAGGCAGCTAGCTACATTGTACCCCAAATGTAGTGCAAGGTGACTGAGACTTACTTTTGGTGGTCTGGAAACTATCATCCTGATTGACTGAAGGAGAATCAGGTTTCCATATGGCCGGCCAATGCAGATGCAAAACTGGATGCACAATCACATCTGTATCATATTGCTCCACTAAGCCCAGGTGAACTGATTCAATATACCTTTGCAGATGAGGAGGCACATCCCTTTTGGGAGCTTGTCATTGTTACATATGACTAAAACTACATTGTGGCCGATGCATATCTGGCAACAGATACAAAGCTGATGATACATATGGCTTTCTTGAGTAAAGTGTCTTGCAAAGTGTTGTTATAAAAGGGCACCATTGTTTTGCTTTTCCAGAAGGAGGAGGAGGAAGAGAAATAGAAAATGTTAGAGAGTAGCATGCTAGAACAATTGGTTTCAGGGGTAAGTTGAACTAGTTTTATAGTTCTATATTTGAAGAAAGAAATACCCATATAATTAGGGGGAGAGATGGGAGCATCTAAAGTTTGCCATCTGTCTATAGGTCAAGCACTTCTGTTTTAGCAATTACAAGGGAAAAAACCCCTCTTGATATTTAAGGAGGAAGGCTTGCTGATTCATGTGGCAAAATGAGTGGAAATGTCCTAAATTTGTGTGGAGATAAAACCTCAGCATTTTTTTTAGCTCGAGTAGGCAGGAGGCTTGACTAAAAATATATAAAAGCAAAACTAGAAGGGTAAAGGGAAAAAATAAACACTTGCATAAGCAAAATCTATTCAGGTTCATAAAGCTGCTGGCAGATTAAGTGGTCCAAGATTGCCACAGTGTTCATTAGGCTTGCCATTAAGACTGCTTTTGTTTGTTTGTTTGTTTGTTTTGCCTTAGAGAGGCTGACACTGGCTATATATAGCAAGATTATGGGGCTGAGACATGCTTCCATGTTCCTCCTTCTCCTGCTCAAATGCACTTGTCATGTGAATGAAGCATCTGTAGTGATTTCAGGCCTGGACAATTTTAAGGTCTCGATGAGCAGCTGAACTAACCAATGGTGGCATATAATGTACTGTATGAGCCAAATCCTGTACATCATTTGTATGGAAAATGGAGCCTTGAATCCAATCTGAATCTGAAAAAAAGGAAGAAAAGATAATGCATTCTGTTCAAGTACATCAGGGAGAAGTTTTTAAAAAGTCTTCATTTCAGTGTTGTTGTTCCCCACCAGAAATGAAACCCACAAAAATACATAGATGCAAAGGAAACACTGAGTTCAAGCTATATCCTTCTCTCCTGCTTCTCCCCCACTATTGGCAATACTATAATCTCTTCATTAACTTGGGCATTCAGTCCTGGACTTTGACTCCTCCATAGAATTTTGGCCATATAGTACTGCTTCTTCCTTGCAATACCTCCAAGGCCCATCCTTTTCTCCATCAAATGCTTAAGCCCTTGTTCAACTCATCTCAGCTCTTTTCTGACCTCTATTCCTGGTGTGACATGTCTTTCCAGTTTACTCAGAACACATCTCCTAAAGTCATCTATGCCACTGCCTGCTTCAGTCTACACTTGCTCCGGTTTTATTCTGCATTGATTTCTAGCCCCTGCATTTTAAGCTCTCCAATTTTCTGATTCTATCTATTTCTCCTCCTAATATCTTTGCAACCCTCCTCAGCCCTTTCATTCTGCATCTCTCTTCCTGATCAATGTCTCCTTTTCCTGCCTCTGGATCTTCTTGTGTCACAATGTCCCTTGATCTGGAGCAGGCTCCAGTTCCTCCAACTGTTTCAGGGTGAGGGGGTTCTTTTCCTTCTTTAAGCATTGGAGCAACCCTAATTTAATCTTCTTTGTCCATTGGAATCCTACTGTCCCTTATCATATCTATGTTACTCGCATGTCAGACCCTGCATATATTCCTGTCCTGTTCAGCTGCATTAGGCTGAACCCATTCTGTGGAGATCATCACCTCACTATATGGTACAATGCCTAACACATCACTGGCACCAAAAGCTTCCAGAGGAGGAGGAGGATCAGAAGCAGAACTAACAGAGTACCATATCTACCAGAGAATTTTGTCTCCGTTGTGCACTTTGCATTTCTCTCTAAGTACCAATGTTACATTATGTTTGCAGCTTACTTGATACCATAGTTCCAGGCTCTTATGATGCCTCTCTGTGGGATTACCTGCTTGTAACTATAGGATTTTTCAGGCATGGTCATAAAAATTGCCCAAACAACTTATTTTTCAGGCCATTACAGGGGTTATTATAATAAGCCCAAACTACTTGGGTTCACATATCAGCAGATAATCATGCAGAGTGGCAGCCAAGCCTTTGGGATCATGATGGAAGCCATGATGCTTATAGAATATTACAAGTGGATACCTAGTGCCATTCCATACTGTTCCAACCCTAACAGTATGAGTGGTTTTGTATCTAACCTTTGCTTCAGTCTTTCAATTATTAAAACCATTTCAATCTCAAATGGAGATAAATAAAAATGACAGGATGATGGATAGACAAACAATAGAAGGGAAAAGGAAGTCTAGCCTCTTGAAATGTAAAAGAACTCCAAGCCTTAAGTATTTTTAGGAATGTGTCAGCTCATTTCTACAGATTGAACTTCAGACAGTATATTGACATCAAATCAATACATTAACATGAAAGGGTATGATACAAAGAAAGATCTGAAAAGCATAGTCTGACATTGAACTTTCCTCAGGCTTGGCCTCATTTAAAAAACAAAAACAAAAAAACACAATATAACGTTCTCCCATCACGAATGTTGGAGTAAAATTCAACTATTAGTCCAGTCAGCTTCTGTATGAGGAATTGGGGAGGGGTAGGCACCATCTTGCCCTTTGCCTTGGGCAGAAAAATGTCTTTGGCCTGCCCTGCATGGACGTGTGTGCGTGCACACACAGAGAGACACATACAAACACACAGGGCAGAGTGAATGTGAAGCAACTGATGTTCTCCT
The DNA here is from genome assembly GCF_057233095.1 of Heloderma suspectum. Classification (NCBI taxonomy): domain Eukaryota; kingdom Metazoa; phylum Chordata; class Lepidosauria; order Squamata; family Helodermatidae; genus Heloderma; species Heloderma suspectum. The sequence goes on from NC_139458.1 coordinate 89,740,668, forward strand.
GAGACTCAGGCTATTCCTCCTCTGTTCAAGGACTGGGCTGTGTATGTCATACAGCCTGTCCATTAGCCTGCTGCCTGTGGTGCAGTGGAAGACACTATCACATCACCGGTGTTGAAGTAAGATTTAGTTGCCAGTCCAGTTGGCTTCTGAACATGAAAGGAGGAGAGGGTGCCATCTTGTAGCAAAATGTCTTTGGCTAATTTAAACCATTTTTCCCTACAAATTTCCAGCTGGAAAATATTGGGTAGTGATAAAGATGGTGGCTTCCTTCTCATCTTCTCTGGACACTCCCTCATTGCCACAGCAATGCATTTTGAGGATTTTTATCTTTTTGCAAAGGCACCTAATAATTGAAAGGGATTCATGAATGAGAATTGATGGAATAACCTGGGCTTACTTTTTTCATCTCCCTTTGGGCACTATGAATCCTTCTTGGAAGGGACATCATATTTTATTTGCTAAGCCCCTCAGGGAAGGGAAATAAATAAAAATTAGTATTTGAGGGAAAAGGATCGATATGCGATCTGCATTAAATGTTCAGTGTTCAGAGGGTGATGGATATACTGTCTCTCTCCTGCACACTCTGCCTCAGTTATTTAACTGAAATGATAAAATAATAAATTGCTGTATGCTACTCCTTTCAGTGATGTGTGTTACTGTGAGTTTCTGAGTGGTGGTAAATGAAGGATACATTTCTGTCAGTGGATGCACAAGAAAAAAAGTATTTGGGGTGGCATAAACCGGGGAAGGTGCATTTGTGGAACAGCAAGCTGACATGTTAGTTTTCTCAAGAGAAATAATGGTACATTTTGCTTTTCACATAGAAAGCTTGTACCCACCCTTCTTATTCATTTATGTTGCTCAAGGTTGCTTATAACAATTAAAAACAAAACCATTCCACAAAAGACTGAGATAGTGAGTAGAATCCAGTGGGGATGCTTTCACCTCCACCAATTCTTTTATACCCCACCAGTTCTGTTCCACAAGTGTCCATCATCACTTGGGCAATGGTGATATAGCACTTTCAGGGCAACTCAAAATGAGCAGAAATGCTTGTTTCTGGAAGGAGGCTGGTCAATGGAACTCACATAAGGGAGCTCTGCCAACCTGCCTCCTTTCAGAAATGAACATTTCTGCTCATTTGGGGGCTTTTGCTAAATCTCCCTTGTATAGGCAGTGGGCCCTGCTTATGTACTGAAATCAGCAGGACACACAACTTGCAGAAGGGAATTGGCTGGGGCATAAGCACCCTGTTGGAATCTGCCCAGTTTAAAAACAAAAACAGGCTTGGCAGATAAAAATATTCTAACATCATGGTTCCCCATATAATAATCATCTGCCCAGCAAGAGAAACATTGCCAGAAGAGGAAAATTTTAACCAGCCAGCAAACAATGTTAAGAGATGGGGGCTAATGGATCTTACAGGAAAAGTACATAAGAACATCAGAAGAGCCATGCTGGATTAGGCCAAGTGGCCATCAGATCAAGCAGCTAACCAGGAACCCACAAGCAGGACACAAGTGCAACAGCACCCTCCCACCCATGTTCCCCAGCAACTGGCGTACATAGGCTCACTGCCTCTGGTACTGGAGGTAGCACATAGCCATCAAGACTAGTAGACACTGATAGCCTTTTCCTCCAGGAATTTGTCTAACCCCCTTTTAAAGCCATCCAAATTGGTGGCCATCACTACATCTTGGAGTAGTGAATTCCATAGTTTGCCGATGCACTATGTGAAGAAGTACTTCCTTTTATCTGTTCTGAATCTCTCACCAATCAGCTTCATAGAATGACCCCGGGTTCTAGTATCTAGAAAAATATTTCCCTCTCCACATTCTCCACACCATGCATAACTTTGTAGACCTCCCTCATGACTCCCCTTACCCTCCTTTTTCCAAGCTAAACAATCCCAGCTGTTGTAACCTTCCCTCATAGGGGAGATGCTCCAGCCGCTTGATCATTTTAGTTGCCCTTTTCTGCACTTTTCCCAGCTCTACAATATCCTTTTTACGTGTGGTAACCAGACTTCTACACATTATTCTAGGCATGGTTGCACCATAGACTTGAATATACGCAGTATGATATTGGCAGTTTTATTCTCAATTCCTTTTCTAATTATGCCTAACATGGAGTTTGCCTTTTTTTTTAGGGATGTACAAAACACTTACCTGGTTTCATCCAGGGATATCCACGGTCGGGGGGAGGCGCTCCGTCCCACCCCCTGAAATCCTCAATGGGGGGGGAGGTGATCCATTCCTCCCCCCGGAATCCTGCCCGGCCAGCTCTGCGGAGCCGCCAGCCAGGGCCGTCCGCAGCCAGAGTTCTGGCCGCGGATGGGCTGCTGCGGACGCAAATGGCGGCCGCCATACCAGCCACCATTTGCGTCCAGAGAAGCTGCCATGATAGGCTACGTAAGTATTTGTGTAGCCTATCACGGCAAGCCAAAAAAACCCTCAAACAAAACCCAAAACAGTGTACGCAAATGGCGGCAGCTATGGCGGCCACAATTTGCGTTCCCTATTTTTAGCCGTTTTAGCCTACATAAATATTTACGTAGGCTATTATGGTGAAAAAAAGGGGAACGCTAATAGCATAGTGGGGGCTATTTGCGTTCCTTTTTTCCCCTCGCAATAATAGATGATGTAAATATTTACGTAGGCTAGAACGGCAAAAAATAAAGGAACGCAAATAGCGTCCACTATGCTATTTGTGCTCCCCTTTTTTCTCGCCGTTTTATCTTAAGTAAATATTTACGTAAGATAAGTCGGCAAAAAATAGGGAACGCAAATGACGGCTGCCATAGCTAGGGATGCCAGAGAATTTCGCCACAAATCTCGGGGAGGTGGAATGCCAGTGCATTCAGCCCTGCGAAATCAGTGGCGAAACGGTCTGCCCCCCCATCCCCCCCGGGACGGGACTTACCTTGGGCGAATCTCCCTGGCGGCAGCGGCTCCGGCGGCGGTTCGGCGGCGGTTCGGCAGCGGCGGCAGTGGCCGGTCTTCCGACCGGCTGCCACTGCCACCATTTCCAGTAAAAAAAAAAAGTGATAGGCTACATAAAGATTTACATAGCCTATCACGGCTAGATTTTTAAAAAATACCGTGATAGGCTACGTAAATGTTTACATAGCCTATCACGGCTGAGTAAAAAACAAAACAAAACCCCGCACGTATGCAAATGGCGGTGCCCATGGGCGCCGCCATTTGTGTTTCTTATTTTGGCACATCTAGTCTACGTAAACATTTACGTAGACTACGGCTAAAATAAGGGGAATGCAAATAGCATAGCATCTACGCTATTTGCGTTCCCCTTATTTTTGCCGTAGTCTACATAAATGTTTACATAGACTAGATGTGCCAAAATAAGGAACGCAAATGGTGGCGCCCATGGGCGCCACCATTTGCGTACGTGCAGTCTTTTTGGTTTTTTTTAACTCAGCCATGATAGGCTACGTAAACATTTACGTAGCCTATCACGGCTGACTGCAGGGACACAAACGGCGGCGGCTATGGCCGCCGCCATTTGCAGACCTGGCTGGCCAGGATTCGCAGCGGGAGGGACGGGGTGCCTCCCCCCCCAGCCAGAATTTCAGGGGGGAGGGACGGGGCGCCTCCCCCCACCTCGAATTACAGTTCGTCAAAAGGTAAGTGACTTTCGTAAATCCCTAGCCGTAGCTGCCACCATTTGTGTATGCTACGTGTTTTGTTTTGTTTTTTGATGATAGCTGTGATAAGCTATGTAGATTCTTACATAGGCTATCACAGTCCAAAGATGGCAATGGCGATGGCAGCAGCCCTGCTGCAGCCAGCCAGAAGACCAGCTGCTGCCGGAGCTGCCGCTACCACTGCCAAATCCACCGCCGCTGCCACTGAATCCACCTCAGGTAAGTGCCGTCCCAGGGGGATTCCGCGGGGGTGGGCAGGGGGGGCAGGAGGCTGTTCCGCCACGGATTCCAGGGGGCCAGATTCTAAAGATTCCAGCCTCACTGGAATCTGTGGTGGAATTCTCCACCATCCCTAAATGTTGCATCATTTGAATCCATTTCATTTATTTTTTTTCTTTTACAGTCAAATTAAGCAGACGTTTTGCATTGGCAACCCCCCCCCCTATATAATTGCAGATAAGGGTCCCCTGGGGTTCACCGATTAGTGCAAAACTCTACAAAATAGCATATAGAGGCTGCATGTGCTGGTTTGTTTGTCATGAAATAGGGTTAGAAAACACACCAGTTGGAATGTTCTTCTACATTTCACAGTGTAACATAAAGCCTGAAGAGTTGGGTCAAAAATTCAGACAGCCCAGAGGAGTAAAGAGGAAAAAAGGGATACTTCCCCTTTCAAGTTTTGATTAAATACCTTAGAATCTTGCCTTAGGTTTGGTAGCAGGCCTTGTCCCTTTTGATCACTGTACAAAGTGAGGTGACTATGAGTGCATGTTTTATTCCAGATTTGGTGAATGCATATTATTATTTTCCATTTGCAGCATCTAGAATGTGGGCAGAATACCTACAGAATTTCTGTGGAGGGGATTTGCAGGGGCAAAGTATATTGACCATCACTCATGATGACAACATAGTAGAGGTTACCCATCCAGCCCATGGAAGCTTGGGGATCCCTCTTTGGGCCTCACTCAGTTCCCCAAGCCACTCCCCAACCCCAAGGCCTGCCCTGGAGGCTCCCAGGGGCTTTGGGAGGACGCACAGAGAGGAATCCCCTTGTAATCTACAATCTGTGATCAGAGATAACAAAGAGATTCCCCTGTGTTTTGCTTCTTCACCCAAAGGAGGGTGAGCAGCACATAGGAGAATCCCCTTGTCATCTCCAATCACAGATTAGAGTTAACAAGATAATTTCTCCAATGGGAGAAGCCCACATGCAGTAAAACTGGTTCCTGGCCAACGTGCTAGGTGGACCATCCACCCAGTCCACCAACTGTGGACCAAAGAACATCAGGGGGCATAGCCCCACCCCTGAACACTTTTCAGCCCATGGAGACTGGGTGGGGGTCATCCACCCCACACCCAATTGTATTTGCCCATTCCTGGTGCAGTGCTTATTATGATGTGACCTTGGGACCCCAATACACACAATAAATTACCAACATGTGTGTGTGGCACAAGACATGGTCATGCCAACTTTGCAAATTGTAGAGCACACAAATGTTGTCTACGCTGTTTTTCCCCATTCCGAGTTATTTCTGTGGAGGAAAAATATGTGAAAGCCCCCCCCCCACGACACACACACACACACACACACATTGCAGACCATCTTCCACAGGATACTCAATGCATGAGTGAAGCAGTATTCAAAATTAGCGGGTACTTTCAAAGGGGGGCTGTTCAAAGCAAAAAAGGAAAGCTAATGGCAAAGCCCACACAAACGTACATTCTGCATCATGGAGATTTGGCCAGATAGTAAAGCCATGATCCTTCAAGTAATGTCATATATTGTTTACTAATGGCTATGGATGGCAGGTGTAGGTGGCTTTGGCATTTAGAAAGCTGGATAACTGGGAAGACTGCTTTATGTGGCCACGATTATTTTGTGGTTGTTTGTTTCTTTGTGAATATGGTTATATTCTCATGATACTACCTAGGTGCAAAACAATGGTATACATGTTTATCCTTGCAAACATACATTTGGGTCACAATCATCCTTCAGAAAGTGGTTTTCCTGTTTGAAAGGGGAATGTTACATGTGTCTGAATTCGACGGACCTTTGTTACATGGTTCTTAGGACTATATGAAACCAGTCACTCATCAATACCATTGCGCTACCAAGATTTACTACATAGGTTGCTATTAAAGGCACAAGAGCAGAGTGAATAAAGAAGCTGACAGCCCCTGATTATATATAGAATAACAAACAAATCTGAAATCAGATATTAAATACACCTGGCTAACATATTAAATGCTGTCAAATATCAAATATTTAGTCATGCGATACTATACAGTTAACTAATGAGCTTGAATATCAGATACCAGAATATCTGACAGGTCTCAACAATATTTGGCATAACATTTAAATGGGCAGAGAAGGGGGTTTTTTTTAGAATAATTTAGGTGAGCTCTGTACAGGACCCTCTTTTGGAATCTTTAAAAAGTAAACTGAGCTTGACATGAAGCATATAGGACTATTTAATTTTTTTTCTTTTTAAAAAGCTAGACTGTTCATACAGTTTGTTGTTGTTGTTGATGTTCAGTCATTCAGTCGTGTCCGACTCTTTGTGACCCCATGGACCATAGCACGCCAGGCCTTCCTGTCCTGCGCTCTCTCCCGGAGTGTGCTCAAGTTCATATTCATTGTATCGGTGATGCTATCTAGCCATCTCATCCTCTGCTGTCCCCTTCTCCTTTTGCCTTCAGTCTTTCCCAGCATCAGGGTCTTTTCCAGAGAGTTTTCCCTTCGCATTAGGTGGCCAAAATATTTGAGCTTCAGCTTCAGGATTGTTCATACAGTTAGAGGCTCTTAAATAAAATTAGCTCTTCTTTTTTTATAAACAGCTCAGAAACGATGAGACCATAAGGAAATCTGAAATCATTCTGTCCTGCCACCCCACATGCAAACCTGGGCCCCACCTATATGGCACCACTTTGACCCCCCCACCCCACCACAACTGCACAGCAATGCAGCTTCGAGTCGGCATGCCCTGCGATTAGGGATGGACAGATTGCTTACCGTCCAATCTGCGGTGTTGTCCAATGCGGGGGGGGGGGAGGTGATCTGTTCTCCCCCCCCCCGGAATCCTCCAGAGCGGCTCTGCCCCACGACGATTCTGCGGAGCTGTATGCTGGCTCCATACCACTTCCAATATGATAATGGCAGCCGCCATTACTGTATCGCTCTGAGGAATACAGCCGCAAATGGCGTAGGTTAAACTAAGCGTTTTATGGCCGCAAGTGGCATCCACTACACCATTTGCGGCTGTATTCCTCACAGTGATACGGTAATGGCGGCTGCCATTACCATATTGCAAGCGGTACGGCGCTGGCATGCCATACTGGAGGGAATCCTCGGGAAGAGGAGGTAAGTGATCCATTCCAGTGCAAATTCTGGAGTCCAGATTCAAAGGAATCCGGCCTCAATTGGGTCCACAGCAGAATTCTCTGCCATCCCTACCTTCAATACACTCGTGATGTACTTCACGCTTCCCTAAAAGACTCACCGTGTCCCCTTTTTTTTGCCATTATACTGAAATTAGGGATGGGTGGATTCCTTACCTGCTGTTCCGGGGGGGGGGGGATCTGCCCATAGGGGGAGGCAATCCAGTCCTCCCCCCGGAATCTTCTTCGGCCAGCTCTGCTCTGTGGCAATTCTGCAGAGCCACCGGCCAGCTCCGTAGCGCCAGCGATATGGCTGCCATTGCCATGCCGTAGCGCTGGCTGAGGGCTCACTCTGGATGCAAATGGTGTCCGCTGCACCATTTGCAGCTGTAAAGCTCTTAGATTAAGCTAAATGCAGCTGTAAATGGCTGCATTTAGCTTAAACTAAGGGCTTTATGGCCACAAATGGTGTGTGCTACGCCATTTGTGTCTGTGGTTTTTCCCACGATAATCTAGCCTATCATGGGGAAAATCACAGATACAAATGGTGTAGCACATCCTATTTGTGTGCTGTAAAGCCCTTAGTTTAGCTAAATGCAGCCATTTACAGCTGCATTTGGCTTAATCTAAGAGCTGTACAGTCGCAAATGGCGTGCATGCCATTTGTGTCCGGAGTGAACCCTCATCCAGGGATATGGCACGGCAATGGCAGCTGTATCACTGGTGTTAGGGAGCTGGATAGCAGCTCTGCAGAATCCCTGAGAGGAGGATCCAGCCCGGGCTGGTTCCAGAGGGAGGTGGAGGTGAGTTGTGCTGTTCCGTCACAGACTCCAGAGGCTGGATTCTATTGAATCCAGCCTCATTGGGTTCTGTGGCGGATTTTTCTTACATCCCTAACTGAAATGTGCAGCTCTGCAGTCCCATGAGTGTGGGGGTGAAAAACTTCAGTGGCTCTTTTATATTTGAGGGGCTCTGCTGTGTCTTTCTGACCTTGTTTTAGGTAAAAAAAAAAAAAAAAGTCTTTTGTGCTCCTTCATATCTGCATCATCAGTTTGTCAGTTCTCCAGCCTGAGACTCTCGCGATGGTTTTCACTCACAAGCGTGAGTGCTACATGACTAGCCATCACTCTGAAATGGTGCCTGGAGTGCTGTTGTTCCTCCCCCAAGACCCTCCCAGCCCTTAGGTACTGAGTCCAAAACCAACTGTTGCGAAGATACGAAGCTGCAAAACTGTGTGAAAGTGTGATGAAATAAATGAAAACGCCCCTCTGTGCCTCTGTGACTGTGCAGCTGCGAAGGGATGGGGGAGCAAAGGGGCATCACAGAGTGATGCAGGCACTACGCACTCCAATAACATGCCCACAGTAAGATGTGAAGTCAGTTTGGGGAAGGAACAGATGGCCCAGAACCATGGGGGAAACCCGCAGCAACTCCCCAAAATCACAGTAAAATCACTCCTTGTAACTCCTCTTTTTCTGGGCGAAAACCACAGATGGCTGTGAAGTCACGACTGCATCATCTATCATGAGGGACCTCGCCTCTTACCCTCCCCAGGGTAAAAGCCTGGTGTAAATGGGGCCCTGGGCTGGCTCTGATTTCTGATGCATTGCCTCTGAAATTCTATAAAAAGTCTCTATAAGCAATAGAAAACATGCATATCTGTGAGTAACATTCTTTCAATGAAAACTAGAGGAATGGTTTGCTACTTCTTTAAGCAGTGTCGCTTCTTTAGACATTTGGGAGGTGGGGGGAGCTTGGATATGAATGAATTTATTCCTGATCTGTGGCATTTAAACATTTGCTTGCATTGATTTTTATTTCTTTTGGGCTGCTCACTTAGAATATATATATATATATATATATATATATATATATATATATATATCCCCCTCAAAGGCTACTCTTCTTATTTGATGGATATGGATACACCTTTAGCTTGCATACAATGTTTGTGTTCAAGGAATTAATTATCAGCTTGGCAATTATTCTGAAAATATGTCTTTTGGTTTTGGAATTGCCCAAGTAAAGATAGTAATTAGTGTCTGAGATACATTCTCTTCCTTTCCCCCATTGTTTTGGGCTTTGTCTAGAATGCTTCAAGAAGAAAGCATTCGTTTTTATTTTTCAAGAGGACTGGAAGGCTATTAAGACCATATTCAGAATAATGAGAGATGAGACACATGTCATTGGGTTAACCAGGGCCACAACTAGGGGTGGACGAAAGTCACTTACCTGTCCTCGAAGGACGTTCGCGGTGGGGGGGAGGCGCTTCGCTGGTCCCCCCGCGAAGTTCAGGCCGGGGGGGGAGGCTTCCCGCCTCGCCCCGGCTGAAATTCAGGCCGGGGAGGAGGCTTCCCGCCTCGCCCGGCCGCAAACGCGAAAGTAAAACAAAACAAAACAAAACACCCCCTGATAGGCTACGTGATGATTCACGTAGCCTATCACGGCTAGATCTGCAAAGTCAGCCATGATAGGCTACGTCAATCGTCACGTAGCCTATCACGGGTGACTTAAAAAAAAAAAAAAGCGCATACGCTAATGGCGGCCCCCATAGGGAGCCGCCATTCGCGTTCCTTATTTAGTCGCTGTAGTCTATGTAAATGTTTACGTAGACTACGGCGAAAATAAGGGCAACGCAAATAGCCATTTGCATCCCTGTGCATGCTGCCCAGTGGCCAGATGTCCAGCTGTGGGCAGCCCCGGCCAGCGGCTCTGCGAAATTGCCACAGAGTGGAGCCGGCTGGAGAGAATTTCGGGGGGAGGGACGGAGTGCCTCCCCCCCACCGCGAATGTCATCCTTTGAAAAGGTAAGTGACTTTCATACATCCCTAGTTGAGGTCCCTTGTGAAAAGAGGAAAACCTGCAATAAGAGGACCTGGACCACAGGGCCATCTAGTGGCTGTATAATGAAACATATGGAAGAGTCAGATAAGCGGGAGGAATTGGGGTAGGAAGCATGTGTAAAGCAAGTCCATCATGATCCTGAATCAGAAAGCAGAAAGCCCCTTTTTAAATGTGGTATTTTAGGCTGGTGTAGAGATGCTCAATGGCCATGCTTCTGGGAAGGAGCAGATCCCTAGAACTGCTCACTGCCACCTGCCATGAAAAGCTCTGCCCCTGCATCTTGAACACAGCCTGCCTGCCTGCAGGATGGAAGCATAATGGCAGAGGCACCATCTGCACGTCTTGGTGCTCTTGTGGGCTCAAGAGTATCTGCCCCCATATCCTGCACCAGGTCCCAGAAACCGGAGTCACAATGCTGGCCACATTGTGAATGCCACATTGTGAATGCCAAGCCAACCTTCCAGTTGGTGTCAGATGTCACCAGATAGGACCTACCATGCTGGTACTGATGGCTCAGCACTCTGATTTCTGCAGCTGGGACACAGGAGGGGAACCCATCCTGGGTCTTGCTACTCCTTCTAGTCTCTGCACCTTCATAGTGCTGAGAGCACAGCAAAGGGACTTTCTAAGGGTGGAGCGGGCTTAAATAGTCTTCCTTAGGTTTCTTGGCTTTGCTCCCAGCCATCTTCAGGACAGGGAATGCCTCTGCATGATACCTCAGACACATGCCCTAACCCTAGCCAGGCTGGCTGCAAAGCCTTCTCAGCATGAATCCATTTGGGTCAGGTGAAAGGATTCTGTATGGAGAAGAATGAATGTCATGAACATGGGCAGGAGGGTGTTGTTGTACTCGTGTCCTGCTTGTGGGTTCCTGGTCAACAGCTGGTTGGCCACTGTGTGAACAGAATGCTGCACTAGATGGACCCTTAGTCTAATCCAGTATGGCTCTTCTTCTTTGCAGAAAAGGCAAATGCTATTTTGGGCTGCATTAATAGAAGCATAGCTTCCAAATCCTAGTTCCCCTCTACTCAGCACTGGTTAGGCTTCATCTGGAGTACTGTGTCCAGTTCTGGGCACCACACTTTAAGAACGATGCAGACAAACTGGAGGGGGTTCAGAGGAGGGCATCAAAGATGATCAGGGGACTGGAAACAAAGCCCTATGAAGAGAGACTGAAAGAATGGGGCACATTTAGCCTTGAGAAGAGAAAACTGAGGGGAGATATGATAACGCTCTTCAAGTACTTGAATGGTTGTCACAGAGAGGAAGGCCAGGATCTCTTCTCGATCATCCCAGAATGCAGGACATGGAATAATGGGCTCAGTGATAGGAAGCCAGATTCCAGCTGAACATCAGGAAAAACTTCCTGACTGTTAGAGCAATATGACAATGGAACCAATTACCTAGGGAGGTAGTGGGCTCTCCCACACTGGAGGCATTCAAAATGAGGCTGGACAGCCATCTGTCAGGGATGCTCTGACTTGGATTCCTGCATTGAGCAGGGGGTTGGACTCGATGGTCTTATAGGCCCCTTCCAACCCTACTATTCTATGATTCTAAGTTCTTACATTCTTACGAATGTCAACCTAAGATGTTGGAATTCATCTGCTGTAACAGACACTGACTTGCTCTACAAGTTTAGGCAAGTACATTCCCAGTTTTGTAGGAATGGCAGAGAATTCCACCACAGATCTCGGTGAGGCTTAATGCCAGTTAATTCGGTCCCCCCAAACCCATGGCAGAACGAAGGCCCCCACCCCCCCACCCCGCAAAAAGTGCACGAAATGGAGCACTCACCTGCTGCTGTTCGCGCTACTCTGCGAATGGTGGCCGCGTCTGTGGCCGCCATTTGCTTCACCATTTTAGCCATGATAGGCTACGTAATACTTACGTAGCCTATCACGGCTAATGCAGGGATGGTATTTACATCCCTGCGGAGGTGATGATAGGCTATGTAAATATTTATGTAGCCTATCACGTCAAAAAAAAGGGACACAAATGGCAGTGGCTACGGTGGCCGCCATTTGTGTCCCTGCGCAGCCCAGCAGTGGCCGGATGTCGCTGCGAGCTGTCCTGGCCAGCAGCTCTGCGGAGTCGCCGTAGAGTGGAGCTGGCTGTCGAGGATTTGGGGGGGAGGGACGGAGCACCTCCCCCCCCATGGATGTACGAAACGAAACAGGTAAGTTGTTTTGTACATCCCTACACTTTTGTAGATTCTTCTTACACAGCTGTCCATTGATGACCACTGATGACATTGGATCAGATCCAGCTGGCATTAGTTGTAATTAAGTCCCGTTGGAAGAATGGGGCTTAAATCAGTTATGACTAAATTGTTCCACTGGTTTCAATAGGGCACACAACTCAATCCTTTACATGTCTACTAAGAAGTAAGTCCCATTGAGATCAATGGGACTTACTTCCAAATGTGTGCTTAGGATCACAAGCTAAGTTTAGATGAATTTGAAATGATACAAATTTGTATGGTTCAAACTGTATCTTTTTCTTCCCCTTTCCTTTCCATCTATAAAGCACTCCTGTTATACAAGTATAATTTATCAATTACTGTAAGGTAATCTTTAGATGGCTTACTGTATCTATTATGAAACTAGATTTTATTACTACTACTTTCAGTAGTAATGAAAATAACCTTTAATTTATATATAAAAAATATGTGTTGCAGATCCTAATGACAACATTTTATTACATATAAGTGAACAAATATGTTATCCAATCTATATATCATGGAGGGTCACTTCATAGAATTACACACAGAGACAAACTTGAGTGTCCTCAACCAGGAGCTGCAGTTCATCATGTTCATCATGTCATCCTTCCAGGTGTACTTTTATGATAATGCGACCATAAAGCAACTTACATTGATACAGCCCACAATGAGATTGGACAAAAATATTCTTAGACGATTATATAGTCAATATCAATGTAGTGAACAAGAATATGCTAGTGTGAAATACATAGGGGTGGACGAAAGTCACTTACCTGTCCTCGAAGGACGTTCGCAGTGGGGGGGAGGCCCTTCGCTGCTCCCCCCGCGAAGTTCCGGCCGGGAGGGGAGGCTTCCCGCCTCGGCCCGGCCGAAATTCAGGCCGGGGGGGAGGCTTCCCGCCTCGGCCCAGCCGAAATTCAGGCCGGGGAGGAGGCTTCCCGCCTCGCCCGGCCGCGAACGCGAAAGTTAAAAAAAAAAAAAAACGCCCCCTGATAGGCTACGTGATGATTCATGTAGCCTATCACGGCTAGATCTGCAAAGTCAGCCATGATAGGCTACGTCAATCGTCACGTAGCCTATCACGGGTGACTTAAAAAAAAAAAACGCGTACGCTAATGGCGGCCCCATAGGGAGCCGCCATTCGTGTTCCTTATTTAGTTGCTGTAGTCTACGTAAATGTTTACGTAGACTACGGCGAAAATAAGGGCAACGCAAATAGCATTGCCCTTATTTTCGCCGTAGTCTACGTAAACATTTACGTAGACTACAGCGACCAAATAAGGAAGGGGAATGGCGGCTCCCTACGGGGGCCGCCATTATCCGTACACACTTTTTTTTAAAAAAAAAAGTCACCTGTGATAGGCTACGTGATGATTTACGTAGCCTATCATGGCTGACTTTGCAAATCTAGCCGTGATAGGCTACGTGAATCGTCACTAGGGATGGCGGAGAATTTCTCCCCGAAACTTTGGGGGGCCGAGCGCCAACGTGTTCGGCCCCCCGAACAAGTTTTGGGGAGAAATCCTCCGCACCCCCCCGCACCCCGCACCCCGCACCCCCCGGAACGGGACTTACCTTCCCTGAATGTCCCTCCCGGCGGCGGGTCCGGCTGGCGGTTCGTCGGGTGTTCGAGCGGGGCGGGAGCGGCAGCCAGTCTTTTGACCGGCTGCCGCCACCGCCATTGCAATAAAAGAAAAAAAAAAGTCCCCTGATAGGCTACGTGACGATTCACGTAGCCTATCACGGCTAGATTTGCAAAGTCAGCCGTGATAGGCTACGTCGATCGTCACGTAGCCTATCACGGGTGACTTAAAAAAAAAAAAAAAAACGCTATTTGCGTTGCCCTTATTTTCGCCGTAGTCTACGTAAACATTTACGTAGACTACAGCAACTAAATAAGGAACGCGAATGGCGGCTCCCTATGGGGGCCGCCATTCGCGTACGTGCTTTTTTTTTTTTTAAGTCACCCGTGATAGGCTACGTGATGATTGACGTAGCCTATCACGGCTGACTTTGCAGATCTAGCTGAGGTCATCCAGTGTGAAGCTGGATAGGAAAGGGGAGAGGGGTTATTTGCACTTCAAAGAAAATTACAGCAGAAATTAGGTAATGACCTCCTCGTAATCACTCCTTCAACACTTAACTTCTCTGATTATCCCTTTATGACCTTTGGTTTGAGTAGGGATGTATGAAAGTCACTTACCTTTCTGCTGATTATGTTGATGGCGGGGAGGCAATCCGGTCCTCCCCCCCGGAATCCTCCATGGCCGGCTGTGCTCTGCGGCAGCTCCGCGGAGCAGCCGGCCAGGCCCAGTCAGGTCAGAGCCATCCACAGCTGGATTTCCGGCCACGGAGGGCTCTGGGGAAAAAACAAAACAAAACCGTGTACGCAAATGGCGGCGGCTACAGCCGCCGCCATTTGCTTTCCTTATTTTTGGCCATCTTAATCTACATAAATATTTACGTAGACTATGACGGAGAAAATAAAGGGGAACGCAAATAGTGTAGTGGGCACTATTTGCGTCCCTTTTTGATTCACCATTTTAGCCTACGTAAATATTTACGTAGGCTAAAAAGGCGAATCAAAAAGGGACGCAAATAGCGCCCGCTACGCTATTTGCATTCCCCTTTATTTTAGCCATCATAGTCTATGTAAATATTTACGTAGACTAAGATGGCCAAAAATAAGGAACGCGAATGGCGGCGGCCATAGCCGCCGCCATTGGCATACGTGTTTTGTTTTGTTTTTACCCAGCCATGATAGGCTATGTAAATCTTTACGTAGCCTATCACATTGTTTTGTTTTTTGTTTTTTACAAGACTGCAAATGCCAGTGGCGGCAGCCAGTCGGAAGACCAGCCGCCGCCGCCGCAGCTACCACTGCCCGGAAGATCCGCCCCAGGTAAGTCTCATCCCGGGGGGGATCCGCGGGGGGGCAGGGGGGCAGGCTGTTCCATCACGGAGTTCGGGGGCTGAATGTGCTGGCATTCACCCTCACCGAGATCTGTGGCGGAATTCTCTGACATCCCTGGGTTTGAGTTTCTGAGAACAGCATATTTTATCTGTGCCTAGCCAAAAAAAACAACTGGTCTAAACTGTCTGAAATTTGGCAGGTGAAATCCCCTCCATGGGGGCTGACAGGTCTCCAAATTTCATGTATTTATCATGAAAACTGAAAAAGGTATGGCCATTCCTGTTTTCCAGTGCAAGTCCAATGCAAGTTTGAAGAGAAAACATCAAATCTGAATAATTTGGATATCCGAATCTTGATTCAGATCCAAATAAGAAGTGAAGTGGATGGGGTCCAAATTGGTCCAAAGCAAAATGGTGCTGCTTCAGAAGGTCCGAAGTGGCATCTGAAGCAAAGTGGGGGGTCCATGCACAGCTCTACTAATCAGCTTGAGCTTAATATATTGGTTTTCCATTTCTTCTGGTAGAAAGCAGTGGTTAGTTAAAGACATGGCACAAATATTGTAATATTCATATGTATTGTAAATACCATTTTAGTTTTATTTATGTAAATATTTATGAAGTACCTTTCTGGACCAGGTCCACCCAAAGCAGAGAAGAAAATGCGAGCACACAAACAAAAACAAAACAATTTTTTTAATAAAACGTGAAAACGAAAACTAAACCAAACACTGCATGAAAATATAATTTAGCCAGTGTTATGAAAAAACTTTTCCAGAGCCACTGGGCCAACAGCAACCTTCTTGGGAGTGAATTCCATGAGGTAGGGACCACTACTTGCAAAAAACCTGGATGTGGTCTTACATCAGGCAATGTTGATGCAGGGATGTACAGATTTTATTAAATCCATTCTGTTTATGTTTCGAGGGTTGTCGGGTGTCTTTTGTTCTGTCATCCGCTCATTGACAGGAACAGATTTTTTTTTTTTAGGGATGTACATTCCAGTTGCACAAGTGTGCATTTTCTCATGCGTGTATTAGCAGTAATGTGCATCAGCACAAGTCAAATCTATGAAAATCCCCCTGAAAAGTAAGAAACTGGTCTGTTAGTCCACAGAATCCACACGACTCAGAAAAGGCCAGTCTGCTGCAGAATCTGCAGGTCAGATCCATAGAAATCTGACCTCACTTGAATCCACTGAGGATTTCTCTGACATCTCAAGGATGATGAGGCCCAGACTTCACCTCTATTGCTTGACTCCATGTGATGTTTGGATGAACTCATCTCAGGTATTATGCGTGTTTGGTGATGCTTCTCTTTAGAGGTGGCTGTCTGAATCACAGAACCCTTGAAATAGCAGAGCTGACTTATCATATTTTTGCATAGGGAGAAAGAGAGCATTCTGCAGAGTGGAGGCCTGGGGTATCCAGCTTGATGCCCAGGGGCATCCCTGTGTCTACAGACACACCTCCTGGTGCTTGCCAGGCTCCTTGCTCCTCTAGATTTTTATTTTTAGATTTGTTTTTAATTAAAAAAAAATAACTGGGAGGCGAGGCTGCCATGCTGCAAAGTGAAGTGCCATCTCCTCCCCCCACCCCCAGAATGTCTCTTGGAATTGCTTCTGTGGCATTCTTGGCCAAGTTACTTGTCTCTGCGCCTCATCTGTTGAGAAAAGTGCGGGTTCAGAAACAGTGGTTCTGTCTTCTGGAGCTCAGGAACCACCTCTGTCTTGCACCTTGTTCTTGGGTAAGTTATTTTATTTTGGCCTCACCCATTTGCCTTCTAGAGAATGGGTGTTTTGTGACTGGTCATGTCCACTATGGCAGCCATTTTGTGACAGTACCCATGACACTCTCTTAAAGTTCCAACTGTGCCCACTAACCCAAAAGGTTTGGGGATGCCTGGTCAAGGTCATGTAGCCTATCCCTGCACCCAAGGATTTCTGGAGGCAAAGGATCTCTCTTCTAGTCATCACTGGGTTTTCCCCCCTTATTATTATTATTCCTGTTCTTGCTGGTAATCCCCTTGGCTCAAACCTCATTCAAGAAAATAGGGAGCCCATTTTTTATGATTGGATAAATGCTTGCCTAGTTACACACCTGAGATATAATAAATCCAATACATTTAGATGAATACACACAAAGATGAATCTTCGTCAGACATAGTACTGGTATGCCACAAGTCCAAGAAAGCTTGACCTTGAAAGTCAAGGTGCACAACTGGAAAAAAAATGTCCCTTGGTTGTTCTACTCATGATTCTTCTTGGCTAGCATTGCTGCCAAATGTCCCATGCACCTTTGCTTCTGGCGTGACCTCCAATGTAGGAGCTTTACTTTTAGCAAGAGGCAGTTGGGCCAGTACACTAGCTTTCTCCTCAGCAGTGATTTGATGCCCTGGGGTTAACTAACCTCCATAGTAAGTAATTTTAGCAAACAGAGTAGAGAAGTGAAGTCTGCATTAGAGTAGCAAGTTTAAAACATCAGTTCAAACACTAAGATAGCAAGGTAGCAGCTAGAGCACCTTGTTCATTCAGTAATCCACACAACCAACAAAAATAGCTGCAATGATACTCTACAACTCATAACAATTTGGAATGAGCACTTGTGTTCTGCAGGATCATAATAAGCACACAGCCAACTATAGACTGAAACAAAAACACACAATAAATAATCTTTTGCCTTTCCTTCTTTGAAACCCTGCCCCCAAATTGCCTCTACGGTTCCAGGATAGGACAAGTGGTATCAGAGCATCATACAGGTTGGCAAAATGGGTGGGAGAGAAACAAACCAGAAATAGGGAAAACAAATTGTGGTTTATTTGTTCATCTGCAAGACAATTCATGGCTAAAGCAACAAACCATGGTTAACATATAAACCATGGCTTCACATTATGCAGCCATAGTCTTAACCCAAATAAATATTTTTTTTAGTATTGAGCAGGAGGTGCTCTTACATGTGCCTTTCTGGAATAGCTGACAAGGTTCTTTATGAATTGCTACTACCCACACCTATGCCAGGCCTGGTCACAAGCATTTGCATTCCTCACACATCCTGTCCTTGCCTTCTTCTGCTAATTTTATCAGATTGCTTTAGCTCTAAGCCTGAGGTGATATGACTACACATAAATCAGCTGCGGAAGTTGGTCCTTGATTTTGAGTGAAATTGAGCACGATACAGCTGCATGAACAGAAATTGAGGAAGCCAGAGAAGATCAGAAAAAAAGAGGTTTACATTTTAAAATAAAAATCCTCAGCTTTTTGTTGAAGCTGCACTACAGATATAAATGGTAGATTAGAGAAAGATAAAGCTCATTTCAAGATTAGTTCTTACATTTCTGCATGATGGGTTAATATTTTCAGCCGACACATTACTTTATTTTTAAATTCCATTTCTTAGTGTTTTTCCTGTTGATTCCAACAAGCAATATTACCATTTCTTCCTTGCAAATAGAGAAGAGGAAGGCATGCGGAGTTACTTAATTTTTTTTTAAAGAAATGATTTGAATCCTCAATTTGGGCTGGCTTGGTGCAGAATACACAAGGCCCTGACTACTGGTCATAAGGTTTTTCGAAGCTTTTACATTTTCTCATAAACCTCACCAACTTTTGCAGGGATCCCAAATCAATCATGGCTGCAATCCATAAGATTGTTGAACTGATCCCCAAAGGAGAAATAGCCACACGTGTTTGCCAAGGCTGAAAAGTCTAATCTAGGGATCAGATTGTATAGCAACAATAATCTGTTTGGAGGGGAGGGGAAGGGAGCAGAGAGCCCTGGCTCAGACTTCTCAGCCCTGGGAAACTCATACCAAACACCCATGTGGGTGAGCAATTCCCCCTGTTGGATAAATGTATGTGCCTGTTAATGTTGGGAAGGCAAAAATCCATATGCATACTCGTGCAAAGGCAAGTGCCTGCTTTTCAAAAGCCACATAAAGAAAAATCATGTGACACAATCTTTGGGATTTGGGGAAGTGCCTGCCAAGTAATTTTATACATTCCAGGAAACAGGCTGGCAAATTTTATGTTGGGATTTAATATCCTAAGGATCTGTGTATTATCTTGCTTTTACATCCAGCATATCCAGCACATGCCTGCCGTTTTGGAGCTATATGTCTGGCATAAAAACAACTTAAATGTATGCCCTATATCACAGTACACAATTATATATCTATTATGTACAAATAAAGGAGTGCGCTCGTTCTGCAGGATACAAATACTGACAGTATATTTTCATTTCCGCAGTCAATAGAACTACTATTGATCAAAGCCATTTTGAGAAAAGGGCAATAGAGAGGCAAAATGATGAATCAGACCTTATTTCTCCCATTAGAAATGTCTGGGGACGTGGGGAGATGAATCATTTCACATCAATACACACCTAAGCTAAGCTTGATTTCTCACGGCTCATCAAGACCTTTCCATTCAGTACCCCTCTTCAATTACTGGGGAAGTGAAGATGAAGGAAGAACAAACAAGCAGGATGGCTGCATATGCTAGCCTGAGGCTGAAATAAATGCATTTTAAAATGGTGCTAAACCACTGTGACAGGAGCAGTGTGCTGGGAGGAAGCAGCAAGAGAGTCCAGCTGGAGAAATTAAATCTTTTTGTGTGGCAAACACTTAATAACCTCTTTGCTGTGTTGATGGAAATGATTAATGCAGTCCCCAGTGCAAGATGCGCATTTCAACTGAGGCAGCAGTTAGAAGCTGCCTTTTTTCTCCTTTTTCTTCTCTTCCTTGGCCTCTGCTGGTTAGCTGCAATACACAACTGGAGAGAGATTGAATGAAGGGATTATGAAAAGCAAAGATGTCAGCAGTCAAACTCTACCTTTAACCACACCTACAAGTGATGAATGCTTCCTCTTTTTTTTCTCCTTTTGTGCAGCTGTATGAGTTGCTAAGGTGCCTTAACAACCAGTGCATTTTTTTCTTATTGCCTCATGGACACATTTGTCACACTGTTTTCTTTACATCCTAACCCCATTCAAACTAGAGCTGAGCCAACATTTCTCAGAGGACATTTTTTGAGAACATTTCTGAGATTGTTCTTTTTCCTCAATGCCCCTTCTCCCTGAAAAAGAAAGGCACTGTACAGAATTTTCTCTAAATATTATCCACCATTTTAGTATGGAGGTTGCCATCTACCCCCCCCCCATACACACACACACACACACACACACAGAGTCCTGGAATGATACAAGTTCTGGGGTGTTGTGGAGTATACAAAATGGTGGATGTGAAGGATTGTTGGTCTCACCCCAACAACCCTGCAAGGTAGGCCAGGCCCAACTCAGCCACACATCTTCCCAAGATTACCTAGTAGCTTAGTCACAGCTGCGGAAGGCAATGGCAAACCACCCCGCTATAGTCTGCCATGAAAACATCAGCGAAAGTGGCATCCCTCTAGGAGTCAGCAATGACTCGGTGCTTGCACAGGAGGAACCTTTCCTTTCCCTCCCAGGTCAATAGGCACGGTATTTAGCACTGATGTTATACAGAAGGACACACCACACCAAATGGAAGTTGGATAAAAGTTTATTAGGGGAAAGGAACAAAGAGGAAGGGAAAGGGGAGAGGTGGTAGGTTGTACAGGAAATTACAAGCAAATTACAATACTCAAAAGCTTGTAATGCCAGTCACCAAGGCACATACTCCCAGGAGCAAAACAGTAAAGCTAGCTAGTCTATCCTATACATGCCAAAGTATGGGCCTCTCAGGATAGCCATTGAGCAGCAACTAGGGATGTCAGAGAATTCCGCCATGGATCTCGGTGAGGCCAACTGCCAGTGCATTTGGCACCCAAACTCCATGGCGGAACGGCCTGCCCCCCCTGCGGATCCCCCCCTAGACAAGACTTACCTGTGGCGGATCTTCCGGGTGGTGGCAGCGGTGGCTGGTCTTCCGACCAGCTGCCGCCGCCGCCATTTCCAGGCTTGTGTAAAAAAAAAAAAAAAAAAAGACATGATAGGCTACGTAAAAATTTACGTAGCCTATCATGGCTAGGTTTTTTTTAAAAAAAAAACACGACGTGATAGGCTACGTAAATCTTTACGTAGCCTATCATGGTTGGGTGGGTTTTTAAAAAAACAAACGCGTAGGCAAATGGCGGCGGCTACAGCTGCCGCCATTTGCATTCCTTATTTTTGCTGTCTTAATCTACGTAAATATTTACGTAGACTACGACGGCGAAAATAAAGGGGAACGCAGATAGCGTAGCGGGCGCTATTTGCATCCCTTTTTGATTCCCCGTTTTAGCCTACGTAAATATATACGTAGGCTAAAACGGGGAATCAAAAAGGGATGCAAATAGCACCCGCTATGCTATTTGCGTTCCCCTTTATTTTCGCCGTCATAGTCTACATAAATATTTACGTAGATTAAGATGGCAAAAATAAGGAACACAAATGGCGGCGGCCGTAGCCGCCATTTGTGTATGCATTTTGTTTGTTTGTTTTTAACCCAGAGCCCTCTGTGGCCGGAAATCCAGCTGCGGACAGCTCTGGCCTGGCTGGGCCTGGCCAGCTGCTCCGCAGAGCTGCCGCAGACCACAGCCGGCAGCAGAGGATTCCGGGGGGGAGGTACGGAGTGCCTCCCCCCCGGCGAGGATTCTGGGGGGAGGGACGGAACGCCTCCCCCCCACCATCAACATAATCCACGAAAGGTAAGTGACTTTCGTACATCCCTAGCAGCAACACACCCTAGTACCGTCAGGGCAAAAGAAGAGACACCTGCCCCTTCTTTGCCCCCCTGTTTATTGCCCAGCCCTAGCAACTCAAGGCAGATTTGAAGCACCCAGTCATAGCCCAATTCTGGGACACCCCACTCCAGCCTCCAAGGAGGCTGGATCTTCCCACCAGACATGGCTGTTATCACTTTCCCAGTTAGCGGAGCAGCGTGTGGCCTTGAACTGCCAGGCTGAGGAATGGCCAAAAAACAATCAACCTCCAGGTGGCTACTTTGTATGTGACAACCCGATGGGCTGTCATGGCTTCAGCTTCTACTACCGTCATTCTTGACGGTGGACAAAAACATTTAAAAAACGGGGTGGGGGGGAGGAAGAAACTGTGCTAGTGCCACAGCTAATGGAGAGCCCCACTCCTGGGAATGACTGTCTTCCCCAAAGCATAACTGGAGTGGTAAGTTTTTGTTCTTTCCCTTCATGGGGAAGGAAGACAGCGAGGGTCTTATCTGAAGAGCGGGAAAAGCTCATCACTTGGCGAATGGCCAAATCCAGGACTTCAAAAGCTTGGCCACTCATTAGGAAAACAGAGTGTCCTCTAAGTGGCCCACCCATGGGGTGGCAGCATGGAAGCACCAGTCACTGGCTCACAGGGCTAAGTAGGATCCTGGGGAAGCAGCATCCTCTTAATGGGTAAGAAGAGAATGCCCTTTTTCATCTACTTTATGCATGCTGCCTTTATGGGAAAGTAACGGATCTCTTTTGGCTGCTTGGCTTAACGTTAGGGATGTACGAATCCCTTACCTTGTTCTGGTGGTGGCATCCGCTGGAGGGGGGGAGGCGCTCCGTCTCTCCCTCCGGAATCCTCGACGGCCAGCTCTGCTCCGCGGTGGCTCCGTAGAACAGCTGGCCAGGCCAGGGCTGTCCACAGCCGGATTTCCGGCTGCAGACTGGCTGCTGGGTAAAAACAAAAAACAAAAACGGCATATGCAAATGGCGGCAGCTATGGCCGCCGCCATTTGTGTTCCTTATTTTTCGCTGTTTTAGCCTACGTAAATATTTACATAGGCTAAAACGGCAAATCAAAAAGGGACGCAAATAGCACCCACTATGCTATTTGTGTTCCCCTTTATTTTCACTGCAATAGTCAACGTAAATATTTACGTAGACTAAGATGGCAAAAAATAAGGAACGCAAATGGCGGTGGCCATAACCACCGCTATTTGCGTATGTGTTTTTGTTTTTGTTTTTACCGGGATGTGATAGGCTACATAAGTCTTTATCTAGCCTATCACGTCTCTGTAAAAAAACACACACACCCAAACGACCAGACTGCAAATGGCGGTGGCGGCAGCCGGTCAGAAGATCAGCCGCCGCCGGAGCTGCCGCCGCCTGGAACATCCACCCCAGGTAAGTCTTGTCCTGGGGGAGATCCGTGGGGGGGGGGTGGCAGGCCATTCTGCCATGGATTTCAGGGGGCTGAATGCACTGGCATTCGGCCTCACCGAGATCCATGGCAGAATTCTCCACCATCCCTACTTAACATATCACTGGCACAACAGGCGTATTCAGTGTGATCTAGTACAGGGAAGGCCTGTACTGCTCCTACTGTTGATCCCCCACAGGCAGCAGGTAAATGGGGAAGTGGAATAGCAGTCACATCACTGCTATGACAGTCACATCACATCTAGGGGGTTTGCAGTCCTGGTGCCATGCAGCTGCCTGGGATCTCATCAACAAACCTGCTTTGTGGGCTGGCCAAGGCAATCACCCAACAGGCAGCAGCCTCACTGTAGACACAGAGCCACAGTACTGTTGTCCCCTGTACAGGTTGACAGTAAGAGCAGCAACTTCCCAGCTCTCTCCTGAAGGTCAGCCACCCCCCACCCCACTGGCTGCACTGATTGGCTGTAACTCTAGGATTCACTGTATTTCCTCACTGCAGAGTTTGTGAAGTTAAATAAAAGTTGTGTCCTGTTTTAAAACACACTTCATGCCTCCTGTCTTCAGTTAAGGTGGTGGTGGTGGTGGTGGTGGGTAGGGGAACTGCTAGAGAATTTCTTCTCCCACTGGAAAAAATTCAGTGAAATGGTTTCCCCCACTAATTTCTGTGGCCAAAAATATGGTAGAGAGGTTTAAGAGGCAATTGTTCTTCCTATTTTAAGATTGTTTTAATGATATAAGGGACTGTGTTACTCAACTCCAATTTCAGATCTGAGAGCCAGTGTGGTGTAGTGGCCAGAGTGTCAGACTGGGAACCGGGAGATCTGGGTTCTAGTCCCCACTCAGCCATGGAAGCTCACTGGGTGGCTTTGGGCCAGTCACAGACTCTCACTCCAACCTACTTCAAAGGGTTGTTGTTGTGAGGATAAAATGGAGAGGAAGAGGAAAATGTAAGCCGCCTTGGATTCCTTGCAAGAGGAAAAAAGGCGGGATATAAATAGGGATGTATGAAACACTTATCTGGTTTCATCTAGGGACATCCGCAGTGGGAGGGGGAGGCGCTCTGTCCCTTCCTGCGAAATCCTCGATGGGGGGGGAGGCAATCCGTTCCTCCCCCCGGAATCCTGCCTGGCTGGCTCCGCTCCATGGCCAGGCCACGGAGCCACTGGCCGGGCCAACCCACAGCGGGGCCTCCAGTGGGCTACCATAGGATGCCATTTGCATCCCTATGGTAGCCTGTGATAGGCTACGTAAATATTTACATAGCCTATCACGACTAAAGCGGGAACGCAAATCGCATCCGCTAAGCCATTTGCATTCCCGTTTTAGCCATCATAGGCTATGTAAATATTTACGTAGCCTATCACGGGCTACCATCCATAGGGACACAAATGGCGTCCCCTACTCAGGATGCCATTTGCGTCTGCAGCAGCCTGGCAGCAGCCGGAACCACCGCCGCCAGAGCCGCTGCCGGAGCCACAGCCAGGTAGGCTCCATTTCACGGGGCTTTCACGGGGTGGTGGGGCGGGTTGCTCCGTTCCGCCACAGATTCCGGGGGGGCGAATTCACTGGAATTCGGCCCTCTTGGGATCCGTGGTGGAATTCTCTAACGTCCCTAGATATAAATGCCATAAAATAAATAAGAAAGAAAGAAAGAAAGAAAGAAAGAAAGAAAGATCTACTGATTTGGGTTGATTCAGATCTTGTCTGAAGCAGTATTCCCCCCATCCTGGTTGCTATCCAGCAAAATGTTGAGGAAGTCACCCCTGTCATTGTCACTGTATGTAGAAGGATGTGTGAAATCAAGAGGATAGAGCTTTGAGCCAACAGGCCCTATCACTAGGCATGTACGAAAGTAACTTACCTTTTTGAAGGGTGACATTCATGGTGGGGGGGAGGCGCTCCGTCCCTCTCCCCGAAATTCTCCCTGGCCAGCTCCGCTCTGCGGCAACTCTGCGGAGCTGCCAGCCGGGGCCGCCCACAGCCGGACATCCAGCCACTGGGCAGCCTGCACAGGGACACAAATGGAGGCCTCCGTAGCCGCCGCAAGCCCTGTATTTTGCCGTAATACGTTATGTAAATATTTACGTAGCCTGTCACAGCAAAAAAAAAAAAGGGAACGCAAATGGCGGCCACCGTAGCCACCACCATTTGCGTTCCTTTTTTTTTTTTTTGCTGTGATAGGCTACATCAATACTTACGTAGACTATCATGGCCTCCACAGGGACACAAATACGTTAGCTGTGATAGGCTATGTAAGTATTTATGTAGCCTATCATGGCTATAATGAAGACCCGAATGGCAGCCGCAGATGCAGCCGCCATTCGCAAAGCAGTGCGAATGGCACCAGGTAAGTGCTCCATTTCGTGCGCCTTTCGCAGGGTGGGGGGGTGGGGGGCTTCATTCCCCCATGGATTTCGGAGGGGTGAATGCTCTGGCATTCAGCCTCACTGAGATCCATGGCGGAATTCTCTGACATCCCTACCTATTTTATTTTGTGCTTAGCAATGCTGACATGACCTGAGACACAGACCTAAAGGCCTAGGGATACACTGGAGATGGGGGGAGGGTATAAGGGTCAGCCTGCACATGGTGCACCATCTAGCAAATGTCCTCTGTCTGTGCACACAGCGAGAGAGAACGCTGTCATCATTAGGGTTTGCATGGGATGAAGATACATCTTCACTGCCGCTGATATTAATAGGGAGCATGGACCTGAAGAACACAGTCAGTGAAGAAATAGAACAAGGCATTACTAAGGGGGTAGAAGTGGCTTAGGATTGGGGTTAACATATAAATATAATTGTAGTGACAGGACATATTGTTCAACTTTTGTAAATTCATTGATTAAGAGTAATACTTTTTTGTTGCTGAACTTAGTATATTGGTTTGCTAGCGCCATTGGATTGGTTTGCTGACATCACTACGTTGTTTAGATAGATTACATCAGTATTGTAGGATAACATAGGATGTGGCTTGCATTGTTGTATACTGACTTTGCTGAAAAAAATATAAAAGTTGGGGTAGGCAAAGGGGAAGTTAAGTGAGTGAGAACTATCTAACACAATTAGCTCCAGATCTATTTGTTTAAGATATTTATGCTTCAAAGAAGGGCTCCCTGGGGGTGTCTCCACCAGCAGTTTACTTTGAGCTGGCTGCGTTTGGAGGTTGTTAGGGATACATGATTTTGTGCCCATCCAGGACCAGTGGCCACCCCGGAGCGTATCATGGAAAACCTGGATTTCCTGAGACCCCTTGAAGTCCAGTTCTTTTCCTTAAGTCAGGTTCTCTGTGGTATAGTTGCTCTGTGCCCCAATTCTCGCATTTACCTTGGGTATGCTAGCCCTGCCCCGTGGTGAGCCTTTCACCATGACCCCCGTCAAGTGGTGTTTCCTGTCTCCTGCCCCTGTGTTTCCCAGCACAAACCAAGTAGTGTCTACTCAGAAGTAACTCACATTATTGTCAGTAAGGCTTGTCCCCTGAATGTTCACTTCAGAATTTGCAGAGATCCCCCTCAATCGGAATAAGGTAAAGGTAAAGGTGTCCCCAACCAGTCGTGTCCCACTCTAGGGTGCGGTGCTCATCCCTGTTTCTAAGCCGAAGAACCAGTGCTGTCCGAAGACGCTTCCATGGTCATGTGGCCGGCATGACTGAACACCGAGGTGCACGGAAAGCTGTTACCTTTCCCGCCAAAGCGGTGCCTATTTATCTACTTGCAATTTCTTGCTTTTGAACTGCTAGGTTGGCAGGAGCTGGGACTGAAGATGGGAGCTCACTCCGTCACGCAGCACTCGGGTCTCGAACTGCTGACCTGCCGACCTTCCAGTCTGCAGTTCAGCGTCTTAACCACTAAAGCACTAATTCCCTAAAGGCTGTAAAGTGCTTCACCAAGCTGTGATTCTCCATTGTTTGGTCTATTGCCTTTGGAAGTAACTAATTCACACCTTCATTACAGCACTCCTGAGCACCATTGAGTTAGAAAGGGAGCTGGTTTCCCCTGCGTGTCTTTCCCAGAACAAACATAAGTGTGTCTACTCAGAAGTAACTCCCCTTCTGGTCAATAAGGCTTGTCCCCTGAATGCACACATCAGAAGTAACTAATTCACATCTTTGTCCCTGGTAGCATCAGGTTAGAAAGGGGGTGGTTTCCCATCCCTCTGTTTCCCTTGCCTGTCTTTCCCAGCATAAACCAATTAGTGTCTACTCAGAAGTAACTCCCATTTTGCTCAATGAGGCTTGTAATTAAGAAGAAGAAAGTGGGGCAGAGCCGGGGGAGCCGATCTTATTGGTTGAGCAGCCCCTACCAGTCAGATGATGTTCACTCCAACCCCCACCCCTAACCCGGAAGTATGTTCTGTGAAGCAACTTAAAATGGTGCTATGCACTCTCTCATGGAGCCCTGCCCAGACCAAAACCAGCTCCATGAAAAATGCGGGTAAGCCACTCCTTCCTTCTCCTTCCACTGTTGTGGAGACACCCTCCCTCATTGACTGACTCTAGGATGGTCTGCCTGTTCTGTCATCAAAACTTGCTTTCACCTGGCCGTATCCCTTTGCTGAAGGTCTTGAGTTTGGTTGCAGTGAGCCATCCTTGACCAGTAATTATACCTCCTGTTGTGGTTGGGGCAATTGAGTTGCATTATATGGTAGCACTGGAGGCAAATTCATTGCAGTGTCACCTTGTGAGCTTTGTAACAAATAACATTGAGTTGTATCTTTTCCCTTTTGTAGTCTGGATTTCTGTCTCTGAGTGCGTGGCCTGTTTAACTCTGATAAACCCTTACTGACCAGTGTCAGCACTTGCAGACTTCTAGTAAGACCTTAAACTCAGCCAGCCAGGGATGAATTCCAAAAATTCCTGAGGGGAGTAGAGCAGCATGAGCAGGGAAACTTAGGATATGAATGCATTGTACCTATATACTGGAATTTGTTTAGATACTGCAAATCGGGGAAGGGAGAACTGTGCTCATCCAGGTGTTGTTGGACTCTAATTCCCATCAGCCCCAGCCAGCATTGCCAATGGTCAGGGATGATGGGAGTTGTGGTCCAATGCCATCTGAACAGCCACAGTTTCCACACCCATACTGCAGATGATCTGTGAGCTTTTGTTGTTGGGATCATTGTCTTTTGTATCAGGCCTAGATCTATTTATTGAGAAGTTCAGAGTCCAAAAATATCTAAACTTCTTACAGGAATCTCATGGTTTTCTGCCATGCAGGCATGTATTTAAAGTTTAAACTATGCACATTTGATTCCCTCCCCCATATTAGAGCTGTGGGAGCCTGGGAAAGCCAGCCCGGTGAATAGGTTAGGCTTTATTATTAGATAAATACATTAATGAATTTCATTAAATAAGGCTTACAGTCCCTAGGAATAGCTTAATTAGAACCACCGGATAAATTACAAGTGATTTTAAAATGAGGGCAATGAGAAGCCAGATGGGAAAGAAGACACTAAAGTAGAAATAACTTCTCCCCCCCCCTTTTTTTTTTTTTTTAAGAAAAGCAATGTGTGATGAGCCAAACTTTCAGTTCATTAGAATTATATCTGATGGCAGGGAGGCTTAACCTTTGATTTGCAACCATTTCTGAATTTTCTTCATGCACCAGGCAGCTACTCTTCATTATGTTGATGAATCCCAAGTACAAAGCTTGAGCTGAACAATACAGGAAGCCCACTGAATGTGTCTCTGGTTAGAGTGGGGTACTCCAGCAAAAAGAGAAATAGCATCCCCATACAAAATGTGAGCAACATAACAAACAAGCTACTCCACGTCTTTTTTCATAAGAGGGGGACTTTATTGGGTATTGTTCCATTACTGAATACTGTTCCATCCCCCAGTGCAAGAAACTTCCATCTCCCACTTCACCTGCTTGTGTCACTAACACCACAACATCCACAACCTGGCTGGGCAGTTTCTGCTCCATCCAGAGTAGAAAGGGCTGCATTTGGACCCATCCACCACTTCCTTTGCACAACCATTGCCCAATGCAATGCCCTCTTTTTTTAAAAAAAATCCTTTTAGCTTCAAAATGTGACTTTTCTCAGATGTGATGGATGTGGGCATATACAACTGCCTTATATTCGAGCAGAACATCGGTCTATCTATCTAGACCAGTGTGTGTCTATGCTGCTGACTGCTAGCTCTTCAGCATCTTGCAGGGGTCTCTCCCACCATGGATACTCAAGATCTTTTAACTGGAGATGCCAGGGACCTGGGACTATGATGCATGCAAAGCTTATATGGGATCTGTGAGCCATTCTCTCTCTCTCTCTCTCTCTCTCTCTCCCCCCCCCCCCGCCGGGCCTGCCCCCTTTGAACACACTGGATAAAGATGATCTTCTTATGATGGATAGGGAACCAAGCCATCCAGGGTTGTCAAGCACTTCACCTGAAGCTATTACATGCTCATTTTTTGAGTGGCTAGGCCTTAAGTCTTAACAAAAAAAGAGCGAGAAAAACAGAATGATGGAGGTAGAGCAGGATGTGAAATTGAGTAAATGAACAACTGCTAAATTTGGCACATGATGACCATAATCATATCATTTTTGGCATGAGTCCTCTACAAAGGCTCTTTATCACTGTCCATAGGCACAAATTACCCAGCTGTGACACATTACCGGTTCAATAAAAATAATAATATAATGCATCTGTGATCATTTAATACAGTATTCTGCACTGATGAGATATTTGCCAAAAAGGGCATATGGGTGTTAATGACAGCTTTTTCTTACTTCCTAACTCAATATATTTTACATAGCCCAATTAAAAAAAAAACGACCCTAGCCATCTAGATGCTGGTTCATCTAATAAAGCAACCACTCTTCATGTGAAAGAGAAGATTCATATTTCCCTAGAAGTTGAAGAAAATCTTTACATAGTTGGGTTTGGTTTATCAGACTCCTGGTTTGGGTTTAGAATTTTATTGGGGTACATTTTCAAATGAGATTTACCACTTATCACCATGTGGCAATAATTTGTAAACCAGAGCAGATGCTGGCAGTCTCCACCAAACATGGATGGTAAACATGGATTTGAGGAATCCACTGTCCATTGTTTCTCCTTGCCCTAGAGCAGGGGTGGGCCACGGTGCCCCCCCATGGCCGTTTTTTTGCACCCAGCCACTGAATTTGCCATGCCAGCAGAAAAAATCATGGTGACTGTGCAAGGAAAGAAGGTGTGCAGGGACCATACGCCTTCTCTGCAAGGAGACTCATGCTCCCAGAAGCCTCTTGGGAAGAAGCATGATCCTGCTTGCACAACAAGATATGCACTCTTCAGACTGCTTGTTTCCTTGCAAAATCACTGCCATCACATGGTGGCAAATTCAAGAGTAGCAATTTTGGTGTGTGTGTCTGTGGGGCGGGGGGTGACATTACATGTACATATATTATGAATTGTAGTTATAAATATGTATTCATGTTATAACTCTGTATTTTATGATGAGTATATCTAGAGTGAGAGTGGGATGACTGACAGGAGGAATAGTGTATTAGCATATGTGAAGGGGGGTGAAGTGTATGTGATATGTAAGGTGGGTTTGTTAGGGAATAGATCAGAGAGAGGGGGTCTGTTAAGAGTTAAATTGAAGAGTGTCTGAAGAGCGTGAGCAACTAGGATTTATGTGTATGAGAGGATATGCATAGACAGAAACATTAAAGCTTATGATTTACTGTTGAACAATGGGGAGATCAATCCTAGACAGCATCTGGGGGACACAGGATTCTTCAGTTTCCTGGATGCAAGGTTTTAGACAGGGGTGCAGCCTCATAGCCAGGAAACCACACTCCCCTTCCCCTCCCGCTCGTAGCTCGCATGGTGAGAACCGCGCCAGCTACCTCTCTGCACTCAGTAAATGGAGTGCAGAGATGGGGAAAAGAGGGCATTCCTGGGGGGTGGGGAGGAGGCTGGGGAAGCTGGCTTACACCTTTTCCTATTGCCGCCCCAGCATCCTTCCCTCTTCATCTTCCCTGAAGCCTCCTCTAGACAGGTGAAAATGCCCTCACCCGGCGCCAGCTTGTCTGGCTAAAAGGGGGGGGCATTGCAGGCGGGTGGGGTGACATGACACAGGGGCCTTTGATTGGTGCACCCCAGTGGCACCACCATGCAAGGAGGGGCAGGCTGAGTTGCCTTTAGGGGTGGACGAAAGTCACTTACCTGTCGTCGAAGCTTGTTCGCGGTGGGGGGGAGGCGCTTCGCTGCTCCCCCCGCAAAGTTCAGACTGGGGGGGAGGCTTCCCGCCTCGCTCCGGCCAAAATTCAGGATGGGGAGAAGGCTTCCCGCCTCGCCCAGCCGCGAACTCGAAAGTTTTTTTTTTAAAAAAAAACGCCCCCGTGATAGGCTATGTGACGATTAACGTAGCCTATCACGGCTAGATCTGCAAAGTCAGCCGTGATAGGCTACGTTAATCGTCACGTAGCCTATCACGGGTGACTTAAAAAAAAAAAGCGCGTACGCAAATGGCGGCCCCCATAGGGAGCCGCCATTCGCGTTCCTTATTTGGTCGCTGTAGTCTACGTAAATCTTTACATAGACTACGGCGAAAATAAGGGCAACACAAATAGCGTTGCCCTTATTTTTGCCGTAGTCTACGTAAAGATTTACGTAGACTACAGCGACCAAATAAGGAATGGGAATGGCGGCTCCCTATGGGGGCCGCCATTATCCGTACGCGCTTTTTTTTTTTTTTAAAGTCACCCGTGATAGGCTACGTGATGATTTACGTAGCCTATCACGGCTGACTTTGCAAATCTAGCCGTGATAGGCTACGTTAATCGTCACGTAGCCTATCACGGGGGCATTTTTTTTTTCTTTGATTGGAATGGCGGCGGCGGCAGCCGGTCGAAAGACCGGCTGCCGCTCCCACCCCGCACGAACACCCGCCGAACCGCCGGCCGGACCCGCCGCCGGGAGGGACATTCGCCAAAGGTAAGTCCCGTCCCGGGGGGGGTGCGGAGGGCGGGGGGGTGCAGGGAATTTCTCCCCGAAACTTGTTCAGGGGGCCAAACACGTTGGCGCTCGGCCCCCCGAAGTTTCGGGGAGAAATTCTCCGCCATCCCTAGTTGCCTTAAACTCAGCCCCCTTCTCAAACTCAGCTCTCTGGCTCAACGCAGCTAGAGAGAACTACAGCCCTCCTTTCTCCTCGGTTTACGACGAGGGACTTTGGCCTGCTGGAGAACGGCTTCGTCCTCGTTCCAGCCGCCTGGACCCAGCGTGCTTCTGCGCGCCAAAATCTTCGCTTGGTGATATTGTTCGCCTCCCTCCCTCCTTCGCCGGCTCCTTTCCTGTCACCCGCCAGTCCGTTCGGTCTCCTCGTGTACTCGCTCTCCTGCCCGCTCGCCCACCCACCTGCACACTCGCTCAACCCGCCCGCCCGCTCGCCCTGCCCGCACACCCGCCCGCTTGCCTGATGGGCCCGCTGGCCACCGGGCCAGCTCACGGCCCGCCTGCCGGCCGGCCTGTCTACCCAGCCACTGGCCTTACCGGCCTCTTCCTCCTCACTTTGCCGGCCTCCCTGAGGTGTTGCTCCCGGCGGGAGGCGTCGGCGGGCGGGTGAGCGCGACGCTGGTGTTTGCCGGCGGCAGCGCTCCAAGCGACGGTCTGACTGCCCCCCCACTGGTCAGCCGAGCCTGCCTGTTGGAGGGGCGCCTGGCTGCTGAGCCGAGTCGGAGCGTGTATATCACAGCCCGATTGGTCGCCTCCCATGGGCTTGGGACCTCTCCCCCTCCCACTCAATCAATAATAATAATAATAATAATAATAATAATAAATAGAAAGAGCTGCGGCTCAGTGGTAGAGCACATGCTTGGCATGCGGAAGGCCCCAGGTTTAATCCCCAGCATCTCCAGGTAGGGCTACGAAAGAATCCTGCCTGAAACTTTGGAGATCTGCTGCTGCCAGTCAGTGTCAACAATTCTGTGCTAGATGGACCCAGGGTCTGACTCAGTATAAGGCAGCTTCCTATGTTTGTATGAAAAGAAAGCTTTAATTAAATAAATAATAATATTAATATTAATAATAATAATAAAATTAATTAAATTATGATTATTAAATATTTAATTAATAAAATTGTATAACAGCGGCGACTGCCTGTTTGGCACCTCCCGTGACAGGGTGCCCTCGGCTGTGGGCGCCCACACTCAAACGCAGCTCCATCACCTTTGGCCCCTGGCTGCGCCTCTTGAAAATCTGATTTTCTACCTAAACGGTAGTGCAGCGCTCCCATCTTCATCCCCAGGCCTCTCTGTCTCGGTGTGGAACTCATACCCACAGATCTTAAGACTGTGGGGTGGCTGCCTATTGTCTGGGGTGCCCAGCGGCTTTATTAACTCTTTGATGGTGTCAAGGGCTTCTTAGAGGGTTCTCTCAGTCTAATCCAGTAGCCAAGTCCAGACACAGACAAAGGGATTCTTTTCAAAGATTTATTCTTCCTTTGCAACTTAACAACTCTACAGTTATCAACTAGATCTGAGCACCAGCATCCCTATGCCCTAAGTTGGATCAGTTGGTCCCCGTTTGAAAAGCAATTACTGGCAGACCCCTGAATATAAGGACTAGGGAGAATCCCTCCCCTTTTCCCTTGGATCCTCGGGGCGCAGCCATTGAGTGCGCGCCTTCACTAAGTCTGCTATCTGCTCGGTCACTCCCTGGACTGCTAACTAAAACTAGGAATGTGGGGGGGAGGAAACTCCGTCAGCTGTTGGTCCTGGGAAAGAGGAGCGTGCTCCTCTCCCAGGAGCGACTGCTCTTCCTCAGCATTAGAACTACTCTGGGATTCTATGGGCTCAGTGTCCACCCTGACAGATAGCTTGCTTAATTCACCTCCTGCATCATGCCTCCTAAGAAGGGCCAGGGTGGTAAGAAAGGGAATGGGATGGCCCTGCCCCCCCTCCCCAAAAGTCCGCTGCCAAGGCCCGATTCTGACTCTGATGTGGACGCAGACCCGGTACTGGCATCTTTTTTTTCTCGTTTGGAAGCTGCTGAGAGTTCCTCGGGGATCCCTCCTCCTCCCCTGGCCAGGCACAAAAAATCCTCAGTGGTCCAGCACAAGCGAACATGATAGCAGACCCAACGCTCATTGCTTCTTTCTATTTCAGATCACCTGGACGCTATTGAGGCATCCACCTCCTCTTCATCGGCTCTTCCAGAAGGCTCACCACCTTCAGCGGAGCTCCTCCCTTCTGCTGCCTCATCTTCCCTGGGCGCACAAGCAACAACCTCGGTTTTTTCCAGCTGGGGATCAGAGTGTGCCCACGATTGGTACAGCTTGTCTCTGGGTTCAGGGCACCCGGACGCCATTGAGGCCTCCATCTTGCCTTCGCAGGTTCACCATGGCAGCACCCCACCACTGTAGGCAGTCCACCTTCCTGCGGCATCTCCGTCAGCAGTGATCCAAGCAACATCCTCCTCCTTGGGGTTTTGCCCAGGCGACACAGCACACCTGAAGGCGGTCCGCCCTCATGAGGCATCTCCATCAGGAGCAATGCAAGTGGTATCGCCTCCCTTGCTCCCGGGGACCCAGACACGGCTGCCCTGAATATGGGTGAGATGACTGCACCTCACCCCAGTTGTTCAGATGGGTGACCCTTAGGGCTGTGGGGTTGCTGCCTTAGCTTACCTACCTGGGGGCGGCTGTCCCTCCCAATGTCATCTCCCTATATGACGCTCGGGCCGCCTGCAGCTCCGTCAGTCACACCCCAGTAACCCCAGCCACTTAATGCATCATCTTACAGGGTTTTTTCCTGGATTAAGTAGGATCCCTCACCTGCCCCCGCCCGTTTTGGACATCCACGTAAGGGGCATATCAGATCCCTATGCTAATCTGGCGAGTTGTATTGTCACCAGGGCTACTCCTTCTTGTAATGTCTTTCACCCGAGGAGGTGTGCAAATGGCTTGTTTAGGCCTCTCGCAGGAGGGCCGCCATTGCCCTTCTGTGCATAAGGACCTGTTTGACCAGGACCTTTCACTCCAATTTTGACTCCTTCCCAGCTGGGGTCGGCAACAGATCTGGCAGTGGCCACATTCACCAGGTGGTCTCCCGCACTGGCCCTCCGCCTATGGCAGGTCCGCTGCTTCAGCACGGCTATCTGTGCTGGGAGTAAAGCCCCAATGGGCACATGCTCCCAGGACACGTGCAGTTTTCATCGTGAATGCTCCCTTGTAGCAGTCAGCACTCATGCACCTCTTGTCCAATGCTCGGGGAGGGGAGGGTCCCCTTGGTAAAGCCGAGGCAGTAGGAAGCTCTGGATGGCCAATGCCTAGTAAGGTTGGCGCCGATACTCCGGCTTTAAGACACTACCCAACTGGGGGAACGCGTCTTAACTTGGAACATGGTTTATGCTAGGTTCTAAGGGCCCCTAGTATTTTTTCTTTAGGTCAACATAGACCATCCCTACCTCGTAAGCAACATTTCTCCTCGCTAGGCGTCGACAGGTTCAGGAAAAGTTAACAATGCAGTACTGGCAGAAGGGTTTTAGCCCCCCCTTTTTTCCACACCCCGTTAGCTATTCTAGGGATCTCCCTTCTCGAAATGGTGCCCAGGAAATCCTCTAGGGAGTTTATCCTGATTCGTAACCTCTCTTTCCTGAGGGCCAGTCAATTATCACGAGATCCCTGATCATCTCTGCTCAGTGTGTCACACCTCTTTGATGAGGCAGCTGTCTTTGTCTAGGATCCTGGCCACGGGTCCCTGATGGGCATGTGCTACATGGAGTCCAAAGATGGTGGTCATTGTTCTGACCTAACGCAAGTATTGCTTCCCCTTTTCTGTTACTTCGGTGCCCCTTAGCTCATAAAGGTTGAGGGCCTGTCTCCCACAGCAACATTCGGTGAAGCCAATCCGATACCCTTAGGTGTTATTCTCACCTCCCTCAGGACAATTTTCAGGTCCGTTAGGCACAGCTCCAAGTAGTTATACATCAGGCATGGCTTCAACTTAGTAGGGCTTTAATGGCACCTCCTTTTGGAAGCGTGAGCCTCTCCTCAAAGCTGGACTGCGGACTCACATGGTTCCGCCCCTACCCCAAGGGGTTTCAGATTCTTAGGGCAGGTCCAATCGTGCAGTGGGTAAAGGCCTGTAGAGTGGAGGCTGCCGCCCCCGCCAAGCACATTGAGGGATAACCTTATAGCCAAGTCAGTAACCCCCCCCCCCTTCGCTATGACAACATGACCACGTTATTCATTCTCCGTCCTCCCGAAATTGGAGGGTCATGTCATGTGTCAGTGTGTTCACGCTCCAGAGTCAGTATTACAACATCTGGTTCTGGGTCCACCATGTGCCGGGTTAGGCAAACCCAATTGTTGATGCTTTGTCATGAAATTAGGTCAACATCTTCCGGGCCTTAGCCCCATGGGTGCTCCATTCCCAGATCCCATTCTTGCAGTACTATGGGAGATCGGGATACTGAAGCCAGGCATGCCAGCCTGCATTCCATGGCTCTCCGTACAGGAGCCGCCTGCGACAGAGCAGGGTGTGTGTGCCGCGTATTAGGCAAAACCTCAGCAATAGGATTCATGGCCCTTATCTATAGATCATTGGCCACAATTTCACACCTCCATAAGGAACAACAGACTATTTGGGACCATAAGTTGCAAGCTGGCCATTTAACCTTCCAGCCCACAAAGGTGGGTTTCACTGACTCCATGTCAGAATTTAGTTTTCGGCGTGCAAGATAGTGTTGGGCACAGATGTTTGCCTGCATTAGTAAATTAACCACCCTCTCTCTCCGGATACCCCTTTCGGGCTCTGGGGGTAATGGCCTTCCATTTGAGCTTTCCAATAATACATTTCCCTGTTCCACGTAGCAGCCCTAACGGAATGCAGGGTTGGTCTGGGCTCACAAGGCCGACTTGTCCTGGAGGGCCTTGATTTGCTGCAAGGTACAGGTCTGGCCCAAAGTAATCCATTTACATATTTGGTGATCAAATTGATCGGCATGGCAAGGGCATGGCAGTGGCCTATGGCCAAACGCATGTCAACGGATTATGCTCTGGCGGCACCTTATGGGTTTTATGGCATGCCACGGGTCTGAGGAGTGGCCTCCATTTTTATCACTTCAACGGTTTGCTGTTGACTTAAGGGCAATTGTGTAGTTTCCCTTAATGTGCTTGTTCCTTAGAATGTGCTTCTTCCTTAGACCAGCAGACTCGTACGCCGGTACGGGTGCTCTTCCATGGGCACGTTTTGATGTCTGGAGCTGCATGAAGAGCTTGTATGTCTTCTTCAGAATTCAGCTTCTGTCACCCTGTCACATTAACATCCAGTGGCTCCATAGATGTGGCATACGGTGGGAGTCCCCTCATCACTCTGTCCCACCAAGTTTGTCAGTCTTCCTCTGCAGGTCCAGGTGCTGCACATTGGAGGGAATGACTTTGGCTGTAAGCCAGGCGAGGACCTGATGGAACAGGCCTTGGTTGAGATACAGGTGGTCCGGCATACCTGGCCGGAAGTAGCCTATTGCAGCCCTCACTGCTCCCATGGATCAATGGGAAGGAATGCAATGACGTTGCCAATGGCAGGGCATGTTGGAAAGTGCACAGAGAAATGGCTTATTGCCAGGTGAATAAGGTGATGGATGCACCACCCGCCAGGGAATTCTGTGGACATGGAGGGAGTGTTATAGGTAGGACGGTGTCCGCCTGTCTCATTTAGTGAATAACATATGTCTGTCTGATCTGCAAAGGGGCCTGAAGGAAGTTCTTCTGCGCAGGTGGGGGGAGTTTCACAAGCTCTAGGCTAGTGACTCCTGTGGCGGCTAGGACGGGCAAAACAGGAAAGTAGGGATGGTGTGCATGCAGAGGCACCTTATGGTGACAGGTGATGCCTGAGGTCCCCCCGAACGGGTTGTGCGGCTCAGCAGGGGGATAAGGGTTGCCTGGGAGACCAACCCTACTCACTCACCCAGGTGTTTCATGGCACCGGGTTGGGGGTGACACCGGAAGGTCTACCTCCCCCAGAAGGGGCAGTCCGGAGGGATGGCGAGATCACCGCCACCCCTCAGGCTGGGTATGTTTTCACCCAAGAAGTGCCAGCTAACCACTGACACAGTTAGATGCCCGTCCTAGTTACCCCTTTGCAGCTATTTCAATAAATGTGGCCCAGTTTTCAACCCAAGCTTGTTGTCTGCGTCTTCTTTAACCCATCTCCGCTTGCATATGCCCTCACCCGGCGCCAGCTTGTCTGGCTAAAAGGGGGGGGGCATTGCGGGCGGGTGGGGTGACATGACACAGGGGCCTTTGATTGATGCACCCCAGTGGCACCACCATGCAAGGAGGGGCAGGCTGAGTTGCCTTAAACTCAGCTCCCTTCTCAAACTCAGCTCTCTGGCTCAACGCAGCTCCCTCCCACCCTCCCCTAAGCAGTGTGGGTTTATTACCGGTTGCCCTTTGGGAATCATGTAGGAATTTTTTGGCTCACAGTTCGATTGGCCTATTACTGTTAGGGGTGGACGAAAGGCACTCAGCTTTCGTCGAAGCTTGTTCCCGGTAGGGGGGAGGCGCTTCGCGGCTCCCCCCGTGAAGTTCAGGCCGGGGGGGGAGGCTTCCCGCCTCGCCCCGGCTGAAATTCAGGCCGGGGGGGAGGCTTCCCGCCTCGCCCGGCCGCGAACTCCATTGTTTAAAAAAAAAAAAAAAAAACGCCCCCGTGATAGGCTACGTGACGATTAACGTAGCCTATCACGGCTAGATCTGCAAAGTCAGCCGTGATAGGCTACGTTAATCGTCACGTAGCCTATCACGGGTGACTTTAAAAAAAAAAGCGCGTACGCGAATGGCGGCCCCCATAGGGAGCCGCCATTCGAGTTCCTTATTTAGTCACTGTAGTCTACGTAAATGTTTACGTAGACTACGGCGAAAATAAGGGCAACGCAAATAGCGTTGCCCTTATTTTCACCGTAGTCTACGTAAATCTTTATGTAGACTACAGCAACCAAATAAGGGATGGGAATGGCGGCTCCCTATGGGGGCCGCCATTATCCGTACGCGCTTTTTTTTTTTTAAGTCACCCGTGATAGGCTACGTGACGATTAACGTAGCCTATCATGTCTGACTTTGCAAATCTAGCCGTGATAGGCTACGTTAATCGTCACGTAGCCTATCACGGGGGCGTTTTTTTTTTTTCTTTGATTGGAATGGTGGCAGCGGCAGCCGGTCGAAAGACCGGCTGCTGCTCCCGCCCCGCTCGAACACCCGCCGAACCGCCGGCTGGACCCGCTGCCGGGAGGGACATTCGGTGAAGGTAAGTCCCATCCCGGGGGGGGGTGGGGGGCAGGGGGGGTGGAGGATTTCTCCCCAAAACTTGTTCGGGGGGCCGAACATGTTGGCGCTCGGCCCCCCGAAGTTTCGGTGAGAAATTCTCCGCCATCCCTAATTACTGTGCGTCTTTTTTGCCTACGTCACACTGTTTTGCGGGTCGAGTGTTTCCTGTAAGGGAATATGGTCTTTATCATCGGTCACATTCCAGTTGGTGGCTAGGACGGGCAAAACAGGAAAGTAGGGATGGTGTGCATGCAGAGGCACCTTATGGTGACAGGTGATGCCTGAGGGCCCCCCGAACGGGTTGTGCAGCTCGGCGGGGGGATAAGGGTTGCCTGGGAGACCAACCCTACTCACTCACCCAGGTGTTTCACGGCACCGGGTTGGGGGTGACACCGGAAGGTCTACCTCCCCCAGAAGGGGCAGTCCGGAGGGATGGTGAGATCACCGCCACCCCTCAGGCTGGGTATGTTTTCACCCAAGAAGTGCCAGCTAGCCGCTGACACAGTTAGATGCCCGTCCTAGTTACCCCTTTGCAGCTATTTCAATAAATGTGGCCCAATTTTCAACCCAAGCTTGTTGTCTGCGTCTTCTTTAACCCATCTCCACTCGCAATCACCCACCTAGCTTAAATGCAGTGTGGGAGGCGCTAGGCACGTAGGATAAGCCCATGAATTTGGGGTGAGTGCCCAGGGTGCAACCCATAGGATTGTGCCCTCAATGTTATAACTAATAAAGATTTCTTTGTTTTATAAAATCCTACACCTTCTGCTCTTGGCTACATAAGGGTTAAGGTAATAAAGGAAATTATACAGGTTACAGAAGAAAGCCAGCATGTCTTCACAGCTCGAGGATAAGGTGAAGGGTTGGACCTGAGCTGAAAGGCCCTGGTGGCAGCATGAGTGAGTGAGGGGGGAAGGCGTTGCCTGCTGTGGGAAAGGCCTTAGTGAAGAGGAATTGTCACGGAGTGGCAGGAACACCCCAGGGGGAATTATGGCCTCACAACCCCCAGAAGTTGCTGACCCCCTGGACAGCACAGACCTGCACAGACCTTCCTGCGCAGACCTTTTATCTGTGTCCACTAAACATGTGGAGAAGGGGGAGTGAAAATGCACCATTCACTTGACTTTGTGCATGCTGCTGGCCATGCCCCTCGACATACATGTGTTCAGCACCACATCTGCTGCAAAGGGCTGCTTACTCATGCACAGCTGTATGCAAGTGGGATCCATGCCATCTGGGCCCACAATCAGGTGAGTGTCCTGATCATGTGTACAGCTGTACATGAGCAGGTGTACCACGAGCACAGGTGTCCCTTTGCAGTTGTCATGCTGAACATGCAGACGCTGAGAAGTAGAGCTAGTGGCACACGTGACATCAGGGGAAAGGATAGCTGTGTGGTCTTGGCGGCATTTTACATATGTGTGGATAAAGTCTATATAGGGCTTTGAATACCTGTGGTTTGATCCAAAATGGATCCAGATCAGATAAGTCTTCTGGCCCCATTGGTTAGTTGTAGCATCCTCATCAGCATGGCACTTAGTTCACAGTGCTTCAGTGCCTGCTGCGAATGGTGTTCCTTCGGCTGTCTTTTCACCTTGATAAATAATACAAATGGTAGTGGAGGCAGGTAGATCACTGATGGTAGTGTGATTGCTGCAACAGGATGAAGGCCTTCAGGCTGAGCATGAAATGATTTTGCAGAAGACACACATCTGACTACTGTTAATGATGAGAACTGCCTAATTTCTGGAGCATGGTCTCTTTTATTGATTAATGTTATCAGTTCAGTTTTTGTGAATGTTCTTTTGATTTTTTTTTTTTTAAATTAACAATTTAGTTAGCGGTGTGGTTACTATACTCATCAGTTGCACAACTCTGTGATGGATGCTCTGTTGGCTAGAAGAAGAATACATTCGTAGGTGGAGGAGATAATTTTGTATTACTGATTGTGGTAAAGAAAACTATATGCGGTCATGGTATCAAATTCCAAGACAGATGCTTGTTTTAAAGTTTAGAGAGCAAACTAATTAAAGAACCATCATTTAACTCTTCAAAGTGCCCCACGCTTTGGTATCTACATTTTCAGTTTTTTAAAGTCTTCAGGTGGTTGTGGTTGTTTTTTTAAGTACAACTATTAGAAGCTCTGATGGAAAATCTGAATCCATTTCATGATACACACAAAAATCTGTTTTTGTGATCTGGAAGAACCCCCGAAAGCCTAGTTGCATAATAAAGTTTGTATTAACTTGAAACATGTTAGCAAGGACAGCACAGGATTTGAATGTTCAGGTCACTATGGAAAGGAGATTGTTGGCATAATGGTAAGGAGGAACACTGAACAGTTTGGGCATGCCTCCCAGACGGTAGTGGATTTCCTGTTGTAAAGCTTTCCCATTGTAAAACTTTGGTACTGAAAAAGCTGAATGAATGCAGACTCAGAAAGA
Organism: Heloderma suspectum; assembly: GCF_057233095.1. Classification (NCBI taxonomy): domain Eukaryota; kingdom Metazoa; phylum Chordata; class Lepidosauria; order Squamata; family Helodermatidae; genus Heloderma; species Heloderma suspectum. The sequence goes on from NC_139458.1 coordinate 89,782,509, forward strand.
TAACAGCAGATAGCTTGTTTGTGCAAATTGAAAATGGCAAGACTTTTTTAAAAATGCTATTTACTGTATGATCTAATCACCGTTTCATCTTGTGTGACTTGGAATGCAATGAGAATTGCCCTGATAATATCCCATTTCTTTTCCTTTGTTTATAACTAGCTAAGTGAAACTATCTTAGTTTAATATCTTTGGTATTTAAATTTACTCAGCCACAATCAAAATGGAATTTGGCATGTAGATAATGTGCTGGAAGATTTATGAGAGGCATTTATAAAGAATTAGGAGCAATGAAGCCTTTGATGGCGCTTCTACATTTTTACTGCATTCTTATGGAAAAGGAACATAGGTAAACATGTGAGCATCTCAGTAATTTCAATTAAAACTACAGGTTTATTTGCCTCTACTACTTCTTAGCTCAGCTTATTGAAAATAAACCTTTTGTTTTCTAGAACTGCTTTATAATGGAATGTTACAAGACTGAGATAAAATTTAGCTTTCATATAGAAATTCCATGTCAACAGTATCTAATATCTGGATGCAGCAGTTTTATGTTCCCTATATCATGAATAAATAGCTGCGTACAAACCAGTAGGCTACCAGATTATTCCCCAAAGCAAACTTTTAATTGAGGTCTCAAAGTACAGTTCCCCTACTAGGCTTTTTGTTAGAATCTTGCATCACATTTTCTGTCTGCCTCCCTCACATTTTCCCTTCAGTTTGAAGGTTTTTTATGACCTGTTGGTGTTCTCTAACGGGCTACTTTTGTTGAGTAAAGATTAAAGGACTTCTGTACACTCTGTACTAAATTTAATGAGAGCCTGTTATCTAAATCTTGATTATCCAAATCCTCATGTTAATCTAAGTCACAGAGTGTTCTCATCATAAACTTCTTTACCCATATAAACAATCCCTCTATTTATCTGAACCTCTCAGTATCCAGATGTTTGGAATATTCCCTGGCTATTTGTTTAAGTAGACATGTCCTCCATTAAAAATCCACTTGGGATCTTTTTTGCGACAAATGCTTGGTATTTTATGTGCTAGTACAGTGGAATTTCTAATATTTTAGTAGGGCACTTGGGTGTAATGAAACTAGTTGGACAAATCACAGAAAACTTTCCAGAACTGCCTTGTTGAAATATGATATACACAATATGATATACACAGTATCATCTTTTTTTTGATCCCTCCTTCAACTGTCTCTCATACCTGTGATGGAATAACATTTTCTAACTGCAGTGGTGTTATTCTTTAGTCCTTACGACTTTGATTGCTGCTGTCACTATAGCAACTATAATAATAAATGTTGTCAGTTGAGCCTTTCTGCCCCCTAGACATTTAGTTTAAGCCACTGGAGTTACTAACCTAGACAAAGCGATTTGTGAACTTGGCACCAACAACAAGTTGTTGTTGTTATATAACTCACTTTTCTCACAGGAATTCAAGGCAGCATTTGGAATGTGTGAGAATTTCATTTCAGTTCATTTTTTGATGATGATGATGATAAAATACATAAATTTCTCCATATTTGGAATGGAAAGAGCTTGAGAGTTTAAAAATTCATACGTGGGAGAAACCAAAACTGTCAGGTTTGTCATCCAGGCCCAGGGCTTTGAATGCTGAGCTCTTACATGTCTAGGTTTGAATCCCTGTGTATTCAACTATGCGAGGGCTGAATTAGGGCCCTGCGTGGTTTTCCTGACAGGCTATTAACATTAACAGGCAGGTACATCTGGATCCTTTCCATTCTGGAATACCTGTACATATTGGATTTGGCTGGTGCAGATGGGTGAGAATTTCATTTCAATTTGTGTTTGAGAAGAATTTACCAAAATTCACAAATTTCCGCATGTTTGGGATGCAAAGAATTTGAATTTTTAAAAGTTTAAATGCAGGAGAAAGATAGGAGAAACTGACAGATTCATCCACACTGCTAGGCAGCATACATGTTTCTGTCCCCATGCATTTATCTTCACAACAAGCATCTGAGGCAGGTTAAACTGAAAGACAGTGACTGCCCCAGGACATCCAGTAAGCTTTATGGATGAGTAGAAATTTGAACCCGAGTCTCTCAACTCTTAGTGGCTCAAGTGTGAGTGACCACACCACTCCATAACCATTCAGTAAGTTTTTATATGTAGATTAAGGCTAACACAACCTTATTAAAATGAAGTGGGGAAGTTTGCTGGAGCAACATTTGATGCATCTGCCATTATTTGTGTCAGTAAATGGAAAGCACAAAACAACTGTTTGACATGTGTGGTTTCAAAACAGGTTTTCAAGAATTAATGGGACTACATAAAATGTTTTCAGAAGCTTAGTATTTATGTTTACATAAGCTATTAAGGAAATCCATTAAAAAGAATTAGAAGGGCTAAGAGAAACAAATTTTACTACATATGGACAAAATTGGATCATTCTTTATATGTGGTACTGTTTGCACCCAAATAGACCCGTTATGGCTAATAACCACACAAAAAAAAACCGAAAGGGAAATAGTATACATACAACCGAATGAGTCTTTAATAAGCTGGATGTAAGTAGTTCTTTCTCAAATAATTGTCCTAGCACGATATAAATGGCATTGGATAAATTAGATAGCATTCAAATAAAGACGCTTAGAATGAGAACAAAATTAGAAAACATGGCATGTGAAGACAATTTAATCAGGCTATAAAAGGAGATATAGAAACTGATCTTGCAAGCTTTTGGGCCCTCCTGAGAAATTCTAAATCTGTGAGAGTGAACGACCAAAACAAATAGCAATTTTCAAAGGTACATTAGAGGTAGCAAGTCTGCTAAAGGGCTGCTGAAGCCACCGGGCTACTAGGAAATAAAAGACCCACTGAGAAATTACTCCTGAGAAATAAAGTACATTTTTCCATTGTTCTGTACTACAGGCTCTGTTGTAAAGTGCTTGTAATGCATCTTTGGCAACCTGGGAAAATCATATGAAATAGGATTATTACAGATAAACACGATGCAATACAATCTAGTCCAGTGTAGCCATTGCATCCATATGCAGAGGAGCGTCATAGGCTCAGTAGCGCTCTGCTTCCCCTCTATCCCCAATATGCTAGGTGGAGTGGGGGGTATGTATGCACTTCCTAAATCCCCATCTAGCTTTCCTAATCCAACCTATGTGAAACGTTTTATCAAGATAAGAATGTGGATGGATAGACTTGTGATGCGCACACAGATCTGATAATGGCCTAATGCCCTGTCTCTGGATCCATGTGCAGACATGTACATAGGTGGGGGAATGGAAAGTGAGTTATATTGAGCTTTGGGGTTTTTTAGCACTGGCGTGTGCCCACAGTGAGCACTTTGGCAGGGGTGGGGTCAACATTCCAGAGCAAACCTACCTGATCTGCAGCTCGTGTATACAGCTTGGAATGTGTTCCCCTCTGGGATCCACACTTTTCCCAAATTGTACAAGGTGGTCTGACAAATGCTTTTGATTTCTCTTTTCTTCTCTTATTATTTTTCAGTTTCTAGCCACCTGATGCAGCTACAAAGTGCAGCACCTGTTACATGCTTTGAAAATGCATCAGCCATCCCTTCCTGGGTAAGCGTATGTGGGGACAAGAGGCTGCCCCATATACTGATGGGGCAGCTATATGTTTTTCCTTGCACTGCCCTTGTGAAAAATACCATGGAGGGATAGCGTATGAAAAAAAAGACGACTCCTTCCATTGGTACATGGAGGCCACCATCTCCCCTCACCACCACCATTACCCAGGAAGGGATGGCATATCTTGATGTTCTACTACCTCCAGGGCATGTTCAGATTAATTTTAAAGCCATGTGGCTCATGTCATGCTTTGTAACTGACAGAGAAGAGGCAACCTTGGAACACTTTAAGGGCACAATCCTATGAAGATAGGTGGCCGCCTCCGAACTCATCGTTCCCTCCACACTTCTCCTGCCCTTCATTTGCAGCTGTCTAGCCATGGGAAGTTGGAGTGGGGGTGGCGGGGGCTGGATGAAACATAGGATGTGTCATACTTGCATTTCCACCCTCCTCGCTCCACCCTGCTCCGATAATGCTCCTCTTACGCTGCTCTGCGGTATTCTTACCAGCATGGAGTGCAGGGCAATTCCGTGCTGCCTACAAGGAAGCACGGGAGGGGGTGGGGTCAGTTCTCCGGGAACTGACCTATCCTATGGCTGCCCTGCTGCTGACTAGCAGCCATAAGATTGCTCCCTAACACACTTCTTTTTTCTTCTCCACCCGCCCCTTTTTTCAAGGACTGAAACATCCAGGAAGTGTGAAAGCCACTGGATAACTTACTTGAGCAACATGAAAAATCATATGGCTGTCTAGACAATGTCTAGTGGCCGTAGGAATTCTTTCTTAGGGAACTATCTTCAGAATGTTTGTATGCTACAGACGTACAACGAATGTACAAAACTCAATCATTCTATCTCTATTTCATATAGTCTAAGAAGACTGAGGGAGGTTAGAGATCATATTAAACTAGTATCTTTGGAATCCTGTCCCAATACCACTTATTTGCAGTGTGTGTGTGTGTATGCCTTGCATCCAACACTGCATAAGTGGAATTCTGCTCATGCATCAGGATTTCTGCTTGTGCAGTCCCAAAGTTAGTTTATGAGCTGACTGTAGGAACATACTGGCCATATTTTGAAGATTTAGTAAAAAAAAGCAGCCCAAGCCCAGGGTCTAGATGTTGAGGAGAAAGAGCCATCTATAAAGGAAGATTTAAAGCTCTCCCACATGGGCAGTTGATCCACCTACAATTAGGGATGACGGAGAATTCCGCCACGGATTTCAGTGAGGCCGAATGCACTGGCATTCAGCCCCCCAAAATCCATGGCAGAATGGCCTCCTGCCCCCCGCCCCCCCATGGATTCCCCTCGGGATGAAGCTTACCTTGGGCAGATGTTCCAGCGGCGGCGGCAGCGGCAGCTGGTGTTTCGACCGGCTGCTGCGGCTGCCATTTGCATCTGGTGTTTGCTGTGATAGGTTACACAAGTATTTATGGAGCCTATCATGGCAAGCCAAAAAAAAAAAAAAAAAGCATATGCAAATGGTGGCGGCTACGGCAGCCGCCATTTGAGTTCCCTATTTTTCGCTGTTTTAGCCTAAGTAAATATTTACGTAGGCTATTACAGTGGGAAAAAAAGGGGAACGCAAATAGCATAGTGGGCGCTATTTGTGTTCCTTTTTTTCCCGCCGTAATAGCCTACATAAATATTTATGTAGGCTAAAACGGAGAGGGGGAAAAGGAACGCAAATGGCGCCCACTATGCTATTTGCATTCCCTTTTCTTCTCCATAATAGCCTTCGTAAATATTTACATAGGCTAAAACGGTGAAAAATAGGGAACTGAAATGGTGGCTGCCGTAGCCACCGCCATTTGCATACGCTGTTGTGTGTTTTTTGGCTTGCCGTGATAGGCTACATAAATACTTACGTAGCCTATCACGGCAGCTTTGCAGGATGCAAATGGCGGCTGCTACGGCAGCCGCCATTTCCATCTGCAGCAGCCCATCCGCGGCCGGAACTTCGGCTGTGGACGGCCCTGGCCGGCGCTTCCACAGAGCCGCCGCGGAGTGGAGCCGGACAGTTTAGGATTTTGGGGGGAGGTGCAGAGTGCCTCCCCCCCCCACGATGAATCACCCCGTCGAAAAGGTAAGTGACTTTCGTACATCCCTATGAGGAACAACTGTATCTCAATAAAAAGTGGATGGGGCAAGAACAAAAATACTCTACAACAGATGCAAGACATTGGATGCTAAATGGGCCAGCCTCACTTTACAACACTATTTGTGGGAGGCAACTTTTATCCTAATAATGGATCATGCTCTTTTACAATGGTTACATCTCATGGAAGATATCATCCCCAGGCTGACATGCAGCCATATTCCTTTCTAGCATATCTGCCAACAATGGGACATGACTGCGATCCAATGCATAATTACCTGGAAATAAGCTTAATTGAACTCAGTGGCACTTATTTCTGAGTGCATATATTCAATTTGTAAAACACACCGAGCTTTAACAAAATATCTTAAGCCAGCTGAAATGCAACCTTTTAGCTTTTAAATAGAAATGCAAACTGTCTTGCAAAGAAGCATTACCATTTAAACTGCTAGCGTGAATTAGGAACCACATCACTAAGTCATATCAAGCCTCAGCTTGATTAATTTCCTCATTCTCTGACTTCCTCTATGCTAAGCTGTAGCAAATTATACTAAAACTTGAAAGCCTTGTTATTACCTCACCTCATGCACTTGTCATAGTGAAGGGGTCTGTCAATTACTCCAACACTCCAGGAGATGACATTATAACTTCTGCTCTGACAAAAGGCCTGGAACTGTGCTCCCTGCATTCCTCCTTCACTACCCCTCATGCACAATGCAGCTCGTGCAAAATTCAGCAGCCAAATTGCTAACAGGGACCAGAAGGTCCGAACATACAAGACCGACTCTGGCCCGCTTGCACTGGCTGCCTATATGCTTCTGAGCTCAACTCAAGGTGCTGGTTTTAACCTATAATCCCGATATGGTTTGGGACCACAATACCTGATGGCACGCCTCTCCCGAAACAAACCTACCGGTACACTACGTTCAGCATCTAAGGCCCTCCTCCGAATGCCTCCTCCAAGGGAAGCTCGGAAGGCAGCAACAAGGGAGAGGGCATTCTCAGTGGTGGCCCCATGTCTGCGAAACAAGTTCCCTGATGAGGTCCGCCTGGCGCCAACATTATTATCTTTTAGTCGCCAGGTGAAGACCGGGCATTTGACAGCACATGATGAGTTTAATCGGCCCTGGATGTGTCTTTAGTTATGACTAAAGTGAATGAGTTCAAATCTCCAGGGCCAGATGAACTGCATCCTAGAGTAATAAAGGAACTGGCAGAAGAACTCTCAGAACTGCTGTCTATTCTTTGGGAAATCATGGAGGACGGGGGAAGTCCCAGATGACTGGAGGAGGGCTAATGTGGTCCCTATCTTCAAAAAGGGTAAAAAGGAGGAACCTGGGAACTACAGACCAGTCAGTCTGACATCAATCCCTGGGAAAATTCTGGAGCAGATGATCAAGCAATCCATCTGGAAGCACCTTGAAAACAATGCAGTGATTACTTGAAGCCAACATGGATTTGTCAAAAACAAATCCTGCCAGATGAATCTGATCTCATTGTTTGATCAAGTCACCTACCTTGTGGACCGTGGGAATGCTGTAGACATCATATACCTCGACTTCAGCAAAGCTTTTGACAAAGTGCCCCATGATATCCTGATGAGCAAACTAGCTCAAAGTGGGCTGGATGAAACAATGATCTGGTGGATCCACAGTTGGCTACAGAATCGAACTCAAGGAGTGCTTATCAATGGGACCTTCTCAAACTGAGGAGAGGTAAGGAGTGGGGTACCGTAGGGCTCAGTCCTGGGCCCAGTGCTCTTCAACATTTTTATGAATGACTTGGAGGTGGAGGTGCAGGGAATGCTGATCAAATTTGCAGATGACACAAAATTGGGTGGGATAGCTAATACTTTGGAAGACAGAAACAAAATTCAAAGTGATCTTGATAGACTGGAGCGCTGGGCAGAAAACAACAGAATGACATTTAATAGGGATAAATGCCAAGTTCTGCACCTAGGAAAAAGAAACCAGATGCACAGTTACAAGATGGGGGATACGTGGCTCAACAACACGACAAGCGAGAAGGATCTTGGAATTGTTGTTGATCACAAGTTGAATATGAGCCAACAATGTGATGTGGCTGCAAAAAAGGCAAATGGTATTTTGGGCTGCATTAATAGAACCATAGCTTCCAAATCCTGGGAAGTAGTAGGTCCCAACTACACAGCACTGGTTAGGGATGTACAAAAGTCACTTACCTTTTCACAGGTGTGATTTGCAGTGGGGGGGAGGCGCTCCGTCCTTCCCCCCGGAATCCTCCCTGGCTGGCCCTGCTCCGCAGTGGCTCCACAGAGCCGCTGGCCAGGGCCGTCCGCAGCCGGCGTTCTGGCCGTGGCCCGGCTGCTGTGGACACAAATAGCAGCTGCTGTAGCAGCTGCCATTTGCGTCCTGCCAGGCTGCCATGATAGGCTACGGAAGTATTTATGTAGCCTATCACGGCAAAGAGCAGGAACGCAAATGGCGGCCGCTACACTGAAAGACCAGCCGCCACCGCTGGAGCTGCTGCCGCTGCCACCGCCCCAGGTAAGTTTCATATTCTGGGGGGATTCCGCGGGGTGGCGGGGGGGTGGGAGGCCATTCCGCCATGGGTTTCGGGGGGCCGAATGCCAGTGCATTCGGCCTCACTGAAATCCATGGCGGAATTCTCTGCCATCCCTAGCACTGGTTAGGCCTCATCTGGAGTACTGTGTCCAGTTCTAGGCACCACACTTTAAGAAGGATGCAGACAAGTTGGAGAGGGTTCAGAGGAGGGCAACGAAGATGATCAGGGGACTGGAAACAAAGCCCTATGAGGAGAGACTGCAAGAACTGGGCATGTTTAGCCTTGAGAAGAGAAGACTGAGGGGAGATATGATAGCGCTCTTCAAGTATTTGAAAGGTTGTCACAGAGAGGAAGGCAAGAATCTCTACTTGATCATCCCAGAGTGCAGGACACAGATTAATGGGCTCAAGTTACAGGTAGAACATCAGGACAAACTTCCTGACTGTTAGAGCAATACGACAATGGAACCAATGACTTAGGGAGGTGGTGGGCTCTCCCACACTGGAGGCGTTCAAGACGAGGCTGGACAGCCATCTGTCAGGCATGCTCTGACATGGATTCCTGCATTGAGCAGGGGGTTGGACTCGATGGCCTTGCAGGCCCCTTCCAACCCTACTATTCTATGATTCTATGATTCTATGATTGATAGTTCAATATTGTTCTTAGTTATATGTTGTTTGTGTATATTGTCTGTGTGGTTTTATGTGCTTTTATAAAAATGGCTTTTAAAATTTTTATATTGTATTAAATGTTTTAACTTTGGTAAACCACCCAGAGAGTTTTGGCAATGGGGCGGCATAGAAGTGCAATAAATAAATACATACATAAATACATACATACATAAAATTAGGGATGTATGAAAGTCACTTACCTTTTCGCAGTGGTGCTTCGCAGTGGGGGGGAGGCGCTTCACTTCTCCCACTGAAGTTCAGGCAAGGGGGGAGAGGCGTCCCGCCTCACCTGGCCGAAATTCAGGCTGGGGGGGGAGGTTTCCCGCCTTGCCCGGCCGAAATTCAGGCCGAGGAGAAGCGCCCCGTCTCCCCGGCCACGAAACAAAGTGTAAAAAAAACCCAAAAACCCATGATAGGCTACGTAACGATTAACGTAGCCTATCACGGCTAGATTTCCAAAGTCAGCCGTAATAGGCTACGTAAATCGTTACGTAGCCTATCACGGGTGACTTTGAAAAAAAAAAGCGCATATGCAAATGGCGGCGCCCTATGGGCACCGCCATTTGCGTTCCTTACTTGGTCCCGGTAGTCTACGTAAAGATTTACATAGACTACCGGGACCAAATAAGGAACGCAAATGGCGGTGCCCATAGGGCGCCGCCATTTACATACGCGCTTTTTTTTTTTCAAAGTCACCCGTGATAGGCTACGTAACGATTTACATAGCCTATCACGGCTGACTTTGGAAATCTAGCCGTGATAGGCTACGTTAATCGTTACATAGCCTATCACGGGGTTGTTGTGGTTTTTTACACTTTGTAATGGTGGTGGCGGCAGCCGGTCAGAAGACCGGCTGCTGCCCCCGCCCCCGACGAAAGGCCAACGAACCGCTACCGGGACCCGCTGCCGGGAGGAACATTCGCCAAAGGTAAATCCCATCCCGGAGGGGTAGCAGGGGGGTGGCGGAGAATTTCACCGCCAATTTTGGGGGGCCAAATGTGTTAGCGCTCAGCCCCCTGAAGATTCGGGGAGAAATTCTCCGCCATCCCTACATAAAATACACCATTGCTCTCTGATTGTGACACATTGTAATGTGTATTGCTTATTAGGGATGTACGAAAGTCACTTACCTTTTCGAGGGTGACATTCGCGGTGGGGGGGAGGCGCTCCGTCCCTCCCCCCGAAATTCTGGCCAGGGGGGGAGGCACTCCATCCCTACCCCCTGAAATTCTGGCCGGGGGGTGCTCCGTCCCTCCTCCCCGAAATTCTGGCTTGGGGGAGGCGCTCTGTCCCTCCCCCCCTGAATTCTGGCCAGCCAGCTCTGCAAATGGGGGCAGCCATAGCCGCCGCTGTTTGCATCCCTGCAGTCAGCCGTGATAGGCTACGTAAATGTCTACGTAGGCTATCACGGCTGATTTAAAAGAAAAAAAAAACCGCGCGTACACAAAAGCGACCAAATAAGGAACGCGAATGGCGGCTCCCTATGAGGGCCGCCATTTGCGTACGCGCTTTTTTTTTTTTTTTTTTAAGTCACCCGTGATAGGCTACGTGGCGATTTACGTAGCCTATCACGGCTGACTTTGCAGATCTAGCCGTGATAGGCTACATTAATCGTCACGTAGCCTATCACGGGGGCATTTTTTTTTAACTGTTTAGTTCGCGGCCGGGCGAGGCGAGGCGCCTCCTCCCCGGCCTGAATTTCGGCTGGGCGAGGCGGGAAGCTTCCCCCCCAGCCTGAATTTTGGCCGGGCGAAGCGGGAAGCCTCCCCCCCCGGCCTGAACTTCACGGGGGGAGCAACGAAGCGCCTCCCCCCCACCGCAGGAAATCTTTGAGGACAGGTAAGTGACTTTTGTCCACCCCTACTGGTAAGGCAGTGTGTTGACCATTGCCCGTATTGCCTGACTATTCCTGCCTTAAGCTGATCCCATACTGGACCTATACCTCTGTGCTTGACTATTTGCCTGCCTAATTGACTGGCCATTGGATTTGCCCCTTAATTGCTTTAATGCTGAGTCTGACCCAGCCTAAGTTGGACATAGGGGTAGGCAATATGGTACCTATGAGAACCATGTGCCCCCAGATATCTTTCTTGGTACTCACATGGTAGCTGGGTAAATTCAGTTTTTAGTTTTTTGTTTTTTTTCTGGAATGGCTTCCTGGATTAAACCAATGGATTAGCCACTCTTCATTTAGCAAGGGGAAAATGCTTTCTGATGTCATGGAACCAGCCCAGCAAAATGTTCTATTTAGTTGGCAGGGAAATGGCTGTCAGGGTTCCCCTTATGACCAGGACCCCCTGAGCAACCCTTAAGGATCTCTTGTCTCCTTCCTTCCTTCTTTTACCTTCCCCTTTCCAGTAACATGGGGTTTAGGCTGTAGACGTGGGGTGACTGACACTCTAGACACAGGGTTTAATCACAACAGTTTACTGGTAAATTAAAGCAAGCAAATCACAACTAAGTGTATTTACACAATAGAGCTGAGTGATACAAAGGCATTAAGAGAAAATGAAAGTTGCAAAACTTGAGTTGCTTTACCCAAGCTGTACTTAGTCTTCTCCAAACTGCTTCTTCCTGCTCCCTCTTCAGGCTCTGGTCTCCTCGACTCTGACTGCTACTGGCTCTCTCGCTCTTTTTTTATACCTTTCTCCCTCAAAACCTAAAGTATTGTTTCAACCCCGAAGAAATGAAACTTAACCGGGGAAATGAACCTGCTTCTTTGAGGGATACCCCCTCCCAACAAAAACACCAGGCCTCTAAGCCTGACCTTTTTTTCTTTTGCCTCTGTAGGCCTCAAACCTTAACAATGGCAGTTTATGATGTTTGAGGGTACCTAAGGAATAAGGAGGGGGCCTTGTTTCCCCACTTCCAAAAAGTTATGGCAAGAGACTGTTAGTGCAAAATAGGGATGTACGAAAGTCACTTACCTTTTTACGAAATTGATTCGAGGTGGGGGGGAGGCACTCCATCCCTCCCCCCGAAATTCTGGCTGGGGGGGAGGCGCTCTGTCCCTCCCCCCCCGAATCCTGGCCGGCCGGGTCCACAAATGGCGGCAGCCATAGCCACCGCCGTTTGCGTCCCTGCAGTCAGCCGTGATAGGCTACGTAAATGTTTACATAGCCTATCACGACTGATTTAAAAGAAATTTATGCAAATGGCGGCACCCATGGGCGCTGCCATTTGCATTCCTTATTTTGACACATCTTAGCCTATGTAAACATTTACGTAGACTAAGACGGTGAAAATGAGGGGAGCGTTCCCCTTATTTTTGCCGTCTTAGTCTACGTAAATGTTTATGTAGACTAAGACGTGTCAAAATAAGGAAGGCAAATGGCGTTGCCCATGGGCGCCGCCATTTGCGTACACACATTGTTGTTGTTGTTTTTAAATCAGCCGTGATAGGCTACATAAACATTTACGTAGCCTATCACGGTATTTTTTAAAAATCTAGCCATGATAGGCTACGTAAACTTTTACGTAGTCTATCACGTTTTTTTTTTTTTTTTACTGAAAATGGCGGCAGCAACTGGTTGGAAGACCGGCCGCTGCAGCCGCCGCTGCCGCACCGCCGCTGGAGCTGCCGCCATCGCCAGGAAGATTCGCCCAAGGTAAGTTCCTTCCCGAGGGGGGCGGGGGGGCAGACCGTTTCGCCACCGATTTCGGGGGCATTCAGCCTCCCCGAGAATCGTGGCGAAATTCTCTGACATCCCTGCAAAAAAGGAGTAATAGCTTGCAGGGTGGAAGAAATAAGGGGCAAAAGATCACATGTTAATCAATCAACCTTTTCCCCAAATCCAGCAGGATTTACTAATGACAGTTCTAAGCCACCCAGTAGCCAAAACATTCTTGGTGATCACAGAATAGAGGCAAACCTATAAAATACAAGAATAAACATCACTGAAAGTTTACTACATGTGGGCTTTCTCTGTCACCCTAGAGATGGTTATTAATATAAATACGTTCATATTAAAACATGATATTTTGATCTAAAAGAAAGTAATACAGGAAACATAGTAGCAAGTCTTGAACTTTTAGAAATAAATACTGAGCAGGAATATGAATTCACTTGAAATGACTGTACTTTTAAAATTCACATTAACTGCACCGGAGCAGGTTGCTTTATTTTCTGATCATATGTTAAAACATGGAATCCATTACCATTAATGTGAAATATCAGTAAATGATCAGAAAGGCATATTTGTCATTTATGCTTTCCCAACTTGCAATTTTGTTATCATGGTGAAATAGCCCATGCATAAAAGTGTCACATTTTCTGGCACACCCACTGCCAAGAGAGGAAGCCTGTAGTAAAAGTTAATGGGTACTTGTAAAACAACTAATGAACTCAAAGGTTTGGGGAATAGGCTATTCAGATACCAGCTGGAGCCCTCCCCAGCAAATTCAAAATTTACTAAGAGACTTGGACACCAGTTTGCAAAGCATCCCTTTCTTACTGTTTAAATTGCAAAAAACAAAACAAAAACCCAAACCCACCTTTTTTTTATTTCATTTTTTTTGTGCTAATTAAATGGGTTCCTCCAACCGAAGAAAGAGGGAACTAATGTTGAGTCATTTGAAAGCGTATCGTGCAGCTTTTTTTTGTGCAAAAACAAATACAACAAAAATAAAAGCCAAGAACCATGAAGTAGATATGGAATAAGTTGTAATTTTTTAATGTATTTATTTATTTACAATACTTATATACCGCTCCACATCACAGATCTTGGAGCAGTGAACAGCAAGGTAAAGGAATAGAACCTCATAATTAATACAATTAAAACATTTTAAAAGAACAGATTCTGAACATAATAAACAGCGGCTGGTCACTCACAAGCCTCTCGAAATAACATCTTCAGGGAGGCGCCAAGGGCAACACAACACTGGCACCTGCCTGACCTCCAAAGGCAGGGAGTTCCACAGGAAGGGGGCCACTACACTGAAGGCTTGCTTCCTGGTGGACTCCAACCAGGCCATAGGTCCATGTGGAACCACCAGGAGCAAGCCCCCCGATGACCTCAGTGACTGGGCAGGTTGGTAAAGAAGAAGGCGCTCTCTCAGGTATCCTGGCCCCAAGTTGTTTAGGGCTTTGTACACTAGTACTAATACTGTAAACCTGGCCTAGTAGTGAATACGAAGCCAGTGCAGTTCACTCAGCAAAGGAGTTACATGCTGAAAAGGGGCAGCTCTTTGCAACAGCTGAACTGCTGCATTCTTGCACTAGCTCTAGGGATGTACGAAACTCTTACCTGGCTCCGCACCAGGCAATCTGCAGTGGGGGGAGGTGCTCCATCCCTCCCCCTGGAATCCTCTCCAGCCAGCTCTGCTCTGCAGCGACTCCGCGGAGCTGCCAGCCGGGGCTGCCCACAGCCAGACATCTGGCCACTTGGCTGCACAGGGACGGAAATGGCGGCTGCTGTAGCCGCCGCCATTTGCGTCCATGTCTTTAGCCATGATAGGCTATGTAAATGTATATGTAGCCTATCAAGGCTAAAGACACGGAGGCAAATGGCGGCGGCTATGGTGGCAGCCATTTGCATTCCTTCCTATTGCCATGATAGGCTACATATATATTTACCTAGCCTATCATGGCAAAAGACAGGGGTGCAAATGGCAGCTGCTATTTGACACTGAGTTTTGACACTGATCCAGGACTTGCACAGCCTCTCCTGATTCAGATGTCACAGGGAGATAGAGCTGCGTGTCATCAGCGTACTGATGGCATTTAGCATTACATGTGCAAAGGCAACTCATTACGTACCTTCTACTGCAGTAAATAACTTGGTGACTGAATTAGCTCTGCACATTTATTTTTTTATTTATTGCATTTATATCCTGCCTTTTTTCCTCTTGCAAGGAACCCAAGGCAGCTTCCATTTTCCTCCTCCTCTCCGTTTTATCCCACAACAACAACCCTGTGAGGTAGGTTGGGCTGAGAGTCTGTGACTGGCCCAAAGTCACCTAGTGAGCTTCCATGGGCAAATGGGGACTAGAACCCGGATCTCCCAGCTCCCAGTCCATCACTCTCGCCATTACACTACACTGGCTCTCCAGTGGCTCTACACTTCACTGCACCATGTGTTTCAAGGAATACACTTGACATCTATTTCCTTCCCAATTCTCTGTAGGAGTAGGGGATTTTGTTTCTCTTGTTGACTTCAGTTGCTATGAGCCTCTCTTGAAGGAACTGACAGCTCTGAACTGCCTTCCATGGATCTAAAGCTGCTGAAAGAAACAGAAACTAGTACAGGCTCTGTAATAAATGAAGAAAGCACCATTCTTTAAAACTGGAGAAACCCGGCTATAGAGGGCAGTGGGAATCAGAGCCATTCTCCTATTAAACAAGTTAGGGAGACATTGTGAGTCGGAAAGGGTCCATGATGGCACAGAGAGGACTCTACCCAACACATAACAGTGATATAGCAACTCTATTATCCTTTCTTTGAATTTCAACTTCATTAAATACAGCTGGTAGGTAGAGATGTGCAAATCCCGTCCCCGCTCGAGCCCCACCTGACTTGTGCTTGAGCCCCCATGGGCTTGGCGAGCCACCCGCACTCACACTGGGTCCCATCCACAAGTACCCACCATTTTGCCAAGGTCTTCTTATAATGAAAAAAGGAGCTAATTAAAAATGTGCATATGTAAATATGCACATTTTTAATTAGCTCCTTTTTTGTAAGGGAAAAAAACTCAGCATAATGGCAGGTGCTCGCAGATGGGTCTGGGGAGTGTCTGGGAGGGTGTGAGCAGCAGTGAGCAATGCCAGGGGCTTGGCAAGCGTGGCCTGGGGGTGCAGAGGAGGGAACCTGACAGACTCCCAGACCCAGCTGGGCATCCACACCAGCCCTGCTGGTAGTTATATAGTCTATAGTTTTTGTGCTCTCTTTTTCTCCATTGCCTTCCATGTCATACACTGGAGAGACACAAACAATAAGTGCAATCCTCTTTCCAAACACAAGATCATACAAACCACCCCACAGTGCACAGGTCATCTTAAGTAGGGATGTCAGAGAATTTCACCACGAATCTCGGGGAGGCCGAATGCCAGCGCATTTGGCCCCCCAAAATCGGTGGCGAAACAGTCTGCCCCCCCGCCCCCCCCGGGACGGGACTTACCTTCGGCGAATCTTCCTGGCGGCGGTGGCTCAAGCGATGGTGCAGCAGCGGTGCAGCGGCGGTGCCGCGGCGCTGCGGCGGCGGTGCGGTAGCGGTGCGGCAGCTGCGGCGGCCAGTCTTCTGACCAGCTGCCGCCACCACAATTTCCAATAAAAAAAAATGTGATAGGCTACATAAAGATTTACATAGCCTATCATGGCTAGATTTTTAAAAAACACTGTGATAGTCTACGTAAATGTTTACGTAGCCTATCACGGCTGATTTAAGAGAGAAAAAAAACCCACGCGTACGCAAATGGCGACGCCCATGGGTGCCACCATTTGTGTTCCTTATTTTGGCATGTCTTAGTCTACGTAAACATTTACGTAGACTAAGAGGGCGAAAATAAGGGGAACGCAAATAGCGTAGCATCTACGTTATTTGTGTTCCCCTTATTTTCGCCCTCTTAGTCTACGTAAATGTTTACGTAGACTAAGATGTGCCAAAATGAGGAACGCAATTAATAGCGTTGCCCTTATTTTCGCTGTAGTCTACATAAAAATTTACGTAGACTACAGCGACCAAATAAAGAACGGGAATGGTGGCTCCCTATGGGGGCCGCCATTATCCTTACGTGCTTTTTTTTTTTTTTTTTTTAAGTCACCCGTGATAGGCTAAGTGACAATTGACGTAGCCTATCACAGCTGACTTTGCAAATCTAGGAGCTATGGGGATTTTTCTTTGCAAATAGGGAGCTATGGGGGCCGCCATTTGCGTACGCGCTTTTTTTTTTTTTTAAGTCACCCGTGATAGGCTACGTGACGATTTACGTAGCCTATCACGGCTGACTTTGCAAATCTAGCCGTGATAGGCTACGTTAATCGTCACGTAGCCTATCACGGGGGCATTTTTTTTTCTTTGATTGGAATGGCAGTGGCGGCAGCCGGTCGAAAGACCGGCTGCCGCTCCCGCCCTGGACGAAGACCCGCCGAACTGCCGGCCGGACCCGCCGCCGGGAGGGACATTCGCCAAAGGTAAGTCCCGTCCTGGGGGGGGTGTGGGGGGCAGGGGGGTGCGGAGAATTTCTCCCCGAAACTTGTTCCGGGGGCCGAACATGTTGGCGCTCGGCCCCCTGAAGTTTCGGGGAGAAATTCTCCGCCAACCCTAGAGTCTGTGAAGAAAGAAATGAGGAAGGAACTAGATTGCAGCAGCAGAAGAATACTGGAAAGTAGGGCATTTATTTACAGCAGAAACTTTTTATTTGCAAAAATTGATGCAGTTGTTTATTGTAAAGTGCTTTGAAGCAAGGCAGAGTGTTCTAAATACCAACCACGCCCATTTTTTATTCATTTTACTACAACATGGGGGAGGAGACAGCAACTCTAGCTAGGAGACAGACTTCAGATGGTACGACAAGTTCAAAGACGAGGTTGCATGATATATGGATTTTCTTCTTCTAAAGACAAATTTACAGTGGTTATACTAGAGATGTCTGATAATGAATGTTGAGTTTTTGAATGTCATCTGACTTTTTGATAAACGTGGTTCAGAACAAAATGTATTAGGAAGACCTTGAGCTGTCATGAGATGCAGGACTTTCATAATTCTTTTGGATGGAGTTACTTATTGTATCACTTTGAAGGGACATGGTCAAGATTACACATATCTCCTTCTTCTTCTTCTTCCTCTCTCTCTCTCTCTCTCTTTCTGTCAAAATACTCAGGATTGTTGGTCATGACTGAATTACATGAAACAGTTCTGTAAGAGGAGCATTTTCAGAATGTTCTGTGAGATACTGGTTCAATAGTTATGCTGTATATTGTATCATTATGACCTGGCAGCTTTGATGCTTAGAGAAGTAAACTGATACAGACTTTAATATTTCAGGTTTCCTATAAAGAAACACCTTACAGTTCTCCCTCCCCCAGCACCCTCTGCACTGCCAATCCAAGATCATTCCTGGGATGGACTTGCCTATAATTAAGCCTGGGCATTCTAACTTGTGGTGGAATGGATCCATCACAAACACTATAGTCCTATTGCTCTTTCTTCATGGCTATATCTAGATACCTGTATAAATAATCACTCTCTGTAATTTTCACACTGTAATTTACACATGTTTGTGGACTTCCTCTACTGGAAGTTCAGCTGCCTACTGAGTGCCTGAAAACTGAGTAGATGGTTGTTGTTATTGGTATTGTTAAGTTTTTTTAACAGAAAGGGAAAAAAACCCTGCCTCACTCAGCTTTCAGGAAATCAGTATTTATATATATATCAATTATATTTACATAGATATTTCCGTAGCCTATCACGTGAAAAAACAGGGATACAAATGGCATAGTGGACGCCATTTGTGTCTGGACTTAGCACAGCAATACGGCACGGCAGTGGCGGCCGGCCATATCGCCAGTGCTGCGGAGCTGGCCGCCGGCTCCACAGGATCACCACATGGAGGAGCTGGCCTGGATGGATTCTGGAGGGGCATGGAGGTGAGTCCTGCATTCCTCCATGGACCCCAATGATTCTTGGTGGAATTATCTGACATCCCTGCACAGAAGTACATGAAATCTGGGCAACAGGCAGCCCCAATGCCAAGACCCCGAAGATGCCTCATATTGGGCTTGCTTTGCCACACAGTGTAGTATTGAATTTCAATAACAGAAGTTCTTTGTGTAGTGCTTAGGGATGGCGAAGAATCCCGCCACGGATTTCAGTGAGGACGAATGTACTGGCATTCAGCCCCCCGAAATCTGTGGCGGAATGGCCTGCCAACCCCCACTCCCCTGTGGATCCCCCCCGGGACGAGACTTACCTGGGGTGGATGTTCCGGATGGCAGCGGCTCCAGCGGTGGCTTCGGCGGTGGTGGCGGCTGGTCTTCTGACCGGCTGCCACTGCCGCAATTTGCAGTCTTGTCTTTTTTTTTTTTTTACATAGACGTGATAGGCTACGTAAAGACTTATGTAGCCTATCACGTCTGGGTTTTTTAAAAAAATGTGTATGCAAATGGCGGCGGCTACGGCGGCCGCCATTTGCGTCCCTGCTACCCAGCGGCTGGATGTCCGGTTGCTGGCAGAGCCGGCTGGCGGCTCTGTGGAATTCCCGCAGAGCAGAGCTGGCCAGGCAGGACTCCGGGGTGAGGGACAGAGCGCCTCCCCCCCACCGCGAAGCAGATCCGTGAAACGGTAAGTAACTTTCGTACATCCCTAGTAGTGCTTTGCTTGACAACAACACAAGTGCGCGTGCACACACACACATGCATGCAAAAGAAAAGCAAATACAGAACTACTTACAAGCAAAGAAAAAGGTTTGCTTTTATTTTATTAAGTGAAAAGATATAGAGTTCAAAAATGGGAAGGGAATGAGTACAAGAATTGAGAAAGATGGGGGACGGGGAGAACCAAGATAGAGAATAGTGGGGGGTCGGGAGAGCAAGCCAAACAACAAGGCAAGGCAAGTAAACTACTTTTTAAATTTGACTTTTTAAAAATGAATGATCTAGAAAGAAAGAAAGAAAGAAAGAAAGAAAGAAAGAAAGAAAGAAACTAATAAGAATGGTTGAATAATTCAGAAGTGGGGGGGAGCACCAAAGAACAAGGCAAGGAAAGGAGAAAACTAAACCACTAAAGTGCTAAATGTTTTCTTTTTAAAATAAATCATCTAGAAAAGAAAGCAAGGGAATACCTGAATTTAGAAGGGCCGAGTGGGAAATAATAAGAACAAAGCTGCAGTACCTCTCTCTGTCTCTGTCTCTGTGTCTCTGTGTCTCTGTGTCTCTCTCTCTCTCACACACACACACAGATCTAGCCAAGTAAGTAACCAACAGCTTTCTCCTGTAACCACCTCTCTTATGCAATGAAGCAAACAGAGGCTTTTCTCTAATATACATAGTATCTCCCATCCCCTTCCAACACTGTCACAAATTGGAGACTGCTGGGCTAAGTTCAGCCCTAATTTGGCAACTAGAGTTGCCATTTGCCAAAGCTCACTCTCTCCTCTTCCTCTCCCCCTCTCCCCCCCCCCCGCAATCTTTCACAAGTTGATGCATTTTCTGGGCTTAGGGATGGCATAGAATTCCACTACAGATCTCGGTGAGGCTGAATGCCAGTGCATTCGGCCCCCCGAAATCTGTTGCGGAACAGCCTGCCACCCCCCACACACACCCATGGATCCCCCTCGGGATGAGACTTACCTGGGGCGGATCTTCCGGGTGGTGGCAGCGGCGGTGGCAGTGGCTGGTCTTCCGACTAGCTGCTGCCGCCGCCATTTGCAGTTGTTTTTTTTTACAGAGACGTGATAGGCTATGTAAGTTTTTACGCAGCCTAAAACGACTGGGTTAAAAAAAAAAAAAAGGTGTACGCAAATGGCGGTGGCTACAGCTGCCGCCATTTGTGTTCCTTATTTTGGTCTGTCTTAGTCTGCATAAATAATTACTTAGACTAAGACGGCAAAAATAAGGGGAACGCAAATAGCGTCCCCTTATTTTCGCCATCTTAGTCTACGTAAATATTTACGTAGATTAAGACGGCAAAAACAAGGAACGCAAATGGCGGGGGCCATAGCCACCACCATTTGCGTATGCGCTTCCCCCCCCCCCCAGAGCCCTCCGTGGCTGGAAATTCGGCTGCAGACGGCTCTGGCCTGGCCGGGCCTGGCCGGCTGCTCCGCGGAGCTGCCGCAGAGCACAGCCGGCCATGGAGGATTCTGGGGGGAGGAACGGATCGCCTACCCCCCATCCAGGATTCTGGGGGGAGAGATGGAATGCCTCCCCCCACCATCAGCATAATCCGCGAAAGGTAAGTGACTTTCGTACATCCCTATGACTGGGCTTCAGAAGGCATCTGAATCTCCAAGGAGGACCAAAGTGTTTCGGCAGTGACCTTCTTCCAGGGGTATATGAAACCCCACTTACCTGGCTCCGCTGGGGTCCAGAGGTGGAGGGAGGTGATCCATTCCTCCCCCCTGGAATCCTGCCCGGCAGGCTCTGCTCCGTGGCCAGCCCACGGAGCCGCCAGCCAGGCCAATCCACAGTGGGGCCTCCACCCGCTGTTGGGCTGCTGCGGCCGCAAATGACGGCTGTTGTAGTGGCCGCCATTTGCGTCCCTACGCTTGCCCATGATAGGCTACATAAATATTTATGTAGCCTATCATGGCTAAAGTGGGGACTAGGGATGGCGGAGAATTTCTCCCGGAAACTTCAGGGGGCCGAGCGCCAACATGTTCAGCCCCCCGAACAAGTTTCGGGGAGAAATCTTCCGCACCCCCCTGCCCCCGCACCCCCCCCCCGGGACGGGACTTACCTTTGCCGAATGTCCCTCCCAGCGGCGGGTCCGGCCGGCGGTTCGGCGGGTGTTCGTGCGGGGCGGGAGCAGCAGCCGGTCTTTCGACCGGCTGCCGCTGCCGCCGCCATTCCAATCAAAGAAAAAAAAAACGCCCCCGTGATAGGCTACGTGACGATTAATGTAGCCTATCATGGCTAGATTTGCAAAATCAGCCGTGATAGGCTACGTAAATCGTCATGTAGCCTATCATGGGTGACTTAAAAAAAAAAAAAAAGCGCGTAAGGATAATGGCCCCCATAGGGAGCCGCCATTCCCATTCCTTATTTGGTCGCTGTAGTCTACGTAAATATTTACGTAGACTACAGCAAAAATAAGGGCAACGCTATTTGCGGGGAAAGTTTAAAAAGAACTTCCGAGTTTGCGGCCGGGCGAGGCGGGAAGCCTCCTCCCCGGCCAGAATTTCGGCCGGGGTGAGGTGGGAAGCCTCCCCCCCCCAGCCTGAACTTTGCAGGGGCAGCAGTGAAGCGCCTCCCCCCCACCGCGAACAAGCTTCGACGACAGGTAAGGGACTTTCGTCCACCCCTAGTGGGGACGCAAATGGTGTAGGAGATGCCATTTGCATCCCCGCTTTAGCTATGGTAGGCTACGTAAATATTTATGTAGCCTATCATGGGCAAGCATATGGACGCAAATGGCAGCCACTATAATGGCTGCCATTTGTGGCTGCAACAGCCCGGCAGCAGCCGGAGCCGCCACCACTGCTTCATCCACTGCTGCCGCCAGAGCTACCACATCCCTCACCAGGTAGGTCCATCCCAGGGGGATTCTGCAGAGTGGCGGAGGGGGGGTAGGCCATTCCCAGGGGGATTTAGAATTATTTAGAAGTCCGTGGTAGAATTCTCTGACATCCCTACCCTCTTCACCATCTCGGTGCTGTTCTGATCCACTTCGTATCTCACTGAGGCACCCCCGAAGCACCACGATTCACTTCGGTATTTGGAACCAAAGTGATGCACAGCCCTACTAGAAAGCTCCAAGGGAGGAGGGCATTGTAAGGTCCTTTGGAGGGCTTTTCAGAAAATACAAGCAGCTGGGGAGGCTGCGAAAGCA
Source organism: Heloderma suspectum (assembly GCF_057233095.1). NCBI lineage: Eukaryota > Metazoa > Chordata > Lepidosauria > Squamata > Helodermatidae > Heloderma > Heloderma suspectum. The sequence continues at coordinate 89,804,880 of NC_139458.1, forward strand.
CAACAGAATGGGACTTAAGTTAAGAAATAAAGAGCATGCACACCTTGGCCACTTCATTCCAGTAAAGTAAACCCTGGAGCCCTGTCCTGCACAGTAAGGAATTTCTCCAAAATTCTCATCCCTTCCCTCAATTTTCAGATGTGATTTCTTTTTGCCACTCCTCCCCTCCCTGAATGGTTTAAAATCAGTAGATGGGAAAATTTAGCATGACACCACACAAGTTAGAGGTTGTTGTTTCCTTCTTTCTCATCTTTTTCTCTCATTGTCCTGTAGGGGTGTATGGATTGTACTCACCCTCGTCCACCCGTGAGTCTGCAGGGGGGGTGGAGGCAATCTGGTCCTCCCCTCGGAATCCTCCTCAGCTGGCTCCAACTGCTTCCCGACTTCTAGCCGTGGCTGGTCTGTGAACGCAAATGGCATCTGGCATAGGGGATGCCATTTGCATCCTAGCCTTTTGCTGTAATAGGCTACGTAAATCTTTAGGTAGCCTATCACGGCAAAGAGCAGGGACACAAATGGCATAGCAGAAGCTATTTGCGTCCCTGTCCCTTCGCACAATAGGCTACATAAATCTTTACATAGAGCCTAAGTAACTGAGTAGCCCTAAGTAACCTGTTCCGGGGCCATTTCACGGGGTGGTTGGGTGGGTGGTTTTGTTCCGCCATAAATTCTGGGGGGCCAAATGTGCTGACATTCGGCCTTCCTGGAATCCGTGGCGGAATTCTCCAACATCCCTAGAAACCACTACTATTATGGATCATACTGAACATGCTAGTTTTTCTATACACAAGATACCTAAGCTAAAAGGAAACTTATTTTGCTCCACCTGGCCTCTAGGCAACATTCCCACCTTGTGACCACCTCTATTTGCAACCAAAACTCTCTAATGCATTCAGAGCTCTTAATTAGCTCTGCAGCCTAAGTAACCCTTGTTACTTTGCCTACTAACTGATTTAAAACTCTATACATAATGAGGTGGCTATAGCTGTGTAGTGCAGCATCTAACTGGCTCCAAGTAGCAAAGGGAGGGAACAAATTAGATGCATAGTCTTTGGTGGGATAATAAATTGGCTTACAACTTTATTGTAATAGGTTTGACTGAGGCATAGGGCACCTATTCCATCATCAGTAAAAAGCAGTGATGCACATGGCATCTGCTATGCTGGATGCTATTTGTGTCCACAGACAGGCAGCGGACGGACCTGGCTGGCAGCTCCGCGGACTCGCCGGAGAGCAGAGCTGGCTGGGAAGGATTCTGAGGGGAGGAACAGATTGCCTACCCTCCGGTTGACCCCCAGCGCACTCCGATGAGCGGGGTTCGTACACCCCTACTTGTTTTCCCCTGCTGAAGTGAACTTAATGTTAGCAGAAGTGGCAGTGAAGGACTTGGCAAACTACTGAATCAGATAGTCCAAGACAGAAGAATTAAGCAGCCAGAAGTATAAAACAGCAGAGCAAATCAGGCCAGTCTTCAAACAGAATGAAACCACTAGGGATGTACGAAACTCTTACCTGGCTCTGCACTGGGCAATCCGCGTTGGGGGGAGGCGCTCAGTCCCTCCCCCCGGATTCCTCCCCGGCCAGCTCCGCTCCACTGCGACTCCATGGAGCCGCCAGCCGGGGCCACCTGCAGCAGGACATCCGGCCATTGGGCTGCACAGGGACACAAATGGCGGCCGCTGTAGCCACTGCCATTTGCCGTGATAGGCTACATAAATATATACGTAGCCTATCACGGCAATAGGAAGGAAAACAAATGGCGGCTGCTGTAGCCACTGCCATTTGCATCTGTGTCTTTAGCTGTGATAGGCTACGTAAATATATACATAGCCCATCACGGCTAAAGACACGAACGCAAATGGCGGTTGCTATGGTGGCCGCCATTTGCGTTCCTTCCTAGTGAGATGCTAGGCTACGTATATATTTATGTAGCCTATCACAGCAAAAGACAGGGGTGCAAATGGTGTCCCTGTGTTAGCCGTGATAGGCTATGTAAATATTTACGTAGCCTATCACAGCTAGGGATGGCGGAGAATTTCTCCCTGAAACTTCAGGGGGCCGAGCGCCAACGTGTTCGACCCCCCAAACAAGTTTCAGGGAGAAATTCTCCACACACCCCCGCCCCCCGCACCCCCCCCCCCAGGACGGGACTTACCTTTGCCGAATGTCCCTCCCGGTGGCGGGTCCGGCCGGCGGTTCGGCGGGTGTTCGTGCAGGGCGGGAGCGGCAGCCGGTCTTTCGACCGGCTGCTGCCGCCGCCATTGCAATAAAAGAAAAAAAAACAAAAACGCCCTCGTGATAGGCTACGTGATGATTAACGTAGCCTATCACGTCTGACTTTGCAGATCTAGCCGTGATAGGCTATGTTAATTGTCACGTAGCCTATCACGGGGGCGTTTATTTTTTTTAAAAAAAACTTTTGAGTTCGCGGCCGGGCGAGGCGAGGCGCCTCCTCCCCGGCCTGAATTTCGGGGAGCAGCGAAGCGCCTCCCCCCACCGCGAACAAGCTTTGAGGACAGGTAAGTGACTTTCGTCCACCCCTAATCACAGCCTTTTGAAAGAAGCGAATGGAGGAGCATTCGAGGAGCACCGGAAGAGCCAACAAAGGTAGGCTCCGTTCCAGGCCCATTTCGCGGCGTGGTGGGGTGGGTGGCTTCGTTCCGCCATGGATTCCAGGGGCCTGAATGGGCTGGCATTCAGCCTCCCTGGAATCCATGGCAGAATTCTCCAACATCCCTAGAAACCACTACTACTATGGATCATACTGAACATGCTAGTTTTTCTATACCCGAAATACCTAAGCTAAAACAACTTATTTTGCTCTACCTGGCCTCTAGGCAAAATTCCCACCTTGTGACCACCTCTATTTGTAACTAGGGATGTACGAAAATCACTTACCTTTCGCGGATTATGATGATGGTGTGTGGGGAGTCATTCCATCCCTCCCCCCGCAATCCTGGACGGGGGGGAGGCGCTCCGTTCCCCTCCCCCAGAATCCCAGAATAAACAAAACAAAACCAAAAAAATCCCGCGTACACAAATGGCAGCAGCTACAGCCGCCGCAATTTGCGTTCCTTCTTTTTGGCCATCTTAATCTACGTAAATATTTACGTAGACTATGATGGCAAAAATAAGGGGAATGCAAATAGTGTAGCGGACGGCCATAGCGGACAGCCATAGCCGACTAAGACGGCCCAAAATAAGGAACAGCCATAGCCGCCGCCATTTGCATACGCCTTTTTTTTTTTTTACACAGTCGTTTTAGGCCTCCCCTCTTTTTTGCCCTTTTCCCTTTCTGCCTCACCTCTATCTTCCTCTGTCTCTGGCTTTAATGTGGGGAACATAGGCAAATAGTCCCCACCCAGGATGAGCTCCCTCACCTTCTATGGGAGGTGAATGCCCAGGGGGTCTTCATTGTCCTCATATGTAGAGGTGACTGACTCTTCATCTGAGCTCCCCATACCATTGCCCATAATTCCTTGGGCTTTGCCTCTTCCCTTATATTCTTTTCCCTACAGAGTAATGCCCACCCTGGGAGGCTAGGGGTGAACACCCACTTCCCAGTACTCCCTGACTGGTATTGGGGACCCTGCCTCAAATAAAGGTGACTCGCCTGCTGTCTGTCTATCTGTGTTTCTTGGGTGCTCTCTTAGCTTTTTTTTTTGCTCTTCTTCAGTCTCTTAGCCTTTGCCCTGCCTGTTCTGGGGTTTGTGAGCATGTATCACCCCTGCAGTGGGCTTTGAACTCTTAGGTTAGAAGTGCCAAGTTAGCGATAAATCAGATCCAGGTTTACTTACAAGGAGATACTTTATTGAGTAACTTACAGAACACAGGCGTACCCAGTGGTTGGATCAGACAGCTTCTCTGAACCCAGAGCCATGGGGTAAAATTGGTCTTATACCATACACGTTAGCAGTGAGGCAGCATGACAGCAGCAAGTGCCATCTAGTGTTCATTCCCAGCATAAACTAGCCAGGCTTGGTTCTCAGCACAGCCACCTGCAGCTCACCATAAACACATAGCTTCACTTCCCAGGCACAGCCTGATAAGGCCCTCTACTCATTAGTAAGGAATGTGCTGAGGGGGCTATTATTGGCCTTTGACTCATCTTCATGCTCAGAGTAGGGATGGACGAAAGTCCCTTACCTCTTCTCGAAGGTTGCTTCGCGGTGGGGGGGAGGCGCTTCGGTTCTCCCCCTGAAGTTCAGGCGAGGGGGGGGAGGTGTCCTGTCCCGCCTCGCCCGGACAAAATTCAGGCCGGGGGGGAGGCGCCCCATCCCTCACCGGGGAAATTCAGGCCAGGTAGAAGCGCCCTGTCTACCCAGCCGCGAAAAAAAAGTAAAAAAAAAAAAGCCCCCGTGATAGGCTACGTAATGATTGACATAGCCTATCACAGCTAGATTTCCAAAGTCAGCCATGATAGGCTACATAAATCGTCACGTAGCCTATCACGGGTGACTTTGAAAAAAAAAAAGCACGTACGCAAATGGCGGCCCCCATAGGGCGCCACCATTTGCGTTCCTTATTTGGTCCCTGTAGTCTACGTAAAGATTTACGTAGACTACGGCCATTTGCGTACATGCTTTTTTTTCTTTTTTCAAAGTCACCCGTGATAGGAAACGTAATGATTAACGTAGCCCATCACGGCTGACTTTGGAGATCTAGCCGTGATAGGCTACGTCAATCGTTACGTAGCCTATCACGGGGTGTTGTTTTTTTTACTTTCCTTGTAATGGCAGCGGCAGCAGCCGGTCAAAAGACCGGCTGCCGCCCCCGCCCCTGACGAAGACCCGCCGAACCGCTGCCGGGACCCGCCGCCGGGAGGGACATTCGTCAAACGTAAGTCCCATCCCGGGGGGCTCGGGGGGGCAGAGAATTTCACTGCTGATTTCGGGGGGCCGAATGCGTTGGCACTCGGCCCCCTGAAGTTTCGAGGAGAAATTCTCCCCCATCCCTAGCTCAGAGGCTTACTAGCAAAGAAATTGCAGCCATAAAGAACTTAAGCAAGGCATTATGGATATCTAGGCCCCTCTAACACTACAGGTGACTTGGTTATGCTTCTGGGGCCGATACATTCTACCCCCAGATGTTCAAAGGACGTGAGCAGTCTTTGCCGTTTGATCACCAGGGGATTGATAACTACTTAAATGTATACTTGAAAATGTGACAAGTCATATGAGCAAGCACACAGTGCTATAAAGCTGCCAATAACAGTCAGAATTGTTGCAACGACTTACTTCCACCACCACCCAGTTCTTTGAAACCAGTCTGAAATCGGGTCAAAGAGGGACTCCCCTTCTAGTGATGTATCTTCTTACTCTGTGCATACAGAGCCCTTACACTGTCTTGGTCTTTCTCTTTGTCCTCGTCTTTTCCCTTCACCTGTTACTTGTTATCCTTCTCCTTGCCTTTCTCCTTCTCTTTCTCTCTCTTTTGCTCTCCTCCTGCTCCCCCTCTTTGCCTTTTCCCCCTTCTCTGTCTATTTTTGTCTGCCACTCTCTCTTTCTTTATACTTGCTTTGTCTCTACTCCTGGCTTTATCTTTGTGTTTATGGATTTGTTTGCCTCCTGCGTATTAACTCTGAAGGCACTGTCCTGGCTGGCACTAACTGAGAACCACATTCAGCGTCATTTGGAGTTGCAACTGACAGTAAAAACGTTTGCAAATATCACATAATATTTAAGAAATCATAAAATGCATATAATAAACTTCCATTAAAATCTAACACCATAACTGGAAAACGCTTCTTGTATGGTGAGGCATGATGGAGCAGATCTAGCAGTCATACTGCTCCTCCAGGTTATGTAGCCAGGGCCCATCAAAATCAAGGGAAGAGCATACCCATACATGCCAAGAGTTCTAAGCCACTGCTTTCACACTGGCAACTCCATGCTGCATGAGTTCCGGCAGAGAGATGTCCAAAAGTCATAAATCAAACTCAGCCTGTTGTACACTGAGCTGACATACAAGCATAGACATACAATCCGCAGCAACGAGAGTTCAAGGCTATGAAAAGCTTCATAGTAGTTTCCATTGCAAGTCTTTAACAATTTAAAGTTCCAGTCCATGTGCAAAGTGCCTCTCAAAACGCCCAGACGATGATGGATCCAAACAGAGGAGGCTTTGGGCAATGAAGATAAGATGTTCCCAGCAAAGGCTTCCTGCTTCTGCATCAGCTTAAGGGGAAAGGTGTGACTATACACCCCTTCCAGATCCCTCAACAGAGAAGGACTTGTAGCCTTTCAGCAAGGCTTCTGCCTAAACAGAGCGGCACTTCTCAGCTTTCTAGCAGTGATGCTTCAACCTGGGCAACCTTTCTGTAAATCCCACTCTGCCTCTGTCAGGTTCTCACAGACATCTTCCAGCCTCCCTGCCCGCTAAGGCTAGACCAGTGGCAGACAGGGAGTTGGGTGACTCTGAGGACACTGACGGAGATAAGCTCACATAGACTCTGACATTCTAAAAACTGAATAGGCCTAAACTCCTCCAGGCTACTTCTAATACAAAACTTGTATAACTTACAAGGCCTCACTGCATTACTGATGCTAGGCCTTGACAGTATTTTCACTCTCATGACACTTCTTCACTCCAAAAACTTACTCTCCTCCCCCCACACTTTCTCAGCTTGGTTGCTTGGAGATTGGTGAGGGGAAGCGACTGTCTAAACTAGGGAGCTTGTAAAGACACTACCAGTACTTCTGAGCTTTCAATGGGTCTACTTGGAAATCTAAATCTAAATTATTCAAATACATTAAAAACAACAAAACTATCTCTTTTGCAAGGAGAGAAGGAGAGATCTACATGGGCTATAATCCCTGCCCCTTTTTGAAAGCGTAAACTTACAATTACAGGGCAGTTTTGAACTGCACAGCTCTTAACAGCAAGGGAACAACAATTGTAATTTTAAATACTTCTCAAATGAGTAGGGATGTATGAAAGTCACTTACCTTTTCGACGGGGTGATTCGCGGTGGGGGGGAGGTGCTCTGCACCTCCCCCTGAAATTCTAACCCGGCCAGCTCCTCTCCGCGGAGATTCCGCAGAGCCGCTAGCCAGGGCCGCCCGCAGCCAGACATCTGGCTGCTGGGCAGCCTGCAGGCAAAACAAAAAAAGAAACAGCATATGCAAATGGTGGCGGCTATGGCGGCCACCATTTGTGTTCCCTTTTTTTTTGCCATTTTAGCCTAAGTAAATATTTACGTAAGCTATTATGGGGGGGGGGGGGGAAGGAACGCAAATAGTGCCCACTACGCTATTTGCGTTCCCCTTTTTTTCTCCATAATAGCTTAGGTAAATATTTACGTAGGCTAAAATGGCAAAAAAAAGGGAACACAAATGGCGGCCGCCATAGCCACTGCCATTTGCGTACGCTTTTTTTTTTTTAGCTTGCCGTGATAGGCTACGTAAATACTTACGTAGCCTATTACGGCCTCCACAGGGACGGCAGCAGGTAAGTGCTCCATTTCACAACATGTCACCCACACCCATCTTATTTTCCCTCAACCTGGCACATGAAAACAAAGTGCTGACACTCAGGACGCTGCAGGGAGATGGGGGGCACTTTATAGGGATGTGAGAAAGTCGCTTACCTTTTTGAAGAGGTGATTTGCGGTGGGGGGGAGGCGCTCCGCACCTCCCCCCAAAATCCTAACACGGCCAGCTCCACTCCATGGCAACTCCGCGGAGCCGCCGGCCAGGTGCATTCGCCGGCCAGGTGCATTTGCAAAACAGCGCGAACAGCACCAGGTAAGTGCTCCATTTCGCGCGCCTTTCGCGGGGTGGTGGAGTGGAGGGGCTTCATCCTGCCACGGATTTTGGGCTCACTGAGATCCATGGTGGAATCCTCTGAGACATCCCTATCGTTTTATACTTACATTCTTTATGCAGCCATCAATCTTCTTTGGGAGGCGGCAGGGTGATTTGCAGGGCTTCAAAGTAAAGCTTCACAGTTTGTTTGTATTTGTAAATCCCAAGTTCGAAACAGGACACGATAAGATACAAGGCAACCGAAACTTCGCCTTGTCAGGAGTGACAAATGACTCAGGTCAGCTTTTGCCTCTGGGGTCTCAAAAAGGAAAACAGTCTTAGTTTGCAGTTGTAACATCACTTGCAGCATCAGCCAGCCAGCTATGCAGGTCTCAGGTTGGGTCTCCCAGCTTACACAGTTTGTTGCAGCTTGCAGGAGCATGGTAGTAGTGCTTTTGGCATGGCTAGGAAGGAACACGCTGTCTAGTTTCTTGATTTCTTCAGTGCTAGGGATGGCAGAGAATTCCGCCACGGATCTCGGTGAGGCCGAATGCCAGTGCATTCCGCCCCCTGAACTCCGCGGCGGAATGGCCTGCCACCCCCCTGCCCCCCCCCGCGGATCCCCCCTGGGACGAGACTTACCTGGGGCGGATCTTCCGGGCGGCAGCGGCTCCGCCGGCGGCTGTGGCGGCTGGTCTTCCGACTGGCTGCTGCCGCCGCCATTTCCAGTGTTGAAAAAAAAAAACGACGTGATAGGCTACATAAATCTTTACGTAGCCTATCATGTCTGACTTAAAAACAACAACAACAACAACAACGCGCGTATGCAAATGGCGGCGGCTATGGCCGCCGCCATTTGTGTTCCTTATTTTGGGCCATCTTAGTCTACGTAAAGATTTACGTAGACTAAGGCGGCGAGAATAAGGGGAAACGCAAATAGCGTCTGCTACGCTATTTGCGTTCCCCTTATTTTCGCCGTCTTAGTCTACGTAAATATTTACGTAGACTAAGACGGCCCAAAATAAGGAACGCAAATGGCGGCGGCCATAGCCACCGCCATTTGCATACGCGCGTTGTTGTTGTTGTTCTTTTTAAGTCAGACGTGATAGGCTATGTAAAGCTTTATGTAGCCTATCACGGCTGACTACAGGGACACAAACGGCGGCAGCTACGGCCGCTGCCATTTGCGTCCCTGCTAGCCAGCGGCTGGATGTCTGGCTGCTGGCGAAGCCGGCCGGCGGCTCTGCGGAATCCCCGCGGAGCGGAGCCGGCCAGCCAGGATTCCAGGGGGAGGGACAGAGCGCCTCCCCCCCCCCCAGCGGAACCCGGCGGAGCCAGGTAAGGGCAATTTCGTACATCCCTATTCAGCGCACATGCTCAGGCAGTCCGACACTGGGCACTCAAATCATTGAGATTTCTTTATTGTAGGGAATCCTACGGCAAAGCTTAATGGTTATACTCTTCAGAAATCATATAGCTGATGGTCAGTAGCTACAGGCTCTATGATATTCTAGAACAGTTCAAAGTTAAAACACACTTTTTCCTTGACAGAGATCTTCAACATGGTCTCTCCACGTCATACTGCCTTGGGATAGGGATGGCGGAGTATTCCACCATGGACTCCAGTGAGGATGGGTTCTTTAGAATCCTCCCCCCCAGAGTCCATGGCGGAATGGCCTCCCCCCCGCCACCCCACGGAATCCCCCCAGGACAGACCTACCTGGTGACGGATGCGGCGGAGGCTCTGGTGGTAGCTCCGGCAGCAGATGAAGTGGCGGCAGCAGCTCTGGCCACTGCTGGGCTACTGCAACCGCAAATAGCGGCCGTTGTAGCAGCCGCCATTTGCATCCCTATGCTAGCCCGTGATAGGCTATGTATATATTTACATAGCCTATCACGGCTAAAGCAGGGACGCAAATGGCATCCCCTATGCCATTTGCATTCCTGCTTTAGCCCTGATAGGCTACATATTTACGTAGCCAATCATGGGCTAGCATAGGGACGCAAATGGCATCCCTACGTAGGACGCCATTTGCATCTGCAGCAGCTCAGCAGTGGCTGGAGGCCCTGCTGAGGGTTGTCCTGGCTGGTGGCTCTGTGGACTGGCTGCAGAGTGGAGCTGGCCGGGAAGGATTCCGGGAGGGAGGAACGGATCACCTCCCCCCCGTCAAGGATTCTGGGGGGAGGAATGGATCACCTCTTCCCACCTGCGGACCCCAGCGGAGCCAGGTAAGTTGAGTTTTGTACACTCCTACCTTGGGACCATCCTCTGGCATGCTTTCCACTCTAAGAGGTGTCTAGCCTGTGCTCTGGGGGCTGATTCTTCACCCGTACTCCATCCTCCTTCTTCATTTTCTGGGTCTTCATCTTTAGTTTCTGCTTTCTAGGGTTTTCATCCCAATCAGGCGAGGTGATGATGTTGCACACCTCAGCAGTCTTTGGCCAATTCCTCCGAGCTCGGTGTATCAGGCTAACAGCTACTTCTTCAGCCTCATGCTCCCATGCCCCATTACAGGCCAGGCTGTCTTGCAACATTTCTCTAATTAACAGCCTTAGATATTGCTCTTTGTCCAGATCATCCTTGAACTTTTCTGCTGTTTCTCTCCATTCTGACTCCTTCTGCCTGACAGTTTGCAACGCTGTCAGCACAAGCCATACCAGAGTTCCTGCACCCTGTGCCTCCTTAGTTGACCACTTTTCCAGCTGCAGAGATTCCAACGTGGGTTCCAGAGCCACTGGTGTGCAGTCCTTCACGGCCTCTGGGCATGCTCTCGGTCTACTCAGGACCACTGGGAGTCAGTTTAACATGCCAACACCTGCATCCTCCTTCCCTGGGAATCTGAACATAGCAGTATTCTTGGCACCCTTCTCGCTGAGCAAATTGTATCGCCCCTGTAGTAAACAAAACAAAACAAAAAAAACCCCGCGTACGCAAATGGCAGCAGCTACAGCCGCCGCCATTTGCATCCCTTCTTTTCGGCCGTCTTAATCTATGTAAATATTTACGTAAACTATGATGGCAAAAGTAAGGGGAACGCAAATAGCGTAGCAGACGGCCGTAGTGGACAGCCATAGCCGCCGCCATTTGCGTACGCCTTTTTTTTTTTTTACACAGTCGTTTTAGGCCTCCCCTCTTTTTTGCCCTTTTCCCTTTCTGCCTCACCTCTATCTTCCTCTGTCTCTGGCTTTAATGTGGGGAACATAGGCAAATAGTCCCCACCCAGGATGAGCTCCCTCACCTTCTATGGGAGGTGAATGCCCAGGGGGTCTTCATTGTCCTCATATGTAGAGGTGACTGACTGAGCTCCCCATACCATTGCCCATAATTCTTTGGGCTTTGCCTCTTCCCTTATATTCTTTGCCCTGCAGAGTAATGCCCACCCTGGGAGGCTAGGGGTGAAACCCCACTTCCCAGTACTCCCTGACTGGTATTGGGGACCCTGCCTCAAATAAAGGTGACTCGCCTGCTGTCTGTCTCTCTGTGTTTCTTGGGTGCTCTCTTATAGCTTTTTTTTTTTTTTTGCTCTTCTTCAGTCTCTTAGCCTTTGCCCTGCCTGTTCTGGGGTGTGTGGGCATGTATCGCCCTTGCAGTGGGCTTTGAACTCTTAGGTTAGAAGTGCCAAGATAGTGATGAATCAGTTCCAGGTTTACTTACAAGGAGATAGTTTATTGAGTCACTTACAGCACACAGGCGTACCCAATGGTTGAATCAGACAGCTTCTCTGTACACAGAGCCATGGGGTAAAATGGGTCTTATACCATATACGTTAGCAGCGAGGCAGCATGACAGCAGCAAGTGCCATCTAGCATTCATCCCCAGCATAAACTAGCCGGGCTTGGTTCTCAGCACAGCCACCTGCAGCCCAGCATAAACACATAGCTTCATTTCCCAGGCACGGCCTGATAAGGCCCTCTACTCATTAGTAAGAAATGTGCTGAGGTGGCTACTATCGGCCTTTGACTCATCTTTGCATGCTTAGAGGCTTACTAGCAAGGAAATTGCACCCATAATAAACTTAAGCAAGGCATTATGGATCTTTAGGCCCCTCTAACAGTTGACTTGGTTACGCTTCTCGGGCTGATACAGGGCATTTCTTCTTCACTTGATTGTCCTGCTGGTATGTAGGATTCCCCATGTGTCCAGCTCATGCAGGGCAGCACAGCTTCCTTGCGCAATGCCATGGGCCTTGCTGCTCTTGTGGTCTGATTGTCCTGAGTAGTTGGACCAGGTGTCCCTATCTACTCCATGTGTTCATCAAATTGTTTCAGCACCTGACTCAGTCCTTGCATCAATGCATTGCTGCCCTACTTCTCCCCTTCAGTGTTACTCCGGCCCCTGCTAGCCTCGCCTCCTTCTGTGGATTTGCTCTTGGTGGAGGCTGTGTGCTGCTTATGCCCCTAGTGCAAGGTGGGGAGTATGTTGCCTTCCTAGGCCTCCCTGAGCTTGCTTTCTTAGGCCACATCCTGCTGGATAAGTACTATAAAGAAAAACATTGTCAGTGTTTCTTGCACTCCCTTTTACAAAGGTTGTCCTATGGGTGACATGTGCTTGTATAGAGCTGCTTAAATGCCCTTCACCTTCCTGCCCCACTTTTATTTTTTGCCTACACCTAATGGGAGATGCTGGGGAATGAACCTGGGACATGCATATCGATTGCAATGCATGTGCTCTATCACTGAGCCACATTGTTATGCTTCCTTGCTTCTTATACCTCCCCCCCCCCCAGGCCTCAATTGCCCTTTAATTATGTGTAGGTGTATGTGAGAAAGAGCTTTCAAGTGTATATGCTTAAATGTACTATTACAATCAAACCATTAACTATTAAAAACTTCTTTCATCACAGGTAGTAGTAGGAAAGATGCATAACGGTATATTTACATTAGTTATTTTCCCTTTGTCAAATCTAAGAGATATTTACCCCAGACTTTTTTAAAACATTATTTGAAAAATAAAAACAGCCAACCAAAAAAATAGACGTTATTTATTTGTCATTACTCAGGAATGAGTGTTGAAATTTGAACAAACCAAACAGCAATCTGGGAAGTGAACCAGTTAGTTAGGGTTTTTTTGTTTTTGTTTTAATGTTAAGAGTATAACAATGTTATATAGTGTATAAACAGGGCTTCATGGCCTTTAAAGCCAGCTCAGAATCCAATAAATGACATCAGCCCTGGGCCTGTCAGTGGCATAGATTTGTATCAGTATGGTGCTTTTATTGGCATTGTGTACTGTATTTTATTACCATCTATGCCATTTGCATTTACCATATTTTCAGCAGCTAGTAAGAGAAGCAAGCTACTACTGCAAGAGCGACCATCTATGAACACAGTTTTTTGTGGTTTTTCCTAACTTGTTTGCTGCCGATGAATCCAAATTTACAGAAATTGGATGAGATGATATGGCCTGGGAAGGGGGTGACACCATTTGCCTGATGCACATCATTCCTTCCTACAGATGATGCCAAAGAGTGTAAAACCAAGAAATGTGGAAGCAGCACCCACACAAGCCCATTAATGCATGAATCATCCATCATATTTTATTTCTTATGAGGATGGAGAAGATGGAATTCCTCTCTTTGAAACTGTGTTCACGCCTCTTCAAAATATTCCTCTTTGTTTTAACCACCTATTTTTACCAACCTGGATCTCAATTGTACAACTGCTGGAGTGGCTGTGTATTTCATTGTACTGCCGAGGTAATTATCATGTTACATTCTGTTAAAACCTAGAATGTGTATTAATAGCACAATCCTAAACTTCTTGGACAGCCTTCTGAGGAGGGGTTAGGATAGGGCAGAGGGGGGCCTTTTTGCCAGCAGAGGGACATCCACCCCATCAGACCCTGATACACGCATGGAAAGCTCCCCAGGTTTAGATCTCCCACCAGGTATGGATCTTCTGCTGGTGAGAGGCTGCAAAACTAGGGATGTCAGAGAATTCCGCCATGGATCTCAGTGAGGCTGAATGCCAGTGCATTCGGCCTCACTGAGATCCGTGGCAGAATGAAGCCCCCCGGCCCCCCCATGAAAGGCGCACGAAACAGAGCACTTACCTGGTGCCGTTTGTGCTGCTTTGCGAATGGCAGCAACATCTGCAGCCACCATTCGCTTCACCATTTAGGCCGGGATAGGCTACGTAAGTACTTACATAGCCTATCACGGCAAAAAAGGGAACGCAAATGGCGGCCGCTGTAGCTGCCGTCATTTGCATTCCTGTTTTTTTTCCATGATAGGCTATGTAAATATTTACGTAGCCTATCACGGCAAAAAAAAACAGGGGCGCAAATGGCATAGCAGCCACCATTTGCACCCCTGTCTTTCACCATGATGGGCTACATAAATATTTCCGTAGCCTATCATGGCCAAAAACATGAACGCAAATGATGGCCGCCATAGCCACTGCCATTTACATCCGCAGGCTCCACACGCCTGCGAATGCACCTGTCCGGCGGCTCCATGGAGTTGCTGCGGAGCAGACCCAGCCAGGTTAGGGTTTCAGGGGAAGGTGAGGAGCGCCCCCCCCATGAATCACACCTGCGAAAAGGTAAATGACTTTCGTACATCCCTATGCAAAACAAGGTGTTTCAGAGGTTAAATTTGTTGGATCCAAGGTCTTGTTGTTCCCCAGAGAGGGCTTAGGTCCAGGCCACTCACCTACAGGAGCCTGGAGCTGGTGTAGGTCTTTTAGCCCCTCCACCCTAATTTAAACCAACAGGATGAGATTTTTAAAAAGAAAAGAATCATGGGGGGGGGGAAGCAGAGAGCAGCGCTTACAAAATATAGAAACAGTTTTAAAACTACAACAAAGAATAAAGGCAATAGCATCTATGGATACATTAAAAACAGCAGAAAATCATTTTGTAGAGCAGAACTGTCTAGAGGGCTGGCTATTTTTCAGGGGTGCAAAAAGTATGGCCTATTGGCTGCATGCAGCCTGCCAAGCCATTTCTGCCAAACAGTGGCACTTCCTAACCCCTGCTTATCTCTGATCTTTCATCATCAGTGATCGGAGATAAGGAAGGGACTCCCTTCCCTTATATAGCAAAGAGTTGGGAGCGGGTCTGGGAAATTCTCTTTTTTTACAGGGAAGAAAATGGCTTTGTGGGTGCTAAATCAAGGCAGAGAGGGACAGTAAACTAGAAAGGGGCTATGCTATCATAGACAGAGGAAATATATAGCTGTTATTTTAAATTCTTAATGAGCCATGCCTATTTCAGCTTTAACATACGTTTGCATGGCTTAATTATTTGTGTGTGTGTCAGGTGTGTGTGTGATTAGAGTATACAGCCAGATTATTTTTTGGAATTTGTTCTCAGGGGTAAAATGGAAATCAAATATAGGAATGAGAAAGAATGGGAAGAAAGAAAGAAAAATATCTGAGTGAAGATTGATGTTATTATAGATGTAATTCAATGTTTGTTTGTTTTTCCTTTTAAAAGTATGGAGATTCCAGGATCTAAAAATCTTTAAAGGAAGAGTTAAACCTGTTACAAATCAGTCATCTTCCAAAAACAAACAAACAAAAAAACCCTAACAAAAATATTAAAATTCAAGGTAATGCTACAATCCTATATACGCTTGCCTCGGAGCAAGTATCATTGAACTCAACAGGGTTTATCTTTGAGTAGACATGTATAGGATGGGGGTATTTGTACACCAGCCTAAAATCCTGCATTTAAAATGGGGCTTTCTGCTTCCCATTTTATAAATGCAGGATCACAACTGACTCCCTTTACACATGCTTCCTTTACCCACTCCCCTTCCCCCCCCTTCTCCCTGTATCTGAGTCTTCCATTATCTTTCATTGATCTCACTCCTCTTCTTGCTGCTTTTCCTCTTTTCATGGAGGGAACTCAAGGGGAACACAACAGGGTAATTCATCTGCGATCTATTTAAAAATGGAACAAAAGGCATTTAGTGCAGGAGGGTCACGGCAGGTTCACTGCATCATGTAAAGGGCCTGCAAACTTCCATGAAGGAGCAATCTCAATCGCAGGATAAAAGCCTGGTGTGAAGGAGCCCTGCCACTGTATGTCCCCTGACTTAACCTGCACAAAGTTATTGCAATAGAGGGACATAGACTCTTGTTCTGTGAGTATGATTGTCCAGTCACCTGGAGATAAGATATATGATATTTCTAAAGGCACAAAATTAAGACCTCAGTGTATGTATTGTGTTGTGATTTCATCACACAAACACAAGAGATACAGATCTGATGCAAAAGCACCTTCAGAAGCAAAGAACAGTTTTGTCAGGGGATAATTTTCAGTGGGAAAATGGTGCAGGGGAAAGGGTTAAACCCTCTCCCACCATGACATGATCTTGATCCAAACTGGGGGCCTTCATGGCTGCGTTTGGTATCAAAAAAGAAGAAGGAGAAGGAGATGATGTGGGGGCAATCCAAGCACAAGATTCAAAGATATATTTGAAGTGATGTCTAATTTGGCCAGAAAACTAATATTTTGCTGTTTATAATCTAAACAGCTTACAAATAGCACAGAAATGTGGCTGCGATATTGTGCCAATGAATAGGATTGAAAGGGCAGAAGATTAATGGTGCCAACATCCAACTCAATTGTGATCAACATTTCTTTTGATTTCAAAATGCGCTTTGACGTTGCCAAAAGGGTTTGCCGCAGGAAATTCCTTCCTATATCATGTGAAGGGAGAGGGGGAAAATAGCAACAAGGGTCTGACCTTTTTCACAGGTCAGAAAAGTTCACTGCTATTTTGTATTAAGAAATTGAAATTCAGAAATGGCTGAATAGCATAGTATGTACTGTACATACAAAACAGAATTCCACTGTTTACCTCTACAAATCTGCCTCTCTCCTACATCCATGTTTTGTTTTGTTTTGTTTTGTTTTGTTCTCCACTGTAAGAGTAACACTGCGCTTCTGGAAGTTGACTTCTGTCTGTTTGACAGTTCTGTCTATTCTCTTAGTTGTGTTTGTGTCAAATCCAGTTCATTTCTGGAAACGCAGAATTTACCTTAATAATCCTATTGTAACTGCATTAAATACAGGAATTATTTCCTTGTCTGATGACATTTAAAATGACATCAGTGAAGTGTTATGAAAAAAAGTTGTAAGAATGCAGAGTTAAACAAGAATGCAAAAATGTAACAATATATCCAAGTAAAGAGGGAACAGATTGCCGACAATAATATTAGCAGTGTGTCAACAGTTGGTATTCTTAAACTGGTTCTTACCTACGTAAGTCACCATAAACTACTCCAGTATACATTTTGGAGCTTCATAGCTTAAGAACATTCAGTAGTTCATCCATAATTTTAACTATATACAGATTCCCTAAATCTCCCGATGATGACTGCAGTGACATGCTATAGCTTATATCTGTATTGACTTAAAATAGCAAACTTGGCTCATGAGCGATTCAAATGTCAACACTTCTCCCATGATGATGATGATGATCATCATCATCATCATCAATTTATGTCACGGTGTTATCTCATGGCAAACACTTTGGAAACAATTCATTGGTCTCACTGTAGTTCATCCCACCACATGGAAATCACACGGGCTGTCTATAGCTCAGGGAGGGGGTGTGCCCTCAGTTTTAGCATACCACTCTTTTATGGACATATGAGCAAACACCTTGATCTTGAGGGCCCATAGTATAGAGTCAGTCTGCTCTATTTGTTTCAGTATTGGAACATAGGAAGCTACCTTATACCATTGGTCTATCTAGCTCAGTATTGTCTACCCTTATGAAAATCATCTCTCCAGGCTTCAGACAGTGGTGTTTCTCAACCCTACAAGAGGACTGAATCTGGCACCTATTGCATGCAAAACATATTCTCCAGCACTGAGCTTTTACCCCCATGTTCTATGCATGCCCTTTTGTATATAAGAGGAGAAGAACATAAAAAGGGCTGTGCTGGATCAGACCAAGGTCCATCTAGTCCAGCATTCTGTTCACACAATGCCCAAACAGCTGCACATCGGAAACCCACAAGCAGGACATGAGTGCAACAGCACCTTCTCACCAGTGTTCCACTGCAACTGGTGTACATAGGCATACTGCTTCTACTGGAGGTAGCATACATCCATCAGGACTAGTAGCCATTGATAGCTGTCTCCTCCAAGAATTTGTCCAATCTCCTTTTAAAGCCATCCAAAGTGGTGGCCATCACAACATCTTGCGGAAGTGAATTCCATAGTTTATGTGCTGTGTGAAGAAGAACTTGCTTTTATCTGTCCTGAATCGACCCAATCAGCTTCATAGGATGACCCCGGGTTTTAGTATTGAGAGAGGGAGAAAATGTCTTTCTATCCACTTTTTCCTAGGGGATGGATGTAGGGATGGCGGAGAATTTCTCCCCGAAACTTCGGGGGGCCGAGCACCAACGTGTTCGGCCCCCCGAACAAGTTTCGGGGAGAAATCCTCCACACACACCCGCACCCCGCACCCCCCCCCCGGGACGGGACTTACCTTCCCTGAATGTCCCTCCCGGCGGCGGGTCCGGCTGGCGGTTCGTCCGGTGTTCGAGCGGGGCGGGAGCGGCAGCCGGTCTTTTGACTGGCTGCCGCCCCCGCCATTGCAATGAAAGAAAAAAAAAAAAACACCGTCCCCTGATAGGCTACGTGACGATTCACGTAGCCTATCACGGCTAGATTTGCAAAGTCAGCCGTGATAGGCTATGTGAATCGTCACGTAGCCTATCACGGGTGACTTAAAAAAAAAAAAAAAAGTGTGTACGGATAATGGCGGCCCCCATAGGGAGCCGCCATTCCCCTTCCTTATTTGGTCGCTGTAGTCTACGTAAATGTTTAAAAGCTATTTGCGTTGCCCTTATTTTCGCCGTAGTCTACGTAGACATTTACATAGACTACAGCAACTAAATGAGGAACGCGCTTTTTTTTTTTTTTAAGTCACCCGTGATAGGCTACGTGACGATTCACGTAGCCTATCACGGCTGACTTTCCAGATCTAGCTGTGATAGGCTACGTGAATCGTCACGTAGCCTATCAGGGGACGTTTTTTTTTTTTTACTTTCGTGTTCGCGGCCGGGCGAGGCGGGAAGCCTCCTCCCCGGCCTGAATTTCGGCCAGGCGAGGCAGGAAGCCTCCCCCCCCCGGCCTGAATTTCGCCCGGGCGAGGCAGGAAGCCTCCCCCCCCGGCCTGAACTTCGCGGGGGGAGCAGTGAAGCGCTCCCCCCCACCGCGAACAAGCTGCGAGAAAAGGTAAGTGACTTTCGTCCACCCCTAGATGGATGGACTCAACCATGCCTGGCTTCACTGGGCTCTTGCCCGCTGCCACCACCCACCCCTGCTCACAGCACAGCACAAGCTTCGTCATGGCCCAGCGAGCACCTGCCAAAGCCATGGGGCCACCTGTCTTCCTAGCAAGGTGCCATTGTGCACAACGATGGTGGCTCAGGCACTTCCGGGTAGATAATGCTGCATAATTGGTGGCCGTAAAGGGCCCATTTACACAGCGTTAGAGGCATGAATGCTACATTCGTGCCTGTAATGTTGCGTAAATGGTGCTTTAATGCAACATTACCTACCTGGAAACTCCTGAGTTGCTATTGTTGCACATAATGGCAGCTCATTAGGAAGGTGGGGCAGCTGCCAGGCACTCACCAAGCCACGGGGCACTTGCCGAGCAGGTCTAAGAGCACCCTACGGTGCTCTGGGAGGGTGGGCAAGAAGAAGTCCTTCGGGCTCCACCACCACCTCGCCTCTCGCAACTTCCCTATTTCTCCACACCATGCATAATTTTGTAGAGCACAAGAATGAGGGAGCTTGTGCTTTTGTGGAACTTTCTGTACACATCTCTCTCGCAGCCCCACAGAAGTTTCAGCCCCAGGTAGATTGTACTCTACGGCAATGTGTACTTTATCAGTGACTGGAATTGGACACTTGATGAAAGCCATATTTTGGAATCGGAAGGCTTAAGTTTGGCCATGCACAAAAGCATGCAAATGAAGCATATCAGGTCCATTTACTCAATTGGCATACCTAATTCTGTTTGCTATTCTTGCCCAATAAGTAAGGATGAAACTCTGTTAAGATAATGCCCGGACTATTGAATGCTGTGTGCCCATTCCAAATTTGTGCTTGTTCTGCTCTTTACTTATAGCTAGCATGCATGTTCCAAGCAAATTCATTAAAAATGCATAAAATGGATAACCAATTAGAATGCAATAATTGAAGCATTAAAATAATTCTTTATTATGTATAGTGTACTTTTTCCTCCAAAGAGCTCAGTGCAACTTTCCTATGGCTCCCAGGAGGTACCTCCTCCAGCTAGTAAAGAGGGTCAGACCTGCCTTATCTTCAGAAGAACTGTGCTGTGTGCCTACACGCCTTCAGACATCTTCCATTTCTATTGGAAAATTTCTCATCTTCTGTAACATATCAGTTTACAATATGTTGTTCCTATAACTTTACAGTGTCATTCTGCTGATGGAAGCGGTTCCACAGACACCCACAGACCCTCAAAAACTACTCCAGAAGGCTGGAAAACTCTCCAGAACAGATCCTTGTGCGGCACGGAGTACTGTAAGGTGGGAGGAGGAAGCCCCTCTAATGTCACACTATCTCAGGGCTGTCAAAGGCAAAATGGCCAAGGTCAAAATACTAGGGATGTTAGAAAAATCTATTGTGGATTCAAATGAGGCCAGATTCTTTGGAATCTGGCCTCTGGAATCCAAGGCGGATCAGCCCCATTTACCTCCCCTCCATGAGGATTCCATGTGGGATGGCACTAGGCTGCTTGCTCAGCAAGAGCCATTCTCCGCCCCAATCACCATTTAAAAAAAAAAAAAAGGCGATCGGCAGGATGTGTCCATAGGCTTATATGCAAGACTCATGGCTCTATTTTGTGTATAAGTCTATGGGCACATCTTGCAGATCGCCATTTTTTTTTTAAGGCAATTGGTGCAGAGGAGGATGGCTCCAGCTGTCCAGGGAAGTGGCCCTCAAGCTGGGCGGCTCTGCGGAATCCTCACGGAGCGGAGCTGCTTTGGAGGATTCGGGGGGGGGAGAAATGTATCACCTCCCCCCCCCAGGTAGATTCCCCACCAGAATGGACAGTGGGGAATCTGTATATCCCTACAAAATACCAATAATACTGGCATATTTCAGTGTAAAGCTCTTACTGCAAGTGGCTAAGCCTTAGGACAGGCATTTTAGGGTGCAATCCTATGCATGTTTAGACAGGAGAAAAGGCCTACAATGCTGGGAGTTGCAAAGCTTTTTTCTGTCTAAGCATGCATAAGATTACACCCTTAGGGAGCACTCCTCTGCATGTTTAGTCAGAAATAAGTCTCACAACTGCCAGCATTCCCCAGGCACCATGGCTGGCTGGAGAATGCTCGGCGTTGTAGGACTTTGCTCTGTCTAAACATGCATAGGATTACATGAATAATATCTAAGAATGTGGGAAAACAGTGTGAAAGCTGGGAAACCATCAAATGATCAGTGGACAGGGGAAAGGGGGTGGGGTCAGGATAAAAGGCATGGCCCTCTGGGGAACCTCAGGGGGCCAGATTGGGACCTCAGAGAGGCCGTAGTTGGCCAATGGGCCTGAGGTTCAACATCCCTGCTCTATATCATCATCATCATCATCACCATCATCACCATCATCATCATCTATATACTAGGGCTGTGCAGGGACCCCCCGATCTGATTTGGAAGCCGCTTCATGGCCTGATTCATCTCAGGAAGATTTGGGGGGGGCAACCCAACTTGGCCCTGAACTTGAAGTGGGATTCGGATGGCGGACCCCTTTTCAGGTCCCCCCCGGCACCCCCACGCAAACCCCTTTACTTTGCCTCCTTGTCCTCCGCATCTTCACCGCCACCTCCACCATCTTCTCTGCCCTCACCACCATTGCTGTCCTAGCCTCCTGGAAGTTCCAGGAGGTTGCCATTTTAAAAATGGTGACTCCCTGCAGTAAGAGTCACCGTGTGCATCCAGGCCGCAGCAGTTGGTGGCCGGCAAGGACGACGGCAGAGAAGGCAGTGAGGACAGCTGTGGTGAGGAAGGTGGCAGCATTGGCGAGGATGGCGGTGGCATGGCAGTGGTGGAGAAGGCGGTGGTGGCGATGGAGAAGGTGGCTCAGGTTAAGGACCTGAAGGTGCCGGGGGGGCTGGGCCAGCGGGACTGGGCCAGGGGGGGTGAAGCTCCAAAGCTTCACCTCGGAAGGGGCACAAAGTGACCCAAAGCAGCTCGCTTTGACTCGGGCTGAAGTGGTGCACAGCCCTACCATATATTGCCTTACTTGCCGAAAGCCATCATGGTTAGCTATTTATACAAATATTCTATAAACAAAATCTTAGTTTTATGAGAGCATTGGAGCAACTGTGCTCCTCAGCTAGGGATGTGCATTGCCAGGAAATCCAGTCCTTTGGGGGCTTGCCGGATTTCTGCAGTGTCCCTGTCTCAGCTTGCATTTGCAAGCCAAGCTGTGGGTTTATTCCTGAAATCCAGGAACTTTTTTGCTTTTTTAAAAAATTGCGTAAATAGCAATTTACAGAAATTGCAGCCAAAATTTGTGTAATGTATACAAATTGTGGTCACAATTTGCGCAAGTTATGGCTTCAATGTATGCAAACTACTGCTGAAATTTGTGCACATTATGCAAAGTATGGAAATTGCTATTTACGCAAATAATAACCCACCCACCCTCAAGTGAGTTGGGCCAGCTCGCAGGAAAATGGCCTGAATTCTGGGATGGGGGATGAGCTGTTGAAAACTTGGCTCCACCCCCCCCAGACTGATTTGTCTGTCATCCCTATCTTAGGCATCAAGTTCTGAAGACATACCATAAGAACAAGAGCCTTGTTGGATCAAACCAAGGGTCCATCTCATTTGGCATTCTGTTCACACAGTAGCCAACCAGCTGTTGATGGAAAACCCACAAGCAGCACATGAGTGCAACAGCACCTTCCCACCTACGTTCCACAGCAACTGGTGCACTTAGTCATATTGCCTCTGATACTGGAGACTGCATATAGCCATCTGAACTAGTAGCCATTGATAGCTTTCTCCAGGAATTCATCTACTCCCCTTTTAAAGCCATCCACATTGGTGAATATCACTACATCTCGTGGTAGCGAATTCCATAGTTGGACTATGTGTTGTGTGAAGAAGTCCTTCCTTTTATCTGTTCTGAATTTCCCACCAGTCAGCTTCATGGAATGACCCTGGGTTCTAGTATTATGTCAGTCAGCCACAAAAGAGTGTAGCACTCAGGAGAGAGAAGAACTCTGCAGCTAATGCAAGTTCATCAAGGACGTGAGCCTGGCAACAAGACTGACCTGGGCCACTAATACACTGTACAAGTCAGAGGAATTAAAATACAGCTACCTAAAGCTACTGCATATGCTTTTCTAATAGAGCCAGTCTCCAAAGAGAGAAGGGATGGAGAGGAGAAAAGGGTGCACTTTCACGGCAGTCATTCTTGCTGTCAGCACCCTTTATGGCTTTTCAACAGGCCACAAACGGGCAGCCCTCTAGAATATAAATCAGTTATAGTCAAGGCTTCACAGAATAATAGTAACCAGCATCAGACTGCCCTGTTTGAGCTTTAATAGCTTTTTCTACCTCAATAACCCCTCACGGTAAACAGAGCAAGCCGTTTTAAACTGTATTTCCCTTCTCTCCATTTGATTATTATTCTGGCAAGGTGGAGGAGGGGCTTGGGTAACTGTCAAAGGTTTAACAGCCAGATGACATTCCATAAAGCATCCTGATGCCATCCCCCCCCCCCATGCACCAGTCCCGCTCTTTGGATTCATTTCACAAACATTGTGGCTTGCTTTCTGTGAGGAATATATGATTGACATGCAACTGGAAATAAAAAAAGGGAAAGGGAATTTAAAGGCTTGGGTATTCTCTCTCTCTCTCTCTCTCTCTCTCTCCCCCCACCCTGGGCCATTACATCTTTCAGTCATGCAGGGTGATGATATTAGTTGGGGTGGGCAAAGGCATTTTATCACTGTCTCAGGAGAAAGTATAGAAAAGCCCATTTGATTTATGTCATACTACCCTGGTTCCAAATCATTGCCCTTCAAGCACCTTCAATTGAATGCATTTGCAAACTAGATACAGGCTTTCCCAGAGCATGAGAATATATTCCAATGTAGCATTCCTCCACTATCACTTTCTCAGAATACTAGAATGATGGATACTTGTCAGTCAAATGTCTTCCAGTGTCTAGTAGCAAAGCATTTGTGCTTGGTCCCATAATCAGATCAAAAGTTGTGAACTAGTATAATGTGCATATACAGCAATAGCATCTCCCTCTTTCTCTGCATAATCTTTCCTTTTGATCTGGACATCATTATCACATAGATAAGGACAGCACCCCACATCTGGACTCTTTACTTTGGATTGGTTCAGTTCAGATGCTCCATGGAATTTCCCAGTCACATTAAAGTTGGCAATGTCAACACCTAATCTGGAAAAAATGTGCCTTTTCTTTTAATCAGATCGTTTCAGAGAAAACTTCAGCCTGTAAAACATCTCCTGTTATGGAACTTTGTGAAAGAGAACATGAACATCTCCTGACTGTGCAATTATAAAAGGCAAAGGAGCCCCCTGTGGCTCATGTAATGACATCCATGATTCAAAGCAATTTGTCAGAATACTCAGAAATTATGGCATGAATATAGAGCTTTTCTACATGAGGCATGCATAGTGCACTCGCCATCCCCTGCTCATGGTTATTTATGGGTTCTTTAGATGATGGTATGACCCTCCAATTTTGTTTCTGTTTTTAAACATCACTTTCAGCAGGTTTTTTTAGAGCAGGGAAAATGCAGTATTATTTGTGAAAGTTAAAAAAAGCATTTTTTTTTCTGCTTCTGTAATTGCACTATTCTGCTATGCCACACTGCCACCTAGGGGTTATGTAATGGAAAACCAGGAAAGGAAACGCTCTTCGTGTAGTGCTCAAATCTGAATTCTGTGATGAAACTCAAAGTAGAAACAGCAGATTAACAGCCTTGTGTAGAAATGTTCATAGAGTCTGCCTCCTGCAAATAGGAGGGCTCTATCTGCTAGCAGAAGGCTTCTGAACCAGCAGAGCATTTCCACTGGCAGAACAGGGGAGCAGATGATTTCTGCCAATTCCCCTGTTCCCAAGCAGCTCCTATGCCCCAGTGCGGGAGGGGGCACTGTGGGCTGCAGAGGGAAAGGGAATCAAAGAAAATCCCCCCCAACACACACACACACACACACACACACACACACCTTTCTGCTGATTGGAGCATCCTGTGTGGAATTCTGCAGACAGAGTGGGGGTACACTGGAACCAGCACTTTGTAAATAAACTTAAATGTGGAGTTCTGTTAAAGTACACTGGGGTGGGGCGGAGGAGCAGAGTAGCATTGAATGCATTAAATTGTGTATTAGAACTCATGCAGCAAGACCATTCAGGAAATTTATTTTAGTGTAGGCCCAAGGAAGTTAAAAGTAGGGATGTTAGAGAATTCCGCCATGGACTTCAGTGACGCCGGATTCTACGGATGTCAGAGAATTCTGCCACGGATCTCAGGGAGGCCGAATGCCAGCGCATTCAGCCCTGTGAAATCTGTGGCGGAATGGCCTGCCACCCCCCCGCCCCCCGCGGATCCCCTCGGGACGAGACCTGGGGCGGATCTTCTGGGTGGTGGCGGCTCCGGTGGCAGCTGCGGCGGCAGTTCGGCGGCAGCGGCTGCGGTGGCTGGTCTTCCGACCGGCCGCCGCCGCCATTTCCCGTGTAAAAAAAAAAAAAAAAAAGACGTGATAGGCTACGTAAATATTTACGTAGCCTATCATGGCTAGGTTAAAAAAAAAAACATGATAGGCTACATAAATCTTTATGTAGCCTATCAAGTCTGACTTTTAAAAAAACAAACATGTGCGTACGCAAATGGTGGCGGCTACGGCCGCCGCCATTTGCGTTCTTTATTTTGGCCCATCTTCGTCTACATAAATATTTACGTAGACTAAGATGGCGAAAATAAGGGGAACGCAAATAGCGTCCGCTACGCTATTTGCGTTCCCCTTATTTTCACTGTCTTAGTCTACATAAATATTTATGTAGACTAAGACGGGCCAAAATAAAGAACGCAAATGGCGGCAGCCGTAGCCACCGCCATTTGTGTACGCGCATGTGTTGTTTTTTTTTAAAGTCAGATGTGATAGGCTACGTAAAGATTTATGTAGCCTATCACAGCTGATTACAGGGACGCAAATGGTGGTGGCTATGGCCGCTGCCATTTGCATCCCTGCTAGCCAGCGGCCGGATGTCCGGCTGCTGGCGGAGCCGGCCGGCGGCTCTGCAGAATCCCTGCGGAGCACAGCCGGCCGGCCAGGATTCCGGGGGGAGGGACGGAGCGCCTCCCCCCCACCATCAACATAATCCGCGAAAGGTAAGTCACTTTCGTACATCCCTACTGGATTCCAAAGAATCCTAGAGTCCGTGGCGGAACAGAGCAATCCCCACCACCACCCTGCAAAATTGTCCCGGGACAATACCTGGTGTTGGCCATCTGGTCCATCCGTTGCCCCGGTCTGCGGCCGCGAATGGCTGCCCAGGTTTGTGGCCGCCATTTGCGTCCCTGCGTTTGCCGTGATAGGCTACATAAGTATTTACGTAGCCTATCACGGCAAAGAGCAGGGACACAAATGGTGGCCGCTACGCCATTTGCGTCCCTGCATTAGCCATGATAGGCTATGTATATATTTACGTAGCCTATCACAAAAACAGCAGGGACGTAAATGGCGTAGCATCCGCGATTTGCATCCTTGCTCTTCGCCATGATAGGCTATGTAAATATATACGTAGCCTATCATGGATAATGCAGGGACGCAAATGGCGGACACTACAGCGGATGCCATTTGCAGCCACAGCCCGGCAGCGGACGGAAGTCCGGCTGCGGGTGGGCCTGGATGGTGACTCTGTGGACTCGCCACGGAGCAGAGCTGGCCAGTGAAGATTCTGGGGGGAGGGATGGATCGCCCCCCCCCCACGGATGCCCTGGACCGGAACGGGGTAAGTAATTCGTACACCCCTAGCTAAAAGATCTTTTGCAAAAATTTCAGACTCCTCTTCTCTCTGCCAGGTTCTTATAAGCCAATATTTCCATATTGTTGTTGTTGTTGTTGTTGTTGTTGTTATTCCCTACCTTTTTCCATGTACTGGGATACAAGGCTGCTTATAAAAATTAAAACATATACACTCTAGCATGATGCCAGGAAAAGGAACCCCAAGCAGTGAGGCAGCCACCTTGCTAGATATGATAGCACTCTTCAAGTACTTGAAAGGTTGTCACAGACAGGAAGGCCAGGATCTCTTCTTGATCATCCCAGAGTGCAGGACACGGAATAATGGGCTCAAGTTACAGGAAGCCAGATTCTGGCTGATCATCAGGAAAAACCTCCTGACTATTAGAGCAATACGACAATGGAGCCAATTCCCTAGGGAGATAGTGAGCTCTCCCACACTGGAGGCATTCAAGATGAGGCTGGACAGCCATCTGTCAGGGATGCTCTGACTTGGATTCCTGCATTGAGGAGGGGGTTGGACTCAATGGTCTTATAGGCACCTTCCAACCCTACTATTCTTTGATTCTATGATTCTATGGCATACATAGTGAAAAAGATGCACTTGTGTCCCTCTAAGGGATTTCTCCTGGAAAATATACACCCTCACCTCATACCATGATTTTAAAATGTTGTATTTCTTGTTGTGAGCCAACCAGAGAAATCTGTTATAGGGTGGCCAATAAATGCAGTAAATAAATAAATGAGAATTTTGGATTCATTTCTACAATTGCTCTAGGTAAATCTGAGTACTGAATAAAAATATTAGAAAAGCTAAGTGATTTGTTGATGCCAACACTTAGCAAGGAAATATTGATGCCTACACTTAGTAAGAGCCACAGGCTTGGTAGCAACAAATCTATTAAAATGCGCAATGAATATTGTAGCAGTTTATTTGTGGATGTCTGTACTACTAAAATACTACTGTAGTAAAATTCTATACATGTCAACTCAGAACCAAGTCGCACTGAGTAAGCCCATTGAGCTTACTCCCAAATAAGTGGGTACAGGAATGCAGCCTAAGGGCACAATCCTATAGCCGCTAGCCATAGGCTAGCCCGTGCTCTGAGGTCAGTTCCTGGAGAACTGACCCCCACCCCTCCTGCACCACCTCATAGGCAGTGCGGATTGGCCCCATGCTCCGAGCTCAGAAGGGCAATGCGGAGTGGGGGAAATGGGGTCTCCCAGGGGCAGGGCAGGGTTGGAAGGTCAGAAGTGTTGGCATGACACATCCTATATGTCATCTGGCCACCTCTCCCAGTGCTCTGAGTTCCCACGACTAGGCAGCTGAAATCTGTTGTTTAGCCACAAAAGCAGTGTGGCGGGAGCAGGGAGGAGATCCACTCCTCACCACACCTCCCACCCTGGATAGGTGGTCACCCTTGGGCTTGGAGGTGACCGTCGATCCAGATAGGATTGCTTTCTCCGGAAGCAATTGTATGTAACTGTCCTGGAAGTAAACCCCATTGAATACAATGAGACTTAGTTTTGAGTAAACATGAATATAATTGCTATGTAAAGCTCAAGTTGAAACTGACCAACTGGCATGCCAAGAGACCTTTTCTTCTATTGGTCGGCAAAGTTAATTTCTTCTCCTTCTCTTTGTCCTGACTAGCAATGTTTATAGCAGTTTTATATTTCATGATTGCAGTTTACTGGATTTGGGGGAAGAGGGCTGTATGGTGTAAATATTCAGTGTTCTGTATAGGATTGAGAGCAGTGGGTCCTCGATTAGTTATAGAAGCCCTATTCAGGTGTTATGTCTGAACAGGGTACCTCAACACATGTAAGGTGCAGAGGACTGTGTGCACTGGTTCCTCCCCTAGTGTCCCTGTGCACACTTCCCCCCGCTCATCCTTCCTGTATCAAGCAGGGAGGTATGAAGGGGGGGGAGTTCATTTGAATAAAAGTAGAAGGCCCTTGCACAATCAGGAATCCTGATAACAGGGTTCCATATCACATGGAGGCATCTATTCACGTTCAATTCAATGGAAATAGACATCCCCTTCAGACCTCCCTGTTCGATACAGGGAGGTCAGGTGCTGAGGAAGCAGGTATGTTGGGGGCAGGGCCAGCATATGTAACCTTGTGCTTCTAACACCCATTGATATAGTCTCTTGGTGCATAATGCCTGAACAGGGCTAGAAACACATAATTATTGCTCAGCTATAAATACTATGTGTATACAGCGTACAACACAGTTCTACTCATCCATCTCTTGTAAAATATGTTGTGTTTGCAAGAACAAAAATGTTCAAAATCTATAAAATGGCTTATTATTACTGATGGACAAACATACCGCAAATGAATTCACTATTTCAAAAATAACAAATTTATGTGTGTAATCTTGGATGAGAACTCTAATTAGAGATCTCATTCTGTGTGTGCAAGTTTTCATGCATACACAATATCAAACTGCATCTTCTTGGGAGCTGTAGCTTAAAATCCTGTAAAGTGTCATGATGTCATGCATCACCATGTTATGTACCACTTCCTGATTGGTTGTTTTCAAGTGGCCTTTCTGTGTAATGGTTCCTCACCATCACCTATCAGTTCAGTATGGATGAGAGACAGATGGTTCCACCAAGTCCTCCTCATGGAACCAGAACCATGGCAGCAAAGACAGAAGATCCAAACCCGATGTCTTGCTAGAGCAGGGGTCCCCAACCCCCGGGCTGCAGACCGGGACCAGTCTGTGGCCTGTTAGCAACCAGGCTGCAGGGATGTGCAAACCCCCCTCACCTTGGGTCCACAGGGGTCTGCAGGGGGGAGGTAATCCATCCCCCCCCAGAATCCTCACCAGCCCCAGGCAGCTACGCTCCACAGCGAGTCCACAGAGCTGCCGGCCGGCTCTGGCCACTGGCAGACTTCCGGCTGCTGGGATGCAAATGGGGTCCACATAGCATATGCCATGTGTCCCTGTTCTTCAAGTAATAGGCTACGTAAACCTTTACATAGCTGATTACTGCAAAGAATAGGGATGCAAATACATCCCAGTGGCTGGAAGTCCACCAGGGACCCCCCCCCCCCAGTCTGTGGAAAAATTGTCTTCCACGAGACTGGTCCCTGGCACCAAAAAGGTTGGGGACCACTACGCTAGGGGACCCAGGCTGTCCTTAAGGATGCTAATCCAATAAACTCAGCACATGCACAGAAATGCCATAATTTAGATGCAGACTGTGCATGCTCTGAAGCCCGCAATCTATTCCAAAAGTCATAACACATCCATAAGGAAGTTATCCAAACTCACTCAAAGATGAGTATTATGGACATACAAGTTTCAACCAATGAGCCAACGAATTACAAAATTTGGCAGCATCACTACTTATTACTTAATTTTACCTTCCATAAAACTGGTTGGCCAGGAAAATGTCAGTGTTATATTTCCAATGTAGAAGTGGTGTGAAACATGTAACATTGTATTGATTCAACTGGAGTGGATTGTGACACAGAATAAAATAAATATGGACATGTCTCACATTTCTTTTGGAGATTATATGTTAATTGAAGAAAATGAATTAAGCTGTTTGACAAAATATATTTGGGCAGTGTGGCTGTGGATTAAGGAGATTTCTGCAGGGTGAGAATATAATCAGTTTAGTTTATTTCTACTAACTGGGTGAGTAAGAGGAGGAGAAATGTGGGGGATGGAAAAGGAGGAAGAGCTGGATTAATTGGAATGCAAAATATTGTGCAAATTCTTATTGATATTCATTTTCTGTAGGGGACTCTGACACAGAATTGACCTTACCACTAGTCACAGGCAGGACTTGGTATGGGGATGGCATATTTAATGCATAAGATGAACATAAGAATAGCCTTGCTGGATCAGAACAAAGAGATATTTAATCCAGCATTCTGTTCCCATAGTGGCCAATCAGATGGCTGTGGGAAACTCACAAGAAGGAAATGAGTGCTAAATTATACTTGCACTTGCAACAGTAGGGACTGCAAATGACCCAAGTCCAGAGCCCCATGCATGCTAAAATGTGCATACAATCTTGTGTAAGCAAGAGAAGGAACCATCACTTGCTTACATCATACACCATCTTCTGACATTAATACAAAGTGCTTCCAGACTGGATATGCACATACATGCATTAGAGCTCTATGGCTACAAGCTATCACTGGATCATGTAGAACAATCCAGTGGATCTGAGAGATGGGTAGGTGAATTAACAGGAGCTTGTCAGGACCTGGTCCAAGCAGGTACAGGGCCAGCCCTACCATTAAGCAGAGAAAGGCAGGTGCCTCAGTCAGTGGATGTTGGGTGGGAGTTGCCTTTCCCCAGCCATCGTCCTGAGCTGGCACCCCAACAGTGGCCATATACATGCTTGTTGCTGGTTTTGGATGTCTGTTTGTCTCACCTTCTCCCAATGCATCACAGACCTTGACAGTGGGAAAGGCCCCTCACTGAGTGAGCAGGCAGAAAGTCAAGCAGCGCAGGCCATGGGGTCCAGCAGGAATTGCGCATGCACATGAGTTGCTCTGCTCACATGATGCATGTCAGTGCTGCTGATGCATTGCAGTCAGAATTGCTCAGGTGGGGCAAGCAGTGGCAATGTGCTGGGGACACAACTGTGGTTGCTACATGGTCTGTTCTGCTCCCCTTAAGGTAGCCTGCTACCCTCAGATGTGGTGGAAGAAATAGGGGGGGACGAAAGTGACTTACCTGTCCTCGAAGCTTGTTCGCGGTGGGGGGGAGGCGCTTCGCTGCTCCCCCCGCGAAGTTCAGGCTGGGGGGGGAGGCTTCCCGCCTCGCCCGGCCGTGAACTCGAAAGATTTTTTTTTAAAAAAAAATGCCCCGTGATAGGCTACGTGACGATTAACGTAGCCTATCACGGCTAGATCTGCAAAGTCAGCCATGATAGGCTACGTCAATCGTCACGTAGCCTCTCATGGGTGACTTAAAAAAAAAAAAAAGCGCGTACGCTAATGGCGGCCCCCATAGGGAGCCGCCATTCGCGTTCCTTATTTGGTTGCAAATAGCGTTGCCCTTATTTTCGCCGTAGTCTACGTAAATCTTTACGTAGACTACAGCAACCAAATAAGGAATAGGAATGGCGGCTCCCTATGGGGGCCGCCATTATCCGTACGCGCTTTTTTTTTTTTTTTTTAAGTCACCCATGATAGGCTACGTGTCGATTGACGTAGCCTATCACGGCTGACTTTGCAAATCTAGCCATGATAGGCTACGTTAATCATCACGTAGCCTATCACGGGGGCATTTTTTTTCTTTTATTGCAATGGTGGCAGTGGCAGCCGGTCGAAAGATCGGCTGCCGCCCCCGCCCAGGACAAACACCCGCCGAACCGCCGGCCAGACCCGCCGCCGGGAGGGACATTGGGGAAAGGTAAGTCCCGTCCCGGGGGGGGTGCGGGGGGCGGGGGGTGCCGAGAATTTTTCCTCGAAACTTGTTCGGGGGGCCGAACACGTTGGCGCTCGGCCCCCCGAAGTTTCGGGGAGAAATTCTCCGCCATCCCTAGGAAGAAACTGTCCAGTCGCCAGTGCTGAATTAAGATTTAGCAGTCATTCCAGGTGGTTTCTGTACATGGAATAGGGGAGGACATC
Source organism: Heloderma suspectum (assembly GCF_057233095.1). Lineage (NCBI taxonomy): Eukaryota > Metazoa > Chordata > Lepidosauria > Squamata > Helodermatidae > Heloderma > Heloderma suspectum. The sequence goes on from NC_139458.1 coordinate 89,837,259, forward strand.
CGTCCTCTGCTTCACACAGAAAGAGATCTTGGGTTGGCCCTGAGTATAAATTTTGTAGAACTTTGCAGTATCCTGTGTTTTAGGGATGCTTCTGAATTTGCCTCCTGGAATGTAACAATTCCAATTTACTTGGTCCTCCTGACTGTGTTACAACATTGATGCATTTGCTTTTTTCAAATGTTTTACTTTATGCTTTGTATCACCAATAAGAACACAACAAACTGAACGTGCTACAATTTATGTTAAGGTTAATCTAGGCTCAAGTGTACTGTTATTCATAGGGATACCTTTTTAACACTGGCTTAAATAGGATCAGTTGTTGATCCAACAGATTTATTGTATCTCTGACTCTCCATATGATCAGTCAGATATTTTATTTTTTATATGCCTGTAATTTAGGTTGTCTTTACTGATTTTCAGCCTCCTCTCACATTTAGATATTTTAGATTTTCTTACAACCTATAACTATATTGTGCATACCAGTCTCAGGTTTCCCACACACCGTATAATACAATACAAAAAAAGAAGGAGAGTTCATTTGTTCCAATTTGGCCACTTGCACATCATTGTAGACTACAAGGCTTTAGGACAATGGCCACATAGCTTGAAAGTATCAATGCTAAGAAAATTATTCTTAGGAATGCATCACAGTGCACAATGAACCAGTAAGAATCTAAAGCTCCTGGATAGGGATGCTGGAGAATTCTGTCATGGACTCAAATGAGGCCAGATTCCAAAGAATCCAACCTCCGGAGTCTGTGGTGAACTGGCTTTACTTACCTCTGGGTCCGGAGGAGTTCCAGTGGGGAAGTTCTCCAGCTCTCTATAAAACGTGATATGCTAATGGCGGCTGCCAGTACACATAAATGGTGTATTGTATGCCATTTGCAGCTGTAAAGCACTTACTTTAACCTAATACAGCCATAAACAGCTGCAATTTAGGTCAAAGTCAGTGCTTTATGACCGCAAATGGCATACAATACACCATTTGTGGCTGTATTTTTTCCTGTGGTAAGCTAATGGCAGCCACTATTAGTGTATCATGTCTTATAGGGAGCCAGACAGCCAATCTGCCAATTCCAGCAGATGCAGCTGTGCTCCAGAGGATGCTGCAGGGCCCTGAGTGGCCCGATTTGCCCCTCCATAGACACCCCCACCAGACCGGACAGTGTGTGTGGGGTTCATACATCCCTATTCCTGGGTTCTGGATCCAAATCCATGAACCTGCTTTGCCTGTGTCAGATTCTGGACACAATTAAAGGCTAGTACAGTGTAATTAAATAAGTAATTGTCCAGAAATGATTTAGCCTTTTTCCTTTATGGAGGTTGCAGGAAATGCAGATTTTGACTCCATATATAGCACAGTTTTCATATCTCGTTGGCCAGTAGACTAACCCATGGACCAGAGTCATCCCCAAGGCACTTTTATCTGGCCTGTAGTTGCCCTACCAAATTTTAGCTTAGGTATGGTAAGAAAAAAAAAAAAAGAACACTTTCATCCAAAGGAAAAAGACACGTTTTCTACTTTTTTAAACAAAACACGTTCTGCACTCTGTTGCATCTCTCTTCTTTGATTTTGTATGTGACATGGTGTGGAGAACATAGTGTACAACCTCCTGGACCCAGCCAGACATCCCCTCCCAATTAGATGTAATAAGCTGTGAAGGGCAAGGGTCAAGAATGTGGGTGGCTGATCAGATGTGGCCAAGCACCTTGTTTGCATTCTTGGGCCTCAAAAACTGGAACTCATCCAGAAAAACTAAACCAGTCAGTGCTCTGGTCTACTAAGGGGACTGCATTAATGGTGGTGTACAAGTCATGACAGGTTCGAGCTACCTTATCTTCAAAGTGCCACTCCAACTTATCACAACATGTTACTAAGGGCTTCACTGTCTCTCTCCCTGGTCCAGATTGCAGCAGGCTGTGAACCACTCAGAATAGCTCCACTGGATGACACTTAGAAGATGCAGTGGTGGTGAGTAGGGATGTACGAATTGTGAACCTTCAGTGCTGCTTGACTTCTGCAGTTTGCGGCCAGTCCTCCGTTCTGCTGTTCACAAACCCCCGGAATTCTTCTTTTTTTTTCTGCTCTGAAAATTACGAAGATAAATCTGTACCGAAAACCGTAATTCCGGTGCCCACCCTTGAGTCTGCATAATTTCTGTAAGAATCGCTATTTTTCATAAATATTTACGTTTTTTTAAAAAAAAAAAAAAATTGAAATCCTCTGTCTCTGTTTACTTTCAGCCAAAACACTTCCTCTTTCTAGGGGCTTTCCAAAAGAAGGCTGTCTTAGGTGTAGGGATGTATGAAAGTCACTTACCTTTTCGAAGGGCGACATTTGTGGTGGTGGGGAGGTGCTCCGTCCCTCCCCCCGAAATTCTGGCCAGGGGGGCGCTCCATCCCTCCCCCCCAAAATTCTGGCTGGCTGGATCTGCTCCACAGGGATTCTGTGGACCTGTCAGCCGGGTCCGCCAGCGGCTGGACATCCGGCCGCTGGCTAGCAGGGACGCAAACGTTTGCGTCCCTGCAGTCAGCCGTGATAGGCTACGTAAATGTTTACGTAGCCTATCACGGCTGATTTCAAAGAAAAAAATGCGCATATGCAAATGCTACACTATTTGCATTCCCCTTATTTTCGCCGTCTTAGTCTACGTAAATGTTTACATAGACTAAGACGTGCCAAAATAAGGAATGCAAATGGCGGCGCCCGTGGGCACCGCCATTTGCATACGCGCGTTTTTTTTTCTTTTAAATCAGCCGTGATAGGCTACATAAACATTTACGTAGCCTATCATGGTTTTTTTAAAAAAATCTAGCTGTGATAGGCTACGAAAATCTTTACGTAGCCTATCACTTTTTTTGTTTTGTTTTGTTTTTAACTGGAAATGGCGGCAGCGGCAGCCAGTCAGAAGACCGCCCACCACCGCCGAACCTCCGCCAGAGCCGCTGCCGCCAGGAAGATTCGCCCAAGGTAAGTCCCATCCCGGGGGGGGCGGTGGGGCAGACCGTTCCACCACCGATTTCGGGGGGCTGAATGTGCTGGCATTCAGCCTCCCCAAGATTCGTGGCGGAATTCTCTGACATCCCTACTTAGGTGTGCCTAAGTGATAAACTCTTTATTTAAAGCGACTACGGATGGACGAAAGTCCCTTACCTGATCCCGATGCTTGCTTCGCAGTGGGGGAGAGGTGCTCCGTTCCTCCCCGCCGAAATTCTGGTGGGGGGGAGGCGCCCCATCCCTCCGGCCATGAAACCGCGTCTCCTGCCATGACGCAAATGGCTATAGCCGCCGCCGTTTGCATCCCTGCAGTTAGCTGTGATGGGCTACATAAATGTTTATGTAGCCTATCATGGCTGACTTAAAACAAAAAAAGTGCATATGCAAATGGTGGCACCCATTGGCGCCGCCATTTGCGTTCCTTATTTTGGCACGTGTAGTCTATGTAAACATTTATGTAGGCAATGGTGAAAATAAGGGCAACGCTATTTGCATCCCCCTTATTTTCGCCGTAGTCTACGTAAATGTTTATGTAGACTACACGTGCCAAAATAAGGAATGCAAATGCAAAATAAGGAATGCAAAATAAGGAATGCAAATGGCGGCGCCAATGGGCGCCGCCATTTGCGTACGTGGTGGTTTTTTTTTTAAGTCAGCCATGATAGGCTACGTAAATATTTGCGTAGCCTATCATGGTGTTTTTTAGAAATCTAGCCATGATAGGCTACGTAAATCTTTATGTAGTCTATCACGTTTGGTTCTTTTTTTTTTCACTTGGAAATGGCGGTGGTGGCGGCCAGTCGGAAGACCGTCCGCCGCCGCTGCCACCACACCACCACTGCCGCCGCTGCACCACCGCCGGAGCCACCGCCACCAAGAGGATTCGCCCAAGGTAAGTCCCATCCTAGTAAGTCCCGTTTCTCCACCAATTTTGGCTGGCCAAATGCACTGGCATTCGGCCTCCCCGAGATTCGTGGAGAAATTCCCTGACATCCCTAAAAGCAACACTGTTTGAAAGAAAAAAAAAACCTTTTAAAATGACTATGCTGGTCCTGGAGTGGCATGGTCATTTTAAAAGGTTTTTTCTTTTTTTTTTCTTCTTCCTTCTTTTGGGAAGCCCGTAGGAAGAGGAAGTGTTTTGGCTGAAAGTAAATGGAGACGGAGGATTTCAATTTAAAAAGAACACCCACAAACAAGGTGGTGAAAACTTACGCATTTATTATCGGAATATACTACACTGCATTTTTATTTACGAAAATTCCGCTACTCTTTGTGGATGACAAAAAAAAGCCTTTTGACTGCTGGCTCCGCAGGACCTTGTGGTGCCGTTCCGCAGAGGATTCCGTGGCACGGACTGAAGGGAATTCGATCCCATTTCAGTCTGTGGTGGAATTCTCTGACATCCCTAGTGGTGGGAGAAAACCCTGCTTTGCCACTACCACAGAATTAGGGATGTCGGAGAAATCCAGAACAGAATGAAATGAGTTTGGATTTCTATGAATCCGACCCAGGGGTTCTGCAGCAGACCAGGTTTTCTCATGTTGCACAGATTCTGTGGACTTGCAGACTGTTTTTTTTTTTAAGCTTTCTGGAATTTTATGTGAATTTAGTCATAGAAAAATATGAAAACTAAAAAAAAAACCCAGCCAAAAATGAATATTTACCTAGGGATGTCAGAGAATTCCACTGCAGACTCTAGTGAGGCTGGATTCTTTTGAATCCACCTCCCCAGAATCCATGGAAGAACGGCCCCCCATGCCACCCTGCAGAATCCCCTTGGGACAGAGCTTACATGGTGGCAGATGCACCGGCGGTGGCCGCTCTGGTGGCGGCTCCGGCTGGTCTCCCGGCTGGCCACTGCCAGGCTGCTGCAGCCTCAAATGGTGGCCGTTGTAGCAGCCGCCATTTGCGTCCTTGCAGTCAGCCATGTTAGGCTACATAAGTATTTACATAGCCTATCACGGCAAAGAGCAGGGACGCAAATGGCAGCCGCTACGCCATTTGCGCCCCTGCTCTTTGCCGTGATAGGCTATGTAAGTATTTACGTAGCCTATCATGGTAAAGGCAGCCATGCAAATGGCGGCCATGCAAATCCTTGCAGTCAGCCATGATAGGCTACATAAATACTTACATAGCCTATCACGGCTGACTGCAAGGACGCAAATGGCAGCTGCTACGATGGCCGCCATTTGCAGCTGCAACAGCCCGGCCGCGGCCAGAACTCTGTCTCTGGCCGGCCCCGGCCGGCAGCTCTGCGGAGCTGCTGCAGAGCGGAGCTGGCTGGGGAGGATTCCAGGGGGAGGGACAGAGCACCTCCCCCCACACACGGATTGCTCGGTGCGGAGTCAGGTAAGACAATGTAAGGTAATGTGAATTTGCACAAATTAAGGGAATTGGGGGAAAAATCCAATTCCAACAATGAGCAGACAATGGAATGAAAGGCACATGATGATCTGTGAAATGCAGATGGAACAGATTTTACAAAACCCGTATATCCTTATGCCGAAAAGCCTCAATAAGGAGCTCTAAACTGTGTTTGCTCGAAGTTGGCACAAGTCTTCCTTCACCTGCATTCTGATCATGTTCCATCTTGCTTCATTGCCCTCACCTGAGGTGTACACGAAGATTTTCTGCTCATTGCGGGAGAGTGCTTGGGCGCAATCATGTTAACCGCCTGAGTCATCCCTGTGTTCCAAAGAGTGACTAGGGCTTTGACAGGAGCACCAGACATACCAGCAGGAAAATTTCCCAGAACCCGTAGGAACCCAGTGGAATGCATTAGCCTCCAAGGGCAGACCATTTCAATAGGACCATTTAGAGCAATTCTTGTGCCCTTCTTAGATGAACTCCAATACCTGGAAAAACTGTCATAATTCATATCCTACTCTCACCCTACTTGCACCATATTTTAATTTGTCAAACAACCTACTTAAACCTATCCAAATAACACATTAAATCTTGCAAGCCAAAGCTATAACATGAAAGGTACATAAATCTATAGGATACAATATTGGGTTGGGCCATTGATCCATGTCTGTATCCTGTCTTCAGAAGTGATCAATACCTAATGCTTCAGAACAAGAAGACAAGGAAAACAAGTTACTCCTACAATAAGCTCAGTAGATCCGCCTATTCCCTATAGGGAATAGGATGGAAATTTTATTTTTTACTTCTTGCAGCATTCAAAGAAAACTGTGAAGTATGAAGTTTAGTTCCCCATGCTCTATCATGCATTTTCATATAAGCAGTATTGGCAGCATTAGTTGTTCTGCAGGGAAATCCAGCAGCAGCATTTAAATCATTTTCTTCAGTGAACTGCAAAAGCACCATATACTTCCACCGTTTGCCTGTGCCTTTGATTGAAAAAAAGCTGTCCACAGAGTACTAACATCCAGTCAGCTGCTGTGCTTGGTGATTTTGGCACATGTTTCAATGAGCAAACTACTGCTTGATGTTATTCTCAAAACAGGAACAATTGCTACTGACATAATTATGAATGGGGTATCTCATGTTGCCTGAGAAATGTCTAGTGCATGGTAGCCATACGGTGTGATACAAAGTATGGCACATTCAGGAGTTGTTCGATCTCATTAATGAAAAGTAATTCACAATGTGCACTAAAGCATTCCCAGCTGCACATATGTACTCTGATCCAATGGTGCCTTCAAGACATAGGAGCTTCCATGCACATGCGGAGGTCCTTGTGAGTAGGCTTCTCCATTCAATGATGACCGAGCTCCTTATATTCTAGGGATGTTGAAAGCCCCCTTGAGGAATTTCATTTGCATGGATACACTGGAATAATGAGTCAAGACACAGATGTATGGGTAAACTGCAAGACTAACAGATGTGGGGATTTGCAGCTGCCTAGTGACTCTACTTACTTACAGATAGGGCAAGCTAACCTGGCTCTTGGATGGGAGGTAGTTTTTCACTAATTGTTTCCCAGTTTCCACAGTTTTCCAGGTGTTGAGGGAGGCCTCCATACATCACTCCCCCACCCAGGTTCCACAGCTCACAGTGGGGGGACTACAGGTCAGCCTCAAATGGAACTCGTACCACACTCCATGGGTCCAACAGCCTGGAGTGGTAAGTCTTAGATCCTCATCACCTTAAAGGCATTCACCAAATCCATACCAAGAGAGATCTACCCCACACAACCCTGCCAAATTGTGACCTAACAGCCTCCCATGTGCATTAACTGTGACCAAAACTACTCGACCTCCAAAGCGAAGGTGTAGAGCAAGTGAAAATACAGCAATCTAGGGATGTATGGATTCACCACCATCCATTCCTGTGGGGAATCTGTGGGTGGCGGGGGAGGCGATCCATTCCTCCCCCCCTGGAATCCTCCAGAGTGGCTCTGCTCTGCAAGGATTCGGGAGGGGGGAGCCCAGCTTGGGGGCCGCTTACCTTGCCGCCTGCCAGCCAGAGCCATTTGCCTCCTCCCTACCAATCGCTATTTCTTTTTTCTTTTCTTAAATGACGATCAGCATGACGATCAGAACTTATATGCAAAATAGAGCCATGAATCTTGCATATAAGCCTATGGACACATAGACTTATATGCAAAATTCATGGCTTTATTTGCATATAAGTCTATGGGCACATCCTGCTGATCGCCTTTAAAAAAAAAGAAAAAAAGAAATGGTGATTGGCAGGGAGGAGGCGAATGGCTCTGGCCAGCAAGAAGCAGCCGAGTGCCATTCCACCTCCAATCCTACTGGAGTGGAGGCAAGTGGTGCCAATCTGCTGCAGATTCCTGATTTGCATCTGTGGTGGATTTCTCCAACATCTCTACAGCAATCTTGGCCAATCTGCTTGCTAGCAATAATTTCCTACTCAGCTCCCTGTGCCTCCACAATCTTACTTGGCTACTAAGAGATAGCCAATTAAAAATGACCCAACATCAGACATTTTAAAGATGGATTACATTTTTAGATCTCTCTCCTGTGTCACAAGTGATGACAAATGGAATTCTTCCAAGGTTTTTTAGACTGGAGCAGGGTACAAGGCAGGGCTGTCCTTTGTCTCCCTTGATATTTGATTTGTGCTTGGAACCTTTGGCATGTGCAATTTCGGCAGAATAAAGACATTTTAAGTTTTGTGCATGAGCAGGTTGAATATAAAACAGATTTATATGCAGATGATTTGTTGTTATTTATCAGTAGGTTAGAGTCTTCTATACCAAAATTAATATGATTGATACCTTTGGTACACTATCAAATTATACTATTAATTGATCAAAATCTGAACTAATGCCACAGATAGTATCACAACCCCCAAAGTAGTTACTAAATGGCAATTTTGTTGGTGCCAAAAAGTGACTAAGGGTGCAAACCTATCGGGATAGGTGGCTGCCTCCGAACTCAGAGGCAACCGCCTATCCAATGCCAGGCAGGAGCAGCGTGGAGGGGATCATCCCCTCTGTGCTTCGGCCACGCTGCATTCACAGCTAGACAGCTGACTTCGGCTATCTAGGCACGGGAAGTCAGAGTGGGGGGGAGGGTCAGACACCAGATGAGGCATAGGAAGCATCGGAACAGCACTTCCATCCTCCCCGCCCCGCCCCCAGTAACTCCCCTTTTTCGCTGCTCTTGCAAGTACGGAGCATGGGGCCAATCCACACTGCCTACAAGGCAGCATGGGAAGGGCTGGAGGTCGGTTCTCAGGGAACCACCCTTGGAGTGCAGGCTCCAAGGTCAGTTCCCAGGAGCTGACCTATCCTATGGCTGTCTAGCCACTGACTGGCAGCCATAGGATTGTGCCCTAAACATCTTGGTATATTGGTGCCTAGAGTTATCTTGCAAATGGTTAACAGTAGTGAATATAAGCGTGTTACTGGCAGAAATATCTCTTGACTTGGAAAGATGGGGGATCTCTTAATTTAAGTACTTGGGATAAGGTTAACATATTTAAGATGCATGTTGTGCTATGAGGTAATTTATGTATTACGTTGCATTCCTTTATACATTCCCAAAACATACTTTCAAAAACTTTATGCACCATTTCAGAAGTGTATTGGGGGTAGAGGGCTCTCCTGTTCATTTTCACTGAAAAGGATGCAGCTATCAATTAAAGAGGGAGGATTTAATTCTCCAGATCTTCATTTATATCCTAAAGCTTATTTGTTAACCTACACTAATGATTGGAAAACCACTTTTTTCCCCTTTTAATACTCCTCTATGGGTTGGTTTTGGAGTCAAATTATTTGGCACCTCTTTGGGGCGGGATGGCATTAGGAGCGGGCTAGGTATCCTAATGGGGAAAGGAATATCTAGAAAGAAAGGAATGGCTCCACTAATAATTTTAGCAGTGAGAGAGACTTGGAATGCAACGTTTCATCTCACTGCTGTTTGATCCATATTCTCATGCTAAATTAACTTTATAGGAGAATCCAGTTTTGAAAATAGAGAGACAACCTTTCATGCCGGGTTGATAGTGGAATTTATACTTCAGATCAGTTAATAGGATCAGATGATGAACTTTACAGATTAGTATTGCAGATTAGATATTATTTACTGGCTAGTGCTAGTTGGCAGTACATTCAGCTACAGCATTTGTTGGAGTTTAAATCTGGGCCATCAGTGATGAGTGCTTTGGTGCTTCCTACACTGTTGGAGGAATTAATTGGTTCTTTACAGAAACCTAAGCCTACAACAGCTGCTTATAAAGACATTTTCGAATGTAGTAAAGTAGATGTTCAGATTGTCAGAGGAATGGAATAAGGGGTTGGAATATGCTGTACAGTCTAATCAATGGAAAGTTGCCTTAGCATCCATATGTATTATTTCTGTAGATTTAAACTGAGGCTGATTAAACAAAAAATAGATGTTGCGCATATGTTAGACACCACAGAGGCTTGTTAAGAAGAAGCTGGCTAGCTATACCAGATGCTGGCAATGTAAAGAAGACAATGCCTCATTGAGGCATATAATGTGGGCATGTCCTGTAGTGACTACTTTTTGGTTGGAAGTCATTGCTTCTATAAATTTTGTTCTTGAAGGATCTGTGATAATAGCAGTTGTCCATTCACTTTTAAATTACGTCCCTGTTATGTGGGAATTAACAGATGAACATCAAAAGTGGATACTGAGAGCCTGTACACTTGCAAAGAGATTTATACATCAGTCTTGGAAGGATAAACACCTATCATTCAATGGATGGAAGATCCTACTGCTCTTGCTAAATTTGAATATATCTCCTACGGCCATCAATTTTGCATGGATGCTTATTTAGACATATGGTCTGCTTATATTAAAGTATACATTTGAAATGGAGGTGTTAAATCCTTCCCTCTTTTTCTTTTCTTTTCCCCCTTTTTGCTTTTGTTGTGGGTGTGTTTCATATATATATATATATATATATATATATGTGTGTGTGTGTGTGTGTGTGCACGCGCATGCGCATACTACAGATTATAGGAGATACATAATTAATGTATGTTAACTGTCAGTAAAAACCCTAGTGGACCACATCTTATATTCTGAGCCTCATCTCCAATGCTACCTGAAACAAACTAACATGCAGGTTCAAAAAGAACATACAAACATACAACTTAAAAAATCACCTACTGCTTCACTTGCTCTGTAACAAATCATAATGTTGAACAGTGCTAGCCTTTCACATTTAGCTGAAATATTCATTTTAAATATCTCAATGCCAAGCTAAATGTACATACCTGATCCAGTAGCCACTAGCCAGGCCATGTTGAAGCTGGAAGCAGGACAGGTATGGAACTGTCACAAATCAAAGGTTTCTGTATTTGTGTCACTGGAGGAATTGTTTTCCCTCCAATCAGCTGAAAAGGAAATTCTGCCCACTTGTCCGAGAGCTCTGTGATCTAGATCCACATCTGGATATGCTTCAAACACTGGACAGAGAAGACAAAGTTCTATTTGTTTCATTAGTATAGGAGACACAGAGACAAAACATTTTATGAAAAGAATCATGTGATGGAGCTTTTGCTATCCTGTACTACTTCAGACTACAGGTTAGCAATTTCAAGTTCCCCATATATATTTTAATTAACATTTTTGCACACCATACAAAATATAATCTGTATCTCTTCTGCATGCTGTTTTCTGTTTTTGCTTCTTCTTCTTTTGGATATAGGTGAGCGTTCATTTCAAACTAAGACTGAATATCCTCCTCCACCACCACCCCATACAGACACTTTCATGACACCATTCTTCCCCTGCAAAAGTGTATGGGGTTATTTGAAGACTTTCAGGTTGATGGTGGTGTACAGATAAGAAATTTTGGATGGGACTGGTTTACTTTTAAAGAAAAGGTGGCCAAGACATTTTTTAAAAAAGCAGACAAAACATAGCTGCTTGAAGTGGTGGCTTAGCTACCATCAGCAGCCTAGCAGCTTTCTGTTTGTAATTTGGGACACAATGCCTCATGGGAATGACACTATGTCATGATTAGGGATGGCAGAAAATTCCACCACAGATCTTAGGGAGGCCGAATGCCAGTGCATTCACCCCCCTGAAATCTGTGGCGGAACAGCCTGCCACCCCCCTGCCACCCCCCCACGGATCCCCCCGGGACGAGACTTACCTGGGGTGGATCTTCTGGGTGGCGGCGGCTCCGGCGGCTGGTCTTTCGACTGGCTGCCGCCGCCATTTGCAGGGTTTTTTTTTTTTTACACCCACATGATAGGCTACGTAAGTTTTTACGTAGCCTAAAATGTCTGGGTAAAAAAAAAAAAAAAAAAGCATACGCAAATAGCATCCACTACGCTATTTGCGTTCCCCTTATTTTCACTGTCTTAGTCTACATAAATATTTACGTAGATTAAGACGTCAAAAATAAGGAACTCAAATGGCGGTGGCCGTAGCCGCCGCCATTTACGTACATGTTCCCCCCCCCCCAGAGCCCTCCGCGGCTGGAAATCTGGCTGCGGATGGCTCTGGCCTGGATGGGCCTGGCTGGCTGCTCCACATAGCCACCGCGGGGCACAGCTGGCCAAGGAGGATTCGGGGGGTAGGGACGGAATGCCTCCCCCCACACCATAAACATAATCCACGAACAGGTAAGTGATTTTCGTACATCCCTAGTCATGATGTACCATCATTCCCATGGAGTATTGTTTCCCAGAATACAAAAGGAACATCACCAGGCTGTGAAGGGCAGCCAAGACACTGCTTGTTTTCAATTAAAACAAACAAACAGAACACCTTTGTCCATCTCGCATTTAAACGTAAGCCCACCCTCACCTGGAACTTCTTACATTTCTCCCCGCCCCCCTTTAAGCCAGTCTTTGGAAGGCTGTTTACATCTCCTCACTACTAACAAAATAAATCTGGGATGAATATTTCAGTCCAACATTAATGTAAACATGGAATTATCCCACCTACAGTCTAAAACAATATGGACGGATTGTGTTACTCCTATGGAATGTGTTCAAGATACTTGATATATATCTCTTCTCAGTATACAAGGTTACTTCAACCATTTTCTGTCTGCTCAGCATATAAGGGAACCAAATTATTTTCTTACATATACTTTTCTGATATTCATCTTTAAAAAGATACCAGAGGCAAGGTAGCAGAAAAATAGAAGGACAAAATACATAGAGGAAGCAGGAAATTGAAGCACCTGATGTAAGTAAGGGGGAAGATAGGTTGGAGAGGAAGAGGGTGAGTTTCACATGATGTTTTGAAATACATTTATGTGGCTGTAGGTACCTACTTAAGCATTACTTGCATATGATGGCATGATTTTTGAGGTTCTAGTGTGAGAAGTCATGGGGGGTCACTTCTGAGGGGTGCAATCTTTCAGAAGTACCTAGTGTCCGGGAATGATAGCCAACCACAGCTATGGCAGGTTAAATAGAAGGAAAGGGAATTAGGACAAGAGCACTTTAAATGGTTCAAAGACTCAGGAGGAGGCCAAGGAGGCAGTGGGCAGAAGCACAGGATAAAGGCCTGAATGTTGGAAGGTCAGGAGAGTAAAAAGAGAGACAAGGCTGGAGCAAAGAGGCTCAAGAGGGTTGGCTGAAAGGAGAATTAGGAAAGGCACAAAGAACAGAAGGTATAACAAGGTAGGGATGTACGAAAGTTCCGCCATGGTTCTCACGAAATCAGTGGTGGAACGGCCCGCCCCATGCCCCCCCCAGGATGGGACTTACCTTGGGCGTATTTTCCTGGCGGCGGCTCCGGCGGTGGTTTGGCGGCGGTTTGGCGGCGGTTCGGTGGCGGTTCAGTGGTGGTTCGGCGGCGGCTGGTCTTCTGACTGGCTGCCACTGCCGCCATTTCCAGGTTAAAAAAAAAAAAAACGTGATAGGCTACGTAAAGATTTACGTAGCCTATCACGGCTAGATTTTAAAAAAACACCGTGATAGGCTACGTAAATGTTTACGTAGTCTATCACAGCTGACTTTTTAAAAAAAAAATGCACATACGCAAATGGCGGCGGCCATGGCCGCCGCCATTTGTGTTCCTTATTTTGGCACATCTTAGTCTACGTAAACATTTACGTAGACTAAGACGGCGAAAATAAGGGGAACGCAAATAGCATAGACACTACGCTATTTGTGTTCCCCTTATTTTCGCCGTCTTAGTCACGGCTGACTGCAGGGACGCAAATGGCGGCAGCTACGGCCGCCACCATTTGCGTCCCCGCTAGCCAGCAGCCGGATGTCCGGCTGCTGGTGGAGTCAGCGGTGGCTCCGCAGAATCACTGTGGAGCACAGCCGGCCGGCCAGGATTCTGGGGGGGGGGGACGCAACGCCTCCCCCCCCATCAGCATAATCCCCAAAAGGTAAGTGATTTTCGTACATCCCTATAACAAGGGGTAGTAGCAAAAAGCAAAAGAACTGAGGCTGCTAGGAAAGATAGGAGAAACTTTTAGTACAAGCAACAGCAATCAGGAAGGCATAAAGACAAGGGTACAAGGAAAAACTTACTCAATTCCATAGCAAACTCAGTACCAGATCATACTGATTCTGCAACTGAATCATTTTTGCTGATCCTGAAGCTAGTTACCACACTCTGCAGGCATCCATCCTGGTCCTGCAGATACTTACCTGTATCAGCCTGCCAGCATCTATCTATCTATCTATCTATCTATCTATCTATCTATCTATCTATCTATCTATCATCACCCATCTGGCTGGTCACCCATCCACTCTGATCCTATGGCTACTTGCCTTACTTTGTGTGCAATTGACTATAGTCCTGACAGCTGTTAAGCCCCCCCCCCCCAATATTAAAGAATAAATCAGTAAAAGAGGCAGCCATACTCAAGAATTAAAAACTTTCCTCAAAGTCTATTATACTCAGCTTGACATTTTTCTAGCTAGGTAACTCATTCAGTAATCATATACTATATTGGCATTCTTTTTTCCCCAAGAAAACTTGTATCCAATTAGTGCCATTCCACCAAGAGAAGGCTCTTTGATCTAGCAGAGGCTTCTATCAGTGGAACAAGGAGGGAGGTGACTTTCCCATGCCCCTTCAGTCCCTGCACCACCCCAAATTTGCTCTTGAGGGTTGGGGGCTATAGGGAGGAGGGAAAAATCACAAAATATCACTCCTCCTCATTCTGCTGACACAAGTCTCCACTAGATCAAAGAATATTCATTCCATCAGTGGAGGGACACCAAATGGAAACAACTAGGGATGTGTGAACTCACCTCCATCTGTGCCACTTGCCGGACCCCCGCCAGCTGCTTAGTCTTGCTTGCTGCATGCAGCGAGCCACCTGGCATCTCACTCCTCCCCTGAGCTGCCATTCTGCACAAAATGGCATCTCAGCCTTTTCTGTAAAGACTGATCTTGCATAAATGGTGGCTGTCAAGAGTACCATTTTCTCAGCATTACAGGCATCAATGGTCTAAATAGACCATTGATGTCTGTAATGTTGCGTAAATGGGCCTCTTTACATCTGCCATTTAAGGCCGGGCCTCCATTATGCACAGATTGGAGGCTTGGAGGAGTGGTGGTCCATGGACAGTCTGGGGGGTCAAGCTGGTGGTAATCTGCCAAGTTTGAGCTCCCAACCAGACTCCGCTGCAACCCCCTAGATACAACCCTTGCAATGCACTCCTATACATACTTGCTCAGAAGTCCCATTCAGTTCCATGGGGCTCCCAGGTAAGTGGATAGAAGTTTGCAGCCTTCAGGTTAAATCCAATGATGTTATTTTGCTGACAGAAGCAGTAATTCCAGCAGAACTGGGAAGGGGTGATTCCCCCCTCCCATCCCCTGCACTCCCCAAATCCACTGAGAAACTCTCTGGAGCAGATTTCCAAGCAGCACAAAGGGCTGCAGCCTGCAGGTGGGAGAAAAGAGGGAGAAAGTTCTGTTGCGCTAGCAGATTTCCACTAGCACATCATTGGACTTAAGCCTTAGTCTAGAGCCAAGTGAAAAAGAACTGTAGAATGAGAAACCTTAAGGGGATACTATAGCATGATAACATTCTAAGATAGCAGCTAGATCTAGGTAAAACTATCTGTTTCAATGGGATAAGGACTGGTTCCATACTAGTCCCTTTTGTGCCGAGGGGCATTGCTTTTCTGCAGGATTAACATGGTGGTTCCAACACAGCACTTAATTTAGTGCTATATTTTCTCCAACATCTGCCAGCGCACATCACTATGAGAAAGGTCCTACTCAGAAGTAAATCCCACTCCGTAAAGATTCCACATCTGCCTTTACTTAAGCACTATCCACCATGTCCCTTTCCTTTAAATCAGATTCTGTTTCTTCATTTCTGCCATTTCCTGTACACCTTTGCAGCCAGAGCAATTTTTCCTCCTCCTCCTCCTCCTTTTTGTTTTTATTGCTGAATCCTTGGAACAGTAAATTGAGTCAGTGGGGATTGAATACAAGGAATGAAAAGTGGAGAAAAGCAGGGTAGAATAGGTTCTTAAGAATGTAAGTTTATTAACTGTGCTGATGATGCTGCATAGTTATTGACTGTTTTATCTATGTAAGAAGAACTGAGAGAGATACAGCAATACAACATTTAACTAAATATTTGGTATTGCTCTAATTAATTAAATGATGCATTTACTATAAGAAATTTTGCACATTTCCATGCACAGTGCTTTCAAATAAATTCTCAGATATTAAGATGTTTGTACATTGGAAGCAATTGTTCCAGCTGAACTATGACGTAGTAATAAAGGCAATGAAGGAACATAATAATAAATAGAGCAAGATGGGGAACTCATGGTAAATAAGGATGTGCAAGAAATGGACTCCATTGATTTTTTAAACAGATTTATCCAGTTCACACCTCCTGGGCCTGAACACAGACCCAACACAATTTACAGACAAAAATTCATACATTTCTGAGTTTGTGATGCATTTGGCAAACTGCCCCCCCCAAATCCATTTGATAATATGCACACATTTGAAAATAGTGCAAAGGAAACAGTGTGCATTTCTAAAATGCCACAAACACACTTTAATCAGTTGGTCCAAGCATCCAGAAATGCATACATTAAAATGCACACAAAAACATATACATAAATGCAGAAATTACCCCCCAAAGGAGCACATTTCGAAATGGAAATTGTTTTGTTTTTAAAATAATTGCAAAACCATATGGAAAAGGCAAGGAACAAGCTTGACCTCAAAATGGTGACTATCTGGGCAAGACCAAGATTAACAAATCCATCCATCCATCCCTAAAAATATACTTCCCAACTTAATAGTCCATTCATGGAAATGTGGTACTACATGTATGCAATTTATACATAATCAGGGAAAACCCATGGTACCTAGGAAGTTCTTATATCAGAGAACGAGACAATGGGGAATGAACATTAATTATAGAATCATAGAAAAGTAGGGTTGGAAGGGGTCTATAAGACCATCGAGTCCAACCCCCTGCTCAATGCAGGAATCCAAGTCAGAACATCCCTGACAGATGGCTGTCCAGCCTCATCTTGAATGCCTCCAGTGTGGGAGAGCCCACTACCTCCCTAGGTAATTGGTTCCATTGTCATATTGCTCTAACAGTTAGGAATAGGGATGTCAGAGAATTCCGTGACGGATCTCAGTAAGGCCCAATGCCTGTGCATTCGGCCCCCTGAAATCCGTCGTGGAACTAAGCCTCCGCCCCCCCAACCCAGGAAAGGAGCACAGGATGAAGTCCCCGCTGCTCCCACCCCACGAAAGGCACGCGAAACGAGCACTTACTAGGGATGTACGAAAGTCACTTACCTGTTCGCGGATTATGTTGATGGGGGGGGCGTTGCGTCCCTCCCCCTGGAATCCTCCGAGGCCGCGGAGGGCCGCAGATTTCCGGCCGCGGAGGGCTCTGGGTAAAAACAAAAACAAAAACAAACTACGTAAATATTTACGTAGGCTAAAATGGGGAATCAGAAAGGGACACAAATAGCACCCGCTCCGCTATTTGTGTTCCCCTTGATTTTTGCCATCATACTCTACGTAAATATTTACGTAGATTAAGAGGGCAAAAATAAGCAACGCAAATGGCGGCTGCTGTAGCCGCCGCCATTTGCGTACGCGGTTGTTGTTGTTTTTTTAACCCACCCAGCCATGATAGGCTACATAAAGATTTACATAGCGTATCACGTTGTGTTTTTTTTAAAAAAACCTAGTCATGATAGGCTACGTAAATCTTTACATAGCCTATCATGTCTTTCTTTTTCTTTCTTTTTTACCGGAGTGGAAATGGCGGCGGTGGCAGCCGGTCGGAAGACCGGCCGCCGCTGAAGCCACTGCCGGAGCCGTCGCCGAAGCCGCCACCGCCCGGAAGATCCGCCCCAGGTGAGTCTCATCCCGGGGGGGATCCGTGGGGGGGCGGGGGAGCAGGCCGTTCCGCCACGGAGTTTGGGGGGCCGAATGCACTGGCATTCAGCCTCACCAAGATCCGTGGCAGAATTCTCTGACATCCCTAGCATTTACCTGCTCCCATCCATGCTGCATTGCGAATGGCGGCCATCCTGCGGCCGCCATTCGGTTCGTCTTCATAGCCATGATAGGCTACATAAGTATTTACATAGCCTATCACAGCAGGGGGGAAAAAGTCCCTGCTGCCCAGCGGCCGGATGTCCGGCTGCCAGCGGAGCCAGCCAGTGGCTCGTCAGAATCCCCGCAGAGTGGAGTCGGCTGGGCAGGATTCCGGGGGGAGGGATGGAGCGCCTCCCCCCCCACCGTGAAGCAGATTCATGAAACGGTAAGTGGCTTTCGTACATCCCTATCCAGGGGACACGTTTGGCTACAATCAGCTTTTGCTCCCTTTAGAACTCAGAACTCAAGTATAACATGGTCGTTTTCCCCCAGATTTCCTGTAACTGCTACTTTACTCACTAAGTCATGTTGGGTAGGATCAAGTCAAGGATAGCTGATCCTCTAGTTCCTTCCTCTACTTTCTGTAGGAGGAAGTTATCTGCCACACAAGTCAGGAATTTCCTGGAGGGGCCATGTTTTGCAGAATTTGTCTCCCAACAAATATTGGGGAAATTGAAGTTCCCTATTACTACTACATCATGCTTCCTTGAAACGCTGGCAATTTGTTTTTCAAAAGTTTCATCCTCATCTTCCCCTTGATTAGGTGGCTGGTAGTATACTCTGACCACCAGGTTCCTTTTATTCTTTACTCCATTTATTTTAACCCAGATGCTCATGATGGGGATTCCAAGCTCATTCTCCTGTATTTCTGTGCAGAGATATGTATTTTTTCACATATAGTGCACCTCCCTTTCTGTTCCTCCTGTTCTTTTTGAACAAGTTATATCCTTCAACTGATGTATTCCAGTCATGAGAGTCAACCCACCAAGTCTTGGTTACAGCCATCAAGTCATAATTTCCCTCCTGTATTAAGAGTTCAAGTTTATTCTGTTCATTTCCCATACTCTGGGCATTAGTATATAGACAAAGAAGACCATGTGCTCCATAGTCTGGCTTTCTTCCTACATGTTTGTGAAGACTATTATTGGGTACTATTAGAGCTGTTCTCTCCATTGCAGTGCATGAGCCTTCATCCATTGTTACCCCCAACTTTACGTCTCCCTTCCCCATAGGAGTCAGTTTAAAACCCTTCTGATAAAGTTCTTCATGCTGTGGTCAAACACATTCTTCCCAGCCTTTGTGAGGTGCAACCCATTCCTTGCCATCTTCCAGGAAGTACAGCCTTTGGTCTCAGAATCCAAATCTCTCTCGTTGGCACCACCTTCGTAACCACACAGTGTAATTCACACAGAGTATTTTTCTTTCCCTTTCTATCCCTCTTCTAACTACTAGAAGGATGGATGAGAAAACTATCTGGGCCCCAAAGTTCTTGAGTTTCCCAGGAGACAACATACCTGGCGAGTCCATGGGTCTTCGCGACAAACTTGGGTTTCAATCCCATGCAGCAAGGAGTCTCCCACTACTATGGCTCTTCTCTTCTTGTTGTTTTAGGCCTTGGTTTCATCACCTCTGCCTGACTGACCTTCAGCCTCTTGCTCACTCTCATGCAGGTTCCCCTGTGATTCTTCCTCTGCAGGCTGTCCTCCAGTCTCATCCATAAGTACCTGGAATCGGTTCCACAGCTCCACTGCTTCCACTGGTGTCTAGTGTCTTCTAGTTCTTCTGCTCCTAACTGTCACCCTTTTCCAAGGAGTATCCTCTACTCCATCTTCCCTTACCTCAGCATTTCCCTCTTCTGCCTCAGCTTGCTGTTGCTCTTCTAACTCCTGTACTTCACTTTGCTGCTGTAGTTCCCCCATTCTGTCCAAGAACTCTTCATGTTCTCTTATTCCCTGGAGGGTCGACAGTCACCGCTCCAGTACTCTTACTTTTTCTTCCAGCAGGGTGATCATCTTGCACTTGTTACAGGTGTAGGCCATGTTGTTCTCAGGCAAGAAAACAAACATTGCACACACCTTGCAGGTCACCACCACTGCTGAGTCTTGTCCTTCCATAGTCTCTTGTTTCTAGCTTTCTGATTGTACTAGAGTAGCCTGTGCTTGGTCCTCTACTCACTGGAGGTTAAAAACAGAGTCCCACTAGTACAGAAGTGTGTGTTACAAGAAAAAATATTTTTTTTAAAAAAATGTTAGGGATATCCTGCTTAACCTCCCCTGCAGAACTCCCCTGGTCAACTCTTGTTTGCTCTCCCTGTTTGCTAGCTCTGATCGCATGCTCTCTGAGAGCTTGCTTGCTTCTATAGTCCCTAGACCAGCTGGAGCAACTTCATTTGCTCTGCTCTGCTCAGCTAGGAGACATGAAACATCACTAAAATGAAATTTTATAATGAAGTAGCTTTCGCTGAAATCCTATGCATATTTACCTAGGGGAAGCCTCCGTTGAAAAGAACAGGATACACGTCTGAGTAGACATGTATAAGATTGCAGTGTTAGTGGCTGTGAAGGAATAAAACTTTCAGCCATGTTGTGTTTGGCTCTGGGTTATACAATGGTTAGTTTTTTGGAGTTAGAGGCTGTTCAGACCAGGGCAATCAAAAGTTCAGGCCAGGAATCTTTCTAGCATTTAAGGTGGGTGTGCAGAAACTCTTTCAGCCTGATGGCCAAATTCCATTTTGGAGAGGGTTTTTTGGGGGGGAGGTAGATTTCAGTGGTGGGCGGAGTCAAAGGCCAAAGGGGTGGGACCAACATACCAAAATTACCACCATATTTTAGCTTAACACTCTTACAGCCAACAAGTAAGACTTAGCTGAGGCATTTCAACCTTTTAGAATGGGGAAAAACTGCACAAAAGCCAGGAACACACCAAATGATTGGTGATCGGGGAAAGGATGTAGAGCCTAGGGATGGCACAGGAGACTGAGGAGGGGGTGGAGTCTACCGGACTCCCCCCATATGTCCTCCTGGACCACATTCACTGAGCCATGAGGTGCTGACAGACCTGGCCACAGAGCACCCCAGAGCTTGGCGAGCAGCTGAGAGCACAACCAAGGACCCATCCTGCCTCTGCCAGCTGTCTAGGAAGCCCTTGATTTCTGGTGCAGGCTGGAGGGGCCTCAGCAATGCCCCAGTGCTCTAGCCCTGGCCTCCTTGGGAAGAAGACAGGGCTAGAGTGCTGGGGGGTGCACCATGCCGGGACCCATCTTGCCTCAACCAGCTGTCAAGGAAGTCCTTGACAACCGCCATGGGCAGGAGGAGCCTCAGTGGCCCCAAGGAGGACAGGGCTAGAGCACTTGGAGGAGTGCTGCACAAAGGACTCTAGCAGTTGTGCACATAAAGCACAAGGCCTTGACTGCCAGTGTCCTTGGTGTGGAGGAGGGGTGGCTCACACAGCTCGGTGGATGGGGCAATCAGGAGGCTTGCCGAGCGGGTCCAGGCCACGTGAGTGGGGGTGGGCAGCTCATTGAGCTCCCCCACATGCTGGACAGAGATGGGTCTGTCCATCCCTAGTAGGCAGGGAAATGAATGTGGTCCTCTGGAAAACCCTGGAAGGCTAGATTGGCAACCCTTGGGGGTCAAATTTGGCTCCTCGACCTGAAGTTCTGCAGCCCTGGTTTAAGGCGTGGTTAAAAGTAGGGTAAGCAGGAGGGTTAAATGTTCAGCATTTAAGGGTGCAATCCTATGTAGATAGTCATCAGCTTCTGACCTTGGAGGCTGACAACTATCCAATGCAGGGCAGCCAGAGCACAGAGATGATCCTTGCTTCTGTGCTCTGAATGCCCTACGTTTTTGGCTGGACTGGTGATTTTGCCTGTCCTGGTGATTTTGCCTGTCCAGCAGAGGCGCTTTGGAGCAGAAGGGTGGGGGGAGGCCACACGGTGCATAGGAAGGTGCATAACATGGCTTCCACAGTCTCCTCCCCTCTCCCAGGACTGCCCCCTTTTCCTCATCTCCGTGTTCTATTTCCTAGCAAATGGTGCAGATAGAACTACACCGGCTATGAGGGGGCTGGGTGTGCGTTTTCTGGGAACTGCGTTTGGAGCCCTGGCTCTGACCTCTGTTCCCAGAAACTGAAAAATCCTATAGCCCTCTAGACAGTGTCTAGTAGCCATAGGATTGCTCCCTGAGGGAGGAAAGGAACTTACATGCACCCTAGGAACCTGGCCATTAAGGAGAAATAGAAACCTAAGCAGGACTCTGTTTTCCTTCTCACCGGCTAAAAGATTGGGAGAGGCAGTGAAAATATTATATATATGTAAGCTGAAAAATAGAGTTGGTAGTTAAGAAGGAAACAAAAAGAGTTAACAATCAGATCAAGATATGGACTAGAAGAAGACAGAATGACAGAATTTTAAAGAGCACAACTGAAGAACACTGTTGCAGAGGAGGTCTGCAGTGGATCCAGATGGGAATAGCTGAAGCGATATTGCCTGAAGCTGCTTTATTGATAGGTATTGATTAGGGATGGGGGAGAAATTCATTTCTTTTGCTTTTTGATATGAAATGACCTAATTCATACTTCCCAAACTGATACATAAAGTGCAACACAATTATCCTTCAGTTCTCACAATTCTCCAAATGTCGCAGTGCAATTCTCCAATAAAAAAACAAACATGCAAAATGTGTACATTAGGGGAAATTGCATTAAAATGCACACATTAGGGGAAAATAGCATAGAAAAAGGCATATATTGGGTAAATTACTTGAAAAAATCATATTTTTAGGGAAATTGCATATCTTTACACATACAAATTTTGGGTCTCATAAAAATGCACATGAAAATGTGTGTGAATTTTTGTGAAGAGTATTTTTAAAAGCATTTGCAAACTGGTGCAGAAATGGGATGAAATGGACTTGGGCTTGAAAAAAAATGTGAATGTAATGGAAAGCGTCTGCAGAGTGCTGTCCCAGGAGGCTGTTCCAAGTGGTCCGGAGCCTGGTCGGTCCTGTGGCTCCAGAATCACTGGAGCATTCTAAGGCCTCCTGTGAGGCCTTGGCAAGGCACTTTGCAGATAAAGTTGATCGGATTAGGTGTGTTACTCTGCATGCTGTGGATACAGTTAGTGAGCAAGAGGCGGCCTGTGGCAAACCGGTTTTGTGGGATCGGTTCCAGCTTCATCCTCCTGATGAAGTGGACAAGGTGCTTTCATCTGTACGGCCGACCACCTGCTTACTTGATCCTTGCCCATCTTGGCTCATTATGGGCTGCAGAGAGAGACTGGGTGAGGGGATCAGGGCGGTGGTGTATGCCTCCCTTGAGGAGGGAGTGATGCCATCAGCCCTCAAGGAGGCAGTGATAAGACTACTCTTAAAGAAGCCCTCCTTGGATCCTCAAGTTCTGAACAACTTTCGCCCAGTCTCAAATCTGCCATTTTTGGGCAAGGTGATTGAGCGGGTGGTGGCGGTGCAGTTGAAGGCACACTTGGAAGAAACTGATTATCTAGACCCATTTCAGTCGGGATTCAGATTTGGGCACGGGACAGAAACGGCCTTGGTCGCCTTGGTAGATGATATGAGGAGGGCTCTGGATAGGGGTGAATGCTCCTTCCTTGTTCTCCTCGACCTCTCAGCGGCTTTTGATACCATTGACCACGGTATCCTCCTGGACCGCCTGGAGGGGTTGGGCATTGGAGACACCGTATTGCGGTGGTTCCGATCCTTCCTCTCCGGCAGGTACCAGAGGGTAGCACTGGGAGAGGAGGTTTCAGACCCATGGCCACTTACTTGTGGGGTGCCACAGGGTTCCATCCTCTCCCCGATGCTATTTAACATCTATGTGAAGCCGCTGGGGGCTATCATCAGGAGGTTTGGGGTGCAGTGTCATCAATATGCGGATGACACGCAGCTCTACTTCTCATTCAAATTTTCACCAAGGTTGGCCGTAGAATCCCTGTCCAAATGTCTGGAGACGGTGAGTGGCTGGATGGGGAGGAATAAGCTGAAGCTGAACCCTGACAAGACCGAGGTACTTTTGGTGGGAGACAAGAGGAGGCTAGGGGATGTTGACCTGGTGTTGAATGGGGTACGGCTACCCTTGAAAGACCAGGTCCGCAGCCTGGGGGTCATTTTGGACACCCAGCTGTCCATGGAGGCTCAGGTGTCAGCTGTGAGCTGGATAGCGCTGTATCAACTCCATCTGATACGGCGGCTGTGCCCCTTCCTTCCCGACCATCTGCTCCCATTGGTAGTACATGCCCTGGTCTCCTCTCGTTTAGACTACTGTAATGCGCTCTACGTGGGGCTACCCTTGAAGACGGTTCAGAAGCTGCAGCTGGTACAGAACGTGGCGGCTCGCCTGATTAAAGGCAGCCGCCGACGAGATCACATCACTCCAGTGCTGAAGGAGTTGCACTGGTTACCAGTTGCTTTCTGGGCCAAATTCAAGGTGTTGGTTTTGACCTTTAAAACCCTATATGGTTCCGGCCCAGCCTATCTTAAGGAGCACCTCCAGCAGCACCAGACAGGCCGCTTAACAAGATCAGCCTCGGATGGCCTTCTCTCTGTCCCATCAGCCAGGACAGCTAGACTGGTGGGGATGAGGGAGAGGGCCTTTTCTGTGGTGGCCTCCACTCTGTGGAACTCCCTCCCTTGGGAACTCCATCATGCCCCCTCTTTAATGAGCTTCCGTCATGCATTAAAAACGTGGTTGTTCAGGCAGGCATTTGGGGTGGGTTAGGGTATTTTAGGAAATGTTTTTATTGTAGAATTTTATTGTTTTAAACTGTTTTATTGTATGTTGTACATCGCCCAGAGTGGCTGGGTGACCAGCCAGATGGGCGATTAATAAATTTAATAATAAAATAAAATAAAAATAATAAAGCATAACAGATAGATTCATCCATCCCTAGTATTGGCTGTGTAAGGTAAACAATCTAGAATAGGTTTGCTTCTGATGGTACAGCCTACAGCCCATGCCATCACAGTGGCCATCATGTTTTGGATCATAAATCCAGAAGAGATACATACTTTGGATTTGTTTGGAACAACAACAAATCCATTTATATTCTCTTTTATGGCTTAGAAAGAGAAATAGACCTAAAAACATTGATTAAAATAATTTACTGCTCTCCTTATTAAGTACATGGAATAAAAGTAATGTAAGCTCAATATATCTCAGTTACATCAGACATTTATAATAGCCATGTTCAGGCATTCAGAAAGGGTTAAAATGAACACATGGGAAGAAGGTGGCCTCCATCCCCATCCTCCTTCCTCGTCACATTTGTCACTCTCGACTGAGGACTGTTGTCATCAATTCACGGAGGACAGCAGTCTGAAGAAGAGAGTCTCCTGTATCCATGGGGGCTCTCTCCATGCAAGCCAGAATATAGATTTTTCAGTGCTCTGACTCACAAAGAGAACCTCCATATATACAGGACGCATTAAAGATTGCATTAGAGAGAGGGTGGATGTGGAGTGTTGATTTTAACTCCTTTCTGAATGGAATAGTGCTAGTAGCATTTATAAATCTAAGGGGAAACTGGTTCTTCTCTGTATCTAGGCTAGGCTGAATAGTTTGCTTTTTGAGATGTATTTCATTAACTATATAAAAGTATGTGCAAGGAAGGGAGGAGTAAGATGTTCATTACACCAATATTTTCACATAAGGAGCAGAATCCAATGGGGCACTTATGCCCGGTCAATTCTCTTATGCACCACTGATTCTGTTGCACAAGCAGAGGGTCTCACCAATTCTCTTGCATGAACGGGACCCACTGCTTCCACAGTAGTGATTTGGGGCTTCCCAGAGGAAGCCCTGAAATGAGCAGAAACACTTGTTTCTCAGTTGGGACAGCTTGGCAGAACTCCCTTATGGAAGCTCCGCCAAACTGCCCCAATCCAGAAACAAGTGTTTTTGCTTGTTTCCAATTGCTCCTGAAAGAAACGCTATATTTCCCTTCCTCAAGCACTTGATCCTGCTTGAAGACAGGAACTGGTGGGGTGTAAGGGAATTGGTGGAGGCATAAGTGCCCTGCTGGATTCTGCCCAATATCTTACAGTAGAAAAAATATCAATAAGAATAAATAACTAACAAATATGTAAAGACTAGTGTTTCCCTCATCTTCTCAACAATATAACTTTCTTTTGCAGATAGCTGTTCTAACCAAATAGATTTAGAGCAGATTGGGGAAAAGATTTGTAGTAATAAAGATGCGTGGGAGTATATTTTATGCAAGACATCCAATATTCTATACTGAACTAATATAAGGGGAGATTTAATTCAAAGTTTTGTACATATAATATAAAATGTCAGTAAAGATGAGGCAGATATATTTAACACAAGATGATAAATACCTGTTGAAGATGTCAACAGAATTTTACTAATAGATTTCATATTTGATGGACTTTTTAAAAATCATTATTTTTTGCAATAAACAGCAGTTATAATTGAAAAGATCCTTTGGCAATAGAAAATATAGATAAACAGTTTCAAAAAGATTCTTCATTATTTCTGAAGCATTTGAGATCATAGGAATAAGGAAGTTGTAACACACAACACTCTGTGTGTGTGTGTGTGTGTGTGTTTATTCTGTTTTGTAAGTTTTGTAAGTTTTATTCTGTTTTGTAAGTTTTATTCTGATTATGCATTCTGATGTAATTATTTGTGAATTAAGTATTAACTTTAATTTTATTTTGTTATTACTGGTAAATTATAAAAAAACTTTTTTTAAGTTGGAGCTATAAAGTGTTGTCTGTCACTTTATAGCTCCAACTTAAAATGGATGATTGTGGATGTAAAAACTGCAAGTCAGTGAAAATGTAGTGGTTTGATGTATTATTTTTTATTACACAAACTTATATACCACTTCATAAAAGAATACAAAAGTGGTGAAGAGCATAAAAATCAGAGTATAAAATACAAATAACTCATTGCATGATCAGGAATTAGATAAAAGGCTGGGTTACTCTTCAGGGAAAGCCTGTGTAAAAAGATAAGTTTTAATTAAACACCTAAAACTCAAAACTTTAAGTGCTTGCCTAATATTTACAGGGAGTAAATTCCATAGCACAGGTGCTTTGACACTAAAAGCTTTATTTTGGGTGGTCAAACTTCTATTGAGTATTCTGCCTGATTATTAAGAGTAAATTCCACATATTAATAAAGTGCACACTAAAAAGAATCTTAGGATGCCAAGTGCAATCCTATGCATGTATACTTAGAAGGAAGCCCCATTGAGTTCAATGGCTTTAACTCCCTTGACAGTGTGTATAGGATTGCAGCTTAAACTTCACATACTATTTAAATACCAGTCTTCAGCTGACCTCTCGTAGGGTTTTCAGTACCAAAAATAACTCCAGATTAAAGGTAGTTGCAACTGAATGTGCTTTGGTTAATGGAGATTTCTCACTCTCGAAGCTTAACTACATTTCTATTTCCTTCAAAGCAAATTTTGTCTATTTGAGTGGAGCCTACTGCCAAGTAAAATGTTTAGGATCAGAGCATAAGATGGTGATACTCTGTCCTTAGTAGAAAATTAATTCATACATCTGTTGTTTGCTTGCTTTTGCCTCTTAAAATAATAGGTAAGAATTTAGAGATGCTAAAATTGTACACTTATTAAATATTGGAGGTTTTAACTCATTACCATGGCAACTGTTCACATCAGAATACTATTTTTCCCTCAAGCTATTTTAGTATCATTAAATCTCTGGTAATGCTTTATTATTTGCTATCTTTTAAGCCCATATGCATTTTAGTTTCTAATTTACTTAACAAATTATGTCTGACAAAAAGCGAAAACTTATAGCACAATAAACAACACTATTAATTACTCTGTGGAGCAAGGAGTCTCTCTGTCTGCAGTGCTATGCCTTCAAAATAATGGCACTGAGTAATTAAGTATGAATGTATTCTATTATTAGGGTAGATATCCTTCCCTTAAATTTGTTTATATTAAAAGGCAAAGGGAACCCACACTTCTTACATCTGTGATCTTCATTCTCCTAAAAAATGAGGCAAAGCAAAAGCGGTTTGTTTGTTTTTTAAGTCAGCAGCTTGATAGCATGTAAGAAAAACTATGTTACCATGGTAATGAAACTGTCAGTTCTCATACTCTACTCATTAGAGCATTAGAGGTAACCTTATGAAGAAAAAAGAGAAAGTCCTCAAAATGTAGGAAGGGCATCTGGTACAGAAGCATACATTTCTAGAAAGCTTGTATTCTTGGTTAACATTTAAGCTTAACAACATTTAATGATATGATATGCACTCATTGCTTAAGACGTTTCACCCACTTGCCTGGAATGCTTGCATGAGTAAAAAGGCTACCTGTAACAGCAAAACCATGAAAGCCAGGAGCTGATCTCGTTAAAATCAATGCAAATCTAGCATAACTCCACAGATTTCAGCTATGGCATGCCTAGAAATGCATACATGGGGAAAACATTCTGAACATTAATGCAAAAGCATGTCTGATCTTGCTTCAGCTGAAGTGAAATGCATTGAAAACTCTGGCATTGATCTCAATAGGAGCAATAGAAATGGATTAGGGGTTTTTGCTGAATATCAAATTAGTTAATGGGCAAATGGGCACAACTTGTAAATTGAATTACGGATTTCTGGATTCTTTCTTTCAACAGAGAAAAGATAGGCCAAAATAAAATAAAATAACATTAATTATAAAGGCCAAGTATTTTTTTTTTTTAACTCAGTAGCATTGTTTACCTTGAAGAGCCTCCAAGTAAATGTTATGTTCCATGCCTTTGTGAGTCATGCACCCCAAAGCCCTTTTTCTGTCGGTGACATATATCAATCCAATGCAAGTTATCATAGACAGTGATAGTTGGGGCACAATCCTATGCATATTTAGACAGAAAAAAGTCTTAAACTCCCAGAATTCCCCAGCAGCAGCATCACCTTCGGAACATGAAAGCCATTTTGTTTCTCTCTTCCCCATGCCCCCAGCTAAGGATGATGTAACCAAGCTCTGTGCCTGTGAGAGAAAGGCACTGCGGGTTTCCATTACGACTTCGAAAGAGTCAGAGGCCTAGCTTTGGGCTAGAAAAGCCCCTTTGGGGAAAGCAAAGGACTGAATCTCTCTCGGGATCTGGAGTGAGGCAGTGGGTTTGCTGTTCAAGTGTCTGTGTCCACTTATGCTGTATATTTGTAAATATACTCAAATATTACATGATGCCTTAAGGATGCGATCCTGTCAACTGCTCCCTCAATGACTGTAAGCCCCTGAACCAGGAGACTTACAACCACCCTATGCAGAGTGAGAGGAGCAGTGGAGGAAATTTTCACCTGCCTGTCCTCCTGCCTTGCATTTTTCACTACTGGGCTTTTTTGCTTCAGAGGCAGAAGGAAGGAGTTTGGACAATTTATATCTTGTCCTCTCCAGTCTCCTCCCTCCCTGCCCACTAAAAAAAAAATACCTTTCCCCCCTGTCTGAGGTCAAGCTTTCAACCCCAAAGGCCAACTGCTGCAGTTCTTTCCATGCTGGCTGCAAGGTGGTTGTAGCGGCGGGTTGGATCACCAATTCCCCCTTCTGAGGTTGGAATGCTGTCTCCGACCTTGGAGGGGGGACTCCCAACAATCCTATGGCCCCACAGACTCTGTCTAGGGGCCATAGGGTTGCTCTATAAGTGTCCAGCGAATCCTTCTTCCAAATGAAACCAAGCTTGGGTAAGTACTGTGCTCCCAGAGCTTCTCAACACTCAGAAGTGGAGTGGATGTCTTATTACTAATATGATGCCAATGCAGTGCACATATTTTGTGGTGGTGTCCAAGGCAGTTTCTCCAATAGCCAAACGTGCCCAGAAGCACCAAAGTATTGCCTACCTCTGTGTTATGGACTCTGCTGAGAATCTTCTGTGCTGTTCACTTCCATGTGCCTCTTCACATGTCTTGAAGCATCTGCAGCATGGCTCTCATTTCTCTGTTTCTGACTATAATTATCAGGTTATCAGACTTGTACCCTAATCATTTCCTATAGGTTGGCATACATCTTTCTCCATATGAATTGCAGTCATGTGGTTCCCCCACTGCTGGAGAAAACAGAAAGCTGCCTTATTTCAGGTCAGACTATTTGTCCATCAAGCTCAGTATTGCCTACTTTGACTGGCAGTGGCCCTCCCAGTTCTCCAGAAAAGGTCTTTCCAATCATCTCCTCCTGATTCTTTTAACTGTAGATGCCAAGGATGAACCAGGAACCTTCCACATGCGAAGGCCAAAGAGTATGCTCTACCACTGAGCTATGGGTTCTCCCTAGTTGTCCTTGGACCCTAGAAGAGACGTTCAGTTGACTGATCAGTTGACTGAGTAGCAGAGAATGCAAAATCTACACTTGATGGTCAGAGCAATGTTATCATCTCTTATCGTGTTAATAAGAGTAGGAAGTAAGGTGGGACTGATATACTGGCTGCTCTTCTGACAAAGGTGATGATGCCTGCAAAGGAGACCATCTTGTTGCTGTTTCCCCAACTGAAGAGTAGGGATATTTCTTTACAGGTTTCAGAAATGTCTATAGCATCCTTCCACAGAAATCCCCAGGGTGATTTACATAAATATATCTGTGTGCTGGGTAAAACATTTTTCTCCCCTCAGCAGCATAATTCTGTGTACAAAGGTGAAAATCCAGATATAAATCCTTTACAGAAAATTGTTTGTTTGTTTGTTTGTTTATTTTTATTTATTTCATTTCTATACCGCCCAGTAGCCGAAGCTCTCTGGGCGGTTCACAAAAATTAAAACCAAACACACAATAAAACAATTTAAAATATATAGAACATTAAAACCACAATATAACAATACAACCACAATAAAACCTAGCAGCAGTACAGGAATTTAAAATACAGATTTAAAACAGCAAAGATAAAAATTTAGAAAGCTACAATGCTAAAATGCCTGGGAACATAAAAAGGTCTTCACCTGGCGCCGAAAGGAGTACAATGTAGGCGCCAGGCGAACCTCACTAGGGAGCTCATTCCAGAGCCGGGGTGCCACAACAGAAAAAAGCCCTCCTCCTAGTAGCCACCTGCCTCACTTCCTTTGGCAGGGGCTCACGGAGGAGGGCCGCTGATGATGATCTCAAGGTCCGGGCATGCACATATGGGAGGAGGCGATCCCTCAGGTAACCTGGCCCCAAGCCGTTAAGGGCTTTAAATGTTAACACCAGCACTTTGAATCGGGCCCGGAAATGGACTGGCAGCCAGTGCAGCTGGAAAAGTACTGGCGTAATATGAGCTCGCAGGCCAGTCCCTGTTAACAATCTTGCTGCCCTATTTTGGACCAGCTGAAGTTTCTGGACCGTTTTCAAAGGCAGCCCCACGTATAACGCATTGCAGTAATCCAGATGAGAAGTTATCAGAGCGTGGATAACTGTAGCTAGGCTATCTCTGTCCAGATAAGGGCGTAGTTGGTATACCAGCCATTTATATGAATGGATTGCCCTTGCTAGATCGGGGAAAAGGAAGGTATACCATATTTTCAAAGCTATTTACCTGAGATGCCATGTGGTTACAAATTGTCTGAAAAAATGTCTGTTTCCCCCAACAATAAAATAGCTCAAATGGCCATTGGTGACCTCTGGGCTTTCAATCAGAGCAAAAATGTCAAAGGCCTCACTTTGGTCATGACTAAGGGATAGGGATGGGTGGATTACTTACCCCGTTCTGGGTGGAGGCATCTGCTGGGGGGGGGAGGCAATCCGTCCCTCCCCCCAGAATCATCCCCGGCCAGTTCTGCTCTGCAGCGAGACCACAGAGCTGCCGGCCGGGCCATCCTGCAGCTGGACTTCCGTCCGCTGTAGGGCTGTGGCCTCAAATGGCGTCTGGCATAGCAGGTGCCATTTGCGTCCCTGCATTAGCTGTGATAGGCTATGTATATATTTATGTAGCCTATGACAGCAAAGAGTATCAATGCAAATGGCGTAGCGGACGCCAATTTACCAAATACTTACGTAGCCTATCATGGCTAATGCAGGGAGGCAAATGGCGGCAGCAGACCGGGGCAGCCATTCGCGGCCACAGACTGGGGCAGTGGATGGACTGGATCGGCCGACGCCAGGTAGGGTCTGTCCCGGGAAAATTTTGCGGGGTGGTGGGGGGATTGCTCCATTCCACCACGGGCTCCGGCCTCATTGGAGTCCGTGGCGGAATTCTCTAACATCCCTACTAAGGTAGCTGTTTGGATTGTGGCTTTTGAGTTTAGTAATTACACAACAACCTTGGATCATACACATGCCAGTGAAAGAAAGAAAAGGAGTAAAGTAAAAGAAAGAATGTCATAACAAATTCTTTGTTCAGATCTCAAAGTTAACTCAGAGATCAGCCAGTGTTCCCAGATTCACTAATTTACTGTCTTGATAGCATATTATATGCTATCCCTTCTACTGTTTCTTTGCTTTCATATATTTCACCTCATGATTCCAGCAGCATGTGAAATGTAAAGCTTTTGTCACCTGGGAAGTTTGCAATAATTATTTTGATATTTTAATATAGGTATTGTTAAAACTCAAGAGTTATCTACACCTGTCCTTCCACTGGTTTTGATGCTTTTAAAGCCCTTTCTATGGCATATTGAAGAGCTGACTTCCTACTGATGCAGTGTGTTTGCATACTCATGCAATGGTTATAAATGGAGCTGCTTCTCAATTTATATGCAATTGACTATATGGCAGAGTTGCTAAACACATTCAATTTATGATAAGCAGTAAAGAAATCTTTGTTTCAGTCCAGTGGCTAATAAAATTACAGCAACTGAGAAAACAGAAAATAACTTGACTGCTAGGAAAGTGTCTCCGATCTAACCTTCACCTTAAACTTGCTACTCCAATTTAACTGCAAGTGAAATTTGAAATGGACTCATGAGTTCCTTCTGAAGTTCTGAGTCAAAATATTTCAGGAATCATAGAAATGGAAGGGGACTTGTAGGTCATCTATTCCAATCCCTTCTTGATAAAGAAAACTGAAAGCTAAAGAATCCCCAGCATGGTAGAGTACCTCTAGGTAACTGGTTCCATTGTGGAACT
Organism: Heloderma suspectum; assembly: GCF_057233095.1. Classification (NCBI taxonomy): domain Eukaryota; kingdom Metazoa; phylum Chordata; class Lepidosauria; order Squamata; family Helodermatidae; genus Heloderma; species Heloderma suspectum. The sequence goes on from NC_139458.1 coordinate 89,870,065, forward strand.
ATTCTTATCAAGAACTTTTTCCTACTGTTCAACCAAAATCTAACCTCCTGTAACTTAAGCCCATTAGATTTAGTCCGGCCATCTGGGGCATCAGAGAAGAAGTCTATGTCCCTTTCTTTGTGACAGCCCTGTAGGTATTTGACACGAACTATCATGTCACCCTTCAGTCTTCTCTTTTCCAGGCTAAGCATTCCCCATTACTTCAACTTTTTCCTCACATGATTTGGTTTCCATACCACTGGCCATCTGCATTGCCCTGCTCTGAACCTGTTCCAAGTTGCCTGTATCCTTAAGGGAGTCAAAGGAAGTCAAATGATTAGCAGAATCTCTCTCTCTCTCTCTCTCTCTCTCTCTCTCTCATAAATATACAGAGGGAGGGAGGGAAAGAAAGAGAGAGAGAGAGATCCTGCTAAACTTTTGGTTTCCCTTGAAATTCCTTTAAGGATATAGACAAATTGGAAATGTGTGTGGGGGCAGGGAGGCAGTTGTACATCCCTAGATGGTAACATGATACCAAAATCTGAAGTGAAGTTGGGAGGTATTCCTCAGAGAAAAACATGAAAACATGAGGCCAGCCAAAGTAGTTTCAATAGGACTAGATACATTTTTCAGGGGTGGGGTCACACATCACTGCTTTATCTCTTCGCCTCACTGAACTGCTTTAAGGCCTTCAAATGAAATATTTTCCCTCTTCAGAAGCCTCCTCAATTCTTTTTTGAAAATACTATTTTTGACATGATACAGTTCTCTCACAGGCCTGTGGGACTAACTAAACACATTCCCCCAGTGAAGTTCAGTAAAAGAAACATCTCTAACATTATTGTGTTCAACATTTCCCTACCTCGTGGCTGCTGGCATGCAATGAGGGAAATACATAAGAACATAACAACGTAAGAAGAGCCATGCTGGATCAGACCAAGGGTCCCTCTAGTCCAGCATTCTATTTGCACAGTAGCCAACCAGTTGTTGACCAGGAATGAACAAGCAGGGCATGAGCACAACAGCACCCTCTCACCCATGTTCCCCAGCAACTGGTGTACATATGCTGACTTCCTCTGGTACTGGAGGTAGCACATATCCATCAGGACTGGTAGCCACTGATAGCCTTTTCCGCCAGGAATTTGTCTAACCCCCTTTTAAAGCTATCCAAACTGGTGGCCATCAATACATCCTGGGGTAGCGAATTCCATAGCGAATTCCCCCACCCACAGGTACTTAAGGCGGGGCTGCCAGAGGCTGCTCGGGAAGGAGCCTGGGGAAGGAGAACCAGCCAGCAGCTGCACCGGGTGGATCCTGAGCCTGCTTCTGCCCCCGCCCACAGGTACTTAAGGCGGGGCTGCCAGAGCCTTCTCAGGAAGGAGCACTTAGCATCGCACTTGGAGTTGCATAGGATCTGAAGACATACCCACCAGCCTCTCCAGAGACACCAGCAGCCACAATACCAGCAGCAAATAGCAGCAGCGAAAAAGAGGGCAGCAGCTTTAAAGACAAGGGGAAAGGGGCATACGTGGACTTTATCTGCTCCTTCTTAGCTGCTGTTCTCTTTTATCTCTTATCTTTTATATTCTTTTAAACTGTTGTGCATTTTTTACCCTAACATTTTAATATGTGCCTGGGAGGACTACTGGGCAACTCAGGGGGTCGGGGAGGTGCCACCATAACTGTGGTCACAGGCAGGGGGAGGTATGGTGTTGGGGGATTAACAGGCCAGCTGAGGAGAAGAGGGGCTAGATACCTTACAGTTGTCCCCTCTTCTGGTTCTTCCCCCAACCTGATGGTTCCTGGCAGCCTTACCAGTCTGCCCTCGGGTCTGGTGGTGCTGCTGCTGAATGCCAGGTCGGCCCAAAATAAAATCTCCCTCATCCATGATCTGATTATGGATGAGGGGGCTGACCTGGCATGTATTACTGAGACCTGGGTGGGGGAACTGGGAGGGGTCACTCTCTCCCAGCTGTGCCCTCCTGGGTACTCGGTGCAGCACCAACACTGACTTGAGGGTCGGGGAGGGGGGTGTTGCCGTGGTCTATAGGAATTCAATCTCCCTCTCCAGGCTTCCTGCTCATTCAAGTGCAGATCTGGAGTGTTTGTACCTTGTGTTGGGTACCCGGGACAGATTAGGGATTCTGTTGGTGTACCACCCACCCCGCTGCCCATCAGACTCCCTGCCTGAGCTGACGGAGGTGGTCTCGGACTTGGTGTTGAGGACCCCCAGGATGATGGTCCTGGGGGATCTCAACTTCCATGCCGAGGCTACTGTATCCGGGGTGACTCAGGACTTCATGGCCGCCATGACAACCATGGGGCTGTCCCAACATGTCATCGGCCCAACGCATATAAAAGGACACACGCTTGATCTGGTTTTCTCGACTGGGCAGGAGGATAGTGATCTGAAAATGGAGGAATTAACATCTGTCCCTTTGTCATGGTCAGATCACTTCCTGCTGAGGTTTAGATTTCTGGCGGCCTTTCCCCTCTGCAAGGGTGGGGGACCTATTAAAATGGTCCGCCCCCGGGGATTAATGGATTCCGATGGATTCCAGAGGGGTCTGGGGGATTTTCCTGCTGGTATGACTGGTGCTCCTGTCGAAGCCCAGGTCGCTCTGTGGAACGCAGAGATGACTCGAGCAGTTGACACGATCGCGCCCAAGCACCCTCTCCCTCTGAGCAGAGCCTGGCCAGCTCCTTGGTATACACCTGAGCTGAGGGCAATGAAGCAAGAGGGGAGACGGCTAGAACGCAGGTGGAGGAAAACTCATGCTGAGTCTGACCGAACACAGGTAAGAGCCCACTATCGAGCCTACTCTGTGGCGGGGAGGGTGGCAAAGAGACAGTTCTTTTCCACCAGCATTGCATCTTCTCAGTGTCATCCAGTGGAGCCGAAATTCAGGCCGGGGAGGAGGCTTCCCACCTCGCCCGGCCGCGAACGCGAAAGTTTAAAAAAAAAAACAAACGCCTCCTGATAGGCTACGTGACGATTGACGTAGCCTATCACGGCTGACTTTGCAAATCTAGCCGTGATAGGCTACGTGAATCATCACGTAGCCTATCAGGGGGCGTTTTTGTTTTTGTTTTCTTTGATTGCAATGGCGGCGGCGGTGGCAGCCGGTCGAAAGACCGGCTGCCGCTCCCGCCCCGCTCGAACACCCGCCGAACCGCCGGCTGGACCCACCGCCAGGATGGACATTCGGTGAAGGTAAGTCCCGTCCCGGGGGGGGGGCGGGGGGCGGGGGGGTTCAGAGGATTTCTCCCCGAAACTTGTTCGGGGGGCCGAACACGTTGGCGCTCGGCCCCCCGAAGTTTCGGGGAGAAATTCTCCGCCATCCCTAATGGCAATTGTGCCATGGGGTTCCACAGGGCTCTATTTTATCCCCCATGCTGTTTAACATCTACATGAAACTGCTGGGGGAGGTTATCTGGAGGTGTGGGCTGAGGTGCCATCAATATGCAGATGACACCCAGCTCTACCTCTTTCTCATCAAAACCAGGTGAGGCAGTGGCTGTTCTGAATCAGTGCCTGGGCACGGTAATGGACTGGATGAGGGCTAATAAACTGAAACTCAATCCAGACAAGATGGAGGTACTGTTAGTGGGTGGTTCGTCTGCCCGGCTAGGTGATATTCAACCTGTTCTGGAGGGGGTTGCACTCCCCCTAAAGGATCAGGTTCGTAGTTTGGGGGTGCTTTTGGATCCAGAACTGTCACTTGAGGCACAGGTGAACTCAGTGGCATGGAGCACTTTTTATCAGCTTTGGCTGGTATACCAACTACGCCCTTATCTGGACAGAGATAGTCTAACTACAGTTATCCATGCTCTGATAACTTCTCGTCTGGATTACTGCAATGCGTTATACGTGGGGCTGCCTTTGAAAATGGTCCGGAAACTTCAGCTGGTCCAAAATAGGGCAGCAAGATTGTTAACAGGGACTGGCCTGTGAGCTCATATTACGCCAGTACTTTTCCAGCTGCACTGGCTGCCAGTCCATTTCCGGGCCTGATTCAAAGTGCTGGTGTTAACATTCAAAGCCCTTAATGGCTTGGGGCCAGGTTACCTGAAGGATCATCTCCTCCCATATGTGCCTGCCCGGACCTTAAGATCATCGTCAGCGGCCCTTCTCCGTGAGCCCCTGCCAAAGGAAGTGAGGCAGGTGGCTACTAGGAGGAGGGCTTTTTCTGCTGTGGCACCCCGGCTCTGGAATGAGCTCCCTAGTGAGGTTCGCCTGGCGCCTACATTGTATTCCTTTCGGCGCCAGGTGAAGACCTTTTTATTTTCCCAGGCATTGTAGCTTTCTAAATTTTTATCTTTGATGTTTTAAATCTGTATTTTAGACTCCTGCACTGCTGCTAGATTTTATTGTGGTTGTATTGTTATATTGTGGTTTTAATGTTCTATATATTTTAAATTGTTTTATTGTGTGTTTGGTTTCAATTTTTGTGAACCGCCCAGAGAGCTTCGGCTATTGGGCGGTATAGAAATTAAATAAATAAATAAATAAATGCATAAATTTGTAGACCTCTATCATGTTCCTCCTTACCCTCCTTTTGTCCAAGCTAAACAATCCCAGCTGTTGACTTGTAACCTTCCCTCCAGTGCCTTGACCATTTTAGTTGCCCTTTTCTGCACTTTTTCCAGCTCTACAATGTCTTTTTTTAGGTGTGGTGACCAGAACTCTACACAGTATTCCAAGTGTGGTCACACCATAGATTTCTATAGGGGCAGTATGATATTGGCAATTTTATTCTCAATTTCTTTTCTAATTATGCCTAACATGGAGTTTGCTTTTTTTACAGCAGCTGCACACTGGGTTGACATCTTCATGGAGCTGTCAACCACAACCGCAAGATCTCTTTTCTGGTCAGTCACTGCTAGCTCAGGTCCCAGCAGGCTGTACTTGAAGTTGGGACTTTTTGCCCCAACATGCATCACTTTACAGTTGCTTACATTGAACTGCATTTGCTGTTTAGATGCCCATTCTTCCAATCTGGAGAGTAGGGATGGCGGAGAATTTCTCCACGAATCTCCGGGAGGCCAAATGCCAATGCATTCGGCCCCCCGAAATTGGTGGTGAAATTCTCAGCGACCCCCCCCCCCGGGATGGGACTTACCTCCTTCGAATGCCCCTCTAGGCGGCGGGTCCCGGTGGTGTTTCGGCGGCGTTTTGGCGTGCGTGGGGGTGGCGGCCAGTCTTCTGACCAGCTGTTGCTGCCGCCATTACAAAGTAAAGTAAAAAAAAAAACACGTGATAGGCTACGAGTGGACAGATCCTTTTAGATCTCTTCACAATCCCTTTTTGTTTAACCACCCTAAATAATTTGGTGTCATCTGTAAATTTGGCCACTTCACTGCTCACTCCTAATTCCAGATCATTTATGAACTGGTTGAAAAGCATTGGTCCGAATGCAGACCCCTGTGGGACCCCACTATTTACTTCCCTCCATTGGGAGAATTTACCATTTATTCCTGCTCTCTGTTTACTGATCTTTAACCAGTTACTGATCCATAAAAGGACCTGTCCTCTTATTCCACGACTGCTAAGTTTGCTCCGGAGTCTTTGGTGAGGGACTTTGTCAAAAAACATTTGGAAGTCCAAGCAAACAATGTCTACTGAATCACCCCTGTCTACATGTATAGTGACACTCTCAAAAGAACTCTAAAAGATTAGTGAGACAGGACCTACCTGAGCAGAAGCCATGTTGATTCTTTTTTCAGCAGGGCTTGTCCTTCTATATGCTTACTAATTTTATTTTAATTTTAATAATGCCTTCAACCAATTTATCTGGAACAGACTAACTGGCCTGTAATTTACTGGATACCCCAGATCCCTTTTTGAAAATTGGTGTTACACTGGACATCTTCCAGTCCTCTGGTACAGACGCTGATCTTAGGGACATGATGCATATTTTGGTAGAAGGTCAGCATTTTCATATTTGAGTTCTTCAAGAAATCTAGGATGGATCCCATCTGGGCCTGATGTTTTATTTGCTTTCAGTTTATCAATAAAGTTGAGAACTTCATCATTTGTTACCACTATTTGCCTCGATTCCTCAAGACTCCCTTCTTGAAAACATAAGTTAAGGCACAGATATCTATCCTATATTTTCTGCAGTGAAGACAGATGAAAATAATTAATTCAGCTTCTCTGCCATCTCCTTGTCCTCCTTCAGTACTCCTTTAACTCCATTGTCGTCCAATGGTCCAACTGCCTCCCTAGCTGGTTTTCTGCTTCTATTTAAATAGTTATTGAATGTTTGCCTTGATGTTGCTAGTGATATGTTTCTCAAAATGCTTTTTTGCATCTCTTATTGTTTGTTTGCATCGCCTTTGTGCAAGATTGTGCTGCTTTTTTATTTTCCTCATGTGGGCACAGAGATGTATGGATCCCCTTACCTGGGGTCCGTCGGGGGGTCCACAGGTGGGGGGAGGCAATCCTGTCCTCCCCCCAGAATCCTCCCTGGTCGGCTTCACTCCACGGGGAGTCTGCGGAGCTGGCTCCGGCGGCTGCCAGACTTCCAGCCACAGCCGGTCTGTGGACACAAATGGTGTTCGGTGTAGGGGAAGTCATTTGCATCCCTGTCATTGGCCGTGATTGGCTACATAAATATTTACATAGCCAATCAGGGCCAATGGCAGGGATGCAAATGGCGTCCGCTACGCCAGACGCCATTTTGTTCTGCAGCCCGGCAGCGGATGGCTGCAAAACAAAGACGGCAACTCGGACCAGCTGTCGCCAGGTAGGTTGCGTCCCGGGGGGATTTCGGGGGGGTAGTCTGTTCCTCCACGGACTCCGGGGGGCTGGATTCCAAAGAATCCAGCCTCATTGGAGTCCGTGGTGGATTTCTCCACCATCCCTACTTGGGCAAGACTTCTATTTTCTGAAGGAAGCCCTCTTTTCTGTAATAGCTCCCTGAACACTGCTCATTAACCATGCCAGCAAGCTCTTGGACTTGGTGGTACCTTTCCTAACCTGAGGTATACATTTAGGCTAGGCTTCTATTATTGTGGTTTTGAGTAATGTCCAAGCAGTTTGAAGGGATTTAATAATCTTGACTCCCCCTTTTAACATCCTTTTCATCAGTTCCCTCATTTTTAGGGATGTACGAAGCCTTTACCTTGCCTTCCACTGGGGGTCCACCGAGGGGGCGGTGGCGATCCATTCCTCCCCCCCAGAATCCTCGCTGGCCGGCTCCGCAGCAATTCTGCAGAGCCGCCAGCCAGCTCTGAAGTGCCAGTGATACGGCCACCATGCCGTATCGCTGGCTGAAGGGGACGTGACATACTGCGGCCACAAATGGCATCCAGCCAGGATGCCATAAAGGCCATAAAGGCCTTGTAAATGGCTACATTTACCTTAAACTAAGGCCTTTACAGCCGCAAATGGTGTCCCGGATGCCATTTGTGGCCACAGTACATCCCCTTCAGCCAGCGATATGGCATGGCAGCCGTATCACTGGCAATCACAGGGGGAGTCCGTGGTGGAATTCTCCACCATCCCTACTCATTTTAGGGAAGTTTCCTCTTTTGAAGTCAAATGTGACTGTGTTGGACTTCCTGGGCAATTATCCACTTAAATATATATTAAATCTGATACCACTGTGATCACTATTTCCAGTTGGATTAATTACATTTACATCTCATACTAACTAGGTCCTGGGTGACACCATTTAGTGTCACTTTCCCTCTGGTCCTTTCCATGACCAAATGTTTTAGGGCACAATCATTTGGGGCATTGAGAAATGTAACCTCTTTGTTGTGGCTGGAACATGCATCTATCCAATCAATGTGGGGGTAATTGAAGTGGCCCGTTATTACAACACTTCCTTGTTTGGAAGCCTCCCTGATTTCCTTTTCCATCTCAAGGTCACTCTGAGCAGACTTTCTGGTCTGGGGGATGATAGCATGTTCCTAGCACTAAATTAGTTTTGGAGCCTGGTATTGTCACCCACAGTGCTTCTGTGGAAGAGCCTACCCCTTTTAGGTGTTCTAGTCTGCTCAACACTATGCTCTCTTTGATATAGAGGGCAACACCTCCCCCAGTAGGCCCTTCCCTGTCCTTCCTATAGAGTTTATATCCAGAGATGACCGTATCCCACTGGTTCTCTCCACTCCACCAGGTTTGTGTAATGCCCATTATAGGCTTTCCTTTAAAATCAAGCACTCCAAATCTCCCATTTTGGCTCACAGGCTTCTAGCATTTTCATAAAAACACCAATACATGGTGTCCCTCCCCAGATGCATCTGGCATGTGCATCTTTTGCTTTGGGACATTGGCTCCTTTGATTGGCTATTATGTTCTACCGTGTGCTCCTGGCCTATTTTCTCCCCTTCTACATTTGGGTAATCAAAAACATTTTCATCTTCATCCCTTTGGGATGATTTAACCTGAGCCAGATGCTTCTCAGCTCCTGTCAGCTTTCCCCCAGGGTTTAGTTTAAAAGCTGTTATGCCACCCTTTTTATGTTTAGTGTGAGCAATCTGGTTCCATTTTGGTTCAAGTGGAGTCTGTCCCTCTTGTACAGGTCCAGCTTGTCCCAAAACATTCCCTAGTGCCTAACAAATCTGAATCCCTCCTCCCTGCACCACTGTCTCATCCATGCATTGAGACTCCTCAGCTTTGCATGTCTATCTGGCCCTGCACTTGGAACAGGTAGCATTTCTGAGAAAGCCATCTTGGTGGTCCTGGATTTCAACCTCCTACCTAGCAACCTAAATTTGGCTTCCAGGATCTCATAACTACATTTCCTCACATTGTTGGTACCAACATGGACCACAACCACTGACTCCACTACCAGGCTATCCAGACAGCACATGATAATGGCAACCTTCACACCAGGCAGGCAATTCACTATCCGGTCAACGTGTCCATCACAAACCCAGCTGCCCATGTGTCTAATGATTGAATCTCCCACTACCACAATCCCCTCTCCCCGCAAAGACACATCCTCAGTGCGAGAGGATATTTGTTCATCTTCCGAGGAATGGGTCCCTTCTAAGGGATTATTTCCCTCTTCATCAGAATGATGCCCTCCTTCCCTGGGACCTGCATTTTCCATGACAGCAGAGGAGCTGTCACCCTGGGAGTGTGACACAGGTAATAGGTCCCTGAAGGTCTCATATGTCAACCTCTCTGCCTCTCTTAGCTTCTCTGGGTCAGCAACCTTGGCCTCAAGGGAACGAACTTGTTCCCTGAGAGCCAGGAGCTCATTACACCGAGCACACAGCAACAACTTCTGCCTAGAAGATAGATAGTTGTACATGTGGCACTCAGTGCAATACACTGGATAGCCCTCAACCCCCTGCTGGCTTTCTACCTTCATAACTGTTTTTTTTATTTGGGTGTGTTTTCCCTGGAAAACTTAGTTTTTTTACTATGAGAAAGTGGGAAAAATATTTATAGTTATTCATTTGAAGTTACTTACTGTTAGTATGGACTAGGGAGGAAAGTGTCAACTGCCCTGGCTTCCTCACCCTGTTGCTAAACTCACACAGTTGCGTAACTCACTTCTTTGCTGACGCTTTGTTACTGAAGCTGAGACGCTTTGTTTTCCTTGTGTTTGGAAAGGACTCCTTGTGTTTGGAAAACTGGCTCCCTCACAAGCGTGCCTCCTTATACAGATTGGTCCAATCTGCAGTGAATCTGATTTGAGGGGAGAGGAGGAGCCGGGAGGGGGAATTGAGCCTTGGAACATCTCTAGGTGCTAATAGGGCTGAACTTTTAACCCAGCAGTTTGTTTCCTTGCTTTTTACGTTTTGTTCTTTGGCACCCCACCATTCTCAATTACTATTCCTTCCCTTCCTATGTTTCAGCTCTCTATATTCTTATTAAAAAACAAAGAATACAAAAAACAAAACAAAAATCAGAACCCCTGTTCTATTCTGTTAGGCTTTAGTGTTATTTCCCTTCCCATCACCCCTTAGTTTGTAGGTAGTTATCTCTTTCTATATCTGCTTTTCTTTTGGTCTTTTGTGTGTGTGAGAGCTGTGTGAGTGCAGCACACACATTGTTGTGCACAAGCAAACAGTGTGTGGCCAAAGCAGTACCCTAATACACAGTCCAATATATACTGTGGAGCAAAGAAGTACACAATACACATAATATGAAGCACCATCACTTTTGCTGATTTTCCAAGACACTTTGCCTGTCACGTGTTTTCCCTTGTGTACATCAAATGACCATAAGAAGAATATGATCAGGCTAAGCCATATAGATATATTTTTTAAATGTGTGCTTCATCTTACCCTTCCTGGGGAAAAGGGCTGCCAAAATGATCAGAGGGCTGGAACAACTGCTCTATAAAAGGCTTCAGTGATGGGGCTATTTAATTTAGAAGGAAATAGGGATGTCAGAGGATTCTGCCAGAGTTCCCCCCAAAATCCGTGGTGGAACAGAGCTCCCCCGCCCCACCACCCCGCGAAAGGCATGCAAAACTAGGGATGTACGAAAGTAACTTACGTTTTCAAAGGGTGACATTCGCAGTGAGGGGGAGGTGCTCCGTCCCTCCCCCTGAAATTCTGTCCGGCCATCTCCGGTCTGTGGAGATTCTGCAGCGCTGCCAGCTGGGGCCACCCACAGCTGGACATCCAGCCACTGGGCAGCCTGCAGGAACGCAAATTGCAGCTGCCGTAGATGCTGCCATTTGTGTCCCTGTATTTTGTCATGATAGGCTACGTAAATATTTACATAGCCTAGCATGGCAAAAACCCCACAAAAAACAGTGAATGCAAAAGGCAGCGGCTATGGCGGCCACCATTTGTGTTCCCCCCCCTTTTTTTTTTTGGTCATTTTAGCCTACATAAATATTTACATAGGCTAAAACGGAGGAAAAAAGGGAACTCAAATGGTGGCCACCATAGCCGCCACCATTTGCGTTCCCTTAGTTTTGCCATGATAGACTACGTAAATACTTACATAGCCTATCACGGCTTCCACAGGGATGCAAATGTCGTTAGACGCGGCCACCATTCGCAAGTCGGCATGGATGGCAGCAGGCAGGTGATCTGTTCCGGGCCCATTTTGCAGGGTGGAGGGGCGGGGGGGCTTCGTTCCACCACAGATTTCAGGGGGCCGAATGCACTGGCATTAGGCCTCGCCAAGATCTGTGGTGGAATTCTCTGACATCCCTACGCAAAACTAGGGGTGTACGAAACCCACTTACCTTGCTCCGCCGGGTTCCACTCGGGGGGGGAGTCACTCCATCCCTCCCCCCGGAATCCTGTCGTAGCTGCCATCATTTGCATCCCTTTCTTTCGCCGTGATAGGATACGTAAAAATTTACGTAGCCTATCATGGCAGGGAGAAAACCCGAGCATATGCAAATGGCGGTAGCCGCCACAATTTGCATATGCTGTGGTTTTTCCCCCTGCCATGATAGGCTACGTAAATACTAATGCATCCTATCATGGCTAACACAGGGACGCCATTTGCATCCCTGCGGAGGCCGTGATAGGCTACGTAAATATTTACGTAGCCGCCGCCATTTGCGTTCCAGTTTTTTTGCTGTGATAGGATACATAAATATTTACATAGCCTATCACGGCGAAAGACAGGGGCACAAATGGCCGCTATGCCATTTGCGGCCCTGTTTTTTTGTTTTTTGTTTTGCTGTGATAGGCTACATAAATATTTACGTAGCCTATCTAGGGATGGCGGAGAATTCCACCACAGATTTCAGTGAGGCCGAATGCACTGGCATTCGGCCCCCCGAAATCTGTGGCGGAATGGCCTGCCACCCCCTCGCCCCCCTGCAGATCCCCCCCGGGTTGAGACTTACCTTGGGGGGATGTTGCGGATGGTGGCAGCTCCAGTGGCAGCTTCGGCGGTGGCTGGTCTTCCGACCGGCTGCCATGGCTGCCATTTGCAGTCTAGTCTTTTTTTCTTTCTTTTTTTACCCGGATGTGATTGGCTACATAAAGACTTTGGTAGCCTATCACGTCTGGGTATAAAAAAAAAAAAAAAGGCATACGCAAATGGCAGCAGCTATGGCAGCCACTATTTGCATTCCTTATTTTTCGCCTTTTTAGTCTATGTAAATATTTACGTAGATTATTACGGCAAAAATAAAGGGGAATGCAAATAGCGTAGTGGGTGCCTATGTAAATATTTACGTAGGCTAAAATGGCAAAAAAAAAGGAATGCAAATGGCGGCCGCCGTAGCCAGCGCCATTTGCATATGCATGGGTTTTTTTACTTTGCCGTGATAGGCTACGTACATATTTATGTAGCCCATCACAGTTCAATACAGGGATGCAAACGGCGGCGGCTACGGCAGCCACCATTTGCGTCCCTGCTGCCCAGCGCACATCCCTAGAAGGAAAGCAAATAAGAGGGGGAGATTTGTAAAATTATATGGGGTAGAGAAAGTGCAGCAGTGCAGTTAATAAATAAGTAAAATATTCCAATAAAAGTAAAAAAAAAAAAAAAACGCCCCCGTGATAGGCTACGTGACGATTAACGTAGCCTATCACGGCTAGATTTGCAAAGTCAGCTGTGATAGGCTACGTAAATCATCACGTAGCCTATCACGGGTGACTTAAAAAAAAAACAGGGGCGTTTTTTTTTTAAACTTTTTATTTCGCAGCCGGGCGAGGCGAGGCGCCTCCTCCCCGACCTAAATTTCGGCCGAGCGAGGCGGGAAGCCTCCCCCCCCGGCCTGAATTTCGGCCGGGAGAGGCGGGAAGCCTCCCCCCCTGGCCTGAACTTCGGGGGGAGAGCAGCGAAGCACCTCCCCCCCACCACGAAAAGCTGCGAGACCAGGTAAGTGGCTTTCGTGCACTCCTACTTCCAAAGTATTAGCGATCCCGCCCAATTTGGTGTCATCTGCAAATTTGATCAGCATTCCCTGCATCTCCTCCTCCAAGTCATTCATAAAAATGTTGAAGAGCACTGGGCCCAGGACTGAGCCCTGCAGTACCCCACTCTTTACCTCTCCCAGTTTGAGAAGGTCCCTTTGATAAGCACTCTTTGATTCCGATTCTGTAGCCAACTGTGGATCCACCGGATCATTGTTTCATGTAGCCCACTTTGAGCTAGTTTGCTCATCATCATGGGGCACGTTGTCGAAAGCTTTGCTGAAGTCGAGGTATATGATGTCTACAGCATTTAGGGATGGCGGAGAATTTCTCCACGAATCTTGGGGAGGCCGAATGCCAACGCATTCGCCCCCCCGAAATTGTTGGTGAAATTCTCCGCCACCCCCCGCCATGCCCCGGGATGGGACTTACCTCCCTCGAATGTCCTTCTCGGCGGCGGGTCCCGGCGGGAGTTCAGAGGCGGTTCGTCGGGGGCGGGGGTGGCGGCTGGTCTTCCGACCGGCTGCCGCCGCCGCCATAACAAAATAAAGTAAAAAAAAAAACACCACACCCATGATAGGCTACATAACGATTTACGTAGCCCCTCTCGGCTAGATTTCCAAAGTCAGCCATGATAGGCTACGTAAATTGTTACGTAGCCTATCACGGGTGACTTTGAAAAAAAAAAGCGCGTACGCAAATACCATTGCCCTTATTTTCGCCGTAGTCTACATAAATCTTTACGTAGACTACCGGGACCAAATAAGGAACGCTAATGGCGGCGCGCATGGGCGCCGCTATTTGCGTACGTGCTTTTTTTTTTCAAAGTCACCCGTGATAGGCTATGTAATGATTTATGTAGCCTATCACGGCTGACTTTGGAAATCTAGCCGTGATAGGCTACGTAAATCATTATGTAGCCTATCACAGGTGTGTGTGTGTGTTTTTCACTTTTGTATTTCGCGGCCGGGGAGACAGGGCACTTCTCCTCGGCCTGAATTTCGGCTGGGCGATGCGGGGCGCCTCCCCCCCCCGGCCTGATCTTCCGGGGGAGAACCAAAGCACCTCCCCCGCACCGCGAAGCAAGCTGCAGGACCAGGTAAGTGCCTTTCGTCCATCCCTAACAACATTCCCACGGTCCACAAGGAAGGTTACTTGATCAAAAATGAGATCAGATTTGTCTGGCAGGACTTGTTTTTGACAAATCCATGTTGACTTCGAGTAATCACTGCATTGTTTTCAATGTGCTTCCAGATGGATTGCTTGATCATCTGCTCCAGAATTTTCCCAGGGATTGATGTCAGACTGACTGGTCTGTAGTTCCCAGGTTCCTCCTTTTTACCCTTTTTGAAGATAGGGACCACATTAGCCCTCCTCATATGACACTTCACTCATCCTCCATGATTTCTCAAAGAGAGTAGACAGTGGTTCTGAGAGCTCTTCTGCCAGTTCCTTTATTACTCTAGGGTGCAGTTCATCTGGCCCTGGAGATTTGAACTCATTCAAAGTAATTAGGTGTTCCTTGACCATATGCATATCGATCTCAACCTGCAATCCTGCCCCTTCAGCCTGTACTTCGCCTGTGCCGGGGCGGTCATAGACCCTCTTTTGGGAAAAGACTGAGCCAAAGTAGGAATTGAGCACTTCTGCCTTTTCTTTGTCATCTGTTATCATTTTGTCATCCTTATTTAATAGCTGAACCACAATCTCTTTCCTCTGTCTTTTACTATGCACGTAGCTGAAGAAAGCCTTTTTGTTGCTTTTAGCATCCCTCGCTAACCTCAGCTCATTCTTAGGGATGGCAGAGAATTCCGCCATGGATCCCGGTGAGGCCGAATGCCAGTGCATTCGGCCCCCCCGAAATCTGTGGCAGAATGGCCTGCCACTCCCCCGCCGCCCCGCGGATCCCCCCCCGGGACGAGACTTACCTGGGGTGGATCTTCCAGGCAGCGGTGGCTCTGCCGGCGGGAGCTGCGGCAGCTGGTCTTCTGACCGGCTGCCGCCGCCACCATTTACAGTCTTGGTAAAAAAAAAAAAAAGACATGATAGGCTACGTAAAGATTTACGTAGCCTATCATGGCTGGGTGGGTTTTAAAAAAAAACAGACGTGATAGGCTACGTAAATCTTTACATAGCCTATCATGGCTGGTTGGGATTAAAAAAGCAAACAAACCCACGTATGCAAATGGCGGTGTCTATGGCCGCCACCGTTTGCGTTCCTTCTTTTTGGCCATCTTAATCTGCGTAAATATTTACGTAGTCTATGATGGCGAAAATAAAGGGGAACACAAATAGCGTAGTGGGCGCTATTTGCGTCCACTTTTGATTCTCCGTTTTAGCCTACGTAAATATTCCCCTATGACGGGGAATCAAAAAGGGACGCAAATAGCGCCCGCTACGCTATTTGCGTTCCCCTTTATTTTCGCCATCATAGACTACGTAAATATTTACACAGATTAAGACGGCCAAAAAGATGGAACGCAAATGGCGGCAGCCATAGCCGCTGCCATTTGCGCATGCGGGTTTTTGGTTTTTTGTTTTACCCAGAGCCCTCCGCGGCCAGAAATCCGGCTGCGGACGGCTCTGGCCTGGCTGGGCCTGGATGGCTGCTCCGCGGAGCTGCCGCGGAGCACAGCCGGCTGTTTGAGGATTCCGGGGGAGGGACGGAACGCCTCCCCCCCCCATAAACATAATCTGCGAACAAGTAAGTCACTTTCGTACATCCCTACTCATTCTCAGCTTTAGTCTTCCTGACACCATCCCTGCAATCCTGTGCTACCTGCCTGTACTCTTCCTTTGTTACTTGGCCTTTTTTCCACTTCCTATATGTGTCCTTTTTTGTTTTCAGGTCATCCCTAAGCTTTCTGTGAAGCCACTTTGGCTTCTTCTGTTGTCTTCCACCTTTTCTTCTTGTTGGAATTGTTTGTAATTGTGCCTTGAGAATTTCCTTTTTTAAAAGCTCCCACCCATCTTGGACTCCTTTTCTCGTTAGAGTCACTTGCCATGGGACCTTACTGATCATTATTCTGAGTTTATGAAAATCAGCTTTCCTAATATCAAGTGTACGCGTTTGACTACACTCGGCTTTTGCTTCCCTTAGAACCAAGAACTGAAGTATAACTGAAGTCGCTTTCCCCCTCAGTTCCTGTAACTGCTACTTTAAAATTCTTGGTTTAGAATGTATAAAAAGCAGATTGAGAAGAAATTGTTGGTTAGACATGGATAGGGGTGGATGAAAGTCACTTACCTTTCGTCGAAGGTTATTTGCGGTGGGGGGGAGGCACTTCGCTGCTCCCCCCGCGAAGTTCAGGCCGGGGGGGAGGCTTCCCGCCTTGACCCGGCCGAAATTCAGGCCGGGGGGAGGCTTCCTGCCTCCCCCCGGCCGAAATTCAGGCCGGGGAGGAGGCTTCCCGCCTCGCCCAGCCGCGAACTCGAAAGTTTTTTTTAAAAAAAACAAACACCCCCGTGATAGGCTACGTGACGATTAACGTAGCCTATCACAGCTAGATCTGCAAAGTCAGCCATGATAGGCTACATTAATCATCACGTAGCCTATCACGGGTGACTTAAAAAAAAAAAGCGCGTACGCGAATGGCGGCCCCCATAGGGAGCCGCCATTCCTGTTCCTTATTTGGTCGCTGTAGTCTACGTAAATCTTTACATAGACTAGGGCGAAAATAAGGGCAACGCAAATAGCATTGCCCTTATTTTCGCCGTAGTCTACGTAAAGATTTACGTAGACTACAGCGACCAAATAAGGAACGTGAATGGCGGCTCCCTATGGGGGCCGCCATTATCCGTACGCGCTTTTTTTTTTTAAGTCACCCGTGATAGGCTACGTGATGATTAATGTAGCCTATCACGGCTGACTTTGCAAATCTAGCTGTGATAGGCTACGTTAATCGTCACGTAGCCTATCACGGGGGTGTTTTTTTTCTTTCTTTCATTGGAATGGCAGCGGCGGCGGCAGCCGGTCGAAAGACAGGCTGCCGCTCCCGCCCCGCTCGAACACCCGCCGAACCACCGGCCGGACCCGCCGCTGGGAGGGACATTTGGCAAAGGTAAGTCCCGTCCTGGGGGGGGTGCGGGGTGCGGGGGGGTTCGGAGGATTTCTCCCCGAAACTTGTTCGGGGGGGCCGAACACGTTGGCGCTCAGCCCCCCGAAATTCTCCGCCATCCCTAGACATGGAGCAAACTGATCAGTGAGAAGACTAGGTGAGAAGAAGGGAGAATATGAACTGGGCATTTTTTATTTTCCTGGGCTTTTAAAAACAAGAAGGAAGAATGTTTACCTCAGTGTTAGATCTGATTTCATTATACTTTGCTGCTATTTTATTTTTGTTTTTGTAATTTTGTATTAGCAACATAAAAAAACTGCCTTTTACTAGGTCAGACTATTTCCCCATCTAATCTAGGCCTGTCTAAACTGGCTGGCAGTGGCTGTCCAGAGTCATAGGCAGATAATCTTAGACAGACCATCACTTACTACCTGACTAAGGATTCCAAAGATTGATCCTAGAAGCTTCTGCTTGTAAGCCATGTGCTCTAGCCATGAGCTACAGCCCTTCTACACAAAGAGGTAAGTGGGGCCTTGTCCCTACCATATCTCTCACATCTCTTCTTTCCCAGTGCCATTAGATCACCATGCAGTGATCTAATGGAAGTATTTTATTTTGTTATTTTAATTTGAAGTTTTGTAAACTGCCCTGGTAGATTTTATTGAAAGATAGTATATGAAACTTTTTATTCAGAAATAAATATACTTTCCAGAAAGCACTTGTTTGCAGTGAGCATTTTTACAAGCCCATGTGGACTGAACAATCAACCATTCTCAAACATTTGAGCCAGCTATCATTAGCTCAACTCCAAGTGTCTTACAGCTTTAACTGTACAATTCATTGCTGGAAACAAAGAGTGGTAGATGATCCTGGCTGTAAGGAAAATGTTCTACACTTGGATTTTTTTTATTTATTTTTTTTGAGACGTGAATTATTAAACTAGGAATATGGGGGGGGGGAATCCATTTGCTCTTTTCTTCTGTGTGTACAATAATATCTTCAGATTTACTGCCCACATTGAGTAACAGACACACGTGGGAGCAATGACAAGTGTGAATGTGTGCATTTGTGCAGCTTACATTGCATTCCCTGTCCTCAGTTGCCAGTATTGCGGAGGAGGAGGCTGAGTGTTTAAACTGATTAACTGATTGTATTTTTTTCCCTATGTTGATCTTGGTTTGCCAAGAAATACTGCAGCTAAGAAATAGCTCCATATATTTAATGCTACAGACTGCCATGGAGACATACAAAGCCCTGGATTTGCAATCTGTTCTAAGAAGTTATTTAGGCCTGTTCTAACATATAGAATGGAACATTAAAACAAGTTCCATGTTCCACTGATCCTGAAAGTATCCTGGTAGAACATTGGGATGATGTAAATGTAGTGACAGTCTTTCATACCATTTCACAAAAGCTCTAAAATTGACAGGGAAGCCCAATTGTTAAATGAAAGTGTGGAGCGTGGAGAGAGCAATCCTACGGCCGCTAGACATTGTCTAGAGGGCCATAAGATAGGCTCATTTCCAGGAACCGACCTCGGAGCCCACGCTCTGAGGTCAGTTCTCAAAAAACCGACTGCCCCCTTTGCCCACACTGCTTCGGAGGCCGCGCGGAGAAGCCCCGTCCTCCATACCCAGAAAAGGAGCGCAGAGCGACTGCAAAGGGGCAAGGCTAGGGGGCGTTCTGGGGCGGGGAGAGCGAAGCTGCATGTACGACACATCCAATGTGTCATACGGCAGCTTCCTCTCCTGGTCAGCCCCCCCCCCCCCGCCACTAGACAGCTGAAAATGGCTATCTAGCGAAAAATAGCAAGGCAGGAGAGGCACGGAGGGAACAATCCCCCCCCCCCCTGTGCCTCTCCTGCCTTGCTTTGGATAGGCGGTCGCCTCCAAGGTTGGAGGCTGCCGCCTATCCAGTTAGGATTGTCCCTTTAATGGTCTTTTCAACAGCAAAAAAGAGAGAAAAGAATGGGGATTTGATTACAACTATAGTGCTAGCCTTATCCTTTAATGATAGTACTGAAGTAACAGACAAGACAACCAGAATATTCTGCACAACTGTTGAGCTATTTCTTACAGGTTTCTCCATTTGCCAGGCCCAGCTTTGCTCTGTACTGCTGTCTGCTGTTTGTTTGTTATGGCTGCTACCATAGGATGTGCTCACATCACCAGCAAGAGCTGCAAAACCTCCCCCCACACCTCAGTTGATTAGTAACTGGAGCCAAATGTGCTTGGCTCTTGGGGAAGACCTTCTGTGCTGGTCCCAATGTAGGGCACCCCTGGCATCCACCTGAATCAGGAGTGTTAACCTGGTCATTCTGGTCTTTTATAGTCGGGGGGGCGGGTCAGTTTCATTCTTATGGGATGATTATATGCTTGGGGGAGAAGATATGGGGTCAAATTGGGGGAGATCTTGGGGGGAATTACTCTGGTGATGAGGAGGGAGAGGTATGGCATTGGGAGGACGGCCAGCCAGGTAAGGGGAACATGGCCCAGACAGTTAACACTGGTGTCATGCTCTGGCCTCCTTCTACCCAGAGGTTTTATATTTGCCTTCATCCATGTTCTAATAGCAGAAGACCTGGCTGATCTGGCATGTATAAACAAGACCTGGGTGGGTAATCAGGGTGTCATTAGTGTCTCCCAGTTGTGCCCTCCAGGATACTTGGCTCAGTATCAGAGTAGACATGAGGATTGGGGAGGGGGTTACCATGGTCTATAGGGACTCTACCTTTTCCTCCAGGCTCCCTGTCCATCTGACTAGTAGTCTGGACTTGTGTTTGCATCTTGTGTTGGACCAGAAGGACAGTTTGTGGATTCTGCTGTGTATCACCCACCTCACTGCCCAGCAGTTTCTCTACCTGGGCTGATGAAGATGTTCTTGGAGGATATTGTTCAGCCCCATGTATTCTCTGGCATGGGATTCTGCAGGGGTCCATTTTGTCTCCTATGCTATTTAACAGCTACATGAAACTATTGAATGGGGTCATCTGGAGTTTTGGAGTGTGCTGCCATCAGTATCCTGATGACATGCATCTCTGTTTCTCCTTTTCATCTTCAGCACATGAGGCTGTGGATATGTTAGATCAGTTCATTGCTGTAACAATGGACTGGATGAGAGCTAATAAAATGAAATTCAATCCAGACAAGACTGAGATGCTATTAGTGGGTGGTTTGTTTGACTAGATATAGGGTGTTCGGCCTTTTCTGGATTGGGTTGCCCTCCCTCTGAACGTGTCGGTTCATAGCTTGGGGCTTCTGTTTTATTGGGTTCTGTTTTATTAAGTTCTGGTATTTTAAAGTATTTAGCTGTTTAAAGTTATTTAACTCTTCATATGTTTTAACCCATGCTGTAAGACTCATTGACTCTTTTTTAGAAAAAGGATGATGATGATGATGATGATGATTTTAAGTCACTGCCATAGGACTAGGGAGGACTCAGTGCATAGGGCAGCAACTGTGCTACATCATAAGAACATAGGAAGCTGCCTTATACTGAGTCAGACCATTCCATCTAGCCCAGTATTTTCAACACTGACTTGCAGCTGCTTTCCAGGGCTTCAGGCAGGATTCTTTCCTTGCCCTACCTGGAGAAGCCAAGGATTGAACCTGGGTAGGGATGGCGAGGGTGCCCGATTCCATCTGGGAATCCAGCGGAACTTCCCCTGGCCATAACCCCAAGCCCCGCTTGCCAAGCCCCTGCCCCTGCTCATCCCCAGCCCATGCTCGGCAAATGCCCTGCACTCACCCCAACAGCCTCGTCGAGCTTTGTGGTCACCCTTTTTGGAGAAATAAAATGGTGATCGTAAAAATGTGCATATCTGTGTATGCATGAAAATGCACATTTTTGCACATACACAAATGTGCGCATTTGCAAAAAAAGGTGCATTTTTGTGCATAAGCAAATATGTGCATTCTGCAATTGCCATTTTATTTTTTTTAAAAATGGAGACTACAGAGCTCGACAAGTCTGCTAGGGTGAGTGCCAGCTGCTCGCCGAGCACGGGAGGAGCTCGAGTGTGTTCCGGGGACCAGCAAGTGGGGGCAGGGGCTGGGCAGGCACCCGAAGAACCTGGACAGGGATGGGTTCACACATTCCCAAACCTGAGACCTTTTGCATGCAAAACATGTGCTCTATCACACTGAGCTACCCTCCATCATTATAGTCTTTTTAATGGGGTATTATAGAAAATGGCTTATCATGCCTATTAGGGATGTACAAAAGTCACTTACCTTTCTGCGGATTATGTTTATGGGGGGGAGGAGTTCCATCCCTCCCCCTGGAATCCTTGATGGCCAGCTCTGCTCCACGGTGGCTCTGCAGAGCAGCCGGCCAGGCCCAGCCCAGGCCAGAGCTGTCCGCAGCTGGATTTCCGGCCGCAGAGGGCTCTGGGTAAAAACAAACAAAAACCACATACGCAAATGGCGGCGGCTACAGCCGCTGCCATTTGCATTCCTTATTTTTCGCCGTCTTAGTCTACGTAAATATTTACGTAGACTATTACGGCGAAAACAAAGGGGAATGCAAATAGCGTAGCGGGCGCTATTTGCGTCCCTTTTTGATTCGCCGTTTTAGCCTACATAAATATTTACGTAGGCTAAAACGGTGAATCAAAAAGGAACGCAAATAGCTCCTGCTACGCTATTTGTGTTCCTCTTTGTTTTCTTCATAATAGTCTATGTAAATATTTACGTAGACTAAGACGGCGAAAAGTAAGGAACACAAATGGCGGTGGCCATAGCCGCCGCCATTTGCATATGTGTGTGTGTGTTTTTAACCCAGCCATGATAGGCTACGTAAATCTTTACGTAGCCTATCACGTCCCTGTAAAACAAACAAACAAACAAAACACCTCCAGACTGCAAATGGCGGCAGTGGCAGCCGGTCGGAAGACCAGCCACCGCCGCCGCCGAAGCCACCACTGGAGCCGCCGCCACCCGGAACATCCGCCCCAGGTAAGTCTTGTCCTGGGGGGGATCCGTGGGGGGGTGGGGGGGCAGGCCATTCTGCCACAGATTTTGGGGGGCCGAATGCACTAGCATTCGGCCTCACCGAGATCCGTGGCGGAATTCTCTGACATCCCTACCTATGATACAGTTCTACTGCTGAAACAAAGAAGGTTTCAGAGAGGAGGACACCTGGTTGCTGAACTTTGGTGCTTTGTCCCTTTGCACAGCTCTTTCAGATTTGAGCTTGTATCTTCATGTCAGCATAGCACTTCATCACTCCATAATATTGTCAGCATATATTTAGAAGATGCTTCTTTAGTTCCTTTTCCCACATTCTACTCCTCTACCTGCTGAAATACATCAATGACATTTTCATTATCTGGACCCACAGGAAGGAGACCAGAATTGGTTGGTGATACACAGGCTGAATTGCTCTCTTCCATCCCTCAGGCTGCCACTTCACACCCTGTGGTGGGCTCAGGTCCTGATAGTATAGCATTTCCTATGGATAGTGCCTCTCATCAGTTCAAATATCACATTTTTTTAAAAAAAAACAAGTCATCATCAAGCTTTCACCAAGGCTGGTCATTATGAGCTTCAAGTTGCATTTGAAGGACAATACAGAAACATCTAAAACCACCAGGTCTCACATCATTAAAGTTCCACTATTAAAATGTGGCATAAAAGTTCCTCCTAAAATACAATCTATTTTCATAATCCACCATCTCACAGAGTGAGTCAATATCATGAATAAGCACACCCACAAAGTGGGTGAAAGCCCTAAAGCAGCAGATGCCATTTATTAATAGAACCAGCAGAGTTATATATACTTGCTAGTCACAGTAAGTGACAGCCACGACTTCAAGCTTATGCTCCTGCAGCTGTATGTTTAGGGATTGTCCTTAGAACTGGGAAACCTTAGTCCTAGTCCTGCTACTGAGTCCCCCTTAGTATATTCCCCTTTTGATTGGAATCTGTTGCTTTCCGGGGTTTTCTCTTTAGTTTCCAGAACAATGATGGAAAAGCCTTATCTGCCCAAGAAAAACTCACAGCCAGGTGGCCAGTGCTATATACAGTATGTCTGATTGGAAAAGTCAAGAAAAACGGGGGTTAAGCACCCCAGGAAGATGTAGAGAACTGAGTGAGGTGCTATTGACTTTTCTTGTTGGTACTGAAGATACAGTGATGGTGGGGCAATGGGCAGTTTTAGATGGTGGCCCAAGAGACTCAGGAAGCCCAGCCCACCTGACAACAAGATTTCGATAGCAAAGGAAGGATCAAAGATGTTTGCAAAAGGGATAGCACAAGTCACACAGCATTGGATCATAAGGGGATGATGCATTGTCTGAGGGTAAGTCTCTACTTACCCTCATGGCAGGCAGGCCTTCCAGTGGTGTAGAACAGAGGATGCTGGTTCAGGGCCAGGGCCCAAGGAGATGTGGATTCCCAAGAAAGAGGGATGATGATACAGACAATATGCCCTGTATAGTGGCACAGATGATCCTCTGGGGATGCACCTGGATTATACAGGATGGGCAATTATTTTAAAAGGGAAGTACAGATATTTTCCCTTGGTTCACATGGTAATGAAGAGAACAAGAAAAGGGAATGCAGTACGGGGATAATGGGGGAATGGGGAGCCCGTGGAGAGGGGATGATAATTTGGTTTTGAAATTTTACCATTCGCTCCCATTTTGTTAAATACTTTGAGGTAGTTGGGAAGTACCAAATCACCAACTTTTTCTGGATCATGGAGATCCATAGATTACAAAGGGCCATAGATTACAAAGGGTTTAGGCTTGTCCTGCAACTGGGAGTGCTCTTCAAACCCTACTCCCAAGAAAGATGAGTAAGCCCAGACACCAGTGCAAATGGCTAGCATCAGTGCCCCTTGGATGTTTTAGAGCTAGCTGGTGGGATCCACTGTTGCAGGTTAAATACTCTTTAAGACAGGCAGTCACTACCTTTTGGAAGCATTCCTATGGGGCACGTGGTCACAAAAAGATTGAAAAAGAGGGTCATACAGGGAGGGTTGTGGGGCCATTGGACTCCTGGCCCCTGCTCAACATATCAGTCTTCCCATTAGAGGGAGCCCCAAAAAATGCTTTTGGTGAATACAGCCTTCTTCAAAAGGGTCCACAGTTAATGGTGTAATTGATCTTGAGCTACGCTTAGTCAGATATGCATCTGTTGACCAGAAGCTGCAGCTGATCAGGCCAGGCTTGTAGTGCTGCCAACTCACTAATGGCTAAATGTGACATCCAGTCAGCCTTTCTCTTACTGCTTGTTGGTCACCAAGATGTTACCCTGTTGCAGGTTCAGTTTAGAAAGCAGTTATTTGTAGATAAGGGCATGACAATGAAGGCCTTGTGTGGCGTCACATTCAAAAAGTTCTGTTTCTGTTCAGAAAGGGCAGTAACAAATGAAGCAGGGTTGTGCCATGTCATAGAGTACCTGGATGATGTTCCTTCTGTGGGCTCCCCTGATACAAGGAATGTAGCCCAGGAATGCTCCCAGGCAGGTAAAAAATTAAATAGCAGGCAGGGTATTAGCACAATAGGAGCCATATTGAATCTGTGTTCAGTTTTCCTTTCAGTCACTAATTAAATAAAGATGGTAAGTCAAATATAGAAACTTCACTATGGACATGAGGAAACATTTCTTCCTTGTTTCTTTTCTCAAAATAAAGTCATGTGGTCTTCATGTGCTCTGTGGTGTAGTCTGTGGTTGCTTCTATAATACTGCTTTTTAGTGATGTGTGGCATTGCTTTTTAAAAAAAATGAGCTAGAAATGAAATTAATATGGAGGGTCCATGGAAGAACTTAATATAACAACATTATATTATTCAACAATGCCCTTCCCCAAGATCCTTCTGTAATGTCTAAGTAAGCCCTGTTTACCAAAGGTCCCTTCTAATGATAATTGAAAATTTCCAGTTTAAAAGGCATGTGGTTCCATACCTATGGAAATATTCCTATTGCTTATGATCTGAAGCTTTAAACACATTCTTAATACTTCAAATTTTCTCTCATAGGAATGATCTTTATTCTTTTAAAAGGCATAGATAAATAAAAATTTGGATATAGACAGGGCTAAGTCTAGATAATTGTAGTGACATCACAACACATGAGATTATTTGTTGTTGTTGTTCAGTCGTTAAGTCGTGTCTGACTTTTCATGACCCCATGGACCATAGCACGCCAGGCCTTCCTGTCCTCCGCTCTCTCCTGGAGTGTGCTCAAGTTCATATTCATTGCATTGGTGATGCTATCTAGCCATCTCATCCTCTGCCGTCCACTTCTCCTTTTGCCTTCAGTCTTTCCCAGCATCAGGGTCTTTTCCAGGGAGTTTTCTCTTTGCGTTAGGTGGCCAAAATATTTGAGCTTCAACTTCAGTATCTGTCCTTCCAATGAGCACTCAGGGTTGATTTCCTTTAGGACTGACTGATTTGACCTCCTTGCAGTCCAGGGGACTCGTAAGAGTCTTCTCCAGCACCACAGTTTGAAAACATCAATTCTTTGGCGCTCAGCCTTCCTTATAGCCCAGCTCTCACAGCCATACGTTACTACTGGGAAAACCATAGCTTTGATTAGACGGACCTTTGTCGGCAAGGCGATGTCTATGCTTCTTACTCTGCTGTCTAGGTTTGCCATAGTTTTCCTCCCAAGGAGCAAGCAGCTTTTAATTTCAGGGCTACAGTCACCATCTGCAGTGATCTTGGAGCCCAATAAAATAAAATCTGTCACTGCTTCCATTTCTTCCCCTTCTATATGCCAGGAAGTGATGGGGCCAGATGCCATGATCTTAGTTTTTTTAATGTTGAGTTTCAAACCAGTTTTTGCACTCTCCACTTTCACCCCCAACAAGAGGCTCGAGATCCTCTTCGCTTTCTGCCATTAGGGTGGTATCATCTGCGTATCTGAGGTTGTTGATAATTCTCCCAGCAATCCGACCTGTGATTCATCCAACCCGGTGTTTCTCATGATGTACTTTGCATATAAGTTAAATAAGCAGGGTGACAATATGCAGCCTTGTTGTACTCCTTTCCCAATTTTGAACCAATCAGTTGTTCTATGTCTGGTTCTTACTGTTGCTTCTTGGCACTTATACAGGTTTCTCAGGAGACAGGTAAGGTGGTCTGGTACTCCCATCTCTTTAAGAATTTGCCACAGTTTGTTGTGATCCACACAATCAAAGGCTTTAGTGTAGTCAATGAAGCAGAAATAGATGTCTTTCTGGAATTCTCTTGCTTTCTCCATGATCCAGAAAAAGTTGGTGATTTGATCTCTAGTTCCTCTGCCTCTCAGAAACCCAGCGTGTACTTCCGGTAGTTCTCGGTTCACATACTGCTGAAGCCTAGCTTGTAGAATTTTGAGCATAACCTTGCTGGCATGTCAAATGAGCGCAATTGTATGGTAGTTTGAACACTCTTTGGCATTGCCCTTCTTTGGAATTGGAATGTAAACTGACCTTTTCCAGTCTTGTGACCACTGTTGAGTGTTCCAAATTTGTTGGCATATTGAGTGCAGCACTTTAACAGCATCATCTTTTAAGATTTTAAATAGCTCAGCTGGAAGACTGTCATCTCCGCTAGCTTTGTTGTTAGTAATGCTTCCACTTGACTTCACTCTCTAGGATGTCCGGCTCAGGTTCAGTGGCCACACTATCATGGGTATCAGGGACATTAAGATCTTTCCTGTATAGTTCTTCTGTGTATTCTTTCCACCTCTTCTTAATCTCATCTGCTTCTGTTAGGTCCCTGCCTTCTTTGTCCTTTATTATGCCCGTCTTTGCACAAAACGTTCCCTTGAAATCCCTGATTTTCATGAAGGGATCTCTAGTCTTTCCCATTCTGTTGTTTTCCTTGATTTCTTTGCATTGTTCATTTAAGAAGGCCTTCTTGTCTCTCCTTGCTATTCTCTGGAAGTCTGCATTCAGTTGCATATATCTTCCCCTTTCTCCCTTGCTTTTCGCTTCCCTTCTTTCCTCAGCTACTTGTAAAGCCTCATCAGACAGCCACTTGGCTTCTGTGTATTTCTTTTTCTTTGGGATGAATTTAGTTGCTGCCTCCTGAACTATGTTATGGACCTCCGTCCATAGTTCCTCAGGTACTCTGTCTATCAGGTCTAATCCCTTAAATCTATTCCTCACCTCCACTGTATATTCATCAGGGATATGATTTAGGTCATACCTGAATGGTTTAGTGCTTTTCCCTACGTTCTTCAATTTAAGCCAAAATTTTGCAATAAGAAGCTCATGATCTGAGCCACAGTCAGCTCCAGGTCTTGTTTTTACTGACTGTATAGAGCTTCTGCATCTTTGGCTGCAAAGGACATAATCAATCTGATTTCGATATTGACCACCTGGTGATGTCCATGTGTAGAGTTGCTTATTGTGCTGTTAGAAAAGAGTGTTTGTTATGATCAACGTGTTCTCTTGGCAAAACTCTATTAGCCTTTGTCCTGCTTCATTTTGTACATGAAGGCCATGCTTGCCTGTTATCCCGGTGATTTCTTGACTTCCTACTTTAGCATTCCAATCCCCTGTGATGAAGAGGACATCTTTTTTTGGTGTTAGTTCTACAAGGTGTTGTAGGTCTTCATAGAACCCATCAACCTCAGCTTCTTCGGCCTCAGTGGTTGGGGCATAGACTTGAATTACTGTGAAGTTGAATGGTTTGCCTTGGATTTGTACTGAGATCATTCTATCGTTTTTGAGATTGTACCCCAGTACTGCTTTTCCCACCCTTTTGTTGACTATGAGTGCTACTCCATTTCTTCTAAGGCATTCTTGCCCGTAGTAGTAGGTATAATGGTCACCTGAATTAAATTTGCCCATGCTGGTCCATTTTAGTTCGCTGATTCCCAAGATGTCGATGTTCAATCTTGCCTTCTCATGTTTGACCACCTCCAGCTTTCCTTGATTCATTGACCTTACATTCCAGGTTCCTAAACAATATTGTTCTTTACCGCATTGGATTTTCTTTTCACCGCCAGACACATCCACAGCTGAGTGTCCTTTTGGCTTTGGCCCAGTCGCTTCACTCTTTCTGGCGCTACTTGGAAATAGCCTCTGCTCTTCCCCAGTAGTATATTGGACACCTTCCAACCTGAGGGGCTCATCTTCCGGCATCATATCTTTTAGCCTTGTGATACATTCCATGGGGTTTTCTTGGCAAGAATACTGAAGTGGGTTGCCATTTCCTTCTCCAGTGGGCCACATTTTGTCAGAACTCTCTGCCATGACCTGTCCATCTTGGGTGGCCCTGCACAGAATAGCTTATGGCTTCACTAAGTTACACAAGCCCCTTTGCCACAACAAGGCAGTAATCCATGAAGGGGATGGGATTATTTACAGAGAAACAAATGTCATATAATGGAAGTTCTACGGTGTTCGATGCATTTAATGAAGTTCATCTGCATAATTTTCTGTCACAAATAAGAGAAAATAGTCTCTGACCTGAAGGTGAATATTTACATTACAGAAGTCAATGGAAAAAGATAATTTCAGTTTACTTATGCCTCTTTGTTCTGGAAAGATATGGTGAAGATGACATAAACATGGTTTTATCTTTGCAATTAACCTTCACATTTAATCATTTTATACTGGGATATATCTCTGGTGGCAATTATTTAGTTGCAGAAGGTTCATTTTGTCAATCACTTTACACACCAGTACTTCATTTTATGTGGATTCAGATTCACACTTCTTGGAATAAGGGATGATTGAGGAATGTGATCTTTATGAATTCTGATATAGGGCCAGTGCTACCCTAAATCAGAGTGAGGCAGTCTCCTCAGGTAGCATAGACTGGGGTGGGGGGGATGATGAGAGATGCTGGTGAGGTGTTGGAGGAGAGCAAGCTGCATTTGTTTTGCCACATAGCCTGTCCTGTACCCCCTGTACCCCCAAGCAAGCCTATTGTCCTCACCTCAGCACATTGAAAGTAGCTGTCCCCTTGCCAGTTTTGAACAAAGATGGTTGTGGCTCTGGAAATGTTTTTGATAATGGTTGAATTCATGTTAATATATTGGGCAGATATATATACATATATGGCTGCATTTGGCTTAATCTAGTAGCTTTACGGCTGCAAATGGCATAGGGATGCCATTTGTGTCCAGCGTGAGCCCTCAGCCAGGGATATGGCACAGCAATGACAGCCATATTGCTGGCACTATGGAGCCGACCGGCGGCTCTGCAGAATCTCGGCAAAGAGGATCTGGCCCCGGACAGTTCCGGAGGGAGGCGGAGGTGAGTTGTAGGGATGTACGAAATTGCCCTTACCTGGCTCCACCAGGTTCTGCTGGGGGGGGAGGCACTCTGTCCCTCCCCACAGAATCCTGGCTGGCCGGCTCTGCTCTGAGGGGATTCCGCAGAGCCACCAGCTGGCTCCGCGAGCAGCCGGACATCCAGCCGCTGCCTAGCAGTGACGCAAATGGCGGCGGCCATAGCCGCCACCTTTTGCGTCCCTGTAGTCAGCCATGATAGGCTACGTATATCTTTACGTAGCCTATCATGTCTGACTTAAAACAAAAACAAAAACGCACATACGCAAATGGCGGCGGCTATGGCTGCCGCCATTTACGTTCCTTATTTTGGGCCATCTTAGTCTATGTAAATATTTACATAGACTAAGATGGCCCAAAATAAGGAATGCAAATGGCGGCAGCCGTAGCTGCTGCCATTTGCATACGTGCATTTGTTTGTTTTTTCAAGTCAGACATGATAGGCTACGTAAAGATTTATGCAGCCTATCACGTCTTTTTTTTTTTTTTAAACCTAGCCATGATAGGCTACGTAAATCTTTACGTAGCCTATCATGTTTTTTTTTTTTTCAACACTGCAAATGGCGGCGGCGGCAGCCGGTCGGAAGACCAGCCGCCGCAGCTGCCGCCGCCAAAGCCGCCACCAGAGTCACTGCCGCCCGGAAGATCCACCCCAGGTAAGTCTTGTCCCGGGGTGGATCCGCGGGGGGGCGGGGGGGCAGGCCGTTCCGCCACAGATTTTGGAGGGCCAAATGCACTGGCATTTGGCCTCACTGAGATCCGTGACGGAATTCTCTGACATCTCTAGTGAGTTGTGCCATTCCGCCATGGACTCGGGTGGGCAGATTGTGTTGAATCCAGACTCATTGGGGTCTGTGGCAGATTTCTCTGACATCCCTAGTCTCAAGCCATTTAGGACTAGGGATGGCAGAGAATTCTGCCACGGATTCCAGTGAGGCCGGATTCTTTAGAATCCGGCACCCAGAATCCATGGTGGAATGGCCTCCTGCCCCCCACCCCCCCTGTGGAATCCCCCGGGACGAAACTTACCTGGGGCGGATATGGCAGCGGCGGATGCGGCGGCGGTGGCTCCAGCGGCTGGTCTCCTGGCCGGCCGCAGCCGGGCTGCTGCAGCCGCCACTGGCGACCTTGCAGCTGTGATAGGCTACGTAAATATTAAATAGCCTATCATGGCTAACCCCCCCCAAATACCCAAACCAGTGTACGCAAATGGCGGCAGCTATGGCGGCCATTTGCGTTACCTATTTTTTGCCATTTTATCCTACGTAAATATTTATGTAGGCTATTACGGCGAAAAAAAAGGGGAACGCAAATAGTGTAGTGGGCGTTATTTGCATTCCCCTTTTTTGCCATAATAGCCTACGTAAATATTTATGTAGGCTAGAATGGCGAAAAATAGGGAACGCAAATGGCGGCCGCCCTAGCCGCCATTTGTGTACGCTGATATGTTTTTTTTGCTTGGCGTGATAGGCTACGTAAATACTTAAATACTACATAAATACTTAGGTAGCCTATCACGGCAGCCTGGGTGGACGCAAATGGCGGCCGCTATGGTGGCCGCCATTTGCGTCCACAGCAGCCTGTCCGCAGCTGGAACTCTGGCTGCTGACAGCCCTGGACGGCTGCTCCGTGGAGCTGCTGCAGAGCGGAGCCGCCTGGGCAGGATTCCGGGGGGGAGGACGGAACGCCTCCCCCCCCACAAATCACATCCGCGAACAGGTAAGTCACTTTCATACATCCCTATTTAGGATGTTAAAGGTCAAAACTAGCACTTTAATTTATGGGCAGGAATGGATTGGGAGTCAGTGCAGCTGACAAAACACTGGTGTAATATGGTCAAATTGCCCGGTCCCAGTTAGTAACTGTGCAGCCCTATTTTGAACCAACTACACTTTTTGAACTGTTTTTGAAGGCAGCACCATATACAATGCAGTTCCGTAGTCTAAATGGGAGCTTCCCAGTTCTTCCCAGGGGTATTTGTGTCCCAGTAATATTTTTGTGCAGATTTAAAAAATAAAATAAAATCACAGATTGATGTGGGAATAGGATGAAATGGATTTATGGATGAACACATGTAAAAGTGACATAAAATGGAAATAGACTGATTCACCCATCCCTACTTGGAGTACTCTGCACTTAATCTTCAGTGGAGACTCCTAGGCAAACATGTCCATTAAAAATTCCACTCAGATAGGTGAACTAAATGAACATCCTGAATTCTGGAGTGACGGTTACACAAGTCATATATTTCAAAGACTTAGGAAGATGTACAGTTCTTGAATTCAAAATGTGGAAGTAGACCCACTAGGAACGTCTTCTCCAACCTGGTGACCTCCAGATGTTTTGGACAACTTCCATCAGGAGCAGTCTGCATGGCCAATGTCAAGAATTGTGGAAGTTATAGTCCAAAACATCTGGAGGGCACAAAGTTGAGGAAGACTACACTAGTGAATAAAAACAGGGACTGTTACAGTTGTAGAAGCAAACATTACAAATCGCTACATGGGTCTGCCTACATTTTTGTGTGCATCTTCATGTGTGTGTAAGTAAATCTGTGTTAATCCTTTCAACTGGGTTCCATGATGGTAAGAAGAACTTATACATTGTTATCTTTTCGGCACCAGGTTAAAACTGCCCTATTCTCTTGGGCATTTGGCAGCATATAATGAATTTTTAAATCAGGTCTTGGATTTAAGAAGCAAGCAAGCTCTCAGAGAGCTAGCGACCAGAGTGAGCAAACAGGAGTTGGCCAGGGGAGTTGCAGTGGTAAAAGAGACAAAGGAGACAAAGGAGACAAAGGAGACAAAGGAGACAGAGGCAAAGAGGTAAGTGGGCTACAGGAAGCCAGGGGGCTATCCTTTTTCCTTGTAGGGATGTACAAAAGTCACTTACGTTTTTCGGATTATGTTGATGGTGGAGGGGAGGTGTTCTATCCCTCCCCCTGGAATCCTCACCGGGGGGGAGGCAATCCATTCCTCCCCCCTGGAATCCTCCGTGGCCGGCTGTGCTCTGCGGCAGCTCCACAGAGCAGCTGGCCAGGTCCAGCCAGGCCAGAGCCATCCGCAGCCGGATTTCCAGCCGCGGAGGGCTCTGGGGAAAAAACAAACCGCGTATGCAAATGGCGGCGGCTACGGTGTTCCTTAGTTTGGGCTGTCTTAGTCTACGTAAATATTTCATAGACTAAGACGGTGAAAATAAGGGGAATGCAAATAGCGTAGCCGCCATTTGCATATGCCTTTTTTTTTTTTTACCTAGACGTTTTAGGCTATGTAAAACTTACGTAGCCTATCACGTCTCTGTAAAAAAACAACAACAACAACTGCAAATGGCGGCGGCAGCAGCTGGTTGGAAGACCAGCCAAAGTAGCCACCGGAGCTGCCGCTGCCCGGAAGATCCGCCCCAGGTAAGTCTCGTCCTGGGAGGGATCCACAGGGGGATGGGGAGGTGGCAGGCCATTCCGCCACAGATTTCAGGGGGCCGAATGCACTGGCATTCGGCCTCACCATGATCCATGGCAGAATTCTCTGCCATCCCTACTTCTGAGTGTCTGTGAGCTCAACAGGTGGTAGAAGAGACAAAGGAGGGAAAAGAAACAGAGGCAAAGAGGTAAGTGGACTGCAGAAAGCCCAGGGGGCTGTTCTTTATCCTTCTGAGTGGCTGTGAGCTCACCAGGTGCTCCTGAGAGTTTGGTTACCCCCAACTTTATGTCTCCCTTCCCCTGAGCATTCAATTTAAAGCCCTCCTGATGAAGTTCTTCATGCTGTGGCCAAACATATTCTTCCCAGCCTTTGTGAGGTGCAGCCTTTCCCTTGCCAACAGTCCATCTTCCAGGAAGTATAGCCCATAGTCCCAGAATCCATGCCGGCACCACTCTCGTGCCGGCACCACCTCCGTAACCAGTCATTCACCCAGAATATTTTTCTTTCCCTTTCTATCCCTCTTCTAACTACTGGAAGGATGGATGAGAAAACTATCTGGGCTCCAAACCTCTTGAGTTTCCTTCCCAAAACTTCAAAGTCTGACATGATTTCTTCATAGCTCCACATGGCAGTATCACTTCTTCCCACCTGGATGAGAAGAAAGGGATACCTGTCAGTGGGCTTTATGAGTGCAGCAACCTTTCAGTCATGTCTCTAATCCATCCTCCCAGGAGACAACATACTTGGTGAGTCCATGGGTCTCTTGTGACATACTTGGGTTCAGTATGGAGAGGGTTCAGGGGAGGGCAATGAAGATGATCAGGGGACTGGAAACAAAGCCCTATGAAGAGTGACGGAAAGAACTGGGCATGTTTAGCCTTGAGAAGAGAAGACTGAGGGGAGATATGATAGCGCTCTTCAAGTACTTGAAAGGTTGTCACAGAGAGGAAGGCCAGGATCTCTTCTCGATCATCCCAGAGTGCAGGACATGGAATAATGGGCTCAAGTTACAGGAAGCCAGATTCCAGCTGAACATCAGGAAAACCTTCCTGACTATTAGAGGAATACAACAATGGAACCAATGACCTAGGGAGGTGGTGGGCTCTCCCACACTGGAGGTATTCAAGATGAATCTGAACAGCCATCTGTCAGGGATGCTCTGACTTAGATTCCTGCATTGAGCAGGGGGTTGGACTTTATGGCCTTGTAGGCCCCTTCCAACCCTCCTGTTCTATTCTATGATTCTATGTCTTTGGTTGATTGTTTAAACCTTGTTTTTCAATATGTTGTCTCTGCATGTGTTGTGTGTTTATATGGTTTTGCACTCTGTGTAATATATTTTAATGTTGTTGTTGTTTTAATCTTTCTGAACCTCCCAGAGAGCTTTGGCTATGGGGCAGTATGGAAACATAAGAAATGAGATAAAATGAAAAGTTTAGAAACACCTTCACAAGTGACTTCTGTTCAAAGCCAGACTAAATTGAGGACAGTGGATGAAAAGGACTTGTGAAAGGCATTTTTCCCCCCCACACAGCATTTGTTGTTGTTGTTGTTTTAAAGGAAGGAGCTTGCCAAAAAAGTCAAAAACCAAAACAGCGAAAGGAAGAAACAGAGCAAAAAACAGTACAGAACAATTTAGCATGTGCTATTTTCTTCTCTTGCTGTAATGAGGAGAAGCATGTTCTTTCTGTACTGCGTGGTGGGTTCATTGAACCCTCTCTTGCCTTTAGACAGCAATCTACTTGAGGTAGGGACATGTTGCTTGTTACAATTCTTCACCCTTTGTACAGCAGTCAGAGTGTGCCAAGATGCCTTAGCAGGAAAAGAGCAAGCTTTGTGCTGTAAAATTCAAAGACTTATTTAACTCCTTCTCCAACATACATTTCTCATGAAAATGACACCAAAAGCATTTCCACGAAAAACAGTGAAAATTCCTAAAGCCCGGATAAATCACTATTTTTATACAAAAGATTGATATGGTGGGCCAGTTTCAAAAGTGATATTTGTTCTTAATAGAACACATGTGACAGTATGATGTCAGAATGCAAAAAAACCCTATTTCAATCAGAAAAGTGGTGCAGTGGTAAAGTTTAAACATCCCACATTCCCACGTGTGGTCTCAATCCAGATTAGAGCTGCTGTTTGCAAACGTTTAAAGAGAGTGAGGATTCATGAATGCATCTTCGTCATTCGTTTCATCCGGTCAGCCAAAATCAGTGACTATTGCAGATGCACTATTATGAATTCTTGCATTTGCCCACTAAAAGTAAAGCTTTTGAGATGATGGAGCAAAAATGCACCACTGTTTTAATTCAGGAAGAAACAAGAACAACATGTGTCTCAGCTGTCAGAATGCTGAGTCAGTATGAGACACATACTACTCAGCAGTATGAGGAAGACAAACTGATCACAACTTGCCAACTAATTATCTTCACTACATTTCCCTAGTGCACACTTAGATGAGTTTCCCACTGGATGATGCCAAGACCACAAATCATGATCCACATATAAGATCTGCCACATTACTTAGATTTAAGGCCTTTTGAACCTTGACCCTGCACACATTATGCAGAAGTACATTCCAGTGAAATCTAAGACTTGCTTCCAAGAAAACTGTTCATGGCTGAGGTGGCAGTTTTGTTGAGCTTAATGCGAAATAATAAGGCTGCTGTTGTAAACACACCAATTTAAAAGCACAGTCCACTGAAATACTCACATACACCCAGAACCTTTTTTCAGATATTTAAAATAGGTGCAATGATCACATCTGGGGCTGGTGGAGGGCCATTACACTGTGTTGGCAGGCCCATGTGACCTACAGGCACATTTCTCCCCAATCTATGTATGTAGAGAGCCCTGATACATCCATCTAATTCACCAAATTTGCTTCTATACCAGCTCTTTTATTATTACCTTTAATCAGTCACTTTGTAAACGGTTTGTTTATTTATTTATTTATTTATTTATAAACATTTATACACCACCTTTTCTCCAAGGAGTTCAAGGCAACTAACAACAACAAAATATTAACAATTAGAAACATTATTTAAATGTATAAAATAAACACTAAGCATTAAAATGTCAAGAAAAAAACACTGCACCATTGCAACATCAATCAAAATATTTTAAATATTCAAAAAGCAGGGACAAATTAAAAACAATGAATTAAAACCACATACAAAACGCCGTCCTAAAAAGGAAGGCTTCCAGAAAGTCATCAAGGAACAGTACTGGATCCAGAGACACCTCAAAATTGCAAACCTGATCCTTCAGATGGAGGGCAAGCCCATCCAGAACAGGCTGTACTCCCACTCTGGGATTAGATAGAGAAGATATTTCTGTATTCTGTCACAGCAGAGAGATGATGTGGCATAGCAAGCAGCAAAACTCAGACTTGTAGGCCTATTCACACAAAGCCAAGATGAAGAGGTAAAGCAGTTTCTGGGGTGTACCATGTCAGACTTCATGGGAAAGGCCTGTCACATTACTGAATAATTCTCCATTAAAAATAAAAAGAGAAAACTAGATGTTCGAGAAAGAGGTTCCTCTAACCTAGCATTCTCCCTGAGATGCTACTTTTCTGTTACTAAGATGTGCTTTTTCTGGTCTTATAGGCCCCTTCCAACCCTACTATTCTATTATTCTATGATTCCTTTTTTTAATGGAGTAGTATTCAGCCATGTGAGTTCCCAGCTGCTGTTTCAAGTGGTACAGTCCAGAAACAGGCTTAGGGCACAATCTTATGGCCTCTAGACAGCAGCTAGACAGCCATAGGATTGTTCGGTTTCCAGGGACTGACCTCAAAGCCCACGTTTCAAGGTCAGTTCCCAGTAAACTGCCTCCCTGTCCCCTCTCCTGCTGCCTCATAGGTGGTGCTGATCGTTCCCGTGCTCTGCGCTCAAATGAGCTGTGTGGAGCAGGGCCAAAGGGGGCATTCCTAGGGGCGGGGTATGTGGAAGTGCAGAAATGGGCCATTTAGCTGCAAATGCAGGGTGGCCAGAGCGTGGAGAAGATCCCCTCCATGCTCCACCCACCCTGCATTGGATAGGCGGTCACCTCCAAGTTCAGAGGTGGGCCACCCATCCCGATAGGATTGCTCCCTCCATTTGATGTTTGTGAGCATTAGCCCTTATGTTCCTTAACACTTGATTATAATTCCTAACATAATGGGGAAACTATAGGACACATATGCTGTTTGTATCTAAAAATCAATACATTTTTAATAGGTCCTAAGGCTACTGAGAAAGAATGTCATTGTACACCAGACCTTTTGTGGCTCAAGCCATATGAACATACCTGGATAATACGGGACCAAATCTCTAATCTGTCATAGATTCACTAGGTAATCTGGGGTGAGCTACTCTTTCACAACTTCACTTCCCTATTTCTGAAGTGGGAATATGAGTGATGGCAAAGGGTTGTTGTGGCAAGGAGCATGAACTTTATCAGTAAACTGGGATCAGTACTTGAGAAGTATTTATTTCCATTCCCCTCCCCATTCAGTTGGAGTTAAAAAAAAAAAATCTTCTTTGATTTAGGGAAAAAAATGTAATTTGCAAAGTTTGATCATGCTGTCATGCTCTAAAAGGCAGTGACGACCCTGGGGACACAGATAATATTGTTGAGTAGAACAGAATGGGTTTGTGAAGGGGAAAAAAATACATTTCTTTTGAGAAGTTGGCAAGGGATGAAAAGCCTTTTAGATGATTTTCTCTGATGGCATCAGGTTAGCAATGGTTCTCTCTCCCCCTCTCTCTTATCATCTCTCTTTTCTTGTTAAGACAGAGGGGATCGGGACATCAACATGACACTTTCATAATGAACCTTTCAGCTGTGGCTGGTTGTCAACTAAAAGGGCAAACTTTTTGCATTAATGTGAATTGAACATTTGAACATGGACACGTTCACACTTGGGCTCTAAAAGTGATGATTGCATGCATGCAGAGCATTTTTCAAACAACTTCTAGTTATCTTAATAGATCATCTGACCCAGCAGAGCCATATGCCCAAATGTACCTATTTCTCCAAATATCTGATAGTCTGAACAGAAAAAGGGTTTTTTTGGAAGTCATATTCTATCATATCAGAACGTCATCCGTAGATGGGATAAGACAGCACAGAGCACCGGCATTCAATGTAGAAAGCTGAGGGCTCAGTTATTACTTCTGACTGCTTTCTTTATTCATGGCAGTGCCCTACCAGAGTGGTGTGTGAGCTGGGCACAAATAGATTTCAGCTATAGCATCTTCTGTGGTCTCAGGATTGTCCAAATGTACCTTCCAGGATTTGTAACTGAGCTTAAACTTCTGGATCAGACACTAACTTTTCATGAATGTAGACCAGTAATGTAACTAAATTGGGTGTGGGCAACATCCAGGGGGTCAGAGGGCCACATTGCCCCTGCGGAACCCACTGGGGGCTGCACCTGTCTCCTGCAGTCACCACATTTGCACTTGTAGCAGCAACAGCAACCCCCCCACACACATACACACACACATTTTAGATGGAAACGTGTGCAAAGAGGATGCACCTTGTTTTCAAGCAGGATCACATTCCTGGGAGGTTTCTGGGATTATGATTCTGCTTCCAAACAATGCACAAACATTCCCCGCATGCGTTGTTGTTCTCCCAGAAGCACCACTTTTTTTTTTTTTTTTGCTGCTGCTGCCACCACCACTAGCAAATTCAATAGCAATGGGGGTAGAGCCCCACAAAAATGGCCAGTGGGCTGCATGTGGCCCAGGGAACATATGTTGCCCACCCCTGAACTAAAGGAATCAGGAAAAAAAAGCAAATATATCTCCTAGGAGAAAAAAGCTGAGATCCACAATAACAGAACTGGTGCTTGCTAGCCTGATGCTCAGAATCTTGGTTTGCTATACATAAGTTACAAGAACTATACCAGTTCACATAAAACACTAGAGCGCCTTTTCCTATATGTTCCTACCCAATTGCTAAAATAATCTTTGGAGGCTCTCTGCATGCCATGGGCAGCTGCCAGGAAACAGCTTTCTCTGTAGTGGCCCCCATATGTGGAATGCCCTTCCCAGGGAGATCCAACTGGTGTCTTCATTGTATAATGATTGATTGATTGATTGATTGATTGATTGCACTTATACCCCACCTTTTTTCCTCTTGAAAGGAACCCAAGGCGGCTTACATTCTCCTCCGCCTCTCCATTTTATCCTCACAACAACAACCCTGTGAGGTGGGTTGGGCTGAGAGTCTGTGACTGGCCCAAAGTCACCCAGTGAGCTTCCATGGCTGAGTGGGGACTAGAACCCGGATCTCCCAGCTCCTAGTCCAACACTCTTGCCACTACACCACACTGGCTCATATATATAGATTTAGAGGCTAGGTGAAGACCTTCCTCTTCTAGCAGCCATTAATCTCTTGCTCTGATGATTGATTTGATTGTTGGCTCCTTAATATGTTTATATTTTTCTAATGTTTTTAATGTTTAATTTTGTATTCTTTTGATACTTTTATTTTATTATTCTTGGTCATTTTGTTTTGTTCTTGTCTGTTTGGTTG
This sequence comes from Heloderma suspectum, assembly GCF_057233095.1. Lineage (NCBI taxonomy): Eukaryota > Metazoa > Chordata > Lepidosauria > Squamata > Helodermatidae > Heloderma > Heloderma suspectum. Next base: position 89,909,095 of record NC_139458.1, read on the forward strand.
GTTTTATGAATGTAAATTGCCCTGAGGCATTTGTCAGTTGGCAGAATGCACATCTAACAAATAAGTAAGTAAAATATTGGGTCAAAAATGGACTTCCGGTTGGAGCCAGTGTCGCCCTTGCAGCATCCCATGGAGACTCCATGGGACGCTATCTCAAACAGCTTTTTAAAAGGTTGAAAAACGTTTTTATCTCACTCCTGGAATGAAAAGGGGTGGTGGGAGCAGCTCTGGATAAGGTTTTGGAGGAACAGGTAACTCTCTCAGCATGATAGCAGGGGGGCTGAACTCCAGGGCTAGTCTGCCAGAGCTTAATCATCGCTCAAAGCTGTTTGAACATCCTAATAAATTAGGAGAAACTAGGGCTGATGTGCTGCATTGTAGCTTATGGATTAAGAAATGCCAACAACATCTGAGGAATGGAATAAGAAATATCAAGAATATTTGAGGACCTGCAAGATCTGTTTGAAGATAAGGATGACTACATTAAGGCGAAAAAAAGAATTTCCACCCACGCCCCCCACGCCCTCCTTGGCAAAAACTGCGAGAAGTGGAGATACAGAGGAGGTACTTGCTCTACTAAAAACTTTGTCCTTGCAATTTGCAGAGCAGGCGAAGAGGCTGGATACTATCCAAAATTCCATCACTGCCCTGCAAGGGGCTGTAGATTTAATTAACACCTCTTGGCAAAAAATGGAGGCGAAGGTTAACGACTTGCAAAATTGACTGGCAGGGAATGAGACTACATCACAAGCTTTTTTCAATGATTTTTCTGTCAGAATTTTTCAACTGGAGGTGTCAGCGTGCAGGTCAAATGTATATATCATTGGGACTAAATATTTACCTACTGATGTAAATCTGTCTAATTTTGTAGATAAGTTCCTGCATGAGATACTCCCTGTGCCATCTGATTATTCATTTGATATTGAGCAGGCATTCCGTGTGTCAAATAAAGTCTGTCAAATGAAAGACAAAGAAGTCTTTCTTTTCTGCCACCATTGCATCTGCAGGGAGCTGGACAGTGGAGCTGTTTCAAGTGGCCTTCTACATAGGGTTGGAGGAGAATTTCTCCCCGAAACTTCGGGGGGCCGAGCGCCAACGTGTTCGGCCCCCCGAACAAGTTTCGGGTAGAAATTCTCTGCACCTCCCCCGCCCCCCACACCCCTCCCCCCCGGGACGGGACTTACCTTTCCCGAATGTCCCTCCCAGCGGCGGGTCCCGGCGGCGGTTCGTTGGGTCTTCGTCAGGGGCGGGGGCGGCAGCCAATCTTTCGACCAGCTGCTGCCACAGCCATTCCAATAAAATTAAAAAAAAATGACGCCCCGTGATAGGCTACGTGACGATTAACGTAGCCTATCATGGCTAGATTTGCAAAGTCAGCCATGATAGGCTACGTAAATCATCACGTAGCCTATCATAGGTGACTTTACAAAAAAAAAGCGCGTACGAAAATGGCGGCGCCCATGGGGCGCCGCCATTTGCATTCCTTATTTTGGCACGTCTAGTCTACGTAATGATTTACGTAGACTAGGGATGAACGAAAGTCACTTTTCGTGGTGTGGGGGAGGCGCTTCGCTGCTCCCCCCGCGAAGTTCAGGCCGGGGGGGAGGCTTCCCGCCTCGCCCGCCCAAAATTCAGGCTGGGGAGGAGGCGCCTCGCCTCACCCGGCCGCGAACTAAAAAGTTTTTTAAAAAAACAAAAACGCCCCCGTGATAGGCTACGTGACGATTAACGTAGCCTATCACAGCTAGATCTGCAAAGTCAGCTATGATAGGCTATGTTAATCGTCACGTAGCCTATCACGGGTGACTAAAAAAAAAGAAAAGCACGTATGCAAATGGCGGCCTCCATAGGGAGCCGCCATTCGCGTTCCCTATTTGTTCGCTGTAGTCTACATAAATCTTTACATAGACTACGGCGACCAAATAAGGAACGGGAATGGGGGCTCCCTATGGGGGCCGCCATCATCCGTACGGGTTTTTTTTTTTAAGTCACCCGTGATAGGCTACGTGACGATTTACATAGCCTATCATGGCTGACTTTGCAAATCTAGCCGTGATAGGCTACGTTAATCGTCACGTAGCCTATCACGGGGGCATTTTTTTTCTTTTATTGGAATGGCGGCGGCGGCAGCTGGTCGAAAGACCGGCTGCCACTCCCGCCCCGGACGAACACCCGCCGTTCATGGGTGTTGTTGTTGTTTTTTACTTTAGGTTTTTTTTTTTTGCAATGGTGGCGGCGGCAGCCAGTTGGGAGATCGACCGCTGCCCCCACCCACGACGAACCGCCGCCGAACCGCCGCCTGGACCCGCCTCCGAGAGGGACATTCGCTGAAGGGAATACCCGTCCCAGGGGGGCGGGGGGCTGGCGGAGAATTTCCCAACCAACTTCGGGGGGACGAATGCGGCGGCGCTCAGCCTCCCGAAGATTCGGGGAGAAATTCTCCGCCATCTCTAGTTCTTGGATGAAATGGCTTATCTTGATCCATTACAATCTGGTTTCAGGCCTGGGTATGGGACTGAGACAGCTTTGGTCGCCTTGATGGATCACTTACGCTGGGAACTGGACAGGGGGAGTATGTCCCTGTTAGTTTTGTTGGACCTCTCAGCAGCAATTAGTACCATCAACCATGGTATTCTTCTGGGACACCTAGCTGGCATGGGACTTAGGGGTACTGTTTTACAGTGGCTCCATTCCTTCCATGGGGGGCAAATCCAGAAGGTGGTGTTGAGGGATGCCTGTTCGACTCCATGGCTGTTAGCTTGTCGGTCCCTCAGGGTTCTGTCTCACTATTTAATATCTACATGAAACTGATGGGAGAGGTTGTCCGGAGTTTTGGAGTTTGGTGCCACCAATATGCTGATAATGCCCAGCTGTACTACTCCTTTCCACCAGATTCCAAGGAAGCTATTTCTGTCCTTAACCAGTGTTTGGCATCAGTAATGGACTGGATGAGGGAGAACAAATTGAAACTTAATCCAGACAAGACAGAGGTGCTCCTGGTCAGTCAAAAGGCAGATCAGGGAATAGGGATTCAGCCTGTGTTGGATGCGGTTGCACTCCCTCTGAAGACTCAGGTTCACAGTTTGGGTGTGCTCCTGGATTCAGCCCTAAGACTGGATGCTCAGGTTTCAACGGTGGCCAGGAGTGCTTTTGCACAGTTAAAACTAGTGCACCAACTGTGCCTGTTCCTGGAGATGTCTGATCTGACCACGGTGACACATGCCAAAGTTACATCCCGTTTGGATTACTGCAACACTCTCTACATGGGGCTGCCTATGAAGATCGTTCAGAAACTGCAGTTTGTTCAAAGAGCTGCTGCCAGACTGTTGACTGGGGCTGGTTACAGGGAGCATACAACTCCCTTGTTAAAACAGCTTCACTGGCTTCCAGTCTGTTTCTGGGCAGAATTCAAATTGCTGGCTATGACCTATAAAACCCTATATGGCTCCGGTCCAGGTTATCTGAAAGACTGTATCTTCCCTTATGGACCTGCCCGTGTCCTGAGATCTTCTGGGGAGGCCCTTCTCTCAGTCCCGACACTGTCACTGGCACATTTGGTGGGAACCTGGGAGAAGGCATTCTCAGTGGCTGCCCCACAGCTGTGGAACACCCTTCCCAGGGAGGCTAGGATAGCTTCATCCTTGATGTGTTTCCGGAGGCAGGCCAAAACATTCTTGTTCCAGCAGGCCTTTGGGACATAGTTGGAACCTGGGGCTAAGCTGCTAAAATGCTGTTTTAAAATGCTGTTTTAATGTTTTAATATAATTTTAATGGTATTGTTGTTTAATTTATATTTTAACTTTTGTATATTTTCGTATGTTTTAATTTTTGTAAGCCGCCTTGTGTCCCAGCTTTTTTGCTAGGGATGTATGAATTGTGCTCATACCATTCCACTTGACTTCCGCAGTTTGCGTCCTCTGCTCCGTTCCACTGGCCGCAAGCCCCTGAAATCCTCTTTTTTTTCCCGCCTCATAAGTTACGTAAATAAATCCGCACCATCTGTCGAAAAATCCTCCGCACCCAACAGCCGCCTGTCCTGTCCTGCCATCCTGCAAAACACTATTCTTCATAAATATTTACGTAGTTTCCGTTGGCCGGAATTGACCCTATGTAACTTTCACCACACTCGCCATTGTTGTGATTGCCTTGGCCAGAACTTTCCCTCTATTTTCATAATTGTTTACGTATTTTTTTCATTGCTGCCTGGAATTTTTCCTGCCCTCTGTGTGCTCCCCCGCTGTCTTGTTTTCTCGGAAAGCGACAGGGACTGTGATTTTATTAATTTCTGTGTATTTGTGCTTGATGTTCCTTGTGTTTACTGGTCTTGTTAACCTCAGAAAACCATCTCCCAAATAAAAAAAAGGGGGCTGCAGCTCTGCTTCCACAAAATCTATCGTCAACTTCCTGCTAACTTCCTGAATGTCGTCTGCATCTGCGTTTGCATCTGCATGGTGATTTGTGGGTGGAGTTCTGTTGTGTGATGGTGGTTGTGTGTTAGTGGTGGTGCTTATTGGATTTGCTTGTGTCAGTGTTGTTTGTGCATTGTGGTGGTTTTGTCTGGTCTGTGTGCGTGTGTGTGTGTAGTTGTGCATTGTGGTGTTTTTGTCTGGTTTGGTCTGTGTGTGTATGTAGTTAAGTGATGGTTGTGCATAGCTGTCTGGTGTGTGTGTGTGTGTTTGTGTGTAGTAGTGTGGCTGCACTAAAATGGCTGCACCAGTGCTTGGCAGGAGGTGGGACCATGAGGAGACCAAGGCCATCCGCATTAACATTAGGAGCAGCGAGGCAGTGGCAGTGCTGTTTGGCAGCTGCTCCTACCACAATGAAATTTATTGGGGCCAGATAAAGAGGAGGATGGAGCGAGCGGGCACCATTGGATGATGGGACAATTACGGTCCAAATGGAAGGTGTTGAAGCAGTCCTTCATCAGGGAGGGGATAGCTGCTGCTGAGAGGAGGGCACCGCTGTCGAACCACCCCCCGCCTAATACTGGTGCATCCATAGAGTGTGGGTCAAGGGAGGCCAGCCCCCATTTTCGCAGAGGCATATGCCTGGTAAGTTATATTTATCCCATCCCATCATCAAGCTTAACTAAATATGAAAACAATGATGTGTACTGAAAATGAAGCTATCTCTTTGTGGTCTCATGTGGAAACAAACAAATCCTGACATTTAGCCTGCAATCCTATGCTTGTTGAACTTGGACAGAAAAAGGTCCCATCAACTTCCGGCCACTTTGGCTGGTTGAAGAAGGGATGCTGGGAACTGCATTGCTTTTTCCTGTACAACCACATGCATAGGATTATGCGGGCCTGGCTACAACTCATATTACACACTGACACGCTGTCCATTTCCAGGGAAATGCTGCTGCCGGTCTCTGCACAGTGCACAGAGGGGGACTGGCACCAGCCCAGCAGCAACAGGACCAGCCTTTCAGTGTGTGCACATCATCCTTCATGTAGTGATTGCTGAATTTTTGCACCCCGCCCACCCCACCTTTCTACCAAGACATTGGCACTCAAGTGAACTCAAGAGCAAGTGTTGATCTGAGAGCTTGGAGATCTGGGTATAGTCCACTCAGCCATGGAAGCTCGCTGGGTGACTTTGGCCCAGTCAGAAAGCCCCAGCCTACCTCAGTGTTGTTGTTGTGAGTGTTAAATGGAGAGGAAGAGGCTAATGTGAGCCGCCTTGGGTTCCTTGCGCTAGGAAAAAAAGTGGCATTTATGCAATGCATCAATAGAATAGATAAATACCATGGCATTGCAAATGTAGAAATAGTGACTAGAAGTGCAATCCTGTGCATGTTTACAGAAGTCCAACAGTCCCCATCATGCCAAAACTGTCAGTACTGTATAATCTGCCTCCCTAATTATCACCTCATCATTAGAACTTGTGGTGGGAGGACAGAATCAGTGGTTCTTGTGGTAGTAGGGATGGTGATAGACAGATCAATGAATGACTGTGGTTTTGTTCACTCACCGCATATATAAATGGATTCATTCTGTTACTGTGACATCCCACAGCTGTGCATCATGCCTTGCTTGCGGAGGAGGCACTGAGGGCTGCAGAGAGGGAGAGGAGGAGGAGGAAGAGGAAGAAGAGGAGGAGGAAGAGGAGGAGGAGGAGATCCAGGAGGAGATCCAAGAGCCCCAACTGCAGCCAGAGCCAGCAGCAAGAGGAGCAGCATCTGTGGAGGAAGGCCACTCTTCTTCCACAGATGAAGCCCCTCCTCTTGTGCTCCTGAGGCATCTCTTAACAGATATCCAGAGGCTCAGCAGGACCTGTAAGTAGTACTACAGAATGGCACCTGAGCTAACAACTCTGCCTGCAAGATGCATATTACCATTGTGCTTTATTCTTCTCTTTCTACACACAGGTGATGACCTTCAAAGAAGGGTGGAGGCCATAAAGCGGGAAATGCATCCTCCTACGAACTGAGGTCTGCAGCCAGCCAATGACCAGCCCAATGTTACAATTATTTCTGTGTTTTGTTTTGATCTGTTCTGTTTGAGTATAAAGTTCTTTCTAAAAAAGAAGTTAACAATTCCTTGGTTCAAGTCCACAGATAATTTTTTTAAAATCTAGATCATTTTACACAATGATCTCTGTGTTTGCTTACTGTTAACCACAACAAGAATGCTTTCCAAGCCAAACAAGCCCAGCTGCTGTAAGCTTCCCTCATAGGGAGATGGTCAGAGAGCATCCCTGATGTTATAGTTTATGTTTTAGTTTACGTGGAGGTGCATATCACATACATGTAAACTAAACACACACCAGAGGGATCTTTTCACATAGAACTCTCAGTGCTTAGGAAAACCCAAAAGCTGAGGGAGTCAAGAGAGAGACCACAACAAGGTCTTTGAAAGCAATTCCTTGATTTATGAAAGAAGAATTTAAAATGAATTAAAAGCACACATCAAGAGAATTAGAACTATACATACATTTGGGGAACCAGAATCATACTAACATTCAGAGGGGTAAAGATACACATATGCAGTCAATAGTAAAGTACACTGGGATGCATAGAAAATTGTGTGTGTGTGTAGTAGGGATGTAATGCTGTTGCATAGTCCACCACACACAGTTGGGCAGCACAACTGGACTCTGTATGTGAGTTATTATAAAGCTCCACCACATATCGCCAGTGCTTTGGGCTCTGCCCAGGCCAGAGAGGGACTGCTTGCTTGGACAAAACAAGAACAATGTCTACGTACGGTGTGGAATATGTGCGCTGCTGGTACAACCACCACTCTGTGCATTGCAGCCTCTTCTACATGCACATTTGGAAATGGTGTTTTCTCTACCAATTGAAAATGTGCATGCACTTGGGGTCACACTCACAATTACATGATTCTGCTTCATTGTCCCTCAGAACTTTGGCTCACATTAGCAGCAGTATCATCATTCAAGGGGTCCTCCTCGTCACTTGATGACTGCTCTACTCTGCTGACAGTTTCAGCTGGTTGTGGTGGAGGGAGGTGCTGCTCGGGAATCCATTCCCTGTTGGAGCGTATGAAAGCAAGGGTGGAGACATGTTCTGGTGTGAGTCTACTTTGGTGGGTAGTGACAATGTTGCCAGTGGTGGAGAAAAGCCTTTCAGAGGACACACTCGAGGGAGGGCAAGATAGATGACAAATGGCGACTTTGGTCAGATTTGGCCAAACGCCACGTTTTGTCTCCCAGTATAGGAGAGGATCACTCTCTGGGCTGCTCTGAGTTCCCGAGAAACTGTCTCCTGCATAAGCTTCCAGTTCCTGGATAGCCACATCATAAGCTGATCCTTTCCTGGCTGCTTTGGCACATTTCCCCTGCCTGCTTACACCGAGCTCCACTGCCATTGGGGAGTACAGGTAGAACTTTCCACAAGATGCCCCCGTATCTGTATGTCATGTTGGTGGTGCAGCTGCTGCGGCGTCATCATCGCCCCTCCTGCTGGTGATGGTGCTACTGCTGCAGATATTATCTTCAGGGGAGGTAGTAGTCCTACTAGCCTCACTCTTCCCCAGCTCCTTCTCATCCAGAACATCTCTGGCAGTACTCCATGACTTTCTCTGTCAAATAGCTTTTTAGACCTTGGAAGACAGGGTTCTGGTTTGGCAGCACCGCCCTCGTTGTGCTATCCCGGAACCGTGGTTCAAGGAATGTGGCAGCAATGTATTTCATGTCCCCCCTCATCAAAGTGATGTGTTTGTTGGTGCCTAGCTCCTGCAGAAGGAATTCAGCAAGCCTAACTGCAGGATTGGGGACTTGACTGCCTACAGCACCGGTGTGCTCACAAAGCTCAGCATGGCGTTTTCTCAGAACCCCCTCTATAATCTTCAGCACAGGTAGAACTTGGCCCAGTGTAGCATACTCTGCAGTCAGTAGCATTGTGCATTAATCAAATATATTTAAAATGTCCACCAGGTCTTGCACCCAGAGCCACTGATGTGGTGTGACAAAAAATTTGGAGTGGTGTTGTTTCTCAGTAATGTAGTCATTTATAGCTGCTCTCTGCTCTAGGGATGTACGAAAGTCACTTACCTTTTGCAGATTATGTTGATGGTGGGGGGGAGGTGCTTCGTCCCTCCCCCCAGAATCCTGTCCGGCCGGCTGTGCTCTGCAGGGATTCTGCGGAGCCGCCATCCAGCTCCGTCAGCCGGACATCCAGCCGCTGGCTAGCGGGGACGCAAATGGTGGTGGCTGTAGCCGCCGCCATTTGCGTCCCTGCAGCCAGCTGTGATAGGCTACGTAAATGTCTACGTAGCCTATCATGGCTGACTTAAAAAACAACAACAACAGCAACGCGCGTATGCAAATGGCAGCGGCCATGGCCGCCGCCATTTGCATTCCTTATTTTGGCATGTCTTACTCTACGTCAAGATTTTTGTAGACTAAGATGGCGAAAATAAGGGGAACGCAAATAGTGTAGCGGACGCTACGCTATTTGCGTTCCCCTCATTTTTGCCATCTTAGTCGACGTAAATCTTGACGTAGACTAAGACGTGCGAAAATAAGGAACGCAAATGGCGGCGGCCATGGCCACCGCCATTTGTGTACATGTGTTGTTGTTGTTGTTGTTTTAAGTCAGCCGTGATAGGCTACGTAAACATTTACATAGCCTATTACAGTTTTTGTTTAAAACCTAGCCATGATAGGCTACATAAATCTTTACGTAGCCTATCACGTCTTTTTTTTCTTTTAATGGAAATGGCGGTGGTGGCGGCCAGTCGGAAGACCAGCTGCTGCCGCCGCACCGCCGCCACACCGCTGCCGCACTGCCGCCGAACCGCCGCCGAACCGCTGCCAGAGCTGCCACTGGAGCTGCCACCGGAGCCGCTGCCGCCAGGAAGATCCGCCCCAGGTAAGTCTCGTCCCGGGGGGGGTGGGGGGGCAGACTGCTCCACCACTGATTTCGGGGGGCCGAATGCGCTGGCATTCAGCCTCCCCGAGATCCGTGGCGGAATTCTCTGACATCGCTACTCTGCTCACAAAGTCTCTGTAGCATATGCAATGTGCTGTTCCAGCATGTGCACATATCCAAAATGAATTTGTGTTGTGGAAGGCCACGGCTACGTTGGATGGTGCCGATTGCCTCCATTGCTGAGCAGGACTGCCTGAAGTGGGTGCAAATGGATCAGGCCACCTTAAGTAGCTTGCCTATTTTAGGAGATGCGTCGCTCAATCCAGAATGCACCACAAAGTTCAAACAGTGCGCAATGCACTGAACATGGTTTAGCCATGCGATGCAGGCTGCTTTTAGGTAGTTGGAGACATTGTCTGTTGCTACACAGCTCACTGTTAGATTTAAGGGGGCCAACCAGGACTAAACAATACCACTGATGCTACTGGTGATGTTTTCTGCTGTGTGTGTCCCTGAGAGCACTGTGAGGGCCAATGTCGCTGTTCTCTGAGTCAGTCAGCTACTCGCACTGACAGATACCCATTGCACAGTGACACACAGATAAGACTTTGTTTGATTACTTGTCCATGTGTCACTCATTAAATGTACACTTCCTCCAACTGCACATTTGAAATCCTGTTGGAGTACCCTTCTGATTTCAGAAGCCAGGGCTGGAATGGCAATGCCACTAATGTAGTGACAAGAGGGGACATCGCACCGAGGGCACAATCTCTTCATGAAGCGCAGGAAGACCTCATCTTCCACCAGGGAGAAGGAAAGCATACATTGAGCAATGAGCTCTGTCAGGTCGTGATTCAGTCTTCATGCCTGGATGCTGTCAGAGGAGAATTTCTGTGTCAGCATGAGGTATTTCTCTATTGACACCTGCCTCTTAGCTAAGTTGTCTTCTGTGCCCTTCTCACCTGGACCACTTTGTGTGAGGTCTTTGGAAGATGAGGCAAAAAAGGCGGTAATGTTCTTTTTGGATGGTAGTGACAGGGACTCGCCAGTGCTATCTTTGGGCTCAAGAAGTGCATGATGCACCTCCATGTGTCACCTCATGGCAGATGTGCCCACTCATCCACAGCCCCCTTCTTTTCCTAGCCGCACACAGCTTCTACAAATATCACAAAACACAACATAGTGGTCATTCTCTGCATATTTGAAGAAGCACCACACATAGGAACTCACCCTGCCACCGCCATTTCTTCTTTGGGTAATGAGGGTATCAGTTTCAGATGAGGTGGCATTGGGAGCTGCACGTTTCCATTCATTTGTGGATGGTGTTGTTGGCATTGTTGATGACCAGCACTTAGCTGGAGATGGTTGTTCCTGAGGTTTGGGATTGCTCCCAAAGAACCCAGCAGGCTGGAACACAGAGTCAGACTCAGTCTCAGCAGGGACATTGATATAGAAGGGGCTCCACATCATCTTCGCTGTCCAGATCACTGATGAAACTAAGTCCTCTGGCCTTTTTTTCCAAATCACATGAGCCACTGCCCACGAGGTGATTATCAGCAGGCAGCTGTGGACCTGGTTCATCCGTCCCTCTTCCGATCTCTGATGCGGGGAGGACGGTTGTGGGCGTCTCTGTAAAGATTCAAAATAGATAGAAGGGGAATTTCATGAGAAATACACCTTTTACACATGACTAATAGCCAAGAGAATAAAACTGAGTACTTGTAAAAATCTATGAAACATATCTTGGATTTGCAATCAATCAACATTACACAAGGTGCAGATGTAAGCTAGTACTGCACTAGCTAGCACTGAGAAAACAACACATGACATAAGGTGCAAAAAAAAATGTACTGTACAGACTTCAAAACTCCACGAGAGTTATCTAAACATGTCCTCACTGGTAGAAGTCTGAAAAGCACAGGGGAGGAGATATCTGGCTCCCTTGCAAGGTCCACTCCGTTGCATCAGCTCTATTATACCACTGTGTGAGACTCATAGGGGTGGACGAAAGTCACTTACCTGTCCTCGAAGCTTGTTCGTGGTGGGGGGGAGGCGCTTCGCTGCTCTCCCCACAAAGTTCAGGCTGGGGGGGGAGGCTTCCTGCATCGCCCGGCCGAAATTCAGGCCGGGGGGGAGGCTTCCCGCCTCACCCAGCCAAAATTCAGGCCCGGGAGGAGGCGCCTCGCCTCGCCCGGCCGCGAACTCAAAAGTTTTTTTTTTTTAAAAAAAATGCCCCCGTGATAGGCTACGTGACAATTAACGTAGCCTATCACAGCTAGATCTGCAAAGTCAGCCATGATAGGCTACATTAATCGTCACGTAGACTATCACGGGTGACTTAAAAAAAAAAAAGCACGTACGCAAATGGCGGCCCCCATAGGGAGCTGCCATTCGCGTTCCTTATTTGGTCGCTGTAGTCTACGTAAAGATTTATGTAGACTACGGCGAAAATAAGGGCAACGCAAATAGCGTTGCCCTTATTTTCTCCGTAGTCTATGTAAATCTTTACGTAGACTACCGTGACCAAATAAGGAATGGGAATGGCGGCTCCCTAGGGGGGCCACCATTATCCGTACGTGCTTTTTTTTTTTTTTAAGTCACCCGTGATAGGCTACGTGACGATTTACGTAGCCTATCATGGCTGACTTTGCAAATCTAGCCATGATAGGCTACGTTAATTGTCACGTAGCCTATCACGGGGGCGTTTTTTTTTTCTTTTATTGCAATGGCGGCGGCAGCAGCCGGTCGAAAGACTGGCTGCCGCTCCCGCCCCGGACGAACACCCGCCGAACCACCAGCTGGACCTGCCGCTGGGAGGGACATTCGGCGAAGGTAAGTCCCGTCCCGGGGGGGGGGGTGCAGGGGGTGGGGGGGTGCAGAGAATTTCTCCCCAAAACTTGTTCGGGGGGCCGAACACATTGGCGCTCGGCCCCCCGAAGTTTCGGGGAGAAATTCTCCGCCATCCCTAGAGACTCAGCACATACAGGGCTGGCCAAAAGCGTTTTGCTTCCTGAGGCAAAGGATAAAATGGCACCCCTCCATCCTACATAGAGCGATAGCTGAATCTCACTTGAACAGTGACAATGGGAGAGCTTCTTCCACCACACCAGAGGACAGTAAGCTGGCTGAGGAGGTACAAGGCAGTCTGAGGAGCACCCACAGTTCTGTGCCCCAACACCTCACTGCTACCTAATGATAGGGCTGGTCCTGAGCACATACTTGGCAAATCCCACTGCCTTTTGCCCGAGTGCATTTGTGGTCCCCCGGGAGCAGTGCCTGATTATTCAGGCCCTGTTTTTAGGGATGTACGAAAGTCACTTACCTTTTTGAAGGGTGACATTCATGGTGGGTGGGGAGGTGCTCCGTCCTTCCCCTCAAAATTCTCTCCAGCCAGCTCTGCTCCACGGAGATTTCGTGGAGCTGCCAGCTGTGGCTGCCTGCAGCCAGACATCTGGCCGCTGGGCAGCCTGCAGGGACGCAAATGGCAGCTTCCATACCTGCCGCCATTTGCGTCCCTGTATTTTGCCATGATAGGCTACGTAAATATTTACATAGCCTATCACGGCAAAAAATATATAAATAAAGGAACGCAAATGGCTGCTACAGCATTTGCGTTCCTTTTTTTTTGGCCATAATAGCCTACGTAGATATTTACGTAGGCTAAAACAGCAACAACAACAACAAATAGGGAACGCAAATGGCGGCCGCCGTAGCTGCCATCATTTGGGTTCCCTTAGTTTTGCTGTGATGGGCTACATAAGTATTTACGTAGCCTATCACGACTACTTGGAAGAAGCAAATGGCAGCCGCAGACGTGGCCGCCATTCGCAAGTTAGCATGGACGGCAGCAGGTAGGTGCTCCATTCCGGGCCCATTTCGCAGGGCGGGGGGCGGGGGGGGCTTTGTTCCACCACAGATTTCGGGGGGCTGAATGCGCTGGCATTCGGCCTCACCAAGATCCATGGCGGAATTCTGTGATATCCCCACTTGTTTTAAAAACCGTCCTCAGAAATGGAATTGATTAATCAATTCACATTGCAGCTCTAGTTAAAAGAGATCAAGGCCAAACAAGACAGCAAACTATGATGAATGGCTTTGGAAACAAAGCAAGAACAAAACACTGAAGTGTTTTCCCACCAAAAAGGTGTATCGTTTGAGAAATTATTGCAGTTCTTTTAAAAAGTTGGGGTTTTCTTTAGTACTGGAGCACCATATAACATTTTAATGATATGAGATATGTTCACAGCAATGAATATGAATGAATGTAAAACAGTCATGTATGTTTTGTGGCATTCAAGAAGAAGATCTTGTGGGGCAGTCTTCCCCAAATGGTTCCCTTCAAAGGTTTTGGACTTCAACTCCCATCAGCCCCAGCCAGCATGACTAATGGTCAAAATTACTGGAAGTTGTAGCCCAAAACATCTGGAAGACTGCAGGTTGCAGAAGGCTAATGTAGGGACTATTCAAATATTCGAAGATTTTTTTTTGTATCCAGATATTTACAAGCACCTGTGATGACAGAGTCTTACCAGATTCATCCTTTGGAATGATGCAGACATCTTGACTTTCATGCTGCCACTATAGTCTCCTTGGGAACATTTTCATCCACTTTGGAGACACTGCCCTTCTGCTCACCACACATGAACTTTCTTCCTCTTCCTCTGGAGTTGTGGCTGGCTGTGCCTGTGCCACTTTCTGTGGCGGTAATTGGTGTTGTGTGCTGCTTACGGTTGCGGGGTGGACTAGTGCTGGGGCTGCTGTCACTGCTGGTCACACCTTGGGCTTCCTGCTCTTCCATCTCATTCTTAAAATACCATTGAAATGCAACCTCAGTGGTGTATGTTCTCGCCGGGCATCCACGCCTCTTTTGAGTGCTGGATTGACTACGGGTTCCTCTTTTCTCCATGTTCATGTCTCTGGGCAGAAGGAGATATAAATGAATGTGGCAAAGCTGAAATCATGTGAACAGCCTAGAATCACAGATTGTAGTGCAGTATAAAAGTAGTTCCCCCCCCAATCCATCCATCCATCCGTCCATCCAATGCTAACTAAATAGGGGCATATTGTACAGCAGATTAGGCTGGAAAGCCCAGGATGGAGAATGTAGTCCATCCATGCGGCCTGAAACACAAGCCTACAGTACACACAGGATGCTGGGGGATGGAGTCCTTCTCAGCAGGCCTAAACACAGGCTGCTGGAGGATGCCTTCCCAGTTCACCCCACCCCGCCCCACCCAAAAATCACTAAACATAGGGGCACATTCAGGTAAAGTAAACATATCAAAGAACATACCTTCACTGTAATAAAGGTTGAACTGCAATGCTGTAGAATGGGGACACACTGAAACATACTCTTTGCAGCTGGACATGGACACTCTGTCTGCAGCCACAGTGCCTCAGGTCTCTAGTCTGGACTGGAGCAACTGAGGCTGCTGGACACTCACACACCACCATCCTATGTGTGAAGGTGGGAAAAATGGTTGGTGAGTTCCCTCCCCTCAATGACATTATCTTCCTGGGGGGGTGGGGGGGTGGCCTGGAGGGATCTCGCTCACCTGACCTCACCTGACCTCACCTTCACAGACAATTAAAAAAAAGATGAGGCTACATCCACTTCATGACCCTGTCCCTCCCAATGAAAGAAAACCTCGTAGTCGCAGGAAACTGCGTATTTATTAAATACTTTCATAAAGTCCCTCTCGCTGTCTATTTCTTTCATTCCAATTTGTGAAGTTTCTTTCATAAATACTTTCGTAAAATTTTCGGTGGAGAAAAAAAAAAGGGTCCGCGTGAGCTCCAGTCCGAGTAGACTGGGGAGGCCCGTTCTGGGGAGGTTTCCGCAGACCGGATGCGTCAGAATTTGATCCTATTTAATTTTGGGGTGGATTTCTCTGACATCCCCACTTTTTTCAATGATTTTTCTGTCAGAATTATTCAACTGGAGGCATCAGCGTGCATGGCAAATGTATATATTATTAGGATTAAATATTTACCTACTGATATAAATCTGTCTACTTTTGTAGATAAGTTCCTGCATGAGATACTCCCTGTGCCATCTGTAAGGATGTATGAAAGGTACTTACCTTTCACAGATTATGTTTATGGTTGGGGGGGAGGTGTTCCACCCCTCCCCCTGGAATCCTCGCTGGGGGGGAGGTGCTCTGTTCCTCCCCCCCCAGAATCCTGGCCAGCCGGCTGTGCTCTGCAGCAATTCTGCGGAGCCGCCGGCCAGCTCCACCAGCAGCCGGACATCCGGCCGCTGGCTAGCAGGGACGCAAATGGCGGCAGCCGTAGCCGCCACCGTTTGCATCCCTGCAGTCAGCCATGATAGGCTATGTAAATGTTTATGTAGCCTATCACGGCTGACTAAAAAAACCCCAAAAAACTGCGCATACGCAAATGGCGGCGGCCATGGCCACTACCATTTGCGTTCCTTATTTTGGCACATCTTAGTCTACGTAAACATTTACATAGACTAAGATGGCGAAAATAAGGGGAAGGCAAATAGCGTAACATCTACGCTATTTGTGTTCCCCTTATTTTCGCCATCTCAGTCTACATAAATGTTTACGTAGACTAAGACATGCCAAAATAAGGAACACAAATGGTGGCAGCCATGGCCGCCACCATTTGCGTAAGCACGTGTTTTGTTTTGTTTTGTTTAAAGTCAGCTGTGATAGGCTACGTAAACATTTACGTAGCCTATCATGGTTTTTTTTAAAAAACCTAGCCGTGATAGGCTACGTAAAGATTTACATAGCCTATCACATTTTTTTTTAAACCTAGCTGTGATAGGCTACGTAAATCTTTATGTAGCCTATCACTTTTTTTTTTTTTAAACTGGAAATGGCGGCAGCGGCGGCCAGTCTCAAGACCGGCCGCCGCCGCCACACCACTGCTGGAGCCGCCACCACCAGGAAGATCCGCCCAAGGTAAGTCTCGTCCCGGGGGGGCGGGGGGCAGGCTATTCCGCCACTGATTTCAGGGAGGTGAATGCACTGGCATTCAGCCTCCCCGAGATCCATCACAGAATTTTCATACATCCCTAGCCATCTGATTATTCATTTGATATTGAGCAGGCATTCCATGTGTCAAATGCCAAAGGGACTGGTTATACGGTTATAGCCCAATTTGCAAGAATCCTCACAAAAAATTGTATCCTGCATTTGGCAAGAGAGGCTGGAAACCTTTTTTGGAAACAAGATAAAGTTATGCTATTTCTGGATTACATCAAATAAATTGCTGATAAAAGAAGGCAATTTACTAAGGCAAAAAAATTGGCAAAACAAATGAATTTACAATATCATTTAAAATACGCTGCCGCATTTTGCATCTTTTCTGAAGGCCAGATGAAGAAGTTCCTAAATCATGAAATGGCGGAGGTATGGCTAAATGGAAAATCGCATGAGATGCCTGTTTCACCATGAACTGGAATCTACAAACATGTTTTGCTAACTTGTTATCTTTAGTCTGGAAGATACAGGCTAGGTCAGAGATATTTTATTTTCTGTTTTTCCTTTTCTATTTTTTAAAACTCTTTCTTTTTAAAATGGATATGATATAATGTATAATGTGTACACGCATTTAGATATCTACTACAAAATATATTAGTGATTGTTGTGAGGTTGATTTTAAGCTTATTATATAATATTATAAAAGTAATTAGTGGTTTGTTGTTATTATTATGTATACTTTTAAATCTCTATTATTATTATTATTATTATTATTATTATTATTACTGGTTAGTAAGATTTTTGGTTGGTTAAATTGTTAAGCTTTATTACTATATGTTAGCTGAAGGGCAATATATGTTCACTGGAAATCAATTGTAGGCCTGCTTCCTTGCTATAAGACTGATGATATGATATTGAAATGTTAGGTTGATTATTTATGTTGTATTGAATTGTAATATTGCCAATATTATAGATATAATTTTTAAGCAGAATGGGATTTGAAGTTTCTATGTAATGGAGTTTAAATTAAAAAAATTTAAATAATTCTTTATTTTTTTCTTTTTTATGTTTTCTTTTCTTTTCTTTTCTTTTCTTCCCTCTCCTTGTTCCGTTTTCTTTTTCTTTTCCATCATTGCTCTGTCCTCTTAAGAATACTGTATTGTTTGGAAATTGTAGTTATTGATTAGGTTGTTGGTATTGTGTATTTCATTCATAAAGTTAAAAAATAGAATAAAAAGTATTTTTTAAAAAATATATATTGGGTCAAAAATAACAGCACCTATGAGCTACAGAAAAACCCACAGACTGAGAATTGACCCCTTCTGTGTATATATTCTAGGCACAGAAATTTCCAATAATGTTATGTGGGCACAAAGTGTTAGGAATGAAAAGAGGAATAAAGTAGAATAAACCATTATGTGTTTGAATAAGGGAACAAATTGCATTAATTTAAAGACAGTCCCAGTTGCATCTTGTTGCAGTGAGCAGATGATGTTTTCACCGCTTGTTGGCTGAGCTGGAGGCTTGGAACATATGAGATAGCTTTCTAGGGGTACCTTGTCCTTACATGCCTCTGTTATGTCTGTCATGGCTAGTGGGCAGTGAAAGAACCACCTGCTGTCAGGCAGCATTTTCAGTAGGGTCCCAAATGCACATATGGAGAAGGTCCAAGTGCCATTCAAAACACACATATATTTTTGGTCATTTCTCACTGTGGAATCTGGAAGCAACTATAAGCAAAGTGTTGTTTCATTGAGATGCAGTAAAGCAATTCAGGTTGTTCGTTCCACTTCACTGTGGTCTTGATTGACCCGTTGCAATTGATTGTCTTAGGGTGGGGGGAAGTCTCCTTTGAAAAGAGTCCCACAAAGTGAGTTTGGCTAGGCCCAGGTTGACAGAATTTTTCATATGCCTGGTGGCTTCCAGTATTTTAAACACTGTAGTCAAAAACTATAAATCATATAAATATTTATTAGTAAATAAAGTGCACGTCAATGGTTTTGCTGCCTGAGAAGCTGAAACTTCTGATATGTGTCAAGAAACATTTTGCTTTTGTATTTTACAGAGAGTAGAGAACAGCTGGCTAGATAAGATAGTCACAGCTGCTGTGAAGTTATGATAACACAACCTCATCTTTCATGCTTTTACATAACATGCTTAGTTAAGTTATTCAGAATGTATACTAATAAAGTGGACCTCCTGCTGGCACATTTAATATGACTGCAGAAGCAAATCAACATTTATACTTAAACTGATATGTAGAATGTACTGACTGAATGTAAGAGACTAAATAGTGTCTTGAGGTTCCAAATCTCAAATGACTCCACTGACATTAGAGTCAATGGAGTTGGGGGTTGAAATAATACTTTAAGGACACGGTTCCTAAGCTATTTTAAGGATTGTGCAACACACCCCTCCAATTTGAGAAAAGCCTGTTGCCTAGACAACTGCTGGAGCAATAGTAATTTGGACAATGGTGTCTATTTTAAAGCATGATTGGTAAGAACAGCTTCCTACATTAATAGTTAAATGTATAAAAATATTTGTTTTGTTTTAAGTAAGATAATGCTATTAGGAACAGAGTTTCACTGAAGTTTTAACTGCAGGATAAATAAGTTTGGTGGTAGGTTGTATTTGGTTTCAGGAGCTAGATGTACCAAAATCCAAATAGACTGTATTGTTCTCAAAGTTAAACTACCCTTGAAAATACATCCACAATAGCTACTTTACAAACATTTTTACTCAGCAACTTTTTCGTATATACCAATGGAAGTAACTAGAATCCTGCAGCCAAATAATTAACTGATTAGCTCAAATAAATATGTGAATTTAACCACACACACCCCTGGTTTCCAATCTCATCATAGATACAGTCTCCTCTGCCTTTTTCTCATATTTCACCTACTTGCTTCTCACTGTTGTCTGTTCTCAGTGTTTCCTTCAGCCATTTTGTCTGTGGACTGCCCTGAACTTTCCCTTCAGCCACCTTGCCTGTGAGCTTCCTGCTCCTCAGGTTGCCTCCCTCACATGCTCACTTTGAATCCCCTTCATCCCCAAAGCTACTTTTGCCCCTACAGCCTATGCAGTGTTTTAATCCCAGCAAATGACAACTTCTGTTCCCTCACAGATACTGGACAGTCAATAACCTTGTTCCCTAACAACTTGGAACGTTTGTAAACACTTGGTGCCAACACATTAGCTGAGCCAGTCAGTGTCAGAGGCTTTACTGATATCAGTGCAATACTGTATAGATATGTGGTTCTTGAATGCTAAATGGAGAAAAGGATTGGATTATCTACAAAAACCTCCCTTCTTAGGCTTCTGGAGGCAAATCTTACTCACAAAAGTAAATTGCCATTTACATGCACCAATCCTTTATACCATCGTTTGTCCAGATTCTTGCACTGTGAGGTCAGGACTGGAGAAAATATAAATTGCCATGGTCTGATAATAACCTTTTGTCATTTCCTTTGTGCTGAATTGAAGCAGTTTATTTGGGCACCAGACACTGAGCGTTTTCTAATAAAAGGCCATAATTTAGGCTTTTATTAATACATTTCTTTTAAATTGCTTCATAGGTGACTGACAAGATACTCATTATTAATTTAGCTCTTTTGAAGCTGCATTTAAACGGAAACTTGATTGCTGTGCTCCAACCTGCCATCTTCACTCTGCCATAAAATTATCCTCTGGACATGAAAACAAGAGGACATTTGAATCTGTCAGTCTTTCTGTCTATGTTGCATGAACTGGCCACTATAGAAAGGACCAGGGGTAGTAGGTGATGAAGAAAAGAGGTTGGCAGATGCTCTTTGATAGTCAATATTGGCCTGATAGCAGAAAAGTATGGAAAAGCCACTTAAAAAAAAAAAAAAAGTCATGCAAAATGGTTACAGGGTGGCAAGTACATTATGGAATGTAGGAGAAGCAGACTGATGGGCAATGAAACACTTCTGCTTTATTGGACAGATCACAGGCACATAATTTAACTTTCACTGTTGGCATGTTCTCCCAGTTCCTCGGCTTGTTTTGCTGGGAGACTTGAACATCCATGCTGAGGCTGCCCTGTCAGGAGTGGCTCAGGACTTCATGTCCTCCATGATGACCATGGGTCTGTCCTAAGTGGTTTCTGGCCCCACTCATACAGCAGGTCACACTCTAAGACCTAGTTTTCTATGCTGAGCAGGATGACGGTGATCTGGGTATGGAGGAACTTTCTGTTGTTCCGTTGTCAGGGACAGATCACTACCTGGTTGGGTTTAGACTCACTGGAACTCAGTGCCTCTGCAGGGGTAGGGGACTGATTAAGCTGGTGTGCCCCAGGAGGCTGATGGGTCCGGATGGTTTCCTGGTGGCTCTTGGGGATTTTCCTGCTGCCTCGGCAGGCGATTCTGTCAAAGCCCCGGCTGATCTCTGGAATAGGAAAATGGCTAGGGTGGTGGACACAATTGCTCTTGAGCATCCCCTCTCACGGAGTGGAGCCAAAGCAGCACCCTGGTTCTCTAGGGAACTGGCGGGGATGAAGGCAATGAGACGGAGACTAGAATGACTTGGTGGAAAACTCGGAACAAGTCCAATTGAACACTGGCTAGAGCTTATTTGAAAGCCTACTCTGTGGTAATGAGGGCAGCAAAGAAATCTTTCTTTTCTGCCACCATTGCATCTGCATGGAGCTGGCCAGTGGAGCTGTTTCGAGTGGCCTTCTACATCCTGGCCCATGTGATAAAAATTCTGACCACTCGACAGCCCGCTGTGAACAATTTGCTCAGCACTTTGCTGATAAGATCGCTTGGATCTGTTCTGACTTGGAAGCTGTAGTTGATGGAGATCCTGTGGATGCCACTTTGGCTCCTGCTTGTTCAGTGTTGATGGGTTCTTTTCAATTTGTGCAGCCCGAGGATGTGGACAGGATCCTTGGAGCGGTGAGAGCCACCACATGTATGCTGGATCCTTGCCCCTCCTGACTTATTAAAGAGGCCAGAGGAGGACTGGCTGAGTGGCTAATGGGAGTGGTTAATGCCTCTTTGGAACAGGGTATTGTTCCATTATGCTTAAAAGAGGCGGTTGTGAGACCTCTGTTGAAGAAGCCTTTCCTGAATCCCACCATACTAGATAACTATTGTCCAGTCTCTAAGGTATCATTTTTGGGCAAGGTATTAGAGCATTTGGTGACTTCCCAGCTCCAGGGGTTCCTGGATGAAACAGATTATCTTGATCCATTACAATCTGGTTTCAGGCCTGGGTATGGGACTGAGACAGCTTTGGTCGCCTTGGTGGATCACTTACGCTGGGAACTGGACAGGGGGAGTATGTCCCTATTAGTTTTGTTGGACCTCTCAGCAGCAATTGGTACCATCAACCATGGTATTCTTCTGGGATGCCTAGCTGGCATGGGACTTAGGGGTACTGTTTTGCAGTGGCTCCATTCCTTCCAAGGGGGGCGAACCCAGAAGGTGGTGTTGAGGGATGCCTGTTCGACTCCATGGCTGTTAGCTTGTCGGGTCCCCCAGGGTTCTGTTCTGTCTCACTATTTAATATCTACATGAAACTGCTGGGAGAGGTTGTCCGGAGTTTTGGAGTTTGGTGCCACAAATATGCTGATGACGCCCAGCTGTACTACTCCTTTCCACCAGATTCCAAGGAAGCAATTTCTGTCCTTAACCAGTGTTTGGCATCAGTAATGGACTGGATGAGGGAGAACAAATTGAAACTTAATCCAGACAAGACAGAGGTGCTCCTGGTCAGTCAAAAAGCAGATCAGGGAATAGGGATTCAGCCTGTGTTGGATGCGGTTGCACTCCCTCTGAAGACTCAGGTTCACAGTTTGGGTGTGCTCTTGGATTCAGCCCTAAGACTGGATGCTCAGGTTTCAACAGTGGCCAGGAGTGCTTTTGCACAGTTAAAACTAGTGCACCAACTGCGCCTGTTCCTGGAGATGTCTGATCTGACCACGGTGACACATGCCTTAGTTACATCCCATTTGGATTACTGCAACACTCTCTATATGGGGCTGCCTATGAAGATCGTTCAGAAACTGCAGTTGGTTCAAAAAGCTGCTGCCAGACTGTTGACTGGGGCTGGTTACAGGGAGCATACAACTCCCTTGTTAAAACAGCTTCACTGGCTTCCAGTCTGTTTCTGGGCAGAATTCAAAGTGCTGGCTATGACCTATAAAGCCCTATATGGCTCCGGTCCAGGTTATCTGAAAGACTGTATCTTCCCTTATGGACCTGCCCGTGTCCTGAGATCTTCTAGGGAGGCCCTTCTCTCAGTCCCGCCACTGTCACTGGCACATTTGGTGGGAACCCGGGAGAAGGCCTTCTCAGTGGCTGCCCCACAGCTGTGGAACACCCTTCCCAGGGAGGCTAGGATAGCTCTATCCTTGATGTGTTTCTGGATGCAGGCCAAAACATTCTTGTTCCAGCAGGCCTTTGGGACATAGTTGGAACCTGGGGCTAAGCTGCTAAAATGCTGTTTTAAAATGCTGTTTTAATGTTTTAATATAATTTTAATGGTATTGTTGTTTAATTTATATTTTAACTTTTGTATATTTTCATATGTTTTAATTTTTGTAAGCCACCTTGTGGCCCAGCTTTTTTCTAGGGATGTACAAATTGTGCTCATACCGTTCCGCTTGACTTCCACAGTTTGTGTACTCTGTCCCGTTCCGCTGGCCACAAGCCCCCGAAATTAGGGATGGCAAAGAATTCCGCCACGGATTCCAGTGAGGCCGGATTCTTTACAATCTGGCCCCCTGAAATCCATGGCAGAATGGCCTCCTGCCCCCTGCCCCCCCATGGAATCCCCCCAGGATGGAACTTATTTGGGGCAGATGCGGCAGATTCGGCAGTGGCGGCGGCTCTGGCAGCGGCTCCAGTGGAGGCGGCTTCGGTGGCTGGTTTCCTGGCCGGCTGTGGCTGGGCTGCTGCGGCCGCCATTGATGTCCTTGCAGCTGTGATAGGCTACATAAGTATTTACATAGCCTATCGCAGCTACCCCCCCAAAAAAACACACAAAAAAAGCGTATGCAAATGGCGGCGGCTACAGCGGCCACCATTTGCGTTCCCTATTTTTCGCCGTTCTAGCTTAAGTAAGTATTTATATAGGCTATTACGGCGAAATAAAGGGGAACACAAATAGGGCCCACTATGCTATTTGCGCTCCCCTTTTTTTCGCCGTAATAGCCTATGTAAATATTTACGTAGGTTTGAACGGTGAAAAATAGGGAACGCAAATGGTGGCTGCCGTAGCCGCCACCATTTGCATATGCTGGGGTTTTTTTGGGGGGTTGCTATGATAGGCTACGTAAATACTTACATAGCCTATCACGGCAGCCTGGCTGGACGCAAATGGCGGCCACTACGGCTGCCACCATTTGCATCCACAGCAGCCTGTCTGCAGCCAGAACTCTAGCTGCGGATGGCCCTGGCCGGCTGCTCTGCGAAGCCGCCTCAGAGCAGAGCTGGCCAGGCAGGATTCCGGGGGGGGGAGGACCGGATCACCTCCCCCCCATCGAGGATTCCGGGGGGAGGGACAGAGTGCCTCCCCCCCACTGTGAAAAATTCCATGAAAAGGTAAGTGAGTTTCCCTTACTCACTTACCTTTTCATCCCTACCTGAATTCCTCTTTTTTTTCCACCTCAGAAGTTACGTAAATAAATCTGCACCATCTGTTGAAAAATCCTCCACTCCCAACAGCCACCCGTCCCATTCCGCCATCCCATGAAACACTATTCTTCATAAATATTTATGTAGTTTCCGTTGTTGTTTTAAAGTTTGAATATAATTTTAATTGTATTGTTGTTTAATTTATATTTTAACTTTTGTATATTTTCATATGTTTTAATTGTATATGTTTTAATTTTTGTAAGCCGCCTTGTATCCCAGTACTGGGGAAAAGGTGTGGTATAAATATGATGATGATGATGATGATGATTTCTGACTCCATTGTGGACAGTCACTTTCCATCATCATGCAATTACCTTCGTTCTGTGTCCAATGGCCCATCTCTGGACTTAGAAAATCAGTCATCCTCATCCAGTTGCCCACCATACTGGAAGAGAAAGGTTTTGTTGACTTTATCATCTGGGCCCCTGAGAACCAAATTGTAGCTCAAACTAAGAAGTAAGGATGGACGAAAGTCCCTTACGTGGTCCCGCAGCTTGCTTCGCGGTGGGGGGGAGGCGCTTCGGTTCTCCCCCCGAAGTTCAGGCCAGGGGGGGAGGCGCCCCGCCTCTCCTGGCTGAAATTCAGGCCGGGTGGGAGGCGCCCCATTCCTCGCCAC
Organism: Heloderma suspectum; assembly: GCF_057233095.1. Taxonomy (NCBI): domain Eukaryota; kingdom Metazoa; phylum Chordata; class Lepidosauria; order Squamata; family Helodermatidae; genus Heloderma; species Heloderma suspectum. The sequence continues at coordinate 89,933,671 of NC_139458.1, forward strand.
CGAAATTCAGGCCAGGGAGACGCGCCCCCTCTCCCTGGCCACGAAATAAAAAAGTAAATGTAACCCCCCACACACACACACAAGTGATAGGCTACGTAATGATTTACGTAGCCTATCACGGCTAGATTTCCAAAGTCAGCCATGATAGGCTACGTAAATCATTACGTAGCCTATCACGGGTGACTTTGAAAAAAAAAAAGCGCGTACGCAAATGGCTATTTGCGTTGCCCTTATTTTCTCCGTAGTCTACGTAAAGATTTACGTAGACTACAGCAACCAAATAAGGTTGTCCCTATGGGGGCCGCCATTAGCGTACGTGCTTTTTTTTTTAAGTCAGCCGTGATAGGCTACGTGACAATTTACGTAGCCTATCACGGCTGACTTTGCAGATCTAGCCATGATAGGCTACGTTAATCGTCACGTAGCCTATCACGGGGGCGTTTTTGTTTTTTTAAAAAAACTTTCGAGTTCATGGCCAGGCGAGGCGGGAAGCCTCCTCCCCGGCCTGAATTTCGGCCGGGCGAGGCGGGAAGCCTCCCCCCGGCCTGAACTTCACGGAGGGAGCAGCGAAGCACCTCCCCCCTACCGCGAACAAGCTTCAAGGACAGGTAAGTCACTTTCGTCCACCCGTATTCTTATCCAAAGTTCGGTGCATGGTGAGAAAAGGTATTATTATTATTATCGGTGGCAATTGCACTCCACCACCGGTACAACCCACATATCATGGCAGCCTATGTGAAAACTTGAAAATGGATCAAATGCAATAACTATGATAAAACATACATAAATATAATGCTTTGTTTCATGTGGATTTCCCAAATTAACATTTGCAATTATAGAAGTTGTAATTTCCAAATGAATTTAGAAGTTGTGGACTGAGGTTCATAGCAGCTGTTCTAGGCATTTAAAACACATGTGTGGACACACAGAGTACAGATTATAGCTTCAAGCATGGACTAGACATGAGTAGGTGCCAAGGGCTCCTTGGAGGCCTCTCTCAGTCTAATCCAGTAGCCAAGTCCAGACACAGACAAAGGGATTCCTTTCAAAGCTTTTTTCTTCTTTTATAACTTAACAACTCTACCGTTTGCAACTAGATCTGAGCAGCACAGTAACTATGCTCTAAGTTGGAACAGTTGGTCCCCGTTTGAAAGGGAATTACTGGCAGACCACTGAACTTAAGGACTAGGGAGAGTCCCTCCCCTTTTCCCTTGGATCCTCTGGGCACAGCCGTTGTTTGCGCGCCAACCGGGCACTATGCCTCCTTTCTGCGCCCTCCATTTGGCACTGCTCTCTGCGTCAGCATCGCACATCCACCAAGTCTGCTTCCTGCGCTCTGTCACTCCCAGGACTGCTATCTAAGCTAGGAATGCTGGGGGGAGGAATCTCCATCAGCTGTTGGCCCTGGGAAAGAGGAGCGCTCTCCCTTCCCAGGAGTGACTGCTCTTCCTCAGAATCAGAACTACTCTGGGATTCTATGGGCTCAGTGTCCACCCTGACAGTAGGTGATCCAAGTGTCAAAAAGGGCAGTAAGGCTGCACCAATGACTCTGTCCCCAATATCCACACATTAAGCAGAGGGGAAGCCTACCTGCATAGACCTGTATTGCCAACCATAGTATTACAGGCCTGGGGCCATTACAAGACCTCAGTGCTCACCGGCTTCCATAGCAACTGGAACCCTGTGCAATCAAGGTTTCAGCTCCCATAGAAACTTACATAGAGTGCATCAGCTTCCCTTGCTCAGATGTCCATTCTTGACATGTGGACATTGGGAAGCAGGGACAAGGAAGCTGTGGGACATCAGGGCCAGGGGCAGCATCACAGTGGCACAGTTCTGCTGCCTCTTCCAACGTATGGTCCCCATTCATACTTATAATACATAAAGGCGGCTTATGAAGACATGTATTCTAATATATTATCAGGTATGCTAAAAGAATCAAAGGATGCTTTCATACTCTAGTGCAGTAGGACATAGAGAAAACTCACAACTGGCTTCAGAATACTACATCACATATGCATAAAGTTCCCCAACCATGGAAACTATTCAGAGAATTTCCAGAAGCTGATCTAAATTCGGTTTGTTGTGACATTAGGCTGCACTCCTATGCATATTTAGACAGAGGAAAGGCCTACAAGTCCCACTTTTGCTGGCTGGGGCATGCTGGGACTTGTAGGCCTTTTCTTTGTCTAAACATGCATAGGATTGCGCCCTTAGTTGATTTATCTGGTAGCATATTAAAATCCCTTTGATTGAATAAAATGGTGGCTCTGATTAATAAGGTAACACATCTTACCTCCCCCCACCTCCCCACCCCCCAAAGTTTAGTGTTTTGAATATAAATTCTTAGAAAAACTGTAGATATCAAGTGCCATCTTGAAAGAGCTATCCCCCATTTCTGTCATGCACATGCAAGAGTGCCTCTGTAAAGATGCTAACATGTGCCATTTGTTATGAAGTTGCCCTTTTGGAGGTAACCCATCATCCAATTTAAATGTGACTTGACGCCTGTAACAGAGAAGCAGACATGCTCCTTGAGTACACATGTGGTTGAGCTTTGTATTTTCATTGATATATTACCCTGACACCTTGGCTTATTTTGTGCCCCAAAAAGGCACCTACAGGCTTGGGAGAGAGCTAGGGCAGCAAATAATGCTATGGAAGGTGGCAGAGAGACTGGAGTAATTGCTTATGTGCTCCTTTCACTGATTAGACTGCAGTCCTGTACATATTTACCTGGGTGGCTGGGAGTAATCCCCACTGAACTCAATGGGACTTCCTTCTGAGTATACAAGCATAGGATTGCACTGTCAGTCCATGAATTGACTGATAGTGCAATCCTATATCTACTCAGAGTTTGCTGAGTTCGAAAGATTCTCTATTTGGGCAAGTGTGAATAGGATTACAGCCTAAGATTCAGTCAATTGGGTGAGACAAGTGACAGCCCTATTCTATACAAAGACTTCCTTTAATAAAAAAATTTGAACTTTCCCCCATCCCAGGTCAGCATCAGAGTACAAAACACCTTTCTCAGTGCTCAGTAGCGGAATGCTCTAATACTCCCACATTTTACTAATACTAATAATATTACTAATTACTAATATGAATACTCTGACGCAACACTATTGTGGCAGGATTCTACTGCAGAAAGTATCACAAATTATGTTCAGTTCAATGTCACTTGATCAACTCGAATTATCTCACACTGGATAGCTGCAGGGAACAGCAGAGCCCCTAGGCTATTCATTGGTTATTACAAAAAATAAATGCAGTCCAAAGTATTAAACACCAGCAGGCGTTTAATGTCTGTGGGTTGCAGTAATTGCATTCAGCTCACTTGAACAACCCAGGTGTTCTCTCAGAGGGTGGTGCTTCCTACCTACACAGATTGTGAGAGGACAGGAACACTGCATAGGAACACAAAATATGTTTCTGGAGAGATGTCTTACAATGAGTCCATGGAATGGAATAAGATCAGTTTTGGAATAAGATGGAATAAGATGGAATAAGATCAGTTTTGTGGTTAGGAGTGTGATCACATCCCCTTTTATACACTCTGGTTCTAGTCTTTCCCACTGAAATCCTTGCGGCCCCCCAAAACACTGATTGTAAATATACACATATGTTTCAGGATGTATTCAGTGGATTTTTCAAATAATAGAAGAACATCCTGAACCTTTGGTGGTTACAAAATTACCACATTCCTATTTATGGGGCTTCCAGGTTAAGATCACTCATGACCATTAATGCTCAGTTTACTTGTCCTTTGTGACTAGTCATGCCTCCTTTTGTGATGGTGTCCAGGACAATTTATCAAATTTCCAAATGTGCCCATAGACCTAAAAAGGTTACCTACCCCTGATATAAAGCATATAGTAGCTCACATTCTTTGCAAGTAGAATGTTCCTGGTTCAATCCCTGGCTTCCACAACAAAAAGGATCTAAGGCAAGTTTAGGCAAACCAGTGCTTCCATGTATTTTGGACTACATCTCCCATAATCCTTGTATATTGGCCATGCTGGCTAGGGTTTGTGGGAGTTGTAGTGCAAAACATCTGGAGGTTACCAGGTTGTCTACCCTTGATCTAAGGTCTGAGAAATACCTCTGCCCAAAGCCTTGGTGAGCCACTGTTCTGACTTCATTTCATAGACACATGTAGTATCAGAGAAACACAGATCTGGTGCAGTACTATCACAGAGGCAAAGTCGAGCAGCTGACATTCTTGCCCTTGAATATGATGTAGAGGGGATGTGCAATGAATGTGAAACTCTTGTTCCCATGTTGATGGTCTAAGGCAAATGACATTGCTTGGCAAAGAAACTCCTGTGCCCATGACCAATTCTACAATCACAAAAAAATACCAATTGAACTGATATATGACTAGAATCAACCTTCTCCTAAGATTGTTTTCAATAAATATGAAGGAATTTATGTCCTCTGCGGTGAACAAGGCTGCTGCACGAACTTTTTTCTTTCTTTCAAGAGTTATCACTTCTAGGACAGATAATCTTTCAATGCTACTAGCTCAATTGTGCAATGTTCACAGAGTCCTCTGCAAGGATAAATGCAGTGATATGACAGACACCATAGGGCACGAGGAGCAGTCTCTCTTGAAGCTGAGCCGTGTTTTTGTTTTTTAACATTTAGCAGTGCAAACACAAACAGCTCTCCATAGTACGAGTCCTCTTTTCTGGGGTCAAAGTGGATAAGAGGCTGGATCAAAAGCTTTTTAACCTTGCTCTCCTCTGTTACAGTAGATGTTCTCACCTGAGAGTGTATCATGGTCTGTGCAGGCCATCATAAGCAGCAAGTGCATTATTACTTATCTTGCTGCACTGTTGAGCTGCCGTGTTTAAAGCATTCTAGATAAAGCTATACAGCAGGGGCGGGCAACTGCAGCAGGTCCCCCACCGCCATGGGCTGCATCCCCCCACCCTTGCAAGCACTGAAAAAATAATTTAAATAAATAAATAAAATAAAAGGCATCTGTAGGGGCTACATAAAAGGCATCTGTAGGAGCTTGCTTGCAAGCTACATTTGACCCTTTTGGCACTGATGCCATTTTTTTTCTGATGGGTGGGTACCAGGGAGCAATGGGGGCTGTTGCAGCCCACTGCCACATGCTGCCCACTCCTAATGAACAGATTGTGTGTGTCAAATCAACAATATTCCAATAAACCTGAGGGGGAAAAATGTATTCAAAGTGAGTTGATATTAGTGTGGAACAATCATCCCTTTTAGATAGTGATGGACAAGCGAGGGCTGGATAATATTTCTAATCAGTGTCTCTCATGTAATCACTCATACGTCTGTTTCTGCATAACTTTGCAATTTCCTCCCATCCCTAAATCAGTATGAAAATTAGCATTTATTTAAACACATATTCTCTCTGAAAATATATAATCCTAAACATATTTTTCTTTCAAAATAAGCATTTCTAAACACATCTTCTCTTAATATATCCTTTTTAAAAACACATTTTAAATACATTTTTTAAAACACTATTTTTTGAGCTGAGAACTATGTTTCAACATTTTGGGTGAGACCGTCCATCGCTATTCATGGCCCTGTTCTTTATAATTCGTCTTCAAGATGCCTTACATTCAATATAAGGGAATTGCACCAGGCTACATGGAAAACTCTAGGGATGGCGGAGAATTTCTCCACGAATCTTCAGGAGGCCGAGCGCCAACTCATTCGGCCCCCTGAAATCGGCGGTGAAATTCTCCGCCACCCCCCTGCCACCCCCCCCTCGACGGGACTTACCTTTGGTGAATGTCCCTCCTGGAGGCGGGTCTCGGCGGCGGTTCGGTGGCATTTCGTCACGGGCGGGGGCGGCGGCCGGTCTTCTGACCGGCTGCCACCGCTGCCATTGCAAAAAAAAAAAACCTAAAGTAAAAAAAACACACACACCCATGGATAGGCTACGTGATGATTTACGTGGCCTATCACGGCTAGATTTCCAAAGTCAGCTGTGATAGGCTACGTAAATCATCACGTAGCCTATCATGGGTGACTTTGAAAAAAAAAAAAGCGCGTACGCAAATGGCAGCGGCCCATGGGCGCCGCCATTTGCGTTCCTTATTTTTGCACATCTAGTCTACGTAAAGTTTTACGTAGACTATGGCGAAAATAAGGGCACGCTATTTGCTTTGCCCTTATTTTCACCATAGTCTACGTAAATCTTTACGTAGACTAGACGTGCCAAAATAAGGAACGGAAATGGCGGCGCCCATGGGCCGCTGCCATTTGCGTACGCGCTTTTTTTTTTTCAAAGTCACCCATGATAGGCTACGTGACGATTTACGTAGCCTATCATGGCTGACTTTGGAAATCTAGCCGTGATAGGCTACGTAAATCGTCACGTAGCCTATCACGGAGTCTTTTTTTTTTTTTTTACTTTTTGTTTCGCAGCCGGGGAGACGGGGCGCTTCTCCCCGGCCTGAATTTCGGCCAGGCGAGGCGGGAAGCCTCCCTCCTGGTCTGAATTTCGGCCGGGCAACGCGGGAAGCCTCCCCCGCTTTGCCTGAACTTCGGGGGGGGAAGCGAAGCGCCTCCCCCCCAATGCGAACGCAAGTTGCGAAAAGGTAAGTGACTTTCATACATCCCTAGAAAACTCCTTCTTTTCCATTTCCAGGGAAATACTATTGGCTGCAAGAAATTCACCTTGCTATATGCACGGTGATTAAGCATTGGGTGCATGTGGGTAGCACTGTGCCAAATTTTCAATCTGTTTATTTTTGACCATTTGTTGGGGGGACAGGTGAAAAGAAATTGCACCCAAAATTGTGGGAAGGGGTGAGAATTTTGGAGAAATTTCTGTGTGCAGGGCTTCAGTGCTTTGTCATGTTTCCCTTGGGCCCCCTCTTTCCTAACACACTCACACACACAAATAGAGAGGCTTCAGTCTCAGGCCTTTAATTCATTTTCAACAGGTTCATTACAGATGCAAATCCTCGAAGACTCTCAGGCTACACAGGAATGCCTCCAGGGGATTCAAATGGGAACATCAACATTGTCTACAGTTTGAAGTGAGGCTTGCTGGCTAGACTAACTTAGGGAGGGATGTCCCACCCTTCCAGTGATGCTTCCCTACATCGCCTCTTGTACACTGCTAACCGGGTCAACCATCTGAGCTCCACCTCTGACGTTTCCCTCTTAGCTCTGCATCGTAGTCTAGCATCTCTTACATCACAGCCCCCACTCTCCTCCTCATCCCAGCTTCTCACAGAGGGGGGCAAGGGGGGGCGGCTTTGGGCCTGGCCATCTGGTAGTTAGTACCCTGAGAAGCACACCTACAAATATCTGAACTGGCTTGGGAAAATGCATCCCCTGGTTCTGGCTGTTCCTCTTCTGAATCTGATCTACTATCTCCCTGTGCTCAGAATCAATCCTGACATGCTTATCTTGCTGTAAGGAGGTGGCTGTGTGTGGGTGTGTGTTGCACACTCTTTCTTTTACCATTTTTATCCCATCCTGTCCTTGCAGCCTGTCCAGCTGCTTCTGCTTCCTGGAAAGCCCCCTAAAAGACTTCATCAGGACTATCTCCCTTGGAGCTTTTCAGTGCTGTTGCCTGTTGAGCACCTGAAAGCTGAGAGAGGCCTTCTTCTCCTTCTCCTTCTTCTTCTAATGACTTTCAGCAACAAGAAAACCAAACCAGAAATGCCTCGATCAGCTTTCAGGCACCCAGCAGGCAACAACACTTTTTAGAGTGCTTTGAGGAGTAGGGTTTGGCACTGCTGTAGTGGGAAACAAAGCACAAAACTGTGTGTGTTCTGCTCTCTTGCATATACATACAGAGTGACAGTATATACAATCAGCATAATCAAGTGGTAACACTTTTTTTACTGGAAGGTCTTCCCTGAGCATGGAGTGATCATAGCTCAGTGTTTCAACATATACCTTGCATGCCGAAGGTCCCAATTACAATCCCTGGCATCTCCAGGTAGGGCTGGAAAACTCCTGCCTGAAATCCTGGAGAGCTGCTGCCCGTCAGTGTCAACAATACTGGGCTAGACGGAATGGTCGGACTCAGTATAAGGCAGCTTCCTATGTTCCTATGTAACATGCTCGTTTTCTATATGCCAGGATTTCTTGTTTCATTTCTCTCCAGATGAGAACATTCAAACACACACACACACACACACACACACACACCTGCAGAATGAAGTGGTACATTCCACAAAAAGCTCTACCACTTCATCCTGCTGATTATGTAAAGTGGTCCTAGATTCCTCTGAATAACAGCAATTATGTGAAACTACATTCAATTTGTAATCAGTTGAACTTACTTAGTTGTGCTCAGGATCCAGGCGATAATGAAGGTATTCTTTCATTCCATTAAAATCGACTAGATTGGAATGATACACTTGATTCTTCTTGTAGTGCAAAATGGCAGCTTTAAAGAATGGGTGTGTCAAGTGATTATTCATGCAGACTTTCCCTACAATACAGAGTAAGAACAGCTCTTCATCAAACGCACTGAGAGAATGCCGGCGGCTCATAAGGTCGCCATTTTAAAAGGACACTCCACTGACATATATAAAGCCTTCTTTGGCACAAAGAAATTTGTGCTCCTGTGATATAGTGAGGAAATCTGCCTGTTTGTCTCAGTTTTATATTTATACAGTCACTGCTCAGCCCTAAAGCTGTTCTTCGAGCTTGTTTGAGATCTACTGCTGAAATAAACGTCACATGCTGCTGAATTATTATAAAAATAATTCTGTTTATTTACAAATATGACAACAAGCTGGTAACTTATACAGACTCTCCAAAGAATTGTCAGACCTTTTTCCAGAGATGCAGTCCAATCAGTTTCTTTTTTTTCCCCCAGCCTTGGAGCTAGATCCAGCTATTAAATGCCTGTTGACACATTTATCTAGCATTGTATATTCCCAGGTTACATAGGAAATAAATATTAGGATAATGCTCCTTATTTAAAATCCAAAGGCACAGTCTATCCCCTTTCTGTTTCTTCCTAACTGCCTGATCCTAAGGGGCTGTTAAGCTGCAGCACATGGTACACAAAAATGCCGTCTTTTACTGCTAATGTTCAGAGAATGTGTCAGACTCACCGCATGCCTTCCGTAGAATGGCTGCCCTTCACTATTCTTCACTACTGACAATCGCTGGTGCAGATTGTTACTGTTCCTGGCCAACTGTGAACATGCCATGGAGTGTTTGGTTGTATATCTTGATTCTATATCACAGTGTTATCAGAAAGGTTTTTTTTCTCTCAATTTCCTTCACAACTTCTGTGATGTTTCTTCACCACTTTCTGATCTTTCTTCACCCACTATCCTTCAGTCACTGTCAGTGATTGACTGTAGCTGCTGAAGACTTGGGAAGCTGAAGTGGACAGGCTGTCTGGGTTGGGAGCTGGAGGTATTGTGTTGCAGTAGTTCCACTCCTGTTTTTGAATAGCCAATTAGAGAAGGTAGTGTTGGGGGATTATTGCTCTGTCCCTTGGCAGTAATGCTATGAGGTGCCACAGGGCTCTATTTATCCCCCATTCTGTTTAACATCTACATGAAACTGCGGGGGAAAGTTAGTGGAGATATAGACTGAGGTGTCACCAATATGCAGGTGACACCCAGGCCCAGCTCTCTCTCTCCTTTTCATCAAACCCAGGTGAGGCAGTGGGTATTGGGAACCAGTGCCTGGGTGTGGTAATGGACTGGATGAGGACCAATAAGCTGAATCTCAATCCAGACAAGATGGAGGTGCTGTTAGTGGGTGGTTCATCTGCCTGGCTAAGTGATGATCAATCTGTTCAGGGGGTGGTGGTGGTAAACTCCCCCTAAAGGATCAGGTTCATAGTTTGGGGGTGCTCTTGGATCCATCATTGTCACTGGAGGCACAGGTGGCCTCTGTGGCATGGAGCACCTTTTATCAGCTTAAGCTGATATACCAAGTATGCCCTTACCTGGGCAGAGATAGACTAGCTATAGTTATTCATCTTCTGGTAATCTCTTGTCTGGATTATGCAATGTGTTATATGTGTGCCTGCCTTTGAAAATGGTCAGGAAACTTCATCTGATCCAGCTCAAGGGCAGCAAGATTGTCAACAAGAACTGATCAATATGATCATATTATGCCAGTGCTCTGTGATCTGCACCGGCTTCTGGTCCTTTTACAAGCCAGGCCCATAGCCAGCCTAAAGGTTCGAGGTGTGTGTGTGTGGGGGAGTAGGGGAACAGTTCATCTGGTTTGCAAGCCTTTTAAAGACAAAACTGTTAACTGTTTTTTTTTTTTTCATTATTTGTTTGTAAATTGGGGGGCTCCCCCCCAGCCCACCCTTGCTAAAGGCCTGTTACAGGCCCAATTCAAAGTGCTGGTAATAACATTCAAATCTCTGAATGGCTTGGGGTCAGGTTACCTGAAGGACCATCTCCTCCCATGTATGCCTGCCCAGATACTAAGATTGTTTTTAGAGGCCCTTCTCCAGGTGCCCCTCACCAAATGAAGTGAGGGAGATAGCTACTGAGGAGAGGGCCTTTTTAGTTGTGGCTCCCCAGCTGTGGAATTCCCTCCCCAGAGAGGCTCACCTGGTGTGTACATTGTGGTCCTTCAGGGCCAGGTGAAGACCTTTTTATTCTCCCATGCATTTAAGTACTTTAGATTTTATTTTTTTAAGTATGTTAATGTATTTTTAGATATTTACACTGTTGCTGGTTTGTACTCTGGTTTTATACTGTAGTTTTAAACTTTTAAACGTTTTATATTATGTTTTATCATGTTGCTGTACTTTATGGTTTTAACTGTTGTGAACCACCCTGAGAGCTTCTGGGTGGAATTTAAATATAATAAATAAATAGATAGATAAATAATAACGTGGAAGCCCTGGCAGTACTGGAAAGTTGATAGGGAAGCTGGTAGAGGAAGCAGGCCGAAATACTTGGGTCTATATGTTTCCCTCTCCACAGTTCTGGGGGAAGAGATCCTGGTACAGAGGGAAAGTGTTCTACCCTCACTTACCCTGTGCTGTGGCCCTGATTCAAATTCTTCCATCTCATCAGAGCTGCCTTTTTAGGAAGTATATTACATTGGGAGTTTCAGTCATGGAACTCTAATGTAACATCTAGTTTCACCCCTTTTCTAGCTTTGATACACATTAATGTAGTTATTCTGTTTTATTTATTTAATGCATTTTTCAGCCACCTTTCAAGACTGTAGTTTTCCCAAGGTGGCTTACAATGTACAACATGCAATTCCATATCAATTAAACAAGTTCATGACATCAAGAATCAATTTTAAAGCAAATTTAAGAATGAACTAAATCCAGAACTTAAATAACAAAAACAATGTATAAACTTATCCATTCAAAGCCAAAGAAAACAAGTGTGTTTTCAAAAGCTTCTTTAAAAGAACAACAGATGGATCCAGCTGTATATCTCTGAGGTGGGAATTCCATAGGGCAGGTGTGGCCACCGCTGAGAAGGCCCTATCTCTAGTGCCCACCACCTAACCTTACAGATCTTAATGACAATCTTGCAAGTAAGGCCTCTGATGATGACCTTAACACATGGACAAAGTATTAAGGGCATCATAAGGGTGTAATAAGGGTGAAGCAGGGTGTCATAAGCATGTAAGCAGTTCTTCAGATAACCTGGACCCAAACCATTTAAGGCTTTACAGGTCAAACCATTTAAGGCTTTACACTTTAAATTGGACAACCCATGTAGCAAGTAGACAGTTGATGTTATCTATTATGACCATATTTTATTTATTTATTTATTTATTTAGTAAATTAATCACCCATCTGGCTGGTCACCCAGCCACTCTGGGTGATGTACAATAATAGAAACAGTTTAAAACAATACAATTCTACATTAAAACATCATATTCCTAAAGATACCCTAACCCACCTGAAATGCCTGCCTGAACAACCACGTTTTTAATGAATGGTGGAAGCTCATTAAAGAGTGGGCATGGCGGAGTTCCCTAGGGAGGGAGTTCCACAGAGTGGGGGCCACCACAGAGAAGGCCCTCTCCCTTGTCTTCACCAGCCTTGCTGTCCTGGCTAATGGGACAGAGAGAAGGCCATCCAATGCTGATCGTGTTGAGCGGCCTGTCTGGTGTTGCTGGAGATGGTCCTTAAGATAGGCTGGGCTGGAACCATATATGGTTTTAAAGGTTAAAACCAACACTATGAATTTGGCCTGGAAAACAACTGGTAACCAGTACAACTCCTTCAGCACTGGAGTGATGTGATCTCTCCGGCAGCTGCCTTTAATCAGGCAAGCCACCGCATTCTGTGCCAGCTGCAACTTCCGAACCATCTTCAAGGGTAACCCCATGTAGAGTGCATTACAGTAGTCTAGATGAGAGGAGACCAGGGCATGTACTACTGATGGGAGCAGATGGTCGGGAAGGAAGGGGCGCAGCCACCGTATCAGATGGGTTGGTACAGCGCTGTCCGGCTCACAGCTGGCACCTGAGCCTCCATGGACAGCTGGGAATCTAAAATGACCCCCAGGCTGCAGACCTGGTCTTTAAAGGGTAGCCGTACCCCATTCAACACCAAGTCAACATCCCCCAACCTCCTCTTGTCTCCCATTTAGTCCCAACAAGGAGTTATGTGGCTGTTTCTGTAGCAGCTGAAAGTTATGCATCTTCAAAGGCAGCCCCACATAAAGCACATTACAGTAGTCAAGTCTGGATATATCTAGTGCATGCATAACTGAGGCTAGGATCTAACCGGCAATCCTATGTGCCCCAAGTTACATAATTCCATACATGTCCTAAGTTATGTAACTGAACAGCAATGGTCCCATGATTGATCATTATCTAACTCCTCTTCTCTTCTCTTCTCTCCTCTCCTCTTCTCTTCTCTTCTCTTCTCTTCTCTTCTCTTCTCTTCTCTTCTCTTCTCTTCTCTTCCCTTCTCTTCTCTCTCTCTCATGTATTTTAAAGCAGGGGTTCCAGAATACATTTTCTCTTATTGGGTGAAGATACTTCACCAGCACCTGCTCTCCAGGGCCCATTTACTTGTAGAACATCTCCATAGCTAAGTATGAGTATAAAAAGCATAGTGGGTTGGGTCCAGACTTAGTCATATTTAGAGTAGACCCATATTCCCAGCTAGCCCAGCTTTCTGTTCCCACAGTGGCCAACCATATGCCTATGGCAGGACATGAGTGCAGAAGCCCCTTCCTGCTCATGTTCCACAGCACCTGCTATCAAGAGGCATACTGCCTCTGATACTGGAGGTAATAGATGGCCATTATGACTAGTAGCCATTGATAGCCTTATTCTCTGTGAATGACTAACTTAAGGTGCAATCCAATGTGGACAGTCAGCCACCTCCAAACTCGGAGGCGACTGACTATCCAATGCAACATAGAGGGATCTTCTCCCCCACACTCCAGCTACCCCACATTACCAGCTAGATGGACGATTTCAGTTGTCTAGCCAGGGTGGGTCAGGGAGGGAGAGGCCGGACAGCTCATAGGAAGCGTCGTAATGATGCCTCTGCTGTTTCCTACCCTCCCCACTCCACCCCCCCCCAGGAACACCCCTCCCCCCCGCTTCTCATTGCTCTTCTGAGCGCGGACCCGGGGACAAAATGTGCCACCTATAATGTGGTGGGGGAGAGGGTGGGGAGGCAGTTTTCTGGGCTGGCTCTGAGGAGGTCAGTTCCCATAAACTGCAAAACCCTATGGCCATTTAGCCACTGTCTAGTGGGCATAGGATCATGCCCCTAATTCTCATTGGTTCAGCTCCAAATGTGACTAAGACTGAATCTAACCTACTAGTTGTAAAAGCCTGATACCTTAAAAGGAATGTTATTATTCCAATCCCTAGCTTTCTTGTTAATAGACTTATTCAGTAATTCATACTTGTACTTTTTTGTTTTGTTCTAAGACTGAGGACCAGTTTACATATCCTACATGCAGGAGAGCTGACATGTAAGCATCAAGCTTCACGAAGCCCATCACATATTCTGCTAAGCTATGTGATAAATGTGGATGAAATTGTGAACATAACCCTTTTCAAGTATTCTCCTCCATGTAACTGAAAATTTTGTGGAGGGGGAGCACAGGGGTATTTATTTGTTTGCTACATTTACATCCCACTTTTCCTCCAAGGAAACCACATGGTCCTCCTCCTCTCCACTTTTCCTCACAATAACCCTGTGAGGTAGGTCAGGGTGAGAGTCATTAGCTGGCTTCATGAGTGAGTGGGAAGTAGAACCTGAGTCGCCCAAGTCCCAGTCAACACACTAGCTACTACTACACCACAGTGGCTCTGGCCCCACCAACACCTGCATCCCTCACACACCTGACCTGATCCCCTGCTGTCCATGCATTCTGGGGAATGTCTGTGATGGAGGAGAGCCTTCTAATATATGTGTAGCTCTCTCTGTGAGTGGGTACCATAATTGCACAGGGTTCTAAATCACAGGGAGACCTACATATTTACAACAGGCTCCCCTTTGTTTTGTTATTGTATTAGTGCTTTAATGTATTTCTACACTGCTGTACATCTATGGATGTCTAGGTGGTTTACAAAGATAGAAACCTTAAAGTAAACATTAATATATACATAAAGTATACAACAGATAAAAGGCACAATGAAATGTCAGGGTTTAAACCAAGAGTGTTGCATCTCAGGCCTGTGGGCCAAATCCAGCCCATTTGGCATTCTAATCCAGGCTTCCAGTGTTCCTCAGATAGCTATGTCCCCTTCCCCTGGCTGCATCCTCTTTCTCCCAATTGCCAATCATCAAATTCAGCTGTCAGGCCAAAAGAGCTTCCACACCCCTGGTTTAAAGTAAACAAGATGTTTAAAATGCCTGGTTGAATACATTTTTGCCTGGTATTTCAAAGATAACAAAAACTTGGTTTTTGTTATCTTTGAACCAGGTGAACCTCTCTTTCTTGAGACATGCCTCATTGCTGACTGAGGTGATAACTGGAGAAAGATCTCAGCTAGTGATCTTAATATGAAGGCAGATGGTTGTGATGGGAGGAGACGCTCCCTAAGTAGTTGTGCCTGAAGCTGTTTGGGGCTTTAAAAATAGGAACCAGCACTTTGAAATGGGCCCAGAAGCTAATAAGTAGCAGGTGGAATTCTCCCAGAACTGGTCAGATATGGTCCAAGTGAAAGGTCCCAGTTAAAACTCTGGCCACCGCTTTATGCACCAACTGAAGCTTCCAAAACATTTTTAAAAGCCACCCAATGTATAGTTCATTATTGTAATCCAGCCTTCCCCAACCTGGTGCCCTTCAGATGCTTTCAACTTCAACTTCCATTAACCCCAGGTTGCATGGCCAATGCAATGGGAGATGTAGTCCAAACCATCTGGAGAGCACCAGGTTGGGGAAGGTTGCTGTGAACCAAATGGAAAGTTACCAAAGTATGGATAACAGTGGCCAGATTATCTTTATAGTCATTCCCTCCAATGTGTGGCCAGCATAAGGTCAGGATGAATGACAGGTGCACTGCAGGGGCTATGGCCACTAGGTGCAGCCCTGCTTTCTCCTTCCACACAATTATGTTCACATGGAAGTGGAGGCAAACACTGGAAAAGGGTTCTGGTCACAGGGCAAATCTTACTAGAACAAACATTTGGACCTATCGACTCAACCTAAACACTCTGGGCAGAATCCAACAGGGTGCTTATGCCCCTGTGGATTCTCTTACACCTAGGGATGTCATGGGTGCCCAATATGGGGGTGGAGTCAGATGGACTCCCCCGCACTCAGCCCCCTGGATCCCCATTCACGGACCACAAGGTACTCACCAGACCCATCTGTGAGCAATATGCAGTCCACAAGCATCCAGCAGCCCACCTGCTCCTCATCTGATCTGAGCCACCATTTTGCACATCAATGGCGACTCGGGCATTTCTGGGAAGGGAATGTTGTTCAGACTGCAGCTGTAAAGGGCGATCTACACAACATTACAGGGGTGAATGGCCCATTCACTCTTGTAATGTTGCGTAGGTCTCCCTTTACAGCCTCAATCCACACAATATTTCTTTCCCGGAAATACCCAAGCCACCATTGTTGTGCAAAATGGCAGCTCGGGGAAGGAGTGAGAGGATCCACAGAGCTTGTCAGTTGTTCACTGTACTGTCGTGGGGCTCATGCAAGGCAGCAAGTGGGCTCAGGCAGTGGCGAGTGACCGACAACCCCAAACTTAGGTGAGTCCATCCATCCCTACTTATGCCCCACCAATTCTGTTGTGCAAGTGGCCCCCACTGCTTACACAGCATCGATTTAGCACTTCCGAGGCACCCCAAAACAAGCTGAAATGCTCATTTCTGGAAGGAGGCAGGTCGGCGGAGCTTGCATAAGGGAGCTCCGCTGACCTGACTCCTTCCAAAAAACAAGCATTTTTGCTGGTTTGGGGGCTTCCCCTAGGAAGTTTTAAATCTTCCTTCCATAAGCAGTGGGTCCTGCTTGCACAACAGGATTGGCAGGACCCACCACTTCCGGAAGGGAATTGGCAGGGTGTAAAGGAATCGGCAGGGGCATAAGCACGCCATTGGATTCTTCCCATTTACTTGATCATGTGAGTGATAATTCAGATACATCAGTAAAATGATCGTTAGAATCAAACAGAGGGCACGTAATTGCCCAGAAATGAAAAATACGGAGAGGAAATGCTAGAATAACAGTATGCTATAGAAAAACAAACAATAAGTGTATTCCTTCATGTCTTGAGTGAGTGAATTAATGAGTACAATATTGACCTTTTTAGTACACTTTGTGCATGGTTGAGTAGAATTGTTAATCCAATACATTTTTGCAGCTTTCAAATTACTGGGTGGTAGAACAGAAAAAAAGAAACTGAAATCATCTACATTGGGAGGACTAGAATGAATACTATACTTTCATGCACAGTTAACTAGGAAGAAATGATAGAATACTGGAGCTTTAAAAAGGAAAACCATATGCTAGCCCTAAGTACATTCTATACTGATAAATATATAAAAGATCCAGTTACACAATTACACTCAAATGTGCCCGAACAAAGCCCAAAGCCTCTTTGTAGGCAACAAGATTTTCTCCTTTAAGAGGATATAAGCTCTCTAATTGAATATCTCTGGCCTCATTTAGATCAACATTTTAGCTTTGACTTGCTAAGGAGCTTTAAGAGCTTTGTCTGGGTTACCCCCTTTTGGCTAATTTATAACCAAACTGCACAATGTCCATTGATAATTGGTACTGCTTTAAAAAGAGAGAGGAAACGGCATGTTATAAACATTCCCTTTTCTTTCTAGAAAGGGAAACTAGAGATAGTAGTAAAACTGAACTCCACTAAGTACTCATTCTTCTGCAATTATAAGGAGTCGTGCTCTTTATTTTCCTGCACCGCTTCACAAATAATGGTGTTTGCAGTAAAATACCTAATATATATATAACATAGACTAATGCGCTCAAGGTTTTTCAGTGTTGAATTTATTTCACTGCTGCTGAATAAATGAACCTCTTGGTTTGGCCATACATAGGCTCTCTTTTCCCTACGGAGAATAATCAAATAGGGTGGCCCTTTATGCATCGTCCTAAAAGAGGAAACATGTCACCAGAAAAGAGGATGTTGATTTGCTGATTTATATGTATAGAGGCAAATTTAGAAATAATTACTATAATTTATACATAAATTCAGTGCATCTCACCATGAACAGATGGCATGTATGCCTGCTCAACCTGCTGTTCAGGTGCTAACTGTTCATGGGCAACTTCAAATCTCCTGTGTTGTTGTTCAGTCGTTAAGTCGTGTCCGACTCTTTGTGACCCCATGGACCATAGCACGCCAGGCTGTCCTCCACTGTCTCCTGGAGCGTGCTCAAGTTCATATTCGTTGCATCAGTGATGCTATCTAGCCATCTCATCCTCTGCCGTCCCCTTCTCCTTTTGCCTTGAATCTTTCCTAACATCAGGGTCTTTTCCAGTGAGTTTTCTCTTCGCATTAGGTGGCCAAAATATTCGAGCTTCAGCTTCAGTATCTGTCCTCCCAATGAGCAGTCAGGGTTGATTTCCATTAGGATGGACTGTAGCAGCCATATCGGGGGTCAGACTAAGTAGCCTCATGCAGTCTCATGCTTCATGTTCTTGCTGAGCTCTTTCTCCCTTGAATATATTGTTGTAAGCTGACAAGACACAGGAATTCCTTATCTTGTCAAAGGTCATACAGTTGTATATCTTGTTCTCTGCTGTTCTCTTCTGTTCTCTCCTTATCATGGCTACCCTATAACCCAGTTCTTGTATTATAAACAATAGTGCTAAGAGAAGAAATGTTGAGGACTGCAACCCCACGCGGGAGGGGGAGGAGGAGCCGTTTCATATGTGTCACAATGTCTATAAAACCAATGTGCTGATGTATTTCGGGGCTTCTGGCTCTTTGGAAATGATTCCAGCCTTAAGCCCGCGCGTTAAATAAAGAATCTCTTTTTCCTTCACTCCGTGGTCTCTCTGACTCTGGGTTCTGCTACAGACTGATTTGACCTCCTTGCAGTCCAGGGGACTCGTCAGAGTCTTCCCCAGCACCACAATTCGAAATCATCAATTATTTGGTGCTCAGCCTTCCTTATAGTCCAGCTCTCACAGCCATATGTTACTACTGGGAAAACCATAGCTTTGATTATATGAACCTTTGTCTGCAAGGTGATGTCTTTGCTTCTTACTATGCTGTCTAGGATTGCCATAGCTTTCCTCCCAAGGAGCAAGCAGCTTTTAATTTCATGGCTACAGTCACCATCTGCGGTGATCTTGGAGCACAAGAAAATAAAATCTGTCACTGCTTCCATTTCTTCCCCTTCTATATGCCAGGATGTGATGGGGCCAGATGCCATGATCTTTTTTTTTTAAAAGTTGAGTTTCAAACCAGCTTTTGCACTCTCCCCTTCCACCCTCAACAAGAGGCTCTTTAGATCCTCTTCGCTTTCTGCCATTAGGGTGGTATCTAGGGATGGACGAAAGTCCCTTACCTGGTCCCGCAGCTTGCTTTGCAGTGGGGGGAGGCGCTCTGCCCCTCCCCTCGAAATTGTGGGTGGGGTGGGAGGTGCCCCATCCCTCCCCACCGAAATTCTGGCCGGGGGGGAGGCGCCCCATCCCTCCCCGCCGAAATTCTGGCCGGGGGGGGGAGCACCCCGTCTCCCTGGCCGCGAATCTCGTCTCCTGCCGGGACGCAAATGGCGGCAGCCGTAGCCACCACCACCTGCGTCCCTGCAGTCAGCCATGATAGGCTACGTAAATCCTTACATAGCCTATCACAGCTGACTTTGAAAAAAAAAAAAAGCGTGTACGCAAATGGCGGCGCCCATGGGTGCTGCCATTTGCATTCCTTATTTGGGCACGTGTAGTCTACGTAAACATTTACATAGACTACGGCAAAAATAAGAGCAACGCTATTTGTTTTGCCCTTATTTTCGCCGTAGTCTATGCAAATGTTTATGTAGACTAAAAAAAAAAGGTAAAGGTGTCCCCAACCAGTCGTGTCCGACTCTAGGGTGCGGTGCTCATCCCCGTTTCTAAGCCGAAGAGCCAGCGCTGTCCGAAGACGCTTCCGTGGTCATGTGGCCGGCATGATTGAACACCGAGGTGCACGGAACGCTGTTACCTTTCCCGCCAAGGCGGTACCTATTTATCTACTTGCAATTTCTTGCTTTCAAACTGCTAGGTTGGCAGAAGCTGGGATTGAAGACGGAAGCTCACTCCGTCATGCAGCACTCGGGTCTCGAACTGCTGACCTGCCGACCTTCCAGTCTGCAGTTCAGTGTCTAGGGATGGCGGAGAATTTCTCTCTGAAACTTCGGGGGGCTGAGCGCCAACGTGTTCGGCCCCCCGAACAAGTTTCGGAGAGAAATCCTCCTCCCCCCCGCCCCCCGGGCCCCCCGGGACGGGACTTACCTTCCCTGAATGTCCCTCCCGGCGGCGGGTCCGGCTGGCGGTTCGTCCGGTGTTCGAGCGGGGCGGGAGCGGCAGCCGGTCTTTCGACTGGCTGCCGCCCCCGCCATTGCAATGAAAGAAAAAAAAAAAACACGTCCCCTGATAGGCTACATGACGATTCACGTAGCCTATCACGGCAAGATTTGCAAAGTCAGCCGTGATAGGCTACGTGAATCGTCATGTAGCCTATCAGGGGACATTTTTTTTTTTTTTTTTTACTTTCGTGTTCGCGGCCGGGCGAGGCGGGAAGCCTCCCCCCAGGCCTGAATTTCGGCCGGGCGAGGCGGGAAGCCTCCCCCCCCAGCCTGAATTTCGGCCGGGCGAGGCGGGAAGCCTCCCCCCCCAGCATGAACTTCGCGGGGGGAGCAGCGAAGCGCTCCCCCCCACCGCGAACAAGCTGCGAGAAAAGGTAAGTGACTTTTGTCCACCCCTATCAGTGTCTTAACCACTAAGCCACTGCGGCCCTCCACTAAGCCACTGCGGCCCTTTAAGTAGACTACACGTGCCCAAATAAGGCACGCAAATGGCGGCGCCCATGGGCGCTGCCATTTGCGTACATGCTTTTTTTCACCCACCCCAAAGTCAGCCGTGATAGGCTACATAAGGATTTACGTAGCCTATCACGGTGTCTTTTGAAAATCTAGCCATGATAGGCTAAGTAAAACTTTACGTAGCCTATCACGTATATATTTTTTTTTACTGGGAAATGGTGGTGGCGGCAGCCGGTCGGAAGACCGGCTGCCGCCACACTGCCACCGAACCGCCGCCGGACCGCCGCCGAACCGCTGGCTGGAGCCGCCAGCGCCAGGGACATTCGACAAAGGTAAGTCCCATTCTGCGGGGTGGCGGGGTGGTAGTGGACCATTTCTCCACCAATTTTGGGGGGCCAAATGCGTTGGCATTCAGCGTCCCGGAGATTCGTGGAGAAATTCTCCGACATCCCTAGTGGTATCGTCTGCATATCTGAGTTGTTGATAATTCTCCTGGCAATCTTAATTCTGACCTGTGATTCATCCAACCCAATGTTTCTCATGATGTACTCTGCATATAAGTTCAACAAGAAGGGCAACAGTATACAGCCTTGTCGTACTCCTTTCCCAATTTTGAACCAATCAGTTGTTCCATGTCTGGTTCTTACTGTTGCTTCTTGACCCTCATACAGGTTTCTCAGGAGACAGGTAAGGTGGTCTGATACTCCCATCTCTTTAAGAATTTGCCACAGTTTGTTGTGATCCACACAATCAAAGGCTTTAGCATAGTCAATGAAGCAGAAATAGACGTTTTTCTGGAATTCTCTTGCTTTCTCCATAATCCAGCTAATGGTGGCAATTTGATCTCTAGTTCCTCTGCCTCTTCAAAACCCAGCTTGTTCTTCTAGTAGTTCTCAGTTCACATACTGCTGAAGCCTAGCTTGTAGGATTTCGAGCATACTGGCATGTGAAATGAGCGCAATTGTGCGGTAGTTTGAACACTCTTTGGCATTGCCCTTCTTTGTAATTGGAATGTAAACTGTCCTTTTCCCGTCTTGTGGCCACTGTTGAGTGTTCCAAATTTGTTGGCATATTGAGTGCAGCACTTTAACAGCATCACCTTTTAGGATTTTAAATAGCTCAGCTGGAATACTGTCATCTCCACTAGCTTTGTTGTTAGTATAATGCTTCCTAAGGCCCACTTGACTTCACTCTCAAGGATGTCCGGCTCAAGTTCAGTGACCGCACTTTCATGGCTATCAGGGACATTCAGATCTTTCCTGTATAGTTCTTTTGTGTATTCTTTCCACCTCTTCTTAATCACATCTGCTTCTGTTTAGGGATGTCAGAGAATTCCGCCACGGATCTTGGTGAGGCCAAATGCCAGTGCATTTGGCCCCCCAAAATCCCTGGCAGAATGAAGCCCCCTGCCCCCCCCCACGAAAGGCACACGAAATGGAGCACTTACCTGCTGCCGTCTGCACTGACTTGCGAATGGCGGCCGCATCTGTGGCCGCCTTTCACTTCCTCATTATAGCCATGATAGGCTACGTAAATAATTACGTAGCCTATCACGGCTAATGCAGGGACGCCATTTGCATCTCTGCAGAGGCTGTGTTAGGCTATGTAAGTATTTATGTAGCCTATCATGGCAAAAAAAAAAAAACAGCGGACGCAAATTGTGGCGGCTATGGCGGCCACCATTTGCATTCCCTTTTTTTTGCCGTTTTAGCCTACGTAAATATTTACGCAGGCTATTATGGCCAAAAAAAAAAAGGGAATGCAAATGGCGGCCACTACGCCACCTGTGTTCCTTTTTTTTCCGTAATAGCCTACGTAAATATTTACGTAGGCTAAAACGGCAAAAAAAAAAGAAAGGGAAAGCAAATGGCGGCCTCCGTAGCCACTGCCATTTGCTTCTGCTGTTTGTTTGGGTTTTTGCCATGATAGGCTACATAAATATTTACATAGCCTATCATGGCAAAATACAGGGACGCAAATGGCGGCGGCTATGGCCGCCGCCATTTTCGTCCCTGCAGGCTGCCCAGCAGCCAGATGTCCAGCTGCGGGCGGCCCTGGCTGGCGGCTCCGTGGAATCTCCATGGAGCAGAGCCGGCCGGAGAGAATTTCGAGGGAAGGGACAGAGCACCTCCCACCCACCGCAAATGTCACCCTTTGAAAAGGTAAGTGACTTTCATACATCCCTAGCAAAGCCACTTTGCTTTCTTGCATTTCTTTTTCTTGGGGATGGATTGAGTTGCTGCCTCCTGAACAATGTTACAGACCTCCGTCCATAGTTCCTCAGGCACTCTGTCTATCAGGTCTAATCCCTGAAATCTATTCCTCACCTCCACTGTATATTCATCAGGGATATGATTTAGGTCATACCTGAACGGTTTAGTGGTTTTCCCTACGTTCTTCAATTTAAGATGAAATTTTGCAAGAAGCAGCTCATGATCTGAGCCACAGTCAGCTCCAGGTCTTGTTTTGACTGACTGTATAGAGCTTCTCCATCTTTGGCTGCAAAGGACATAATCAATCTGATTTCGATATTGACCATCTGGTGATGTCCATATGTAGAGTCACCTCTTGTGCTGTTGGAAAAGAGTGTTTGCTATGATCAGCATGTTCTCTTGGCAAAACTCTATTAGCCTTTGCCCTGCTTCATTTTGTACACCAAGGCCATGCTTGCCTGTTATCCCGGTGATTTCTTGACTTCCTACTTTAGCATTCCAATCCCTTATGATGAAAAGGACATTTTTTTTGGTGTTAGTTCTAGAAGGTGTTGTAGGTCTTCATAGAACCCATCAGCCTCAGCTTCTTCGGCATCAGTGGTTGGGGCATAGACTTGAATTACTGTGATGTTGAATGGTTTGCCTTGGATTCGTATTGAGATCATTCTGTCATTTTTGAGATTGTACCCCAGCACTGCTTTTCCCACCCTTTTGTTGACTATGAGTGCTACTCCATTTCTTCTAAGGCATTCTTGCCCGCAGTAGTAGATATAATGGTCACCTCAATTAAATTCACCCATGCTGGTCCATTTTAGTTCACTGATTCCCAAGATGTCGATGTTCAATCTTGCCATCTCATGTTTGACCACCTCCAGCTTACCTTCATTCATTGATCTTACATTCCAGGTTCCTAAGCAATATTGTTCTTTACAGCATCAGACTTTCTTTTCACCACCAGACACATCCACAGCTGAGTGTCGTTTCGGCTTTGGCCCAGCCACTTCACTCTTTCTGGTGCTACTTAGAAATAGCCTCTGCTCTTCCCCCATAGTATATTGGACTAGGGGTGCACGAAAGCCACTTACCTGGTCTTGCAGCTTGCTTCGCAGTGGGGGGGAGGCGCTTCGCTGCTCCCCCCGAAGTTCAGGCCGGGAGGGGAGGCTTCCCGCCTCGCCCGGCCGAAACTCAGGCCGGGGGGGAGGCTTCCCGCCTCACCCGGCCGAAATTCAGGCCGGGGAGGAGCCGCCTCGCCCGGCAGCGAAATAAAAAGTAAAACAAAAAACAAAAAACGCCCCCGTGATAGGCTACGTGACGATTTACGTAGCCTATCACGGCTGACTTTGCAAATCTAGCCATGATAGGCTATGTTAATCATCATGTAGCCTATCACGGGGGCGTTTTTTGTTTTTTACTTTTATTGGAATGGCGGCGGCGGCAGCCAGTCAAAAGACCGGCTGCCACCTCTGCCCCTGTCGAAGAGCTGACGAACCGCCGCCAGGACCCGCCGCCGGGAGGGACATTCAGGAAAGGTCAGTCCCGTCCCGGGGGGGGGTGCGGGGGGGTGCGGAGAATATCTCCCCGAAACTACTTCAGGGGGCCGAACACGATGGCACTTGGCCCCCCGAAGTTTCGGGGAGAAATTCTCCCCCATCCCTATATTGGACACCTTCCGACCTGAGGGGCTCATCTTCCGGCGTCATCTCTTTTAGCCTTGTGATATGTATATGTTCCATGGGGTTTTCTTGGCAAGAATATTGGAGTGGGTTGCCATTTCCTTCTCCAGTGGACCACATTTTGTCAGAACTCTCCGCCATGACCTGTCCATCTTGGGTGGCCCTGCATGGCATAGCTTATGGCTTCAGTGAGTCAGGCAAGCCCCTTTGCCACAACAAGGCAGTGATCCATGAAGGGGTCAAGGCTCCTGTGCCCCCTTCTTTTTGTTCTTGATCTTTGAACTGGACTTGGATTGGACAGCCCTTCAAACAGAGGACACCTTCAAGCAGAAGACTGCCCTCTGACACCCTTTTCAAACAGAGGACTGCCCTCTGTAGAGTAGGACACACGGCTAGCCTAGTAATGAGAGGGAATTTGCAAAATAAAACAAGAACCAGCTCTAAGGAGGGAGAGGGAAGTGAAAATGCTCCTCCTTCTCTTCCACTTTGCTGGACTCGCTTTTCTGGACACTGGAATCATCAGAGGTTCTGCGATCTGATCTGTAGAACAGTGGACTAGAATTGCCCTGGCCAAGGTCTAGTATGCAGGGAAAACTAAGGGAAAAGAACTCGTATTGTGCATGAAAACCAAATCAGAAGGCACACTGGCAAAAACATCAAACTGTCCAGCACTGCAGATTATAGGTGAGTTTTAGAGCAAAGGAATGTTTGTGAGCCATTTTAAAGAGGCAGAAGGAAAACTCATCAGCACAACCTGGCACAGACAAAATGTCAGGAGTTTACCATACAATACCTGCTTCACGTTGCTATACTAAGTAAGGAGATAATTGATTCTAGTTGCTTATTTAAACGGTCTTGCTTCAGTATGAGGAATTCACCAATTTGCTATGTATACCTGGTACATTTCATCACACTTGCAATGGACAGACTATTTGAGAGAGAGAGAGAGAGAGAGAGAGAGAGAGAGAGAGGGAGAGATTGTGTGGCAATGGGTTTGTATGACTTTCTGAAATTTTATTTGTTATATAATTTTGAAAGTAATTATCCTTGTCAGTTTATCTTCTTTTTTCAGTCAGAATGACAGAGTGAATTTTAGCCAGGGCACAGATTCAGAACCTGTTCCGAAGGTCAAATCTCAGACTTAGCATATGTGAAAGAGTCTAGAGGGGAGTGCCTTTGAAGCATATATGGAGTGTTCCTTTCCCTTTGTTTGCTAACCATGCTCTGCCTATAAATGTCTGTACTCTGCACCATAGCAGCAAGGCAGGCTTGGTGGAGCTGTCAGCACATTTCATTTTAGAAACTAGTTAACCAACATATAGGGATGGGCAGCCCTCCCCTAGTTTCGTCAGGTGCCCACCCAGCCCCTATCCCCACTCATGTGCCACTGGACCCGCACACACACCCCATGCTTGCCAAGCCATCCGTACTCACCCGGGAGCCGTTGGTGAGTGCTGCAAGTGCCATTTTGTGAAGAAGAAAAAAAATGACACTCGCAAAATATGCACACATCTAGATGTGCACAAAAGGGGGTGTGAATGGCCCATATGCACAAGAATACAGCAGGTGGCACAGGGGCAGGGACTTGGTGAGCATGGCTTGCCGGCGTGAGCGGTGAGGGGGGAGTCTGTTGGACTCCTGGCCACACCTTCCCTACCATCATAAACTAGTCAGATTTTTAGTGGTTATGAACAGTTTCTAGAATCAGAGCTTCTTGAGTTCAACTTATAATTGCAAATTTAAGCTTCTCCATCTCCACACAATCTCAACTGAATGAATGTCTTTTTAACAACAAAAAACAACAAAGAATCTTGTAGCACCTTAAAGAGTGACACATTTATTATGCCATAAGCTTTTGTGAACTGGAAATCTACTTTATCAGATGGGTGGAGATTCAGCACAAGGAAAAGGAAGTAATTCCTCACACAACACATAGTCAGATGATAGAATTTGCTTCCTTAAGATGTGGTGCTGGGCACCTGATCAATTTAGATGGCTTTAAAAGGGGATTAGACAAATTCATGAAGGTTCCGGATACCAGTTACTAGAGAACACGAATGGGAGAATGCTATGCTGCTCAGCTCCTGATTGTTAGTGTCCCATGGGCATCTTGTTGGACAGTGTGGGAAAAAAGGATGCTGAACTAGATAGGCCTTTGGTCTGATCCAGCAGGGCTCTTTTTAGGTTCTTATGAGTGTTGTTCTCAGACTAAAATGGATAGCCTTCTAAAAGTAGGGATAGGTGAGAATTTCATTTCACTTTTGTTTTGATACAAATTTACCAAAATTCATGAAGTTCTCCATCTTCAAAGAACCTTGTGTGGCGCAGAGTGGTAGGCAGCAGTATTGCAACTGAAACTCTCCCCACGACCTGAGTTCGATTCCAGCAGAAGCCGGGTCTCGGGTAGTCGGCTCAGGTCGACTCAGCCTTCCATCCTTCCGAGGTCGGTAAAATGAGCACCCTGCTTGCTGGGGGAAAGGTAGTCACGACTGGGGAAGGCAATGGCAAACCACCCTGCTATAGTCTGCCACAAAAACGCCAGCACAAGCAGCGTCCCTCTCGGGGTCAGTAATGACCCAGTGCTTGTGCAGGAGGAACCTTTCCTTTTTTTCTCCATCTTCAAAAAGTACTTGAGGTTAAAAACACAAACAAAACAAAACAAAAAACAAATCTAGGAGAAACCAAAGCGGACAGATTCATCTGTCCAGGCCCAGGGCTTTGGATGTTTAAAAGACTGGGTTTGAATCACTATGTATTCAACTATGTTAGTGCTTAAATAGGGTTGGCACCCCTTTTTTTCTGACAGGTTCCTCATCTTAAACAGCTATATGGCAGGTGCAACATGGCCCTCGCTGTGCTTTGAGTTGCAGTACCTATTGCATTTGGCTGGTGCAAACAGGTAAGAATTCTGTTTCAGTTCATTTTTTACACACGTTTGACAAAATTCACAAGGTTCTTCATATTTGGGATGGAAAGGATTTGAAATGTAAAAAATCTGAATGTGGGAAAACCAAAACTGACAGACTTGTCCATCCCTAACTGGAGGTGTTTTTCATTAGGAACAGTCCTTTAAAAATAAAAGACAACGATACAGAAAATTATTAAGTAGCTAGAACAACAGGATCAGGGTATGAATATGCCATGTATTTTCTTGGATTTTACGATAGAAATCCAATCTTATTCCCTGAACATCTAGAGAGGGTTGCTATTGTGGCTTTCTAGGGGACTTCAACTGGGTATACTTATGATCAGGCTGTTTTTTTCTCGGTTTGTCTATCATTAGACACAATGTAATAATATTTTCCTTGCCATACGTGACATAAGGATTTGAAAAGTTATGTTTGTAACCTGAGCTTTGGAGAGGAAAGAATATAGATATGAGGAAATAAAGTGATAACTTCTTGTCAAGTGAGATGAACATTGTTTTCACTGTGCTACAAGAAATATATGCATTTGGATCTCTAAATATGAAATATCCATAGTATGTCTTCTGTTTTGTCTTACCAGTGGGAATTGCAAGGATTGATGAGAGTTTCAGAGCCAAAAATATATTATTTATTTCAGCATATATCTCTAGACAACAACAAAATCTATAGACTTGTAGCAAAAATAGGAAGCTGCCTTATACCAATACAATTATTGGTCCAGCTAGCTCAGTATTGTCTACACTGACTGACAGTAGCTCTCAATAGTCTATATCCAATGCTAGTCCTGCTTAGAGTAGGCCCATTGAAATGAACTGGAGTTCATTCCCATTAGACTAACATTAGAGACAGCCCCAGGGTTTCAGACAGAAGCCTTTCCCAGCTCTTTATGGAGATGTCAGAATTGAACCTAGGACTTCCTGCATGCACTCTACCACTGAGCCCTTCTAGGAATGGGAGAATCAGGGATGTTCAAGCTCGTTGAATTTCTCTGACCTTTACTTTAAAACTCATTTTGGCTCACTCCCATTCTCATTTGTGACCTGTTTTTCAGTTCATTCAAATGGGGAAAGTGTGCCTTTTTCAAAGGTTATGCATTTTAAAGTTGTGTATTTTCAAAAGTTGTGCATTTTTTAAGTGTGGGTTTTTTTAAAGTGCACATCTTGCAAATGCAAGTTTGGGAATTTGCAAACATTTTCAGAGAGCATGTGTTCCTGTTTTATTTTATTTATTTATTTATTTCATTTCTATACCACCCAATAGCCGAAGCTCTCTGGGTGGTTCACAAAATTAAAACCAAATGGCACACAATAAAACAATATATAGAACATTAAAACCACAATATAACAATACAACCACAATAAAACCTAGCAGCAATGCAGGACTTTAAAATACAGATTTAAAAGAGCAAACCAAAAAGTCTAGAAAGCTAAAATGCTAAAATGCCTGGGAAAATAAAAAGGTCTTCACCTGCACCAAAAGGAATACAGTGTGGGTGCCAGGCGAACCTCCCTTGGGAGCTCATTCCACAGCAGGGGTGCCACAGCAGAAAAAGCCCTCCTCCTAGTAGCCACCCATATCACTTCCTTTGGCAGGGGCTCATGGAGAAGGGCCACTGAGGATGATCATAGAATCATAGAATAGTAGGGTTGGAAGGGGCCTACAAGGCCATCGCGTCCAACCCTGGGCTCAATGCAGGAATCCAAGTCAGAGCATCCCTGACAGTTGGCTGTCCAGTCTCGTCTTGAATGCCTCCAGTGTGAGAGAGCCCACCACCTCCCTAGGTCAATGGTTCCATTGTCATATTGCTCTAACAGTCAGGAAGTGTTTCCTGATGTTCAGCTGGAATCTGGCTTCCTGTAACTTGAGCCCATTATTCTGCATCATGCACTCTGGGATGATTGAGAAGAGATCCTGGCCTTCCTCTCTGTGACAACCTTTCAAGTACTTGAAGAGCGCCATCATATCTCCCCTCAGTCTTCTCAAGGCTAAACATGCCCAGTTCTTTCAGTCTCTCCTCAGAGGGCTTTGTTTCCAGTCCCCTGATCATCTTTGTTGCCCTCCTCTGAACCATCTTAAAGTCTGGGCAGGCACATATGGGAGGAGGCGATCCTTCAGATAACCTGGCCCCAAGCCATTAAGGGCTTTAAATGTTAATACCAGCATTTTGAATCGGGCCCGGAAATGGACTGGCAGCCAGTGCAGCTGGAAAAGTACTGGCATAATATGAGCTCGCTGGCCAGTCCCTGTTAACAATCTTGCTGCCCTATTTTGGACCAGCTGACATTTCCAGACTGTTTTCAATGGCAGCCCCACATATAACGCATTGCAGTAATCCAGACGAGAAGTTATCAGAGCATGGATAACTGTAGCTAGGCTATCTCTGACCAGAAAACGGCGTAGTTGGTATACCAGCCTAAGCTGATAAAAAGTGCTCCATTCCACTGAGTTCACCTGTGCCTCAAGTGACAGTTCTGGATCCAAGAGCACCCCTAAACTATGAACCTGATCCTTTAGGGGGAGTGCAACCCCCTCCAGAACAGGTTGAATATCACCTAGCTGGGCAGATGAACCACTCACTAATAGTACCTCTGCCTTTTCTGGATTGAGTTTCAGTTTATTGGCCCTCATCCAGTCCATTAACATGCCCAGGCCCTGATTCAGAACAGCCACTGCCTCACCTGGTTTTGATGAGAAAGAGAGGTAGAGCTGGGTGTCATCTGCATATTGATGGCACATCAGCCCACACCTCCGGATAACCTCCCCCAGCGGTTTCATGTAGATGTTAAACAGCATGGGGGATAAAACATAGCCCTGTGGAACCCCATGGCATAATTGCCATGGCACAGAGCAATAATCCCCCAACACCATCTTCTGGAATCAGCCATCCAAGTAGGAGTGGAACCACTGCAGTGCAGTGCCTCCAACTCCCAACCCAGACAACCTATCCAAAAGGATACCATGGTCGATGGTATCGAAAGCCGCTGAGAGGTCCAGGAGAATCAACAGGGTTGCACTCCCCCTGTCCCTCTCCTGGAAGAGGTCATCCCACAGGGTGACCAAGGCAGTTTCCATTCCAAAACCAGGCCTGAAGCCTTATTGAAATAGATCTAGATAATCCGTTTCATTCAACAGTGCCTCGAGCTGTCCTGCAACCACCCGCTCAAGCACCTTGCCCAGGAAGGGGATATTGGCCACTGGCCTAAAATTGTTAATATCCTCTGGGTCCAGGTTAGGCTTTTTTAGGAGTGGTCTGATTACCACCTCTTTTAAAGTGGCAGGCACCACTCCCTCTCTCAAGGAGGAATTTACAATCGCCTGGACCCAGCTGGACATCCCCTCCTTGTTTGATTTAATAAGCCATGAAGGGCAAGGGTCAAGCACACAAGTGGTCAAATGGACTTGGCCAAACACCTTGTCTGCATCCTCAGGCCTCAATAACTGAAACTCATCCAATAAAACTGGACCAGATGGTGCTCTGAACGCCTCTACCAATGGAACTGCATTAATCGTGGTGTCCAATTTATGACGAATCTGAGTGACTTTATCTTCAAAGTGCCTTGCAAATTCATCACAGCATGCCACCGAGGGTTCCACCATCTCTCTCCCCAGCCCAGAATGTAACAGGCCATGAACCACTCAGAAAATCTCCACTGGATGGCACAGAGAAGATGCAATGCTGGTGGAAAAGAACTGTCTCTTTGCCACCCTCACTGCCACAGAGTAGGCTCGATAGTGAGCTCTTACCTGTGTTCGGTCAGACTCAGCACAAGTTTTCCTCCACCTGCGTTCTAGACATCTCCCCTCTTGCTTCATTGTCCTCAGCTCAGGTGTATACCAAGGAGCTGGCCGGGCTCAGAGGGAGAGGGCGCTTGGGTGTGATCATGTCAACTGCCCGAGTCATCTCTGCATTCCACAGAGTGACCTGGGCTTCGACAGGAGCACCAGCCATACCACCAGGAAAATCTCCCAGAGCCTTCTGGAATCCATTGGAATCCATTAGCCTCAAGGGGCAGACCATTTTAATAGGTCCCCCACCCTTGTAGAGAGGGAAGGCTGCCAAGAGTCTAAACCTCAACAAGAAGTGATCTGACCATGACAAAGGGACAGATGTTAATTCCTCCACTTTCAGATCACCATCTTCCTGCCCAGTTGAGAAAACCAGATCAAGCATGAGTCCTCTTATATGCATTGGGCCGACAACTAGGGATGCATGAAAGTCACTTACCTGGTCTCGCAGCTTGCTTCGCAGTGGGGGGGAGGCGCTTCGCTGCTCCCCCCGAAGTTCAGGCCGGGGGGGGAGGCTTCCCTCCTCGCCCAGCCGAAATTCAGGCCGGGGGGGAGGCTTCCCACCTCGCCCAGCCAAAATTCAGGCCGGGGAGAAGCGCCCCGTCTCCCCGGCCGCGAACTTCAAAAGAAAAAAAAAACATGCCCTTGTGATAGGCTACGTAACGATTAACATAGCCTATCACGGCTAGATCTGCAAAGTCAGCCGTGATAGGCTACGTTAATTGTCACGTAGCCTATCACAGGTGAGTTTGAAAAAAAAAAAAAAAGCGCGTACGCAAATGGCGGCCCCCATAGGGAGCTGCCATTCGCGTTCCTTATTTGGTCCCTGTAGTCTACGTAAAGATTTGCGTTTTTTACGTTTTCTACGTAAAGATTTGCGTTTTTTACGTTTTCTACGTAAAGATTTGCATTTTAAAGATTTGCTATTTGCGTTGTCCTTATTTTCGCCGTAGTCTACGTAAATCTTTACGTAGACTACAGGGACCAAATAAGGAACACGAATGGCGGCTCCCTATGGGGGCCGCCATTAGCCGTACGCGCTTTTTTTAAAAAAAAGTCACCCGTGATAGGCTACGTGACGATTAACGTAGCCTATCACGGCTGACTTTGCAAATCTAGCCGTGATAGGCTACGTTAAAAGTTACGTAGCCTATCACAGGGGTGTTTTTTTTTAATTATTTTTCTTGTAATGGCAGCGGCGGCAGCCGGTCGAAAGACCGGCTGCTGCCCCCGCCCCTGACGAAGACCTGCCGAACTGCTGCCGGGACCCGCCGCCGGGAGGGACATTCGTGAAAAGTAAGTCCCATCCTGGGGGGGGGGCAGGGGGCGGGGGGGCAGAGAATTTCTCCCCGAACAACCTTCGGAGGACCAAATGCATTGGCACTCAGCCTCCCGAAGTTTCCAGGAGAAATTCTCCCCCATCCCTACCGACAACATATTGGGACAGCCTCATGGTTGTCATGGTGGCCATGAAGTCCTGAGCTGCCCCAGGTACAGCGGCCTCGACATGGAAGTTGAGATCCCCCAGGACCATCATCCTAGGGGTCCTCAACACCAAGTCCGAGACCACTTCTGTCAGCTCAGGCAGGGAGTCTGATGGGCAGTGGGGTGGGTGGTGAAGCCAACAGAATCCCTAATCTGTCCTTGTTACCCAGCACAAGGTACAAGCACTCAAGATCTGCACTCGAATGAGCAGGAAGCCTAGAGAGGGAGATTGAATTCCTATAGATCATGGCAACCCCCCCTCCCCAACCCTCGAGTCGGTGTTGGTGCTACACTGAGTACCCAGGAGGGCACAGCTGAGAGAGAGTGACCCCTCCCAGTTCCCCCACCCAGGTCTCAGTAATACATACCTGGGTTGTGAACAGGGGATTTCTGAGGGATTTGCAGACTGAAACAAAGGTCTCATACATCCTTAAGCCCTAAAGCAAATCTGACAGGATTCAAACACACAACCTTTGGTTGTCTCTCCAGGGATCACTACTCTGATTTCTCATCTAGATGTCCAACAAACTCTGCATTGTGCCACAGAGCCCCACTTTCTTTGCCTTTCATTTCAGTGTGGCTTAGGGCACAATCCTATCGGAATAGGTGGCTGCCTCCAAACTCAGAGGCGACCACCTATCTAATGCAGGGCAGGAGCAGTGTGGAGGGGATTGTCCCCTCTTTGCTTCAGCCACCCTACATTCATGGCTAGACAGCTGATTTCGGTTGTCTAGCCACAGGAAGTCAGAGCGGGGGTGATGCTGGACAATGCATAGGAAGCGTTGAAACGGCACTTCCGTCCTCCCTGCACTGGCACACCTCCCAGGAACGCCATGTTTTCACCGCTCCGCGCTCCTCTTCTGCGTGTGGAGTGCAGGACAATTCTGTGCTGCCTATGACTTGAGGCAGCATGGGAGGGGGTGGAGATTGGTTTTCAGGAAATTGACCTATCCTATGGCCATCTAGTTGCTGACTAGTGGCCATAGGATTGCACCCTTAATAATCTAGAGTGGCACCTTCTATGCCCCATCCTTTAGTTTCACAGTTAAAGATTCAGGGTGGAGCTAATTTACATGAACACATTATGAATGTAAACAAGAGTTGGTTCAGAAAAAGAACTAGTCGGGGGGAGAAAATAGGTGGCAAAGTCCATTATTAGAGGAGTAAATACATTATACATAGAACCTACTGTGACTAAAGCTGGGGGAGCAAATGAAGTAATGTGAAATATTTAGGAGAGTGCCTGCTATGCCTTGGAAACATCCCTAAATTTAACTGGCAACTGCTTCATACATTAAAGAAGAAAAGTGGCATTTTTTTGTTCTGTTTCTGGTTTAATGTCAGAAATGAGACTTTTATATTCTCCCATTGGTGTGATTCTAGATGTTTCAGTTGCTTTTCTAGGTCACAGAAGGCTGTAACTCTTGCATTCAATTTCTAAATTATATCAGAAGTGGAGGAAAATTGTGGCTCAGACATTGAGAGGTGTTTGTGTGGGAGGGGGTACCCCTCTGTTTGTTGGAATATATGAACCACCTCTGACATAGAAGCAGACTCAATAATTATAAATCAGGAAGGTTACAAAGAGCATCGCATCTGCCACCCCACCTGATGCTTATTTCCCCTTTCCCAGTCAAGACAGGAGTCAGCAGTGCAAATTGGGTTGTTTGTTGCGGGGAAATCTGGCCCTTTTTGTGGGCTAGTTCCTGAAGTTCAGGAACTTTATTGGGGGTTTTTAACAAAAAAATTGTGGAAGTCATGATTTGCACAAAATTGTGATTGTAAATATTTAGAGCATTTATGCCTGCAATTTAGCACAAAGCATGACTTCTGCCCAATTAAAAAAAGTCCAAAAAGCTGTGAGCTGGCCTGCCTGAGTCATTGTGCACCAAGCCAAGCCAGCTCACAGTTGAGCAAGTTGAAGTCTGAGGGGCCGAGCCAGAGAAAATGCGCTGAGCTCCACCCCCGGTACAGATTCCACCGACATTCCTAAGTGTATGTAAATCTAGCTCATAAATAAGTGACACTTTTAAAAAGTGATATCGATATAAACAAGAGATATCAGGTGTTCATCAGTATAGAATGAACATGTGTGAAGGCAATAGCATCATAGCAGTAGGCGCCTCCCCAAACCTATGTGTGTTCATTGGGACATGTAGACAGAACCAGAGGAATCTCTCTCTGCATGTAATAATGAATGCATGTGGAGCAGCAGCAAGTCTTCCATAAATCACATTGTTCTTGCTTCTCCCCTCCCTCCCCCTGAACACGTAGTCTGAATGTGTGGAGAAGCAAGATCTCCTACCCCTGACCGCCATGCATTGACAATGCTTCTGTGCCTACAGAGCCGATGAACACATGAATATTGAGAAAAGGCACATTGGTGAAATTGCCCTCAACATGTTCAGCCTAAATTAGCCTTCCCCAACCTGATTCCCTCCAGATGTTTCGGATTACAACTCTCAGAATTCCTGACCATTCACCATGCTGGCTGGGACTGATGGGAGCCCCAAACATCTGGAGGATACCAGGTGGAGGAAGGGTGGCCTACATGGTTGGAAGAAGGGCTCTAGTTTATTGCTGAACATTGGACTAAAATTGCTGTTCTCATAAACACCTTCATCTATGTGTAATCCACCCCTTTCAGGGTTGCTATTTTAACTGTGAAAAACATGTCTGGATTGATGTAAACTGTACATTTTCCTCAGTCACTAAATGGTTAATCAAGAAGCCTCAAACTATTTCATTGCTCTGGGTGGTACCTTGAGAGCCCTGGGGAAAGAACAGTGAACTAGCACTGATTGGCAGCTTTCCCCACCAATGCTTAACAGGAAGTGTGTGTGACTGAGAAGCAAGCAGGGAGAAGAAGCACGCTTTCTGTGTGTCCCGGGGGAAAGGTTATCAGTGGAGTTTTGTTGTGGCCCTGGCTTGTTGCTGTGGCCTCTTTACAGTTTTGAATCCCAGCTGGGTTCTGTTGCTAGCCAGGCAACCTCTTTGATGACCAGGAGTCCCCATGTGTAGGATTGTGCCCTTGGGATGTGCTTAGATTCCCCTACTAGCTAATCTGCTCACTCACTGTGTTACAAAAATTGTGTTCTATCCCTGGTAGACTCATCCAATTTGTTTACCAAGAATGAGAGCAGGCAGAGATCTGGTCCAACACGATTTTATTCTGCAGAATAAGGCAACCTTTGGGGCTAATGCACCAACAAAGATGGCAACCAAGTAATGTGATCCAGAAGTTTATATGCACACATTCTTTGGGGGTTGTCTTACGCCTGCTGTCTACTAATTTCTTTGTCTAGCTGGCACAAACAATGCCCCTCAACACTCAAGCATGCATAGGGAGTGGTAGCAGAGAGATAGTCATGTACTCTTGCATACTACATTCTTGACGTTCTTGAGTCTCTGATAAGGCACTATATCTTTGCCAGCATGGCAGTTTTATACAGAGGTAGAACACACCTGAGCATGCTCTGGGAGGGAGTGCAGGACAGGAAGGTCTGGCATGCTATGGTCCATGGGGTCACGAAGAGTCAGACATGACTGAATAACTGAACAACAACAACAAGAACACATACAAAAATCTAGCTACATAGAACAGCTTAAGCTCAGCTAAACGTATTAAAGCTGAAATTTCTATAACAACTCTGTCCTCCTTTCAAGGAGAAATCCCCCACCCCTTCTCTGTTCTTTGATTGGATATTTCTAATAAGTCCCTTCTAGTACTATCATTCTTGCTAATTAGGCTGATTCATCTAGGGTTGTTCACTAGGTATTTACAGAGCAAAAAGGAAATGAGAAGAAAGATGAGGGGTAGGAACAAACCACATGCTGAATTTCGCTAATACTGCTCCATTTGGTCATGCAAGCATTCCGCACAAGCAAATGTTCAGTACAGATGTGGAGGACAGGATGTTTAAAGTAGTCTGTCAGACAGACAAAGTATTGAAATGAACATGCTTATATATTAAATATGCATATAGACCTCTTCATATATGGCCTGTAGAAGCTCACTGTTGTATATACTGCGGAAAATGTTTCACTGTTTTCCCCATCAACTGTTTAAAAATAAACATTGCACAAAGAATTAACATATTTAAGGAACAACAATAAGGTGAGATTCACTTCTTTAGAAGCTATAATAATGCAGCATAATAATGCAGCAAGGAAGCAGTTGAAAGCCAACAAAGGCCCACACAGTGGGAGGTTTGTACTAGCAAACAGCAATTCACACCTGTTAATTACTGCAAACAGGCTTCCAGACTGCATTTGCCGTGACATTTATCCATTGTTTATAAGCAATCATGATCACCTAAGATCTTGCACTTGTGATGTAAGACCATCACGCTACTTCAAGCAAATTACTTCCCTTGTACAAGTCAATAAAGTCCGAATGACATTTATCAGAGTGACGAACTTGGGCATTCCTTCCATGGCATATCTCCCACTCATTTAAGCAAGAGCTTGAGCACTCGATAAATGCATGGGAGAGGGGCACAGCACAGAGCAAGTTTCCCAGCTGATAAATATTCTGTACTAGCACCAGCAAGGCTGCGCTGTTTCATTGCAAACAATTGTGTGGGGATGAAAAGTAGTCAAGGAAATAAACCTTTGCTGCTGCCATTGGTGGTGTGCCAATGCTTGAACACCATCAAATGCTTTTGCACACAGATGGAGAAGGTTCACATTCAGAAGAACTCAGAGCTGCCCCAAGAGAAACCAGAATAGTATCACTCCTCTTTTTTATCAATATCTGCATAGCAAAACACTCCCTATAAACAATATTTCATCATGGTTTCATTATGTGGTACCAGGACTGCACTTCTCTGAGCTGCACAGTGAAATTCTCTGCCAGAAACTGAGAATATTTATTAAGGAAAAGCATGCCCACAGTCACACACTAAGGAGTAAACACTGAAAAAGATATTTTTTTTTTAAAGCCCCACAGTGTCTAACACTAGACAGTCTCCAGGTTCCATTAAATGGTGCAGGAAATCTACAATACACTAACATACGAGGGTCCATTTGGATTTTAAATTATTGGTCTAATTTCTATTTGCATTAAAATGTTTCATCCCCTACCAGTTAGTTCCCCTAGCCTATAAAAATGGACTATATTGCCAAGGGCCCAAACATCATTTTTTTGGGCCTATGACAAATCCATAACATGGGTCCCTTCTCCCACAGATCCCATTATCCCATGTATACAATTTCATGAGTCATGAAATAAATATTTCTATATTAATTCTAAAGTTACGTTTTCTACATTTCTAAAACACGCCTTGGCCCATACTGCAACTTTTCTACCATGCTGGCAAACACCCCGTCTCTTCTGTTATTTGTTATTTAACAAAACATCCAGTCTGAAGAAGAGTCCTCCTACAAAGCTTGCTGACTATGTTGCAACTTTTTGGTTGTTCCTAATAAAAGTATTGTTGACATCCTGTTGACGTTTTGATTTGTTTTTAATGTTAATGGACCAATGGGGCTGCAAATATTTTATATAGAGAGTAATTCACTTTAAAGATTGATTTTTCTGGCCTTTTTCATTCAAAAATCATGAATTATCTCCCCAAAGTCTATTTGTCTAGCAAGTTCACACTTGACAGAAAAAAATATCTAGGTGGCCTAACCATTCTTAGAATGGAGAGCATTTAGGTGATGAAGGAAAGGGAATAAATTAGACACACAGACTTAGCTGGGATAATAAACTGGCCACAACTTTATTGACTTTTGCTTAAATAGGTTTGGTGGCAACATAGGACCTGGATTCTGTCATTGGCCAGCCTGCCTGCTGTCCGATTCCTCCTTTCTGACCTACATACCAGAAGTAGGGGTGAACGAAAGTCACTTACCTTTTCTCGCAGCCTTTTCGCGGTGGGGGGGAGCGCTTCGCTGCTCCCCCCGCGAAGTTCAGGCCGGGGGGGGAGGCTTCCCGCCTCGCCCGGCCGAAATTCAGGCCGGGGAGGAGGCTTCCCGCCTCGCCCGGCCGCGAACACGAAAGTAAAAAAAAAAAAAAAAAAAAAAGTCCCCTGATAGGCTACGTGACGATTCACGTAGCCTATCACGGCTAGATCTGGAAAGTCAGCCGTGATAGGCTACGTGAATCGTCACGTAGCCTATCACGGGTGACTTTAAAAAAAAAAAAAAGCGCGTACGCGAATGGCGGCCCCCATAGGGAGCCGCCATTCGCGTTCCTTATTTAGTTGCTGTAGTCTACGTCAATGTTTACGTAGACTAAGGCGAAAATAAGGGCAACGCAAATAGCGTTGCCCTTATTTTCGCCGTAGTCTATGTAAACATTGACGTAGACTACAGCGACCAAATAAGGAAGGGGAATGGCGGCTCCCTATGGGGGCCGCCATTATCCGTACACACTTTTTTTTTTTTTAAAGTCACCCGTGATAGTCTACGTGACGATTCACGTAGCCTATCACGGCTGACTTTGCAAATCTTGCCGTGATAGGCTACGTGAATCGTCACATAGCCTATCAGGGGACTTTTTTTTTTTCTTTCTTTCATTGCAATGGCGGGGGCGGCAGCCGGTCGAAAGACCGGCTGCCGCTCCCGCCCCGCTCGAACACCAGACAAACCGCCAGCCGGACTCGCCGCCGGGAGGGACATTCAGGGAAGGTAAGTCCCGTCCTGGGGGGGGGGCGGGGGGCGGGGGGGCGGAGGATTTCTCCCCGAAACTTGTTCGGGGGGCCGAACACGTTGGCGCTCGGCCCCCCGAAGTTTCGGGGAGAAATTCTCCGCCATCCCTAACCAGAAGTGCTGTTGGTGGATGGCAGGGTCAGGGACCCTCCACAGTGCAGACCACTAATGTAAACCTTTCCACCATCCCAGACATGGCCATCTTGCAGCCCCCATGTTGGGCTGATCTTGGTGCCACATCCCTAAGATCCCTTACGGGAATCCCCATGGGGTGGGGGAGGGAGTCCAATCCTGCTCCCTCCCACCAATGGATCCAGCCCAATGCCTATCATGCATACATAGCTGTGAAAAACATTATAAAATGAAGCATCCACAAAGAATTTACTAACAGTCCAAATCAAAGTATTTATAACAGAATTAATCCTGCAATAGGGAAGGCAAAAACCCTGCACCGATTTTGCCAATTGATATGCAGGTAACATTCCTTCCTACTTCTGCCACTATGAAGACATATTGCTACCCGGAATAGATGGAGAAGTCAGTGACTGCAATGCTGCAGCTGCATCGCAGGCCTGGCTTTAGGGGCCTCGGGTTGAACCAGAATGAGAATGAAGGAGAGAGTTCTCACTTGGGTGGATCCACCCCTTTAGCCCCACCCACTTTGAGCCGATCAGAGTGCCAATTGGCTCAGCAGGCCT
This sequence comes from Heloderma suspectum, assembly GCF_057233095.1. Taxonomy (NCBI): domain Eukaryota; kingdom Metazoa; phylum Chordata; class Lepidosauria; order Squamata; family Helodermatidae; genus Heloderma; species Heloderma suspectum. Next base: position 89,973,502 of record NC_139458.1, read on the forward strand.
CTCCCAGGGAACATGCTGTTGTGGCTGAGCAGCTGCTCCTTGCAAGCCTTTCCTCCATTCACTGCCGGCCTGTGCGCCCACACAAATCATGGCTCCCCAGTAAGTGGGGAACTTCATGTTGTGTGTGTGTGTGTGTGTGTATGTGGGGTGGGGGGGTGGGGTGGGGTGGGGCAGGGCAGGAGGGAGATGAGAGAGAGAGAGAGAGAGAGAGAGAGAGAGAACTCAACATTTAGTCAAATATATTTTGGGCCTGTACATCCTACCAGCATCACTAGCTCCTACTGTCTCTGGGATCAATGTTTGTGATTTTTATGGTGGTTTGTCCTTCCTAGGGATGATGGAGAATTCTGCCATGGACCCCAATGAGACTCCGTAGTCCACGGCGGAACAGAGCACTTACTTCTTAAGGATGGACGAAAGACCCTTACCTGGTCCCGCAGCTTGCTTCGTGGTGGGGGGGAGGCGCTTCGGTTCTGCCCCTGAAGTTCAGGCCAGGGGGGGAGGCGTCCCACCCCGCCCCGCCAAAATTCAGGCCGGGGGGGAGGTGCCCCATCCCTCGCCGCTGAAATTCAGGCCAGGGAGGAGCGCCCCGTCTCCCCAGCTGCGAAATAAAAAAGTAAATTAAAACACACACACACACACACGTGATAGGCTACGTAATGATTTACGTAGCCTATCACGGCTAGATTTCCAAAGTCAGCCATGATAGGCTACGTAAATTGTTACGTAGCCTATCACGGGTGACTTTGAAAAAAAAAAAGCGCGTATGCAAATGGCGGAGCCCATGGTCGCCGCCATTTGCATTCCTTTTTGGGCGGGGGTAGTCTATGTAAAGATTTACATAGACTACGGCGAAAATAAGGGCAACACAAATAGCGTTGCCCTTATTTTCGCCGTAGTCTACGTAAATCTTTACGTAGACTACCCGGGCCCAAATAAGGAACTCAAATGGCGGCTACCATGAGGGCCGCCATTTGCGTACGCGCTTTTTTTCCCCCCCAAAGTCACCCATGATAGGCTACAGAACGATTTACGTAGTCTATCACTCTGACTTTGGAAATCTAGCTGTGATAGGCTACGTAAATCGTTACGTAGCCTATCACTTGTGTGTGTGTTTTTTAAAAAAATTACTTTGTAATGGCGGTGGCGGCAGACAGTCGGAAGACTGGCCGCTGTCCCCGCCCCTGCCGAAACGCCGCCAGGACCCGCTGCCAAGAGGGACATTCAAAGGAGGTAAGTCCCATCCCGGGGGGGGCGGGGGGGCGGAGAATTTCACCACCAATTTCGGGGGTCCAAATGTGTTGGCATTCGGTCTCCCAGAGATTCGTGGAGAAATTCTTTGCCATCCCTATTTCTGCCTCCCTCCAAAATCCGGTCTGAGCCGACTCCTCTGCGTGGTGATCCCGCAGAGCTAGCTGCTGGCTTCGCATCCCTGGCGATACGGCCAGCCGCCATTGCTGTGCCATATCACTGGCTGACTGAGTGAGGGCTAACTCCGGATGCAAATGGCATATAGCTCCAGCAAGTCTCACAAGATCTGGACAACAGGTAGGACAATAAATACAAGGAAATAAGTCTCCTTATAAATACTCATGCATTGTCTATTGTTGTTTATCATTTAAGCATTTATTTATTAGTCAAATTTATATACCGCTTTCCACAAAGATATCAAAGCAGTGAGCATAAAATACAATAGCATAAAAACAACAATAAATATAACAATAAAAATGGCACAATACGAATTAATTAGCAATGCTACAAACCATAGCTGGCTGGGTCACACTTCAGAAAAAGCACATGTAAAGAGATGAGTTTAAAGAAAATGACTGACCATCAGAACTGTGGGGGCCTCTCAAATGTCAATGGTTCCAGAGTATAGGTGCTAGGGTTGGTGGAGAATTTCTTCGGCCCCCTGAAAGTGTTGGGGAAAGTCTCTGCCGGCCCCCCGCCCCCCCCGGGATGGGACTTACCTTCGGCGAATGTCCCTCTTGGCGGCAGGTCCCGGCGGCAGTTCGGTGGCGGTTCGGCGGGGGCGGGGGTGGCGGCCGGTCTCCCGACCGGCTGCCGCTGCCGCCATTACAAAAAAAAAAGGTAAAGTAAAAAAACCAAAAAACACCCGTGATAGGCTACGTAACGATTTACGTAGCCTATCACGGCTAGATTTCCAAAGTCAGCCGTGATAGGCTACATAAATTGTCAAGTAGCCTATCATGGCTGACTTTGGAAAAAAAGTGCGTACGCAAATGGCGGCGCCCATGGGGCGCCGCCATTTGCATTCCTTATTTTGGCACGTCTAGTCTACGTAAAGATTTACGTAGACTACGGCAAAAATAAGGGCATGCTATTTGCGTTGCCCTTATTTTCGCCATAGTCTACATAAATCTTTATGTAGACTAGATGTGCCAAAATAAGGAACGCAAATGGCGGTCCCCATGGGCGCTGCCATTTGCGTACGCACTTTTTTTTTTTCAAAGTAACCCGGGATAGGCTACGTGGCGATTTACATAGCCTATCACGGCTGACTTTGGAAATCTAGCCGTGATAGGCTACGTAAATCGTTACGTAGCCTATCACGGGTGTGTGTGTTTTTGTTTTTTACTTTTTTTTTCGCGGCTAGGTAGATGGGGCGCTCCTACCCGGCCTGAATTTCGCCAGCGAGCGATGGGGCACCTCCCCCCCGGCCTGAATTTTGGCCGGGCGAGTCGGGGCACCTCCCCCCCCTCGCCTGAACTTCGGGGGGGGAACTGAAGCGCCTCCCCCCCACCGCGAAGCAAGCTGCGGGACGAGGTAAGTCCCTTTCGTCCATCCCTAATAGGTGCTGCAACACTAAATGCTATACTGCAAGTGCTCCTGAGGTGAACCTCCAGGAGCATGAGCCACCCTCAGAAGTGCTTCCTCTGATGATCTCAGAGATCAGGCAGGGACATAAGGGATTAGACGGTCCCTAAGGTAACCTGGTCCCAAGTTGTTTAGGGCTTTATATGTTAACAACACCTTGAACTTGGCCCAGTAGCTTCTTGGCAGCCAGGGCAGTTCTTTTAGCAAGGGTATAGCTTGCTGTTGGAAAGAGGCCCTAGTTAGCAGCCTTGCCATTGCATTCTGCACCAGCCACAGCTTCTGGACCAAGCCCAAACGTAGCCCCACATAGAGCCAGTCTTGAGGTTACCAGTGACTGTACTACTGGGGTTAAGCTATCATGATCCATAGTTGGTGTACCAGCCAAAGCTGGTGAAAGGGACTCTTAGCCACCTGAGCCTCAAGTTACAAAGATGAATCCAGGAGCAGCCCCAAACCTTGCACCTAGTCCTTCAGGGGGAGAGTAACCCCATCAAAAATAGGCAATTGACCTATTTCCCAAACCTGTGACCCACCCACCCACAGTGCTTCCAACTTGCCAGGATTCAAGTTTGGTTTATTGGCCCTCATCCAGGCCACCACAGCTTTGATTTACTTTGTTTACTGTACTTCTTGCATTTACATATAGGCATTTCTATTTACTGGTGCCCTATTTTTTATATTGCATTTAATTGTAAAAGTTATACAAGGACAAAAATATACGCAGAAGGCTTGGTAGCCATTAAGGTTAAAAATGCTCCTCAACTCATTTTGTCCTTAGCTATATGTGCAGTTAAAGTGTTTCAGTTAAAAAGTGTTCAGCTCTGGTCCAGTCAAACCTGTCCTTATGCCACTGTCAGCAATGGATATTGTTCCTAGGTTAGACAAGCTTTAAGTAGATTCTGCTGTACTAACATCATATTGATAAATTGAGATTGAAATATTTGTGTCTCTTACAGTACCAGAACAACCCAGTAGAATATCAAATAATGTGTCCTGCCTCTGGCACAGATGCTTGAGAGGAATGTAAAATCCCACACACACCTTGTTGTACAATTCCCCAGCAAGGGGCAGGAAAGATAAGCATATTCCTGATCCAAATTGATGACCAATTTCCGTCTTGTATTATGAAGACAGATGACTTGTCATTTTATCCGAGATGCTGTCAAATCATTGCAGATGCAATTCCTACTCATTTAAATGTCAAATTCCAATTTCACATCTTCATTTTCTACCTAGCACTAATTTCCATCTGTCTGAGAAAATCTATTTCATTTGACTTATATGTATGAAATCATGATGCCAGCCCCTGCTTAGTAACTTTGTTACCTGTGCATTCTGAACCCTGATGTACAGAACAAGTTGTAAAGTAAAATAATCACTTCCATACAACCAAAACCAACTCTTAGACTGTCCTTTCCCCGTATTGATACATGCGCTACGTCAAAAGGCAAAGCATTCACATTACTGAGAGCTAGTGTAGCATAATGTACCAGGCTTCAACTGGCAACTTCGGACCCTGAAGTGGATGATGCCTAAGGTAAGTCACACTAGCAGTACTATCGCTACATTGCTTTTTGTGGTCTAGGGATTTTTTAAAACTTGAAAAGGCCACAGAAAGATAATGGGAGAAACAGAAGTTCTAAGACACAGGAATAGACACAAAGATAATAGGGAGAAAGGCACAGAGGAAAATTATGGCTATAATCCTGTGGCCACTTACCGGGGAGTAAGATCAGACTGCACAATTGAGTTGCATGTTGCAGACTGGGGTTAGTGCTGGTCCCAGTTTTGAAAAGGTTATTCATGTACTGCAGTGGGTAAAGTGTTGGACTTGGACCAGGAAGATCTAAGTTCAAATCCTGCCTTAAACATAAAGCTTACCAGATGACCTTAAGATGACAGGCATTTGGGGTGGGTTAGGGTATTTAAAAAAAAAAAAAAATGGTAAAATTTTATTGTTTTAAATTGTTTTATGGTGGGTTGTACATTGCCCAGAGTGGCTGGGTGACCAGTCAGATGGGCGATTAATAAATTTAATAAATAAAAATAAAAATAAGCTAGTAATGATCTCTTAGAGCATCTCTACACCAGCCAAAAATCCCACATTTAAAATGGGGCTTTCTGCTTCCATTTTAAATGTAGGATCACAATGGACCCCCTTTACACGTGCTCCCCTTTCTCCCTCCCCTTTCCCTCTTCCCTTTCCCCCTCCTTTCACCCCTTATCTGAGTCTTCCATATGTTTCATTGTCTAGCTCCTCTTCTTGCAGCTTTTCCTTTTTCACGGAGGGAACTCAAGCGGAACACAAGTGGGGTAATTTGATACCTCATTATCTCCAATCTATTTAAAAATGGAATAAAGGTCATTTAGTGCAGGAGACGTCCTAGAGATTAATGACATCATCTAAAGGGCCCGCAAACTTCCATGAATAACCAATCTCAATAGCAGGATAAAAGCTCTGTGTGAAGAAGCCCTTAGTTTATCCTACCTCACTGGACCATTGAACAGTTAATATGGAAGAACCCTGAGGTCCTTGCGGAAAGGATTAGGCAACATACATAAATGTGAAATTAGGAAGCCAATAGAATGAGACAGTCCCAGCTTTCATTTTAAGAGTTGCCACAGTTCAGTGGTAAAACATATGCCTTGTATACAGAAAAGTCTCAGGTTCAATCCCCTGATATGTCCAGTTAAAAGACAGCAGTACATCACTGTGTCCACTGCTTAAGGTTCAGCAACCTATCAGACAAAACAGGTTTTCACAGAGATCAAAAAGTTGCTCCCATTGCTGCAGCCAACAGTTCTCCTCTTATCATTATAGTCATATAATGCCCCTATTGCCCCTGTACAAGTGAATGTACTACACAGAGAAGCAGATACTTATTTGGACAATACTGAGATTTAATTTTACTAGGGATGTCAGAGAATTCTGCCACGGATCTCAGTGAGGCTGAATGCCAGTGCATTCGGCCCCCCAAAATCCATGGCGGAATGAAGCCCCCCGCCCCCCCACCCTGCGAAAGGCACGCAAAATGGAGCACTTACCTGCTGCCGTTCGCACTGCTTTGCGAATGTCGGCTGCATCTGCGGCCACCATTCACTTCTTCATTATAGCCGTGATAGGCTACATAAATACTTACATAGCCTATCACAGCTAATGCAGGGACGCCATTTGCAAAAGACAGGGACACAAATGGCGGCCACTACACCATTTGCTCCCCTGTCTTTTGCTGTAATAGGCTACGTAAATATTTACTAGCCTATCATGGCAAAAAAAAAAAGGAATGCAAATGGTGGCTGCCATACCTGCTGCCATTTGCGTTCCTTTTCTTTTTGCCGTGATAGGCTACATAAATATTTACATAGCCTATCATGGCAAAATACAGGGATGCAAATGGCAGTGGCTACGGCAGCCGCCATTTGTGTCCTTGTGCAGGCTGCCCAGCGGCCAGATGTCCAGCTGCGGGCAGCCCCGGCCGGCAGCTCTGTGGAGTCACCACACAGTGAAGCCAGCTGGGGAGAATTTCAGGGGGAGGGATGGAGTGCCTCCCCCTCACTGCAAATGTCACCCTTCGAAAAGGTAAGTGACTTTTGAACATTCCTAAATTTTACCTATCCTAAATAGGGGTGGGTGAGACACCTGTGCTCTGCATTGGATTAGCTCAGAAATAAGTGAAGCAATTTCTCCCCAAATAGGGAAACAGCTCAGTTCATTTCCAAGGCAAGCCAATTTCACCCTGGCATATCTCCCTCAAGCCATTCCATCCCACCCAACTTCATTCTCCACCCCTCCCCCTTCTCTTTGGACCTCACTTGACAGTGTAGATGCTGCTGTGTGCAACTATGGGTAGTGTCAGGGTGGAAACTGAGCTGTTAGAACCACAGAGCAGTTCTGATTCTGAGGAGGATCAGCAATCTGTGGGAGAGGAGCCAGCTCATCCTTTACAGGCATAGCAGGTGGCAGAGATTCCTCCTGCCAGCATTCTTGAGATAGATAGTGATCCTGGCAGTGAGAAAATGCGGGACGGGGGGCTTGCTGGATGCTTGATGCAGACGCAGGGAGCGGCAGGCGATGGAGGGCATAGAAAGGAGGCGTAGTGCCCATTTGGCACACAAGCAACGGCCGCCTCCCATGGACCCAAGGAAAAGAGGGAGGATCTCTCCCTAGCCCATAAGTTCAGGGTCTTCAAGTGATTCTCCTTCAAATGGGGACCAACTGCCTACCTAGAGCATAGGCTACTCTACTGTTCATTGCTTAGACGATGGTGATTAGCATCTGAAAGAGTCATTAAGTTGTAAAAGGATTAAAGCCTTGAAAAGGATCCTTTTGTCTGTGTCTTGAGTTGGCTATTGGAGGGTACTGAAAGAGGCTGCTAGGGCGCTCCTGACAGCTTGATCCCCGTTCCTCTTTTTTCTCTCTCACTCTCTTCTCCTACTGCCAAATGGAGGGTGCGAGGAACTAGGGATGTCAGAGAATTTCTCCACGAATCTCGGGGAGGCCGAATGCCAGCACATTTGGCCCCCCGAAATTGGTGGAGAAATGGTCTGCCCCCCCACCCCCCGGGACTTACCTTTGGCGTATGTCCCTGGCGGTGGTGGCGGCTCCAGCGGTGGTTTGGCGGCGGTTCAGCGGCGGCGGTGACAGCGGCCGGTCTTCTGACCGGCTGCCGCTGCCGCCATTTCTAAGTAAAAAAACAAACAAACAAAACAAACAAACAAACTAATAGTGTTGCCCTTATTTTTGCTGTAGTCTACGTAAATGTTTACGTAGACTACACGTGCCAAAATAAGGAACGCAAATGGCGGCGCCCATGGGCGCCGCCATTTGCGTACGCACTTCTTTTTTTCCCCCCAAAGTCAGCCGTGATAGGCTACGTAAACATTTACGTAGCCTATCACGGCTGTCTGCAGGGACGCAAACGGCGGCTGCTACAGCTGCCGCCCTTTGTGTCCCGGGAGGACCAGAGGATTCGCAGCCGGAGGGACAGGGTGCCTCTCCCCTGCCAGAATTTTGGGGGGATGGACGGAGTGCCTCCCCCCCACTGTGAAGCAAGTTTCAGGATCAGGTAAGTGACTTTCGTCCATCCCTACCAGGCACCCGGTGGTGCAAGCTCTGGTGCAAGAGAACCAGATTCTCCGTGATCAGGTGGCTCAACTGACGACTGCCGTACAGAATCTAAAAGCTGCAGTTCAACCCCCACCACCTCCGATTCCCCCCCCCACTGCCGCAAGTGCCCGGTGGCTTTGCCAGAGAAGTTTTCTGGTGAGAAAGGACCTTTTCAGATTTTCCAGGCCCAGTCAGAGCTGTACATGCGCCTTCGACCTGAGGATTCCCTGACGGAACAGGTTCGTGTGGGCTTCATCATTAACCTACTTTCAGGCGTGGCAGCTAAATGGGCTTTGGGACTTCTTCTTGCAAATGACCCCCTGCTCAGGGACTATCAAGGTTTCATGACAGCGATGGCCAGATTTTTCGGTGACCACCTGCGCTTCTGCGCCAGATGGCTTCTTGGGAAATTCGCCACCTCAGCAGGACAAGGACTCAGTTTCCAGCTATGCAACAACTTTTCACTTGCTGATGCAGGATTTACAGTGGAATGATGCTGTGCTGGTGGCTCAGTTTTTGGACGGTTTGAACGACGAGATCTTGGGCGTAGAGATGGCAGAGAATTCTGCCACGGATCTCGATGAGGCCGAATGCCAGTGCATTCAGCCCCCCGAAATCTGTGGTGGAAAGGCCTGCCACCCCCCCACCCCCCCGCGGATCCCCCCCAGGATGAGACTTACCTGGGGCGGATCTTCCGGGCAGCGGCGGCTGCAGCGGTGGTGGCTGCGGCGGCTGGTCTTCCAACCGGCTGCTGCCGCTGCCATTTCCAGACTTGGTAATAAAAAGAAAAAAAAGACGTGATAGGCTACATAAAGATTTATGTAGCCTATCATGGCTGGGTGGGTTAAAAAACAACAACAATCCGCATATGCAAATGGCAGTGGCTACGGCCACCGCCATTTGCGTTCCTTCTTTTTGGCTGTCTTAGTCTACATAAATATTTACGTAGACTATGAGGGCGAAAATAAAGGGGAACGCAAATAGCGTAGTGGGCGCTATTTGCATCCCCTTTTGATTTGCCGTTTTAGCCTACGTAAAGATTTACGTAGGCTAAAACAGTGAATCAAAAAGGGACGCAAATAGCGCCCACTACACTATTTGCGTTCCCCTTTATTTTCGCCATCATAGTCTATGTAAATATTTACATAGATTAAAATGGCCAAAAAGAAGGAACGCAAATGGCAGTGGCCGTAGCCGCCACCATTTGCGTACACGGTGTTTGTTTGTTTGTTTACCTAGAGCCCTTTGTGACTGGAAATCCGGCTGCTGATGGCTCTGGCCTGGCTGGGCCTGGCCGGCTGCTCCACAGAGCTGCCGCGGAGCATAGCCAGCCGTTCGAGGATTCCAGGGGAGAGGAACGGAGTGCCTCTCCCCTGTTGAGGATTTCAGGGGGAGGGACAGAACGCCACCCCCCCACCATAAATGTAATCCGCGAACAGGTAAGTCACTTTTGTACATCCCTACTTGGGTGCTATTTGCGTTCCCCCTTTTTTTCCTGCCGTAATAGCCTACGTAAATATTTACCTAAGATAAAATGGCGAAAAATAGGGAACACAAATGGCGGCCGCTGTAGTGGCCGCCATTTTCATATGCTGCTGGGGGTTTTTTTGCTTGCTACATAACGATAGTTATGTACGATAGGCTACGTAAATACTTACGTAGCCTATCATGGCAGCCTGGCTGGATGCAAATGGCGGCCACTATGGCGGCCACCATTTGCATCTGCAGTAGCTCGTCCGTGGCCTGAACTCCGGCTGCAGACGGCCCTGGCTGGCTGCTCCGCGGAGCTGCCGTGGAGTGGAGCTGGCCTGGCAGGATCCCGGGGGGGGAGGACTGGATCGCCTCCCCCCCATCGAGAATTCCGGGGGGAGGGACAGAGCGCCCCCCCCACAAATCACATCCACGAAAAGGTAAGTGACTTTTGTACATCCCTACCAGGGGGTGATGGAAATCCCCCCCCCGATTCTTCCCCCCCAGAGCCTGGTGGCAGCTGCGGTGCCTCACTCTTGGGAGGAGCTCCTTCATTCTGCACAGGCCCAGGATCCTTTTGTTCGCACAAAAGTTGAGGAATTGGGGCTAGCCTCTGCCCCCACCTCTACCCCCTTCTCTTTGCGAGGTGGCCTGCTTTACCATTCCGCTTGGGTCTATGTGCCTTCTAGACCCCTTCGCGAGAAGGTCTTCCATCAGTGCCATGACTCCCCCACTGCTGGGCATTTTGGCTTCACCAAGACCCTGCACGGAGTGATGCAGGATTTTTGGTGGCCTCGTGTGTGTCGGGATGTCAAGACCTATGTCACCTTCTGCCCAACCTGCCAGTGGGCGAAGGCCCGCTCAGGCAATCCCACAGGCTTGCTTCACCCCCTGCCTACCCCCTCAGGACCTTGGAAACTGCTCTCCCTTGACTTCATCACTGACTTGCCTCCCTCAAATGGTAAGACCAGCATTCTGGTGGTGGTGGATTTGTTTTCTAAGATGGCCCATTTCATCCCCTGCTCTGGGTTGCCCACAGCCAGGGAGACAGCGGAGCTGTTTTTGGCACATATTTTCTGGCTCCACGGATGGCCCGATGGTCTCATTTTGGATAGGGGGGGCCCAATTCACTGCCCATTTCTGGAGGGAGCTACTTGGGCTTCTCCATGTGATGCTCCATCTTTCCTCCACCCACCATCCACAGACGGACAGTCAGACCGAGTGCACCAATGTGACTCTGGAGCAATATTTGCACTGTTATGTCAATTACCAGCAAGATGACTGGTTTTCCTTGCTGCCTCTCACAGAATTTTCTTATAACAATGCCTGCCATGCTTCCACCTGCCAAACTCCACTTTTTGCCAATTTTGGTTACCACCCCAAGGCTTTCCCATCTACCTTAGCTTCCTCTTCGGTGCCAGTGGCCCATGACTTTTTAGAGGAGTTGCGAGCGGTACACCACCTCTTACAGGACTCCCTCAAGCAAGCCAAGACAGCCTACAAGGCCTCTGCCGACCGGCGGCACCAGCCGGGTCTGTCTCTGCAACTGGGGGACTGGGTTTGGTTGTCCACCCAATACCTCCCCAGTCACTCGCCTGCAAGGAAGCTCGCGCCTCGCCGCATGGGGCCTTTCCAGATTATGGCCCAGATTAACCCTGTTGCTTTTCGCCTGGCTCTCCCCCCCTCCATGAAGATCCATCCTGTTCTTCATCGGTCCTTGCTGTCCCCCCTGGTTTCTGGCGACCCCTATCGCTTGGTCGGTTCCCCCCCACTGCTAGTGCTGGTGGAGGGGGAGGAGGAGTTTGAGGTCGCAGAGATTGTGGACTCCCACCTTTCTTGCGGCCGCTTGCAATATCTGGTGGACTGGAAGGGGTATGGGCCAGATGAGCGAACCTGGGAACCTGCTGAAAATGTGCATGCTCCGTTGCTGCTGAGGCGCTTCCACCAGCTGTACCCCCACAAACCTGAGGCCCCAGGGGAAGAGCACGAGGGGGGCCTCATGGGAGCAGGAATGATGTCAGGGTGGAAACTGAGCCATTAGAACCCCAGAGCAGTTCTGATTCTGAGGAGGATCAGCAATCTGTGGGAGTGGAGCCAGCTCATCCTTCACAGGCACAGAAGGTGGCAGAGATTCCTCCTGCCGGCATTCCTGAGATAGATAGTGATCCTGGCAGTGAAAAAGTGTGGGAGGGGGGCTGTTAGATGCTCGACGTAGACACAGGGAGTGATGAACGATGGAGGGCACGGAAAGGAGGCGTAGCGCTCGTTTGGCGCGCAAGCAACGGCCGCCTCCTGTGGACCCAAGGGAAAGAGGGAGAATCTCTCCCTAGCCCATAAGTTCAGGGTCTTCAAGTGATTCTCCTTCAAACAGGGATCAATTGCCTACCCAGAGCATAGGCTACTCTGCTGTTCATTGCTTAGTCGCTGGTGATTAGCATCTGAAAGAGTCATTAAGTTGTAAAAGGATTAAAGCCTTGAAAAGAATCCTTTTGTCTGTGTCTTGACTTGAGTTGGCTATTGGAGGGTACTGAAAGAGGTCGCTAGGGCACTCCTAACAGGTAGCTCAGAGAGATCAGGTCAGGTAAGCGTCCCTTTACCATCTCAATGCCTCAGGGTGCTGCTTACTATTTTTCATTAGCCTTTCTTTCTCTCTTTCCAGCCACAGCAAACCTACCACAAGTTGTGGTAACAAACCCAAGCTGTCCAACAGACCAAAATAGTTTTTTAATGGGGGCTGGGGGCAGGAGGCATCTTTCATCAGGTCAATTTGATGGGAACCCAAACGAACACCACCAAACCCATAAGAGACTATTCATGCCCTCTCATAAGCTGGGGTGAGTTGGGGCGCAGTCCATTGCCACCCAAGGAAAGAGGCCAGGGAAAGGTGCAGCTGCCTTAAATCATTAAGCTGTACTGCAGGGATGTAGAATCTGGCCTGCTTGGGGTCTTGATCCGGCCCCCTGGGTTCCCCAGAAGCCATGTCCCATTTTCCCAGCCATCATTTGTTTTGTAGTTTCGCGGTGTTTGTGGATTCCCCCCTCCCCCCATTCCAAAAGCCTGAAATGCCTCTCCTAAGGCTTAGTTACTGACAGTAAGAGCTTTAAGCTAAAATACACTGGTATTTGGGCCTACCCTTTTGTGCCTTTGGCCCCATCCACTTTGCATTTGGCCCTGCCAACCATAGGAATATGGTCTCCAAAGGTTTCTCTGAAATGGAATTCAGCTGTTCTGTATTGTCAGCCCATTGCCACACCATGCAAGGCAGCTTGACGAGATATTATAATCTGGGCCTAGTTTAAAAGGAAAAGACAGGGCACAAACCAAACACACCTTTCTGCTAGGAACTCACTTTTAATAATGAACATCTCTGCCCCTGTGAAGAAATGCCGTGTTTATAACTACTGTTGTGTAATGTTTACTTTGTGTGGCCTTGTGAGGTAATAATGTATCTGAGTAGGCCTGAGGCCTCTTTTGTTAGCACAGCATAATAGATTAATCAAAGGAACAGCAATGCAAAAGGGCAGGTTCATGGTAATGTGGCTTGGCTTCCCATTATACTGGGAATTAACATTATTCCCATTATGTTACTACAGGCTCCACAGACCAGCATCCACCAAATATTCAGTCATATTTCTGAAAAGGAATAATAGCTAGGAAGACTGGAAACTGAAAAAGGAACATTATTGGTAGCAATAGAAGATAAAACTTACTTTACAGTCATATATCTCATCTCAAAGTCTACCATATCTTTTAGCAAATCTGATGAACAATGTCAGACAAACTGCATGTATTATGTACTGTTGATGTTTTAGAATATGTTAAAAGTGTTATGTACCTTAGGACAAACATGAAATACACACACATCCATTAGGTTACCACACCAATACATCTTTGTGTTTTCGTCTTCCCTTGTGATGGAGACAAACCCACCTCCACTGCACATGTGAGGTGGACAGGAACCTAAAGTGTTTCAAATATATCATTGTCTTTGTCAGAGGAAGCAGTCACTTCTTTTCTCTGGAGCAACTGTATCTTGAAGAAGGTACCAAGATGAGATGCAGCTTCAGTCTAGCAATAATCCCTGCATTTCACCAAGAAGCACCCCAAACACTAGTAAAATCCCCCAGCAGGTTCTGAATCAACCCAAGAAAACTAAAATGTAGTGCTCAGAGAGGGGCTCTAATTTTGGCATCTGAGAATATACAAACATGCACTGTTGGTAAAAAGATAATAATACACCGAATATTTGATAATATGCCATTTTATGATATTCCAGAATTTGCCTGCTGAGACAGGCTGCCTCACCTTTCTTTGGTGAGGGTTGGTGGTTCTGCAAATGTCTTTGTTGCTCCTGAATACTATGAGTAAGTGATCTAGCCATTCATTGTCATGGAGAATTATAAGTTCCCTGGGGTAAAATTCAACCATAATATCCATAAGTCCTACTTGGGATAGACACACTGAAATGAATGGGACCTAAGTTGTTGTTGTTGTTGTTCAGTCGTTCAGTCGTGTCCGACTCTTCGTGACCCCATGAACCATAGCACGCCAGGCCTTCCTGTCCTGAGCACTCTCCCGGAGTGTGCTCAGGTTCATATTCATTGCATCGGTGATGCTATCTAGCCATCTCATCCTCTGCCGTCCCCTTCTCCTTTTGCCTTCAGTCTTTCCCAGCATCAGGGTCTTTTCCAGAGAGTTTTCTCTTCACATTAGGTGGCCAAAATATTTCAGCTTCAGCTTCAGCATCTGTCCTTCCAATGAGCACTCAAGGTTGATTTCCTTTAGGATTGACTGATTTGACCTCCTTGCAGTCCAGGGGACTCGTAAGAGTCTTCTCCAGCACCAAAGTTCGAAAGCATCAATTCTTCGGCGCTCAGCCTTCCTTATAGTCCAGCTCTCACAGCCATACGTTGCTACTGGGAAAACCATAGCTTTGATTAGATGGACCTTTGTTGGCAAGGTGATGTCTCTGCTTCTTACTATGCTGTCTAGGTTTGCCATAGCTTTCCTCCCAAGGAGCAAGCGTCTTTTAATTTCATGGCTACAGTCACCGTCTCCGGTGATCTTGGAGCCCAAGAAAGTAAAATCTGTCACTGCTTCCATTTCTTCCCCTTCTATATGCCAGGAAGTGATAGGGCCAGATGCCATGATCTTAGTTTTTTTAATGTTGAGTTTCAAACCAGCTTTTGCACTCTCCTCTTTCACCCTCAACAAGAGGCTCTTGAGATCCTCTTCACTTTCTGCCATTAGGGTGGTATCGTCTGCATATCGGAGGTTGTTGATAATTCTCCCAGCAATCTTAATTCCGACCTCTGATTCATCCAACCCGGCATTTCTCATGATGTACTCTGCATATAAGTTAAATAAGCAGGGTGACAATATGCAGCCTTGTCGTACTCCTTTCCCAATTTGGAACCAATCGGTTGTTCCATGTCTGGTTCTTACTGTTGCTTCTTGACCCTCGTACAGGTTTCTCAGGAGACAGGTAAGGTGGTCTGGTACTCACATCACTTTAAGAATTTGCCACAGTTTGTTGTGATCCACACAATCAAAGGCTTTCGCGTAGTCAATGAAGCAGAAATAGACGTTTTTCTGGAATTCTCTTGCTTTCTCCATGATGCAGCAAATGTTGGCGATTTGATCTCTAGTTCCTCTGCCTCTTCGAAACCCAGCTTGTACTTCCGGTAGTTCTCGGTTCGCATACTGCTGAAGCCTAGCTTGTAGGATTTTGAGCATCACCTTGCTGGCATGTGAAATGAGCGCAATTGTGCGGTAGTTTGAACACTCTTTGGCGTTGCCCTTCTTTGGAATTGGAATGTAAACTGACCTTTTCCAGTCTTGTGGCCACTGTTGAGTGTTCCAGATTTGTTGACATATTGAATGCAGCACTTTAACAGCATCATCTTTTAGGATTTTAAATAGCTCGGCTGGAATACTGTCATCTCCGCTAGCTTTGTTGTTATTAATGCTTCCTAAGGCCCACTTGACTTCACTCTCTAGGATGTCTGGCTCAAGTTCAGTGACCGCACTATCATGGCTATCAGGGACATTCAGATCTTTCCTGTATTGTTCTTCTGTGTATTCTTGCCACCTCTTCTTAATCTCATCTGCTTCTGTGAGGTCCCTGCCTTCTTTGTCCTTTATCATGCCCGTCTTTGCACAAAACGTTCCCTTGAGATCTCCAATTTTCTTGAAGAGATCTCTAGTCTTTCCCATTCTGTTGTTTTCCTCTATTTATTTGCATTGTTCATTTAAGAAGGCCTTCTTGTCTCTCCTTGCTATTCTCTGGAACTCTGCATTCAGTTGGGTATATCTTCCCCTTTCTCCCTTGCTTTTCGCTTCCCTTCTTTCGTGAGCTACTTGTAAAGCCTCATCAGACAGCCACTTTGCTTTCTTGCATTTCTTTTTCTTTGGGATGGATTTCGTTGCTGCCTCCTGAACAATGTTACGGACCTCCGTCCATAGTTCCTCAGGCACTCTGTCTATCAGGTCTAATCCCTGAAATCTATTCCTCACCTCCACTGTATATTCATCAGGGATATGATTTAGGTCATACCTGAACGGTTTAGTGGTTTTCCCGACGTTCTTCAATTTAAGACGAAATTTTGCAAGAAGCAGCTCATGATCTGAGCCACAGTCAGCTCCAGGTCTTGTTCTTACTGACTGTATCGAGCTTCTCCATCTTAGGCTGCAAAGGATATAATCAATCTGATTTCGATATTGACCATCTGGTGACGTCCATGTGTAGAGTCGCCTCTTGTGCTGTTGGAAAAGAGTGTTTGCTATGATCAGCGTGTTCTCTTGGCAAAACTCTATTAGCCTTTGTCCTGCTTCATTTTGTACACCAAGGCCATACTTGCCTGTTATCCTGGTGATTTCTTGACTTCCTACTTTAGCATTCCAATCCCCTATGATGAAGAGGACATCTTTTTTTGGTGTTAGTTCTAGAAGGTGTTGTAGGTCTTCATAGAACCAATCAACCTCAGCTTCTTCGGCCTCAGTGGTTGGGGCATAGACTTGAATTACTGTGATGTTGAATGGTTTGCCTTGGATTCGTACTGAGATCATTCTATCATTTTTAAGATTGTACCCCAGTACTGCTTTTCCCACCCTTTTGTTGACTATGAGTGCTACTCCATTTCTTCTAAGGCATTCTTGCCCACAATAGTAGATATGATGGTCACCTGAATTAAATTCGCCCATGCCTGTCCATTTTAGTTCGCTGATTCCCAAGATGTCGATGTTCAATCTTGCCATCTCATGTTTGACCACCTCCAGCTTACCTTGATTCATTGATCTGACATTCCAGGTTCCTAAACAATATTGTTCTTTACAGCATCGGATTTTCTTTTCACCACCAGACACATCCACAGCTGAGTGTCCTTTCGGGTTTGGCCCAGCCGCTTCACTCTTTCTGACACTACTTGGAAATACCCTCTGCTCTTCCCCAGTAGCATATTGGACACCTTCCGACCTGAGGGGCTCATCTTCCAGCGTCATATCTTTTAGCCTTGTGATACGTTCCATGGGGTTTTCTTGGCAAGAATACTGGAGTGGGTTGCCATTTCCTTCTGCAGTGGACCACATTTTGTCAGAACTCTCTGCCATGACCTGTCCGTCTTGGGTGGCCCTGCACGGCATAGCTTATGGCTTCACTGAGTTACGCAAGCCCCTTCGCCACAACAAGGCAGTGATCCATGAAGGGGGGGACCTAAGTTAGTCATGACTAAATTAAGTCACATTCATTTCAGTGAGTCTAGACTTAGGTTGGATTTTTATCTGTGTTTTTTTTTTTGATCAATTATTATTTATTCATTTATGTATTACATAGATTTATATACCACTTTCCAGTGGACTATCAAAGCAGTTTACAGAAAGGACAAAAATATAAAATATGGCAAGAAAAACACAAAATAATCACTAGTCAAATATAACCATATTGGCTGGGTCACCCTTAAGGGAAAGCCTGCATGAAGAGGTGGGTCTTAAGTGGGGGTGGGGTGGGGCATGGGGGTGGGAAGAAAAACACCACCAATGCTATTGCCTTAACCAGCAATGGAACTTGATTCTGTATATAGGTCTTACACATGTTAACACTTTCAATAAGCACGTATGCCCAATTGCTTTGCTGGATCACAGTGAAGGACTTAAAAGACCACTGCTGGACTGAGACTGATAAGAAGTAACTATCTGCAGTTCCATGTTATGTCCTTGTTCCTCTTGACTTTTCATGTCGTCAATGGCTCTTGTTGAGTGATCACTCCCCACTCTCATTCTACACTTTCAGTGATAACAACTGAGATTGAAAAATCCTCACAGACTTCTCATTTTACAAGCCAGCTGCTTCTTTGAGCTTTGTGCTCAAGGAGAAGTTTTATTTCATTTCCTTCGCTCTGTCAGAATGCATTTCCTTCGTTTCTTAAAAAAAAAAAACTAAAATAAAAATAAAGGTAGTATGGGAAAGGAGAAGCACTAGTAAAGGTCTGGAGGTGAAACAGGATGAAAGCCAAATCTTGTTGGAAAAATGGAAGAAATAGAACTCTGTACGCTTATCAAGGAACATCCGCACCTTCTCTGTTCTCTCCTAAGCATAGGGAACACACAGTAAGCATTTTGGTGATATATACTAGGCTGGATATGGAAGATAATTGGCTCTCCAACAACCTAATGAAATGAATGTGGTAGGATAGAAGCAGAGCTAACTCCAGCTTTGAGGGAGCCCTCAGTACTGAGCCTTCTCCTCTTCCATTCCCCACACCCTTAATGGGCTTACTGGGAAGCAGCAACACTCCTCCAACTGGAGTACTTTGATGGGTGCCAGGTAGCAACCATTTTAGTTTCAGATAATGCCCCATAGAAATACTATGTCAAGAGCACTGAGGGAAGATGAAAACAGTGGTCACCTCATGCTGATAATCAGAAAGGAATTTAAGGGAAGACCCAGGTCTGGTGTCAGAAGTGCACACTCCTGTGGAAAGTTTGTAGATGTCCCAATATGCCACATAGTGATATTGGACCTGAACAGAAACATCATTGTCCTTTCTACACATACATATTTCATTGTCCCACTTTCATCTTTGGTTAAATAAGTCCTGAAGGTTTTTGAGGCACTACAGAAGCCTGCAGATCTGTTTGTCAGAGTTGATAGTGGGAAGAGCTCACAGAATGCTTCTATCATATCACCTTCAACATCCTGAAAAATAGTTATCATCTCTAGCCCTAGAAACTTTTTCAAGACAAAGCATAAACAGAGCTAAATGTATTGTTCCCTTTTCTACACAAATTATCTTTGTTTTATACCTGACGAACTGTCACGACTCTGGGAATTGTAGCTAAAAGACTCCTCTTTTAGAGATTCCAAGACCCCTCCCTTCCCAGAACAATAGTTCTCAAAGATTCCTGGGGGCAGGGAATGATGATTAAACAGTCTAGGTGTGTGGTGCAGATATACACATGGAGAAGGGAATGACAAAAAAAGAAATGACGAAAGCGGATTACAGGTGCCCTTTAGGCATTTTATTTTAGTATCATGTGTGACACATTTCAGGAAGTCCACATGACATTCACCCTGTCAGAATACTTCATTCCCAGTGCACTGGTATGACTCCTACTGGTACTACTGCTCCTTGAATATGCATGCAGAAATGGGCTGGGGAAGCTTTTCCTGTTTTCTATTTCTACTAATGCTGTCTCTGCAGCTACTTCTGTAGCGCAGATGGAGGCAAGTCATCATACAGCCTGCCTACCACACACCCTGTTCTGCCATCCATGGGGTGATCCTTATGTTGCATTGATAAAAACAAAACAAAACAGTGGCATAACAGTAAAGGCAATGGCATGATACTATAACCCTAGGTGTCGTTGGGGAAATCTATCTGTACACTAAAAATGTTCAAAAGAATAAACAAATTCAAACGTTTTAGCACCTTTTCAATCTATCTGGAATCGAAATCCAATTGAAAACTGCCCTTACAATGCTTCCCCAACAATGGCTATTGTGATAGGATCCTGCCATTGCATTCACAATTAATTATGCCATTATTTTTACCACTACACCATGAGGACCACCCAAGGGAAGGCAGAACAATGTGTATGGTAGACAGGCTGTATGACAACTTGCCTCCATCTGCTCTGTGCAAACAGCTGCACAGAGACAGCATTAGTAGAAGTAGAAAAAAGAGGAAAAGTCCTCCCCTCCGACTCAACTCTGCATGCATATTCATCAAGAAAATTGTACCAGTAATGGCGAGTTAGTAAACTTTGAGCAGGGTCAGATTTTGTTGTCATTGGATTGAACAGGAAAAGTGTGCATTTAGGTGCCCATTTGTTTACAAAATGGGCAGCTAAATGAGTACTTTTCTCCCCACTGACTAAAGCATGAAAAGGCATTTTATTTAAAAAAAAAAAAAGTCTAACCAATGCATTTCGCAAATGCAATCAAAAGTACAGGAATATGCAAGCTTTGCCTGAAAAATGTACATGTATTCATTTTGGGGTGTGTGAATGGGGAAAGGTCTGTTGTTTAACTGATAGAAATGAATTTCTCATACATCCTTACCCCATAGGCATCTGGTTGCTCATTGTGGGAACAGAATGCTGGATTAGATAGGCCTTTGGTCCAATCCAGCATGGCTCTTATTATTTTCTTAAGGCCAAAGCAGACATTACTTTAAATCTGCTATGTCCCCTACTCCATTGTTACTCTAGAGTAGGTGCAGGGGGGTTGATCTAGATCAAGACTCTAGCATGGGGCAGTAGGGAGGCTTTTAAGGTCTGGAGTAGCCCCCCTGCAACTACTAAGGAATAAAAATGGGGGGGGAAGATGTAGTTGATAGATATAGATTTGAAGTAATGTCTGTTTTGGCCTTAAGTCTGGTACTAGGGAAACCTTTTTCTTCTGCAGCCCCTGTTCCTGCTGGAGGCAAGGCAGCTTTCTGTTAAGTAGATGTGGCTCAGAGAACTATCACCTTAGCCAAATTAATAGAAGCTGGCATGAGTAACGTAAGCCTTGGTCAACATAGTCAAGTGTTACTGCAAGATTTACAGGAAGGAAAAATAGGGCCAAGACTTTGGGAGCAATCCTATGGACACTAGACACTGTCTAAAGGGCCATAGGATATGCTCTTTTCCGGGAATCGACCTCCCCCCATGTTCGCGCTGCCTCAGAGGAGCACTCAGAAGAGGAGTATGGAGCGACTAAGAAGGGGCGGGGTTGGGCGCGTCCCAGGGTGGGGAGAGTGGATCTGCATGTACAACACTTCCTATGCGTTGTACAAGCAGACCGCTGTCCTGGTCAGCCCCCAGCGGCTAGACAGCTGAAAACAGCTGTCTAGTGGAAAATAGCAGAGCAGGAGAGGTGCAGAGGGAATGATCCCCCCCATGCCTTTCCTGCCTTGTTTTGGATAGGCAGTTGCCTCCGAGTTCGGAGGCGGCGGCCACCTATCTTGATAGGATTGCGCCCTTCAGGATTTAAACAAGTAATGTAGTTTATTACAGGATAGATGGAGGCAGTATCAACTTATAAACACTTTGTTCCAAGGTACAAGTTGAGGCTATCATGCTGAAGGCTATCCCAAAACGTGAGAGGAGAGCAAAATGAGGGATAAAGTAACAATGAGCCAAGGTCACTGAAAGAGTGAGAAAGGCAGTGAGAGGAAAGAGGGTGATGAGCCAAAGGTCAAGGTGTAAGGAGAAAGAAAGGGAGATAAAAGAGGGAGTCAAATGGAGGAGAGAGGGAATCCTTGACAGTAGGCTAGATCCAGAGAAAGAAGACCAGACAATCCCAGGCCATGGTTGTACATCCACTGGACAGCGAAGTGATGTGGTGCAAGGATACCTAGCCAGGACCACAAAGAATGCATTGGACAAAAGTAAATGCTATTCAAACTGCTCTTAAAAGCATGCTATGGGGATGGGCATAGGAATCCAATGGCAATTCTTTTTTGATATGTCAAAAGACACCACCTTCAAATGGATACATTTTGGATATCTGGTCCACTTTTGTTGAAGCTTATGCAGAATTAGTAGAAAGTTGTATTTTCATATATATGCATTTGATATGTATTCACTGACATGGATATATACAAATCTGTGTATGTATAGGATTTATCTGTCTGTTTTTTCTCTTTCCATTTTTTAATTGAAATTTCACAATAAAAATGGATTAAAAAGAAAGAAAGAAATGGAATATGGAAGATTAGAGACAAAATAGAGGTGCTTTGGCAAAACTTGATATCTTATACAAATTCTCAAATGGGTGTCAAAATATTTCAAGTTGAGATACAAACAAGTCACTGTCTGCACCCTTATGAACCTACCAGGCTCTAAGGTCAGCCAGAAGGGCTGCTCACATACCTGCTGGTATTACGCTGACAGGCACAACAGATAGGGCTTTTTATGTAGTGGACCCATCCTTGTGGAATTCCCTACCATGAGATATATTTGTGACTTAAAGGCCTGGATGTGTTCCAGTCTGCATTTAAATGAATGGGTGATCACTGTTTTATAGTTTCAAATTTGTGTGTTATTTTAAATGTTTTATGCTGCTGCTTTAGCTAGTTGTATTTTATGTTTTATTGTTTTAAATGTTTTACCTTGTAAACTGCCTTGAGAAGGCTTTACCTTGAAAGGTGATACATATAAAATATTTCAAATAAATAAATAAATCTAAACATTTATATCTTCTATGGTTATTACCATTAGCCTTGAGCAGGAAGGTAAGCAGAGATGGAGTTTGTACTGGCCTGTATGTTTGTAGAAAGAGGTCAAAGTACAAATAAGTGAGATTTACCTGTATTCACAAAGCAGGTTTCAGAAGATGAAGCCATGTGTTTTGCCTCAAACAGATATTGATTTTTCTCTGAAATTTTCTCTCATGGGATTTGCTCTCATGCCTTACATAAATGATTTACTCAGAATCACTTCTCAACATTACTTTTTAACAATGTGGGTGCTCTTTCATTAGACCTTTTCCTCAGGAAGTGATACTCAACAGCAGTCTGTAGTTTGTGGAATACTTTCATCATCAGCTGCTAGGATTATCTGTCTGGTAGCCTGAAGTGATGGCAGATCCAGCAGTCACTCAAGGGCCAAATAAAATCAATGTGGGGGTGAGGGAAATAGCTGCATTTGCAAGCCATTGCTGACATGTATCTGTATTGATATTGCTACCCCAGAAAGAGTAAAAATAGCTTTCTTCCTCTTTCCCCTCCTTTTTTCAGACAAATAGGGGTTTTTGTTTGTTTGTTTGTTTAAAGGATGGGTCATAGAATCTGTTTTCTGAGCTAGCACAACATTCCAGGCAATCATGAAAATGCACCAGAACAATGTCCTATGAAAGATGAATGGGAAGTGAAGGATGGGTGAGGAGAACTCAAAAGATGGAATGGAAGAAAAGAGGAACAAGCAAGAAAAGATTCAAAGAATGGGAGAGAAAAGAGATGGTAGTGATTATCTGACTTTTAAATCACTTTACAGTGAATAGATTTCCATATGCATTATGCCAGAGGTCCTTCTAGCTAACTGTGCAAGAATCCCAAATATCTGTTTACACAAGCGGAAATTACTGTGGTATATGAAAGAAAATCTTGTGTGTTAGAATAATTCTTTGATGGTATTATAAAGTGAGGAGATGTTCATCATACAACTGAATAATTCTGAAGTGCTGTGTTCATATAAACTGGATGGACATTTTCCACTGCCAGCCATCAGTTGCTTGGCAGAAAGATCTCAAGACACAGACTGGACATTAAAGAGCAGAATTACACATTATGAGTCATTTTGTAAATCTTTTTTTTTCCTGCCTTTTTAATAGTGTGCTGCTGTCAAGGTTGCAATTTGAAGCAGGATACTAGAGTAGGTCAAATCAGTCCATCCTAAAGGAAATCAACCCTGAGTGCTCATTGGAAGGACAGATAATGAAGCTGAAGCTCCAATATTTTGGCCTCCTAATGCGAAGAGAAAACTCTCTGGAAAAGACCCTGATGCTGGGAAAGACTGAAGGCAAAAGGAGAAGGGGACGGCAGAGGATGAGATGGCTAGATAGCATCACGGATGCAATGAATATGAACTTGAGCACGCTCCGGGAGAGAGCGCAGGACAGGAAGGCCTGGCGTGCTATGGTCCATGGGGTCACGAAGAGTCGGACACGACTGAACGACTGAACAACAACAACTAGAGTGGGAGAGAGGCTTTTAAAACCTTTCCTCTGGTGCTATTTTCCTGGATCCTGGAGTCAGAAGCAAAACTTCTCTTAATTCAGAACAGAAGCCTGAAAAGGATTTCAGATAGATTAGATAGATAGATAGATAGATAGATAGATAGATAGATAGATATTGATTTATGTGTGTGTGTTGATAGATAAATAGATAGATTAGATAGATAGATAGATAGATAGATAGATAGATAGATAGATAGATAGATAGATAGATGATAGACAGATAGATACTTTTAAAAGGGTTGTTAAATATCTGTGTCCTAATTGGAATGGTAGGATTCCATAGTACAACCCTATGCATGTCTACTCAGAGTTAGGACTATTGAGTTCAATGACACTTACTCCCAAGTAAGTGTGTGTAGGGATTGCATCCTTAATTATGTTGTATGGAAGTGACTGAACTATCAATAGAAAGCAAAAACTGATTTTCATGGCTATTTTTTACCTCCAAGTAGGGGTGGACGAAAGTCACTTACCTTTTCTCGCAGCTTGTTCGCGGTGGGGGGGAGCGCTTCGCTGATCCCCCCGCAAAGTTCAGGCTGGGGGGGGGAAGCTTCCTGCCTCGCCCGGCCGAAATTCAGGCCGGGGGGGGAGGCTTCCCGCTTTACCCGGCCGAAATTCAGGCCGGGGAGGAGGCTTCCCGCCTTGCCCGGCCGCGAACACGAAAGTAAAAAAAAAAACAACAACAACGTCCCCTGATAGGCTACGTGACGATTCACGTAGCCTATCACGGCTAGATCTGGAAAGTCAGCCGTGATAGGCTATGTGAATCGTCACGTAGCCTATCACGGGTGACTTTAAAAAAAAAAAAAAGCGCGTACGCGAATGGCGGCCCCCATAGGGAGCCGCCATTCGCGTTCCTTATTTAGTTGCTGTAGTCTACGTAAATGTTTACGTAGACTACAGCGACCAAATAAGGAAGGGGAATGGCAGCTCCCTATAGGGGCCGCCATTATCCGTACACACTTTTTTTTTTTTTTTTTTAAGTCACCCGTGATAGGCTACGTGACGATTCACGTAGCCTATCACGGCTGACTTTGCAAATCTAGCCGTGATAGGCTACGTGAATCATCACGTAGCCTATCAGGGGACGGTTGTTTTTTTTTTCTTTCATTGCAATGGCGGGGGTGGCAGCCGGTCGAAAGACCGGCTGCCACTCCCGCCCCGCTCGAACACCGGACGAACCGCCAGCCGGACCCGCCGCCGGGAGGGACATTCAGGGAAGGTAAGTCCCGTCCCGGGGGGGGGTGTGGGGTGCGGGGGGGTGCGGAGGATTTCTCCCCGAAACTTGTTCGGGGGGCCGAACACGTTGGCGCTCGGCCCCCCGAAGTTTCGAGGAGAAATTCTCCGCCATCCCTACCTCCAAGCCACAGGAATTCTCAAATTGCTCAGCAAACAACAGCTTCCAGAAATCAAACAGCATAATGCATACATGGGAAACAAAACAAAACAAAAATAACCAGAGCCAATCACCAGTGCAGGACCTTTATCAATGCAACAGGACTTTGGACTGGAGGGGAAAAATACAGCTCCCAGTTAGAGATGGACAAAATATCTATCAGTCCCTGGCACTTTCAAATGTGCTCCTCCCTAAGGGTCCATTCTGTCCAATTTTTGCATTAATCTGAAATTTTAGGGGAAATACTTCTGTGAAAATTCACATTTGAATATTAATTTAAATACATTTTATTAAATGGATTTTCTGGGGATTTGCACTGGATTTGGACAAAGTCTGGCATTCGGGCAGAACCAGGCCTCCTTGGGTCCCAAGGTGAAGTGGGTTTCTCTCCAAAGACAACAGAACAGAAGCCACCTCTGTTCAAGGCTTCATTACTGATTCATGTTCCAGATATGATATGCTCAGACTTTATTCTCCTAGTAGCATCTTTTAGTTTTGTTTTTTCTAAGCACAGGAGGGGGGAGTGCAATCGATTGATGGTAGGGGTGTATGAACGCCACTCACTGGTCCACCTGGGAGTCCATGGGGGTGGGAGACAATCTGTTCCTCCCCCTGGAATCCTCCCCAGCCAGCTCCGCTCCGCGGCGAGTCTGTGGAGCCGCTGGCCGGGCCCGTCCACAGCCGGACTTCCGTCTGCTGCTGGTCTGCAGATCCAAATGGTGTCTGGCGTAGCGGATGCCATTTCCGTCCCTGCTCTTTTCGTGATAGGCTACATAAATATTTACATAGCCTATCACGAAAAGAGCAGGGATGCAAATGGCATCCGCTATGCCAGACACCATTTGCGTCCGCAGACCGGCTGCAGACTCAGCGGATGGACCCAGACGGTGGCAGGTAGGGTGAGTCCGGGTTGAACTTTGCGGGGCGGCGGTGATGAGTGGTCCATTCAGCCATGGACTCCGGGGAGGGGCGGATTCTAAAGAATCCAGCCTCATTGGAGTCCATGGCGGAATTCTCTGCCATCCCTAATTGACTGACATGCCCACCTTCTAATCCTATGACACATTTTACCATGGGCTCTAATTATTGTGCTTTGGGGGAGGGCAAGGATGGGACCATCACCATCTTCATCATTTCATTTGTATGCCACTTTTCCATAAAAAGTATCCAAATTGGCTAACAAGAAAGCATACCAATACACTGACTGCAGTAGTACATTATTAGAGTAATACACCCAAACAATTCATTTCATTAGTGCTAACATTATAACATTTCAAATTAATTACAGAATAGGCAATATCAACCACTACAACACATGATCAGTTACTATTTATCAGTAATGTATAAGCCAGACTAAAACTTTCCTATGCACTGAGTCATTAATACTCAGTTACAAACTGCAAACAGCTACCCCAGGAGTACAATAGCAAGCAAATTTCTTACATTCTACAGCAGCTGATACCTCCATGCTCCACCCTCTCATGCTGGTGCAGTTCTCAAGCCTCCAACAAAGACAAGTGAGGTGGTATTTAATCTCTTCCCCTGTTCTGCAGGTGTTTCTGCTGCTTCTGGAGGGCCTGTGGTGGCTGCAGATATATACCCAGCAACACTGGAAATCAGGTGTTTTAGATTTCCCCCAAGACAGAACTCACCATGCTCCACTCTCTCATGCTGGTGCAGTTCTCAAGGCTCCAACAGAGACAAGTGTGGTGAACCATGAGAGGGTCATTTTCCAGTTCCATAGTTCCATATGAGATTTCAAGCATAATACCTCCCTAGCCCATGCACCCATCCTTTCAAAATTTTGCAGGTTTCTTTCCTGAAAAAACCTCTATGATGTGTACCTACAGACCAAAAGCCATGTCGTGGGGGAGAGGGTAGGGGAAGCAAATCACTCCCTGAAAAACATTGGAGAATCCCCTGCTGCACCTATCCTTCTGAAACTTCACAGTTTCTTAGGGAGACCTCTAGGCTGCCTGTAAATTTCAGAACAGTGGTACCCAAGGAACTTAGGGGAAAACTGCTTCCTATTTTGGAGACTCTAAAAATATCAAGGCTCCTCTTTCATAAACCTCCCTGTGTCTATTGTTCTGAAATTTGTAGGGATGTCAGAGAATTTCTCCACGAATCTCTCGGAGGCCGAATGCCAACGCATTCAGCCCCCCAAAATTGGTGGAGAAATTCTCCGACACCCCCCCGCCCCCCTGGGATGGGACTTACCTTTCCCGAATGTCCCTGGCGGCTCCCGGCGGCAGTTTGGCGGCGGCGGTGGCCGGTCTTCTGACCGGCCACCGCCGCCGCCATTTCCCAGTAAAAAACAACAACAACAACAATGTGATAGGCTACGTAAAGATTTACGTAACCTATCATGGCTAGATTTTCAAAAAACACTGTGATAGGCTACATAAATCCTTATGTAGCCTATCACGGCTGACTTTGGTGGGGGGAAAGCGCGTATGCAAATGGCGGCGCCCATGGGCGCCGCCATTTGCATTCCTTATTTGGGCACGTGTAGTCTATGTAAACATTTATGTAGACTATGGCAAAAATAAGGGCAACACTATTTGCGTTGCCCTTATTTTCCCCGTAGTCTACATAAATGTTTACATAGACTACACGTGCCCAAATAAGGAACGCAAATGGCGGCACCCATGGGTGCCGCCATTTGCGTATGCGCTTCCCCCCCCAAAGTCAGCCGTGATAGGCTACGTAAGGATTTACGTAGCCTATCACGGCTGACTGCAGGGACGCAAACGGCAGCGGCTATGGCCGCCGCCATTTGCGTCCCAGCAGGACAGCAGGATTTGCGGCCGGAGGGATGGGGCGCCTCCCCCCCAGCCAGAATTTTGGTGGGGAGGGATGGGGTGCCTCCCACCCTGCCCAGAATTTCAGGGGGAGGAACGGAGCGCCCCCCCCCACCGCGAAGCAAGCTGCGGGATAAGGTAAGGGAGTTTCGTCCATCCCTAGAAATTTGGCAAATTTGGCACATTCAATTCCCTCAGAAAGGGAAAGTATCCCTTCAATTTTCATGAGTTCTGCCCAGATTTTTTTTTTAAGTTATCAGCAGTCCCCTTGAGAAATAATCAAAATATAAATATGTGTAGCACAAAAACTCCTGCACCTATTTTTCTGATGTTTGGCAGGCATAATCCCCTTCTAATGGGCTACTATGCCTGCAACTATCATCCAATTCTTACTAAGAGGAAAAAGTTATAACCATTTTTTGATAACCCATGATACTCAATGGGAAGCACAAAGCTTCATTTTTGCAAACCTCAACTCAGATTTGGCACCAAGTCAAAGCCAACTGACTACAAATTAGTCTAAGCAGAAGTGGGCCATTTTCTAAGCACCAAATTGGGTTCTTAGTTGAAATGGAGGGGACAATGCATCCCTCTAGTATTTTCTCTCAAGATATGCATTTCTAATTGTATTTTGTCAGAGAGAGAGAGAGAGAGAGAGAGAGAGTTGGGTTTTTTCTAGCTGAGCACTGTGACAGTATCAGCAAATTTTGAGAATGCAAGAACTGTTCTGCACCTTTGTCAAAGCAGTGTAGCTCATGTTAGTTTGTGTTGGACTTTGCAAAGCCTGAATCCCTCAAGTATCCCTATCCACTGTATCTAGCATGTATCATGGATAGATGGATCTTAAATTGACCCTCTATCCTCCACTGACACATTTCAGAACTGCTGCACTTTGCTCTGTGGGCCACTAAGTATTACAGCCAACACCCTAAATATTGCCAGCTCCCATTTCAGCATAATACAGATGACACATTATAAGAGGAATCATAATAGCTGAAATTCATCTACCAATGATATAGCTTCTTACTGAAATTCCTACTTTTAACATATTTATTTTTTCCTGCTTCCACATCATATAGGCTCAATTTGTTACCAAACCCTGAGCATTCAGAGTGGTTTTTTTTTTAATCCTTTTCAGTTTCTAGACTACTGTAGCTTAAAGAAATCAGTTTTGTCCTTGTGTCCTTTTACCTCATCCATCATTCATTACCAGTTTAAAATCTGCACTTGTTTTTTCACTAGTTGACTATTCTGCTGGTGATGTACCGGAGGACACAGAGAGGAGATAGTTTGATTTTCATATGCCACAACAGCACAAGTGCAGAAATAAATTATTATGTTATTGTAATAAGGTGCTCCCAGTAAGCACAAGATACAAGATTATAAAGAAATAAAGTAGATATGTAGCGCCAGAGACCTTTGTCACCAGAGATCTTTGGAAAGGTTCCTTCTTTCTGTCAAAATTAAATTAGTCTTAATTTTCTGTAGCTATGGCAAAAACATACATTTGTCAAAACCAAGTCCTAGTACCACATTGCTGAAAGAACCCCCAAATCCAGCCTCCCTAAAAGGCAGTACGTACCATCTGTACTCCATAGGACAATTCATATAGGGATGTATGAAAGGCACCTTATTTTCAATAAATAGTGTTCCCTTATTTTTGCCGTAGTCTACGTAAATCTTTATGTAGACCAGACGTGCCAAACTAAGGAAACTAAGACGTGCCAAACTAAGGAACGCAAATGGCGGTGCCCCATGGGCGCCGCCATTTCCGTACGCACTTTTTTTTTTTCAAAGTCACCCATGATAGGCTACGTGATGATTTACGTAGCCTATCACAGCTGACTTTGGAAATTTAGCCATGATAGGCTATGTAAATCGTTACGTAGCCTATCACGGGTGTGTGTGGGGGGGGGTTTACTTACTTTTTTTTTCGCGGCCGGGTAGACGGGGCGCTCCTCCCCGGCCTGAATTTCAGCAGCGAGGGATGGGGCGCCTCCCCCCCGGCCTGAATTTCGGCCGGGCGAGGCAGGGCGCCTCCCCCCCTCACCTGAACTTTGGGGGGAGAACCGAGGCACCCCCCCCCACCGCGAAGCAAGCTGCGGGACCACGTAAGTCCCTTTCGTCCATCCCTAAGCCTATCACGGCTGACTTTTTTTAAAAAAAACGTGCATAGGCAAATGGCGGCGGCCATGGCTGCCGCCATTTGCATTCCTTATTTTGGCACATCTTAGTCTACGTAAACATTTACGTAGACTAAGACGGCAAAAATAAGGGGAACGCAAATAGCGTAGATGCTACGCTATTTGCGTTCCCCTTACTTTCGCCATCTTAGTCTACGTAAATGTTTACGTAGACTAAGACGTGCCAAAATAAGGAACGCAAATGGCGGCGGCCATGGCCACCGCCATTTGCATATGCTGATTTTTTTTTAAAGTCAGCTGTGATAGGCTACGTAAACATGTACGTAGCCTATCATGGCTGACTGCAGGGATGCAAACGGCGGCGGCTATGGCCGCCGCCATTTGCGTCCCTGTTAGCCAGCGGCCGGATGTCCGGCTGCTGGCGGAGCCAGCCAGCAGCTCCACAGAATCGCTGCGGAGCACAGCCGGCCGGCCAGGATTCTGTGGGGGGAGGAATGGAGTGCCTCCCCCCCCATCCAGGATTCCAGGGGGAGAGATGGAGCACCTCTACCCCCACCATCAGCATAATCCGCAAAAGGTAAGTGATTTTCGTACATCCCTACTCCTGGCTTCCAAGTGTCTTTTCTTTCACTTTGTTTTCCTCTCTACTTCTCTCCACTTCTCCTGCCTCCTTCCCTTCCCTTCCCTTCCCTTCCCTTCCCTTCCCTTCCCTTCCCTTCCCTTCCCTTCCCTTCCCTTCCCTTCCTTTTCTCTGCCACTCCTTCTCTTTCCTTCCTTCTTCCTTTTCCATCTCCAGTCCTTTATCTCATTGTCCTTCTCCCTTGAATGTCCATCTTTCCCTGCCACTCCTTCCACCTTTTCCTTCCTTCCTTCCCTTCTTTATCAGGCCATTTGCCTCATTCTCCCCCTAATCTCAGCCACAGCTGGAGCTGTTCCCCTCAGCCAGTCTGGCCAGCAGGTGTCTGGTGGCCACCCATAATATCAGATTGTGATGCTGTTGCCCACTCCCATCCCAGCGTGCCCTTTGCCACTGGGGGAGGAACACAGAGTGAAGTGGCAGGCCCTGGCAGTCCTTACAACATGAAACCACTCTGAGAGATCATCTGGAGATTTAAGCTGGGATGTCACCGATACACAGATGATACCCAGCTCAGTCTTTCATTTCCATTAGTAAAGGCTGGGGAGGCAGTGGAAGTTTTGAACTAGTGTTTGGGTGAGGATGCTCAACTAAGGATTTGGTTGGGTCTGCATTTTTAAGTGTATTGACCTGATTCATACCTCCTAGATTAATATGCACATTGGAGCACAATTACTCTTCACCTTTCCCACTTCCCTCAAATTTGCGATACAGGACTTGGCTCAAAAATGTACCCAAATGAATATAAACACATGTATTTTAGGACAAATAGGTATGAGAATGCGTATTTTGTGAAAATACTACATTTATATTTAAATGTGAATTTGCATGCATTTTTTTTTTAAGAGAAACAGATTGGTGCAGTAACAGGACAGAACGGACTTATGGATGAAGAGATATGAGACTTGACATCAAATGGAAATTTCTACCCACAGTTTGGGATCACTTAGAGAATAGATAAGAGTAGACAAATGTATGCTTACCCAGATAAGATGGAATTACTGTTGGTTGGAGGTTTAGAGTATCTGGTTTGGAGGGGGTAGCACTCCTTCTGAAACAACAGGTTCAGTTTTAGGTACTCCTGGATATGTCATTGGATGAGCAAGTAATTGTGGTGGCCAGGAGTGCTTTTACTCACTCTGTTTTAGTGAACCAAAATAGTATTGTGAACTCTTTCAAAGTTCCTAAAATGAAAGCCTATACAAATACAGCCATACTTCAGTGTGACGCTGATGATCAGGAGGGGGTGCTTTTGTCCCCACGCAGAGCCTGGAGACTCCATGTTCCTGATGCACAACATCTGCCCAGTAGGGGTTGGGTTTGAGGGCACGTACTTATTCCATTGCCACCCCAACATGACCTCTTTTGATCTGGCATGGCAACCAGCCTACTTGCCCCAGTTGGCAGTATGGGCTTAGCCTGGTGCCTGTTGTGAGAATCAGTAGGGACTTTTTGAGGGGCATCTGCAATTGGCTTTAAGATGCACTTTTTACCACCTACCCCATGCTCTTTGGCTGTGGGGATGGTAAGGGTAATTTTGCTGATTGGCAGGTAATTTTTAATTGGTCACAACTGGCAGGTCGTGCTGACATGTAAGGTGGTTAGTTAGACTAACTTGGTATTCACCCTGAGACACTTGGAAGGTGAAGGCCCACTGTCCCAAATTACCTCATGCCCTGTTGGCTAAAGAGGATGAGAGAAGGGGACATCACCTGGACACAGGGATATCACCTGGACACCCCACTGGGGTGGGGGCTTTAGCCCATTGAGCACTGACCGTTGGGGTGGAGCAGAGCAGGTGGGGTCCCTTTGGATCATCTTTAAGGTGACTGGGGCTGCCTTTACACTAAAGAAAACCCCCACAGAACTCCGCGTTTACTGTGGGCTCCCAGACAGAGACCACATGATTGCTGAGAGGGGAAGCTTTTAATTTTCAAGGTTCCATAGAACTCAGTGAAACACTGCCATCTAGTGGCTGTTTTAATTGCGTAACAATCCAACTTAAAATAAATAGTTCATTAGTTCCCGATCTTTTTGGAGTGAAATAAGCAGGAAATACCTCTGGATGTGCCCTGGAGGTTAATGATGTCATGAAAAGGACCTGCACACTCCCATAAGTGAGCAATCTCAATAGCAGGATAAAAGCTCTGTGTGAAGGAGCCCTTGGAGTTGAAAGGCATGGATCAGTGTGTTGACTGACCCAGTGCCTTGAGCCAGGGTGGTGTCACCCACAGGGAAGGGCAGCTGGGGAGACTTCCCATCTGTCTTCTCTAAGAAAGTGGTGCCTGTAGAACTTCTGTTAACTTGAGTTATTGCTCATTTCAGGTGCTTGTTAGTAATTAAGGTTGTGGCTATTATAGCCAGTTACCATCTGGTGTCTTCGCTGAAGTGTTTGTATATGTGGGGAGTAGGGATGTTGGGGAATTCTGCCACAGACCCCAATGAGGCCGGATTCCAAGAATCCGGCCCCTTTGGGGCCCGTGGCAGAATGGAGCACTTACCTCCACCTCCCCCGGAATCCATCCAGGTCTGCTTCTTCCATGCGTCGATCCTGCGGATCTGGCCACTGGGTCTGCATTGCTGGTGATACAGCCAGCCACCATTGCCATGCCGTATCGCTTAGCTGGGCAAACTAACTCTGGATGCAAATGGTGTCCACTATGCCTTTTGCGGCCGTAAAGCTGTTAGATTTACCTAAATGCAGCCATAAATGCTGCATTTAGGCTAACCTAATGGATTTATGGCTGCAAATGGCATAGTGGACACCATTTGCATCCAGAATGAATTAGCTCAGCGAAGTGATATGGCACGGCACAGCAATGGTGGCCGGCCGTATCGCCAGCGATGTGGACCCAATGGCTGACTCCACAGGATCCCTGTGGAGCAGAGCTGCTTGGATGGATTCTGGGGGGGAGGGATGGATCTCCTCCTCCCCCTGTGGACCCCCCCTAGATTGGAAAGGTAGGGGATCCTTACACCCCTAGTGGGCGGGGGGAGATGAAAACCAGTAATTCCAGATAGGTTTAGTTGTTCTTTTTTAAAAAGGAAAATCACCTTCTTTCATGAGGTGCTGACAATTCTCTCTTAAGGAGTCCTAGCTCTTTAACAAGCCCACAATTCCCAGGGTTGTTCATTGAGTCATATGATAGTTAGGTTTGAAACTGGTTTAAATTTGTTGCTTGGGCATAGCATAAGAAGCATTGCATAGTGTCTATATAACTGTTACACCCACCAAAGGAAGATATTCTCTTTGAGCAGAACTGTGTGATTAACATGCCTATTTTCTACAATGACCATCATTCAAATTTGCAAACTGGAAATATATGCATAAAGTTCAGCTTGACATAAGTCATTTTAATTTCACTTTACTTCTATTTTCAATGAAATTTTCCAAGTCAAATTATAACTTTGTTAAGCTAATCAGCTAAGTGAATCATACTAAGTAGGAGTAGATACTTTCCCCATCATCACTCTAACTTTCTGAAAGAAATACCAGCTTTTAAAGTATCTTAACAGTATAATCCTATGTGTCCTCAGAAGTAAGTCCTATTGAATTCAGTGTAACTTAGAGAGCAATCCTATGGGGTTAGTTGGCTGCCTCTGAACTTGGAGGCGGCTGACTATCCAATGCAGGATGGGTGGAGCACAGCTGAGGACCTTGGGGTGGGGGGAGGCTGCTTGGCACATAGGAAGCTTCCATGGTCTCCTCCCCTCCCTGGGAACACCCCCGTTTTGCCCACTCCACACTGCACTTATAAGCACAGAGACAGGGATGAACCGTGCTGCCTACAAGGTGGTGGGGGAGGGGGAAGGGAGCAAGGTTTCTGGAACTGAGCTCAGAGCCCTGGCTCTGAGCTGAGTTCCCAGAAATGGGAAAATCCTATGGCCGTCTAGAAATTGTCTAGCAGTCATAGGATTACTCCCTCCCTCTCGGCTAAAGATGTATAGGAATGCAGCATAATACTGCAATACTATACATGTCTGCTCAGGAGTAAATCCAATTCTGTTCCTTGGTAAGTGGATATAGAATTGCAGCCTAAAGTTTAGACTGAAATAAAGCCCTACAAATCCCAATATTCACTACCCAGCAGTGATGGCTGGGGAATGCTGGGAATTGTAGGACTTTTTTCTGTCTAAACATGCATAGGATTGCACCCTAAGAGAGTTAATCTGTAATGCTGTGGATGCTTACCTGAGCACAAGTCTCACTGAGCTTAACGGGTTAATTTTGAGTAAATGTGTGAGACAACACCGTAATACTTTATACAAATGACTTCTATGATCTCCAACTATTTTTTATTTTATTTTATATATTATGATAAACCTAAATAATGTTTATTCCTTTTTAATATATATCATCTGAGATCCTAGCTAACTTTATTTTGGACCAACACATCAATTGTTTTTGCAACTGAACAAAATGATTTAGGGCACAATCCTATGCATGTTTAGACAGAAGAAAAATTCTACAACTCGCAATATTCCCCAGAAGCATGGCTGGCTGGGGAATGCTGGAAGTTGTAGGACTTTTCTCAGTCTAAACATGCATAGTGGTGTGCCCTTAATAAACCTGGTATGATAAAGCCCACATATATTTCTCCCATCTAAACTAGATGGGAAGAACACTGCTTTGGTCTGCTTTTACATCAAGTGGAGGTAAGGACACATATGAAGAGAAAGAAAATATTCAAGCCCATTTCTGATACCCACCTCCTTAAGCAAGGTTCTTATCCTTCTTACCTCTGAATGGAAGCAAAACCTACAGAAGTCAGCAGGAGGGATATTCTGCAGTGAAAAGATCACGACATGATATTTATCCTTCTCTTATGAAACTGCTGCTCTTTTATACATTCCTTCCATCCTGTACCCCCATTTTCTTTGCTGCCATTTGCCCATTCTTTTTCAGAAGCTTTTCCACACATTTCCATACAGGTGGCTTGCAAGTCTGGATCTACTGTGGAGTAAATGATCAGGCTATTCATCTTGTTCTCTTTAATAAATGACAAATTTACAGAGTGCAAAGCATCTGTTTCTATGCTGACATAAGGTTAGTGCACTAGATCATTGCTAATCATTTATATCCGGTTTGCTGCTTTACCCAGGCTGCTGTCTGACAGTAATGGAGAGATACTGTGGGTCTTCTTTTTTAACTTATTTTTTACTGTAAAATTTCAATGAAAGAAAAAAAGAAAAGAAAAATAGGGCTACATAGATTTTAGTATATCAATTTCAGTGCTTATATGAAATGTGTGTGTGTGTGCGCACGTGCCTATCTATCTATCTATCTATCTATCTATCTATCTATCTATCTATCATCTTTCCAGGTTTCTAAGAACTATACATAAACCTCAACAAAAGCAGACCAAATATCCATATAAGTAAGTATCCATTCACAGGTGGCATCTATACATCACACAATCAAATGTTGAAAGTGTTGAAATGTTGTAAAGTCTTCAGTCCATTGCATTATAGGAAGCGATCATTTATCCATCTGGTTTTGTAATATCTGTCTTTTAGCTGTCAGAAGTGTGTGGAGAGAGTCCATTTGTGCTGATCATGTATTAACTTTCAGGAAGTGGATAGATGATGTAAAAGAGCATATATTTAAGTAAATATTTAGGAGTGGTCCCATACAAAATTTGTCCGTATAATGACCTCCTCCCCAAAAGGTTGAGAATTTCCTTAAGCTTAAAAGAAGCATTAATTGCTGCGCTACACCTCCAGCAATTAGCCAACTTAGGCAAACCCTTAGAGACATTGCAGTGTTCAAAAAAAGAAGTATTTTTTGCTGAATAAGATGCAACCTGAAATCTATAGATGCATCAGATACATATGCCAAGGGGGCGATCCATTAATTAGCCAAAATGGGACAATCCAGTTCCCTATTCCATTCATGCTTAAGAACCTGTATATCATTTTTATTCACCAATAATAAGTATTTATAGACATAGATTGTAGCTTGATTTGCCTGATCAGCCTCAGTGTGCTTGCAGTAGCAAGGAATACACTGAAGCTGTAAAAGAACAACAAAAACAAAAGAATTAGGCATCTGCAGGCTAGTATAGATGATTGTATTTATAGAACATCAAAATTGTATTAGGGAGCAATCCCATGGCTGCTAGACAGTGCTAGATGGCCATAGGATATCTTGTTTTCTGGGAAATGACCTCGGAGCCCGCACCCTGAAGTTGGTTCCCAAAGAACCGACCCCCCCCCCACTTGAGCGCTGCCTCTAAGGCAGCATCCTCCATGATCACAAGAGGAGCACGGAGCAGCCAAAAAAGGGGCATGGCTAGGGGCAATCCAGGGTAGGGAGGGCGGAAATGCTTGTACAATTAGGGATGTATGAAAGGGACTTACTTGTCCCGCAGCTGGCTTCGCAGTGGGGGGGAGGCGCTTCGCTTCTCCCCCTGAAGTTCAGGCGAGGGGGGGGAGGCGCTCCGCCTCGCCCAGCCGAAATTCAGGCTGGGCGGGAGGCGCCCCATCCCTCGCCGGCGAAATTCAGGCCGGGTAGAAGCGCCCTGTCTACCCAGCTGTGAAAAAAAAACCAAAACCCACCCCCGTGATAGGCTATGTAACGATTTACGTAGCCTATCACGGCTAGATTTCCAAAGTCAGCCGTGATAGGCTACGTTAATCGTCACGTAGCCTATCACGGGTGACTTTGAAAAAAAAAAAGCATGTACGCAAATGGCAGCCCCCATAGGGAGCCGCCATTTGCGTTCCTTATTTGGTCCCTGTAGTCTACGTAAAGATTTACGTAGACTACGGCGAAAATAAGGGAACGCTATTTGTGTTGCCCTTATTTTCGCCGTAGTCTACGTAAATCTTTACGTAGACTACAGGGACCAAATAAGGAACGCAAATGGCGGCTCCCTATGGGGGCCGCCATTTGCGTACGCGCTTTTTTTTTTTTCAAAGTCACCCGTGATAGGCTACGTGACGATTAATGTAGCCTATCACAGCTGACTTTGGAAATCTAGCCGTGATAGGCTACATTAATCGTTACTAGGGATGGGGGAGAATTTCTCCCCGAAACTTCTGGGGGCCGAGTGCCAATGTATTCGGCCCCCCGAAGTAGTTTCGGGGAGAAATACTCCACACACACCCCGCCCCCGCCCCCCCGGGATGGGACTTACCTTTCCCGAATGTCCCTCCTGGCGGCGGGTCCCGGCGATGGTTTGGCAGGTCTTCGTCAGGGGCGGGGGTGGCAGCCGGTCTTTCGACCGGCTGCCGCCGCTGCCATTCCAAGAAAAGTAAAAAAAAAAAACACCCCCGTGATAGGCTATGTGACGATTAACGTAGCCTATCACGGCTAGATTTGCAAAGTCAGCCGTGATAGGCTACGTTAATCGTCACGTAGCCTATCACGGGTGACTTAAAAAAAAAAACCCGCGTATGCTAATGGCGGCCCCCATAGGGAGCCGCCATTCGCGTTCCTTATTTGGTCGCTGTAGTCTACGTAAAGATTACGTAGACTACAGCGAAAATAAGGGCAGCGCTATTTGCATTGCCCTTATTTTTGCCGTAGTCTACGTAAAGATTTACGTTAACTACAGCAACCAAATAAGGAAAGCGAATGGCGGCTCCCTATGGGGGCCGCCATTTGCGTATGCACTTTTTTTTTTTATAGTCACCCGTCATAGTCTACGTGACGATTAACGTAGCCTATCACGGCTGACATTGCAGATCTAGCCGTGATAGGCTACGTAAATCATCACGTAGCCTATCACGGGGGCGTTTTTTTTTTTTTGCTTTTTATTTCGCGGCCGGGAGAGGCGAGGCACCTCCTCCCCGGCCTGAATTTCGGCCGGGCGAGGTGGGAAGCCTCCCCCCCGGCCTGAATTTCAGCCGGGCGAGGAGGGAAGCCTCCCTCCCCAGCCTGAACTTCAGGGGGAGCAGCGAAGCACCTCCCCCCCACTGCGAAGCAAGCTGCTAGACCAGGTAAGTGATTTTCGTGCACCCCTAATCGTTACGTAGCCTATCACGGGGTTTTGTTTTTTACTTTCTTTGTAATGGTGGTGGTGGCAGCCGGTCAAAAGACCGGCTGCCGCCCCCTCCCCTGACGAAGACCCGACGAACCGCCGCCGGGACCCACCACCGGGAGGGACATTCGTGAATGGTAAGTCCCATCCCGGGGGGGTGGGGTGGAGAATTTCACCATCGATTTCAGGTGGCCGAATGCATTGGCACTCGGCCCCCTGAAGTTTTGGGGAGAAATTCTCCCCCATCCCTACCTATCACGGCTACCAACACTTTCGGGGGGCCGAATGCCTCGGCGCTCGGCCTCCCGAAGATTCGTGGAGAAATTCTTCGCCATCCCTATGTACAATACATCCAATGCGTTGTACAGCAGCCTCCTTCCCTGCTCAGCCCTCCTCTGGCCAGACAGCTGCAATCAGCTGTCTAACCAAAAATGCAGGGCAGGATAAGCATGGAGGGAACAATCCCCTCCGTGTCTCTCCTACCCTGCTTTGGATAGGCAGTTGCTTCCGAGTTTGGAGACAGCCTCCAATCTAAATAGGATTGTGACCTTAATGTATGAAGTAGATAACAATGTCTACTCATGAGCAATGTAATTATTATTGGGCTCCATTGGCCTCCAATACATATGTATTTTATCCACCCATTAGTCAAGAATAAGATTCTAAATAGGATTTGAGAAGAAGTAAACTTTGCCAATTCACATTTCCTAGGATATATTGGACATTGGACCAAACTCCAGAAATGCTGCAAGTTCAGTTCAAACTAGAGCTGTGCACAAACGACCTCTTGACATTTTCCACTACATTTGTGGGCAAATACATTGGGGGTTGGGGGGAATTTCTAGGGGTGGATGAAAGTCCCTTACCTGTTGTCGAAGCTTGTTCGCGGTGGGGGGGAGGTGCTTTGCTGCTCCCCCCGTGAAGTTCAGGCTGGGGGGGAGGCTTCCCGCCTCGCCCCGGCTGAAATTCAGGCCGGGGGGGAGGCTTCCCGCCTCGCCCGGCTGAAATTCAGGCCGGGGAGGAGGCTTTCCGCCTCGCCCGGTCGCGAACTCCAAAGTTTAACACAAAAAAAACGCCCCCGTGATAGGCTATGTGACGATTAACGTAGCCTATCATGGCTAGATCTGCAAAGTCAGCCGTGATAGGCTACGTTAATCGTCACGTAGCCTATCACGGGTGACTTTATAAAAAAAAAAAGCGCGTACGCTAATGGCGGCCCCCATAGGGAGCCGCCATTCGCGTTCCTAATTTCATCGCTGTAGTCTACGTAAATCTTTACGTAGACTACGGCGAAAATAAGGGCAACGCAAATAGGGTTGCCCTTATTTTCGCTGTAGTCTACGTAAATCTTTACGTAGACTACATGACCAAATAAGGAACAGGAATGGCGGCTCCCTATGGGGGCCACCATTATCCGTATGCATTTTTTTCTTTTTTTAAGTCACCCGTGATAGGCTACGTGACGATTTACGTAGCCTATCACGGCTGACTTTGCAAATCTAGCTGTGATAGGCTACGTTAATCGTCACATAGCCTATCATGGGGGCGTTTTTTTTTTCTTTTATTGGAATGGCGGCGGCGGCAGCCGGTCGAAAGACCGGCTGCCACTCCCACCCCGCACGAACATCCGCCGAACCGCCGGCTGGACCCGCCGCCGGGAGGGACATTCAGCAAAGGTAAGTCTCGTCCCGGGGGAGGTGCGGGGTGCGGGGGGGGTGCGGAGAATTTCTCCCGGAAACTTGTTTGGGGGGCAGAACACGTTGGTGCTCGGCCCCCCGAAGTTTGGGGGAGAAATTCTCCGCCATCCCTAATGCTACATGGAGTCCAAAGATGGTGGTCAATGTTCTGACCTAACGCGAGTATTGCTTCCCTTTCCTGTTACCTCGGTGTCCCTTAGCTCACAAAGGCTCAGGGCCTGTTGCCCACATCAACATACGGTAAAGCCAATCTGATACCCTTAGGCATTATTCTAGCCTCCCTCAGTGCATCTTTCTGGTCCTTTGAGCACAGCTTCAAGCATTTATACATATTCCTAGGGTTTTCCTTTGGTGGGGCCATGCAAGATATTGTAGGGCATCTTCTTTTCACAGTTAGGGTAGCGGCCCCTGACCGTGCCTTCTTGCGCCGGCCCAGTTGGGCAATGTAGGGTCTGTAGCTTCCACACCATCGAACCAGGGTCACTTCTGCTGTGCGCAAGTATCCATAGGCATGGCTTCTACTTGTTAGGGCTTTAATGGCACCTCCTTGTGGAGGCGTGAACTGCTCCTCAAAGCCGGACTGCGGATTCACTTGGTTCTGCCGCCGCCTAAGGTGGTTTCAGGCTTTTAGGGCAGGTCCGATCATGCTGTGGGCAGTGGCCTGTAGAGTGGTGGCCGCTGCCTCCGAGCACATTTTCAATGACCTTATAGACAAGTCAGTAACCCCTCCCTTTGGTATGACAACGTGACCACGTGATTCATTCTCTGTCATCCTGAAATCGGAGGGTCATGTCAGGTGTCAGTGTGCTCGCACTCCAGTGTCAGTGTTACAACATCTGGTTCTGGGTCTGCCATGTGCCGGGTTAGACAAACCCAATTGTCATGAAATTGGGTCAGTGACTTCCAGGCCTTAGCCCCACGGGTGCTCCATTCCCAGATCCCATCTTTGAAGAGACTGGGAGACTGAAGCCAGGCATGCCATCCTGCATTCCAGGGCTCTCCGTACAGGAGCCACCTGCGACAGAGAAGGTAAGATGTGCCGCGCATTAGGCAAAGCTTCAGTGTTTGGATTCATGACCTTTCCCATAGATCATCGGCTGCAATTTTGCGCCTCCTTAGGAACAACAGACTATGTGGGACTATAAGTTGCAAGCTGGCCACTTAGCCTTCCGGTCCACAATGGTGGGATTCTCTGACTTCAGGTCAGATTTTGGGTTTGGCGGGCAATATAGGATTGGGCATAGATGTTGCCTGCTTTTAGTAAATTTAGCCACCCTCTCTCCCTAGATACCCCTTTTGGGTTCCGGGGGTAATGGCCCTCCATTTGCGCTTTCCAGAAAGATGTTTCCCTGTTCCACGCAACAGCCTTAATGGCCTTCATCAACCCCCCCCTTAGGAATTCAGGGTTGGTCTGGGCTCCCAAGTACGACTTGTCCCGGAGGGCCTTGATACAGTTCAAGCTGCATGTCTGGCCCAATGTAACCCACTTATGCATTTGGTGATCAAATTGATCGGCATGGCAAGGGCACGGCAGTGGCCCATGGCCAAACGCAAGTCAATGGGTAGTGCCCCGTCGGGACCTTAGGGTTCCATGGAATGCCATGGGTCTGAGGAAGGGCTTCCGTTGTATCAATTCAATGGCTTACTGTTGACATAAGGGCAATTTGGGAAGTGTCTACATTTGCACTACCCTGCTAGGCCTAGGTAATTTTGCAGTTTAGAACCCATGGTCGTTACATTGAAGCAGTCTCCATGAAAGCCGCTGGAGGTTTCTCTCTCAGGCATGTTATGGCAGTTTAAAAGGGGGCTTCACAGTGCTCCGGCCTGTGTTTGTGAGTCGTCTGCTTCTTCCTGACACAACTCTCGCTTTGCTTGCCCTAATGTGTTTATTCCCTAGACCAGCAGACTTGTCGTACACCGGAACGGGAGCCCTTACATGGGCATGTTATGACGTCTGCAGCTGCACGAAGGGCTTGTACATCGATTTCAGACTTCAGCTTCTGTCACACCATCACATTAAGATCCAGTGGCTTCCCAGATGAGGCATGCGGTGGGAGTCCCCTCCTCACTCGGTTCCACTAAAGTTCATCAGTCTTCCTCCGCAGGTCCAGGTGCTGCACATTGAGAGGAAGGACTTCGGCTGTAAGCCAGGCGAGGACCTGATCGAACAGGCCTTGGTTGAGAGGCAGGTGGTCCGGCATACCTGGCCGGAAGTAGCCTATAGCAGCCCTCACTGCTCCCATGGATCAATGGGAAGGAATGGAATGACGTTGCCAGCGGCAGGGCACGTCCGAAAGTGCACAGAGAAATGGCTTATGGCCTATGCGAATGAGGTGATGGATGCTCCACCCGCCAGGGAATTCTGTGGACATGGAGGGAGCGTTATAGAAAGGACGGTGTCCGACTGTCTCATGTAGTGTATAACATATTTCTGTCTGATCTGCAAAGGGGCCTGCGGGAAGTTCTTCTGCGCAGGTGGGGGGAGTTTCACAAGCTCTAGGCTTGTGACTCTTGTGGCGGCTAGGACGGACAAAAACAGGAAAGTAGGGATGGTGTGCATGTAGAGGCACCTTATGGTGACACGTGATGCCTGAGGCCCCCCCGAACGGGTTGTGTGGCTCGGCATGGGGATAAGGGTAAGGATGGATGAAAGTCCCTTACCTGGTCCCGCAGCTGTTTTTGGTGGGGGGGAGGCGCTCTGATTCTCCCCCCGAAAGTTTTGGCGGGTGGGGAGGCGCCCCACCCCTCCCAGCCAAAATTCAGGCTGGGGGGGTGGCGCCCAATCCCTCCCCACCGAAATTCTGGCCAGGGGGGAGGGCCCCGTCTCCATGGCCGTGAAAGAAAAAAGTTAAGTTAAAAAAAATGTGATAGGCTACGTAACGATTTACGTAGCCAATCACGGCTAGATTTTCAGTCAGCTGTGATAGGCTACATAAATCTTTACGTAGCCTATCACGGCTGACTTCGGAAAAAAAAAAGCGCGTACGCAAATGGCGGCACCCATGGGCGCCGCCATTTGTGTTCCTTATTTGAGCACGGGTAGTCTACGTAAATATTTATGTAGACTATGGTGAAAATAAGGGCAATGCAAATAGCGTTGCCCTTATTTTCACTGTAGTCTACGTAAAATCTTTATGTAGACTACCCGCGCCCAAATAAGGAACGCAAATGTCGGCGCCCATGGGCGCCACCATTTGCGTACGTGCTTTTTTTTTTTTTCAAAGTCAGCCGTGATAGGCTACGTAAAGATTTACGTAGCCTATCACGGCTGACTTTGAAAATCTAGCCATGATAGGCTACGTAAAGATTTACGAAGCCTAGCGCTTTTTTTTTTTTACTTTACTGTGAAATGGCGGCGGAGGCAGCCGGTCAGAAGACCGGCCGCCGCCACCCCCGCCACCAAAACACCGCCGGAACACCGCCAAACTGCCGCTGGGACCTGCTGCCAAGAGGGACATTCGCACAAGGTAAGTCCCATCCCGGGGGGGGTGGGGGGTGTCAGAGAATTTCCCCACCAATTTTGGGGTGCCGAATGCATTGGCATTCTGCCTCCCCAAGGTTCGTGGAGAAATTCTCTGACATCCTTAGATAAGGGTTGCCTGGGAGACCAACCCTACTCATTCACCCAGGTGTTGTGCGGCACTGGGTCGGGGGTGACACTGGAAGGTCTACCTCCCCCAGAAGGGGCAGTCCGGAGGGATGGTGAGATCACCGCAACCCCTCAGGCTGGGTGTGTTTTCACTAGGGATGGTGGAGAATTTCTCCTCGAATCTTCGGGAGGCCAAGCGCTGACGCATTCGGCCCTCCAAAGTTGGTTGGGAATTTCTCCGCCGGCCCCCCGCCCCCTCGGGACGGGACTTAGCTTCGGCGAATGTCCCTCTTGGCGGCGGGTCCTGGCAGCGGTTTGGCGGCGTTTCGTCATGGGTGGGGGTAGCGGCCAGTCTCCCGACCGGCTGCCGCCGCCGCCATTGCAAAAAAAAAAAACTGAAGTAAAAAAAACCCCAACCACCCATGATAGGCTACGTGACGATTTACGTAGCCTATCATGGCTAGATTTCCAAAGTCAGCCATGATAGGCTATGTAAATCGTCACGTAGCCTATCACTGGTGACTTTGAAAAAAAAAAAAGCACGTACGCTAATGGCGGCCCCCATAGGGAGCCGCCATTTGCGTTCCTTATTTGGTCCCTGTAGTCTACGTAAAGATTTACTTTACGTAGTAAAGATTAAATCTTTAAAGATTTACTTTAAAGCTATTTGCGTTGCCCTTATTTTCGCCGTAGTCTACG
The DNA here is from genome assembly GCF_057233095.1 of Heloderma suspectum. Taxonomy (NCBI): domain Eukaryota; kingdom Metazoa; phylum Chordata; class Lepidosauria; order Squamata; family Helodermatidae; genus Heloderma; species Heloderma suspectum. The sequence goes on from NC_139458.1 coordinate 90,018,086, forward strand.
TAAATCTTTACGTAGACTAGACGTGCCAAAATAAGGAACGCAAATGGCAGCCATTTGCGTATGCGCTTTTTTTTCCCCCTAAAGTCACATGTGATAGGTTACGTGACGATTTACGTAGCCTATCACAGCTGACTTTGGAAATCTAGCTGTGATAGGCTACGTAAATCGTCACGTAGCCTAACACGGGGTCTTTATTTTTTTTACTTTTTGTTTCGCGGCCGGGGAGACGGGGCACTTCTCCCCGGCCTGAATTTCGGCCGGGCGAGGCGGGGCGCCTGAACTTCAGGGGGAAAAGCAAAGTTCCTCCCCCCCACCATGAAGCCAAGCTGCGAAAAGGTAAGTGACTTTCGTACATCCCTAGTTTTCGCCCAAGAAGTGCCAGCTAGCTGCTGACACAGTTAGATGCCCGTCCTAGTTACCCCTTTGCAGCCATTTCAATAAATGTGGCCCAATTTTCAACCCAAGCTTGTTGTCCGTATCTTCTTTAACCCATCTCTGCTTGCAATTGTAGCACAGCTTCTTTCTTTTTTCCTAAGTGTTTTTGGTTTTTTTGCACTGCCACGACAAGTGGCAACAGCAGCAATTCTATTGGCAGCCTGGCCCCCATTTTGCATTCTCCACAATACCCCATACTTAGCATCATTCCAGGGCATTGGGGGTGGGGGGAGAGGGAAGGTGAAACCCAACCCCAAATGTGGAAGATCATTTGGAGAAATGCTGCAAAGTGGCCTTTTATTTCGGGGGAGGGGGGAGAAAAAAAATCTCAGGACATTTCTGAGAAAAAAAATGTTTTCTGAGAAATTTTGGCTTGGCTCTAGTTGTCATTTTTTAGAGTTCAGCAACTTCCCCAGGGTCTTTCAGTTTTAATTTGCTGAGGTGTGATTGTGGATACATCTTGCCTCTCATGGTGGTGCAGAGAGATGATTCTACAAACACTACAATAAAAGGCAGGACACTTGTACACACTCCTCAGCCACCTCATAAGTAAGGGAAGCACAAGTAATCCATGGAGCAAGAAGTGGCAATGGTGGCAGCGGTGGACAAGGAGGAGGCGCAACAGAAGAGGAGGCGACAGCTCAGGTAAGGAACTGGGGGTTTGTACAGGGAGTCAGATTGGGGGTCCCTGCACATCCCTAGAAAATACACTATACAACAGTTAATATAGCTCCAAGAGTAAATCACTTTGCCAGAAAAAAAGTTCCATTATAAAGTATCAATGGATGTGATAACACGAATAATTTACCACAGGGAATATGCAATTAAAAAATTAACCTTTTACATTGCTTGCCTGAAAAAGCAACAACAAATGGCTAGAGTATTGCACATTAGCAACTGAATTTACTTTAGGAGGGGTATGAAACAAGAAATTCAAATTATATAAGGAAGAGAAATCTATATTGTGTGCCATTATAGAAAATTGCAGGTGTCACAAGGAATGTATGGAACTTGAATCTTTTGCCGTTTCAAAAATTATTATATTAAGAGGAGGTGAATGTGGCTGAAACAATTGCATTATAGATAGAGGTCCCAATTTAGTTTTAAAAAATTGTGACTTAGGACACAATCCTATGCATGTTTAAATAGAAGAAAATTCTACAACTCTCAGCCTTCCCCAACCAGCATGGCTGGCTGGAGATTGCGAGCGGAGATGGGTTAAAGAAGACGCAGCTTGGGTTGAAAATTGGGCCACATTTATTGAAATAGCTGCAAAGGGGTAACTAGGACGGGCATCTAACTGTGTCAGCAGCTAGCTGGCACTTCTTGGGCAAAAACACACCCAGCCTGAGGGGTGGCGGTGATCTCGCCATCCCTGCGGACTACCCCTTCTGGGGGAGGTAGACCTTCCGGTGTCACCCCCAACCCGGTGCCGCACAACACCTGGGTGAGTAGGGTTGGTCTCCCAGGCAACCCTTATCCCCCTGCCGAGCCGCACAACCCGTTCGGGGGGCCTCAGGCGTCACCTGTCACCATAAGGTGCCTCTGCATGCACACCATCCCTACTTTCCTGTTTTTGCCCATCCTAGCCGCCACAGGAGTCACAAGCCTAGAGCTTGTGAAACTCCCCCCACCTGCGCAGAAGAACTTCCCGCAGGCCCCTTTGCAGATCAGACAGAAATATGTTATTCACTACATGAGACAGGTGGACACCGTCCATCCTGTAACGCTCCCTCCTTGTCCATAGAATTCCCTGGCGGGTGGAGCATCCATCGCCTCATTCGCATAGGCCATAAGCCATTTCTCGGTGCACTTTCGGACGTGCCCTGCCGCTGGCAACGTCATTCCATTCCTTCCCATTGATCCATGGGAGCAGTGAGGGCTGCAATAGGCTACTTCCGGCCAGGTATGCCAGACCACCTGCCTCTCAACCAAGGCCTGTTCAATCAGGTCCCCGTCTGGCTTACAGCCGAAGTCATTCCTCTCAATGTGCAGCACCTGGACCTGCGGAGGAAGATTGACAAACTTTGGTGGAACTGAGTGAGGAGGGGACTCCCACCGTATGCCACGTCTGTGAAGCCACTGGATCTTAATGTGACGGGGTGGCAGAAGCTGAAGTCTGAAGATGACATACAAGCCCTTCATGCAGCTCCATACGTCATAACGAGCCCATGTAAGAGCACCCGTACTGGCGTACGACGAGTCTGCTGGTCTAAGGAATAAGCACATTAGGGCAAGCAAAGCGAAAATTGTATCATGAAGAAGCAGACAACTCGTGAACGCTGGCCGGAACGCTGTGAAGTCCCATTTTGAAATGCCATAACATGCCTGAGAGAGAAAACTCCAGCAGCTTACCATGGAGACTGCTTCAATGTAACAATAGTGGGTTCTGAACTGCAAATTACCTAGGCCTAACAAGGTAGAGCTAATGTAGAAACTGCCAAAATTGCCTTTATGTCAACAGTGAGCCATTGAAGTGATAAAACCGAGGCCCCTCCTCCGACCCGCAGCATTCCATAAAACCCATAAGGTGCTGACGGGGCATAACCCATTGACTTACGTTTGGACGTGGGCCACTGCCGTGCCCTTGCCATACCGATCAGTTTGATCACCAATTACGTAAATGGGTTACATTGGGCCAGACCTGTACTTTGAAGCATATCAAGGCCCTCCGGGACAAGTTGGTCTTGGGAGCCCAGACCAACCCTGGATTCCTAACGGGGGGGGGGGGTTGAAGAAGGCCGTTAAGGCTGCCATGTGGAACAGGGAACGTCTTACTGGAAGGCTCAAATGGAGGGACGTTACCCCAGAGCCTGAAAGGGGTATCCGGAGAGAGAGGGTGGCTAATTTACTAAAGCAGGCAACATCTGTGCCCAACCTTATATTGCACACCAAACCCAAAAATCTGACATGGAGTCAGTGAATCCCACCATTGTGGGCCGGAAGACTAAATGGCCAGCTTGCGATTTATGGTCCCAGATAGTCTGTTGTTCCTTAAGGAGGTGCAAAATTGCAGCCAATGAACTATAGGTAATAGCCATGAATCCTATCGCTGAAGCTTTGCCTAATGCGCGGCACACTATACCTGCTCTGACGCAGGCAGCTCCTATACAGGTGCCATGGAATGCAGGATGGCATGCCCGGCTTCAGACTCCCAGTCTCCCATAGTACTGCAAGGATGGGATCTGGGAATGGGCGCACCCCCGGGACTAAGGCCCGGAAGTTGTTGACCTGATTTCGTGACAAAGCATCGACAATTGGGTTTGCCTAACCCGGCACATGGCGGGCCCAGAACCGGCTGTTGTAATACTGACACTGGAGCGCGAACAGACTGACACATGACGTGACCCTCCGATTTCAGAAGGACGGAGAGTGAATAACGTGGTCACGTTTTCATACCGAAGGGGGGAGGTTACTGACTTGGCTATAAGGTCATCCAAAATGTGCTTGGAGGCGGCAGCATCCACTCTACAGGCCACTACCCACCGCACGATCGGACCTGCCCTAAGACTCTGAAACCCCCTGGAGTAGCAGCGGAACCACGTGAATCCGCAGTCCAGCTTTTAAGAGCGGCTCACGCCTCCGTAAGGAGGTGCCATTAAAGCCCTACCAAGTTGAAGCCATGCCCATGGATACGTGCGCTCAGCGGAAATGACCCTGGTTTAATGGTGCGGAAGCCGCATTCCTTGCACTGCCCAAACTGAGCCGGCACGAGAAGGCACGGTCAGGGGCCGTTACCCTAACTGTGAAAAGAAGATGCCCTAAAATATCTTGCATGGCCCCCCAAAGGAAAACCCTAGGAAGATCTATAACTGCTTGAAGCTGTGCTCAAATGACCTAAAAGTTGTCCTGAGGGATGTGAGAATAACGCCTAAAGGGTATCAAATTGGCTTTACTCAATGTTGATGTGGGAAACAGGCCCTCAGCCTTTGTGAGCTAAGGGACACCGAGGTAAAAGGGAAGGGAAGCAATACTTGCATTAGGTCAGAACGTTGACCACCATCTTTGGACTCCATGTAGGATATGCCCCTCAGGGCCCGTGGCCGGGATACCAAACCAAGACAACTGCCACATCGACAAGGTGTATCGCACTGAGCACTGATGATCAAGGATCTCGTGATTAACAAACTGGCCCTCAGGGAAGAGAGGTTAGGAATCGGATAAGCACCCTAGAGGATTTCCTGGGAACCATTCCGAGAAGGGAAATCCCTAAATTAGATATCGGGGTGTGGAAAAAAGGGAGGGCTATAACCCTTCTGCCAGTACTGCCTTATTAAACCTCTCATGAACCTGTCGACGCCTGGTGAGGGGAACTGTTGCTTACGAAGTAAGGATGGCCTATGTTGACCTAGACAAAGGGGGAGGGGTCCTAGGACCTAGCATGAAAACATGTTCCAAGTTAAACGCGTTCCCCTTGTTGGGGTAGCATCTTAAAGCTGGAGTAGCGGCACCAACCTAACCAGGCATGGGCCGACCGGGGGAAGCTGTAGCCTGCCCCTGGGCTTCCTATTGCCTCGGCCTTTCAAGGGGGACCCTACCACCCCCAGGCAATGGACAAGAGGTGCACGAGTGCTGACTGCTATAAGGGAGCACTTATGACGGAAAAGGTAAGGTTCTGGGAGTATGTGCCTTTGGGGTTGTATTCCCAGCACAGATAAAGGCGCTGAAGCAGTGGACCCGCCATAGGCCAAGGGCCAGTGCGGGAGACAGCCTGAGGAATGTGGGCACTGCCAGATCTGTCATTGAAACACGGCCGGGAAGGAATCAAAATTGGAGTGAAAGGTCCAGGTCCGTCAAGTCCCTGTGCAGAGGAGGGTCAATGGTGGCCCTCCTGCAGAAGGCCTCGACATAAGCCAGCTACACACCTCTTCAGGTGAAAGCCATTACGAGAAGGAGTAGCCCCGGTGGCATTGCAAGTCACCAAATTAGTGTAGGGATCTAATATGCCACTTACGTGGATGCCCAAGCGGGCGTGGGCAAGGCGAGGGATCCTGAATTAATCCAGCAGAACCATATAAGACGCTGATTTAAGCGGCTGGGGCTAATGTGGGGTGTAACTGATGGAGCTGCAGGCGGCCCGGGCGTCGTATAGGGAGATGACAATGGGAGGGACAGCTGCCCCAGGGAGGTAAGTTAAGGTGGCAACCCCAAAGCCCTGAAGGTTGGCCATCTGGACAAGTGAGGCGAGGTGCAGTCATCTCACCCATATCCGGGGCAGCCACGTCCTGGTCCCCGGGAGCAAGGGAGATGCTGCTGCTTGCAGTGCTACTGACGGCGATGCCCCAGGAGGGCAGACCGCCTTCAACTGTGGAGTGCCGCCTGGGCGAAACCACAAGGAGGATAATGTTGCTTGGATCACTGCTGACGGAGATGCCGCAGGAGGGTGGACCACCTGCAGTGGCGGTGTGCTGCCATGGTGAGCCTGCGAAGGCGAGGTGGAGGCCTCAATGGCATCCAGGTGCACTGCAATGGAAAGCAAGAGTGAACATTGTGCCTGTTGTCATGTCTGTTTGGGGTGGACTGCCGTGGCTTTACCTGGGCACAGTCAGGGGAAGGAGAGGTGGTCCAGGGAGTATGTTCAGCTGTTTCTAGATGCATGAGAATGGAAGCCGAGACTGGGCCCGCAACATTGATTTGACTCAGAATCGTGTCTATGTAGAGGCCAATTTGTGGGGGCATCGCAGGGCTTCTACCTGTGCTACTGCCCCATCCCCTCTTTGGGCCTGATGTTGTTAGAAAGAGGGGGATCCCAAACAGCAACCCAGGGAGCCGCTTGAACGAGGAAGTTAATTCATGGAATCATAGGGTTGGGAGGGGTCTGCAAGACCATCGAGTCCAACCCCCAGCTTGATGCAGGAAGCCTGATTCCCTGGTGGGCTCCCGTCCAAGTACAATCAGGGCTGACCCTGCCAGTTTCCCAGATCAGAAGAGATTGGGGGCATCCAGCCCTTAGAGACATGGGAGGAAAAGGCTAGCAAGGGGTGCAAAAAACCTCAGGTCTGGGGCTAGATCCAGCCCATTGGGGTTCCTCAGAAGGCCAAGCCCCACCTATTCCCAGGATCCACCTCCTTTCCCCGAGGCTTTTGTTCAATGAGTTTATATCCCGTGGTGTGTGTGTTCCTCTTTCTTTCTTTCTTTCTTTCTTTCTTTCTTTCTTTCTTTCTTCTCCCCTTCCAACTGTGGAACTCAAGGTGGCAACACATGGCTGCCAAGCAGACTCCCCTCCAGAAAGGAGAGGTTCCCCTTGTGCAAGCACTGGGACAATATTAACTCCTAGCGGGACAAATGAGGGCAGGCCCAGCAGTTACCATGCTACAGGCAGCAGCACACCCAGCAAGTAGCCTGCCGACCGGGCAAGGCCACCTACTGCTGCAGTGCCTGCCGTTATGCCGCTGATTCCAAGTTAGGAGGGTGTTGCCTCCGCACCCACGCAGGGCAGCAAGTGCCAGGGGCAACAGGCGCTGCGTCCGAGCGCGTGCCGCCGCCACACCCGCAGGCAATTAAGAAGTGGGGGGGCAGGTGCGCCATTGCTGTAAGCGCCGTTGGCCTCAGGGGCCAGCAAACGCCGGAGACAATAGGTGCCGCCATCATACCCACCGGTGATCACGAAGTGGGGAGGGCAAGCGTGCCATCACTGTAAGCGGCGGCGGCCTCCAGGGCCGGCAAACGCCGGCAACAACAGGCATCACACAGGAGCACGCGCCGCTGGAACGGATGCCGGCGGTCCTACTGGCGCACGAGGAAGCCCACCCACTGCTAGTGCCGGCGACTCTGGGGTCGCAGAGGCATGAGTTGCAACTGCTGGAGGAGGAAGGAGGAGGAGGAGGCGGCGGCGGCAGCGAAAGGCGGGCGCGCCGCCGCTATAAGTACTGGCGCCCCTGCAGAGAACAAGCGCCGGAGAGGTGAAGGAGGGCAGCCAGGGAGGGGGCGGCGCTGGGCACGAGCGCCCCCGCCGTGAGTGCCGGCAGCCCTGGAGCCACGTTAGGTGCGCCAAGCCATCGGCGCCGGAGAAGCGAGGGATGAGGCGAGGGAGGGGGTGGGCGCGCAGCCCACCAACACTGGTGCCCTCAGAGGGCAGCAAGTGCTGGCGGCCGCAGGGGCCGTGCCCAAGCGTGCGCTGCCACCAACGGCAGCGGTCCCACTGGCAGGGGAGGCGCAGGCCTCAAAGGAATTGCGCCCGAGCACGTGCTCCCGCCGCAAGCGCCGGGGTGGAAGCGAGCATGTTGGTAGTGATTTAGGCGCGTTACTTGCACGCTGAGACCAGGTGGCTGGAACGGGACGAAGTCTCGAGCAGGCCAGTGGTCTCCAGCAGACGGGTGTTCCTCATCGATTCTCGGCAGAGCTGTAGCTCTCTCTAGCTGCGTCGAGCCAGAGAGCTGAGTTTGGGAAGGGGGCTGAGTTTAAGGCAACTCAGCCTGCCCCTCCCTGCATGGTGGTGCCACTGGGGTGCACCAATCAGAGGCCCCTACGTCTTGTCATCCCACCTGCCCGCAATGCCCCCCCCTTTCAGCCAGACAAGCTGGCGCCGGAGTGAGGGCATATGCTGGGAGTTGTAGGACTTTTTTTCTGTCTAAACATGCATAGGATTGTGCCCTAAATCCCATTTAAAACAATGGCAAAGTAGTTGTGTGACAAAACCAGGTCCTATGCTTTCAATAGGATGTAGAGTCATGTTTTCCTCTATGAGAAAGTTTTATACCACTGGTATTTAAATAGCACAGGCAGAGTGATCTGAGGTTGGGCTGGGGGAGAACTCAGTGGAGGATTCACCAGGATTCCAAGGCCTCAGCCAGGGCAAAAGGGGGGTGGGTGGATGGGCAGTTATTTTGTATTCACAATGCCACCTCTTGACTCTTCCCTTCCCATGGAATACCTGTGTTTTGGAACTTGACCTCTTCCAGCCATCAACATTGGGAGGTTGGATTGTACACTAAGTTATGAGGCAACCTAATCAATACAAAATCTTCTACAAAAGAAGTATAACTTGTCTATCTTTACAACTTGCCTTTTATTGTGAGTTTGTAGGTGACAAAAAGAACAACAACATGAGAGATAAAGGTTCTATATAAAAGTATATTTAACTCCAAAATATTTAATGATATTTACATAATAATGGGATGGTATGAGAGCATAGAACATATACAAAAATATAATAGTGGTAATAAGCAAAACACACTTCAAAAAGCTTTCTAAGAATTCTTTAAGAACTTGCCTTAAAAAATAAAAGTAAAACCTCTTACCCAAATGATCTTTCTGAGCTGCCCCAAAGGAGATGAAAAGTCAGGATGAGGACAGATGTTTTCATCCTGAAATCTGTCAGTGCTGTACCTAATATTTATGTTATTCCTGATGAGCTGATATATATGATGGCCAACAAGGAAAGGAACTAAGTTCAGCACTCTTTAATAACAAATGTTTAATTTTACACAAATTCCTACTTCTGACCTGTAAGTAATACTTTTTTCATTTATTTGGTGAGCACTTCTAAACAATAGGTTTTGAAATAAGCCTTCTGACTTCATGTCAGATTTGAATTTAATTCCCGTGACTCCTATTGTCTTTGGGTTAGCATAACCATGAACTACTTCGAATTCTGTTCACTCCCAAAAATATTCCATGTCAACTCCTTTCAATTTCATCATAAGTAGAAAATTTTAACAATACTATATTTACTAACTAACTACCCTTCCCTGAAGTCCTTCTCTGAATCATATGTTATTTCCCCCCCCCGAGTTTAGAAATGTGAAAAGTTCTGACTTGTTTGTGATTCTAAAATTCTGACTTCAAAAAATGATCATTTAGCAAAAATGAGGTCAAAGGGGAAGAAAAAGAGGTCATGAGATTTAATCAAGCTTAAAAGGAAAATAAATCTATCTCATCTTTTCATGTGTCCTCTTTATGTATTCTACTGTAAGAGATAGGCATCAATAATAAGATAAAGATTATTAGGCAGACTGTTTCATCAGCAGGAGTCTTACAAGGTCCAAGAAATCACAAGATGCCAGAATAAGAATGCATAAATAAGAATGCAAAAGCCTTTGGACAAAATGAATCTAATAAGAACAAAAAAATGAAATTTAGCCCCTGTTTTCTCTAATATCCATGCTAGTAGTAATGGTGACTAACTTTTGTTGGACTGGGACATCTGACTTCTCAATTATATATACTGCTATTTATCAACCTTCTTTGATCCAGACATCTAAGAACAATTTTAAAACAATAATATAAGTTATTATATTATTATAAACAATATAATATAAAGATATTATATTATTATAAACAATATTATAAGTTATTATATTATTTAAAACAATAATATAATATAAAATAATATAACAATATTTTAAAGACCAAAGAAACAGATAAAACATCAGATAACATACATTTATAAAGCCAAGAGATTAAAAAGAAGCCTGCATGAAAAATTCATTCACATCTTTGCATTTTTCCTAATGTAAGCATTTTTGTATACAACTTTTCCTAACATACACAATTTTTGCAAGCAATCTTTCTTAATTTTGCAAGAAAATTTCAGTAATGTATGCATTTCATGAACATTTGCCCCTAATGCACACATTAAAAAATAAGAATCAGAGAATGGCATTACAAAATTTGGAACAGTGCGAATACTGAACAATAACTGTTTCAGTTCATGTATTCGTTCAGGAAGGGCATGTCAGTTCGGTTTTAATTTCTCCCCCATCCCTAATGTGAATGGAAAGAATCTCATCTGGGTTTTTTTCTTGTCTGACAGTGGGGAGGGTGCAGAGAAAACATTCTTTGTGGATTTTAAGGAAATGCTATAAACATGATTTGTTCTCTCCTTGAACATTGTGTGTAATGTTACCGGGTACAAATTGGCTGGCATGCCTAAAAAGAACAGATTCTAATTTGAGCATTCCATTCTTCCATCCTAATATGAGGCAGTATGGGGGTTAGCTAATCAACACTGGGGTCAATTAGGAAATGTTTTGGATCAGCATTCTCTGACTGACATGAGGAATGGGGTCTTTTTCACCAATTATACACTGACAGGTGAGGGATTTGTCAGGAGATTTTCCAGTTCTGCCCAGTCAGGGAATTTGACTGACTAGGTCACAACTCACCATTTTAGAATTTTCCCATTGCTTCAAACAGCCAACAGCTTCATTGTGAGCTTCAACTGACAATAAATCAGCATAAATAATATATTCCCTATAACTCAAAGAAACTCTGTGTCAGGGGTAGGCAACCTGGTATCTTCCAAATGTTTTGGACTACAGCTCCTGTAAACCCCAACCATCCTGGCCAGTGGTCATGGATTATGGGAGTTGTAGTCCAAAAGGTATGTGGGGCACCAGGTTGCCTACCTCTGCAGTTTAGGGATGTACAAAAGTCACTTCCCTTTCCGCGGATTATGTTCATGGTGAGGGGGAGGCGTTCCGTCCCTCCCCCCAGAATCCTCGATGGGGGGCAGGTGATCTGGTCCTCCCCTCTGGAATCCTCGATGGCTGGCTGTGCTCCGCAGCGGCTCCGCAGAGCAGCCGGCCAGGCCCAGGCCAGAGCTGTCCACAGCCGGATTTCCGGCAGCGGAGGGCTCTGGGTGAAAAAAAAACACAAACGTGTATGCAGATGGTGGTGGCTATGGCCGCCGTCATTTGCATTCCTTATCTTTCGCCATCTTAGTCTACGTAAATATTTACGTAGACTAAGACGGCGAAAAATAAGGAACGCAAATGGCGGCGGCCGTCGCCGTCGCCATTTGCATACGAGTTTGTTGTTTTTTTAACCGGGATGTGATAGGCTATGTAAGTCTTTACATAGCCTATCACGTCTCTGTAAAAAAAAAAAAAAGCGACAAGATTGCAAATGGTGGTGGCGGCAGCCACCGTTGCCGCCACCGGAGCCACCGCCACCTGGAACATCCGCCCCAGGTAAATCTTGTCCTGGGGGGGATCAGCAGGGGCGCGGGGGGCAGGCCTTTCCGCCACAGATTTCAGGGGACCGAATGCACTGTCATTCGGCCTCACTGAGATCCGTGGCAGAATTTTCTGACATCCCTACTCTTCATTACGTTATCTGGTACAAACAACCATAGTGACACAAACTGATTTGTAATGATCTGATCTATTTTCATTGTCTCTCTTTCTCTGAATCCCCAAGAGACCTGTCTCCAAAAGTATCATTATAATACTTTCTTATCTGACTGGGATTTATGTAGCTTTGTCTATAGTTCTCAGCACAGATCTAGAGTAGGCCTACTGGCATCAATGTAATTCAGGGAGCTCTAGAGACCAAATACCATATATGCTGGTGTCTTTAGTGCTCAGACACTGCAGCACTGAATCACAAAAGTGGCTATAATAAACCCACAGTTTGGTAGACAATTGGTTGCCAAGCTCTGAGAGTTGATATAAGAAATGTTACACACTGCATTAATGCCTCATGTTCATGATATTCAAATTAGAGCCAATCAACTCCTACTGCTGTACTCCTTAGAGATATAAGATGGATATGTTGTCAATCTTCCAAGACCAGTTTATCTACCAAACACTCTGTTTCTTGTTCACATATATCTTCTCTCTAAACCCTTCACCCTGCAGAAAGTGACTGTCCTCTTTAAAGTGAAGAGGAAAAATCATGCAGCTGTAAATTCTGATCATTGATTTGTGAGCTGGCATGTTCCCTTATTCAATTATTAAATTAAAATAAATCATGTCTAGAGTACATGGGTGTAGAGAAATTTACACTGAATTGCCTAAATATTTGGATGGATGGATGAAGATAAATGTGTAGAAAGCAGAGGCTGCTGGGATTGATACAGAGTATGTCATCCTAACACTTCCGCTGACTTAAGTGGGAAAGATGGAAAGCATGGGGTTTGGTGCTGAGGAACTGTTTTTGCCATTGCTGGTAGTTACTTTTTCAGATCAAAAACAAAGGTTTCCACTGGAGATTCCCTAAGGTACCTTTTTTGTAAGGCGTATGAAGAAGTATAGTGAGGGAGGGAGGTCATGAGCCTATGTTGTGTTCATAGGTTGCAGCTAACATGGGACGCTGCAGCTCTGAAAAACTATCATGAAAAGCCAGAATAGGAACTGTACAAAATTCTACTGCAATGGCAAAATTGTGCTTTCTGCTGCTGATGGGGAACAATTTTGCTGGCATGGCCCACTCTGAGGGGCAAAAAAGAAGGAACAACTGGGTGTTCTGGCACAAATTTCAAACACCACAACAGCACCTGATGGCTCTGGCATTTGCCAGTCACAATGGCCAGCCAGTCGCTTTGTTAGAGGTGGGGTTAGAAAGGACTATATAGCCTGCCTTCACTCTTCCACTACTTCAGTGCAACATGATTTGTGTTTGGAGCAGTTCACTACTCACAACATGGACTGGTGGACTTTTTGCTAGTCACTGCTTTCTTGCAGGGTTGGGAAGGAATTTTGTCTGGTAATCATAACTGGCTTGATGACACAATACCAGGTTTTTGTTTTTTGCCTTCTTCACTTTGCTTTTTTCATCACCTCTTTGTGCTTGTCAAATGCATGGGTGGGGGGATAAGTTTTCAGAAGCCTTTTCTGCAGTTTTGATTGACTGTTGTTTATCACTGTTACTTGCCACTGTGTGGGCATGAATCATAGCATTATAGAGTTGGATGGGGCCATTTGGGCCATCCCCCTGGTCAGTGCAGAAATCCAGTTTAAAACACCCTGACAGATGGCTGTCTGATCTTTGCTTGAATACCTCTAGTGATGGACAACCCACCACCTCCATAGACAATCAGTTCCATTTTCTGACTACTATGACAGTTATAAAGTTTTTCCCCTGATATTCAGCCAAAATCTGCCTTCCTGTAACTTAAGCCTGTTTTTCTTGTCCTACTATCTTGGATGATAGAGAGCAAGTTTATATATTCTTCCATGTGACAACCCTTTAGGTACTGGAAGAGTGCTATCATATCTCCCCTCAGTCTTCTCTTCTCAAGGCTAAACAAGGCCAGTTCCTTCAATCTTTCCTCATAGGATTTAGTTTCCAGTCCCCTGATCATCGTTGTTGCCCTTTTTGGAACTAATTCCAATTTACCTGAATCCTTCTTAAAGAGTGGTGTCCAGAACTGGACACAATATTCAAGTTGAAGTTTGAGCAGAGCAGAGTGGAGTGGAGTGGAATTATACTTCTATGGATGTAACCTAAAATTGCATTAAAAAAAAAAATCACTATTTTTACAGTCACATATCATCACACTGCTGACTCATATTCAGCTTGTGATCAATTATAATTCCAAGATCCTTTTCACATGTACTACTGTCAAGCCTGGTATCTCATATTATACTGGATATTTATCTTTCCTTAATTAAAAACTTTGCATTTGTTTCTGTTAAAGTTAATTCTGTTATTTTCTGCCCAGTTTTCTAACTTATGAAGATTATTTTGATGGCTGTTTCTGTCTTCTAAGGTATTAGCTATCCCATCCAATGTTGTGTCATCTGCAAATTTCATAAGCATTCCACCCACTTCTTCCTCCAAGTCATTAATAAAAATGTTGAAGAGTAGAAGGCCGAGGACTGAACCCTGCAGCACCCCACTTGATAGCTCCCTCCACTTTGATGAGCAACCATTTACAAGCACTCTTTGAATATGGTTCTGCAGCCATCTATAGATCTACCTTGCAGTACTGCAATCAAACCCACACTTAATTAGCTTGCTAATCAGAATATCATGGGTCACTTTGTCTTAATGTCTTGCTGAAATAAAGGTATATTATGTCCACAGTATTTCCATGGTCTACTAAGGAAGTTACCTGATAAAAAAAAATGAAATAAGTCTTACAGAACTTTTCCCCCAAATTCCTGCAGCTTCCACCTCATCAACTAACTCTTCCCTATCGGTCAGAATCAAACCAAGGATGGCTGATCCCCTCAATCCTTCCTCCACTCTCTGAAGGAAAAAGTGGAGGAAAAGGGTGTCCTGGTCCTGGATTGGAGCACTGATTCCAACCTTGGATCCAGTAACCTGAATTATCCTATGGCCCTGCAGATGCTGTTCAGGGGGCATAGGATTGCTCTCCAAGATTCTTGTAGGTAATTTTGTGGTGTACAAAGTGATGCCCCTCTCCAAATAATCTGCAAATTGAAGGGGTCCTGAGATCATAAACCAAGCCAGGTTGCCATTTCAGTTCATTTTTCATATGAATTTACGAAGCCACTTTTCATATGAACTTACGAAGCTGCTGTTTCTACTTTTATGGAAAAGTCTATCTAGCTTAGTACTGTGTACTCTGATTGCAACAGCCCTCTAGAATCCTAAAACATATTTTATTTCTTTACTAGATTTATATTCCACCTTTTTTCCATTGTGGAACTCAAGGTGCTACATGTGGTTCCCAAATGGTCTCCCCTCCAAGCACTCACCAGACCCAGACCAGCTTAGCTTCAGCAAAATGGCTGCCTCATGTGCCTTCAGACCATGTGCTGGGGCCTGAGATGCCAGAGATCAAACCCAGGACTTTCTGCATGCAAAGCATTTGCTGTGCTATTTAGCCATAGTCCTTCCCCTATTGCAGCCTTCCCCAATCCAGTACCCCTCCAATGTTTTGGTCTACAACTCCTGACATTCATGACCAATGGTCATTCTGGCTGGGACTGATGGGAGCTGAAGTCCAAAATATCTGGAGGGCACAAGATTGAGGAAGACTTCCCTATTAGATAGCTTCGGCTATTGGGCGGTATAGAAATGAATGAATGAATGAATAAATAAATAAATAAATCTAGGAGTGTACGAACCCCACAACTTCTGTTCCAGGGGAGTCCACAGTGGGGAAATCCAGGTTTCTTGGGGCCCCACAGATTTCCCTGGAGCCTTACTGCATCGCGGGGTGGCTCTCCTCCATTCTAAATGGCACAATTGGCTAATGGCAACTGCCATTAGCCAATCGTGAGAAAAATCCGGCCGTAAATTTTGTAGCTTATGGCATTTGTGGCCATTAAGCACATAGAAGAAAGTGCTTTCTGGCTGCAAATGCCATGAACTATGCAATTTGTGGTCGTATTTTTCCTGTGATTGGCTAATAGCTGATTGCACAGTTTAGCTGACTGCACCATTTAGAATGGAAGAGAGCCACCCTATGGGAAGTCCAATGGACCTGGAGGTGAGTGGAGTCAGTCCACTGTGGACTTCGCAGGTTGGATTCTTAAGAATCTGGCCTGATTTGAATCCACAGTGGATTTCTCCACCATCTCTAGGTAGATCTGAAGTTAAACTGCAGGAAAAAGTTTTAGGAACATTTGCTGTGTCTACTCTTTTATACCTAAGACTAATCATAGCAATGTTATCAAAACATGTTAGTCTCTGTCTCTCTCTTTGTAAGCAATGATGTTTATGCCTTTGGCATGCCTGTGTAATACAAAGGCTTATTTAACTGTTACAATATTAGTCACACAGTGTGTAGAACTAGTGCAGTAGCCAGTGATATAGGTATTAGTGAAGAACAATCATATGGGGTCTGAAACACAGTTGTGTAATGGTACAGTGCCCTCCTTAAATGGCCACCATGTTGGAAAGAAGTATTCATCTTTCTGAATAAAACTAATGCTTTGTTATGATTAGTAACTATATTGTCAAGTGCTGTGCCAAAAATTTCTCCCACATTATTTTCAGTCATTCTCTTTCATTTTGGTAGAAAATAAATGATAGAAAATACCCTGAGAATGAGGTAGAACAGAGGACCCTCTTTCATAGGGGAAGAAAACTTTCAGGTAATTTCAGGAGGACAGATTTAGACACTTTTCCCTGGAGCTAGATACAGTGCCCTCCTCACACCTGCATTTTGTGGCAGATGCAAAATGCCAGTACAGCTGATGCTGTTGCCAAACCCTTACGAAAAAAGAAGGAAACTGTGCTACAACCCTTGCCAATGGTGAGCCCTATCCATGAGAAACTGTTGAGAATTTCTTCCTTCTGGAGGAATCCAAAGAAATTTTTTCTCTGTCTACAAATAGGGTGGAGGATCCCGAGAGGCCATTTGTGCACAGCTCTAATATTATGCCTTTTGTTTTCTAAGCTATCTTCAGACATTTTTTGAATGCGTGGGATGGGGAATAGGATTGCCATCACTGTACCTGTTCTTTATCTATGTATGTCCATGTGAACATCAGAACAGAGCCTATATGCATAGCACTGTATACGTCCAGGGAAGGGATGGTGTGGGCTCCCGTTTCGGTCCTCAAATCTGCTAGACCGCTGGCACCCGCACCCCCCAAGCTGCACCCACCGAGCACCCCCCTGTGTTCACTGGCTCTCTGGGCTGTAGTCAAGCCCCCCCCCCTTCGTGCTCGGTAAGCAGCCCACAAATTCCCTGGGCCTGTTCGTCTCTGTCCCAATCACCATGTTTTTTTAAACTACACAACTGTGCGAACCCTGAAAAAGCAAAGTTCTAGAACATGTGGAGAGAACCCTGCACTAGGAATGCAAGAACCCCTCCCAGCTTGGGTTCTCCAGGTGCCAACCAAGCTCTCCCCCTCCTCGCTGGCCCTCTGGGCTGCAGTTGAGCCCCTCCCCCATGTTTAGTAATCAGCCCGCAATTTACCTGGCCCTGTTCGTCTCTGTCCTGATCGCCATGTTTTTAAAGTTACCATGGTTGTGTAGTATGCATGTAGTTTGTTCCAGCCTTCAGATAAGAACATTGGAAGAGGCCTGCTAGATCAGACCAAAGACCTATCTAGTAGGGATATAGGAATTATGTAAAGTCTGTTCCGTCTATGTTCCATGGTTTGTCAGGTACCTTTCATTCCATCATCTGTTCATTGATGGAATTGGATTTTTTCTAGGGGTGGATGAAAGTGACTTACCTTTCATCGAAGGTTGTTCACGGTGGGGGGGAGGCGCGTCGCTGCTCCCCCTGCGAAGTTCAGGCCGGAGGGGGAGGCTTCCCGCCTTGCCCCGGCCGAAATTCAGGCCGGGGGGGAGGCTTCCCGCCTCGCCCGGCCGAAATTCAGGCCGGGGAGGAGGCTTCCCGCCTCACCCGGCCACGAACGCGAAAGTTTAAAAAAACAACAACATGCCCCCTGATAGGCTACGTGATGATTAACGTAGCCTATCACTGCTAGATTTGCAAAGTCAGCCATGATAGGCTACGTCAATCATCACGTAGCCTATTACGGGTGACTTAAAAAAAAAAAACCGCGTACGCTAATGGCGGCCCCCATAGGGAGCCGCCATTCGCGTTCCTTATTTGGTCGCTGTAGTCTACGTAAAGATTTACGTAGACTACGGCGAAAATAAGGGCAACGCAAATAGCATTGCCCTTATTTTCGCCGTAGTCTACGTAAATCTTTACGTAGACTACAGCGACCAAATAAGGAACGGGAATGGCGGCTCCCTATGGGGGCCGCCATTATCTGTACACGCTTTTTTTTTTTTTAAAGTCACCCGTGATAGGCTACATGACGATTGACGTAGCCTATCACGGCTGACTTTGTACATCTAGCCATGATAGGCTACGTTAATCGTCACGTAGCCTATCAGGGGGCATTTTTTTTTCTCTTTTATTGCAATGGCGGCGGTGGCAGCCAGTCGAAAGACCGGCTGCCGCTCCCGCCCCGCTCAAACACCCGCCGAACCGCCGGCCGGACCCGCCGCTGGGAGGGACATTCGGCGAAGGTAAGTCCCGTCCCGGGGGGGTGCGGGGGGTGGGGGGGGCGGAGGATTTCTCCCCGAAACTTGTTCGGGGGCCGAACACGTTGGCGCTCGGCCCCCCAAAGTTTCGGGGAGAAATTCTCCGCCATCCCTCATTTTTTCCAATTTTCCAAATTTGTGTAAATGTCTCCTAAAATACACAAACCAGTACAACTCCTCCCTCATGTGCTTTTAAAATGCTTTAGTCTATGGGAGAAATGTGCATTTCCAGCCAGTTTTTTTTAAAAAAACTACATATTTTTCTCTGACTAAATTTGCATAAAATTCCAGAATATACAAAAAACAGTCCACAAGTCCATGGAATGCATATGACTTGGGAAAAGCCAGTCTACTGTGAAGTCTGCAACACAGATTCATATAAACACATTTGATTCCACCTCAGATTTGTCCAACATCCCTACTGAACTCATTTGATTCCATTGCAATTTGTACAACATCCCTACTGTCTAGTCCAGCATCCTGTTTCTCACAGCGGCCAACCAGATACCTATGAGAAGCCCACAAGTAGGTAGGGATGTATGAAAGTCACTTACCTGGTCCCGCAGCTTGCTTCGCGGTGTGGGGGAGCCGCTTCGGTTCTCCCCCCGAAGTTCAGGCCGGGGGGGGGAGGCGCCCCGCCTCGCCCGGCCAAAATTCAGGCCAGGGAGAAGCGCCCCGTCTCCCTGGCCATGAAATAAAAAAGTGAATGTAAAAAAACAACAACACACACACGTGATAGGCTACGTAATGATTTACGTAGCCTATCACAGCTAGATTTCCAAAGTCAGCTGTGATAGGCTACGTAAATCGTTATGTAGCCTATCACGGGTGACTTTGGGGGGGAAAAAAAAAGCAGGTACACAAATGGTGGCGCCCATGGGCGCCGCCATTGGCATTCCTTATTTGGGCCCAGGTAGTCTACGTAAAGCTTTACGTAGACTATGGCGAAAATAAGGGCAACGCAGCATTGCCCTTATTTTCACCGTAGTCTACGTAAATCTTTACGTAGACTACCCGGGCCCAAATAAGGAACGCCAATGGCAGCGCCCATGGGCGCCGCCATTTGCGTATGTGTGTTTTTTTTTTCAAAGTCACCCGTGATAGGCTACGTAATGATTTACGTAGCCTATCATGGCTGACTTTGGAAATCTAGCCATGATAGGCTACGTAAATCGTTATGTAGCCTATCATGTGTATGGGGGAGTTTTTTTACATTCACTTTGTAATGGTGGCGGCAGCAGCCGGTCGGAAGACCGGCCGCTGCCCCTGCCCCCGCTGAAACGCCGCCGAAACACCGCCGGGACCCGCCGCCGAGAGGGACATTCAAGGGAGGTAAGTCCCATCCCGGGGGGGGGGGTGGGGGGGTGGAGAATTTCACTGCCAATTTCTGGGGGCCGAATGCGTTGGCATTTGGCCTCCCTGAGATTCCTGGAGAAATTCTCTGCCATCCCTACAAGCAGGACATGTGGGCAGTAACCCTCTCCTGCTTTTGTTCCCCAGCAATTATCCCTTTACTACCTCTGCTCCTAGAGGTAATAAACAGCCATCATGACTAGCAGCCATTGAAAACCCTATCCACCATGAATGTGTCTAATTCCCTTTAAAAGTCATCGATATTGGTGGCCATCTCTACAACTTGTAGAAGCAACATTCAGAAGTGAAAGTACATGCTATCCCACTTTCCCACACCCTGAAAGAAGCTTCTCTCAGTCTCATTTGCTTGTCCTGAGATAGATAGATAGATAGATAGATAGATAGATAGATAGATAGATAGATAGATAGATGATAGACAGACAGACTGACAGACAGACAGACAGACAGACAGACAGATAGATAGATAGATAGATAGACGGTTTTCTATGCCAATGGAATGTCTTGTGTATCTTTCAGTCACAATGTAGACAAGCAGGTTGGACAAGATTCAGGGTATAGTAGTGAGTTTGTTTGTAATACAGTTCACCAAATTGGCTGATAAAACAGAAGCGGTGGAATCACCTCAAAATCTCTTTCCTTGTAAATTTGTGTGTCAGTCTTCTACAGTAGTAGATAATCGCCATGGTGAAAACTTTAGAGACAGACTAAGGATAGAGTAACTCTTGGAAGATAAATTAAGAAAAGTAAGATCCCATTATTATGGGTAATACTATGCAGATTAGCATGTCAGGAAGGCTGAATAAATTAAAATAGTTTAAACTCGCTAAAACTTCAGCAACCCATTATTTGAAGCAGAGATTTACAAAGCATTACTAGTAATGCTAAGCCCAAAGGGCTTTCGAGTTTGTTTATTTGCATTTAAATTCTCCCACAGATTCACAGGCTCATTTCCTGATACCTAGTAACAGTGAAATAATTTACATGATTCCCATGTTTAGTTTTCATATGGTAAAACCTATCAGCAAATTATTTTGCTATGCCAATTTAATGTGGAGTACAGGAGTTCTATATTATGCTTATGTTTGTAAGTGCGTGTGTGTGTGCATGTGTGTGTTTAGCATGAGTGTAGACCATTCTGATTGGCCTATAATCCTCATCTCATTTGGAGAATTTTCACATCCATATTGGTGCACAGAGGTCCCCTTCTCATAGTTACCAGGTACACAGTTGATGGAGAGAGTGGCTGGTAGGAATATCAGTGACTGGGTGTGTTTTTAAGCTTTGAGGTGATTAATCTGAACCCTGTTATTGGCAGCTAGCATTTAACACATGGTGCAAGGACTAGTGGGGAGCATTATATTGCAGGGCTCTCCCCCTTTAGCTGATATGCAAATACACTGTTATTTAGACAAACCTTTGGCCCATAAGCTGACTTGCTATGGCCCTTGTAAATATAGTGTAATTGGTTTAACACAGTTTTATTGGTTTTATAGATTTTAATGATACATTTAACGTTTATTGTTTTTATATCCTTTACTTTATGTTGTACTGCTGTTTTATGCTATTTTATTATTTTATTTATATTTTATGGCAAATGCTTGAGCACCATTTGCAGGACAGGCAAGCAGGGTACACATTTAACTAAGACCTTTTAAATAAATTGAGGAAAGAATGGTCTGCAGTGCACATAGAAAAGTGGTATGTTCTTGGAAGAAATCTCCTCCTGACATCCCAAGTTTTTATGCAGGGGGTGAGGGTAATTAAAATTGGAAACCTTCACCTGCAGAATGAAGTGGTACAGGCTGCTATCCTGTACACCCTTATATGGGACTAAGCCTCATTAAATACAGTGGGACCAACTTCCAAGTAAACATGCATACAATTGCAATGACAATCCAGGAAAAGCTTTATGTCTTGATTCTGTTGAATGCATAAACTTCATTCAACCCCTCTACATGCATTATGCTGAATACGTTGTTGTAGCTGAAAACAAACCATGTGGGCAACTCTCCACACAAACATTTTTAAATAACTGGTCCCCCCTGAGACCAATTTTAACCATGAGAGTAAACTTCCCTTCCTTTTGCTGGCATGGTTAGCCACTTCAAACAAATGGCTTACCATGTGGAGTGGGTCCACATTCCTACATTATTGGCAGTGACTGCACAACACTGCCAGAGTAAGAAATATAAAATAGACAGTTTTTCATGGTATTCATCTAGGGATGGCGGAGAATTTCTGCCCGAAACTTAGAGGGGCGATGTTTAACTTTGGCATTATAATGTTTAACTTCGGCATTATACCAAAAGGGCCACTTACACACTACCAAAACAGAGAGCACCAATTTGCACATGTAAATGTATATGTATAGCTGAAAATTTTGAAAGAATTACTATAATCTAAACAGAAATACAATATTTATTTATTTATTTGTTTGTTTACCACATTTATATACTGCTTCACATCTAAACAAATTCTGGAGTGGTGAACAATAACATATAAAATGATAAAAACATAAAAGAAATAGAACACCATATTAAGAATTGCTATTTTAAAAAACAGACTACCAATAAAAACTTTGGCAGGTCAGTCAAGGAAGGATTCCTGGAATAAAGATGTTTTCAGGAGGTGCTGGAAACCACACAGTGCTGGTGCTGCCTGACCTCCAGAGGCAGGGAGTTCCATAGAAAGGGGGTCACCACACTGGAGGCTCTTCTCTGAGTGGACTCCAGTCAGTCCATAGGTCCATGCTGAACCACCATATATCTCACCATAGTGGAGAAGCCTGACTAGGTGACCTGTGTGCCTCCTCAGTCTGTTGTCCAGATGCTAACTGCTGATGGACAATGTCAAGGTTTCTGGCCTCCCTCCTGATGGGTCTTTGACTTTGAACCAGGCTTGGGCTGATCACACCACTTCAAATAGAGGACACCTTCAAATAGAGGACTGTCCTCTGCAACTCTTCAAAACAGAGAGCTATCCTCTGTAAAGGACACCTGGCCACCCTACACTATGCTGAACTGTTTTAACAAGCTCTTGTTACTCAAAGGTAAGATTTGAAGAAACAGTGATAGTATCAGATAAAAGAACACTGAGATGCAATATCTTGATTTCAGTGAGACTACCCTAGAGAATGTTGCCCTTCTGATCCTACTGACGTGTGGCATTTATTCAAGGAAATAATACTGCTTCTCGTAGCCTTGGCTCATTTGTATAGTGTGAATAATGGGATGCACCTGTGTTTTCCCTGAAAGCTCAAGCGTTGTGTAAATGCTTAATAACATTATTTAGGGAAGGATGACTGGTAAGGAATAACTACAGTACAGTGATTATTAAAAGGCATAAGAATCGTGGTGTAACAGTAATTGCAACAACCTGGCTGAATGCCATCACAGATTAATTATACTCTGGCCTACTTACAAACTTGCTATAGTTTCTGTCTAAGCAGCTTCATTTTATTTAATGGTGCAGTGCAAGCAGACATCAAGTTCCACACTAGAGTGAGCTGCAACAATGTAATCATATACTCTATACACCATATTCTCCAACAATACCTGTTTTCTCATTGCATGTGTAAAGATTGCTGTGCCTACTAAATATGTACTGTTGGGTGTATACTGGGTTTATAATTAGTGCTGGAGCTTACCAGATATCTGTACTTGTGATTCTAGCATCTCATTGTCTATCCTGGCACTATATTTCATGATTTTGGTGAACATCTGCAATTAGGTCAAAGTCAGGGCTTTACAGCCACAAGTGGTGTACAATACACCATTTGCATCTGTATTTGTCCCAGCGATAAGCTAATGGAAGCTGCCATTAGTGTATTGCCTTGTATAGGGAGCTGGAGAGCTGCTCTACGAACTGCCCTGGATGTGGATCAGATCCTGAGGATTTTGAGGGCCCCTGTGAGGCACGGTGAGTCCCTCTATGACCCCCCCCCAGGACTGGAAAGTGAGGGGTTCATATATCACTAAATATAACTACCTAAATTTACTTTTAAATCAGAAAGATTGTCAGCTTCTTCCTTACAATACCAATGAAAGTGCTTGGAGCCTTAATGTGAAAGTAGATCAGGACTTTCTATTACACTGTCATTTAGGAACAATTTTGTAGGATGTCAGAGAAATTTGTAATGGAATAAAATGAGTTTGGATCCAGAAACCATGGATTCCACATCAGACTAACTTTTCCTGAGTTGCACAGATTCCGCAGACTTATGGACCCTTTTCCAACTTTCTGGAATTTTGCGCAAATTTAATAATAGAAAAATACATAAAAAAACCATCCAGACAAAAATGTACATTTCCTACATAAAATGGCTAAAGCATGAAAATGCACATTGGGGGGAGGGATTTGTGCATTGGGGGGGAATTTGAACATTTTTGCAAGCACAAATTTGTGCAAGTATGAATTTGTCCAACTGCTAATTTGCACAAATTCAGAAACTTTTAAAAAATCTGATTCCATTGATGAGTGGGTGATGGAATGAAAGGTGCCTGACAATCTGCTGAACAGAGACAGAATGGATTTTACACAATCCATACATCCCTACAATTTTTATCACATAATCTTATTAGATTACGGGAGCAAAAAGGCTTGATGGTTCCATAATCTTTCCAGGGGCCATTCTCTGACTCTCTTATTTTCCTGTGTTCATTTTCCAGCCATGGAGTACACCTTTGTTCAACATGAAAAATGAAATGACAAGCAGGCAATATTTTATTCTTGTAAGTTGCAAAACATTGGAGAATAAGAACCCATCTGTTACTATCATGTAAACAGGCCAAAAGTACTAAAGCAAGGCTGGCACTCAGCTGGATGAGGTCTCTGCCAACCCTTTGCCCCAGAGCCTCTGCTCACTGTGGAGAACTGGCTGCTGGCTGCTCATTTTGTACCCTCTCAAAAATCTGCTGAACAACAATGAGCAGATGTAGGGAACAGGGGTGGTAAAACAGGTTGCACAATGACGGATAGACTGGTGTAAGGGTCATTAGACCTTTCTGATAAATGGGCTGCAAATTAATTGGCAGTCCCACTAATTAATTTATTTCTTTTGGTTGCTGGAAAGATCATGCCTTCCAGTTTTTATTGGTGGAATAGTATGATTTTTAAAAAGGGAAAAGAAATAATCAGCAGTAGCAGTGCCAAGTTTTCTAGCTTAATTGCAATGCTTCAGGTCTTTCAGCATTCATCAGGATGTTCAATAGTTCCCTGTATAGTTTTTTTTCCCCCTAAGGGGGATGGCACACAGGGAGAAACAAGCCACACTCAGAATGGAATATACTTGAAACCGCACTAGCATTAGACATTAAATATGTAGGTATGTGTGACATAGATCAAGGAGGTACTCCAGCTGAGATCAGCTGCTAATGTAATCCCACCCACTCCTGGCAGAAATACTATATATACATTGTTTGCCATGACAGAAGCACATTTTAGCATGGGTGGGCTTCTACCACAACCTATGTAGGCATTTGTACAGCCCTAGTTGTCATTTCCTCCCATTATTTCTTGCTAATCTCCCCACAGCCATGACTGTCCTGTGCTTCCAAATGACAGCTGCTACTTGTAATTGCCCCAAACCACATATTTTAACTAAGGGTGCTTCCAGACAAGGCTTTTATTGTGCAATAACATTGACACTTTCACATAATTTTACAGGGCTCCAGATGTCATCTTCAATTTATAGCCCTCCCATGTTTTTCTACTTTGGCAACTTTTTTTTTTTTTTTTTACCAGCAAAAAGTGCCATTTAGGAAGAAAATATGGAATAGCTACACAATACCTTTTTATTGTTACTGATAAAAGCCCCCTGTCTGGCAATACTCTCAGGCATCAAACTACATTTTAATTTATCAATTGATAGGGCCCATTTATAATCAGTAACAGTGAGAATGAAGGTTGAAGAATGAAAAAAAAGAAAAGAAGAAAAGGTAGGCAGCAGTGAAGGAATGAAGAGAAGATGCAGTCTCTTTCTTATGTGTAAAAATACCTGGAATGTAAGATCAATGAATCAAGATAAGCTGGAGATGGTCAAACATGAGATGGCAAGATTGAACATCGACATCTTGGGAATCAGCGAACTAAAATGGACAAACATGGGCGAATTTAATTCAGGTGACCATTAGATCTACTACTGTGGGCAAGAATGCCTAAGAAGAAATGAAGTAGCACTCATAGTCAATAAAAGGGTGGGAAAAACAGTACTGGGGTACAATCTCAAAAACGATAGAATGATCTCAGTACAAATCCAAGGCAAACCATTCAACATCACAGTAATTCAAGTCTATGCCCCAACCACTGAGGCCAAAGAAGCTGAGGTTGTTCGGTTCTATGAAGACCTACAACACCTTCTAGAACTAACACCAAAAAAAGATGTTATTTTCATCATAGGGGATTGGAATGCTAAAGTAGGAAGTCAAGAAATCACCAGGATAACAGGCAAGCATGGCCTTGGTGTACAAAATGAAGCAGGGCAAAGGCTAATAGAGTTTTGCCAAGAGAACACGCTGATCATAGCAAACACTCTTTTCCAACAGCACAAGAGGTGACTCTACACATGGACATCTCCAGATGGTCAATATCGAAACCAGATTGATTATGTCCTTTGCAGCCAAAGATGGAGAAGCTCCATACAGTCAGTAAAAACAAGACCTGGAGCTGACTGTGGCTCAGATCATGAGCTTCTTGTTGCAAAATTTCAGCTTAAATTGAAGAACATAGGGAAAACCACTAAACCATTCAGGTATGACCTAAATCATATCCCTTATGAATATACAGTGGAGGTGAGGAATAGATTTAAGGGATTAGACCTGATAGACAGAGTGCCTGAGGAACTATGGACGGAGGTCCGTAACATAGTTCAGGAGGCAGCAACTAAATCCATGTTCTCCATATCATGCATAATTTTGTATACCTCTGTCATGTCTCCCCTCATTTGCCTTTTCTCTAAGCTAAATAGTCACAGATGTTGTAACCTTTCCCCACAGGTGAGTTGCTTCAGCCCCTTGATCAATTTAGTTGCCCTTTTCTGCACTCCCCCTACCAAATCTACAATATCCTTTTTTAGGTCTGGTGACCAGAACTGTATATTTAAAAACAGCATGTTTTCATATTATAACACTTAACTGCATTCAACATTTGAATTTCATAAAGATTTAAAGATAAAAAAAATTCATAGGGTAACTAGATACCCTTTAAATCCCCTGCTAGCCATCAGCGCATTTCAACATGCCCAGATGTTACTGTCATGCCCTACCTGGAGGAGGATTCATCTGAGGAAGAAGAGGAGGGGGAGAGCCATCACAACGGGCCCCAGCTGGAGCTCAGCAAGGAACAGGTGGCCTTGGCTGACAGTCCTCCCCTGGAAACATTACAGGAGCAACCTGGTCCCCTTCAAACTGTTCCTGATTTCTCCCAAATGCTGGAAGCAGAGCCTGAGATAATCCATCCCTCCGAATGGTGCAAAATCAGACGCTAGCAGCAAAATAACAAGAGCAAGCCACAGTGTGGGGCTTCCCTTAAAAACAAGCACACTGACCTAATTAGCCAACTGTGCTGATTACTGTGCAGTTATAAATCAGCCCAACTAACGCCAGCTCACTGCCGCGAACAACAGTGCCTTAACCTTGGCACTGCATTCCAAGACACCAGATCTGACAGGCTCCTAGACCCTCAGCTACCTATCTCTACAATGCTTTCAGACATGACCCTGCCTGCCTTGACACTTGATAAAACTGATGCTTGTGAACTGACCTTTGGACTGCTTTGACCTCGCCTGTGCCTGCAAAACCTTCTCAGAATTCCTGTGTATGACCTTGGACTGAACTGGTTGTTCTCTGCACTGCTGCTCCTGGGACTATCTGCACATTGCCCAAGGCCCTTGCCTGCATTGAAACAGGATAGTTACCTCTAATGGGGTGGTGTGTTTATCTCCCACAGGGCTGTCTAGTCATCACACTCCAAATGTGTAAGTTTCTTGTACTCCAAGGACTGTGGTGTAAGTTCTTTGGGCAAACATTGCAGTGAAATTCAGGCCACCTTGGAGTAGAGATGGGAGAGAAATTTGCTTGGTTTGCATTTCAGTTTAAACTTACCAAATTTGCACTTCCTGAATCTGAAAGTTGAAATCCATACTTTTCCAAATTTCGTGAAGTAGATCATTCCCCAGAAAAGTGTAAAAAAAGCATACATTTGAAACAGCAGTAAAATCCAACATAAGTCCTACTTAGAGTAGACATATCGAAATTAATAAGACTTAAGTTAATAATGACTAACATCAGTCCCATTCATTTCAATGGGTCTGCTCTCAGTAGGACTTATGTTGGATTTGACCCAATATCTACCAAAAATGTGTATATTTGGAAAATATGGACAATGACACTGTATTCAATGGAGAAACTGCTTGCAGAAATGTGTACATTTGAAAAAGTGCACAAAAAATCTGTACATTTGAACAATGCATACATTTTTTTATTTTGAAAATTGAATACATTTTTAAAAATGTGCACTAAAGTCATAGAATCATAGAATAGTATGGTTGGAAGGTGCCTATAAGACCATTGAGTCCAACCCCCTGCTCAGTGCAGGAATCTAATTCACAGCATCCCTGACAGATGGCTGTCCAGCCTTATCTTGAATGCCTCCAGTGTGGGAGAGCACCCCACCTCCCTAGGTCATTGGTTCCATTGTCATATTTCTCTAATAGTCAGGAAGTTTTCCCTGGTGTACAGCTGAAATCTGGCTTCCTGTAACTTGAGCCCATTATTCCATGTCCTGCACTCTGGGATGATCAAGAAGAGATCCTGACCTTCTTCTCTGTGACAGCCTTTCAAGTACTTGACAAGAACTATCATATCTCCTTTCAGTCTTCTCTTTTCAAGGCTAAACATGCCCAGTTCTTTCAGTCTCTCCTCATAGGGCTTTGTTTCCAGTCCCCTGATCATCTTTGTTGCCCTCCTCTGAACCCTCTTCAGTTTGTCTGCATCCTTCTTAAAGTGTGGTGCCCAGAACTGGACACAGTACTCCAGATGAGGCCTAACCCGTGCTGAGTAGAGGGGAACTAGTACTTCCTGGGATTTGGAAGCTATACTTCTATTAATGAAGCCCCAAATAGCATTTGCCTTTTTTTGCAGCCACATCACATTGGTAGCTCATATTCAGCTTGTGATCTACAACAATTCCAAGACCCATCTCACTTGTAGTATTGTTGAGCCAACTATCCCCCATCCTGTAACTGTGCATTTGGTTTCCTTGTCCTAGGTGCAGAACTTGGCATTTATCCCTCTTAAATTCCATTCTGTTGTTTCTGCCCAGTGCTCCAGCCTATCAAGATCACTTTGAATTTTGTTTCTGTCTCCCAAGGTATTAGCTTGGAAGGCAGAAAGTAGTATACATTTTCTTGCAAGCCCCCCTCCCCAAGCAATCCATTGTGGAAACAGGACAGAATGAATTTAGCTGTGGAAAAATGAGAACTTGAGCAAAAAATCGAGCTTGACTGATTTGCCCATCTCTAGCTAGGAGAGGACATACACAATATTTTGTGAAACTGCCACTAATGCATAACTTTTATCCTGTTTTGCAGCAGTAGCAGTTCTCTTCCAGGTGGATGTCAACTGCCATTCCACCCCTCCCTGAATCCCCCCTCAGAAAAACATTATGTGATGATGTAGTGTCATTCTGGGGGATGATTCTGATGGTCAATATCGAAATCAGATTGATTATGTCCTTTGCAGCCAAAGATGGAGAAGCTCCATACAGTCAGTCAAAACAAGACCTGGAGCTGACTGTGGCTCAGATCATGAGCTGCTTCTTGCAAAATTTCGGCTTAAATTGAAGAACGTCGGGAAAACCACTAAACTGTTCAGGTATGACCTAAATCATATCCCTGATGAATATACAGTGGAGGTGAGGAATAGATTTCAGGGATTAGACCTGATAGACAGAGTGCCTGAGGAACTATGGACGGAGGTCTGTAACATTGTTCAGGAGGCAGCAACGAAATCCATCCCAAAGAAAAAGAAATGCAAGAAAGCAAAGTGGCTGTCTGATGAGGCTTTACAAGTAGCTCATGAAAGAATGGAAGCGAAAAGCAAGGGAGAAAGGGGAAGATATACCCAACTGAATGCAGAGTTCCAGAGAATAGCAAGGAGAGACAAGAAGGCCTTCTTAAGTGAACAATGCAAAGAAATCGAGGAAAACAACAGAATGGGAAAGACTAGAGATCTCTTCAAGAAAATTGGAGATCTCAAGGGAACGTTTTGTGCAAAGATGGGCATGATAAAGGACAAAGAAGGCAGGGACCTCACAGAAGCAGATGAGATTAAGAAGAGGTGGCAAGAATACACAGAAGAACTATACAGGAAAGATCTGAATGTCCCTGATAGCCATGATAGTGCGGTCACTGAACTTGAGCCGGACATCCTAGAGAGTGAAGTCAAGTGGGCCTTAGGAAGCATTAGTAACAATAAAGCTAGCGGAGATGACAGTATTCCAGCCGAGCTATTTAAAATCCTAAAAGATGATGCTGTTAAAGTGCTGCATTCAATATGCCAACAAATCTGGAACACTCAACAGTGGCCACAAGACTGGAAAAGGTCAGTTTACATTCCAATTCCAAAGAAGGGCAACGCCAAAGAGTGTTCAAACTACCGCACCATTGCGCTCATTTTACATGCCAGCAAGGTGATGCTCAAAATCCTACAAGCTAGGCTTCAGTAGTATGCGAACCGAGAACTACCGGAAGTACAAGCTGGGTTTCGAAGAGGCAGAGGAACTAGAGATCAAATCGCCAACATTCGCTGCATCATGGAGAAAGCAAGAGAATTCCAGAAAAACGTCTATTTCTGCTTCATTGACTACGCGAAAGCCTTTGATTGTGTGGATCACAACAAACTGTGGCAAATTCTTAAAGTGATGGGAGTACCAGACCACCTTACCTGTCTCCTGAGAAACCTGTACGAGGGTCAAGAAGCAACAGTAAGAACCAGAGATGGAACAACCGATTGGTTCAAAATTGGGAAAGGAGTACGACAAGGCTGCATATTGTCACCCTGCTTATTTAACTTATATGCAGAGTATATCATGAGAAATGCCGGGTTGGATGAATCAGAGGTCGGAATTAAGATTGCTGGGAGAATTATCAACAACCTCCGATATGCAGACGATACCACCCTAATGGCAGAAAGCGAAGAGGATCTCAAGAGCCTCTTGTTGAGGGTGAAAGAGGAGAGTGCAAAAGCTGGTTTGAAACTCAACATTAAAAAAAACTAAGATCATGGCATCTGGCCCCATCACTTCCTGGCATATAGAAGGGGAAGAAATGGAAGCAGTGACAGATTTTACTTTCTTGGGCTCCAAGATCACCGCAGACGGTGACTGTAGCCATGAAATTAAAAGACGCTTGCTCCTTGGGAGGAAAGCTATGGCCAACCTAGACAGCATAGTAAGAAGCAGAGACATCACCTTGCCGACAAAGGTCCGTCTAATCAAAGCTATGGTTTTCCCAGTAGTAATGTATGGCTGTGAGAGCTGGACTATAAGGAAGGCTGAGCGCCGAAGAATTGATGCTTTCGAACTGTGGTGCTGGAGAAGACTCTTACGAGTGCCCTGGACTGCAAGGAGGTCAAATCAGTCCATCCTAAAGGAAATCAACCCTGAGTGCTCATTGGAAGGACAGATAATGAAGCTGAAGCTCCAATATTTTGGCCACCTAATGCGAAGAGAAAACTCCCTGGAAAAGACCCTGATGCTGGGAAAGACTGAAGGCAAAAGGAGAAGGGGACGGCAGAGGATGAGATGGCTAGATAGCATCACGGATGCAATGAATATGAACTTGAGCACGCTCCGGGAGAGAGCGCAGGACAGGAAGGCCTGGCGTGCTATGGTCCATGGGGTCACGAAGAGTCGGACACGACTGAATGACTGAACAAACAAACAAACAAAACAATCAGCAGCAACTGGGGGATATTGTCAAAATCCCTCCCTTTTTTGTTGCCTATGCAGAAAAATCGGAGGACCTTTTCATTTCAAGTAGGCTGCACATTCAGACCACAGCCACTTGACATCACTACGGGAAATATGTATAGACCTCCCATTCCAGATAATGACTGGGTGCTTAGAACAAGTTATGTGTTGGCAAGGGCCAGTGCTGGACAGGCAGCCAAAGGGCATCAATAAGCCCTACTGGCATTCTCTCAGCTGCATGAGTGGGAAGAGATTAATCACAACAGAAGTTTGCAACATTCCTCAACTTTCACACACACAAAAAGTCACAAAAATTTCTGAAGCTTTAATTTTGATTGATGATATCTACTTAAGTCACTGTAGAAGTTTGAACAAAAGTATGTTTTTATGCAAAGCCTTGATTACTTATCCCCTATGTGGTAATGTATTACATTTGCTCCCTGTGGAAATACATAGTAATTTCTTCTTTATGGTCCCTGTGCATCACACATATGGGCTCTGCAGAGCCTCGATTCAGGAAACTTCTATAGCTGAGGAGTTTGGGCAGGAACCCTTCCCCCACCATCCCAATGTGCATGTCCGTATTGGGTTGCTGCTTATTCCCTCAGTTCTCTTTCAACCACCATTGTGATAGCCTCGTGAGGGAATTTTTCCTGCATTCAGTTCATTCTGAAAGCATTTTCAAAGCTGAGGTTTTTATTTTCTCTTCTTTTTGTCAAACTATTCTATCTTTATTCTTCTGTCTTATTTTTATTTATATTTGTTTTTTCATGACCTTGTGATTTCCCTTACAGAAGTATGGCCCTTAAGGTGCCATTTTGAAAGTGGGTCTGTTGTGGGGGCAAGTTACCACTGACCTTTTGCCTCTTTTGTTTTGGAGAAGGCCACGTTGTTGAGGCTTATCCTCATTTGTCAAGCCTTTCCGAAGCAGGCGAGGTGAAATTGTTCTGACGAGTTAAAAGCTGGAAGTTAGAGCTGGATGCAACGGAGGAGCCAGACTTCTCAGGGAGTTTGCCTGCCCACAGGAGCCTGCTTCAGCGTTGGGAATATCTTCCCCCCAAACCTGTATTCCTCTGGATAAACAAGATCCCCCCATTCCGGGTCAATCTTTGACATTTTCACTGGCTTAGAAGCTTCTGGAACTTCTGTAAACCACTGAGAGAGTTTTGGCTATGGGGTGGTATAGAAATGTAATAAAATTAATTAATTTAATAAAATAAATAAGAAGCTAACCGAAAAGGCTAAAGCTTCAAAGCAGGCAGGTCTGTCTTCTTCAGAACCAAAAAAGAAGAAAAAGTCTCCTTAAAAGTAGGATGACTTTACACAGGATCATGTGCATCCTTTGGTTCCCACCATTCTCCCCGATCCTGCCCTGGCATCTCTGAGCAATCTCCTGTATCAGCTATGCTGGCCAGCACATAGGGGTGAACGAAAGTCACTTACCTTTTCTCGCATCTTTTTCGCGGTGGGGGGGAGCGCTTCGCTGCTCCCCCCGCGAAGTTCAGGCCGGGGGGGGAGGCTTCCCGCCTCGCCCGGCCGAAATTCAGGCCGGGGAGGAGGCTTCCCGGCTCGCCCGGCCGCGAACACAAAAGTAAAAAAAAAAAAACAAAAAAAAAACGTCCCCTGATAGGCTACATGACGATTCACGTAGCCTATCACGGCTAGATCTGGAAAGTCAGAATCTGGAAAGCGTTGCCCTTATTTTCGCCGTAGTCCATGTAAACACTGACGTAGACTACAGCGACCAAATAAGGAACGGGAATGGCGGCTCCCTATGGGGGCCGCCATTATCCGTACACACTTTTTTTTTTTTTTTAAAGTCACCCGTGATAGGCTACGTGACGACTGACGTAGCCTATCACGGCTGACTTTGCAAATCTTGCCATGATAGGCTACGTGAATCGTCACGTAGCCTATCAGGGGACGTTTTTGTTTTTTTTTCTTTCATTGCAATGGCGGGGGCGGCAGCCGGTCGAAAGACCGGCTGCCGCTCGCGCCCCGCTCGAACACCGGACGAACCGCCAGCCGGACCCGCCGCCAGGAGGGACATTCAGGGAAGGTAAGTCCCGTCCCGGGGGGGCGGGGGGCGGGGGGGCGGAGGATTTCTCCCCGAAACTTGTTCGGGGGGCCGAACACGTTGGCGCTCGGCCCCCCGAAGTTTCGGGGAGAAATTCTCCGCCATCCCTACCAGCACACCAGCTCGGGATCGAGCAACTCCCTCACTTTGTAACACTCTCCCTAATTCAGATCCCTCATCTCAGGATTGATGGCGACTGCCAGTACCATTGCTCCACCAATGCCATGGGATCAATCACAGTCACCTGTACTGACAAGTATACCTGCTGCTCCACCATTATTCTCACCACTTCCAATGGTGAATCCACTTCCTGTAACAGACCCCATTCCAATCACATCTACATCAGAGGGTGAGATTAGGGACCCATCCCCACCAAATCCACTCACTTTGCCACCTCCTCCGTACCACCTGTAATGGTACGGAATGCTCTGACACTAACGTCTATGAGCCCCAGATTCACTCTACTTGGCTACTTCTTTTGACAGAGGTCATCCTCCAAATTTTTCTGAGCATAATCATGATAGAGACCAGTCCAGATCTCCTTTCTCTGATTGGGAGAGATGTCCAATTTGGGATCCGCGATATAGGATACCCCATGATTGGGATGAAGGCCATGATGATCCATATGGTCCTTACTATCACACTTACCATCATGATCCTGTCTACTGGGGAGTGAGTTGATACCGAGGGCACCTATTGGCTATGGTATTGAAACCAACAGATCAAGATGCTGCTTTCCGAGCTCCTCCTCCGGTCCCAGTCCTCATTCCACAGCAGCAGCAAGCAACTTAATTGCAGACTGCCCCACCTCATGATCAGCTGCCAGTCACTCTACAGCCATTGCTACAAGATCATACCAGTGAGGGGTTGTCACTCCTCTCCAAGGAAGACAATAAACAAGTGCTGCCACAGGCACTGCCCAGAGAGTCTCCACTATCCGGTATGGAAGGCCATCCATCTGACACCACATCTCAGTCTCTCCACCCTATGTCAATTTCTTCACCTGATGCTGTTGAAAGGTCAAATGACACAATCTCACCATCAGAGGACTTTTGACAATTTTCTAATCAGGTACTCAGGATGGCACAGTCTTTTTGGAAACCCAGCTGGTGACTTCTCCAGTGCAGGATCCAGTTTTCGATGTGGTGAATGCAGAGCTATCCCAGCCTGTGCCCATTCCTCTCCTCCCTGTATTGGAAGAGATTATTAAACAGTCCTAGAAGACTCCCTCAACTATGCCACCAATGTCTAAATGTTTAGAAGGGATGTATCACTTACAAGAGGCCAATGCTGAATACCTATTTAAACATCCTCCTCCAGAACTCAAGGCTGCATTGGGGAAGTCTCAAAGGGCAGATTCTTCTCCGACTGATAAGGAAGGCAGACACTCTGATTTACTTGGGAGGAGATTATATTCTTCTGCAGCGATGGGCCTAAAGATCTCAAATTATCAGGCAGCTATGTCTGGATCAGCTGCTTCTGTGGGATAAAGTTGGCCGCCCCTTTGAGCATCTTCCAGATGACAAGAAGGAGTTAGGCTACCTCTTCCAATCCTAGGTGATGACTGATGACATTGCTGAGACAACAAATATGTCTCACCATCAAGTCAATTGCAACTTAAAAGTTCTCTTCAGTTTCATTGTCCTGTGTTGCCTGGTTGAGGTTGCCTGGCCTTCCACAGGAAACTAGAGCCCACATCGAAGATCTACCCTTTGATGGTCAGGTTTTATTTAATGCAAAAATGGATGATGTGCTAGATTCAGTCCAAAAGGCCCATACCATAGCCTTTTGGTTATTGGGCGGTATAGAAATGAAATACATACATACATACATACATACATACCACGGCACATTGCATGGGTTTCATGCCATAGCAGATTATTGGTTCCAATCATCTACTGCCAGATATCAAGCCCAGCAACCAGTCTGTCACAACAACACTTTCAGCCAGCAGCATCAGGAAAGCCTTTCTCAACTTCGAGGTTTTGTAACAATCATTGCAAAACTGACAGCAGAAATAAGTGGCACCTTTGACTCACACCCCCTTCTTCTTTATCCTCCTGCTCAGCTCCCCATCTTCGGAGCCCTTCTGTCCTCTTATCAACTGGCATGGTGCAACATCACATCAGACACATGGGTCCTGTTCATCATCCACAGCAGCTACAAGATCACGTTCTATGCCCTCCCTCCTGGATGGAGGGCTCTGACAGATCCTGGACCTATGGGAGTTGGAACTTCTACATTTCTCTGAGGAAGTTCTACATGATCTCGCTAGCATCTATACTCCCTCTTTTCTTCAAAGGAGATTGGTTTGCCTTTATCACCTCAAGGACACTTACTTCCACATCGCCATAGAGCAATCATACCAATATTATCTCTGCTTTGTCATCAGTACCAACACCTACCAATTTCAGGTGTTACCCTTCGGTCTCGCCACCGCCTCAAGGGTATTCACCAAGTGCATGGCTGTAGTCTGTTCCCACTTCTGACTGCAGGGCACTGAGATATACCTATACATAGACAATCAGCTGTGGGTGGTTTCAATGAGAAATCAACTTCTTCAGTCAATAGAGGTGACCTGCAGTCTTCTCCAAGAGCTTGAACTCTATGTCAACGTAGAGAAGTCTCACTTTCAACTGACACAAATACTACAATTCATAGGGGTGCTATTGGACTCTCACCTGGGCCACACCTTCCTGGCACTTAGGGATGTATGAATCTCTTACCTTGCTCCACTGAGGGGCATCCGTGGTGGGGGGAGGTGCTCTGTCCCTCCTCCCAGAATCCTCCCCGGCTGGCTCCACTCCGCCATTTGCTTGGCTGCCTTTATCATGATAGGCTACGTAAGTATCTATCATGGCTTCCTGCAAGGATGCAAATGGCGGCTGCTACGACGGCCACCATTTGCAGCCGCAGCAGCCCAACTGCGCCTGGAACTCCGGCTGCGGCCAGCCCTGGCCGACGGCTCCACAGAACCACTGAGGAACTGAGCTGGCCAGGGAGGATTCCAGGGGGAGGGACAGAGCGCTTCCCCACCACCACAGATGCCCCAGAGTGGAGCCAGGTAGGCTCAAAGGCCAGCCTCTCTTGACTCAGCGCTTCGCTTCCTGGGTTGCCAAACCCATCAAGCTATCATATGAGCTGGCTTGACTTGAACTGTCTGCCACAGTCTGAGCTCACTCTACTCGTGCACTAGCAACATTGGTTGCATCCGACAGAGGGGTTGCCATCTCTGAACTATGCTGAGCTGCAATGTGGTCGACACCATCTACTGTAATGTTACACATTACAGACTGGATGTTCAGGATAGAGCTGATTGTGGTCATGTCATCCTTTCTTCTGTGTTGTAATTAGGGATGTCAGAGAAATCTGCCCGAAAGTTAAATGGGATCGAATTCTGACAAATCTGGTCCACAGAACCCTCCCCGGAACCCTCCCTGGAACAGGACACCCTGGTCTACACGGACTGGAGCTCATGCGGACCCCCTTTTTTTTTTCTCTGCCGAAGGGCAGATTTTACAAAAGTATTTATGAAAGAAACTCTGCAAATCAGAATGAAAGAAATAGACTGCAAAAGGGATTTTATGAAAGTATTTAATAAATACACAGTTGCCTGCAATGACGCGGCTTTCTTTCGCTGGAAGGGACGGAGTCACAAAGTGCACGTAGCCTCATCTTTTTTTATTGTTTATGAAGATGAGGTCAGGGGAGGTCAGGTGACTGAGATCCCTCCAGGCCAGCCCCCCACCCCACCAGGAAGATAACGTCATTGAGGGGAGGGAATTCACCGACTATTTTTCCCACTTTCATACATAGGATGGCTATGTGGTAGTGTCAGCCTCAGTTGCTCCAGTCCAGACTAGAGACCTGAGGTGCTGCTGCTGCAGACAGAGTGTCCGTGTCCAGCTGCAAGGAGTGTGTTTGTGTGTGTCCCCATTCTATGGCACTGCAGTTCAACCTTTATTACAGTGAAGGTATGTTCTTTGATATATTTACTTTACCTGAATGTGCCCCTATTTAGTGATTTTTGGCTGGGGGGGGGGAACTGGGAAGGCATCCTCTGGCAGCCTGTGTTTAGGCCTGCTGAGAAGCACTCCATCCTCCATCCTCCTGGGCTTTTCAGGCTTTCCAGGATTAATTAATGTGCTTTACAACTCCAAGGATCATGTGCCCCTATGTACTTAGTATTTCTTACTGATTTGGGGGAGGGGCTGGGTGGCCAGGCCAGGGCAGCACCCTGTGTTCAGGCCTGCTGAGAAGGACTCCATCCTCCATCTTCCTGGGCTTTTCAGGCTTCACAGGAATGTGAATGTGCCCCTATATTTAGTGATTTTTTTTTGGGGGGGGGACCAGAACCAGGAAGGGGAGGCATCTTCCAGCAGCCTGTGTTTAGGCTTGCTGAGAACCACTCCATCCTCCATTCTCCTAGGCTTTTCAGGCTTCACAGGATTGTGAATATGCCACTATATTTAGTGATTTTTGGGTGGGTGGGTGGGAATTGGGAAGGCATCCTCCAGCAGCCTGTGTTTAGGCCTCCTGAGAAAGACTCCATCCTCCATTCTCCTGGGCTTTTCAGGCTTCACAGGAATGTGAATGTGCCCCTATATTTAGTGATTATTTTGGTGGGGGGACCAGAACTGGGAAGGGGAGGCATCCTCCAGCAGCCTTTGTTTGGGCCTGAGAAGGACTCCATCCCCCAGATTCCTGTGTGTACTGTAGGCTTGTGTTTTTCAGGCCACATGGATGGACTACATCCTCCATCCTGGGCTTTTCAGCCTAATCTGCTGTACAATATGCCCCTATTTAGTTAGCATTGGATGGACGGATGGATGGATGGATTGGGGGGGGAACTACTTTTATACTGCACTACAATCTGCGATTGTAGGCTGTTCACATGATTTCAGCTTTGCCACATTCATTTATGTCTCCTTCTGCCCAGAGACATGAACATGGAGAAAAGAGGAACCCGTAGTCAATCCAGCACTCAAAAGAGGTGTGGACGCCCGGCGAGAACATACACCACTGAGGTTGCATTTCAATGGTATTTTAAGAATGAGGTGGAAGAGGAGGAAGCCCAAGATGTGGACAGCAGTGACAGCAGCCCCAGCAGTAGTCCACCCTGCAACCGTAAGCAGCACACAACACCAATTACTGCCACAGAAAGTGGCATAGGCACAGCCAGCCACAACTCCAGAGGAAAAGGAAGAAAGTTCATGGATGGTGAGTGGAAGGGCAGTGTCTCCAAAGTGGATGAAAATGTTCCCAAGGAGGCTCTACAGCGGCGGAATGAAAGTTAAGAAGTCTATGTCATTCCAAAGGATGAATCTGGTAAGACTCTGTCATCACAGGTGCTTGTAAATATCTGGACACAAATAAATATCTCTGAATATTTGAATAGTCCCTACATTAGCCTTCTGCAACCTGCAGCCTTCCAGATGTTTTGGGCTACAACTCCCAGCATTTTTGACCTTTTGAGTGGACCTTGCAAGGGAGCCAGATATCTCCTCCCCCGTGCTTTTCAGACTTCTACCAGTGAGGACACGTTTAGATAACTCTCGTGGAGTTTTGAAGTCTGTACAGTACATGTTTTTTGCACCTTGTGTCATGTGTTGTTTTCTCAGTGCTAGCTAGTGCAGTAGTAGCTTACATCTGCACCTTGTGTAATGTTGATTGATCGCAATTCCAAGCTATGTTTCATAGATTTCTACAAGTACACAGTTTTATTCTCTTGGCTATTACTCATGTGTAAAAGGTGCATTTCTCATGAAATTCCACTTCTATCTATTTTGAATCTTTACAGAGACGCCCACAACCATCCTCCCTGCATCAGAGAGTGGAAGTGGGACAGATGAACCAGGTCCACAGCTGCCTGCTGATAATCACCTCATGGGCAGCAGCTCACGTGATTTGGAAAAAAAGGCCGGAGGACTTAGTTTCATCTGTGATCCAGACAGCGAAGATGATGCAGAGCCCTTCTATATCAATGTCCCTGCTGAGACTGAGACTGACCCTGTGTTCCAGCCTGCTGGGTTCTTTGGGAGCAATCCCAAACCTCAGGAACAACCATCCCCCACTAAGCGCTGGTCATCACCATCAACAACGCCAACAACAACATCATCCACAGATGAGCGGAAACGTGCAGCTCCCGATGCCACCTTATCTGAAACCGATACCCCCATTCCACAAAGAAGAGATGGTGGTGGCAGGGTGAGTTCCTATGTGTGGTGCTTCTTCAAATATGCAGAAAATGACTGCTATGTCATGCTTTACCATATTTGTAGAAGCCGTGTGCAGCTAGGAAAAGAAGAGGGCTGTGGACGAGTGGGCACGTCTGCCATGAGGCGACACATGGAGGTGCATCATGCGCTTCTTGTGCCCAAAGATAGCAATGGCAAGTCCCTGTCAAAACCATCCAAAAAGAACATTACTGCCTTCTTTGCCTCATCTTCCAAAGACCTAACGGAAAGTGGTCCGGGTGAGAAGGGCACAAAAGGTAACTTAGCTAAGAGGCAGGTGTCAACAAAGCTTATTACTCAATGTATGCTTCCCTTCTCCCTGGTGGAAGACGAGGTCTTCCTGCGCTTCATGTAGAGATTGTGCCCTCAGTGGGATGTCCCCTCTCATCACTACATTAGTGGTGTTGCCATTCCAGCCCTGGCTTCTGAAATCAAAAGGGTACTCCAACAGGATTTCAAATGTGCAGTTGGAGGAAGTGTACATTTAATGAGTGACACATGGACAAGTAATCAAACAAAGTCTTATCTGTGTGTCACCGAGCAATGGATATCCATCAGTGCAAGCAGCAGACTGACTCAGAGAACAGTGACATTGACCCTCACAATGTTCTTAGGGACAAACACAGCAGAAAACATTACTAGTAGCATCAGTGGTGTTGTTCAGTTCTGGTTGGCCTCCTTAAATCTAACAGTGGGCTGTGTAGCAACAGACAATGCCTCCAACTACCTGAAAGCAGCCCACATCGCACGGCTAAACCATGTTCAGTGCATTGCGCACTGTTTGAACCTTGTGGTGCATTCCGGATTGAGCGACGCATCTCCTAAAATAGGCAAGGTACTTAAGGTGGCCCGATCCATCTGCACCCACTTCAGGCAGTCCTGCTCAGCAATGGAGGCAATCGGCGCCATCCAACGTAGCCATGGCCTTCCACAACACAAATTCATTTTGGATGTGTGCACACACTGGAACAGCACATAGCATATGCTACAGAGACTCTGTGAGCAGAGAACAGCTATAAATGCCTACATTACAGAGAAACAACACCACTCCAAATTTTTTGTCACACCCCAGCAGTGGGTCTTGATGCAGTGGACATTTTAAAAATATTTGATGAACGCACAATGCTACTGACTGCAGACTATGCTACACTGGGCCAAGTTCTACCTGTGCTGAAGATTAGAGAGGGGGTGCTGAGAAAATGCCAAGCTGAGCTTTGTGAGCGCACCAGTGCTGTAGGCAGTCAAGTCCCCAATCCTGCAGTTAGGCTTGCTGAATTCCTTCTGCAGGAGCTGGGCACCAAAAAACACATCACTTCAATGAGGGGGGGGGCATGAAATACGTTGCTGCCTCATTCCTTCAACCACTGTTCTGGGATAGCACAATGAAGGCAGTGCTGCCAAACCAGTACCCTGACTTCCAAAGTCTAAAATGCTATTTGACAGAGAAAGTCATGAAGTGCTGCCAGAGAGAAGTTCTGGATGAGAAGGAGCTGGGGAAGAGTGAGGCTAGTAGGACTACTACCTCCCCTGAAGATAATATTTGCAGCAGCAACACCATCACCAGCAGGAGGGGCGATGATGTAGGGATGTACGAAAGTCACTTACCTGGCCCTGCAGCTTGCTTCACGGTGGGGGGAGGCGCTTTGGTTCTCCCCCCGAAGTTCAGGCCAGGGGCGGAGGCTCCCCGCCTCGCCCAGCTGAAATTCAGGCTGGGGAGAAGCGCCCCGTCTCCCCGGCCATGAAATACAAAAGTAAATGTAAAACACACACACACTCACACGTGATAGGCCTACGTAACGATTTACGTAGCCTACCACGGCTAGATTTCCAAAGTCAGCCGTGATAGGCTACGTAAATCGTTACGTAGCCTATCACGGGTGACTTTGGGGGAAAAAAGCGCGTACGCAAATGGCGGCGCCCATGGGTGCCCATGGGTGCCGCCATTTGCGTACGCACTTTTTTTTTTTTTACGAAGTCACCCGTGATAGGCTACGTAATGATTTACGTAGCCTATCATGGCTGACTTTGGAAATCTAGCCGTGATAGGCTACGTAAATCATTACGTACCCTATCACGTGTTTTTTGTTTTTTTTTACATTTACTTTGTAATGGTGGCGGCAGCAGCCGGTCGGAAGACCGGCAGCTGCCCCCGCCCCTGCTGAACTGCCGCCGAACCGCCGCCAGGACCTGCTGCCGAGAGGGACATTCGAGGGAGGTAAGTCCCATCCCGGGGGGGGGGTGTCTGTGGAGAATTTCACCACCAATTTTAGGGGGCCAAATGCATTGGCATTCAGGCTCCCCAAGATTCGTGGAGAAATTCTCCTACATCCGTACGATGATGACACCACAGCAGCTGCACCATCAACAAGACATATAGATACAGGGGCATCTCGTGGAAAGTTCTGCCTATACTCCTCAATGGCAGTGGAGCCCGGTGTAACTGGACAGGGGAAATGTGCCAAAACAGCCAGGAAAGGATCAGCTTATGATGTAGCTATCCAGGAACTGATAGCTTATGCCAGAGACAGTTTCTCAGAAATGCAGAGCAGCTCAGAGAGTAGGGATGTCAGAGAATTCCACCACGGATCTTGGTGAGGCCAAATGCCATCGCATTCGGCCCCCCAAAATCTGTGGCGGAACGACCTGCCACCCCCCCACGGATCCCCCCCCCAGGACAAGACTCACCTGGGGCGGATCTTCCAGGCGGCAGCGGCTCCGGCGGCAGCTCCGGCGGCGGCAGCTCCGGCAGCTCTGGTGGCAGCAGTAGCTGGTCTTCCGACCGGCTGCCGCAGCCGCCATTTCCAGGCTTGTGTAAAAAAAAAATGACGTGATAGGCTACGTAAAGATTTATGTAGCCTATCATGGCTAGGGTTAAAAAAAAAAAATAAAGATGTGATAGGCTACGTAAATCTTTACGTAACCTATCATG
Organism: Heloderma suspectum; assembly: GCF_057233095.1. Classification (NCBI taxonomy): domain Eukaryota; kingdom Metazoa; phylum Chordata; class Lepidosauria; order Squamata; family Helodermatidae; genus Heloderma; species Heloderma suspectum. Next base: position 90,060,756 of record NC_139458.1, read on the forward strand.
GTTCGGTGGGTTCAAAAAAAAAAAACTGCGTACACAAATGGCGGCGGCTATGGCCGCCGCCATTTGAGTTCCTTCTTTTTAACGTCTTAATCTACATGAATATTTACGTAGACCATGACGGCGAAAATAAAGGGGAACGCAAATAGAATAGTGGGTGCTATTTGCGTCCCCTTTTGATTCCCCGTTGGCGGTGAAATTCTCTGCCCCCCCGCCCCCCCCGGGATGGGATTTACCTTTGGCGAATGTCCCTCCCAGTGGTGGGTCCCGGCGGCGGTTCGTTGGCCTTTTGTCGGGGGCGGCAGCCGGTCTTCTGACCGGCTGCCGCCGCCGCCATTACAAAGTGTAAAAAAACCCAACAACTTCCCCATGATAGGCTACGTAACGATTAATGTAGCCTATCATGGCTAGATTTCCAAAGTCAGCCGTGATAGGCTATGTTAATCGTGACGTAGCCTATCACGGGTGACTTTGAAAAAAAAAAAGCATGTATGCAAATGGCGGCGCCCATAGGGCGCCGCCATTTGCGTTCCTTATTTGGTCCCGGTAGTCTACGTAAAGATTTATGTAGACTACGGAGGAACGCAAATGCATATGCACTTTTTTTTTTTCAAAGTCACCCGTGATAGCCTACGTAACGATTTATGTAGCCTATCACGGCTGACTTTTGAAATCTAGCCATGATAGGCTATGTTAATCATTACGTAGCCTATCACGGGTTTTTTTTGGTTTTTTTTTACACTTTGTTTCGTGGCCGGGGAGACGGGGCGCTTCTCCCCGGCCTGAATTTCGGCCGGGCGAGGCGGGAAGCCTCCCCCCCCGGCCTGAATTTCGGCCGGGCGAGGCTGGACGGCTACCCCCCCTCACCTGAACTTCGGGGGGAGAAGCAAAGCGACTCCCCCCCCACCGCAAAGCACCCCTGTGAAAAGGTAAGTGACTTTCGTACATCTCTAGGCAGGAAACATTCCAAGCAGCAATGAAAAAAACATGTAAACAATTGCGAAAATAGCAGGAAAGTTCCAGCCAAGGTAATCACAACAATGTAGGGATGTTAGAGAATTCTGCCATGGATCCCAGTGAAATCTGCCCCCCCGGAATCCGTGGCGGAACAGAGTCCCCCACCCCACCACCCTGCGAAAGCCCCACGAAATGGAGCCTACCTGGCGGCGCTCTGGCGGCGGCTCCGACCGCTGCCAGGCTGCTGCAGCCGCAAATGGCAGCCATCGTAGTGGCCGCCATTTTTGTCCCTATGCTGGACTGTGATAGGCTACGTATATATTTACACAGCCTATCACAGCTAAAGCAGGGATGCAAATGGTGTCCCCTACACCATTTGTGTTCCCGCTTTAGCTGTGATAGGCCATGTAAATATTTACGTAGCCTATCATGAGCTCGGTTAGGGAAGCAAATGGCATACGCTATGCAAGACGTCATTTGTGTTCACACCAGCCCAGCAGTGGCTGGAAGCCCCGCTGCGGGTTGGCCTGGCTGGCGGCGAAGCCAGCTGGGCAGGATTCCAGGGGGGAGGAACGGATCACCTCCCCCCACCTGCAGAACCCGGGTGGTCATCTGTGCATTCCAATCCACCTGCAGTCCCCTCTTTAGCGTAATACTCGAGTTTGATGTTGGGTACCAAAGGTATTTCTTCTTGGTTCTGAGGCTACAGTGTGGGTCTTAAGGAATTGAAGGAATAAGCAGGAACCCACTAGGGACAAGTGCACTGGGATGGTGAGAGAAGGGTTCTTGCTAAAACTCCTCAGCTATAGACATTTCTTGAATCTAGGGATGTCAGAGAATTTCGCCATGAATCTCGGGGAGGCCAAATGCCAGCGCATTTGGCCCCCTGAAATTGGTGGCGAAATGGTCTGCCCCCCCACCCCCCCGGGATGGGACTTACCTTGTGCGAATGTCCCTGGTGGCGGCGGCTGCGGCGGCGGTGTGGCATCGGCGGCTGCGGCGGCCAGTCTTCTGACCGATTGCTGCCGCCACCATTTCCAAGTTAAGAAAAAAAAAATAACGTGATAGGCTATTTAAATGTTTACATAGCCTATCACGGCTGAGTGAAAAACAAAAACAAAAAACGTGCGTATTCAAATGGTGGCACCCATGGGCACTGCCATTTGCGTTCCTTATTTTGGCACGTGTAGTCTACGCAAACATTTACATAGACTACGGTGAAAATAAGGGGAACGCAAATAGCGTTCCCCTTATTTTCGCTGTAGTCTACGTAAATGTTTATGTAGACCACACGTGCCAAAACAAGGAACGCAAATGTCGGCGCCCATGGGCGCCGCCATTTGTGTATGCACAGTTTTTGGTTTTTCTCACTCAGCTGTGATAGGCTACGTAATCATTTATGTAGCTTATCATGGCTGACTGCAGGGATGCAAATGGCGGTGGCTACGGCCGCCACCATTTGCGTCCCGGCCAGCCAGGATTTGTGGCGGGAGGGATGGTGTGCCTCCTCCCTGGCCAGAATTTTGGGGGGGAGGGATGGGGCACCTCCCCCCCGGCCAGAATTTCGGGGGGGAAGGACGGGGTGCCTCCCCCCCGGCCAGAATTTCAGGGGGAGGGATGGAGCACCTCCCCCCCACCGCAAATCAAGTTTCGGTTCAGGTAGGGGACTTTCGTACATCCCTACTTGAATCAAGGCTCTGTGCAGCTGCAAAACCCATATGTGTGATGCACAGAGTCCACTCAAAGACCTACATTTACAGGTAGCAACCTGCCCATCTTGCATTATTCCTCCTTCATATACTTCCATTTGTCTCTGCAGATAGACAGTGGTTTGTATCGTCTCAGCAAGTTGATGAAGTCAGGCCCATTATCATAGCATTTTATGAAGAAAACACTTCCATCACCAGAAATGATGCATTTTTTGTACTAGAGAGATTGTGAATATAAGTTATAAATAACAACCACAACCAGAAACTCTCTAAATAATATTTTGAAAAAAACAAATGGCAGCTGTCAATTCAGCATTACTGTTTTCATTAGGGTCATTCCATTTCTCTAATTATATGTGCTTAAATGCCTCCACTATCAATGCCTTTACTTAAATACCAACCATCTTAAAAAATGGAAGCAAAACAAAAAGCCCACCTTTCTCAGAACCTCAGTTTTATAGACCAGCAATTCAAAAAGTTAATAACTTTTGTGAACTACAGCTTTTGTGAACTAGAGTCCACAATTCCGAGAACCTTAAGTGCACCTGTACTTAGAGATGTCAGAGAATTTAGTTTCAGTTCACAAATCATCCAAACAGGCCCCCGTTTGTAACCCTGAATGCAAACAGGAGCTTTTTTAAAAAAAAAAAGTCACACATTCCTGAACTTATGATTGCGTTTGGAAATTGAGCATTTTCATGTTTCAGTCAATGGGGGTGGGGGGGAAGTGCACACTTTTGAAAATTGTGCACAGAAATGTCCACTTTTCCCATGTGAAATACTTTTCCCTGTTCAAACAAACTGAAAAACAGATCCGAAATGAAAATGGAAGTGAGCTGAACTAAGCTTTGAAATGTAGTTTGGAGAATTTTGGTGAGCTCGAACTGCACTGGTTCTCCTACCCCCACCTATATCTCATGGAAGCATATGGGATTCTACTGTTTGCTACGGTGCTTATGTTCCATTTATATTACTGAGTGAGTTTATGTGAATGTGGAATATGAGCTTAGCACATTCCAAGCACTTATTTTGTCACAGTGATGTGTTGTTGTTGTTTTAATTTTAAAAAAGGAGTATATCAAGCTGTGTTGTAGGATGGCAGATACAAATTCATTCTCTGCATGGACATGGCATGGAGAGAGGTGACCTTGGCCAATACCTCGGATTCACTATTTTTAATCCACCCCACCCCCAAAAGCAATTAACCTAACAAAAATGATCCCCATTAATACTCAGTGTGTCTCTAAATACTTGCAGAGTACAAGTACATTAAGTACATAAGGGTACAATTCTATGCATGTTTAGATAGAAAAAGTGCTACAACTTTTGGAATCAGCATGGGCGGTTAGGGCATGCCAGGGCTTCTAGCACTTTTTTCTGTCTAAACATGCATGGGATTGCACCCTAAATGCCTGGCTTTCTGTTTCTGAATGAAATGGTAAGCCTAGCCTGGTAACCGCTGATAAGAACAGGCCTTGTCATCATATTGTGTTTATTTTTCTCTAGATGAGACCTTAGTATTCCAGCTGAACTATTTAAGATCCTAAAAGATGATGCTGTTAAAGTGCTGCACTCAATATGCCAACAAATTTGGAACACTCAACAATGGCCGCAAGACTGGAAAAGGTCAGTTTACATTCCAATTCCAAAGAAGGGCAATGCCAAAGAATGTTCAAACTACCATACAATTGCGCACATTTCACATGCTAGCAAGGTGATGCTCAAAATCCTACAAGCTAGGCTTCAGCAGTATGTGAACCGAGAACTACTGGAAGTACAAGCTGGGTTTTGAAGAGGCAGAGGGACGAGAGATCAAATTGCCAACATTCGCTGGATCATGGAGAAAGCAAGAGAATTCCAGAAAAAACGTCTATTTCTGCTTCATTGACTATGCGAAAGCCTTTGATTGTGTGGATCACAACAAACTGTGGCAAATTCTTAAAGAGATGGGAGTACCAGACCACCTTACCTGTCTCCTGAGAAACCTGTACAAGGGTCAAGAAGCAACAGTAAGAACCTGACATGGAACAACCAATTGGTTCAAAATTGGGAAAGAAGTACGACAAGGCTGTATATTGTTGCTAGGGGTGGACGAAAGTCCCTTACCTGTCCTCGAAGGACGTTCGCGGTGGGGGGGAGGCGCTTCGCTGCTCCCCCCGTGAAGTTCCGGCCGGGGGGGAGGCTTCCTGCCTCGGCCCGGCTGAAATTCAGGCCAGGGAGGAGGCTTCCCGCCTCGCCCGGCCGCGAACGCGGAAGTTTTTTTTTTAAAAAAAACGCCCCCTGATAGGCTACGTGACGATTGACGTAGCCTATCACGGGTGACTTTGCAAATCCGTGATAGGCTACGTTAATCGTTACGTAGCCTATCAGGGGGCGTTTTTTTTTCTTTTATTGCAGTGGCGGCGGCAGCAGCCGGTCGAAAGACCGGCTGCCGCTCCGGCCCCGCTCGAACACCCGCCGAACCGCCAGCCGGACCCGCCGCCGGGAGGGACATTCGGCGAAGGTAAGTCCCGTCCTGGGGGGGGTCCGGGGGGGGGTTCGGAGGATTTGTCCCCGAAACTTGTTTGGGGGGCCGAACAGGTTGGCGCTCTGCCCCCCGAAGTTTCGGGGAGAAATTCTCCGCCAACCCTAATTGTTGCCCTGCTTATTTAATTTATATGCAGAGTACATCATGACAAACGCCGGGTTGGATGAATCACAGGTCGGAATTAAGATTGCCAGGAGAATTATCAACAACCTCAGATATGCAGACGATACCATCCTAATGGCAGAAAGTGAAGAGGATCTAAAGAGCCTCTTGTTGAGGGTGAAAGTGGAGAGTGCAAAAGCTGGTTTGAAACTCAACATTAAAAAAAACTAAGATCATGGCATCTGGCCCCATCACTTCCTGGCATATAGAAGGGGAAGAAATGGAAGCGGTGACAGATTTTATTTTCTTGGGCTCCAAGATCACCGCAGATGGTGACTGTAGCCCTGAAATTAAAAGACGCTTGCTCCTTGGGAGGAAAGCTATGGCAAACCTAGACAGCAGAGTAAGAAGCAGAGACATCACCTTGCTGACAAAGGTTCATATAATCAAAGCTATGGTTCTCCCAGTAGCAACATATGGCTGTGAGAGCTGGACTATAAGGAAGGTTGAGCGCCGAAGAATCGATGCTTTCGAACTGTGGTGCTGGAGAAGACTCTGATGAGTCCCCTGGACTGCAAGGAGGTCAAATCAGTCCATCCTAAAGGAAATCAACCCTGAGTGCTCATTGGAAGGACAGATACTGAAGCTGAAGCTCAAATATTTTGGCCACCTAATGTGAAGAGAAAACTCCCTAGAAAAGATCCTGATGCTGGGAAAGATTGAAGGCAAAAGGAGAAGGGGACGGCAGAGGATGAGATGGCTAGATAGCATCACTGATGCAATGAATATGGACTTGAGCACACTCCAGGAGAGATTGCAGGACAGGAAGGCCTGGCGTGCTATGGTCCATGGGGTACGAAGAGTCGGACATGACTGAACGACTGAACAACAACAACAAACACTTGCTATAATACGTATTAGGGATGCTGGAGAAATTTGAAACAAACTAAAATGAGCTTGGATTTCTAAGAATCCAACCTGTGGAATCCGTTGCAGAGTGACCCCCTCAGGCCATGTGGAGCCCGTAGACATTCAGATGATTTTTTTACTTTCCCGAAATTTACACATATAAATTTGTAGGAAAACACATAAGGTTCTGCTGAGGAAAGTTGAACGGAATGAGGGAAAATACACTAAATCTTATGTACTAAGGTAAATCATGTAAATACTTATGTAAATAATTAAGTAATTATTTATGTATTTTTCTGCATGATGAAAAAAATATTCGCATCTGTCTGTGAGTAGACAATGGAACAAAAGGCACCTGACAAACACAGATTGAGAGTTTACACAATCTGTACTTCCCTAATGCATATTAGTACTAATGCACATTAATCCTAATGTGCACTAGTGCTTATGCACATAGTGCAAATGTGCATTTGCACAAGTAGAACAAAATTCTTGTCCATCCCTTAAAAAAAATGGACTCTGTGAATGAGCAGACGATTGAAAGATGCATGGCAATCCACGAAACACAGATGGAATGGATTTAACAAAATTCGAACATCCCTGCTCCTGGCATGGTATATATTTAACTTTATGGGTCAAAGTTAGCACCTTGAATTGCCTGGAAGCACACTGGCTTGCCACTGCAGTTGCCACAAAAGCAGCTGAATATGCCAGTTGCTCCCAATTCCCATAAGGAAATGAGCTTTGGCATTCAGTTAAATTTGGCATTCAAGTGAATTTTCCAAACAGCCCCCAAAGGCAGCCTCGTGTAAAGCATACTGCTGCCCTGGGTTCTTTGTGAGGAAGGCTGGGTATAAATTGAATGAATTTACTGTTCAAGCTGGAAAAGGACAAATCATAGTAGTGATTAGACTTCCTGTTTTAGGAAAAAGATCTTTAAGATTTTACTCCATGCAATGGGCATGGATAGTCCAGAGAGCTGAATCTGAAGAGATGCTAACACAACAACCCAAAACAATCTTTGATTAGGCTACTACCAAAACAAATACATATCTTGCATCATTAAATAGGTTTTAGCACTTTTAAGGGTTGTCTCACTTCATTTGTTTTGGACATTGTTTCTTTTCACTGGATAATCCAAAACTCCAACTGGAACTGCCCATGACACCATTTTGACCATGAATGATCTTCAATTTAAAAAGAAGAAATAGATATGGCAAGTGAACCAAAGCATGACCAACAACATAGAGATGTACGAAAGTCACTTACCTTTGACGAAATTTGCTTTGCGGTGGGGGGGAGGCGCTCCGTCCCTCCCCCCCAAATTCTGGCCGGGGGGTAGGCGTCCCATCCCTCCCCCCTGAAATTCTGGCTGGGGGGGAGGTGCCCCATCCCTCCCCCCCCAAATTCTGGCTGGGGGGGAGGCGCCCCATCCCTCCCGCCGCGAATCCCGGCCGGCCGGGAATGCAAATGGTGGCGGCCATAGCCGCCGCCCTTTGCGTCCCTGCAGTCAGCCATGATAGGCTACCTAAATGTTTACGTAGCCTAACATGGCTGAGTGAAAAAAACACAAAAACACTCGTACGCAAATGGCGGCGCCCATGGGCGCCGCCATTTGCGTTCCTTATTTTGCCACGTGTAGTCTACGTAAACATTTACATAGACTAGGGCGAAAATAAGGCGAACGCAAATAGCGTAGATGCTATGCTATTTGCGTTCCCCTTATTTTCGCCGTAGTCTACGTAAATGTTTACGTAGACTACACGTGCCAAAATAAGGAACGTAAATGGCAGCGCCCATGGGCACCGCCATTTGCGTACGCACGGGTTCCCCCCCCCCCACTCAGCCATGATAGGCTACGTAAATGTTTACATAGCCTATCATGGTATTTTTTGAAAATCTAGCTCTGATAGGCTACGTAAATCTTTACATAGCCTATTACGTTTTTGTGTGTGTGGTGTTTTTTTTACTGGAAATGGCAGCAGCGGCAGCCGGTCAAAAGACCGGCCGCCGCCGCCGCTGCTGTCGCTGAACTGCCGCCGAACCGCTGCTGGAGCCGCTGCCACCAGGGAGATTTGCCAAAGGTAAGTCCCGTCCCAGGGGGTGCGGGGGGGTGGCAGACCGTTTCACCACCGATTTCGGGGGGCCAAATGCGCTGGCATTCGGCCTCCCTGAGATTCGTGGTGAAATTCTCTGACATAGAAATAGGTGAGTTTTCATAGGTCCCCTGTGTCTTTTGCTTAACCAGGGTCCCCTGTGTCTTTTGATTAACCAGAATATTTTCTTGGTTTTTCAGTTACAATAAAATATTAATAACTTCTGTTTCTGTAATTTCTAAATATCTAAAAGTGGCAGAGAATGAAGAGCTTGCACATGCAGAGTGCTAGGTTTATGTGCCTTTAAAGGATCCAGTATGTACTGAAAAGGTGAATGATTTATAGAATTCTTGATGGATTGGTACAGGGGAATTTGTTTTCTGTTACACAGTTTTACTTAGTTACACACTGATATATTTTTAGAAAAAACTTCCAAGTAACATTTCCCATTTATTCTCTGATTGGAATATATGTGAACCTAGAATGGCAGAGACAACACTGATTTCAATTACACAGGATTACGCTAAAGCATGACGTAACACCTGATGTTATTCTTAAAAGTTATACAAAATGGAGGAAACCTTTTGTTGTTGTTCCTGTTTTTGTGGTAAATGTGTTGCAGAAAAGATGGGGTGCAACAAAGAAAAGTTCCAGGAAAAAGATATGTATCTTATTGTTATTGCAGTGAAAGTTCAAATTTGATAAATGTTAACTTTCACAGAAGAATGTTGAAAAACATAAACACTGACTGGGTTTGCACAATCATGTGAGTAAAAGAAATCCATTATGGCTTCTCCCCTCACCCCTGTGCTTGCCGCATGTGTGACACAATTTGCATAATTACCCACGATGTAGTGTGCGTTGCTGTGTCATCCAAACTTGGTGCAGTGAACAGTGTGTGTGCCTTCTTACCCATGCCATAACCATAGCTTGTAGTAGGGATCGTGGCACTGGTAAGAAGCCACTCACGCCAGGTTCTGACAAAATGGCAACACGCGCTGCATTGCAAGTAATTATGCAATTTGAGGTCACGTGTGCAGCATGCATGGGGCTGGGTGGAGAAGCCATGATGGCTTCTTTTTCCCCATAATCATCCGAACACTCCCATTGTACATGTTAGCAATTGCTTTTGTATGTCTTTGTTTGTCAGGCATACACTGATGAATACTGACAATTTTATTTAGGTGGCTGTTGACACCTTTACTTGTGTAACTTTGAGTTTGGGGGTTTGTTAATCTGGATTGTCAACACTCACATGTGAAGGTCAAAATTCATTAAATTTTAGATATTCACCAGCACTTTCGTTAGGATGGCTTATCTGGTTTCATCATATAACATTGCAGGATTTTTCTTCTTTGCCTGCTTGCTTTAATTACCCTCACATTGGTAAATGCATGTTCAGGTCACAAAAAAGAGGCAAAATGTAGATAAATAGTTGGCCATGGAAATGACCAGAGGGGAGGTGACCCTAGAGTAGGGATGTACGAAAGTCACTTACCTGGTCTCGCAGCTTGCTTCGCGGTGGGGGGGAGGCACTTCGCTTCTCCCCCCAAAGTTCAGGCCGGGGGGGGAGGCTTCCTGCCTCGCCTGGCCAAAATTCAGGCCGGGGGGGAGGCTTCCCGCCTCATCCGGCCGAAATTCAGGCCGGGGGGAAGCGCCCCATCTCCCTGGCCGCAAACTTCAAAAGAAAAGCCACATGATAGGCTACGTAACGATTTACGTAGCCCATCACGGCTAGATCTGCAAAGTCAGCCGTGATAGGCTACGTTAATCGTCACGTAAAAAGCAAATTGTCACGTAAAAAGCAGGTACACAATAGGAGTGCACGAAAGCCACTTACCTGGTCTCGCAGCTTGCTTCGTGGTGGGGGGAGGCGCTTCGCTGCTCCCCCCGAAGTTCAGGCCGGGGGCGGAGGCTTCCTGCCTCGCCCGGCCAAAATTCAGGCTGGGCGGGAGGCTTCCCGCCTCGCCTGGCCGAAATTCAGGCCGGGGAGGAGGCACCTCGCCTCGCCCGGCCGCGAAATAAAAAGTTAAAAAAAAAACCACCCCCGTGATAGGCTACGTGACGATTAACGTAGCCTATCATGGCTAGATCTCCAAAGTCAGCCGTGATAGGCTACGTTAATCGTCACGTAGCCTATCACGGGTGACTTTTTTTAAAAAAAAGCACGTACGCAAATGACGGCCCCCATAGGGAGCCGCCATTCGCGTTCCTTATTTGGCCGCTGTAGTCTACGTAAATCTTTACGTAGACTACAGCGACCAAATAAGGAACGTGAATGGCGGATCCCTATGGGGGCCGCCATTAGCCAAACGCATTTTTTCTTTTTTTTTAAAGTCACCCGTGATAGGCTACGTGACGATTTACGTAGCCTATCATGGCTGACTTTGCAAATCTAGCCGTGATAGGCTACGTTAATTGTCACGTAGCCTATCACGGGGGCGTGTTTGTTTTTTTTACTTTTATTGGGATGGCGGCGAAGACCTGACGAACCGCCGCCGGGACCCACCGCCGGGAGGGACATTCGGGAAAGGTAAGTCCCATCCCAGGGGGGGGTGCGGGGGGTGGGGGGTGCGGAGAATTTCTCCCCAAAACTACTTCGGGGGGCCGAACACGTTGGCACTCGGCCCCCCGAAGTTTCGGGGAGAAATTCTCCCCCATCCCTAGTACACAAATGGTGGCCCCCATAGGGAGCCGCCATTCGCGTTCCTTATTTGGTCCCTGTAGTCTACGTAAAGATTTATGTAGACTACGGCGAAAATAAGGGCAACGCTATTTGTGTTGCCCTTATTTTCGCCGTAGTCTACGTAAATCTTTACGTAGACTACAGGGACCAAATAAGGAACGCGAATGGCGGCTCCCTATGGGGGCCGCCATTAGCGTAAGCTCTTTTTTTTTTTAAAGTCACCCATGATAGGCTACGTGACAATTAACGTAGCCTATCATGGCTGACTTTGCAAATCTAGCCGTGATAGGCTACGTTAATTGTTACGTAGCCTATCACGGGGGCGTTTTTTGCTCTTTTTTTACTTTTCTTGTAATGGCGGCGGTGGCAGATGAAGACCTGCTGAACCGCCGCCGGGACCTGCCGCCGGGAGCGACATTCGTAAAAGGTAAGTCCCACCCCGGGGGGGGGCGGAGAATTTCTCCCTGAACCTTCGGAGGACCGAATGCATTGGCACTTGCCCCCCCGAAGTTTTGGGGAGAAATTCTCCCCCATCCCTACCCTAGAGTTAATCATAAATGGTGCGCATTACCTCATGCAAGATGAAATGTTGTGGAACTAATTGGAAACAGTGACCACAAATCAAATTCAAATATAAGTGGCAAAGTGCTAAGGAAGTTGAACATAGTCAGATTTTATTTTGTGCAAAATTATGAATTTGTGCAAAATTCTGAAAGGTTAGAAGAACAGTCCACAACTCTGCAGAACAGGGGAAAAGCTGGTCCACTGCCGAATCCATGGGTTGGATTCATAAAAATCCAGGGATGGCAGAGAATTCCGCCACAGATCTCGCTGAGGCCGAATGCCAGTGCATTCACCCCCCCGAAATCTGTGGTGAAACGGCCTGCCCCCACGTGGATCCCCCCCAGGACGGGACTTACCTGGGGTGGATCTTCCGGGCAGTGGAGGCTCTGGCGGCGGCTTCGGGGGTGGCAGCTGCGGCGGATGGTCTTCCACACAGCTGCCGCTGCCGCCATTTCCAGTTTTTTTTGTTTTTTTGTTTAACAGAGACGTGATAGGCTACGTAAGTTTTTACATAGCCTAAAATGTCTGGGTAAAAAAAGAAAGGAAAAAGGCCTTTATTTTTTATCCAGACGTTTTAGGCTACATAAAAACTTATGTAGCCTAAAATGACTGGGTAAAAAAAAAAATAAAAGGAGTACACAAATGGCGGCAGCTACGGCCGCCACAATTTGCGTTCCTTATTTTGGGCCATCTTAGTCTACGTAAATAATTACGTAGACTGTGAAAATAAGGGGAACGCAAATAGCGTCCACTATACTATTTGTGTTCCCCTTATTTTTACCATTTGAGTCTACGTAAAAATTTATGTAGATTAAGAAGGCAAAAACAAGGCACGCAAATGGCAGCGGCCATAGCCTCCGCCATTTGCATACGCATTCCCCCCCCAGAGCCCTCCGCAGCTGGAAATCCGGCTGCGGACGGCTCTGGCCTGGCTGGGCCTGGCCGGCTGCTCTGCAGAGCTGCCACGGAGCACAGCCAGCCGCGGAGGATTCCGGGGGGAGGAACAGATCGCCTCCCCCACCGTCCAGGATTCCAGGGGGAGGGATGGAACGCCTCCCCCCCTCCACAATCAACATAATCTGTGAAAGGTAAGTGACTTTCGTACATCCCTATAAAACTCTACGGATGTCAGAGAATTCTGCCACGGATCTCGGTGAGGCCGAATGCCAGTGTATACTGCCCCCTGAACTCTATGGCGGAACGGCCTGCCCCCCCTGTCCCTCCATGGATCCCCCCTGGGATGAGACTTACCTGGGGCGGATCTTCTGGGCAGTGGCAGCTCCGGCAGCGGCTTTGACGGCGGCGGCGGCGGCTGGTCTTCCGACTGGCTGCCGCTGCCGCCATTTGCAGTCTTGTAAAAAACAAACAAAAAAAATGACGTGATAGGCTACGTAAAGATTTACATAGCCTATCATGGCTGAGTTTAAAAAAACAAAAAAGGAAAAAAAACGACGTGATAGGCTACATAAAGATTTACATCGCCTATCATGGCTGGGTTTAAAAAAAAGCCCAAAAAAACGCTTACGCAAATGGCGGTGGCTACAGCGGCCACCATTTGCATTCCTTATTTTTGGCCATCTTAGTCTACGTAAATATTTACGTAGACTATGACAATGAAAATAAAGGGGAACGCAAATAGCGAGGCGGGCGCTATTTGCGTCCCTTTTTGATTTGCCGTTTTAGCCTATGTAAATATTTACGTAGGCTAAAACGGTGAATCAAAAAGGGACCCAAATAGCACCCACTACGCTATTCGCATTCCCCTTTATTTTCACTGTCATAGTCTATGTAAATATTTACATAGATTAAGACAGCCAGAAATAAGGAACGCAAATGGCAGCAGCCGTAGCCACCGCCATTTGCATACGCAGTTTTTTTTTCTTCCCAGAGCCCTCCGCGGCCGGAAATCCGGCTGTGGATGGCTCTGGCCTGGTTGGGCCTGGCTGGCTTCTCCCCGGAGCGGCTGCGGAGCACAGCCGGCCATGGAGGATTCCGGGGGGAGGGACGGAATGCCTCCCCCCCACCATCAACATAATCCGCAGAAAGGTAAGTGACTTTCGTACATCCCTATTAAAATCTGAACTCATTTGTTTCTTTTGCAGATTTCTCCAACATCCCTAATAATAAAAATAACAATATTTAAATGCATCAGAAGCAGGAAACTGGGTGGTCCATTGGATGACAAACCAGTTAAATTTGTGCTAAAGAGAATAAGGATATTGCAGAGAATGTATTATTTGCCATCTGTCTTCACTGCAGAAGAGGTAAGGCAGTTACCCATGGCTGAACTGACTTTTTAAGGAAGGGAGACTGAAGAACTGAGGCAAATAGTGATAACAAGAGATGAAATGTTAGGTCTTATCAACAAATTAAAAATTAACAAATCACTGGGTCCAGATGGTATCCATCTGAGATTTCTTGAAGAACTCAAATGTGAAATTGCTGATCTCCCAACAAAAATATGTAGCTCATCCCTAACATTGGCCTCCATGCCTGAGGACTGGGAAGTGGACAATGTAACACCATTTAAAAAAATGCGATCAGAGGAGGGGAGATGCAGGAACAATTTGTCTTTCTATAATTTAAAAGATGGCATAAAATGTAAGAAGAGCGTAGATTACGTAGACTAAAAAAAGATTATGTAGACTACGGCGAAAATAAGGGCAACGCTATTTGCGTTGCCCTTATTTTCACCGTAGTCTACGTAAAGATTTTCGTAGACTACAGCGACCAAATAAGGAACGTGAATGGCGGCTCCCTATGGGGGCCGCCATTTGCGTACGCGCTTTTTTTAAAAAAGTCACCCGTGATAGGCTACGTGACGATTAACGTCACCCCTAGTTTTCAATAGCATTTTCAGTTCTGTGTAATGTTTGTTGCGATCAAGATGTATGTACTTAATTACATTTCAGTACATTAAATGAAGTACCCTTTGGGAAAAAAGAAAACGGAAAACTTTGGCAGTAGAACAAAGCAGGCCTGAAGAATAAAGATGGTGGGGAAAGTAGTATTTGTAGAACATAAATGTAGATGTCGAACATCAAGGCTAAAATTGCAGAGGGAGAGGGAATACCTTTTTCTCAGAATTAGATTATATTTATTTTCCTTTCCTCTGCCAAAAACAACTCTAATGAAAAAGTTCCTTAGAAACAATCAAACAAAAAGTAAGTAGACAGGTGCTAAACACATCCATTATTACAAGTCAGTGTACTGTAAACATCCAGCAGAGCACTCATCACTAGTGCTGCAAATCCAATGCTGGAAAACATTTATTGTATCCCAGATTTAAAATTGATGAAATGCATATACAAATGGGAAGCCTCTCAAAAAGCAGCCGGTGAAATGTTCCTGGCTTATCTTTTCATGCTGACCTAAAGCTTTTTGTTGCAATGGGTGCAAGAAGGTGACAGCAGAGGCATATCTGTAGGGATGGTGGAGAATTCCACCATGGATCTCAGTGAGGCCGAATGCCAGTGCATTCAGCCCCCCTAAATCCATTGCGGAACGAAGCCCCCCGGGCCAACCACCCCGCGAAAGTCGCACAAAATGGAGCACCTACCTGGTGCCATTCATGCTGCTTTGCAAATGGTGGCCGCATCTGTGGCTGCCATTCGCTTCATGATTTTTGCCGTGATAGGCTACGTAAATACTTATGTAGCCTATCACGACTAACGCAGGGATGCCATTTGCGTCCCTTTTTTTTTGCCGTGATAGGCTACGTAAATATTTACGTAGCCTATCACAGGAAAAAAAAGGGAATGTAAATGACGGCCCCTATAGCTGCCACCATTTGCATTCCCTTTTTTTCACCGTGATAGGCTACGTAAATATTTATGTAGCCTATCACGGTGGAAAAAAAGGGATGCAAATGGCGGCAGCTATGGTGGCTGCCATTTGCGTCCCTGCACAGCCCAGCAGTGGCCAGATGTCTCTGCAGGCGCCCCCGGCCAGCTGGCGGCTCCGTGGAGTCGCCGGCCGGCGAGGATTTCGGGGGGAGGGACGGAGCGCCTCCCCCCCACCGTAGATGTCACGAAAAAAAACAGGTGAGTTGTTTCGTACATCCCTACATAACTGGGCAGCTGAACCTGGGGAATGAATAGAATGATTGTATCTTATTGAAAATATCTACTGTACTGTATGGTAAAACTTCAGAAATGAACTTTTCAGGAGTGCTGTTCACTCATACAACCTAAATCAATGCTCCCAAATGGGAAACACTTGTCATTAAGGAGCATCCTATTGTGCCTCTGCATTCATGGGCTTTCGTACTTCTAAAATTGAAGCAAAATTTGCAAAAGTGCTTGTTTCTGAAACCAGGCAGGTCAGCAGAGCCAGCAGAAGGGTGCTCCGCTGACCTGTACCAATCCAGAAACAGGTGTTTCTGCTTGTTTCCAGGGTTAGTTTTAGAAGTGTGAAAGCCCCATTGTGCTAGTGGTCACTCCTGCGACCACAATGGAACCAGTGGAAGCAGAGCAGCCCCGTTGGTTACTGCCTACAGAGACCTCCAGTGACACATACTATCCTTCTTCTCCTGCTTCTATGAACACCCTACCTTTTGTTGCTTCAGTATAGGGAGGTTTAGACAGACCCTCTCATATGTTAAAAACGTGTGTACAGCCAACAGGAGCATGGCGGCATGCATGTTAGGAGGGGGGCTAGTCCATGCAGCACCACAATTCCCTCACACGTGATTTTAATGCGGGGGGGGGAGGTCATCAGGATCCCACTAGGAGCATTGGGGCAGAATCCTATGGGGATAGTTGGCTGCCTCTGAACATAGAGGGAGCCAACTATTCAATGCAGTGCAGGCAGAGCGCAGGCGGGATTGGCTCCTCTGAGCTTCAGCCACCCTGCATTTGTGGTTAGACAGAAGATTTTGGCTTTCTAACCGGGGAGCTTTGGAGCAAGGGTGGGGTAGAGGCCGGCCAGTGCATAGGAAGTGTTGTAACATTGCTTCTGCAGTCTGGTCCCCTCCCTGTCCCCGGGAACACCCCCTTTTTGGCTATTCCACACTGCTTTTCCAAGTGCAGAGCCAGGGACAAATTCTAACTCTTATGAGGTGGGGGGTGGGCAAGGAGGCAGATTTCTGGGAATCGGGAAATCCTATGTAGGGATGTATGAAAGTCACATACCTTTCTGTGGATTATGTTCATGGGGGGGAGATGTTCCGTCCCTCCCCTCGGAATCCTCGATGGGGGGGGAGGCAATCCGATCCTCCCCCCCCGGAATCCTTGACGGCTGGCTGTGCTCCGTGGCGGCTCCACGGAGCAGCCGGCCAGGCCCAGGCCAGAGCCGTCCACAGATGGATTTCCAGCCGGGGAGGGCTCTGGGTAAAAACAAAAAACAAAAAAAAATGTGTATGCAAATGGCGGCGGCTACGGCCGCCTCCATTTGTGTTCCTTATTTTTGGCCGTCTAGTCTACGTAAATATTTACGTAGCCTATTTTAGCGAAAATAAAGGGGCCCACTACACTATTTGCGTCCCTTTTTGATTCACCGTTTTAGCCTACGTAAATATTTACGTAGGCTAAAATGGCAAATCAAAAAGGGACGCAAATAGCGCCTACTACGCTATTTGCGTTCCTCTTTATTTTCGCTGTAATAGTCTACATAAATATTTACATAGACTAAGAAGGCGAAAAATAAGGAACGCAAATGGCGGCGGCCGTAGCCGCTGCCATTTGCATACACATTTTTTTTGTTTTTTTCCAGAGCCCTCCCCGCCACACAATCCACCGCCCTCCCCGCCACACAGAGCCACACAAATAGCCGCTGCCATTTGCGTACGTGGTGTTTGTTTTTTTTTACCAGGTTGTGTGATAGGCTACGTAAGTCTTTACGTAGCCTATCATGTTGATTTTTTTTTTTTTTTACAGAGACAAGACTGCAAATGCCGGCGGTGACAGCCGGTCAGAAGACCAGCCGCTGCCGCCAAAGCTGCCGCTGGAGCCCCTGCTGCCTGGAACATCTGCCCCAGGTAAGTCTCGTCCTGGGGGGGATCCACGGGGGTGGTGTGGGGGTGGTGGAGGGTGGCAGGCCATTCTGCCACAGATTTCGGGGGGCCGAATGCACTGGCATTCAGCCTCACCGAGATCCGTGGCAGAATTCTCTGACATCCCTAATCCTATGGCCATCTAGCTGCTGTCTAGTGGCCATAGCATTGCACCCTTAATCTCTTCTCACTGTTTTTGACCCTCAGAAGGAATCTCTTGGAATGAAGTTCCCAGTTGTAAACAGTTTACAACAGTTACTGTTGTAAAAAGTGAAGTCCTGAGTCGGTGATGCTTAAACTGGATAGACAATGCTTGTTATCAGGCAAATTAATATATATATATATATAAATAAATAATTCATCTGTGCATTTTTAGGTGAGGAAAGTTGTAATGCAAGCATGTGAAGCTTTTTCCTGGAGCAAACACTGATAAACACAATCTTTCTTAGAATGGTTCCTTCTGCACTCTAGCACATTTCTACTAAAATTGTTAATGAAAAAATCGGCACCAGTTAGCCAATGCAACCCCATAAACATTTCAGTGCAGACTGTTACAAGTACAACACACTATACATAGGCCTGCTTTTGAAAAGTGTTTCCAAACTGTAGCTGGTGCAAAACACTTGCAGACTGAGACCTGTTTATGTACAGTTATTCTGATTCTATTCAGTCTTCTTTAGCTCTTGATTGACTGCCGCCGTTCCTCCTAATTTTCTCCCTCTTTTGTGTTGTTTATGGTTCTATTTGCTATTGTTCAATGATTTATTTTATTGACTTCTTCATTTTACTGGGTTTGTATTGTGTTTGTATGCTTCCCCTGCCCTGTACACCAGATAGAATGCCACTTTGAATGCACTTTGAATCAGCCTATAATTTTAATATAATTAAATAAATAAATAAATAAATAATAAAAGAGGTGTGGAATGCAGTACTTCCCATTTTCCTCTCCTCAAACATTCAGTACAGTTGCATCAGAGCACAGGAGTTGAATTTAATTTGGAAGACTTTTAAGCAGTCTTCTGTGCGACAGCCTTAAATGTGTGTGAACATGTGAGGCATGCCAAGAAGAAGGGATCTAGAAAAGTCAGCAGCCACTCAGAACAGGAGCTGTAGCTCAGGCAGGGACCATAAGTCAGTAGCAGAGCACATGCTTTGCCTGCAGGAGGTCCCGGGTTCAGTCTCTGGTGTCTCCCGGAAGGCCTAGAAAATTCCCTGCCTGAAACCCTGGAGAGTCACTGCCAGTCGGTGTCAACAGTACTGGGTTAGATGGAACAGTGTAAGGCAGCTCCCTGTGTTCATCCTCTTCAAATTTTAAGAATCTACATAGATCACCAAACTGCAAAGTATCTACCGAACATCACTTTTCCACAGTTGAGAAAAGCCTTCACAGAACTTAGGTTCCTTCCAGCAGATGCCACCTGTTTATTTGGAAGGCAGCCACCATCACATTCCTTTAAGGCATAGATTATGTAACTGTGGAGGTGGCTGCATGGACGATGTAGCCCATTATTTATTATTATGTCCATTAGATCATTCCCCCAGAACAACGTTTCTATCTTATTATGTGTCTCAATATACTGGGTGGTCAACAAATGATATAGTGGCGTACTTACTCTAGATGTGTATAGGGATGTACAAATTACTTACCTGCCATTCTGGCTGGGGGGATCCATGGGGGAGGAAGGGATCTGTCCCTCCCCCCAAAATCCTCACCGGCCGGCTCCACTCCACTTCCGTGGAGCCACCAGCCAGCTGCGAAACCCCAGCGATATGGCCACCATTGCTGTATCGCTGGCTGGACTGAAGTACTGTGGACGCAAATGGCATCTGGCGTAGTGGATGTCATTTGCTTCCCTGCTCTTTGACGTGATAGGCTACATAAATCTTTACGTAGCCTATCGCATGAAGGAACAGGGGCTTACATATGCCATTTGCAAAAGATTTATGTAGCCTACCACGTCAAAGAGCAGGGATGCAAATGGTGTAGCGGACGCCATTTGCGTCTGCAGTCCATCAGTCCAACCAGCAATACAGCAATGGCAGCCATATCGCTGGGGCTTTGGAGCCAGTGGCAGGCATGATCTGGCCAGCGAGGACTTTGCGGGGAGGCAGAGGTAAGAGATCTGATCCTCCACAGATCTCAGGGGAAGCTTCCGAGTTCGGGAGCTTCCTAGAGGCAGGGGCGCAATTGAATCCAGCCTCATTGGGGTCTGTGGAGGATTTCTCCAACATCCCTAGATGTGTATGAATATATATCTTATCATGTTGCATTAAAGTAATTACTGAAAGTTGTTATGAAGGATATATTTTAGTTATGGCTGTTGCATTAAATGAATTTTGTTGTTCAGTCGTTCAGTCATGCCCGACTCTTCGTGACCCCATGGACCAGGAAGCCAATTACTCACATTTTATGTTTCTGTTAAGATATTTTTACTTCTCTATTGTTTGCATTGGCCTGTGGATATAAGCAATAACCATTTTTTGTACAACAAAGTTGAAGAATCAGTCATCATTGATTACTTAGGTTGTTTCACTTTAACAACTGCCTTCACTGTAACAGCTTCTGAGATATTGCCCTCTAAGTCTCTGATCCTCCCATGAAAAATGAGTGTTGACTTCTTTGGCCTTTCCCTTACATTGATACTATTGTTGCTTAAGATGCCCATGTGCCATTTATTAGACAGGTTGATCAGGGGTGCGATCCTACTGATTGCGCCCTTGCCACTAGGAAGCTCCCTAACTCAGAGGCTTCCGAGTTTCCTATGCCCTGGCAGGCTGAAGCCAGCAGGGCAGGAGGAACGGCAGTGGCAATCTTTGCCTCCCCATCCACTGATCTCCTGAATTTTTGCTAGACAGGCTTTTCAGCTGGTCTAGTGAAGGTGCTTCAGAAGGGGAGGGAAGGAGTCTGGAGGAGGCTCAGGTAGGGATGCTGGAGAATTCTGCCACAGACTCAAATGAGGCCAGATTCCAAAGAATCTGACCTCTGGAGTCTGCAGTGGAGCAGTTGCACTTACCTCTGGGTCCAGAGGAGTTCCCATGGGGAGGCTCTCCAGCTCCCTATAAGACGCGATACGCTAATGGCAGCTGACATTAGCTTATCGCAGGACAGTTACAGCCATAAATGGCATATTGTATGCCATTTGCGACCGTAAAGCACTTACTTTGACCTAATACAGCTATAAACAGCTGCAACTTAGATCAAAGTCAGTGCTTTACGGCTGCAAATGGCATACAATATGCCATTCATGGCTGTATTTTTCCTGTGATAGGCTAATGGCAGTCTCCATTAGTGTATCACACCTTATAGGGAACCAGAGAACCGCTCCGCCAACTCCAGCAGATGCGGCTGGGCTCCAGAGGATTCTGTGGGGACCTGAGCAGCCTAAATTGCCCTTCCACAGATCCTGCCGGACTGGACAGTGTGGGGTTCATACAGCCGAAGGCTCAGGATAAGTTGCATCCTGGCCTCTCTGGTCTCCTCTCCTCCCTGCACACAGGAGGCCCCCTTTCTTGAGGCTCTGACCTCAGAAAGGCAGCCAGTGTGGTTCTCTCCATGCGAATTGCAAGGGGGAGAGGTCTGGGGTTGGATTTCTGACTCCCCTTCCAAATTTGCAGCACTGTCTCTGACCTTGGAGGGTTTTTACTAGCCATCCTATCGCCCCTGGAACTGATTCTAACTTTTCCTAAATGTAGATAGGGATGGGCTAAGTTGGGCTTAGTCAGGGGGGAAATTCCATGGTAACGGCTGCCCCACTGGAAAGAGCCTGTTCCATGTGCTGGAGTAAGCCCACCTTAGTTCATACCTATTTGCATTTAGGAAAAGTCATAATAAAGATGCTTTTATTCCATAGAATCATAGAAGAGTAGGGTTGGAAGGAGCTTACAACAAGACAATCGAGTCCAACCCCCTGCTCAATGCAGGAATCCAAGTCAGAGCATCCTTGATTTTAATAAACTCAGAACAATGAACAGTAAGGACCCATGGCAAGTGATGCTAATGAGAAAAGGAGTCCAAGATGGGTGGGAGCTTTTAAAAAAGGAAATTCTCAAGGCACAATCACAAACAATTCCAACAAGAAGAAAAGGTGGAAGACAACAGAAGAAGCCAATGTGGCTTCACAAAAAGCTTAGGGATGACCTGAAAACAAAAAAGGACACATATAGGAAATGGAAAGGCCAAGTAACAAAGGAAGAGTACAGGCAGATAGCACAGAATTGCAGGGATGGCGTCAGGAAGGCTAAAGCTGAGAATGAGATGAGGTTAGCAAGGGATGCTAAAAACAACAAAAAGGCTTTCTTCAGCTACGTGCATAGTAAAAGGCAGAGGAAAGAAATGGTGGTTCAGCTATTAAATAAGGATGGCAAAATGATAACAGATGACAAAGAAAAGGCAGAGGTGCTCAATTCCTACTTTGGCTCATTCTTCTCCCAAAAGAGGGTCTATGATCCCACTGGCAAAGGCGAAGTACAGGCTGAAGGGGCAGGATTGCAGCTTGAGATCGATAGGCATATGGTCAAGGAACACCTAATGACTTTGAATGAGTTCAAATCTCCAGGGCCAGATGAAATGCATCCTAGAGTAATAAAGGAACTGGCAGAAGAACTCCCAGAACCGCTGTCTATTCTCTTTGAGAAATCATGGAGGACGGGGGAAGTGCCAGATGACTGGAGGAGGGCTAACGTTGTCCCTATCTTCAAAAAGGGTAAAAAGGAGGAACCTGGAAACTACAGACCAGTCAGTCTGACATCAATCCCTGGGAAAATTCTGGATCAGATGATCAAGCAATCCATCTGGAAGCACCTTGACAACAATGCCGTGATTACTCGAAGCCAACATGGATTTGTCAAAAACAAGTCCTGCCAGACAAATCTGATCTCATTTTTTGATCAAGTCACCTCCCCTGTAGACCGTGGGAATGCTGTAGACATCATATACCTCGACTTCAGCAAAGGTTTTGACAAAGTGCCCCATGATATCCTGATGAGCAAACTAGCTCAAAGTGGGCTAGATGAAACAACGATCTGGTGGATCCACAGTTGGCTACAGAATCAGACTCAAAGAGTGCTTATCAATGGGACCTTCTCAAACTGGGGAGAGGTAATGAGTGGGGTACCACAGGGCTCAGTCCTGGGCCCAGTGGTCTTCAACATTTTTATTAATGACTTGGAGGAGGAGGAGGTGCAGGGAATGCTGATCAAATTTCAGATGACACAAAATTGGGCGGGATAGCTAATACTTTGGAAGACAGAAACAAAATTCAAAGTGATCTGGATAGACTGGAGTGCTGGGCAGAAAACAACAGTTACAAGATGGGCTCAACCACACTACAAGCGAGAAGGATCTTGGAATTGTTGTTGATCACAAGCTGAATATGAGCCAACAATGTGATGTGGCTGTAAAAAAGGCAAATGCTATTTTGGACTGCATTAATAGAAGCATCGCTTCCAAATCCCGGGAATTACTAGTTCCCCTCTACTCAGCACTGATTAGGCCTCATCTGGAGTACTGTGTCCAGTTCTGGGCATCACACTTTAAGAAGGATGCAGACAAACTGGAGAGGGTTCAGAGGAGGGCAACAAAGATGATCAGGGGACTGGAAACAAAGCCCTATGAAGAGAGACTGAAAGAACTGGGCATGTTTAGCCTTGAGAAGAGAAGACTGAGGGGAGATACGATAGCACTGTTCAAGTACTCAAAAGGTTGTCACAGAGAAGAAGGCCAGGATCTCTTCTTGATCATCCCAGAGTGCAGGACACGGAATAATGGGCTCAAGTTACAGGAAGCCAGATTCCGGCTGAACATCAGGAAAAACTTCCTGACTGTAAGAGCAATACGACAATGGAACCAATTACCTGGGGAGATGGTGGGCTCTCCCACACTGGAGGCCTTCAAGATGAGGCTGGACAGCCATTTGTCAGGGATGCTCTGACTTGGATTCCTGCATTGAGCAGCGGGTTGGACTCGATGGCCTTGTAGGCCCCTTCCAACCCTACTATTCTATGATTCTATGACAGCTGGCTGTCCAGCCTCCTCTTGAATGCCTCCAGTGTGGGATTGCCTACTACCTCCCTAGGTCATTGGTTCCATTGTCGTATTGCCCTAACAGTCGGGAAGGTTTTCCAGTAGGCTCTTATTCCAGTAGTGATTTATGTTTCTCTGGATGTATCCAGAAATCCCCCATTTTCTATGGCAAAGTATAGTTTAAAATGTGTGATACGCCAATGAGTCTAACAGTGCAATCCTATAGGTATCTACTCAGAAGTAAGTACCACTGAGTTCAGCAGGGCTTGGTCCCCAGTAAACGAGAGTATAGGGTTGCAGCCTAAATCCTCTTTACTAAAAAATAATTTGAATGTCATCAGTAACGCATTGAAATTTGTTGTCACTGTTCAAATTTGGAAATGGCAACGTACAGATGAACAAAACTTCCATCTGTTATATTAATCATTTATTTTCTATTTGCAAAATTCCACCATAATCCTGAAGCCTAGAAGCACACAGCTTTTCCATAAATACATTTTAAAAAGAGAGAGATTAGGCTGTTATGGTATAGATTTTTCCTTTTCCACAGAGAAGACAATAAAATGCCTATGATATTATTATCTTTAGGGTAATACATGGTACTAAATTTAGTACATGGTACTAAATTCCATGTAGAACAATAGCTGCTATGTCCAAATTATGTTAGAATACAGGTGTTGCATCAGGAGGAAAAAGAATCTAGTTTGCCTTTAAAAAAACAAAACAAAAAACAACCCCCCCCCAAAAAAAAAACTAGGATTACAGGGTTTTTTGTTTTTTGGGCTCCCTTTCATTAGGAATGTTGAATTTAATACATTAAACAGCCATTTTAATGTGCTTTGTACCATATTGATTTCCTATGTAGCATTAGCTTCAACTCTGTCAAGACTGTTTATTCCTTCTATTTGTACCATTCATCTTCGGGTACACTTCTTATACCTAATGCTACCATTATGCTTAACTGTATTTCCATGTCTGCACACTTTTCTGCTGTGCACCTTTTTGGGGAGAAAAATATAGGCCTGTGTACCATTTCAGCCCAAAGCCTGAGTTCTGAGCCAAAGCAAGCCGCTTTGGGCTGCTTCAGACCACTTCCAAGGTGAGGCAGGGGGGGCACAAAGCAGCACAACATGGGTAGGGTCACTCCGAAGTGCTTTGTCAGTGCTTCAGAATGATTTGGAAGCCTAGCTGCACTGCCACCACCACCGCCCAGCCCCCAGCTCCTTACCTGGGCCCTCAGGACACACACTGGCAGCCATCTTCCTGTTCTAGGGAGTCTCCATTGTTAAAATGGTGTCTCCCTATATTTCTGGAAATAGATCCTGTGCAAATGGTGCAGGATCTATTTCTGGAAATACAGGAGTGACCATTTTAAAAATGGTGACTCCCTGGAACAGGAAGATGGCTGCTGGCGCACATCCTGAGGGCCCAGTTAAGGAGCTGGGGGCTCATGTGGTGTGGGGGGAGGGCAAATGAGATTCAACCATCCAAATCCCACTTCAGCTCTGGAGGATGAGGTGGGTCGGGGTGTGTGAATCAGCCCAAAACCAATTGGGCTCATCTCGGAAGCCCTGAAGTAGCCTTCGAGGTGGATCGGGGGGTCCCTGCACAGCCCTTGAAAAATATATAAAAAAAGGGTATGCTCTAATTATACCACAAGCACAGGACCACATACAGAAGTGAGCCATACAGCTTCATAGAGTCCTGTTACCTCCTCCCCTATCTACATGTTTTGGAGCAGAAGTAACTTGAAACAGAACAGAGATTTTTGGTTCTATTAGATACTATATGGGGAATTTTGTCTATAGGCTCCTATGAATTGTCCCTTCATGTACTGTTGGCATATAATAACTGAAGGCACAATCCATGGGATATATGACCTGTATGAGTCTCATGGAAAAAACAGGATTTATACAACAGTATTGGGGGGGGGGGGAAGTCTCAGTGGGTTTTACCTGGTATACAGGTCAAACACAGCATCAACACCCCTAATTCTGTATTCTCAGGTATCTTTGCTCAGTTTTGTCAAGCAACAGTATAATCCACCTTTTCTCACAATAACCTTGAAACCATAGGACATCATTTCTTGCATAGTTTTCCATTATGTTACTAGGGGAGAACGGAAAATGCTGCCTGCTAAACTCTATAACACTAAGGTACAACACCTTTTTCTTTTCACTGTTGGATTCCCATTGTAGTGTGGATTATGTGTAGTTGAGAATTTTTTTTTCAACTTTCTGTATTAACTTTAAGAAGAATTCCATTTCTTGCTGAATCCCTTTTCTTTCAATTACTTATATGAACTTTCACCAGGAACTAATTTGTCCACCTCTTTAAGATAGATATATTGTGTTGTACCTTCGAAGATCTTTAAAGGTAATTATTCTCATTCAGTTATTAAGTTGCAATGTATATTGGGAATTATTCCCTCTTTCTCTGAACTTTGGCAGTCTTTTATATACCTAAAGTTAAACATGGGCAAATTTAAAAGAAACCACGCTGAAAATCAAGTAGTGTGTTTGCGTCTTCCTGACTTGCTTCACTCTCTTCAGCAGCAGGACCATTTGAACTGAGAGCTATTGCTGTCACTGAGACAGCAAGGTGAGGAGGGATGCCACTGCTGGAGAGGAATGAAAGGGGAAGAGCATCTTCCCTCTCAGAATGTTGTTAAGGGGAGCACCTAAGGCATGGGAATGCAACTTAGGTTCAACTTAGAGCTTTTCTGCACAAGGCTGTTAATCCGCTGCATCAACTTCTGGTTTTGTCACAGACCTGAGCTCTACACAAAGAGCTTTCCCTTTCATGCTTTTGTGCTGCATAACCTCTAGGTGGCATTGTACAACAGTAGAATAACACAATTACACAAGTAAGAAAATACATTTTCTTTTGCTTTCACAAATAATACTCCATTTCCCCCCTCTGGAAAAAAAGTTGGGAAAGTGCTCTTCAAAAACAGAAGCAAAACTGGAGGGTCACAACATTGTCTAAAGAGAACCCATAAACAACCATGAGTATGGAATGACAAGTGTACAATAAATGGCTTATGCAGAAAAGCTTGCAACTTAGATTCCCTGTCCAGCCTGCAACTTTCTGCAATAGACCTAAATGGACTCAATTCACTTCAATGTAAAATAAACAAATAAATAAAACACATGTTTCAAGGACACTGCTGGGATAGGAATAAAATGTTCACCTGAGTCTGAGATCACCATTGTCATGGGCTGCGTGAGACAGACCTCCATCAACCCACCTGAAAGGTGATGCAGAGATAAGGACAATGGAAGCCATTTCCTGCTTTGCTTTTAGAGGTGCTTTTTGGAATGCAGACAAATTTACAGACAAAATCTGTGTCACCTTTCTTCTGTGGCAGGGACCCCATAAGAAGGGTACATAAAGTTGTATTGCTGTCAGAGCTTGGCTACCTGGTTCCTCAGGCAATTCAATATGAGAGGCTTTTTTTGCATTCAGGCTTTTATTTCCATATATCAGGTTACACAGTTACACATTCCAAAGACTTGTGGAATAGCTTGCAGCACTTAAACTCTGAACCACTAGCAATTAGCTTCTTCACAGCAGAGGCCCCTCAATTTGACTCCAGGGAGACAAACTTAAACTAATCCTTTCAGCATTGTAGTTCCCAGCAAGAGCTTAACATACAACTCTGTACCAAATTATCATAAACAGGAGTTCATAGAGTGACGAAGATAATTCAGACCTGGCAGATTTCCAAGCATAAAAGATGTTGATTTCCACAAGGTCTCGTCAGCTAGGGCCTCCTTTAAATACCACGGTAGGCCTAGTCAATGCCCCTCTTCTGGCCACCATTCCCGTGTAGCCTGTAAATGCAGGGAATGCCACAGGGGCTGTCGCTGTTCCTTCCTCTTGATTTGACATTTCACCTGGTCGACATACTGATCCCTGCCGTCCTCAGAATCTTCTTGTTCTTCAGTTCCCACTGTCTTGGCCTCTAAATCATGGGTGTGACATGAAGCCTCATCTTGCAGCCTGGCCAGATCTGAAGTTACATTCGCTGTTGTCATGGTATCCATTGCAGAGTAAGGCTGAACCAGGTTCCCAGGCCTTGGGATTTCCACTACAATACTGGAGCCTAAATCATCCCTCTCTGATTCAGAATCCAGACTCCTCAGTATTAAGGCCCTCTGTGATGCTTGGGCCAGTCCCCACAATTGCACACCCCTAGAGTCCCCTTTGATATCCCTGACTTGCATTTTCCTCTATTCCCAGCACTATGGTCATTTTGTTAGTCTCCAGAATGATAACTCCCCTTCATGGATCACTGCCTTGTTGTGGCGAAGGGGCTTGCGTAACTCAGTGAAGCCATAAGCTATGCCGTGCAGGGCCACCCAAGACAGACAGGTCATGGCAGAGAGTTCTGACAAAATGTGGAGAAGGAAATGGCAACCCACTCCAGTATCCTTGCCAAGAAAACCCCATGGAACGTATCACAAGGCTAAAAGATATGACACCGGAAGATGAGACCCTCAGGTCAGAAGGTGTCCAATATACTACTGGAGAAGAGCAGAGGGAATTTCCAAGTAGCGCCAGAAAGAGTGAAGTGGCTGGGCCAAAGCTGAAAGGACACTCAGCTGTGGATGTGTCTGGTGGTGAAAAGAAAATCCGATGCTGTAAAGAACAATATTGTTTAGGAACCTGGAATGTCAGATCAATGAATCAAGGTAAGCTAGAGGTGGTCAAACTAGGGATGGCGGAGAATTTCTCCCCGAAACTTCGGGGGGCCGAGCGCCAACGTGTTCGGCCCCCCGAACAAGTTTCGGGGAGAAATCCTCCACCCCCCCGCCCCCCGCCCCCCCCCCGGGACGGGACTTACCTTCCCTGAATGTCCCTCCCGGTGGCGGGTCCGGCTGGCGGTTCGTCCGGTGTTTGAGCAGGGCGGGAGCGGCAGCCGGTCTTTCGACCGGCTGCCTCCCCCGCCATTGCAATGAAAGAAAAAAAAAAAACACGTCCCCTGATAGGCTACGTGACAATTCACGTAGCCTATCATGGCAAGATTTGCAAAGTCAGCCGTGATAGGCTACGTGAATCGTCACGTAGCCTATCACGGGTGACTTTAAAAAAAAAAAAAAGTGTGTACGGATAATGGCGTCCCCCATAGGGAGCCGCCATTCCCCTGCCTTATTTGGTCGCTGTAGTCTACGTCAATGTTTACGTAGACTACGGCGAAAATAAGGGCAACGCTATTTGCGTTGCCCTTATTTTTGCCGTAGTCTACGTAAACATTGACGTAGACTACAGCGACTAAATAAGGAATGCGAATGGCGGCTCCCTATGGGGGCCGCCATTCGCGTACGCGCTTTTTTTTTTTTTTTTAAAGTCACCCGTGATAGGCTACGTGATGATTCACATAGCCTATCACGGCTGACTTTCCAGATCTAGCCGTGATAGGCTACGTGAATCGTCACGTAGCCTATCAGGGGACGTTGTTTTTTTTTTTTTTTACTTTCGTGTTCGCGGCCGGGCGAGGCGGGAAGCCTCCTCCCCGGCCTGAATTTCGGCCGGGCGAGGCGGGAAGCCTCCCCCCCCCGGCCTGAATTTCGTCCGGGCGAGGCGGGAAGCCTCCCCCCCCGGCCTGAACTTCGCGGGGGGAGCAGCGAAGCGCTCCCCCCCACCGCGAAAAAGCTGCGAGAAAAGGTAACTGTCTTTCGTTCACCCCTAGGTCAAACATGAGATGGCAAGATTGAACATCGATATCTTGGGAATCCGTGAACTAAAATGGACAGGCATTGGCGAATTTAATTCAGGTGACCATCATATCTACTACTGTGGGCAAGAATCCCTTAGAAGAAATGGAGTAGCACTCATAGTCAACAAAAGGGTGGGAAAAGCAGTACTGGGGTACAATCTTAAAAACGATAGAATGATCTCAGTACGAATCCAAGGCAAACCATTCAACATCACAGTAATTCAAGTCTATGCCCCAACCACTGATGCCAAAGAAGCTGAGGTTGATCGGTTCTATGAAGACCTACCACACCTTCTAGAACTAACACCAAAAAAATGTCCTCTTCATCATAGGGGATTGGAATGCTCAATTAGGAAGGCAAGAAATCACTGGGATAACAGGCAGGCATGGCCTTGGTGCACAAAATGAAGCAGGACAAAAGCTAATAGAGTTTTGCCAGGAGAACACGCTGATCATAGCAAACACTCTTTTGCAACAGCACAAGAGGCGACTCTACACATGGACATCACCAGATGGGCAATATCGAAATCAGATTGATTATGTCCTTTGCAGTCAAAGATGGAGAAGCTCTATACAGTCAGTAAAAACAAGACCTGGAGCTGACTGTGGCTCAGATTATGAGCTTCTTGTTGCAAAATTTCAGCTTAAATTGAAGACCGTAGGGAAAACCACTAAACCATTCAGGTATGACCTCAATCATATCCCTTATGAATATACAGTGGAGGTGAGGAACAGATTTCAGGGATTAGACCTGATAGACAGAGTGCCTGAGGAACTATGGACGGAGGTCCGTAACATTGTTCAGGAGGCAGCAACGAAATCCATCCCAAAGAAAAAGAAATGCAAGAAAGCCAAGTGGCTGTCTGATGAGGCTTTACAAGTAGCTGAAGAAAGAATGGAAGCGAAAAGCAAGGGAGAAAGGGGAAGATATATCCAACTGAATGCAGAGTTCCAGAGTATAGCAAGGAGAGACAAGAAGGCCTTCTTAAATGAACAATGCAAGGAAATTGAGGAAAACAACAGAAAGGGAAAGACTAGAGAACTCTTCAAGAAAATTGGAGATCTCATGGGAACGTTTTGTGCAAGGATGGGCATGATAAAGGACAAAGAAGGCAGGGACCTAACAGAAGCAGATGAGATTAAGAAGAAGTGGAAAGAATACACAGAAGAACTATACAGGAAAGATCTTAATGTCCCTGATAGCCATGATAGTGCAGCCACTGAACTTGAGCCGGACATCCTAGAGAGTGAAGTCAAGTGGGCCTTAGGAAGCATTACTAACAACAAAGCTTGTGGAGATGACAGTATTCCAGCTGAGCTATTTAAAATCCTAAAAGATGATGCTGTTAAAGTGCTGCATTCAATATGCCAACAAATTTGGAACACTCAACAATGGCCGCAAGACTGGAAAAGGTCAGTTTACATTCCAATTCCAAAGAAGGGCAACGCCAAAGAGTGTTCAAACTACTGCACAATTGTGCTCATTTCACATGCCAGCAAGGTGATGCTCAAAATCCTACAAGCTAGGCTTCAGCAGTATGCCAACCAAGAACTACTGGAAGTACAAGCGGGGTTTCGAAGAGGCAGAGGAACTAGAGATCAAATCGCCAGCGTTCGCTGGATCATGGAGAAAGCAAGAGAATTCCAGAAAAATGTCTATTTCTGCTTCATTGACTACGCGAAAGCCTTTGATTGTGTGGATCACAACAAACTGTGGCAAATTCTTAAAGTGATGGGAGTACCAGACCACCTTACCTGTCTCCTGAGAAACCTGTACAAGGGTCAAGAAGCAACAGTAAGAACCAGACATGGAACAACCGATTGGTTCCAAATTGGGAAAGGAGTACGACAAGGCTGCATATTGTCACCCTGCTTATTTAACTTATATGCAGAGTACATCATGAGAAACGCCGGGCTGGATGAATCACAGGTCGGAATTGAGATTGCCGGGAGAATTATCAACAACCTCAGATACTCAGACAATACCACCCTAATGGCAGAAAGCGAAGAGGATCTAAAGAGCCTCTTTGTTGAAGGTGAAAGTGGAGAGTGCAAATGCTGGTTTGAAACTCAATATTAAAAAAACTAAGATCATGGCATCTGGCCCCATCACTTCCTGGCATATAGAAGGGGAAGAAATGGAAGCGGTGACAGATTTTACTTTCTTGGGCTCCAAGATCACCGCAGACAGTGACTGTAGCCATGAAATTAAAAGACACTTGCTCCTTGGGAGGAAAGCTATGGCAAACCTAGACAGTATAGCAAGAAGCAGAGACATCACCTTGCCGACAAAGGTCTGTCTAATGTCTAAAGTAGTAATGTATGGCTGTGAGAGCTGGACTATAAGGAAGGCTGAGCGCCGAAGAATTGATGCTTTCGAACTGTGGTGCTGGAGAAGACTCTTACGAGTCCCCTGGACTGCAAGGAGGTCAAACCACTCAATCCTAAAGGAAATCAACCCTGAGTGCTCATTGGAAGGACAGATACTGAAGCTGAAGCTGAAATATTTTGGCCACCTAATGCGAAGAGAAAACTCTCTGGAAAAGACCCTGATGCTGGGAAAGACTGAAGGCAAAAGGAGAACGGGACGACAGAGGATGAGATGGCTAGATAGCATCACGGATGCAATGAATATGAACTTGAGCACACTCCGGGAGAGAGCGGAGGACAGGAAGGCCTGGCGTGCTATGGTCCATGGGGTTACGAAGAGTCGGACACGACTGAACGACTGAACAACAACAAGAATTATAACTCCCATGAGAAGTTTGTTGGAAGACAGGAGAGGGATGTTTGCCACAAGACTGAGTTTCTACTTCACTGAAAATACTTCTGATATTTCATGAGTCTTTTTTAATCACAATTTTTCTTTGCAAAATTGATAAAAGACTATGTCATGCTAAAATGCACTGCAGATATCACTCATAGTACAAAGAATTGATAGAAGGAGCTGCAGCTAGGAGAATAAACCTGACACACTTTAAGTAGATTATCCTGCAAAGAATATATTGTATGCACACAAGAATAAGGCATATAAAGATTATCTGAAGGGAGCTTTATATTCAGGACTACAGGAGCTAAAACGTAGGGCTCAAGAAAATGTAGGTTTGCCTATTTTCCTTAATAGGTTTATCTAGGGTCTTCACAAAAGTTCACTTTTCTGAAATCTAAGCTGGAATTTTCAATATCCAATTAGCTTTGAATATTACATGGGAAGGAAAAGAAAGCCACTAAGTCCTGAGAAGGAAGGCCCCAAAGTCCACCATGACAAGTGAACACCAACATTCATTCTCCTCTGTGATGTCCAATCATGTAGGAAATCTATTGTTACAGGCATAAGAGAGACTCTGCTTGCCTACATTGACAGCACAGTGCCAGCAGATCAAAAGTTTTCCCTCTGCTTTGTTCAGTGCCTTTTTAAAAACTTCATTGTGAAAAGCACTAAAGGAAGCCATAATTCTATTTTTTCTGAATATTTTTGGAAGTGATAAATAATTAAGGTATTGTTTTCTTTTATCACTATCAATATCAAGCCACTTTGATAGCTGCATGCTTACCCAGATTGTTTTTTACGTAGTTGGGCGTTTTAAGTTATGTTTAGAGTTTGTAGAAGTACCCAAGTGAGTTTGACAGCCTTTCTTGCCGTACTTAGGCAAAGCACCGAAGGAACTATGCAAGCTTCCCAATAATCTTTGCCTGCATTAAGTGTTTTGGCCACATCCTTTTGCATATCTTTGTTGAGGCTGGATCAATGCTATGGAAAGGGTGAGAAGCATTTACCAATGAAGCCTCTTATCCCACCCCATATTGAAAATAATACCTAACATACATATTTTCATCTGGGAAACAAAGGGTAAAATTCAACCTAAGTCCTACTTAGAGTAAACTCATTTATTTCAATAGGTCTACGCTAAGTAGGATTTATGTTGGGATTTAGTCAAAATAACAGAATACTGGATTCCAATCCTGCAGTCTAGGTTTGTTTTGGATTTCTTTAAAATCAGGCCATCAAATATTTGATCAGTTTCCATGGTCCTTCTGAAGAGTCTGTCAAATCAAATATCAAATAATAAGCCAGAGTTGAATGTTGTTGATTTGTCCATGTAAAGGGTTGGCAATTTCAGCCAACTCTCTCTTCCATATACAGCCCCTTCATCCCACACCATTCTCAAGGCACTCTCCCAAAGCAGACTGGGGTAGGGGGTGCAGAGGACTGCAGAGGGGGAGTGATGGCCACTAACCTGGACAGTTTGAGTGGTCATGATGCCAGCCAATTTGGATGTTTATAAAAGGGGATTAGACCAATTCATAGAGAAGAAAGTTATCTATCGCTATTAGTCCTGAGTATGACTACAACCAGCTCCTCAGAGAATAAAAACCAGGAAAAGCTTCCTCAGATCAACGGAAGACCTTGATGAATTCAAAAGTAGAATGGACTTATGGAAAGCTACTGGAGGGAACCAACAGAGGAGCTGGCACCCGGTTTCGATGAAAGCTGGGAAGTTTGGAAATCATTGAATAGACTGCGTACGGGTGTAACGAGATCTAGAGACACTCTGAATAAATGGGGTTATCCGGTGATCTCTGCCCTATGAGACTGCGGAGACTTGCAGACAACAACACATATGTATACTTGCCCTTTGTGCCCTGACCAATGTATACATGAGGACCTTATGACAGCGCGACAGAACGCAATTAATGTTGCAAGATTTGTCTAATTTGTATATATTTTAACTTCTACATTTGATATTTTAAATGTTATGTGTTATAGTATGTTTTTTAATTGTGATGCTTCTGACATGAATAAATAAATAGTCATGAGTATCAGAGGCACTATACCTCTGAATATCAGTTGCTGGGGAACACAAGCAGTAGGGGGCTATTGTGGTTATGTCTTGCTTGTGGGCTTCTCATAGGCATCTGGTTAACTGCCAATGTGGACAGAATGCTGGACTAAATAGGCCTTTGGTTTGACCCAGTATGCTTTTAGGAGGAAGGAAAGTTAGGATCCAAGCCAGAGTTTCAACCACCAAGTTAAATGCCCACTCTCAGGCACCATCCATGTGTATGATTGCATTGAGGTGTCCTTCTTCTTCTTCTTCTTCTTCTTCTTCTTCTTCTTCTTCTTCTTCTTCTTCTTCTTTTCTTCGCTAAAACAAAGGCAAGTTCATTTAAAAGCCTTAAATACATAAGAACTGCTTTGCTGTATCAGAATAAAGTTTCATTGGTCGCCTGGTCTCGAACAGTGACCAAAGCTCAAAAGCAACAGAGGATAGCTATTCCCTGTATGCTCTCTGCCACAAAATACAGACATTCAATTCGTAGTTATTATTACAAGGAATGATACTTGCAAACCAGTGTTTACACAGAAGTAAAACCTGAATATGGTCTTTTTGCTGCTCCCACCAGCAGAAGAGGGAGGCAATGTTCACTGATTGATTTCTCTTTCCTCCTGCAGACCCTTGAGGCCACCAAAAATCTGCTCCAGAGGGTTGAGGGAACCCTCTGTAATGGGGAATCAATGAAAGTTACCTCCCCACCTTTTGCCAATAATAATAGTGTGCTGCTGGAGGAGGAGGAGGAGGAGGAGAAGGGTTTTCATTTCTATACCGCCCCATAGCCGAGCTCTCTGGGTGGTTTACAACAATTAGCGATGGTGGAGAATTCCGCCACGGACTCCAATGAGGCCGGATTCTAAGAATCTGGCCCCCCAGAGTCCGCAGCGGAATGAAAGACTCATCTTTGCCACCTGGGGGAATCCGCGCCGGCTGGATCCTACCTGCCGCCGGCCGGCCGCTGCCATCTGCTGCCGGCCACTGCTGCCTGTCTTCAGACGCAAATGGCATCCGGCATAGCGGACACCATTTGCGTCCCTTCCTTTTGCTGTGATAGGCTACATAAAGATTTATGTAGCCTATCACAGCAAAGAGCAGGGACACAAATAGCATCTTCTACACCATTTGCGTCCCTGCCTTTTGCCGTGATAAGCTACGTAAATCTTTACGTAGCCTATCACGGCAAAGAGCAAGGATGCAAATAGTGTTTGCTACGCCATTTGCATCCCTTATTGGTGAAAACCAACACCTTGAATCAGGCTCAGAAACATCCAGGCAGCCATTGCAAGCAGGCCAGAATTGGTCTTATATGCTCAGGCTTTCTGGTCCCATTTATTAATCTGGCAACCGCATTTTGAACAAGCTGCAGTTTCTGAAGAGTCTTCAAGGGCAGCCCCACGTAGAGTGCTTTTCAGTGATCTAACTTAGAGATGACCAGAACATAGATTATTGAAACCAGGTTATCCCTGTCCAGATAGGGGTGGAACTGGCCCACCAGCCAAAGCTGGTAGAAGGCACTCCTTGCCACTGAGGCCACCTGAGCCTCAAGTGACAGAGATGGCTCCAAGAAAAACCCCAAGCTACAAATCTGCTCCTTAAAGGGGAGTGCAACCCCATTCAGAACAAGTTGAGCACCCTCAATCCGGTCAGAAGAACCATCCACTAACAGCATCTCAGTCTTGTCTGGATTGAGCTTCAGTTTATTAGCCCTCATCCAGTCCATTGTTGCAGCCAGGCATTGATTTAGCACATCCACAGCCTCACCTAGTGAGGATGAAAAGGAGAAATAGAGCTGTGTCATCAGCATACTGATGATAACGCTCTCCAAAACTCTGGATGACTACTCAGCTGTTTATTGTAGATGTTAAATAGCACTGGGGACAAAACCGATCCCTGAGGAACCCTGTGTTGGAGAATCAACAGGACCAAGCAGTATTCCCCAAACTCCAGTATTCTGGAGCCATCCATCCAAGTAGGAGCAGATGGCTCCTGC
Source organism: Heloderma suspectum (assembly GCF_057233095.1). Classification (NCBI taxonomy): domain Eukaryota; kingdom Metazoa; phylum Chordata; class Lepidosauria; order Squamata; family Helodermatidae; genus Heloderma; species Heloderma suspectum. The sequence goes on from NC_139458.1 coordinate 90,096,864, forward strand.
AAAGCAGTACCCTCAACTCCCAGCCCAGACGGTCATCCCAGAAGGATACCATGGTCGATGGTATCGAAAGCCGAGAGATCGAGGAGTATCAACAGGGTCACTTTCCCCCTGCCTTTCTCCCAACATAGGTCATCATACAGGGTGACCAAGGCTGTTACCATGCCAAAACCCAGCCTGAACTCCAACCAAAATGGATTAAAAGCCTTTGTGAACATAAAGAGACCTTCACAGAATGCTAACTTAAAATACAAGCCATTGTGTTTAACAGGCCTTATGTCTGCATAGGTCTGCAAACTGGTTCCTTGAATCTGTTTTAAATTTGACCCATTTAAAAAGACACTGGCTATAGCAGCATCTTGTGACAATAAATCCCACAAGTTGATGATGTTGTATAAAGATGCACTGCCCTTCTTTTGCCTTGCTGTGTACATGCACACAATGTGTAAACCTTACAGTGTAAAGAGATATCCTTAATAATGCCTTAATAATGCCCCAGGATTAATCCCCCCCCCCAGTTTTCTTTTGCCCTAGAACTTGGACCTTCCTTTTGTTCCATAGAATTTAAGGAGGAAAGGCTAAAATTGGGGTGGGGGGGAGGACAAAGTGGGAAAATAACAGGGATCTGGGATGGGAGAAGCCCGTTAGCCTCACAATGCTTTCTGTATTGAAGTCCTTTCCCTTCATTTATACAAGGAAATTGGATTAATTTACTCAGTTGACTTGTATAGAACAAACTTGATTAAAGCCTTAACAATTCCAGCAAAACTTTCAAGATTTTCTGAGGGATTCACTGACAGCAGAAGTGTGTTATCTAACCAAATTCTACAACTAGCAAATTATTCATACTGCCTTCCAACACTTCCTTTCTCCATACAGAGGATATCAATCGATCAATGCATATAGAGAAAAGGGAAGTATCTTCAATCATAGATACCAGTGGAGAGTCCCTTACCAGCTCCCTATCTCACCTACTAACCATTTATGGTTGCTTCTCATTCCTGCTACAACCATTCTTTGCCTGTCCTTACACTTCACCACTTCTTGCCTATTTGCACATTCCTTCCTTTCTACCCCACTTCTTCCTCTGTCTGTCATTAGCCCCATAGCATAAAGAGTCCCTGAGAACTGCGTTTTGAGAGATCATATTCTAGGGCAGGGGTGGGCAACGTGTGGACATCCAGATGTTTTGGACTACATCTCCCATGACACCATTGGCTATGCTGGCTAGGGCTGATGAGAGTTGTAGGCCAAAACAGCTGGTGGGCCACAAGTTGCTCACTGCTGTTCTAGAGGAATTAAACCATCATGAGAGTATCCATCTCAATTTCAACATTCATGCCAGTTTTGACACCAGCTGAAGAGAGGGTTTGAGGAATATTGCAAACCAAGATGTTCCTTGATACTTGAGTTGCCAAAGACAGCAGATGGATTAACTCTCCTTTTCCTTGTGAAGTTATTTAGGCCAAAAGCCTTTATTTTGTGCTGAACAATGCATTCTTAGCTCATACAGAAAGGTGTGTCATCTTTCTTAGCTACTCTGGGTTGACATGCCACTTTAACATGAATGGAATAAAGCAAACTGCAAAATATACATTCTTCTCCTTAATGAAGAACTGCCTTCATTTGTTTGCCTGCATATTCTTTTATTTTTACTCGTGTTTCATGGTTCTGAACTGCAAGGCTGCCAGGAGGACGCATTGCATGTGGATTTTTATGTTATGCTGTGGACTCCACACATGACCATTAGCCTGAGAGTTAAATTAAGAATTTTTTTTCACTACACTATTTTTAATTCCAGAGAGCTATTTTGTTATAATTTTATAAGAGAGCCAGTGTGGTGTAGTGGCTACAGTGTTGGACTGGGAGTCGGGAGATCCAGGTTCTAGTCCCCACTCGGCCATGGAAGCTCACTGGATGACTTTGGGCCAGTCATAGACTCTCAGCCCAACCCACCTCACAGGGTTGTTGCTGTGGGGATAAAACGGAGAGGAGGATTATGTACGCTGCCTTGGGTTCCTTAAGGAGGAAAAGAGGCAGGATATGAATGCAATAAATATATAAATAAAGCAAGCAAGCAAGCACGCAAGAAAGCTGCTTGTCCTTATCTGGATCAAATATTCTTTTGATGAAAGACCATTTAGGAAGCACAGTTAGGTTGCAATCCTGTAGCCAGTTACTCAGGAGTAAACCCCATTGAATTCAATGGGACTTACTTCTGAGTAGTCACATATAGGATTGCACTGTTTAATGTGTCAGTATCAAACAACTGTTTATCTGTATGCATTGCTCACAAAAGTCCTTGGAAATAGCTAGTTGTTCAGAGAGCCGGTGTAGTGCAGTGGTCAGAATACTGGATTGGGACTGGAGAAACCCAGGTTCAAGTCCCCACTTGGGCATAAAACGTACTATGTGACTGCGGGCTAGTCGCTTACTCTCAGCCTGACACACCTCACAGGTTTGTTGTGAAGATAAAATGGAGAGGAGGGGGATCATGTATGCCTCCTTGGGCTTCTTGGAGGAAAAAGTGAGATATAAATGTAATAAACAAACAAACAAATAAACAAACTGGCAGAATTTAAGCAAGATTTTTTTTTCTTTATACTTCCTAGTGCCTCATTTGAAAGACCAGTCTAGATGACTCAATTTCAGTTGTTTATAAAACCACAACCAGTGTCTAATCGGAAATGAATTTTTTATTTGGCAAAGATCCTCAGCCAAATAAATGGTAGAATCCTTTTAATTTCCTGTCCCACAGTGGCAAAGGCACATCTTATCAGCAATGATTCTAAAGTTCTTTGAAAGTCTCAGCATGTGGCAGTATTGTTTTCGGCAGAAAATCGCAGATCAAATGATAAAACAGACGGATCAAATCACACAAATACTCTGTTTCAAGAAAATAAACTATTTTTGATTCTCTGACAAACACTGTTTCATCCTGTAAGCCCCTAAAATCTGTGTGACAGATTGAACAAAGCATCTTTTATTACGACATCAGATAGCTGTGTGTTTATTTCTTAAAGGGCTTTTTGGCAAAGAGGCCAATATGAATAATAAATACTTAAATTTACTTAACTAGTGTTGCTTTGTGGAATGTGTTGCCCTTAAGATCTTTCAGTCCCATCATCCTTAACCAGCATAGCCAACGGTGAGAGATAATGGGAGTTGAAGTCCAACAACATCTGGAGGTCCACACGTCCCCCATCCTCGGTCTACATTGCTGCAGCTTTCTAAATATTATTGAAATAAATAAAGCACAGTTCCCATAGGTATGGAGAATTAAGGGACCTGAAGATAACCTAATCCAATTCATTACATAAGTTTTCTTTAAATGTTGCTGTGCCTCACCGGATGCCTCTGGACTGCCCCCCTTTAGTTGATAACACACCAAAGGAGACACCCCTGAAACTCCCTCTCCTACAGAGACCTCCTGCTGCTGCTCTGTTCCCATGGAAAATGTCACTGGTTGAGAAGCAGGGGCCTCCATCAAGGACAGGTCTCCCAGCTGTGGAAGATAGGCCATCCTGCATCTCACCCCCTCCTGGCTTGTAAGCCAGTGGGAGGCCTGGTAGAACCGAATTCTCCGGCATCTGGCTTCCCAAAGCTGGGCCTGTCAATACAGTTTCCCCATCTGACTCAGAATCAGTGTTATAGGCTACAGTTCCTCCAGACTGCAGCAAGAACTCACAAGTAGCATGTGCCCAGAAAAAAAAAAAAAAGTTCCAGACCCTGTTTTGGTGCTTCAGATAGTGGCTTGAAGCTAGAGCTGTCAGTCACAAAACTACATTCCTCCTCTCCCTCCCCCTTGGTGTTTTCCTCTTATGTCTGTTGGAGGTTTAAAATGTAACCAGTTGTGCATAAACTACCCCTGAAGCACTGAAGCGGGGCAAAATATTCAGGAGCAGTTTGCTTCAGACCATTTCAGACCAGACTTGATGTGCTCCAGAGGAGTTCCAAGTTCCTTTCTCTAGTTTGGTATTTGAGCTTTGTCCAGAGCAGATGCACACCATGTTAGCTGCCCTGAGAGTAGAAATGCTGAAAGACAGGATATCCATTTTTAAAATGCAATAAAAGATCTTCTCAGTGAGGAAACCATGATACACATCTGAGGAATCCCAGGGTTTCCTGGTACACAGTTTGAAAACCATTGACTTATACTGAGTCAGCATCTTCTGTTCTTGAAAGCCCCTTAACAGATTAGTCCACATCATTTGGATTATAATGTACCTCAAGCAGGCAGCAAAAATGAGCAGGTAAAACACTGCCTGAGGTACTAGCGGAAAAACAAATGCATTTAATGAAACATCTGCAGTTGGCTGCATGGGAAGACATGATTGCTGCCAGTCAGTAGGAGGGAAGTTCTAAGCAAATGCATAGCTATCATTAAACTCTGAGTTTGCAAGGAATTTTTCTCTGGCATAAATTTTCCTTAGCCTCCAAAATGGAGATGTCCTAGAACAATCATGAATCAGGATGAGGACATCTGTCAGTTTCACTTTCTCCCAGATTCGTTTAAAATTCTTTCTCTCCTGCAGATGAAGAACTTTGTGAGTTTGGCTAAATTCTGATTTAAAAAATGCAGTGAAATGAAATTCTCACCTATCTGCACCAGCCCAAATCAATAGGTACAGCTATTCCCAACATGGACAGGACCATGATGTGCCTGCCTGCCATACATAGGGATGTACGAAAGTCACTTACCTTTTCGAAGGGTGACATTCACGGTGTGGGGGAGGTGCTCCATCCCTCCCCCCGAAATTCTCTCCAGCCGGCTCCACTTCGCGGCGATTCCACGGAGCCGCCAACCGGGGCCACCCACAGCCGGGCATCCGGCCGCTGGGCAGCCTGCAGGGACGCAAATGGCAGCTGCCGTAGCCGCCGCCATTTGCGTCCCTGTATTTTGCTGTGATAGGCTACATAAATATTTACATAGCCTATCATGGCAACCCCCCCCCCAAAAAAAAACAGCGAACGCAAATGGCAGCAGCTACGGCAGCTGCCATTTGCATTCCCTTTTTTCTTTGGCCATGATAGCCTATGTAAATATTTACATAGCCTATTACGGCAAAAGAGATGGGCGCAAATGGCGGCCACTACACCATTTGCGCCCCTCTCTTTTGCTGTAATAGCCTACATAAATATTTACGTAGCCTATCATGGCAAAAAAAAGGGAACGCAAATGGCAGCCGCCGTAGCCGCCATTTGCGTTCCCTTTTTTTTTGCCGTGATAGGCTACGTAAATACTTATGCAGCCTATCACAGCTTCCGCAGGGACGCAAATGGCATCCCTGCATTAGCCGTGATAGGCTACATAAGTATTTACGTAGCCTATTACGGCTATAGTGAAGAAGCAAATGGCGGCCGCAGACATGGCCACCATTCACAAAGCAGCGCGAACGGCAACAGGTAGGTGTTCTGTTTCACGCACCTTTCACGGGGCGGGGGGGCTTTGTTCTACCATGGATTTCGGGGGGCCGAATGCACTGGCATTTGGCCTCACCGAGATCCGTGGTGGAATTCTCTGACATCCCTAGCCATACAGCTGTTAAAGATGAGGAGCCTGTCAGAAAAAAAGAGGTGGCAACACTGATTCAGTACCACAAATACAATTAAATACACAGGGAAACCAAGGCATTTAAGAGCAGAGCACCAAAAGCCCTGTGCCTGGATGGACAAATCTGTCAGTTTTGCTTTCTCCCACATTCAGTTGAGTGAACAGAATGCTGGGCTAGATGGACCCTTGGTCTGATCCAGTACGGCTCTTCTTATGTTCTTATATTCTGTTAAAAAAAAAATCCTCAAGTTTTTTTTATCCAAATATGGAGAACTTTGCAAATTTTGGTAAACTCTTATAGAAATCGAACTAAAATGAAATCATTACCCATCATCCCTGATCAGGAACAGTATGGTGACAGCTAGAGCTACCTTCTTCTTTTTTTCTTTTTTTTCATCTGACCCACATCCTACAGTGTTACTGCTTACCTCTGTCTTGTCATGATGGTTAACTGAATTTCAGCCCAGACAAGACGGAGCTAATGATGGTCAACAAAGGTATATTTAAGGGAATGAGAGTTCTCAGAAGTAGTGTCTGGCATCTGCTGCTCTCTCAGAAACTTGGGATGCTTAGGAATCCTCAGGCGTCAGGGCAACCACTTCTCCCATCTCTCAATACCACTACCATCTGTTGAACCCTTTAATTCTGGAAGTTTGGGGTAGGGATGTCCAGATACTGTGAAATCCGTCCAGTGTGTGTTTCATAGATTCATTTTTTTTTCCGTTATGTGGAAAAATATGCAAATAATTCCATAAGAGCGTTTGCAACCATTTACAGTCAGGCCGAGAAATATTAGAACAAGGATAACTTTTTTGGCAGTTGGCCTCTGTACACCACCACATTGAAGTTGAAAGGAAACACACCCAGATGGGAGCGAAGTCAGGACTTTCCATTACTTATGAGCCCCCAATGACAGGTGTGTGTGTATGCCACTGGCTGTAATTCCTGAATGGTTAGTGCCCCACTTTTGCCAAACCCCTTGAATTACAGCTGAAAGTCCTGACTTCACTCCCATCTGGATGTGTTTCCTTCCAACTTCAATGTGGTGGTATACAGAGGCCAAATGCCAAAACAGTTATCCTTGTTCCAATATTTCTGGCCCTGACTCTACGTAATTTACATTAGAACGTAATATTTAGCATATTGTCCCCCATTCCATTCAGCTTTTCCCTGATTGTATGCACCAGCCTCAGCAGAAACGTGAATATTATTTTCCTATGAATAAATTTGTGTACATTTCGGGAAAGTGAAAGAAAAAAGATTTGAAAATTCATGGACTCCCCGCAGCTAGAGAAAGCCAGTCTGCAGTGGATTCTGCAGGTTGGATTCTTAGAAATCTGAACTCACTTTAGTCCATCTCAAATTTCTCCAGCATCCCTAGTCTTGGGAGGGGTGTAGTTGCACCCCCGCTGATTCCTTTCTGCCCTGCTGGTTCCTTCCCACAAGCGGCGAATCCTACCAATTTCATTGCACAAGTGGGGCCCACCACTTACACAAGGGAGATTTAGTGCTTTCAAGGGGAAGCTGAGCTCTTCTTTCGTTTCTGGAAGGAGGCAGGTCAGCCAAGCTCCCTTATGTGTGGTCCGCCAACCTGCCTCCTTCCAGAAATGAACATTTCCAGTCATTTCAGGTTGCCCTAGAAGCACTAAATTGCCATTGCCCAAGCAGTGGGGGCTGCTGGTGCAACAGAATTGGTGGGACAGAAAATAATCGGCAGGGGCATAAGCGCCCCATTGGATTCTGCCCATTACTCATACATTACTATCATAGCCGGGATCCAGGTTTCCAGGCATCACCAGTGCGCATTGCATTTTGAAATTCTGAACATTTTAAGCTTACACTTGGCAGGTATTCAGATCAGGTTCTGCTTGCAATTATAATAATCAGCAAGCAAATAACCAGCACTGTTGCAAAGCAGAGCCTGTTATAACAAGTTGAGGTGCTAAATTTGTTCTGTAAAAGTGATATTTACTTTTGACAATTAGAGAGTGGCACTAATTCAAGAGAGACTATAAATAGAAAAGGTGTTTGGTTGAACATATATCATATGCTGAAGTGTTGAGGCTTGCTCTGAAATTATAATACTGCATTTGTTACATGACTCTTAACATTTTTTGGTGTACATCATGAACTGTAGTGTACAATTCTCCACTTCACCACAAAGGAAATTTATGCCTTCATCTACTTAAGTGTAATTCAGGGTTAGGTATCCTCAGTAAGCTGATGATATTCAGCTCTGTTAATCCATGCCATCTGAATTACGTGAGGTGGTAGAGGAACTCAATTATTGTTTGAGCTCATGGATAAGGTGGATGAAGGCCAATAAACTGAACTTCAATCCTGATAAGACAGAGGAACTGTGGGTGGATAGGTCCCTAGGCCAGGAATTTGGGGGGATTCAGTCAATTTTTGGATAGGGCTGCACTCTCTGAAAGATCAAGTTTACAGTTTGGGAATATTCCTTGACCCAGCTTTATTGCTTCAGGCACAGGTGTCTTCAGTAGCATGGAGTGCTCTCTACCAGCTTATGCTGGTGTGCTAACTGCAGCCTCTCCTGGACGGGGATAGTCTACAATGGTTATCTAGTACCATCTTTATTAGACCAGGGCGTCTCACAAAGAGGGGAGGGCAGGAGGGCCATTTGGGCCCAAGCCTCACATTCACAGAGGGCCTCAAATTTAGAATTGACGTTACCGCCAAATGAGGTTATACATACTGACAAAGAGATAAACTGACAGGATTGAAAGAAGAAGACATTAATCATACATCTTTAAACTTGTGTCTCATAGGGCCACACCACCTGTAGTGCACTATGAATTAATATTTTTAAAAGAATCCTGTAATTATCTTGTGAACTGCACAATTATATCATAGGACACTGCCATCTGTGGTGGAACATTTAAAACAGAATTAAATCTATAGGTTACAAGTGACACATAACTATCATTCAAACCACAATTGGTATAATACTCTCTGTTTTATAAGAATTCTGAATCTGAAGTGACATTATTTTGCCACAAAAATTCTGATGTTTCACATCTGTCAAAAATACTTCAATTATTATACTCTTTGTGCTTTCTTATTAAGGCTGTCTCTTTCCCCAGAACGTATAGACAAAATAAGAGGACAAGGGATGTTCATGTTCTAAATGAACAGATTTTATGATACAGGGGTCTTGTCTGAAATATGTACATAGCTATATGAAGGAGCTTTGTGGAGTATACTAGTTCTTACTACTATGACAGAATTTGATTGGTATTTCACACATAAGCACTATGGAGAAGCATAATATGAAGTTTGAACCAATGCAGTTGTAGGAACTGAAATGTTAAATTATTGTGATCTTGTTCCCTATCATCTGGTTGCTTTGTGCAAAGTACTTTATCTTTGTCCCCAATGGAGCTCTCTGTGTGTCTTTATTCCACATGGTTCTCTCTTGTCCGGGGCAGCTTGGGATTTCATGATCTCTATTACAACCATGAACCTGTCTTGGCTCAGAGTGCCTTTTACCAGCTTCGGCTGGTTCTCCAACTATGGCATCTCCTGGACAGGGATAGCATGGCCACAGTGGTACAGATGCTAGTAACCTCAAGACTGGATTACTGCAGTGCACTCTATGTGGGGCTCCCCTTAAGGCTGTTCTGGAAGCTGGAGCTAGTGCAGAATGCGGCAGCTCATCTGTTATTGGGAGCTGCCCCTTTTCAGCATGCAACTCCTTTGCTGAGGGAACTGCACTGGCTGCCTATTCACTACTGGACCAAGTTTAAGGTGTTAGTACTAGTGGACAAAGCCCTAAACAACTTGGGACCAGGATACCTGAGAGATTGCCTTCTGCCTTACCACCTGCCCAGTCACTGAGGTCATCAGAGGGCATGCTCCTGGTGGTTCCACATGGCCTGATTGGAGTCCACCGGGAGAAGAGACTTTAGTGTGGTGGCCCCCTTTCTTTGGAACTCCCTGTCCCTGGACTCTGGAGGTCAAGCAGGCGCCGACACCATGTTGCTTCCAGTGCCTCCTGAAAATAGCTCTTTTCCAGGAAGCATTCCTTAACTGACCAGCTACAGTTTTTATTGTCATCATGTTTTTAAAAGAATAATTTTAATATGGTGTTTTAATCTTTTTATATTTTTTATTGTTTTACCTTTTATGTTCACCACTCCAGAATCTGCTTTAGATATGGAGCAGTACACAAATGTTAAAAATAAATAAATAAATAGCCCAACAGGACATATATTGGACTTTGTTTTCTGTACTGGTTTAGGGGAAATGATTCATGGGTATGGGAGCTAGGAATAGCTCTGTTGTCATGGGCAGTTAATAATCTGATCAAGTTTGACCTATTGGCTGTTCTTAATCCTTGCAAGGGTGGTGGACCAGTTTCAATGGTCCACCTCTGGGGTCTTTGGGAATTTCTTTAGCTGGCAGTTCTGGTCTGCCAGCTAAGGCCCTGGTCTCTTCTTGGAATGGGGAAATGCCAAGGTGTCCTTGGCCCACTCATAAAGCCATATTAGCATCTTGGTATTCTGAGGAGTTGAAGTCTATGACAGAGCTGGGTCATCATCTAGAGCACAGGTGGCAATCCTGTGATAAGCACGATGAGAAACCACCTGTGGTGGTGATGGCAGTGGAGGATCTTACTTGTCTCCCACATTGGATCTGCACAGTGGCAGCCAGTTGAGCTTTTTCCAGTTGTGAAACATGTCAGAGATGGCTGTGGCCAGGGTTCCATCTAGTTATGTTGTTTTGGGTAGGTTTCAGCTTGTGCAACCTGATGATGTGGACAAGTTCCTTAGTGGTTTGAGACCCGCTGCTTGCTCTTCAGATCCATCCCTTCCTGGATTTTAAAATTTGCCAGTACTGGGTTTACCACTTGAACCTCAGAAGTGGTTAATGCTTCTCTGACAGAGGGTGTGATTCCCAGTGCACTAAAGGAGGCAGTGGTTAAACTCATGTTTTTTAAAGCCAAACTGTAAGCTAAAGGAATTGCTTCAAGAAATACTTCAGCTTGGACTTGCTGGTGTGTTTCCTACTGTCACCGTAGCTTCAGGTGAACATTCTTTCAATGTGCTGAAGCACATCAAGAATTACTACCATTCAACTATGGGACAAGATCGCTTGAATGACCTTGCTATGCGTAACATAAATGATAATTTTATGCTTAACAAAAACAAGTAATTACATGAAAACTATTTTTTTCCCCAGAAGAATTGGTGAATTTGCACAGGAAAGAGCTAGAAAAGTACTTGTTGAATAAAAAAAGAACATTTATTACAAATTTTTGCAGTGTGTGTGTGTGTGTGTGTGTGTGTGAAATGTGTTAATTTGTTAAATGTAAACATTTAAAATATACCACAGTTTCTGTAACCTCACTTTGGTATTTCTTAAGTTTTTAATAAGTGGAAGCATAAAAAAATGGAAGTGGCCCAGGCCTCTCTCGACCTCTGAGGGGGCCTGTATTAGACTACTATAATAGGTTGTTTGTGGGGATGCTCTAGAGGGGAAAGGGAGAAATGTTGGATCTCCTGTTTTGGAAATACAAAATCCAGCTGTTACTCAGATGTGTTTTCCATCCTGGGTGAAGCATACTGGGCCAAAGCTGTCTCAAAGTCATGTGGTGAGTCTGATGACTATGCTGGGATGTGAAGCCACATCTCCCCAGCTGAAGTCTGGTGCTCTATCCATTACTCTTCATTGTGGCATTTTCATTCTCACTTATGTGGATATCTCCCTGAGCAACACATCATTCATAGACTTGCTCCCTAACTGCAAATGTGTATCTATTTGGAACCTATTGAACCAAGCCGGTTACTTGCAAACTCTCCCTAGGTTTCTGCTGGTGGATATTTATTTATTTGCTGCATTGCTACACCACCCAATATTGATAGCTCTGGGTGGTTCACACGACAACTTACATTCACAAAATACATACATATTTCAAAAATGTAAAAACTAAAACTAATTAGAACAGCCACAGAATAAAACCAAAATAAAACCAACAGCAGAAGACCTCAGTAGTGCAAAGATCTAAAAAGCACCAACATGATTTTAAAACTGAAAGATAAAAAGCCTGGGGAAATAGAAAAGTCTTCACCTAGCACTGAAAAGATAACAAATATCAGTTGGGCAGCCCGAATGTATAGATCAGTTCAAGCTAGAATACTGCAAGTAGCACATGCTGCCACAGATGAAATGTATTATTATGGGGAAACTAAAGCACAGGCATGTTGTCTGTGAAATGTTTTCTTCCATATGAAAATTGCCAGACCTTTTTGATTTCTCTTTCGCTGGGGACGGGGGGAGAGGGCAGGGATATTTCCAGGAGGAGAGAATCCAGAGAAAAGGCATTGGCACGTCTCCGCACAGCCTGTACCTGGCATTCTGGCAGTTGCTTCAGATCCCCAATGGCTACAGCTTTGGCACCATTTGCTCTTCAGATTTCCATTTCTTCTTCCTACAGTGATATCATGATGTGGCCAGTCGAATTCGGCCATACGATAAGGTCACTGAGGCCAAACAAAACTAATTCAGCATGAGGGCAATCCTTCCTGAATAGCCAGATCTAATTGGCTATGTGCCAATGTCACTGTTCCTAGGATGAAGAAATGCTGTTGCAGAACAACAACAAGAAATGATGCCAAAACAGCAGCCAATCAGGATTGTGATCACAAGTGAATGCGCTCCCTAGGGAAGTTCAGCTGGTGCTGATATTATACTCTTTTCACTCAGTACCATTTAAAAAAAATATTGTATTTGCTCAGGCATTTTAATTTACTGTATTATTTTGCTGGCTGTACAGTTTTATTTTCTACTGGGTCTCAGTTTTATTGTTATGATGTTTGAATATTTGTTTTTAACATTGTGGGTAATACTGACTGTATTGTATTTGCACATTGCCCTGTTGTTGTTTTGTTTTTTGGATGAAGGGAAGTCTAGAAATTGTCTACATAAAAATAAATTAAATAAATAGTGAATTGGTATGAAAAAGATATGCTTTTGATGGCCAAGAAACTCTCCCTCATGTAAAAAGCCTTACCCAAAACCCAGCCAAAAAGATTTTTTGCATCAAAAACTGTTCGCTAGAGAACATTCTACTCAGCCATACACCACTTAGGGATGGATGGACCCATCCCCGTTCGGGGCAGGGGGAGCTCAATGAGCTGCTCACCTCCAGCTCGCACAGCCTGGACCTGCTCAGCAAGCCTCCTTGCTCACCCTGCCTGCCCACCATCCGAGCTGCACGAGCTGGCCTTCCTCTTCATGCCAAGGACTCCAGCAGTCAAGCCCTTGTCCTTTATGCACACAAGGACATGACTGCCAAGTCCTTGGCATGGCCAGTTCCCAGTGCTCTTGCCCTAGCCTCCTCAGGAGGAGGCCAGAGTGAGAGCTCCAGGGTTCCGCAGAGGCCCTTCCTTCCCACGCCAGCTGTTAAGGAAGCCCTTGACAACCGGTAGAGGCAGAATGGGTCCCAGCATGGCCAGCCCCCAGTGCTGTCACCCTGACCTCCTCTCCAGGAGGCCAGGGCAAGAGTGCTGGCATGCTGCGGTGCTCCCAGCCACTTGCCGAGTTCTGGGGCACTAGGAGAGTGGGGCCTGGGACACCATACGGGGGGGGGAGGAGACTCCATGCCCTTTTTGGACTCCCACTCCATCCCTAGCAACAGTTACTAGGATTTAAACCAATATAGGTTGAAATCACCAGGAAAAAAGACATCACTATCTAGTAATGTTTTAATTTATTTATTTATTTATTTATTTATTTCATTTCTATACCGCCCAATAGCGGAAGCTCTCTGGGCGGTTCATAAAAACTAAAACCAAACAACACACAATAAAACAATTTAAAATATATAGAACATTAAAACCACAATATAACAATACAACCACAATAAAACCTAGCAGCAGTACAGGAGTTTAAAATACAGATTTAAAACAGCAAAGATAAAAATTTAGAAAGCTAAAATGCCTGGGAAAATAAAAAGGTCTTCACCTGGCGCCGAAAGGAGTACAATGTAGGTGCCAGGCGAACCTCACTAGGGAGCTCATTCCAGAGCCGGGGTGCCACAACAGAAAAAACCCTCCTCCTAGTAGCCACCTGCCTCACTTCCTTTGGCAGGGGCTCACGGAGAAGGGCTGCTGCTGATGATCTCAAGGTCCAGGCAGGCACATATGGGAGGAGGCGATCCTTCAGGTAACCTGGCCCCAAGCCGTTAAGGGCTTTGAATGTTAACACCAGCACTTTGAATCAGGCCTGGAAATGGACTGGCAGCCAGTGCAGCTGGAAAAGTACTGGCGTAATATGAGCTCGCAGGCCAGTCCCTGTTAACAATCTTGCTGCCCTATTTTGGACCAGCTGAAGTTTCCGGACCATTTTCAAAGGCAGCCCCATGTATAACGCATTGCAGTAATCCAGACGAGAAGTTATCAGAGCATGGATAACTGTAGCTAGGCTATCTCCGTCCAGATAAGGGCGTAGTTGGTATACCAGCCTAAGCTGATAAAAAGTGCTCCGTGCCACTGAGTTCACCTGTGCCTCAAGTGACAGTTCTGGATCCAAGAGCACCCCCAAACTACGAACCTAATCCTTTAGGGGGAGTGCAACCCCCTCCAGAACAGGTTGAATATCACCTAGCCGGGCAGACGAACCACCCACTAACAGTACCTCTGTCTTGTCTGGATTGAGTTTCAGTTTATTAGCCCTCATCCAGTCCATTACCGTGCCCAGGCACTGATTCAGAACAGCCACTGCCTCACCTGGTTTTGATGAGAAAGAGAGGTACAGCTGGGTGTCATCCGCATATTGATGGCACCTCAGCCCACACCTCCGGATAACCTCCCCCAGCGGTTTCATGTAGATGTTAAACAGCATGGGGGATAGAATAGAGCCCTGTGGAACCCCATGGCACAATTGCCATGGCACAGAGCAATAATCCCCCAGCACCACCTTCTGGAATCGGCCATCCAAGTAGGAGCGGAACCACTGTAGTGCAGTGCCTCCAACTCCCAACCCAGACAACCTATCCAGAAGGATACCATGGTTGATGGTATCGAAAGCCGCTGAGAGGTCCAGGAGAATCAACAGGGTCAAACTCCCCCTGTCCCTCTCCCGGCAGAGGTCATCCCACAGGGCGACCAAGACAGTTTCCGTTCCAAAACCAGACCTGAAGCCCGATTGAAATGGATCTAGATAATCCGTTTCATTCAAGAGTGCCTGGAGCTGTCCTACAACCACCCGCTCAAGCACCTTGCCCAGGAAGGGGATGTTGGCTACTGGCCTATAATTGTTAACATCCTCTGGGTCCAGGTTAGGCTTTTTCAGGAGTGGTCTAATTACTGCCTCTTTTAAAGCAGCAGGCACCACTCCCTCTCTCAAGGAGGAATTTACAACCTCCTGGACCCAGCCGGACAACCCCTCCTTGTTTGATTTAATAAGCCATGAAGGGCAAGGGTCAAGCACAGAAGTGGTCGATCGGACTTGGCCAAGCACCTTGTCCGCATCCTCAGGCCTCAGTAACTGAAACTCATCCAATAAAACTGGACCAGACGGTGCTCTGAACGCCTCTACCAATGGAACTGCATTAATGGTGGTGTCCAATTCATGACGAATATGAGCGACTTTATCCTCAAAGTGCCGCGCAAACTCGTCACAGTGTGCTACCGAGGGTTCCACCATCTCTCTCCCTGGCCCAGAATGTAACAGGCCGCGAACCACTCGGAAAAGCTCCGCTGGACGACACTGAGAAGATGCAATGCTGGTGGAAAAGAACTGCCTCTTTGCCACCCTCACCGCCACAGAGTAGGCTCGATAGTGGGCTCTTACCTGTGTTCGAAAAAACCTGTGTTTAAAAGTTTTCTATTAGTAACTGTTTTGTTTCTAAGTAAAGATATATAGCTGTTGTTATTGGAACAAGACAGTACAAGACATTTTTTTTGCTCCTGCGAGAGAAATTAATGACAACATCTTTTATCACCAGTTTGAAGCCTTACCTTTTTTTTCATTGTTTTTTTAGTCCTTGCAGACTTGTAAGCCCATTGGATCAGGCCTACAGTATTTAGGACTGGATTTCCAACTTTTCTCTATCACAGAACATATTCTAAATGGTTTTGTATTTAATCAATTTGACTGACAAGTGCTGTTCTAGAGGCTACAGTTCTTGTCCGTTCTGCAATTTCAAAGATTCATCTAAAATTCTACTTCTCTTGCTTTAGGAGGTTTAGCTTCTGCCATCTTAACAGTGACTCAGAATGAACATAAGTCTTTAATCATTAGTGACTCAATTCCAAATAAAATATATTTAAAGACTAAAAATTAAGCCTGCAAGAGAGGAAAAAAATGATAAG
Source organism: Heloderma suspectum (assembly GCF_057233095.1). Lineage (NCBI taxonomy): Eukaryota > Metazoa > Chordata > Lepidosauria > Squamata > Helodermatidae > Heloderma > Heloderma suspectum. The sequence goes on from NC_139458.1 coordinate 90,112,752, forward strand.
CTGTTCAAAATAGTGACAAGAACAGTTTCTGCAAGAGATGGTAGAATCATTGAAGCCCAAGTTTGTTGAGGTCTTTAGAGTTTCACCATTTTCAATTATGAACTGTTTTTCTTTTCATTTAAATGGTAAACATGCACAGTTTCACAATGTGTTTTTAGAAAGTGTGCATCCAAATATGCACTCCCCTCCCCATAGACTAAAGTGTGAAAATACACATTTTCTAAAAAATGCATATTTTTAAAGTGTACATTTTAAAAATGCGAAGGCAGGTTTGGGAACACACAAAGTTTTCCTGAAAAAAATGCACTCATGTTCACATTCAGGGGTGCAAACAGGGCAAATCTGAATAAAAAGTGAAGCAAAACAAAATTCTTGTGCATCCCTAGTTTCAGCTTCGAAGAATCCAGTTGCCTCTCTATCATTTTCTCTCTCTCTCTCTCTCTCTCTCTCTGTATATTTAAAGCTATGATGAATGCTAAAGGCCATGGGAACAATATGTTTTGTGTATCTCAACATCACTGGATGCTGCTTCATATATACATACCGGTGTCCAGAACAGAAACCTGCAGCCTGTGCCTGTAGGAAATCTACATGCCTACTCCAGCCTCAGTAAGAGTGCAATCCTAAGCATGTTTAGACAGAAAAAAGGCCTACAGCTCCCAGCATGCCCCAATCAGTCATGCTGGTTGGGACATGCTGGGAGCTGTAGGACTTTTTTATGTCTAAACAAGCATAGGATTCCCTAATTTTGGGAAAGGGATAGACAGGGTGAAAAGGCTATGGTGAGGCCTATAAGCCCTACTGATGTCATTGGAAGTATGAGGGAACTACAGTCACCACCACTTCAGCATGGATCTGATTTTAAATAATATTAATTTTGGATATCTGCTAGATATAAATAAATCAGTACTTTTTCAATAGGCCCATTCTGAATTGGTTGAAAGGTACCGTTGTTTAAAGCATAGTGGTAGTCAAACATCATACAAGAGATCTAGAGCCCAATGTTCTCTCACACAAGTATAATTCCATTGCCATGTCAGTATTTTTAACAGTGTTATTACTGACAATGTTCAAGCTGTCAGTAAAACACTTGCTAATCCGAAATAATTGTTGTGTGTAGTTTGAATCAAATAGTGATGTTCTAATTAACAAATGGAAATATGCAGAGCTGACACATGTTAATTATCCTCCTGTGCTTGATATAGATAGCTTAACAGACATTTACTATTTTAGTAACAATCCCACATCTCCAGTAGGACATGAGGGAAAGAGGCATGGCATGTCAACAGTTTCAAATTTACAGCACAGAGCTATAGGGAGGGTCTTCTCATAATGTTTGCCAGTCACACAATATGCTGGCCATGACACCAGCCAGGCCATTGTTAGCTAGACAGCAGAAGTTACTCTTATAAGTAGCCATTTCATGCTAGGGACGGGAGAATCAGAAAAGCTGGAGCTCATCAAGGTACTCTCAGTCCCACCTCGAAGCTCAGTTGGCCTCACCCCCATTTTCATTTATGATCTGTTTTTTTTCCTTTTCATTTGAATGAGAAAAGTGCACATTTTAGAATGCATTTTTTGAAAGTGCACCCAAATGCGCCCTTTCCCCACATAGAGTTAAGTGTGAAAATGTACATTTGTTTTGAACAGTGCACATTTTTTCAAACACGAACAGAAATTTGGGAACATGCGAACTTCCCCCCTAAAATGTGCTCTTCTTCATGTTTGTAGATGTGAATGGGTCAAATTTGGATAAAAATTGAAGCAAAACGACATTACCATACATCCCTATTTCATGCATGTGAAAGTATCATGTACAAATCATGCCCAAATCTTAGAATATGTTTACTGATAAAACTCCAGATCTTAGGACATAGACAAGAAAGAAGATGTCCATGCGCCATCCTTTACATTCCAAACCAATGTATATGTTTTCAAAATACTGTGAAATATTTATTTGGCATGTAAGTTGCTGGAAGGGCACCAGAACTTACTGAAAGGACACCAAAACCAGTGAGAGAGGTGTTAAAATTTGACTTTAAGATATAGAATCATAGAACAGTAGGGTTGGAAGGGGCCTACAAGGCCATTGAGTCCAATGCCCTGCTAAGCGCAGGAATCCAAGTCAAAGCATCCCTGACAAGTGGCTGTCTAGCCTCGTCTTGAATGCCTCCAGTGTGGGAGAGCCCATCACCTCCCTAGGTAATTATAATATAATATAATATAATATAATATTATATTATATTATATGTATTATATATAATTATATAATAAGGAATTTTCATATTCTTAAGGTATAGACAAAGTGATTAATCATAACCTATCATTTTATGTAGCCAGGGGATATATATATTGAATGGTTTGGGCTAGGCTCATTTTACCTACCCTGCATCTTTAGGACCAAACTTAGGTCCTGTGATATGTACCTACATGGTGTCCATCTACTAAAAGCAACTCACTCCTGGGCAAGATGCAAATGGTGATATTGGTATAAGATCTTTGAACATTTGTATCAACAAATATAAACAAAAAGCTCCAGAGCTTAACAGAATAATTTGCTTTTGAGCAAATTCTTATGAGCAAATTCTTCACCCCAAGTTATAGTAATATTACATTTTTGACATCAGTGTTTATTTGTTTCCCACGTCAAGCACACACTCACACTTCTTTAAACAAACACATCTAGATATAGGAATGTGAGAAGCAGGAAAACCTGAGCTCACTGAAGTTCTCTGAATTCCATCTTGATGCGGGTTCCAACATGAGTCCATATGAGATTGCAAGCTTCATCAATCTGATCAGTCCACATTTATATGTATATTTTCCCAAACATATGCATCAATTGTGCACGTTTGAGAAATATGCATTCTTCTCCCATTGATTAAAGCGTATTTGTGCGCTTTTTTTTTTCAAATGTGTGCACACTGTCAAACACGTTTTTGGTAGTGTTTGCAAATCACACTGCAAGCTCAGAAATGCCCTAACCCCGGCGCCAGCTTGTCTGGCTGAAAGAGGGGGGGGCATTGAGGGTGGGTGGGGTGACAAGATGTAGGGGCCTCTGATTGGTGCACCCCAGTGGCACCACCATACAAGGAGGGGCAGACTGAGTTGCCTTAAACTCAGCCCTCCTCCCAATCTCAGCTCTAGCAACAAGCAAAGGGCTGGATGTACGTGTGCTTGTCTGATCTCGGAAGCTAAGTGGGGTCAGCCCCGGTCAGTGCTTGGATGGGCGACCGCCTGGGAATCACGCTTCCTGCACTGAGCAGGGGGTTATTCTATCCCTTCAAATGAGATTAAGTCCAGGCATGCCATCCTGCATTCCATGGCTCTCCGTACAGGAGCCACCTGCAACAGAGCAGGTAGGGTGTGCCGTATATTAGGCAAAGCTTCAAAGATAGGATTCATGGCCCTTACCTATAGATCATTGGCCGCAATTTTGCGCCTCATTAAGTACAACAGACCATAAGTCGCAAGCTGGCCATTTAGTCTTCCGGCCCACAACGGTGGCATTCACTTGACTCCATGTCAGATTTTAGGGTCCGGCGTGCAATATAGGGTTGGGCACAGATGTTGCCTGCTTTAGTAAATTTAGCCACCCTCTCTCCCTGGATACCCCTTTCGGGCTCCGGGGGTAATGGCCCTCCATTTGTGCTTTCCAGTAAGACATTTCCCTGTTCCACGCAGCAGCCTTAACGGCCTTCTTCAACCTCCCCCCTTAGGAATTCAGGGTTGGTCTGGGCTCCCAAGTCTGACTTGTCGAGGGGGGGCTTGATATACTTCAAGGTACAGGTCTGGCCCAATGTAACCCACTTACGCATTTGGTGATCAAACTGATCGGTATGGCAAGGGCACGGCAGTGGCCCACGGCCAAACGCAAGTCAATGGGTTACGCCCCGTCGGCACCTTATGGGTTTTATGGAATGCTGCGAGTCTGAGGAGGGGCCTCCATTTTATCACTTCAACGGCTTACTGTTGACATAAGGGCAATTTGGGCAGTTTCTGCATTAGCTCTACCCCGCTAGGCCTAGGTAATTTGCAGTTCAGAACCCACTGTTGTTACATTGAAGCAGTCTTCATGGTAGCCACTGGAGGTTTCTCTCTCAGGCACGTTATGGCAGTTTGAAAATGGGGCTTCACAGCGTTCCGGCCTGCGTTCACGAGTTGTCTGCTTCTTCCTGGCACAATTTTGGCTTTGCTTGCCTAACGTGCTTATTCCTTAGACCAGCAGACTCGTTGTACGCCAGAACGGGTGCTCTTACATGGGCACATTATGATGTATGGAGCTGCATGAAGGGCTTGTATGTAGTCTTCAGACTTCAGCTTCTGTCACCCCGTCACATTAAGATCCAGTGGCTTCCCAGATGTGGCATACGGTGGGAGTCCCCTCCTCACTCTGTTCCACCAAAGTTTGTCAGTCTTCCTCCGCAGGTCCAGGTGCTGCACATTGAGAGGAATGACTTCGGCTGTAAGCCAGGCGAGGACCTGATCGACCAGGCTATGGTTGAGATGCAGGTGGTCTGGCATACCTGGCCAGAAGTAGCCTATTGTAGTCCTCACTGCTCCCATGGATCAATGGGAAGGAATGGAATGACGTTGCCTGTGGCATGGCATGTCGGAAAGTGCACAGAGAAATGGCTTATGGCCTATGCAAATGAGGTGATGGATGCACCACCCGCCAGGAAATTCTGTGGACATGGAGGAAGCGTTACAGGAAGGATGGTGTCCGCCTGTCTCATGTAGTGAATAACATATTTCTGTCTGATCTGCAAAGGGGCCTGCAGGAAGTTCTTCTGCGCAGGTGGGGGGAGTTTCACAAGATCTAGGCTTGTGACTCCTGTGGTGGCTAGGACGGGCAAAACAGGAAAGTAGTGATGGTGTGCATGCAGAGGCACCTTATGGTGACAGGTGATGCCTGAGGCCCCCCAAACGGGTTGTGCGTCTCAGTGGGGGGATAAGGGTTGCCTCGGAGACCAACCCTACTCACTCACCCAGGTGTTGTGTGGCACCGGGTCGGGGGTGACACTAGGGATGTCGGAGAATTTCTCCACGAATCTCCGGGAGGCCGAATGCCAATGCATTCAGACCCCCAAAATTGTTGGGGAAATTCTCCACCCCCCCAGGATGGGACATACCTCTGTCGAATGTCCCTCTCAGCGGTGGGTCCGGCGGTGGTTCAGCGGGGGTGGGGGCACTCCCCCCTGGCCTGAATTTCGGGCCTAGTAACAAGGGAATCAAGTCTTCCCCATAACCAGCCCTGGTCAGCCACCTGGCCACAGCATTCTGGATAAGCTGTTTTTTAATGAAAGAAAAGGGAGCTAAAATAATGCATATATTTAAAAATATGATCAGTTGGCCTGGGAAAGCTTAATCTATGCAGTATTCGAGGCATAATGCCTCTAATAAAAGCTCCCTTTTTCATAAAAAAAACCAAGTTGGCAAAATGGCAGGCGCTCACTGGATGGGGCCCAGGTTAGTGTGGGGAGCATCCGGGAGGGTGCCCGCAACATCCCCAGCACCAGCCGAGGCCCGTCCTGCCTGGTTTGCTGTCAAGGAAGCTTCCTCAATAACCAACTGGGCAGGAGGAGGAGGAGGTGTGGTGCACACCCTAACTGCTAGCCATCTCCTGCTCATGAGCAGGTGACAACTAATAGCAGGGTGCTGGCCAAGGCCCTGTCCTGCCTGGTTGGCTCTCAAGGACAGCCAAGCAGGCAGGAAGAGGAGGTGCAACACACACCCCAGCCCCTAGACGTCTCCTGCTCATGAGCAGCACACGCCCCAGCCCTTATAACCCTTATAATAGCGTTGCCCTTATTTTTGCCGTAGTCTACGTAAATCTTTAGGTAGACTAGATGTGCCAAACTAAGGAACGCAAATGGCGGTGCCCCGTGGGCACCACCATTTGCATACACGCTTTTTTTTTTCAAAGTCACCCGTGATAGGCTACGTGACAATTTATGTAGCCTATCAAGGCTGACTTTGGAAATCTAGCCGTGATAGGCTACATAAATCATTACGTAGCCTATTACAGGTGTGTTTTTGTTTTTGTTTTACTTTCCTTTTTTATTTTGCAATGGTGGCGGCAGCAACCGGTCAGAAGACCGGCTGCTGCCGCTGCCCCCGCCAGACCGCCGCCGAACCGCCACCGGGACCCGCCGCCGAGAGGGACATTCGCACGAGGTAAGTCCCATCCCGGGGGGGGCGGGGGACCAGTGGAGAATTTCACCACCAATTTTGGGGGGCCGAATGCGTTGGCATTCGGCCTCCTGGAGATTCGTGGAGAAATTCTCCGCCATCCCTAGTCTACCTCCCCCAGAAGGGGCAGTCCAGGGGGCAGCGAGATCACCGCCACCCCTCAGGCTGGGTGTGTTTTCGCCCAAGAAGTGCCAGCTAGCCACTGACACAGTTAGATGCCCATCCTAGTTACCCCTTTGCAGGTATTTCAATAAATGTGGCCCAGTGTTTCAACCCAAGCTTGTTGTCTGTGTCTTCTTTAACCCATCTCCACTCACAAAAGTACGGAGGGCAGCTTTACACTTGTAACTGGAAATATGTGGAACATATTCATTAGTACTGTGCCAAAAATCTCTTCCCCATATTTTGCTTCCTTTGCTTCAGATATTCCAATGATATGCAGCAAACAAGCTGTTAACTCCCCCACCCTGCAAGCCTATCCCTCATAGCTTGACCTGTCATTGTCTTTGGACATGCATCAAGCAAATTTAAGAAGATATATAAAAATTGGTCCAAATCTCTGTCTCTCATGCACAGGGACACACACAGGTGCCTGATCTCGTCTGATCTCGTAAGCTAAGCAGGGTCAGCCCTGGTTAGTACTTGGATGGGAAACTGCCTGGGAATCAGGCTTCCTGCACTGAGCAGGGAGATGGACTCGAAGGTCTTGTAGCCCCCTTCCAACCCTATGATTCTATGATTACACACAGTCATATGGAGATATAGATCTGTAGACCTTATCTATATAGCAACACACACACAAACCCCCCCCATAATTTTCCCCCAAAAAATTATAGTCAAGGACAAGAGAGAAGTCATCACCTGCATATTACTGCGGCCCAGTGAGTGGAAGTTTACAATACTGTTTGAGCAGCCACACCATTTTGACATCAGCTAATGTTACCTTATGGTATTGCTTTAAACACCTCCAGACAAGACTTGGAGTTGCCCTAATGAACCCAAATGTATTGGAGCCAGTGTTATCAGCAGAATGAAGGCAAAGAGGCATCAGTAGGCACAGCTTGGTGCTAAATGTGCTCCTCTGAAAACAAATCATTTCCTGGGAGGCAATGAGGTGCTTCTTCTGCTCCTGGCACTGAAACCTGCAATCTCCAGGAAAAAAAAGAAACCTTCAGAGTTGCTGATGGCTGCTGACTCCAGTTTTTTATTTATTTTATTTCTCAGTTCAGCCAAAAGGTGCCCAGCAGTTGCCCCGCCCAGAGGAGCTGAAAATTGCAAATATTTCCAGGCTGTCTATGAGAGTTCAAGCACCATGCCGAGTATAGTTGCACAGTGGTTATTACAAGCCCTGACCCTCATGAACTAACTAGGGATGGGTGAATGAGTGATATTCGAGCTTGCTAGGATTCTGCAGACATTGTCTTACCTCTCATCTTGTGCCCTATCCCATTCGCATTTGCAATCACTGCTTACTTTTCACAAACAGGAAATTTGCACAAATCAAGCAGCGATCAAATGGAAGATTTGCACAAATCATCCCCAATTTGTGCACATTTCCTAATTTCCCACCTCACCCCTTCCCAGGTTGTCTTCTGCCACAGTGTGAAAACATTTGTAGTGGGTCCATTTAAACCCATTGATTGTCTTTAACATGTTTCTATAGTTTTTATAGGCCAGTCCTCTGCTAGTATTTATTTATTTGATTTATATCCCACCTTTCCACCAAGATAATGATGCCCAAGGAAGCTAACAATAAGAAGAACCCAAATTTTACAATAAAAGCTTGGTTAAAACAATCATAAGGCAAACACATGAAAACACAATTTAAAAAGCATAACAAAACGGAATAAAAATAGCACCCAGTCAACATGGTGGCTTACATTCCAAAGGCCTGCTTGAAGAAAAATATCTCCCTGGTCACAGAAAGACAGCAGACAGGGAGCCAACCTAGCTTTCCCTTGTCAGGGAGTTCACGCAGCCTGGGAGCACCTACCAAAAAGAACTTCTCTCACATCCCCACAAAATACACCTCTGATGTACCAAGAGCAGGGCCTGTCGCACAGATCTTAAAACCTGGGCAGGCTTGTATGGGAGAAGGCGATCTTTCAGTTAGCCTAGTCCCAAACCATACGGAGCTTTATAGGTCATAACCAGCACTTTGAATTGTGCCCAGAAACAGACTGGTAGCCAGTGAAACTATTGTAACAAGTAGGGATGTACAAGACCAATCCCTGAAGGCAAGCAGAAACACCATCCTCACGATGTTTTTGCAACTTCTTGAACTTACATTCACATTTGAAAGTGCGCACTTTTGGAAAGGTGCAAATCCCCACCCCCCAATTTGCATTTCCATACCATTTGGGGTTGGTAAAAATTGTGTGCTTTTAAAAGTGTGCATTTTTCCCAACTGGGGGGAAAAAAAGAAAATGGACGCTTGCATTTGGGAATGCAGATGAGGCAAAACAAGCTTCTAAGTAGAATTCTGAGAACTTCAGTGAACTCAAATATTTCATGTTTGCCCATCCGTAGTAACAAGGGAATCAAGTGTTCCCCATAACCAACCCTGGTCAGCCACCTGGCCACAGCATTCTGGATAAGCTGTTTTTTAATAAAAGAAAAGGGAGCTAAAATAATGCACATATTTAAAAATACGCTCATTTGGCCCAGGAAAGCTTAATCTACGCAGTATTCGAGGCATAATGCCTCTAATAAAAGCTCCCTTTTTTCTTAAAAAAAACCAAGTTGGCAAAATGGCAGGTGCTCACAGGATGGGGCCCAGGTTAGTGTGGGGAGCATCCGGGAGGGTGCCCGCAACATCCCCAGCACCAGCCGAGGCCCGTCCTGCCTGGTTTGCTGTCAAGGAAGCTTCCTCAATAACCAACTGGGCAGGAGGAGGAGGAGGTGTGGTGCACACCCTAACTGCTAGCCATCTCCTACTCGTGATCAGGTGACAACTAATAGCAGGGTGCTGGCCAAGGCCCTGTCCTGCCAGGTTGGCTCTCAAGGACAGCCAAGCAGGCAGAAAGAGAAGGTGCAACACACACCCCACCCCCTGTACGTCTCCTGCTCATGAGCAGCACACGCCCCAGCCCCTAGCCATCTCCTGCTCATGAGCAGGTGATGGCTAGCAGCCAGGGTGCCAGCCAAAGACCCATCCTTCCTGGTTGGCTGTCAAGGACAGCAAAGATGGGAGGACGTGGAGGAGGCACAGTGCATGCCCCAGCCACTAGCCATCTCCTGCTCGCTAGCAGGGGATGGCTAGTGGCTGGGGCACCAGTCAAGACCCTGTGCTGCCTGGTCAGCTGTAGGGATGGCGGAGAATTCCGCCACGGATCTCAGTGAGGCCAAATGTCAGTGCATTCGGCCCCATGAAATCCATGACAGAACGAAGCCTCCCCCGCCCCACCACCCCGCAAAAATCACATGAAACAGAGCACCTACCTGTTGCCATTCGCACTGCTTTGCGAATGGCGTCTGCGGCCGCCATTCACGTTCCCTTTTTTTCCCCATGATAGGCTACGTAAGTATTTACATAGCCTATCATGGGGGAAAAAAAGGGAACGCGAATGGCGGCGGCTACGGCGGCTGCCATTTGCATCCCTGCACAGCCCAGCAGCAGCTGGATGTTGCTGCGGGCGGCCCCAGGTGGCGGCTCCATGGAGTTGCTGCAGAGTGGAGCCGGTCAGCAAGGATTTTGGGGGGAGGGACAGAGCGCCTCCCCCCCACCGCGGATGTTATGAAACGAAACAGGTAAATTGTTTCATACATCCCTAGTCAGCTGTCAGAAAGCTGACAGCGCAGCAGAAGGAGGAGGTGCGGCACACGTCCCTGCTGCTAGCCAGTCACCTGCTCATGAGCAGGAGACAGCTAGCAGCCAGGGTGATGGCCACAGCCCTGTCCTGCCTGACTGGCTGTGAAGGGCAGGAAGAAGAGGAGGCACCAGGCACACCCCAGCTGCTCTTGCCATTGGGGCGTGCATGGTGACAAGTTTGAGCTGTTCCTGCCCACCCGCCGAGTTCCAGGGCACTCGTTGGCCAGGTCCGTCAGTGCCCTGGAGTTCGGGAAGCAGGGGCTGGGGGGCCTGGCATGGAAGATTTCACTGGCCTCCAGGATTAAGTCATGCACTCGTGCCTTCCCTAGGTGCAATGAATCTCTACTTCCCATGAGTTTCATTCCCCATTTAAAAGTTTCTATCAAATATCCGGAATATAAATTTGTGTCTTTGATGGCTCTGTGTTGGCCCAAACTGGCATTTAGATGCAGTCTCCAGTCATCCCATAATGCCCTTCTCTAAACACTTCTGTAATATAACATAGAGCGCCAACGTGTTCGGCCCCCCCGAACAAGTTTCGGGGAGAAATCCTCCACACACACCCCACCCCCCGCCCCCCCGGGATGGGACTTACCTTCACCGAATGTCCCTCCCGGTGGCGGGTCCGGCCGGCGGTTCAGCGAGTGTTCGAGCGGGGCGGGAGTGGCAGCCGGTCTTTCGACCGGCTGCCGCCGCCACCATTGCAATCAAAGAAAAAAAAAATGCCCCCTGATAGGCTACGTGACGATTCACGTAGCCTATCACGGCTAGATTTGCAAAGTCAGCCGTGATAGGCTACGTCAATCGTCACGTAGCCTATCACGGGTGACTTTAAAAAAAAAAAAAGCGCGTACGGATAATGGCGGTCCCCATAGGGAGCCGCCATTCCGGTTCCTTATTTGGTCTCTGTAGTCTACATAAATGTTTACGTAGACTACAGCAAAAATAAGGGCAACGCTATTTGCGTTGCCCTTATTTTCGCTGTAGTCTACGTAAACATTTACGTAGACTACAGCGACTAAATAAGGAACGCGAATGGCGGCTCCCTATGGGGGCCGCCATTAGGGTATGCGCTTTTTTTTTTTTTTTTAAGTCACCCGTGATAGGCTATGTGACGATTGACGTAGCCTATCACGGCTGACTTTGCAGATCTAGCTGTGATAGGCTACGTGAATCGTCACGTAGCCTATCAGGGGGCGTATTTTTTTTTTAAAAAAAAGTTTCGCATTCGCGGCCGGGCGAGGCGGGAAGCCTCCTCCCCAGCCTGAATTTCAGCCGGGGCGAGGCAGGAAGCCTCCCCCCTGGCCTGAATTTCAGCCGGGGCGAGGCGGGAAGCCTTCCCCCCGGCCTGAACTTCGCGGGGGGAGCAGCGAAGCGCCTCCCCCCACCGCGAATGTCCTTCGACGACAGGTAAGGGACTTTCATCCACCCCTATCGAAAAGGTAAGTTCCTTTCGTACATCCCTAGTTTGGAGTTGCCACTTCAGATTTCAGAAGTGGCAAAGAGTTTTGAGAGCAACATTTGCAGTCAGTTTCAAAGGGTTGTTCTTCAGGATGTTGTGGGCATCTGGCTGGGGGGCTCGAGGCCCAGCAAGAAATCACTGGCTCAGCCCCCGGATGCCAGATCCCCACGCTTGCCCAATTCAGCATGCACTGAGCCAGGCAAGCCCACAGCCACCCGGACCCTCACTGAGCCGCCATTTTGCATGGAAATAGCAGCTTGGCTTTTCCGTAAAGGCCCATTTATGCAAATGTCAGCTGTAAAATGGCTATTTACACAAGATTAAGGCATAAATGGTTCATTTACGTCCGTAATCTTGTGTTAAATGTCTGCTTTCCAGCTGCTATTTGCATAAATGGGCCTTTATGGAAAAGGGTGAGATGCATTTTTATGCAAAATGGCAGCTCAGTGAGGGATCATGAAGCCAGGCTCTGCTTTCTGGGTGCTCACAGACCACCCTGTGGCTAACCACATGCAGCAAGCAGGGGAGCCAGCAAATGGCGCACGACCTGGACTAGGGTGAGTTCACCCATCCCTACTCTTGGAAGTGTAAAACTGCAAAAAGAACTGTCATGGGATGCTCCCACTGAATGGAAGGGGGGGGCAGTTTTCATAGGCTCCTCCTTCCTCCTGCAATGACCTATGTCCCTTGAAAATCTATTGCAGAGGTTTTGTGGACCCCCAAAGAACAAGATGGGAGTTGGCACAGGGGACTGCAAGGAGATGTGGATTTGGCAAAAAAGCCATGCTTCCTCCCCTCTTCTTCCAGTGGGAACCACCATTGGATTGTAGGCCACTCTGCAAACCAGAAGGAGCCCTTGTGTTTGCAGAAGGACTGTCAGGATTCCTTTTACCCATACTGAACTTCAAACGCTGAATCAAACACAGACAAGAGGCTTCAGTCTACACAGCTTTTACTCCATTACCAGAAAAGGTCATACAGATGCAAATTCTCAGTGACTCTCAGTCTGCAAGGAAATGCCTTCAGGGGGTTCAAAAGGTAGCTATGGAAGTTTCCCACCATTTGAAAGCAAGGTGGTCTCACTAGCCTAACTTAAGGGGTGGGGGGAGGTCTCACTCTCTCCCGTGAGGCTTCTAAGCACTGCTGTTCATGAAGGACCAATTGGGTAGACCTTCTAACTTCTGCCCCGGCCTTCTGCCTCTTGGATCTGCATCTGTGCCTTGCATCTATTAATTCAGACTTGCCAAACTAGGGATGGGGGAGAATTTCTCCCCGAAACTTTGGGGGGGCCAAGTGCCAACGTGTTCGGCCCCCCAAAGTAGTTTCGGGGGAAATTCTCCACACACCCCCGCCCTCCGCACCCCCCCGGGACGGGACTTACCTTTCCCAAATGTCCCTCCCGGCAGCGGGTCCCGGTGGCAGTTCGTCAGGTCTTCGACAGGGGCAGAGGCAGCAGCCGGTCTTTCGACCGGCTGCTGCCGCCGCCATTCCAATAAAAGTAAAAAAAAAAACAAAAAAACGCCCCCGTGATAGGCTACATGACGATTAACGTAGCCTATCACGGCTAGATTTGCAAAGTCAGCCATGATAGGCTACGTAAATCATCACGTAGCCTATCACGGGTGACTTAAAAAAAAAAAGCCCGTATGGCTAATGGCGGCCCCCATAGGGAGCCGCCATTCACGTTCCTTATTTGGTCGCTGTAGTCTACGTAAAGATTACGTAGACTACGGCGAAAATAAGGGCAATGCTATTTGCGTTGCCCTTATTTTCTATTTCTATTTGCTATTTGCGTTGCCCTTATTTTCGCCGTAGTCTACGTAAAGATTTACGTAGACTACAGCAACCAAATAAGGAACGCGAATGGCGGCTCCCTATGGGGGCCGCCATTAGCCGTACGCGCTTTTTTTTTTTTTAAAGTCACCCGTGATAGGCTACGTGACGATTTACGTAGCCTATCACGGCTGACTTTGCAGATCTAGCTGTGATAGGCTACGTTAATCGTCACGTAGCCTATCATGGGGGCGTGGGTTTTTTTTAACTTTTTATTTCGCGGCCGGGTGAGGCGCCTCCTCCCCGGCCTGAATTTTGGCTGGGCGAGGCGGGAAGCCTCCCCCCCGGCCTGAATTTCGGCCGGGCGAGGTGGGTAGCCTCCCCCCCGGCCTGAACTTCGGGGGGAGCAGCGAAGCGCCTCCCCCCCACCGCGAAGCAAGCTGCGAGACCAGGTAAGTGGCTTTCGTGCACTCCTATGCCAAACACCGCCTCTCCCTGTTCGCTGTCTCTCATGGGGTGTGTGTGTCAAGAGGGGCCTTCCTTTTCCAGCTGGACCTTTGAAACCTGAGGAGCCAGCCTAGCCATGTCTGGACTAGCCTGGGAACATACCTCCACCATGTCTGGGGGTTCTTCTTCTTCAGAACCTGAACTACTCTCCCACTCCCTGCACTCACCCAGAGCACTCCTGACAAGGACAGGTCAGGATTGAATCCAATGTATTTTAGGAGAATTTACTGTGGTCACTTTTTATATCTCATAGTAACCAGAAATAGAGGTTCTACAAAAAAAAAAAAAAAAAAAAATAGTAGGAAAGTGCTATTGGGCATAACTCAGTGTTTTGAGCTATGATGATATCTAGGGCATTAAATATCCATAAAGAATTGGTATTGTCTGCTTTCTAGATGCCAAGGGAAAAGAAAGATGAACAAAATAATGGTGGGCCATACCTTAATTTGGAGAACCTCCATGCAGGCTGGAATATAGTTTTCATGAAAGAAACTAGTTAAACATTTATGTACCCACTGTGCAAAATCTCAATGAGAAGCCAGTTCCAAGCAGGCAATCTCCTTCACTGTCACATTTTTCTTTTCTTTTTTATTCCTTTACTACAATGATATCTATCTTAATATTGTGATTTTTTTTTAATACAGACAGAATATTTTTCCCTGATAACACAGCAAGCTAATGGATTTTGCAAGAAAAATATGTATAAAATGTCAACAATAGATACATACTGGAAATATTCAGAGAGACAGACTCACCAGAGCCCCTGATATACATCTGTTAATATCTTGCACTGGATATGAAAGGCTGTTACTTTTAGGAAATCAGGTTATATGAGTGTTCAGTTGACAATATCGCCCTGGCAGTTTAGTTCTTGCTTTGAATAGGTTCTATTTTCCCCCTATTGCAAATACAAAATCTGAAACTCTATCTGAGTGAAGAAGATATTTTTGCTGGCTGCAGGATTAATCTCTTAGATTGAACATCATCTTTCTTTTTGTGCAACAGCATGTCTTTTGGCAGCTTTTGGCTGCTGTGCTGAAATATTCTTCCACTGTTTTAATCATTCCCATTCAAACTGATAGAAAATAATGTGTTTTTTTTCAAAAACAAATTCAAAGGAGAAGAACATTTCAGTGAAATTCTCACTGATGGGTTGTGAAGTTCCTATGCTTATCCTAAGATAAGGTGGCTGAGGGGTACACATGACCTTCTTTCATTGTCTTTAATTGTGCAATAATCTCTTCAGTCATCTGCAGCCTTCCTGGCTTCCCACACTTCAATTAAAGCCTAGTAGAAGTGTCATGAGGTAACTCCTCTTATGGATCAGGAAGATCCATAAGATCTTCCTGATCCATAAGCCTGGGCAGCCAGGGAGGCTGCAGAGTAATGGGGAGATGTATATAGAAAGCAAAAAAAGAAAACAACCTACAGTATTTACCTGGGAACAAAAATGTAAGCCCAAAAGCAGCACCAAAAAAAATTCAAAATAATGTTTATAGTGTGATATATTACCTCCTGTATAAGAGGTGGTATGCTTCTGGATACCAGTTGCTGGGGAACAGAAGACAGATGGTTCTATTGCATTCATGTCCTGCTTGTGGGTTTTCCATAGGCATTTGGTTGGCCACTGTGGGAAGAGAATGCTAGAGAGGCCTTTGGACCTATCCAGATGGGCTCTTCATATGTCCTTAAGGCCAAACCAGACATTACTTCAAAGACGTAGCAAGCAGCTATGCCTTTTTTTCTTATTTATTCTACCGTAAATGCAGGGCCCCTGGTTCATATTGGGACCATATCATGACTGGGTAGGGGGGCTTTAACCTTTCCACCCATACACAAACTGTTGTTGCAATCCAGATTGGGACCCCCCACTTGCAATTTATATTGTAAAATAGTGACCCTTCAGGGTCAATGGATCACTATTTTGCAATATAAATTGCAGGTACTGCAGGGGGTGGGGGGAGGCAGATTAGGACCACAGTGGGGGGAAAGGATTAAAGCCCCCTACCCCCCCACACACACACATACTTGAGTCCCCATCTAGATCAGGCCCCCTGCATCTACACTAGAATAATAAAAAAGGAAGAACAAAAGACAAAGCTGCTTGCTACATCTTTAAAGAAATGTTGGCTTTGGCCCTTAGAGAGAGAAACTTATATGCGTGAGATTGGTATGCATGTGAACAGTGTGTGTGTGTGTGTGGCAGGGAGAGGCAGAGGGGGGATGACTCCTCCCACTGCCTAACCTGACCCCACTCACTTTGGCTTGCCCACTCCCATTTCTGGCATGATGAAATGAAACACCCAACAAGTTCCCATCAGGACAATATGGCCTTCAGGCCCCAAATTATTCCCTGCCCCTCATGTATAGGATTGTATTGCAAATGAATGGTGCAACCATCCATCCAGTGGTTGGAGATGGATGAAAATGGAGGGGGGGGGAGAAATGGGTGAAATCCAATTAAGTAGCTCCACTGATGCTGATGGAATTGTCAGTGGAATGGGAGAGAGAGTCACACATACCCCTGCAGCCCAGAAGTCTGGGGGACCCTCTGGAGATTTTCAGGAGGTACGTGGGTTGTAGGAAGGAGGAGGGAGGGAGAAAGTCCTGTCGTGTGGGGAGGAGTCCATTCATGCAATGTTGGATTCCACCCATAAACAGAAGTATTGAATAGGGAAATATTCCAAAATATTAGAAGGGAGAGAGATCTGTCTGCAACTGAAATAATAAATAGCTTCCAAAAAAAGAAAAAGCCATTACTATTACATTAGATCAAGCAGTCAATGAAATAACTCTATGTGAAAATTGTGTAATTGACCAATGAACATCAGTATCTGGCATGCTTTCAATATGACGTGGATCTTTCAAGCAGAAGGAATGAACACATCTTTTTAAAAGCCCTTACAATTTCTTTGAGGCATGGATACATGTTGGTTGAATTCCACAGTCTTGAACTCCCCTCTCTGTTTTTATAGATAGATGCCAGTAGGCATTTTCTCACAGCTGAGCTGTGAGGTTAAAATTTAAATATAGGAGGAAAGTAGTAGGAACCATGGGTTAAGGACAAAGCGTTATTCCCCGACCCCAGCATGAGCCAAATGAGTGCCTGTAGCCATATAGTCCATTTTTATTGTGTCACAGCTGAAATGGGTCTCCTCTGAAATGTTGAAAACTAAGCTCTTTATGCAGTAGTGGCTTCGTTGATACGATTACTGGTCCAGCACCATGGATGAGGCCACAGCTTAGGTTCTCAGCCTTAGGAGGTACAGCATGTGCTTTCCATGTACAAGATTCACTCTCTAGAACCTCCAGTTGATGGATCTCAGTAGCCTAAGGCCTTGGAGAGCTACTGCCAGTCAGAGCACACAGTATGGACCAATGGCCTGACTCAGTACAATGCCATTATAGGGATGTCATGGGCGCCTATCTTGGTCCAGGATTGTGGTGAACCGCTCACAACCGCACCCCTCGAGCCACTTCTGTTGAGGCCGTGAGACCACTCGACCCCCTCCTGCACTTGCCGAGCCACCGGCAACTTACCTGGGCCCCATCCACCTCCGTCTCTATGTGAATCTTGCGTAGCTGGGCAATTCATGGCACCATTTTGCATGTAAGTCTATGTGTGCATTTTTTGCACATTGACTTATATGCAAAATGGCACCACGAATTGCCCATCTATGCAAGATTCATGGTTCCATTTTGCATATAAGTCTATGTGCACAAGATTGCGCTCGCCATGTTTTTTCAAAACATGGTGATCATAGCAGAGATGGATGGAGCCTGGGTAAGTGTGGGCAGCTTGATGAATGCAGGAGGGACTTGAGTGTGGGTCTGGGGATGCGTGAGCAGGGGCAGGGGCTGGGTGGGCACCTGGAGAACCTGGATGGGGGGGAACACCCATCCATCCCTAGGTTATTATTACCCAAGGCACTTAGTTCATGCTTTAAAGGTCACATACCTACTGTTCTAAGATCAGATTTAATATAATCTCCATTGTTTTAGTTAACAAATTGTGTGGGCATTTTAGATGCTAGCTAAAAGAGCTATGCCCACTTTCACTTTTATGATTATTCAAGCCAGGGAATACAACTGAGCTGAGTACTAAGGTTAATAATGGCAACTGACAACCTTTAGTTGAGTACTAAGGTTAAACATTGAATACTTAAGCAGGACTGAGGTTAAATAAGGGAAACCTATAGACATTAAAATATGCAGGAGATTTGTCCTTTAGTGGAATGTGAATTGTCCCCCCAAAGCAGTTTTGTTGTTGTTCAGTCGTTCAGTCATGTCCGACTCTTCGTGACCCCATGGACCATAGCACGCCAGGCCTTCCTGTCCTGCGCTCTCTCCCGGAGCGTGCTCAAGTTCATATTCATTGCATTGGTGATGCTATCTAGCCATCTCATCCTCTGCCGTCCCCTTCTCCTTTTGCCTTCAGTCTTTCCCAGCATCAGGGTCTGTTCCACGGAGTTTTCTCTTCGCATTAGGTGGCCAAAATATTGGAGCTTCAGCTTCATTATCTGTCCTTCCAATGAGCACTCAGGGTTGATTTCCTTTAGGATGGACTGATTTGACCTCCTTGCAGTCCAGGGCACTCGTAAGAGTCTTCTCCAGCACCACAGTTCGAAAGCATCAATTCTTCGGCGCTCAGCCTTCCTTATAGTCCAGCTCTCACAGCCATACATTACTACTGGGAAAACCATAGCTTTGATTAGACGGACCTTTGTCGGCAAGGTGATGTCTCTGCTTCTTACTATGCTGTCTAGGTTGGCCATAGCTTTCCTCCCAAGGAGCAAGCATCTTTTAATTTCATGGCTACAGTCACCGTCTGCGGTGATCTTGGAGCCCAAGAAAGTAAAATCTGTCACTGCTTCCATTTCTTCCCCTTCTATATGCCAGGAAGTGATAGGGCCAGATGACATGATCTTAGTTTTTTTAATGTTGAGTTTCAAACCAGCTTTTGCACTCTCCTCTTTCACCCTCAACAAGAGGCTCTTGAGATCCTCTTCGCTTTCTGCCATTAGGGTGGTATCGTCTGCATATCGGAGGTTGTTGATAATTCTCCCAGCAATCTTAATTCCGACCTGTGATTCATCCAGCCCGGCATTTCTCATGATGTACTCTGCATATAAGTTAAATAAGCAGGGTGACAATATGCAGCCTTGTCGTACTCCTTTCCCAATTTTGAACCACTCGGTTGTTCCATGTCTGGTTCTTACTGTTGCTTCTTGACCCTCGTACAGGTTTCTCAGGAGACGGGTAAGGTGGTCTGGTACTCCCATCACTTTCAGAATTTGCCACAGTTTGTTGTGATCCACACAATCAAAGGCTTTAGCATAGTCAATGAAGCAGAAATAGACATTTTTCTGGAATTCTCTTGCTTTCTCCATGATGCAGCGAATGTTGGCGATTTGATCTCTAGTTCCTCTGCCTCTTCGAAACCCAGCTTGTACTTCCGGTAGTTCTCGGTTCGCATACTGCTGAAGCCTAGCTTGTAGGATTTTGAGCATCACCTTGCTGGCATGTGAAATGAGAAATACTCAAACTTCCACCTGTCAATATCAAGCATCAGAAGGCATGTAGTTCCACATGGACCTATGGCCCAATTGGAGTCCACCCAGAGAAGAGCCTTCAGTGTGGTGGCCTCCTTCCTATGGAACTCCCTGCCTTTGGAGGTCAGGCAGATGCCAGCATTGTACCTGTTTCTGACAGTTCCTGAAAACTGTTTCTGACAGTTCCTGAAAACATCTTTATTTCAGGAAGCCTTCCTTGTCTGACCAGCCACGGTTTTATTAGAATTCTGTTTCTTTTTTAAAATAGTAATAATTTTAACATGGTGCTTTATCTTTTTATCCTATTTTGTATATTTTATTGTTCACCACTCCAGGATCCATCTAGATATGGAGCGGTATATAAATGTTGCAAATAAATAAATAAACTTTTTAATGACCTTTAGAAATTTGGGGTCTTCCTCTGTAGATTTCCCTTTGCAGCACTGCTTATATTTATTTTTTTTAAATGCATACATTGTAAAAAGTATTTTTAGGGTACAATCCCATGTATGTTTAGAAAGAAAAAAGTCCTAAAACTCCCAGCATGCCCCAGCCAGCATCAACGCTATAGTACTTTTGGGGGGTAAAAACATGCATAGAATTGTGCCATTAGTGATATCTGAACATTCAAAACAATTTTTTATTCATTCATTTCATTTCATTTCATTTCATTTCATTTCTATACCGCTCAATAGCTGAAGCTCTCTGGGCAGTTCACAAAAATTAAAACCACCGAGTGCAGCATAAAACAATATAAAATATGAAAGTTTATCATGTAATGATAGAATAGTAGGGCTGGAAGGGGCCTATAAGGCCATCCAGTCCAACCCCCTGCTCAATGCAGGAATCTAAGTCAAGTTTAAGTTTAAAGTTTACACTATATAATAATAGAACCAGAATAAAACCTAGCAGCAAGCAGATATTTAAAATACAGATTCAAAACACCAGAGCTAGAAGTTTAGGAAGCTAAAATACTGGGAGAATAAAAAGGTCTTCACCTGGTGCGGTGGCGCCAGAAGGAGAACATAGGCACCAGGAGAACCTCTCTAGGGAGCTCATTGCACAGCTGGGGGACCAGAAAAACAAAAATATAGAACAGAATTATGTTGTTGCTGTTGTTGTTGTTGTTATATTTTAAATAACACCATCAGTGCATTGCTCCTTCAATGAACTCTCCTCCCCACCGAACACCCTTCCTGTACATGTTATACAATGCATGCATTTCCCATACGTTCACCTGCTGATGAGTTTAATGAGCAGGGGAGCATATGGCAATTGCATATAGTTTCACAGTCAGAGTGTGTGTGCATCACACATGCACTTGCACATAAATGTTGAGCATCAATATATCACAGAAAGGAGCAGAAGGATTGGATATATAGTGCTGCAGCTGCGGCTGATGAAGATGATGGATGAAGGTTTTTATGCTGGCTTTCTGTTTCAAACTCTTCAAGGTGGCCTACAACAAATTTAACATTAAATGGGTCTTCCAGTTGGAACCGATGTCGCTCTGGCAGCTTCCCACAGGCTCTCTGTGGGAGCTTTCTCAAACAGCTTTTTAAAAGGTTGAAAAACCTTTTCAATTCCCCCCTGGAATTAAAAGGGGGGGGGCAAGGCAGCATTCTGGATAACATCTTGGAGAAAAGTATCCCCCATGAGATAGTGGGGGGGGGGCTGGATTCCAGGATTATCTCCCCAGAGCTTTACCAATGCAAAAAGCTGTGATCAGACTCCTATTTCATAGGAGAAAACAGGGCTGACGTGTTCCATAATAATATATGCTTCAAGAAATATCAACAACTCCTGTGGGATGATTTAAGAAATATTAACAACATCTGAGAACATCTGAGGACCTGTAAGATCTGTTTGAGAGAAACATGAATGCACTGAGGAGAAGAAAGGGGATGGCTTCACCGCCAACTCTCCCTGTGCCTCCTGTGTCAAAAGTTTCAAAAACAGAAGGTATAGGGGAATTAGTTACTCTGATAAAGACTTTATCTTCACAATTTATGGAGCAAGCCAGAAGGTTGGATTTAATCCAAAATTTAATCACTGCCTTGGAAGGAGCCGTCGATTTAATTAATGCGTCATGGCAAAAAATAGAGACGTGAATTAACAAGATAGAAAACCGAGTAGCAGCGAATGAAATTTCGACACAAATTTGTTTTAAAAATACCTCTGACAGAATTTCTCAACTGGAGGCCTTCACAAGAAGATCCAATGTACATATGATTGGGATTAAAAATCTGTCTAATAATGTAAAATTGCTTATTTTTGTGGATACACTTTTGCATGAGATGCTCCCTATCCCATCTGATTATTTACTTGATATTGAGCAGGCATTTGGTGTATCAAATGTGAAAGGGACTGACTATACCATCATAGTCCAATTTGCAAAAGTCTCCACAAAGAATTATATCCTGCGTTTGGCAAGGGAGGGTGGAAGCCTTTCCTGGAAACAAGATAAAGTTATGTTTTTTCCAGATTACATCAAAGAGGTGGCGAATAAAAGAAGGCAATTTATCAAAGGAAAAAATATGGCAAAACAAATGAACTTACAATATTACTTAAAATATCCTACTATACTTTGTATCGTGTCTGAAGGTCAGATGAAGAAGTTTATAAATCATGAAATGGCAGAGGCATAGCTGAACGTAAAAATGCACAAGATTCCTGTTACAACCGCATGAACTGGAATCTTTAAACAAGCTTTGTTAACTGTTTGTGTTTAGTCTACATGATCCAGGCTGGGTCAGAAGATAAATGATGATATATATATTTGTTCATTCTCTTTCATCTTTTTTTTTTTTTTTGCTTTTCTTTATATTTTTTATTTCAAAATAGATATGGTATGCTGTATTTAAATTAAATGTTTAAGGGTAAAATATGTACTTATATATTTAGTATAAAATATAAACTATATTACTGACTCTTGAAGGTTTAAGTTTTATTATTATATAACACTATATTCCTTTAAAATTATTATTATTAGTAGTAGTCGTCGTCGTCTTGTAGGCTACTGGGAATGAACTGTAGACCTTTATCTTGGATATAAGATTGATGATATGATATTGAAATGTAAGGTTATTAAACTGTAAGATTGTTATTGTTAAAGATATAGTTTGTAAAATAGAATGGCATCGAAGGCTGGGGGGTATTGGAGTTTAAATTTAATTCTTTAAGGGGGAGGGAGGGGGGGAAGGGGAAAGAATCTTCCTTTTTTTCCACCTCCTTCCCTCCTCCCTTTGCATTTTTCCCTTTCTTTTCTTTCTCTTTCCTTCTCTTTTTGTTATTATGGTGCCCTCATCATAATATTGTATTGTTCAGAAATTCTAGTATTGATCAGGTTGTTGGTATGTTTGGTATTGTATATTTCATTTATAAAGATAAAATAAATAAAAATATATTCACCCCCCCACACACAAATTTAACATTAAACCTGTTGAAGTAATATATAAAGCCACAAAACAGTGTTAAGACAGAGCGAACTAAAAAATTTGCTGAGCATATATCACATATTTATTGATTTATTAAATTTATTAATCGCCCATCTGGCTGGTCACCCAGCCACTCTGGGCAATGTACAAGCATATAATAAAACAGTTTAAAACAATAAAGTTCTACAATAAAAACATTTTCTAAAATACCCTAACCCACCCCAAATGCCTGCCTGAACAAGCACGTTTTTATGGCATGGCGGAAGCTCATTAAAGAGGGGGAGTGGCGGAATTCCCTAGGGAGGGAGTTCCATAGACTGGGATATACATCCACATATACATACATAGTCATATATGATGCATATGCACATACATAACTGAAAAGCATGGATGATCGATGTTAACTGGATTTACGGTTTTTAAGATGGTTCTCCATTCTTCTTTACAATTATGGATGCTATTATTATTACTATTATTATTATCATTATTAAACATTTCTATACTGGCCCATAGCCGGAGCTCTCTGGGCGGTTTTTGTTGTTGTTGTTCAGTCATTCAGTCATGTCCAACTCTTCGTGACCCCATGGACCATAGCATGACAG
Organism: Heloderma suspectum; assembly: GCF_057233095.1. Classification (NCBI taxonomy): domain Eukaryota; kingdom Metazoa; phylum Chordata; class Lepidosauria; order Squamata; family Helodermatidae; genus Heloderma; species Heloderma suspectum. The sequence goes on from NC_139458.1 coordinate 90,136,088, forward strand.
GCCTTCCTGTCCTCCGCTCTCTCCCGGAGTGTGCTCAAGTCCATATTCATTGCATCAGTGATGCAATCTAGCCATCTGCCGGACTCTTCTCCTTTTGCCTTCCATCTTTCCTAGCATCAGGGTCTTTTCCAGGGAGTTTTCTCTTCACATTAGATAGCCAAAATATTTGAGCTTCAGCTTCAGTATCTGTCCTTCCAATGAGCACTCAGGGTTGATTTCCATTAGGATTGACTGATTTGACCTCCTTGCAGACCAGGGGACTCATAAGAGTCTTCTCCAGCACCACAGTTCAAAAGCATCAATTCTTTGGCACTCAGACTTCCTTATAGTCCAGCTCTCACAGCCATACGTTGCTACTGGGAAAACCATAGCTTTGATTATACGGACCTTTGTTGGCAAGGTGATGTCTCTGCTTCTTACTATGCTGTCTAGGTTTGCAATAGCTTTCCTCCCAAGGAGCAAGCATCTTTTAATTTCAAGGCTACAGTCACCGTCTGCGGTGATCTTGGAGCCCAAGAAAATAAAATCTGTCACTGCTTCCATTTCTTCCCCTTTTATATGCCAGGAAGTGAGGGGGCCAGATGCCATGATCTTAGTTTTTTTAATGTTGAGTTTCAAACCAGCTTTTGCACTCTCCTCTTTCACCCTCAACAAGAGGCTCTTTAGATCCTCTTTGCTTTCTGCCATTAGGGTGGTATCGTCTACGTATCTGAGGTTGTTGATAATTCTCCTGGCAATCTTAATTCCGACCTGTGATTCATCCAACCCAGCATTTCTCATGATGTACTCTGCATATAAGTTAAATAAGCAGGGCGACAATATACAGCCTTTTCATACTTTTTTCCGAATTTTGAACCACTCGGTTGTTCCATGTCCGGTTCTTACTGTTGCTTCTTGACCCTCGTACAGGTTTTTCAGGAGACAGGCAAGGTGGTCTGGTACTCCCATCTCTTTAAGAATTTGCCACAGTTTGTTGTGATCCACACAATCAAAGGCTTTAGCGTAGTCAATGAAGCAGAAATAGACGTCTTTCTGGAATTCTCTTGCTTTCTCCATGATCCAGTGAATGTTGGTGATTTGATCTCTAGTTCTTCTGCCTCTTCGAAACCCCGCTTGTAGTTCCAGTAGTTCTCGGTTCACATACTGCTGAAGCCTAGCTTTTAGGACTTTGAGCATAACCTTGCTGGCATGTCAAATGAGTGCAATTGTATGGTAGTTTGAAAATTCTTTGGCATTGCCCTTCTTTGGAATTGGAATGTAAACTGTCCTTTTCCAGTCTTGTGGCCATTGTTGAGTGTTCCCAATTTGTTGGCATATTGAGTGCAGCACTTTAACAGCCTCATCTTTTAGGATCTTAAATAGCTCAGCTGGAAGACTGTCATCTCCGCTAGCTTTGTTGTTACCAATGCTTCCTAAGGCCCACTTGACTTCACCCTCTAGGATGTCCGGCTCAAGTTCAGTGACCACACTATCATGGCTATCAGGGACATTAAGTTCTTTCCTGTATAGTTCTTCTGTGTACTCTTTCCACCTCTTCTTAATCTCATCTGCTTCTGTTAGGTCCCTGCCTTCTTTGTCCTTTATCATGCCTGTCTTTGCACAAAACATTCCCTTGACATTTCTGATTTTCTTGAAAAGATCTCTGGTCTTTCCCATTCTATTGTTTTCTTCAAATTCTTTTAGGGGTGCACGAAAGTCACTTACCTGGTCTCGCAGCTTTTCGTGGTGGGGGGGAGGCACTTCGCTGCTCTCCCCATGAAGTTCAGGCTGGGGGGGGGAAGGCTTCCCACCTCGCCCAGCCGAAATTCAGGCCAGGGGGGAGGCTTCCCGCCTCCCGCCCGGCCGAAATTCAGGCCAGGGAGGAGGCGCCTCGCCTCGCCCGGCTGCAAAATTAAAAGTTAAAAAAAACCACACCCCCGTGATAGGCTACGTGATGATTAATGTAGCCTATCACGGCTAGATCTGCAAAGTCAGCCGTGATAGGCTACGTCAATCGTCACGAAGCCTATCACGGGTGACTTAAAAAAAAAAAAAGCACGTACGGATAATGGCGGCCCCCATAGGGAGCCGCCATTCGCGTTCCTTATTTGGTCGCTGTAGTCTACGTAAATCTTTACGTAGACTACGGTGAAAATAAGGGCAACGCAAATAGCATTGCCCTTATTTTCGCCGTAGTCTATGTAATCTTTAGTGGTTTTCCCTACGTTCTTCAATTTAAGCCGAAATTTTGCAACAAGAAGCTCATGATCTGAGCCACAGTCAGCTCCAGGTCTTGTTTTTACTGACTGTGTAGAGCTTCTCCATCTTTGGCTGCAGAGTACATAATCAATCTGGTTTCGATATTGACCATCTGGTGATGTCCATGTGTAGAGTCGTCTCTTGTGCTGTTGCAAAGGAGTGTTTGCTATGATCAGCGTGTTCTCTTGGCAAAACTCTATTAGCCTTTGTCCTGCTTCATTTTGTACACCAAGGCCATGCTTGCCTGTTATCCCGGTGATTTCTTGACTTCCTACTTTAGCATTCCAATCCCCTATGATGAAGTGGACATCTTTTTTTGGTGTTAGTTCTAGAAGGTGTTGTAGATCTTCATAGAACTGATCAACCTCAGCTTCTTCAGCATCAGTGGTTGGGGCAGAGACTTGAATTGCTGTGATGTTGAATGGTTTGCCTTGTATTCGTACTGAGATCATTCGATCGTCTTTGAGATTGTACCCCAGTACTACTTTTCCCACCCTTTTGTTGACTATGAGTGCTACTCCATTTCATCTAAGTAGGGGTGGACGAAAGTCACTTACCTTTTCTCGCAGCTTGTTCGCGGTGGGGGGGAGCGCTTCGCTGCTCCCCCCGCGAAGTTCAGGCTGGGGGGGGAGGCTTCCCGCCTCGCCCGGCCGAAATTCAGGCTGGGGAGGAGGCTTGCCGCCTCGCCCAGCCGCGAACGCGAAAGTAAAAAAAACAAAAACAAAACGCCCCCTGATAGGCTACGTGACGATTCACGTAGCCTATCATGGCTAGATCTGCAAAGTCAGCCGTGATAGTCTACGTGAATCGTCATGTAGCCTATCACGGGTGACTTTAAAAAAAAAAAAAAAAGCACCTACGTGAATGGCGGCCCCCATACGGAGCTGCCATTCGCGTTCCTTATTTAGTTGCTGTAGTCTGCGTAAATGTTTACGTAGACTACGGCGAAAATAAGGGCAACGCAAATAGCATTGCCCTTATTTTCGCTGTAGTCTACGTAAACATTTACGTAGACTACAGCGACCAAATAAGGAACGGGAATGGCGGCTCCCTATGGGGGCCGCCATTATCCGTACACACTTTTTTTTTTTTTAAGTCACCTGTGATAGGCTACGTGACGATTGACGTAGCCTATCACGGCTGACTTTGCAAATCTAGCCGTGATAGGCTACGTGAATCGTCCCGTAGCCTATCAGTGGACTTTTTTTTTCTTCTTTTATTGCAATGGCGGCGGCAGCAGCCGGTCGAAAGACCGGCTGCCGCTCCCGCCCCGCTCGAACACCCGACAAACCGCCAGCCGGACCCGCCGCCAGGAGGGACATTCAGGGAAGGTAAGTCCCGTCCCGGGGGGGGCGGGGGGGCGGAGGATTTCTCCCCGAAACTTGTTCGGGGGGCCGAACATGTTGGCGCTCGGCCCCCTGAAGTTTCGGGGAGAAATTCTCCGCCATCCCTACATCTAAGGGATTCTTGCCCACAGTAGTAGTTATAATGGTCACCTGAATTAAATTCACCTGTGCTTGTACATTTTAGTTCGCTGATTCCCAAGATGTCGATGTTCAATCTTGCCATCTCATGTTTGACCACCTCCAGCTTACCTTGATTCATTGACCTTACATTCCAGGTTCCTAAACAATATTATTCTTTACAGCATCGGACTTTCTTGTCACCACCAGACACATCCACAGCTGAGTGTCCTTTCAGCTTGGGCCCAGCCGCTTCACTCTTTGTGGCGCTACTTGGAAATTCCTTCTGCTCTTCCCTAGTAGTATATTGGAAACTTTCCGACCTGAGGGGCTCATCTTCCGGCGTCATATCTTTTAGCCTTGTGATACGTTCCATGGGGTTTTCTTGGCAAGAATACTGGAGTGGGTTGCCATTTCCTTCTCCAGTGGACCACATTTTGTCAGAACACTCCACCATGACCTGTCCATCTTGGGTGGCCCTCCAAACAATATACACAAACAACATATAATTAAAAACAACACTGAACTATCAGACATAACTAAAGACACATCCAGGACTGATTTAAACTCATCATATGCTGCCAAATGCCTGAGAAAAGAGGTAGGTCTTAACCTGGCACTGAAAAGATGTTGGTGCCAGGCAGATCTCATCAGAGAGCTTGTGCAACATATAGGGGGCCACCACTAAGAAGGCCCCCTCCCTCATTGCTGCCTTCTGAGCTTCCCCTCTAGGAGGCCCTTGGAGGAGTGTCTTAGATGCTGCATGGGTAAGTTCATTTCAGGAGAGTCTAGGGATGGGCGGATTCCCTGCATGCCGGTCCATGGGGAATCCACCCACAGGGGGGAGGTGATCCATTCCACCCTCCGGAATCCTCTTCAGCCGGCTCCCCTCCACAGCGATTCCACAGAGCCACCGGCCAGCTCTGAAGCGCTAGCAATATGGCCACCATGCCATATCGCTGGCTGAAGGGGACCGACTGCAGACGCAAATGGCGTCCAGGATGCCATGTGCATCCGCAGTTAGTCCCCTTCAGCCAGCGATATGGCATGGCGGCCGTAAGGCTGAGAATCCAGATCCGGAGGATCCGGCCAAAGAGGATTCTGCAGGGAGGTGGAGGTAGGTGTTCCGTTCCACCACGGACTCTGGGATGGGGGTGGATTCTTTAGAATCCAGCCTCATTGGGGTCCGTGGCGGAATTCTCCACCATCCCTAGGAGAGGCATGCCATCAGGTATTTGCAAAAGAGAAAGGGCTTACAGATCAGAGCTTTGTATATATCACATATTCTCCCCAGGCCCAGCACAGAATTTAGGATGTTTCACCCTCTCTTATGCGGAATGTACAGACTATGAAGCATGTAATACACTGCTTGATACTTAGATATTCTACTTGAGTTTTAATGAGGAACAGACCTGAGCACAGATGAATTATATTCATTTTCAAACCTGAGCAAATATTTGCAGGAAGCTGAATTTGTTATAAGCTCACCTGTGTCTGGCTATAGCAGACACAGATGGACATGAAGAACAAGCTGCTGACACTGTTTGGATCTCATTATAGATACTGAAGCCATCCACACATTTAAATTCCATGTATTCACTCTTAACATCTCATGGAATGCCTTCCCCAGGGGCCACTTGCCATGCTAAAATCACCCCAGTGGGCATCCCTGTATTTGAAACCATAGTGCCAGAAAGATTCATATAGATTGCCGTTTTATGTGTGATGATGACGGTGCTGTGCAGAACTATTCCTAGATTCTTGCTTATCTGTATCTGATGTACAAGTATATACATCTATAAACCCTTCTTATAATACATGGCAGAACAAGAACTACCATGAACTGAATCAAGCAGCTAGCTATCTGGTAAAACGAGGTACTTTCTGGCCATGACAGTTTAAGGGGATGGTTGAAATTGTGATATAAGCACAACAGTAGGCACTACTGCACCACACACCATAGAACTATAAATCATAGAATCATAGAATAGTAGGGTTGGAAGGGGCCTACAAGGCCATCGAGTACAACACCCTGCTCAATGCAGGAATCCAAGTCAGACTCAGAGCATCCCTGACGGATGGCTGTCCAGCCTAGTCTTGAACGCCTCCAGTGCCCACCACCTCCCTAGGTCATTGGTCCCATTGTCGTGTTGCTCTAACAGTCAGGACGTTTTTCCTGATGTTCAGCTGGAATCTGGCTTCCTGTAACTTGAGCCCATTATTCCGTGTCCTGCACTCTGGGATGATGGAGAAGAGATCCTGGCCTTCCTCTCTGTGACAACTTTTCAAGTACTTGAAGAGCGCTATCATATCTCCCCTTAGTCTTCTCTTCTCAAGGCTAAACATGCCCAGTTCCTTCAGTTTCTCTTCATAGGGCTTTGTTTCCAGTCCCCTGATCATCTTTGTTGCCCTCCTCTGAACTCTCTCCAGTTTGTCTGCATCCTTCTTAAAAGGTGGTGCCCAGAACTAAAAACAGTATTCCAGATGAGGCCTAACCAGTGCTGAGTAGAGGGGAACTAGTACTTCCCAGGATTTGGAAGCTATGCTTCTATTAATGCAGCCCAAAAGAGCATCGGCCTTTGTTGCAGCCACATCACATTGTTGGCTCATATTCAGCTTGTGATCAACAACAATTCCAAGATCCTTCTTGCTTGTAGGGTTGTTGAGCCATGTATCCCCCGTCTTGTAACTGTGCATTTGGTTACTTTTTCCTAGGTGCAGAATATACCTAGCATTCTGCTATGTATATAGAATGGTGTTGCCATAGAGATGTAGTGTGTATACATGTGTAATGACCATCATGGATCTAAAGGGGCCTTTAACCAGAGGTGTGTGCACACAGTGGATTTATGCACTGTCCCCTTACCAAAATGGGAAAGAGGTTCTTCCAAAATGCAGAAAGTAGCTCAAACACTCATTCAGATTCCAGAAGCATCAAGTAAAATAAGAGCATTTATTGTACAGATTTTTGTTCTCAAAGGACACACTTGCTCATTCATTGTAGAAGAGAAAAATGGCTTGGTTAGTATACCAACCCCTAGACATGGCCAGTATACCAGTTCTAAGAGGCCTAACTAGAAAAGATTAAGACTGAGATGGAGGGAAATTAGCTTTTGCCAAATGAGAAGGAGGTGGTGCTATGGAAATGGCAGAGAAGGGGATTGGACGGCTATATGGCCAAGGAAGCTGGGTGTGCTGGTGGCAATGATGGACAGGGGCAGCAGAAACGGGTAGATTTAGGAGAAAAGAAATAGAGTGGGACAGTTAGAATTACCTGACTTCAGAGGAAGGGGAACCAGAAGCAATTCACCTCCTGGAACAATAGGCTCAAGCCTCTTCGGCACTCTTGAACACCCTGTTGTCCAGAAAGAGGCAAAAGAATGGCCTCTGGATTGGCAAAGCATGAGGAAACTGAACAGAGGCTAAGCTGTTATTAGGGACCCAGGAGCCACCACAAATTAGTTTAAAAATTTAGATGGAGAGCCTTGCCGATAAGGCTTGTCCTTAGCATTTCCAGTGGAGTTAAAAGCTGATGAATTCTGCTCAAGACGTTGGGGTGGTCATTTAATTACCCACATCTTGACTACCACCCATGGTATCCAAATGGACAACACAGAGAGAAGTTGTGCCTAGGCCTGAACGAATATGCCTATATCCAGTCTGAGGGATGTCTATCATGGGAAATCTGGCCCTCTTGGGGCTTGACAGATTTTCCCAGAGCCCCCGGCTTGGCTTGTAGATTTCAGCTTAATTTTCTCTCTCTCTTAAAACAGCAAAATACACAAATTGCAGCCACAATTTGTGTATCTTGGGCAAATTGCAGCTGTAATTAGTGTACTTTGTGTAAATTGCAGCCATGAAGTGCTTGGTTATGCATAAATTGCAGCAGCAATTTATGCATAACTAAGCACTTTACATCGATAAGTTGCATAAATTACGCTAAAGTCACCAAGGGTACAATCCTATACACATTTACCTGATCTAGAATTCAGCCTCTTTGAACTCAATGGGGCTTGATAGGCTTGTTCTGTAAGTAATGCAAAAAAAAAAAAAATACACGTGTGAACTGAATTCACACTTAAACTTACATTTGTGTTCAATTGGTTTGCACATTGCTAATGATGTTGACTTAACCTTGAGGAGAAAAGAGGATCTATTCTAAAAAATAAAAATGAAAACCTACCTTGTGCTATATACGTGAAGATGTTTGTAAAGCAGATAAACTAAAGGAGAAAGGCAGCAGTGCATATTTTAATTTCACTCAGCTGGGCAAACTAAAGAGCCAGCCTTGAGCAGAATTTGGTACTCAGAGGTGCAAGGTTAACTGAGACAAACAGAGGACAGTGCTAAAGGATACTTTATAAATGGAGCAACATTCATTTTGACACAAAGTATTTCTGATGCAGGCTGTCATAAATGGGGTTTCGGAGAGGGCATGTGTGGAGAAAGTAAAGTTGTCAAACAGAGTTTACCTGTTTTAAATGTTGAGTCCAGAAGACAATCTATGAAGAATATGTTGTACTCATGTTTCAGGACTAGGGATGTACAAAACCCCTACCTTCCATCCCGGGGGGTGGGGTACGCAGGTGGGGAGGCGATCTGTTCCTCCCCCTGGAATCCTTGTGGGCCGGCTCCACTGCACGGTAATTCTGCAGAGCCGCTGGCTGGCTCCGTATAGCCAGTGATACGGCTGCCATTGCTGTGCTGTATTGCTGAGGAGGAAGGAATCCGGATGCAAATGGCATCCCCTACACCATTTGCGGCCGTAAAGCTCTTAGATTAGCCTAAATGCAATTTAGCTTAATCTAAGAGCTTTACGGCTGCAAATGGCGCAGGGGACGCCATTTGCATCCGTATTCCTTTCTCCTCAGCGATACGGCACAGCAATGGTGCCCGTATCGCTGGCTATATGGAGCCGGCCGCAGAGAGGAGCCGGCTTCAAAGCGGATTCTGGCGGGTGGGTGGAGGTGAGTGCCCCATTCCGCCACGGACTCTGGAGGAAGGATTCCTTTGAAGCCAGCCTCATTGGGGTCCACAGCTGATTTCTCTGACATCCCTATTCAGGAGAGCTAATAATTTAGTGAATTTTGGCAGGTCACATTTGAAAGCAAATATGGAGCAACATCAGCTTTCTGATACCTGTCAGAGCAATATTATCTGGGAAGGCATAATGTAAAATCTTTCTAGAGCACCATGGGTTTTTTTAATTCTAACTAGGAAGCTTTTAAATGAGATTGCTATTTTAGTCTCAAGTTTCTACCCTTATCATCTATTAAAAAGTTGTAACTATAAACCAGGGATGTATAACCACATGCAATAAATTTTCGGGGCCACAGCTGCATTCACAGACAGACACATTTATGCGCAGGCACACACACATCCCGGCAATTCTGATACAGACCACTATTTCCAGCAACAAAAGACTGAGATCCATATGAGGATCTCTGGTGGAGGGAGTGGAAATCCACCTGAGCAATCCTCACTCCCCCTACACTCTCTCACACAGAGATCCTCATACAAATCACACTTTGCGCACTGAAAGGAGCAATCTGTATAACTCGTGGCAACAGAACAACAGGAGAGAAAGTGGTGTAAATAGGGGAAATTCAATGACTGGGCTTCAGAGCCTCAGGCTGCTGTTAAAGCCTTGGGAGGTGCATGCCCTCAAATGTAATCTGCCAAACTGGGCCACAGATTGTGCAGCTGTGCTTTAAATGATGGCAACATAAATCCAGGATCAGGGTCTGGTATGTTGTAAATTAACTTCCAGTAATGGTGGCTGACCTAGATGTTTTGAGAGAGCACTTGAGAAAATGACCCTTTCATCAGCACAAATGTGCAGGCACATACAGAAATATTCTCTCCCCCCCCCCCAATCCATTGCAGATTAGTTTAAGCAGCCATCTTAAAATCTCCTATATGTTAATACAGTTCCTGGGTCACATAAGCCATTGAAAACACTCCATCAGACTATAAGATTATTTCCCTTGTTGGATCAAACCAAGTTCTAACTCAAGTTATGGCATAAAAGTGCAGAAACTGAACATTTTGCTTTCACAGTTTTATCTATTTTATCATTTCTTTCTAATTTGTCCTGCCATTATTCTGGCTGGGGTCTGTCTGTTTAACTTCCTATAACATTGACTTCTTCTTCTTTTTTTCAATCACAGGTCCATTCCATTCCATTTCTAGTTTGTGATTTTTTTTTTTCATGTAGATATGAATAGAACTCCTATTCATACCTTCCAATGGTATGCCTCAGCCCTGACCTGAGGGGGACAGGGGCGATGCACACTGGGACATAGGGGGTGCTGCCTGCATGTGTGGCCCTGTATGTCATGCTACCACTGGAAGACACCATGGAGGAGGACCAGGAACCACTCACCACTAGCAATGCTCAGCCTCTGCCAGTAGACCAGGAGGAGCCAGGGCCCTCAGGGGTAACTACCATGAGGGCATCACCTGTGATGTGAATAAAGATGGCTGTTGCAGGGAAATCCTGTTCACTTTTAGCTCGACACTCCATGGCACCCCCAACTCGGTGGGCATTTGCAAGCCAAGCAATGCATCAGTTCCCAAAACTCGGGAACTTCCCCACCTTTTTTTCTATCCACAAGCCGCAATTTGTGCAAAATCGCAGGTATAAATATTTATGGAAATCACAATTTGTGCAAAATGGTGGCCGTAAATCATGCAGTTTGCACAAATTGCAGCCGGAAATGATCAGTTATGCCTGCAATTTTGTGCAAATTGTGCAATTTAATTGCACAAATAAAAAAGCAGAGAACTGTGAGCTTGCTCAACTTGGTATGCATCCAGTCAGGTGAGCCCGGGGATCTGCAAGCTGAAGTCTGGAGAATCAAGCTGGCAAAAACTTACCAAGCTCTATCCCCCAACTAGATTCCTCCAATATCCCTACCTGTGGAGAACAAGGATTCTGTCTCAGAGGTGGAGGCAGAGGAATCCCCAAGCCCTCAGGAGAGATGCCACCTGAAAATACAAGAATGTAGAAGGAGTGCTAGACTGAGCCAGAGGCCTCTTTGTGAGAAAAGGTCTATTGGCATATAGGAGGCTTGCTTACAAGGAAGACCTTTTCACCTACAGTCACTAACATCTCCCAGCTGAAGCTTGGGTGTGGCTCTGACAGCCTCTGCATAAAAGCAGCCGTGTAAGTCTAAGAGTACTGGAGAAAGCAATGTTGATGAGACATGTGTGAGTGCTGGTTTTTGTGTGTTTGGAGGGCTGCCTTGTATGCATGTTTCTAGACTGAATTCTGACTCCTTTTCTGTCTGCTTCTTCTTGTCTGCTGTGTTGCCTTGGGGCCTTGTTACCTGGGCTGAACTCTGGCCCTTGTCTGCTGCATTGCCCTAGAACCTGTTGGCTGTGATCTGGACTGTTGAGATCTTGCCTTTTGCCTGATCCCTGTTTATGCTGACCACCTTGGAATTCTTGGACCCTTGAACCTGCAACTGCTAGGCTCAGCCTTGAGAAATATGACACTGTACCCCTACTCACATATGTAGCCTACTCTGGCCTACCTGAATAGGGCTATACGTGCTACAGTTCAGATTCTATCTGTCCTGTCTCAGAAATGGAATTTATATTGTTGTGGGCTAGAAATAGAGTTAGAAATTTGAAGAATGGTGCTTCTACACTAACAGTTTTTTTAAAAGGCATGCTCTAAAATTTCTCCAGAAGACAAAATGAGAGATGGGTGGCTTAACTCCCCTCAAAAGTCTTCTCTTTCATTTGTTTATTTTAGTTTTCCTTGTGAATACTAAAAAGAGAGTTATTGGAGAAATTGATTGTTATTTATTCAACTTTGGAATCAATACAAAGCAAGTGATTTAGTATTAATGGACTCCCCCCCCCCCCAGCATTTACAAGGAAATTGTGGGGAGGGAGAGAAAGGTTTTATCTTGTGTTAGTGATAGCTGCCCCCTCCCAAACAACAACAAAACTTACCATGATGAAAGGGGAAGGCAGCCAGGCCTCTCCTATCTCTTACTTGCCACAGGTCATTTTTCAAAGTAAGTTGGTTTGTCTGTGATTGGAGGTTTGTCTAGCAAAGTGAGGGCTGGACGAACTACATTTGGAGCTAAACCAAAACACAAAGGAGTCTCAGCTGGGTTCAAAATAGCAATAAGTCCTGTCAAACTGTGGAAATCCATATTTTAAACTTCCCAACTGCAAATTCACCTCTATCACTGGGATGAAGAGGGGCAGTGATTTAACTGGGGAAAGTCCTAGGAAATTGGCAGGGCCCAAGCACCATTTTGGGGCCCAGTACGAACTTGGGAACATAGGAAGCTGCCCTATACTGAGACAGACCCTTGCTCCATCTAGCCCGGTATAGTTGACACTGATTGGCAGCGGCTCTCCAGGGTTTCAGGCAGGGGTTTTTCAAGCCTTACCTGGAGATGCTGGGGATTGAACCTAGGACCTTCTGCATGCAAACGTGTGCTCTACCACTGAGCTAGGACCTTCCCTTAAAAGCAAGAAGGAAGCCCTACCCTATCCCTTTCCATGTACATAGTCCCTGTTGTGTCATGACCATCACTAACAGAGGAGCATGTTATCCCTTCAGATCAGAAGTGTTGGAACATAGGAAGCTGCCCTATACTTAGCCAGGCTATTGCTCCATCTAGCCTAGTATTGGGCCGCGATGGCTTAGTGGTTAAGATGCTGAACTGCAGACTGGAAGATCAGCAGGACAGCAGTTCGAGACCTGAGTGCTGTGTGATGGAGTGAGCTCCCGTCTTCAGTCCCAGCTTCTGCCAACCTAGCAGTTCGAAAGCAAGAAATTGCAAGTAGATAAATAGGTACCGCCTCAGCGGGAAAGGTAACAGCGTTCCATGCACCTCGGTGTTCAGTCATGCTGGCCACATGACCACGGAAGCGTCTTTGGACAGCGCTGGCTCTTCGGCTTAGAAACGGGGATGAGCACCGCACCCTAGAGTCGGACACGACTGGTTGGGGACACCTTTACCTTTTTAGCCTAGTATTGTTGACACTGACTGGCAGTGGCTTTCCAGGGTTTCAGGCAGGATTCTTTCCTAGCTCTCTCTGGGAGGCCAAGGATCAATCGTAGGGATGTTGGAGAAATCCACAAAGGAACCAGATGAGTTTGGATTTTCATAAATCTGATCCAGGGATTCCAAACCTGTTGGGTGGATTCTGTGGACTTGAGGAGCAGTTTTCTAACTTTCACAAACTTTGTGCAATTTCGTCGTAGAAAAATATTGAATTTTTTTAAAGTCAAAAATGTGCATTTCCCCCATAGGCTAAAGGGTGAAAATGCACATTTAGGGGGAAATTGTGCATTTTTGCACATGGGAATTTGCATAAATTCAGAAAAGAAACTCTTATTCTGGCAATGGGCAGACGATGGAACAAAAAGAGCCTGACAATCTGCAAAAACACAGAATGGATTTTACACAATCCATACATTCCAAATCCTGGGACCTTCTGTCTGCAAAGCATGTGCTTGACTACTGACTACAGCCCCCCCTCTACCCCCCCCCCACAGCAGGATAGCATAAGCTGCCTTGTACTGAGTCAGACCATTGGTTCATCTAGCCCAGTATTCAGCTATGGATGTACGAGAAGCATTATCTGTTTGCAACCCTGAACGTGAGCTCAAGCAGGATAATGATAGGGATGATGCAGGAGTCTGAGGAGGGGGTGGAGTCTGACGGACTTCCCCCATCTGGCCTCCCGGACCCTGCTTGCTGAGCTGTGGGGTGCTAATGGACCTGGCTTCCGAACACCCTGGAGCTCGGCGAGTGGCTGGGAGCACCACCGAGGACTCATCCTGTCTCCACTGGCAGTCAAGGAAGGAGGCCAGAGCTACAGTGTTTGGGGGGTGCACCTCGCTGAGGACTCTGGCAGTCAAGACCTTGTGCACATAAAGCACAAGGTCTTGACTGCTGGAGTCCTTGGCGCAGAGAGGAGAGGCGGCTTGCATGGCTCAGCAGGTGGGCGGGGTGAGCAGGGAGGCTAGCCAAGTGGGTCTGAGCCACATGAGCGGGGGGGGGGACAGCTTGTTGAGCTCCCCCATGCCCTAGACAGAGATGGGTCTGTCCATCCCTAGAAAACGTGCTTGTGTTCAATTTGCACAAATTTCCCCATTCAGTTTTGTGCACAGTTAAGCATCACCCATAGTTTGGTCTATAGAGGAAATTGTGCAACTTTCACACTTGACAGCTATTCATTTTGCACAATTTTCCAATGCACAAAACAAACAGTGATCACAAATGTGAGTGCACATTGAGGAGAGAAAAGCTGTGACCTGATGTTTGAGCTTCCCAAGATTCTCTAACCATCATTCATTTGCCCATCCCTATTGTTGACACTGGCTGGCAGGGGCTGTCCTGGATTTCAGGCAGGAGTTTTTTCAGCTCTACGTGGAGATGTTGGGGATCAAACCTGCGACCTTCTGCATGCAAAGCAGGGGCTCGATCACTGAGTTACATTTTCTCTCCTAAGTTGTAACACAGTTCCTTTTCACAGAGATGCCATGTAGGGATGGCGTGGGCACCTGATTCAGTCCAAGAATCTGGCAGAACCACCCCTGCCCGCACCCCCAAGCCCCACTCACTGAGCCCCTGCCCCCGCTCACCCCTTGCCTGCACTCAGCAAATGGCCTGCACTCACCCCGGTGGCCTCATCGAGCTTCGTGGTCACCATTTTTTGAGAAATACAATGGCAATCGCAAAACTGTACATATGTGCGCACAGGCGAAAATGCACATTTTTGTGAATGCGCATATTTGTGTGTGTGTAAAATGCACATTTTTTCAAATGATAAGCATTTTTGCACACACACAAATATGCACCCTCACAAAATGTGCATTTCACACAGAAGAATATGCACATTTACAAAATGCATGTTTTAGTGCATACAAATGCATGCATAGTTTTTGTGATCACCATTTTATTAAAAAAAAATGGTGACCGTGGAGCTCGGGGAGGTTGCTGGGGTGAATGTGGGAGGGGCTCAAATGTGGTCCAGGGACCCAGATGGGGGTGAGTTCGCACATCCCTAATGCCATGGTTCTGTTTCATACATGCTATCTCATGAGTCCTGAAAGCAAAGTTTCTATTTTAATTCTATTCTATTTTATTCCTGAAATTACATTCTACGTTTCTGAAAATACCCCATGGCCCACACACTGAGGCTTTTCTTCCATGTTCCCAAACACCACCTACTCCTTTTGTTGTTGTTGCTATGTTGATTTAACGTAATGTACAAACTGAACCAGAGTCCTACAAAGCTTGCTGACTATTTGTAACTTTTGGGTTCGTCCTAATATAGCGATCCTCCTGTCAGTGCTTTCATTTTCTTCTTCTAATGGACCAATACATTTCCAAACATTGTATAAATAAGTCCATTCACTTTCAAGCTTTATTTTTCTGGATTTTTCATTTTGAAAAGACCATGAATTATTTCCTCCAAATCAATTTCTTATGCACATTCACAGTCAATAGACACAACAGCTAGGTGGGTCAACTGTTCTTGCCCCATAGTAAAATGCCTAACATTTTGAATGAGTGCTACCTTACAGAAACTTCTTTCAGCTTCTACCATAGACACTGGCAGTGCTAAAAAAGAAAAGAAAAAAGTAAGGCTATGCACACTTAGAGATAAGTGAGAATTTCAAAACAATTTGTATAATTTACCAAAACTTCCAAATTCTCCCTATTTGGCATGGAAAGTATTTGAGATTGAAAAAAAAAAAAAAAATGCAGGAGGAAGTGTAACTGACATATTCTTCCATCCCTATACACTGCACTGAAAATTAGCTATTTGCATTCCCCTTATTTCACCGTAGTCTACGTAAATGTTTACGTAGACTACACGTGCCAAAATAAGGAACGCAAATGGCAGCGCCCATGGGCACTACCATTTGCGTACGTGCTTTTTTTTCCCCCCAAAGTCAGCCGTGATAGGCTATGTAAAGATTTACGTAGCCTATCACGGTGTTTTTTAAAAATCTAGCCGTGATAGGCTACGTAAATCTTTATGTAGCCTATCACATTTGTTTGTTGTTGTTGTTTTTTACTTGGAAATGGCGGCGGCAGCAGCCGGTCGGAAGACCGGCCGCTGCAGCCACCGCCGCCAAACCGCCGCCGTAGCTGCTGCCACCAGGGACATTTGAACAAGGTAAGTCCTGTCCCGGGGGGGGGGGGCAGACTGTTTCTCCACCAATTTCGGGGGTCCGAATGCGCTGGCATTCAGCCTCCCTGAGATTCGTGGAGAAATTCGCTGACATCCCTACTGCAGAGGCCTGTGTCTCCAGCATAACCCTGTCTCTCTCCCTGACCCTTGCCACAGGATCATCCACTTTAACTCTTGTCTGAGGTTACTTTTTCACTCTTGTCTGAGTCTTTGCTACCTCGGACAGGCAGCCAGCATGGTTCTCTCCATACCAGCTGCAGTGGCGAGGGGGTGGGGAGCTCAGATTCCTGGTCCAAGCACTGTCTCCAACTTCAGATCTAGGAATCTGTCTAGGGACCATAGGATTGCTCCCTCCCTCTTATATTTTGGCCATGTAAGTCCTACAAGCAGCACTGGCTTCAACAGTTGCTGGGATCAATATTTGGAATTATTATGGTCCCTCCTACCAGCTGTCCCTCCCTCTGGCCTGTGGACAAGAAACTCTGTGACAGGTGATTATTGAGACAGCATGTCATATGAGGAAGCACAAACTTCTCTGTTTCTCAAAGTACAAGTCCTAGTTTAACTTCACAATCACATATGCTCTGTTCAAGTGGTGAGCTCTGGGCCAGCAACTTAGAGTTCTGAATGTTGCTTGTTTGGGTCTAACTCTACCTCAGACTGGCTACAGCAGGTTTCACAAGATCTGGACCATATAGGTACATAGATACAGGGAAATAAGTTTCCATAAACATTATCAAGCATGATCTACAATTTAGCACTCTATCTCCCCCCACCCCAATAGTAATACGGTTGCTGCCTGGGCCAGGACCCCCAGGCCATGGTAAAGTATAAATGTCCCTCCCCCACCCCCATATTTGGGCTCCATAAATAGGGATAGTTAGCGTATATGTGCAAGTAACTGCAATTATGGAACCTCCTTTGACCTTTTCATTAAAAAATATTATTTTCTATATGTGTGCATATCTGGAGCCCCACCTTTACGATAGTAGGCATATATTCTAGAGAATTACTCCAAGAATCCAGAGTGACTGTCTCATGTGAACTGAGCTAGTAATGTTCATTAAATTAAACACATTAAATAGCTGTTTTCAGAACAGGAGTGACTTGTAGGTGCATTCCCAAGTGTGTCTTGCTCTGGTGAGCGCATGGTTAACTAATGGAGCCCATTCTCCATGATCTTAATTTATTCTCCCACAATCCTATGTAAGGTTTGATTTATTGATTTATTCGTAATGAGAAAACAGTGTGCATAAAACAGATGCTAAACATAACGAGCCATAACTTGGTGGCAAAGCAAAAGGAAAATTATTGTGTTTATTTAATATGTTTTTTAAAGGTGCCATGGTATTAAAATTGGAGCTTTCATTAATAAAGTCTGCAGTGCATGAAGATAACAAAACCGCTAAAATCTACCTCTCAGGGACAGGAAGAGCAAGACCCCCCTCCCATACGTAGACTTCTTAAGTGATGATAAGGGCTGTTCAGGGTTTCAGAGCAAGGCAGCTAAGCTTTTATAGATAATATACAGTGCAAGTGGTGGAAGTGTACTGGAGCTGGATTAACCCTATTGAATATTTTCTATCTGAAAACTTTTATATCTGAAAACTGAAGCTGGTGATCCTCAGGAGCATGGGAAACTGATTTCTTCAGTAGTTAAAGTGGTCTATTTTGAACCATTAGGATGATATGTATGGCTTTCTGGCAAGCAGCACTTCCATATGAAATAAAACTGTCTTCCACTCAGGAGGGATACACTTTACCTTCCTTCTTAGGACCAAAGCAGATACTATGTTAAATGCATTATTGTATTTAATGTGTCCAGTTTTTTTTCTTAATTAACCACAATGAAGTGGGGATGAAGTCAGGATCTAGGCTAGGGTGCGTGTGTTGGGGTGGGGTGGGGGTTAACCCCCAGTCACCACAGTTCTCAATGAAATTCATGCACCCAACCAACAGTGCAATCCCATGCATATCTCCTCAGATGTAAGTCCCATTTAGGTCAACTGGACTTATTTCCAGGTAAGTGTGTATAGGATTGCATCCTAAAGCTACTATTCACCCTGAGATAGCTTCCCTCCCAGGACAGACGGCATTTCATTGGAACTGCTGCAAGGGAAAGGGTTTTTTTTTAAAAACTTCTCTGCACATCATGATCCCAATCCTATTATTGCCTCAGAAATTCCAGCTTTATAATTATCCCATCTGAATGAATGCAGCTTTCAACCTTCAGCAGAATGGCACTTCTCTGGGTTCTTGCATGGAGTATGCCAACATATTAATGGCAGACTTGGGGCATTTTCTCAGAAACTTTCCCCAAGTTCCTTTCTTATACTTTTCACCTGAGATATATTGACAATATTTTCCTATAGGATCTATTTCTGGAAAAACAGGGGGTCTCCATTTCAAAAATGGCTCCCCCCTCTGGAACAACAAAATGGCTGCTTGCGCACATGCAGAGGGCCCAGGAGCTGGCAGTAGCTCCCCCGGCAATGGCTCTTCCCCGGCAGCTTCCCCAGTGGTGTGGCACAGCAGTGGCTCCCCCCTGAAACAAAATGGCTGGCAGTGCACATCCAGAGGGGTCAGGTAATTTGCTGGGGGCTGGGCGGAGTGTCGAGGTGGGGGGGAGAAGCAGGATTCGGATGTCTGAATCCTGCCTCAGCTCCAAAGGCTGAAGTGGGTCAGGGCCCCCCTGAATCAGCCCAAAGTGAATCGGGCCCTCCTCGGAAGCCCTCAAGCAGCCTCCCAGGTGGATCAGGGGGTCCATGTACAGCCCTACATAATACAGCATGTATACATATAATTATCCAGCACATGCAATGAATGCTTCATGCAATGGATGAAATATATACACTTCCTTAAGATGACAAATAAATGAAGCACAATGAACTATCAGACGTTAAGATGTCACAAGATCCTGTCTTCCTTTCCACTTCAGGGTTTAGTTTTTCAAGAAGCTGCTACACCAGTAATGCACACATACTAAGCTGAATGAATATAAATGTGCATGAACTCCCAACATAAAGAAACACCAAGACACAGAATTCCCAAGTGAAGTAAATAAATTACTAGCATGCTAAATATTTTAGTACCCATGCTGTGAAGTTTGAAACACTCACATGGACCTTATTTTTCAAATCAGTTACTGTATTCACTTTGAATCCCCTCAAAATCATTTACAGTAAGGTTTTGGAAGGGAAAGCTCAGTTTGCACAATTCAGTTCAAGGCGACACCATAAAAATTAAAACAAACAAACCCCGATTCATAACTTTCACAAGTTCTTACATTTGAGATTCTACTTTTAAGCATGATGTTAGACATAAGAAAATTCTCAACTATAAAAAATGGAGGTGGGTCTGAACTTACAATTGAACTGATTACGTATTCTGGAATGCAGTATTATTGACCCCATACACAATTATTTAGATAAGAACTTTTAAAAGTCCCACACAATCTACTTACTTTATTTCAGTTTTCTATATTTAAGACCAATCAAAGATTTACTTGATGCTGAAATGTTGCAAGTATAAAGATGGAAGCATGAGCACAAAATAAGTAGGGATGTATGGACTTTGATTAATCCGTTCTGTCTGTGTTTTGCATATTGTCAGGGACCTTTCATTCTGTTGTCTGCTCATTGACAGCATCTGATTTTTCCCCCTTTGGAAAAGTATAACAAAAGTGTTAGTATAATCTAGGGATGGACGATGTCAATGTTGGTTTCTCTCATTCTCACTGTTCCAGTATTAAGGGCACAATCCTATGCATGTTTAGACAGAAATATATCCTACTTCCAGAATTCCCCAGCCAGCATGTTAACACACACACAATTCACCAACACACACACACATACAAACTTCAAACCTCCTCTCCCCCATTATCTTCCCCTCCCTGTGCTGCTCAGCTGATCACTGGAAAACAGTGGGGGAAATAAGGGGTCCTATGACCCGCTCTGGTGTGGGCTGGTCCATAAAGTCACGAAGAGTCGGAAGGGAGTGAACGAATAAACAACAACATGTCCCACTACTCAGCTGGTGGAAGGAAAGGCTGGTGGGGAGGCCCCACAGATTGTATCCAGGCCATAGGTTGGAGCTTGAGATGACATGAGAGCCAGTGTGGTGTAGTGGTGAGAGTGTTGGACTGGGAGCCAGGAGATCCGGGTTCTAGTCCCCACTCAGCCATGGAAGCTCACTGGGTGACTTTGGGCCAGTCACACACTCTCAGCCCAACCTACTTCACAGGGTTGTTGTTGTGAGGATAAAATGGAGAGGAGGAGGATAATGTAAGCCACCTTGGGTTCCTTGCAAGAGGAAAAAAGGCGGGACATAAATGCAATAAATAAATAAATAAAATGTAGAGAATAGTGTACTCAGTCTGCTTATTCAATAAATAAATAAACCTTGAAATTGTAAGGTAAGAGTTTTCTTCCTTCTTTCATTGCATTGATGGTGCTTTGTTCTACTTTGGCCTTCCATATTGTTTTCATAGTGAGTCAGGCACAATTCCTGTAACCCAAAGTAGAGCTGTCACTGAATTTTGCCTAAAGTGAAAATTTGCAATGAATTTGGAGATTCCTGCTTTGGAGAACCATTTGTGGAATTTTAGGAAAGCAAAGTGAGTGCCAGTGAAACTAGTACAATATCTCAGGAGAATTAGAGTATTGCCTAACTATTGCCACCACTTCTGTCTAAGGAGAAATTAAGGGTGCAATCTATACATATGCATCTGGAAGTAAGTGTCACTGAATGCAGTTGGGCTTATTTCGAGTAAACATACATAGGGTTGTGCTTCATGTGAATTTTGAGGGCCTTGGTTGATCAAAACATACACGGAATTTTGAAGGAAGCAAAAAGAGTATTGATGAAAGCCGCAATGAATGTCTAGCAGAAACTACAGTCAGAATTATTTCTATTGTTTGTTTAGCAATTTGGTGTTCTTGAGCTTCCACCACTAAAATCAGAACCAGGTTCCTTTCTGTTTAATATTTTGTTTTGCTTTGTTTTGCAGTGTTCCTATATGTGTCTAGCATATAATTTTGTTTTGTTAAATAGAATGATGTCTGGAGCATTAAAGTCAATCTTTTCCCCTCCTGTAATTATGGATTTATCCTAGTGAGGTGTCCATCTATCATTTTCTAAAGAAGCTTCTGGTACGTATTTAGAATATGTAATTGGATTATGTACAAATTTACAACTTAATCCAATTTACTGATATAATTTTTCCCTACTTTATTATGCAGCAAAATGGATCTGGGGAAAAAAAGGGGATTTGAAAAGTTTGGGCATCCTGCAATTACATGACTTAGTATGAATGTTGATTGCATTTTGCATCTGCATTTGTCATCAATGCAAGTTTTCTCTTCAGGTAACGGTCACTTTTTGGAAGCCATTATTCCATATTATTATTCCATATTATTATTAGTATTATCATTAGTATTATTAATTATGTGTTTCCATTCATATATAAGGACAGAAAATGTCACAAGGCAAGGGCTGTAATGCAACACATATTTAAGGATGTTTATGCTGCACTGATGAACTTGAGCACACTCCGGGAGAGAGCGGAGGACAGGAAGGCCTGGCATGCTACGGTCCATGGGGTCATGAAGAGTCGAACATGACTTAATGACTGAACAACAACAACAATTCCGCACTGATTTCAAAAGTGATTGAGTATATTAATAGTACACTGAATTCAGCTCAAATTTATTTGCATTTTTTTAATCCTTAGATTTTATTTTACACTGCCTGATCTCAGAGACTCTGGTTAGCTTACAAAACATACACATAGTCAAATCTAAATGTATTTTAAAAAGGTAAGAATACTAAATGTTACTTCTTGCACCTACAAGCATTAGGTGTTGTCATCAAATGCCTGGCTGTCATGGCACTCCTGTGCAGTTCGTATTCATTTTCATGAGGCTTCTTCTGTAGAAGAGAATTCCATGGATTCTATCTTTGGTGCACAATGCATCTCCCAGGACAGGTCCTTTAGGTGAAGTCATGCATGCAGGAGAGCTATCCATTTTTAGGAACTTGGGGGGTTCAGAACAGATAAAGATCATCTGAGCCCTATGCCATCTTCCATGCATGCAGCTGTGCTACATGGGAGGAGATTGTGCGAAGAGAAGAGAGCTCCTAACTTGTTTGGCAACCATCAAGAATGCCTGTCTTTGTGTACTGCTTTAACTGGCCTTGGTCAATATCTGAGATTGTGGTGGAACATATGGGAGAAAGCAGTCTCTTAGGTATGTTTTGGTCCTAAGCCAAGAGCAGTATCTTAAAATGTACCTTGAAGTTAAAAGGAAAACAATACAAATAATTGAAGACTGGTGTTTTATGGTCATATCCAAGTATATTTGGCAGGAAGTTAGAGAGCAGGATTTTCCCATCTGTGGCTTCTAAAAACTCATCTCCAGGTAGAATGAATTACTGCATTCCAGTGTGAAGGCAGGAATAGTTTACTCTCCTATAGAGCACTCAGAAACATGGAAATTATTTGAATTCCTTGAAGTCACAGAAGGTCACTTTTATGGAAAGGAAACCATCCAGACTTTCTTAATCAAGATCAAGGCCTTACGTCGAATCTTATCTATCTGTTACTTCTACTAGTGCTATCCATCGTTTTTAGACATTTAGGGTGCAATCCTATGATATTCTGGAGGTGACAGACTCAACCTTGGGGGAGCTGGGGGTGGCGAAGGCCAACAGGAAGCTCTGGCGTGGGCTGGTCCATGAAGTCACGAAGAGTCGGGAGCGACTGAACGAATAAACAACAAAAGGGCGCAATCCTATGCAGAAAGGCAGCAGCCTCTGAACCAATGCAGGGCAGGAGGAGCACGGAGAAGATTGTTCCCTCCATGCTTCTCCTGCCCTGCATTTGTGGCTAGACAGCCGATTGTGGCTGTCTAGCTGCAGGAGGGCTGAGCGAGGGAGGAGGCTGCCGTACGACATATTGGATGTGTCGTACGGGCATTTCCGCCCTCCCCGCCCCAGAACACCCGCTGGGAACACCCCATTTCAGCCACTCTGCACTCCTCTTGCAAGTGCAGAGAATGCAGCTGTTCCATGCTTCCTGTGAGGCAGTGTGGAAGTGGGGAAAGGTCAGTTCCTGGAAAACCAGGTATCCTATGGCCGTCTAGCTGCTGACTAGAAGCCATAGGATTGCCCCTTCCATTTATTTTTAACTAAGTAACAGAACTCTGTAACTACAATTTCAGTGTTAAACCTTTAAAGATGTTGCAGCATTTTTTTTTAATTATTTGTTTGATTTCTTTTGTCAGGATGTCACTGGAAGATCAACAGGGTGGTTGAGTGGGGAGAAATATAATGATGAATTGAGAAACACTTTACATTTGCACAGAGTAATAAGATAAACATCTGTATTAGTGTGTGTGTTATCTGCTGTTTGCAATAACCCCACATACTTTACTGCCCTTGAATGACAGTCACGGTTTATGTTCTGAGTTCATTTTTTGTTTTGTTTTTAATTCTCATAGGAATAGCCACAAGTAAAACCTACAATGTTTTTTTTCCTGAACAGGAAATCAACATTTCAGGTTGACAGTTTCTAATCCACTGCTCCTGGAGCATTGCATTAATTTGAGCAGTAATCCTTGCTGGATGGGGAGAACAGTAAATCCTCTCTCATTTACACCATTCCCTTTAACCATAACACTGGAATGAAGCTTTCTAAGTATGAAATACTTTCTGGACAACTACTACATACGAAAAAGTTATACAAATATATATCTATATGAAGTCTGCTTGGTCAGAGCCTTGATTGCAGACATTTAAACTAGGTTCTACCACATGATGTGATGGTTTCGGGTGGCACTTAAGACTGCTGCTTGGACTGTCCCTATGAAGAAGAAACAAACAAATGTTTGAATGTCAGCACTGGAAACTTTTGATAGGAAAAACGCTTTCACACGTCAGTGAAAGAGTACAAGGAATTGGCTTGATGCATCTCTTTAGACTCAACATTAAAAAAAAAAAAAACTAAGATCATGGCATCTGGCCCCATCACTTTCTGGCATATAGAAGGGGAAGAAATGGAAGCAGTGACAGATTTTATTTTCTTGGGCTCCAAGATCACCACAGACAGTGAGTGTAGCCATGAAATTAAAAGACGCTTGCTCCTTGGGAGGAAAGCTATGGCAAACCTAGACAGCATAGTAAGAAGCAGAGACATCACCTTGCCGACAAAGGTTTGTATAATCAAAGCTATGGTTTTCCCAGTAGCAACGTATGGCTGTGAGGGCTGGACTATAAGGAAGGCTGAGCGCTGAAGAATTGATGCCTTCAAACTGTGGTGCTGGAGAAGACTCTTACGAGTCCCCTGGACTGCAAGGAGGTCAAATCAGTCAATCCAAAAGGAAATCAACCGTGACTGCTCATTGGAAGGACAGATATTGAAGCTGAAGCTCAAATATTTTGGCCACCTAATGCGAAGAGAAAACTCCCTGGAAAAGACCCTGATGCTGGGAAAGATTGAAGGCAAAAGGAGAAGGGGACGGCAGAGGATGAGATGGCTAGATAGCATCACTGATGCAATGAATATGATGCAAGGCCTGGCGTGCTATGGTCCATGGCAGGAGAGCCATGCTGGATCAGATCAAGGGCACATCTAGTCCACCATTCTGTTCACACAGTGGCCAACCAGCTGTTGACTAGGAACCTACAAGCAGGGCATGAGCGCAACAGCACCCTCCCACCGACGTTCCCCAGCAACTGGTGTACATAGGCTCAGTGTTTCTGGTACTGGAGGTAGCACATAGCTATCAGGCCTAGTAGCCATGGATAGCCTTTTCCTCCAGGAATTTGTCCAACCCCCTTTTAAAGCCATCCCAATTAGTGGCCGCCACTACATCCTGTGGTAGCGAATTCCATAGTTTAACTATGTGCTGTGTGAAGAAGGACTTCCTTTTATCTGTCCTGAATCCCCCACCAATCAGCTTCATAGGATGACTCTGGGTTCTAGTATTTTGAGAGGGAGAAAAAATGTCTCCCTATCCACATTCTCCACACCACGCACATAGACCTCTCTCATGTCAGCTACCTACAGACAACCCTGTCTTAGCACTGCTGCCATGACTGCCCACCTACCTGCTTACTCAGCCTCCCTCAGGGAGCACCTGGCAGATTTTTGGATTTTTGGAGTAGCAAGAGGATTAGAAAGAATTCATAGCAAGCAGCAAAGAGGGTTGGAAGTAAGCAGTGTGTAGTGACTGTAGCAGCTGTTGGAACTGCTACAGTCACTCCGACACTTTTTATCATGTAAAGTAGGGATGGGGGAGAATTTCTCCCCGAAACTTCGGGGGGCTGAGTGCCAACGCATTCGGTCCTCTGAAGGTTCGGGGAGAAATTCTCCACCCCCCCGCCCCCCCCGGGATGGGACTTACCTTTTACGAATGTCACTCCCGGCGGCGGGTCCCGGCGGCGGTTCGGCAGGTCTTCGTCGGGGCGGGGGCGGCAGCCGGTCTTTTGACCGGCTGCCACCGTCGCCATTACAAGAAAAGTAAAAAAAAAAAAAGCCCCTGTGATAGGCTACGTAACGATTAACGTAGCCTATCATGGCTAGATTTGCAAAGTCAGCCGTGATAGGCTAAGTTAATCGTCACGTAGCCTATCACGAGTGACTTTAAAAAAAACAAAAAAAAAGCGCGTACGCTAATGGCAGCCCCCATAGGGAGCCGCCATTCGCATTCCTTATTTGGTCCCTGTAGTCTACGTAAAGACTACAACACAAATAGCGCTGCCCTTATTTTCGCCTTAGTCTACGTAAATCTTTACGTAGACTACAGGGACCAAATAAGGAACGCGAATGGCGGCTCCCTATGGGGGCCGCCATTTGCGTACGCGCTTTTTTTTTTTAAGTCACCTGTGATAGTCTACGTGACGATTACTGTAGCCTATCATGGCTGACTTTACAGATCTAGCCGTGATAGGCTACGTAAATCATTTCGTAGCCTATCACGGGGCTTTTTTCTTTTTTTTCTTTTGAAGTTCGCGGCCGGGGAGACGGGGCGCTTCTCCCCAGCCTGAATTTCAGCCAGGCGAGGCGGGAAGCCTCCCCCCCAGCCTGAATTTCGGCCGGGCGAGGCGGGAAGCCCCCCCCCGGCCTGAACTTCAGGGGGAGAAGCGACGCGCCTCCCCCACCGCGAAGCAAGCTGCAAGACCAGGTAAGTGACTTTTGTACATTCCTAAATTGTAAAGTCTTCTTCATGGCCTCCTGTGTGAACCAGGCTACTTGTGCCAACCAGAGCTTGATAGGGCTCACCAAGTCAAAAACAGATTGCCAGTTTACATTGAAGCCTAACATTAGGGGTGGACGAAAGTGACTTACCTGTCCTCGAAGCTTGTTCGCGGTGGGGGGGAGGCGCTTTGCTGCTCCCCCTGCGAAGTTCAGGCCAGCGGGGAAGGCTTCCCACCTCGCCCAGCCAAAATTCAGGGCGGGGAGGAGGTGCCTCGCCTCGCCCGGCCGCGAACTCCAAAGTTTTTTTAAAAAAAACCAAATGCCCCCGTGATAGGCTATGTGACGATTAATGTAGCCTATCACGGCTAGATCTGCAAAGTCAGATCTTTACGTAGTCTATGGCGAAAATAAGGGCAATGCAAATAGCGTTGCCCTTATTTTCGCCGTAGTCTACGTAAACATTTACGTAGACTACAGCCACCAAATAAGGAACGCGAATGGCGGCTCCCTATGGGGGCCGCCATTATCCGTACGCGCTTTTTTTTTTTTTTAAGTCACCCGTGATAGGCTACGTGACGATTTACGTAGCCTATCACGGCTGACTTTGCAAATCTAGCTGTGATAGGCTACGTTAATCATCACGTAGCCTATCACGGGGGCGTTTTTGTTTTTTTTTTCTTTTCTTGGAATGGCGGCGAAGTTTCGGGGAGAAATTATCCGCCATCCCTAGGCGGCGGCAGCAGCCGGTCAAAAGACCGGCTGCCGCTCCCGCCCCGCACGAAGACCCGCCAAACCGCTGGCCAGACCCGCCGCCAGGAGGGACATTCGGCAAAAGTAAGTCCCGTCCCGGGGGGTGTGCGGGGTGCGGGGGGGGGTGCAGAGAATTTCTCCCCAAAACTTGTTTGGGGGGCCGAACATGTTGGCGCTCGGCCCCCCGAAGTTTCGGGGAGAAATTC
This sequence comes from Heloderma suspectum, assembly GCF_057233095.1. NCBI lineage: Eukaryota > Metazoa > Chordata > Lepidosauria > Squamata > Helodermatidae > Heloderma > Heloderma suspectum. The sequence continues at coordinate 90,163,123 of NC_139458.1, forward strand.
TCTGCCATCCCTACCTAACATTGATGGTGATGTTTTGAAATTTGTCTTGAAAAGGAAGCAGACTGATCTATGGTATTAATACTAAGAATAGATTAGCCCAAATAGTAATCAGCAATATTATGAAAAATGCTGGCTTAGCTTACTTGGCTTGCTCACTCCCTTCTTCATTTCTTGTGTTTCGGTTGTGACTTCCACTGCAGCCCTGTCAGTGCTAATGGATTCCGCAAAATGTCACAATATATGACAGTTAATTTATGATGGGGGATGAGACTTCCCATTTGTGGGATTTACTCTCCTGAAGTCCATACATTCCTTGGTTGATTTACATCTGTGAAGGCTACCTGCTAGACAAATGGGGCTTATGAAAATGATTCAGAGGACCGAAAAGAAATACAGAATGAATAAAACAAATGACAGGCATCTCATAAAATTTCTTTTCAGAAATAATCACTAGAGTAAAACAAGGAGGGAAATACTAACTTTTTATCTCTGAGACATTATGCACTTCTTCAGCTTCTACAAAGCCTCTTTCTTAAGTCATCATTAATCTTATCAAAACATCAGGTAACTCAAACCAGACCTGAATATTAAAGGAAAAGGAAGAGAATTGGTATACTCAGCTAGTGGCAGTAAGAATGGTTCATTGCATGTTCTTGTCTTTACTCTTTACCCCAGATCTACCATTAGACATATACACTCTTGCAACAGTATATACTTGTTGAGTTAAATTGGGCTCAAAAATATTATTTGCTGCCATTTTTACAGTTATATAAATATGCCCTCTTAGATAATTTAGTACACATGAACTGTAATTTTACATTAACACATTTGGAGTATATTGTAGCCTGGATTACATAGGCTGATCTAATGACTTTTTAAAATTCACTTTTATCATTGGTGTTTACATTTATCATCAGTGGAAAGAGATTAATAAAGAAAGTAAATAAATAAAGACGCAAATCTGCCCTTTCTCCATAGGGCTCAGAGTAGCATCTTGGTCTCACAACAATCCTGTGAAATGGATGAGGCCCAAGGCTACCCAGTGAGTTAATGTGAACTAGAATTTGAACTTAATGTACCCACATTGAAGCTGGACATTTGTACCACTATACCACACGGTTCTGCCTTTGGGGCAGTGGGTTGGTTTCAATGGGTAAAAAGAACAGGACTGTCCTACTATGCTTGCTGTTCATTGGTCATGAAAGTCATCACTTCCATTTTTAATACATATGGATTGCACACAACTGCTCCATGCAACTCTAGTGTAGTGTATGTGTATTTGGCAATGAAGGCTGTTAACACAGTAGGCATAGATTTGTTAAACAGTGGGGTGTAAGTAATATGATCCATTTAATTAAACACAAATGTAAAGTTTAACATTTACATATTGAAATGTAAATTGAAGAAAACAAAAACAAATGTATATCCAAAATTTAGTGAATGTCCCAAAACTGAGAAAAGCACCAGTAAATGATAATAGTCATCTAGATAAGGTACATATATCAGCAAATGTCATCTAGATAAGGTACATATACCAGCTACGGTGGCTGCCATTTGCGTTCCTGTTTTTGGCCATGATAGGCTACGTTTGGGATGTACGAAAGTCACTTACCTTGAACAAAATTTGTCGTGGTGGGGGGGAGGCGCTCCGTCCCTCCCCCCAAAATTCTGGCGGGGGGGAGGCGCTCCATCCCTACCCCCTGAAATTCTGGCCAGGGGGAAGGCGCTCCATCCCTCCACTCCCGAATCCTGGCTGGCCGGGCTGCAAATGGCGGCAGCCGGAGCCACCGCCGTTTGCGTCCATGCAGTCAGCTGTGATAGGCTACGTAAATGTTTACGTAGCCTATCACGGCTGAGTAAAAAAAACAAAACAAAACCGCATGTACGCAAATGGCGGCACCCATGGGCACCGCCATTTGCGTTCCTTATTTTGGCACGTCTAGTCTACGTAAACATTTACGTAGACTACGGCGAAAATAAGGAGAACGCAAATAGCATAGATGCTACGCTATTTGCGTTCCCCTTATTTTTGCCGTAGTCTACATAAATGTTTACATAGACTAGACGTGCCAAAATAAGGAACTCAAATGGTGGCACCCATGGGCGCCGCCATTTGCGTATGCACGTTTTTTTGTTTGTTTTACTCAGCCATGATAGGCTACGTAAACATTTACGTAGCCTATCATGGTATTTTTTTAAAATCTAGCCATGATAGGATACGTAAATCTTTACGTAGCCTATCATATTTTTTTTGGGGGGGTTGTTTTTTACTGGAAATGGTGGAAGACCGGCCGCTGCAGCCACCACCGCCGAACCGCCGCCGGAGCCACCACCTCCAGGAGGATTCGCCCAAGGTAAATCCCATCCCAGGGGGGGCGGAGGGGCAGACCGTTTTGCCACCAATTTTGGGGGGCCGAATGTGCTAGCATTCAGCCTCCCCGAGATTCGTGACGAAATTCTCCGATATCCCTAGGCTACGTAAATATTTATGTAGCCTATCACGGCTGACTTTGGAAATCTAGCCATGATAGGCTACGTAAATCGTCACATAGCCTATCACGGGTGTGTGGGTTTTTTTTGTTTTTTTAACTTTTGTATTTTGTAATGGCGGTGGCGGCAGCTGGTCAGGAGACCGGCCGCCGCCCCCGCCCTCTCTGAACCGCCGCCGAACCGCCACTGGGACCCGCCGCTGGGAGGGACATTCGCCGAAGGTAAGTCCCATCCCGGGGGGGGGCGGGAGGCCGGCGGAGAATTTCCCCCACACTTTCGGGGGGCCAAATGCATCGGCACTCGGCCTCCCGAAGATTCGGGGAGAAATTCTCCGCCATCCCTACTAGAGAATAGTTTCCAAGTAGTTGAGGATGAGACTGGAGGATAGCCTGCAGAGGAAGAATTACAGGGGAATCTGCATGAGAGTGAGCAAGAGGCCGAAGGTCAGTCAAGCAGAGGTGATGAAACCAAGGCCTACAACAAGAAGAAGAGAAGAGTAGTAGTAGTGGGAGACTCCTTGCTGCGTGGGATTGAAACCCAAGTATGTTGTCAAGACCCGTGGACTCGCCAGGTATGCTGTCTCCTGGGAGGATGGATTAGAGACATGACTGGTTGCCTGCACTCATAAAGCCCACTGACAGTTATCCCTTTCTTCTCATCCATGAAAGAACAAATGATACCACCAAGCGGAGCTACGAAGAAATCACGTCAGACTTTGAAACTTTGGGAAGGAAACTCAAGAACTTTGGGGCCGAGATAGTTTTCTCATCTATCCTTCCAGTAGTCAGAAGAGGGATAGGAAGGGAAAGAAAAATACTCTGGGTGAATGTCTGGTTACAAAATTGGTGCCGAGAGAGATTTGGATTCTGGGATCATGGGCTATACTTCCTAGAAGATGGACTGTTGGCAAGGGACAGGTTGCACCTCACAAAGGCTTGGAAGAATGTGTTTGGCCACAGCATGAAGAACTTTATCAGAAGAGCTTTAAACTGAATGCTATGAGGAAGGGAGATGTAAAGTTGAGGGTAACAATGGACGAAGGCTCATGCACTGCAATGGAGAGAACAGCTCTAATAGCACCCACTAATAGTCTTCACAAACATGTAGGAAGAAAGCCAGACCATGAAGCACATGGTTTTCAATGTCTATATACTAATGCCCAGAGTATGGGAAACAAAGAGAACGAACTTGAACTGTTAATACAAGAGGGAAATTATGACTCGATAGGTGTAACTGAGACTTGGTGGGATGACTCCCATGACTAGAATACAGCAACTGAAGGATATAACTTGTTCAAAAAGAACAAGGGGAACAGAAAGGGAGGTGGGGTTTGCACTATATGTGAGAAATACATATGTCTGCACAGAAATACAGGAGGATGAGATTGGTAGCCCCATCGAGAGCATTTGGCTTAAAATAAATGCAGCAAAGTATACAAGGAACCTGGTGGTCAGAGTCTACTACTGGCCACTCAATCAAGGAGAAGACAAGGATGAAACTTTTGAAAAGCAAATAGCCAATGTTTCAAGGAAGCATGGTGTAGTAGTAATGGGGGACTTCAATTTCCCCAATATTTGTTGGGAGACAAATTCTGCAAAACATGGCCCCTCCAGGAAATTCCTGACTTGTGTGGCAGATAACTTCCTCCTACAGAAAGTAGAGGAAGGAACTAGAGGATTGGCTAATAAGCGTTGCCATTATTTTCGCCATAGTCTACGTAAATGTTTACGTAGACTACACATGCCCAAATAAGGAACGCAAATGGCGGCGCCCATGGGCGCCGCCATTTGCGTATGCGCTTCCCCCCCCCAAAGTCAGCCATGATAGGCTCTGTAAGGATTTACGTAGCCTATCACGGCTGACTGCAGGGACGCAAATGGCGGCGGCTACGGCCGCTGCCATTTGTGTCCTGGCTGGCCAGGAGGATTCGCGGCCGGAGGGACAGGGCTCCTCCCCCTTGGCCAGAATTTCGGCCGGAGGGACGGGGCGCCTCCCTCCCAGCCAGAATTTCAGCCAGAGGGATGGGGCACCTCCCCCCTGCCCAGAATTTCGGCGGAGAGGAACGGAACGCCTCACCCCCACTGCGAAGCAAGCTGCGGGACCAGGTAAGTGACTTTCATCCATCCCTAGAAGACAGAGGAAAGAAATGGTGGTTCAGCTGTTAAATAAGGATGGCAAAATGATCACAGATGACAATGAAAAGGCAGAAGTGCTCAATTCCTACTCTGGCTCAGTCTTCTCCCAAAAAAGAGTCTATAAGCCCCCTGGCAAAGGCAAGTACAGGCTGTAGGGGCAGGATTGCAGCTTGAGATCGATAGGCATATGGTCAAGGAACACCTAATTACTTTGAATGAGTTCAAATCTCCAGGGCCAGATGAACTGCACCCTAGAGTAATAAAGGAACTGGCAGAAGAGCTCTCAGAACCACTGTCTGTTCTCTTTGAGAAATCATGGAGGACGGGTGAAGTGTCATATGACTGGAGGAGGACTAATGTTGTCCCTATCTTCAAAAAGGGTAAAAAGGAGGAACCTGCGTAGGGATGTATGAAAGTCACTTACCTTGAACGAAATTTTATTTGCGGTGGGGGGGAGGCACTCTGTCCCTCCCCCCTGAAATTCTGGCCAGGGGGGGAGGCACTCCGTCTCTCCCCCCCTAAATTCTGGCCGGGGGGGAGGCGCTCCGTCCCTCCACCCCCAAATCCTGGCCGGCCGGGACGCAAATGGCGGCGGCCGTAGCTGCCACCGTTTGCATCCCTGCAGTCAGCCATGATAGGCTACGTAAATGTTTACGTAGCCTATCACGGCTGAGTAAAAAAACCAAAACAAAAACCACACATACACAAATGGCGGTGCCATTTGCGTTCCTTATTTTGGCACGTCTAGTCTACGTAAACATTTATGCTATTTGCATTACCCTTATTTTCGCCGTAGTCTATGTAAATGTTTACGTAGACTAGACGTGCCAAAATAAGGAACGCAAATGTCGGCGCCCATGGGCACCTCCATTTGCATATGTGCGGGGGTTTTTTGTTTTCTTTTACTCAGCCGTGATAGGCTACGTAAACATTTGCGTAGCCTATCACGGTATTTTTTTTAAATCTAGCCGTGATAGGCTACGTAAATCTTTACGTAGCCTATCATGTTTTTTGGTGTGTGTTTTTTTTTTACTGGAAATGGCGGCGGCGGCAGCTGGTCGAAAGACCAGCCGAACCGCCGCCGAACCGCCGCCGAACCACCGCCTAACCGCCGCCGTCAGGAGGATTCACCCACGGTAAGTCCCAGGGGGGCATGGGGGCAGACCGTTTCGCCACCAATTTCGGGGGGCCGAATGCGCTGGCATTCCGTTTCCCTGAGATTCATGGCGAAATTCTCTGACATCCCTAGAACCTTGGAACTACAGACTAGTCAGTCTGACATCAATCCCTGGGAGAATGCTGGAGCAGATTATAAAGCAATCCATCTGTAAGCACCTTGAAAACAATGCCGTGATTACTCGAAGCCAACATGGATTTGTCAAATCCTGCCAGATGAATCTGATCTCATTTTTTGATCAAGTAACCTCGCTTGTGCACTGTGGAATGCTGTGGACATCATATACCTTGACTTCAGCAAAGCTTTCGACAAAGTGCCCCATGATATCCAGATGAGCAAACTAGCTCAACGTGGGCTAGATGAAATAACTCTCACGTGGATCCACAGTTGGCTACAGAATCGGACTCCAAGAGTGCTTATAGAATCATAGAATAGTAGGGTTGGAAGGGGCCCACAAGGCCATTGAGTCCAACTCCCTGCTCAATGCAGGAATCCTGCCAGGATTCCTTTTATTAATGGGATCTTCTCCAACTGGGGAGAGGTAACAAGCAGGTACTACAGGGCTTGTTCCTGGGCCCAGTACTCTTCAACATTTTTATTAATGACTTGGAGGAGGAAGTGCAGGGAATGCTGATCAAATTTGCAGATGACACAAAATTCGGCGGGATAGCTAATACCCTGTAAGACAGAAACATAATTCAAAGTGATCTTGATAGACTGGAGCACTGGGCAGAAAACAACAGAATGAAATTTAATAGGGATAAATGCCAAGTTCTGCACCTAGGAAAAAGAAATCAAATGCACAGTTACAAGACGGGGGATATGTGGCTCGACAACACTACAAGTGAGAAGGATCTTGGAACTGTTGTTAGTCCCAAGCTGAATATGAGCCAACAATGTGATGTGGCTGTAAAAAAGGCACATGCCCTTTTGGGCTGCATTAATAGAAGCATCGCTTCCAAATCCCGGGAAGTACTAGTTCCCCTCTACTCAGCACTGGTTAGGCCTCATCTGGAGTACTGCGTCCAGTTCTGGGCACTACACTTTAAGAAGGATGCAGACAAGCTGGAGAGGGTTCAGAGGAGGGCAACAAAGATGATCAGGGGACTGGAAACAAAGCCCTATGAAGAGAGACTGAAGGAACTTGGCATGTTTAGCCTTGAGAAGAGAAGACTGAGGGGAGATATGATAGCGCTCTGCAAGTACTTCAAAGTTTGTCACACAGAGGAAGGCCAGGATCTCTTCTCGATCATCCCAGAGTGCAGGACACGGAATAATGGGCTCAAGTTACAGGAGCCAGATTCCAGCTGAACATCAGGAAAAACTTTCTGACTCTTAGAGCAATACGACAATGGAACCAATGACCTAGGGAGGTGGTGGTCTCTCCCACGCTGGAGGCATTCAAGATGAGGCTGGACAGCCATCTGTCAGGGATGCTTTGACTTGGATTCCTGCACTGAGCAGGGGGTTGGACTCAGTGGTCTTGTAGGCCCCTTCCAACCTTACTATATATGATTCTATGACTCTATCTAGCCTAAGGCAAAGTCAGCAACTATTGATTTTAGTTAGAGAACAAAATCCTGACTCAATATTGTTCAAAATATGTTTCCTGTACCTCTTAAGAGAAAGTGCCAGTTAAAGTGAAAAGTGCAGCTCTTCCAACAGCCCCATCTTTTATTTAGTTCTTTAAAAAAATAAAGTTCTCCATTCCATTATTGTGCTCCTTTCAGTCATCATTTGCATCACGTGGAACTAGGAAGAGGAGTAGGAGGAAGTAGCCAATGCACTATTTTATCCTTGGAGTATGAGATGGCTTTTGCAATTAATTGATCTCTTTTTTTCTCTCTTTGACTTATTTATTGACAATATTTGTATACTGCTCCATATCTAAAACAGATTTTGGAGCGGTAAATATAAAAGGTAAAATAGTAAAAGAATAAAAAGTCTAAAACACCATATTAAAATTATGCTTTTAAAAAACAGAATGCCAACAGACACCATGGCTGGTCAATTAAGGAATGCCTCCTGGAACAGTGCTGTTTTCAGGAGGCGCTGGAAACAACACAGTGTTGGTGCCTGCCTGACCTCCAGGGGCAGGGAGTTCCAAAGAAAGGGGGCCACCACACTGATGGCTCTTCTCCTGGTGGACTCCAATTGGGCGATAGATCCATGTGGATCTAACATATTTTACATAAGGGAAATTTCCCATTGTATTCAGTGGTCACAATCCAACAAAAAAATTAAACTTGTTCATGAATTGCCTGCATGAAGTGGGCATCACATGATTACTGGGGAGCATGACCATGCTGATGCCTGATGTCAGGCATGCTGCTTGGCTCAACTTCTTGACACCCACACATCACTATGGTGATCTGCATTGAAGAAGGCTACATGTGATCAGTTGCTGACCTGTAGATTTCCATGCGATCAAGACACCCTCTTGTGTCAGTGCCCCAGTCATGTGGAAGCCTGTAAGCAGTTGATCCTGCTAATACTAGCACCTGGATGTCTAGAGGTGGGGTCAGCAGTATAACCAACATCCCCCAGTTATTATGTGATGACCCATTCATTCACATGAGTAATGGGGGCAGGGTTTAAGCATGCCTACTGAAATCAGTGAGATTAAGAATGCATATGTGTGTCAAATTGTGGCCATGCCTTCTGTCCTTACTGTATATTCTACAGGCAATCAGTCAAATACTCAATACTTGCTCTTTCTTTCGTTCTTTCTTTCTCTTTCTCAGTACTTCTTTGCCATTATTCAGGGTGTGGGAAATCTATTTTACCCTCTTATTTTAATGCACTCCAATATTTTGTTTGATTCAAAGAAGCTTGATCACTCCAATCCATTAAACAACGATTTCCCTTTATTGTTTCTTGGGGATGTATAGGATACAGAGATATGTTTTCTTGCATCATTAACTTAAACAAACAGAGCACATGAGCAAGCAATAGCATTTGTTCCAAAAGTCATTATCTTATACTTAGCCATGCTGATTTTCGTCTGAAATTGTGTTCCCACTCATAAGTTTCTAGCAAATATATTTCTGTGTTTTCCAGATTCCCCACCACCAGCACCAAAAAAGCACATTGTTGCTTTTTCCATTTTTAAAACACGCTGTCCCAAGCCTTACAGAATGGATGTCAGTTGCCATCCTGTGGTTTTGCCATGATTAGTATTCACTACATTTCCCCATTTATTTTCTCATTCTTCTCAGTTCCAATAGAATGCATTGCTCTTGATCCATGATAACTATCAAAGACAATTCTCCATGACATGTTTCTGTGTGCCTCTGTTGCTGTTACTACTGTACCAAGTGCACTTAACACACTGCTTTTGTAGGGTGTAAACCAGACAGTTTTTAAATGGAAATGCATTTAAGAAGTGGGGTGGGGAAATTCTTTAGGAATGCAGTCGGCCAAGGCTGTCCTCAACAGAACTGACCACTTTGGAACTCACTGTATAGTAGCATGTAGTGGTATGGACATAATAAATGAAGCAGGAAAATGCATACTTTTTGCTGGGGTAGAAATAATAAAACAAATGAGAATAATGATAACACATTGAAATTTGACCCCCTGTACACTCTTTGACCCCTCTTTTGTGTCAGAGAGTACAAAAGATGTTCAATATATTATGTCTCCAGATGTGCAAATCTCTGAATGTGTGATGTGTTCTCTCTTTAGTGAATATTTTCGATATGCCCTTTCCAAATGCAAAATTGTCCTGTGTAGGCTGTTGATGTATCTACACCAGGACCTTGTCGTCTATGTAAGTTCTAGTATCATTCACTGTAATGCAAAATTGATTATTGTCTTTACAAACTACATTTTAAAAGTGTCCTGGCCCCTGAGTTGTGTATAATAGTTTCATAGAATAAAATCAAGTTTGTTTGTTTTTTAAGGTTCTGAAGGCCAAGGTATATTCAGAACCATCAAGGGTCCTTTCACATTTTAAAAACTACAAGACTACAATCACTTTTCAAAATTGATTTACGTAGTTGCTTCTTTTTTGTTCTACATTTTAAGTAAGCTGCAGTGGGAATATTGTTCAGACAAATGGAGAGAATATCAGAGGCATCAGAGAATTGAAACAGAAGGCTTGTTTTGTTTATTTGTGAAAATATGCTTGCTCTGTCTTTTGTTCAAAAATCTACAGGGCAGCTTATAATCATTTTTCTAAATACATAAATAAAATATAAAAACAAAAAACAACCCAAACAGGAGAAATTCAGAGAACAAAAGGCAAACCCCCAAAGCAACCAAGTTAGACCTCCTCAAACAGAGGTGAGCAACACTTGACCCTCATGCACTCTTCCACCTGTACTCCCTGCCATGCTTAAAAAAAAAAAAAAAAACTGAAAAAAATAGGCAGAAAGTGTTTGATTTGCTACCATAAATCAGCACCAAACTACTATGGAGGCTTAGAATGAAGACCACACTTCCCCCCCCCTTTTTTTGTGGCTGCTGGTAGCAAGACTGCAGCCCGTGGTGGATCTGGGCCTTTGGGCACTCCTGGCCTAGAAGGATACAAAGCAGCCCAACAGAAAATCCAGAAGAACTCATCCAGGAATCAAAGAAACCCAAGGGTCTATGAAAGAGAACCATCTTTGCCTGATGCCGTAATGACAACAATAAATAGGCAGAGCAAACTGCCATTAGGGAGTTAAGGCACCTCAGCTGCACTGTTTAGAAAGCCCTGATAATCCTCATTCAGACCATATTCAGGGGAAGAAGCCAAGCTTCAGGTTTGAAGGTAATCAGAAGCACTGTGAATTAGGCCTGGAAACCCCCTGGAAGCCCAAGTTATAGCAAACGTGGCATAATATGGTATTTTGCAGCCCATCCCATAAATAGCCTGGCAGTTGCATTCTAAACCAGCTGGGTTTCTTAAATGAGAACTCTTCAAAGGTAGCCACGAGAGTATGCATTACAACAATATTCCAATCTGTTTCTGCTCACCATGAATTTCTAATTACAAATCAAAATTAAGTTATTTAGTCACATCAGACAGAATAACTTCAGCAGAATATGAGGTTGCGTATAACATTTACCAAAAAGAACACACAACTATTATCCCGCCATGAGTTCACTTTTTGCAATTTCCTCACAGTGGAAATCCAAACCATGCATAAGCGTCCCACTCATCTGGTTGTATTCACTTGATGTGTCTTTCGAAATGGATGGGGAGACACTTCAGAGCCAGCTCCAGACATTTTGCTGCCTGAAGCAGAATGGCAAATGGCACTCTCTTCTGAGCTGAGATGCATAGAACCAACACCTGGTCATATTGTTTTGACACCTGAGGAAGCAGATACCACAAGTGCATCTCCCTGAGCCCAGCAGTAAAAATTCAGCAGTAATAAATTAAACAACTAACCATTTCCTGAAGCTTGTGCAAAATGCAACAGCAAGATTAATAACTAGGACTGGAAGGTCTGAGCATATAAAACCAATTCTGGCCCACTTGCATTGGCTGCCTGCATGCTTCCGAACCTGATCCAAGGTGCTGGTTTTAAAGCCTTACATGGCTTGGGACCACAATACCTGATGGAGCGCCTCTCCTGACCTGAATGCCTCTCCCGACCTGAACGCCTGATGCTACAATCAATATCTGATGCTATGATCAACATCTGAGGTCTTCCTCTGAGTACCACCTCCAAGGGAGGCTCAGAAGGTGGCAACAAGAAAGAAGACCTTCTCAGTGGTGGCCCTCTAATTGTTGGAATGAGCTCCCCACTGAGGCCTGCCTGGCAGCGACACTGGCATCTTTTTGGCACCAGGTTAAGACTGCTTTCTACTTCCACACATTTAATGGCATATAAGGGGGCATCTATGTCTGCTGTTTTGAACAGGTGTATTATGGAAAAAATGTTTACTGCAATTGTTTTTTAGCTGTTTAAATTGTTTTAATTTTTTGTGTTAAAATTTTTAGACTGTTTTTATCATGTCATATTTTGTAATATTGTTATATTTTTATGAGTTGTTGAAAACAGCCAAGAGAGCTTCGGCTACAGGGTAGTATAGAAATGAAAATGTAACAGCAGCAACAATAACAACAACAATAATTTTGTTCCCTTTCATGATACTGAAAATCAGCTGCCTGTGGCAGCTTCCTCACTCTGTCTAATGGTAGGGCCAGGCCTGCACATTGCTGGTTAGTGCTACTAGTTGTTGTATACAACTATAGCTGTAGCAGCCAGTATACGCTTTCATACTAGTACCAGTTTGGCAACCCTGATTTTTGAGGTCTGCCAGTCTTATGTTGACCTACAAAGCTAATACATGCTGGACTCTTTAACTGAAAGGAATTCTTCACCAAGAGATGATTCGACAATACAGAAGAAGAGAACATTTGTCTGAAACTTCACAGCACATTGAGATTCTCTGTCAGCATACTTATTTAAATAAGTATAGATTTTCCTCCATATGTAGATAAATATGCTTACAAACTCAGTTTAGTTTCAAATCAAATTTACACAAACACAAAATCCCGATCTAACATCTAATTAAAGCTTCTTAATTAAATTAATTAAGCTTCCTAATTTAATTCTAATGGAATTAATGTTTTAATTCCATTGAATCTATGGGCACAATCCAGCAGGTGAGGATATGTGTAATTAAGGGTGCAGTCCTATGGGTTGACCTCTTGATGATCATAAGGCCCAAAACTAGAGGCTGGCAATCATCCTATGCAGAGCAGGAGCAGCAGCGAAGGTAATCGTCACTTCCCCATCCTCCTGCCTTCAGTTTTTGCCAGATTCTTTTTTTGTTTACAGCCTTGCTGGGGCACTTCAGAGCGGGAGAGAAGGAGGCCAGAGGCCTCCAGATAACTTATATCTTGGCCTCTCCAGTCTCCTCTCCTCCCCACCCACCCCTTTCCCCCTCTCCAAGATGAAGTTCTTGACCTCAGAGAGCAGCTGGAATAGTTCTTTCTACACTAGCTGGGAGGGGGAGGGGGGTTGGAGCTCTGATTCCTCCTCCCCTCCAAGGTTTGAGCACTATCTCCAACCTCCAATCAGGGAATCCTAAATATCCTATGGCCCCCCAGGCACTGTCTAGGGGCCATAGGATTGCTCCCTAAACCCTTATGAAATTAATGAAAAATTTAAGTGTACTGTGATTACACAAATTCTTTCCTGGTATCACACTGCTTGCTATAATGCTCCCTGAAATTTATGCATGACCAACATGTGGTGCTAGGGTTGGTCCTAGTGGCAACACAAGAGTGCCAATGATGGTCCACACTGGCATTTGGTCTGTAGCGTTTAATTCTGTGAGCTTCTCCCTCAGCATAGTAGCTCATATGACTGAGCTTAAAACAAAATAAGTCCAACTTCATCAGTTTAATAACATCTACTTAAAAGTGTCCATCAAGCTATTAAATATGGATTAGCTATCATGTCTTAAGCCAAATATGAGTCAAATAATATGGATTAAATTTCCCTCGGGAAAAGTAGAGTGGTGCTGACAGTAAAGTACTATTTTGTATGTGGGGTAAATATCTCCCCCCTCCCCCCCAAAAACGCTTAACTGAGAAAATTGTCACATTTTGTTTGTGGCTGCGCCATTTATCTTTTCTTTATTTTATAAATTTTTAAATTTCTTTGATTTTTTTATTATTTATTTGCATTTTCCAACAAGAAAATGCCTTTTTATAAAGAGCACATTACAGTCATTTATGGGCTCTTTAGATGACCTTTAGTAACCCTTCAGTTTTGCTTCTGTGTCCAACCAGCACTTTCAGTGAGTATTTTTAGAATGGGAGAAATGTAGCATGTAATTGTGAAAGAGAAAGAAAGCACCATTTCCTCTTGCACATTTGTGCTATTCCACTATACCACAGTACCACCTAGAGGTTATGTAGTGGAAATGCTCCTCATGCAATCCTCGGATCTCAATTCTGCAACAAAACCCAAAGTAGATACAAAGGATTAACAGCTTTGTGTGGAAAAGTCTATAGTTGAATTCCTTTAAAATCAATGGGCTTAAGTATACTTACCAGGGGCCTTCTTTGTATCCATCCTCAAAGCAGTCCCATTTGCTTATTTACGTAGCCTATCACAACGAAAAAAACAAAAAAGGGAATGCAAATGGCGGCCGCCGTAGCCACCGCCATTTGCATTCCCTTTTTTTTTCCTGTGATAGTCTACGTAAATACTTACGCAGCCTATCACATCTTCCGCAGGGACGCAAATGGCATCCCTGCGTTAGCCGTGATAAGCTACGTTAAGTATTTACATAGCCTATCATGGCTATAATGAAGAAGCGAATGGCGGCCGCAGACACGGCCACCATTTGCAAAGCAGCACAAACGGCAGCAGGTAGGTGCCCCGTTTTGCGTGCCTTTCACGGTGTGGAGTGGGGTGGGGTACTTCATTCCACCACGGATTTCGGGGGGCCGAATGCACTGGCATTCAGCCTCACCAAGATCAGTGGCGGAATTCTCTGACATCCCTACATTTATTCTGGAGTTTCTCAGCAATTGCTCAGAAAGGCAATCTGAAAAACAGCTTGGAAGTTCTTGCAAAAGGTCTTACGTGGACTGAATCATTCTTTCATGTTATGATGATCACAGTCATAGATAGACTTTTTAAAAAGTCTAATGGTCACTCGCTGTAATACCTAGAAAAAGCCAGAACCACCCTAGTCAGGGGCAGCATGCCTCTAACTACCTCTGATTAGAGGTAGGATGGACAATATATTGACAAAAGCCACTGTGCAGACCTAGCAGTCACTATCTTACCCTTTTGCAAACTTCCCTGGAGCATTTGACTGGTTACTGTCAGAGATAGACTGATGGATTAGATCAGGGACAGGCAATTTGTGCTCCTCCAGATGTTGTTGGACTGCAGATCTCATCATCCCTCATCATTGGCTATGCTGGCTAGGGCTGATGGGACTTGCATCACCAGGAACATCTGGAAAGCCACAGATGGCCCATACCTGAGTTAGATCATGGGATGTACTTCCTTACATTCATTGTTTTATTATTTTTCCAGGCTTCTCAAACTTAGGTAATAGCTTTTGTCCAAAGAGCTCTTTCTGGAAACAAGACTTGTAGTTGTTAATAGCTGTAGACATTTTACTTTCATAAAATGCTTCAGTGCCTTGGTAAATGTTCAGATTGCTCATGCATCTTAAACAGTTTGTTTGCAAAGTGAAAAGAGGAAAGGAAAGGAATGGCTGGCAGGTCCTTCAAATATTCCATTCTTTTCATTTCACATATTGTAGATACACAAAAAGCTCTGTGTAAGAAATAAACATACTCCCCTTATGTTTGGATGTGAATTTTAATCTATGCTAATTTTATACACAACAGTTGTTGCAGCCAGATTCTATTTACAGTCTTTCCACAGTTAGAGAGACATTGATATCCTCCTGAAATAAGTGTTTCTGTATGAAACCCCTCAGTTGCTATGTGTGCTGATAACTGATAACATCAACGGAATGCAAAGAGCTCTGTTTATCAGAGAAATTAGGAAGCCGGAGACATGAATTCTGCACCAACTGGGATAAGGAATTCCTAATTGAGCAGCCCCAGAAGACACACAGCATGTTCTCTAAACCATTATATCAGTCAGGGCTTGGCTTGCAGATCCAAATCTGAATTTTGACTCAAACCAAAAGCTGAAACAAACTACCAAAATTCAAGAAGCGCTCAGAATATAAAATTCAGATTTCAAAAGGTTGAAATCAGAACGTTGAATTCAAAAATTCAAAATGTGAGATTTCTAATCTGTACTTTTGAAACTTTTAGCACAAATTCTTCCTAAAACCAGGCTGCATGAGCATGTATGTGCGTGCATGCATGCACATTTGTTTTGCTTCATTAAAAAGAAGTGCCCTAACCCCGGCACCAGCTCATCTGGCTAAAAGGGGGGGGGCATTGCGGGTGGGTGGGGTGACAAGAGATAGGGGCCTCTGATTGGTGCACCCCAGTGGCACCACCAGACAAGGAGGGGCAGGCTGGGTTGCCTTAAACTCAGCCCCCCTCCCTATCTCAGCTCTCTGGCTCGACGCAGCTCCCTCCCACCCTCCCCTAAGCAGTGTGGGTTCTTGCCGGTTGCCCCTTCGGGAGCCATGTAGGAATTTTTTGGTTCACAGTTCGATTGGCCTACTTACTATGAGTCTTTTTTGCCTACATCACACTGTTATGCGGGTTGAGTGTGTCCTGTAAGGGAATTCAGTCTATATCATTGGTCACATTCCAGTTGGTGGTTAGGATGGGCAAAACATGAAATGGAGTAGGGATGGTGTGCATGCAGAGGCACCTTATGGTGACAGGTGACGCCTGAGGCCCCCCGAACGGGTTGTGCGGCTCAGTGGGGGGATAAGGGTTGCCTGGGAGACCAACCCTACTCACTCACCCAGGTGTTGTGCGGCACTGGTTTGGGGGTGACAGGGGGAGGTCTACCTCCCCCAGAAGGGGCAGTCCGGAGGGATGGCGAGATCACCGCCACCCCTCAGACTGGGTGTGTTTTCGCCCAAGAAGTGCCAGCTAGCTGCTGACACAGTTAGATGCCCGTCCACGTTAGATGCCCTTTGCAGATATTTTCAATAAATGTGGCCCAATTTTCAACCGAAGCTTGTTGTCTGCGTCTTCTTTAACCCATCTCTGCTCGCAATGACATGGAACCAAACCAAAGAACCAGTGTAATATTAACATAGCTAGTGTCGACTGAGGAAATGGGGCTTTAAATCCGTAATGCCTGCCTTATGTTCTCAGAACTAAGAAACCTGGAGGATCATGTCCCTAAGACAGAGTGTTAATCAACATTTAAAAATGTTGGGAATCTATACATAGACTCAAGTCTCTAAACTACCCCTTAAGGAAATCCAAAGGAACATTTCCCCTTTCAGAATTTAGTAAGGACTAATGTGTAAGCTGATCTCTTCTAGAGGTAGCAGAGCGCATATCCTACCTCTTTCTGATACTCAGATGCAGCCAGTTGAAAAGAACTCTTTTCAAAGCCTTCCAGGAAAGTGGAAGAGAAGAGAAAATGCTTTTCATGGATGAAAGTGGATTATTTTCAGCTCCTTGATCTGCCCATTGGGACCTCTCTGGAGGACAAGAGGCTTGCTAAATTGAGATACTATCATGAGTCACTTTGCCACCATCTACTGTTAAACCAGGACTGAGTTTAATGTTACTGAATAAATCATTTGCTACTAAGAAGCACAACATAATTTTAGTGATATAACAGGATGTTCAGTGGCAAGAAAGAAATCAAGCAGGCTAGGTAAACTGGATTTATAAAATGATTTATACACAAGACCAAAATGAATGCCCCAATTCCAAACTTTATAAAATGTGGTTGGGCCATTCTGCATTACCAAAATGGATGTAGGTGCTTGGTGCAACGTTTTGGGAGCTATGTTTTAAGGATAGTGTCAAAAAGGATGTGTTATCTCTAGTTGCATAAATAGAGTTTAATACCAAAAATAGCAATAACTGATGAAGATGAACCATGAATGTGCCCTGGAGTAATATGAATACATTTGTCACTACCATAGCTATTAGCTAGCCACTCTATAGATTTCTTAAGAGGAATATGCTATGGATCTGAATAGTCTCCATACTTATTTTTTCACATGTAGCCATGTTTCCACTTCAGGCTTATATATCACTGAGCTGAGATTTACCTTATTGGAGTCATTGCCTCTTCTGTGTGTTGTTTCATAGTACATTCAGAAATTATATTTAATAGGAAGACTGTATGGGAAGGCCCATATAATATAGTGGGGTTACTTCTTACATTCACTGGGCTCTAGGAGAGGGTGGAATGGTGTGGAATGTAATGACACCATGCAAAGTGCCTGCACTGGTCTTTCCATTACTTACATCACTGGAAGAGTGAGCGAAACAGCCATATGGAAAGGGCAACTAAAGCAAGGCCAGTGAAAATGCTGCCTGTTGATACATTCAGCCACTATTATTTATTTTATTATTTTATTTAAAACATTTATATCTGTCAGGGTGGACACTGAGCCCATAGAATCCCAGAGTAGTTCTGATTCTGAGGAAGAGCAGTCGCTCCTGGGAGAGGAGCGCGCTCCTCTTTCCCAGGGCCAACAGCTGACGGAGATTCCTCCCACCAGCATTCCTGGCTTAGATAGCAGTCCAGGCAGTGACAGAGCGTGGATAGCAGACTTGGTGGATGCGCGACGCTGACACAGAGAGCGGCGCCAAATGGAGGGCGGAGAAAGGAGGCGTAGTGCCCAGTTGGCGTGCAAACAACGGCTGAGCCCAGAGGATCCAAGAGAAAAGGGGAGGGACTCTCCCTAGTCCTTAAGTTCAGGGGTCTGCCAGTAATTCCCTTTCAAACGAGGACCAACTGTTCCAACTTAGGGCATAGGTACTGTGCTGCTCAGATCTAGTTGCAAACAGTAGAGTTGTTAAGTTGTAAAAGAAGAATAAAGCTTTGAAAGGAATCCCTTTGTCTGTGTCTGGACTTAGCTACTAGATTAGACTGAGAGAGGCCTCCAAGGAGCCCTTGACAATATCCCACCCTATATCATTAGGATCTCAAGATGGCGTACAGATAAATTCAATTTAGACAGTACAAAACAATAAATAATTTAAACAGCAGAGGGACCAATCCCATGGGCACTAGACAGCGGCTAGACAGCCATAGGTTATGCTGTTTTCTAGGAACCAACCTTGGATCCCATGCTCCCAGAGAACTGACCTCCACCCACTTCTGTGCTGCCTTGGAGGCAGTGCGGAACAGCCCTGTCCTCCACACTAGCAAGAGGAGTGCGGAGTGGCTGAATAGGGGAGTGGCTGGGGGTGTCCCAGGGCGGGAGAGCATAGCTGCCTGTACAACACATCCTATGTGTTGTACAGAAGCCTCCTTCCCTGATCCATCCTCTCACAATCGGCTGTCTAGCTGAAAAAGCAGGGCAGGAGAAGCGCAGAGGGAACGATCCCCTCCATGCTTCTCCTGCCCTGCTTTGGATAGGTGGTCACCTCCGAGTTTGGAGGTCGTGGCCACCTATCTAGATTGGATTGCTCTCTTAATCATATTACATCATGGAGGGAGCAATCCTTTGGCTGCTAGACAGCAGCTAGATGGCCATAGGATATCTGGTTTTCCGGAAACTGAGCTCCCCCTACTTCTGCGCTGCCTCCGAGGCAGAGTGGACCAGCTCCATTCTCCATGCTAAGAAGAGGAGCATGGAGCAGCTGAAAAGGGGCATTCTGGGGTGGGGAGGGCGGTTCCCTCCTCCCCCACTCATCTCTCCCATGGCTAGACAGCCGCAAACGGCTGTCCAGCCAAAAATGCAGGGCAGAAGAAGTGCGGAGGGAACGATCCCCTCCGTGCTTCTCCTGCCCTGCATTGGATAGGTGGTTGCCTCTGAGCTGCCTATCTGAATAGAATTGTGCCCTAAGCTAGCTAATACCAATTTAAAATCTAAAACAATAAAACAAGTAAAACAGTGTGCTAATTTAGGGAATGCATTTAGTCCTCAAAGGCTTTGGTAAAAAGCTATGTTTTAACTTGGCATCAAAATGAACCTAATGTCTGAGCCAATCGGGCCTCAAAGGGGAGGGCATTCCACCACTGGGGTGCCACTGCCGAAAAAGCCCTCTCCCACGTCACACTGTAGTGTATGTCTTGCACTGGTGGGACACAGAGTAGGGATCCTCCAACAGATTTCAATCCTCAGGCAGGCATATATAGGGGGAGGTGCTCCCTCAAATATCGAGGTCCCAAGCTGCTTAGGGCTTTAAATGTCATCACTAGCACCTTGAATTCCATCCAGAAGCATATCGGCAGCCAGTGCAATTCCTTTAAGGCTGGTGTTATGTGATATTTGTGAGAAGTTCCAGTCAACAGTCTAGCTGCTGTATTTTGTGCTAGCTGCAACTTCTGAGTCATCTTCAAGGGAAGCCCCACGAAAAGTGCATTGCAGTACCAGTGTTACCAACACATGCACTACTGTGGCTAGGTTAGATTGCACTAACGGTGCAATCCCATGGATATCTACTCAGAATCCCACTGAGTTCAACAGGGCTTTCTCCCATGAAAGTGTAAGGATGGCAACCTAAACATGATTCTAAATACATTTACCAAATGTGTCGATACATAAACCAAACCACTGGTTTCCTCAAAAATTTCAGTTTTATTGAAACAGAAACATTACTTCATAATTACGTTTTCCCCCCAGGTAGAATATATGTGTGTATGTACACACACGCACACACACACAGAGAGACGTGTGAAGCACCTACCTCACAGCTACTCATGAGGGTGGAAGCCGAAATGTTTAGTTCTAAATAGTTTGAAATTACTCTGTTGTTAGTCTATTTTTCCTATCTATCTATCTATCTATCTATCTATCTATCTATCTATCTACCTACCTACCTACCTACCTATGCATATAGAACCTAATGTTCTTGTCCTGGTCATTTAAAGCAAAATAGAGGGGCGCAAATGGTGTAGCCGCCATTTACATCCCTGTATTTTGCTGTGATAGGCTACGTAAATATTTGCGCAGCCTATCACGGCAAAAAAAAAAGGGAATGCAAATGGTGGCTGCCATTTGTGTTTGCTGTTGTTGTTGGGTTTTTTTGCCATGATAGGCTACGTAAATATTTACGTAGCCTTTCACGGCAAAATACAGGGACGCAAATGGCAGCAGCTACGGCAGCCGCCATTTGTGTCACTGTGCAGGCTGCCCAGATGTCCGGCTGCAGGCAGCACTGGCCGGTGGCTCTGCAGAGTCACCGCGGTGTGGAGCTGGCCAGAGAGAATTTCAGGGGGAGGGACGGAACGCCTCCCCCCCACCTCGAATGTCACCCTTCGAAAAGGTAAGTGACTTTCCTACATCCCTAAATTAGGGATGGACGAAAGTCCCTTACCTGGTCCCACAGCTTCCTTTGCGGTGGGGGGGAGGTGCTTCAGTTCTCCCCCCGAAGTTCTTGGCGGGGGGGAGGTGCCCCGCCTCTCCTGGCCGAAATTCAGGCTGGGGGGAGGCGCCCCATCCCTCACCGCTGAAATTCAGGCTGGGGGGGAGCGCCCCGTCTCCCCGGCCGTGAAATAAAAAAAGTAAATTGGGGGGGGAAACGTGATAGGCTACGTAACGATTTACGTAGCCTACCACG
Organism: Heloderma suspectum; assembly: GCF_057233095.1. Taxonomy (NCBI): domain Eukaryota; kingdom Metazoa; phylum Chordata; class Lepidosauria; order Squamata; family Helodermatidae; genus Heloderma; species Heloderma suspectum. Next base: position 90,184,037 of record NC_139458.1, read on the forward strand.
GCTAGATTTTCAAAGTCAGCCGTGATAGGCTACGCAAATCTTTACGTAGACTACCCGTGCCCAAATAAGGAATGCAAATGGCGGCGCCCATGGGTGCCGCCATTTGCGTACGTGCTTTTTTTTTTTCAAAGTCACCCGTGATAGGCTACGTAAAGATTTACGTAGCCTATCATGGCTGACTTTGAAAATCTAGCCATGATAGGCTACGTAAATCATTACGTAGCCTATCACGTGTGTGTTTTTTTTTAACTTTACTTTGGAATGGCGGCAGTGGCACCCGGTCGGAAGACCGGCCACCGCCCCCGCCCCCGCCGAAATGCTGCCGAAACGCCGCTGGGACCCGTCGCCAAGAGGGACATTCGAAGGAGGTAAGGCCCATCCCGAGGGGAGGCGGGGGGGCCGAGAATTTCACCAACAATTTTGGGGGCCGAATGCATTGGCATTCGGCCTCCCGGAGATTCGTGGAGAAATTCTCCACCATCCCTACCCTAAATAAATGCACGGTTTAGATTCAACTAAGATATATCATTCATATTTTCAAGATTTAGATTTATCAGTCTGATTACAAAATTCTCATCTCTCCTCCTTCAACTATGATAAAAATTAGTGTTGTGCCAAATCCTGCCCCCATTAGGAATTGTTTTTCTCTCCGTGAAAATGTGGCATTGTTTATTCTACTTTATTTTGCAGGGAGGGGGAGAATTCCAGATAATTTTCTCCAAGGGGAGGGTGGCAGGGTTTCCACATACCTTTTTTAAGTTTAGGAGGTGACTGAAGGATCTTTCTTTCTTTCTTTCTTTCTTTACTTGAAAAATGGCCCCAGCACAAGATGCTTTATAGAGAGGCTTCTCCAGCAGGGCAGCACTTCTGGAACTTCTGTGAGACCATGTGACCTCATCCTCTCCTATTGGCATTCAGGAAGAACTCTTGGATTGCTGAAGCTTCTTTGCAAAGAGTCCTGGGCTCTTGCAAACAAGAACAAATGGAACTTTTGGAGCTTTAAAGAAAACCTTGTGTCTTGCTTGCTCTGCGTTGTTGCAGGGAAGAATAGAGTTATTCTAAACCTCTAATACCCCCAATGGTTCTTATTAGTTCTTTTTGCAGAAGCCTGGGACTCTTTGCAAAGAAGCTTCTGCAGCCCGGGAATGCTTCTTGAATGCCTATAGGAGAGGGTGAGATCACATGGTGTCCTGGGAGTTCAGAAAGAGCTGCTGGGCTGGAGAAGCTTCTCGATAGAGAGTCCTGGGCTACTGAAAGTGCAGGGAGTTTATTTAAAGTAAAAATAAAAATAGAAAGATGACTCCTTAGCCACCACCTACACTTAAAAAGGTAAGCAGAAATCTTGTCCTCCTCCCCAAGGAGAACATTATTCAAAATTCTCATCTCCCCAGCCTCTTTCACCAGAAATCTGTCAGCATGGCAGGGACCCACCACCACGCCACGTATATGATATCTTTTATGTTTACACACATTCTGACATATGCATGCGCTTTCTCATGGGAAACAACAACAACACACAGTTTCTAATTCTTTTTATAAGGCAAATTGGCTCTACAAATTCAGTGCCAAAGGGCAAAAACCTCTTCTTTTGAAATTCAAACCATTTTTTAAAAAGTGATGGACTATTCTGATACCATCTGTTTTGAGTTATCTGTTTCAAAAGTTGCTTTGAGCAGGTCTGCTGCCTTATTTTAGACAGGAAGAAGATTGTTGTTTGTGTGTTTGTTTGTTTGTTTGTTTTCAGCCATGAGCACTGACTGAGAGGGTGTGTAATAATGTCCGATTCTCTTGAAAAAAGATTTTATCTGAAACACTGGGAATAAAATATGCTGCAATTTTCCTACACATTCCTACCATTTGAGTGGCCAAAAATGGAATTCTCAACCCTCTGACAGAGTTAATACACTAAACCACATTCCTCCATGTCCTCCCCCCTTGTATTTGCTATTCATCACTGCCGTTTCTCATATAAAGCAATAAGGTGTTAAAGCTTTGAAGTAAGTTCATAAAGGTGACAGAAAAATGCTAGCTTGAACACATGCTCTATAGGAAACTTACAGAAACCCACAAACTACATCCTGTTATTGTCTACCTTCTCTCCAAGCAAAAGCCTAGGGATGTCAGAGAATTTCACCACGAATCTTGGGGAGGCCGAATGCCAGCGCATTCGGCCCCCCAAAATTGGTGGTGAAATGGTCTGTCCCCCCGCCCCCCCCCCCAGGATGGGACTTACCTTGGGCGAATCCTCCTGGCGGCGGCGGCGGCGGCTCCGGCGGCAGTTCGGAGGTGGCGGCTGCGGTGGCCAGTCTTCCGACCAGCTGCCGCAGCCGCCATTTCCAGTAAACCCCCCCCCAAAAAAACATGATAGGCTACGTAAAGATTTACGTAGCCTATCATGGCTACGTTTTTAAAAAATACCATGATAGGCTATGTAAATGTTTACGTAGCCTATCATGGCTGAGTAAAAAAACAACAACACCACGCGTATGCAAATGGCGGCGCCCATGGGCGCTGCCATTTGCGTTCCTTATTTTGGCATGTCCAGTCTACGTAAACATTTACGTAGACTACGGCGAAAATAAGGAGAACGCAAATAGCGTAGCGTCTACGCTATTTGCGTTCCCCTTATTTTCGCCGTAGCCTACGTAAATGTTTACGTAGACTAGACGTGCCAAAATAAGGAACGCAAATGGTGATGCCCATGGGTGCTGCCATTTGCATACGCACGGTTTGTTTTTTGTTTTTTACTCAGCTGTGATAGGCTATGTAAACATTTACGTAGCCTATCATGGCTGACTGCAGGGACGCAAACGGCGGCGGCTACGGCCGCTGCCATTTGCGGGCCTGGCCGGCCAGGATTCGGGGGTGGAGGGATGGAGCGCCTCCCCCCTGGCCAGAATTTTTTGGGGGAGGGATGGAGCTCCTCCCCCCCGGCCAGAATTTCAGGGGGGAGGGACGGAGCACCTCCCCCCCAGCCAGAATTTCAGGGGGGAGGGACGGAGCACCTCCCCCCCGGCCAGAATTTCGGGGGGAGGGATGGAGCGCCTCCCCCCACCGTGAATCAAATTTCATTAAAGGTAAGTGACTTTCGTACATCCCTACAAAAGCCTATCCATAAGTATTCTGCCATGCATTCTTGCCCTAATCTTATTATGGCTGCTAACTTAAAATGGAGTTTCTTTGGCCAAAGTTGAATGTCCATCACAGCCATGACACCTATTATCTTATTCCTAAACCTCTTAGGGCAAAAATTGCATTATATGAAGGGCCCAAGCATTTGGGTAGTGGGGAGATTAGGAAATTGTGATGGGTACCCCCCCACACACCCCTTCCGGGTTCTCCAGGCAGCTGCCCAGCCCCTGCCCCCACTCATGCTCCCCTGGACCTGTGCCCAAGCTTCCCACTGCATGCTGAGCCACCTGCATTCCCCCAGGGCCTGTCCTCAAGCACCGCAAGTGCCATTTTTTGTGAAAAATGGTGATGGTGAATATATGCGCAAATCTAGTTATAGGCAAACTGGCACTGCAAGTTTTCTGGATATGTAATGTTAACATAAATGGGTGCCATAAAAGGCTGATTTATGCACCTGTAATGTAATGTATGGAACACCTGTAATGTTCCATAGATGGCCCCTTTATGGTCGCCATTTATGTAGGGATGGGGGAGAATTTCTCCCCGAAACTTTGGGGGGCCGAGTGCCAACGCATTCGGTCCTCCGAAGGTTCAGGGAGAAATTCTCCGATCCCCGCCCCCCCGCCCCCCCGGGGATGGGACTTACCTTTTAGGAATGTCACTCCTGGCAGCGGGTCCCGGTGGTGGTTCGGCAGGTCTTCGTCAGGGGCGGGGGCGGCAGCCGGTCTTTCGACTGTCTGCCGCCGCCGCCATTACAAGAAAAGTAAAAAAAAAAAAAACGCGCCTGTGATAGGCTACGTAACAATTAACGTAGCCTATCATGGCTCGATTTGCAAACTCAGCTGTGATAGGCTACGTTAATCGTCACGTAGCCTATCACGGGTGACTTTAAAAAAAAAAAAAGTACGTACGCAAATGGCAGCCCCCATAGGGAGCCGCCATTTGTGTTCCTTATTTGGTCGCTGTAGTCTACGTAAATCTTTACGTAGACTAAAGGGACCAAATAAGGAATGTGAATGGTGGCTTCCTATGGGGGCCGCCATTTGCGTACATTAGGGATGGCGGAGAATTTCTCCCCGAAACTTCGGGGGGCTGAGCGCCAACGTGTTCGGCCCCCCGAACAAGTTTCGGGAGAAATTCTCTGCACCCCCCTGCCCCCTGCACTCCCCCCGGGACGGGACTTACCTTTGCTGAATGTCCCTCCCGGCGGCGGGTCCGGCCGGCGGTTTGGCGGGTGTTCGTGCGGGGCGGGAGCGGCAGCCGGTTTTTCGACCGGCTGCCGCCGCCGCCATTCCAAGAAAAGAAAAAAAACCAACGCCCCCATGATAGGCTACGTGACGATTAACGTAGCGTATCACGGCTAGATTTGCAAAGTCAGCCGTGATAGGCTACGTGACGATTAACGTAGCCTATCACAGCTGACTTTGCAGATCTAGCCGTGATAGGCTACGTTAATCATCACGTAGCCTATCACGGGGGCGTTTTTTCTTTTTTTTTAAACTTTGGAGTTCGCGGCCGGGCAAGGCGAGGCGCCTCCCCCCCGGCCTGAATTTCGGCTGGGCGAGGCGGGAAGCCTCCCCCCCGGCAGCCTGAACTTCGGGGGGAGAAGCGAAGCACCTCCCCCCCACTGCGAAGCAAGCTGCGAGACCAGGTAAGTGACTTTTGTACATCCCTACATTTATGCAACATATCCAGAAAACCCAAAGCCACTACTCTTACATGAAATGGTGGCTTGCTAAGAGGACAGGTGGTTCCACAGTGCTTGCCAGGCACTCACTGGCCACTCCAGTGATGAGAGCCCAGTGAAACCAGATGAAGTTTAGTTCATCCATCCCTAATGACATCCAATATCTGCTCATACAACAGAACTTACCTTAACTTTGCTCCCCCATGTACCCCTCTACCCCCACCAAATCTGCTTCTGGTGATCTCCCAAGCATCCAGAGCAGATCTGGGGCATGAGTGGACTGAAGGGAGGAGGAGATGGGGTGGGAAGAAGTGGGCTGCCCTAGCTCCCAACACTGTAGGCAGGGGCAAAAAGTTCCTTGGGCTGAACGACAACCATGCAAAGTAGGCTGGTATCACCCCTTACATCCACCTCAGCCAGAGTCAGGGGTCTCTCAGACCTTATGGGACACTCCTAGGGCTTATGAAATAAGAGTCCAAATTAGCACCCTTTATTTCAAAGCCCTGGGCCTGAAACATTACACAGGAGCAATAACCAAGCAGAAGGCTCTAGATTTAATACCAAGGCCTACTTGGAAGGAAGCACATGCAATCCTTGAGGTTGGTGATAAGTTTATTTACAGAGGGAAATGGGGAAATGGAATAGAACCAGAGTACGTTTGGGAACAATATTTCAGTCCAAAAATAACAAAAGCTACCTAAGCCTGACTATACATACCTAAGCATGGGTCTTTGCATAGAACAGGGCCAACAAGATGATATGCAAGGTCACAAGCCAAAAGCAGGACCAAGCCCCACTCATTTTATGCTCGAACCCCTGACAAATCCAAGGAGAGCTTTGTTAGCCAATCACTGGATGGCTGGAGCAGTGTTCCCAAGCCCCTAAAGTGAGGGATGGGGGATTGCTGAGGTCACTCAACCCAATTAGCTGGCCCTTGTTCTGACCTTGGAGCTAGAGACATCCCAAGGTAACACAAAGGTAGGTGATTTTATCACTATGTGCAACTTCAGCCTGGCCAAATGAAGGCTTACAGACAGTTAGAGCACAAAAAGGAAATGGGGTTCTTGACAAGGGGAATATGTTCTTCCAGCAGTTTGTTTTGTTGGCAGATGGATACAGTTGGATACAAACCTTTATGTGGAAATTGGTATTTAAATAGGATTTTGCTGAAAAACAAGAAAGTGGTAAAGCAGGTTAGAAAGGAAATTTAACAATGCTTTGAAACTATATCCCAATGCAGGTGTTATGAAGCTAGGAATGGATGAACCCGCCTGTGCCTACCCTGCATGCTGCTTGCTGGACCACCACCACTTACCCGCCCCGATTTGGCTCCTTGGATGAGCCGCCAGGAGGTACGTGGCCACCTGGCGAGTTGGCCGCCCAACCCCTCAGTGAGTGGCGTTTCTGCGTAAAAATGGTGTCTCGCTATTTTATGTAAAAGGCCTTTTATGCAAATGGTGTCTTGTCCATTTGCACAAGATTACAGGCATAAAATGGACCAACCCTACCTGTAATCTTGCACGAACAGCCGCTCTTTGGCCACCATTTCTGTAAAAGGCATTCCAGGTAAAACTATGAGCTGCCATTTTTATGCACAATTGGCAGCTCACTGGGGGGTTGGGCAGCCATGTGCCCATTCACCGGGCACCTGCGGACCTCCCGGTGGCTTGTCCAGAAAGCTGAATGGGCAGGTTGGTGGCAGTCCACAGACTGGAGTCCAGGAGGCCAAGCAGAGGGGACCCCCTCTTGGGCTCCCATGACACCCCTATATGAAGCTTTAAGTGTGGAGGGGACACTGGGATGTGTGCATCAGCCCCACTCCCTCCACCCTCCACCATCCCAGATTGCATGGAATCCCTGCGTGAGCAGAGGACTGTAACCATGTTCAAGTAAATGTGGTTACAGTTTTTCTTCACACCTCACAGACCAACATGGGAAGGTCGGGGCAGGGGCAGAGCTATTGTATGCACCGGCATGTTCCCACATGCTTACAGTTTCATAATGCCTGCACTGGGTTCAACTGCAGAGAGAATTTGAGCAGAACTACAGTGTGTTTCGTATGTTGAACTAAGTCTATGTATATCCCCAGTGGACTTTAGTTAGACTCAAACAGAGATAGACATACAAAAGGCTTAATAAGAATATGTATTTAGTATGAACAAATCTATATAGACATCTCTATACATATATACACATACATGCACAACCAGGACTTGCAATCAAATGTGAGAGCCAGTGTGGTGTAGTGGCTACAGTGTTGGACTGGGAAATCTGGGCTCTAGTTCCCACTCAGCCATGGAAGCTCACTGGGTGACTTTGAGCCAGTCACAGACCCTCAGCTAGGGATGTACAAAAGTCACTTACCTTTTCGCAGATTCTGTTAGTGGGGAGGGAGGCGCTCCGTCCCTCCCCCCGGAATCCTTGATGGGGGGGGAGGTGATCCGGTCCTCCCCCCCCGGAATCCTCGACAGCCGGCACTGCTCTGCGGCAGCTCCACAGAGCAGCCGGCCAGGCCAGAGGCATCCGCAGCCGGATTTCCAGCTGCGGACTGGCTGGTGCGGATGCAAATGGCGGCTGCTGTAGCGGCTGCCATTTGCTTCCAGCCAGGGAGCCATGATAGGCTACGTAAGTCTTTACATAGCCTATCACTTCTGGGTAAACAAAGAACAAAAAAAAATGACATATGCAAATGGTGGCGGCTGTGGCGGCCGCCATTTGTGTTCCTTATTTTTCGCTGTTTTAGTCTACATAAATATTTACATAGACTATTACATAGGGATGGATGGAACACTTACCTTCCGTTCCATTCTGTTTCCGTTGGGGGGGGAGGCGCTCTGTCCCTCCCCCCAGAATCCTCGATGGGGGGAGGCAATCTGGTCCTCCCACCGGAATCCTGCCCGGCCAAGCCGCGGAGCCACCGGCTGGTTCCGGCTGCCCGCAGCCAGACATCTGGCCGCTGGGCAGCCCTGCAGGGATACAAATGGTGGCTGTCATAGCCACCGCCATTTGCGTCCCTGTATTTAGCCGTGATAGGCTACGTAAATATTTACGTAGCCTATCATGGCAGGGGGAAAAAAAACCCACGTACGCAAATGGTGGCGGCTACTGCCATTTGCTTACGCTGGTTTTTTTTCTCCCTTAAAATACTTACGTAGCCTATCATGGCCTCCACATCGATGCAAATGGCATCCCTGCGTTAGCCAAGGTAGGCTATGTAATTATTTACGTAGCCTATCACGGCTATGCTAAGAAGAGGAAGCGAATGGCGGCAGCAGGACGGCCGCCATTCGCAAAGCAGCGTGGACGGGAGCTTTTGCATGCTGTTTTGCGTGCCTTTCATGGGTTGAGGGGGGTGGGGGCTTCGTTCCGCGACAGATTTCAGGGGGCCGAATGCACCGGCATTCAGCCTCACTGAGATCCGTCACGGAATTCTCTGACATCCCTACTATTACGGTGAAAAAAAAGGGGAACGCAAGTAGCATAGTGGGCGCTATTTGCGTTCCTTTTTTATTTGCCATTTTAGACTATGTAAATATTTATGTAGGCTAAAATGGAGAATAAAAAAGGAACGCAAATAGCGGCCGCTATGATATTTCTATCCCCTTTTTTTTACCATAATAGCCTACGTAAATATTTACGTAGACTAAAACGGTGAAAAATAAGGAACACAAATGGTGGCCGCCATAGCCGCCACCATTTGCGTACACTGTGTTTTTTTTTTACCCAGACGTGATAGGCTACATAAGTCTTTACGTAGCCTATCATGTCTGGGTAAAAAAAAAAAAAAGACCAGACTGCAAATGACGGCTGTGGCAGCAGGTCAACAGACCAGCCGCCACCACCGCTGAAGCCGCAGCTGGAGCCGCCGCTGTCCAGAACATCCACCCCAGGTAAGTCTCGTCCTGGGGGGGGATCCATGGGGCAGGCTGGGGGGTGGCAGGCCGTTCCACCACGGATTTCGGAGGGCCAAATGTCAGTGCATTCAGCCTCACTGAAATCCATGGTGGAATTCTTCACCATCCCTACGCTCAGCCCAACCCACTTCACAGGGTTGTTGTTGTGAGTATAACATGGAGGAGGATGAGGAGGAGGATTATATATGCCGCCTTGGGTTCCTTAAGGAGGAAAAAAGGCAGGATATAAATGTAATAAAATAAGTAAGTAAGTAAATAAATGTTGCAATGTGAGTATTTGTGTTCAAGGTTCCAGCCTGCCCACCCATCTTTCAGGTTACTCCATTCCATTCTTTCTCCCTCACTCCTGGTTTTCTATTTGCTCCCTAACCAAATTGCCTCTCCCTCAAACATATTTCTGGAACTTCTGCAAAGTCTGGGGTTTCTTCAAGCCTATTGATCTCTCTGTTTTGTGCATAGATGGTGCCATTTTTTGTTCTGTTTTTCCACACTTGGAGAATTAGTTTGCTATTAGGATCTATCCATTCATTTCTAATGACAATGTAAGATTCCATTGTTTACACTCAAGCAAACAGATCTTACAGAGACAGCATTGCATTTCTTTCCAAAGGAAATGTCAGTCCTTTGGAGCACTTCAAACTATGTTTTTCCTTCATGGTAGTAATGGATTCATTTTTCCCCACCCCCTCAGTGATGACTTTAGTTAATGCAGACTTTTTCATTTCATTTATTTATTTATATACTGTCTAACAAAAACAATCAAAGCCTAGTGTATTGCCTATGCATAGATATTGCATTTTTGGTCATTGTCCTGTGTTAAATTCTCTTTATTCTTGGGGGAAGGACGGAATCTCTTTGAAGAGTCTTTTTGATGATTGTTAATCATTGACACACATTTACACACCTGTGGCTTTGAACATGAATACAAAAGAAAATTCAGAATTATGGATATAGCCATCATTGAATTAACTGTATACAAATTGCAAATTCAAATACTTCTTTTCATCTGGGGTACAGCATTTGGTACATGTTTCACACTGATAAACAGATGATTACCAATCTGTTCATATGCCCCTGAACATATTAAAATATATGTAATTAAATAAGAACTTGATTCTTTGCATGTTTATTTGAAAGTAATTCCTACCAAGTCCAAAGGGGCTAAGCTCTGGTTCATATGTGCACTTTATGGTTGCATCATAGGTGATGATTTGTCTGTGATCCACACTGAGACACATGCACACATACACGTAGTGTGTGTGTGTGTGTGTGCGTGTGTGTGGATGTGCTCACATTCCAGCCTGCTATTTCCAGGGCATTTCTCCCCTTTAAAAGGAGGGAAAAAAACTGCTTTCAGGGTGGGATGGAGAATATAAGACCCAGAAATAATATAATGGCCCTGTCCAGGTGCATAACGGGGAAGGGTAGTTAGGCTAACCATAGGGATGTTGGAGATTTCTGCCACGGACTCCAGTGAGGCCAGATTCTTTAGAATCCAGCGCCCTGGAGTCCATGGCAGAACGGACTACCGCCCCGCCACCCCCCAAAATCCCCCCCGGAACAGACCTACCTGGTGGAGGTGGCAGATGTGGCAGCAGCGGATGCGACGGCGGCGGATACGGCAGTGGTGGCTCCGGGTCGTCTTGGAAATAGCAGGCTGGAATGTGTGCATGGTACACAAATGGTAATGGGCACCATTTGCGCCCCTGCTCTTTGCCGTGATAGGCAACGTAAATACTTACATAGCCTATCATGGCCCAAGGCACAGACGCAAATGGTGGCCAGCGTAGCGGCCACCATTTGCATCCGCAGCCCGGCAGTGGCGGCCAGAAGTCCGGCTGCAGCTGGCTGGGGAGGATTCCAAAGGGGAGGGACGGATCGCCTCCTGTCCTCAGCGGATGCCCTGGACCGGAACCAGGTAAGTGATCTGCTCACCCCTAGCTAACCATGATGCAAGGTGCGTACTGCTAACCACTGAGAGTGCTACTGCCACACGTGCAGGTAACCATGTTCTGCAACATGGTTAGACTAACCATTCTCTAACCAACCTCCCTCCCACAGGAACCCACAGTCCTCCGGATGGGCAGCCATGAATCCCACAGGCCTTTGCCCTGTCAGCCATTTTGGTGCTTGGCAGTTCAGCAGCCTGCTGTCCACTGTGCCACAGCACACGCCCCCTGGCACATCCCGCAGCATGGACTCACATGGTCTGAGATCCGTCTTTCCCATTCCAGTGGTTTATCCTTGCCTCTCACTGCCCTAATCTTCTGCCCTGATGCACAGCACATTCAAGTGCTCCCTGAGTGCAAATGGACATGGGCAGCCATCAGGAATCAGCTTCCATCACTTCAGCTGACCATTTATGCCGCTGCAGGCACTGTGCCAGAGTCCATGCTGCCTCTGTAGTTGCATTATAACAGGCACCATCACATATGTCAGTGCCTGGCCATGCCCATAGTGGCGGCGGGCAAGGGCACAAGTAGCCATGAGCCGCAGCTCTATGCTCACTTCTTTGCTGGCATGTAGTGGGCTGTTGTTGGAGGCAGCGTAACAGTGAGCTCATGGCAGCCATGTCATTTATTCTTAGGCAGATGTCAACCATAGAGATCCGCTGCTTAGGCATGAGCAGCTACTCTTTCTTTGGCCACTCTTGCCACAGAGCTCTATGGCAGCTGTCAATTAACCACTGAGGCTGTCCAGACATCACACTAAGCCATGGTAGAGGCTAATAACCATCTTGCAGCAAGTAGTTAGTGAGTGTGATTAGTCTGTGGCTAATAAATCACCACTGTTGGGAAAAATGCCATTCAGACATCACACTAAGTCATCACGTTAAGCTCAAAAATGCTAAACATCATGGCTTAGTGTGATATCTGAACAGGCCCACAGAGAGAAGGAGAGAGACAGAGATGGACAGGCAGACATCCAGACAACCAACCAACAACCAACCAACTAGGGATGGTGTGGGTGCCCAATTCAGTCCAGGAATCTGGCGGACCTGCTTCTGCCTGCACCCCTGAGCCCCACTCGCCAAGCCCCTGCCCCTGCTCGCCCCCTGCCTGAGCTTGGCGAATGGCCTGCACTCACCCTGGTGACCTCATCGAGCTTTGAGGTCGTCATTTTTGGAGAAATAAAATGGCAACCGTAAAAATACGCAAATTTGCGTGCACACAAACATGCGTATTTTTGCAAATGCACGTTTGTGTATGTGCAAAAACGTGCATTTCCCCCCAAATGCACATTTTTGCACACAGGCTAATGTGTGCCTTCTCAAAAATGCACATATCACACATGACAATATGCGCATTTGCAAAATGTGCATTTTTGCGGTCACCATTTTATTTTATTTTTAAATGGTGACCGTGGAGCTTGACGAAGCTGCTAGGGTGAGTGTGGGCTTCTTGCCAAGCGTGGGAGGGGCTCGAGGGCAGTCCGGGGACTGGTGAGTGTGTCCGGGCAGGCATCCAGACTCCAGAGAACCCAAACAGGGGTGAGTTCTCACATCCCTACAACCAACAGGCCCTAATGGAAATTCATAACAAAACAAAACCAATATCAGAAAAAGGCCATTTTGCGCACACTACTAGTGATGACACACATATACACAAACACACACACCAAGTAGAATATATCTTTGTCTTCCACCAAAATAAATGCATTGAAGACTTTATATCTTTTTAACGTTAATGCTTTGGGCCATTGCTAACTATGTTGTCACTTCATATTAATATAATTTAGCATTTTTGTCACAGACACCCCATCCTGCCCTCTTTGTATGGAAACCTGCATTGCTCCCAGCTGGACATTCAAACTACTGCTATGACATAAAAATATGCCATTTCATTGAATGAGTCACCCAGTGCAAGAAGTTTAATTTGAAGAAGGCAGAGCTTCAGGCAGTACATAGACTTTAAAATGCCCTGATGTGGGCTAGAGATTATTTATTTCACAGTCTGAAGGTTAAAGAATACATTTCATTTGGCTTTTCTTTTTTTAAGTGTAAAGGGCTTCCTTACATTTCCATTCCTTTACTAAAACATCCGCATTGTAGAAAGAACGCATGCATGCTCAGAATGTCTTTTATTCTACTAGAATAAAAGACAGAAATGCATGTCCATGTTGCATGCATACAGATTTTGGAACTCTCTAAGAATATATTTAAAGAGAGGTGGCGTGCGTACAAAATGTTGACTCCTTAAAATTTTATATCCCTTTGGAATAGAGATGTGCAGTTCCCTAGGGGAAAAATTATCCTTTGCTAGGAAAAACTATTCCTCTACTTCTGTTATATGAATTCAATATTACCCATTCCAACTTCCTTTTTAGGATTAGGGATAGATGAATCTGTCAATCTCAGTCTTGCTGAGATCGTTGGGTTTTGTGGTCAAGTTCATTCCATTCTATTTCCACATGAGCTGCAATTTTTTTAAAAAATCCATACAGAATCTGTATGCATTTTTCCTAATGTACACGTTAATGTACCTATTTTGTGCATTTTTTGTGCAAATTTTTAAATGTGGATGCATGCACCTGAGACTAAAGCAGATTTTTAATGCATTTTGGAAATGTACAGATTTTTCTTTGTGCAGGGTTCCTGATTGTTTGGAAGATTCTAAGAGCATTTGGCCCTTTTTGAGCTTTTGCTTAATGCATGAATATCTGAGGCTGCAGCTGGTGGGGATGGAGATGTGAGAGGTGAGGCTACCATGTGTGGCCCCCCTCCATCTTTTGTGAACACAAGGAGGTGAATGCCTGAACAGGGCTACTGCTACCAGCCATATCTATTGATAGGGGAATTACAGATAAATAACCCACAACAGCCAGGAAATAGATGGATCTTCCTTGAGAGTTCTGAAGGGCATAGGAGGCATACCTTCCTGCCCCCCAGCTAGGGATGATGTAATCTAGGTTTGTGTGTATATCTATAGGTGTGCAAAGGATCAAAGGAACCACAGTTTAGAATCAGACAGCCCTAATGAGCATATGTATACTCACAACTAAGTCTTCAAAGGTGAGAAGGATTTCAGAGTGTTGGGTTTCTTTCACAGCATCTGAGATGGGGCAGAAGAATTGCTCCTCTGTGCTGTCTGTCCCCAACTAGGAATGGACAAATCTATGAATTTTGGTTTCTCTACATTTCTCATTTTTTCCAGTCTCATGTTCAGTTCACCTCACACTTTGAGAATTTCTCCAGTCTTATGTTCACTTTGTCCAAAACTCTGAGTTATTTTTTAAATTGCATGAAAATTCTTCAAATATTTGTGTACATTTCTCCTAATACATACATTTTTGTATGCAGTTTTGCCTAATATACACATTTTTTACAAGCCATTTTCCTAGTAAATGATTTTTTGGGTGCTATTTTCCCAAAAATATGTATTTGGAACTCTTTTTTTTAAGTGGAGAACATCATTCCAAAAGTTTTAGAAGTGTGCATTTCAAAAGATAACTGAGTTCCAGTTTGCATAGTGGTTCAAAACTGCAAAATCAAGTAAGTTTGCATTAAAATAGGAATATAATGCGTGCCTGACTGGGTCCAGGAGTCTGTTGGACTCCCCCCCCCACTTGCCTCCTTGCCCCCAGCTCAGCAAGCCCCCACCCCCGAGCTGCACAAGTAGCCAGGACTTACTAGACCTCTCTGATGCACCCAGCAGTCACCTGTCCTCCATGAGACCTGCCATTTTTACAGAAGATGGGGGCTCTGGATTTTCGTATAACTAACATTGTGCACAACAGCAGCCACAAAGGGCCATTTCTGCCCTTTTCGTATATCTAATGTTGCAGAAATGGCCCTTTACAGCTGCCATTGTGCGCAACATTAGGTATATGAAAATCTAAAGCCCTCATCTTCTGTAAAAATGGCAGCTTGCATGGAGCAGCGGGTGGCTGTGGGGTGCTTCCAGACCACTCATTGAGCCCTCCAAGGGCTTTGGCAGGCAAGCAGCAGTGGCAGTTCCTAGAGTGCCCGCCAAGTGTAGACTCAGGTGAGTCCATCCATCCCTTCATTAAAATGCAAACTAAACAAATGTGTCATACATCCCTATCTCTAATTATATTCAACTTCTATGTTTCTAAATAAATACTACAAAAATGTCACAGGGCCGCAACCCTATAACCACTTACCTGGGTGGAAGCTGTATTGAGATGAACAAGACTTAGTTGTGAGTATAGAATCATAGGATTGAATTGTTTGTCTCCAGTGATATCTCCTTCCAATGCAAACCAAACATGGGTAAGCTAGTATGGCGGATAAAACAACTAAATCGTGGAGAGCACGAATTTTTGGAAAAAAATGTGAAACTTTCCACAAATAATCTACATCCATGTAGGGTTTTTTTGTTTTTTTGTTTTTTTAGGTAGGGCTCAAAAAATGGCCACCATTTTCAAAATGGAGGCTATACCACAAATGTGTAAAAAATATGCTCATATTTTTATGCATTTACTTTATATTCATGAAACAAAGTGTCTGACTCATGAGAATATCTAACTACCAACTAAAATTCGCTTTTATATAAAATTATGTAAACAAAAATTTACACATTATATTTAAAAAGTTACATAAGATCAGCTCGTATGTTTTTAGGTTACATTAACATTACATGAATAATAGCCATGGAGAAGAAATTTATTCTAGTAGATCGCTGTGTTCCTGCAGCAAAGAAAATGAGGTCACTCAGCTGGGACTAGGGATGAACCGACTGGGTAAAATCCACTCTGTCTGTGTTTCATGGATTGTCAGGTGCCTTTTGTTTCATTGTCTGCTTATAGATTGATGTCATTTTTTTCCATCATGCGTAAAAATACATTACATAAGAGGTTTTGTAAGAATTTACATAATTTACCATAGTACATAACTAGGGATGGGTGGAACCCCATACCTTTTGTTCTGGGTTTTTTTTTCCAAGGGTGGGAGGTGATCCCTCCCTCCCCCCAGAATACTCTTCAGCCAGCACCACTCCATGGTGATTCTGTGGAGCTGGATACCGGCTCCGTATTGCCAGCGATATGGGTGGCCGCCATTGGCATGCCGTATCAGGCTGACAACAGATGCACTATGCGCCATTTGAGGCCGTAAAGCTCTTAGATTAAGCTAAATGCAGCTGTAAATGGTTTTAGCTTAAATAGTTTTAGCTAAGATTTAGCTTAAGTCTAAGAACTTTACGGCCGCAAATGGCGTAGTGGACGCCATTTGTGTCCGGATTCAGCCTCAGCCAGCGATACGGCATGGCAATGGCAGCTGTATCGCTGGTGCTCCGGAGCTACCAGCGGGGAGGATTCGGCCGGGGAGGATTCTGCGGGGGGCAGGAGGTAAGGGATCCTTTCCATCACGGACTCCAGAGGCCAGATTCAAAAGATTCATTGGGGTCCATGGCAGAATTCTCTGCCATCCCTATACATAACATTCAGCATATTGTCCCCCATTCCATTCCACTTTTCCTCAGCAGAAACTTGTGCATTTTCCTATGAATAAATATGTGTAAATTTTGGGAAAGTAAAAGAACAGCAAAAAACAAATGTCATAGAACTCTGCGTGTCCTGAGGGGGTCGCTCTGCAGCAGATTCTGGTTGGATTATTAGAAATCTGAGCTCATTTTAGTCCATCTCAGATTTCTCCAGCATCCCTAGTTGGGACCTTTGTTTTCTTTTTCAATGAAACACAGTTGAGCCATAAACATATCCTGCAAATAAAACTTGAAGTGGAGGAAGTTATAAAACACTATCATCAGATTTGGAAAACTTTAGAAGTGCTGGACTACTCCCAGGTGAAATACAATTTGACGGAAGACTTGTTAGTAGAAAATATGATGAAAAACAATGCAAAGTTTCATAAGAATTGCCATGCAATATACACTCGTTACAAAATAGGGGTGTACGAAACCCCGCTTACCTAGCTCCGCCGGGCTCCACAGGTGGGGGGAGGCGCTCCGTCCCTCCCCCCGGAATCCTCGCTGGGGGGGGAGGCACTCTGTGCCTCCCCCCCAGAATCCTGGCCGGCCAGCTCTGCTCCATGGCCAAGCCGTGGAGCCGCTGGCCGGCTCCGGCCGCCCGCAGCCGGACATCTGGCTGCTGGGCAGCCCTGCAGGGATGCAAATGGCAGCTGTCATAGCCACCGTCATTTGCATCCCTGCAGTGAGCTGTGATAGGCTATGTAAATATTTACGTAGCCTATCATGGCAGGGGGAAAACCCCAGCGTTTGCAAATGGCGGTAGCCGCCGCCATTTGCGTATGCTGGGGTTTCCCCCCTGCTGTGATAGGCTACGTAAATACTTACGTAGCCTATCACGGCCTCTGCAGGGATGCAAATGGTGTCCTGCCTTAGCCATGATAGGTTACATAAGTATTTACGTAGCCTATTACAGCTGAAGAAGGAAGAAGCAAATGGCGGCTGCAGGACGGCCACCATTTGCACAGCAGCGCAGACAGGAGCAGGTAAATGCTCCATTTCATGCACCTTTTGTGGGGTGGGGGTGGTGGGCACTTCATCCCGCGTGCCTTTCTTTGGTTGGGGGGGCGGGGGCTTCATTCCGCGATGGTTTTTGGGGGGCCGAATGCACTGGCATTCGGCCTCACTAAGATCTGTCACGGAATTCTCTGACATCCCTATTACAAATGGAACAGATTGTTGGCAGCAAAAAACCATCAACAACTGATGAAGAGGGAAGTTCATCTAAGGGTGCAATCCTATCCAGATAGGCGGCCACCTCCGAACTTGGAGACGACCACCTATCCAATGCAGGGCAGGAGAAGCATGGAGGGGATCATTCCCACCATGCTTCTCCTGGCCTGCATTTTCTGCTAGACAGCCGATAGTTGCTGTCTAGCCACGGGAGGACAGAGCAGGGGAGGAGACTGCTGTACAACACATTGGATGTGTTGTACAGGCATTTCTGCCCTCCCCGCCCTGGAATGCCCCCCAACATGCCCTTTTTCAGCCACTCCATATTCCTCTTGCAAGCATGGAGGATGGGGCTGTTCCGCACTGCCTCCGAGACAGCACGGAAGTGGGGGGAGGTCAGTTCCCAGATAACATGATATCCTATGGCCATCTAGCCACTGTCTAGTGTCCATAGGATTGCTTCCTTACTGTCATTTTACAAGAGCACAAGATGAAACATCTAACTTCAAAAACCAATGTTTCTTTTGTGAACAAGAGACAGAGGGAACATCAGGACTTCATGAAGTCAGAACAAAGGCAATGTCTCACAAGGTTAGTGAATTTGCAAGTGCAGTTCAGGATCAGAAAATGTTGGCGAAGATGAGTGAAAGTGATCTGATTGCAATTGAAGCCCAGTACCACATGACATGCCTGAATAGGTTCTTTAATCAGAAACTCTCATTGGATAGGAAGCATGCAAATGTTTCCAACATTAGCAAACAAACCTTTGCTGTTGCCTTAGCAGAGTTGGTGTCTTAGGTTGGAGATACCATCATAGGCAGTGAAGTTATGCTGGTTTTCAAACTGAAAGACCTAGTAACACTCTTTGAAATGCATTTGGAACAACTTATGGGAGAAAAGCAAATCGCTCATTCAGCTCATATCAAAGACGGACAACTCAAACAAATTCCAGGAGGGATGTATGAAAGGCACTTACCTTTCATGGAGTACGTTTATGGTTGGGGGGGAGGCGTTCCATCCCTCCCCCCGGAATCCTCACTGGGGGGGGGGAGGTGCTCCATTCCTCCCCCCCAGAATCCTGGCTGTGCTCTGCAGGTGCTCCAGTCACTGGCTAGCATCCAGCCACTGGCTAGCAGGGACGCAAATGGCGGCGGCTGTAGCCGCCGCCGTTTGCGTCTCTGCAGTCAGCCATGATAGGCTATGTAAATGTTTACATAGCCTATCACAGCTGACTTAAAAAACAACAACAACAACGTGCATACGCAAATGGTGGCAGCCACGGCCGCCGCCATTTGCGTTCCTTATTTTGGCACGTCTTAGTCTATGTAAACATTTAAGTAGACTAAGACGGCAAAAATAAGGGGAACGCAAATAGCGTAGCAGATGCTACGCTATTTGCGTTCCCCTTATTTTCGCCGTCTTAATCTACATAAAAGTTTACGTAGACTAAGACGTGCCAAAATAAGGAACGCAAATGGCGGCGGCCGTGGCCGCTGCCATTTGCATACGCGCGTTGTTGTTGTTGTTGTTTTAAAGTCAGACGTGATAGGCTACATAAACATTTATGTAGCCTATCACTTTTTTTAAAAAAACCCTGGAAATGGTGGCCGCCGCCACCAGGAAGATCCGCCCAAGGTAAGTCTTGTCCCGGGGGGGGCGGGGGGGCAGGCTGTTCCGCCACCGATTTCAGGGGGCCGAATGCACTGGCATTTGGCCTCCCCAAGATCTGTGGTGGAATTTTCGTACATCCCTAAATTCCAGACTTGACTTCTTACAACAAAGGTTGTGATGTGCTGATAACTGTCAAGGAAGGTATGGGCAATGCAATGCACAAAGCCTGTGAGTTTGATGCTGAAACTGATACTATGAATGCATTACGCATTGTCAAGAAGATACAGTCAGTCACTCTGAAAACAAATTCGGAATGTAGTGGCAGGCTTGGCCAACCCTCCCAAGAACAAAGTGTTCCAGACATTTTATTAGCATTGATTAAAGTGATTTTGTATGGCATGAAAAGTCAGTGGCAGTTGGACAACAATGCCAGACAAGAAGGGCTAACAATAGCACAATTAGTCAGCTACAATATGCTCAGGCATGTTCCTTGTGGTGAAGGTGTACATCAGGAAAGCTCCTAAGAAACCCCTTTGCCTGTTTATTTGTAACTGATGTTGTATTGCAAAACCAGAAAGAAGGACATTGTGGATAAGGTCCATGTTTTGGGATTAGGAATATCACATGACTGGGTCCCACAAATTTCATCTGACTTATCCAAATCAGTTTGTGACTATTATGAAGAAATTGGTGTTGTATGCCCTCAAAGTCTTCATGGAGAAATTTTGACTACAGGAGCTGTCGATGAGATTGACCACAACCCATTATCAACAATCACAATTGGATCTTTCCATGGGACAGCTATATCACCTCAACAACATGCACTGATTAGTGAACATGGAACTGACAGAACAAAAAGTACTTATCAAAGCATGCCAGTCACAAAGAAAGCTTCAAATCTACCTCATAAATATACACCCATACTTCTATTGTTTTGAAATCAACAATCACCCATTTCCATTCTCAAGTATGACCAGGCTGGTGGTCACAGCCATGTCGAATATGGTTGTAGGGATGTCCGAAAGGCTTACCTTGCTCCATTCCGGGGCATCCGCAGTGGGGGGGAGGAGTGCCGTCCCTCCCCCCGGAATCCTCCATGGCCGGCTCCGCTCCATGGCGACTCCATAGAGCCTCCAGCTGGGGCTGGCCGCAGCTGGAATTCTGGCCACTACCAGGCTGCTGCTGCCACAAATGTTGGCCACTACATCAGCTGCCATTTGCGTGGCTGCCAAGCCATGATAGGCTATGTAAGTATTTATGTAGCCTGTCACGACAAAAGGCGGCCATGCAAATGGCGGCCACTACGATGGTTGCCATTTGAAGCCGCAGCAGCCCAGCAGTGGCCGGGAGACCAGCCGGAGCTGGCAGAGCTGCTGGAGCCGCCGCCTCCGCCTCCAGGTTAGGGATGTCAGCGAATTCTGCCACAGATCTCGGTGAGGCTGAATGCCAGTGCATTCGGCCCCCCGAAATCCATGGCAGAATGAAGCCCCTGCCACCCCACCCCACAAAAGGCACACTACACAGAGCACTTACCTGCTGCCATCTCCGCTGACTTGCGAATGGCAGTCGCGCTGCAGCTGCCATTCGCTTCCTCATCATAGCTGTGATAGGCTAGGTAAATAATTACATAGCCTATCATGGCTAACGCATGGACGCCATTTGCATCCCTGCAGAGGCCGTGATAGGCTACATAAGTATTTATGTAGCCTATCACGGCAAGCTAAAAAAAAAAAAAAACAGCATTCGCAAATGGAGGCGGCTATGGCGGCCGCCATTTGCGTTCCCTTTTTTTCACTGTTTTAGCCTACGTAAATATTTGATTTATTTACATAATTACGTATTTGAAATATTTACGTAATGACTGCAAACAGTGGGATACTGATTTACATGACTTCTTTAAACAAGAGAATCAACCATTCCCTCCATCCCTATCGGAATATGGGCAACTAAGAAAAACTAACAAATCAGACCTCCGATGATGCTTCAGAAACTTGGCAGATTATCCCAATGAAAAGCCGATGGCCTCAGCTGTAGTTCTTCATGGACCAGCTAAAGTTCATATGTTACCTACCGGAGAAGCGAAGATTTTATTTATTTATTTATTTTTTATTATTAAATTTATTAATCGCCCATCTGGCTGGTCACCCAGCCACTCTGGGTGATGTACAACATACAATAAAACAGTTTAAAACAATAAAGTTCTACAATAAAAACACTGTCTAAAATACCCTAACCCACCCCAAATGCTTGCCTGAACAAGCACGTTTTTAATGCACGACGGAAGCTCATTAAAAAGGGGGCATGACAGAGCTCCCTAGGGAGGGAGTTCCACGGAGTGGGGACCACCACAGAAAAGGCCCTCTCCCTCGTCCCCACCAGTCTAGCTGTCCTGGCTGATGGGACAGAGAGAAGGCCATCCGAGGCTGATCTTGTTAAGTGGTCTGTCTGGTGCTGCTGGAGGCGCTCCTTAAGATAGGCTGGGCCGGAACCATATAGGGTTTTAAAGGTCAAAACCAACACCTTGAATTTGGCCCAGAAAACAACTGGTAACCAGTGCAACTCCTTCAGCACTGGAGTGATGTGATCTTGCCGGCGGCTGCCTTTAATCAGGCGAGCCGCTGCGTTCTGTACCAGCTGCAGCTTCCAAACCGTCTTCAAGGGTAACCGCATGTAGAGCGCATTACAGTAGTCTAAACGAGAGGAGACCAGGGCATGTACTACCGATGGGAGCAGATGGTCGGGAAGGAAAGGGCGCAGCTAGGGATGGATGAAAGGGACTTACCTGGTCCCGCAGCTTGCTTCGCGGTGGGGGGGAGGCGCTTCGGTTCTCCCCCTAAAGTTCAGGCGAGGGGGGGGAGGCACCCCGCCTCACCCAGCTGAAATTCAGGCTGGGGGGGAGGTGCCCCATCCCTCACCGCCAAAATTCAGGCCGGGGAGGAGTGCCCCGTCTACTTGGCCGTGAAAAAAAAAAGTAAAGTAAAAAAAAAAACACACACACCCGTGATAGGCTACATAACGATTTACGTAGCCTATCACGGCTAGATTTCCAAAGTCAGCCATGATAGGCTATGTAAATCGTCACATAGCCCATCACGGGTGACTTTGAAAAAGAAAAAAAAAGCGTGTACGCAAATGGCGGCGCCCATGGGGCGCCCCCATTTGCATTCTTTAGTTTGACATGTCTAGTCTACATAAAGATTTACGTAGACTACGGCGAAAATAAGGGAACGCTATTTGCATTTCCCTTATTTTCGCTGTAGTCTACGTAAATCGTTACGTAGACTAGACGTGCCAAACTATGGAACGCAAATGGCGGCGCCCCATGGGTGCCGCCATTTGCATACGCACTTTTTTTTCCCAAAGTCACCCGTGGTAGGCTACGTAGGGATGTACAAAAGTCATTTACCTGGTCTCGCAGCTTGCTTCGCAGTGGGGGGGAGGCGCTTCGCTTCTCCCCCCGAAGTTCAGGCCAGGAGGGGGAGGCTTCCCGCCTCGCCCGGCCGAAATTCAGGCCAGGGGGGAGGCTTCCCGCCTCACCTGGCCGAAATTCAGGCCGGGGAGAAGCGTCCCATCTCCCCGGCCGCGAACGTCAAAAGAAAAGTAAAAAAAAAGCCCCGTGATAGGCTACATAACGATTTACGTAGCCTATCACAGCTAGATCTGCAAAGTCAGCCGTGATAGGCTACGTTAATCGTCACGTAGCCTATCACGGGTGACTTAAAAAAAAAAAAAAGCGCGTACGCAAATGGCGGCCCCCATAGGGAGCCGCCATTCGCGTTCCTTATTTGGTCCATGTAGTGTACGTAAAGATTTACGTAGACTACGGCGAAAATAAGGGCAACACTTGCGGGGGGGTGGAGAATTTCTCCCCGAACAACCTTCAGAGGACCAAATGCGTTGGCACTCGGCCCCCCGAAGTTTCGGGGAGAAATTCTCCCCCATCCCTAAGGCTATGTGATGATTTACGTAGCCTATCATGGCTGACTTTGGAAATCTAGCCATGATAGGCTACGTAAATCGTTACGTAGCCTTTCACGGGTGTGTTTTGTTTTTTTTTTACTTTCCTTTTTTATTTTGCAATGGCGCCGGCAGCAGCCAGTCAGAAGACCGTCCGCCGCCGCCCCTGCCGAAACGCCGCCGAAACGCCGCCAGGACCCGCTGCCGAGAGGGCCATTCGCACGAGGTAAGTCCCATCCCGGGGGGGCGGGGGGCCGGTGGAGAATTTCACCACCAATTTCGGGGGGCCGAATGCGTTGGCATTCGGCCTTCTGGAGATTCGTGGAAAAATTCTCCGCCATCCCTAGGCGCAGCCGCCGTATCAGATGAAGTTGATACAGCGCTGTCCGGCTCACAGCTGACACCTGAGCCTCCATGGACAGCTGAGAGTCTAAAATGCCCCCCAGGCTGCGGACCTGGTCTTTCAAGGGTAGCCGTACCCCATTCAACACCAGGTCAACATCCCCTAGCCTCCTCTTGTCTCCCACCAAAGGTACCTCGGTCTTGTCAGGGTTCAGCTTCAGCTTATTCCTCCCCATCCAGCCACTCACTGTCTCCAGACATTTGGACAGGGATTCTACGGCCAACCTTGGTGAAGATTTGAATGAGAGGTAGAGCTGCGTGTCATCCGCATATTGATGACACTGCACCCCAAACCTCCTGATGATAGCCCCCAGCGGCTTCACATAGATGTTAAATAGCATCAGGGAGAGGATGGAACCCTGTGGCACCCCACAAGTGAGTGGCCACAGGTCCGAAACCTCCTCTCCCAGTGCTACCCTCTGGTACCTGCTGGAGAGGTGGACCGGAACCACCACAATGCAGTGTCTCCAATGCCCAACCCCTCCAGGTGGTCCAGGAGGATACCGTGTTCAATGGTATCAAAAGCCGCTGAGAGGTCGAGGAGAACAAGGAAGGAGCATTCACCCCTATCCAGAGCCCTCCTCATATCATCTACCAAGGCAACCAAGGCCGTTTCTGTCCCATGCCCAAGCCTGAAGCCCGACTGAAATGGGTCTAGATAATCAGTTTCTTCCAAGTGTGCCTTCAACTGCATCGCCACCACCCGCTCAATCACCTTGCCCAAAAATGGCAGATTTGAGACTGGGTGAAAGTTGTTCAGAACTTGAGGATCCAAGGAAGGCTTCTTTAAGAGCGGTCTTATCACTGCCTCCTTGAGGGCTGATGGCATCACTCCCTCCTCAAGGGAGGTGTTCACCACCGCATTGATCCCCTCACCCAGTCTCTCTCTGCAGCCCATAATGAGCCAAGATGGGCAAGGATCAAGTAAGCAGGTGGTCGGCCATACAGAGGAAAGCACCTTATTCACTTCATCAGGAGGAAGAAGGTGGAACCGATCCCACAAAACCGGTTTGCCACAGGCCGCCTCTTGCTCACTAACTGTATCCACAGCGTGCAGAGTAACACACCTAATCTGATCAATTTTATTTGCAAAGTGCCTTGCCAAGGCCTCACAGGAGGCCTTAGAATGCTCCAGTGGTTCCGGAGCCACAGGACCGACCAGGCTCCAGACCACTTGGAACAGCCTCCTGGGGCAGCACTCTGCAGACGCGATGGAGGCAGCATAATATTCCTTTTTTGCTGCCTTCACTGCCACGTGATAGGCTGAAGATACAGCTCTAGCCCGTGTCTGATCGTCTTTGGAGCGAGACTTCTGCCACCGGCTCTCTAGCTGTCTCATCTCCATTGCGTTGCCCTTATTTTCGCCGTAGTTTACGTAAATCTTTACGTAGACTACAGGGACCAAATAAGGAACTCAAATGGTGGCTCCCTATGGGGGCCGCCATTTGCGTATGCACTTTTTTTTTTTTCAAAGTCACCCGTGATAGGCTACGTGATGATTAACGTAGCCTATCACGGCTGACTTTGCAAATCTAGCCGTGATAAGCCACGTTAATCATTACGTAGCCTATCACGGGGGTGTTTTTTTTTTTTTTAACTTTCCTTGTAATGGCGGCGGTGGCAGCCGGTTGAAAGACCAGCTGCCGCCCCCGCCCCTGACGAAGACCCGACGAACTGCCCCCGGGACCTACCGCTGGGAGTGACATTCGTGAATGGTAATTCCCATCCTGGGGGGGTGGCGGGGGGGTGGCAGGGGGGTGGCAGAGAATTTCACCGATGATTTCGGGGGGGCGAATGCGTTGGCACTTGGCCCCCCAAAGTTTCGGGGAGAAATTCTCCCCCATCCCTCCCCCAGAGAATCCCCAAGTGCATTCAGGAATCCATTTGGATCCATAAGACGCCTGGGGCGGACCCTTTTAATGGGTCCTCCACCCCTGCGGAGGGGTTGTGGAACTGAGAAGTCCAACGTCACCAGATGGTGATCTGACCATGACAAGGGGGTGGTGACTTCCAGATCACTCCCCACTTCTCCAGAAACAAACACAAGGTCTAGTGCATGACCGGCTACATGGGTGGGCCCAGTTAGAATATGGTGCAGCTCTCAGGAGGCCATGGTCTCCATGAAGTCCCAAGGTGCTCCTGTGAGGATGGCCTCCGAATGTACGTTGAAGTCCCCCAACACCAATAAGTTAGGGGACTGTACACGCACATCAGAGACCACCTCAAGCACCTCGGCCAGGGAGTCAGTCGTGCAGCGGGGTGGATAGTACACGAGCAGAATCCGCAGACTGCCCTTTGGGCCCAACCTCCAGTACATGCACTCAGCAACCTTGGTCTCCCGGAGAGGGGGTCTGGTGAAGACCAAGGACTCTCGGTAGATAACAGCCACTCCCCCTCCCTGATCCCCAGCCCTCGGCTGCTGTGCATATGAAAATCCAGCTGGACACATGGCTGCAAGGGTTGGAGCAGCAGCCTTGGCCAGCCAGTTCTCTGTAATACATGCCAGGTCTGCACCCTCATCCAGGATCATGTCATGGATGAGGGAGGTTTTCTGGGTAACAGACCTGGCATTGCAGAGCAGCAAACGAAGGCCAGAAAATGGGGTCACGCCTCCCCCAACAATCCTTTGGCTCTGGACAGGCCCGGAGCAGGGGACAGATATTACACATCTCTCCCTTGTTCCCCTTACCTGGCATGGCCTGCCCATAGCGCTCCGCCAGCACCTGCTGCCCAGCCTCGGTATGTTCTGGCCCCCAACATTTCCCGCACTGCCTCCATCAGGTGGACACATGCCCCCTCGTTCCTGCCTATCAGGCAGGCTACCCACCCCTAAAAACACAACAAAATCCCCCAGAAAAAAACAAAACAAAACAAACAAACAAAAACTAAAAATCCCCTTAAAAATAATGCCAGGCAGGAGTCCACAGGGAAGGCCTGGTGGTGGTGGTGGCGGCGGCGGCAGCAGCAGCGGCAGCAGCAACAGGCGCAGCAGCGGCAGCAGCAGCAGGCGCAGCAGCAGCAGGCCCAGCAGGCCCAGCAGGCCCAGCAGGCCCAGCAGCAGCAGCAGCAGCAGCAGCAGCAGCAGCAGCAGCAGCAGCAGCAGCAGCAGCAGCAGCAGCAGGCCTCTTCTCCGGTGGTGGTGGCTTCTCCTGCAGGCCCTGGATCTCCCAGGCCACCTCAGCCAGCCAGCTTATGTAGCCCCTCCAGAGAGGGGCAGGTGGAGCAGCACAGCTGGCTTGGTACCTGGGGGCCTGGTCCTGCAGGGACTGGCAGTCTGCCAGGCAGAAGTCTACAGGGAAGGCCTGGTGGTGGTGGTGGTGGTGGCAGCAGCAGCAGGCCCAGCAGCAGCAGGCCCAGCAGCAGCAGGCACGCCTCTTCCCCCGTGGTGGTGGCTTCTCCTGCAGACCCTGGCTCTCATTTTTGATGAGTATGCTGACCTGTTTGTGGACTCAATTCTTTGGGAATGGAGTGAAGCTAGCCAAACTGATGTCATCTGGAGCAACTATCATCCAGACACTTTAAAGTCAGAAACCCGAATGTCTCAGGGTGCTGGCACAAGACGTCAAGACGTAATAACTTAGCCATTCCAAAGAACTGGAAACATTTTCTCTCTAACTATGAAAAGAAAGCCGAACTCTTCAAACTCTTGGCAGAAAAACTCACAACTCATCAAGATAAAGAGATAGTAACTACTCAAAGAAAGCAAATAAGATGCAACATGTGTATTCATGGTGACTTGGAGCCATACTCTTATGAAGAAGCTGACACAAGAATTCTGTTACATGTGAAAGAAGCCAGCCAACATGGACTTAAGTCAATTATCATTCAGACAGTAGACACAGATCTTCTGGTCCTATCATTATCCATTTTCAATGCTTTACAAGTCAATCTGCTGTGGATTACATTTGGCACAGGGAAGCATTTCCATTACATTCTAGTGCATTTAGTTTATAGCGTGCTTAGTGCAGATAAGGCAGCTTCCATGCCATTCTTTCATGCATTCACAGGATGTGATACTTAAGAATGGTGGAGAATTCCACCACAGATTTCAGTGAGGCCAAATGCAGTGGCATTCGGTCCCCCGAAATCTGTGGCGGAACGGCCTGCCCCCCCACCCCCCCACGGATTCCCCCCCTGGATGAAGCTTACCTGGGGCGGATGTTCCAGATGGAGGTGGCTCCGGCGGCGCCTCAGGCGGCGGCTAGTCTTTCGACCGGCTGCCACGGCTGCCATTTGCATCCTGGTCTTTGCCGTGATAGGCTACTTAAGTATTTACATAGCCTATCACGGCAAACCAAGCAAAACAAAATAAGAAAACGGCGTACGCAAATGGCAGCAGCTACGGCAGCTGCCATTTGCGTTCCCTATTTTTCACTGTTTTAGCCTACGTAAATATTTATGTAGGCTATTACAGCAAAAAAAAGGGGAATGCAAATAGTGTAGTGGGCGCTATTTGCATTCCTTCCCCCCCCCGCCGTTTTAGCCTACGTAAATATTTATGTAAGCTAATATGGCGAAAAAAAAAGTAGCCGGCTGGACAGGATTCCGGGGGGGAGGACTGGATCACCTTCCCCCCTGTCAAGGACTCCGGGGGGAGGGACGGAGTGCTTCCCCCACCACCGCGAATTAATCCACGAAAACGTAAGTGACTTTCGTACATCCCTAGTGACACTACATCATCCTTTGGAGGTCATGGAAAAAAAGTCTGCATGGGAAACACTTAAAACTCTTCCTGAAATTACCCAAACATTTAATTTTTTGTCCCAACCACCCAAAGACATAAAAGACTTAGGGTGCAATCCTATCTAGATAGGCGGCCGCCTCCAAACTTGGAGGCGACTGCCTATCCAAAGCAGGGCAGGAGACGCATGGAGGGGATCATTCCCTCTGCTCTTCTCCTTCCCTGTCTAGCCACAGGAGCATGGAGCAGGGAAGGATGCTACTGTATGTTCCTGGAAAACACCATAACCTATGGCCATCTAGCTGCTGTGTAGCAGCCATAGGATTGCTCCCTTAGCCAATGATTTAGAAACGTTTGTTGTCCTATTATATTACAAGTCATTATCCAGTTCAAGTGTAGATGAGTGTAGAAAGGAGCTCTTTACTAAAAAAGGGGCAGTCCATTGATGGGATACCACCAACCAAAGCAGTCTTAGAGCATCATGCATTGTGGTCTGCATATCAAGCTGGATATTGCTGGGAACGATGTTTGGTCAAGCAACCTAAGTTGCCAGAACCAGGTGTTTGGGGATGGCACAAAGTTGATGAATCGACTTGGAAACCTATATGGACAAATCTTCATGAAGCTTCCACAAAGAAATATTAAATTGTTACAGGGCCTATAAGAACTGCAGTACCGGCTAGGGATGTCAGAGAATTCCGGCACGGATCTTGGTGAGGCCGAATGCTAGTGCATTCGCCCCCCCGAAATCCATGCCGGAATGAAGGCCCCCCCCATGAAAGGTGTGCAAAGCAGAGCACTTACCTGCTGCCATCCGCACTGACTTGCAAATGGTGGCTGCGCTGCGGCCGCCATTGGCTTCCTCATCATAGCTGTGGTAGGCTATGTAAATAATTAGGTAGCCTATCATGGCTAACGCAGGGACGCCATTTGCGTCCCTGAGGAGGCCGTGATAGGCTACCTAAGTATTTACATAGCCTATCACGGCAAGCTAAAGAAACACAACAGCGTACGCAAATGGTGGCGGCTATGGCGGCTGCCATTTGCGTTCTCTTTTTTCGCTGTTTTAGCCTACGTAAATATTTATGTAAGCTATTACGGCAAAAAAAGGGGAATGCAAATAGCGTAGTGGGCTCTATTGGTGTTCTTTTTTTTTGCTGTAATAGCTTACACAAATATTTACATCGGCTAAAATGGCGGGGGGGAAAGGAACACAAATAGCTCCCACTACGCTATTTTTGTTCCCCTTTTTTCACCATAAGAGCTTACATTAATATTTACGTAGGCTAAAACAGTGGAAAAAAGGGAACGCAAATGGCAGCCACTGTAGCCATTTGCGTACGCTGTTTTTTTTTTTTTTTTTTGCCTGCAGGCTGCCCAGCAGCCAGATGTCCAGCTGTGGGCTATCCCAGCCGGCAGCTCCGCAGAATTTCCACGAAACGGAACTGGCCAGGTTAGGATTTCGGGGGGAGGTGCAGAGCGCCTCCCCCCCCACGAATCACCCCGTCAAAAAGGTAAGTGACTTTCGTACATCCCTAATACCAGCTGGTGTAAGGGCAAAAAAAGTGCTACTAAAATGTACAGTGCTATGCAAGTGCAATAACTGTGAAAATGTTGATGATGTGTTTAAAAAGTAAAGAAAATATGTACGAGCAAAAGGCTGGATCTGTCTAACCTCATCTGATCTCGTAAGCTAAGCAAGGTCAGCCCTGGTTAGTACTTGGATGGGACTGCCTGGGAATCAGGCTTCCTGCATTGAGCAGGGGGTTGGACTCAATGGTTTTGTAGGCCCCTTCCAACCCTATGATTCTATGTAGTTCACAGCCTATACAATAAAACCTATTTTACTTCCTAAACCAATAAACAAGATGGCCCTGATGATTTATTAACAATGTTGAATGAAAATTATATTAGTTATTTACACTGATTAATGTTTACTTGTAAAAATGCATACTTTTTAAATAAATAAGCTGATAACTAAATCTATAAAAACATTCAAAGATTTATTTATGGTCGTTTTTTATATATAGTTGTCATATATGGCCACCATTTTGAAAACAGCAGCTATTATGTTGGGCCCTACCTCAGAAATTAATCTAATAGAGAGCATGTATGGAAAGTTGCATGCTTTTTTCCAGAAATGCATGGTTTTCCCACTGTCTGCCCCACTAAGTGCTGCCCTTAGACCTTATCACTTCATATGTATATGAAAGATCTGCATTGATGATCTGGCTAGGTAGTTAAAACTTTGTTTGAAATTAATTCAGCCCAGATGACCATCTTTATGGAGCATGTGGCCCATAGTCTACAGTGTTCTATTGTCTGGCCACATTTTCTACAGTGGAGGCTGGTGGCTCTGATTTCGGGGGGGGGGGCTGTGAATCTATTCCGGGTTTCAATCAGAACCAGCCAGAAATTGGAGCCACCAGCCTCCACTGATTTTCTGCATATTAAATGGATATTCAAAGAAAATAAGAGCCCTGTGTGGCGCAGAGTGGTAAGGCGGCTGTAAGACAACCAAAACTCTTCCCCACGACCTGAGTTTGATCCCAGCGGAAGCTGGTTTTCAGGTAGCCGGCTCAGGTCGACTCAGCCCTCCATCCTTCCGAGGTCAGTAAAATGAGTACCCAGCTTGCTGGGGGAAAGGTAGTTAGGACTAGGGAAGGCAATGTCAAACCACCCCACTATACAGTCTGCCAGGAAGATGCTGAGGAAAAATGGCATCCCTCTAGGGGTCAGTAATGACTCGGTGCTTGCACAAGAGGAACCTTTCCTTTCCAAAGAAAATAACAATATCACTTCAAAATGAGATTGGGCTTCTGAAGCTGTAATCCTATATGCATTTACTTGGAAGTAAACTCTGTAGAAGTCAATGGACTTACTGCCAAGGAAATATTAATCAGATTTAGCTTTCAATCAGAAATATGGGACTTCTCTCTTAAGGGAAATATGTGCCTATTCAACTGGCATCTATCCACTTCTATTTGCAGTGTGGTGAAGCAAATATACCTGAATCAGTGTTAGTGCTGTTTTATATTCTTCTGCAGCAGTGTAAGATTAGGTTCCAAACCTTTATGAAAGGCCCAATTAACTTTGTACAGGGAGCAGCTGCTCACTTTTCCATTGCCATTTCTAATTAATTGTTTATACTAATAATTGCCAATGGTGATATATTTGTAATTTTTTTCAATGCCATTTTATTTGCTTTAAGTAAAGAAGTGTCACTGCTGTAATTACCAACTCTGTAATTACTTTATGGTGTGTCACTAATAAAATGAAATTACTTGAGAAATTTTTAACATAAATCCACATTTTATGCAATCATTACTTGGATCAAAATAACTAATTTAAGTGATTCGTTGCGAGACAGTTGGGTAGACTTTGAATAATGCTTCAAATTGGGAAATTAGTGCAGTAATAAATTTGTCATTCCTGCAAATACATTTTTATATTTAGGGAGCACAGAAAAAAAGTAATAGCTGCTTTAAAACATGCCTTATGAGCTACAAAATGAATGAAACATTATTTGTGATCATCTCAGTACCTAGGACACAATATTAGATATCTTAGATTTATGCATAGGGCTAAGTGATTCCCGGCCAGTAGTGGATTTTTTTAAATTTATTTATTTTTTAATGGACACTGTGTGATCTCATTCTATGGAAGATCTTGTTCCTGAGTTAGCACGTTAAGGAACCAGATTTGTATAGTTGAGTTCTGCTTCATAAACCTTGTCAGTAAATCTTCAAAAATTAAGTTTTGATTTACAGACCATTACGTTCAAGACCAGATTTGGCTACCCGATTGCTGAAACACTCCTCTGATTTATAAAGGCTCTATATTTGCTGTGAATATGCTTTCCTCTTCTCCCAGCAGTGTGCACAATAGCTCACCACTTCTCCCCCCCCCCTTTTTTTTGGTAATATTGCTGATTTGTTGGAAATGTTGTTGGCTCATTAAAAACTCGAATTCCCACCAGTGGAGGCTGGTAGCTCTGATTTTGGTGGGGCTGTGAATCCATTCTGGGTTTCAGTCAGAACCAGATAGAATGCTAAAGGAGCTATCCAAGGTGCTGAACCCTACCCTCAAAATAGGTTCAGCACCTTGGATAATTCCTTAGAGTTTTGCCTGGTTCTGACTGAAACCCAGAATGGATTCACAGCCTCCCCCTGAAATCGGAGCCACCAGCCTCCACTGATTGCCACCCACCCCAATCTAACAAGGACAAAGACTACAAACATAAGAATTGCCTTGAAGGACAGTGTCCCCCTGTTGTTATCCCTAGCAACTTGTAATAAGCTGATGCTGCTTCTGTACTAAACTGTTGCCATTCTCAGCCACAAACTATGTTTTAAAACAGGTATGAAATCTGGGAAACTGTTGAGCAGTTGATAACTGGAGAACTGTATTTGCATGACCAGGTTTTTGTGTTTTTGTGTTTTTTTCCAGATATGAGATGAACATCCCTAAACATCCAACACACAGGTCATCCCTGTGCCCTGGTCAATCATAAGGGATCTTCTTCATAGAAAGAATGGAAGAAGCAAACAGTGGAAGATGTCAAGCTCTGACACCCGCCATCAGCATGCTGAAATGGACAACACTGATTCAGATGTACATAGCAGAGCTCCACACAATCAAGAATTCAGCATTCTCAGGCTTCCAGATCACACGGAGCCTTGCCACTGCACATGCACTTGTATGTGTGGATGAACATTTGCAGGCAAACATATGTAGCTGTACACTGTAAACATGCATTTCAGTGTGGTAGGGATGTTAGAGAATTCTGCCATGGGCTCCAGTGAGGGCGAATTCTAAAGAAGGAGTCTGTGGCGGAACAGAACAATCCCCACCACCACCCCGCAAAATTTCCCCAGGATGGACCCTGCCTTTTGTTGGCCATCGGCTGCCCTCCTCTGCGGCCGCGAATGGCTGCCCCGGTCTGCAGCCGCCATTTCCCTCCCTACTTTAGCCGTGATAGGCTACGTA
The DNA here is from genome assembly GCF_057233095.1 of Heloderma suspectum. Lineage (NCBI taxonomy): Eukaryota > Metazoa > Chordata > Lepidosauria > Squamata > Helodermatidae > Heloderma > Heloderma suspectum. Next base: position 90,217,028 of record NC_139458.1, read on the forward strand.
AGTATTTATGTAGCCTATCACAGCAAAGAGCAGGGACCCAAATGGCAGCTGTTACGCCATTTGCATCCCTGCATTAGCCGTGATAGGCTACATATATATTTACATAGCCTATCATGGCAAAAGGCAGGGATGCACGCAAATGACATAGCGGCCGCCATTTGCGTCCCTGCTCTTTGTCGTGATAGGCTATGTAAATATATATGTAGCCTATCATGGCTAACCAAGGGACGCAAATGGCGGCCGCTACAGCTACCGCCATTTGTAGCCGCAGTCCAGCAGCACACGGAGGTCTGGCTACGGGCGGCCCCGGCCAGCAGCTCCGTGGACTTGCCGCAGAGTGGAGCCAGCGAGGGAGGATTCTGGGGGTAGGGATGGATCACCTCCCCCCCACCACGAAAGCCCTGGACCAGAATGGGGTGAGAAATCTGTACACCCCTACAGTATGGGGACTGCGGAGCAGAACTTCCCATCCAATCCTTCCCATTCATGCCACATGAGGAAAAGAACCCTAACAACTGAACAAGGCTATTTACAGGTGTGTGTCCAGGAATTTCATCATCACTGTTAGTCTCTTGAGTGGCATTTGGGTAACTGATGGAATGTAAACTTAGGGTGAATTTTGCCAATTCCTCTGAAGAGAGTATGCATAGTAAACATGAATTCCTGGAGGGATGGCAGAGAATTTCTCCCCGAAACTTCGGGGGGCCAAGCGCCAACGTGTTCGGCCCCCTGAAGAAGTTTCGGGGAGAAATTCTCCGCACCCCCCCGCCCCCCGCACCCCCCCGGGATGGGACTTACCTTTCCCGAATGTCCCTCCCGGCGGCGGGTCCGGCCGGCGGTTCGTCGGGTCTTCGTCAGAGGCGGGAGCGGCAGCCGGTCTTTCGACTGGCTGCCGCCGCCATTCCAATAAAAGAAAAAAAAAACGCCCCGTGATAGGCTACGTGACGATTAACGTACCCTATCACGGCTAGATTTGCAAAGTCAGCCATGATAGGCTACGTAAATCGTCATGTAGCCTATCACGGGTGACTTAAAAAAAAAAAAAAGCGTGTACGGATAATGGCGGCCCCCATAGGGAGCCGCCATTCACGTTCCTTATTTGGTCGCTGTAGTCTACGTAAAGATTACGTAGACTACGGCGAAAATAAGGGCAACGCTAGATGCAAATAGTGCCCGCTACGCTATTTGCGTTCCCCTTGATTTTCGCCATCATAGTCTACGTAAATATTTACATAGATTAAGACGGCCAAAAAGAAGGAACGCAAATGGTGGCGGCTGTAGCCACCGCCATTTGCGTACGCGGTTGTTGTTGTTGTTTTTACCCAGAGCCCTCCACAGCCGGAAATCCAGCTGCAGACAGGTCTGGCCTGGCCAGGCTGGGCCTGGCCAGCTGCTCTGCGGAGCTGCCGTGGAGCATAGCCGGCTGTTCGAGGATTCCATGGGGAGGAACGGAGCGCCTCCCCCCCTGGCCAGGATTCTGGGAGGAGGGACGGAACACCTCCCCCCCACCATCAACCTAATCCGTGAAAGGTAAGTCACTTTCGTACATTCCTATGGATAAGTATTTTTTTTTAATGCCTGAACAGGGCTCTTTCTTCACGTGAACCCTTTTGATTGCTTCACAATGCACAATGTTCTTGCACCCAAACTTGTCAACACAATCCAGTGTAGGCAACTATGTTTCCACCATCTGTTCCACCATTTCCACCAATAGCACCATCTCTCAATGCTACTGATGCCTCTGAAGGTCAGATTGGCTACCTCATAATATTATGGGTTTGGGGATTCCTAAGGCCTTGAGGCTTTTTAAGGCAAAGTGCATGTTCACTGAAATCCATCATCAAACAAATATACTGTTTAACATCTATATGAATGAATATAACTGCTGGGAGCGGCTATCCAGAAATTTTGGACGTGGTGTCATCAATATGTGGATGACACTTGGCTCTATATCTCCATTCCATCTGAATCAGGAGAGGCTGAGGAGGTGCTGGACAGATGCAAGAGGCAGTGATGGTCTGGATGAGGGCTGAAGCTGAATCTTGACAAGATGGAGTGCTGTGACTGTGGGATAACATGATAACATGGCTTCAGTAATCCATGCAGTAATAACGTCATGACTGGATTACTGCAAAACACTCTACATGGGGCTTCCATTGAAGACTACAGAAGCTGCAGCTGATGCAGACTGTGGTAGGTATGGTGGAGAAATTCGCCACGGACTCCGTTGAGGCTGGATTCTTTAGAATCTGGCCCCCCAGAGCCCGTGGCGGAATGGACTACCCCCCCCACCGCCACCCCCTGAAATCCCCCCGGGACGGACCTTACCTGGCAGCGGCGGCTGCTCTGGGTCGGGTTGTCATCTTCCTTCCACAGCCAGGCTGAGGAATGAAATGGCGGCCGTCGTACCAGCTGCCATTTGCATCCCTGCCTGTGATTGGCTATGTATATTTTGGACAATGGAATAGGGGTGAACGAAAGTCACTTACCTTTTCTCGCAGCTTTTTCGCGGTGGGGGGGAGCGCTTCGCTGCTCCCCCCGCGAAGTTCAGACCGGGGGGGGGAGGCTTCCCGCCTCGCCCGGCCGAAATTCAGGCCGGGGGGGGAGGCTTCCCGCCTCGCCCGGCCGAAATTCAGGCCGGGGAGGAGGCTTCCCGCCTCGCCCGGCCGCGAACATGAAAGTAAAAAAAAAAAAAAAAAAGTCCCCTGATAGGCTACGTGACGATTCACATAGCCTATCACGGCTAGATCTGGAAAGTCAGCCGTGATAGGCTACGTGAATCGTCACGTAGCCTATCACGGGTGACTTAAAAAAAAAAAAAAAAAAGCGCGTACGCAAATGGCGGCCCCCATAGGGAGCCGCCATTCGCGTTCCTTATTTAGTTGCTGTAGTCTACGTCAATGTTTACGTAGACTACGGCGAAAATAAGGGCAACGCAAATAGCGTTGCCCTTATTTTCGCCGTAGTCTATGTAAACATTGACGTAGACTACAGCGACCAAATAAGGAAGGGGAATGGCGGCTCCCTATGGGGGCCGCCATTATCCGTACACACTTTTTTTTTTTTTTAAAGTCACCCGTGATAGGCTACGTGACGATTCACGTAGCCTATCACGGCTGACTTTCCAGATCTAGCCGTGATAGGCTACGTGAATCGTCACGTAGCCTATCAGGGGACTTTTTTTTTTTTTCTTTCATTGCAATGGCGGGGGCGGCAGCCGGTCGAAAGACCGGCTGCCGCTCCCGCCTCGCTCGAACACCGGACGAACCGCCAGCCGGACCCGCCGCCGGGAGGGACATTCAGGGAAGGTAAGTCCCGTCCCGGGGGGGGGCGAGGGGGCGGGGGGGCGGAGGATTTCTCCCCGAAACTTGTTCGGGGGGCCGAACACGTTGGCGCTCAGCCCCCCGAAGTTTCGGGGAGAAATTCTCCGCCATCCCTACAATGGAAGGATGATTGGAAAGCAGGGTTAAGAGATGCTGTTAGTGTATTTGTCATTCAAAGTGACTATATACGTAAATATTTACATAGCCTACCACGGCAAAGAGCAGGGACGCAAATGATGGCCGCTACGCCATTTGTGTCCCTGTTCTTTGCAGTAATAAGCTACGTAAATGTTTACAAATGTACAGATGGCTGAGCTTGAGGGTCCCTCCTCACCCCCATCCCCTGTGAGAGGCAGCAAACAGGAGGTTGACCTAACAGATGCCAGGTGCAGAGCAAAGAGAGAAAAGGCAGGGGCAGAACTTAGATGGTCTACCCGATTGGCCTTGTGTGAGAAGCTGTGCTTAGAGGGGTCATGACAAGAGAGGGATCTCCCCCCCCTTAAGTTAGGCTAATGCGACCGCCTCCCTCTTCAAACGGTGGGCAACTCTCATAAATTCCATTTGGATCCCCTGAAGCCATTCCTTGTAGATTGAGAGTTTCTCTGAGAATTTGCATCTGTATGACCCTGTGAAGTAATGGATTAAAAGCCATCTGTAAGTTTGTAACCTGAGAAGCAGGCCTACTCATATCTGGACGAGCCTGGGAAAACACCTCCCTCATGTCTGATGGTTCACCCTCAGAATCTGAACTGCTATCCCACTTCTTGAGCTCAGAAACACCAAGCCCTGACATCAAGTTGGGAATGACTCACTTAGTCAAGAAAAGAAACACATCTTTATATATACACACACATAAAATTAAAAAACTGAAGCCTCTTGTCTGTGTATGTTTAGCCATTGAAGTGAAGTAGGGGCTAAGGGCATCTTGACACTTAGTGGAAAATTTTGAGTGCCATACAGCTTGTTTTCAAGCTGAAAAGCAGGCTATAAATACTTTAAATTAAATGAAATTAATTCCAAAGAATGCTGAAATATGGCCAGAATTTTGCTTACATCACCTCAAGAAGGTGAAACATGATGCACCCCCAAAACTGCCAGTATAATGGCAAGGATTTATTTATTTATTTTGTATATCCCACCTTTCCTGTACAAATAGCGTTCAAGGCAACTAACAGCATTAAAATACAAGATACAATGCTATATTATCATCAAAACAAAAGCAAATCTTTTAAAACATATACATGAAATTAAGAAATAAACAACACCCACCAGTATGGATGTACGGATTGTGTAAAAACTGCTCTGTTCGTGTTTCGTGGATTGTTAGGCGCCTTTTGTTCTGTCATCTGCTCACAGACAGAATCAATTTTTTTGTCATGTGGAAAAATATGCAAATAATTATGTAAGAGGGTTTGCAACAAGTTACATAATTTACCTTAGTACTTAACAGTTAGGATATTGTCCCCCATTCTATTTTACTTTTTCTCAGCAGAAATGTGCCTATTTTCCTATGAATAAATAAGTGTAACTTTCAGGAAAGTAAAAAAAAAAACCCAAAAGTCCAGGGACTCCATGCAGCTTGAGGGGGTCGCTCCTCAGCAGATTCCACAGGTCGCATTCTTAGAAATCTGAGATCATTTTAGTCCATCTCGAATGTCGCCACCAGTGAAAACTAGGGATGTCAGAGAATTTCTCCATGAATCTCCGGGAGGCCGAATGCCAACGCATTTGGCACCCCGAAATTGGTGGAGAAACGGTCCGCCACACCCCCCACCCCCCGGGATGGGACTTACCTTTGACGAATGTCCCTCGCAGCTGCAGCTCCCGGAGGCGGTTCAGCGGCAGTTCAGCGGAGGTGACGGTGGCGGCTGGTCTTCCGACCGGCTGCTGCTTCCACCATTTCCAAGTATAAAACAACAACAACAAACGTGATAGGCGATGTAAAGATTTACGTAGCCTATCATGGCTAGATTTTCAAAAAACACCGTGATAGGCTACGTAAATCCTTATGTAGCCTATCACAGCTTACTTTAGAAAAAAAAAAGCGTATGCAAATGGCAGCACCCATGGGTGCCGCCATTTGCATTCCTTATTTTGGCACGGGTAGTCTACGTAAATATTTATGTATTTACGGCGAAAATAAGGGCAACGCGGTGGGGGGAGGTGCTCCGTTTCTCCCCCCGAAATTCTGGCCAGGGGGGAGGCGCTCCGTCCCTCCCTGCCGAAATTCTGGCAGGGGGGGAGCACCCCATCTCTCCGGCCGTGAATCCTGTTGTCCTGCTGGGACGCAAATGGCGGTGGCCATAGCCGCCGCCGTTTGCGTCCCTGGCCTGCAGTCAGCCGTGATAGGCTACATAAATCCTTAAGTAGCCTATCATGGCTGACTTTGGGGGGGGGGGAAAGCACGTACACAAATGGCGGCGCCCATGGGTGCCGCCATTTGCATTCCTTATTTTGGCACAGGTAGTCTACGTAAATAATTACGTAGACTACGGCAAAAATAAGGGCAACGCTATTTGCATTGCCCTTATTTTCGCCGTAGTCTATGTAAATATTTACGTAGACTACCTGTGCCAAAATAAGGAACGCAAATGGCGGCGCCCATGGGCGCCGCCATTTGCATATGCGGTTTTTTTTTTTCCAAAGTCACCCATGATAGTCTACATAAGGATTTACATAGCCTATCATGGCTGACTGCAGGCCAGGGACACAAACGGCGGTGGCTATGGCCGCTGCCATTTGCGTCCCAGCAGGACAACAGGATTCGCGGCCGGAGAGATGGGGCTCTCCCCCCCAGGCAGAATTTCGGCGGGGAGGGATGGGGTGCCTCCCCCCTAGCCAGAATTTCGGCGGGGAGGGACGGGGCGCCTCCCCCCCGGCCAGAATTTTGGGGGGAGAAACGGAGTGCCTCCCCCTCACCGCGAAGCAAGCTTTGGGATCAGGTAAGTGACTTTCGTCCATCCATAGTGAAAACCTACTTCACCAAACAAGCCAGCTTAAAAACCGGTCTCAAAAAATAACTTTGCCTGCCAGCAGAAGGATATCAAATTTGGAGCTAGTCTGGCCTTCCTTGGCAGGGAGTTCCAAAACATGGGAGTAGCCACCAAGACGTTTTTCTTCCTCTAAATTAATGCAGTTCCCCATTTTGCTTTTTTTCTGGTAAAACTGTACTGAACAGCCAAAGTTTACAAATATACACACAACTGCATAAAAGGAGTAATATAATTACCATCTATAAAGCTCAGATCTTCAATAACATGCATTAAAAATTAAACTGGATTGCTTTAGAAGACGTTGTTCCTGTGTTTATGAATGTATTCAAACTCAAATTGAGTAATGTAAAAGTGATAGACTTTGAGTGTACATTTCATTGATTTTTCAGCCTTTCCAGCTCCTTGGTTATTAAAGGCATGTGACATTTTTCTCCCATGGAAAAAAAAAATCTCTCTGCCCTTTTTATTGCCTCTAATTTGTAATCTTTTAATATCTCTAGTGGCTACTAGACATAATACAAATAATGCATTCATGCTTATGGCAGTGTTTGATTTATATGTCAGTCTGTCCTTAAATGATCTTCCTGGTTCTTCCCCTTGTTTCTTTGAATGATTTGTACATTTCTCTATTTGTTTTCTTTATTGAAGCGCTCATTAATCAAGATGATTGGCAGAGGGTGGGGGAGGATTCAGGCTCCTTTACAGAACAATGACAAGATTTGCAAATCACTTTTAACACAGGAATCTGGAATTTTTCAGCCACAATGTGAATGAGCTACTGGTGCATGCAGTTCATTAATTCATGCCTGCTTTACTTCTCCTGCTCATGTGAGTGGGTGAACAAACCAGGCATGTATAGCTTGGTGATTGTTTCTGCACCCAAACAAGCCAGGATTCATAAGCCAACAATAGATCCTTTTTTAAAGATGGTTTTCAAACCCGGCTTGTTTGGGAACAATATGGCATTATCCCTGATTTGGATGTAATGATAAACTATACCTAGTTTGTTTATCTTCTTGTACAAGTGGGAGAAGCAAATCAGGCATGAACTAGGGCTGTGTGCACTAGCAATTGTACATTTTAGTTCATTTTTATGAGAATTGACTAAAACTTACAAATTTCTTCATATTCGGGATGGAAAGAACTTGAGATTGTTTTAAAAAAATGAATGTGGGATTAACCAAAACTGACAGAAAATGGCTGCCATCAATTTCAAACAAAAATAAAAGTTTTGAACCCTCTTATAATATTTCAGATCTTCAACACATTAACTTTTGCAGTTGAGAAAGGTCGAATTGCCATCCTGCTCCTAGGGGATCAGGGCCTTACAGAAAGGGATTAGCCAGGCATGTTGTCCTTTAGCCATCTTTCCTTTGTACTCTTTACTCCCTGCCCATAATGGTGGGTGCCCCACACTTCAGTGCTCATGCAGAAATGTCCTTTAGTCCATAATTCTTAAAGAAATATACACATGTGGGTTACACACACTCTGTGCATGCCATGGTTTAATAAGCCAAGATTCCTGGCCTAAAGTAACCTGCAAATGCAGCCAACATTTCTTGCTTTTCAGCTGCATCATTTGACCACCACGGAGTTCTGCATTCGGAAAATATTTTTAGAGTTGCCATCAAGTTTTGTCTCAAGTAACACTTCAAGAAAAATGTTCCTGCTCAGCAGATGGAAGCTCCTGAGTAAGGTGGTGATTCTTATTCAGCCAGAAGTGTCTGAGGAATTTTGAGGAAAACAGATTTCAATGAGATTAGCATTTTTTTTTGGCCCAATAGGGTTCTATTTTTTTTAAAGCATCCCAAAATCACAAAGATGAGTGTGGAACATGAAAGGATATTAAAAGCCAGAACAGTGTGCCTTAAAAGTGACAACAAATCATTTAAATTCTCACTTGTCGACTCACCAGAAAGTGGTCGTGCAGAAAATACAGAAGTCCATTCTGGTCTGTTAGAGAGCATTTCACACAAGATGTTTTAGCCATTTTGGTGTTGGATGGTAAGAATGTGAGCAAGTGAGGGTCCCAACAGGCCATGAGCCAAGTTTGCTGCTATAGGTAGCTGAACTGAGGTTAAACTGGATATGAGAAATGTGTCATGGTTTCCTTACCATGACATTTGGCCCAAACGATTAGGCCCATGAACTTGGAAAAGGTTTGTCATTGTTTTCAGTGTAAACATAGTTAAGGTATAGTTAAGAAATGAATATACAAGTGTGTGTACTAGGAAGTGCTGTGTGTGTGTGTGGGGGGGGTGGAAATAAACCTCTGATAAAAAATGAGGAATGACCACCCACCCCCAGTTAAGAAGATTTGGAAGCTGAGAAAAAGAAAGGCAAGCAGATGCAGATGAAATGCCAATGACAGATTGTCCTCATTGGTGGGTTGTTAAGGAGAAATCAAGTGCCAGTGTATTGTACAGAGATTAGCCAGGACAATTTGCAAATAAATAAATAAATACGGCATAGCAAACAGAAAATAATAGCTTGCTCCAAAAAGAAAAGAAAGAAAACAAAAGAAAAGAAAAGAAAAGAAGAACGTTGAATAATTGAACAGTTTCACCCTTCATAATGAAAGCTATTTCTAAAACTTCTAAGCTATTGTTATATAACAACCGAGAAAGTTAAAACCATGTAGCATGATTCATGTAATTGCTAATATTACAGCAGAGCTATTTAGGAACAGAAATCCCTTGTGTGAGAGAAAATTCTTCATTTCTCCCACCACCACCACCCATGCTTCTACTACTTGCAAAGGTTATATATGGAAGAGTTTGTGTGTGCTGAAAAGACAGTTTTCTGATTCCCTTAGCTGCCTAACATCTAGGCCAGGCTGTGGTTCCAATGATTAATGTTAATGAACAATGACATAGGGATTTTTTTTTTAACTGATTCAGGTCCCACCAGTGTCAAGGTCAGTTCCTCAGGGTAGCAGCACAGGAACATTAATCATTTCTTGTATTCTATGGTGGCCTATTTTGTGGTCAAAAGTCTGGAATTCAGGGAAGTATAGCCATGGCTTGAGGGCTCGTGAAAAATCAGAGAGAGAAAACACTTGGCATCATCCCGATGAGTCTTGTATAGAATGTTTTCTCAAACAGCAGCAGTTCTTCTAACCGCCCACCCCCCAAATACAATATATAAGCGAAAGAAATTCTAAAATGTGGGGCCTTCTCCCAACATTGGTTGTAATGTATAATAAATACATCCGCTCTATCTTATGCATGTAGAAATTTGTTCTAGGTCTTGAGACTGAGGGAGACTTCCATATGTGCCCGAAGAAACTATTGTATAGGTTACTTCATGCCCTTCATTTGAAGATATGGAACTGCCTACTCATTCCTTTGTGCAAATGGATCCTTTGAAAGGCATAGGATCAAGACAAATATATCTGCCCCTGAAGAAAGTAGCTATCCATTTATTCATTAGGGAAAATCCACAGAAGGGTTACCCAGCTGAGTTCATTTGGGGATGTTTCAGGTCAAACAGAAAGAAGTACTTCATGCAAAGCCAAATTAAATATTACTATAGGTTATGGTGATAGTTAGGATGCTTTTTTTTTTTTTTAAAGGATATGATTGTATGATGAAGGAATTTCATCTATCAATGACTATTGATTGCTATGACAACTCATATGAGGCAGGTGTATAGAAAGGATGTATGCCTTTATCAGATGCCATCATCAGATAAGGAATAGTTAGCATTAGGACTGAGTGGAAGTATTGGCTGGAAGAATACCTGGTACCAAAATGGGGTGGGGAGGAGGTTGTGGTCTGCAAAATCCTCCCATTAAAAAATGTACCTTTCATTTTTTGTATTCCATGGCTGTTTGCAGTCATGGTGTTTATCACAGCTATCATCCTCTAAAACTGTGGAGCAAACGAACCAGTTTTCATGTTGCCTAAGCAATGTGGAGGCTTTCTTAGCTTCCAAAAGCACCAGAAGACAGGCAAAAGTTGCCTGGCTGCTTAGATTTAAAACTAGGAAACTTTTCTTTTCTTCCTGCAATATGTATCTGGTGACCATTATGATTGCAAACATAAAAGAAATAAAGTCAATGTAAAGTGTGGAGATGGTTTTTTCAGCACAAGTGCTGGACATGGTCATCCCACACACAGACCTGAAGCAGAGCTAAAATGGGGGTGTCTCAACCTGCAAACAAGGCTGAGAAATTAATAAGGTAGTTAGGGATTGCCTGCAGCTATAACCATCATTTCATGCACGAGAGGCCTTCTCTCTAATGGCCCCACACCTCTGGAATAAGTTGCCATTGGGGGTTCACCATGTTCCATCATTGCAGGCCTTTAAGAAGGCCTTGAAAACACATTACTTTAGTCTGCCCTTCACCTGATATGATTGCTGTTTTTCTTGCACTCTTACTGTTTTATTGGGCTGGTTCACATGTAAGCCACCCTAGCCAATAAACTATGCAGTGTGGGTTGTTCGGAGCACTTACCAGCCATTAAATTTGTGGAAATCACACCTCCATTTACTTAAAAAAAAAAGGTTAAGGTGTCCCCAACCAGTCGTGTCCGACTCTAGGGGGTGGTGCTCATCTCCATTTCTAAGCCGAAGAGCCAGCGCTGTCCGAAGACGCTTCCGTGGTCATGTGGCTGGCATGACTGAACACTGAGGTGCACGGAATGCTGCTACCTTTCCCGCTGAAGTGGTACCTATTTATCTACTTGCAATTTCTTGCTTTTGAACTGCTAGGTTGGCAGGAGCTGGGACTGAAGATGGGAGCTCAATCTGTCACGCGGCACTCGGGTCTCGAACTGTTGTCCTGCCGACCTTCCGGTCTGCAGTTCAGCATCTTAACCACTAAGCCACCGTGGCCCCTACTAAGCCACCTCCATTTACTTACTGGGCTTTCCATTTGCATACATTTTGCCTCTATTTACTTACCAGCCATTAAATTTGCATACATTTATGTGGTTTTTTAAAAAAAAAAACTGTCAGGGAATCTCAGTAAATGCAGTGGTAAATGCTCTGAAAAGCAACTGTGAAAAGGGGGGAGTTATTATCTCCCCTTTCCAGACTAGCTGAAGACTCGGGGAAGTGTTGAAAAGGTGGGGGACACTGCGAAGTGCCAGTTCAACACTTAAAAGTGAGAGGATCACATCACCAAGGGGGAGATATTGCCACCACTTTTGTTGTACCTGCTCCCATTTTGGAAGGGCAGTCACCGGTGAGATCATGAAAAGCAAACGGCATGGGCTTTTTTGCCTCTTTTGCTGAGTGGCTCAGTCTGTAGACAATTGCCACAACCCATGATAAAATCACTCTCCTGGGTTTGGACGACATGACAACCCATTGTGAAAATAACCCTACTACAACAAACCATGGGTTCTCGCACTGGCTTGTTGCCAAAAACTAAGCCACCCTATGGAACATGCTCTGGGTTTGGACACCTGTCTCCTACTTCTATCCCAAGTGCTCCAAGGTAAGGAACTGGTCCCTTGAATCAGGGTAAAAGGGAAACAATAGTGACTGGTGCTCAGGATTTGAGCTGAGTACCCTGCAAGCAGGGTTCCTGCTCCTCTTGAATAGGGATGGCGGAGAATTTCTCTCCGAAACTTCGGGGGGCCGAGCGCCAACGTGTTCGGCCCCCCGACCAAGTTTCGGGGAGAAATCCTCCGCGCCCCCCCGCACCCCGCACCCCCCCCGGGACGGGACTTACCTTCGCTGAATGTCCCTCCCGGCGGCGGGTCTGGCCGGCAGTTTGGCGGGTGTTCAAGCGGGTCGGGAGCAGCAGCCGGTCTTTTGACCGGCTGCCGCCGCCGCCATTGCAATAGAAGAAAAAAAAATGCCCCCTGATAGGCTACGTGACGTAGCCTATCACGGCTAGATTTGCAAAGCAAAAAAAAAAAGTCCGTACGAATAATGGCGGCCCCCATAGGGAGCCGCCATTCCCGTTCCTTATTTGGTCGCTGTAGTCTACGTAAAGATTTACGTAGACTAAGGCGAAAATAAGGGCAACGCTATTTGCGTTGCCCTTATTTTCGCCGTAGTCTACGTAAAGATTTACGTAGACTACAGCGACCAAATAAGGAACGGGAATGGCGGCTCCCTATGGGGGCCGCCATTAGCGTACGCGCTTTTTTTTTTTTTAAGTCACCCGTGATAGGCTACATGACGATTGGCGTAGCCTATCACAGCTGACTTTGCAGATCTAGCCGTGATAGGCTACGTTAATCGTCACGTAGCCTATGAGGGGGCTTAAAAAAAAAAAAAAAATCTTTCGCATTCGCGGCCGGGCGAGGCGGGAAGCCTCCTCCCCGGCCTGAATTTCGACCGGGGCAAGGCGGGAAGCCTCCCTCCCGGCCTGAATTTTGGCTGGGACGAGGCAAGAAGCCTCCCCCCCCGGCCTGAACTTCACGGGGGGAGCAGCGAAGCGCCTCCCCCCCACCGCGAACGTCCTTCAGGGACAGGTAAGGGACTTTCATCCACCCCTACTCTTGAACCAACCCACAAGGAATTAAATAGCTGTGTTCACTTTTGTAAGTGCCCTTACTCAGTTTCTCACAAAATCCCTAGAAATTACCTCAAGCGTTTTAATTTGAGTTGGTAATGAAAGGCCTTTGAGAGACCAACCTAGTTTATCTACTTTTTTTTACTTTGTTGTTGTTGTTGTTGTTGTTCCTGGGAAGCTGTTGCAGGCTCTACACTGTTTTTTCCCCATTTACTTTACTTGTTTGGCATTTATGGTGGACATAGGATACAGGAAGAAGAAGAATCCAGAAGCCCCCCCCCCCATTTTTTTTAAAGCAGGCTTACTGTGAAGCACTCAGCTGACAATCCAATATTTCAGCTGTTCAATATTGAAGCCAATTATTCTCTCCTTATGGTTCTTGTTCTTCTAAGCAGCTCATAACAACAGCCAACCTGTTGAAAGTCCTTAACTTCCTGGGCTTTCTTATTGAGCACAGCCATGACTTGATAGTAAGGCCTGTTGGCATAGCCTGTAAGAACAAAATGAATAACAAAGTATCCCATGTAGTCTGTTCAGAAAGAATACCCAAGTTGAATTATAATGTCCCTTGGAAGCTCCTTGCGGGCAGTCACACAAATAGTCTGTATCACCCAAAAACCTATTATGGGCACATTTTGATGGAAAGCACATTTTGACATAGGCTGTCTTTACACCTGGCATTTTATCCCACTACAAACAGGTCCTTTTGATTCCAGATCCTTTCCGGGATTTACACTGGCCCTGTATACAGGCATCTCTCATAGTGCATCGCTCCGCATTATATCTTTTCATGGCTGGGCCAAGCTGCATGGAACAATCAGGACAGGAGGAGGCTGCCAGCTCCATACCCCCTCCCCTCCCCTGATCCTGTAACATGATTGATGGCTCCACCCCATCCCTCCATTCCTCCACAGCAGGAGGGAAGACGTAAGTGATCTGGATAGCAGGCTATAGAAGCTGATCCCCTCCTTCCTCCAAGGAAGAGAGAGTCTTCTTGGTAGTTTACCCTGAGGTTGCTGGCACTGCTAGTCATTCTCTTCTAAATATGTCAGTGTGTGATAGAATTAAATGCAGTATATTGCTTGCATTACTGAGTTTGAAAGGTATACCAATTTCTGGGTTCCCAACTACAGAAGTAAGAAATCCACAAATGGACTTGTATACAGTCAATACACCAAGCCATCCCTAGCAGCCCCCGCCCCCCAGGCAACCACTTCATGGAGAACACCTTCTTCATTAGACCTGGCTTGCTTCCAGTGCCCAGCTATCTGCCAAAGTTGTTGCTCTTCCCCCTTATTCTGGCTTCCTAATGACACTGCAAGGTGGCCTAGGAGAAAAGATAATGGGTGGCTAGGTGGGAAGGATTACTATGGAAAACCACCTCAGCATTACTGCCTTATCTAAAACTACTCCACAACCCAAAAAGAAACTATTACAAATGACCATTCCAAGCTCTGCATGATGAATTTATTCAGGGGAGGAGTTAATACCAATTGAAATCCTAATTGTCAAGCCTTTCTCCTGCATAGCTGAGAAGGGAGACTCCCCCATCCACCCTGAGAGGAAAAAAGCCCATCAAAGTGGTGAGCAAAAGGGAGAAGAAGCAGCCAGTGAAGTCAATGGGAGGGGGAGGTTGAAAGAAAATGCATTGAAGGGGATGGGAGACCTTAACACTGCTACTCTAAGTAGACTTACAGTGCACTCCTGTGCATGCCTACTTAGAAGCAAGCCACACAGATTTCAATGGCACTTGCTCCCAGGAAAGGAATGCCTTACAGCCGATGAGTTTACTCATAAGTAAGCACTGCTGGGTTCAAGGGGATCTTGGAGCCTGTAGTGGAATGGGAGAGAGAGAGGCAGAAACGGTCACTGGAAGCCCAGTCAGTGGAAGCCCCTTCCCACCAATTTGTTGCCATGACAATGTTATTCAACACCACCCAGCAACACCTCCTAGCACACGCCCACACAAAGTGGGACAAAGTGCTAAAGGGGAAATACATGGGGGGGGAATGATGATTTCAATTGCAGGCACAGAAAATGCCGGGTTTTCCCCATTCTCAGATTACATGGGAAGAGAGAAGGAAAGTTGTGAGACAGCAGCCGCATCATCTAAAGCTCCCACGAAAACCAGGGATTAAAGAAGAACGTTCCTGCTAAAAAACCAAGGTGTGAAGAGAGCCATACTGTAGATGTTTTCAATCAAGTGATTTGTGTTGTGAAGGCTGAGGTGGTAGAGAGCTACGGGAGGACTGTCTCATCGCAGTTTGTGGAGGTGTGAATGGGCCATAATTTTGCAGTAATAGTGGGAGGGAAGATTAGAATGCCTTGCTTTGTGAGAGCCTAGGGTTGCCAAACAACCAGAACAAAAAAGAAGCCTATCTATAAGTTTGGACTGCCTCATTCTAATGCTGTGGATGTTTCATTAGCAGTGAATGAAGCTGGATGCAGGTTGACTGCATGACTTCATTAGGTTTCCTTTTCCAATACCTTAGTTTACTCCTTTATGACCTTTAGAAATGTAAGGATTAAACCAGGCTGAACTTCATAGGCTGAAATATTTTTATATGAAGTGTTTTCCAAATAAGTACTATTAGACTTACATTTAAAAGCACACTTGGGGGGCGGGCGGTTAATCAGATAACTTATCCATTACAGTTAGTTTGCCTCCTTAATAGTACACAGAAGCCTGACTCAATTTCCTGCTGCAATCAATTGAAGCTACGATGTCTTCACTAATATGAGCATGTCACCATTATGCACTGAAAGGTAATGAACATGAAATATGCAGATGCCCCATCCAGGAAAGTCCATTGCTGTATTTTCCACACAACCTAAGTAGTTAAATTGCCTAGGGATGTACTGTAATGCAATACGGATAATGGTAAAAAGCAAAACTGCACATGATTATCTCATTTCCAGTGACAAATTGTCTTTTTATTTCCAAGAAGGAGGTACTGGGAGATAAAAGAAAATAAAACTTACATGAAACATGCTGGAAGTCATCAACATAACAGGAGCAAACTATCTGTACAAGGAAGGGATAATGAGATTACGCAGTTTCCCTAGTGTATGGTGTATGGCCAGAACCAGTGTAACAACATTAGAGTCCTTCCTATTACTAAGCTTCCTGTCACAACCTAGAGTCATTAAAAACAAACTATTTTACAAACTGTGATCTCATTACCTATAAACAGAAAACAGATATATTTTGTTAATCCATGCTACTTAGGGTACTTGGAGTCTTGCACAAGGAAGGGAAATCAGTTGTCCTTTACACTGGAATTCTTGTGCTTTGAATTAGGAGATATGGACTCAAGTCCCTTTGTAACTATAAATACACACTTTTGGCCCCAATTCCCCATTTGCAAAGTGGAATAATTGAGAGTGGGTTTCTGGGAGGACTTACAAAATGCATAAATTGTGCACATTTGGTTTGAACATAGAAAATTGGTTATTTTGAATTATGCCACCATTGTTTCTTAAGCTGCTGCTGTGCTGATCATGTTTACTAGCCAAAATTATGTTCCACTTCAGTGAAGTAAGCAGTGAGGTAAGAGTGGAACTTAACTTACCTCTGTGCTAATATTGAACACTAGCCTATTAGGGCTAGGACACTTCAGTGGGCACCATGAAAGCTGTCTGAGGGTATACTGGTGCCCACAGGTGCAAAATTGCCTACGCCAGGGCAGGATGTTAGCAGAAGTGGCTGAATAAGATAGATTGAATCCAAAAAGTAAAAGGCTTGGCAACCTTTACTAAGTCATAAACAAATTGTCAACTGGCTATGTAGCTAGAAGTATACAACAGCAGAGCATATCCAGTCAGGTTTCTAACAGAATGAAACTACCACCACTACTACAGAACAAACTGAACATGCCATTCTTTTTATGCACAAGAAACACAGGCATGCATGCATGCATAAATAAATAAATACATAAATAAATAAAATGGGGGGGGCTTCATCTGGCTGTTAGGCAACATATCCCACCTCTTGTGACTCCTGTTTGCTCCCAAGGCTTTCTTCTCATCCAGAGGTGTTAATTAGTTCTGGACCCCGAGTAATCCTTGCTATTGCACCCAATTACTTCAAAAACTCCAATAAAAAATTAAGCTTTAGCTTGAACCTTTTTTTCTGTGATCCTCTGCCTTTGCTATTCCAACACAGGGTAAGAGCGCTGGCTATATAAAGAAAAACTGAGCATACTCTTACTAGCTTTGCAAGTCTTTCATACCTCTGCAGAGTTCCCATAATAAACACAATTATAGTCTTTTTCTCCTTGTATTTCATACTTATTTGGGTGCCAAATAGTACATGGAACAGAACCTGATCCTCTTTTATAGAATGTAGATTTATCTTGTCCATTTAAAAAAAAAAATTGAAATCTGATAGGAAGTGTGGGAAGAAAAACAGAACAAGGCTTCATTTTGTAGTACTGAGAGTGTCCGTTGCACTTAAACATTCTCAGTAGCATATGTTCAAGAAATCTGATGGGGATAAGGGAAAACTGATGTTATACCAGCCCTAGCAAAAGGCACTTGGGGCAGCTGATATCGTGAAATCTCTCCCATAAAACCTCCAGTTTATTAAGGCAGAATCCTGACTTTATTATTGTTGTAGTTTAATGGAATGCCTGCTGCAAGTGATATCAAAAGGATATTTGATGTCTTCGTATATATTCGTGGAACACAAAAGAGCATGGACTGAACTGTGCCTGAACTCTGACTAAGACATCAAGACCTAGCTGGTGAAAGGAACACTCGTGTACACTCAAAGGGGGAAAAACCAAAAGGAGAAAAAGAACAGAAATGAATCCATTTCATGGCAATTTACTGTAAGCATTCAGAATGTGTCTAGTAGTACTTAAAAGAAGTAGGCAATGTGCTTTTGATACTGTAAATCACTGAGCAAACACCGTCAAGTTGGGTTTTAAATGAAGTGGGAAAGAGCAGGGCATCTTTCTGCCATGCAATAATTCTTCGTGCATTTCCAGGCTGAGACTAATTGCCATGCAAAAGCATTGAGAGATGGCCCTGACAGCAGAACTACTTGTTGAGTAGTTCTGGAAAGGCAAACGTTTTGTTTGCTTGCATGCAGATTATTAATATAGGGCTTGGCAAAGCTTCAAGTGCATGCTTCACAATGTAAGAACATTTGAAACACCCTGCTGGCTCTGTGGATCAAGCAATACTAACCAGTAGGTGCTGTTAGTTCAGATGTGGTGCATGAGAAACCATGGGGCAGCTATGCTCAGATCTGAAAGACAAGAAAGAGCAACATTTCCTTTAAATAGTAAGAATTATGAAGACAGGGTCAAAAAAATGAGATTTTGGATCACTCTTAAACCTGATTAGCCAACTGACCTGAATGCCACTGTGAAATACACTAATACTTCTGCGATTACTCTGTCACTCATAAGTTTGCATCTGCAAATTATTGGGACAACCTGACCAAGAATGTAAAAAACACTGATGTGTCTTCTGCACAAGATCTCAAGGATGTTGCATGCTACACAGACACCGACACACAAGCGGTCTTTCCTTGGTCTTTCATGAGAGCTGCCAGCCGCTGGCATCCCTTTGATAAATAGAAAGCAGCTGGTGTCCCAAGGATGGCTATTAATCTCCTCAGAAGATGAAAGTTAAGAGGGGGAAGCTGAGCAATGCTTTGTAATTACTGATTCATGCACTCCCTTCCTCGGGATAAAAGGAGTCTGAAACAGCTCCTACTTGGAAGATGGATTAGTTTTAATTGATATAGCATCACTCTAAGAAATTAGAATAAACCGCATTGTGGCAAAACTTGAGTCAAAGCTGCTTATTTAGGAGAACTATTAGCTGGAAACATGAATTTGATGACACTTTCTGCATGTCTGCACTTGAAAGATAGATGGCCTGGAGGAGTGGAAGACAGCCTTGGGATGTAGGTAGGGTAGGCGGAGAATTTCTCCCCGAAACTTCGGGGGGCCGAGCGCCAACGTGTTCAGCCCCCCGAAGAAGTTTCGGGGAGAAATTCTCTGCACCCCCCCGCCCCCCGCACCCCCCCCAGGGATGGGACTTGCCTTTCCTGAATGTCCCTCCCAGTGGCGGGTCCCGGCGGCGGTTTGTCGGGTCTTCGTCAGGGGCAGGGGCGGCAGCCGATCTTTCGACCGGCTGCCGCCGCCGCCATTCCAATAAAACTAAAAAAAAAGAAAATGCCCCCGTGATAGGCTACGTGACGATTAACGTAGCCTATCATGGCTAGATCTGCAAAGTGAGCCGTGATAGGCTACGTTAATCGTCACGTAGCCTATCACGGGTGACTTAAAAAAAAAAAAAAGCGCGTACGGCTAATGGCGGCCCCCATAGGGAGCCGCCATTCACGTTCCTTATTTGGTCACTGTAGTCTACGTAAAGATTACATAGACTACGGCAAAAAGGAGGGCAATGCTATTTGCGTTGCCCTTATTTTCGCCGTAGTCTACGTAAAGATTTACGTAGACTACAGTGACCAAATAAGGAACACGAATGGCGGCTCCCTATGGGGGCCGCCATTTGCGTACGCTTTTTTTTTTTAAGTCACCTGTGATAGGCTACGTGACGATTAACGTAGCCTATCACGACTGACTTTGCAGATCTAGCCATGATAGGCTACGTAAATCGTTACGTAGCCTATCACGGGGTGTTTTTTGTTTACTTTTCTGTTGAAGTTCGCGGCCGGGGAGACGGGGCGCTTCTCCTCCGCCTGAATTTCGACCGGGGGCGAGGCGGGAAGCCTCCCCCCCGGCCTGAATTTCAGCCGGGCAAGGCGGGAAGACACCCCCTGCTCGCATGAACTTTGGGGGGAGAAGCGAAGTGCCTCCCCCCCACCGCAAAAAAAGCTGCGGGACAAGGTAAGTCCCTTTCGTACATCCCTAACTAAGACGGCAAAAAATAAGGAACACAAATGGCAGTGGCTGTAGCCGCTGCCATTTGCGAATGCAGTTTTTTGGGTTTTTTTACCCAGAGCCCTCCATGGCCGGAAATCTGTTTGCAGACGGCCCTGGGCTGGGCCTGGCTGGCTGGCTGCTCCACGGAGCCACCGCGGAGCACAGCCGGCCGTCGAGGATTCCGGGGAGGAGGACCGGATTGCCTCCCCCCCTGTCGAGGATTCCGGGGGGAGGGACGGAACGCCCCCCCCATGAACAGAATCTGCAAAAAGGTAAGTGACTTTCATACATCCCTACTTCCCGCAGGCAGCTGATTGGCCATGGTGGGAACGGAATGCTGGATGAGACAGACTTTTGGTCTGGTTCAGCAGGGCTCTTCTTATGTTCTTATGAGTCTTTTATGGTACCATAAAGACTCACAGATTTATTATAGCATAAGCCTTTGCAGACCACATTCCATTTCATCACATGCATGACATGTTATCATCAATTTATTTCTATATGATGATCAAAATTGTAAATAGTGATATCTCTGCTGCTAAAATGTACATATTGTTGGTCTAATAATTCTGTACAGTTGTTCTGATGCAATATAGAAAAGACTCAAGAGTGAACTATACATTAGGTTAAAGTAGGGACGTACAGCAGATATGTGTTTAAAAAACAATGCAAATGACTTAAGCTAAATGACAATTCAAGCACAGAATATAAACTGAAATGTCCAGGTAGGGATGGGTGAATCTGTCAGTTCCAGATTCTCTAATTTTCCAGTCTTCAATTTGTTTCATACACATCTTTTTGCAATTGTAAAAAACTCAGCATGAAAATTTGTATGGATTTCTGTAAACAATTCTCCTAATATAACTATTTTTGTATACACATTTGGCTAACATATATTTATTTTCTTTCTTTCTTTCTTTCTTTCTTTCTTTCTTTCTTTCTTTTGCAAACAGGTTTCCCTTATATAATGCTTTTTGTACATTTCTTTCAGTAATATATAAATTTTGGGGTGCAATTTTCCCTAATGTAAACATTTTTGTTCAGAGAACTGCACTGCAAAATCCAGATAAGTGTGAATATAGAAGGACAACTGAGTTCTGGTTCACATATTGATTTGGGAAATGTAAAATTCTTAAGTTCACATCCATGTGCAAACTGAATGAAATTCTCTCCCATCTCTAGACCAGACTACAAAGTATTTAAAAGGCCCCTGCATGGGGGAGAGCCCCCCCCCTCACCAATCAGACTGGATTTAAAAAGGAAAAATGGCAGGGTGGGGGTGGGGATCTCGCGGAAACTATGACTTTAAGAAATGTAGTTGAACTGTCAGAAGTACTAAGTGCTTAGAGCCAGGGAGGGCAATTTGTGACCCTCCAGATGTCTTGGCCTACAACTCCCATCAGCCCTATCCAGTATAGCCAATGGTGAGGGCTGAAGGGAGTTGTAGGCCAAAATATATGTAAGGCCACAAATGGCCCATCCCTGGCTTAGAAACACCTTTATAAAGCTGCACTGTGGTTCACATAACCACTTGTCTATTTAAAACAAGCATTCAAATACCCCTGTTAGCTTTCTAAGCTTTTTTTTCTAAGCTTTTTTTTCTAAGCTTTTTTTTTAGTTAGCTTTCTCTGAATGAAAATGTTTGTTGGTGAATCAAAGCGCAAGGAAGTGCATACGTTCCTGTCCATACAATGGGTTATGCTTCTTGCAGTGATGGAAGCACACTTATTTCCCATTTTACTCCTGATAACTGATGATTCTGTTGTCATCCTCAATTTAAATCAAACCCAAGTTTGTATAACTGCTCCTGCTCACATTCATCACTTCTTACGCTTGCCACTGGAATGGCATGGAGAATATTGATTCATATGCATGCTAAACTGCTGTGTATTAGTAGCTTACTTACTACATGAAAAGTGTCACCACAAACAGCAAGACAAAGCAACCAGGGTATATATGAGGATTTCATTTATGTTTGCAAATCACATGATCATCTCCTGTTCACAACCCTGAACTTAAATGCGAGCAGGAGAGGAGGTTCTCTGAAAACATTTGCAAATTCCCAAATTTGCGTTCACGTTTGGCAAAATGCATCTTTTAAATATATGCATTTCTAAAAGGGCATATTTTTGCAAAAAAAAATATACATTTCCATGCTTTATTCTACAAGGGCAAGTGCACATTTTTGATAAGTATTTTTTTATGCACTTTCCCTCTGTTCGAAATGTATACTTTCCTCAGGTGAATGAAATGAAAAAAGAGTGGAACTGAACACGGAACTGAGGTGAGCCTCAGTGATGTCTGACATTCCTTGCTCTGATTCATTCAAATTTCCTTAATCCCTTTTCAAAACCAACCTGTTCTGCAAAGCCTTTGGGACAACCTTCTAATTAGGGATGGCGGAGAATTTCTCCCCGAAACTTCGGGGGGCTGAGCGCCAACGTGTTCGGCCCCCCGAACAAGTTTCGGGGAGAAATCCTCTGCACCCCCCCTGCCCCCCACACACCCCCCGGGACGGGACTTACCTTCACCGAATGTCCCTCCCGGTGGCTGGTCCGGCCGGCGGTTGGGCAGGTGTTCGAGCGGGGCGGGAGCGGCAGCCGGTCTTTCGACCGGCTGCCGCCGCCATTGCAGTAAAATAAAAAAAAAAGTCCCCTGATAGGCTACGTGACGATTCACGTAGCCTATCACAGCTAGATTTGCAAAGTCAGCCGTGAAAGGCTACATGAATCGTCACGTAGCCTATCACGGGTGACTTTAAAAAAAAAAAAAAAAAGTGTGTACGGATAATGGCGGCCCCCATAGGGAGCCGCCATTCCCGTTCCTTATTTGGTCGCTGTAGTCTACGTAAATGTTTACGTAGACTACTGCGAAAATAAGGGCAACGCTATTTGCGTTGCCCTTATTTTCGCCGGAGTCTACGTAAACATTTACGTAGACTACAGCGACTAAATAAAGAACGCGAATGGCGGCTCCCTATGGGGGCCGCCATTCGCGTACGCGCTTTTTTTTTTTTTTTAAGCCACCCGTGATAGGCTACGTGACAATTCACGTAGCCTATCACAGCTGACTTTGCAGATCTAGCCGTGATAGGCTACATGAATCGTCACGTAGCCTATCAGGGGGCGTTTTTTTTTGTTTTTTTTTACTTTCGCGTTGGCGGCCGGGCGAGGCGAGGTGCCTCCTCCCCGGCCTGAATTTCGGCCAGGCGAGGCGGGAAGCCTCCCCCCCGGCCTGAATTTCGGCCGGGCGAAGCGGGAAGCCTCCCCCCCGGCCTGAACTTCACGGGGGGAGCAGCGAAGCGCCTCCCCCTCACCGCGAACGGCCTTCGATGACAGGTAAGTGACTTTCGTCCACCCCTACTCTAATTCTCAGGTTGTACTGCCGGGGTGGCCAACTGGTCAGACGTTTTGGCCTACAACTCCCACCAGTCCTAACCAGCACAGGCAATGCTGAGGCATGATGGAAGTTGTAGGCTAAGATATCTGGAGGGCCACAAGTTGCCCACTGTTGTTGTACTGTAAACTATAATGTATTTATTTTATTAATTAAAAAAAAAATCTTGGTGGTCACCTTTCAGGGCAGAAGCCCTCCCAAGATCGCTCATAGCAGTGAAATATATAAAAACAGCTAAAATATTAAAAGTGATAAAAAACACAAACACAATAAAATAGCTATAAAATAAAGCAACAATAAAAGCTGATGATGAAACCAGCAACAACAGCAGTCATATCAAGAGAAGGCCCTGGTAAAATCATATGTTTTTAAGACCTTCTTAAAAGCCTGCAACAACAGAATATTGTTTCCCTGTTTATCCTTGCCTCTCCTTCCTTTTTAGCAGCTCCCATCATTTTCAGCCAGCATGGGCTTTGGCTGGGGATGATGGGGATTGTAGTCCAACATATCTCGAGGTCATCAGGTTGGGGAAGGCTGCTTTAAAGCACCATGCACACTGATATATTAATTAATCAGATATAGAATCAGCCCACATTAGCTACCCAAAACATGATTACCAGAGCCAATTGTGAAATGTGTACTTGATTCTTGATAGACATGGGACAGTTTATATGGGAAGGATAAATGTTATCCTCCACTCCTATAATACAATGGATCGAGGGCTCAAGAACACTATCAACATTTGTACAGGACCTATATAGGCACCACTTGAGAATCAGCAAATATATGGATATTTGGTCTGCTTTTCTTGAAGATTATGCATAATCTCCTGGTGTGTGTGTGTGTGTGTGTGTGTGTGTGTGTGTTTTAGAATGATGTATTGAATGGAACATTGATATGTCTATGCATGTAATTTCTTGTCTTTTTTCTTGTCTGTTTTCTTTTTCTTCTTCATGATTTGTTTTGTTAAAAACACACACACACACAGATTAATAAAAAAAAACATGGGACAGCTATGCAATCTGTCTCCTTTGGGTTGTCAGTTTTGGAAAGAATATAGTAGGGCAGACTCAAGTAGTCACTCCTTGTTTCATACATCATTAAATCAGTATAGAGCAGTTATGTGTTATCAAGCGTTAATCAACACAGGCACATTTTGTTACAACCACTTAAAAACATCACAAAGCCAACTCAGGTTAGCTATTCCCTAGCTAAGCTCCTCTCTCCTCTGCACTGCTTTTGAAATGCCTGAATTGTACTTGGATAAACATGGTGTGACTTCTAAATGGGCACCAATTATGTTAGTTTCTCAGAGCAAAAGAATGAGAATTTAAGAGTTCGGTCTCTAAATTACAGGCTTATTGTTTCTAATGAACAGGGATCTAAAACTGCTCCTGCCCAACTTCACTCTGATTCTTTTGCTATCCATTTTCCATTTACATTTGTTGTAATGTTCTGTGGGCTGGGTCAATTTCATGCCAAGTTTGGAATGTCACATGGCTAATGGCCATGGTGTTTGCCAACCAAAAAAAGTGGCAGTAAATCCCACAATCTGTACATAAAAAGCTATTTCACAGAAGTGTAAACATAGGAATTGGTGGTGGTGGTGGTGTGTTTCCAGCCAAAAGGAATTAGCTTAAAAATGGAGGGAAAGTAAGGAGGGCAAGTTTTAATTTTGCTATGCCATATGATTCAGACACATGGTATTTAAACATTTCATGAAGTGAAATGGCAGTGGCATATCTATGACAGATTTCCATCCCATTATATTTTCTCCAGTCTTTTTTCTTATATTGTTTAATCAATGGTTATTCCTCCAATTAAAAAAAAAATGTTCCAGAATGTCACTGCCAGGCTTTTATTCAGAAATGGCAGGAGTCAATTCTCCCTCCCCTACAGTTGTCCAGAAGTAGGAAAAATATATGCTTATACCACATTAGATAGAATCATCATAATTGGGGAGGGGGCGGAAAATGTCCTGCAAGTCAGATTGTCTGTTGACTATGGATTCTTTTTAAAAACTTACCTCAACAATAGAACAACTTGCTTGTTTTTTTCAGGCCAACTGAGCTTCACCCTGTGTATTTCTTGCCCAATGGCCATGATTGGCATCATCACCCTTTCCCACTGTTTATGCTATGCAATTTCTACTACTGATTTGGCTTCACAACTGGGGCCCACAACAAAATGTTGCAGTATATCTTTACTTCTTAGCAAGAGTGCTTCTTCAGGGTTGCAAGTCGCAAGGCAGCCATACTGTCTTCAAGGATACCAAGCTGTAAGCTGCTTAAGCAGGGCATTCTGCTCACCCTCCTTATTTTTCTGTTCCAACTGACAACTAATTTTCCATGCCTTCTGAGCATCGTCAGTCCTTATTGGGCTGATCTTTGGGTGGGAGGAGGTTACTCCCTTAAGGTTTTTTTTTTTAATGATTTGTTTGTACTTTGTTAAACCTCAGGGTTCCCTGGAAACATGCCAATACCTCTTCCTTGTTCTCTAATGGCCTCATATTGATTCCAGTCTTGAATTCATTATTAGAGGGATTTCTTTGTAGTGTAGTGGGTAGTGTAGTGGCTGAGAGTGTCAGTGTTGACCTTCGAAGCCCCTGACTTCCATCTGTGCCATGAACACATTTCAGGGGCATTCCGAAATGTGCCCCATTTTAAAAGGCTTTTCAGCAACTCCCTTCCCATGTCACATTTTGCCCCATTTTATCCAATATCCCATGATTCTTGTATAACAATGTTGCTATGCCCTTCCCTCCCCCATGACAAAATCATATTTTATGCCTCCCTCCCATAGTTTCCTACAAGTGTCTCCATCCCACTTTAAAGTATCAGTAAGTGTTTAGTCCCATTACAATTATCTTCATGCCAACATCAATCTGGTTATCAGTATGTTCACATGAAATGAAAGGTTAGCAAATGCAATTTATTTGTTCCTGTTCAACTTTTGGTTCTCTTTTTTTTCCTTTGTTTTACCCATCTCTGGTAAATGCATGCTGAAAACAAACTAACAAACTAAAAGGTTTTAAGTGCTGGTAAAGGAAGGCAAACAACACATTCCATATCAGTTCTGACAGTGCGTATAAAACATTAAATGCGCTGTAAGTATTTTAAGTATGTGTTTGCTCAAACAGCCAAAGGACAATTGAAAGGCTGGTCTGTTGATGTTAAATAAATTGTAGGTTTCAGTGTGTCACTTTTAGAAATTGCCAAGGCAATTATCTCTGAGAAACTTCCCAGGTACGTTGGTCTTCCTTTAGAAATGGCAGCCTCTTGACTGGTGGTGGTAGTGGTGGAGAGCCCAAAATGTCTGACAGGGGCTTTTCAGGGTTTGGGGCAGGAGTTTTTTAAGTCCTACCTGG
The DNA here is from genome assembly GCF_057233095.1 of Heloderma suspectum. Lineage (NCBI taxonomy): Eukaryota > Metazoa > Chordata > Lepidosauria > Squamata > Helodermatidae > Heloderma > Heloderma suspectum. Next base: position 90,243,487 of record NC_139458.1, read on the forward strand.
AGATCAGGATGGATGGACTCACCTCTGCCCATCCCCACCGGGCGCTCACCAGACAACCATTGCCGCCCACCCCTGCTCGCCGTGCTGCGTGAGCAATGACAGCCCAGCAGTCACTTGGCGAGCATCTGGGTAAGCAAGATGAAGCAAGATGAGCAAGATGAACAGCAAGTGGGGTCTGGGAATCCAAGTGGTGGTGGGGGGGAGTCCACCAGACTTTGCCCCCTTCTCAGACTCCTGCAACCTCCCTACCTGGAGATGCTGGGGATTGAACTTGGAACCTAATCCATGCAAAATAGGTGCTCCACCACTGAACTATGCCCCCTCCACCATCCTTTGTTATGCCATGGATTTAATCTCACCCATACACACATTGTTTCTGTTGATAAACTTCTTACACCATCCCTGTAAGGTAAGCCAGAATTGTGTAGATACTGCAGGGGAGGCAATGCTGGGAGAATAGTGGCTTGCCTAAGACTACCTAATGAATTCTTGGCTCAGAGGGATTTCCTGACTCATAGCTCAATGGCCCATTTCACATGACCTGCCCATGGTCCTGAAACCTGTGTAGTTTCAGATACAACACCCAGCACACAGGCATGATAAGGAACTGGATAATTGCAAAGACTAATGCCATCTGAATATAAACCACATCCTGCTCAAACTGTATATGCCAATGACATTAAAATGGAATGGCAAAATGGATTGTCCATTTCAGTCTAACCAACAGAAGCATATCTGCAAGTACGCTATTATGGTATCATAGGATCTGCAGCTACATTTCATCAAACCACCACCAACCTTTACTCACCAAAAGTAGGGATGGTGGAGAAATCTGCCACGGGCTCCAATGAGGCTGGATTCTTTAGAATCTGCCCCCCTGGAGTCTGTGGTGGAACAAACTACCCCCCCCGCTACCCCCCGAAATCCCCCTGGGATGGACCCTACCGGGCAGCAGCTGGACCGGGTCGTTGTCTTCATTCCGCAGCCACCCGCTGCCGGGCTGTGGAACAAAATGGCATCCAGTGTAGTGGACGCCATTTGCTACCCTGCCCTTGGCCATGATTGGCTATGTAAATATTTATGTAGCCTATCATGGCAAAGAGCAGGGACGCAAATGGCGTAGCAGATGCCATTTGTGTCCCTGCCCTTGGCTGTGATTGGCTACATAAATATTTACATAGCCAATCACAAAAAGAGCAGGGACGCAAATTGGCCGTGATTGGCTACGTAAATATTTACGTAGCCTATCATGGCAAAGAGCAGGGACGCAAATGGCATAGCAGATGCCATTTGTGTCCCTGCCCTTGGCTGTGATTGGCTATGTAAAATTTTCGTAGCCAATCACAAAAAGAGCAGGGATGCAAATGGCATCCGCTATGCCATTTGCATCCCTCCTCTTTGCCGTGATAGGCTACATAAATATAATAATATACGTATAGGGATGGCGGAGAATTTCTCCCCGAAACTTCGGGGGGCCGAGCGCCAACGTGTTCGGACCCCAAAACAAGTTTTGGGGAGAAATCCTCTGCACCCCCCTGCCCCCCGCACCCCCCCCAGGACGGGACTTACCTTTGGCGAATGTCCCTCAAGGCAGCGGGTCCGGCCGGCGGTTCAGCGGGTGTTCGTGCAGGGCGGGAGCGGCAGCCGGTCTTTCAACCGGCTGCCGCCGCCGCCATTCCAAGAAAAGAAAAGAAAAACGCCCCCGTGATAGGCTACGTGATGATTGACGTAGCCTATCACGGCTAGATTTGCAAAGTCAGCCGTGATAGGCTACGTAAATCGTCACGTAGCCTATCACGGGTGACTTAAAAAAAAAAAAAAAAGCCCGTACGGATAATGGCGGCCCCCATAGGGAGCCGCCATTCCCGTTCCTTATTTGGTCGCTGTAGTCTACGTAAAGATTTACGTAGACTACAGCGACCAAATAAGGAATGCGAATGGCGGCTCCCTATGGGGGCCGCCATTAGCGTACGCGCTTTTTTTTTTTTTAAAGTCACCCATGACAGGCTACGTGACGATTAACATAGCCTATCACGGCTGACTTTGCAGATCTAGCCGTGATAGGCTACGTTAATCGTCATGTAGCCTATCACGGGGGCGTTGTTTTTTAAAAAAAACTTTCGATTTCGCGGCCAGGCGAGGCAGGAAGCCTCCTCCCGGCCTGAATTTCGGCCGGGGTGAGGCGGGAAGCCTCCCCCTGGCCTGAATTTCGGCCAGGGCGAGGCAGGAAGCCTCCCCCCGGCCTGAATTTTGGCCGGGGCGAGGCGGGAAGCCTCCCCCCCGGCCTGAACTTCACGGGGGGAGCAGCGAAGCGCCTCCCCCCCACCGCAAACAAGCTTCGACGACAGGTAAGTGACTTTTGTCCACCCCTATATACGTAGCCAATCACGGCAAAGGGCAGGGACATAAATGGCATCCCCTACGCTGGACACCATTTGCAGCCGCAGCCCAGCAGTGGACAGAAGTCTGGCTGCGGGTGGCCCCATCCGGTGGCTCCACGGACTTGCCGCAGAGTGGAGCCGGCCGGGCAGGATTCCGGGGGAAGGGATGGATTGCCTCCCCCCCCCCCATGGATGCCTGGACCGGAAAAGGGTGAGTATTCCGTACACCCCTAACCAAAAGCCTTTGAAGGTGATATTTTTAAAACTTTACAAAACTAGGAGTGCTAACCTATATGCACTGCTGGAGATATAGGGACCCTTAAGGAACTCCAGGACACATGTGCCACAATCCAATATAAAATGTGGTTAAGCAATGGGTTTAAGCATCCAACTCTGTATTGCATTGGAGCCATGCCCTTGAGCATTGGATAGGTGAGAAACGTGTTGGGCTCACATTTTAATGCATGATTATCCTAACAAAAACAAACAGAAAATGCATTTGACAACATGCCATGTGCACATTTGAAACATATGCCAAGAAAAATGCATACATGTCTAAATTGTGCACAAGCACATTATAGTCAATTAGTGACTGAATGTGCACACACATGTATATGTATATATCTGAAAAATGCACACACAAATGTGCACAAAAATACGTACAAATTTTTGTCCCAGGAAAAAAAAAAGAGCTCTCGTAAAATGAGCTTGGTGGTGAAGAAATGAGAATGTCAACAAGCTTGAGCTTCTTTTGCCCATCCCTACCTGAAGCTGTCCTGTGGGAGGTTTGTTCTGGCAAGAGATGGTGAGAATAATTAGTGAGACAGCTACAAGGAATTCTTCACCTGACAATAGGTCCACAACTACTGCCTTTTCAACCACACTCTAGCAGAATGAGCTGTAGATTAGTAGATACAATGATGGCTTTAGGGAGTTATCATAGCTACCAGTGCAATCCTATACATGCCTACTCAAAAGTAAGTCCCCCCGAGTTCAAAGAGATTTACTCCCAGGTAAGTGGGTATAGGATTGCAGCCTAAATAAGTAATGTCCAGAGCATGGAAAGCCACAACCTCACTTCTGGTGAGGATTAGTGGTATGACAACATGCTGGAATTTGGCAATGTTGTTTCACAGATAGGGGACACAAGACAAATATGGTAATATTTGGCTAATATTGCTAGAAGCCTTTGATTAAATTCTGACATTAATATCTTGTTAAACCTAGAGAAGTCTCAAGCACATGCTGTCAGATTGTCAGATTGTACAATAGACAACATTGGAATCCCTTCTAACCCCACAGGTCCATCTCCATACACTCTTAAACAAAGAAGGCAAGGAATGGAACTTATCCAAGCTCTCCTGTGCTTACTCAAACATCTTACTCAGATCGTTGAGTGGGTTATACCATTAATTTTAAAACGTGTTATCACTCTACAAGCCGCCTCTAACTTGCATTTAAGGAAGCATGATTAAGTTCTTTCATTAAACATACAGTGTGCGTCAAATGAATTTTATAGCAAAAATGAAAGTACTTTCTTTTGAAATCAAATGCCTTTCATTATTAAGCTGACCTTTAAATGTACCATTTTGTTAGGCAAACATCATTATATGAAATTAGTCACAGCTTTCTTGTTTTCTGCAAGCAGATCTTTGATTATTGGCCTTTCTATAATGCCACCATTCACTTTAATAATTCATGCATCTCTGTGTATCAGCTTTTGAAATAAAAATGGTGCATTCTGCTATAAGTCATCCCCATTGCTTCATTTCATTTTATGCATGGCAGTCAAACACTAACATAATTGGTGCAATCTGTTACTTACATAAACATTTCAGATGCAGGTGGCAATCAGTTCTCTACTATTAAAAATGAGAGAGAAAAAGAGATCATTCAGAAAGTAGACATGTGACAATTAGGATGGGATCCCACTGTTTTCCACTAAACTTAAGAGCTTCTGTATGCTGGGCTTTTTATCCCATAACTTTACCGGGGCTTCTGCTTCTGGATTCTTTGTGGGATAAGGATAGCTCCTTCATACTCACTTTCTCTCTCTTTTCTTCTGGGGGCTATAATTTCTATATGTTTCATTATACAGCCACTAGATGGCACTGCTGTTGTAGCACAACTCCCTCTTTATGCAGGCAAATTCAATTCATTTTTTTATTACCTCCATTTCAAATAAAGCCGTGGAAATGGTCAGACAGCACAGGACTGCTGCTGGAGGTTGACGATGTCATGTAAAGGACCCACAAATGTCCATGAGTAACCAATCTCAATAGCAGGATAAAAGCCCCATGTGGAGAAACCCTATATCTCCCATAGCACAACCCAATGCATGTCTAGTCATAAGTAATGAATAAATTCAATGGGGCTTACTCCCAGGTAAGTCAGTATAGAATTGCAGACTTAGGCTGCTATCCTATTCATCATAGATAGGGTCAGGCTGTATGGATAAAAGAACTCTGTGATCCCCCCCCCACACACACACACACATACTGTCAAGCGGTACATCATTCAATTTTGTCTTGTTTGTTTCTCTTCATATGTGAGACTTTGTTCAGTTTTATTCCCAGGAAGAATGATACTGTTTTACATGATTGTATTCCAAAGGACATCTCTAGTAAAAATAATATTACAGAATCAAACTTCTACAGAAGCTAAGTGGCTGTCTATGACAATAAAATCCAGCTGCCTGTAATGCCTCAAATGTGTATAATTAAATTATCCTCAATAATCAAGCATTGCTTCTTTTTAGGGAAGGAGATTCTAAATCTTCTCCATGCAAGTTTTTCCTTTTTTCCCTTCTTCTTTTTTTAGTTAGGACATCTTTTTTTTTCCCACTCTACTATTCCTTATTTTGTAAATACAGATCCTGGCACTTCTTGTTCAAAGCATATATTTTCTCTAGCAGCAAGTCAATCCACACATTCAGCAAACGCATGTGGTTAAATCGTCCTGGGACTGTACATACCCCTTAGGTATGCAGATGGAGAGTCACACATGTTTGAATGTTCCCTCACATAAAATCTCTCTGTATATTGAACATTGGCTCACCAGGAAAAAAATGCTATGCTAGAACCCTTCATGCTGACATGGTCATTTTTTACATGAAGAGCATTTGCATGATCTCCCCATGTGCATCTGGAAATGGTAGTATCCAGAGGGGTTCCATGTTTTGTTTATGGGTTTGTTTGTTTTTACAATTCTTAGTGGGTGGACCAGCCCCTGGAATCAGAACATTAATAGGCTGGCTAGATCACTCATCCACAGTCTATCAGAATCCAGTCTGGGTTGATCTTGAAGAATATGAGCTTAGGTTATAATCCTATGCACGTTTATGTATCACTGTGGCACTTAGCGTGGCTCACCTCTTACCCTTCTCTTCTTTCTTTTCTTCTTCTTTTGGATGGGCTAAGCCAAAACAGATTTTTTTCTCTCTTTCTGACAGTTCACAGCTAAATATCAGTATTGGTGAATACTTAGAAAAACTTTTAGGCCATTGTTAATAGGAGAATTTAGCTAAACAAGCTTACTAGAGAGTAAGCCCCACTGAACACGGTGGGACTAACTTCTGGGTAAACATGCATTTGATTAAACTGCACATTATTAACAACTTGAGAGAATTATTAAAGGCTGGTCAGTAGAAATTTTTATTATCATTACAGCTGTTATGGTAATGTTTGATGGCTATGGTTATGGCCCATCAGAAAATCAAGTATTCTGCCCTTTTAAATGATGATTATATGGGCGCACTGTTCTGACCATTATAAAATTGAAACAGTTTGACCAATCTTTCTAAAATCTTCTAGTGTCAGAAAGAAGTGTTGATTGTACTTACTCAGAAAAGTTCTGGATGATTGGTGAAATTTTGAGATAGGATGAGCAGTTTAAAGACAAAACAACCCCCTCACACACACCATCCCTCTGTCAAAAAATACCCTCCCTCTGCCTTTTCGCAGGCATTTGGCAACACATGGTGAGTTTTAATCAGTCCTGGATGAGTCTTTAGTTATGACTGACTGTTCAAAGTTGTTCTTAGTTATATGTTGTCAACTCTATATTGTCTGTGTGCTTTTATGTAAATGGCTTTTAAACTTTTTATATTGTATTTTAATGTTTTAACTTCGGTAAACTGCTCAGAGAACTTTGGCTATAGGGCAGTATAGAAATGTTAATAATAATAATAATAATAATAATAATAATAATAATAATCTTAAAAAAACACATTGGTGACCATGCTGTAGTCACACTTCCTGAAGAGACCAGGAAATTTTAACCACAGACAATAATGGATTTGTATTCATCTTGTACTGGAGTTGGCAGTAGGCTGTTTTTTAAAGTTCCATTTCATTTAGCCTTTAATTTTTAATTTAGATGTAATGATAGTCAGTAGGACTAACTGTATGCAGGGGCATGCTCTCTCTCTCTCTCTCTTTCCCTCCCCCATCACAGCTGATTTAGAATGTTGAGGCGGGGGGGACTGATGTTTACCTCATATTATCAGTGGCTGAGAAGGAGAAAGTGATGCCATTTGGTGGCCTGTGAGGGGGGCGGCTGAATCTGCTGAGGAAGGTGGGGTAGTGGGGATCGGGGGAGGCATTCTGCTGGGATACTGGTGCATGAGGATTACTCTTCTCGCACTCTAATTTCCCAGCAGATTTAGTTCCCCCACCAGCCTGCCAAACAGCCCGCCAAACAGAACAGCTGAATGGAGTAAGGTACAGTGGTTAGATTATAGCTGCCACAATGGTTAAGGTGGTCAGGAACTGAGTGTTCTATCCTCATAACACGTGATGGGGTGGGTCATTCTAACTTTCATAGAATCAAAATGAGTTGACAAATCTTCCTGAAATGTATTGGTGCCAGAAAGAAATGTTGGCTTACATACTCTGGAAATTTCAGGAAGATTGGTGGAAGACTGAGGGTGAAAGAACAATTTAAGACAAAAGGGGGGGACCCCTCATTTCTGTCATAAGTGACTCATAGGATCCCAGCTTGGGATGGACGGGTGGTCCTCCATCCAGGTTCTCTGGATTCCCTCCCAGCCCCTACCCCAGTTTACGTGCACCCAGACCTGTGTTCAAGCTCCCTGCCACTCGCTGAGCCACCTGCACTCACCCAGGCAGCCTCATTGAGCTCCACGATTGCCACTTTTTGAAAAATAAAATGGCATCACGAAAATGTGCATATTTTCATATATGCAAAATGGGGCCATGAATCACCCATTTGTGCAAGATTACAGGTGTTTGCTTGCCTGTAATCTTGCATATATGGTCCATTCCTGGTCCCATTTTGCATATACACGAATGTGCACATTTACAAATATCTGCATATTTGCATATGTGTGAATATGCACATTTTTGCAAATGTGCATATTCGCGTATATGCAAAATGGGGCCATGACCAGCCCATGTAGGCAAGATTATAGGGATTTGCTTCTATGTAATCTTGCATGTATGGACGATTCATGGCCCCATTTTGCATACATGCAAATATGTGCTTTTTCGTGATAGCCATTTAAAAAAAAAATAGCGATCTCAGAGCTCAATGCTGTCACTTGGGTGAGTGTGGGAGGTTTGGTGAGTGTGGGCAGGGTGGAAGTGAGGGCAGGGGTTCAGTGAGCGTGGGGAGGCAGGCAGGGGGGGTTCCACCAGATTCCTGGATGGAACTGGCTGTCTGTGCCATCCCTATTCTCAGCCTTACCTTCCTCACAGGGTTGTTGTGAGGATAAAACATTGTGAGGATAAATGTGGCACATGCCATAGAACCAAGGAGATTAACCAGGGTTTCTTAATTTCAGTACAGTGATCAGTCAAGCAATCTCCAAACACACACATAAAAGGTGAAATGGTTCCTTCTCTTGAAGCACTCTTTAAAATCTTCTATATCTTTCTGACACTGGCTACTGAAAAGTTCAAATGGATATCATCAGGTTGCAATTCAGAAAGAGCATAACTTCTGGGGCTAATTCATTAATTTAAAAAATGGGCTTGAATTCGTAACCCTGGCTTTGATTTTTTATTAGATGTTGACATGGTGTAACATCCTGGCTCCTACTGGCTTGGTTGTCAACTGTATAATATCAATTCATCCATTATACAAAACCATGAAATTCAATAAATAAATAACCTATGGTTTACAAAAGAAGAAAAGAGAAAACATTAAGGCTATACAGCTTTCAACCAAGCACCAAAACACAGGGAAATTGCCAGGGCACAACAGACAGCACATGTTTCACTAGAAGAGCTGTACCTGTAATGGTGATGTTGGCACATTGGCTTTGTAATACTGCTGCCTCCATTTGGAGGTCCACTGGCACTACGGTTTGTCCTGGTGTTTTTGAAAAACAATTCAGAACATCCATTGATCTTATCAAACTTCTGACAGACAGCAGTAGCAGTTGCCAAGAAGCTTGTCCAGCTTGGCTCTGAACTTCGTTTCAGGTGATTGCCGGAGTAAAGCTGATTAACACAATACTTTCTGGTGAAATCGTACACATAATTGAACAACTCAAAGAAGTCTCCAACCAGACACATTTTGAAACAAGCATGTACAGTTACAGAGTACAGTTGGTGACTGAAACAGTGAATGTAGGGGACAGTTTTCCCTATTTTTTTCTTGCATGTGTTTTTGTACCTCACCAGATTTTCCTGACATCACACTGACACCATTGTACTGCACAGTTATCTGAGGACAACGAAACCTATAGGCCGACAGGACTTTGAGCAGAACATCACTTATTGAATCAACAGTAAGACTGCTAAGCTTGCACAAGACCAGATGTTCAACTTATTTACGCTCCTGAATATGCACACTTACTTTTAATTCAGTCTTTATACTGGAGAGCCAGTGTGGTGTAGTTGTTAGAGTGTTCGAATGGGACTGTGGAGAACTGGGTCCTAGTCCCTACTCGGCCATGAAGCTCACAGGGTGTCTTTGGGCCATTCACTGACACACAGCCTAATCTACCTCACATGGTTATTGTGAGGATAACATGGATAGAAGGAGAAACATGTGAGGATATAAATGTAGAATAATAATAATAATGATAATAATAATAATAAATATTCAAGTGGGATATGGTTGTGCAGTGTGCTGTAGATCTTTATGAGTGTCCATGAAACTGGGTGTGAAGTTTGAATTTGAAAAGTACATTTGTGGTCTGACTGTATGTGCCAAATCTCATTCCAACACCTCAGTGTTTAACAGAGTTATCATGTTCCAAAACAAACATACTTTCAAACAAAGGGAATGCCAGATGAGTTACCCCAGAAGCCCCACTTCACTTGACTAATTAATCAAACCAGAAGCAGCTTTTCTCTGTGTGTAAAAGCACAGGTTGGATTCCTGGCATTGTATAGAAAACTGCCTCAGAGATCATTCTTTGCTCCTGCTTAGGGCCCTGATGCTACCACTCTCAAAGCCAGACCTGCCACATTGTCTGTTGTTGACAACACTTCATGCTTGTGTGCAATGAGGCAAGGGAACATATCCCAGGTTGCCTTGTGCCAAACGATGTGGGAGAAGAGAGGGAAGCAAATGGTGGAACTACTAGTGCAGAAGATCAATAACCCCTGCCAATTACCCATTGGCAGTGGAATCAGAGAAAGGGAATCCGAAAGAAGCATAAGGGCATGAATCTAGTTTTTCACATGCGGCTGCTGCAAAGTGATCTTACTAGAAGGGCAACTGGGCTTTGCAGAACTGATAGATTAATGTGGGAATGGAAAAGTAAAGCAGAAGGATGCTTAAAATCTCCATTGTGAATAAAAATTAAAGAGAGAAGAGAAATGGGGACTATTCAACATTATTTCAAAGTAGAAGTGCCAACCTGTGATGAGGAGGAAGGACTCATTATAGTAACACATTCTTAGGCTGCACTAACAGAAGCATACTGTCCAGATCACAAGAAGTAAAAGGAACAGTTCCTCATATAGAGTACTATGCCAAGGTCTGGGCACCCTATTCTAAGAAGGATGTAGACAAACTGGAGCATGTCCAGAGGAGGGTGACCAGGATGGTGAAGGTTCTGGGAGCCTATAAAGAATGATTGAATGAGCTGGGTATGTTTAGCCTGGAGAAGAGTAGATTAAGCAGAGATATGATAGCAGTCTTACATATCTGAAAGGCTGTCTGTGACAGAGAAAGTGGAACGGAAGATTCCAGATCATATTCTAAGGTGCACAGTCAGTACAAACAGGGCACCAATCAGGCCCAGTATTGGGTTGCAGCATGGTCTGTCCTGGAGTAAATCTTGGAATATAACCAACACTCCAGTGTGTCTGCATAGATAGGTAGTGGTGCACAAGCTGTCTTTCAGAGAAACTTGCCTGCTATTAGTAATCATCCCGTTAAGAACCCCGATAAACCTGATCAGTCCTGTATCACCATTTGAAAAGCACAAATGTTAGGCAGGAGATGTCAAGTACCAAAGATGGGAGGTGGAGGGCACAACTCATCTGAGAAAAAAACAGAATTAGTTCAGGGAAGGACTTAAAAGAAAAGTTATGTATTGAAATAGTGTTCTGCTGAAAATTTATTCCACATGTTTTGGTCCACTCTCATTCAATTTGATAGAAAAGAAATTGCTGTAGAAGAAAAATTCAAAAGAGAAGAAAATCTCAGCGATATTCTCATTGGTGGTGCTTGGGATTCTTGTGCTTTCCTTACTTATGAGATGGCCAAGGAGTGTGTGTAATTGTCCTGTCTTTTCTTGTACAATCATATCTCCAGCAGTCTCCCTAGTTTCCTGTACTGCAGTGAAAGCCCAAGTGAAGACATCATGAGGTTAACTCCTCTCCACCAGGACTCCTTCAGATCAGGAAGTGTGGGCAGCCAGGAGGCTGAAGAGTGGTTGACAGATGTGTAATAGAAAGGAAAAACACACACACACAGCATTCTCAGCAACCTACAAATGATAAGGGAAGCTTGGAGACACCACACTATTCACTCTGAGAATGAGACAGAAAAAGTGATGCCTTTTTCGGGAAATAAAAACTTCTGGGACATTGGAGGACAGATTTTGCACTAGCTTCACCTCTTCCCTGGAGCTGGACAAAATACTGACACCCTCAACATGCACTACAGGGCTTGCAGGAAAGGAGCAGTATTATAAACATCTGCATTAGAGAGAAGATGTACCCACAATCACTCCTCAGAAAGTTAACATTTGGAAGTCCCTAGGGAAGGTGTTGCTGGTTTGAAACTCAACATTAAAAAAACGAAGATCATGGCATCTGGCCCTATCACTTCCTGGCATATAGAAGGGGAAGAAATGGAAGCAGTGACAGATTTTACTTTCTTGGGCTCCAAGATCACCGCAGACGGTGACTGTAGCCATGAAATTAAAAGACGCTTGCTCCTTGGGAGGAAAGCTATGGCCAACCTAGACAGCATAGTAAGAAGCAGAGACATCACCTTGCCGACAAAGGTCCGTCTAATCAATGCTATGGTTTTCCCAGTAGTAATGTATGGCTGTGAGAGCTGGACTATAAGGAAGGCTGAGCGCCGAAGAATTGATGCTTTCGAACTGTGGTGCTGGAGAAGACTCTTACGAGTCCCCTGGACTGCAAGGAGGTCAAATCAGTCCATCCTAAAGGAAATCAACCCTGAGTGCTCATTGGAAGGACAGATACTGAAGCTGAAGCTCCAATATTTTGGCCACCTAATGCGAAGAGAAAACTCCCTGGAAAAGACCCTGATGCTGGGAAAGACTGAAGGCAAAAGGAGAAGGGGACGGCAGAGGATGAGATGGCTAGATAGCATCACGGATGCAATGAATATGAACTTGAGCACGCTCCGGGAGAGAGCGCAGGACAGGAAGGCCTGGCGTGCTATGGTCCATGGGGTCACGAAGAGTCGGACACGACTGAACGACTGAACAACAACAACAGGGAAGGTGTTGCACCCTGAAGAATGTCAACTAGAGCTGAGCCAAAATTCTCAGAGAAGGGATGTGTGAGAAATTTGTTTTAGTTCATTTTTATCAGGATTTACCCAGTTTACACTTTCCAGACTGAACATGGACTCAGATGCAATCTGTAGTCGAAGTCCATAGATTTCTATTCACATATGCAAAAACATGCATCTGACAGCATGCATACATTTGAAAAATGTGCATGAAAAAATGTATACTTTTGGAATATGCACACAAAAATGCTTTAATCAATGGGAGAAGAATATGTCTATTTCAAAGATGCATGAAACTGATGGCACACATTTGGGAAAATAAACATGAAAATACACATGGATTTTCAACTGAAAAAAAAAGCTTGCAATCTGATACAGACTCAAATCAGAATGAGCTTCAGGGTGGAATTCGGAAAACTTTGGTGAGCTCAGGTTTTGCTGATTCACACGTCCCTCCTTAGAAGACTTTTTTTTCTGAGAAATGTTCTGAGATTTTCTTTTTTTACCTTCCTAAAAATAGAGGCCACTGCAGAATATTCTCCATTTTTTTTTCTCCAGCATTTGTGTGTAGTGGTGGTGGGGGGCTGCTCTCAGCACCACGTGGTGCCCTGAGATGACTCTAGGTGTGGGGTATTGTGGTGGATGCAAAACAGAGAACAGGCTGCCAACACTGTTGCTGCTGTTGCCATTTGGAGTGGCAGCATCACACAAAACAAAAGCCATTGGGAAAAAATGAAAGATGCTGGACTACAACCCCTGCCAGTAGTGAGCCCCACCTCTGAGAAAGTGTTAGAGATTTTCTCTCCCCCCTGGAGAAATTTGGTGAAATGGTCCCGCCTATTTCTCTGCTGACAATTAGGGTAGATAATTTTGAGATGACATTTGTGCACAGCTATGAAATAAACACAGTTAAAAGTAGAATGGGAACTTTTTAATGGAAAGTACTATCCCATCTGGTGCTTGGCCTGTAACACAGCAGTTCTCCCTTAGGGGAAATGTCATGATACATTTTACTGGCTGCAAGTGGTCAAGAAGACCTCTTTTTAAAATGTGTCATCCAAAAATCAGCCACTCTGACAGCTTTTTATCCTCATGCCAACATTTGGCTTAGTGCAAGTGAAAGGAAAATGTGTCAACTGCAGAATAATGGCAACTTACATCGGAGTCATTTGTGATATATTTCCGCAGTCTGGCCCTTTATGCATGTGGGGTTTGGAGGGAATTCTGTGGAAATGTCTGTGGTGGTGATATTCTCTCAATCAATGGATAGAATTGAACTCCAAACAATTGTGTTCTTTTAAAGAAAAGTATTATTACAAGATTATTTCATTTGCCAGTCTTGTCATTAAAAAGAAAGGAACAAAACAGAACAAAAGAACATTTCTACTGTTGAACAAAAGAAGCAAATGAATGTGACATGCTTGCCCAATAGACAATCGAAAGTCATCTGGCATCTAAATCTGTTGGACTTTGCCAGCTTCATGTTCTCGGCACATTATTACTGCCAACATTAAGAGGGAATTGGCATATGGGTGACAAATTTAGGACTGCTAAGGTCTGAAATTGAGTTCTAGGATATTTTCTAATTGGGCCATCCAGAACTGAACTCACACATAGTGACTGGTTCCCTTCTCCCTCTAACATTGCCAGCCACCACATTGTATAGTTAGGATCCCTCCAGGCTTCTCACCAGATGTCTGGCCTGCTGTGTAATGGTACATTACATCTACGAAAACCATTGACACATTTTGGCTCACAAGAAGCCCTAGTTCAGCTCAGTTTGCAAGATTCAGCATTTGGCCCAGCAGATGGAGTAGCAAACACATTGCCTGGGGTTGTGGGGTGTACACTGGAATAGTCTCTTCTTTTCCCATTGCAGGAACTAAGCACACAAAAACAGATAAAATTGTGCTTGTTACAGCAGCTAGCTGTGCAGCGCTCTTTGAAATTAAGACAGGAAACAGCATTAGCAATGAAATCACTTCCAGATAGTTGATGGATATCTTTGCCCTGAGGTTCTGCTGTTTCTTGAGGTTGTTGGATTTTTACAAGGAAGAACAGAGTTTTCTTAATGCTGCCTCAGTTCAGTGGGGTTTTGTGCAGGTCTTACTTAATGCTTGCCTAACAGTACCAAAGAAACAAGACATCCAGGCTCAAAAGTTAATGCTCCCCCCTAAATGTTCTTTTGTAATAGATGGGCTTTTAAAATACCCGATGATACCACTTCAGTCATGGGAGAAGGCTTTTCTTCTCATAGAAAAGGCTTGCCATACTCTGTCGTAAGCGTATGTAGTAAGTTGTAGTAAGAAAAGTTCTAGTAAGAAAAGGCTTTTCTTATCATAGAAAAGGCTTGCCATACTCTGTAGTAAGCAAAATCCCCAATTATGTGGCATAAAAACATAAATTCCATATTCAGGGTAATTTAGGCAAAACTGTAAATTGGCATATATTAACTAATCGGCTTGATTTTTTTCCTTAATAAAAATATCGGCGTTTCAAACAAATGTATTTATTTATTTACCACATTTACATACCACTGCACAACTAAACTGATTTTGGAGTGGTGAACAATAAAAGATAAAAACAATAAAAAGAATAAAACCCCATATTAATGTTTCTGTTCACAATTGTTCACAAAGACCAAGATGTATGAGTGATCCCTGGCAATCTTGGCATTTGTACATCAGGTGGCACCATATCAGAGATTATTTCATGCTAGGGATGTCAGAGAATTCTGCCACGGATCTCAGTGAGGCTGAATGCCAGTGCATTCGGCCCTCCAAAATCTGTGGTGGAATGGCCTGCCCCCCCGCGGATTCCCCCCGGGACGAGACTTACCTGGGGCGGATGTTCCGGGTGGTGGCGGCTCCGGTGGTGGCTGCGGCGGCGGTGGTGGCTGGTCTTCCAACCGGCTGCCACCGCCACCATTTGCAGTCTTGTCTTTTTTTTCTTTTTTCTTTTTACAGAGACGTGATAGGCTATGTAAGTTTTTACATAGCCTAAAACGTCTGGGTAAAAAAAAAAAAAAAAAGATGTACGCAAATGGTGGTGGCTATGGCTGCCACCATTTGTGTTCCTTATTTTTCTTCGTCTTAGTCTACGTAAATATTTACGTAGACTAAGACGAAGAAAAATAAGGAACGCAAATGGCGGCGGCCGTAGCTGCCATTTGCGTACGCTTTTTTTTTTCTTACCCAGAGCCCTCAGGGGCCGGAAATCCGGCTGCGGACAGCCCTGGCCTGGGCCTGGCCGGCTGCTCTGTGGAGCTGCCATGGAGCACAGCTGGCTTTCGAGGATTCCGGGGGGGAGGACCGGATCGCCTCCCCCCTGTCAAGGAGTCCGGGGGGAGGGACAGAGCGCCTCCCCCCCCAGCAGAACCTGGCGGAGCCAGGTAAGTGGGGTTTCATACACCCCTATTTCATGCACAACAGCATATTAGAGATGATCATATCATGGTATCACAATAGCATGATATCACAATAGCATATCAGAGATTTCATACCAGACATTATTTCGGGCACAGCAGTCCCAACCGGGGGCATTGCTAGGTTCTTAAAAGATCAGGGGCACAGGCCTGTAACACAAATTTGCATATATATATATATATATATATATATATATATATATACATACATACATACACATATACACATGCATATGCATATACATATATATATATACATATACATACACACACACGCAAACATACACGTGTCTAAGTGTACGTCTAATATGTGTGTGTGTGGTGTGTGCATGCGGTGTGCTTGCATGTGTGTATAGATTACATACATACATATATAAGAAGTGTGCACTGACCCCCCACCCCACTTTAACTCAGACCCTGTTTCAGCATTTTGGAAAACATGCTTCTGCTCTGTACGATTTGTAGTTGGACCACTTCAGCTCAGCACCAAACCCAAGTCAATGTTTGAAAAAATGAATCTTTGTGATTCCTGTTGACTACTATGGGAAATTAGAGGAAAACTATAACTTTTTTCTCTTGGTCAGAACTGAATGATAATTTCAGGCATAGTAGCCCCCTAGAAGGGGATTACACCTGCCCAATGTCAGAAAAATAGGTGCAGGGTTTATATTTTGATTTTCTTTTAAAGGGAACTGCCAATAACATTTTAATTCCTATGAAGAATTGGATAAAAAGTTCAGGATTCATTGCTCTATCAGAGAAGATCATGTCTGTCAAATTTCAGAAGAATAGCCACAAGGATTTTTGTGCAAGGGTGGCCTTGACATTTTGAGGCCTCCAAAAGAGGACATATATATCTCCCTGTGTTCCTTGTGGATCATTGTTCTGTTGCAGAACTCAGAGTCAGAGAGACCACAGAGTGAAGGAAAAAGAGTTTTTCTTTGTTAACGCGCAGGCTTTATGGCTGGAATCACTTCCAAAGAGCCAAAAGCCCCGATTAACATCAGCAGATTGTTTTTAGATATTGTGACACATAGGAAATGGCTCCTCCTCTCCCTCCCATGTGGGGTTGCAGTCTTCAACATTTCTTCTCCTAGCACCATTGTTTATGATACAAGAAATGGGTTATAGTCTAGCCTTGGCTGATGGTCTGCAAATCAACCGGTTAGCTTGCAGCTTGGCCAAGAGCATAAATGCCACCTCACGAGCATTGTCATTATTAAATAAAGAGTTGCGTGACTTAAGAGGTGCTGTTCTAAAAAAAATAGAGCTGGTATAGATTACCTCTTCCTTCTTCATCATCTGGGTTGTGAGACGCACCAAAAGCTTTGCTGTTTTAATTTAACTGATAATAGTAATGCTGTAGATGAACAGATCAACAATCTGCACCATATAGTGGCTGACATAACAATGGGACAAAACAATTGGCTAGATTGGTTAACCTCTTGGCTCCCAAATCTTAGCTGGCTTAAAGCATTGTTCATCTTAATTCTACCAGTGTTGTTCATAGAGATACTGTTATGCCTTTGCATTCCTTGTTTTATGCGCTGTTTAACCAATCTGTTTTATGTCTCGGCTAGTAAAACTGCCGCCCTCTACGCTCTAATAGCCCAACAAGAGGTTAAGTGATATGTATGTTATAAAAAGTTTTGTATTGTGCTTTGCAGACTATTATGAGCATTCGCTTATCAGAAATGCTATAATTGTAATGAAATTATGCATTTAAGGGGGGAATGTAGCAGCCATATTGGGGGTCAGACTAAGTAGCCTCATGCAGTCTCATGCTTCATGTTCTTGCTGAGCTCTTGCTCTCTGAAATATGTGTTTGTAAGCTGACGAGACACAGGAATTTCTTATCTTGTCAACAAAGGCTAAGGTCATAGTGATATGTATATCATGTTCTCTGCTGTTCTCTGCTGTTCTCTGCTTATCATGGCTACCCTATAACCCATTTCTTGTATTATAAACAATGGTGCTAGGAGAAGAAATGTTGAAGACTGCAACCCCACATGGGAGGGAGAGGAGGAGCCATTTCCTATGTGTCACAATATCTATAAAAACAATCTGCTGATGTAAATCGGGGCTTTTGGCTCTTTGGAAGTGATTCCAGCCATAAAGCCCACGCGTTAAAAAGGAAATACTCTTTTTCCTTCACTCCATGGTCTCTCTGACTCTGAGTTCTGCAACAGTTCTGAAAATTACAGACAGCCTACCGTTGTCCCTAAGTAAGAAACCAGCAAAGTTTCAGAAGGATAGGTGCAGCAGTTCATGTGGAAGGGGAGTTCTCCAATTTGGAGGAGGGAGTGATTTGCTTTCCTTTCCATTCACCTCTTCCCCAACAGTTTTTGGGTAAATTTGTATGAAAATACACAGGTCATTAGAGGTGTCCCCCTGGCAAGAAACCTGCAAAGTTTCTGAAGGATATAGATGCATGCAAATTTAAAATGACTAGAATGTATTTACATTTCACCAAAGTTAGCAACAGGGGAACTTGGGTGGGAACAGCACTCATGTCCTGCTTGTGGGTTTTCCCATGGGCATCTGGTTGGCCACTGTGTGAACAGAATGCTGGACTAGATGGCCCTTGGTCTGATGCAGCATGGCTCTTCTTATATTCTTAAATATAGAGTGCCTCTGAGCATGTGCAGAATGTTTTTGTTTCACCACTAGGGACTTAGATTCTCCACCTACCAATTCTACTCCCGCCCCCATACAACCATCCCTCCTCATCCTACCACCCTCCAGCAACTCTTCATTAAAAACAGATGTCTTGATTTGTGCAATTCCTCTCTATGCACAAGCTCTCATTGTATCATCCTCCCCATAACTTCATTTGTGCCAAGACTTCATCAGGATTCAGCCAATGAGTCTGTTTTCAAAACTAGGGCTAAGTTATGGAGCAACTCTGAGCATGTACTAAGTGCCTTTCCCTCACCAATGAAGCTGGAGTTCATGCAACCCCCCCCCCCGCCACAAATGACAAAACATGCATAGGACTGGGCTAAAAGGGTAGTCCATTAGATGGAATTGGGCAGGCACCGTCTGTGTTAAGCTTGCAGTACCATGCTCACAACTCAGGACTTATTTCTGAGTAAACATGCAGAACATCAAAGTGCAAACTTCCCTGCAAAAGTAACTTGTGCTGGAATCCTATGCACACTTACCTGAGGGCAAGTCTCATGAAACATAATGGGACTTCTCAGGAGGCATACATAGGATTGCATAAATTAACAATATTTATCTCCCCTCCACTTAAAAAACAAACCCCAAACTCCCATTTTTTAATCAAAGCTTTCTGTTCATAGGAACATAGGAAATTGCCTTATAATGAGTCAGACCCTGGGCCCATCTAGTGCAGAATTGTGGACACTGCCTGGCAGCAGCAGCTCTCCAAAGTGTCAGGCAGGATTCTTTCCTAGCCCTACCTGGAGATGCCAGGGATTGAACCTGGGACCTTCTGCATGCCAAGCATGTGCTCTGCCACTGAGCTACAGCCCTTCCTATTGCTGGATAATGGCAACTGACAAACAAAACAGCCCCAGAGTTGTTTCTCTGTGACCATGTGAACCCACTCTTCTCAAAGACTTGAGTGAGGAGAAGGAGAAAAAACAACCCTCTTGTCTGTTTGTATAAAGTCAAATATAGTTCAGAACTTCTCTTGCCCGTTGAAGAGAAGTTTCTTTAAGAATTCCCCAAGATATGCTCTGGGTGGAATAAAGAAGAGAAAGAAAGAAAGAAAGAAAGAAAGAAAGAAAGAAAGAAAGAAAGAAAGGCAGGACAGGGGAGGGGAGGGGAGGGAAGAAGAAAAGAAGAATGGTGATTGGAAATGTGCATGGGGTTGGGGGGGGGGTAGAGAGAATTCCCTAAACCAAGTGGCTCCTTGCAGAGAGATAGTACTTCAGAGGAGTTTGGGAGGATGTGGAGGGTTTGTAAGAATTGCATATACTTAAATGAACTTTATGAGGTGAGGTGGCTGAGGGTTTTTCTAGCTTTTTTAAAACTGTAGAACCTTTTTAAAAGCCCCAGCAGTTTCTTGATCATGATGCCACATACTCCTAACCCTTCCTTTGGGATTATTTGAGTCTTACAGCTATTTAGAAGAAATTAAAGTGGAGGGGGAGAAAGAAGTTTGTGGAGGCTGATTGGATCCTGTGCTGTACTGAAGCTACTAAATTTCTGCAGAATCCCAAGTTTCTAGTTTGGGGCAGTAAAATCAGATGCTGTGTGAAATACCAGTATTTCACATGGAGCTCTTTTTTCCCTTCCTTCTGCCTCTTCAAAATTTCATTACAAGCAAGCTCCCAACAGTGGGCATGTAAGAGCAGAAAAGTAAGGGGAGAGAGGTTTTTTGCACCTCAAAAAAACCCTGCACCAGAGATTAGGGATAGTGACCTCCTAATGGTCACCTTAAACAACTTCTGATTAGGATCCCTAATCCCCTGGGTGGCTTGACAGTTTTTACTTTTTATTTTAGACTTTGAGAAAAGGAAACATTACACCTGGCTAGTGCAAAAGCCACTGGACCTAACTGTCTGGAATTTGGTAGGTTCAGTCAGATTCATAGGGCCTGCCAGGTCCCCAAATTCCATGAATTTATGTGGAAGCACAAAAAAATTATAGCTCTTTGACAGATTTTCTTGAAAATAGCAAACTTTATCTATGACTAGCACAAAAGACACTGGACCTAACTGCCTGAAATTTGGCAGGCTCAGTCAGCTCTATGGGGGCTGACAGGTTCCCAAATTCTATGCACATTAGGGATGTATGAAACCCCACTTACCTCCATCTGCTGGGGTCCGTGGGAGGTGATTTATCCCTCCCCCCAGAATCCTGCCCAGCTGGCTCTGCTCCACAGCAAAGCTGCGGAGCCGCCGGCCACAGCCGGCCACAGCCGGACTTCCGGCCACAGCTGGGCTGTGGCCACAAATGGTGGCTGCTATGCTGGCCACCATTTGCGTCCCTGCCAAGCCGTGATAGGCTACGTAGATATCTACGTAGCCTATCTTGGAAAAAGGCAGGGACGCAAATGGTGGCCGCTACTCCATTTGTGTCCCTGTCTTTTGTCATGATAGGCTACATTGATACTTATGTAGCCTATCATGGCAAAAGACAGGGATGCAAATGACGTAGCGGCCACCATTTGCGTCCCTGCCAAGCTGTGATAGGTTACATAGATACTTACGTAGCCTATCATGGCTTGGCCAGGACACAAATGGTGGCTGCTATGATGGCCTCCATTTGTGGCCACAGCAGCCCGGCAGCAGCTGGAATATGACCTGGAGCTGCCACCACTGGAGCCACCACCGCCAGAGACAGGCAGGTCCATTCCAGGGGGGACTTCAAGGTGATGGTAGTCCATTTCACCACTGACTCAGGGAGGCTGGATTCTAAAGAATCCAGCCTCACTGGAGTCCATGGCAGAATTCTCCAACATCCCTAATGCACATATGTGGAAGCACAAAAAAATTATAGCTCTTTGCTTTGACAGATTTTCTTGAAAATAGCAAATTTTACCTGTGACTAGCACAAAAGTTACTGAACCTAACTATCTGAAGTTTGGTAAGTTTAATCAGCCCAGTGGGGGCAACCAAGCTTCCAAATTGCATGCATTTGTCGTACACACTAAAAAGTTATCGCCGTTTTTGTTTTCCAATGCAAGTCTATGGGAAAATATTAAAAAAATGGCAATTGAGACAGATCAAAAGATCCGGGACACAGCTCAAAAACATCTGGGGTCCATGCCCAGGTGGGCCCTCTCCTAACGACCACCCTGGTCCTGACATTTGAACCAGCCTATGGAATCTTCCAGTGAGAATTCCTAGGAGGTTCAGGTAGTCAGTGTTCCCTTGTTGTCCACCTAAGCTGTTATCACCCAGTAATGTGTAGATAGTCTTTCCATGGACATTGCTGTCCTGTTAGTGTCCTGAATGAGGAGGAATGGAATATGGGGCTATTCAGAATAGGCCCCTGAGATCAGAGAGAAAAAACTGATAAGGGAAAGGAGAGGAGATAGGGAAAAAGGACTAGGACTGATCGGGCATATGAGAAGTTGGATCCCAGCATGGCAAACAAATGCACTACTGGGTCTAAACTTCTGGGGGGGGGGAGTGCCACATGATGCACGTATTTGCATACAGTAAGGACAAACTTAATCAGGAGAGCTTCTTCTTTTACTATATGACCATAGTTCAGTGACATAAGATATCCCGTGCTTGCAAAACATCCCATGTCAAATGCCCAGACTCTCCAGGTAGGGTAAAAAAGACACCCCATGTGAAACTCTAGAGCAGGGATTCACAATCCACACAGCCCCTCTGACACATGCTGTGTGGCCCCCACACTTCCCCATGCTGCTGAATTATCCCCCACAATTGGCATCACTGCTTCCATACCACTAATGGTGGTGCAATAGCAATGGCACTGCTTGGGGTTGATGGCAGGGGGTAGAGACTGAAGTCTCCTCCTTTCCTCTATAGTGACCATGCAGCAGCCGACATCACCGCTTCTGTTCCAGTAATGTCAGAGCTAGGGATGGCGGAGAATTTCTCCCCGAAACTTCGGGGGGCCGAGCGCCAACGTGTTTGGCCCCCCGAACAAGTTTCGGGGAGAAATTCTCCACACCCCCCCGCACCCCGCACCCCCCCCAGGATGGGACTTACCTTTGCCGAATGTCTCCCGGCGGCAGGTCCGGCCGGCGGTTCGGCGGGTCTTCGTGTGGGGCGGAAGTGGCAGCCGGTCTTTTGACCGGCTGCCGCTGCCGCCATTCCAAGAAAAGAAAAAAAAACAAAAACGCCCCCGTGATAGGCTACGTTAATTGTCACGTAGCCTATCACGGGGGCGTTTGTTTTTTTTTAAAAAAAAATTTGGAGTTCGCGGCCGGGTGAGGCGAGGCGCCTCCTCCCCGACCTGAATTTCGGCTGGGCGAGGCAGGAAGCCTCCCCCCCCAGCCTGAACTTCGCGGGGGGAGCAGCGAAGCACCTCCCCCCCACCGCGAACAAGCTTCGAGGACAGGTAAGTCACTTTCGTCCACCCCTAGTCAGAGCCAACACAGCAATGCTGGCCAGGTCACTGGAAGGGGAAGAGATCAGCAGCAGCAGGTGACTCCTGTTCCAGAGGGGGCGGTGATTCCATTCAGGGTTTTAGTTACCACCACCCCAAACTCTAAAAGTGCTATCCAAGGTCCTGAAGTCATTGGGGGGAGGGATAAAGTTCAAGACCTTGGATAGTGCCGTTAGTATTTTGGCTGGTGGTAACTAAAACCCAGAATGGAATCAATACCCCTCCGGAACTGGAGTCTCCAGCCGTCACTGGAAGAGGATAAAGCTAGGGATGTACAACAGTTCCGCCACGGATCTCGGGGAGGCCGAATGCCAGCACATTTGGCCCCCCGAAATCGGTGGCGGAACGGCCAGCCCCCCCGGGACGAGACTTACCTTGGGCGGATCTTCCTGGCGGCGGCGGCTCCAGCGGCGCCTCCGGTGGCAGTGCGGCGGCGGCCGCGGCAGCAGCCCGTCTTCTGACCAGCTGCCGCCGCCGCCATTTCCAGGAAAAAAAAAGAAAAGAAAAAGTGACAGGCTACTTAAAGATTTATGTAGCCTATCACGGCTAGATTTTTAAAAAAACACCGTGATAGGCTACGCAAATGTTTACGTAGCCTATCAGGGCTGACTTAAAAAAACAAAACAAAAACGCATGTATGCAAATGGCGGCGGCCATGGCCGCCGCCATTTGTGTTCCTTATTTTGGCACATCTTAGTCTACGTAAATGTTTACATAGACTAAGACGTGCCAAAATAAGGAACGCAAATGGCGGCTGCCATGGCCTCCACCATTTGTGTACGCGCGTGTTTTTTTTTAAATCAGCCATGATAGGCTACATAAACATTTACATAGCCTATCACGGCTGACTGCAGGGACACAAACGGCGGCAGCTACAGCCGCCGCCATTTGCATCCCTGCTAGCCAGCGGCTGGATGTCCGGCTGCTGGCGGAGCCGGCTGGCGGCTCTGCAGAATTGTTGCGGAGCACAGCCAGCCAGCCAGGATTCTGGGGGGGGGGGGTGGAAGGAATGGAACGCCTCCCCCCGGCGAGGATTCTTGGGGGAGGGACGGAACGCCTCCCTCCCCATCAGCATAATCCCCGAAAGGTAAGTGATTTTCGTAAATCCCTAGATAAAGCCTCCTCCTCCTCCCTACAGTGAACCTGTGACAACAGGCATCTCTGCTTTGGCACTGCTAATGGTGGCCCTGAAGCAAGTAAGCCGATTGGGATCGCTGGGCCTCCTCAGTGATCCTGATGCAGCCTACCCCTAGTCCAAGGATCTCATGTGTGTGTACATGCACACGCATGCATATGTGCAGCCTGTAGGTCCCCCGCCAGCACCAGATTGGCCATGGGGGCCAAAGAGATTGTGCACCCTGTTTCATTAGCACAAATTGCCAGCAGGCTTTAGATTAGAGGAAAGGTCTTTATTCTGTTATACACTTGTTTAACCACTCTGCTTAAGGCAAAGGGGTAGTGAGCAAGAGGCCCTCCCACAAACCTCAGCTCCCAGGACTTCCTGTTCCCCTACTAGATCCTGAATCTCTCCACTTAGTTCCATTACCCATGATACTCACAGCCTTGTTCTACAGAGATGCTGCCAGTCAGTGTAGACAGTATTGTGCTAGGTTGACCAGTAGCTTGACTTGATTTAGGTAGGGATGGTGGAGAATTCTGCCATGGATTCCAGTGAGGCCGGATTCTTTAGAATCTGCCCCCCCCCCGGAATCTGTGGTGGAACAGCCTCCTGCCCCCCGCCCCCTGCAGAATCCCTCCAGGACGGCACTTACCTGGGGCAGATGCGGTGGATTCGGCAGCGCCGGCTTCGGCGGCGGCAGCTCCGGCGGCTGGTCTTCTTGCCGGCCGTGACCGGGCTGCTACAACCGCCATTGCCATCCTTGCAGCCGTGATAGGCTAGGTAAGAATTTACGTAGCCTATCACAGCTAACCCCCTCCCCCCAAAACCCCAGCGTATGCAAATGGCAGTGGCTACGGCGGCCGCCATTTGCGTTCCCTATTTTTCACTGTTCTAGCCTACGTAAATATTTATGTAGGCAATTACGGTGGAAAAAAAAGGGGAACGCCTATAGCGTAGTGGGCACTATTTGTGTTCCTTTATTTTTTGCCATTCTAGCCTACGTAAATATTTACATAGGCTAGACTGGCGAAAAATAAAGGAACACAAATAGCACCCACTACGCAATTTGCGTTCCCCTTTTTTTCGCCATTTTATCTTACATAAACATTTAATCAGCAAAAAATAGGGAACGCAAATGGTGGCCGCCGTAGCCGCCGCCATTTGCATACGCTGGTTTTTTTTGGGGGGGATAGCCATGATAGGCTACGTAAATTCTTACGTAGGCTATCATGGCAGCCTGGCTGGATGCAAATGGCGGCCGCTACGGCGGCCACCATTTGTCTCTGCAGCAGCCCGTCCATGGCCGGAAATCTGGAAATCAGAGCGGAGCCAGCTTTCAAGGATTTCGGGGGGGAGGACCAGATCGCCTCCCCCCTGTCAAGGATTCTGGGGGGAGGGAAGAAGCGCCTCCCCCGCATCCTCCCCACCGCGAAAGATTCCACGAAAAGGTAAGTGAGTTTAGTACATCCCTAGATTTAGGGAGCAATCCTGTCTAGACACTGTCTAGAGGGCCATAGGATATGCTAATTTTCGGAAACCGACCTCAGAGCCCGTGCTCCATGGTTGGTTTCCTGGAAAACTGACCTTCCCCCATGTCTGCACTGCCTCGGAGGCAGCGTGGAGAAGCCCCATCCTCCACACTCATGAGAGGAGCATAGAGTGACTGAAAAGGGGTGGGGCAGGGGGCATTCTGGGGCGGGGAGAGCAGAGCTGCATGTATGACACATCCAATGTGTCATACGGCAGCTTCCTCTCCCAGTCCCCCCCCCCCCGCCACTAGACAGCTGAAAATGACTGTCTAGCGAACAATAGCAAGGCAGGAGAGATGCGGACAGAACAATCCCCCCTGTGCCTCTCCTGCCTTGCTTAGGATAGGTGGTCGCCTCCAGGTTCAGAGGCGGCCACCTATCTATTTAGGATTGCACCCTTAAGGCAGCTTCTGATCCATTGTATAGATGTTTCTATACCAGAGCTGCCAAAAGTTTGTTTTACAAACACTTTCATCAGTGACAAAAATGCCTCCCCAGATTTTAAATAGAAACTACGGGGGGACGAAAGTGACTTACCTGTCCTCGAAGCTTGTTTGCGGTGGGGGGGAGGCGCTTCGCTGCTCCCCCCACAAAGTTCAGGCCGGGGGGGAGGCTTCCCGCCTCGCCCGGCCGAAATTCAGGCCGGGGAGGAGGCTTCCCGCCTCGCCCGGCCGCAGACTCGAAAGTTTAAAAAAAAACAAAAAACGCCCCCGTGATAGGCTACGTGACGATTAACGTAGCCTATCATGGCTAGATCTGCAAAGTCAGCCGTGATAGGCTACGTCAATCATCACGTAGCCTATCACGGGTGACTTTAAAAAAAAAAAGCGCGTACGCTAATGGCGGCCCCCATAGGGAGCCGCCATTCGCGTTCCTTATTTCGTTGCCGTAGTCTACGTAAATCTTTACATAGACTACAGCAACCAAATAAGGAACGGGAATGGCGGCTCCCTATGGGGGCCGCCATTATCCGTACACACTTTTTTTTTTTTTAAAGTCACCCGTGATAGGCTACGTGACGATTGACATAGCCTATCACGGCTGACTTTGCAAATCTAGCCATGATAGGCTACGTTAATCGTCACGTAGCCTATCATGGGGGCATTTTTTTTTCTTTTATTGCAATGGCGGCGGCAGCAGCCGGTTGAAAGATCAGTTGCCGCCCCCGTCCAGGACGAACACCCGCCGAACCGCTGGCCGGACCCACCACCGGGAGGGACATTCGCCAAAGGTAAGTCCCATCCCGGGGGGGTGCGGGGTGCGGGGTGTGTGTGGAGAATTTCTCCCCGAAACTTGTTCGGGGGGCCGAACACGTTGGCGCTCGGCCCCCCAAAGTTTCGGGGAGAAATTCTCCGCCATCCCTAATAGAAACTGAAAAAACTGAAATGCCTGGGAGAATAAAAAAGGTCTTCATCTGGCACCGAAAAGATCACAGTGTAGGCGCCAGGTGAGCATCTCTGGGAATTTCTCTCCACAACTGGGGTGCCACAACAGAAAAGGCCCTCTTCCTAGTAGCCACCTACCTCACTTACTTTGGTGGGGGCTCCCAGAGAAGGACTGCTGAAGTTGATCTTAGGATCTGGGGCAGATATATATGGGAAAAGGTGATCCTTCAGGTAAACTGGCCTCAAGCTGTTTAGGGCTTTGAATTTTAATACCAGGACTTTGAATCAGGCCCAGACATGGACTGGCAACCAGTGCAGATGGAAATGTACTGGCATAATATGATCACATCAGCCAGTCCCTGTGAACAATCTTGCTACCCTGTTTTGGACCAGCTCAAGTTTCTGGACGGTTTTCAAAGGTAGCCCCACGTATAACACATTGTAGTAATCCAAATGAGAGGTTATGAGAGCATGGATGACTAGGGATGTTGTAAGCAAATGACTTAGACCAGGATGCTGCCGAAATCCCCCATGCCCACCCTCCGGCCCCTGTTCACTGAACTCCAGGGCATTGATGGGCTAGCTGACGAGTGCCCTGGAGCTCAGTAAGCAGCTGGGAACAGCCTGGACTTTGCTGCCCAGTCAGCTGTCCTTGACAGCCAACCAGGCAGGAGGAAGAAGAGGTGGCATCCCATCGCCGGCCCCCTCCCAGATGTTCCCCACACCCACCCGGGCCCCATCCAGCGAGTACCAGTCATTTTGCTGACTTGGGTTTTGTTTTTGTTTTTTCACAAAAAATGGGAGCTAAAAGAAACTGTGCATATTTAAGTGTGCACATTTTTTAAGCTCCCCTTTTTCGTAAAAAACAAAAAAAGTGGCAAAATGGCAGGTGCTCGCCAGATGGGCCCAGGGTGAGTGTAGACAACTCGCCGAGCTCCTCAGGGCTCAAGTGGAGGTCTGGGGGGGCGGGATGAGCGGAGACAGCTCTCTGGGCAAGGGTGGGTGGGTTCGCACATCCCTATGGATAACTGTAGCTAGGCTATCTCTGTTCAGATAAGGGTGTACTTGGTATAGCAGGCTAAGCTGATAAAAGGTGCTCCTGAGTCCACCTGTGTCTAGGAATGTACGGATTCCCCACCATCCATTCTGGTGGGGAATCCACCTGGGGTGGGGGGAGGCGATCTGTTCCTCCCGCCCCAGGAATCCTCCAGAGCGGCTCCACTCTGCAAGGATTCTGTGGAACCACCTGGATTGAGGGCCGCTTACCTGCTTGACCCGTCACACCAATTGCCATTGGAAAAAAAATGGCCATCAGCAGGATGTGCCCATAGACTTATGCAAAAACTAGAGCCATGAATCTTGTGTATAAGTCTATGGACACATAGACTTATACACAAGATTCATGGCTCTATTTTGCATATAAGTCCAAGGGTACATCCTGAAATAGCCTTTTTTTTTTTTTTTAAAGGTGATTGGCATGGAGGTGAACAGGATGGGTCCAGGAGCAAGCAGCCAGAGCCGTTCTGCATGGAATCCTCCTGGAGCGGAGGTAAGTGGGGCCGATCTGCCGTGGATTCCGGATTCCTCATTTGAATCCACGGCGGATTTCTCTAACAACCCTACCTGTGCCTCTAGTGGCAATGCTGGATCCAAGAGCACCACCCAAACTATGAACCTGATCCTGTAAGGGGAGTGCAACCCCCTCCACAACAGGTTGAGCAACACTTAGAGGGGCAGACAAACCATCCACTAACAGTACCTGTCTGGATTGAGTCTCAGTTTATTGGCCCTCCAGACAAATCCAGTCCATCACTGCACCCTGGTGCTGGTTCAGAACACCCACTGCCTCACCAAGGTTTGATGAAAAGGAATGACAGAGCTGGGTGTCATCTGCATATTGGTGACACCTCAGTCCATATCTCAGGATAACCTCCCTCAGTGGTTTCATGTAGATGTTAAACAGAATGGGGGATAAAATAGTGCCCTGTGGCAAGCCATGGCATAACTGCAGAGCAACCAGGGTTTCAACAAGACCACCAGCCATACCAGCAGGAATACCCCAGAGCCCTCTGGAATCCATTAGAACCCATTAGGCTCTGAGGGTGGGCCATTTTCATGGGTCCCCCACCCTTGCAGAGGGGAAAAGCTGTCAAGAGACTAAATCTCAATAGGAAGTGATCAGACCATGACAAGGGCATAGACATTAATATCCTCACTTTCAGATCAGCATCCTCCTGCTCAGTCAATAAAACCAGATCAAGCGTGTGTCCTCTTAGATGTGTTGGGCCAATGACATGTTGGGACAGCCTCATGGTTGTCATGGCAGCCATGAAGTCCAGAGCCACCCTGGATCCGATGGCCTCAGCATGGAAGTTGAAATCCTCCAGAAACATGATCCTAGGGGCCTTCAACACAAGTGCAAGACCACCTCTGTCAGCTCAGGAGGTGGTCTCTTGTGTTCCCTGTCCTTCAGGGATAGCCTTACACTACCAACTGTTATTAGTTCTATAGTATTGCAATTAGGGATGGATGAACCCACCCCTGTCTGGTATCGGTGGGTGCCTGCTGAAGTGCTGCCCCTGCTTGAGGCCCCCCATGGACCCACGCTTGAGCCCCCATGAACTCACTGAGCCACCCGCACTCACCCTGGATCCTGTCCACGAGTGCCCACCATTTTGCCGGGCTTATTTTTATGAGGAAAAGGAGGTCATTATTTATTTATTTATTTATTTATTTATGTATTTAGTGCATTTATATCCTGCCTTTTTTCCTCTTGCAAGGAACCCAAGGCAGCTTACATTATCCTCCTTCTCTCCATTTTATCCTCACAACAACAACCCTGTGCGGTAGGTTGGGCTGAGAGTCTGTGACGGGCCCAAAGTCACCCAGTGAGCTTCTATGGCTTGATCTTCTGGCTTCCAGTCCAACACTTTCACCACTACACTACACTGGCTCTCATTAAAATGTGCATATTTATATATGCACAAATTTGGGCAGGGAAAGCTACATATATGCAATATTAGAAGTGTAAATGGGCCACGTATGCCTCTAAAATTGTGTAGATCAGCCTTTCTCAGCCTGAATTTGCGCATATTTAAATATGTACATTTTAATGACCTTTTTTTCTGTAAAAATGAGCTCTGCAAAATGGTGGGCACTCGGGGATGGGTACAGCACAGGTGAGTGTAGAGAATGTCCAGGAGGGCACAAGCGGGGTTGAGCGAGGCCAGAGGCTTGGTGGGCACAGTCCAGGGCACGGGAGGTGGGGAGCCTGACAGACTCCCAGACCCATCCCTAATTGTAATGTGTGGTCCCTGATGGATGGGTTTCCCATGTGTTTAATCCTCAAATGAAGAAGCAGTGCAGCTGGAGGGGGGGGGTAGGGATTGTGTCAAACAGCAATAGACAAGGGAAACAATGATGCCAGCCAATACTGAAATAAAAGGAGAATATTCTCACAATCAAGGTGTTTTCAGGACAGATGTATAGATGTTTGCTGGAAATTGAAAGAATATTTAACACATCTCCAATTTTTGGACCCAAGACATTGAAATAAAACACATATTCAAGTCAAGGTCAACTGTTAAATCAAAAAGGGCATCATGCAGTTAAAGTTAAGCACTTTCCAGAAGGATTAATATAAATAGAGTTATAAGGCTGGGGTCACCTCTTACCATTGAAGAGTGAAAATGCTTACATTTGGCTGCATCACATCTAAGTTTGCTAAATGTCAACATTTTTAAAAATAATATTTATTGGGTGAGGGGGCATTTTCTGTCTTGTATAAGAATTGTTAAATTTAACGGACTCTCCTGGAGGTCGGTGCTCTAAACACCAGTATAGTTATAGGTTCCTCTCTATATGCTTGTAACCAACTCATTTTGGCAACGTGGGTTCATTTACGCAAGCTCTTTTGCTCATATTAATAGTCTCATTAAGGCAATGGAATTCATATGAGTAAAGGCTGCGAAAGTGGCTGTGAAATCAGGCCACTTAACTAAACAACAGTGTAATGAAACGCTAAATTCTGATGTACTTTATTCTGTATCTATGACTAATATACACCAAAAGTCAATTTAATTCACCACTTATTAAGCCCTATTCATTCAAGCTCCCAGGGTCTTATTTCAGAGTGAATTAACTAAATCTAAGAGCACACTGAAATGGTAGGTAAGTGATATTTACTTCATTTTAGAGATGCAGATATTAAAGAGTGGGGAGTTTAATCAAGCAATTAAAAGTCAGTACAAAGTTTGAAAGCCCAGAATTGCTCTTTCCTTTATGTAATTTCCTATTACAACAACCACAAACACAGCAGTAGAGAGCTGTGATTATTCAGGGCTCAGCTTCCATTATCGCCTTCCTCTCAGAACCTGAAATCTATCTTATTGGTTACACTGATTACCAGATGTCTCCAAGGAACAAATACAGGAATAAGACACTGAGGTTGCTAAGCAGTTTCCAGAGTGCTGTTCAGAAATCTCAGAACATAAGATGATCTATGCTGGATCAGACCTGAGGCCTACCTAGTGCAGCATTCTATTCCCACAATTACCAGCCAGACTTCCATGGGAAGCCCACAACATGACATGAATGCGATAGCATTCTCCTGCTCATGTTTCGCAACAGTTGGCATACAGAGTCATACTACCTCTGATATGGGAAGTAATACATAGCATAGCCATCATGACTAGTTGTCACTGATAGCCTTATCCTCCATGAATTTGTCCAGCCCCCTTTTAAAGCCATCCCAATTGGTGGCCGCCGCTACATCCTGTGGTAACGAAGTCCATAGTTTAACTTCATTGTGTGTGAAGAAGTCCTTCCTTTTACCTGTCCTGAATCTCCCACCAATCAGCTTCATGGGTTGACCACAGGTTCTACTATTGTGAGTGGAGGAGAAAAACTTCCTATCCACTTTCTCCACACCATACATACTTTTATCTACCTCTACTATGCCACTCTTTATTCACCTGAAGTAGGAAAGCTTTCTTTGAGAGCTTTCAGTGTTTGCAGATATATCTTACCTTCATTATTCAATAAGAGGTAACAGAGGACTCCTTGTAAGGTTAATACATTTTAAGTAGGGCCAAAGTGATGCAGGGAAATTTGCTACTGTATGTAGTTCCAGGATAGGCACTCAAATACTGGCAGGAGTGTCTTGTCTGTTCTTGATTTGTGTGTGCCCCCAGATGGGCTGTACAAAATCATGCTCAAAGGGTGTTCTTACCATTCACAGATATCAAGGGGAATGTTACCTTAATAAATACTGAAAAAATACAGTGCTGACTGCAGGATCAGGCACATCAATAAATGCTGTGCACAGGGTCGAGTGAGAGAGAGAGAGAGAGAGAGAGAGAGAGAGAGAGAAGAGCAGTTTATCAGACTTCATGGACATATATTCCCCCCTCCATATCAAGCTGGAATAAATATATATACACATATATATATATATACACACACACACACATATGGAGCTTTTTCACCGAGTGCATGATAGAGAAAAAAGATATTCTGCCTTTGATCCTTGACTATAGTTGTTTTGTTGTTGTTGTTTTAATCTGATTAGATAGATCATGAAAATTCACTATACACCTAGTAAATGCAGTTTGCCTCTCCTTGGGCTTTCAGCAAGTTTCAGGCTCTTGTGATCAATGTCCTTGGAATGCTGCCAGCAGAAGCACAGTTCAGGATATAATAAAGTGCACGTGCACGCGCACGCACACACACACATATAGAGTGAATCAGAGTATCACTGATATCAGACTATAGGCATGATTGAATGGTCCTTCCTTCTTTCCATACCATTCAGTGCATAAACAAAATAGAAGAGATCTACTGATAGCCAGCAGCATTTCACCACAGGCTATTGTATCCCTCAAAAATCCAAGATGTGTTTTTTTTTTTTTCATTTGCTTGTTTTTTGTTTTGTTTTGTTTGTTTGCCACATATGATGAGGACGATGGACTGGTAATCTGTGAAATGTAATATCCCGTGTTTTATCTTCCCCATCTTTCATGATCTGCAATGTGATGAAAAGTTTACTAGAACACTTTTTCAAAGTCACAAGACTGAAATTGTTTCCGCCCTTGAACTGAAAAGTGCCACACAAAGAAAGGAAGTCCATGTCACTTCAGAACCTGGTATTTAGGAGCTGTAGCCCATTAGGTGTAGAAAAGCCTTCATCATCAAATACAAAGGTCTCATAACAAACAGGGATGGGGGGGCATGGTCAATTCTGGTTTTTGCTAATTTTGCATTTTTGTAGTCTTAAGCTTGCTGTGTCCCATTTCCATATCATTGTATGAATTTATTTTTAATAGTCCACATGCAAATTTGTAGTATTTTTGCATGCCTTTCTCCTAATAAGCCCATCTACTCCCCCAATATACACATTTTTGAGGCACGTTTTCCTAATATAATTCATTTTTGTACATTATTTGAATTAATATATGGATTTTTGTGCACACTTTCCGCTAATATACACATTATTGTATATTAAAAAGAGAGAGAGAATGCATTGCAAAATCAGATAATTGCACATTCTGAAGGATAAACATGTTTCAGTGCATGCATTGGTAAGGAAATCTGAATTAGGTAAGATAATAAACTAAAGAAATTTCTCCTCTGTCCTAGTAATAACATGTTATATAGTGATGAATTTCATTGAAGAGCTCTTGAATACACACACCCTTTAAACAGGGATAGGCAACCTGGTGCCCTCCAGATGTTTTGGACTACCATTCCTCTCAGGTCCAGCCAGCACAGATTAAGGGGTTTGTAGACTAAAATATCAGGAGGGCAGCTTTACAAGATCTAATTTATTTTATTTAAACTGCTTCTTGGATGCCTCAACTTTAAACCTCCTCCCCCCACCCCCAAGTTCTGAGATTAATCCGAAATTATGTTGGGATAATGTTCTCCAGCAACAGAACACAGCCAGATAAATGGAAGCAACCTGCTTGAGGTGGCACCATGGGGCAGGAAATAGATGGAAGCAGGAATTGGTGTCTGAGAGATTAGAGGTGTACAGATGTTGTTTAATCCACCCTGTGTGTGTGTTGTGGATTGTCAGGCATTTTTTTGTCCCATCATCCACTCACTGATGGAATCAGATCTCCCCTCCCCTTGGAAAAGTATGTAAAAAAGTCCACTGCAATTTGTTAACTTCTGCTGGTGCGTAACATTTTGCATATTTTTCTTAGCTCAACATACACTCAATGAGCAGAGCACACACACAAAAAGAGTTCCACACTGCAGATTTCTTCAAGCGTGAACACATTCGGGTATTTGCGAACATTGTTGGAGAACATGTTTCCTGCTTGCATTCACATTCGGGGTTGAGAACGAGACATGTTCACATGTTTTACGAACATAAACAAAATAAACAAAATTCTCATACATCTCTATTGGCAAGTCCATGGAATCCGAGCAACTCAGAAGATGGCAGTCCACTGTGGAATCTGTGGGTCAAATTCCGAAATCCGAAGTCATTTGGATCTGTTTTGGATTTCTCTCACATCCCTATCTGAGGTGCAGCAAGATTCTCTGAAGTTTGGCCCTAGCCTAGCATGTGTAAGGGTTAGAGTTTGGTCTCCATTTCAGGCAGCAAAATCTCTTGCTGGAAATGATGGAAACCCTACCACAGGAATCTCTTCCAGGGTGGGGATGAAAATGGATACTGCTCATACATGTAAATGAATGAAAGTTTAAAATTACCATTTACTTCATGTTAAAATTAGGGTTGGAGTTATTATTTTTGGATTTTGTTTTCTTTATTGATAGCTACAAATATCATAACACAAATAGTCTAAAAATTTCCCACTTTTTCTTGCCGTCCTCCTCCCCCTTCTTCCTGCTCAGGGTTTCTTTTCCCTCTGCCTCCTCCTTCTTCTTCCCCTACTGACTCCTCCTCCTCCTTCTCCTCCTTCCTCCATCTCCCTGCCACCCCCACTACCTCCCTTCTCACCCCTGTTGTTCCCCGCAGTCACTACCACCACCACTTCTGCTACCACTGCTGTGCTCACCTCAGCAGTGAGGAAGCAAGACGTTGGCAGATCAGGTGATGTCCCCCGGTCTGCCAACTTCCTTCTTCTGAGCTACTGAGCTCATCAGGAGGCTGAAGAGGTGGCAAAAGCAGGGGGCAAGTGTGGGGCACTAAGGGTGTGGCGGGTGGACTCAGATGTACTGGCGGGTGCCAGGGTACACAGGGGTTTACTTGACTCTAAATCATCCTTTTGTGCTGTTTAGTCCCATAAATATTCTGATTTTTGCCAAGGAATGTCAATTTCATTAAAAAACACACACACATCAGCCTTCCATTTCAGGCTATATGTTCGAAATTCTAGAAATTGTGGGAAGGTAGTGGGGTGGGAAGGACGATACACCCAGATCTTATTTGACAACTGCAAATGCTGCAATATACTGGATTTTGAATTCCCAAGATGAGTAATTTTAGGAATGATAGAAACTGCCATTGCTTAGGGGGGAAATCAGGGTGGCAATTCTGGTATTTGGACAGGGTCCTCTGAGTTAAATAGTTCACAGAAAGAAGCATTTAAGGGCAGTTCCCCCATGAATACAGTATTATGACATAAGAAGCTGCGTTCAGCTCATTACTGAAATATTCTGTAGTTTGCATTCCTCATCTATTTGAGGACAGACTCCAGTTGTGCAGAATTGTATGATCAGAACAATACTTGGTTTTAGATCTATATTTATTGAATTCAAGATATAACAACTCTTCTTTATAAAAGGCTTAATTCAATATGGGCATTGCTTATTGCCTTCACTGGAAGAAAATAGATGCTAAAAAATCATTGGAGAAAGAGAGAGATACATAGAGAGAAAAATAGCACAGTATCAAGTCTAAAACAAGTGGAACTGCTTGTTATCTATAGGGATGGTGGAGAATTTCTCCCCGAATCTTCGGGGGGCCAAGCGCCAATGCATTCGGCCCCCCGAAATCGGCGGTGAAATTCTCCACCCCCCCACCCCCCCGCCCCCTGCGGGATGGGACTTACTGTAGCTGAATGTCCCTCCCAGCGGCGGGTCCCAGCGGCGGTTCGGCAGGCTTTCGGCGGGGGTGGGGGCGGCAGCCGGTCTTTCGACTGGCTGCCACCGCCGCCATTACAGCTGAAGTAAAAAACAACAACAACCCCGTGATAGGTTACATAATGATTAACGTAGCCTATCACGGCTAGATCTCCAAAGTCAGCCGTGATAGGCTATGTTAATCGTTATGTAGCCTATCACGGGTGACTTTGAAAAAAAAAAAGCTCGTATGGAAATGGCGGCCCCCATGGGGCGCCACCATTTACGTTCCTTATTTGGTCCCTGTAGTCTACGTAAAGATTTACATAGACTATGGCGAAAATAAGGGCAATGCAAATAGCGTTGCCCTTATTTTTGCCGTAGTCTACGTAAATCTTTACGTAGACTACAGGGACCAAATAAGGAACGCAAATGGCGGCGCCCCATGGGGGCCGCCATTTGCGTACGTGCTTTCCCCCCCCCAAAGTCACCCGTGATAGGCTACGTAATGATTAACGTAGGCTATCACGGCTGACTTTGCAAATCTAGCCGTGATAGGCTGTGTAAATCGTTACGTAGCCTATCACGGGGCTTTTTTTTTTTTTTTACTTCCGTAGTTCGCGGCCGGGGAGACGGGGTGCTTCTCCCCAGCCTGAATTTTGGCCGGGCGAGGCGGGAAACCTCCCCCCCGGCCTGAATTTTGGCTGGGCGAGGCGGGACGGCTCCCCCCCCTTGCCTGAACTTCGGGGGGAGAAGCGACGCGCCTCCCCCCCACCGCAAAGCAAGCTGCGAGACCAGGTAAGTGACTTTCGTACATCCCTAGTTATCTACCACAACGCTCAAAAAGGTAGATCCCCATTCTGGCACTTGCCTCAGCATGGGGCAAGACTGTGGGTGGGAAGTGGGTCAGGGTCAGCAGCATTAGTGTGTGTCCACAGGACAAATACAATGGTGTGGGGGCAGGGCTGCAAGAATTATATAAGCCAATGAAGTGCTGGCCTCTTTCCAGTTCTGAAAAAGGGATGCCAGCAACCAGTGTTAACCCCTATGGACCCTCCAGGGACATGGCCTCTGGCATTTCCCCCCCTATGCCTGGTGCTGGCACCAAGTCTGCCTAAGTTGTTTCACTGCTGTGTGTAGAAGCAGTTTCTTTTATCACTCCTTAATCTACTGCCAACCAGCTGAATTGGTGCTCTGAGTTCTAGTTTTATGATAATGCGGGGTGGGGTGTGGGGTGGGAGAGGATCTCTATATCTGGCTGTATCCACTCATAATTTTATAAAAATCTATCTTTATGCTTGTTCATAATTTCTTGTAAACTAAAAACCCCAAATGATTTAGACTTCCCTCATAGTGTGGTGCTCCAAGCTTTTGATCATTTTAGGCTGTATTCCTATGCATTCTTCCTTGATAAGATCTGGGGGGTCAGGGGATGGGGTGGAAACAGGGCTTAATTCTAAGTAAACATGCTTAGTATTTGGCTGCAGTAGCTTTTTGCCCCCCTCTGAGATCTAAGACATATATCTTTTTAAAAAATGAGGCAGTCAGATCTGTGCACTGTATTCTAACTATGGCTGCATTACAGATTTATAGAGTGGCATTTATATTTGCTGTTTTTCACACTGTTTGGAGAGACAAAAAATAGAAAGAACTGAAATGAGCTAAGACAATTTTTTTTTCTTCCTGCTATGCTAGTCGACATAGAAAGAATATTTGGGGACTGAAATTCATTCTGTCCACTCAGTTGTCACATATGACCAACAGAGTTCTGGAACATATGGAGTTAGTGTATGCAAATACCACATTTAAAAATATATTTTCTCAAATTAAACATTTATTTGTATTCATTTCATAAGATAACTTCCAGAGGCAGAGCTATGTTTGTCTATTGCAGAAAAACAAGGAAGACGCTGGTGGCACCTTAAAGAGTAACAGATTTATTGTGGCATAAGCTTTTGTGAACTAGAGTGGTCCACATATGCATATGCCAAAATAAATCTGTTACTCTTTAAGGTGTCACAAGACTCTTTGTCATGCTATAGGAGTTATACCACAATTATAAAAGTTTTAATATAAAACACATCCAAATTGGTTCAATACCAGTTCAAAGTTGCTGAACAAAGTTAGCAAACTTCTTCTTTTTTAAGTCAATATCTCAACTGGGCCAAACCCTGAGAGTTTAAAAAATGCTAATGAATCTGAACCAGAACGTATGATTGAATTTAGCTGTATAGTTTGGCATACTAACCTGACAACCTACATACTGGAAACCTAAAAAATCTCTTGTTGTTGCCCATCTGGTTATAGCTTTAGTTTGACATATGCAGCTGTCACACATAAGGCTAAACTGGGGATGGGATGTGTGCCCAGGTAGCTCAGAGACTTTCACATGTTGAGGACAAAGGTTTGCAAAGGGGCTTGTAAGTGTATTTGGATTAATGTGCTTGCAAAGTTCCCATGATCAGGAACCCTGCCACCTCTTTCTTCTTCTTCTTCTTCTTCTTCTTCTTCTTCTTCTTCTTCTTCTTCTTCTTCTTCTTCTTCTTCTTCTTCTCCTCCTCCTCCTCCTCCTCCTCCTCCTCCTCCTCCTCCTCCTCCTTCTCCTTCTTCCGATAATGATGATAATGATGATGATGATGATTACTGCCCAACCGGCAAGTGCCCTCAGGGAGGTCTACAGAAATAAAACCAAACAACAACAACATAACCAAACATAAATAACTAAAATAATAATACTAAAATACAAGTATTAAAATAATAATTAAACATTAAAAGCTTTGAAAACATTGAGGAGCCAGCAGTAAAATTAATTAAGCAACAGATTAAAGTAAAGAGCCTGCTTAAGCAAGAAGGTCTTAGCCTGGGATCTAAATGTATACAGTCAAGACACCAGGCAGAGCTCCCTGGGAAGAGCAGTCCACAGATGGAGGGGCACTACATAGAAGGCTCTTTCTCTGGTAGCCAACTTTCACACCATTGTGGGTGGCGGCACCCAGAGAAGACCATCTTAGCAATCAGGCAGGAACATATGGGAGAAGATGCTCCTTCAGGTAGACTGGTCCTAAGCAATTTAGGGTTTTAAAGATCAGCACCAACACTCTGAATTGGGTCCAGAAACTGACTGGCAACTTGTGCAGTTAACACAGCACTGGACTAATATGTTCAAAATGATCAGTCACAGCAGCCTCATTGTTCTAGTCTGCACTAACTGAAGTTTCCAGACTGTATTCACAGGTAGCCCCATGTATAACACCTTGCAATAATGCAGGTGGGATGCTACCAGTGCATGGATAACAGTAGCCAGGTTGTCTCTGTCCAGGCAGGGTCATAGCTGGTATATCTGCCAAAGCTGATACACTTGGTGTCACTGAAGCCACTTGGGCTTCAAGTGACAGAAGTGGATCTATAAGCACCCTCAGTATACAGACCTGCACCTTCTGGGGGAGTGCAACCCCATTTAGAGCAAGCTGATTGCTACTCAACTCAACAGATGAGCCACCTACTAACAGAACCTCTGCCTTGTCTGTATTGAGTCCCAGTTTATTGGCACTCACCAAGCCCATTTCCTAGTCCAAGCACCAGTTCAGGATAATCACTGCCTCACCTGCATTTGATAAAAAGGAGAACTAGAGTTGGGTGTCATTTGCATACTGATGTTGACTCTTCACACCTTCCCTTTGGTCAACCTCTCCTATTGGTTTCATATAGATGTTATAAAGCAGGGGGGACAAAATGGAATCTATAGACAGAACTACAGTTCCACAGCAGCACCATCTTCTGGAACTGGCCACACAAGTAGGAACTGAACCACTGTAAAGCAGTGCCTCCAACTCCTAATTCAGACAGCCTCCCTAGAAGGATGCCATGGTTGATTGTACTGAAAGCCATTGAGAGGTCTTGGAGAACCAACAGGGACACAATCCCCCTGTCTTTCTCCCAGCAAAGGTCTTCCCACAGGGTGACCAACGAAGTCTTTACCCCCAAACTGGGCCTAAACCCCAGTTTAAAATGAATCCAGATAATAAATATCATCCAGAAGTGCCTGAAGTCGGCCAGCAGCCAGCTGCTCAATCACCTTGCCCCAAAATGGAAGATTGGCCATTGGCCTACAATTCTTAAGGTCCTCTGTTTTGCATCACTTATGGAATCCAGGTTGTGGTGGATCAGGGTTCCAAATCATCTTATCAGGGTTCCCAATCACAGGAGCTGTGTACACTCATTCGGCTCATGCACTTGCAAGCCCCTTTGCAGACCTTCATGCTCAATGAGCAAAGGTCTCTGATCTAGCCAGGCACACAGGGGCTTGGGAGCAGGGCATGCATGTTTGCAGTGTATGTGTCCCATTGCCAGTTAAGCCCTATGTGTGATGCAGACAAAGGTCTGCCTAGGGCTATATTGGCAAAGCAGAGTGAGGCTTTCAGTTTAAGTAGCCTGTTGGGCATTCTATTTTTTTTTCTTTTGGTAAGGTAAGTCTGTTGATAGAGAAATGATAGTTGGTATGCACATTCAGGGCATTGTTCTATGTTTCAAGTTCAAATCCCAGCTTAAACCTCTTCTCCCATTCTCAAGGGTCCAGGAAATAAAACATACCAAAATGTGATATCTGCATAGAAGACTGCGATATCAGTTCAATACTTGGTATGCATGACTATGGCATAGTTTTCCATTTGAAGTTTGAACACCAGTTCAGCTGTGTTTTCAAGGACTTGAGAAAGATTAAAAAAAATCATTTATTTTTATGATTACATTTATATCCCACCTTTCTGAAGTCATGGAACTCAAGGTGGCTACATGTGGTTCCAGGTGGTCTCCCCTCCAAGCACTGACCAGACCCAAACCTCCTTAGCTTCAGCAAAGTGGCTGTCTCATGTGCCTTCAGACTATGCACTGGGATAGTTATGAAACATCTGAAGAAAGGCCTCTCAAAACACTGGCCTTCATTAGATGATGACGGCAATGATGATGATGATGGTGTCATGCAGAACACATTGGAGCCCAATAAAAATTAATACTATAAAAGTAACCTTTTGTTTCATATTGTGAATTCATTTGCTGTTTTGTGCCATTATTTTTTAAATGTTCCTTGCTAATAGGGCTCCTGACCCTCAGAGCCCCCTGCTGTTGCTTCCTGTTCACTTAACTTCTCCAAGTGCGCAAGCAGTGAGAAGAAGATGCCTCTCATGGGAAGTGATGTGGATTGGACCGAGACAGAAGCTCACAAACATAGAAACAATCCCTTCAAGATGTAGAGATGGTCACTGGGGAACAATTTGTTCAAGCCACGGAACTTCACATCCAACACACCCTAACATACATTGTTCAACTTCTTTTCTGACACAAACAGTTGAGCAAATAGCCTGTCTCAAGCAAGCATGAAATAAAGTCACACAGAACTTTATTGGTATCATCTACTCAAGAAAAAGCTGAAGAAAGGACAGGCAGGATAAGAAGGTGGTGGAAGAGGAGAAAGTCAAGACCCATCCAGCTTTGGAAAGGAGAGACCATCCAACTGTGCATCCTGTAAGACCTGGACCCTGTTCCTCTTCCAGGCTCCCTTCCACCTGGCCTGGGAGGGCGGGGCCCCGACGGACTTCAGCTATAAAGGCTACTCCTGGTGCTGAAAGTGCATCAGAGCAGGTTCTTGTTTAGGCTTGGTGGCTTAGCTTTATTGTTTTTATTCCTATTGGAATTGTTTTGTATTTTACTTTTGTTATTAGTGGATTGTTTAATTCTGGTGTATATTTACTGTGAGATCTTTAGCCTATTTGTATGATTATTTAAATCTTGTTATGATTTGTAATTCTTGGTTATCTGGGAATGTTGCTG
Source organism: Heloderma suspectum (assembly GCF_057233095.1). Classification (NCBI taxonomy): domain Eukaryota; kingdom Metazoa; phylum Chordata; class Lepidosauria; order Squamata; family Helodermatidae; genus Heloderma; species Heloderma suspectum. The sequence continues at coordinate 90,285,156 of NC_139458.1, forward strand.
TATTTTATATATTTTTCTTGATGTTGCTGTAAGTCGCTTTGAGCATGATTTGACCACGGAAAAATGGTGTACAAATAAAACAATGATGAAGATGATGATGATGATGATGATGATGGAGGCATCTGGCTGGGGCTTGAGAAATCACCAGCTGGGCACCCCACAGATACTAGTAGTCCATGGATTGCTGAACTTGCCTGGCTTGGTGTGTCCTGAGCCAGGTAAGTGCAGTGATCCCGATCCCTTGCCAAGCTGGAAAAAGGTGGCTTGGGCTTTTCTGTAAATTCCCATTTGCACAAATGGTGGTCATGAAGTGGCCATTTGCATAAGATTAGAGGCATAAATGGTCCATTTACACCTGTACTCACGCAAATGGCCACTTCACAGCCACCATTTACCCAAATGGGAATTTACAGAAAAGCCCAAGCAGCCCTTTTTATGTAAAATGCCAGCTCAGCGAGGGATCAGGAGGCCTCACACCACTCGCTGAGCACTTGCAGAGCGCCCAGCAGCTTACTGCGTGAAATGGGGGTCTAGCGCGTGGTGCATGGTGCAGGAGACAATGAGTTGGTCCATCCCTACTTGCTAAACATATTATATATACAGTGTATGCATATTTTACTACTGATATCTGCTGGCACAGCCATTCTGACATTACATTCTACAAATATATGAGGTTTTGAACCTGCCTTCACAGAAAAGTAATGTGAATAATGTAATCAAAGAGGTGTACTGGAAACACAGAATTAGGTGCTTTAACAGGGAATACTACAAGGTGTGCAAGCCAAAAGTGGAGTGTGCTCTGATGAGCTGTTCCTCACATTAGCTGGAAGAGAAGCTGACTCAAAAGACAGCAGCTTGCTTGTTAAATACAATTGCCACAGCAAGAACATGGCACTGAAGCTTTGTGATCTATGAACTCGATTAGCTGAATCTTGGTTACTAGCTTGAATAAAAGGTGTTAGCATTTATATGTTTGTGAAGATGTGAGCCAGTGTTCTCTGACCTTTGCTGGCTGTGAGCAAGACAACTGAGCAAATCAGCCTCTAAAGGAAACCCCACCTGTTATAATTTATGTCAAAAAGGGAAAAACAATTTTCTGGTGAAAAATAAAATAACTGAGGTCTTAGTATGCTTATATAAATGAGTTGCCAGGGACTTTCTTCTCCCAACTGTTTTGCACATATGTTACAAAAAGAAATCAAAAGCTTAGTTCTAGTATAGCCTGGTTCCAAATTAATCCCTAGGGGAGCAAGTCATAGTTATAAGTTATGGTAGAAGGCAGGGGCTGTCTCTGCTATTCTACATGGTAGTTGTCCAACTGGTGCATTGAGGAAGAAGTCAGTGCCAGACTCTCATGGCCTCTGATTTGAGCTTCACAGTATTCACAAGTTACATGTCTGTGTAGGTGGTCCCCTTCAGCTGTCCATGGACATGAGGTGGCAGGGCCGCCCTGAGAACCTGGCCCCACTCCTTCAGTGCACAAGTGTCTCAGATGTGCATAATCCATCAAGATGGCTAGTGGCTCAGTTTCAATCCTGATGCAAGCATGTAGCTCCAAATGGGATGCTATGTTTGGCCTTCATATAAGTAATCATAATCTCCTCTTTCCTATGGCCTTACATAGTGCTTTAATAACTCTGTGAAGTGTACTTCTTGAAGGCTACCTGGAATACAGCACTTTTTGGCCTTGAGAGCTGCCACAGCTGACCAAAGAGGAGATTGTGACAGTCATCTGAGAAAATTCTGTGAGGAATTTTTGGGAAGGGATTCTGAGGGACAGTTGAAGATTTAAACGTGGAAAGAGACTGAGGAGTCTACACACACATACACACACACACACACAGAGAGAGAATAAAAAGAACCACCAGATAAGACACTGTAGGAGAGAACAGCAGCTTTCTGGTCTCACACAGTGTTTATCCAGCCAAGGAGTGACAGAGCCCGAGGCATACAGCTGAATTGTTACAGGACTGTGTAGCTAGAGACAGGTCTGAGAGACTAATTGCCTAATTGCTCTGTGGCTCACTATTTTAGGGATGTATGAAAGTCACTTACCTGAACCCAAAAGTTGATTCGCAGTGGGGGGGAGGTGCTCTGTCCCTCCCCCCGAAATTCCTGCCGCGAATCCTGTCCTGCTGGGATGCAAAGGGTGGCGGCCATAGCCGCCGCTGTTTGCATCCCTGCAGTCAGCCGTGATAGGCTACATAAATGTTTACGTAGACTATCACAGCTGAGTGAAAAACAAAAAACAAAAAACCTGCATGTATGCAAATGGCGGCGCCCATGGGCACCGCCATTTGCGTTCCTTATTTTGGCACATGTTGTCTACGTAAACATTTACATAGACTACGGCGAAAATAAGGGGAACGCTATTTGCATTCCCCTTATTTTCGCCGTAGTCTACGTAAATGTTTACATAGACTACACGTGCCAAAATAAGGAATGCAAATGGTGGCGCCCATGGGCGCTATTTGCGTTGCCATTATTTTCGCCGTAGTCTATGTAAATCTTTACGTAGACTACAGTGACCAAATAAGGAACGCGAATGGCGGCTCCCTATGGGGGCTGCCATTTGCATACGCGCTTTTTTTTTTTTTAAAGTCACCCGTGATAGGCTACGTGACTATTAATGTAGCCTATCATGGCTGACTTTACAGATCTAGCCGTGATAGGCTACGTAAATCGTTACATAGACTATCACGGGGCTTTTTTTTTTTTGTACTTTTCTGTTGAAGTTCGCGGCCGGGGAGACGGGGCGCTTCTTCCCGGCCTGAATTTCGGCCGGGGGCGAGGCAGGAAGCCTCCCCCCCGGCCTGAATTTCAGCCGGGCGAGGCGGGAAGACAGCCCCCGCTCGCATGAACTTCGGGGGGAGGAGCGAAGCGCCTCCCCCCCACCGCAAAAAAGCTGCGGGACAAGATAAGTCCCTTTCGTACATCCCTAGCGGGGGGGGGTGGCAGACCGTTTCTCCACCAATTTCAGGGGGCCAAATTTGCTGGCATTCAGCCTCCCCGAGATTCATGGAGAAATTCTCTGACATCCCTAATTTTATTACACTCCATCCCTTCCTATTATTTTTTTAGTTTGAGACTGATCTTACATGGAGCATTTATCTAAATTGTTCCTCTTGCTTTGTCCCCTCTTCATTAAATGAATTCTACTTGTTGTTTTCCTATTCAGATATGTTGCCCACTGATTTCCCCCTACAGTATTTCTGGGAATGTGGGGATGGTAGTCTGTAGACACAGCATATTATTTTAGAGGGCCTGACATTTTCCCCCCTTATGCATCCCAGTACAATTTGAACCCAAGTCTCATAGTTCGCTGCCCAAACCAGGGATTGCTGGTGGGGAAAAATACATTTTAAAGAAGTATTAGAAAAAATCATGAAGAATACATCTATCAGTTGCTATCTGCTAAATTCTACCTCTGTGAACAGTCTGTGACAAATAGCAGATACTGGGGACAGAGAATGGTCATCATTTTCTTACCCTACTTGTGAGCAATCAGAGACATCTGGATAGCTCAGGGATGTCTGTTGCTTGTATGTCCAGCCCTTTTTGAGCTTGACTGAGTTCTGCCACCTACTCAACTCAGTTGTGATTTTCCCCCCAAATCTAGGAATGTTTAACTTTTTTTTTTTTTTGCCCAGGTAGAGATTTGCACAAATTGTGGATGCAAATTGCATAATTTGCTGCTACAAATTGTGCCGATCTCTATTTGAGCAGAAAAAGAAAAAGAAAATCTGTGAAATGGCCCAACTTGATGCAGATTGAGCTCCAGTTCATAGAATCATAGAATAGTAGGGTTGGAATAGGCCTACAAGACCATTGAGTCCAACCCCCTGCTCAATGCAGGAATCCAAGTCAGAGCATCCCTGACAGAGGGCTGTCCAGCCTCGTCTTGAATGCCTCCAGCCTTTTTGTTCTTTTTAGTATCCCTCGCTAACCTCAGCTCATTCTCAGCTTTAGCTAGGGATGTCAGAGAATTCCGCGACAGATCTCAGTGAGGCCGAATGCCAGTGCATTCGGCCCCCCAAAATCCATCACGGAACAAAGCCCCCCCCAACCTACAAAAGGTGTGTGGGACAAAGTCCTCGCCGCCCCCACCCCATGAAAGGCACATGAAACTGAGCACTTACCTGCTCCTGTCCATGCTGCTTTGCGAATGGCAGCCGTCCTGCGGCCACCATTCACTTTCTCCTCTTCATAGCCGTGATAGGCTATGTAAATACTTACATAGCCTATCACAGCTAATGCAGGGATGCCATTTGCATTCCTGAGGAGGCCATGATATGCTACATAAGTATTTACGTAGCCTATCACAGCGGGGGGGGGGGAACCCCAGCATACGCAAATGGCGGTGGCTACCGCCATTTGCGTACGCTGGGGTTTTTCCCCCTGCCGTGATAGGCTATGTAAATATTTACATAGCCTATCATGGCTCAATACAGGGATGCAAATGGCGGCGGCTATGACAGCCACCATTTGCGTCCCTGCAGGGCTGTCCAGCAGCCAGATGTCTGGGTGTGTCCGGCTGGAGGTGGCCGGCGGCTCCGCATCTTGGCCACGGAGCGGAACCAGCCGGGCAGGATTCCAGGGGGAGGGATGGAGCACCTCCCCCTTCTCGAGGATTCTGGGGGGAGGAACAGAGCACCTCCCCCCCACCTCGGATGCCCCTGCGCGGAGCCAGGTAAGAGATTCAAACATCCCTAGCTTTAGCCTTCCTGACGCCATCCCTGCAATTCTGTGCTACCTGCCTGTACTCTTCCTTCATTGCTTGGCCTTCTTTCCACTTCCTATTTGTGTCCTTTTTTTTATTTGTTTTCAGGTCATCTCTAAGCTTTTTGTGCAGCTACATTGGCTTCTTCTGTTGTCTTCCACCTTTTTTCTTGTTGGAATTATTTGTAATTGTGCCTTGAGAATGTCCTTTTTTAAAAGCTCCCACCCATCTTGGACACCTTTTCACATTAGAGTAGGGATGTACGAAAGTCACTTACCTTTTCGCAGCTTTGATTTGTGGTAGGGGGAAGGTGCTCCGTCCCTCCACCTGGAATCCTCCCTGGGCCGACTCTGCTCTGTGGTGTCTCTGCGGAGCCGCTGGCCAGGGCCATCCACAGCCAGAGTTTTGCCATGGCCAGCTGTTGAGGCTGCAAATATAGTGTGTCTGTCTTTACCAACGTAGTGGCCGCCATTTGCGTGGCTGTCTTTACCGTGATAGGCTATGTAAGTACTTACATAGCCTATCACGGAAAGAGCAACAGCGCAAACGGTGTAGTGGCCACCGTTTCTTCCCCTGCTCTTTGCCATGATAGGCTACGTAAATACTTACGTAGCCTATCATGGCAGCCTGGCAGGATGCAAATGGCAGCCGCAGCAGCTGGCAAGAGACCAGCTGCTGCTGCCGCCGCCGGAGCCGCCACTGCCGGAACATCCGCCCCAGGTAAGCTTTGTCCCGGGGGGGATTCTGCGGGGTGGCTGGGGGTGGGAGGCCATTCTGCCACAGGTTTCAGGGGGCCGAATGCCAGTGCATTCAGCCTCACTGAAATCCATGGCAGAATTCTCCACCATCCCTACATTAGAGTCACTTGCCTTAGCATTGTTCTGCGTTTATTAAAATCAGCTTTCCTAAAATTTAGGGATATACAAAAGTCACTTACCTTTTGAAGGGTGACATTCCCGGTGGGGGGGAGGCGCTCCATCCCTCCCCTTGAAATTCTCTCCTGCCGGCTCCACTCCACGGCAATTCTGCAGAGCCACTGGCTGGGGCTGCCCACAGCTGGTTATCCAGCCACTGGGCAGCCTGCAGGGATGCAAATGGCAGCTGCTGTAGCCACCGCCATTTGCGTCCCTGTATTTTGCTGTGATAGCTTATGTAAATATTTACGTAGCCTATCATGGCAAAAACAACAACAGTGAATGCCAATGGCAGTGGCTATGGCGGCCACCATTTGCGTTCCCATTTTTTTTTGGCCATGATAGGCTATGTAAATATTTTCATAGCCTATTACGGCAAAAGAGATGGGTGCAAATGGCAGCCACTACACCATTTGTGCCCCTCTCTTTTGCCATAATAGCCTACGTAAATATTTACGTAGGCTATCATGGCCAAAAAAAAAAGGGAACGCAAATGGCAGCCACCATAGCTGCCGCCATTTGCCTTCCCTTTTTTTTTTGCCATGATAGGCTACATAAATACTTACATAGCCTATCAGGGCAGCCTGGAAGGACGCAAATGGCGGCCACTACAATGGCCGCCATTTGCGGCTGCAGCAGCCAGCCAAGAGACCAGCTGCCACCGCCGCCGGAGCCACTGCTGGAGCTGCCTCAGCCCCAGGTAAGCTTCATCCCAGGGGGATTTCGTGGGGGGGGTGGGGGGGGAGGCTGTTCCGCCACGGGTTTCGGGGGGCCGAATGCCAGTGCATTCGGCCTCACTGAAATCTATGGCAGAATTCTCCACCATCCCTACTAAAATCCTGGGTATGGTTTTGGCTATACTTGGCTTTTGCTTCCTTTAGAACCATGAACTCAAGTATAACATGGTCGCTTTCCCCCAGAGTTCCTGTAACTGCTACTTTACTTACTAAGTCACCTCATTTGGTTAGGATCAAGTCAAGGATAGCCGATCCTCTAGTTCCTTCCTCTGCTTTCTGTAGGAGGAAGTTATCTGCCACACAAGTCTGGAATTTCCTGGAGGGGTCATGTTTTGAAGAATTTGTCTTCCAAAAAATATCAGGGAAATTGAAGTCCCCCATTACTACTACATAGGGATGGATGGATTGCTTACCGTCCATTCCGCGGCATTGTCCCCTGGGGTGGGGAGGTGATCTGTTCCTCCCCCCCCATGGAATCCTCTGGAGGAGCTCCACTCTGCTATGAGTCCTCAGAGCTGCACGCTGGCTCCGGACCGCTTGCGATAAACTAATGGCAGCTGCCATTATTGTATCACTGTGAGGAATACAGCCACAAATGGCATAGTGAATGCCACTTGAGGCTGTAAACACCTTAGTTCAATCTAATTGCACTTTACGGCAGCAAGTGGCATCCACTTGCGGCTGTATTCCGCACAGCAATATGGTAATGGCTGCTGCAATTACCGTTTCGCAAGCTCTCCAGAGCCGGCGTGCCATTCCAGCGGGAATCCTCGGGAGGCAGAGGTAAGTGATCCATTCCACCACAGATTCTGGAGGCTGGATTCAAAAGAATCTTGCCTCATTAAGGTCCACTGCAGAATTCTCCGCCATCACGACTACTTCATTATGCTTCCTTGAAACATTGGCTATTTGCTTTCCAAAAGTTTCATCCTCATCTTCTCCTTGATTGGGTGGCTGGTAGTAGACTCTGACCACCATATTCCTTTTATTCTTTGCTCCATTTATTTTAAGCCAAATGCTCTCGATGGGGCTACCAAGCTCATCCTCCTGTATTTCTGTGCAGTGATACTTATTTTTAATATATAGTGCAACTCCACCTCCCTTTCTGTTCCTCCTGTTCTTTTTGAACAAGTTATATCCTTCAATTGCTGTATTCCAGTCATGAGAATCATCCCACCAAGTCTCAGTTTTACCTATCAAGTCATAATTTCCCTCCTGTATTAAGAGTTCAAGTTCACTCTTTTTGTTTCCCATACTCTGGGCATTAGTATATAGACAGACAAGACCATGTGCTTCATGGTCTGGCTTTCTTCCTACATGTGTCTGAAGACTATTATTGGGAGCTATTAAAGCTGATCCCCTTCATGGATCACTGCCTTGTTGTGGCGAAGGGGCTTGCGTAACTCAGTGAAGCCATAAGCTATGCCGTGCAGGGCCACCCAAGACGGACAGGTCATGGCAGAGAGTTCTGACAAAATGTGGTCCACTGGAGAAGGAAATGGCAACCCACTCCAGTATTCTTGCCAAGAAAACCCCATGGAACGTATCACAAGGCTAAAAGAGATGACGCCGGAAGATGAGCCCCTCAGGTCGGAAGGTGTCCAATATGCTACTGGGGAAGAGCAGAGGGTATTTCCAAGTAGCGCCAGAAAGAGTGAAGCGGCTGGGCCAAAGCCGAAAGGACACTCAGCTGTGGATGTGTCTGGTGGTGAAAAGAAAATCCGATGCTGTAAAGAACAATATTGTTTAGGAACCTGGAATGTCAGATCAATGAATCAAGGTAAGCTGGAGGTGGTCAAACAGGAGATGGCAAGATTGAACATCGACATCTTGGGAATCAGCGAACTAAAATGGACAGGCATGGGCGAATTTAATTCAGGTGACCATCATATCTACTATTGTGGGCAAGAATCCCTTAGAAGAAATGGAGTAGCGCTCATAGTCAACAAAAGGGTGGGAAAAGCAGTACTGGGGTACAATCTTAAAAATGATAGAATGATCTCAGTACGAATCCAAGGCAAACCATTCAACATCACAGTAATTCAAGTCTATGCCCCAACCACTGAGGCCGAAGAAGCTGAGGTTGATCGGTTCTATGAAGACCTACAACACCTTCTAGAACTAACACCAAAAAAAGATGTCCTCTTCATCATAGGGGATTGGAATGCTCAAGTAGGAAGTCAAGAAATCACCGGGATAACAGGCAGGCATGGCCTTGGTGTACAAAATGAAGCAGGACAAAAGCTAATAGAGTTTTGCCAAGAGAACATGCTGATCATAGCAAACACTCTTTTCCAACAGCACAAGAGGCGACTCTACACATGGACGTCACCAGATGGTCAATATCGAAATCAGATTGATTATGTCCTTTGCAGCCAAAGATGGAGAAGCTCCATACAGTCAGTAAAAACAAGACCTGGAGCTGACTGTGGCTCAGATCATGAGCTGCTTCTTGCAAAATTTCGGCTTAAATTGAAGAACGTGGGGAAAACCACTAAACCATTCAGGTATGACCTAAATCATATCCCTGATGAATATACAGTGGAGGTGAGGAATAGATTTCAGGGATTAGACCTGATAGACAGAGTGCCTGAGGAACTATGGACGGAGGTCCGTAACATTGTTCAGGAGGCAGCAATGAAATCCGTCCCAAAGAAAAAGAAATGCAAGAAAGCCAAGTGGCTGTCTGATGAGGTTTTACAAGTAGCTGAGGAAAGAAGGGAAGCGAAAAGCAAGGGAGAAAGGGGAAGATATACCCAACTGAATGCAGAGTTCCAGAGAATAGCAAGGAGAGACAAGAAGGCCTTCTTAAATGAACAATGCAAAGAAATCGAGGAAAACAACAGAATGGGAAAGACTAGAGATCTCTTCAAGAAAATTTGAGATCTCAAGGGAACGTTTTGTGCAAAGACGGGCATGATAAAGGACAAAGAAGGCAGGGACCTAACAGAAGCAGATGAGATTAAGAAGAGGTGGCAAGAATACACAGAAGAACTATACAGGAAAGATCTGAATGTCCCTGATAGCCATGATAGTGCGGTCACTGAACTTGAGCCGGACATCCTCGAGAGTGAAGTCAAGTGGGCCTTAGGAAGCATTAGTAACAACAAAGCTAGCGGAGATGACAGTATTCCAGCTGAGCTATTTAAAATCCTAAAAGATGATGCTGTTAAAGTGCTGCATTCAATATGCCAACAAATCTGGAACACTCAACAGTGGCCACAAGACTGGAAAAGGTCAGTTTACATTCCAATTCCAAAGAAGGGCAACGCCAAAGAGTGTTCAAACTACCGCACAATTGCGCTCATTTCACATGCCAGCAAGGTGATGCTCAAAATCCTACAAGCTAGGCTTCAGCAGTATGCGAACCGAGAACTACCGGAAGTACAAGCTGGGTTTCGAAGAGGCAGAGGAACTAGAGATCAAATTGCCAACATTCGCTGCATCATGGAGAAAGCAAGAGAATTCCAGAAAAATGTCTATTTCTGCTTCATTGACTACGCTAAAGCCTTTGATTGTGTGGATCACAACAAACTGTGGCAAATTCTTAAAGTGATGGGAGTACCAGACCACCTTACCTGTCTGCTGAGAAACCTGTACGAGGGTCAAGAAGCAACAGTAAGAACCAGACATGGAACAACCGATTGGTTCAAAATTGGGAAAGGAGTACGACAAGGCTGCATATTGTCACCCTGTTATTTAACTTATATGCAGAGTACATCATGAGAAATGCCGGGTTGGATGAATCAGAGGTCGGAATTAAGATTGCCGGGAGAATTATCAACAACCTCCGATATGCAGACGATACCACCCTAATGGCAGGAAGCGAAGAGGATCTCAAGAGCCTCTTGTTGAGGGTGAAAGAGGAGAGTGCAAAAGCTGGTTTGAAACTCAACATTAAAAAAACTAAGATCATGTCATCTGGCCCTATCACTTCCTGGCATATAGAAGGGGAAGAAATGGAAGCAGTGACAGATTTTACTTTCTTGGGCTCCAAGATCACCGCAGACGGTGACTGTAGCCATGAAATTAAAAGACGCTTGCTCCTTGGGAGGAAAGCTATGGCAAACCTAGACAGCATAGTAAGAAGCAGAGACATCACCTTGCCGACAAAGGTCCGTCTAATCAAAGCTATGGTTTTCCCAGTAGTAATGTATGGCTGTGAGAGCTGGACTATAAGGAAGGCTGAGCGCCGAAGAATTGATGCTTTCGAACTGTGGTGCTGGAGAAGACTCTTACGAGTCCCCTGGACTGCAAGGAGGTCAAATCAGTCTATCCTAAAGGAAATCAACCCTGAGTGCTCATTGGAAGGACAGATAATGAAGCTGAAGCTCCAATATTTTGGCCACCTAATGCGAAGAGAAAACTCCCTGGAAAAGACCCTGATGCTGGGAAAGACTGAAGGCAAAAGGAGAAGGGGACGGCAGAGGATGAGATGGCTAGATAGCATCACGGATGCAATGAATATGAACTTGAGCACGCTCCGGGAGAGAGCGCAGGACAGGAAGGCCTGGCGTGCTATGGTCCATGGGGTCACGAAGAGTCGGACACGACTGAACGACTGAACAACAACAACAATTAAAGCTGTTCCCTCCATTGCAGTGCATGAGCCTTTGTTCATTGTTACCCCCAACTTTACATCTCCCTTCCCCGTAGGATTCAGTTCAAAGCCCTCCTGATGAAGTTCTTCATGCTGTGGCCAAACACATTCTTCCCAGCCTTTGTGAGGTGCAGCCCACCCCTTGCCAACAGCCCATCTTCCAGGAAGTATAGCCTGTGGTCCCAGAATCCAAATCTCTCTCGTCGGCACCACCTTCATAGCCAGTCATTCACCCAGAGTATTTTTCTTTCCCTTTCTTTCCCTCTTCCAACTACTGGAAGGATGGGTAAGAAAACTATCTGGGCCTCAAGGTTCTTGAGTTTCCTTCCCAAAGCTTCAAAGTCTGACATGATTTCTTCGTAGCTCCACCTGGTGGTATCATTTGTTCCCACATGGATGAGAAGAAAGGGTTACCTGTCAGTGGGCTTTATGAGTGCAGGCAACCTTCAGTCACATCTCTATTCCGTCCTCCTGGGAGACAACTTACCTGGCGAGTCCACAGGTTTTTGTGACATACTTGGCTTTCAGTCCCATGCAGCAAGGAATCTCCCACTACTACTACTCTTCTCTTCCTGTTGTTGTAGGCTTCAGTTTCATTTCATCACCTCTGCTTGGCTGACCTTCAGCATCTTGCTCACTCTCATGCAGGTTTCCCTGTAGTTCTTCCTCTGCAGGCTTTCCTCCAGTCTCATCCTCAAGTACCTGGAAACAGTCGTCTAGTTCTGCTCCTAAATGTCACCCTTTTCCAAGGAGTATCCTCTACTTCATTTTTCCTCACCTTAGCAGTTTCCTCTTCTGCCTCAGCTTGCTGTTGCTCTTCTAACTCCTGTACTTCGCTTTACTGCTGTAGTTCCACCGTTCTGTCCAAGAACTCTTCATGTTCTCTTATTCCCTGGAGGGTCACCACTCGCCACTCCAGTCCTCTTACCTTTTCTTCCAGCAGTGTGATCAATTTATACTTGTTGCATGTGTAGGCCATGTTGTTCTCAGGCAAGAAAACAAACATGGCACACACCTTGCAGGTCATCACCACTGGAAAGTCTTGTCCTTCCATAGTCTCTATTCCCTTTTTGTCTAGCTTCCTGGTTGTTCTAGAGTAGCCTGTGCCTGGTCCTCTATTCACTGCATGTTAAAAACAGAGTCCCACTGGTATAGAAGTGTGTGTTACAAGTCAAATATTTTTTTTTAAAAAATAAAAAAGTTAAAAGTGTGTGTGTGTGTGTGTGTGTATGTTAGGGGCCTCCCTCTTGACCTCCCCTGCCGAACTCCCCTGGCCAACTCCTGTTTGCTCCCCCTGTTCATTCCAGTTCATGGAAAATGGACCACAGTCCAGGCAGGTGAACCAAGAGAAGTTCATCGAGCTCCACCACCACCACCACCCAATGGATTTTCCCAACATCCCTGTGATAGCTTCTGTTAAAAACAGATGCTGAACTAGATGCAGATCCAGTACAGCAATGGCCTCTGGCCTGATAAGGGTCCAGCAGTCCTTATGATCTTAAAAGCTTTGTCTCTACCATCCTATATAGGGCTCAATCAAAAATATACAGTGTTGGATATGAGCCAGTATACAATATCAGAAAGCAGTTTTTTTTCTAATTAACTATAGGATTGGAAGAGACAAATAGCTGTTGAGTCCAGTTCCGTGCCTAAAGAAAAAGAGGCATCTGCCACCGGTGCTTCACAGATCAACCTACTCCATCAAAAATCATACAAGGATACATGAGCAGATGCACTATCAAGTTTGCAGAGCAACAGTTTCAGGTGACATATGGTTTAAGTATTCAGTCCAGTGACATGTGAAATTAGAATAAAAGAGTAACTATATTGCATTGCTGGTTTTTCTATGAGTAGGAAGCAATGCATCTATGTTCAGGCTGTGGCTTGAGCTCTGACCCTCCCTTTAGCAATGAACATGGGCCTCAGGGAAACCAGCCTCTTTGAATCATATATGCTGGGTACACTATGTCTATCCTATGTCCTGTACTGGGCTTCCATTAGCAATATGTGATACATGGGGGGGGGGGTTAAAACCAATTTACCCAGTTCACACCTTCTGGACCCCAACATGGACCAAAACACAATGTACAATGTGCTCTGCAATATGTGTGTGTGTGTGTGTGTTCAACAACATATGCACATTTGAAAAATGTGCAAAGAAAAATGTGTACATTTCCAAAATGTGCCCAAACATGCTTTAGTCATTGGATACGTGCAACAAAAAATATGTATCTTTAAAAATGTGCACAGTGATGCGTACATTAATACGTACGTTACAAAAAATGCGTACTAATTTCTGTGCAGATTTTTTTTTTTTAAAAAAAATGCAACCTTGTGCAGAAACAGGACAGAATAAGCTTGACTTAAAACCCTGGAGGTGACAGACTCGACCTTGGGGGAGCTGGTTGTGACGGCCGACAGGAAGCTCTGGAGTGGGCTTGTCCATGAAGTCACGAAGAGTCGGAAGCGACTGACTGAATAAACAACAAAAAACCCTACACACACAAGCTCAGTGAGACTGAGATTGAAGATCCCTCCCTCCCTCCCTCCCTCCCTCCCTCCCCAGAACATTTCTCACAGAATCACATCCTCAAATTTTAATGTTGAAAGATGTACTGGGGAAGGGAGGGAAGACCTGGTACTGGCAAGGAGACTCCATTATCAATCATTATCTTCAAAATCTGCTGCCCCATGTTACTACGCTTGCCTAGAACATGCGTCTGTCTGTCTGTCTCCAGAAACTATTTTTCTATGTTCAGGGAATAAACCCTTCCAGAACATGAATGACCAGGGTGGGGGTGGAGGGGGAGGGATTTAGCTCAAAAGTACTAGAGAATCATTTCCCACTGGCTGTTGTGTAGAAGTGGCCCAGGAACTTGCATGTTTTTCAAATACATAGCCTCATGTTATGTTCGATTTTGTTTTTCCAAGGTAATGGAGTACTCACTTAAGGTTCTTTGGGTGCTTGGGGAACAGCAGAGATCAGTATTTTTCCAGAAACTGAGGTTTGTTGAAAAAAATATAATCAAAATGGCAGTTTGGCAGTCCAAAAGATGAGAGAGGGAGAGGGAGATGAGTAGTGAGATGGCTGCCAGTCATGGAGGCTAGGTGGTGATTCTTTGTCTTCTGAGAAGGGGAGAGGAAGGGAGAATTACAGTGGGAATTGAAAAGCTAATGAGAGAGAGAGAGAGAGAGAGAGAGAGAGCTATACCTTCCTTCCTTCTGCTCTGTCTGAACACAAGGAGCTGGTGTAATGATCCTTAGCATCAGGGGAAGTCCAAAAACAAGGTAAAAGTGAAAGCTTTTCCTCAGCTGTGGCAAGGCTTCACCTGGCAGAGTCCACTGGAAGTAAGAGTGCAGAAAACACCACTCAAAGCCAGGGTTCCAGACTAAGTCAGTCTATGTTTATCACAGCAACTCCCTCTTCTGGAACCACCAGGAGTTTAGAACATCTAAGGTACAAGAAGCAGGCATCCAAAGGAGGTCCAAAAAAAAAAAAAAAATAGGCAATGTCTGCCAGGAAAACTAAGGAAGGAGGATACAGTTGAAGGATATGAGGAGACTCCCTGACCTTGTTTACATGATCATTTTGAGCCATGGTGGCTTAAATTCCAGGCACCTGCAGGCACCCATTCTGTAATCCAAGCCCCACTCATAGGTTATTGTGTTGTCCAAACCCAGCAAGAGTGGGTTGTTGGAGTGGTTAACAAGAAAACAGAAAGGAGGTGAGCATTCAAAGTAAAGAAGAGAAACTGGTTCTCAGGGTGCATGTGTGTGTGTGTGTGTATATATATATATATACACACACATACACACACACACACACATATAGTAGGAAGCCCATGCTGGCTGGGGAATGCTGGGAGTTGTAGGACTTTTTTCTGTCTAAACAGGCATAGAATTGTGCCCTAAGGCTGAACTCAATGGGACTTACTTTTGAGTCAGTAAACATATATGGGATCATGCTGTAAGACATTCAAAATATTTAGGTTTTGATATCTCTCTGTGTGTACTCACACATGAGTGTGTGTGTGTTGTGCATAGTCACCACTTATCAATATGTTCTCAAGTTCGTGAAAATATGAAGCTGTAATAATTGCACATGGTTTCGAAAATGAACAATTAAATTGTATTCATACTTCATGTCTACAGTCAGCCTGAATTGCATAAGGAACTGTGCTATGCTATTTAAAGATTAAGGGGTTCTTTCTAATTTAAGATAGATCAGTAAGGGGAAGAATATCTTCTCTACCAAACCAGCATTGCATTTTCCTCCTCACTGCAAGTGTTTGAAAAATAATCAAGGCAAGCAACACCAGGACCTACACATTCACGCATGTATGTGTGCACACAAATCCTTTCCAACAAGGAGAATTGTGGGCTTTTATATGCCACTCATTCTCCTTGCAAGTTGTTTGTCAAAAAGGCTGGCTAGAGCCAGAAGGAGCAACGACTTCCCTGTAAAGCTGCCACTAGGGGTTAGCAATCACTTGTAAATTGCAAGGCAGCAAGAAAGCACGAACGGTACTGTCTAAGCAAATGCCACTCATTTTGCAGCAGCCATTTGAAATTATATTGTCTTTCATGAGGATGCCTAAGCTAAAAGAGGACTGGAGCAATTAAAATATGATTTCTTCAGCATCACTGCTAAAGGGGGGAGCTGTTCACCTATTTAGAAAGCATTGTCCTAAATTCTCATCAGCAAGAAAGAGGTGGACAACAGTCTTGCATTATAACTTGGCCACAACTTTATTTAACATTTACAGGCATTAAGTAATTCATCTTTAAATCATCAAATATGGCATGGGAGGGGACAAATTCCTCCCCTCTTATCCACCAGAACAAGTGGGGGGTGATGTCACTGGGTGTCACTTTTGCCCCTCTGGAGTTCTGCTTACAATCGAACCTTCTGTCTATAGTGAAGCTCTTTGTTTGGGCATATGGTTGGGTTGAGGGAAAGTCCCATCACCAGCCATTGTCCAGACTCTGCTGGGTGGTCCCTAACCTGCCAACTAGATGACTAGTTATTAGTGTCTACCCAGCCCTGGGAAGATCCTATGTCATTGCACAGAGTGCCTTGGGGAAGGTGTATAACTTTATGGTCTATAGAACTTTCTGTCCCCTCATTCACTGTTCTACCTGACAAAGTTGTGATAATAATGTGTCCAGGATGGATGGATCAGATTCTTTTTGGTCCATGTCAATTTCACATGTATTCATTTATACATCCATCCTGTCCTGTCCCATTTATTTGTTAAACTCAGGAAGAGGTGTTTTTTAAAAAAATAAATCTCATGAAGCACAAAACTTTGTACATATTCCATACATTTTATGGTAGAATATGTATTTTTATCTGCATTTTATGGTAAAATATGTATTTTTATACACATTTTGGTGAGTTTTTAAAGCTGTAGTTTGGAGAACTGCAGAATCAAAAAGATAATCACATTCCCATCTTCACATTAGTTGGGGAGAAATGAATGATGTCAGTTGGCTTCCAAATGCAGAACAAACAAAATACTTGAGCATATTTGTTGTTGTTGTTCAGTCGTTCAGTCATGTCCGACTCTTCATGACCCCATGGACCATAGCACGCCAGGCCTTCCTGTCCTGAGCACTCTCCCGGAGTGTGCTCAGGTTCATATTCATTGCATCGGTGATGCTATCTAGCCATCTCATCCTCTGCCGTCCCCTTCTCCTTTTGCCTTCAGTCTTTCCCAGCATCAGGGTCTTTTCCAGAGAGTTTTCTCTTCGCATTAGGTGGCCAAAATATTTCAGCTTCAGCTTCAGTATCTGTCCTTCCAATGAGCAGTCAGGGTTGATTTCCTTTAGGATTGACTGATTTGACCTCCTCGCAGTCCAGGGGACTCGTAAGAGTCTTCTCCAGCACCACAGTTCGAAAGCATCAATTCTTCGGCGCTCAGCCTTCCTTATAGTCCAGCTCTCACAGCCATACGTTGCTACTGGGAAAACCATAGCTTTGATTAGATGGACCTTTGTTGGCAAGGTGATGTCTCTGCTTCTTACTATGCTGTCTAGGTTTGCCATAGCTTTCCTCCCCAGGAGCAAGCGTCTTTTAATTTCATGGCTACAGTCACCGTCTGCGGTGATCTTGGAGCCCAAGAAAGTAAAATCTGTCACTGCTTCCATTTCTTCCCCTTCTATATGCCAGGAAGTGATAGGGCCAGATGCCATGATCTTAGTTTTTTTAATGTTGAGTTTCAAACCAGCTTTTGCGCTCTCCTCTTTCACCCTCAACAAGAGGCTCTTGAGATCCTCTTCACTTTCTGCCATTAGGGTGGTATCGTCTGCATATCGGAGGTTGTTGATAATTCTCCCAGCAATCTTAATTCCGACCTGGGATTCATCCAACCCGGCATTTCTCATGATGTACTCTGCATATAAGTTAAATAACAGGGTGACAATATGCAGCCTTGCCGTACTCCTTTCCCAATTTTGAACCACGCGGTTGTTCCATGTCCGGTTCTTACTGTTGCTTCTTGACCCTCGTACAGGTTTCTCAGGAGACAGGTAAGGTGGTCTGGTACTCCCATCACTTTAAGAATTTGCCACAGTTTATTGTGATCCACACAATCAAAGGCTTTAGCATAGTCAATGAAGCAGAAATAGACATTTTTCTGGAATTCTCTTGCTTTCTCCATGATGCAGCGAATGTTGGCGATTTGATCTCTAGTTCCTCTGCCTCTTCGAAACCCAGCTTGTACTTCCGGTAGTTCTCGGTTCACATACTGCTGAAGCCTAGCTTGTAGGATTTTGAGCATCACCTTGCTGGCATGTGAAATGAGCGCAATTGTGCGGTAGTTTGAACACTCTTTGGCGTTGCCCTTCTTTGGAATTGGAATGTAAACTGACCTTTTCCAGTCTACTTGAGCATATTATTATGTGCCAAATGTGAATTATGTACATATCTCTAAGGCAATACCCCAAGAAAGGTGAACAACATCTATCCAGAGGGCATTGAAATATGTCTTTGTCCCAGTAGATCAACCAGCTAATATCTGTGGTAACCCTGCTAAAGATGTTGGGGGAGTGTGTTATGCTGCCTGCCTGACCAAACTGAGGCTAAACCTCATGGGACATGTCTTTTTATATGCCTTTCTCAAAACTTTCCCTCCATATCACACAAGTCCAGGAAATGTTGTGTCTTAAAAATCATCCATTCCCTGCTTTTCTCATGACTAGGAGCTCCTAGTCATCATAAAATTTCCTTCTGGAGCAAGCAGTACCCAACAGCTTCCTCCTGTCCTGTAGTGTTTTCCTTCCTGTGGGAACTGCCATTGATTGGGGATGGGGACCCATCACCCATAGGCTTTGTTTTCAATAGTTTTGCATTTTAATTGGCTAGGATTACTCATGTGCCTGGCCCAGTAAGCATTGTCCTCACTCTGAGGCTATAATCCTGTCCAAATACATTTGGAAGTAAGCCTGATTGAATAAGGTGGAACATACTTCTGAGTAAACATAAATAGTATCAGTGTGTATATCTGATTTCATTTGCCCTCAGTGATTTCAGCACATAGCCAAATCTGACTGGCTATGTAGCATTAGAGAACATGCTCACTACATGATGTCTGATTCACTGGGATCACTCTATGAAGGATGAAGATCCCTAACCAAAGGGAAATGGCACAGAAGACTGAAGCTGCAGATTGGGGGTATAATAAAAGCAAAGAAGAAGGAATGAAAACATATTGAGGGATTTTTGAGGAAATATCTCAGGGCCATGAAAGCGCTTCTTTTCATCCCAAAACCAAAATGTGTGAACATTTTGTGCAATGCTGTTTTGGTCAATTGTCCTTGCCTAATGGAACATATTGATATATGTGTACAGGGGAGAAAAGGGATCCATTTCGAAGCAGCTTGACAAAATTAATTTTACAAAAACTTCCCAAATTCAAATATAACATTATTAGGTAAAATATTTCAAAGTACTTTTAAATGGCAAGGATTTTTTTTAAATGTTTTGCATTAACATAAATCAAATGCATTTGCATCTTTGCAACTATTGCCCTGATCCTGTCTGTCACCCTGATCCTAAGCATATTACTTGGAAATCAAAGAGAATTACTTCCAAGTAATGTGCTTAGGACAGGAATGTTAATCTCACTTGTCTCTGGATACGCTTTAGAAAGAAATAATCCTTCCCTTGGGATACTGTGCCTTCTGTCACCCCCACTAGAAAAGCTTGTATATAACATCTGTGACAGGAGTGTGAATACTTATGCAGCTGATCATTTCAAGGGCATGATTCAACATGCAGTCAACAGTGTTTAAGTTAATGATGTTAAGTTAGAAATGGATTCCATTCATATTTTAATGTTAACCTACCTAATTTCACACTTTAAATCAATATGGGAATCAAAATTCAGTTATCTTTCAAAATTCACACTTCTCCAAATTTTGCAATGGAGTTCTCCCTTTGCAAAACATGCAAAACATGCATACACCAATGTGCACATTATGGAAAAGTGCACACAAAAGTGCACATATTCATAGAAATATCATTTTAAAATATATTATATTAGGAAAACTACCTTAAAATGTGAACGTTAGGTAAAGTTGTTGTAAACAAAATTGCCTGTATTAAGAAAAATGCACATGAAAATGCACATGAATTTTCACATGAACTTTTTTAAAAAGGAAGACATCTCAAACTTTGGAATGAACTGAATTTAAGACTGGAAAAAAGAGAAACCGTGAAGCCAACTTTGACATATTTGTCTCTCGTTTAAGTCTCATTGATTTAAATGGGGTTAAGTTTTCGTAATTGTTCTCTAGTTTGAAAGTTAATCTTACATAAAGTACATTAGATTTCAGTTGCCACCAAGTTGGCTTTGAATTGTGTGCTATATGATAGGTGTGTCAGAGGAATTTGAAAGGGGCGCTCATCAGTGTTGTTGTTGAGGTAGGACTCACAGGGTTGAATGCCAGGACTTTTTGATTAGTTGGGATGATGAAATCATATGCCACCTCGTTCAGGGATCCCTGTTCCCTCTGAGCATATCTGCAATCCTCACAGTACTCTGTGTGTGGGGGGGGGATGTCATTTCCCAACAACGATACATTGTTGTGAGTGATCCCTCCTGTGATGCAATCTATTTTGGGGTGACCTGGTCTCGGATGGGCAATTAAGACTAGGGATGTACAAATTACTTACCTGCCATTCCGGCAGGGTGTCCGCGGGGGGCGGGAGGCGATCTCTCCCTCCCCCTGGAATCCTTACTGGACTGCTCCGCTCCACAGCAATTCCGTGGAGCTGCTGGCCGGCTCTGTGGCACCAGCGATACAGCTGCCATTGCTGTGCAGTATCACGGCTGAGGCTGAGTGACTCCAGACTAGGGATGTACGAAAGTCACTTACCTTTTTGAAGGGTGACATTCACGGTGGGGGAGCGGCGCTCCATCCCTCCCCCTGAAATTCTCTCCAGCTGGCTCCACTCCACAGCGATTCCGTGGAGCTGCCAGCCGGGGCCGCCTGCAGCTGGACATCCGGCCTCTGGGCAGCCTGCAGGGACGCAAATGGCGGCTGCGATAGCTGCCGCCATTTGCGTCCCTGTATTTTGCCGTGATAGGTTACATAAATATTTACGTAACCTATCACGGCAAAAAAGAAGAAGAAAACAGCGAACGCAAATGGAGGTGGCTATGGCAGCCGCCATTTGCGTTCCCTTTATTTTTTGGCTGTGATAGGCTACGTAAATATTTACATAGCCTATCACAGCAAAAGAGATGGGTGCAAATGGCGCCACTACGCCATTTGCGCCCCTCTCTTTTGCCGTAATAGCCTATGTAAATATTTACGTAGGCTATCACAGCCAAAAAAAAAAGGGAACGCAAATGGTGGCTGCTGTAGCCGTTGCCATTTGCGTTCCCTTTTTTTGCCATGATAGGCTACGTAAATACTTACGCAGCCTATGACGGCTTCCACAGGGACGGAAATGGCTATTGTGTATTTACTATAAGTATTTACTATAAGTATTTACGTAGCCTATCATGGCTATAGTGAAGAAGCAAATGGCGGCCATGGACGTGGCCACCATTCGCAAAGCAGCGCGAACGGCAGTAGGTAGGTGTCCCATTTCACGCACCTTTTGTGGGGTAGGGGGGCAGGGGGCTTCATTCCGCCACGGATTTCAGGGGGCACTGGCATTCGGCCTCACTGAGATCCATGGCGGAATTCTCTGACATCCCTACTCCAGACACAAATGGCATCTGCTACGCCATTTGCAGCCGTAAAGGTCTTAGATTAAGCTAAATGCAGCCATAAATGGCTGCATTTTGCTTAAACTAAGGGCTTTACAGCTGCAAATGGCATCTGCTACACCATTTGCATTTGTGGTTTTTCACACGATAGGCTAGAACCTGCCCTCATTGGAATCCATGGCAGAATTCTCTGACATCCCTAATTAAGACCCATTCACTTTACAAAATACTTATCTAGAACAGAGAGAGAGGGTGGGTGAGAGATATGAATCAACACAGCCAGCTGCATTTCTGAATTCCCTTGAAACAATTCCCCCACATATCTTGAGGGTATATCTATGGGAACTGTGATAATGTAGGGATGTTGGAGGAATCTGGTTGGAGGGTGGAGGTTGACAAGCTTTGGTCAGCTCCCTCCCACCCCCCGGACTTCTGTCTTTTACCAGCTGGCCTGACATGCTGTGCAATGAGTCTATCTGCAAGTATCTGTTGCTGCAGGTCCTATTTATTCCCTCCAATAGCAAACTCAATGATTTAGTCCCTATCAGTTTGGAAGCAAAACAGGGCTACCCGAAATGGGGAAGTGGTTTCTACATATTCAGGGGAATCCCTAAGTATGCAGAAGTATAGCTATAAATTAAAAAAAGAAACCCTAGATAGATAGATAGATAGATAGATAGATAGAGATATTGCCGACTGCTTACCTACCTGTGAATGTAGAGATAAGAAAACGTAAGAGTAACTCATTGTCTGGAGAAGGAACTTCTGTGTTCACACTTAACACCCAACACAGGAAATCCTGTCTTTACAGCTACCTTTTATTGGGGGTTGGGGGAGAAGAGACCCTTCTGCCAAATTGCAATGTTCTATGGGCAGCTCTCATTAGCCCTTTGGGGATGAAAAATAGGGTACTAAAGGAACTAGAGGTTTGGCAGACTGTGTGAGTCTATCAATTTCATAGAATCATGGAATAGTAGGGTTGGAAGGGGCCTACAAGACCATCAGGTTCAACCCCCTGCTCAATGCAGGAATCCAAATCAGAGCATCCCTGACAGATGGCTGTCCAGCCTCATCTTGAATGCCTCCAGTGTGGGAGAGCCCACCACCTCCCTAGGTAATTGGCTCCATTGTCATATTGCTCTAACAGTCAGGAGGTTTTTCCTGATGTTCAGCCGGAATCTGGCTTCCTGTAACGTGAGCCCATTATTCTGTGTCCTGCATTCTGGGATGATCGAGAAGAGATCCTGGCCTTCCTCTCTGTGACAACCTTTCCAGTACTTGAAGAGCGCTATCATATCTCCCCTCAGTCTTCTCTTCTCAAGGCTAAGCATGCCCAGTTCTTTCAGTCTCTCTTCATAGGGCTTTAGTCTATGACTGACCACAGTTCAGACATTTATTGTTAGGCATCCACTTAAAAAAAGAGAAATGGAGGACAGGTTGAGAGTAGTTGAAACATGCAATGTTAGGGATCTGTTGAGGAAAAAAAAGAAATAATCTGGAGGGCAGGATGGATGCTTTGTCCATCCCTAGCATCTAGGACTAAGTCTCAGGTATCATCTTTTTCTCTCTCTTCCTCAAACTCCTCCCGCTCCACAGAGGCCTAAACAGAACTGCAAAGATCGAGGGAGAGAGGATGCATTACAGCATGTTGTTGCAGGTCCCACTTATTCTAGCTGAGTGAGAATGAGATGTGCTTGGCCATGTACGTTAAGACACCTACCTCACCCTGAAACATTCAACAGCCCTGGCCTTCCCAGGACCTATACATGCTGCCATCCGTATTTGCCAGGCCCAGACTTAGGATGTTCAGTGAGGTAGGGATGGGGGAGAATTTCTCCCTGAAACTTCGGGGGGCCGAGTGCCAACACATTCGGTCCTCCAAAGGTTCAGGGAGAAATTCTCTGCCCCCCCGCCCCCCCCCCGGGATGGGACTTACCTTTCACAAATGTCCCTCCCGGCGGCGGGTCCCGGCGGCGGTTCGGTAGGTCTTCGTCAGGGGCGGGGGCAGCAGCCGGTCTTTTGACCCGCCATTACAAGAAAAAAAAAAAATGCCCTTTACATAAAAAAAAATAGCATTGCCCTTATTTTCGCCGTAGTCTACGTAAATCTTTACATAGACTACAGGGACCAAATAAGGAACGCAAATGCGTACCATTTGCGTACGCGCTTTTTTTTTTTTAAAGTCACCCGTGATAGGCTACGTGACGATTAACGTAGCCTATCACAGCTGACTTTGCAGATCTAGCCGTGATAGGCTACGTAAATCGTTACGTAGCCTATCACGGGGCTTTTTTTTTTTTTCTTTTGAAGTTCGCAGCCGGGGAGAAGGGGCGCTTCTCCCTGGCCTGAATTTTGGTCGGGCGAGGTGGGAAGCCTCCCCCCCCGGCCTGAACTTCGGGGGGAGAAGCGAAGCGCCTCCCCCCCACCGCAAAGCAAGCTGCGAGACCAGGTAAGTGACTTTCGTATATCCCTACAGTGAGATGAGCTGTGGGGTTATGGTTGGGGCAATCCCTGCCTAGGCCAGGCATGGGGAATCTCTTTCACCCCAAGGGTTGCATTTCCTCACAGGAAACCTCCTGGAGTGGCAGGTAGTTTTTTTTTTTTGGGGGGGACACATGCCAGCAATAGGCAGGGTAAAAAAAAGTGGGTGGGCCCAAAGTCAAAAGAGGGCAGGACTAAAGCCACGTACACCCACCATTCACACACTTCCATCCACACAATCAGCCCATTGACATACATTCCTAATACACATACTAGAGCTGTGCAAAATGACCTCTCAAAATTCCCCAGCCCATTTGTGGGCAGGGAAAATGGGGGGACAATTTCACCAAATTTCTCATAGGGGAGGAGAAATTCTCCAACAGTTTCGCACAGATAGGGCTCGCTATTGGCAGGGGTTATAGCACAGCTTCTTTTTCCTCAAGGTTTTTGGTTCTGTAGGTGGCAATAGCTTCAACTGTGTTGAGGCTTCCACTTTTCTGAGGCCGAACTTTGGATTTCTTTTGGTGGTATTTTTGAGCTTATCACTGTGAGGTGGCTGAGGATGCTGTGTATGTTTTCTCTCTATTACACATCTTTCCAATTGTTCTGCAGCCTCTCAGACCATCTGCCCTTTTGAACTGAAAACGCCCCATGGGAGTAATTGTCACGTTCCCTTGGCTCCCTCCTTCCTCATGCACACACACAAGAAGAGAGGCTTCTGTCTCATGCCTTCATTCACTATCAACAGGTTCATTACAGATGCAAATCCCTCAAAACTCTCAGGCTACAAAGGAATACAGCTGCTTCATTTATGAATGACAACAGGGGACCCAAATGGGAGCTATGATGTTGCCTGCAGTTTGAAACAAGAACTTGCTGGATAGAATAATTTAGGGAGGGATGCCCCTCCCTTCCAGTGATGCTCCCCTACATCCACCCTCATGCATTGCCAACCGGGTCGACCATCTGAGCTCTGCCTCTAACTTTTCCTGCTTCACTCTGCGCCACAGTCTAGCATCCCTCAGGTCACACCCTGCATTCTCCTCCTCCTGGGTTCTCATGGAGGAGCAGGCAGGAGGGGGGGGGACTTCAGGCCCAGCGATCTGGGTGCTGGCATCCTGAGAAGCATGCCTATCCATATCTGAACTTGCTCGGGAAGATGCCTCCCCTGTTTCTGGCTGTTCCCCTTCTGAATCTGAACTGCTAACTATCTCCATATGCTCAGAATCAATCCTGACAGGAATTGCCTCACGATGTCTTCCTCATGATGGCTTTAACTGAAGTGCAGGAATCTGTGGAGGCTGCAGGCTGCCAGAGAGATTACTGTACAATGACAGAGAGGACACTCATGGACACTCCTCAGCCACTTCCTAAGTAAGGTAAGCACAAGAGCCCCAACCCAACCCCAACCCATGAGAATTTCTCTGAAATTTCTTCTCCTTTGAATATCTTTTTGAAAGCAGTGTCTCTTCTATCCAAACTGAATGAGAATGGTTGAAAAAAATGTGGGAGAAATTTTCAGCACAGTACTTACACTAGTGGCCAGTTCCTCAACCATTGCCTAGACCTGGGGTGCAGAACCTCTTTCAGCCTGAGGGCCAAAATATATTTTGGAGAAGCTCTTGGGGGCCACATTCCAGTGGTGGGCAGGGCCAAAGGCAAAATGGGGCACATCAATGACAAAAGAGGCCAAAATACCAGAATATTTCAGTTTAAAGCTCTTACTGGCAATAGCTAAGTCCTAGGAGAGGCATTTCTACCTTTTAGTATGGGGAAAATACTGCACAAAAGCTAGGAAACCCCCAAATCATTAGTGATTTGGGGAAAGGGGTTGAGGCCAGGGGAAGGGGGTGTGGCAATCTGGGTAACCCCTGAAGGGCCAGATTTGGCCCCCAGGCCTGAGGTTCTGCACCTCTAGCCTAGGCTGCTGGGTGCTTTGTGGTAGGAGCGCTTCCTGTCTGGGTTGGACCTTGCCTGGTTCTGGTGCATTCCTTTGCATTCTGGGCTTCCTGTCTGGGTTGCACCTCTGAGTTGGACCTTCCTGTCTGGGTTGGACCCTGTCTCAGTTGGACCTGTGTTGGAGAGGGCTTCCTTTGGACCTTGTCTGGCTCTGGTGCATTCCTTTGCGTTCTTCAGCTTACTTTTCAGTTCCAAATTCAGGCCTGCTCCTCAGTTCTCATTCCTGCTTGGTTCCACTGCTCCAACCCCTGCTCTGCTTCTTGGTTTCCCACTGGCACAAATCCTGGCTCCTGGTTCCAGGCTCCTGACTCATCAGCCGACTCATTTTCAGCGACTCTGTGGCCCAGTCCTGACAGCTGCCAATCTTGTGGCAAGTACCTTTTAAACAGTGGGCCCCTGGATACTTCAAGGTTAGGCACGGTGGTTGGGGAAGTCTCTACTTGACATGAATAAGCCGGAATGTCACAAGAGGAAGGGTCACTCACTATAAGTTTGCAGTCCCGTGTTTTCAAGGCAGCATAGTACAAGAGTTGGTTCCTTTGCACATCTGCAATAAACAAAACAAGACTTTGGCAGTAGACAAAGCAATATGTAGTGAAATAAATGCAGTGTAGTTTTATTTCTCTCTTCAGTGGAACAAAAATGTTTACCAAAAGATATGACCTCATTTCCCACTCCACCTGCATTTACGGTAATGATTCAGTCAATTTAAATGAATGTAAAAATCTGGGGCTGTAAAAGTGATAGCCATTTTTTAGAAACTTTATTTGACTGTATGATGTGCTGCCCTTGAATCTATTTGTTTATGTAGATAAGTGTGGCAATGCAGTCATTTGAATCTCATTTTCATAAATATATTTTATCAGAAAGCTCCCTTCCTTCTTTCCTTGGAAGTAAACAGAAATTCTATAAGCATTTTTTTCTTCAAGCCGTATATTAGCTGACAAAGGCAAGACAATTCATATTCGAGGAAGTTTCATATCCCTTCTTTTTCCTTGTCAAGGCACAAATAATATATTAAGGGCACAATCCTATGCATGTTTAGGCAGAGAAAAGGCCTAGAACTCCCAGCATGCCCCAACCATGGCTGGCTGGGGCATGCTGAGAGTTGTAGGCCTTTTCTCTGTCTAAACATGCATAGGATTGCGCCCTCAAAAAACCCAAAATGATATAGCTGCAATTAAGGGTTACCTTTAGTGCCTCCTATCTCTAATGGCCAAAAACCATTTTGTTTTCCTGGCTGGCATTACCTCAACTGGTAAAATGGGCAGAATCAAAGGTTGCAGCAATATTCCAAGATCATAGAGGTTTCAAAAGGGAAACATACTAGATAAGGTAGTAATCACTAGTTGAGCTTGTTAGATTTGTATGGCCACACTGGTCATCATCATCATGGAGATCACTCGTGTGACCAAGTAAGATTGTCTTCCAAAGATAGTCTATATAGATAGCTCTTTAAAAGGATTAGACAGATTAATAGAAGATAGGTCAATCAACACATTAATCTCTAGCAGTGGGTCTGCAGGTGGCTGTAAAGGCCGATTCTGGATCTACACAGCCTCCCACAGAGAGGACATAGGTTTCCAGGTGGGAGATGGTCACAGTGAGGGTTTGCTTGACGTGCCTTCCGCTGAGCTCGTTTCTCCCTTTTGCTCTGTACTCATGCTTCTTCAAAGTCCAAGCGCCTTTAATATAGGCTGACCTCTAGTTGGAACACTCATGAGCTAGAGCTTCCCAGTTCTCAGTGCTTATGTTACATTTTTTTAGATTAGCTTTAAGAACCTCTTTAAATCTCTTTTGCTGTCCACCAATATTCCATTTTCCATTCGTAAGTTGATAATAGAGTGACTGCTTTGGAAAACGATAATCAGGCATCCGAACAACATGGCCGATCCAGTGAAGTTGATGTTGGAGAATCATTGTTTCAACGCTGGTGGTCTTTGCTTCTTCCAGTATGCTCACATTAGTCCATCTGTCTTCCCAAGTAATTCGCAGAATTTTTTGGAGGCAGTGTTGCTGGAATTTTTCGAGAAGTTGGGAGTGGCGTTTATAGATGGTGCATGTTTCACAGGCATACAGTAAGGTTGGTAGTGCAATGGCTTTGTAAACAAGCATTTTGGTCTCCTGCGAACGTCCCAATCCTAAAACACTCTGCTTCATTTGAGAGAATGCTACAGTCGCAGAGCTCAGGTGATGCTGAATTTCAGCGTTGATATTGGCTTTTGTGGAGAGATGGCTGCCAAGATAAGAAAAGTGATTGACATTTTCCAGCATCACACTGTTAAGATGGATTGATGGCGCTACAGAGGGATTGGTTTGTGCTTGCTCATAAAGCACTTTGGTTTTTTTGATGTTAAGTGAGAGGCCGAGCTTTTCATATGCTTCTGCAAAGACGTTTAGGATAGTTTGGAGATTTTCCTCTGAATGTGCACAGATTATGTTATCATCAGCATATTGAAGTTCTACGACAGAGGATGTAATTACCTTACTTTTTGCTTTCAGTCTACTGAGATTAAAAAGTTTTCTATCTGTTCGCTATATGATTTCTACACCAGTGGGAAGTTTCCCTTCAACAAGGTGTAGAATCATAGCGATGAAGATAGCGAATAAGGTTGGAGCAATGACGCATCCCTGTTTAATGCCTGATCCCACTTTGAATGGATCACTTTGAGAGCCATTGTTATCCAAGATTGTTGCCATCATGTTGTAATGGAGGAGCCGCAAGATGTTCACAAATTTATTAGGGCATCCAGTTTTCAGAAGGATGGTCCAGAAAGCAGTACGATTTACAGTGTCGAGGCCTTAGCCAGATCAATAAATGCCATGTACAGGGGTTGGTTTTGCTCCCTGCATTTTTCTTGGAGCTGTTGTGCGATGAAGATCATATCCACTCTCCCCCTGGAAGGGCAGAAGCCATTTTGGGATTCAGGCAGGTTGTCTTCTGAGATAGGTAGAAGGTGGTTTGCGAGGATCCTTGCCAGGACTTTGCCTGCTATAGCTTAGGGATGGCAGAGAATTCTGCCACGGATCTCGGGGAGGCCAAATGCCAGTGCATTCAGCCCCCTGAAATTTGTGGCAGAATGGCCTGCCCCCCCTGCCCCCCATGGATCCCCCTGGGACGAGACTTACCTGGGGCAGATCTTCCGGGCAGCAGCGGCTCCGGCAGCGGCTTCAGCGGCGGCGGTGGCGGTGGCGGTGGCTGGTCTTTCGACCGGCTGCTGCCGCCGCCATTTGAAGGTTTGTTTGTTTGTTTTTACACCCATGTGATAGGCTACGTACATTTTTACATAGCCTAAAACGTCTGGGTAAAAAAATAATAAAAAAGTGTACGCAAATGGCGGCAGCTATGGCCGCCACCATTTGCGTACGCCTTTTTTTTTTAAACCCAGATGTTTTAGGCTACGTAAAAACTTACGTAGCCTAAAACGACTGGGTTAAAAAAAGAGGCATACGCAAATGGCAGCAGCTATGGCCGCTGCCATTTGCATTCCTTATTTTAGGCCGTCTTAGTCTACGTAAATAATTACGTAGACTAAGATGGAGAAAATAAGGGGAACGCAAATAGCGTCCACTACGCTATTTGCGTTCCCCTTATTTTCGCCATCTTAATCTACATAAATATTTACATAGATTAAGATGTCAAAAATAAGGAACGCAAATGGTGGCGGCCGTAGCTGCCCCCATTTGCATATGCGGGTTTTTGTTTTGTTTTTCCCCAGAGCCCTCCGCGGCCGGAAATCCGGCGGCAGACGGCTCTGGCCAGGCTGGGCCTGGCCAGCTGCTGAGCCGGTTAAGGAGGATTCTGGTGGGGGAGGAACGGAGTGCCTCCCCCCCATCCAGGATTCCGGGGGGAGGGACGGAGCACCTCCCCCCTCACCATCAGCATAATCCACAAACAGGTAAGTGATTTTCATACATCCCTACTGTAGCTAGAAGGGAGATGCCTCAATAGTTTCCACAATCTGTTCTATCACCCTTTTTAAACAGATTAATAATTATGGCATCCCTGAAGTCTGCTGGGCTCTCCTCCCTCATCCAGATTTTTTTCGATGAGCTTGTGAAGCTGTTGTGTAGCTTCAGGCCCACCATCTTTAAAGACTTCAACAGGGATCCCATTTGGTCCACTAGCTTTATTATTTTTCATTTGGTTAATGGCTTTACTGACTTCCTCCAAATTAGGGGATACTGCAAGCTCATTTCTGGTTTATTTTTGTGTGATTTGTGAGAAAACTTCATCAGCCACAATGGAGTTATGGTTAAGGAGGTTGTGGTGAATTTAGGGATGGGGGAGAATTTCTCCCCGAAACTTCGGGGGGCTTAGTGCCAACGTATTCGGCCATCCGAAGTAGTTTCGGGGAGAAATTATCCACCCACCCGCCCCCCCCGGGATGGGATTTACCTTTCCCAAATGTCCCTCCCGGCGGCGGGTCCTGGCGGCGGTTCGGCAGGTCTTCGACAGGGGCAGAGGCGGCAGCCGGTCTTTCGACCGGCTGCCGCCGCCGCCATTCCAAGAAAAGTAAAAAAAAAAAAACGCCCCCGTGATAGGCTACGTGACGATTAACGTAGCCTATCATGGCTAGATTTGCACAGTCAGCCATGATAGGCTACGTAAATCATCACGTAGCCTATCACGGGTGACTTAAAAAAAAATAATAAAAGCACGTACGGCTAATGGCGGCCCCCATAGGGAGCCGCCATTCGCGTTCCTTATTTGGTCTCTGTAGTCTACGTAAAGATTTACATAGACTACAGAGACCAAATAAGGAATGCGAATGGCGGCTCCCTATGGGGGCCGCCATTTGCATACGCACTTTTTTTTTTTTTTAAAGTCACCCGTGATAGGCTATGTGACGATTAACGTAGCCTATCACGGCTGACTTTGCAGATCTAGCCGTGATAGGCTACGTTAATCGTCACGTAGCCTATCACGGGGGCGTTTTTTGTTTTTTGTTTTAACTTTTTATTTCGCGGTCGGGTGAGGCGAGGCGCCTCCTCCCCGCCCTGAACTTCGGGGGGAGCAGCGAAGCCCCTCCCCCCACTGCGAAGCAAACTGTGAGACCAGGTAAGTGGCTTTCGTGCACCCCTAGTGGTGATGCTGTTTCCAATGCAGTGCAATAGACTCTTTGTCCTTTAGAAGTTCGGCACCATCTATTGAGCATAAGGGGTTTGTACCATGGTTTGTTGGTCCGTAGAAGGCCTTTGTGGCATTAAAAAAGCCCTGTGCATCATGCGCATCTGCAGAATGCTGGATTTCTTGAGCTTTCTTTATCCACCAGGTGTTCTTATGTTCTCTAGTTCTTCTTTGGA
The DNA here is from genome assembly GCF_057233095.1 of Heloderma suspectum. Taxonomy (NCBI): domain Eukaryota; kingdom Metazoa; phylum Chordata; class Lepidosauria; order Squamata; family Helodermatidae; genus Heloderma; species Heloderma suspectum. The sequence goes on from NC_139458.1 coordinate 90,316,097, forward strand.
CCTCAGCCTTTGCACTGGCACAGATTTTGTTCCTTGCAGCACGGTTGATGTCTTTTTGTAGGGATGTACGAATCCCTTACCTGTTCCGGTCGGGGCATTTGGCGAGGGGAGGCGCTCCGTCCCTCCCCCCAGAATCCTTGACGGGGGGGAGGCAATCCAGTCCTCCCCCCTGGAATCCTCGATTGCCGGACTGCTCCGCTCTGTGACCAGGCCGTGGAGCAGCTAGCCAGGGCTGTCCGCAGCCGGATTTCCGGCTGCGGACGGGCTGCTGAGGATGTAAATTTGCGTCCAGCCAGGCAGCCGTGATAGGCTACGTAAGAATTTACGTAGCCTATCACGACTAACCCCCCCCCAAATAAACACCCAGCATACCCAAATGGCAGCGGCCATGGCAGCCACCATTTGAGTTCCCAATTTTTCGCCAATTTATTTTACGTAAATATTTACGTAAGATAAAATGGTGAAAAAAAGGGGAACGCAAATAGCGTAGTGGGCACCATTTGCTTTCCTTTATTTTTTGCCATTCTAGTCTATGTAAATATTTACATAGGCTAGAACGGTGAAAAATAAAAGAATGCAAATAGCGCCCACTACGCTATTTGCATTCCCTATTTTTCACTGTTTTATCTTATGTAAATATTTACGTAAGATAAATCGGTGAAAAATAGGGAATGCAAATAGCAGCCACCATAGCCGCCACCATTTGCATATGCTCGGTGGTTTTTTTTTGGGGGGGTAGCCGTGATAGGCTACGTAAATTCTTATGTAGCCTATCACGGCTGCAAGGACAGCAATGGCGGCAGCAGCAGCCCTACTGAGGCTGGCCAGGAGACCAGCCGCCGAGGCCGCCGCCAGAGCCACTGGAACTGCTGCCGTCACTGAATCCAGCACATCTGCCCCAGGTAAGTGCCGTCCCAGGGGGATTCCATGGGGGGGGCAGGGGGGCGTTCCGCCACAGATTCAGGGGGACCGGATTCTAGGGATGGCAGAGAATTTCTCCCTGAAACTTCGGGGGGCCGAGCGCCAACGTGTTCGGCCCCCCGAACAAGTTTCAGGGAGAAATTCTCCGCACCTCCCCACCCCCCGCACCCGCCCCGGGACGGGACTTACCTTTAGCGAATGTCCCTCCTGGTGGCGGGTCCGGCTGGCGGTTCGGCGGGTGTTCGTGCGGGGCGGGAGCAGCAGCTGGTCTTTCGACCAGCTGCCGCCGCCGCCATTCCAATCAAGGGAAAAAAAAATGCCCCCGTGATAGGCTACCTGACGATTAACATAGCCTATCATGGCTAGATTTGCAAAGTCAGCCGTGATAGGCTACGTAAATCGTCACGTAGCCTATCACGGGGGCGTTTAAAAAAAAAAAAAACTTTTGAGTTCGCGGCTGGGCGAGGCGAGGCGCCTCCTCCCCAGCCTGAATTTCGGCCGGGCGAGGCGGGAAGCCTCCCCCCCGGCCTGAATTTCAGCCAGGCGAGGCGGGAAGCCTCCCCCCCCGGCCTGAACTTCGCGGGGGGAGCAGCGAAGCGCCTCCCCACCACCACGAACAAGCTTCAAGGACAGGTAAGTGACTTTCGTCCACCCCTACCGGATTCTTAAGAATCTGGCCTCACTGGAATCCGTGGCGGAATTCTCTGCCATCCCTATCTTTTTGCCATATTTGGAAAGCTTTCCTTTTCTTATCAATAATATGTTCAATCTCCCTATCATTCTCATCAAACCAGTCCTGATGTTTCTGAGTTTGGTATCCGATAGTGATGGAAGCTGTAGTCCTGGGCTAGATCTACACTAGTGCTTTTTGTAGGTACTGAAGTGCACTGATAACTGTTGGGGCACATTACACATTCCACATTCCGCTTTCTAGCAGTATTTTCTGCTTTTTATTCCATATTATCCAAATTAGTGCAACAGATATGGTGTGTGTGCTACGGGGTATAAATGTGCAAGAGGCATATTGCGTTACTATGATGGGATTGTATCGATATGACATGAGGTGTAGATCTGGCCCAAGTCCAACACATCTGGAGGGCACCAGCTTGGGGAAAACTGCACTAGAAGCTTGTAGCTAAAGGAAGCCAGAGACAACATGACTGTGAAGCTATAAATCTATAAGGGAAAGGAAGAGAAACGGAGTATAGACACTAGAGATTTATCAATAATTTACTTATCCACACCACATCTTGTAGTTGAAAGGGGGAAAACCACATTCTCACCGCGCTTTTTTAAAATGTATTTTTAAATACCCCTTTTATGGGAATCCCAAGATTAGTATGACCTCCAGTTTATACATGTGTAGACAATGTTATATTTTTCTGCCAATCTTGCCACATGGAGACAGCCAACACAGAGATCTATTTCAAAGATCTAGTGAAAACTGCTACATGCACTATTACTTGCCATGAATCTCCTTATTTTGGATTTCCAAACATATGCCAGTATGAGCCTGACCTTGGATCTCCTAAATGTGGTAATTTCTCCTGCCCTTTGCCCTTGTTCTGCAGCTTGTCAGGCCCATTGGATCCATTCTCATTGCAACACTGCACAGTTGCCACCAGCTGTGATCTCTGACAGTGAGCGATTGATTGATTGATTGATTGATTGTCTTAATTGCCCATCTCGCCAGTCACCCAGACACTCTGGGCAGTGTACAACAGGACAATTTAAAACAGTAAAATTACACGTTAAAACGTTGTTTAAAAATGCCCTAACCCACCCCAAATGCCTGACTGAACAATGAAGTTTTCAAAGTGTGGCAGAAGCTCATTAAAGAAGGGACATGGCAGAGTTCCCTAGGGAGGGAGTTCCACCAAGTGGGGGCCACCACAGAGAAGGCCCTCTCCCTCATCCTCACCAGCTAAGCTGTCCTGGCTGATGGGACAGAGAGAAGGCCATCCGAGGCTGATCTTGTTGAGTGGCCTGTCTGGTGTTGCTGGAGGTGCTCCTTGAGATAGGCTGGGCTGGATCTGTATAGGGTTTTAAAGGTCAAAGCCAACATCTTGTATTTGACTGGCAAAACAACTGGTAGCCAGTGCAGCTCCTTCAGCACTGGAGTGATGTGATCATGCTAATTACAGCTGCAATTGCACAAATTACACTAATTTGGGTCATAATTTGCTGAAGATATGCAAATCACAGCAGCAATTTGCGTATGTTGCTGTTTTAAGAGAAAAAAAAATAAAGGTGAAATCTGCAACCAAGCTGGGGGCTCTGGGGAAATCTGTCGAGCCCAAGAGGGCTAGATTTACCCATGATGGACATCCCTCAGACTGGATATAGGTGGAGTTATACATCCCTACCTCAAAACAAGCTTTCTTGGTGCGTGCGTGCGTGTGTGTGTCTGTGTGTGTGTTTAACCAATCATAAGTCATCTTGGAGATCATTTGATCAACTGGTGCCATATAAAAGTTTAGGAGGGTTAAATAAATAAATGTCCTTGCTTATGATATCCTGTTGGTTAGAGAAAATGGTAAATAAAACAACTGCAGTGGGCCGGAGGCAAATAATGCTTCTCTTGAAAGGGAGAGGAACATTATTTGCCTCAAGCTTACTGCAATTATGGTTTATGCATCTCTGAATAGCTAAAAAAGCAAAAGCAAAAATTTCCCGTATTTTTCCTGTTGCATATGAGGAGAATCAATAAATAGGAAGTAGGAATGATCAATTATTTAAACAGCAATAAAGGAGGCAATGAGTTGTGCACTCTCTAACACCTTTGGTTAGAACTTGGTGCCATTTGTTTATGGCCAAGGTGCACTTTTGTCCACTGTAAACTGCCCTTGTCTTATTTTTACTGCAGCCATTTATTTTTTGATAATTACACATGTTACATTATGAAAATAAATGCCTAGGCAACGCTTTCTGCTGGTAAAATTACTTGTATGCCATGGTGCCTGACTGATTTTCAAAGGACCTTCAGTAATATCTGTTCCTCCTACCTTCAACATTGTAAATCTGAAAATAAACAGGTTGTGTCTGTTGGCAGAATTGCAAGCATTTCCAGCCCAGTGGATGTAAAGTCAGTTCTCCTTGATCTCAGTAGCTCAGACCCCTCTCCTTATCACCTACCAGGATAACTAATTTGAACTTCTCACTAGGAACTATTTGCCCTGTTCTATCAAACTGCAGACTCAGACTGCATATAAATCTGTCAGTATGAATCTCAATCTCTTAATGTTTTATAGCCATATATTTACAGCATTCCACCTATACGCACACACACACACACACACACACACTTTTAACTGGAGTTTTCTTGGTGGTTTATGTGGACTGCAGCTCATTAATTGCATAGACTTCTCTCATATGACGGTTCATCTGAGTAAGAAGGAGTTACTCAGTGTACAGTATCTAAGGTATCCATCTTTTATCCATGACCAATAATAGCAACACTGAAACAATTAAAATAATAGCCATAAAATAATGCCTTGTGACAATTTCTCTTTCTGATATTAGAAACCGTGCATTTAACTATTTCCTGACGATGCCTCAAATGAAGATGGCACTAAATTCTGGTTGTATTGTTATACTATGGTTTTAATGTTTTATATATTTTATATTGTTTTATTGCGTTCTCTTTGGTTCATTTCACATGCCAGCAAGGTGATGCTCAAAATCCTACAAGCTAGGCTTCAGCAGTATGCGAACCGAGAACTACCGGAAGTACAAGCTGGGTTTCGAAGAGGCAGAGTAACTAGAGATCAAATCTCCAACGTTTGCTGGATCATGGAGAAAGCAAGAGAATTCCAGAAAAAACGTCTATTTGGGTATATTTAGTCTATAAAATTAGTCTATTTCTGCTTCATTGTCTACGCTAAAGCCTTTGATTGTGTGGATCACAACAAACTGTGGCAAATTCTTAAAGTGATGGGAGTACCAGACCACCTTACCTGTCTCCTGAGAAACCTGTACGAGGGTCAAGAAGCAACTGTAAGAACCAGACATGGAACAACCGAGTGGTTCAAAATTGGGAAAGGAGTACGACAAGGCTGCATATTGTCACCCTGCTTATTTAACTTATATGCAGAGTACATCATGAGAAATGCCGGGTTGGATGAATCACAGGTCGGAATTAAGATTGCCGGGAGAATTACCAACAACCTCCGATATGCAGACGATACCACCCTAATGGCAGAAAGTGAAGAGGATCTAAAAAGCCTCTTCTTGAGGGAGAAAGTGGAGAGTGCAAAAGCTGGTCTGAAACTCAACATTAAGAAAACTAAGATCATGGCATCTGGCCCCATCGCTTCCTGGCATATAGAAGGGGAAGAAATGGAAGCAGTGACAGATTTTACTTTCTTGGGCTCCAAGATCACAGTAGACAGTGATCGTAGCCATGAAATTAAAAGATGCTTGCTCCTTGGGAGGAAAGCTATTGCAAACCTAGACAGCATAGTAAGAAGCAGAGACATCACCTTGCCAACAAAGGTCCGTCTAATCAAAGCTATGGTTTTCCCAGTAGTAATGTATGGCTGTGAGAGCTGGACTATAAGGAAGGCTGAGTGCTGAAGAATTGATGCTTTCGAACTGTGGTGCTGGAGAAGACTCTTACGAGTCCCCTGGACTGCAAGGAGGTCAAATCATCCTAAAGGAAATCAACCCTGAGTGCTCATTGGAAGGACAGATACTGAAGCTGAAGCTGAAATATTTTGGCCACCTAATGCGAAGAGAAAACTCTCTGGAAAAGACCCTGATGCTGGGAAAGACTGAAGGCAAAAGGAGAAGGGGACGGCAGAGGATGAGATGGCTAGATAGCATCACGGATGCAATGAATATGAACTTGAGCACACTCCGGGAGAGAGCGCAGGACAGGAAGGCCTGGCGTGCTATGGTCCATGGGGTCACGAAGAGTCGGACATGACTGAACGACTGAACAACAACAACAACAACTTTGGTTTTAATTTTTGTGAACCACCCAGGGAGCTTCGGCTATTGGGCAGTATAGAAATGAAATAAATGAAATAAAAATAAATAATACAATAAATAATACAATAAGCAGATAAATACTCAGGGATTTCTATCATGAACTAGATGTGGCAGCATCCAGTTTAAAAACTCTTATTTCCATTAAAGTGGATGCCTTGAAAATTCTTGTTAGGAGGCAGTATTGATAAATAACAAGAAGATAAGTATATAGGTGATTCATAGAAAGTCAACTGAAAGTGACTGACTCGCTAAAGGATGATGACCTCCCCACCACCACCCTACCTACACTCTGCACACATTCCCCCAACTAATGGCTATCCAAATGCCATTCTCCATCATCACATAATAATGGAATCCTATAAAGCTGTCTGAAATGGTGCTAAGTAAGGGAAAGTCAGGGGGCTTTATGGAAATATTATTCATTTTAGTGTTTTTATTCTGTGTTTAGCCTTTTTTATTCTGGAGCTGAATGTACTTTTACTTGATTGTGCAGTTGCTGCTGCATTTAACTGTTTATTGTGTTTCATGTTGTATTTTAAAAACTGTTTTAAAATTGTAGGCTGCTCCTAAAGCCTTTGCACTAATAGAGGGATAGGTAAAACATTGCAATAAATGTTTATTTAAGAAAATATTTATGTATTTGAAATGTTTATAACTTACCTTTACAAATAGTAGCTACATTTCAACATTATTATCACCAGAATAAAAGCAAGAATAAGGGCTTTTCTAGATGAGGCATTTAACGTGTGCTCATCATTCTAGGGATGGATGGACTCATCACTGTCTGGTTTCGCCAGGCACTTCCCAAGCCACTACCACCATGCACTCCCCCGGACCTGATTGCTGAGCCTCCACACTCACCCAGGCCCATTCGCCAAGCAGCCACACACCCTGCAAGTGGGTCTGGCAGCCACCCATCCTTTTATCAAGCTGCTATGTTGTGTAAAAATAGCAGCTCAGGGATTTCCAAGAATCTAATGTTGCATAAATAGCAGCTGTAGAGGGCTCACTTATGCAAAAATATAGGCATGAATGGACCATTTATGCCTGTAATGTTGCATAAACTATCCCTTTACAGCCACCATTTACTTAACATTAGATTTACGGAAATCTCCAAGCTGCCATTTTTATGCAAAATGGTGGCTCGCTAAGATGACAAGCGGCTGCCTCAGCAACTCACCACAGGCACACAGCTGCTCAGGGAGCAGGTCAGGGTGAGTGCAAGGGCTCAAGTGGGTCCGGGGGAGTGAGCGGGGGGAAGTATGCTAGACTCCACCCCCGTCCTGGACTCTCATGCCATCTCTAGGAGCGCTTTAAACTGAATCCTACGGGGAAGGGAGATGTAATATTGGGGGTAACAATGGACATAGGCGCATGCACTGCAATGGAGAGAACAGCTCTGATAGTGCCCAGTAATAGTCTTCAGACACATGTAGGAAGAAAGCCAGACTATGAAGCACATGGTCTTCGATGTCTATATACTAATGCCCAGAGTATGGGAAACAAACAGAACGAACTTGAACTCTTAATACAAGAGGGAAATTATGACCTGATAGGTATAACTGAGACTTGGTGGGATGACTCTCATGACTGGAATACAGCAATTGAAGGATATAACTTGTTCAAAAAGAACAGGAGGGACAGAAAGGGAGGTGGGGTTGCACTGTATGTGAAAAATACATATCTCTGCACAGAAATACAGGAGGAGGAGCTTGGTAGCCCCATCGAGAGCATCTGGGTTGAAATAAATGGAGCAAAGAATAAAAGGAACCTGGTGGTCAGAGTCTACTACCGGCCACCCAATCAAGGAGAAGACAAGGATGAAACTTTTGAAAAGCAAATAGCCAATGTTTTAAGGAAGCATGATGTAGTAGTAATGGGGGACTTCAATTTCCCTGATATTTGTTGGGAGACAAATTCTGCAAAACATGGCCCCTCCAGGAAATTCCTGACTTGTGTGGTGGATAACTTCCTCCTACAGAAAGTAGAGGAAGGAACTAGAGGATTGGCTATCCTTGACTTGCTCCTAACCAACAGAGATGACTTAGTGGATAAAGTAGCAGTTACAGGAACTCTGGGGGAAAGCGACCATGTTGTACTTGAGTTCTTGGTTCTAAGGGAAGCAAAAGCCGAGTGTAGTCAAACGCGTACCCTGGATTTTAGGAAAGCTGATTTTAATAAACTCAGAACAATGATCAGTAAGGTCCCATGGCAAGCGATGCTAGCGAGAAAAGGAGTCCAAGATGGGTGGGAGCTTTTAAAAAAGGAAATTTTCAAGGCACAATCACAAGCAATTCCAACAAGAAGAAAAGGTGGAAGACAACAGAAGAAGCCAATGTGGCTTCACAAAAAGCTTAGGGGTGACCTGAAAACAAAAAAGGACACATATAGGAAGTGGAAAGAAGGCCAAGTAACAAAGGGAGAGTACAGGCAGATAGCACAGAATTGCAGGGATGGCGTCAGGAAGGCTAAAGCTGAGAATGAGCTGAGGTTAGCAAGGGATGTTAAAAACAACAAAAAGGCTTTCTTCAGCTACGTGCATAGTAAAAGGCAGAGGAAAGAAATGGTGGTTCAGCTATTAAATAAGGATGGCAAAATGATAACAGATGACAAAGAAAAGGCAGAGGTCCTCAATTCCTACTTTGGCTTAGTCTTCTCCCAAAAGAGGGTCTATGACCCCCCTGGCAAAGGCAAAGTACAGGCTGAAGGGGCAGGATTGCAGCTTGAGATTGACAGGCATATGGTCAAGGAACACCTCATTACTTTGAATGAGTTCAAATCTCCAGGGCCAGATGAACTGCATCCTAGAGTCATAAAGGAACTGGCAGAAGAACTCTCAGAACCGCTGTCTATTCTCTTTGAGAAATCATGGAGGACGGGAGAAGTGCCAGATGACTGGAGGAGGGCTAACATTGTCCCTATCTTCAAAAAGGGTAAAAAGGAGGAACCTGGGAACTACAGACCAGTCAGTCTGACATCGATCCCTGGGAAAATTCTGGAGCAGATCATAAAGCAATCCATCTGGAAGCACCTTGACAACAATGCAATGATTACTCGAAGCCAACATGGATTTGTCAAGAACAAGTCCTGCCAGACAAATCTGATCTCATTTTTTGATCAAGTCACCTCCCCTGTAGACCGTGGGAATGCTGTAGACATCATATACCTCGACTTCAGCAAAGCTTTCGACAAAGTGCCCCATGATATCCTGATGAGCAAACTAGCTCAAAGTGGGCTAGATGAAACAACGATCCGGTGGATCCACAGCTGGCTACAGAATTGGACTCAAAGAGTGCTTATCAATGGGACCTTCTCCAACTGGGGAGAGGTAACGAGTGGGGTACCGCAGGGCTCAGTCCTGGGCCCAGCGCTCTTCAACATTTGTATTAATGACTTGGAGGAGGAGGTGCAGGGAATGCTGATCAAATTTGCAGATGACACAAAGTTGGGAGGGATATCTAATACTTTGGAAGACAGAAACAAAATTCAAAGTGATCTGGATAGACTGGAGTGCTGGGCAGAAAACAACAGAATGACATTTAATAGGGACAAATACCAAGTTCTGCACCTAGGAAAAAGAAACCAAATGCACAGTTACAAGATGGGGGATACATGGCTCAACCACACTACAAGCGAGAAGGATCTTGGAATTGTTGTCGATCACAAGCTGAATATGAGCCAACAATGTGATGTGGCTGCAAAAAAGGCAAATGCTATTTTGGGCTGCATTCATAGAAGCATCGCTTCCAAATCCCGGGAAGTACTAGTTCCCCTCTACTCAGCACTGGTTAGGCCTCATCTGGAGTACTGTGTCCAGTTCTGGGCACCACACTTTAAGAAGGATGCAGACAAACTGGAGAGGGTTCAGAGGAGGTCAACAAAGATGATCAGGGGACTGGAAACAAAGCCCTATGAGAAGAGACTGAAAGAACTGGGCATGTTTAGCCTTGAGAAGTGAAGACTGAGGGGAGATATGATAGCGCTCTTCAAGTACTTGAAAGGTTGTCACAGAGAAGAAGGCCAGGATCTCTTCTTGATCATTCCAGAGTGCAGGACACGGAATAATGGGCTCAAGTTACAGGATACCAGATTCCGGCTGAACATCAGGAAAAACCTCTTGACTGTAAGAGCTATACGACAATGGAACCAATTACCTGGGGAGGTGGTGGGCTCTCCCACACTGGAGGCCTTCAAGACGAGGCTGGACAGGCATTTGTCAGGGATGCTCTGACTTGGATTCGTGCACTGAGCAGGAGGTTGGAATCGATGGCCTTGTAGGCCTCTTCTGTACAAGAAGCTTCTTGTAAGCTTCTGTACAATTAGCACCAGGGGTAATGCTTACCTGGCCAAATTGAGAGGAGATATTGATTTCCATAATAAAATACACCAAATTAAGTGAAATTGTATGCACTAAAAACAGGACCATGAATTGGAATGAATATAAAATGGACTGATGAGATGGGCAGATCCCAGGCAAAGTATTTGTTATTTGGAAATATCTATATTTATCTTAAACCACTAAGTATTTTACAACATTTATATTATACATAATTGAAAACTGAGCATATAGGCAATGTCCAAAATAAAACACTGTCCAAAAAGGGAAAGAAAGAACCATGATAAATAAATTTAGAAAATCAGTGGGAGGAACCCCAGGAGATCCAAATGCAAGTCTGACAGACATAAATTGTTCCTTCATTAATGAAGATGTATTGCCTGTCTGAATTAAGAGGAAGCTGTCTTAAATTAACAGAGATATCCATTATCAAAACAATGTCCCAGGTCACCATAATGCTCATGTTGTTAAAAAAAAAAAAAAATCAGTTTCAATGAAGGACAAATGAAAAAACAAAACCTACTACTGAGTCAAAACAGAAAGGGTGGAGGTACAGCTGGCTAACATTTCCCCCCCTGCAAGACTAGCTTTGCAAAAGGATGCACATTTACTGCCCAAAATTAGGAAAAGCGGAAATGAATCCTCATTGACCATGTAACTGGGTTGAAACGTACTTAGGGCATCTCTACACCAGCCTAAAATCCTGCATTTAAAATGGGGTTTTCTGCTTCCTTTGTAAATGTAGGATCACAGCGACTCCCTTTCTCATGTGCTTCCTTTTCCCCCACCCCCTTCCCCCTCCTTCTCCCCGTATCTGTCTACTGTTATCTTTCATTGATTCCTCTTCTTGCTGCTTTAACTCTTTGCACCGAGGAAACTGAAGCGGAACACAACAGGGTAATTTGCTAGCTCATTATCTGCGATGTATTTAAAAACGGAACAAAGGGCATGTAGTGTGGCAGACACCCTGGAGGGTCACAGCAAGGTCATGGTGTCATATGAAGAATATGAAGAACCCACAAACTTCTGTGAAGGTGCAATCTCAATCGCAGGATAAAAGTTCTGTGTGAAGGAGCCCTTAACCCACTCCCATCACGTGCGCTTGATTAGTTGGGGCAGACTGTAGAGGGAAATGGCATTTGGATGTAGCATCTTTCCACTTTCTGCCCCAAGTAGTCATGTGGGCTAGAGCTGAATTGCAATAAAAATCTTGGTCACAATGCGGGTACAGGAACACAGGAAGCTGCCGGACACTGAGTCAGACCATGGATCCATCTAGCTCAGTACTGTCAACACTGACTGGCATTGGTTCTTCGGGGTTTCTGTAGGGATGTACGAAAGGGACTTACCTTGTCCCGCAGCTTGCTTTGCAGTGGGGGGAAGCGCTTCGCTTCTCCCCCCGAAGTTCAGGCGAGGGGGGGGAGGCACCCCGCCTCGCCCGGCCGAAATTCAGGCCCCCACAAAAGAAAAAGTGAAAAAAAAAAACCCGTGATAGGCTATGTAACGATTAACGTAGCCTATCACGGCTAGATTTCCAAAGTCGGCTGTGATAGGCTACGTTCATCGTCACGTAGCCTATCACGGGTGACTTTGGGGGGAAAAAGCACGTACGCAAATGGCAGCGGCCCATGGGCGCCGCCATTTGCGTTCCTTATTTTGGCACGTCTAGTCTATGTAAAGATTTACGTAGACTACGGCGAAAATAAGGGAACGCTATTTGCGTTGCCCTTATTTTCACCGTAGTCTACGTAAATCTTTACGTAGACTAGACGTGCCAAAATAAGAAATGCAAATGGCGGCGCCCATGGGCCGCCGCCATTTGCGTACGCGCTTCTTTTTTTTTCCCAAAGTCACCCGTGATAGGCTACGTGACGATTTACGTAGCCTATCACGGGTGACTTTGGAAATCTAGCCGTGATAGGCTATGTAAATCGTCACGTAGCCTATCACAGGTGTGTGTGTTTTGTTTTTTGTTTACTTTTTTATTTTGTAATGGCGGCAGCCGGTCGGCCGCTGCCCCCTCCCCCGACGAACCACTGCCGAACCGCCGCCGGGACCCGCCGCCGAGAGGGACATTCGGCCATGGTAAGTCCCATCCGGGGGGGGAGGGGGGCTGGCGGAGAATTTCCCCAACACTTTCGGGGGGCCGAATGCCTCGGCGTTCAGCCTCCTGAAGATTCATGAAGAAATTCTCTGCCATCCCTAGGTTTCTGGCAGGATTCCTTCCTAGCTCTACCTGGAGATGCTGGGGATTGAACCTGGGACTGTCTGCATGCAAAGCAGGTGGTCTACCACTGAGCCACATCCCCTTCCCTTCTTATTGGTAAACAATGAACCTACCAACACAGCAAGAAAGGAGGCATTACAGCCCAACTGTAATACATTATGTTGGTACATTCTTGCATGCTTGCATGTGACATGTTGCTGCATGTGCTTGCAGGTGGCTCCCACATGTATTGACATGTGACATGCTCCTGAGCATGTTCCATGGTGCAGGAAGGTAATTTTAGTCTGAGGACTTAATGACAGCAATGTATGTTACTTCAGTGAAGCACAGAACTAACATTTCCCTCCCATCATTATATGCCTTCAAGTTGTTTCTGCATTCTTGATATGTTAGAGCAAAACAACTGCAATACAAGCACACATAAAAAAACTGTTTGCCCACCATGATAAAAATAAATAAATACTCTGAACATGTTCAGTTTCATATTTCAGACTCACTTAATCCATAGCACCATCATGACTGTGGGAATAAAATGGAGTTTGCTTCTCCTGTCCTGATGCTACATACAGTTGCTTGGGAATAAGTACCATTTTAGTGTAGAAACAAATATATTTTAAAAGTAAAAATAAGAAAATGACCATCTGTAATCATATACATGCCCCACTGGCTCCCTCCTGATTATAACATTTTTTAAAAATATGAAGAAAGAAAGGAGGCTGTGGTGAGCTGCATCAGCCTGGTGGGCCTTATGCTATTGCTATGCTATTGCTGGCCCAGGTATCCCAATCACTTGATGCTCGGGGGGGGGGGGTAGACTTCAGCCCTGAATTTCAGCCCAAACTGCACCACTGTGTATATTTGCATGTGATGTTCTGCTGTGTGTGTTTGATGTGACATGCTGCTTCGTGTGTGTGAGTGAGAGAGAGAGAGAGAGAGAGAGAGAGGATGAGGAACTTCCCTGACTTCACTTGCTTTGCTGTATCTAGATTGGCTCGCTTCCTCTACTAATCTGCTCTATATCTCTTTTGATATCTTCTGTGTTTACAATGGACTATATTTTAGAGTAGTCACAAGCCACTGTGTCTCAGTTTTACCCTCACACCCGCCTGAAAAAACAAAACAGCGATGGACTAGGCTGTATGCTTGCTACATTTTCTGAGCATAGCACATTCCTGAATGTGCTATGAAGATAACAAAAACAGGAATACAAATGGCCTGCCCTGCAGGTTTGGTGGAAAGATTAATAATCTGTTTAGATGTGGAGTGGTATATAAATGTTGCAGATAGCTAGATAGCTAGATAGCTAGATAGCTAGATAGATGATAGATAGATAGATAGATAGATAGATAAATAGATAGATAGATAGATAGATAGATAGATAGATGATAGAATGTGTGAAGTACTTTCAATATTTTAAAATACAGTATCATTGCTACATATTATAGAGATGCCACAGTGAGTTAAATGTTGTTCTCCATCCCTGATAATATGCCAAGATATGTGAGACTATAAAAATGGGTACTGCTTACTTGGCATAGAAGTGCCTTAACTTATAATTTCCATGCTTTTTTTTTGCTCTCTTAACATAGAGGGGGTTTTAATCCTAGAATACAATATTATCTGCAGAAATAATATAGAAATGCACCTGAGAATCTTGTTTGGATTCCTAAAAGAAAGTGGCATTCTGGCATGGCTTAAAAATGACTCAGTGCACCATTTTGCTGTTCCAATTAGTAAGCCAGGGAAGAGTGGCACCCAAATCATGCTGATTTGTGTATGCTATTTATTGACCCAGCATTCAGGTTTAAGTGTTAGCTGTTTTCTCTCAGTTTGATAGACTAGAATGCAAGTAAGCAAGTATGGGATGTTAATGATGGTGAAAAAAAATCAGTAAAGCCTGCACCAAAAAATGTCTATAGAAGCCATCTCAAGTGAAAAAGAAAAAAGGAATGTGTACCAACGCTGATATACTCAGACAAGATTTAGCAGGTCATATTTACCGAAGGTGTAAGGTAACTGAACAGCTTGAGTTGACTAATGTTCTAACTGCTTTTCAGACAGTATATTCTAGGAACCAGACCTTCAGAGTTAATTACCCTATTGGATCTAGTTCAGCTCATTTTTATATAAACTGTACTTAAATGCAATGTCCCTTAGTTGTAGTAAAGTACGAAATTTATTTATCTCATTAGTACTACTCTTTACCACAATGAGCTCAGAAAACCTCAGAGGTTTGTCCATTTTATTTCCTGTAAGCAAGCCCTGACACTCACTGTGTGTATGCATCTGGCCCTCAGCTGTGGACTCAGTAATCAGGAATTGGGAGCAGTCATGGGTATGAAGACCCTGCCCCACCCATTCACTCTCTGACTCCTGTATTCAGCGCTTGTGCCTCTAGCCAAGCCATGGAGGAATGCATCCTGGGCAGCCATCCCGCTGGATTTAAATGCAAACTGGAAAGCTGCACATGCTCCCTTGTTCTCCCAGAAGCCCTGAAAGATATATTGGTTCCATGTGGCCAGGGACCATTTCCCAGTCAGCAAAGTTGCCATCACTTCCTGCTCTTCTTGGCTGAAGCTGCAAAGTGAGTGCTGTTCTTTATTCAGAACATACAGCCCCAGAATTGTTTAAATGGAAGATATTCAAAGGTAGTTTTAAAAGGAGGAGCTAGAACAGTTACTAGCTTAGCTGATGCCATTTGAATAAACGAAAGATATGCAGAAGTTCATTGAATATTCCCCACCTCCTGCACAGAAGCTAAAAAAGACCTTAATAATATGAGCTTTATAAAAGTGATTGCCACCAGGATTAATTGGTCATATATGCTCTTCTTCAGGTGGGATAGCAACATTGTAATTACTACCTATGTACACCAGTTGCTGGGGAACATGGGTGGGAGGGTGCTGTTGCATTTGTGTCCTGCTTGTGGGTTGCTAGTCAACAGCTTATTGACCACTGTGTGAACAGAATGCTGGACTGGATGGACCCTTGGTCTGATCCAGTATGGATTTTCTTATATTCTTATGTACCTACTTTACTACAATTGATATCACTGGAGATAATGCAGCAAAGCTGAGTATTCCATAGAAACTTTTGGGATGAAGCTTGGTCAACTTAGCCAAGATTTGGACTGAAAGTATGATGGATGCAACAAAGGAACTTCAACAGAAGAAATGCTTTGGTTGAAACAAAATATTGTCATTATGTCTTCTGCAGTCAGTAAGAAGCAATAGAACTAGCATTTTTTTCTTAGCGCAATGCAGGTTAGAGACTGTGCAGAGAGAGTGAATGGCTGTGTATAGATCAAAGACAGAGGCTGACAGCGGGGAGAATCCCCTCTCCACACATTTACTGGCTACTTGTATAGGGCTCATGACTTTT
The DNA here is from genome assembly GCF_057233095.1 of Heloderma suspectum. Lineage (NCBI taxonomy): Eukaryota > Metazoa > Chordata > Lepidosauria > Squamata > Helodermatidae > Heloderma > Heloderma suspectum. Next base: position 90,331,954 of record NC_139458.1, read on the forward strand.
TATTGCATGCTTTAGTTATAAAATCATGGGTCACTTACATTTGCAGTGAATTTTGCATTTTACTTGTCACCACTCCATCCCAGAGACAACCATCTTTCTATTGTGTACATGCTAATTTGTGCAAAACAGATGAATCAAGGGATTCTGCCTGGCTATTTCCCTCTTTCAGAACCCAGTGCACCCTTCTGAACATGTCAAATATGATCAGAGATTCAACTTTGAATATGTTTATTATCAACCCAGAATAACTTACTGCATATGAAAAAAAACCCCTAATAGAATATAATTATTGGTGTCAGTAACAAAAGGGAATTACAAGTGTAGATTTGTAAGGCCCTTTACAGGATGAAAGGTGACATATTAGAAGGCAATATGATTATTATTCCAATCTATTCATAATGAAAATTACAAACAAAAGCTGAAATCTCTTTAATCATCATTTCATATAAGATCCTTTAATATCAACAGACCTTCAACTTGGGAAGGGCATTAGTGTAAGGCTTAACATAAAAATATTACAGATCAATGGATTAGCCCTTCAGGAGAGGGACTAATTATTTTAATGAGAGCATTCTAATTAGGCAGGTTTGAACTGATGATTAAGGAATCATGCACATTTGGAATTTTAATAGGGATGGCAGGTAAATATGACAACACATACAGGTTGTAAGGTATTTCTGCTGAAAACTAAAAGAATACATTGGAAATAGTACTAATGTTTATAACAGAATACATTGAATAAATACTGATTTTAATGTGACTTATTTTGATTTTAATGAGACTTACTTCTAAATTAGTGGGTTTAAGATTGCAGTACTTGTTTCCTATTGATGAAAGGAAGAATCTAAGATCCATTCTTCTCAAAGTGTATGTATGCTTAAAGTAGGGGTGGGGTACCATCTTAATAATCTGGTGTTAGGGTCACACAGATCCCAGTAAAATAAATAACATTTTAAAAGTGTAATGTTAAAAAAAAAACAACTGGCAAAACTCTTTCTCTCTCTCTGAATGATTATTATGCATAGTAATGGGTACAAGTTGCTCTGGACTAGATGTTACACTCATCATGAACATAGTGATGAATTCTTGCTCCTAATCCATATCATTTAATCCATCTCAATCTGTATTTCAGGGCCATCATTTTAGGAGTTTCCCCATCCCTGCTTAATCCTATTGATATGTTTCATAAACTACGAAAATTGTGACTGGCCCAGCCCATCTGTGGTGAGTTGTACTAACTACTAAGTGGTACAGATGAGGAGGGAAACTCAACACAGGATGAGAATTCCTTTGGCCAATGGAATGTCTAGACCAGCTCTTCTACAGATATATTACACATGTTCTGTAATGATCACAATGTAAATAATGCTGAAAAGGCCTCACAGACACCTCCGGGTGACCTGATGACTCATTCACTTGTCCAATTTTCCCTCAGTAGAAAATCTCCTGGGGGTGTGGACAAGAACAGAAATATTGAAAGATTACCACCGTCTTTACCTTAATCACTGTATCATTATAAAGCAGTGATTGTGTCTAACTCTAGCCCTGTGCAGATATAACATTAAAGTTGAGATGATGACAAAAACAAAGCAAGGGTGAGGATGGTGCCCACCACCCACCACTCTCAACTTTCATGCATTGTTTGGGTCTTACACACAGCACCTATGCATGTCCAAGCTGTGAGTGCATGTTCTCCCTGCACATTCGGGGAAAGCTGCTCACATAAGTAAAAGTGAGCACTGCTCATCAAGTACTTATAAGTAGGATCAATCACACTGCCTGCTGGGAACAGGACTGTGTTTACCCCAATCATGTGAATTGTTGCCTATGCGGCATGCCTCCTTCTTCCCCTGCCTGACAGCAAAGAACTTATCTGTTGGCAGTCAAAGAGAAGGACATTGGTTGAAGCAATGGTTGAACTCCCCCACTCCCTGAAAGAGTATCTTCTTTCTGCCAAAGACTGGGAATCAGATTATAAATCCCAGCATACCCAGTGGTAAAGTGATTCTGTGTGTGTTCTATTCCCACTGATGAGAAAGTCCCGAGTGTCAGGACCCCCACACTGAGCAGCAGCCTGGCCTCTTGCTCTGACTCAGATTGGGAGTGAGGACATCTAGATCCATTGGACCAGTGGCACCAGAGTTAGAGTTGTTGGAAATCAACCAAGCCCTGGCGGTATGATCAGGCTTGAGTCAGATCCCATCAGATTAGGGGCCCTTGAGTTGCTTTGCTGCATTCCACCATCATACCTAGTGGGCTTCTTGTCAAGGTCAGGAAAGGACATTTGGTGTGAACACAGGGATGTTCGTACATATCTAGATTTCAAAGGAAGGACTGGATTATTGTGTGTGTGGTGCTTTTTGTTGTTGAACTCACAATGCACCGAGAGTGACTAATTTCTTTAATGATGTACATTATTACCAATCTAGGTAAAAAGTACTTCATGATATGCATTTGCACAGACTAAGTGACAGTCCACTGAGTAGCCAATATTTATAGGTTTGTATATCGTATTAGGCCACATATTTTTCACAGCTGTTATATCATTGGCAGCTCTGCACCCTGGCATCCTGCCCTTCTATTATTTCAGATATGTGATCATAAGGAGAGCAGGTGGATGTTGAAAAGCTGGCTAATACAGATGGATGGATCAGTCTATTTCCGGTCCATGTCACTTTCACAAGTGTCCACTCATCAGTCCATTCCAGCCCATTGCCACATTAATCTGCATTTTGTATTAATTAAAATACAAGATGTATTTTAACTCAACCTACTTATTTTTAAACTGTTTTGAGCTGAGAAATAATGTGTTGCAATATTTGCAGCGTGGCACATTCCAATGGACAGCTAAATTCTGATCCACATGTTAGTGTGAGAGGTGTGGATCAGGTCCATACTGGAATTGACAGAGATTGAATTCCTCAAGCATCGCTGCTAATTAATATAGCTAGTAATGGGCCATCTTCAGCCACTTTTTAATTGGAATGTCCTTAGCCTGACAATAACAATATCCCACATCAATATAATATTTTTTATCTCCTTCTCTCTCTCGGCTGCATTTTAGGAAGTTGGAAGGTGTCACACCTCTGTGAGAGCCCCCAGAATGTCCTTTCCTGTAGGAATTGACAGAGTGCCTTCCCCTCCAGATGTTTTGGGCTTCAACTGCCATCATCTGCACGACCAATGGTCAGGAGTGCTGGGAGCAGTAGTCCCAAATTTAGAGGGCACCAGGTTGGAGAAGGCAGGCAGAGAGAATTGCATTGTGCTCCTCTGCTCCAGGGAGCCACCCACCCTCATCTCAGAATTATTTGCATTCCTACTAACCAAAGCACCTCATACTAAGAGGCACAGGCCTAGATGCAAATTGCAAAGTTTAATGTGGGTAAGCAGAAGCTAGCACCACTCTTTCATTCACATTACTACTCTGAACATTTCACTTGTGATGGACATTTCACTTGTGAGTCAGTGAGACCAGCGCCTACATCTGAAGCATATCTGTATGTAACGTTATCATAACACCATGCTTTCTAATATTCCATGCCCCTATTAATTAACTTCCCTGATTGATTCTAATAAATTCTTTCTTTGCTGGAGCAACAAGCCATACATATTAGACTTAAACTTCACGCCAGCTGAAGAGAGCATCAAAAGCATCTTTCATTCTCTTGCCACAGTCTCTTACTTTTTAATGAGAGCTGACTCAGACATTGCTGGATGATCGTGGCTGAGTGGCTAGATCCCATGCTACTCTGGTAAGAATGTCTCTAAAAAAGGAATCACACAGGTTATGCAGATGACATCATTCTTTCCTACACCAGGACTAATGCTGTACTTTTAAGATGCATTATACATTTTCAGAGGCTACTAAGTATTGAAGCATCATGGGCTGACTGAGAACATCTAAGTAATTAACAATGCAATCCTGCGCAGAAGTAAGAACATAAAGCACATCTTCTCCTGCATGTACCTGCTCATACTCTTAGGTCATCTTCAGGGGCCCTCCTCCGGGTGCCCCTGCCAAAGGAAGCTAGGCAGGTGGCTACAAGAAAGAGGGCCTTCTCAGTGGTGACACCTCAAAGAGGTTCACCTGGCACATTAGCTGTCATCTTTTTGGTACCAAGAAAAGACCTTTCTTTTCTCCCAAGCATTTTAGGTACCTAGTTTTAGGCTATTGTGGCTGTAATATTCATTTGTGTGCTGTTTATTTTTTATTATATTGTATTTTATTCTTTTAAATATTTGTCTGTATTTTATATTTTCAACAGTTTTACAATGGCATTTAAGTTTTTTAAAGAATGTTATCAGACCAGAGAACATTACTTATTGGGTGGATTGGAAGTGTACTAAATCATAGAATCATAGAATAGTAGGGTTGGAAGGGGCCTACACGGCCATCGAGTCCAACCCCCTGCTCAGTGCAGGAATCCAAGTCACAGCATCCCTGACAGATGGCTGTCCAGCCTTGTCTTGAATGCCTCCAGCAGTATGGGAGAGCCCACTACCTAGGGATGTCAGAGAATTTCACCATGAATCTCGGGGAGGCTGAATGCCAGCGCATTTGGCCCCCCGAAATTGTTGGCGAAATGGTCTGCCCCCTCACCCCACCACCGGGATGGGACTTACCTTGGGCGAATCCTCCTGGCGGTGGCGGCTCTGGCAGCAGTTCGGCGGCGGTCTGGTGGCGGCGGCTGCAGCGGCTGGTCTTCCAACCGGCTGCCGCCACTGCCATTTCCAGTAAAAACAACAACAACAACAACAACAAAATGTGATAGGCTACATAAAGATTTATGTAGCGTATCAAGGCTAAATTTTTTAAAAATACCGTGATAGGCAAGTAAATGTTTACGTAGCCTATAACGGCTGAGTAAAACACAAAAAAAAAAACCGCGCGGATGCAAATGGCGGTGCCCATGGGTGCCGCCATTTGCATTCCTTATTTTGGCATGTCTAGTCTACGTAAACATTTATGTAGACTACGGCAAAAATAAGGGGAATGCAAATAGCGTAGCGTCTACTAGGGGTGCACGAAAGCCACTTACCTGGTCTCGCAGCTTGCTTCGCGGTGGGGGGGAGGCGCTTCGCTGCTCCCCCCATGAAGTCCAGGATTGGGGGGGCTTCCCTCCTCGCCCAGCTGAAATTCAGGCCAGGTGGGAGGCTTCCCGCCTCGCCCGGCCGAAATTCAGGCCGGGGAGGAGGCGCCTCGCCTCGCCCGGCCGCGAAATAAAAAGTAAAAAAAAAAAAAACGCCCCCGTGATAGGCTACGTGACGATTTACATAGCCTATCACAGCTAGATCTGCAAAGTCAGCTGTGATAGGCTACGTAAATCATCACGTAGCCTATCACGGGTGACTTAAAAAAAAAAAAGCGCGTACTCAAATGGCGGCCCCCATAGGGAGCCGCCATTTGCGTTCCTTATTTGGTCGCTGTAGTCTACGTAAATCTTTACGTAGACTACAGCGACCAAATAAGGAACGTGAATGGCAGCTCCCTATGGGGGCCGCCATTAACCGTACACACTTTTTTTTTTTAAGTCACCCGTGATAGGCTACGTGACGATTTACGTAGCCTATCACAGCTGACTTTGCAAATCTAGCCGTGATAGGCTACGTAAATCGTCACATAGCCTATCACGGGGGCGGTGTTTTTTTTTTTACTTTTCTTGGAATGGCGGCGGCGGCAGCTGGTCGAAAGACCGGCTGCCGCCTCCGCCCCTGACGAAGACCTGCCAAACCGCCGCCGGGACCCGCCGCCAGGAGGGACATTCGGGAAAGGTAAGTCCCATCCCGGGGGGGGCAGGGGGTGGGGGTGCAGAGAATTTCTCCCCAAAACTACTTCAGGGGGCCAAATACATTGGCACTCAGCCCCCCGAAGTTTCGGGGAGAAATTCTCCCCCATCCCTAGCGTCTACCCTATTTGCATTCCCCTTATTTTCGCCATAGTCTACGTAAATGTTTACGTAGACTAGACGTGACAAAATAAGGAATGCAAATGGCGGCGCCCATGGTCGCCACCATTTGCGTACGCGCGGTTTTTGTTTTTGTTTTTTTTACTCAGCCATGATAGGCTACGTAAACATTTACGTAGCCTATCACGGCTGACTACAGGGATGCAAACGGCGGCGGCTATGGCCGCTGCCATTTGCATCCCGGCCGGCCAGGATTTGGGGGTGGAGTGATGGAGCGCCTCCCCCCCCAGCCAGAATTTCAGGGGGGAGGGATGGAGTGCCTCCCCCCCAGCCAGAATTTCGGGGGGGGGGAGGGACAGAGCACCTCCCCCCACCGCGAATCAAATTTAGTTACAGGTAAGTGACTTTCGTACGTCCCTACCACTACCTCCCTAGGTAATTGGTTCCATTGTCGTATTTCTCTAACAGTCATGAAGTTTTTCCTGATTTTCAGCTAGAATCTGGCTTCCTGTCATTTGAGCCCATTATTCCGTGACCTGTCCTCTGGGATAACTGAGAAGGGATCCTGGCCTTCCTCTCAGTGACAACCTTTCAAGTACTTGAAGAGCGCTATCATGTCTCCTCTCAGTCTTCTCTTCTCAAGGCAAAACAGGCCCAGTTCATTCAGTGAACTGGGCCCTTCATATGGCTTTGTGTCCAGTCCCCTAATCATCTTTGTTGCCCTCCTCTGAACCCTCTCCAGTTTGTCTGCATCCTTTTTAAAGTGTGGTGCCCAGAACTGGACACAGTACTCCAGATGAGGCCTAACCAGTGCTGAGTAGAGGGGAACTAGTACTTCCTGGGATTTGGAAGCGATGCTTCTATGAATGCAGCCCAAAATAGCATTTGCCTTTTTTGCAGCCACATCACATTGCTGACTCATATTCAGCTTGTGATCGACAACAATGCCAAGATCCTTCTTGCTTGTCATGTTGTTGAACCACGTATCCCCCATCTTGTAACTGTGCATTTGGTTTCTTTTTCCTAGGTGCAGAACTTGGCATTTATCCCTATTAAATTTCATTCTGTTGTTTTCTGCCCAGTGCTCCAGTCTATCCAGATCACTTTGAATTTCGTTTCTGTCTTCCAAAGTATTAGCTATCCTGCCCAATTTTGTGTCATTTGCAAATCTGATCAGCATTCCCTGCACCTCCTCCTCCAAGTCATTAATACAAATGTTGAAGAACACTGGGCCCAGGACTGAGCTCTGCGGTACCCCACTTGTTACCTCTCCCCAGTTGGCGAAGTTTCCTTTGATAAGCACTCTTTGAGTCCAATTTTGTAGCCAACTGTGGATCCACCAGATTGTTATTTCATCTAGCCCACTTTGAGCTAGTTTGCTCATCAGGATATCATCGGCACTTTGTCGAAAGCTTTGCTGAAGTTGAGGTATATTATGTCTACAGCATTCCCACAGTCCACAAAGGAGGTGACCTGATCCAAAAATGAGATCAGATTAGTCTGGCAGGATTTGTTCTTGACCAATCCATGTTGGCTTTGAGTAACCACTGCATTGTTTCCAAGGTGCTTGCAGATGAGATGGATTGCGTTATCATCTGCTCCAGAATTTTCCCAAGGATTGATGTCAGACTGAGTGGTCTGTAGTTCCCAAGTTCCTCCTTTTTATCCTTTTTGAAGATAGGGACAACATTATTCATCTTCCAGTCATCTGGCACTTCCCCTGTCCTCCATGATTTCTCAAAGAGAATAGACAGCAGTTCTGAGTGTTCTTCTGCCAGTTCCTTTATGACTCTAGGATGCAGTTCATCTGGCCCTGGAGATTTGAACTCATTCAAAGTAATTAGGTGTTCCTTGACCATATGCCTGTCAATCTCAAGCTGCAATCCTGCCCCTTCGGCCTGTACTTCCCCTTTGCCAGGGGGGTCATAGACCCTCTTTCGGGAGAAGACTGAGCCAAACTAGGAATTGAGAACCTCCGCCTTTTCTTTGTTATCTGTTATCATTTTGCCATCCTTATTTAATAGCTGAACAACCATTTCTTTCCTCTGTCTTTTACTATGCAAATAAATAAATAAAATAAAATAAAATAAGGGGCCCAGAGAGCTAAAAATGTCTCCCAGGCCCCTCCCCAAGCCAGTGGCACCATACGGCAGCTACCAATGGTGGTCACCCACATCTCTCTCTTCCTGCAACAGCCACAACACACACACCCCACAGCCAGGCAAGCCAGGTAGGGTAGGGCATTTCTAGGGTAGGGCATTTCTGGATCAGACCAAAAGCTTGGCTAGTCCTGCATTATGTTCCCATAGAGGCCAACCATATTCTTCTGAGAAATCCATAAGCAGGACATTAGAGCAATAGCATCCTCCTGCTTGTGTTCCCAACAAATGGTATACCAGAGGTGAGCACCTTCAGGAGTACTGGTGGCCATTTTCACCCCTACCACCCATCCCATAGGCTGCACCTCCCCATGCCCCCATAGCACCCCAAAAAAAGAAAATAAAGAAATGGCTAAGGAGGACTAAATGAGTCAAAAAAGTGTAAAAATGGTTGCTCTGGATGCCATTATAAACAGTGTGTTTTTTACCATTTTGAGGGGATGAGGGGGGCCACAGGGAAGCTAGGTGGGCACATGAGACCCATGTGGCATGTGCTACCTGTCCTTGTAGTCTACAGAGCCTTACCACCTCCGATACTCAATGTGATGTTTAGCCATCATGGCCAGTAGCCATTGACAGCCTTATCTTCCATGGCTTCTCCTCAGTAAATGTGTATAGGATTACGGCCTTTCCCCCCCCCCCTAATTTGACTTCCTCCAATTCTGCTACATCAAAAGTTTTCTGCGGAGGGGGAGAATCAGAATTGCCAATTTTTGGATACAGGAAAGTTCTGGACATTACTTCCTTGTTGCAAAAAGGTCAAAAGACAGGTTGTATCATCACCCTGATCTCAACATCCAAAATCAGTTACCATTACCAAGAAACAAGGTGACTGTATGCAAAGACAACCTTGAGGAATCTAGATTTATTTTAATGAGTGTTCTCAATGCTCTGTAATATTCCAAAAGGCAAGTTTCCATAAGAAACTTTCTTTCTTTCTTTCTTTCTTTCTTTCTTTCTTTCTTTCTTTCTTTCTTTCTTTCCAGTCAATCAGTTTGATTTATAACCCTGCTTTTCTCATGGCTATTTAAAGAAGCTTACAATAAATAATGCAAATAAGGACATTCTGGTTTAAATTGATCCTTTGAAACTATTAATATCTTTCTATCTGTGCACCATTGGTGTTTCTTCTTTCTTTTGCTTTTTAAATATGAAATGCTAATAATTGGTTGGTTATGAATCTGGCTTAGTCAGCAGTTGTTGAAGCCTCTGCTTATGGAAACATCTATTAATTAAACACATATGTACCTAGGAAAGTAATATATGCATCACTGAAAGAAGGTATTGGTACATTATACAGTCTTTTACTCAAAGACGTCTTATGGCGGTGGCCCAAGACTTCCTGTCCAATATGAATTATAACGTTAGAGATTGGGGACTTTATCTTAGTATGCGTGCCACAGCATCAGCATATTTCAAACATGGATGATAATTATGATGGTACCATAGACTCCAAAAAAATATTGATGCATTATCCATACATTCACCTTGTGTACAATCAGAAATTAAATCAAGGTCATTCATTCACAATCATGTGCAAGGGGGGAATCCAAGATTTTCTTAAAGAAAAGCCAAATATTCATTAAACAAAAATAGATTTGTGTTTGTAAGCGTAAAAACCTGTGTTCTAAATGGATGAAACTGGCATTGGGGATAGTTATGTAGAAATAAAATATTTCCTTCAACAAGAAGGAAAGCAACAACATCTAAACCAAAGCTCCACAGGGAAAGAATGTCTCATCAGAAAAATGAATGAGGGGGAAAAAAACAATTCTGCATGTCATTATTCTGAATCAATGAGCACAGTTAGCAGTTTCATAACAAGGCACTTACGCAACACTGAACTATGTGTTTTGGTGTATTAGGCTTTATTATATTGAAATGTAAGTATAGTTCTTCAAAAGTACACATTTATGACCACAGACTTATGAACATGTGAAATACAACAGCATTATCAGACCATATCTCTCCACATATTTCCATTTAATCCAGATTAAAATGCATATAAAACAGTCAATTAAAATTATTAACACTGATAACACTTATTAAACATTAAAATTCACACACACACACACACACACACATTTCTAGCTTGTCTCATCCACTTTTACAGCTGTTCAAGTTGATGCACAGTACCATGTCTAGATGGTAACATTTCTGTACTGACATTCTGTGGGAAGAGCATGCCGGACTAGATAGGGCTTTCATCTGATCATCCAGCACAGCTCTTGTGAACTCTAGAGGCTATTTGAAGGCCTACTCTGTGGCAATACGGGCAGCAAAGAAAATATTTTTTTCTGCCACTATTGCAGTCCAGTGGAGCTGTTTTGAGTTGTCAGGGTTCTTTTATACACTACCCCACAAGAGGATAATTTAAACCTCTAGACAGCCTGCTGTGAACAATTTGCTCAGCACTTTGCAGACAAAATCACTCAGATCTGCTCTGACATGGATGCTATAGTTGATACAGACTCAGTGGATGTAACTGTGGCCCCTGTTTGTCCAGTGTTGTTGGACACCTTTCAATTTGTACAGCCTGAGGATGTGGACAGGATCCTGGGGGAGGTGAGAACCACCACGTGTGTTCTAGATCCTTGCTCTTCCTGGCTCATAAAAGCAGCCAGAGGTGGACTGGCCAAGTGGGTAAGGGGAGTGGTTAATACCTCCCTTAGTCAAGGCAGAGTTCCAGCCTGCCTGAAGTAGGTGGTGGTGAGACCTCTGTTAAAAAAGCCCTCCCTGAACCCCATCATATTGGATAATTATCAGCCAGTCTCCAATATTCAATTTCTGGGCAAGAGTACATGGTGGCCTCAGAACTCCAGGGATTCTTGGATGAGACAGATTATCTAGATCCATTGCGACCTGGCTTCAGACCTGGTTATGGGACAGAAACAGCTTTGGTCACCTTGGTGGATGACCTACGCTGGGAACTAGACAGGGGGAGTGTGTCCCTGTTTGTTCTGCTGGACCTCTCAGCGGCTCTCAGTGCCACCGACCATGGTATCCTTCTGGGCCACCTCATTGGCATGGGACCTGGAGGCACTGTTTTACAGTGGCTCCATTCCTTCTTGGAGGGGTGGACCCAGAAGGTGGCGCTGGGGGACTTCTGTTCGACTCCCTGGCCATTGGCTTGTGGAGTTCCTCAGGGTTCTGTTTTGTCCCCCACACTATTTAACATATACATGAAACCACTGGGAGAGGTTGTCTGGAGTTTTGGGGTTCAGTGTCACCAGTTCACTGATGACACCCAAGTCTAGTTTTCCTTTCCATCTAATTCCAAGGAAGCTGTTGGGGTGCTAAACTGGTGTCTGTAGGCAATAATGGACTGGATGAGGGCAAACAAATTGAAGCTTAATCCAGACAAGACAGAGGTGCTCCTGTTCGGTTGAAAGGCAGATCAGGGAATAGGGATTCAGCTTGTGCTGGATGGGCTTACACTCCCGCTGAAGACACAGGTTCACAGCTTGGGTATACTTCTGGATCCAGCCCTGAGCTTGGATGCCAAGTTTCAGCAGTGGCCAGGAGTGCAGTTGCACAGTTAAAGCTAGTGCAACAGCTTCGCCTGTTCCTTGAGATGTCTGACTTGGCCACAGTGACACATACCTTAGTTACATCCCATTTGGATTACTGTAACCCCCTCTACATGGGGCTGCCTCTGAAAAGTGCTTGGAAACTTCAGCTGGTTCAAAGAGTTGCTGCCACACTGTTGACTGGGACTGGCTAAGGGAGTATACAATTCCCCTGCTGAAACAGCTCCACTGGCTCCCAGTCTGTTTCCGGGCACAATTCAAAGTGCTGGTCATGACCTATAAAGCCCAATACGGCTCATGTCCAGGTTATCTGAAAGACCGTATTCTCACCTATGAGCCTACTTGCACCCTGAGATCTTCAGTGGAGGCCCTTCTTGAGGTCCCACCACCATCACAGGCACATCTGGTGGGAACACAGGAGAGGGCCTTCTCAGTGGCTGCCCCATGGCTCTGGAACTTCCTTCCTAGGGAGGCAAGAGTGGAACCCTCCTTGATATGCTTTTGCAGCCATGTAAAAGCTTTTTTGTTCCGGCAGGCCTTTGGGGATAGCTAGTCTGGACCTGTGAGAATATGACATATGGATACTATGGTTATATTTCATGTTGGTTTTTAATGTTTTGATAAACATTAATTTATCAATTTATCAATAAAATTATACAATTTTAATATTATTGATGACTTAATTATATTTTTAACTTTTGTATACTTCTATTTATAGGTTTTAAGTGTACAAGTTTTAATTTTGTAAAGCCACCTTGAGTCCCAGTATTGGGGAAAAGGTGGGATCTAAATAAATATAAATATAACAACAGCAACAACAACAACAACAACAACAACTCTTCTTATATTTTTATGTTCTTCTGTTTTCCTTGGAGTTTTATTTAATTTGGAATGAAGTTCACAATATAGGCAATGAAGAAAGAACACACATAATCCAAGATCGCTAAAGAAATAAAGAAACGTGCTTGTTATCATTCTTCATCTTCACATATATGGATATGGTTGTGAGAAAATGTGAGTAAATGTCAGGCAGTCTGAAAGTCCCAACACATATCACATACATTAGAAATTAAGACATCAGCCCTTAACAAGGAACAATAAATGCTTTTTTCAGCAAAGTAATACAGACACACAATTAAATTAGTCTCACTTTTTGGCACCAAATTTCCATGCCCTTGTCCAAGCAACTTTTATATTGTACAGGCAAAGGAGGAAACGGAGTGAAGAACTTCATGAGAGTGACATCAGTAATACATTGATGCACACATGGATCCAGTGTGTGCGTGTGTGCGCACAGACACACATGCATGCATGTGTATGCACATGTACATGCATTCAGGCATGGTTTTTCAACAGTGGAATACATGAATATACACAGCAAGAACAGAACATGAGACACTTAGTGTGAATCCAGTATATAGCTAACAAGAGTAGCTGTGGAAAAATGAAGCACATTCATAAAACATTGTTGTTTTTGTATACCACAGGATATAATAGCAGCTGTAAAGTAAAGAGTGAAAGAACAAAGATCATTACATGAGCATATTTTTCACATTTCACAGGAAGTAGAAATCCAACTTAAGCATCAAAGTGTGATTATAATTTTTATAATGTAGGGTTACTTCCAACTTGGAGCCCTAAAATCTACCCTATATTATAGTCAGCTACTTGGGAAATTGTGATTTGTATATAGTTCTTCTAGATAAACTGTTTTTGGGTCTTTCTGAATGAGCTGATTTGGCATTCACTGGCAACAAGAAACAAAATCAGCCAGATTCCATTATTTTTACCTACCCTTTGTCTTTAATTCCTTACTGCTTAACTGTTGTCATTTAAAATTAGTGACCTTCTCATGAAAAAAGCGTTGCGAACAATGTTAAAATATGCCCAGCTCCACAAGTATAAATAACCTTATCTTTATATCATCTAATCTCTTTATAATCATAATTATTATCATACCTTACAGAATAATAAGGGCATCTATAATGTTGCAATCTATGGTTTATAAGCAAGAGAGAAATGAGTCCATGAGTAGAACAAATTAGTGCAGTTTATATTAATGGAGCAATTATTTATTACTCATTAAAAACCTATTAGTAAAACACTTGTTATTTATGATAAGAAATAAGCAGCTCACTGGCAAAACACTTGGTAATATGAATTAGTAAGTCATAATATTTATTAGTTAAAAAGTAATATGAACCTATTTAAAGGGAGATATTCTCTATATGTTCCATAAATTAGTTTAGGTGATCAGGACAGCCCAGATGTGTCCTCCAAAAGAGGGAAACAGCCCGGGGGCTGAGGAGGAACTACCAGGGAACTTCCACTGCTGCTCCCCAGCATCTGCCACCTGAAGCAGTTTCCTCACTCTACCTAATGGTAGGGATGGCCCTATTGTTTAATTAAAGTTTAGAAATGAAAAAATGTATTCAAATTTTTAATTGTTCTGTTAGTGAGAATTCCTGTATGTTCGAATTCTCCCATCCCGTACTACATGGGATCAGATATTTGCGCCTGGCTATGTTTATTAAAAAAAACTTTGAATGTATTATTTTTATGAAAACTGAAGATTTGCATATACCCTTGCATACTGCTTCCCCTGTCAGACATATCTGTTATAATATATTGCCACTTGGATGCAACCTACATTTCCAGTCACAAACTGATCATTCATAATATCATATCCTTTAATCCAACGTCAGCTCTGTACATCCTTTTTTAGAGTATAGATTCCCCCCCACCCCATAGTCTTACTTAAAAATTGTTGTATACATAGATACATCTGCAAATACATCTGAGAAGCTGATAATGCTACGTGGTGCTGCTTTGTATGAAAACTATAAGTGGTGTTGTTCATATGGCCTTTTGATCATATTTTCCCTCATGGGACTTATGTGCAGCACGCTGTAGGATGTCAACAGTAACAGTATAGAAGTCCATCACACAGAGACTGAGATATTAATATTGGAGCTCAACTAATGAAAACTGCTCGATCAGTGCTGCTTCTGGTTCTGTCTGTACACTATTTTTCCATTGATAACTTATAGAAATGTCAGAAAATGTCCACAATCAATTGGCTATAGATCTCAGGGGCCTGGACAATCGCAGAACGAACAAGGGGCACTTCATTTATGCGGGGCGTGGGAATGATTTGCCGTCAGAACTGTTGGAGAAAATGTTTTGTTTGTTTGTTTGTTTGCTTTTAGAAAGACTACCAGCTCTCTTGAACCATAAGGCCCTTGAAGATGTTTGCAGGTTTGGTCATATCTGCCCAATTACTATTGGTTTATCATGTCCATCTTTATTGCATTCTAGTATATGGAAGTTAACACTGAAAAAATGGAAGTAAATTAAATGGGAAGGTGCTGACCAATATTATTTATGGCCAACCTAAATAATAATAATAATAATAATAATAATAATAATAATTTCAGCTTCAGTGTTTCCTGGACCAGATCAAAAATGCTAAGCCTGTAGTCTCTTGCCCAAATGTTTAGTTGTTATGCTCTTGGCACATTTCCTTTGAAATCAATAAAGATGGCAACATGACCAAATTCACTAAGTCGTAAGAATGCATCCCAAGGAGAGAGTGTTGGTCGCGTATATGGCAGCCTAAAAGATTCCGCATGCTGCGTTCTGCTGATTAATAATACCTGTTAGTTCACTCCAGTGTTGTGACCATTGAATATGACGGAGTCATCTTTTCCATTTTAATTTTATCCCATCCATATCATGGGAGTATACGCAATCTGATTTGAACATTAGTACAGACATGAATGGCTGTTGTGCAAGTTTTCTACAATTTCTACAGCTCTAGTAACTATAAAAAAGAACAGAAAGCATCCATAAAGTTAAAGATAATGAGGGATAATTATAAACAAAATAAAACAGTTGAAGACACTGAAGACATATTTTATGAACATGACTTCTCATGTTAAATTAATTAATCCTAATGAAGTAATGCTATGTCACCCTATGACCATGAAGCAACAAACAAAAGGCAACCATGCCAGTTGATTTGTTTTAAAATATTGTCTGGCTACTTGGTCTGGACAAATATATTTTCTCCTTTGAATGCTTGAAATGATAAACTCCTTCATATATATGTTGACGGTTGAAAGACTAAATACTAGGGTTAAGACAAAAGGGAGGGTGGAATTTGGGGGACGCTTTTTTAAGCATTGAAAGGCACCCCCTTCAGTGACTTTTCTGGACCCATCTTGAAGGGGACTCAAGCGTTCCTTTTTTAGACTTAATTTGCCCTCACATTTCTGGAAGACTAGGATCATCCATGCGATCATTCTGGGAAGCATTGCCTTCATGCTAAATCAGCATTGTTTGCCCCCAGTGACATCAATACGTAGCCAAATCTTATTGACTGCATAGAGCTGTAACATTGTAACATTCACTGTGTGATCTATGATTAGCTGGAACTGCTCAATCAAGAAAAATAAGCCCTAAACATTAGGGGGAAATGGTGCCAAAGCAGCAGTGGATTGAGGGAACAATGGGTTGTATTTAGTTGTGTCCATTTGCAAATGGAATGGCAGCCATCAGTGCAACAGACTCCCCTCTCCCCCAAATCTGTTCTGGAGGGACCTTCTGGTGCAGATGAGGGTGCAGGGGGGGAGGAAACTTTCATTGCTCAAGCAGAAGTCTGATCATGCAGTGTTAGGCCTCACCCAATGACAGCAAACAGGAATGAGAAATGGCCAACATTCTCAGTGGTAGGAGCTTTGGGGAAGGGAAGTATTACTGACTGTTCAGCTGAGTTCAGCTGACTGTTATTCCTGCATTGAGCAGGGGGTTGGACTTGATGGCCTTGTAGGTCCCTTCCAACCCTACTATTCTATGATTCTATGACTGCTTGTGATTAGTAGGATGACAGAACTATTTCCTTACCACCACCTTGGTTATGCATGTCCTGCTAGTTTTGCCCTGACCAGCCTGTCATGCTAAATGCTGAGAAGAAAGTTGGGCTACCCCAAAGATCAGGTGGGTGGTACTGGTGAGTCTAGATATGAATTGCTTGGTTTAAAAGGCTTAAACTGATCGGAGAAGTGTTCACATCTCACAGCTGACTGCCAAGGCTTGAAAGGTTGGTGCGGAGCAAAGCTACTCCACTCAGAGTCATGTCTTCTCCCAGGGGATATGCAACCTTCTTATCTGGAGAAGCTGGGAACAGATCAGTTGCTTTCATACAGTTTGCTGAATGTAACCTCAGCTGAACATCCACCACCAGAAAATACTAAAGGAAAGAAGTGATAGGAAAAGCTTCTGTGTTGCATACATCTTTTCAAACTCTAGTTATTGGGAGCTAGCCATTATTACAAGCTCCAAGGCATATATTTCTTGTGTGAATGAGCTGACATCAAAGGCAGCAGCATCTTTGCATAGAGGCATATTGAGAGGAGATGTGACAATATTATTTAATCTTACATAAAAATGAGATTTCATCTTCCCATTATCTTCATCTTCTAGTAGCTTCCAGTGAATGTACCGGAAAGCAAATAAGCAGGGGCAGGGGAGGGGTTGCAAATAAAATGCCTGCTTCTTTTTGTTCTAAATGTGCAACATGACACAACTTGGAAGGAAAAATCAGACCATTGATTCTTGGCTCCTGGCACCTTCGTTGCTGGCTGCTACAAAAAGAAGTGTGTTTTTCAGCAGGCAGAAATTGAGAGGAATACATAAGCCATGCTGGCATGGGTGCTTGTGTTTGGTGTTTACCAGTTGGTGCAGTGAGCAGGTAGCTTGCCAAAAATAAATTAAGGCAAATATACCAAGCTATTATTCTTCATAAATATACATGGCAAAAAAAGAAAAGAAAAAATAGTGAAGCATATTCTGAAGAGCAGAAAGCAACTGCAAGGCCATGGTTCCAATCCAACACAGCCCACACAGAAAATGCAGGCTTGTGTGCACAGCCCAGACACTTTTTAAAAGAAAAGAAAAGAAAAGCTGAAATCCTTCAAATTAATTGTTCATCAGGGAACAGGGAGTAGAGAGTGGCAAACGAAATCCTGTTCTCCTTCCCAAATAGCCAGTTACTGAGATTTTAACTTTTAAAAGAAGGCTCTGCACACAAAGCCCCAGCTGATGGATTAGGGTGGAAAACAGCATTTGTCTAGCACATTGGTATATGTGGCTTGTCATCATTAGTTCCCCTCTACTCAGCACTGATTTGGCCTCAGCTGGAGTACTGTGTCCAGTTCTGGGTGCCACACTTTAAGAAGGATGTAGACAAGCTGGAGAGGGTTCAGAGGAGGGCAACAGAGATGATCAGGGGACTGCAAACAAAGCCCTATGAGGACAGACTGAAAGAACTGGCATGTTTAGCCTTGAGAAGAGAAGACTGAGGGGAGATAGGATTTGTTGTTGTTCAGTCGTTCAGTCATGTCCGACTCTTCGTGACCCCATGGACCATAGCAAACCAGGCCTTCCTGTCCTGCGCTCTCTCACGGAGCATGCTCAAGTTCATATTCATTGCATCGGTGATGCTATCTAGCTATCTCATCCTCTGCCATCCCCTTCTCCTTTCGCCTTCAATCTTAAAAACGATAGAATGATCTCAGTACGAATCCAAGGCAAACCATTCAACATCACAGTAATTCAAGTCTATGCCCCAATCACTGAGGCCGAAGAAGCTGAGGTTGATCGGTTCTATGAAGACCTACAACACCTTCTAGAATAACACCAAAAAAATATGTCCTCTTCATCATAGGGGATTGGAATGCTAAAGTAGGAAGTCAAGAAATCACCAGGATACCAGGCAGGTATGGCCTTGGTGTACAAAATAAAGCAGGACAAAGGCTAATAGAGAACACGCTGATCATAGCAAACACTCTTTTCCAACAGCACAAGAGGCGACTCTACACATGTTGTTGTTGTTGTTGTTGTTGTTCAGTCGTTCAGTCGTGTCCGACTCTTCGTGACCCCATGGACCATAGCAAACCAGGCCTTCCTGTCCTGCGCTCTCTCACGGAGCATGCTCAAGTTCATATTCATTGCATCGGTGATGCTATCTAGCTATCTCATCCTCTGCCATCCCCTTCTCCTTTCGCCTTCAATCTTTCCCAGAATCAGGGTCTTTTCCAGAGAGTTTTCTCTTCGCATTAGGTGGCCAAAATATTTGAGCTTCAGCTTCAGTATCTGTCCTTCCAATGAGCACTCAGGTTGATTTCCTTTAGGAGTGACTGGTTTGACCTCCTTGCAGTCCAGGGGACTCGTAAGAGTCTTCCCCAGCACCACAGTTCGAAAGCATCAATTCTTCGGCGCTCAGCCTTCCTTATAGTCCAGCTCTCACAGCCATACATTACTACTGGGAAAACCATAGTTTTGATTAGATGGACCTTACGGATGGCGGAGAATTTCTCCACGAATCTTCGGGGGGCCAAGCACCAATGCATTCGGCCCCCCGAAATCGGCAGTGAAATTCTCCACCACCCCTCTGCCACCCCCCTGCCACCCCCCAGGATGGGACTTACCATAGCCGAATGTCCCTCCCGGCGGCGGGTCCCGGTGGTGGTTCGGCGGGCTTTCAGCGAGGGCTGGGGCGGCAGCCGGTCTTTCGACCGGCTGCCACTGCCGCCAATACAGCTGAAGTAAAAAAAAACAACCACCCCGTGATAGGCTACGTAACGATTAATGTAGCCTATCACGGCTAGATCTCCAAAGTCAGCCGTGATAGCCTACATAAATTGTTACGTAGCCTATCACGGGTGACTTTGAAAAAAAAAAAGCGCGTACGCAAATGGCGGCACCCTATGGGAGCTGCCATTTGTGTACCTTATTTGGTCCCGGTAGTCTACGTTAAGATTTATGTAGACTACGGCTTCCCGCCTCGCCCGGCTGAAATTCAGGCCGGGGAGGAGGCGCCTCACCTTGCCCGGCCGCAAAATAAAAAGTAAAAAAAAAACCACGCCCCCGTGATAGGCTACGTGACGATTTACATAGCCTATCACGGCTAGATCTGCAAAGTCAGCCGTGATAGGCTACGTTAATCATCATGTAGCCTATCACGGGTGACTTTAAAAAAAAAAAGCACGTACGCAAATGGCAGTCCCCATAGGGAGCCGCCATTCGCGTTCCTTATTTGGTCGCTGTAGTCTACGTAAATCTTTACGTAGACTACGGTGAAAATAAGGGCAACGCAAATAGCTTTGCCCTTATTTTCGCTGTAGTCTACATAATCTTTACGTAGACTACAGCGACCAAATAAGGAACGTGAATGGCAGCTCCCTATGGGGGCCGCCATTAGGCGTACGCGCTTTTTTTTTTTTAAAGTCACCCGTGATAGGCTACGTGACGATTTACATAGCCTATCACGGCTGACTTTGCAAATCTAGCCATGATAGGCTATGTTAATCGTCACGTAGCTTATCACAGGGGCATTTTTTTTTTAACTTTTATTGGAATGGCCCTGTCGAAGACCTGCCGAACTGCAGCCGGGACCCGCCACCGGGAGGGACATTCGGGAATGGTAAGTCCCATCCCGGGGGGGGCAGGGGGGCAGATAATTTCTCCCAGAAACTACTTCAGGGGGACGAATACGTTGGCACTCAGCCCCCCAAAGTTTCGGGGAGAAATTCTCCCCCATCCCTATGCCAGATGCCATGATCTTAGTTTTTTTAATGTTGAGTTTCAAACCAGCTTTTGCACTCTCTCTTTCACCCTCAACAAGAGGCTCTTTAGAACCTCTTTGCTTTCTGCCATCAGGGTGGTATCGTCTGCATATCGGAGGTTGTTGATAATTTTCCTGGCAATCTTAATTCCAACCTGATGATGTGATTCATCCAACCTGGTGTTTCTCATGATGTACTCTGCATTTAAGTTAAATAAGCAGGGTGACAATATGCAGCCTTGTCGTACTCCTTTCCCAATTTTGAACCACTCAGTTGTTCCATGTCTGGTTCATACTGTTGCTTCTCGACCCTCGTACAGGTTTCTCAGGAGACAGGTAAGGTGGACTGGTCCTCCCATCACCTTAAGAATTTGCCACAGTTTGTTATGATCCACACAATCAAAGGCTTTAGCGTAGTCAATGAAGCAGAAATAGACATTTTTTCTGGAATTCTCTTGCTTTCTCCATGATCCAGCGAATATTGGCGATTTGATCTCTAGTTCCTCTGCCTCTTCGAAACCCAGCTTGTACTTCTGGTAGTTCTCGATTCGCATACTGCTGAAGCCTAGCGTGTAGGATTTTGAGCATCACCTTGCTGGCATGTGAAATGAGCACAATTGTGCGGTAGTTTGAACACTCTTTGGCGTTGCCCTTCTTTGGAATTGGAATGTAAACTGACCTTTTCCAGTCTTGCGGCCACTGTTGAGTGTTCCAAATTTGTTGGCATATTTAGTGCAGCACTTTAACAGCATCATCTTTTAGGATTTTAAATAGCTCAGCTGGAATACTGTCATCTCCGCTAGCTTTGTTGTAACTAATGCTTCCTAAGGCCCACTTGACTTCACTCTCAAGAATGCCTGGCTCAAGTTCAGTGACCGCACTATCATAGCTATCAGGGACATTAAGATTGTTCCTGTATAGTTCTTCTGTGTATTCTTTCCACCTCTTCTTAATCTCATCTGCTTCTGTTAGGTCCCTGCCTTCTTTGTCCTTTATCATGCCCGTCTTTGCACAAAATGTTCCCTTGAGATCTCCAATTTTCTTGAAGAGATCTCTAGTCTTTCCCATTCTGTTGTTTTCCTTGATTTCTTTGCATTGTTCATGTAAGAAGGCCTTCTTGTCTCTCCTTGCTATTCTCTGGAACTCTGCATTCAGTTGGATATATCTTAAGGATGGACAAAAGTCCCTTACCTGGTCCCGCAGCTTGCTTCGCGGTGGGGGGGAGGCGCTCCGTTTCTCCCCCCAAAATTCATGGTGGGGGGGAGGCGCCCCGCCCCTCCCAGCTGAAATTCAGGCCAGGGGGTAGGCGCCCCATCCCTTGCCGCCAAAATTCAGGCCGGGGGGGAGCGCCCCATCTCCCCTACCGCAAAATAAAAAAGTAAATTGAAAAAAAAAAGTGATAGGCTACGTAATGATTTACGTATCCTATCACGGCTAGATTTTCAAAGTCAGCCATGACAGGCTACATAAATCTTTACGTAGCCTATCATGTCTGACTTTGAAAAAAAAAAGCATGAAAAAAAAGTGCCATGGGAGCCGCCATTTGCGTTCCTTATTTAGGCACGGGTAATCTACATAAAGATTTACGTAGCCT
Source organism: Heloderma suspectum (assembly GCF_057233095.1). NCBI lineage: Eukaryota > Metazoa > Chordata > Lepidosauria > Squamata > Helodermatidae > Heloderma > Heloderma suspectum. Next base: position 90,353,769 of record NC_139458.1, read on the forward strand.
ATCATGGCTGACTTTGAAAATCTAGCTGTGATAGGCTACGTAAATCGTTACGTAGCCTATCACTTTTTTTTTTTTTACTTTACGGGGAAATGGCGGCGGCAGCAGCCGGTCAGAAGACCGGCCGCTGCCATCGCCACTGCCGAACCACCGCCGAACCGCCGCCAGGACCTGCCGCAGAGAGGGACATTCTCGTGAGGTAACTCCCATCCCAGGGGGGCGGAGAATTTCCCCACCTATTTCGGGTGGCTGAATGCATTGGCATTCGGCCTCCTGGAGATTTGTGGAGAAATTCTCCACCATCCCTAATATATCTTCCCCTTTCTCCCTTGCTTTTCGCTTCCATTCTTTCCTCAGGTACTTGTAAAGCCTCATCAGACAGCCACTTGGCTTTCTTGCATTTCTTTTTCTTTGGGATGGATTGAGTTGCTGCCTCCTGAACAATGTTACAGACCTCCATCCATAGTTCCTCAGGCACTCTGTCTATCAGGTCTAATCCCTTAAATCTATTCCTCACCTCCACTGTATATTCATAAGGGATATGACTGAGGTCATACCTGAATGCTTTAGTGGTTTTCCCTATGTTCTTCAATTTAAGCCGAAATTTTGCAACAAGAAGCTCATGATCTGAGCCACAGTCAGCTCCAGGTCTTGTTTTGATTGACTGTATAGAGCTTCTCCATCTTTGGCTGCAAAGGACATAATCAATCTGATTTTGATATTGACTATCTGGTGATGTCCATGTGTAGAGTCATCTCTTGTGCTGTTGCAAAAGAGTGTTTGCTATGATCAGCGTGTTCTCCTGGCAAAACTCTATTAGCCTTTGTCCTGCTTCATTTTGTGCACCAAGGCCATGCTTGCCTGTTATCCCAGTGATTTCTTGACTTCCTACTTGAGCATTCCAATCCCCTATGATGAAGAGGACATCTTTGTTTGGTGTTAGTTCTAGAACGTGTTGTAGGTCTTCATAGAACCGATCAACCTCAGCTTCTTCGGCCTCAGTGGTTGGGGCATAGACTTGAATTACTGTGATGTTGAATGGTTTGCCTTGGATTTGTAATGAGATCATTCTATCATTTTTGAGATTGTATCCCAGTACCGCTTTTCCCACCCTTTTGTTGACTATGAGTGCTACTCCATTTCTTCTAAGGGATTCTTGCCCACAGTAGTAGATATGATGATCACCTGAATTAAATTCGCCCATTCCTGTCCATTTTAGTTCGCTGATTCCCAAGATGTCGATGTTCAATCTTGCCATCTCATGTTTGACCACCTCCAGCTTACCTTGATTCATTGATCTGACATTCCAGGTTCCTAAACAATATTGTTCTTTACAGCATCGGATTTTCTTTTCACCACCAGACACATCCACAGCTGAGTGTCCTTTCGGGTTTGGCCCAGCCGCTTCACTCTTTCTGGCGCTACTTGGAAATAGAATCATAGAATAGTAGTAGGGTTGGAAGGGGCCTACAAGGCCATCGAGTCCAACCCCCTGCTCAATGCAGGAATCCAAGTCAGAGCATCCCTGACAAATGGCTGTCCAGCCTCGTCTTGAAGGCCTCCAGTGTGGGAGAGCCCACCACCTCCCCAGGTAATTGGTTCCATTGCCGTATTGCTCTGACACTCAGGAAGTTTTTCCTGATGTTCAGTCGGAATCTGGCTTCCTGTAACTTGAGCCCATTATTCCGTGTCCTGCACTCTGGGATAATCAAGAAGAGATCCTGGCCTTCTTCTCTGTGACAACCTTTCAAGTACTTGAAGAGCGCTATCATATCTCCCCTCAGTCTTCTCTTCTCAAGGCTAAACATGCCCAGTTCTTTCAGTCTCTCTTCATAGGGCTTTGTTTCCAGTCCCCTGATCATCTTTGTTGCCCTCCTTTGAACCCTCTCCAGCTTGTCTGCATCCTTCTTAAAGTGTGGTGCCCAGAACTGGACACAGTACTCCAGATGAGGCCTAACCAGTGCTGAGTAGAGGGGAACTAGTACTTCCCGGGATTTGGAAGCGATGCTTCTATGAATGCAGCCCAAAATAGCATTTGCCTTTTTTGCAGCCACATCACATTGTTGGCTCATATTCAGCTTGTGATCGACGACAATTCCAAGATCCTTCTTGCTCGTAGTGTGGTTGAGCCACGTATCCCCCATCTTGTAACTGTGCATTTGGTTTCTTTTTCCTAGGTGCAGAACTTGGCATTTGTCCCTATTAAATGCCATTCTGTTGTTTTCTGCCCAGCACTCCAGTCTATCCAGATCACTTTGAATTTTGTTTCTGTCTTCCAAAGTATTAGCTATCCCTCCCAATTTTGTGTCATCTGCAAATTTGATCAGCATTCCCTGCACCTCCTCCTCCAAGTCATTAATAAAAATATTGAAGAGCACTGGGCCCAGGACTGAGCCCTGCGGTACCCCACTCGTTACCTCTCCCCAGCTTGAGAAGGTCCCATTGATAAGCACTCTTTGAGTCCGATTCTGTAGCCAACTGTGGATCCACATGATCGTTGTTTCATCTAGCCCACTTTGAGCTAGTTTGCTCATCAGGATATCATGGGGCACTTTGTCGAAAGCTTTGCTGAAGTCGAGGTATATGATGTCTACAGCATTCCCACGGTCTACAAGGGAGGTGACTTGATCAAAAAATGAGATCAGATTTGTCTGGCAGGACTTGTTTTTGACAAATCCATGTTGGCTTCGAGTAATCACTGCATTGTTGTCAAGGTGCTTCCAGATGGATTGCTTTATGATCTGCTCCAGAATTTTCCCAGGGATTGATGTCAGACTGACTGGTCTGTAGTTCCCAGGTTCCTCCTTTTTACCCTTTTTGAAGATAGGGACAACGTTAGCCCTCCTCCAGTCATCTGGCACTTCCCCGGTCCTCCATGATTTCTCAAAGAGAATAGACAGCGGTTCTGAGAGCTCTTCTGCCAGTTCCTTTATGACTCTAGGATGCAGTTCATCTGGCCCTGGAGATTTGAACTCATTCAAAGTAATGAGGTGTTCCTTGACCATATGCCTGTCGATCTCAAGCTGCAATCCTGCCCCTTCAGCCTGTACTTCGCCTTTGCCAGGGGGGTCATAGACCCTCTTTTGGGAGAAGACTGAGCCAAAGTAGGAATTGAGCACCTCTGCCTTTTCTTTGTCATCTGTTATCATTTTGCCATCCTTATTTAATAGCTGAACAACCATTTCTTTCCTCTGCCTTTTACTATGCACGTAGCTGAAGAAAGCCTTTTTGTTGTTTTTAGCATCCCTCGCTAACCTCACCTCGTTCTCCGCTTTAGCCTTCCTGACGCCATCCCTGCAATTCTGTGCTACCTGCCTGTACTCTTCCTTTGTTACTTGGCCTTCTTTCCACTTCCTATATGTGTCCTTTTTTGTTTTCAGGTCATCCCTAAGCTTTTTGTGAAGCCACATTGGCTTCTTCTGTTGTCTTCCACCTTTTCTTCTTGTTGGAATTGTTTGTGATTGTGCCTTGAGAATTTCCTTTTTTAAAAGTTCCCACCCATCTTGGACTCCTTTTCTCGCTAGCATTGCTTGCCATGGGACCTTACTGATCATTGTTCTGAGTTTATTAAAATCAGCTTTCCTAAAATCCAGGGTACGCGTTTGAGTACACTCGGCTTTTGCTTCCCTTAGAACCAAGAACTCAAGTACAACATGGTCGCTTTCCCCCAGAGTTCCTGTAACTGCTACTTTATCCACTAAGTCATCTCTGTTGGTTAGGATCAAGTCAAGGATAGCCGATCCTCTAGTTCCTTCCTCTACTTTCTGTAGGAGGAAGTTATCCGCCACACAAGTCAGGAATTTCCTGGAGGGGCCATGTTTTGCAGAATTTGTCTCCCAACAAATATCGGGGAAATTGAAGTCCCCCATTACTACTACATCATGCTTCCTTAAAACATTGGCTATTTGCTTTTCAAAAGTTTCATCCTTGGCTTCTCCTTGATTGGGTGGCCGGTAGTAGACTCCGACCACCAGGTTCCTTTTATTCTTTGCTCCATTTATTTCAACCCAGATGCTCTCGATGGGGCTACCAAGCTCCTCCTCCTGTATTTCTGTGCAGAGATATGTATTTTTCACATACAGTGCAACCCCGCCTCCCTTTCTGTTCCTCCTGTTCTTTTTGAACAAGTTATATCCTTCAACTGCTGTATTCCAGTCATGAGAGTCATCCCACCAAGTCTCAGTTATACCTATCAAGTCATAATTTCCCTCCTGTATTAAGAGTTCAAGTTCGTTCTGTTTGTTTCCCATACTCTGGGCATTAGTATATAGACATCGAAGACCATGTGCTTCATAGTCTGGCTTTCTTCCTACATGTGTCTGAAGACTATTATTGGGCGCTATCAGCGCTGTTCTCTCCATTGCAGTGCATGCGCCTACGTCCATTGTTACCCCCAACATTACATCTCCCTTCCCCGTAGGATTCAGTTTAAAGCCCTCCTGATGAAGTTCTTCATGCTGTGGCCAAACACATTCTTCCCAGCCTTTGTGAGGTGCAACCCATCCCTAGCCAACAGCCCATCTTCCAGGAAGTATAGCCCGTGGTCCCAGAATCCAAATCTCTCTCGTCGGCACCACCTTCGTAGCCAGTCATTCACCCGGAGTATTTTTCGTTCCCTTTCTATCCCTCTTCTAACTACTGGAAGGATGGATGAGAAAACTATCTGGGCCCCAAAGTTCTTGAGTTTCCTTCCCAAAGCTTCAAAGTCTGACGTGATTTCTTCGTAGCTCCGCTTGGCGGTATCATTTGTTCCCACATGGATGAGAAGAAAGGGATACCTGTCAGTGGGCTTTATGAGTGCAGGCAACCTTTCAGTCACGTCTCTAATCTGTCCTCCCGGGAGACAACATACCTGGCGAGTCCACGGGTCTTCGCGACATACTTGGGTCTCGATCCCACGCAGCAAGGAGTCTCCCACTACTACCACTCTTCTCTTCTTCTTCTTGTAGGCCTGGGTTTCATCGCCTCTGTTTGACTGACCTTCAGCCTCTTGCTCACTCTCATGCAGGTTCCCCTGTGATTCTTCCTCTGCAGGCTGTCCTCCAGTCTCATCTGCAAGTACCTGGAATCGGTTCCACAGCTCCACCGCTTCCACTGGTGCAGAGTGGCGTCTAGTTCTTCTTCTCCTAACTGTCACCGTTTTCCAAGGAGTATCCTCTACTCCATTTTTCTTCACCTCAGCATTTCCCACTGCCTCATCTTGCTGTTGCTCTTCAAGCTTCTGGTCTGCCCTTTGCTGCTGTAGTTCCCCCATTCTGTCCAAGAACTCTTCGTGTTCTCTTATTCCCCGGAGGGTTGACAGTCGCCGCTCCAGTCCACTTACTTTTTCCTCCAGCAGCGTGATCAACTTGCACTTGTTGCAGGTGTAGGCCATGTTGTTCTCAGGCAAGAAAACAAACATTGCACACACCTTGCAGGTCACCACCACTGGAGAGTCTTGTCCTTCCATAGCCTCTTCTCCCTTTTTGTGTCTAGCTTTGTGATTGTTCTAGACTAGCCTGTGCCTGCTCCTCTACTCAGTAGAGGTTAAAAGCAGAGTCCCACTGGTGTGGAAGTGTGTGTTACAAGACAAATAAATGAAAAAAAGTTAGTAAAAAAAAAATAAAAAAAAATGTTAGGGGCCTCCCCCTTGACCTCCCCTGCCGAACTCCCCTGGCCAACTCCTGTTTGCTCCCCCTGTTCGCTCGCTCTGTTCGCTCGCTCTCTGGGAGCTTGCCTGCTTCTGTAGTCCCTGGACCAGCTGGAGCAGCTTGCTCTGCTCTGCTCAGCTGGGAGGCGGGAAACAGACTGAAGCTTCCCGCCCAGTCAGCTGCTGGGAGTACTCAGGCCACACCCCTCCAATTCAGTTGGAGCTCTCAGAAGCTCCTGGTGAGCTCACAGCCAGTCAGAAGGATAAAGGGCAGCGCCCTGGGCTTCCTGCAACCCACTTACCTCTTAGCCTCTGTCTCCTTTGTCTCCTTTGTCTCTTCAACCACTGCAACTCCCCTGGCCAACTCCTGTTTGCTCCCCCTGTTCGCTCGCTCTGTTCGCTCGCTCTCTGGGAGCTTGCCTGCTTCTGTAGTCCCTGGACCAGCTGGAGCAGCTTGCTCTGCTCTGCTCTGCTCAGCTGGGAGGCGGGCAGAGCAGAAATACCCTCTGCTCTTCCCTAGTAGTGTATTGGACACCTTCTGACCTGAGGGGCTCATCTTCCGGCGTCATCACTTTTAGCCTTGTGATATGTTCCATGGGGTTTTCTTGCCAAGAATACTGGAGTGGGTTGCCATTTCCTTCTCCAGTGGACCACATTTTGTCAGAATTCTCTGCCATATCCTGTCCATCTTGGGTGGCCCTGCACAGCATAGCTCATGGCTTCACTGAGTTACGCAAGCCCCTTCGCCACAACAAGGCAGTGATCCATGAAGGGGGGAGATAGGATAGCACTCTTCAAGTACTTGAAAGGTTGTCACAGAGAGGAAGGCCAGGATCTCTTCTCCATCATCCCAGAGTGTAGGACACAGAATAATGGGCTCCAATTACAGGAAGCCAGATTCCGGCTGAACATCAGGAAAAACTTTCTGACTGTTATAGCAAGACAACAACAGAACCAATTACCTAGGGAGGTAGTGGGCTCTCCCACACTGGAGGCATTCAAGATGAGGCTGGACAGCCATCTGTCAGGGATGTTCTGACTTGGTTTCCTGCATTGAGCAAGGGGGTGGACTTGATGATCTTATAGGACCCTTCCTACCCTACTATTCTTTGATTCTATGAAGTATGAATTTTGTTAAACCCACTCCATCTGTGTCATGGATTGTCGGTCTTTCATTCTGTTGTCTGCTCATTAACAGAATCATTTTTGTTTAAGGATATATGAGAATTTTGTTCCACTTGTGCAAAGGCACATTTATGCTAATGCACACTTGAACTGATGTCCCTTAGCACAAATGTACCTTAGTGCAAATCCTCCCATACCAGACTGCAATTCCACAGAATCTGCGTGACTAGTAAAAAGCCTGTCCACTGCGGAATCCACAGGTCAGATTCATAGACATCTGAACTGCTTTGAATCCATTACAGATTTCTCTGATATCTCTACTCATCATCCAGCAAACACACACATAAATGCCTCTGAAAGTGCATAGCCCCTAGCTGGACTGTGGTGGTGTATACAAGCAATGGCAATGGAAAGAATAGATAATTACAGTCTTCTTTCTAGGGATGGCACAGGCACCCATCTTGGTCTAGGATTCCTGTGGACCATCCATGTGCCCTGAGCCACTCCTGCCAAACCCCTGCCCCTGCTCAACACCCTTCCACACTTGCCAAGCCACCTGCAACTTACCCGGGCGGGCCCCATTTGCCTCCACCACGATCACCATGCTTGAAGAAATATGGTGATCACAATTCTATGAACATAGTCTTATACACAAAGTGGCACCATGAATCTTGCCTATATGGGTGATTCACGGTACCATTTTGTGTATAAGTCTATGTGTGCATTTTTTGCATGTAGACTTATGTGCAAAATGGTTCCATGAATTGCACATATGCACAAGATTCACTGTGCCATTTTGTGTATATGCCTATGTGCACAATATTGTGACCACCATGTTTTTTCAAAACATGGCGATTGCGGCAGAGACTGATGGGGCTCAGGTAAGTGTGGGCTGTTTGGCAAGCAGGCATGGCGCTCAAGTGCAGGTCTGGGGATGCCTGAGCAGGGACAGGGGCTGGGTGGGCACCTGAAGAACCCAGATGGGGGCGGGGGTGAGCATCCATCTACTTTCCATATTTAGTTATCCTTTAGTCTTCCTTGCTTTGATGATTGATAGCTTATCCCAGTTAGTAAATTTATTTCCTTATTCTTTACAAGGGGCTATTGTTTTCCCAATCACTTTTACTAACTTCAAGTTACCACTTTATAGCTAAAGAAGTTGTAGAAGCCCCTTGTAAAGAATAAGGAAACAAATTTACAGACTTCTAACAAATGTATTTGATTTTTTCTTAACCAACCATACATATTATGGGCAACATCTGGGAGGGCACAATCCTATCTTGATAATCAGCAACCTCCGAAACCAGGAGGCTGCTGAGTTTCCAAAGCAGGGCAACTGGAGCACAGAGGCGATCCTTTCCTCCATGTTCCAACTGCCCAACATTTTTTCCTAGGTGGATGATTTCGCCTGTCCAGGCATGTGTCAGGGTTGGATCGGAGCCCAGAGAGCCCCAAAGTAGTTCTGATTCTGAGGAAGAGATAGAAACCGCGGGAAAGGAACCTGCGCACCGTTCAGAGGAGCAGCCAGGAGACAGCCCCTCCCGGTACACATTCCTGAGAGTGATAGTAACCGTGGCAGGGAGAGGAAGGTGCAACAGCAGTTTCTGGGCGCTGGGCGCCAGCGCAGTGTCAAGCGGGAGATGGCGGGTGCTGAGAGGAGGTGCTCAGCCCACTTGATGCGATGGCAACAGCGGTGCCCCGATGCCCCATGAGAAAAGGGTGGACTCTCTCCTCCTAGCCCATAAGTACAGAGGTTTCCTGCCTTCTCCTCCAAAATGGAGATCAAGCTGTCAGGCGGTAGCCCAAATCCTCAGGTAGCCAGAATCAACATGCAGACAATAGGGCTCTTTTCAGAGGCTTTATTCCCATTCAACCTAATGATGCTTACAGATGCTAATTGCTTGATCCTACGAGTGAGACTTAAGAGAGCTGCCTACTTCGGGGTTCTAACCTTAGGGATCAGTCGATCTCTGTTTGGAGGGGAAGGTGTGAAACCTCTGTACTTATGGGATAGGAGGCAAGAGTCTACCCTTTTCCCATGGGGCGTTGGGGTGCCGCTGTTGCCGTCACGCCAAGAGGGCTGAGCGCCTCCTCTCAGTGCCCGCCATCTCCCGCTTGATGGTGCGCCGGCGCCTAGCATCCAGAAACTGCTGTTGTGCCTCCCTCTCCCTGCCAGGGTCACTATCACTCTCAGGAACATGTACCAGGAGGGGTTCTCCCCCTGGCTGCTCCTCTGAACAGCACGTGGGTTCCTCTCCCATGGTTTCTATCTCTTCCTCAGAATCAGAACTGCTTTGGGGCTCTCTGGGCTCTGATCCAACCCTGACAGCATGGCTTCTAGCAAGGGGAGAAAGGGAGGACAGGGCACACATAGGAAGCTGCATAACACAGCTTGCATGGTCTCCTCCCCTCCCCACCTCTGGGACTGCCCGCTTTTCACCATCTTCATACTCCATTTCTGAGCACAAGGATGTAGCTGGCATGGAGAGAACCATACCAGCTATGAGGAGGCAGGGCAAGGGGCAGGGAGCATGGTTTCTGGGCCATGGTTCTAACCTCAGATCCCAGAAACCTATCTTAAACAAAACTTAAACAAATTATCCTATGTCCCCTAGACTCTTTCTAAGGCCACATTTCTATCAGGGTGGCTGTAAGCCTCTGAACTCAGAGGCTTATGGCCATCCAGTGCAGAGCTGGAGGAGTGACAGGGGTGATCTTTGCCTCTGCTCTGCACTCCTCCTGCTCTGCATTTTGGCTAGACTGGCTTTTTTGCCCATCTAGCTAGGGCTCTGCAGAATAGGAGGGAAGGATGCTGGGGATGGGGCCTCCCCAGTCCCCACCCTATCCTGCCCACTGGCAAACCCTCTTTCCCATCTCTCCAAGGTCACCTTTACAACCTTGGAGAGCCAGCTGGCAGGGTTCCTTTAGCATCAGCTGAGAGGGGGAGGGGGAGGGTCGGGGAGCTCAGATCCCTGGCTTCAAGGTCAGAGCTCTGACTCCGATCTCAGGTCCAGGAATCCAAACTATCCTGCCCCACCCCCCGACTCTGTCTAGAGGCCACAGGATTGCTTCCTAAATCTATTAATTCAGGATTAATTTCTATGGAAACCAAAACTGAGGATCAGAGCAGCAGACAGATTGATAAAGGGAGAAATTAATGGAACATTCTAGAAATACAATTCAACATACCCAGAACAATTGTTTTTTAAGATTTGATCATCTAGCCTAGCAAGAACTTATACTGGCAATAGTGCATTTGGTTTCTAACTTTCCTTTTTAGTATTTAACACCATAAGGATGGCCTTTTCTTTTTGCATGCCTCAAGAAACAAGTTCTTGGCTACCTTCCAAGTGTCATTTAGTCTTTCAAAAGAGCTTATTTAGCATATTGTCCTGCATCATTTGAGAAGCTGCCAACCTCACCATATTCAATTTCCAAGTTAAACATTTCTTTAAAAAATAAATAAAAAGATTTTCCTCCATCTTCCATCAGAGAGTGCTTCACGGAAGATGTGTACAGGCTGAGTAGCAAATAGCATTTGCCAATATTCAACTGCTTCATGGTTTCATCAGGACAGGAGTCTTCAGGATCTTGAGTGGTTAGGAAATATGCTGATGACTATTGTGCTCAATATCATATTAGGCTCGTGAAGTTGGAAGGAAGTTGATGATGTTTAACTATTTCAGAAATTTAATGTTATTGACAACATAGAAAAACAACTAAAGCTCCATATATTTATAATTGGATACAAATGCTCTGAATGAATGGAAAAAATTCTTCACAATTGCACAGGACCACAAGCTGTACAAGCACAATGTTTAGAGTTTGGGGCAACTATTAGCAAGGCTGGACAAATATATTTTGCTGCCAGAAAAGCAAATGGTGCCCAAGGCCCTTCAAGTTATTTTGGCATCTGAGGCAGAAGATCTCACAAGTGCCTCCCCTCTCCCCCAGCAGTAAAAATACAATGATATACAACAATCTACATAAATAAATTAAATAATTAACAATTTGCTGTCCTTTCCTGACACTGAAATTTAGCTGTAGAGGTGGCTGCCTCACCCTGCCTAATGGCAGAGCTGGCCCCTGACTATTAGACATGTTTAGTGTGTCTAAAACAGTGGGTGGCTAAAACAAAGAAGGGAAAATAAACCAAAACAAATTTTTTCATACCCTAATGATCATGGAGAATGGTTCTTCTCTGTAGCCGCATCCCCAAAATTGCACATTTCGGAATATGAAATGAATAGATCTGTGCACTATTTGGCATGCCCTGAAGCATCTGTGAGTACATTTCATGATATTCCTCCACTTTCAGCTTATTGAATAGCAACTGCATTATCACTCAACCCATGTTTAGCAGTTTTACTGTGGTACAGATCTCAAGAAAAGGTGACTGGCATACCACTGACCCAGCTCCTATCTAATAAGTCCCCATGCCTAGGACTAGTCTCAGATCTCTTCACCTGGTCCAAATCACTTTGCAATTGCAAAGTGCATAGACATGAGATCAGATTTCCTGAGATTTTTCTGGAATTCTTGCAACTTGGCTTCCTACACTTGATGGGAACTTGTGGTATAGTCATCCTATGGCTGAGGAAAGAGTGCACTGACCCACTCTTCAAATGTAATTTTCAAGAAATGGCATATCTTCATCATGATGACTTACTATGATATTAAAATATTAATATAACTATTATTATTATTTCTTACAGTTCTATACCACCCCATAGCTGAAGTTCTCTGGGTTGTTTACAAAATTAAAAATCTACCAACAAAGACTGGTAGAGGCACTCGATGCCACTGACCCACTTGAGCCTCAAGTGACAAAGATAGCTCCAGGAGAACCCCCAAGCTATGAACCTGCTCCTTCAGGGGGAGTGCAACCCCACCCAGAACTGGTTGAGCACCCTTCATCTGGTCAGAAGGATCACCCACTAACAGCATCTCGGTCTGCTCTGTACTGAGTTTTACTTTATTAGCCCTCATCCAGTCTGTTGTCACAGCCAAGCACTGATGTAGCACATCTATAGCCTCACCTGTTGAAGATGAAAAGGAGAAGTAGAGCTGCGTGTCACCGGCATACCAATGACAATGCACCTCATAACTCTGGATGACTATACTCAGCTGTTTCAAATAGATGCTGAACAGCATGGGGGACAAAACTAAACTCTGTGGAACACCATACTAGAGAATCCATGGGGCTGAGCAGTGTTCTCTGAGCACTACCTTCTCGAGCGGACACTCCAAGTAAGTGTGAAACCACTGCAATGCAGTACTTCCCGCTTCCAACTCAGACAGTTGTCCCAGAAGGATATCATGGCAATGGTATTGAAAGCTGCTGAAAGATTAAGGAAAACCAACAAGGTTACACTCCTCCTCCTGTCTTTTTCCTCCTGTACATGGGGCTGCCTTTGAAGATGGTTCAGAAACTTTTGCTAATGCAGAATGCAGCTGCTTGAGTGTTGGTGGGGCCAAGGCAATTTGATCATATACTGCCTTCATGATCATATGCTGCGCCAGCTGGTGTGTTTCTGAGCCTATTTTAAAGTGCTGGTTTTGACCTCTAAAGCCTTAAACAGTTTGGGACTAAATGACTTGAAGGACCACCTTCACCCATAGCAGACTGCCCACACTTTAAGATCAGCAAGACAGGCCCTTCTCATCTGCCCACCTGTGTGAGCAGTAGGGATGTCAGAGAATTTCGCCACGAATCTCAGGGAGGTTGAATGCCAGCGCATTCGGCCCCCTGGAATCGGTGGCGAAATGGTCTGCCACCCCCCCACCACCACCCGAACGGGACTTACCTTCGGCGAATCTTCCTGGCGGCTGCAGCTCTGGCGGCGGTTCGGCGGCGGCGGCTGCGGCGGCCGGTCTTCCGACCGGCTGCCACCACTGCCATTTCCAGTAAAAAAAAACCAAAAACAAAAAACTGTGATAGGCTACGTAAACATTTGCATAGCCTATCATGGCTAGATTTTTAAAAAATACCGTGATAGGCTATGTAAATGTTTACATAGCCTATTACAGCTGATTTAAAAGAAAAAACACACACGCTTGTACGCAAATGGCGGCACCCATAGGCGCCGCCATTTGCGTTCTTTATTTTGACACATCTTAGTCTACGTAAACATTTACATAGACTAAGACGGCAAAAATAAGGGGAACGCAAATAGCATAACATCTACGCTATTTGCGTTCCCCTTATTTTCACCGTCTTAGTCTATGTAAATAGACTAAGACGTGCCAAAATAAGGGGAACGCAAATAGCGTAGCGTTTCCGCTATTTGCATTCCCCTTATTTTCGCCGTCTTAGTCTATGTAAATGTTTACGTAGACTAAGACGTTCAAAAATAAAGAACGCAAATGGTGGCGGCCATGGCCATTGCCATTTGCGTATGCGCGTCTTCGTTTTTTTCTTTTAAATCAGCTGTGATAGGCTACATAAACATTTACATAGCCTATCACGGCTGACTGCAGGGACGCAAACGGCGGTGGCTACAGCCGCCGCCATTTGAGGACCTGGCCGGCCAGGATTTGGGGGGGAGGGACAGAGCGTCTCCCCCCCAGCCAGAATTTTTGGGGGGAGGGACGGAGCGCCTCCCCCTCCAGCCAGAATTTCGGGGGGAGGGACGGAGCGCCTCCCCCCCACTGCAAATCAATTTCGTTAAAAGGTAAGTGACTTTCGTACATCCCTAGCGAGCAGTTAGGTGGGTGACCACCATACATGAGAGCCCTTCTCTGCAGTGGCCCCACACCTTTGGAATAATTTGCCATCAGGGGTCTGCCATGCTCCATCATCAACAAGGCCTTGAAAACATTATTTTACTTTGGTCTTCTCCTGATACGATCACTGTTGTTGCTGTTGGTTTCTATTATTGGTTTTAATGGCTGTTCTTATTGTTGGTTTTTATTGCGTTTCTGGTTTTATTGCTTTTCATATCTTAATGGTTCTATGTGTTTTATTGTTGTAAGCCACCTTGGGAAGGCTTCTGCCCTGAAAGGCGGCCAATACATATTTTAAATACAATGCATAAATACAATACAATATTTTAAGTAAATACATAAATACAATACATATACAATGCATAAATGCAATACATATTTTAAATACAATACAATGCATTCTTCTTAAGCCCATCTTTGGGTGCCCTCTGTATGGTTCATTGCACAAGTCCAAGGGAGAGGTCTTTGCTAGCTGTGGTGCCTGTGGTTATGGGATGCACTCCCCAAGGATGCTCACTTCACACTAAGGATGTATGAGAAATAAATGTGCTTCTGTTGTTGTTTTTTAAGCAGAATTTACCCAGTTCACACCTTCTTGGGCAGAACGCAGACTTGAATGCAATCTGCAGTGGAGGTCCATATATTTCCAAGCTTGCAATGTGATTCACAGACCCCCCAAATGGCATTCATCAGCATGTGTGTATTTGAAGAATGTGCATGAAAATGTTTACATTTGAAAAACACACACCTGTGCTTTGATCAAGGAGAGAAGGCTGCATACATTTCAAAGATGAGCACAACTGACATGTACTTTTGGGAAAAAAATACCCGTGAACATATGCACAAATATTCATAGGAAAAGAAAAACACACACACAAATATTGCAATCTTAACAGGGAGATGGGATGGAATAAACTTTAAAGTGGAATTTGGAGAACTTTGACAAATTCAAGTTGTGCTTGTACACACATCCCTTGCCATCTACATTAAAATATTTTTGGCACTAGGTGAAACATGTTTATTGTCCCAGGCATTTTAATCTGCTTTCACTTTTAGCTTTCTTTAAGGGTTTTAATGCTAATTTATTATTGTTTGATTGTAATATGATTTTAAATTTTAGACCACCTTGAAGCCCAAATAAGGTGAAGGGTGGTATATAAACTTTTTAAATATACTTACTAAATAATTAGCTAATAAATATGGGAGCATAAACAAAAGCAGTAACTACATCAATAATACTAGGCAATAATAAACAATATTGGTGGTGGTGTAGCTTCTGCTTTTTAATAAAAACAAAAACAAACTGAGTGCAAAATACAGAAGGCAATACAGTTTCATAGAGCAGCAGAACCTTAGTCTCATATACCACCCCCCTCCCCTCCCTGCTGCCAGAGGAAGAAGTCCAAAGCATTTTGCTTTTTATTTTAAACTAACTACCATTCTCCATGAGTGCTGGAACCAATTTTCCTCTCCATTTTTGCAGGACCATTCTCCCATTGTTATTTTCATACTAGGTGGGTACATTTTTAAGAAATATTTGAGGGATGGAGGTTGAAGTACCTTACTTTATAGATGAGGTGGTAGAGAGTAGTTTTGTTTCTCTGTTTTTGTACACTAAAATAAAAGTTGCCAGACATGATCAGTGGCTGGTGAGCCTCTTCATCTCCACAGCCTCCTGACTTCCTTCCAGCCATGTTCCTCCATGGAAACCAGATCAAGCCAGATCACTATGGAAACAAAAACCATCAGACACAGACACCATGGAAACAAGACTCACCATGGAGACAACAATTCCCCAAGATTGGGTTGGGGAAAGAGAAATTTCTGAGAATTCTGGGGAAGGATTTGCTCACTTTACTTTACAGATGCTAGTGGTGATCTGGTTGTTGTTGTTGTTGTTCAGTCGTTAAGTCGTGTCCGACTCTTCATGACCTCATGGACCATAGCACGCCAGGCCTTCCTGTCCTGCGCTCTCCCGGAGCATGCTCAAGTTCATATTCATTGCATCGGTGATGCTATCTAGCCATCTCATCCTCTGCCGTCCCCTTCTCCTTTTGCCTTCAGTCTTTCCCAGCATCAGGGTCTTTTCCAGAGAGTTTTCTCTTCGCATTAGGTGACCAAAATATTGGAGCTTCAGCTTCAGTATCTGTCCTTCCAATGAGCACTCAGGGTTGATTTCCTTTAGGATTGACTGATTTGACCTCCTTGCAGTCCAGGGGACTCGTAAGAGTCTTCTCCAGCACCACAGTTCGAAAGCATCAATTCTTCGGCGCTCAGCCTTCCTTATAGTCCAGCTCTCACAGCCATACATTACTATTGGGAAAACCATAGCTTTGATTAGACGGACCTTTGTCGGCAAGGTGATGTCTCTGCTTCTTACTATGCTGTCTAGGTTTGCAATAGATTTCCTCCCAAGGAGCAAACGTCTTTTAATTTCATGGCTACAGTCACCGTCTGCGGTGATCTTGGAGCCCAAGAAAGTAAAATCTGTCACTGCTTCCATTTCTTCCCCTTCTATATGCCAGGAAGTGATAGGACCAGATGCCATGATCTTAGTTTTTTTAATGTTGAGTTTCAAACCAGCTTTTGCACTCTCCTCTTTCACCCTCAACAAGAGGCTCTTGAGATCCTCTTCGCTTTCTGCCCTTAGGGTGGTATCGTCTGCATATCGGAGGTTATTGATAATTCTCACAGCAATCTTAATTCCGACCTCTGATTCATTCAACCCGGCATTTCTCATGATGTACTCTGCATATATGTTAAATAAGCAGGGTGACAATATGCAGCCTTGTTGTACTCCTTTCCCAATTTTGAACCACTCGGTTGTTCCATGGCTGGTTCTTACTGTTGCTTCTTGACCCTCGTACATGTTTCTCAGGAGACAGGTAAGGTGGTCTGGGACTCCCTTCACTTTAAGAATTTGCTACAGTTTGTTGTGATCCACACAATCAAAGGCTTTAGCATAGTCAATGAAGCAGACATAGATGTTTTTCTGGAATTCTCTTGCTTTCTCCATGATGCAGCGAATGTTGTGCAAAGACGGGTATGATAAAGGACAAAGAAGCCAGGGACCTAACAGATGCAGATGAGATTAAGAAGAGGTGGAAAGAATACGCAGAAGAATTATACAGGAAAGATCTGAATGTCCCTGATAACCATGATAGTACAGTCACTGAACTTGAGCCGGACAACCTTGAGAGTGAAGTCAAGTGGGCCTTAGGAAGCATTACTAACAACAAAGCTAGCAGAGATGACAGTATTCCAGCTGAGCTATTTAAAATCCTAAAAGATGATGCTGTTAAAGTGCTGCATTCAATATGCCAGCAAATTTGGAACACTCAAGAATGGCCGCAAGACTGGAAAAGGTCAGTTTACATTCCATTTCCAAAGAAGGGCAACGCCAAAGAGTGTTCAAACTACCGCACAAATGCCCTCATTTTGCATGCCAGCAAGGTGATGCTCAAAATCCTACAAGCTAGGCTTCAGCAGTATGCGAACCGAGAACTACCAGAAGTACAAGCTGGGGTGAACTGGTACAGGAAGATAAATGCAAGCAGAAGGAAGTCAGAAGGCTGCAGAGATGGAGAGCCATTGATCACAGCTGGTGAGGCTTCTTTTAAATAGTGATGTACGAAAGGGACTTACCTGGTCCCACAGCTTGCTTCACGGTGGGGGGGGAGGTGCTTCGGTTCTCCCCCCGAAGTTCAGGCCAGGGGGGAGGCACCCTGCCTCGCCCGGCCGAAATTCAGGCCGGGGAGAAGCGCCCCGTCTCCCTTGCCGCGAAATAAAAAGTGGGGGAAAAAAACACACGTGATAGGCTACGTAACGATTTACGCAGCCTATCACGGCTAGATTTCCAAAGTCAGCCATGATAGGCTACGTTAATCATTACGTACCCTATCACAGGTGACTTTGAAAAAAAAAGCGCGTACACAAATGGTGGCACACATGGGCACCACCATTTGCATTCCTTATTTTGTCCCAGTAGTTTACATAAAGATTTATGTAGACTACGGCGAAAATAGGGGCAACGCAAATAGCGTTGCCCTTACTTTCGCCGTAGTCGATGTATATCTTTACGTAGACTAGCTGGGACCAAATAAGGAATGCAAATGGCGGCGCCCATGGGCGCCGCCATTTGTGTACGTGCTTTTTTTTTTTCAAAGTCACCCATGATAGGCTACGTAACGATTAACGTAGCCTTTCACGGCTGACTTTGGAAATCTAGCCGTGATAGGCTGCGTTAATCGTTACGTAGCCTATCACGGGTGTTTTGTTTTGTTTTTACTTTATTTTGTAATGGCAGCGGCAGCAGCCGCCGGTCAGAAGACCGGCCGCCGCCCCCGCCCCTGACAAAACACCGCCGAAATGCCGCCGGGACCCGCCACCGAGAGGGACATTCGAGGGAGGTAAGTCCCATCCCGGGGGGGGGGGTGGCGGATAATTTCACCAACAATTTCAGGGGGCTGAATGCATTGGCATTCGGCCTCCCTGACATTCGTGGAGAAATTCACGGCCATCCCTACTTTTAAAGTGTTAAAAAGAGAGAGAGAAAACCTACCCTTGACCCCTTGCATGTAAAGTAAAGAGAGCTAATCATCCTGAAATTCTTAAAAATCCCCTACAGATCCCAATGTTTGGGACATTTTCTTTTTGCTTCCCCCCCCCCCCGAGTGAATGATCGAATTCTCTGCACACTGAAATATCAGGCCAGTCTTCATCAAAATTGGAGGAAATGTGGTTTGTTTAAACCATGGTTTGAGAACAATCTAAGATGTGAAACCATGGTTTGACCATTTGACCCTGGCTTGTTTTTACCAACCATAGCTTAAATAAATCACAACTCTCCATGGTTTCCCATTACATCTGAACTGGCTCTGTGTCTGTTTGCTGTTGTATCAGTAGGGCTTTACATCAGCACCTCCTAGAAGCTCTCTGTCTGTTTTTCTTGCAAGTTGATTCAATGTTCCAGAAGGCCTTTACCTTATCTGCAGGGACAGATAAGCTACCATACCACATATCCCCAGTTGCCCCCTTGGATGGTTTTGAATACCCAGTGAGATCAGGGTAGACATTATCATGGTGCTATGAAGCAGTTGGGAGAATGAAGCACCCATTGCCCAGAAGACCATGATTAATAATGAAAATTCACATTTTTTCTAATATTACCACCCCTAAAAGCCCAAAGTCCAAATTCACAAGCAGAATCAGAAAAGTAGCATTAATCCTATTCAAATCTGAAAATATACCACACTACTAAAAGTATGCATTTAATTATATGCCTGTAATTACCAGTAAAGGTAGACCTCAGAAGAATGCCTTCATATGTTATAAGACTCCTTCTTAGAAAGTATTCCCATGAAGGACTTAATGGGGAACCTGTGTCAGAGTTGACACACATGCAGATTTTCTGCTACATATAAACATGTGCTGTGCAGACAAGGACAGTTCTGGTGTCTCACCAATATTACATGTAGGAATGTTGCTACATGTGAAGCAGCCCTTAGATGCATGAACCGGATCCATTTTGCATGGAGTAGTCCTATTTAGGGCAACACAGATCGATCGATCGATCGATCTATCTATCTATCTATCTATCTATCTATCTATCTATCCATCCATCCATCCATCCATCCATCCATCTATCTATCTATCTATCTATCTATCTATCTATCTATCTATCTATTGCATTTATATCCCACCTTTTTTCCTCTTGCAAGGAACCCAAAGCAGCATACATAATCCTTCTCATCTCCATTTTATCCTCACAACAACAACCCTTTGAGGTAGGTTGGGCTGAGAGTCTGTGACTGGCCCAAAGTCACCCAGTGAGCTTCCATGGCCAAGTGGGGACTAGAACCCAGATATCGCAGCTCCCAGTCCAACACTCTCACCACCACACAACACTGGCTCTCTGATTCCTCACTGCTTTTTATACCCTCAAGGTAATATGCATCCTAGAAATGTTTGACAAGAGTGCTGGGGAGAAGAAAAGGACTTTAGACTTACCCATACATATTTCCTGTGAAGATTAGACTTCCATGAGATCTAAACTGGGCAGTAATGGAGCTCAATTCATTCAGCCTACATTTTTCAGAGAGATAGCAAGAGCAGAATTAAAATATTCTGCATCTGTGTTCATATAAATAGCAAAGACAGATGCAATGCTCTAGCAACAGTATTGCAAAAATACTATCTTAGTCAGTATTGCAAAGATACTATCCTCTGTAATAAATGGGTTAACCACTATTAAACCCTTGGATTTCCATTATAAAAAAAAATAATCATGATGAATTAATTTATAATTAAGATAAATGCATTATTTATTATACATAAATTAGCATTTCAGGGACACCACCATCTTGTGCCTTTCACAAAACTCCTTGCTTATTGTATGCCAACATTCATACAAGTTCATTTCTCCATTTTAATTCAATGCCATTTTACCATCTGGCTCTCCATTAACTGAGATGAGAAAATGGTCAGTCCAGTCAGTCACATCACATCCCATACTATTTGGCAGTCCCAAATGGAAATTTGCAATACACTAATTATTGAGTTTCTTTTCTATCATTGTAATTTTTTTTCTACCCCTTCATGGATCACTGCCTTGTTGTGGCAAAGGGGCTTGCGTAACTCAGTGAAGCCATAAGCTATGCCATGCAGGGCCACCCAAGACGGACAGGTCATGGCAGAGAGTTCTGACAAAATGTGGTCCACTGCAGAAGGAAATGGCAACCCACTCCAGTATCCTTGCCAAGAAAACCCCATGGAACGTATCACAAGGCTAAAAGAGATGACGCCGGAAGATGAGCCCCTCAGGTCGGAAGGTGTCCAATATACTACTGGGGAAGAGCAGAGGGTATTTCCAAGTAGCGCCAGAAACAGTGAAGCGGCTGGGCCAAAGCCGAAAGGACACTCAGCTACGTATGTGTCTGGTGGTGAAAAGAAAAACCGATGCTGTAAAGAACAATATTGTTTAGGAACCTGGAATGTCAGATCAATGAATCAAGGTAAGCTGGAGGTGGTCAAACATGAGATGGCAAGATTGAACATCGACATCTTGGGAATCAGCGAACTAAAATGGACAGGAATGGGCGAATTTAATTCAGGTGACCATCATATCTACTACTGTGGGCAAGAATCCCTTAGAAGAAATGGAGTAGCACTCATAGTTAGGGATGTACGAAAGTCACTTACCTGGTCTTGCAGCTTGCTTCGCGGTGGTGGGGAGGTGCTTCGCTTCTCTCCCCAAAGTTCAGGCCGGGGGGGGAGGCTTCCCACCTCACCCAGCCGAAATTCAGGCCAGGGAGAAGTGCCCTGTCTCCCCGGCTGTGAACTTCAAAAGAAAAGTAAAAAAAAAAAAAAAGCCCCGTGATAGGCTACATAACGATTTACGTAGCATATCACAGCTAGATCTGCAAAGTCAGCCGTGATAGGCTATGTTAATCGTCACGTAGCCTATCATTGCTGACTTTGGGGGGGGGGAAGCACGTACGCAAATGGCGGCGCCCATGGGCGCCGCCATTTGAGTTCCTTATTTGGATACGGGTAGTCTACGTAAAGATTTACGTAGACTATGGTGAAAATAACGGCAACGCTATTTGTTTTGCCCTTATTTTCGCCGTAGTCTACGTAAATCTTTACGTAGACTACCCGTGCCAAAATAAGGAATGCAAATGGCGGTGCCCATGGGCGCCGCCATTTGCATACGTGCTTTTTCCCCCCAAAGTCAGCCGAAATAGGCTACGTAAAGATTTACATAGCCTATCATGGCTGACTTTGAAATAGGGATGCACAAAAGTCACTTACCTGGTCTCGCAGCTTGCTTCGCGGTGGGGGGGAGGCGCTTCGCTGCTCCCCCCGAAGTTCAGGCCGGGGGGGAGGCTTCCCGCCTCGCCCGGCTGAAATTCAGGCCGGGGAGAAGCGCCCCGTCTCCCTGGCCGTGAACTTCAAAGAAAAAAAAAACAAAAACGCCCCTGTGATAGGCTACGTAATGATTAACGTAGCCTATCATGGCTAGATCTGCAAAGTCAGCCATGATAGGCTACGTTAATCATCACGTAGCCTATCACGGGTGAATTAAAAAAAAAAAAGCACATACGCAAATGGCGGCCCACATAGGGAGCTGCCATTTGCGTTCCTTATTTGGTCCCTGTAGTCTACGTAAAGATTTACGTAGACTACGGCGAAAATAAGGGCAACGCTATTTGCGTTTTCCTTATTTTCGCCATAGTCTACGTAAATCTTTACGTAAACTACAGGGACCAAATAAGGAATGCGAATGGCGGCTCCCTATGGGGGCCGCCCTTAGCCGTACGTGCTTTTTTTTTTTTTTAAAGTCACCCGTGATAGGCTACGTGACGATTGACTGACTTAGCAGATCTAGCCGTGATAGGCTACGTTATTCGTTACGTAGGCTATCACAGGGGCGTTCGTTCTTTTTTTACTTTTCTTGTAATGGCGGCGGTGGCAGCCAGTCAAAACACTGGCTGCCGCCCCCGCCCCTGACGAAGACCTGCCGAACTGCCGCCGGGACCCGCCGCTGGGAGGGACAGTCGTGAAAGCTAAGTCCCATCCCAGGGGGGGCGGGGGCGGGGGGCAGAGAATTTCTCCCTGAACAACCTTCGGAGGACCGAATGCGTTGGCACTCGGCCCCCCGAAGTTTCAGGGAGAAATTCTCCCCCATCCCTACTTTGAAAATCTAGCCGTGATAGGCTATGTAAATCGTTACGTAGCCTATCACATTTCTTTTTTTTTTTTACTTCACTGGGAAATGGCGGCGGCAGCAGCCGGTTGGAAGACCAGCCACCACCACTGCCACCGCCGCAACGCCGCCAGGACCTTCCGCCGAGAGGGACATTTGACAGAGGTAAGTCCCATCCCGGGGAGGGGGAGAGGGGTGGCGGAGAATTTCCCCACCAATTTCGGGGGGCCGAATGCATTGGCATTCGGCCTCCCGGAGATTCGTGGAGAAATTCTCCGACATCCCTAAAAACAACAGAATGGGAAAGACTAGAGATCTCTTCAAGAAAATTGGAGATCTCATGGGAACGTTTTGTGCAAAGACGGGCATGATTAAGGACAAAGAAGGCAGGGACCCAATAGAAGCAGATGAGATTAAGAAGAGGTGGAAAGAATACACAGAAGAACTATACAGGAACGATCTTAATGTCCCTGATAGCCATGATAGTGCAGTCACTGAACTTGAGCCAGACATTCTTGAGAGTGAAGCCAAGTGGGTCTTAGGAAGCTTTAGTAACAACAAAGCTAGCAGAGATGACAGTATTCCAACTGAGCTATTTAAAATCCTAAAAGATGATGCTGTTAAAGTGCTGCACTCAATATGCCAACAAATTTGGAACACTCAACAGTGGTCACAAGACTGGAAAAGGTCAGTTTACATTCCAATTCCAATTCCAAAGAAGGGCAACACCAAAGAGTGTTCAAACTACTGCACAATTGTGCTCATTTCACATGCCAGCAAGGTGATGCTCAAAATCCTACACGCTAGGCTTCAGCAGTATGCGAATCGAGAACTACCGGAAGTACAAGCTGGGTTTCAAAGAGGCAGAGGAACTAGAGATCAAATCGCCAACATTCGCTGGATCAAGGAGAAAGCAAGAGAATTCCAGAAAAACATCTATTTTTGCTTCATTGACTACGCTAAAGCCTTTGATTGTGTGGATTACAACAAACTGTGGCAAATTCTTAAAGTGATGGGAGGACCAGTCCACCTTACCTGTCTCCTGAGAAACCTGTACGAGGGTCAAGAAGCAACAGTAAGAACCAGACATGGAGCAACGGAGTAGTTCAAAATTGGGAAAGGAGTACGGCAAGGCTGCATATTGTCACCCTGCTTATTTAACTGATATGCGGATTACATCATGAGAAACCAGGTTGGATGAATCACAGGTCAGAATTAAGATTGTTGGGAGAATTATCAACAACCTCTGATATGCAGACGATACCACCCTAATGGCAGAAAGTGAAGAGGATCTAAAGAGCCTCTTGTTGAGGGTGAAAGAGAGAGTGCAAAAGCTGGTTTGAAACTCAACATTAAAAAAAACTAAGATCATGGCATCTGGCCCCATCACTTTCTGGCATATAGAAGGGGAAGAAATGGAAGCAGTGACAGATTTTACTTTCTTGGGCTCCAAGATCACTGCAGACGGTGACTGTAGCCATGAAATTAAAAGACGCTTGCTCCTTGGGAGGAAAGCTATGGCAAACCTAGACAGCATAGTAAGAAGCAGAGACATCACCTTGCCGACAAAGGTCTGTCTGATCAAAGCTATGGTTTTCCCAGTAGTAATATATGGCTGTGAGAGCTGGACTATAAGGAAGGCTGAGTGCCGAAGAATTGATGCTTTCGAACTGTGGTGCTGGAGAAGACTCTGATGAGTCCCCTGGACTGCAAGGAGGTCAGATCAGTCCATCCTAAAGGAAATCAACCCTGAGTGCTCATTGGAAGGACAGATACTGAAGCTGAAGCTGAAATATTTTGGCCACCTAATGCGAAGAGAAAACTCTCTGGAAAAGACCCTGATGCTGGGAAAGACTGAAGGCAAAAGGAGAAGGGGACGGCAGAGGATGAGATGGCTAGATAGCATCACCGATGCAATGAATATGAACTTGAGCACGCTCCGGGAGAGAGCGCAGGACAGGAAGGCCCGGCATGCTATGGTCCATGGGGTCACGAAGAGTCGGACACGACTGAATGACTGAACAACAACAATTTTTTCTAAGAAACGTCAGTTATATTTGTTCTAGTGCTACCAATTTTGATAAACTGAACTTAGAAAAGCCTAAAGTGTATCAACTTACTGAAATTCTCCTTCAGTTTGAATGGGAATTCAATATTAGACAATGTTATTGTTGTCGTCGTCATTCCTTGTAAATGCACATGTCATCTTTCTGTCTGTAGCCAGTCGGTGCACATTACACAGATTTACAGTCTCTGAAATGATGTCATAAAAAGAATTCCATGCATCTGCAGATAAATTTACTCCAAGAACTTAGAAATCAAATCTATGGTCTAACTACTTTAGCACTCAGCTTCCTAACTCAAAGCTACTCAGCTCTACCCATGAAATCCATGTAGCATAGCCATAACAAAGTCAGGAAAGGGAATCGGATAGGTAGACAGGTCCGAAGACGATTACAAGAGTGAAGAGATCACATGGACTATAGGCAGAAATTCAAGACGAGGTCAGATTTCTAAGAATCTGACCTGCAGAATCCAGTGTGGACTGATGTCCTCAGGCTGTGTGGAGTCCATGGACTTTTGGATCTTTTTTTTTAGTTTCCCGAAATTTACGCATATTTATTCATAGGAAAATAGGCAAGTTTCTGCTGAGACTGGTAAATACACTTGTGGAAAAGTTGAATGGAATGGGGGACAATATAGTAAATGTTACATACTAAGATAAATTATGTAAATTGTTGTGAACCCTCTTATGGAATTATTTGCATATTTTTCCACACACAAAAAAAATGAATCTGTTTGTGAGCGGACAACGGAACAAAAGCTACCTGACAATCCGTGAAACACAGACAGAGCAGATTTTACATCTGTACATCCTTAATGGACAACTACAGGAGGTTAGACAATACTCACAGTTGATCAAAAGCCTGGCTGGGAATACCTAACATTTATCATTATTATGTAGCACAGTGACTACTTACAATTTGTGCCTGATTAGAAAGTGATCAGGGCACTGATTCCTCTTCCTGTGCTGTTTCATATATCTTATAGTGGACAGATTCCTTGGATTGATTTATATTTTAATCTTTTTCAGAGTTGAATTATGGAGCACACTATTATAGGTGTCCTTTTTGTACTTATGATTTTACAGTATTAGGGCTGAGCAAACTGTGGGACCTTTTTTCATGAACATATTTCTTAGAAGTAGAAAACATCCCCATTTGTCATCATTCTGTATGCCACCCTGAGATCTTAATGATATAGGGTGGGATAAAAAAATGTTTTTAAATAAAAAAATAAATTTTGGGGAGGCCTTGAAAGGGGGTGAGAATTTTGTACTGTGGCAAACTGGCATGTTATTGTAGCAGCCATAATCCCCTCCCCAACAGGCATTCAGTCAGTAGCTATGCCCTACCTGGCACACCCATTAAGACTGATGGCAATAAGATGCAGGTAGCATTACCCTCATTCTGAACTGGCTTTGCTTGCCCGCAGTGATTTTGTCAGTCTAACTGGCTCTGTGGCCAGCCTGATTGGCTGTGATCACTGTAGGAAGGAAAAGGAACCCCAATGAAACATGGAGCCAAATCAACAGCAAAAGGAACAATGTGAATAATAGCAACAAAATATAAAATCCAGGATTTTAAGGGAACATCCTAATTCCCAATCCTGAAGGTATAATTTTCACCTTCTATGGTTTAAAGACAAACATTTGGTGCAATCCCATGCACTGCCCTTTGCGAATTGGGATAACCCAGAAATGCACAGTTGTATTCTAAATATTGGTGTGTATCATAGATTCATATAATGACATTATTGGATGAGTGAAATAGAACCCAAGTTTAACTCAGACTTTCCTATTTCTTTGTTATGTATTAACTTTGCAGAACACCAAAATAGAACAACAAAACTATATACATTCAGGACATAACTCAACATTTCAGATTCAAATCACTCAGATTATGATCACTCAAGACTGCTATACTTGCAGATTCAAAGACATGGCTTGGAATTTTCAGTGTGTTTTTTGCTGAACAACTGAATACCTACTGTGTGAATAGCAATAGCAGTATGCACATTCGTGCTTCAATTTCAGCTTCTCATAACTCACATTACACTCCTACTCATTTTTGTGTGGGGCAGAAGAATATGAAGCCAGGGGAGACCCACCCCACCCCACCCCCAGTAGATATTTCGCAACATAATGTAATCCTGATTCATTGTAAGTCTCACTGTTCTTTTTGGTATCAACTTGAAGGCATAGATAGAACAGAGATCACAGATCTTTGCTTTAAGAAAGACACAGAGCAATCCTATGCAACTGAGTTCAACAGGGCTTAATCCCAGGTAAGTGTGCATAGGATTGCAGCCACAATATCTTGAATTCAAGCAGGAGCTTTCAGCACACTATTCCATTTTTTATTTTACAAACTATATTGTTAAAGAGAGGGCTGACATTCCCACCTGGCAATTGCTTGACATAAATGAAAAGAACTTTAATTGCTCCAAGAAAAGATGATTGATTAGAACTGCCTGTAGTTAATTGTAGCTTCATTCATTTAAAGGGTCTGACACAAGTGATTATTTTTTTAATTACAAAAGCTTTAACTATTTTGGGGAGGACACCAAGTGGAATGGTATGCCACGAGTATTTGTTTTATATGTATGTGCAGGGCTAGCTCAAGATATTTTGTCGCCCAGATTCAGAACAATTAGTTACCCCATCCCTCAACTAGAGATGTACGAAACCCACTTACCTTTTCGCTGAATCTTTTGCAGTGGGGGGGATGGGGGGGAGGCGATCCGGTCCTCCCCCCCCAGAATCCTTAACGGTTGGCTCCGCTACATGGCCAGGCCACAGAGCAGCCAGCTAGGGCCATCCGCAGCCAGATTTCCGGCTGCAGACGGGCTTCTGCGGACGCAAATGGCGGCTGCCATAGCGGCCACCATTTGTGTCCAGCCAGGTAGCCATGATAGGCTACATAAGAATTTACGTAGCCTATCACGGCTAACCCCCCCAAAAAAACCCAGCATACGCAAATGGTGGCGGCTACGGTGGCCGCCATTTGCATTCCCTATTTTTCGCCGATTTATCTTACGTAAATATTTACATATGATAAAACAGCAAAAAAAAGGGGAACGCAAATAGCTTAGTGGGTGCTTTTTGCATCCCTTTATTGTTCGCTGTTCTAGCCTATGTAAATATTTACGTAGGCTAGAACGGCAAAAACTAAAGGAACACAAATAGCATAGTGGGTGCTATTTGCGTTCCCCTATATTTTGCTGCTTTATCTTATGTAAATATTTATGTAAGATAAATCGGCGAAAAATAGGGAATGCAAATGGTGGCCGTCATAGTCGCTGTCATTTGTGTACACTGGGGTTTTTTGGGGGGGGTTAGCTGTGATAGGCTACGTAAGTTCTTATGTAGCCTATCACAGCTGCAAGGATGGCAATGGCGGCAGCAGCAGCCCGGCTGCAGCCAGCCAGGAGACCAGCCACTGCCGCTGCTGCCGGAACCGCCGCCACCACCACATCCGCTGCATTCGCCGCATCCGCCCCAGGTAAGTGCTGTCCTGGGGGGATTCCGCGGCGGGGGCAGGGAGGCAGGAGGCCGTTCCACCACAGATTTCGGGGGGGCGAATGCACTGGCATTCGACCTCACTGAAATCCATGGTGGAATTCTCTGCCATCCCTACCCTCAACATGTATTTCGCCCTATGCTGAACAATGTAATGTAGGGATGGATGAAAGTCCCTTACCTGATCCCGATGCCTGCTTCGCAGTGGGGGGGAGGCACCCCGTCCCTCCCTGCCGAAATTCTGGCCAGAGGGGAGGTGCCCCATCCCTCCCCGCCAAAATTCTGGCTGGGGGGGAGGCGCCCTGTCCCTCCAGCCACGAACCCTTCTGTCCTGCTGGGACGCAAATGGCGGCGGCCGTAGCCACTGCCGTTTGCATCCCTGCAGTCAGCCGTGATAGGCTACGTAAATGTTTACATAGCCTATCACAGCTGACTTAAAAAAAAAAAGAAGCATGTACGCAAATGGAGGTGCCCATTGGCGCCGCCATTTGCGTTCCTTATTTTGGCATGTGTAGTCTACGTAAATATTTACGTAGACTACGGCGAAAATAAGGGCAATGCAAATAGTGTTGCCCTTATTTTTGCTGTAGTCTACGTAAATGTTTACGTAGACTACACATGCCAAAATAAGGAACGCAAACGGTGG
This sequence comes from Heloderma suspectum, assembly GCF_057233095.1. Lineage (NCBI taxonomy): Eukaryota > Metazoa > Chordata > Lepidosauria > Squamata > Helodermatidae > Heloderma > Heloderma suspectum. The sequence continues at coordinate 90,382,180 of NC_139458.1, forward strand.
TGCCCATGGGCGCCGCCATTTGCATACGCTTTTTTTTTTTAAGTCAGCCATGATAGGCTACGTAAACATTTACATAGCCTATCACGGTGGTTTTTAAAAATCTAGCCGTGATAGGCTACGTAAATCTTTACGTAGCCTATCACATTTGCTTGTTTGTATTTTTTTTTTTACTTGGAAATGGCGGTGGCGGCAGCTGGTCGGAAGACTGGCCACCGCCGCCATGCCGCCGCCATGCCGCCGCCGTGCTGCCGCCGGAGCTGCCGCCGCTAGGGACATTCGAGCAAGGTAAGTCCCGTCCCGGGGATGGAGGGGGGGGTGGCAGACCGTTTCTCCACCAATTTTGGGGGGCCGAATGCGCTGGCATTCGGCCTCCCTGAGATTCGTGGAGAAATTCTCTGACATCCCTAATGTAATGTTGATTTACTTAGGGAGCAATACTATGTCTGCTAGTCAGCAGCTAGATGGCCATAGGATATATTTTTTTCTGGGAACCGACCTCAGAGACTGCACTCCAAGGTCGGTTCCGGGAGAACTGACCTTCTCCCCCTTCTGCGCTGCCTGCGAGGCAGAATGGAAAAGCCCCATGCGCCGCACTCTCAAGAGGATCGTGGAGCGGCTGAAACAGGGTGTTCCAGGGGGCGTTCTGGGGTGGAGAGGGTGGAAATGCCAGGACGACTCATCCAATGTGTAGTCCGGCAGCCTTCTCCCCCGTTCTGCCATCCCGCGGCTGTCTAGCCTAAAATGCAGGGCAGGGAAAGTGCAGAGGGAACGATCCCCTCCATGCTTCTTTTGCCCTGCATTGGATAGGCAGTTGCCTCTGAGTTCAGAGGCAGCTGCCTATCTGCATAGGATTGCACCCTAAATGATTGTTTTTCAGAGTACCATTTTCGTATGAAAAGGGAACGATGAAAGAGAGTGGAAGAGTTGAATTTAAAAGATTTATTTATTTATGTATTTTAAAAATGGCTACCTTTCAGGGCAGAAGCCCTCCCGAGGAGGCTCACAGCAATAAAATACCAAAAAAAAAACCACCCAGTTAAAATATTTAAAACAATAAAAATATAAATACAATAAAATAGCAATCAAAGCAGCAATAAAAACGGAAATGAAACCAGCAGCAGTGATGATGACGACGACAACAACAACAACAATAACAGAAACAACAGTGGTCATATCAAGAGAAGGCCATGGTAAAGTAATATGTTTTCAAGGCCTTCTTAAAAGCCTGCAATGACAAAGCCAATGGCAACTTGTTCCAGAAGTGTGGGGCCACTGCAGAGCAGGTCCTGTTATGTGTGATCACCCACCTAACTGCTCTCACAGGAGGGCAAATAAGAAGGGCCTCTCTTTCTGTTCTTAAAATGCAGGCTGGCTGATAGGGGTAAAGGCGGTCCTTCAAGTTCTAAATAACACTGAATTCTTTCTCAACTACAGTCTTGTCCATAGTCCAGTTAGGCAGATATACCTGGACTGAAGCCAAATTATTTGCAGTCCAAAATACTTGGAAAGAGGTTGCTTTGCAAAAGTTGCTGTGTGACTTTTCCTCCCAAAGTGGATATGTTCAGGTAAAAATAAGTGGGGGCCTGCAATAAAATTCTGCAATGCAGCCCCAATCCCAAACCTTCCCATGTTGTGCTGTGTGTGTGTGTGTGTGTGTGCGCAGTTCTATGCTTATAGCATCAGACAGACTGCATATGTAATGCTGAACTCATGGCGCAGTAGACAGTCTTGCCCTTCATGCATTTAGTATGTGTATGAGGGCTTCAATCTGAAGAAGGCTTCAATCTGCCCAAATTCCTGTCCCTTCATAGATTTTCAATCCTCCCCCAAGTAGGGATGTACGAAAGTGACTTATCTTTCCGCAGATTCTGTTCATGGTGTGTGGGGGGGAGGCATTCCATCCCTCCCCCAGGAATCCTTGATGGGGGGGAGACGATCTGGTCCTTCCCCTAGGAATCCTCGATGGCCAGCTGTGCTCCGCGGTGGCTCCGCAGAAGCTCCGCAAAAATAAGGAACGCAAATGGCGGTGGCCATAGCCGCCGCCATTTGCGTACGCATTGTTGTTGTTTTTTACTGGGATGTGATAGACTACGTAAGTCTTTACGTAGCCTATCACGTCTTTGTAAAAAAAAAAAAAAAACCAAAACTCCAGACTGCAAATAGCGGCGGTGGCGGCAGCTGGTCGGAAGACCAACCGCCGAAGCCGCCGCCGCCGAAGCCACCGCCAGAGCCACCACCACCCGGAACATCCGCCCCAGGTATGTCTTGTCCCAGGGGGGATCCGTGGGGGGGTGGGGGGGTGGCAGGCCATTCCGCCACAGATTTCGGGGGGGCAAATGCACTGGCATTTGGCCTCACCGAGATCCGTGGCGGAATTCTCTGACATCGCTACCCCCAAGTGGAAGTGGAAGCTACCAATGGAGGCTGGTGACTCTGATTTCAGTGGGGCTATAAATCCATTCTGGGTTTTAGTCAGAACCAGCCAAAACTCTAAAGGAGATATCCAAGTTGTGAACTTTTAGGGATAGGGTTCAGAACTTTGGATAGATCCTTTAGAGTTCTGGCTGGTTCTGACTGAAAACCAGAAAGGATTTACAGCCCCACCAAAATTGGAGTCACCACCCTCCACTAGAGTTAACCCTAGAAAACAATGGCGACAACCAGGATTTTAGAGTTTCAATCTTTAGCATTCATTCTGAAACTGAAAGTTCCTCCACTAGATAATGAGATTTTTTTTGTTTTTATCTTTATGTTCTCAGCATTCTGTAGGCCTTGTCAGCTCATATATAGGGATGTCAGAGAATTCCGCCAGAGATCTCGGGAAGGCCGAATGCCAGCATATTTGGCCCCCCGAAATCGGTGGCGGAACGGTCTGTCCCCCCTGCCCCCCCGGGATGGGACTTACCTTGGGTGGATCTTCCTGGCGGTGGTGGCTCCGGCAGTGGTGCGGCGGCGATGTGGCAACGGTGGCGGCGGCGGCCGGTGTTTACGACCGGCTGACACCACCTCCATTTCCAGTTTTAAAAAAAGCATGATAGGCTACATAAACATTTACATAGCCTATCATGGCTAGATTTTTTAAAAAACACTGTGATAGGCTACGTAAATGTTTATATAGCCTATCACGGCTGATTTAAAAGGGGGGGAAAAGCATGTACGCAAATAGCGTGCCCTTATTTTTGCCGTAGTCTACGTAAATCTTTTTACGTAATCTACATCTAGTCTTTACGTAGACTAGACGTGCCAAAATAAGGAACGCAAATGGCGGTCCCCATGGGAGCCGCCATTTGCGTACGCGCTTTTTTTTTTTTCAAAGTCACCTGATAGGCTACGTGGCGATTTACGTAGCTGACTTTGGAAATCTAGCCATGATAGGCTACGTAAATTGTTACGTAGCCTATCATGGGTGTTTTTTTTTTTTTTACTTTACTTTATTTTTTTTGTAATGGTGGTGGCGGCAGCCGGTTGGGAGACTGGCCGCAGCCCCCACCCCTGATGAAACGCCACTGGGACCTGCCACCGAGAGGGACATTCGGCCATGGTAAGTCCCATCCCGGGGGGGCGGGGGGCCGGCGGAGAATTTCCCCACCAATTTCGGGGGGCCGAATGCGTTGGCATTCAGCCTCCCGAAGATTCGTGGAGAAATTCTCCGCCATCCCTAGTCACAAACAGATCTATACAATGTTTAATTTTGGCAATTTTATTTTAGATACCCATATGTTCTGTTGTTTAATTGACATGTCCTTTAACATGAGATGCCATAAAAAAATAAAAATAAATAAATACTGACTTCATCAATGTACAAAATGTATGCCACTGCTTTTATTTAATTCCAAAACTAGAAAGTGAATCATTCAAAGGTGTGCCTATTAATCATACACAACACTATATAGTAAATGTGAAAACCACGGATTATTTCTCCAAAAAAGCAAAGGCTAATTTGCTGAGGGCTGTGAAGAAAATCATTAGAGAAATGGAAGAATTACTAGAGTCACTTGAAAATACCATTTAAAACTCTGAGCAATTCTACAGAGACTTTATGGATTTTTGCTTTATCCAGTGGTTGGGGAACTAAGATCGGAAAGGTCAGTGCCATAATACAAAATATGAGTGGGTTTGAAAAAAAAAAATCTGCTAATAGGAACCATTTTTCCATATTACTTCCATATTGGCCTTCAGGATTCTAAGCTCCTATAAACGGTCTTTTTAACAATGGTTTATGAAGCAATATTGGATACAATGGTAATAATATTAGAGTTTTAAATGCATTTCCTTGCAAGTAATTTTCATGCTTAGCCGTCTGCGTAGAGGGGGTGGGGGGAGCAGAGGAATCAACAAATGATTAAAGCTGTAGTCTCAGAGGAATAAGGACAGCACAATGTCATGGCTCCAACTGAGAATCTTTTAGGGATGTCAGAGAATTCCGCCACTGATCTCGGTGAGGCTGAATGCCAGTGCATTCGGCCCCCTGAACTCCGTGGCGGAACAGCCTGCCCCCCAGCAGATCCCCCCAGGACGAGACTTACCTGGGGCAGATGTTCCGGATGGCGGCGGCTCCAGCGGTGGCTTTGGCGGCTTCGGTGGCGGCAGCTGGTCGTCCAAACGGCTGCAGCCGCCACCATTTGCAGTCTGTTCCCCCCCCCCATTCATGATAGGCTATGTAAAGACTTATGTAGCCTATCATGTCTGGGTAAAAAAAAAAACACACATACGCAAATGGTGGTGGCTACGGCTGCTGCCATTTGCGTTCCTTATTTTTGGCCATCTTAGTCTACGTAAATATTTATGTAGACTAAGATGGCCAAAAATAAGGAATGCAAATGGCAGCAGCCATAGCCGCCGCCATTTGCGTATGTGTTTGTTTGTTTTTTTAACCCAGACATGATAGGCTACGTAAGTCTTTACATAGCCTATCATGAATGGGGGGGGGGGAAACAGACTGCAAATGGTGGTGGCTGCAGCCGTTTGGATGACCAGCCGCCGCCACCGAAGCCGCCAAAGCCGCCGCTGGAGCCGCTGCCATCCGGAACATCTGCCTGAATACAGATGAATACCCTGGCTGAATACAGGGATGCAAACGGCGGCAGCTACGGCAGCCCCCATTTACGTCCCTGCTAGCCAGCAACCAGATGTCCGGCTGCTGGTGGAGATGGCCAGCGGCTCTGCGGAATCCCCATGGAGCAGAGCCGGCCGGTGAGGATTCCGGGGGGAGGGACGGAGCGCCTCCCCCCCCAGCGGAACCCGGCGGAGCCAGGTAAGCGGAGTTTCGTACACCCCTAGAATCTTTGGACGCAGAGACCTCAAGCAGCAGCACCTTTGTGGAAGAGAGGCGACCGCTTCGTTAGATCCTGGATTCTGTCCACTGAATGCCAGGGAAGCACCGCTGTTATCATACTGTGAGAAGTGGTCCTCATAATCTAATGTAGAACATGAAAGATTGTCTAGTGAAGTTGCCACAATGCCAAACCTCACTCTCTTGAAGGCAAAGACTATAAAGGCACAGATGCTGCACTTGAGGGAGCAGAACTTTCAGAGTTACTCTCTTGGCCATACCATAAAACCTTAGCAGTTGACCCAGCCCAGTGCTGAGGTAACTTGTCTCCTTGCCTTAGGGTCAAGCTACACATTACATTACTTTGAAGATGTAACTAGCAGCTACATCTTTCTTTCTTTCTTTCTTTCTTTCGCTTTCATTCATTCATTCGTTCTTTATTTCACTAAACTAAATGCAGGGTTGCTGATCTGGATTGGGCCCCTAGCAGTGGGGGAGGCGGTTAGGGGGATTTTAACCTTCTGGTTCATGCTGTGGTCCTGAGCAGGACTGGGGGCCTCATGCCTGTAATTTTGTTGCCAAAAGGTGATACATTGATTTTAATGGATCGTTCCTTTGCAGTGGAAAATTACAGATGTGGCAGCCTCAGTCCAGACTGGGTCCACAGTGTGAGACAAAGGATTAAAGTCCTCTCCCCCATGCTAGGGTTCCGATCTGTATTGGGTGGTCCCCTGCACATACTTTAAGGGGAAAAGACAAGAAGTTACATGTAGTTTGGGTCTTAGATGCAGGGTTGTTAGCTGTAGTTCTGAATCCTAGTCTGAAACTCTCTGGATCAGCACCTCCAAGTCCAGGGTCCTACTTCAGGTCAGTTCCAACTCACAGCCTTGCCTTTTGCCATCTCATCTGACTTACAAAGCTGATGGAGGGAACCTTACACAATTTGGCGAAGGAGAATGCCTAGATGCAATTGTCCTTTTTCTCCCCCATTGCATACTGAACAAAAGTACCTGTAGTCATATCTGCAGCTCTACCCAATTTTGGCTCTGGCCATGCCCATTCCTGGAATGCAGACACCCCTCCGCCACACACACACAGAGACATACAAATTGGCTTCAGCCAAGTTAATGTGGACTTCAACAAGAAAAGGGTTCCCCTTCTCTTCTTTATTGCATCTCTTCATTTTGTTGTCTACACTGTGCGTCCTGTCTCAGCCTCTGTTCTGAGTGGAAATTTTACAAAATAAGAGGATCATAGATCAGTGATTAAAGCTGCAGTCTATTATTACATGTACCTTGGATATTGGATTACAGTGTTTCTGGTGTGCTAAAATGCACCTAAGCATCATAACAGGGTTAGCCATTATTGTTTGAAATGAAAAGATTGTTGTGTGGCATGAATTATATTCTCTTTCATGGACCTGGAATCTTTTTTCCTACATCTCCAAGCAATGAGCAAGCTGTTACTGAACAAATATTGTCAAACCCAATTTCCAGGACAGTACCCAATGGTGACCAGCCATGCTTGGCCAGACCTCAGGGATGGCGGAGAAATCCTCCACGGACTCCAATGAGGCCAGATTCTTTGGAATCCAGCCCCCCGGAGTCCATGGTGGAATGAACTACCCCCCCGCCACCCCCCGAAATCCCCCCCGGGACGGAACCTACCTGGCGGCGGCTGGTCCGGGTCACCATCTTCATCCACTACCGGGCTGTGGAACAAGCGTCCCTGCCATTGGCCATGATTGGCGACATAAATATTTACATAGCCTATCACGGCAAAGAGCAGGGACGCAGATGGCGTCGGGGACGGCATTTGCATCCCTGCCATTGGCCATGATCGGCTACATAAATATTTATGTAGCCAATCACAGCCAACAGCCGGGACACAAATGGCATCCCCTACACTGGACGCCATTTGTGTCCGCAGACCAGCCATGGCTGGAAGACCAGCAGTGGCCGGAGCCGGCCGGCAGCTCTGCGGACTCCCCGCAGAGTGGAGCCGGCCGGCAAGGATTCCAGGGGGAGAACCGGATCGCCTCCGCCCGCCTGCAGACACTCCCCCCACAGACACCAGGTAAGGGATCCGTACAACCCTACCAGTCCTGCTGGTTCCATTCCACAAGCCCTCCACTTGCAGAAAGGCAATTTAGCACTTCTGGGGGCAATCTGAAACTAGTGGAAATGCCCATTTCTGGCTTGGGAATGGTCAGCAAAGCTTGCATAATGGAGCTCTGCTGACCTTCCCCCCTTCCAGAAACAAGCAGAAACACTTGTTTCAGGGCTTGCCTTTGGAAGCGCGGAAGCACCATCGTGTGCAGAATAAAAGCAGGGGTGGGCCCCATGTGTGGATGGGCAGGATTGGATATACTACCTGTAGTCTGAGCAATGTTCATATAGGAAAGTGTCCGGTCAAAAGAGAATTTGTCTCAGTTTCAGATGGTTTGCTTGTCGAAGCCTAGTGAGGTTATTTGAAAGTCAGTCCACTACATTTTGTGTAGGTTGACTTTGGGCCTCAAATTTCAGATCCTGCCATCTCCAAAGCCTGTCTAAGCTGCTCCAGGCACAAGAACAGAGCAGCATTAAGAGAGAGGGAGAGAGTGCTAAAGGAGCTGCAACAACATGATTCATTATTGGCCATTTAGATAGTTTGCTCATTATTTGGGGGCCAATATTGTTGCACCCATGTTGCATTCCAGTTGTCAGGATTAATCGTGAGCACAGGGAGATAGTTAGCAGCTCAGATTCAGAAGAGGAACAGCCAGAACTGCAGGAGGGTTTTTCACAGGCCAATTCAGATAGGGATAGGCGTGCTTCTCAGGTTACCAGCGCCCAGATGGCTGAGCATGAAACTTCATCCTCACCCCCCTCTGTGAGAAACAGCAAGGAGCAGGAGGAGGAGCTTGAGGTCTGTGACCTAAGGGACACCAGGCGGAGATGCAGAGCTAAGAGGGAAACGTCAGGGGCAGATTTTACATGTTCGAACCGGTTAGCAATGCATGAGAGGCTACGCAGGGGAGCCGCAGGCGAGGGGCAGAACCTCCCTCTCTAAGTTAGCCTAGTCAGACAGCCGCCCTTTCAAACTGTGGGCAACTTTCATTTATCCCATTTGAATCCCCTGGAGGCATTCCTTTGTAGCCAGAGAGTCTTCAAGGACCTGCATCTGTAATGAACCTGTGAATAATGAATTAAAGGCGAGAGACTGAAGCCTCTCTTTTTGTGCATTTGTGACTGCAGTGGTTTGAGGGCTGGACTGGGAGCTGGGAGACCTGGGTCCTAGTCCCCACTCACTTGGCCATGGAAGATCACTGGGTGATTTCGGGCCAGTCACAGACTCTTATCCCAGCCTACCTCACAGGGTTGTTGTTGTGAGGATAAAATGGAGAGGAGGAGGAGGAGGATTATTTATGTATGCTGCTTTGGGTTACTTGGAGGGAAAAAAAGACAGGATATCAATGCAATGAATAAATAAATAAATAAATAAATAAATAAATGGGGCATTTAATTTATATGCATACAACAGTGCTTTAAGATACAGGTGTGTATGTGGCCTCTCCTTCAACTCGTTATCACAACATCTGTTCACTCATTTGTGCTTAAAGTAGGAATGTACGAAAGTCACTTACCTGGTCCCGCAGCTTGCTTCGCGGTGGGGGGAGGCGCTTCGGTTCTCCCCCCGAAGTTCAGGCCGGGAGGGAGGCGCCCCGCCTCGCTTGGCCAAAATTCAGGCCAGTGGGGGAGGTGTCCCGCCTCACCCAGCCGAAATTCAGGCCGGGGAGAAGCGCCCCGTCTCCCCGGCCGCGAAATAAAGAAGTGAATGTAAAACACACACACACACGTGATAGGCTATGTAACGATTTACGTAGCCTATCACGGCTAGATTTCCAAAGTCAGCTACGTAAATCGCCACGTAGCCTATCAGGTGACTTTGAAAAAAAAAAAAGCGCGTACGCAAATGGCGGCTCCCATGGGGACCGCCATTTGCGTTCCTTATTTTGACACCTCTAGTCTACGTAAAGATTTATGTAGACTACAGCGAAAATAAGGGCAACGCAAATAGTGTTCCCTTATTTTTGCCGTAGTCTACGTAAATCTTTACGTAGACCAGGCGTGCCAAAATAAGGAACACAAATGGCAGTGCCCATGGGGTGCTGCCATTTGTGTACACGCTTTTTTTTTCCCCCAAAGTCACCCGTGATAGGCTACGTGACAATTTACATAGCCTATCACAGCTGACTTTGGAAATCTAGCCGTGATAGGCTACGTAAATCGTTACATAGCCTATCACGTGTGTGTGTGTGTGGGGGGGGGGTTTACATTCACTTTGTAATGGCGGCGGCGGCAGCCGGTCGGAAGACCAGCCGCCGCCCCTGCCCCCGCCGAAATGCCGCCGAAACGCCACCGGGACCCGCTGCCAAGAGGGACATTCGAGGGAGGTAAGTCCCATCCTGAGGGGGTGCGGGAGGGTGGCGGAGAATTTCACTGCCAATTTTGGGGGGCCGAATGCATTGGCATTCGGCCTCCCCGAGATTCATGGAGAAATTCTCCACCATCCCTGGCTTAAAGACACAAATCTGAATTCATCCCTTCCTTGACTGGATTTTCACATGTCCATCTACAAGAAATGGTGTGGGGGTTTTCTCCTGTGCAGGTAATTGGAAAAGCATCGAAAATGCAAATGCATCAGAACCTTGCTCTTAAAATCATATACATCCAATGCACCTAGAGTAGCCACTTGTCCTCTGTTAGAGAGGACAGTCCTCTGTTTGAAGGGCTGAAAGTGGAGTGTCCCTTATTTTGAAGGGCTGTCCAGTCTACGTCCTGTGTAAGGATAAAGAACCATCAGAAGGAAGAACTGAGCTTCAAAGTTGCCTCAAAGTTAGCACCTAGACAGCAGACTGAGCAAAGCACACCTGGTCACAGTCCTCCTCGCTACAGTGACAGGTACTGTATTTCTACTTACATTATACTAATTATTTCTACATTTGCATCTAGACATACAAATTAGCATATACACATTTTATGCAAATTCTTTTCTCCTCTTTTTCAGTGATGCATCTCCTCTTTTTTGGCAATTCTTAAGTGGCCAACCTTAATGGAGGCCAACTAATTCTTAAAATCCTGCTTCTTTAAATACAACTCAAAGTCCCAGCCCAAGACTTCATATATTGTTCATTCATGAATCCTGATGACCCATAAAGGTTTATAGCAAGTTATCGGATAACACATCCATCTATGGAGACTATCAGGGAAAGGGCAAGTGAATACAGTCTGGCTGAGGGACACAGGAACCAATCTCAAGATCCAATAGAACAAGATTACTTTTTATTACCAGCAAAGAATATGTGCTTGAATGGCTTCACTAATATATGAGTTGGGGGAAATGCATGTTTATTTAATAGGCCTTTGCAGGAACCGTGTGTTGCAATCAAACTGTGATTCTAAACTAGTGAGTTGGAACTTATCACTGCGTCATGGCAGACCTGTTGCTAGGACTTCTGGAGAGTAAGTGTATACAATAGTACACATGAGCCTATTGGGAGGTTATTGTACTAGAACAAAGAAGTTGTTTCTGGAGGTAGCCAATTTCTTGGTAAGTCTCTTTCGTTGTTCTCTCTCTCTCTCTCTCTCTCTCTCTCTCTCTCTCTGTGTATGTGTGTGAGTGTGTAGACAGACAGACAGACAGACATGAGAGGGGGCCTGATATAAATATATCCAATTCCCAACATCATTTCACACTCTAGCAAGACTTGGGGGCTGTCTTCAAGAGTGATTCAGTGCGACGTTAAGCAGTTTGAGTTCTTTCACGACAAATGACATTGTCACCAATCTGCTGCCAATCAGCTGCTTCCCTCTTGAAGAGCTGCATTTTCCAAAATTCCTTTCACTCCAACTTTATTTTAAAAAAACTGATAGTGGCTCCCTGGCAGTTTTACCACAGTGCCATGGCTACCTAAGGTGCCATACCCCCCACCATTAAATCCTTGGCATGCCTCTATGACCTGGCAGTCAAGGGGATGGGATGCCCCATTTCCTCTTGTTTCCCCAATAGAAGTAGTTTTTCCCATTCTCATTGAGAAAATCCCCAGTAGCACAGCAGTGACCTCTCACATTACCACAGTAGTGGGGACAGTCAGTCACCTTAGGTAGCCTGCTTTTAATCTTTAACAGAGCCCCCCTTCTGTGCATGTTTACTCAGAAGTAAGAAATAAATTGCATTCCCCTGCAGTGAAAGGGTTAAAAGCTAATTTTAGTAACTCACCATAAAGCTCTCTTTCACTTCTCCATTGCTCTTTTCGATCGTTATTGCGATGCTGTGCTTCTTTGATGTTCTGTTGTTTCTCTAGTGTAAAGTTGTTATGTAAAGTCCCTTCTCCACTTTATCACTTTATCACTAGGGATGTACAAAAGGGACTTACCTTGTCCCGCAGCTTGCTTCACGGTGGGGGGGAGGCTCTTTGCTTCTCCCCCCAAAGTTCAGGTGAGGCGGGGGAGGCGCCCTGCCTCGCCCGGCCGAAATTCAGGCCGGGGAGAAGTGCCCCGTCTCCCCGGCCATGAAAGAAAAAGTGAAAAAAAAAAAAACTCGTGATAGGCTACGTAATGATTAACGTAGCCTATCATGGCTAGATTTCCAAAGTCAGCTGTGATAGGCTATGTTAATCGTCACGTAGCCTATCAAGGGTGAATTTGGAAGAAAAAAAAAAAAGCACATACGCAAATGTGCGTTCCGTATTTTGGCACATTTGCGTTCCTTATTTTGCCACCTAAACGCCGCCGGGACCTGCTGCTGAGAGGGCCATTCGGCCACGGTAAGTCCCATCCCAGGGGGGGGCATGGGGCCGGTGGAGAATTTCCCCAACACTTTCGGGGGGCCGAATGCCTCGGCGCTCGGCCTCCCGAAGGTTCGTGGAGGAATTCTCCGCCATCCCTATTTATCACAGTAACCACCTTTTGGGTTTACGGGAGCTTCTCAATGCAAGCAAGGAGAAGGAAAAAGGAAAGGTTGGAAAGGGGGTTGGAAGCAATAGGCAAAAGTGCACACATGGGGGAAAATGGGGTGGGAGCAATACCTCCACAGCAGATTACTGCAATTAGGGATGGCGGAGAATTTCTCCCCGAAACTTTGGGGGGCCGAGCACCAACGTGTTCGGCCCCCCGAACAAGTTTTGGGGAGAAATCCTCCGCACACCCCCGCACCCTGCACCCCCCCCCAGGATGGGACTTACCTTCACCGAATGTCCCTCCCGGCGGCGGGTCCGGCCGGCGGTTCGGCGGGTGTTCGTGCGGGGCGGGAGCGGTAGCTGGTCTTTCCACCAGCTGCCGCTGCCGCCATTCCAATAAAAGAAAAAAAAACGCCCCCGTGATAGGCTACGTGACGATTAACGTAGCCTATCACGGCTGACTTTGCAAATCTAGCCGTGATAGGCTACGGTAATCGTCACGTAGCCTATCACGGGGGCGTTTTTTTTTTTAAAAAAAAACAATGGAGTTCGCGGCCGGGCGAGGCGGGAAGCCTCCCCCCCGCCTGAACTTCGCGGGGGGAGCAGCGAAGCGCTTCCCCCCCACTGCAAACAAGCTTTGACGAAAGGTAAGTGCCTTTCGTCCACCCCTAACTGCAATTAGGGATGTACGAAAGTTCCGCCACGGATCTCGGGGAGGCCAAATACCAGCGCATTTGGCCCCCTGAAATCGGTGGCGGAACGGCCCCCCGCCCCCACCCCTACCCGGGATGGGACTTAACTTAGGCGGATCTTCCTGGCAGCAACGGCGGCAACGGCAGCTCCGGCGGCAGCTCCGGCGGCGGTTCGGTGGTGGCAGCAGCGGCGGCAGCTGGTCTTCCAACCAGCTGCCGCCGCCGCCATTTCCAGGTAAAAAAAAACAAAAAAAAGTGGTAGGCTATGTAAAGATTTACGTAGCCTATCATGGCTAGATTTTAAAAAAAAACCGTGATAAGCTACGTAAATGTTTACGTAGCCTATCACAGCTGATTAAAAAAAAAAAAAAGTGCATACGCAAATGGTGGCGCGCATGGGCGCCGCCATTTGCGTTCTTTATTTTGGCACGTCTTAGTCTATGTAAACATTTACGTAGACTAAGACGGCGAAAATAAGGGGAACGCAAATAGTGTAGCGTCTATGTTATTTGCATTCCCCTTATTTTCGCCATCTTAGTCTACGTAAATGTTTACGTAGACTAAGACGTGCCAAAATAAGGAACGCAAATGGCAGCGCCCATGGCTGCCGCCATTTGCGTACGTGCATTGTTGTTGTTTTTTAATCAGCCGTGATAAGCTACATAAACATTTACGTAGCCTATCACGGCTGACTGCAGGGACGCAAACGGCGGCGGCTATGGCCGCTGTCATTTGCGTCCCTGCTAGCCAGCGGCCAGATGTCCGGCTGCTGGTGGAGCCGGCCGGCGGCTCTGCAGAATCCCTGCGGAGCGGAGCCGGCCGGCCAGGATTCTGGAGGGGAGGGACGGAACGCCTCCCCCCCAGCATCAGCATAATCCGCGGAAAGGTAAGTACCTTTCATACATCCCTAACTGCAATGTGGTGAAATGGGGGGCGGGGAGCTCTCAGGAGCCTTCAGGTGCTGCACTGGAGAACTGGGGATTTTGGTTTCTTCAGGGAAATCTGCAAACACGGGGAAAATTAGTTGCTCTCCATTCATAATGTAATAGCAGCTGGGAGTCTGGACAGGGGTGGGAAACAGCCTCTCTCATTGATCAAGCAGCCCCTGCCAGTTTGATGATGCTTAGTTCTACTCTCCCTACCCCACCCGGAAGTATGTTCCTTTCAAGTGCTGAAAACAAGGTTTTAAAGGTACAGTATACTTGGCTTATCATGCTTCATGTGTACCTGATGGACCAAAGCCAATTCCATGAAAATCCAGGTAATAATCCAACATGCTTCTCATTCTGTTGTCATGAAGTTCTCCTCCAGGAAACTGAACCAAAGATGTGGGCTATGCAGTCCTTCTCAGTGGCTGCAGTTACCAGTGGAAGGAAGAGGTTTACCTATCATTTCAGTGATATCCCTATGTGCAGCCTTTTGCACATGAGTGAATAATTGTCATTCATTCCTATTGCCAAAAGTGCACTTTGGAAAACACTGTTGCGATTAGGGGCATAGGAATCGTGTGGGTATGTGTGTGCATGGACAATGAGTTGGATCCAGAGTTGCATGAGGGGAGGGTTTCTCTTGTAGGCCAGCTCCCCCAACCCCAGAGCAACCTGCACCCCTTGAAAAGCCTGTCTGGAGAGTGGGGGATCTTTGAGAACAGCATGGAATATCATGTGGGTAGCTGCAGTGGCAGGGAAGAATCTGCAAAAATTGGGTGGAGGTGCCATGCATGAGGATCCCCCAGTTCTCCAGAGAGGCTTTCTGGAGAGTACTAGGAGCTGCAGAGAGGACAAGGGAGTGTGAAATCTGCATAGCAGTAGTGCCCTTCTGTTCATGTTTCTCTGGACCAAGCCAAAGTGCCTTTGTGTGCCTGACCTTCTCCTGTGCCTTATAACGTGCATGCTCAAGAAGTGAAATAAACCGCAGAATCTTGAATTTGGAAAATTCATCTGGAAATCCCTCCCTTGTGTAGTTTGGGAGGCAGAAAATGTGACATCTTTCAAACATCTCCTGAAACCACACTTGTTCACCCAGGCTTTCCCTGGGCTGTAAGTAAATTAATTTTGGTGCTTCATTTTACTGCTCCTTGATATTTACTGTAGTTGGAAGTGTTTTTAAAGCTGTGTTTTAGTGCTGTGTTTTAATGTTATTGTTTTTAATATCATGAACCTCTGAGAGTTTTTATTATGTTCAGTGATATATAAATGCCACAAACAAATAAACAAATAAATAGTTTTACCATTCACATTTTGAATTTTAAGTTCAAAAGCTTTAGATATGTCTTCATTTCTTGACTGAACTATATTTCCCCAAACTCCAATGGAAGCATATTACCCCAAACCTCAGAAAAGAGCTAGCTAGCTTTATTCTAAGCTCAATTCTAAACAAAATCAGACTTCAGCCCCTCCTGACTCCTAATATACTCAGGAGCAAAAGAAGGAGTGATTCCTTCCTCAAGCCCTCCCCCACAGTGAGTCTTCAACCCCCTTCTGCCTCCCTCCAAAGCACCTTCCCTTCCTTCCGTCCTTTCCATCTGCTTACCTATTTTGCTGCTGTGATAGCAGCCATGGTGCAATGAGTTGAAGGGGGGTTCCCCCCCCTTTACTTGGCACATGCTAATGGCTGTGAGCCAAGCATCAGAAGCACTGGGAAATGTAGCTTTCCCAGCAATACTGGCAGATGTATAGTGCTAGGGAAAGTATGTTTTCTACACTCCTGGAGCAGCAAGGGAGGTAAGTGGGATGAAGGGTGACTTGAACATAAACATGGGTGTAACAGACACAGCACTTGACTTCTTCACTGGCTGGAACTTTGAGATCCGTAACATTTGCCCTGTATTTAAGGTGAGCCTTGCAAGCTGCCAAAATTAATATTTTCAAGCCAGGAAATAGGACATTCAGCAACATTACTATACTTCAATAGATTTTGAACACTAAATGAAGACCTGTCAGAAAGGGCAGCTCTGTTACTCTTATCTGAGGAGCTGAGAAGTTCATTTGAGAAAAGATCATCGACAACTTGAGTTATGGTCATGGGAGATACCATGATTAATACATTTCCTTTAGGAACACAGATATAATATCTTGCAGACAGGCTTTTAACAGTGTAAATAAATGAGCACAGCAGAATCTTCCTTCATATCAAAGTAGTATGACTAGAGCTTTTAGGGTGGGGGATAGAGGGCAAAATTAAAACCTGAGTTCTAATTAATTAATTAATTAATCAATCGCCCATCTAGCTGGTCACCCAGCCACTCTAGGCGATGTACAACAACAAAACAGTTTAAACAATAAAATTCTACATTAAAAACATCATAAAAAAACCCTAACCCATCCCAAATGCCTGCGTGAACAACCATGTTTTTAATGCATAGGGAAGCTCATTAAAGAGAGGGCATGGCGGAGTTCCCTAGGGAGGGAGTTCCACAGAGTGGGGGCCACCACAGAGAAGGCCCTCTCCCTCGTCCCCACCAGCCTAGCTGACCTGGCTGATGGGACAGAGAGAAGGCCATCCGAGGCTGATCTTGTTAAGCGGCCTGTCTGGTGTTGCTGGAGGCGCTCTTTAAGATAGGCGGGGCTGGAACTGCATAGGGCTTTAAAGGTCAAAACCAACACCTTGAATTTGGCCCGGAAAACAACTGGTAACCAGTGCAACTCCTTCAGCACTGGAGTGATGTGATCTCGCCGGTGGCTGCCTGTAATCAGGCGAGCCGCCGTGTTCTGTGCTAGCTGCAGCTTCTGAACTGTCTTCAAGGGTAACCCCACATAGTGTAAATGAGAGGAGACCAGGGCATGTACTACCAATGGGAGCAGATGGTCGGGAAGGAAGGGGCTCAGCCCCCATATCAGATGGAGTTGGTACAGCGCTGTCCAGCTCATAGCTGACACCTGAGCCTCCATGGACAGCTGGGAGTCCAAAATGACCCCCAGGCTGCAGACCTGGTCTTTCAAGGGTAGCTGTACCCCATTCAACACCAGGTCAACATCCCCCAGCCTCCTCTTGTCTCCCACCAAAAGTACCTCAGTCTTGTGCGGGTTCAGCTCCAGCTTATTCCTCCCCATCCAGCCACTCACCATCTCCAGACATTTGGACAGGGATTCTATGGCCAACCATGGTGAAGATTTGAAGGAGAGGTAGAGCTGCGTGTCATCCGCATATTGATGACACTGCACCCCAAACCTCCTGCTGATAGCCCCCAGAGGCGTCACATAGATGTTAAATAGCATCGGGGAGAGGATGGAACCCTGTGGCACCCTACAAGTGAGCAGCCATGGGTCTGAAACCTCCTCTCCCAGTGCTACCCTCTGGTACCTGCCAGAGAGGAAGGACCGGAACCACCGCAATATGGAGTCTCCAATGCCCAACCCCTCCAGGCAGTCCAGGAGGATACTGTGGTCAACGGTATCAAAAAATGCTGAGAGGTCGAGGAGAACAAGGAAGGAGCATTCACCCCTATCCAGAGCCCTCCTTATATCATCCACCAAAGCGACCAAGGCCATTTCTGTCCCATGCCCAGGCCTGAAGCCTGACTGAAATGGATCTAGATAATCTGCTTCTTCCAAGTGTGCCTTCAACTGCATCGCTACCACCTGCTCAATCATCTTGCCCCCAAATGGCAGATTCGAGACTGGGCGAAAGTTCAGAATTTGGGGATCCAAGGAGGGCTTCTTTAAGAGTGGTCTTATCACTGCCTCCTTGAGGGCTGATGGCATCACTCCCTCCTCAAGGGAGGCATTCACCACCGCCCTGATCCCCTCACCCAATCTCTCTCTGCAGCCCATAATGAGCCAAGATGGGCAAGGATCAAGTAAGCAGGTGGTAGGCCTTACAGATGAAAGCACCTTGTCCACTTCATCAGAAGGAAGAAGCTGGAACCGATCCCACAAAACCGGTGTGCTACAGACCACCTCTTGCTCACTAACTGTATCCACAGCACACGGAATAACACTCCTAATCCGATCAATTTTATCTGCAAAGTGCCTTGCCAAGGCCTCACAGAAGGCCTTAGAATGCTCCAACAGTTCTGGAGCCACTGGACCAACCACGCTCCTGAGCACTTGGAACAGCCTCTTGGGACAGCACTCTGCGGACGCAATACAGGCAGCATAATATTCCTTTTTTGCTGCCTTCACCATCATGTGATAGGCTGAAGATACAGCTCTAGCCCGTGTCTGATGGTCTTTGGAGTGAGACTTCCGCCACTGGCTCTCTAGCCATCTCACCTGTTTCAGAGCTCGTAACTGCAGATTGAACCATGGTGCCGTCTGAGCCCTGTTCAGGGGGAGAAGGCGTTTCAGAGCCACCCAATCTAATACCCCAGTGTAGGGATGTCAGAGAATTCCGCCACAGATCTCGGTGAGGCCGAATGCCACTGTATTTGGCCCCCCAAAATCTGTGGCAGAACAGCCTGCCCCCCCGCCCCCCCGCAGATCCCCCCCGGACGAGACTCACCTGGGGTGGATCTTCCGGGCAGCAGCGGCTCTGGCGGCGGTGGCGGCCAGTCTTCTGACCGGCTGCCGCTGCCGCCATTTCCAGGCTGGTGTAAAAAAAAAAAAAAAGACGTGATAGGCTACGTAAATCTTTACGTAGCCTATCATGGATAGGTTTAAAAAAAAAACAGACGTGATAGGCTATGTAAATCTTTATGTAGCCTATCATGGTTGGGTGGGTTTAAAAAACAAACAAACCATGTACGCAAATGGCGGCTATGGCCACCGCCATTTGCATTCCTTCTTTTTACCATCTTAATCTACGTAAATATTTACGTAGACTATGATGGCTAAAATAAAGGGGAACGCAAATAGTGTAGCGGGCGCTATTTGCACCCCCTTTTAATTCCCCGTTTTAGCCTACGTAAAGATTTACATAGGCTAAAACTGGGAATCAAAACGGGATGCAAATAGCGCCCGCTACGCTATTTGAATTACCCTTTATTTTCGCCGTCATACTCTACGTAAATATTTACGTGGATTAAGACAGCCAAAATGAAGGAATGCAAATGGCAGTGGCCGTAGTCGCCGCCATTTGCGTACGCAGTTTTTGTTTTTGTTTTTTGTTTTACCCAGAGCTCTCCGGGGCAGGAAATCCGGCTGCGGATGGCTCTGGTCTGGCCAGGCCAGGCCTGGCCGGCTACTCCGCGGAGCTGCCGTGGAGCACAGCCGGCCATTGTAGGATTCTGGGGGGAGGAATGGAGCGCCTCCCCCCTGGCCAGGATTCCGGGGGGAGGGACGGAACGCCTCCGCCCCCATCAATATAATCTGTGAAAGGTAAGTCACTTTCGTAAATCCCTACCCCAGTGATTGTGGCATGTTCTGATAAATGGGAGTGTTTTTTACACAGAATTCAATAGGGATGGTGGAGAATTCCAGCACAGGTTTCAGGGAGGCCTACTGCACTGGCATTCGGCCACCTGAAACCTGTGGCAGAATGGCCTCCCACCCCCTGCCACCCCGCGGAATCCCCCGGGATAGGGATGGTGGAGAATTTCTCCACGAATCTTCGGGAGGACGAATGCCAATGCATTCGGCCCTGCGAAATTGGTGGGGAAATTCACCACCGGCCCCCTGCCCCCCCCCGGGATGGGAATTACAGTGGCCGAATGTCCCTCTCGGCGGCGGGTCCTGGCGGCGTTTCGGCGGGGGCGGGGGCGGCGGCCAGTCTCTCGACCGGCTGCCGCCACCACCAGTGCAAAAAAAAAAAAGTAAATTAAAAAAAACCACACACCTGTGATAGGCTACGTAACGATTTACGTAGCCTATCACGGCTAGATTTCCAAAGTCAGCTGTGATAGGCTATGTAAATTGTCACGTAGCCTATCACGGGTGACTTTGGGGGAAAAAAAAAGCATGTACACAAATGGCAGCACCCCATGGGCACCGCCATTTGTGTTCCTTATTTTGGCACGCCTGGTCTACGTAAAGATTTACGTAGACTACGGCAAAAATAAGGGAACGCTATTTGCGTTGCCCTTATTTTCGCTGTAGTCTACATAAATCTTTACGTAGACTAGAGGTGTCAAAATAAGGAACGCAAATGGCGGTCCCCATGGGAGCCGCCATTTGCGTACGCGCTTTTTTTTCAAAGTCACCTGATAGGCTAAGTGACGATTTACGTAGCCTATCACGGCTGACTTTGGAAATCTAGCCGTGATAGGCTACGTAAATCGTTACGTAGCCTATCACGTGTGTGTGTGTGTGTGTGTTTACTTTTTTTTTCATGGCCGGGGAGACGGGGCGCTCCTACCCGGCCTGAATTTTGCCGGCGAGGCATGGGGCGCCTCTCCCCCGGCCTGAATTTCAGCCGGGCGAGGCGGGGCGCCTCCCCCCCCTCGCCTGAACTTTGGGGGGAGAACCGAAGTGCCTCCCCCCCCCACCGTGAAGCAAGCTTCGAGAACAGGTAAGGGACTTTCGTCCATCCCTACCTCGGGATGAAGTTTACCTGGAGTGGATGCGGAGTCGGAGGCGGCAGCGGCTCTGGTGGCTGGTCTCTCAGCTGGTTGCTGTGGCTGCCATTTGTGTCCTGCCAGGCTGCCATGATAGTCTATGTAAGTATTTATGTAGCCTATCACGGCAAAGAGCAGGGACGCAAACAGCGGCCGCTATGCCATTTGCGCCCCTGCTCTTTCCGTGATAGGCTATGTAAGCATTTACGTAGCCTATCACGGTAAAGGCAGCCACCCAAATGGCAGCCACTATGCCACTTGTATGGCTGCTAGGGGTGAACGAAAGTCACTTACCTTTTCTCGCAGCTTTTTCGCGGTGGGGGGGAGCGCTTCGCTGCTCCCCCCGCGAAGTTCAGGCCGGGGGGGGAGGCTTCCCGCCTCGCCCAGCCGAAATTCAGGCCGGGGAGGAGGCTTCCCGCCTCACCCGGCCGCGAACACGAAAGTAAAAAAAAAAAAAAAAAGTCCCCTGATAGGCTACGTGACGATTCACGTAGCCTATCATGGCTAGATCTGGAAAGTCAGCCGTGATAGGCTACGTGAATCGTCACGTAGCCTATCACGGGTGACTTTAAAAAAAAAAAAAAAGCGCGTACGCGAATGGCGGCCCCCATAGGGAGCCGCCATTCGCGTTCCTTATTTAGTTGCTGTAGTCTATGTCAATGTTTACGTAGACTACGGCGAAAATAAGGGCAACGCAAATAGCGGTGCCCTTATTTTCGCCGTAGTCTATGTAAACATTGACGTAGACTACAGCAACGAAATAAGGAACGCGAATGGCGGCTCCCTATGGGGGCCGCCATTCGCGTACGCGCTTTTTTTTTTTAAAAGTCACCCGTGATAGGCTACGTGACGATTCACGTAGCCTATCATGGCTGACTTTGCAAATCTTGCCGTGATAGGCTACGTGAATCGTCACGTAGCCTATCAGGGGACGGTTTTTTCTTTTTCTTTCATTGCAATGGCGGGGGCAGCAACCGGTCGAAAGACCGGCTGCCGCTCCCGCCCCGCTCAAACACTGGACGAACCGCCAGCCGGACCCGCCGCCGGGAGGGACATTCAGGGAAGGTAAGTCCCGTCCCGGGGGGGGGCGGGGGGCGGGGGGGCGGAGGATTTCTCCCCGAAACTTGTTCGGGGGGCCGAACACGTTGGCGCTCGGCCCCCCGAAGTTTCGGGGAGAAATTCTCCGCCATCCCTAATGGCTGCCGTTACCGTGATAGGCTATGTAAATACTTACGTAGCCTATCATGGAAAGAGCAGGGGCGCAAATGGCATAGTGGCTGCCGTTTGCATCCCTGCTCTTTCCCGTGATAGGCTAGGTAAATACTTATGTAGCGTATCATGGCAGCATGGAAGGATGCAAATGGCGGCTGCTACAATGGCCACCATTTGTGGCCGCAGCCGCCCAGCCACAGCCGGAACTCTGGCTGAGGACAGCCCTGGCCGGCGGCTCCGCGGAGCTGCCGCGGAGTGGTGCCAGCCAGGGAGGATTCCGGGGCGAGGGACAGAGTGTCTCCCCCTCACTGTGGATGCCCCTGCGCAGAGCCAGGTAAGGGATTCGTACATCGATAGACTTCAATAGAAAACTGGGTTTGTGGATCCACACATTACTTAAGGAAAAGGCAAAAGTAGCCATGATGGTCATAAGAACAATTCTAAAATCCACTTTAGGGCAATACATAAATTAGGCCAACTCAAGGTCCCAAATAGTGTGCAAGCTTTCACATTCTCCAGAGCTCTTCATCTTTTGCCTATGGCATCAGCTAAACTTATCGCCAGCTTTGTCAATATAAAAACTTCCAGTTTCTCTCTGCTTCTGTTTTCCACCTACTGAGGAATCTAGGGATGCCAGAGAATTTCACCACGAATCTAGGGGAGGCTGAATGCCAGTGCATTCGGCCCCCCGAAATTGGTGGCGGAATGGTCTGCCCCCCGCCCCCCCCGGGACGAGACTTACCTGGGGTGGATCTTCCTGGCGGCGGTGGCTGCAGCAGCCGGTCTTCCGACCGGCTGCTGCCACCACCATTTCCAGGTAAAAAAACACAAAAATAAAAAAAGTGATAGGTTACGTAAGATTTATGTAGCCTGTCATGGCTAGATTTAAAAAAAACACTGTGATAGGCTACGTAAATGTTTCCGTAGCCTATCACGGCTGAGTAAAAAAAAAAAACATGCATGTACGCAAATGGCGGCAGCCATGGGCGCCGCCATTTGCATTCCTTATTTTGGCGCGTCTTAGTCTATGTAAACATTTACGTAGACTAAGACGGCGAAAATAAGGGGAACGCAAATAGCTTAGATGCTACACTATTTGTGTTGCCCTTATTTTCGCCGTTTTAGTCTACGTAAATGTTTACGTAGACTAAGACGTGCCAAAATAAAGAATGCAATTGGCGGCGCCCATGGGCGCCGCCATTTGTGTACGTGCGTTGTTGTTGTTTTTTAATCAGCCGTGATAGGCTACGTAAACATTTACGTAGCGTATCACGGCTGACTGCAGGGACGCAAACGGCGGCGGCTACGGCCACTGCCATTTGCATCCCTGCTAGCCAGTGGCCAGATATCTGGCCGCTGGCGGAGCCGGCTGGCAGCTCCACAGAATCCCTGCGGAGCGGAGCCAGCTGGCCAGAATTTCGGGGGGGAGGGACGGTGTGCCTCCCCCCCCGGCCAGAATTTCGGGGGGTGGGATGGAGCACCTCCCCCCTACCATGAATGTCACCCTTCGAAAAGGTAAGTGACTTTCATACATTCCTAGAGGAATCTGACTGTTTTACCTAAGGATATAGATGGTTCTTCTGAGTGACAGCTGCATTTTATATTTTTAAAAATGGGGATGAAGATGAACCAATTTTGTTTATTTGTTTATCCCAGCAGTCTTTTGGAGAGTCCTAGGTGCAACCTGAAGCCATCTAGTTTGAATTGTGGGAGGTCCAGGGCCCATTTTCCATACCCCACACTCTGTGGCTATAGAGCACTAAAATGGTCACATTTAAAGCTAGATTTTACCCCTTTAGAGCTTGTATCCCTGGAATTGCCTCTCTCTCTCTCTCTCTCTCTCTCAATCTCTCACTCTCACTCTCACTCTCTCTCTGTATATAACTGCCACCAAGCCCTGAGAGCCATACCAAGTGGTGGCAGGACCCGTGGGCCACATGTTATTCAACCCTGCCCTAGAAGTTGGAAGAAGAGTGAAAAAAGGATGGACTGAACTTTATGAAGCAGGATGAGAGGAAAGACAGTGAAAGGCCATCTACCCCAAATTCTTTGAATTGCCATGGAAAGAGATGCAGAAGACTTAGTAATGTGCTGTAGTCTGCAAAAATAGGCTGGGAATGTGAATAAAACATCACATAAGGAATAATAAATGATAAATATTGAGGTCCTGCCCACCAAATACGTAGAGATCTATTCTTAATCAAAGTGTACATGCCGTAAGTATGCAGATACATCAAACTTTCTGAGAGGCAAGCGTTCTCCACTGGTCAAATAGTAAGGCATTTATTAATGGATGAAGCTTTGAACTCACTAGCCTCAGTCAGTTCTTTGGTTCTTAACTGATTCTACCACTGTTTAATGAAATGTATTACAAACATGCAAGAAAGGAGGGCACTAACTCAGTATTTTGTCTCAGTATTTATCTGATTATATTTTCTACAAAAATGAAAGATGCTTGAGCTTCACTACTGATGACCTCCTTGAAACTGGTTATAAATAACATAAGAAATTGTTGCAAAGCCCAACACCGTACTCTGAGTCTGTGAACAAATGACTTCTTTAGAAGTCAGCATCATCAGGCAGCTGTTGAGGCCCAAGGACCCATTGCTGAACTGTGAGGGGAACGGCTGCCTGTACTGAACATCTGTAAGGCAGATGAGGGAAGAAATACACATAGAACAAACAAGATGGTTTCATATAGAGCAGGGATGAGTAGGAGGTAGATCTCCAGATATTTTGGACTTCAGCTCCAAGTATTCCTGACCATTGGCCATGCTGGCAAGGTCCTCTGGGAGTTGAAGTCCCAAACATTTGGAGATCTACCTTCTGACTAGCCCTGATTTAAAGTAAGGTGGGGACCAAACCTGAAGCTATCCATGTAACATACATCTATAGAATGTAATGTGCATAGGCCAGCCCACATACTTTGATAGGACAGTGTGCATTATCTAACAAGGCAGAAGTACTGTTGGTTGGAGGATAAGCTGATCCAGGAGCCTACAGCCTGCTAGCATATTGAGGTTTGCAGCTTCAGGGATCTGCTGGATCTGGTGGTGTTTTTGGATGCCTAGGTGACAGCAGTGGCCAGAGGTACCTTCTACCAGCTTAGGCTGGAATGTCAGCTGTGCCATTACCTGGACGAAGCAAATGAGCCACAGCCATTGCTATGGTAACATCTGTCTGGTAACATCCAGGGTGGACTATTGTAATGTGTTTTATGTGGGGCTGTCATCGAAAACTTTGTAACATCAAGTAATCCAAAATGCAGTGGCCAAATGTCTAACTAGGGCTCAGCATGTAAAGTATATCACTCCAATATCATTCCAACTCCACTAGATACTAATTTGATTTGGGCTCAGTTCACGGTGCTGGTATAACCTTGAAAGCTCTAAATGGTTTGGGACCAGGATATATGGCCATCTCATCCCATGTGCCTACTCATGTGCTCTGGTCAACAGTTGAGGCCTCACTCCATGTTATTCTACTTTCAGATGCAAGGCAAGTGAACACAAGAGACAGGACCATTTCAGCCGCAGCACCATTGTTATAACCGCCCAAAGGAAGCCCGCTTAACCCAGTCAGTGTTAGCTTTTGGCAAACATTGAAACCTAACTCTTCAAGAAAGCCTTTTGATGCCTATATTTTACTGTTACTATTGCAATGCTGCTTCTTTTATGAATTTGTGCTTATTTTAGTGTGGGGGGATTCCTCTTTCACTGAAAGTGGTGAGCATTAAATTAAGTTTCTCCTCCTCCTCCTCCTCCTTCTCCTCCTCCTCCTCCTCCGATGTCTTAGATTCTACTTGACTGAGCATCAGTTGCATGTTACATCTGATACGCTGATACAAGGCTGACTTAGGTGTGCACAGTCCTGTTCACCACACTTCCAAGATCTTCTGAATGTGGCTTAAAGCTTTTCTGTACAGGAAGGGACTGAGTTGAATGAGGGTTTTCTTCCCATAGCAGGAAGATGGAACCAATTCTGCCTCACTTGCTCCATCACATTCTGTTGCTCTCTCAACCAGCATTGAGAAGCTTTGGATTTTTTTTTTCCTTTGTGGAATATATGGTGTCATTGGGAAAACTGCCTATTTCACACACAGTGCCTGAGTTCGTATCATTTTAAACAAGTTACTTTTTTTTTTTAAGAAATGCTATGTGATATGTGGCAATTTTATTACCGTATTTATTGTAATTGATCACATATTTATTTAGAGACCAGTGTCTCCGAAGTGGGGAGTGTGCACCCCAGGGGGTGTGCAAGATGATCCATTGGGGTGCACGAGCCACCTGATCATTGAGTGGCCTCCTGCTGCATATGCAAATGGCAGCAGCTATGGCCGCCGCCATTTACGTTCCTTATTTTTCGCCGTCTTAGTCTACGTAAATATTTACGTAGACTAAGATGAAGACAACAAAGGGGAATGCAAATAGTGCCCAGTACACTATTTGTGTTCCCCTTTCTTGTCTTCGTCTTAGTCTACATAAATATTTATGTAGACTAAGATGGCGAAAAATAAGGAACGCAAATGGCGGCGGCCATAGCTGCCGCCATTTGCGTACGCATTTTTTTTTTTTACCCAGAGCCCTCCACGGCCGGAAATCCGGCTGCAGACAGCCCTGGCCTGGGCCTGGCCGGCTGCTCTGCGGAGCTGCTGTGGAGCACAGCCAGACATCGAGGATTCCGGGGGGGAGGACCGGATCACCTCCCCCCCCGTCGAGGGTTCTGGGGGGAGGGACGGAATGCCTCCCCCCCCCCATGAACAGAATCCACAGAAAGGTAAGTGACTTTCATACATCCCTATGTATAACCAAGATTTTCAAAAATAACAAAGCACATTCAGTCAGATTGCTCCCACTAAAAATAATAATAATAATAATAATAATAATAATAATAATAATAATAATAATTTTAATGAGACCAAAAGGGGTTTTTATACCATTAATAAATAAAATAAATTATTTTTAAAAATTGTTTATTTCATCTTTATCTCATCCTTTTTTCATTTCTATTTTTGTGTATGTTTTATAATGTACATAATACATCAGCAGAGTACTACATGTCTATCATTTATAAATAAATATACATATATTGGGGGTGCGTACTCAAAAAAAAAGTTACTGATAGGGGTGCCTGTTCAAAAAAGTTTGGAGACCACTGATTTAGACAACTCATTCATTTATTTGGGAAAGTAACATAGAAGTTGAAAATAAAGAAGTTTTTGGTTTTGTGTTTGTTTTTAGAAAAGGAAAGAAAGACATGTTCCTGAGCAAGACCTAAATCCAGATGATCCAGTCTCTTAATATCTTTCAAGGAAGGGGGTGACTTTGGCTTTAGTGAATGCCTGCTGCCATCCACTTAAAGCAGACTGGGCTTAATGATTATATGTTTTTAGGGTTTTATTGTTCTCAGTCAATAGTTTGTGTTTAAATGCAAATTAAATGACAGTCAAGAATAAATAAAATGGCCATTATTGATCAGGGTTTTTCCCCCCAAAGAATTTCATCTGATTTCATTTTAGCTCTAAAATCTGCATTGCTGTTGTTTATCTAGTCTGGTTTTGCATTTGAAATTAGCAAAAAAGATCCCAATCTATTTCAAACTATTGTACCTAAATAAACCAATACTTTTTGAAGCAAAAAGCAAGCCTGCATATTTTCCTCCTCATTGTATCTGCTCTATTCTCCTGCAGAGAGTGCTCTTGCAAATATGCAGGCACTTAGAATTCAACGCTAAAAATGACAGGGCATTTGCTATTTGTGAACGAAGAACAGTCTTTTTTTTACCAATGCAAGCAGAATAGGAAAAGCTCAGAAAATCAGTGGACCAAATACATCCTTGAATTGAAACAGACACATTAATAAATTCATCTCCATGTAGTTTTGACAAGCTAATTAATTTGGACAGAAATATTCTGTGGAAACTTGTAAGAAAGGCTTCAGCCTGAATGTCCCCTTATTTAAAAGGGAATGCTTTAAGGGGGTGGGGGCATTACTCCACCATTCATTTACAATGCAAATTGCTCCTGTATTTTAAAAGTATGAACTATTTTTGTTCATCTCTGCTTAATTCTTGATGGGCTCTGTGCTAAGGATGGATGGATCAGTCTATTGCTGATCTGTGTCAGACAGTTTCACATGTGTTCACTCATAATTCCATTCCATCCCATTTCCACATTAATCTGCATTTTTTTTAAAAAAAGAAAGCAAGCTGCGCTAAGATTTCTATTTAAATACATATTTAAATACTTATTTAATGTTTTCTTTTACAACATACACATTTCTAAATGTATTTCTTTCACAAAATACACACATACAAATGTGCTTTCTCTCAAAGTATGCACTACTAAATATGTTCTATCCCGAAGTAGACATTTAATATGCAATTTGATAGGTCTATATGCATTATGGAACTGCATTGCAAATTTCAGAAATGTGAAATATGAAGAATAACTGTGTTCCACTCCACACATTAGTTCAGGAGGATCTATTTAGTTCATGTTGATATGTGGACTGAACAACAAAATCCTTGAACATCCCTAATCCTGTGTATTATAGCTGTACATCATCCTTTAGTTTATAAAGATAATGCCATTTTAAGAACTACTATAAGAATGACAGATGTCCCGCACCCTTGCTGTTTGCTTCCAGAAGCTGCCATGGTTTGTTCTTTCTTAAACATGTGCTTCCAACATGTTCTGTCCAGGTCGGGGGGGGGGGCTCTAAAAATATCACATCTCTGCAAGGCTTTGATGAACCACTCACAGCAATTGCATGTTAGATTTGGTAGAGTGAAAAAAACCATCAAAGGCCATTTGTACTCAACAGAAAAGAAGCTCTGAGGAAAGCTTTTTTTTTTTTTTTTTTTGCTTCTTCCTTTTTTTTTAACAAGTTGCAAATTTATTTGCAATTTAGGTTTTTAAAATAATAAAGAGTAAATATCTTTTGGAAAGACTGAATGGCTTGATAATTATAGGGATCAATTATGACCTCCAAGGTCACAAATGACCTCCAAGGTCACAAAATTGTCCTCGGAGAGGGGAAAAAGGAGGCATTTTGGTGGACAGGGTGGGGAGGAGATCAGAGAGGCCAGTATACAACCTGTCATAGCACTGTGATAGCTCTGGCAAAACCTTACTCCCACCATGCAACATATTCTTATCCTAATTAATTCCTCATTCTGAAGCAACCCCCAGTGATCTAATGAATATCCAGAAAAGTAATTCCTTACACACACAAGATGACAACCCATTATTCTAGAATACTTAATCAACATCCCTACCCCAAACTACCATCTCCTAATCCTGTGCTGTAGAGTCACAGACACCACGTCACAATTATTTTACTGCAAACATCATCAGATTGAAATAGTAAAAATTCTATCCTTTTTGGAGAGCTCAAGACTACCCATCATACTGGTCACATGGAAAGCAGCCCAGCTCTTCCTGTTTAGAATCACAACGATTCTGTTTAGAATCACAACTGTGCTATCTATTCCTACAAGCAAGGAAAGTGGAATGCAGGGCTTGAAATTTCCCTTCTCCTGTCAAATGCCTGTCTAGTAGTTACTTAGTGATGTCTTGAAGGGGGAGAGAGACAATTGCTTTGAATATTGTTAGATGGAGCCTGGATGGATCAGGTAGATTCGATTCTAGCTTGTGGAAAAGAGCAGGTGGGAAATGACAGTTAAGGAGTTGACAGTTATGAATTCAGTTAGTCTGTGGTAGTCAGAGAGGGAGGAGGTCTGCTGGTTGGTGTGTGGTGTTTTAGAAGGAGTAGGAGAAAGCTGAGGAGAAAGTGAATAGCTAAGAACTGAATATTAATATATTCTTTCTCTGCGGGAAATCATACCTGGCTGGTGAAGAGATCTGGAGTAGGGAGCAGGTGGCTGTGTTATGCTAGGAGGCTGCCCTAAGGTCTTGCCAGAAGAAGGTTAAACATGCAGGCAGTAAAAACCCAGATAAACTGTCCAAGTAGCCAGTAATACAACATGAGGTGCTTTGGGAGTCAAAGGAAGACTGTACCCAAGACTGAACCTGGTTGTGGGCATATTTGGCTGGGGTGGAGGGTTAGGGAACTTGGCCTGAGATAAAAGAAAACAGACATTAAATGGCTTGTAGCAGCAACAGTGTGTCTCGAGTCCTTAAGAATTGTTACTAAGCAGCCTTTTGAAAACCCCAAAATAAATATAAATTTTCCCTTTTGTAAAAAATATCTCTAATAAATTACTTTTTAAATAGTTCATCTTATCTCTAGTGTTGGTGCCCATCACATGCCTAAGCCTCTTATACCAGCTACTTGGAGATTTTAAAGTATTCTAAAAGAACTGGTGGCAGTGGGAAAGGGCCAGCTTGTGGAACTCTGAGTAAGAGGGGCAGAGTTCCTTAGGTCCAGAATATAAGCATTTACTATAAATGAGAAACTCCATAGGTGGGATTGCCCAGTGAAGGAGCGGTTTCCCCCATAGGGTGGTAGTGCTGGGGAGAGGAAATCCTCTATATGGATAAGTTAGCATATTCAAATCTATGTCCTCTATTTTGGTGATAATTTTCCACTCTCTCTTTTTGGCAATGGAAAAGTGGCCACCCTAACCTTAAGTCTGTGTAGAGCCCTCTAAGCACAATTGAGGTGTTGACACTAAGGGAGCAATCCTATGGCCCCTAGACATCAGCTGAGGGGCCATAGGATTTTTTGGATCCCCACTTCCAAGGTAGGAGACAGTACTTTGACCTCAGAAGGGAGAGTTGGAGATCCGTCCCCCCTCCCTGAACCCCTTGCAGCTGGTGTGGAATGAACCATGCCGACTGGCCTCCAAGGTCACAAAATTGTCCTCGGAGAGGGGAAAAAGGAGGCATTTTGGTGGACAGGGTGGGGAGGAGATCAGAGAGGCCAGTATACAACCCATCCTGAGGCCTCTCTAGCTTCCTTCCCTCCCCCTCCGAAATGCCCCAGCTAGATGGGCAAAAAATCCATCTAGCGAAAAATGCAGGGCGGGAGAAGGGGGAGACGAAGATTGCCTCCACCACTTCTCCCACCATGCATTGGATGATCGGAATCCTCCGAGTTCAGGACCTTCTGATCCTCGAGGGTGCAATCGATAAGACTGCACCCTAAAGGGCTCAAAGTAGCATCTTTCTCCTCCATTTTGGAATTTTAGAATAGGGACTAGAAGACTATTCCCATCCCTTAGGCAAGCCCTGTTAAAAGGGCAAGCCACATACCAAATTCTCTTTATATGTATGTTTAAAACTGCTAGCATTGCTTTAGCATTATGAGTCAGAGCTTCAAATATCCCTGCACATCCTGATATTCTTGCTTAATGGCTTCCAAAAAGATGCTGTAATCACATCATCAGTATACTTTCGGTCTGCCCAGATGTGTGTGCAGATTTGCTTTTTGGGGGGAAAAAGTCATTGCATAGTTTTTCTGCTTACCTGCTTTTAAGGAACAAGTAATCTCATGAGATGCTGAAATCATGAGAGTTGGCAGCCACACAAACTACACAGGGAGAGTCTGGCTAAAAAAAAAGGCAGCATTATCTGGAGATTCTGAAAGTACCCTTTGAGAATAATAGCTATGGAAATTACTCAGTGTTTGCAGGATCTTACGAAAACAGTATGACTCTTCATGGGCACAGGATTTTAATAGCATTTCTTTCTTCCGAAGCATTGAAACCTACAACATCTTTGAGGAACAATTGTAGCGCTCCAGAGGAGAAAATGCAGAATGTAGGAGAAGTCAAATGTGCAAGTAAAACAACTTTTATGGTTCATGAAGTACCATGTTTTTTAAATCCCTGCTTGCGTTAATACCAAATAGACTTCATCCATATTTTTAACAGGAAAATTAATGCTGTTTACTGAATTAATGATAAGCATGAAAGTTATCTAAATAATGATTTCTCCTTATTAAAACAAACAAACAAAAATCACAGCCAGAACTGCTACTTTGGTATATTACAGCTGCGCTGATTCAAAGGACCATTGCCTTAAAAAAGATTTAATAGGACATGAAAACATAAAAAATAATGCATTATTTTATAATCTACTACATCATTCTTAGAAGGAAAGCTACACACACACTATGACTATTTTATAGAGAGTTGGGAAGCACCTCTAAATGTTTGTGTTGATTTCTCTGTTTTTGAGGTAGCGATTTCTTCAGTAATGGCAACTTGGACCCTTTTCGTGGCAAGGCAGGATGAGGATAAGACTTGGTCTCCTTCTAAAATATACATGGATGATAATTCTGATGAAGTCTCAGAATGTTATATAAATGTCCTCAAATGCTGGTCACATTCATGGCTTGCCTATAAAGCAACAAACGCATCTGGTGAAGGAGAAAAAAGAAATCTTAATTTGTAGATAGCTGAGGAGATATTTAAAAGGGCACTGATAATCCAAATCTCTAGCTGTTCCATCAACTAAAACCACAGGTGTTCACACTGTAGTCACAGCCAAACAGGATTACGGTAATACACTCTGTGTGGAGATGCCTTTGAAAATTCCTGGGACATTACAATCAGCTCAAAAATGCAGCTGCCAGTCAATTTCTGGGGCCCATTCAAAGTGTTTGTGTTAATCTTCAAAGCCCTAAAAAGGTTTGGGTCAAAGATACCTAAAGGGCAGCCTACTTCCATATGAACCTAAAGGTCTTCCTTGAGGCTCTGCTTTTTGAACTAAGATGGAGGGGGTGTTCCATGGGACAAGGCCTTTCCCACAATGGCACCAAGAGTTTGGAACTTCTCCTGAGATAAGTGGAGATTTTCTGTGGTGTTATCTTTCCTAGGTTCATTGACTGGTTCATTTATTGCAGTTTAATTAAGTAGCTTAGTTTTGCTTACATACAGAGAGACACATAAACAGTGCAGGGAAGAGAAACCTGTGGCACTCCCTAGCCAGCATAATCAAGGATGAGGGCTGATGGAACCTGCAGCCCAACAATATTGAAAAGGCCCAAAGTTGCCCACCTTTGATAGAGAGGTGGGGGAGGGGGGAGAGAAGCATACTTTAGATTTTGTTGTTTTTATTTAAACGTGTTTTCATTAACAACCTGTAATCAGGGCCAGAAATATTGGAACAAGGATAACTGTTTTGGCAGTTGGCCTCTGTACACCACCACATTGAAGGTGAAAGGAAAGGAAACACACCCAGATGGGAGCGAAGTCAGGACCTTCAGCTGTAATTCAAGGGGTTTGACAAAAGTGGGGCACTAACCCTTCAGGAAGGACAGCCAGTGGCATACACACACACCCATCATTGGTGGCTCATAAGTAATGGAACAAACCAACATCATCTCAAACTTAAGGATCGCCTTTAATACCTGGATGAAAATCCTTTGCAGTCAATGACTAGGGATGTGTGAAAGTCACTTACCTTTTGACGAAATGTGATTTGAGGTGGGGGGGATGTGCCCTGTCCCTCCCCCCCAAAATTCTGGCTGGGGGGAGGCACCCCGTCCCTCCCCCACAAAATTCTGGCCAGGGGGGAGGCGCCCCATCCCTCCTGCCGCGAATCCTGGCCTGCCGGGTCTGCAAATGGCAGTGGCTGTAGCTGCCGCCATTTGCATCCCTGCAGTCAGCCATGATAGGCTACGTAAATGTTTACATAGCCTATCACGGCTGAGTAAAAAAAAAAACCGCGCGTACGCAAATGGCGGCGCCCATGGGTGCCGCCATTTGCGTTCCTTATTTTGGCACGTCTAGTCTACGTAAACATTTACGTAGACTACAGCGAAAATAAGTGGAACACAAATAGCATAGATGCTATGCTATTTGCATTCCCCTTATTTTCGCTGTAGTCTACGTAAATGTTTTCGTAGACTAGACGTGCCAAAATAAGGAACGCAAATGGCGGCGCCCATGGGCACTGCCATTTGCGTATGCGCCGTTTGTTTGTTTGTTTTTTACTCAGCCGTGTGATAGGCTACGTAAACATTTACGTAGCCTATCACTTTTTTTTTTTTACTGGAAATAGCGGCGGCAGGAGCCGGTCAGAAGACCGGCCACTGCAGCTGCCGCCGCACCACCGCCGCACCGCTGCTGGAGCCACCGCCGCCAGGGAGATTCGCCCAAGGTAAGTCCTTTCCCGGGCGGGTGGGGGGGGCAGACCATTTCACCACCGTTTTCGGGGGTCCGAATGCGCTGGCATTCGGCCTCCCCAAGATTCGTGGCGAAATTCTCTGACATCCCTATCGATGACTGCCTGAAGTCTGGAATCCATGGACATGACCAGATGCTGAGTTTCCTCCCTCAAGGTGCTTTGCCAGGCCTTTACTGCAGTCTACAGCTGCCTTCAGCTGCTGCTTGTTTGTGGGTCTTTCTGCCTTCAGTCTTGTCTTCAGTAAGTGAAAAGCATACTCTATTGGATTGAGATCACGTGACTGACTTGGCCATTGAAGAACATCCCACTTCTTTCCCTGGCGAAACTCTTGGGTAGCTTTTGCTGTATGTTATGGGTCATTATCCATCTGCAATATGATGCAGCATCCTATCAGTTTGGCAGCATTCGGCTGAATCTGAGCAGAAAGTATAGCCCTATACACTTCAGAATTCATCCAGCTGCTTTTATCAGCAGTCAGGTCATCAATAAACACCAGTGACCCGGTTCCATTGGCAGCCATACATGCCCATGCCATAATACTGCCTCCACCATGTTTGACAGATGATGTGGTGTGCTTTGGATCATGAGCTATTCCTTTCCTTCTCCAGACTTTTCTCTTCCCATCATTCTGATACAAGTTAATCTTGGTTTCATCAGTCCAAATAATCTTATTCCAGAACTGGCCAGAACTGGTGTGTTCTGGGTTTTTTTTTTTAACCCAGACGTGATAGGCTATGCAAGTCTTTACGTAGCCTATCATGTCTATGTAAAAAAAAAGAGAGAAAAAAAAGATGAGACTGCAAATGGCTGTGGCGGCAGCCGGTCAGAAGACCAGCCACCACCGCCACCACCAAAGCCACCGCTGGAGCCGCCGCTGTCAGGAACATCTGCCCCAGGTAAGTCTCGTCCCGGGAGGATCCGTGGGGGGGCAGGCCATTCTGCCATGGATTTTGGGGGACAAATGCCAGTGCATTCAGCCTCACTGAAATCCGTGGCGGAATTCTCCGCCATCCCTACTTATGAGCCACCAACGATGGGTGTGTGTGTATGCCACTGGCTGTACATCCCGAATGGTTAGTGCCCCTCTTTTGTCAAACCCCTTGAATTACAGCTGACAGTCCTGACTTTGCTCCCATCTGGGTGTGTTTCCTTTCAACTTCAATGTGGTGGTGTACAGGGGCCAACTGCCAAAACAGTTATCCTTGTTCCAATATTTCTGGCCCTGACTGTAAGAATATTCCAGATATTTGTAACTGGTCTAACTGGCCATAGGTTTATGGTTGTGAGTTTACCATACCATTCCTCAGAGTTTGTTGGTGTCTACATTTCTGCTTTCACATCACTTCATGCTTAGGTCAGCCTTGTACCTGTTTTGGTAAACTGCTTTCCTTACTGCAGGAGAATGGAGGCAGTAAAAGCACAAATAGTGCTACAATGTTCTTTCTCTCCTTGCCTCTAAAGAAGACCCTGTCAAAACAGATTGAAAAAAGTGAAATGAGAGCTTGAGCTTTCCCTGGATGATCTAGTAAGCAAGTGTGTGATTCTGTGTGTGTGTGTGTGTGTGTGTTTAAGAGAGAGAGAGAGTCAGACAGACATAGATATGATGCAATAACTGTGCTGTCCATGGTACTTGTGCATTTTTTTGTAAGCACACTAGAGTGAACTATAGCTCTGTTTTTGTTTTACAAATTGGTGAGAAATAACAGCTGTTAGAACTCTTGCAATGCCCACAATTAACTTATTTAGCACATTTTCATCCCTCATGTGCCCTTAGCATCTCAAGATGATATCCTTTTTTGCCTAGCACACAAAGCCATCCAGAACATCCTCTTAATAGCATTAGGTTTGGGGAAAAGCTTGATTGGTGATGCATGCACTATTTTGTACAGCACCTTTTTGTTTTTGTTTTGTTTTTGTCCTCATTGTAAGAGAAGGGAAGGCGAAGTTACATTTGAGTGCCCCTGCCCCATTCCCCCAAAGGCAGGAAAGCGACTGTGGCCAAAGAGGCATTTTGATTGTGATCTTGAGGGTTTCTTTAATTTTAAATTTTTGTCTGGTGTCTCATAGTTTAGGCACTTCAAAAATAATATGTGACAATAAAAATGATAACAGTTTATATACCCGATTGACCATGGGCTTTTATGGAAAAGAGCCACAGAATCCAAACAAAACTTCAAAGAAGCTGCTATATTCGAAGTGGTAAACTTATGTGTGGGCTGTATCTGACTGCAGGTGGGGTATCACATTACTGAATATTCCTTCATACAAACAAACGAAAAATCCCTGCACATAGAAAACTAGCATGCCAGACAGAAGTTTAGGCTATCATCCTTCTTTCTGATATATTATTGTGTGTTTACTTATCCACACATACAGAGATCATGAGATCGAGAGAGAGAGGGGGGAGAGAGAGAGAGAGAGAGAGAGAAGAATGTTCATTCAGTCACAAAAACCATCACCTGCAGACTGAAGTGGTAAAGCCCAGACACAGATTTATTACAGTGGTGAAACCTAGGCCAAAATATAAGCATTTTAAATCACTCTCTCATTTTTACAAAATATGATTTATGCTTTTTGAGCACTGGTGTTGGCAGTTGCAAATTCCAAACTGGCATTTCCAAACTGATGGTTTGGATGGCAGTCTTAACTTTCCATGATGGTGCAATTTCTATGTGTATTAGATAGTCATTTTGCACTAGGCCATAATTGCAAATGGTGACATTAGTTTGACTGATTTGCATTAGGGTATTCCACGGTGATGGGAAATGGAGATGAGAAGGCCTTTATGCTAGAGACCGAACTCTGAGGCCAGAAGTGAACATTAGGCAGCACTTTTACAATAGCCTCCGTGTGTCTCCCTGGTTTAGAACAGATGCTCAGTGCCCTGCCTTCATCCATGCATGAACAAAGAGGGACTGAAAGGTTTCTTTATTGACGTTCACATCGTCTGCGAGTCTGGCGCTTCTGCTTAAATGTTCAGCAAAAAACAATTTCTGGAATGCTAAAGTGAAGCCCTGGTGTATGGAAGTGCCTCAGTTACATGAAGATCCCTATTTGGTATTCAAGATGTAACATTTCCTTTCAAAAGTTGTTTCCAAGTATATGTAAATAATCTGGCATCCTACGTTTCATAATCTTTTGAAAACTATAGGCTATATGCTTTCACTGAAAGCACCGCTGAGAATATGTCTACCTGGAGAGCATTGTATTGACATTTCTGAATACCACCAACCTAGAAAAATAAGGATGTTTTCAGTAGGAATTCAGAAAAAGGAACATTAGTGAATGAATGGCAGTCAGAATTAATGACTGATCACAGATTTTACTATAGATTGTGTAGTGGTTTTGCTATTTATTGATTTCTATCTTGGATATAATTTGCAAACTACTAACAATATGACTGCGTCTTTCAGGGCTGAAAAATTGCGAGGTATGCATACCATCATTGTATCTCCTTCTGTGTGCCCATCAAAATATCTGTACTGGGCAATCTTCATGTACTGTCTGTACACTGTAGCAAATCTTTTGGGTTGAAGATAGGTGGTTCAGGAGCTTCAATTGGTACAGAGTAAAGCTGTTGGAATACTGACTGTCACAGACTGATTCATCCACATTGCACCAATTTTAAAAGAGCTTCAGTGGCTGCTTGCTCTCTTCAAGGCCCAGTTGAAGGTGCTGGTACTTATCTTTAAAGGCCTAAGCAGAAAGATAGAAAGAAAGAAAGAAAGAAAGAAAGAAAGAAAGAAAGAAATGACTTAACAGAAACAAACAAACAAAAAACAAGCTGTTTGCCAGGCTGTGGAAAGCGTGACGTAACTGGGAAGAAGTCGCATGGGCAAGTCATTCATGATAGCAGTATTCCCCATTTAAATTGTGTGTCTCCTTGCCCAGCTGACTGGCACTGGGGGAGATGTGCAAAGTGATCTCTGTGTGAGGGGAGGAGAGGTTAAACCTCCCCATCCTTGCACACTGATATCCACGCACACAGAGGAGGGAGTATCTGAGAGTATTTGTGTATATGTTTGTGTGCATGCACATTTGTATCTATGACTGTGTGTGTGAGTAACTGTGTTTGAGAGCAGAGATGGGGGATGGGTGTGTTTCTTTACTTGTGCATGCACGTAATCCTCCAGAAGTATGTGTGCAAGTGTGCACAAGCACACATGTGTGTGGCCCCTGACCCACCATCCACCATCACATGGCACCCTCAGGGCAAAAGGTTGCCCATTTCTGATATGAGTGCAGGCTAGGGATGGACGAAAGGGACTTACCTTGTCCCGCAGCTTGCTTCGTGGTGGGGGGGAGGTGCTTCGGTTCTCCCCCCGAAGTTCAGGCAAGGGAGGGAGGCGCCCCACCTCGCCTGGCCAAAATTCAGGCCGGGGGGAGAGGCGCCCCATCCCTCACTGGCAAAATTCAGGCTGGGGAGGAGCACCCCGTCTCCCCGGCTGCGAAAAAAAAAGTAAAAAAAAACAAAACCACACACACCCGTGATAGGATACGTAACGATTTGCATAGCCTATCACGGCTAGATTTCCAAAGTCAGCCATGATAGGCTACGTAAATTGTCATGTAGCCTATCACGGGTGTGTGTGTGTGTGTTTTTTACTGTACTTTTTTATTTTGTAATGGCAGCAGCGGCAGCCAGTCGGGAGACCGGCTGCCACCCCTGCCCCTGCTGAAACGCCGCTGAACTGCCGCCAGGACCCACCGCCGAGAGGGACATTCGCCGAAGGTAAGTCCCATCGCGGGGGGCTGGTGGAGAATTTCCCCAACACTTTTGGGGGGCCGAATGCGTCGGCACTCGGTCTCCCGAAGATTCATGGAGAAATTCTCCGCCATCCTTAGTGTAGGCATCCTTCAGATAAATAGTCCCAAACCATTTAAGGCTGTGAAGGAAGAGAACTGTCCTCCATTTTTGGTATTGGTTATAGGATATTACAGGGTGAAATCTTTTTGTCAGTGTGTGCTACTCAGTTTTAGCCAAAAGGTTTACAGTTTAGAGGCCAAATGTTTAGATGGAATATAGAGTTCAGAAAGTTTTGCTCCAGAAGCAGGTGGTGATAAAGTTCAACAGACGTTCAGAGAAAGAGAGGGCAAAAGGTTTTAATGAAAGAAACAGAAACTCAGTTTGCCGAAATGCCCTACCCGGCGCCAGCTTGTCTGGCTGAAAGGGGTGCCATTGCAGGTGGGTGGGGTGA
The DNA here is from genome assembly GCF_057233095.1 of Heloderma suspectum. NCBI lineage: Eukaryota > Metazoa > Chordata > Lepidosauria > Squamata > Helodermatidae > Heloderma > Heloderma suspectum. Next base: position 90,421,026 of record NC_139458.1, read on the forward strand.
CAAGACATAGGGGCCTCTGCTTGGTGCACCTCAGTCGCACCACCAGTCGGGGAGGAGCAGGCCAAGTTGTCTTAAACTCGACCCCCCTCCCTATCTCAGCTCTTTGGCGCGACGCAGCTATTGAGAACTAAAGACTCGCCTGGATTCGACGAGGGATTCTTGCCTGCTGGAGACCGGCTTCTTTGTCATCGTTCCAGCCACCTAGACTCAGCGTGCTTCTGCGCGCCAAAGCTTCTCTTCATGTGCAGCTATTGAGTTGCCGACATTCGTGGCGGGTCTCGTGCGCTCCAGCGCCGGTCCCTCTGGGACGGCCCCTGCTGGCCGTCGGGAGAGCCAACGTTGCTGGGTGATATTGTGTCCACCCTCCCTCCTTCCTCCCTCCTTGCCGGCTCTTCTCCTCGAGCGCCTGCCGTGGCCCCAGGATGGCCGGCAGCATGGCAGCGGCGCTCGAGCACGAGACCTCTCCTCTCCGCAGCTGGCCTTTCTGCCTGCGTGAGCGCCGGCTGCGGCTCCTGTTGTGCGCACCTAGGTGAGGCGTCTAACTCCTTCTTCCCGGGGGTCCGGGTGGGGCAGCGTGTGCCCGCCCGCCTCCTCGCTCGGCCGTTTGTTCACCCCCCCACTCACCTCGCCCGCCCGCCCACTTGCTCGCCCACATGCCTGCTCGATCACCCCCCCTCGCTCATTTGCCCACCCGCCCACTCACTCGCTCGCTCCCTTGGTCGCCCACCCACTTGTCTGCTGGCCCGCCTGTTTGTATGCCGGCCCGCCAGCCGGCGGGCCGGCTCTCGGCCCACCTGCCGGCCGGCCTGTCTATTAGGCCACCGGCCTCCTCCTGACTCACCTTCCGCCGGCCTCCGGCGGCCGCGGCCTTGCGCTTGCCTCGCTGCGGCCTCGGAGGTGTTGGTACCGGTGCGGGGCGGCGGCAGTGCGCGTTGAGTGCGGCGCCGGTGTTTGCCGGCGCCAGTGGTCTTGGCAGCAGGGTGCCTGCCTCCCCCCCCAGCTCGACAGTTGAAACAGCCTGGTGGGGAGGGGAGTCTGGCTGCAGAGCCAGAGGCTGGGTGTTTTACCCCCAGTGCCTTAGTTCTTTTTCCTATTCGCATCTCCCCCCCAAATTTTTTTTAATTAATTAAATATTTAATTAATTAAATTGTGAAGCAGCCGCGGCTGCCTGTTTGGCGCCTCCCGAGCTAGGGCACCCTCGGCTGAGGGCGCCTGCGCTTAAGCACGGCTCCATCACAGCTGGTAAAAAACAAACAAACAACCCTTTGCTGCACCTCTTGAGCTTTGATCTCTCAGTCTGGAACTCATATTCACTGATCGTGAAGATCGTGAGGTAGCTGCCCGTTGCCCGGGGTGCCTAGTTGCTTACTTAAGTCTCCGATAGCAGCTAAGCTTAACTCACCTTTTGCATCATGCCTCCCAAGAAGGGCCAAGGTGGTAAGAAAGGGAAGGGGAGGGCCCCGCCCCCCCTCCCTAAAAGACCGCCGCCAAGGCCCGATTCTGAGTCTGATGAGGACTCAGACCCGGTACTGACATCAATTCTTTCTCATCTGGAAGCTGCTGAGCGTTCCTCGGGTATCCCTCTCCCTCCCCCAGCCAGGCCCAAAAAACCCTCAGCGGTCCAGCCTAAGCGAATGTGGCAGCAGACCCAACACTCATTGCTCCTCTCTATTTCAGCTCTCCTGGACACTATTGAGGCATCCACCTCCTCTTCCTCGGCTCTTCCAGAAGGCATACTGCCTTCAGTGGAGCTCCTCCGTTTTGTGGCCTCATCTTCCCTGGGCGCACAAGCAGCAATGTCGGTTTTTCCAGCTAGGGATCAGAGCATGCCCACGATTGATACAGGTGAGACTGCTTTGGCACCTCAATTCGCCTGGCCGGGCATGGGGCAAATCACCCCATGGGGTTGGTTGCCATGGTTTACCCTTCAGGCTGGCCCAGTCCCCCCTTTCTCACTTCCTTCAGTTACTTCAGCCTCCCCAGTTAGTACTCCCCAGCCCGTTGTCTTGGCCTCAACTCCTAGTTCAACTGCTCCGGTGGCCAGCCCACCCGATTCAGTGGGGCCTGGCACTTCATTCCCCTTACTGCTACCGGCAGGATATGCCACCACGTCGGCCCTGCCACTGCTCCAGCCTCATTCGCTTAACGTCGCCTCCGCCAGTGTTTGGCAGGAGCCCGCCGGTCCGGTTCGGGACCCCCTGGCTTCCTTATCTCCTCCTCTCCTAGCCCCATGTCCTCGGTTGACCTATGTGCCAACCTGAGTCGAGGATCTATGCCCACTGGTGCTACTTCCTCCCCTATTGGTTTTCACTTAAACATTGCCACCAGAGAAAAGATTTTGCGGGGTGAATTTACCGATGTCTTTGCCCTGCTCTTTCATGAGCCCGAACCCAGCGATAAAGATAGGACCCGTGACTGAGATCCTGAGTGGAGCAAAGCCCACAAGGTGCCTCGCACCTGGGCGAACTGGTTGCCAGGTTTTTTAATTTACGCTGGCATCCTCCAACACAGATTCCCTGAGAGGGCTTGGGTTCTCACCAAATACCTTGACATAATATACAGGGCTTACACCGAATATGAAGGGAGTGCATGGCCAGCCTACGATGAGGCCTTTCGAAGGAGGGCCGCCATTGACCCCTCCATGCGCTGGGATTTGAAGGACCAGGACCTTTGGCTCCAATTCATGACCCTTCCAGGCCAGGCTTCGGTGACAGGTCCAACAGAGGCCACATCCTGGCCAAGCTGTCGCCCGCAATAGCCGCCAGGCCTATTGCGGGTCCAGGGGTTCAACACCGCTGGCTGTGCTGGGAGTTCAGCTCCAAAGGTTCCTGCTCCCAAAACCCATGCCGCTTCCAGCACGAGTGCTCCCTTTGTGGCAGTCTACACTCCTGCTCCTCCTGCCCGAGAGCCAGAGGTTGGAGAGGTCCCCCAAGGGATGGCTGTGGTGGCAGAAAACAGGGCGGTGGGCATCCTCCCCCTCCCAAAGGGCCCCAGCCCAGTTAAGATTCTTCTGCTCCTTCAACTTCTAAGGTGTTACCCAAATCGTCGGGCAGTGATCTACTTGGAACGTGGCTTCACACTGGGTTTCAGGATCCTCTTTAAGGGTCTGTGGAAGCCGTATTTGACCAGTAACCACCGGTCTATTCTTAGCATGCGGCGCTTGGTGCAAGATAAAATTAACAAAGACGTTCAGTCAGGTCGGGTCATCGGCCCCTTTTCCTTGCCCCCGCTACCCAACCTGCAGATTTCCCCTTTGGGAATTATCCCCAAGAAATCGCCTGGTGAGTTCAGGTTAATTCATGACCTCTCTTTCCCCAAGGGCCAGTCGGTTAACAATGAAATCCCAGATTCCCTATGTTCTGTGCCTTATACATCCTTTGACACTGCAGTAGCCATGATAAGAGCCCTGGGCCACGGGGCATTGATGGGCAAGTGTGATATCAAATCCGCTTTTTGCTTTTTGCCTATCAATCCTCTGGATTTTGATTTGCTGGGATTCTCCTTCCAGGACAAATTTTACATCGACCGCGCTCTCCCTATGGGATGCTCCATCTCTTGCACCATGTTTGAAACATTTCGTACCTTTCTGGAATGGGCCATACAGGACAAGACGGGCTGCAGCGATGTGGTCCACTATTTGGATGACTTCCTGTTTGCTGGACCCGGGGACGGCAGTCAATGCTCTGACCTGATTAAGGCATTCATATCCCTTTCCTCAGATTTAGGTGTCCCTTTGGCACACGAGAAGACAGAGGGCCCAGCTGTTACTTTGACGTTCTTAGGGATCGAGCTCGATACCCTCGCACAGTGTTCTCGTCTCCCTCATGATAAATTGCTGGTACTTAAGAATAAGCTCCAATCCATCTTGCACCTTCGTAAAGTCTCCCTTAGAGCCCTCCAAGAGGTCATTGGCCATTTGAACTTCACTTGTAGGGTGGTGGCCCCCGGCCGCGCATTCCTGTGACAGCGCTGCTGGGCAATGCGGGGTCTTCGACTCCCGCATCATCGCACCAGAGTCACCTCCGCTATGCGCATGGACCTGCGGGTATGGCTTAAATTCCTGAGAGACTTTAATGGCATCTCCTTTTGGATGCGCGAGTTACTTCTATGAGCCGACATGCAGATCCATTTGGACGTGGCTGGCACCTTTGGTTTTGGGCTAATTTGGCGAGACTGGTGGTGCCTGGGCCAGTGGCCAGAGACCTGGGCTGCCAGCTGTATCTGTCGGGACCTCACCTTCCTGGAATTCTTCCCCATTTACATGGCTGTACATATTTGGGCAGACTTGATGGCCAACTCTGTCGCTCTTTTTTGGTGCGACAATTTGGCTGTAGTGCATGTCATTAATACATTATCCTCCAGAAACCAAAGGGTCATGGAGTTAATTAGAGCATTTACCCTCCAATGCCTATGCCACAACATCTGGTTCCGTGCCCACCACGTGCCGGGTCTGGGGAACCCTGTAGCCGATGCTTTGTCACGAAACCAAATCGACCGGTTCCATGTGTTGGCTCCATGGGCACGTCTGCTGCCAGACCCCATGCCAGACGAACTGTGGGAGATTGGTGCTCTCAAGTCAAACAAGCTATCCTGAATTCTATAGCCCCCAGCACTAGAGCTGCCTACGAGAGAGCAGGTAGGGAGTTTAGCGCCTTCAGGTGCGGACTTCAGTTGCAGGATGTGTGGCCCTTACCTGTGGACCATTTGTTACAATTCTGCGTACATCTGCATAACAAGGGACTGTCCGCTAGGACCATTTCAGGGAAGCTCACCTCTTTGGCCTTCTGGGCCAAAGTGTGAGGGGTGGAGGACTCCACCTCAGATTTCCGAATTAGGAGGGCTGTACAAGGCTGGGCATGGATGTCTCCCGCCCCGCCAGACTCCAGACATCCTTTGTCACCAGTTATCCTTATAGGGCTTCGGGCATTGTGGCCCTCCATTTGCTCTTCCCCATATGAAGCCTCCCTCTTTCATGCTGCAGGCTTAACAGCCTTTTTTGGGGCCCTCAGGATTTCAGAACTGGTCTAGGCATCCAAATGCGACACCACCAGGAGGGCCTTGAGGTATTCCGATATCCTGATCCATTCTAGCCTGATTCACCTCCATATTCGACATTCAAAAACCGATCAGTCAGGCAAGGGAGCATTGGTGACCCTTAACCAGGCCCAGACCGATGAGTTATGCCCTGTCAGGGCCTTGCGGGCTTTCATTGAGCATCGTAGGGCGAGGGAGGGTCCCCTATTTTGCCATGCTGACGGTTCACCACTGACAAAGTTCCAATTTGTCACTAAGTTAGCCTTGACCACACTGGGTCTGGGGCATTATCGTTTCGGGACTCACTCATTCCATATTGGGGCAGCCTCTATGGCAGCTGACATAGGTTTTTCATCCAAGCAAGTGAAGGCGGTAGGGAGATGGCGCTCCAGGGCCTTCCGCTCTTTCATTCGCAAGTTGCCTGATGCTTCATGATGATTCTCTTCACCTTCCCCAATGTTTTATTTAGATGGGATTCGACCGACACCGGTACAGGTGCTCATTTGTGGGCACAGTATGGTTTTTTGGGCTGCCTGCAGAGCCTCTATGTTGGCCTTCGGATCCCGGCTCCAGTTTCCCCAACAGGTGGCGATACAATGGCTCGGCCGACAGGGTATGCGATGGGACGGTCTTCTCCCCACACTCTTTCAATGAGGTTTGGTCAGTTTCTCTCCACAGGTACTGGTGTTGAACCTAGGAGGGAACGACCTGGGCTACAAGCCTGGAAAGGGCTTGATTGAGCAGGCGTTGGCCGATCTGTGGACGATCCGACATCGCTGGCCAGGGTGACCATTAGGGATGGCGGAGAATTTCTCCCCAAATCTTCGGCACGCTATTAGCGTTGCCCTTATTTTCGCCGTAGTCTACGTAAATCTTTCCGTAGACTAGACGTGTCAAAATAAGGAACGCAAATTGCGGTCCCCATGGGAGCCGCCATTTGCATACGCATTTTTTTTTCTTTTCAAAGTCACCCATGATAGGCTACATGACGATTTACATAGCCTATCACTGCTGACTTTGGAAATCTAGCCATGATAGGCTACGTAAATTGTTATGTAGCCTATCACGGGTGTGTGTGTGTGTGTGTTTTCCTTTTTTTTTTTCGTGGCCGGGTAGACGGGGCGCTCCTACCCAGCCTGAATTTTGCCAGCGAGGGATGGGGCGCCTCCCCCCCAGCCTGAATTTTGGCCGGGTGAGGCAGAGTGCCTCCTCCCCCTCGCCTGAACTTTTGGGGGAGAACCGAAGCGCCTCCCCCCCACCACGAAGCAAGCTTCGAGAACAGGTAAGGGACTTTCGTCCATCCCTAGGAGTTTCACAAGCAATAGGATTGTGACTCCTGTGGTGGCTAGGACGGGCAAAACAGGAAAGGGAGTAGGGATGGTGTGCACGCAGAGGCACCTTATGGTGACAGGTGACGCCTGAGGCCCCCCAAACGGGTTGTGCGGCTCGGCGGGGGGATAAGGGTTGCCTGGGAGACCAACCCTACTCACTCACCCAGGTGTTGTGCGGCACTGGGTTGGGGGTGACACCAGAAGGTCTACCTCCCCCAGAAGGGGCAGTCCTGAGGGATGGCAAGATCACCGCCACCTATCAGACTGGGTGTGTTTTCACCCAAGAAGTGTCAGCTAGCCACTGACACAGTTAGATGCCCGTCCTAGTTATCCCTTTGCAAATATTTCAATAAATGTGGCCCAATTTTCAACCCAAGCTTGTTGTCTGCGTCTTCTTTTACCCATCTCTGCTCACAAATGAACAAGTAACTATCTTCCTGATTGGTTGGAGTTGGGGAGAGAGAGAAAAATAATTTTAGAAGGTAAAATAGAGATGCAGAAAGACATATAGAGGAGGAGGAGGAGAGGAGGGAAGGAAGGAATGCTAGAGTCCTATAGGAAAAGAAAGAGTCAGAGCTGCTGGAACTGGAGAACTCTTTGTGAAAACTGGACCAATGACAGTAAGATATTGCTTGAAAAAGGGACACAGTCTAGTCAGGTTAGCTGGATGCATTTATCCCTAGTTGCTTTTATTACTCTATTGCTTTTATGTTCTCTGTGTGTGTGTGTGTGTGTGTGTGTGTGTGAGTGTGTCTGTACAGACATTAATTCAGATTTTTTCCTATTGTCATTTTTCTTCATTACAATTTAAACTCTGTTATTTGAAATTTTGTGGTCTCTTTTTTCTTGGGTTACTCACCTGATATCTAACAGCCAATCTCCACACTAACTAAAGTAGATACCTAAAACCTAGGGAGTATTGAAGCTGGTCTGGTGGAGGCAGCCAGAGAAATAAGGATTTCTACCGGGTGGCAGCAGAAAGGCTAGAGGAAGGCAAGGGTAAAAATGACTATGGGCACACTATGTGGCCCATTTTCCCCTCCACTCATGGATAGGGTGCTGCTGGTCCATGACAAAGGTTGTACAGGTTAATACCAGCACTTTAAATTGGATCCAGAAATGAATAGGTAGAAAATGTAACTGATGCAGAATAGGTTTAATATGATCTGAATGCCTAGCTCCTACAGGCATTTTCACTGCTGCTTTCTGCAACAATTGCTTCACCACTGCTTTCTGCACCAATAAACTGTAGTCACAGAAAGGAAGTGTTGCCATCAGAGGATGACATTCCAATGAGTTCTGTTCCCGCAACTTAGACCAATCACTTGCTTTTTCTTCCCACTCCAGTAGTATTTGTGAGAATGAAGAAGCTTGGGTGAAGTGTTCGCTTTTCCATCCCTCTCTCTTCCTACAAAATGGGGATGGCAGTGATAGTGACATGTCCTTGAAATAAAGTCCACCCATCACATGGCAAATGATTATATAGCAATGATTATAAAGGAGCATGGAGTAAGCATTCCGACACTCCACAAGCTGAAAATTACACACTGTACATGTACAGAATGATACTGAATTGTGGCCCAGCACGTCTACATCCTCTTTACTTTCTACAGACTAATTAAACACCTGAAAATGTAGAAAGTCATCAGATTGGTGTTTTAAGGAGGTTCAAGTAAGAGAGCTCAATTCGCTTTATGTTATTACTAACAGTGAATGACAGTAAACACCATTTCAGCACAGGATTATTCTAAGATCAACACTGAAATTAATCAAACTCCCTTGATTAATCAAAATTATATATTATCCTTCTGATTGCAATCATCTATCATTTTTCCTCTGTAATTTATAAGATACATAATCAGTGGCAAGGAACCTTGGGCTTCTGCAGCCTGAAGGAGAGCTGTTAAAATACATGTAAAGAAAAAATTAAATAGGTCAACAGGAACAGGCTAGCTCAGGGCTGCCAAATAGAAGTATTTCCAAAGCCTAATTAATATGTGAACTACCTTTTCTCTCAAATGGTATGTGAACTGAACATATAAGCTTGGTTAAGATGACAACTTCTTCTTTTGCTAACGAAAGGGCATATTACTTTATGATATCCTCTCTATTTTGTGTGGTTTCGTTTTGTCAAGTTTTGCTGAACAAAAAAAGATTCTAAGCTATTATTTTATAGGCAGTTTAATAACACCCATTAATAATGCAATTTCAGTGTACCTTTCCAAAGGATATGATTTCAATAAACCAATCAGCCACTATTTAAAACAAAACAAAACACCACCACAAACACAATGGGCTAAATCCAATATGAGTGCAAATGGATTTCTACATGTGCAATGGGAGTTTCCTTTCTCCTCCTGTCTCCTGCATGCCCCCAAATCTGCTTTAGAGGGTCCCCCAAACCTCTGGAGCAGATTTGGGCATGGGGGTGGGGAAATTCAATCCACCAACAGTATCCATTCCACTGACAGCAGGAAACCACTGGATTGTTGTTGTTCAGTCGTTCAGTCGTGTCCGACTCTTTGTGACCCCATGGACCATAGTTCGCCAGGCCTTCCTGTCCTCCGCTCTCTCCTGGAGTGTGCTCAGGTTCATATTCATCACATCAGTGATGCTATCTAGCCATCTCATCCTCTGCCGTCCCCTTCTCCTTTTGCCTTCAATCTTTCCCAGCATCAGGGTCTTTTCCAGGGAGTTTTCTCTTCGCATTAAGTGGCCAAAATATTTGAGCTTCAGCTTCAGTATCTGTCCTTCCTATATATACTTCAAGGTCTGATTCTCAGATATGGAGGGACACGCTTACATGGGGCACATATCTCTATACTTGCCTGAAATCTCCATTCCCATGTTCAAGGAATCAGCCCTCCTGGAACACAGCATAATGTGGGAATTTAGCTTAAGGGCTAGGGTTTCCCCTCTGCACCATCATTCTCTCCTGCTGAAGGACAGGCTGCTGTCTATCAGGTAGAGTTGGCCCAGAAACACTTTTTAAAAATTCACAGGATGATAGAATGCATAACTTAGAAACTTTAGGGCAGTATCCAACACTCCTGGCCCACTTATGCTATTGCCAGATTGGCATAAGTGACTTCTAGCAGTATGCCCAAAGTGTAAGCTGGCATGACGGGTTATCTAGGGAAACCTGTTGTACCAGCGTACACTATTGGCGTTCCACTAGAGGTTGCTTATGCTAATGGTACCTCAACAGCATAAGCAGATGGGCAGTGTTGGATACTGACCTTAGTCTACATACCAAAGTATTAGGTAGTCAGGAGGGAACAAGAGTGAAAAAAGTAGTTCTACTGAGAGAGTAAAACAAAGAGACAATTTTACAGATGAACTATTGAAGGCTGTCCCAGGGAGGGCAGAGGGGTATTCAGAAGTGAGGTAGTGATGAGCCAAAAGAGGAAGTGTGGTGATGCTGTAGTGTTCTGTGAAAAAACGGAGTGTTGAAGCAAGGGAAAGCTGGAAAGCTGGGGGGGGGGTGTCCTTCAAATGGAGCTTTTATCCTGAGATTGAGATTGCTCCTTCATGGAAGTTTGAGGGCTCTTTACATGATGCCGTCACCCTGCTGCAACCCTCCAGGGCATCTAATGCACTAAATGCCCTTTGTTCTGTTTTTAAATAGATCACAGATAATGGGCTCCTTCACACCGGGCTTTTACTCTGCTATTGAGATTGTGCCTTCATGGAAGTTTTAAGGCTCTTTACATGACACTGTGATCATGTAAGGCGCCTTCTGCACTAAATGCCATTTGTTCCGTTTTTAAATAGATCACAGATAATGAGCTATCAAATTACCACGTTGTCTTGTGTTCCACTTGAGTTCCCTCCATGCAAAGAGTTCATAGAATCATAGAATCATAGAATAGTAGGGTTGGAAGGGGCCTACAAGGCCATCGAGTCCAACCCCCTGCTCAATGCAGGAATCCAAGTCAGAGCATCCCTGACAGATGGCTGTCCAGCCTCGTCTTGAATGCCTCCAGTGTGGGAGAGCCCTCCACCTCCCTAGGTCATTGGTTCCATTGTCGTATTGCTCTAACAGTCAGGACGTCTCTCCTGATATTGAGCTGGAATATGGATTCCTGTAACTTGAGCCTATTATTCCATGTCCTGCACTCTGGGATGATCGAGAAGAGATCCTGGCCTTCCTCTCTGTGACAACCTTTTGAGTACTTCAAGAGCGCTATCATCTGTCCACTCAGTCCTCTCTTCTCAAGGCTAAACATGCCCATTTCTTTCAGTCTCTCATAGGGCTTTGTTTCCAGTCCCCTGATCATCTTCGTTGCCCTCCTCTGAACCCTCTCCAGTTTGTCTGCATCCTTCTTAAAGTGTGGTGCCCAGAACTGGGCACAGTACTCCAGATGAGGCCTAACCAGTGCTGAGTAGAGGGGAACTAGTACTTCCCGGGATTTGGAAGCTATGCTTCTATTAATGCAGCCCAAAAGAGCATTTGCCTTTTTTGCAGCCACATCACATTGTTGGCTCATATTCAGCTTGTGATCAACAACAATTCCAAGATCCTTCTCGCTTGTAGTGTTGTTGAGCCACGTATCCCCCAAGTTAAAGCAGCAAGAAGAAGAGAGAGATCAATGAAAGAGAATGGAAGACTCAGATATAGAGAGAAGGAGGGGGAAGGAATGGGGGAAAGGGAAGCACATGAGAAAGGGAGTCGTTGTGATCCTGCATTTAAAATGGAAGCAGAAAGCCCCATTTGAAATGCAGGATTTTAGGTTAAGTACAGATGGATCATGTCCATCCCTTCATGGATCACTGCCTTGTTGAGGCAAAGGGGCTTGCGTAACTCAGTGAAGCCATAAGCTATGCCATGCCATGCAGGGCCACCCAAGATGGACAGGTCATGGTGGAGAGTTCTGACAAAATGTAGTAAACTGGAGAAGGAAATGGAAACCCACTCCAGTATTCTTGCCAAGAAAACCCCATGGAACGTTTCACAAGGCTAAAACATATGACTCTGGAAGATGAGCCCCTCAGGTAGGGATGGACGAAAGTCCCTTACCTGTCCTCGAAGCTTCCTTCGCGGTGGGGGGGAGGCGCTTCGCTTCTCCCCCCAAAGTTCATGCAAGGGGGGGTAGGCACCCCGCCTCGCCTGGTCGAAAATCAGGACGGGCGGGAGGCGCCCCATCCATCACCGGCGAAATTCAGGCCGGGTAGAAGCGCCCCGTCCACCCGGCCGCAGAAAAAAAAACAAAAAAAAAACCAACCCCGAAATAGGCTACGTAAAGATTAACGAGCCTATCACGGCTAGATTTCCAAAGTCAGCCGTGATAGGCTACGTAAATCATCACGTAGCCTATCACGGGTGACTTTGGGAAAAAAAAGCGCGTACGCTAATGGTGGCCCCCATAGGGAGCCGCCATTTGCGTTCCTTATTTGGTCCCTGTAGTCTTCGTAAAGATTTACGTAGACTACAGCGAAAATAAGGGCAATGCTATTTGCGTTGCCCTTATTTTCGCCGTAGTCTACATAAATCTTTACGTAGACTACAGGGACCAAATAATGAATGCAAATGGCAGCTCCCTATGGGGGCCGCCATTTGCGTACGTGCTTTTTTTTTTTTTTCAAAGTCACCCATTACATAGCCTATCACGGGTTTTTTTTTTTTTTTTTTACTGCACTTGTAATGGCGGCGGTGGCGGCAGCCGGTAGAAAGACCGGCTGCCGCCCCTGACGAAGACCCGCTGAACCGCCGCCGGGACCTCCCACTGGGAGGGACATTCGTGAAAGGTAAGTCCCATTCCGGGGGGGGTGGGGGGGTGGCGGAGAATTTCACCGCCGATTTCGGGGGGCCGAATGCGTTGGCACTCGGCCCCCCCACGTTTCGGGGAGAAATTCTCCCCCATCCCTACCCTCAGGTCAGAAGGTGTCCAGTATACTACTGGGGAAGAGCAGAGGGAATTTCCATGTAGCGTCAGAAAGAGTGAAGCAGCTGGGCCAAAGCCAAAAGGACACTCAGCTGTGGATGTGTCTGGTGGTGAAAAGAAAGTCTTATGCTGTAAAGAACAATATTGTTTAGGAACCTGGAATGTCAGATCAATGAATCAAGGTAAGTTGGAGGTGGTCAAACATGAGATGGCAAAACTGAACATCGACATCTTGGGAATCAGTGAACTAAAATGGACAGGCATGGGCGAATTTAATTCAGGTGACTATTATATCTACTACTGTGGGCAAGAATCCCTTAGAAGAAATGGAGTAGCACTCATAGTCAACAAAAGAGTGGGAAAAGCAGTACTGGGGTACAATCTCAAAAACAATTGAATGATCTCAGTACGAATCCAAGGCAAACCATTCAACATCACAGTAATTCAAGTCTATGCCCCAACCACTGAGGCCGAAGAAGCTGAGGTTGATGGGTTCTATGAAGACCTACAACACGTTCTAGAACTAACACCAAAAAAAGAGGTCCTTTTCATCATAGGGGATTGGAATGCTAAAGTCGGAAGTCAAGAAATCACTGGGATAACAGGCAAGCATGGCCTTGGTGTACAAAATGAAGCAGGACAAAAGCTAATAGAGTTTTGCCAAGAGAACACACTGATCATAGCAAACACTCTTTTCCAACAGCACAAGAGGCGACTCCACACATGGACATCACCAGATGGTCAATATCGAAACCAGATTGATTATATACTTTGCAGCCAAAGATGTAGAAGCCCTATACAGTCAGTAAAAACAAGACCGGGAGCTGACTGTGGCTCAGATCATGAGCTCCTTACTGCAAAATGTTGGCTTAAATTGAAGAACGTAGGGAAAACCACTCAACCATTCAGGTATGACCTAAATCATATCCCTTATGAATATACAGTGGAGGTGAGGAATAGATTTAAGGGATTAGACCTGATAGACAGAGTGCCTGAGGAATTATGGACGGAGGTCCGTAACATTGTTCAGGAGGCAGCAACTCAATCCATCCCAAAGAAAAAGACATGAAAAAAAGCTAAGTGGCTGTCTGATGAGGCTTTACAAGTAGCTGAGGAAAGAAGGGAAGCAAAAAGGGAGAAAGGGGAAGATATACCCACCTGAATGCAGATTTCCAGAGAATAAAAAGGAGAGACAAGAAGGCCTTCTTAAATAAACAATGCAAAGAAATCGAGGAAAACAATGGAATGGGAAAGACTAGAGATCTCTTCTAGGGATGTGCGAAATGTACTTACCTTTCCACTGATTATGTTTATGGGGGGGGAGGTGTTCCATCCCTCCCCCCGGAAACCTCGACGGGGGGGTGGCACTCCGTTCCTCCTTCCCTGAATCCTCTATCGCCAGCTCTGCTCCGTGGCAGCTCTGCAGAGCAGCCGGCCAGGCCCAGGCCAGAGCCGTCCGCAGCCGGATATCCGGCCGCAGAGGGCTCTGGGTAAAAAACAAACAAACAGAAAACCACGTACACAAATGGCAGTGGCTACGGCCGCCGCCATTTGCGTTCCTTATTTTTGGCTGTCTTAGTCTATGTAAATATTTATGTAGACTATGACAGCAAAAATAAAGGGGAATGCAAATAGCGTAGCGGGTGCTATTTGCGTCCCTTTTTGATTAGCCATTTTAGCCAATGCATTCGGTCCTTCGAAGGTTGTTCGGGGAGAAATTCTCTGCCCCCCCTGCCCCCCGCCCCCCCCCGGGATGAGACTTACCTTTCACGAATGTCCCTCCCGGGGGCGGGTCCCGGCGGCGGTTCGGCAGGTCTTCGTCAGGGGCAGGGGCGGCAGCTTGTCTTTCGACCGGCTGCCACCGCCGCCATTACAAGAAAAGTAAAAAAAAAAAACAAAAAACGCCCCTGTGATAGGCTACGTAACGATTAATGTAGCCTATCATGGCTAGATTTGCAAAGTCAGCCGTGATAGGCTACGTTAATCGTCACGTAGCCTATCACGAGTGACTTTGAAAAAAAAAAAGCGCGTACGGCTAATGGCGGCCCCCATAGGGTGCCGCCATTTGCGTTCCTTATTTGGTCCCTGTAGTCTACGTAAAGATTTACATAGACTACGGCGAAAATAAGGGCAATCCTATTTGCTTTACGTAGACTACAGGGACCAAATAAGGAACGCGAATGGCGGCTCCCTATGGGGGCTGCCATTAGCTGTACGCGCTTTTTTTTTTTTTTTAAAGTCACCCGTGATAGGCTATGTGACGATGAACGTAGACTATCACGGCTGACTTTGCAAATCTAGCCATGATAGGCTACGTTAATCGTTATGTAGCCTATCACAGGGGCGTTGTTGTTGTTGTTTTACTTTTCTTGTAATGGCGGCGGTGGCAGCCGGTCAAAAGACTGGCTGCCGCCCCCGCCCCTGACGAAGACCTGCCGAATGCTGCCAGGACCCCCCACCGGGAGGGACATTCGTGAAAGGTGGGGCAGGCGGGGGCAGGCGGGGGGCAGGGGGGGTGGCGGAGAATTTCTCCCCGAAACAACCTTCGGTGGACCGAATGCGTTGGCACTCGGCCCCCCGAAATTTCGGGGAGAAATTCTCCCCCATCCCTAACGAAATACCTATCTGGCGCTGTGCTGGGCAATCTGCAGTGGGGAGGAAGTGCTCCGTCCCTCCCAACGGAATGCCCAATATCTGGCCACTGGGCAGTCCTGCAGGGTCACAAATGGCGGCTGTCGTGGCCACTGCCATTTGCGTCCCTGTATTGAGCCGTGAAAGGTTATGTAAATATTTATGTTGCCTAGCATGGCAGGGGGAAAAACCCCAGTGTACACAAATGGCGGTAGCCGCCACCATTTGCATAAGCTGGGTTTTTTTCCCCCTGCCGTGATAGGCTACATAAATACTTACGTAGCCTATCATGGCCTCCGCAGGGATGCAAATGGCGTCCCTGCATTAGCTGTGATAGGCTACATAAGTATTTACGTAGCCTATCATGGCTATGAAGAGGAGGAAGAGAATGGCGGCCGCAGGATGGCTGCCAGTCGCAAAGCAGTGCGGATGGGAGCAGGTAAGTGCTCCATTTCACGTGCCTTTTGTGGGTTGGGGCAGAGAGGACTTCGTCCCGCACGTCTTTCGTGGGTTGGGGGGGGCGGGGGCTTCATTCCACAACGGATTTCAGGGGGCCGAATGCACTGGCATTCGGCCTCATCGAGATCCATCACGGAATTCTCTGACATCCCTAGACATCCTAGAGAGTGAAGTCAAGTGGGCCTTAGGAAGCATTAGTAACAACAAAGCTAGCGGAGATGACGGTATTCCAGCTGAGCTATTTAAGATCCTAAAAGATGATGCTGTTAAATTGCTGCACTCAATATGCCAACAAATTTGGAACATGCAACGATGGCCACAAGACTGGAAAAGGTCAGTTTATATTCGAATTCCAAAGAAGGGCAACGCCAAAGAGTGTTCAAACTACCGTACAATAGCGCTCATTTCACATGCCAGCAAGGTTATGCTCAAAATCCTACAAGCAAGGCTTCAGCAGTATGTGAACCGAGAACTACCAGAAGTACAAGCTGGGTTTCAAAGAGGCAGAAGAACTAGAGACCAAATTGCCAACATTCGCTGGATCATGGAGAAAGCAAGAGAATTCCAGAAAAATGTCTATTTCTGCTTCATTGACTATGCTAAAGCATTTGATTGTGTGAAGCACAACAAACTATGGCAAATTCTTAAGAGATGGGAGTACCAGACCACCTTGCCTGTCTCCTGAGAATCCTGTACGATGGTCAAGAAGCAACAGTAAGAACCGGACATGGAACAACCGATTGGTAACAAACTGGGGAGGAGTACGACAAGACTGTATATTTTTGCCCTGCTTATTTAATGTATATGCAGAGTAAATCATGAGAAACACCGGGTAGGATGAATCACAGGTACGGATGTACGAAAGGCACTTACCTTTCACGGATTATGTTGATTGGTTGGGTGAGGCACTCTGTCCCTACCCCCAGAATACTGGATGGGGGGGAGGCGTTCTGTTCCTCCCCCCCCCGTCGGAATCCTGGCCAGCTGGCTGAGCTCTGCAGTTATTCTGCGGAGCCGCCAGCTGGCTCCGCCAGCAGCCAGACATCCGGCCGCTGGCTAGCAGGGACGCAAATGGCGGCGGCCATAGCCACCGCCTTTTGTGTCCCGGCAGTCAGCAGTGATAGGCTACGTAAATGTTTACGTAGCCTATCACGGCTGACTTAAAAAAAAAACCAACAATGCACGCATGTATGCAAATGGCGGCGGCCACGGCCACCGTCATTTGCGTTCCTTATTTTGGCACGTCTTAGTCTACGGCAAGATTTATGTAGACTAAAACGGCGAAAATAAGGGGAACGCAAATAGCGTAGCATCTGCTACTCTATTTGCATTCCCCTTATTTTCGCCGTCTTAGTCTACGTACATCTTGACATAGACTAAGACATGCCAGAATAAGGAACGCAAATGGCGGTGGCCGTGGCCACTGCCATTTGCATACATGCGTTGTTGTTTTTTAGTCAGCCGTGATACGCTACGTAAAGATTTACGTAGCCTATCATGGTTTTTTTTAAAACCTGGTCATGATAGGCTACAGAAATGTTTACGTAGCCTATCACGTCTTTTTTTTAAACTGGAAATGGCGGTGGCGGCAGCCAGTAGGAAGACCGGCCGCCGCAGCTGCCACCGCCACCGCACCGTGGCCGCCACCGCCGCCAGAGCCACCACCGCCAGGAAGATCCGCTTCAGGTAAGTCTCGTCCCAGGGGGGCGGGGGGGCAGACTGTTCCGCCACCGATTTTGGTGGGCTGAATGCACTGGCATTCGGCCTCCCCGAGATCCATGGCAGAATTCTCTGACATCCCTAATCACAGGTCGGGATTAAGATTGCTGGGAGAATTATCAACAACCTCAGATACGCAGATGATACCACCCTAATGGCAGAAAGCGAAGAGGATCTAGAGAGCCTCTTGTTGAGGGTGAAAGTGCTTCGGCTATTGGGCGGTATAGAAATAAATAAATAAATAAATAAATAAATAAAGTGGAGAGTGCAACAGCTGGTTTGAAACTCAACATTAAAAAAACTAAAATCATGGCATCTGGCCCCATCACTTCCTGGCATATAGAAGGGGAAGAAATGGAAGCAGTGACAGATTTTACTTCCTTGGGCTCCAAGATCACCACAGACGGTGAGTGTAGCCATGAAATTAAAAGACGCTTGCTCCTTCGGAGGAAAGCTATGGCAAACCTAGACAGCATAGTAAGAAGCAGAGACATCACCTTGCCGACAAAGGTTCATATAATCAAAGCTATGGTTTTCCCAGTAGCAACGTATGGCTGTGAGAGCTAGACTATAAGGAAGGCTGAGCACCAAAGAATCGATGCTTTTGAACTGTGGTGCTGGAGAAGGCTTTTACGGGTCCCCTGGACTGCAAGGAAGTCAAATCAGTCCATCCAAAAGGAAATCAACCCAGAGTGCTCATTGGAAGGACAGATACTGAAGCTGAAGCTCAAATATTTTGGCCACCTAATGCAAAGGGAAAAGTCACTGGAAAAGACTCTGATGCTGGGAAAGATTGAAGGCAAAAGCAGAAGGGGGCAGCCGAGGATGAGATGGCTAGATAGCATCACCGATGCAATGAATATGGACTTGAGCACCCTCAGGGAGAGAGTGGAGGACAGGAAGGCCTGGCGTGCTATGGTCCATGGGGTCATGAAGAGTCGGACACGACTGAACGACTGAACAACAACACAGATGCCCAATGAGCTATCAAATTACCCTGTTGTTGTCTTCTTCAGTTTCCTCCATGAACATTAGTATAGTGTAGTGGCAAATTCAGAAGTGCAGGGTCCTTTCGTGACAATCACCGCCATGCCCCCTCACAGCCCTCCTACCTTCTAAGATTACACTACCTTGTAAGATATACAGCCGTTTGCGTCCCTGTATTTTGCCGTGACAGGCTCCGTAAATATTTACGTAGCCTTTCATGGCAAAAAAACACAAAAAAACAGCGAACGCAAATGGCGGCGGCTATGGCGGCCACCATTTGCGTTCCCTTTTTTTTCCGTATTAGCCTACATAAATATTTACGTAGGCTATCATGGCAAAAAAAAAGGGAACGCAAATGGTGGCCGCCATAGCCGCCGCCATTTGCGTTCCCTTTTTTTCTGTGATAGGCTATGGAAATACTTACGCAGCTTTTCACGGCTTCTGCAAGGATGCAAATGGCGTCCCTGCATTAGCCGTGATAGGCTGCATAAGTATTTACGTAGCCTATCATGGCTATAGTGATGAAGGGAATGGCGGCCGCAGACGCAGCCGCCATTCACAGAGCAGCGCGAATGGCACCGGGTAAGTGTCCCGTTTCATGCGCCTTTCACGGGGGGGGGGCTTTGTTCCACCATGGATTTTGGGGGGCCGAATGGACTGGCATTCGGCTTCACCGAGATCCATGGCAGAATTCTCCGACATCCCTAATCCATATCAACAAACCAGTTCTAGGAGTTTTCAATTCCACCAGGAGCACGTCTTTGGTAAAGTGAATAGGTCTTAATTGCCCATTCCTGACCAAGTCATCCCAAATATTTTGCATGGAACAATATATTGTTGCTTTGAGAATTCATTCTCCCCAAAGCTACATTGAGGATCATAGCTAAGCTCAGAGAGAGCAGGGAATTCTGAGAGGGGTGGCAGATGATGTCAGTGTCCTTGCTAATGAAAAAGTTCCAGGGCTGTGTCCCTGTGAGCCCTGCCTCCACTACACCACTGTCCATGAAGAGAGTTAAAGTGGCAAGAAGAGGAGCAAGATCAATGAAAGATAATGGAAGACTCAGATATGGCGAGAAGTGGGGAGAAGGGGAGGTGGGAAAGGAAGCACATGTAAAGGGAGTCAGTTGTGATCCTGCATTTAAAATGGAAACAGAAAGCCCAGTTTGAAATGCAGGATTTGGGGCTGGTGTAGAGATGCACAGAGAGAGAGAGAGAGAGAGAGAGAGAGAGAGAGAGAGAGAGAGAGAGAGAATTATGTCTTTCCTTCTGTATGATCTCATCTGTCTGCAAACCTGGCAAAGGAAGGAGAAGCAAGTATCCTTAGTGTCAGGGTGAGGGAGGCTTTCTTCATCCACAGTAAGGCTTTAGCAGGCAAGGATGAGGGTGTGTGGAAATGGGTGCAGAAAAGCGGGAGTGCTAAAACCGAGTCAGGCAGGATGCCTGCCTACTCCGGATTCACAGAGTGAAATTACACATCACGCTACATTGCAGGTAGCTGAGGTATGTTTTTTTTTTACTCTAGTGTAAGTGCACCCCCGACCCCCACCTACCCACCCCACCCTGTGTGTGTGTGTGTGTGAAAACAAGACAAAAAAAACTCCATTTGTGTCAATGGAATCTTTCCCCCTTTTTATTCCTTGCCCCCATGGTTAGGGATTTTAGAGGCAAGAAACAGTGTGCATGGGGAGGGGAGGGGTGGGGAGGTTTAACCTTCTCCTCACAGAGTGCAGTGATCCCAGTCCAAATTGAGGCCATGCACACTTGAATTAGAATAAAACACCCTCCAGCCTCAGTTACACACTATGCAGTTGGCATAACATGGGGGTTGGCCTTAAGGAAGTTATAAAGTCTTTGAAGACAAACAATACCAAAACTAGGGTGGTCATGCAAAGGTGATTTATAGGTGAACAAAAAGGTGTGTATGAGAGGTCGTGCTAGGACACGGGGCTCTCAAGTGATACGGTGCTGTCTTGATTGAATTAGGTAGAAGAGAAAGATTAGGCATGAGCAAGTTCAAAAGGTTCTATGAAAGTGGGATGCTCCTTTTTCCATTTCAGTAGAGTAACTACAAATGCATTTTGTCCTAACTCAATAGACCTTGACAGCTATTTTTTCCAAACAAAATGAGGACTTTTGAGCCAAGGTGATAATGCACAGACTCAAATGGAGGTGGAATGGTGAGATCTCTGGCAACACCACTGAACCATCTATTGCACCAAGGCAAAAAACGAAGAAACAAACAAAAAAACAAATAGCACTGTTGAGAAATATCCTTTTAGTTCAATATTCAACTCATTTCTGTCTGAATAGCCAAAACAACTCGAAATTGCAAAACAAGATCTGATTCGGAACCCTGCAGATTGTAGACAGGGATGTTTGTTATCTGTCCTGCAAGTCTTTTATGTAGATTGCAGAATCCATTTCTTCTGGTACAAAAGAACAGTATTTCTTTTAAAAGCAAGATAATGTATTCAACAATAAGCAGAGAAACATAAGAGAAAAACAGCTACTTCTTTAGCATAAATCAATTTTTCTCTCATGATGCATTTCTAGGGCCCTCAAGAGGATTATTTTTAGATTAGCAGCCCTAGTCACCAGTGCCAACCTACACTGCAGTAGTAGATGCCCAGAGAGTGGACGAAGGGCACATGATTATGTTCTATTGATAAAGTGATGCTGGTCACCAGTTCAATGTCTGGTTGAATCCCATGGAAGATTCTCTGACCTTAAAAGAAGACTGAGATACTAGGAGGGCTGAATCAAACGTTCAGTTGCAAGCATTTTGGTGTGGAGGGGGGCTTTTCAGGGGGTGAAATGTTCTTTCCCCAGGGCATACCGGTTTCATTCCCTTTCCTTCATGTTGGCAGCCCAGATTGTTTGTTTCATTGACAGAACTCCCCACCCCTCTAATCAATTCTCTCTTCATGGAATCAGTGATGCCACAAAGCTAATGAGGTTTAGCTATATGATAATGTCACTGAGGGCAAATGAAACTTATACAGAGTAATGCAGTTGTTCACTCTGAACTAGCTTTGTTTGTTTGTCCTCAGTGGCATCTTCACAGGAATGTCATTGGCTATGTGATGACTTTCCTGTTTCCAGGAAAAGAAGACCAATGGGGACAGGGCAGGGGTGAGGATGGCACCAATGTAGCAGTTGAGTGGGGATTTTTTTTTTTTTTAAAAAAAAAGCCTTTTCTGGATAGACTGCATTGCTGCTGTCATACTACTATGGAAAGGATGTTTTCATTTGAGGAGGGAGAAGAATTCAGCTGCCTAGATTTGTTGAGGGTGTGTGGACATTTTTGCCAACTTTTGAGCTCCCCAAATGATCAATAAGGGGAGTACATTTTATGAACAACTTCATTGTCTGTGAAATTCAGCACAGCCCCACATATCTATAGTAAAAAAAATAATACTGTCTGTCCACTTAACCAAAATAATCCCTTCTCTGGTGTTTTCTGATTAATAAGAAGCAAATAAATGAGTCCTTCCTCAATTTCACCTGTTGGCTTTCATCTAGAGCTGTGCACAAATGGCCTCACAAATTTCTCCACCCTATTTCTGGGCAGAGAAATTGTGGAGGGGATCAATCCTTTCACCACATTTCTCCAGGTGGAAGAGGAATTTGCTATAGTTTCTCAGGGTGGGCTCACAATTAGCAGTGTCCATAAGTTTTTTTGTTTGCTCGCTGCTGCTGCCTGGCCATAATTTTGCCTGTTTCAAATGCTTGCAAACAACCCATAATCATTTTGAGGTATCATGGTTGTGGTCTTGGAGGTGTCAGGGTGTGGGTGGGGGCAGTTTGGAGGCCACCACAAAAATGGTGGAAAATATTTGGAGTAAATTCTGCAGAATTCATCCTTTTCTAGGGGTGGGGTGTGAGAAAAAGAAAAAGAAATACTTGGAAATTTTCCAAAGAAACATTATTTTAAGAAATTTCAGTTCTACTTTAATCCATTCACCTCTGCTTGAAGTAAGCATGTCTTTTCATTGGAAGAAAAGAGTGGGGGAGGCATTTGTTCTAGGAGAAAATTTCTCTTGCAAGAGACATACATCACCTGTGCTGAAGAGTTACATTATATTTAAAACATGTCGGGCATAGCAAGCTTTCTAGAGGGTTTTAATCAATAGGGTTTAGAACCTTTCAAAATTCACCTCACTATGTTGCTCTTCCTTTTCCCTCATATCCAGCAAATGATTGGCAGCATGGTCAAGAAGCAATGAACAAAGCAAAACTGCAGCCTTTGTCTATTTATATGATATTCCACTTTTCTTTTCTTTTTTTCCTGTCAAGAAGCTGAGAGGTAGAGGACATCAATAGGCTGAGTTTAGGGAACCTGCAACCTTTCACCTGGAATAAAAGTTTCCCAAATGTCCCTTCCCAGAGCACAGGGGACAACTACAACAAGGCTATCTTCATAAAGTGACCAGGTTAAAATGACAGTGAGATGACCAGGTTAAAATGACACTGAGGTGTTTCCTCACTCTTATCTTCAGACATTAGCCTGAAACATATTGCTGAAGTTAAATCAGCATAGGAGGGGCCATAGCTAGGGATGTGTGAACCCATCCCCGTCCGGTTTCTCCAGGCACCCACCCAACTCCTGCTCCCACTCGCTGGCCCGAGCCCTTCCCACACTTGGCGAGCAGCTTGCACTCACCGCAGTAGCCTTGTCAAGCTTTGTGGTCACCATTTTAAAAGAAATTAAATGCTGCTTGCAAAATGTGCATATTTGTCTCAAAAAATGGCGACCACGAAGTTCAACAAGGCCAGTGGGGTGAGTGAGGGCCATTTGCCAAGCATGGGCAGGGGGTGAGTGGGACTTGGGGGTGGGGGCAAGAGTGGTTCCGCTGGATTCCCAGATGGAATCAGGCACCTGCACCATCCCTAGCCATAGCTCTGTGGTAGACGTAGAGCATGTGCTTTGCATGCAGAAATTTCCAGCTTCAATCCATGGCATCTCCAGGTAGTGCTAGGACAGAATCTTGACTGAAACAAGCAAGAGCTGCTCCCACTCAGTGTCAATAATACTAGGCTGGAAGGACCAGTGGGCTGATTCAGGGCTTCTCTACACCAGCAATTTATTGCACACACATGGTTAGCTGCTCATGGAAGTTTACAGGTCCATTACATGTTGTCAACATCCAGGCCCACTCCTGTGCTTTTTAAGATTTATCCTGCTATATAAAACATGAGACTTAATCAGGTCTTTAAAAAAAAAATGTGCAGAATCAGTAGCATGTAATACTGCAGTAGCACTATATTCCAGCCACTAGATGGAGCTGTCTAAAGGAAAACACAGGGAAAGTGCTGAAACAAGGTTTCAGTTCAAACCACTTGGTCTGTGTCCACCTGTGTAACAAAGTCAATCATAATCCTGCAAAGAATCCAGGAGCAGAAAGCTCTGGTCAGGCAGTGGGATTTTCCATTGATGTGGAGAAGCCCTCGTTATAAAGCAGCTTCCTATGATCCTATATTCCTTAGTTTTTTGCAAGTCAGGTTTGCTTTTCTTTTATTCTTCTCCACAGAAATACATTGCACACGTTAGTGCTTGCGCTGAACGTACAACAGCAAATATGCCAAAGTTGAAATCTTAATTAGTTAATTAATTAATTAGTTTTGTACTGCCCAATGGCTGAAGCTCTCTCAGCAGTTCACAACAATCATGACTTTTGCATTTTTAGCAATGGAATATTGCCGTTACTACAGCTGAAGCCCATTGCAGCCATGCTGTCTGTGATTGTTTCTTTCTCTTGATCTACTCATGAATGAAGCCTGTCTACCTTGATTTAATTAAGCTTGAACCCAAAGGCTGCTCTGTTCTGAACTTCTATACTAAGAGAGCTATCCTATAGTCGCTGGGCGAGCATCCCAGAGACCACAGGAGGGCTCAGAAGCCCCATTCCGAGGTCAGAGACAGCGCTCTGACCTTGGAAGAGGGAGTCAAAGATCTGTCCTCTGCCCCTTCCCCCTCAGAGCCAGCATGGAGAGAACCATGCCAGTTGCCTCTCCGAGGTTGGAAAATCAATTTTGGAGAGGGGGAAAGGGGGCGTTCTTCTGGGTGGGGAGGGGAGGAGACTGGAGAGGCCAGGGTAAGAGTTATCCTGAGCCTTCTCCAGCCTCCCTCCCCCCTCTCCAAAATGCCCTTGCTAGACGGGGTGAAAAGCCCCTCTAGTGAAACTATAGTTCAGAGGAACTGGAAAAGATCACCTCAACTCCTCCTCCTGCCCTGCTGGCTTCAGCCTGACAGGGAGGGTAGAGGAATTTCAGAAGCCTCCAAGTTTAAGGGCTTCCAGACAGCAAGGGTTCAGTCCATAGGACTGCACCCTAAGAGCGCTTGCCAGTTGTCATCTTAAACTCCTCTCCCATACCATTTTTCTATTATATATGCCTTAAAACCATAAAGAGAGAAGAAGAAAAAAGGTATTACATGCCATTTCATCCTGCCTCCGAATAAAACTACAAAAATCCCCAAAGAAAGAACCTTCTCAACTCAAAACCATCTTGTAAAGTAAACTTTCCTAAGTAATCATTCCCTGAGTTCTACTAAGGTTTGTGTAAATAAATGTGAGACCAGGAATTATTCTCTGAAAACAGCATCCCATAAACCTAAAGTTTAATATTTGTGGGTAGTGACTTAAGAAAGGCAAGTCCCTCTTGCCTGTATTTGTCAAAGGAAATCTGGGGTATCATATTTTCTTCCTGAATTTCTAAACTTGTTTTCACATAGAACTAGTGCCAATGGACCAAGAACATCCTTTTCTTGTTGACCAAACATTGGACTATTTTTGTTGTGAACCTCTAGAATCTTCATATTTTTTACAGAGCTAAATTATTGTTCCTCTTCCTAAGTTTAGTTCTACTGCTCCATTTACACCATAAGATACTGTTAATTACATTATTATTATTATTATTATTATTATTATTATTATTATTATTATTATTTTCATTTCTATACCACCCAATAGCTGAACTCTCTGGGAAATTCACAACAATTCACAAAAATTACAAACCACACAGACACAACATTGTAATAAAACATAGTTTAAATGTTTATCTTAAAAATTTTAAAATAATTTAAACAGCTAAAAACAATTTCAGTAAACAATTTCATTACTAGACCTGTTCCCAACAGCTGACATAAATGCCCTGTCAAATGCCATTAAATGCCTGGAAGTAGAGGGCAGTCTTAATCTTGTGCCAAAAGGACAACAGTGTTGACTCCAGGCAGGCCTCAGTGGGGAGCTCATTCCACAGTAGGGGGGGCAAACACTGAGAAGGCCTTCACCCTCATTGCCACCTTCTAAGCCTCCCTCAGAGGAGGCACTTGGAGGAAGGTCTCAAATATTGATCATAGTGTTCTGGTAGATTCATGCTGGGGGAGGCGCTCTGTCAGGTATTAAGGTCCCAAGCCATGTAAGGTTTATAGGTTAAAACCAGCACCTTGAATCCAAACCAAGAAGGGAAAGGATCCAGTATGGAAGTGGTTGCATGAACCTGTTTGAGCATCTTGTTAATGCCCTCGAGTTGTGCCAACTGAAATTCATCCAAAAGAACCAAGGCTGTGCTCTGGACACCTGACCTGATTTACCTGCTCTATCACTGGACTCTAAGTCCTGGCAGATGCAGGGGTTTTTTTCCTGGAAGTGCCTAGCTACTAGCTACTGCATTGCAGCAGGCCTCAGACAGGTCCACAGTGTCCTTAGGGCTAGCATGTAATAGGCACTGGATGACCCTGAAAAGCTCCACTGGAAGGCACAAGGAGGATTGAATAGAGGCAGCAAGATGATTCTTTGCTGCCCTCACGGCCCCTGAATATACCTCACACCAGTGTTCAATTCCATCTGTTAGGAGTTTTTCTCCATCTCCACTCAAGCTGTCTTCTAGGGATGTACAAAACACTTACCTGGCTCCGTTCCGGGGCATCCGAGGTGGGGGGGAGGCGCTTCGTCCTTCCCCCCGGAATCCTCCCTGGCTGGCTCCGCTCTGCAGCATCTCCGCAGAGCCGCCGGCCAGGGCTGGCCGCAGTCGGAATTCCAGCCACTGCCGGGCTGCTGCGGCCACAAATGGTGGCCGCTATGCCAGCCGCCATTTGCGTGGCTACCAAGCTGTGATAGGCTACATAAGTATTTTCGTAGCCTATCATGACAAAAGGCAGCCATGCAAATGGGGGCCACTACAACGGCAGCCATTTGCGGCCGCAGCAGCCCGGCAGCGGCTGGGAGACCAGCCGGAGCTGTCGCCACCACATCTGCTGCCACATCCACTACCGGAGCCACTGCATCTGCCACCAGGTATGCTTCTGTCAGAGTGGACACTGAGCCCATAGAATCCCAGAGTAGTTCTGATTCTGAGGAAGAGCAGTAACTCCTGGGAGAGGAGTGCGCTCCTCTTTCCCAGGGCCAACAGCTGATGGAGATTCCTCCCACCAGCATTCCTAGCTTAGATAGCAGTCCAGGGAGTGACAGAGTGCGGATAGCAGACTTGGTGGACGTGTGACGCCGACGCAGAGAGTGGTGCCAAATGGAGGGCGCAGAAAGGAGGCGTAGTGCCCGGTTGGCGCGCAAACAACGGCGGCGCCCAGAGGATCCAAGGGAAAAGGGGAGGGACTCTCCCTAGTTCTTAAGTTCAGGGGTCTGCCAGTAATTCCCTTTCAAACGGGGACCAACTGTTCCAACTTAGGGCATAGGTACTGTGCTGCTGAGATCTAGTTGCAAACGGTAGAGTTGTTAAGTTGTAAAAGAAGAATAAAGCTTTGAAAGGAATCCCTTTGTCTGTGTCTGGACTTGGCTACTGGATTAGACTGAGAGAGGCCTCCAAGGAGCCCTTGACAGCTTGGTCCCCATTCCTCTTTTTTTTTTCCCCTCTCCTCTCTCTCTCTCTTCTCCTATTGCCTTAAGGAGGGTGCCGGGGACCCAGCGGTGCAAGCTCTGGCGCAAGAGAACCAGATGCTCCGTGATCAGATGGCTCAACTGCCAGCTGCCATGCAAAATCTACAGGCTGTGGTTCAACCCCCTCCACCTCTGATTCCCCCACACCGCAAGTGCCCGGTGGCGTTGCCAGAGAAGTTTTCTGGTGAGAAAAGACTTTTTCAGATTTTCAGGGCCCAATCAGAGCTGTACATGCATCTTAGGCCTGAGGATTTCCAGATGGAACAGGTTCGTGTGGGTTTCATCATTAACCTACTGTCAGGCATGGCAGCTAAATGGGCTTCGGGGCTCCTGCTCGCTAAGGACCCCCTGCTCGGGGACTATCAAGATTTCATGACAGCCATGGCATGTTTTTTCAGTGACCCCCTGCGTATGCAGACGGCTTCTCAGGAGATTCTGGACTCCCGCCTTTCTCGTGGCCGCTTGCAATATCTGGTGGACTGGAAGGGGTACGGGCCTGATGAGTGATCCTGGGAACTCACAGAAAATGTGCATGCTCTGTTGCTGCTGAGGCGCTTCCACCAGCTGTACCCCCACAAACCTGGGGCCCCAGGGGAGGAGCACGAGGGCGGGCCTCATGGGAGCAGGGATGATGTCAGGGTGGACACTGAGCCCATAGAATCCCAGAGTAGTTCTGATTCTGAGGAAGAGCAGACGCTCCTGGGAGAGGAGCGCGCTCCTCTTTCCCAGGGCCAACAGCTGATGGAGATTCCTCCCACCAGCATTCCTAGCTTAGATAGCAGTCCAGGGAGTGACAGAGAGCGGATAGCAGACTTGGTGGATGCGTGACGCCGACGCAGAGAGCAGCACCAAATGGAGGACGCAGAAAGGCGGCGTAGTGCCCGGTTGGCGCACAAACAATGGCTGCGCCCAGAGAATCCAAGGGAAAAGGGGAGGGACTCTCCCTAGTCCTTATATTCAGGGGTCTGCCAGTAATTCCCTTTCAAACAGGGACCAACTGTTCCAACTTAGGGCATAGGTACTGTGCTGCTCAGATCTAGTTGCAAACGGTAGAGTTGTTAAGTTGTAAAAGAAGAATAAATCTTTGAAAGGAATCCCTTTGTCTGTGTCTGGACTTGGCTACTGGATTAGACTGAGAGAGGCCTCCAAGGAGCCCTTGACAGCTCCATCCCTGGGGGATTCTGTGGGGTGGGAGGCCATTCTGTCATGGATTCCGGAGGGCCAGATTCTTTAGAACATGATTGCTCCTGAGCACCCTGTCTGCACTGGAGCTCGTACAGTTCCATGGAGCTGAGAATGATGAAACAAAGTAGGAGACAGTATGGATGTCAGAGAATTCTGCCACGGACTCCAGTGAGGCCGGATTCTAAAGAAGAATAAATCTTTGAAAGGAATCCCATTGGAGTCCGTGGCGGAATTCTCTGACATCCATACTGTCTCCTATTTTGTTTCATCATTCTCAGCTCCATGGAACTGTACGAGCTCCAGTGCAGACAGGGTGCTCAGGAGCAATCGTGTCAACCGCCTGGGTCATTTCTGCATTCCTAGGGATGGCAGAGATTTCTGCCACAGATTTCAGTGAGGCCGAATGCACTGGCATTCACCCCCCCCGAAATCCATGGTGGAACAGCCTGCCCCCACCCCCCACCCCCACGGATACCCCCTGGGACGAGGCTTACCTGGGGCGGATGTTCTGGAAGGCGGTGGCTCCAGTGGTGGCTCTGGCAGTGGCTAGTCTTTCAACCAGCTGCCACGGCCACCATTTGCATCCTGGTGTTTGCTGTGATAGGCTATGTAAGTATTTAGGCAAGCCAAGCAAAAACAAAAATAAAACAGCGTACGCAAATGGCGGCAGCTATGATGGCCACCATTTGCGTTCCCTATTTTTCACCATTTTAGTCTATGTAAATATTTACATAGGCTATTACGCCAAGAAAAAGGAATGCAAATAGCATAGTGGGTGCTATTTGCGTCCCTTTTTTTCCCCACCATAATAGCCTACGTAAATATTTACCTAGGCTAAAACAGCCAAAAATAGGGAACGCAAATGGCAGCCATAGCTGCCACCATTTGCGTACGCTGTTTTGTTTTGTTTTTTGCCCAGCCGTGATAGGCTATGTAAATACTTAGGTAGCCTATCATGGCAGCCTGGCTGGACGCAAATGGCAGCTGCTACGGCGGCCACCATTTGTGTCTGCAGCAGCCCATCTGCAGCTGGAACTCCGACTGCGGATGGGCCGGGCCGGCTGCTCTGTGGAGCTGCCGCGGAGCGAAGCCAGCTGGGTAGGATTCCGGGGGGGAGGACCAGATCGCCTCCTCCCCCCCATCGAGGATTCCAGGGGGAGGGACGGAGCGCCTCCACCCCAACCATGAATCAATTCCATGAAAGGGTAAGTGACTTTCGTACATCCCTATGCAGCATTCCACAGATCAACCAGGGTCTCAACAGCAGTGCCAGCCATATCAGCTGGAAACCCCCCTAGTGCCCCCAGGGAACCATTTGGATCCATTAGCCTCCAGGGGTGGACCATCTTAATAGGTTTCCCACCTTTGCAGAGTGAAAAATCCACTGTCAGTCAAAGTCTCAACTGGAGATGATCTGACCATGACAAAGGGAGCAATTCAAAGTCCCGCATTTTCAGATCACCATCCCCATGACCGGCTGAAAACCCCAAGTCTAGAGTGTTCCCTGCTGCTTGCATTGGGTCGATGACATGTTGGGAGAGTCCCATGCTTGTCATGGAGGCCATGAAGTCCTGAGCCACCTGAGAAAAGTTGCCCAAAGCATGAATGTTTATGTCCCCTATAAACAGCAGACTGGGGGACCTCAGCATGGCATCCAAGAGCACCTCTGTCAGCCCAGGTAGGGATACTACTGCTGGATAGCAAGGTGGGTGATACACCAGCAGAATCCCCACTCTGTCCTGCTGGTCCAATACAAGATGCAAACACTCCATACTAGTAGGGATGTACAAAAGTCTGTTTCGCGGATCTGCTTCGAGGTGGGGGGGAGGTGCTCCTTCCCTCCCCCCGGAGTCCTGCCCGGCCGGCTCTGCTCCGCTGGGATTCTGCAGAGCTGCTGTCCAGCTCCACCCACAGCCGGACATCCAGCCACTGGGAAGCGGGGACGCAAATGGCGGCGGCCATAGGCGCTGCTGTTTGCGTCCCTGTATTTAACCGTGATAGGCTACATAAATATTTATGTAGCCTATCTCGGCAAAGTAAAAAAAAAATGCATATGCAAATAGTGGCGGCTATGGCAGCCGCCATTTGCGTTCGCTATTTTTCGCCGTTCTAGCCTGCGTAAATATTTAGAATAATTAGAACGGCGAAAAATAGCAAACGCAAATGGCGGCCGCCATAGCTGCTGCCATTTGCGTACGCTGTGCCCAGCCACGGCTGGCCAGGAGACCAGCCGCTGCTGCACCAACCGCACCCACCGCCACCACACCTTCCGCCACCGTACCTGCCGCCACCCCCGCCGACCCCGCCACCCCTGCCTCTGCCGCTGCACCCACCAATGAATCCGCCACCACCGCCGCACCCACCACACCTGCTGCACCCACACCCGCCGCCGCATCCGCCGCCGTACCTGCCGCCGCCAAATCCACTGCATCCGCCTCAGGTAGGTGCCGTCCCGGGGGATTCGGCAGGGGGGGAGGGGAGGCAGGAGGGCATTTCGCCACAGATTTCAGTGAGGCCGGATTCTGTAGAATCCGAACAGAAGAACGGAATTCTTCAGAGAATTCTGAAGCAGCGCGAATGGCACCAGGGATGTGCTCCATTTTGCGTGCCTTTCATGGGTTGGTGGGGCAGGGGGCTTCTTTCTGCCAAAGATTTTGGAATCACTGAGATCCATTGCGGAATTCTCTGACATCCCTAGATTTTTTAAATCATTGCCCAAATCAAAACTTGGTCTCATTCCTTTCCTTTGTCCTTTTAACAACAAACACATCTGACCCCTATGACTATAGAAAAAGTCCAATACAAGGTGTACGAAATGCTTACCTGGTTCTGCTGGAGTCATCCGTGGTGGGGTGCAGGCGCTCCATTCCCCCCCCCCCAGAATCCTCCCCATCCAGTTACGCAAATGGCGTCCCTGCGTTAGCCATTATATGCTATGTAGATACGTACGTAACCTATCACGGCTTGGCAGGGACACAAATGGCAGCCGGCATAGAGGCTGCCATTTGCGGCCACAGCCCAGCAGTGGCCAGAAGACCACCTGGAGCCATCACCGCTGCTGCTGCTGCCACCACCATCACTGGAGCTGGAGCAACCATCAGGTAGGCTCTGTCCCTGGGAGATTCCTTGGGGTGGCGGGCGTGATTGCCCCATTCTGCCACAGACTCCAGGGGCCTGGATTCTAAAGAATCTGGCCTACTGGAGTCCATGGCGGAATTCTCCAACATCCCTAAGAAAAAGTCAGTTTCTAATGTAATCGGTGGTATATAATCCAGAAGACATGTAGATGCAATGTGCAGCTTTGTTCCTGCTCCTAATGGAGATTGTTAGGAGCAGAGAGTGGTGTTAAAAGCTAGAATAGACAACTAGGTCTGGGACAAGAGAACATTTGTGAATAGGGATGTCAGCGAATTCTGCCATGGATCTCAGTGAGGCCAAATGCTCGGTGAGGCTGAATTAGGGATGTAAGAAAGTCACTTACCTGGTCTCGCAGCTTGCTTCATGGTGGGGGGGAGGCGCTTCGCTTCTCCCCCCGAAATTCAGGCCGGGGGGGAGGCTTCCCGTCTCGCCCGGCTGAAATTCAGGCTGGGGGGGAGGCTTCCCGCCTCGCCCGGCCGAAATTCAGGCCGGGGAGAAGCGCCCCATCTCCCCGGCTGCAAACTTCAAAAGAAAAAAAAAAGGAAAAAAGCACCCCGTGATAGGCTACGTAATGATTTACGCAGCCTATCACGGCTAGATTTTCAAAGTCAGCCATGATAGGCTACGTAAATCGTCACGTAGCCTATCACGGGTGACTTTGAAAAAAAAAAAGCGCATGCGCAAATGGCGGTGGCCCATGGGCGCCGCCATTAGCGTTCCTTATTTTGACACGTCTAGTCTACGTAAAGATTTATGTAGACTACAGCGAAAATAAGGGCAATGCAGCGTTGCCCTTATTTTCGCTGTAGTCTACGTAAATCTTTACGTGGACTAGACGTGCCAAATAAGGAACGCAAATGGCAGCGCCCTATGGGGGCCGCCATTTGCGTACGCGCTTTTTTTTTTTTTCAAAGTCACCTGTGATAGGCTACGTGACAATTTACATAGCCTATCACGGCTGACTTTGCAGATCTAGCCATGATAGGCTACGTTAATCGTTACGTAGCCTATCACGGGTGTTTTTTTTTTTAATACAGCTGTAATGGCGGCGGCGGCGGCGGCCGGTCAAAAGACTGGCTGCCGACCCCGCCCCCAGACAAAAGCCTGCTGAACCGCTGCCAGGACCCGCCGCCAGGAGGGACATTCGGAGGAGGTAAGTCCCATCCCGGGGGGGGCGGGGGAGTGGCGGAGAATTTCACCGCCGATTTCGGGGGCCCGAATGCGTTGGCACTCGGCCCCCCGAAGTTTTGGGGAGAAATTCTCCCCCATCCCTAGGCTGAATGCCCCTGAAATCTGTGGCAGAACGAAACCTCCCAGCCACCCCCACCCCGTGAAAGGCGCACAAAACAGAGCACTTACCTGCTGCCGTTCGCACTGCTTTGCAAATGGCCGCTGCGTCTGTGGCCGACATTCGCTTCTTCATTATAGCCGTGATAGGCTATGTAAATACTTACGTAGTCTATCACAGCTGATGCAGGGACACCTTTGGCGTCCCTGCAGAGGCCGTGATAGGCTACGTAAGTATTTACGTAGCCTATCATGGCGAGAAAAAAAAAGGAACGCAAATGGCGGCGGCTACGGTGGCCAACATTTGCGTTCCCTGTTTTTTTTTTTGCCATGATAGGCTACGTAAATATATACATAGCCTATAATGGTAAAATACAGGGATGCAAATGGCGGTAGCTATGGTGGCCGCCATTTGCGTCCCTGTGCAGGCTGCCCAGTGGCCGGATGTCCAGCTGCGGGCCACCCCGGCTGGCGGCTCTGCAGAGTTGCAGCAGAGCAGAGCCAGCCAGGGAGAATTTCGGGGGGAGGGACGGAGCACCTCCCTCCCACTGCGAATGTCACCCTTCGAAAAGGTAAGTGACTTTCGTACGTCGCTATTTATGAATGAAAGGAACTGCAGTTCCTAGCTTCTCTTCATTATATCATTTTAAATAAAGCATTTGTCTCTCTGCGACTCTCTACCTCTCTTTAGATAATACTGAAATATAGTTTTCTCCTTTTAAATAAGCATCTTAAGATCTTACAAAGCACTTTGAATATGTAAAGTCCTTTTAGGGAACAATCCTATGCCCCCTGAGAGGATGACTGAGGGGCCATTGGATGTTGGGATCCTTCTTTGCTGCCTTTCTTCATCTCTTTTCTGAGGGAAGTCACAAAGGTATAGAAGGAACTCTTCCACCAGGGTCCTCCTCATTACGATAGTGGGAAGCACCTCCATCATTCCTCCTCTATCCTCATTGCTCTGATTCCAGTAGGGATGAAAAGGAATGTGCCAGAGGTGGGTCAGCAGAGAAAATGGATTTACTGGATCCAAAACTCTCCCATTCCCCTGATGTGCCCCCAGCAAGTGAGAAGAAGTACACTAGTCCTGGAGCTGGCAGTGTTAGCCTGGTGGGGCTTAAAATGCCAACTCTTCTGTCACTGCCCTTCCCCCAGACTCCCACCTCAAATCCTCTCCAGGATGGCTCTGCTCATCTTGATCTTCTTCATCTTGAAAAACGAGAACTGCAACTAAGAGATAATAACCTGGCTATAGTAATTTCCTTTCAGGTTGTAAGCTTAAACTTAAGTGTGGGCTGACCACAAGATTAAGCTTGGACCCTGATTCAGTGCTTCAGAAAAATCACCAGTTTGGAGGCTGCCCTTTTGGACTTGGCTATGAAACCTGAGTTGAGATTTAGAAATGTGAAGATTTGTGCCTTCCATTGACTACTATGGAAAATCAAAACAACGACTATAAGGTTTTCTTTCTCTTTATCAGTATTAGATAATGCTTGCATGTATAGGGCGGTATCCAATGGCATCATTTTGCAAACTCAAATAGATCTAGTGGAGCTCAGCTGAATCATTCTGTCACACAAGCATTTGTGCATTACACTTTCACAACTAGTTGTGCAACCACTTGCACAACCGCACTTGCGCAAATGTAACTTTAGTTGGATTTTCCTCTGGCGCATAGTTTGGAATCTCATTTCTGCTAGTGCAACATCATTTGCACTAGCAGAATGACACAGTTGGATACTGCCCAAGGTAGCTTCCTTAGAGGGGGTTATACCTGCCAAATGTCTAGAAAATGGCTGTAGGGTTTCTTGCGCCATGCACCTTGATATTTTGATTTTTTTTAAAGGGAGCTGCTAATAATATCTTTATTTCTTGGAAACTTAGAAGACATTTGTGGGCACAGCTGCCCCTTCTGAGCAAATTAAGGCTGCCAGGTTCCAGATGAATAGATGCAGGATGCTTTATGCAAAAGCAGATTTTACATTTTGAGGGTATCTAGAAAAGGACACAGTTTGTTGTGATCCACACAATCAAAGGCTTTAGCATAGTCAATGAAGCAGAAATAGACGTTTTTCTGGAATTCTCTTGCTTTTTCCATGATGCAGCAAAAGTTGGCAATTTGATCTCTAGTTCCTCTGCCTCTTCGAAATCCAGCTTGTACTTCCGGTAATTCTCGGTTTGCATACTGCTGAAGCCTAGCTTGTAGGATTTTGAGCATCACCTTGCTGGCATGTGAAATGAGCGCAATTGTGCGGTATTTTGAACAACCATTGGCGTTGCCCTTCTTTGGAATTGGAATGTAAACTGACCTTTTCCAGTCTTGTGGCCACTGTTGAGTGTTCCAAATTTGTTGGCATATTGAGTGCAGCACTTTAACAGCATCATCTTTTAGGATTTTAAATAGCTCAGCTGGAATACTGTCATCTCCGCTAGCTTTGTTGTTACTAATGCTTCCTAAGGCCCACTTGACTTCACTCTCGAGGATGTCCAGCTCAAGTTCAGTGACCACACTATCATGGCTATCAGGGACATTCAGATCTTTCCTGTATAGTTCTTCTGTGTATTCTTTCCACCTCTTCTTAATCTCATCTGCTTCTGTTAGGTCCCTGCCTTCTTTGTCCTTTATCATGCCTGTCTTTGCACAAAACGTTCTCTTGATACCTCCGATTTTCTTGAAGAGATCTCTAGCCTTTCCCATTCTGTTGTTTTCCTTAAGAAGGCCTTCTTCTCTCTCCTTGCTATTCTCTGGAACTCTGCATTCAGTTGGATATATCTTCCCCTTTTTCCCTTGCTTTTCGCTTCCCTTCTTTCCTCAGCTACTTGTAAAGCCTCATCAGAAAGCTACTTTGCTGTCTTGCATTTCTTTTTCTTTGGGATGGATTGAGTTGCTGCCTCCTGAACAATGTTATGGACCTCAGTCCTAATAGGGATGGGGGAGAATTTCTCCCCGAAACTTTGGGGGGCCGAGTGCCAATGCATTCGGTCCTCCGAAGGTTGTTCAGGGAGAAATTCTCCGCCACCCCCCCACCCCCCGCCACCCCCCGGGATGGGACTTACCTTTTACGAAAGTCGCTCCCAGCGGCGGGTCCCGGTGGCGGTTTGGCAGGTCTTCGTCAGGGCGGGGGTGACAGCCGGTCTTTCGACCGGCTGCCACCGCCACCATTACAAGAAAAGTAAAAAAAAACACAACGCCCCTGTGATAGGCTACGTAACGATTAACGTAGCCTATCATGGCTAGATTTGCAAAGTCAGCCATGATAGGCTACGTTAATCGTTACGTAGCCTATCACGGGTGACTTTAAAAAAAAAAAAAGGCGCGTACGCAAATGGCGGCCGCCATAGGGAGCCGCCATTCGCGTTCCTTATTTGGCCCCTTTAGTCTACAAATGCTATTTGCGTTGCCCTTATTTTCACCGTAGTCTACGTAAATCTTTACGTAGACTACAGGGGCCAAATAAGGAACGCGAATGGCGGCTCCCTATGGGGGCCGCCATTAGCGTACGCGCTTCTTTTTTTAAGTCACCCATGATAGGCTACGTGATGATTAACGTAGCCTATCATGGCTGACTTTGCAGATCTAGCCGTGATAGGCTATGTAAAGCGTTACGTAGCCTATCACGGGGCTTTTTTTTTTTTTTTTAACTTTTCTTTTGAAGTTCGCGGCCGGGGAGACGGGGCGCTTCTCCCCAGCCTGAATTTCAGCCGGGCGAGGTGGGAAGCCTCCCCCCCGGCCTGAATTTCAGCCGGGCGAGGCGGGAAGACACCCCCCCTCACATGAACTTCGGGGGGAGAAGCGAAGCGCCTCCCCCCCACAGCGAAAAAAGCTGCGGGACAAGGTAAGTCCCTTTCGTACATCCCTACGTCCTAAAGCCTTTGATTGTGTGGATCACAACAAAATGTGGCAAATTCTGACAGAGATGGGGTACCAGACCACCTTACCTGTCTCCTGAGAAACCAGTACGAAGGTCAAGACGCAAGAGTAAGAAACAGACATGGAACAAATTAATGAGATTAAGAAGAGGTGGCAAGAATACACAGAAGAACTATACAGGAAAGATCTTAATGTCCCTGATAGCCATGATAGTGCGGTCGCTGAATTTGAGCCAGACATCCTAGATAGGGATGTACGGAAGTCCCTTACCTGAACCTGAAAGTTGATTCGCGGTGGGGGAGAGGCGCCCCATCCCTCCCCCACGAAATTCTGGCTGGGGGGAGGCACCCCGTCCCTCCCCCTGAAATTCTGGCTGGTGGGGAGGTGCCCCGTCCCTCCCCCCTGAAATTCTGGCAGGGGGGAAGGCACCCCGTCCCTCCCGCTGCGAATCCTGGCCGGCCGGGACGCAAATGGCGGCGGCTGTAGCCGCTGCCATTTGCGTCCCTGCAGTCAGCCATGATAGGCTATATAAATGTTTATGTAGCCTATCATGGCTGAGTGAAAAAAAAAAAACGCACGTACGCAAATGGCGGCGCCAATGGGCTCCGCCATTTGTGTTCCTTATTTTGGCACATGTAGTCTACGTAAACATTTACATAGACTACGGCGAAAATAAGGGGAACGCTATTTGCGCTGGCATACGGCATCCCTGAGATTCGTGGAGAAATTCTCTGACATCCCTAATCCTAGAGAGTGAAGTCAAATGGGCCTTAGGAAGCATTACTAAGAACAAAGCTAGCAGAGATGACAGTCTTCCAGCTGAGCTATTTAAGATCCTAAAAGATGATGCTGATAAAGTGTTGCACTCAATATGCCAACAAATTTGGAACACGCAACAATGGCCACAAGACTGGAAAAGGTCAGTTTACATTCCAATTCCAAAGAAGGGCAATGCCAAAGAGTTTTCAAACTACCGTACAATTGTGCTCATTTCACATGCCAGCAACGTTATGCTCAAAATCCGACAACTTAGGGATGTACGAAAGTTCTGCCATGGATCGCAGGGAGGCTGAATGCCAGCGCGTTCGGCCCCCAAAATCGGTGACGGAACGGCCCCCCGCCCCCCTCAGGACAGGACTTACATTAGGCGGTTCTTCCTGGGGGCAGCGGCTCCAGCGGCGGCTGCGGCGGCGGTTCAGCGGCTGCGGCTGCAGGGCCCGGTCATCCGACCAGCTGCTGCCGCTGCCGTTCCCAGGTTAAAAAAAAAAAAACATGTTATAGGCTACCTAAAGATTTACGTAGCCTATCATGGCTAGATTTAAAAAAAACACCGTGATAGAAAATGTAGCGTCTATGCTATTTGCGTTCCCCCTATTTTCGCCGTCTTAGTCTACGTAAATGTTTACGTAGACTAAGACATGCCAAAATAAGGAACGCAAATGGCGGTGCCCATGGGCGCCGCCATTTGCATACACGAATTTTTTTTTTTAATCAGCCGTGATAGGCTACGTGAACATTTACGTAGCCTATCATGACTGACTGCAGGGACGCAAATGATGGCGGCTACAGCCTCGGCCATTTGCGACCCTGCTAGCCAGCGGCTGGATGTCCGGCTGCTGGCGGAACTGGCCGGCGGCTCCGCAGAATCCCTGTGGAGTGGAGCCAGCCAGCCAGGATTCCGGGGGGGAGGAACAGAGTGCCTCTCCCCCGGCCAGGATTCCCGGGGGAAGGGACGGAACGCCTCCCCCGCAGCATCAGCATAATCTGCGGAAAGGTAAGTACCTTTCGTACATCCCTATACAAGCTAGGCTTCAGCAGTATGTGAACCGAGAACTACTGGAAGTACAAGCTCAGTTTCGAAGAGGCAGAGGAACTAGAGATCAAATCGCCAACTTTCGCTGGATCATGGAGAAAGCAAGAGAATTCCAGAAAAATGTATATTTCTGCTTCATTGACTATACTAAATCCTTTGATTGTGTGGAGCACAGTGAACTATGGTGAATTCTTAATGAGATGGGTGTACCAGACCACCTTACCTGTCTCCTGAGAAACCTGTACAAGGGTGAAGAAGTAGGGATGTTTGAAAGTGACTTACCTTTTGCGGAATATGTTGATTGTGGGGGGGGGAGGCGTTCCGTCCCTCCCCCCAGAATCCTGGCCGGGGGGGGAGGCGCTCCGTTCCTCCTCTGCGGAATCCTTGAACAGCCATCTGTGCTCCGCGGCAGCTCTGCGGAGCAGCTGGCCAGGCCTGGCCCGGCTAGGCCACAGCCATCCGCAGTTGGATTTCCGGCCGTGGAGGGCTCTGGGTAAAAAAAAAAAAGATTTACGTAGGCTAAAACGGTGAATGAAATAGGGACGCAAATAGCACCCGCTATGCTATTTACGTTCCCCTTGATTTTCGCCGCCATAGTCTACGTGAATATTTACGTAGACTAAGACGGCCATAAAGAAGGAACGCAAATGGCGATGGCCGTAGCCGCCGCCATTTGCATACATGTTTTTTTTTTTAAATCCACCCCCAACCATGATAGGTTACATAAAGATTTATGTAGCCTATCACGTCTTTTTTTTCCTTTTTTTTTAAACCTAGCCATGATAGGGTACGTAAATCTTTACGTAGCCTATCACATCTTTTTTTTTCCCCACAAGCCTGGAAATGGTGGCGGCAGCAGCCGGTTGGAAGACCGGCTGCCGCCGGAGTCGCTGCCGGAGCCACTGCCGGAGCCGCCGCTGCCCAGAAGATCCGCCCAACGTAAGTCTCATCCCAGGGGGGATCTGCAGGGAGGTTGGGGGGTGGCAGGCCATTCCGCCACAGAGTTTGGGGAGCCGAATGCACTGGCATTCGGCCTCACCGAGATCCGTGGCTAGGGATGGACGAAAGTCCCTTACCTGATCCCAAAGCTTGCTTCGCGGTGGGGGTGGAGGTGCTCCGTCCCTCCCCCCAAAATTCTGGCCGGGGGGAGGTGCCCCGTCCCTTCCTGCCAAAATTCTGTCCAGCAGGGAGGCGCCCCGTCCCTCCCCAACGAAATTCTGGCTGGGGGGGAGGTGCTGCGTCCCTCCGGCCACGAAATCTCGTCTCCTGCTGGGACGCAAATGGCAGCGGCCAAAGCCGCCGCCGTTTGAGTCCCTGCAGTCAGCTGTGATAGGCTACGTAAATGTTTACTTAGCCTATCACGGCTGACTTTTTTTTAAAAAAAATAAGCGCGTACGCAAATGGCGGCGCCCATGGGTGCCGCCATTTGCATTCCTTATTTTGGCATGTGTAGTCTAAGTAAAGATTTACGTAGACTACGGTGAAAATAAGGGCAATGCGATTTGCGTTCCCCTTATTTTCACTGTAGTCTACCTAAATGTTTATATAGACTACACGTGCCAAAATAAGGAACACAAATGGCGGCGCCCATGGGTGCCGCCATTTGCGTAAGCGATTTTTTTCTTCCCCAATGTCAGCCGTGTTAGGGATGGGGGAGAATTTCTCCCTGAAACTTCGGGGGGCTGAGCACCAACGCATTTGGCCCCCCGAAATCGGTGGTGAAATTCTCTGCCCCCCCGCCCCCACCCGGGGTGTGATTTACCTACTCCGAATGTCCCTCCTGGCAGCGGGTCCCGGCGGTGGTTCGGCAGGCTTTCATCTGGGGGCGGGGGCGACAGCCAGTCTTTCGACCGGGTGCCGCCCCCGCCATTACAGCTGAATTAAAAAGAAAAAAAACCGTGATAGGCTACATAACGATTAACATAGCCTATCACGGCTAGATCTGCAAAGTCAGCCATGATAGGCTACGTAAATCGTCACGTAGCCTATCACGGGTGACTTTGGGGAAAAAAAAGAAAAAAAAGCCCATACACAAATGGCGGTGGCCCATGGGCGCCGCCATTAGCGTTCCTTATTTGGCACGTCTAGTCTACGTAAAGATTTATGTAGACTACGGCAAAAATAAGGGCAACGCAGCATTGCCCTTATATTCGCCGTAGTCTACGTAAATCTTTACGTGGACTAGACGTGCCAAATAAGGAACGCTAATGGCGGCGCCCATGGGCCGCCGCCATTTGCGTACGCGCTTTTTCTTTTTTTCAAAGTCACCCGTGATAGGCTACCTAACGATTTACATAGCCTATCATGGCAGACTTTGCAGATCTAGCCATGATAGGCTGCGAAAATCATTACGTAGCCTATCACGGGGCTTTTTTTTTTCTTTTGAAGTTCGTGGCCAGGGAGAGGTGAAGCGCCTCCCCCCCACCGCGAAGCAAGCTGCTAGACCAGGTAAGTGACTTTTGTACATCCCTAGCCGTTTTAGGCTACGTAAACATTTACGTAGCCTATCACGGTGTTTTTTAAAAATCTAGTCGTGATAGGCTATGTAAATCTTTACGTAGCCTATCAAGTTTGTTTGTTTTACTTGGAAATGGTGGCGGCAGCAGCCAGTCAGAAGACCGGCCGCCACAGCCGCTGCTGCCGAACTGCCGCCGAACCGCCGCCGGAGCCGCCGCCGCCAGGGACATTCGAGCAAGGTAAGTCCCGTCCCGAGGGGGTCAGCAGGGCAGACCGTTTCTCCACCAATTTCGGGGGGCTGAATGCCAGTGCATTCAGCCTCCCTGAGATTCGTGGAGAAATTCTCTGACATCCCTATCCATGGCAGAATTCTCTGACATCCCTATCAAGAAGCACCAGTAAGAACCAGACATGGAA
Organism: Heloderma suspectum; assembly: GCF_057233095.1. NCBI lineage: Eukaryota > Metazoa > Chordata > Lepidosauria > Squamata > Helodermatidae > Heloderma > Heloderma suspectum. The sequence goes on from NC_139458.1 coordinate 90,462,134, forward strand.
CAACCGATTGGTTAAAAATTGGCAAAGGAGTACAACAAGGCTGTATAGTGTCGCCCTGCTTATTTAACTTATATGCAGAGTACATCATGAGAAACGCCGGGTTGGATGAATCACAGGTCAGAATTAAGATTGCCGGGAGAATTATCAACAATTCTGAGAATTATTACCTCAGATACGCAGATGATACCACCCTAATGGCAGAAAGCGAAGAGGATCTAAAGAGCCTCTTGTTGAGGGTGAAAGTGGAGAGTGCAAAAGCTGGTTTGAATCTCAACATGGTTCAAGATTTTATTTTCTTGGGCTCCAAGATCACCGCAGATGTTGACTGTAGCCATGAAATTGAAAGATGCTTACTCCTTGGGAGGAAAGCTATGGCAAACCTAGACAGCATAGTAAGAAGCAGAGACATCACCTTGCTGACACAGGTCCGTCTAATCAAAGCTATGGTTTTCCCAGTAGTAACGTATGGCTGTGAGAGCTGGACTATAAGGAAGGCTGAGCGCCAAAGAATTGATGCTTTCAAACTGTGGTGCTGGAGAAGACTCTTACGAGTCCCCTGGACTGCAAGGAGGTCAAATCAGTCAGTCCTGAAGGAAATCAACCCTGAGTGCTCATTGGAAGGACAGATACTGAAGCTCCAATATTTTGGCCATCTAATGCGAAGAGAAAACTCTCTGGAAAAGACCCTGATGCTGGGAAAGACTGAAGGGAAAAGGAGAAGGGGACGGCTGAGGATGAGATGGCTAGATAGCATCACCGATGCAATGAATATGAACTTGAGCATGCTCCAGGAGGGAGCAGAGGACAGGAAGGCCTGGCGTGCTATGGTCCATGGGGTCATGAAGAGTCAGACATGACTTAATGACTGAACAACAAATCACTTCAAGGTTGCTGAGGGTGCTGTGTGTGCTTTCTTTCTCTAGTACACAAAAGGAGGGTGGACCCATTTCCACCCAGGGTGCCTTCCAAGCTCACGTGGCCTGAACCCATTCGGCGAGCCTCCCCACCCGCCAAGCCATGTAAGCCCCCCTGCTCTCCATGCCAAGGACTCTGGCACTCAAGCCCTAGTGCTTTATACACACAAGGGCTTGACTGCTGAGTCCTCGGCATGGCAGCCCCACCGCTCTTTCCCTGGGTGCTGCTGAGGTCCGCCCTCCTCGAGGGGGCCAGGGTGAGAGAGCTGGGGTGGTGCTGAGGTCCTTCCTCCCCACACTGGCTGTCAAAAGCTTCCTTGACAGCTGTGGAGGCAGGATGGGTCCTGGCATGGCCAGACCGCAGAGATCCTGAGGAGGACAGGGCAAGAGTGCTGGGGTGCCACGGAACTTCCAGCCGCTCCCTGAGCTCTGGGATGCTTGGCAAGCGGGGTCCAGGAAGCTGGAAAGGGGGAGGTCTGTCAGACTCCACCCCCTTTGCAGAATCCTTCACCATCCCTAATCTTTCCTTTACTCTTAGGGATGTATGAAAGTCCCTTACCTTTCCGCGTATTATGTTGATGGTGGGGGGGAGGCATTCCATCCCTCCCCCCGGAATCCTCGACGGGGGGGAGGCGATCCGTTCCTCCCCTCCAAAATCCTCCATGGCCGGCTGCGCTCCGCGACAGCTCCGTGGAGCAGCCGGCCAGGCCCAGCCCAGGCCAGAGCCACCCGCAGCTGGATTTCTGTCCGCAGAGGGCTCTGGGGGGTGTGTGAAATGCACATGCAAATGGCGGTGGCTACAGCCGCCATTTGCATTCCTTATTTTGGCACGTCTAGTCTACGTAAAGATTTACGTAGGCTACGGCGAAAATAAGGGAATGCTATTTGTGTTGCCCTTATTTTCGCCGTAGTCTACATAAATCTTTACGTAGACTAGACGTGCCAAAATAAGAAACGCAAATGGCGGTCCCCATGGGAGCCGCCATTTGCGTACGTGCTTCCCCCCCCCAAAGTCACCCGTGATAGGCTACGTGATGATTTACATAGCCTATCATGGCTGACTTTGGAAATCTAGCCGTGATAGGCTACGTAAATTGTTACGTAGCCTATCACATGTGTGTGTGTTTTGTTTTTGTTTTACTTTTTTTTCACAGCTGGGTAGACGGGGCGCTTCTACCTGGCCTGAATTTCACTGGCGAGGGATGGGGCACCTCCCCCCCTCGCCTGAACTTCGGGGGGAGAACCGAAGTGCCTACCCCCCACCGCGAAGCAACCTTCGAGAACAGGTAAGGGACTTTCGTCCATCCCTACATCTTCCTGAACTGAAGTGAAAATGAACTGCAGAAGTCCCATGGGAGGAATTACCTCATGATGTCTTCCTCATGATAGCTTTAATTGAAGTGTGGGTAGCTGAGGAAACTACAGGCTGCCACAGAGATTACTGTATGATTAAAGATAGGACAATCACGCACACTCCATGGCCACCTCATACATAGAACCCCAAATTCAACCCATGAGAATTTCTCCAAAAGTTCTTACTGCAATTTCTTTTCAAAAGCAATTTCTTTTCTATCAAATTGAATGAGAATGGTAAAAAAAAAAAACCTGTGGGAGGCATTTTCGGCACAGCAGTAATCAGTACTGGTCTGTCCTGCCTAACTTTGTCTGATTCTATAGCTGTAAGGCAACTCCAGTCTTGTATGGTGAGACTTCACAGGTTTTATTACTTAGTGTTTCTTGGGAAGGGTGCAGCAGGGAGAACCCCAACGACATTCTGGATCTGCGACCCAAGGAGAAGGCATGCAGGATCCCTTGGGCATACCTTGAAAAACAACAACAATAACAACAACAACATATTGAACTGATAGTGGCAATTACATACTGACATGTATAATAATGCCTGAATGAAATGAGGAATGGAAGGAGAATGGAACCAAAATGGATTGTGATTTTTTTTAAAATGTTATTTCCAAATTTGTAAGGGAGAAAAAATGTGCATTGGATTGAACTGCCTGCCTGCCTCATATTAAGTTCGACACAAGAGAAAGCAAGGCAAGATAACAAATAAGGGAATACTTATATTCTGTACTTACACTTTGATTCCCATTGGATGATAAAAGCACAAAATAAGCAATTATGTATTTAAATATTTTTAATGGTTTAAGTTTATGTATTTAGTGTACATTTCTTTCATCATTTTAATAGTTTATATTCATTCATTTAAGCAAGAACCCTGATTTCATTACATGATGAGCACCAACAGGCTCCTTAACAGCTTGGAAAATCAGGATGGTCATTTCAGTGTCTAAATAGAAACATAGCTGTCTAAATTTGATTATCTGGTTGCATTTGGTGGATGATGTGTGTTGGCCATGACAGACAGCCTTGAATTTACACATAGGCTAATTAATTTGAACAAATTTAAAAATTTCAGAATCACTTACTTGCTTAGAACATTCAGTGAATAAATGAAAGGACCGAGGCTGAGCCTTTATTTGATTTCATTTACAAATGGTGTGTGTGTGTGTGTGTGTGTGTGTGTGTGTGTGATAATTAGCCTATTACTACCTATAGCCAAACTACAGCATGGATTACGTTTTAATCTTATTCAGGTGTTACTCCAAATCTTGTAAAAATTGCCCGCATGAAGAGGGCATTCAGTCTGAAGACCTTTATCTGAAGGAGATTCACAGCATTTTCAGCTGTATGTATATAGACCCACCACACACAATTGGGGTTCCCAATCATGGGGAGGCTCCTAGAACACACTTTGACTCTCCCTTCAGAATGCACAAAGATCAGGTGTGAAGCTGACAAAGACACTGGGGATGGGGCTTACACCCATGGTCTTCACACCTTCTTCACCCATTATTTCCATACACTGCAGTGCAGAGTACCTGTCAGGGTGGAAACTGAGCCCATAGAGACCCAGAGCAGTTCTGATTCTGAGGAAGAACAGCAATCCGTGGGAGAGGAGCTCGCTCTTCTCTCACAAGTACAGCAGCTGGCAGAGATTCCTCCTGCCAGCAGTCCTGGGAGAGTTAGTCTAGGGATGTCAGAGAATTCCACCACAGACTGAAATTCCCTTCAGTCTGTGCTAGGGATGTCAGAGAATTCCACAACGGATCTCAGTGAGGCCGAATGCCAGTGCATTTGGTCCCCTGAAATCCATGGCGGAACGAAGCCCCTGCCCCACCCAACCAAAGAAAGGCGCACAGGACAAAGTCCCCTCTGCCCCCACCCCACGAAAGGCACGTGAAACGGAGCACTTACCTGCTCCCGTCCGTGCTGCTTTGCGAATGGCGGCCGTCCTGCAGCCGCCATTCACTTCCTCCTCTTCAAGCGATGATAGGCTATGTAAATACTTACGTAGCCTATCACAGCTAGCGCAGGGACGCGACTTGCATCCCTGCAGAGGCTGTGATAGGCTACGTAAGTATTTACGTAGCCTATCACAGCAGGGGGGAGAAACCCCAGCGTACGCAAATGGTGGCGGCTACCACCATTTGCGTACCCTGGGTTTTTTTTCCCTCCTGCCATGATAGCCTACGTAAATACTTACGTAGCCTATCATGGCTCAATACAGGGACACAAATGGTGGTGGCTATGACAGCTGCCATTTGTGTCCCTGCAGGGCTGCCCAGCGGCTGGATGTCCGGCTGCGGGCGGCCGGAGCCGGCCAGCGGCTCTGCAGCTTGGCCGCGGACCAAAGCCGACCAGGCAGGATTCGGGGGGAGGGACGGAGTGCTTCCCCCCCATTGAGGATTCCGGGGGGAGGGATGGAGTGCCTCCCCCACACCGCAGATGCCCCTCAGCGGAGCAAGGTAAGGGATTCGTACATCCCTAGTCTGTGCAACCGAATCCTCTGAGGAATGGCACCACGAGGTCCTGCACAGCCAGCAGTCATGTGGATTTCTTTTGGTCACCTGCACAAAGTCGCGAAATTTTCATAAATAAAAGCACAAGGTAGTATATTTCGATAATAAATACAAAAGTTTTTTTTTAAAAAAATGAATTGTGCTCACCGCCTTGTTTGTGGGTGTTCTTTTTCAATTGAAATCCTCTGTCTCCATTTACTTTCAGCCAAAACACTTCCTCCTCCTTGGGGCTTCCCAAAACAAAGCTGCCCTACATGTGCCTGAGTGATGCACTCTTTGTTTAAAGCAATGCTGTTGGAAAGAAAGCAAGAAAAAACCTTTTAAAATGACCATGCAGATCTGGAGCCCTGCATGAATATTATTCCCGCTGCTAGGCTTTATATTTCCATATCCACCCTTGTGGGTGACATTGTGAGGCTAAAATGGAGTGGAGACCCAACTCTGTGCATGTCTACTCAGAAGTAAGTCTTACTGCATTCAATGCAACTTACTCCTACACATGTCAGCACCCCACTTGCCCCAACTCAGCTTTGTATTTCCACATCCAGCTCATTAGCAAACCTCCTGTTAGTTATCTCACTGGGTGACTCTGGGCTGGACTCTAACCACTAGATCATACTTCTGTTATGAAACTCATGAAGAAAAAGTGACAGTATAATGGCAAGTTATTTCTGAAGCAGTCACACTTTACTTGTACAAATGCAGCATGAAGGGAAAGATCAGCAACCTTCTATTTGTTTGAATAAAAAGCACACTCTGCACATGCTCAGGGAATGGGCAAAATGAGGAATAAACATACCAGGGAATATGAAGAACTATATTCTTCCATTATGTGTGTGTGTGTGTGGGAGGAATCTCCCTCAATCCAGCTGTTCCCTGGAAACCCCCCCCCCCATTCACCCAAGGGTCTTCTGAGATAACTAACAGGAAGTCTGATAATGAACTGGATGTGGAAATACAAAGCTGAGCAGAGAGGAGAACCAACTCTGTGCATGTCTACTCAGAAGTAAGTCTTACTGAGTTAAATGCGACTTACTCCTACGCATGTCAGCACCCCACTTGCCTCCAGCTCAGCTTTGTATTTTCACATCTAGCTCATTAGCAAACCTTCTGTTAGTTATCTCAGAAGACCCTTGGGTGAAGGGGGGGGGGTTCCAGGGAACAGCTGGATGGAGGGAGATTACACACACACACACACACACACACACACACGAAGAATATAGTTCTTCATATTCCCTGGTATGTTTATTCCTCATTTTGTCCATTCCCTGAGCATGTGCAGAGGGTGCTTTTTCCAATTTTGAACCAATCGGTTGTTCCATGTCCGGTTCTTACTGTTGCTTCTTGTCCCTCATACAGGTTTCTCAGGAGACAGGTAAGGTGGTCTGGTACTCCCATCTCTTTAAGAATTTGCCACAGTTTGTTGTGATCCACACAATCAAAGGCTTTAGCATAGTCAATGAAGTATATATATATATATATATATAATCTTAATATAAACCTTCAACCATCAGTAATATATTTTATACTAGATATATTATCTATTTTAAAATAAAAAAAATACAAGGAAACAAGAAAAAATAAAAGATGAACGAGAGTAAACCAATATAAATATAATAATTTATCTTCTGAATTAGCCTAGATCATGTAGATTAACTACAAACAGTTAACAAAGCTTGTTTAAAGATTCCAGTTCATGGGGTTGTAACAGAATTCTCATGCATTTTTACGTTCAGCCATGCCTCCGCCATTTCATGATTTAGAAACTTCTTCATCTGACCTTCAGACACAATACAAAGTGTAGCAGGATATTTTAAGTAATATTGTAAGTTCATTTGTTTTGCCATATTCTTTGCTTTGATACATTGCCTTCTTTTATTTGCCACCTCTTTGATGTAGTCTGGAAATAACGTAACTTTATCTTGTTTCCAGGAAAGGCTTCCAGCCTCCCTTGCTAAATGTAGGATATAATTCTTTGTGGAGACTTTTGCAAATTGAACTATGATCTTGTAATCAGTCCCTTTAGCATTTGGCACACAAAATGCCTGCTCAATATCAAGTAAATAATCAGATGGAATAGGAAGTATCTCATGAAAAATTTTATCCACAAAAATTGGCAATTTTACATCATTAGACAGATTTTTAATCCCAATAATACATACATTGTATCTTTTCATGAAGGCCTCCAGTTGAGAGATTCTATCAGAGATATTTTTAAAACAAATTTGTGTTGTAGTTAGGGATGTATGAAACTCCAGGACTTTTAGCTGCTTGATTGGTCATGGGGTACCCAGGAAACAGGACACACCTGGCAATGCAGCTTGCTTGTCAGGCTCGTTCCATTACTTATGAGCCACTAATGACGGGTGTGTGTGTATGCCACTGGCTGTCCTTCCTGAATGGCTAGTGCCCAACTTTTGTCAAACCCCTTGAATTACAGCTGAAAGTCCTGACTTCGCTCCCATCTGGGTCTGTTTCCTTTCAACTTCAGTGTGGTGGTGTATAGAGGCCAACTGCCAAAACAGTTATCCTTGTTCCAATATTTCTGGCCCTGACTGTAAATGCTGTGCCTTTCCACAATGGTTCTTCATCTTAGCGAGTCCCATCACTAGGCTCTCTGCTTTGGTTTAAGCTTCCTGACCTCTTCTTTCAGCAGTCTCCAGTGCCTGTTGTAAGACTGAGCTGCATTCTTTAACTGCCTGCATCTCATCTTTCAGAGCTTGGATGCTCTTTTCCTGCATCTGATTGACATCCCACAAGTCTCTTAAAGCTGTTGAAATCATCCAGCCTGTTCCCGCCAGCCTCAGATTTCTCCGCTTTGTCCATTCCAAGCTCTTGGAAGCATTGCAAAATGGCAGGGGTGAGTCCTTTGTTCCACAAATCTGCATGCCTAACAGTAGGGGGGATGACCCTACTCAACAATGCCACTTCACCCTGTGGCTTCTCTGGCCCTCCAGGGATCCAACTAGATTCTAGCCCCACAGCTTTCTTTGCCCACATCTAGACAGGTCAGACTTGTATGCTACTCACTGTGCCAGATGTCTTAAATCTTAAACACACTAAACAGATTTGATGGTACCAATATGACTCAAGTCCAGTTGTGTGAAATACGTAGATGCAGGGAATAAAAACAAAGAAGCTTACAAACACCCTTTCAATTGGTAGACCATGGCCCATGCAACTGCTGTTACTCTGGTTCCGTTGAAGCAACAGGGCTGTCCCGGGGGTGTTTATCTGAGCAGGTAGTGCACCCTTTCCTGTCTCAGATGAGAACAGGTAACAGGACAATCTACTCAGGATTTTATAGCGCATGTCTCACTGATTTAGGAAACTGTCAGAAGGCACACACACACACATTGTTCTCCCTTTAGCAAGGCCTTTCTCTCTTGTCAGAAAAGAACGTTTCCTACAAGAGAGAAAAGGAATGTCCTTATCACCTAGACAAGTACAGACTGTAACAGCCACTGTACATTGTCTAATTCTTAGTAGTGAGAAGCGCTGACCTTCAGTGTAAGTGAATACAGCTATGAGAAATAACCCTAACATCATAAAAATTACCAAGTGCTCTAACAAATTAGTATATGTATGCCATTTTTTATTTATTTAATTACAATATTTATATACTGCTCCACATCAAAAGGTCTTGGATATGTGAACAACAAAGATAAAAGAATAAAATCCCATAATTAAAACAATTAAAACATTTTAAAAGAAACAAATTCTGAACTTAATAACCTGCAGCTGGTCACTCAAGGAAGGCCTCTTGAAATAACGATGTCTTCAGGAGGTGCCGAAAGCAACACAACGTTGGTGCCCATCTGACCTCTAAAGGCAGGAAGTTCCACAGGAAGGGGGCCACTACACTGAAGGCTCATTTCCTGGTAGACTCCAGCTGGGCCATGGGTCCATGTGGAACCACCAGGGACATTCCCTCTGATGACCTCATTGACCAGGCAGGTGGGTAAAAAAGAAGGCGCTCTCTCAGGTAACCTGGTCCCAAGAGTTGTTTAGGACTTTGTACACTAGTGCTAATACCTTAAACTTGGCCCAGTAGTGAATACGAAGCCAGTGCAGTTCACTCAGCAAACGATTTATATGCTGAAAGGAGGCAGCTCCTGTCCTGACAACAGCTGAGCTGCTGCATTCTGCACTAGTTCCAGCTTCCAGACCAGCCTCAAGGGCAGCCCCACATCGAGCGCATTGCAGTAATCCAGTCTTGAGGTCACTAATGCCTGTACCACTGAGGCCAAGCTATTCCAGTCCAGGAGAGGCTGTAGCTGGTGAACCTGCCAAAGCTGGTAAAAAGCACTCTGAGCCACAGTGGCCTCTTGGGCCTCCAGCAACAATGATGGATCTAGGAGTACCCCCAGACTATGAACCTGATCTTTCAGAGGAAGGGCAGATAACCTATCTCCTGGACCTGGGAACCACTCACCCACAGGGCTTCCACCTTGCCAGGATTCAGCTTCAGTTTATTGGCCCTTATGCAGCCCATTACTGACTCTAGGTACTGATTCAGGACTTGCACAGCCTCTCCTGATTCAGATATCACTAGGAATGTCAGAGAATTTCGCCACGAATCTCGGGGAGGCCGAATACCAGTGCATTTGGCCCCCAGAAATTGGTGGCGAAACGGTCTGTCCCCCCTGCCCCCCCTGGGATGGGACTTACCTTGGGCAAATCCTCCTGGCGGCGGCGGCTCCGGCAGTGGTTCGGCGGCAGTTCGGTGGCGGCTGTGGCAGCTGGTCTTCCAACCGGCTGCAGTCACCACCATTTCCAGTAAAAACAACAACAACAACAACAGAACATGATAGGCTACATAAAGATTTACGTAGCCTATCACAGCTAGATTTTTAAAAAATACCATGATAGGCTATGTAAATCTTTATGTAGCCTATCACGGCTGAGTAAAAAAAAAACACATCCATATGCAAATGGTGGCGACCATGGGCACCGCCATTTGCGTTCCTTATTTTGGCACGTTTAGTCTACGTAAACATTTACGTAGACTACGGTGAAAATAAGGGGAACGCAAATAGCGTAGACGCTATGCTATTTGTGTTCCCCTTATTTTCGCCGTAGTCTACGTAAATGTTTACGTAGACTAGACATGCCAAAATAAGGAATGCAAATGGCGGCGCCCATGGGTGCTGCCATTTGCATACGCACGGGGTTTTTGCTTGTTTTTTTTATTCAGCCGTGATAGGCTATGTAAACATTTACGTAGCCTATCACGGCTGACTGCAGGGACGCAAACGGCGGTGGATACAGCCGCCGTCATTTGCGGCCTGGCCGGCCAGGATTCAGAGGTGGAGGGACGGAGTGCCTCCCCCCCGGCCAGAATTTCGGGGGGAGGGACGGAGCGCCTCCTCCCCCGTGAATCAAATTTTGTTACAGGTAAGTGACTTTCATACATCCCTAGATATCACAGGGAGATAGAGCTGCATGTCATCAGCATACTGATGGTATCTAGCTCCAAATGCCCTAATGACCACTCCCAGAGGCTTCATATAGATGTTAAACAACATTGGGGACAAGATGGTACCCTGTAGCAATCTCAATTGTCAAGGGACAGAGGAATAATCACTCAATATTACTCTCTAAAATCGGCCCGTAGGGAGGACTGGAACCACTGTAACACAGTACCTCCGATACCCATCCCATGGAGTCAATCCAGTAGGATACCATGGCCAATGGTATCAAAACCCTATGAGAGGTTGAGCAGAATTAACAGGGTTGCACTCCCCCTGTCCCTCTCTTGATAAAGGTGATCCATCAGGGTGACCAAGGCTGATTCAGTCCTGTAATGAGATCGAAGCCAACACTGGAATGGGTCTAGATATTCACTATCCTCCAAGAGCGCATGCAGTTGCTCTGCCCCCACCCTCTCAGGTACCTTCCCTAAGGGGGACAATGACTGTTCGCGTCTGTGACATTCCTTAAGTCACACGTGTCTCCAGGTGGTGCTAAAGAACAGTCACTTGGAAGCAAACATCTGAAGCTTCGAAGTTACAGCAGCCAGTCAATCCTAGTGATCTCCTGGCTATATTACATCACATCAAATTATGCCTCAAGGCATGAACATAAATGGTCCTTCTCAGGACCCCATGACAAAGAATCTTGGTCCTGTTACCAAGATTTGCCAGATCAATATAGAAGGAATAAGTAGGTCTAAGTGCCAAGTCCTACAATGGATTTTAGCAGATAACAACATCGACATAGTTGCAGTCCAGGAAACTCATGCTGAAAATGAGGACCAAATCAGACAGAGAGGCAGGATCCCTGGCTATGACTTGCTGGGAGCAACATACCACCATGCTTATGGAGTGGCAACATATGTGAGGTCATCAACTGAAAATACCCAACTGTGCTCAGCCTCTGATCTCAACAATATACGAGAGGTAACTGTAAGAATAGGGGAATTAACAATAACTAACATATATAAACCCCCGACTATTAATTGGCCCCTACAAGTTATACCTCTGTCCCCACATCCAGCTGTTTACCTTGGAGATTTTAATAGTCATCATATTCAGTGGAAGTACAGTGAAACTGACGAAAATGGTGAGGCACTTGTAAACTGGGCAGAAGATAACAGCTTGTATTTGATATTCAATGCAAAGGACAGAGGAACATATAAGTCAGCAGCTTGGAGAAAGGAATACAACCGTGATTTGTGTTCTGTGACCACCAACGAGGAAAAACTGCCAGTGAAAACCTCTCGACTGGTACTAGCAGACTTCCCCCATAGCCAGCACTGCCCAATTCAGATTGAAATTGGCACAAGTATACCTCTGATGTCATCCTTTCCCTGCCCAAGGTGGAATTTTAAGAAGGTAAAATGGGATGTCTTTACTGAAATCTAGACAAAGGCTTGGGCTGGATCTCCCCTAAATCCAACAATTATGAGAGACTTATAGGCGCATTTATATGTGCAGCAAGAAAGGCTATTCCTAGAGGATACTGCAAGCAATATATTCTGGGTAGGGATGTACGAAAGTCACTTACTTTTTTGAAGGGTGACGTTCGCGGTGGGGGGGAGGCGCTCCATCCCTCTCCCCGAAATTCTCTCCAGCCAGCTCCACTCCACGGCGATTCTGCAGAGCCACCGGCCGGGGCCGCCTGCAGCTGGACATCCGACCACTGGGCAGCCTCCAGAGGGATGCAAATGGCGGCTGCTGTAGCCACCACCATTTGCGTCCCTGTATTTTGCTGTGATAGGCTACGTAAATACTTACACAGCCTATCACGGCTTCCTCAGGGACGCAAATGGCATCCCTGTGTTAGCCATGATAGGCTACATAAGTATTTAGGTAGCCTATCATGGCTATAATGAGGAAGCGAATGGCGGCTGCAGACGCAGCCACCATTCACAAAGCAGCGCGAATGGCAGCAGGTAGGTGTCCCGTTTTGCATGCCTTTCGCGGGGTGGTGGGGCAGGGGGGCTTCATTCCACCACAGATTTCAGGGGGTCGAAAGCACTGGCATTTGGCCTCACCAAGATCCGTGGCAGAATTCTCTGACATCCCTAATTCTGGGGTGGAATGATACCTGTGAGAACCTGTATCAAGAATTTTTTAAAAATGGAGACCATGATATCCCAGATGACTTGTTACATAGCCTCGATATAGCATGGCAAGAGAAATGGATGGAGACCGTAGAATTGCTCAATTTTAAAACGTCTAGTAGAGAAGCATGGTCTTTGCTATGGAAATTATGGGAAATAAGAAGAAAATTAATGATAAGACACACATTTCAGCCAATAAGATCGCAGCACACATATTGTCTACATCTAGAGCTACAAGGGACAAAGTCCATACAAGACAAATTAGACAAAAACTTAATGCTCTTAAAACTAGGCATGGCAGAGAATTCCGCCACGGATCTCGGTGAGGCTGAATGCCAGCACATTCGACCCCCTGAAGTCCATGGTGGAACGAAGCCCTCCCCCACAAAATGGGCCTGGAATGGAGCCTATCTTTGTCGGCTATTCCCGTGCTCTTCGAATGGCGGCCACGTCTGCAGCCACCATTCACATCTTTCAAATGGCCGTGATGGGCTACGTAAATACTTACGTAGACTATCACGGCTAACGCAGGAACGCCATTTGCATCCCTGCGGAGGCTGTGATAGGATATGTAAATATTTATGTAGCCTATCACAGCTAAAAAAGGGAAAGCAAATGGCGGCTGCCGTAGCCGCCACCATTTGCGTTCCCTTTTTTTTTTTGCCGTGATAGGCTATGTAAATATTTACATAGCCTATCATGGCTAAAGCGGGAACGCAAATGGCATAGGGGACGCCATTTGCATCCCTGCTTTAGCTGTGATAGGCTATGTAAATATTTATGTAGCTTATCACGGGCTGGCGTAGGGACGCAAATGGCGTCCCCTACACAGGACGCCATTTGCGTCTGCACTGGTGGCTCCACGGCCTGGCCACACAGCGGAGCCAGCCTGGCAAGATTCCGGGGGGGAGGAACAGATTGCCTCCCCCCCATCGAGGATTCCGGGGGGAGGAATGGATCGCCTCCTCCCACCTGTGGAACCCGGCGGAGCCAGGTAAGCAGGGTTTCGTACACCCCTACTTAAAACTACTTGTCCTGAACAATCTGAATATTCACGACCTTTTCCCCCCTTTGAAATTACAAACGCACTCAAGGATATAAAAGCTGGCAAGGCACCTGGACGTGATAATATACATCCTGAATTCCTCCTGCATTGTGGAAAATATGCAAAAAGATGGTTGGCAGAATTCTTTTCGGATATTATGGAAACTGGTATAATACCACACAAGATGAAGCAAGCAAAAATCATTGCAATACTCAAACCGGGAAAAACAAACGACCAACCAAAGAACTATCAACCAATCGCACTGCTAAGCACTGCCTCTAAGCTTCTCAAAAGGCTTCTGCATAAAAGAATCAGCCAGAAGATACTCCAGATAATTCCAGTGGGACAAGCTGGATTTCGCCCCGCATGAAGCTGTGCTGACCAAGTGCTTTCACTAACAACCTATATAGAAGCAGGATATCAGGTGAAGCAAAAAACATCAATTGCTTTTATAGATTTAAGTGCAGCATATGATACAGTGTGGAGACATGGACTACTTTATAAATTAATACAGGTAACCTCGTGCCGAAAAACTACCCAACTTATTGATAATATGCTTGCTGGAAGAACTTTCTCTGTGACTATAGGAGAGGATACTAGAGTCCCTAAAATTTTAAACAATGGACTACCACAAGGCTCAGTTCTTGCACCTCTCCTTTTCAATCTATACATAGCTGACATACCTCACCCAAAGCCTAGGAAGTTTGGCTACGCGGATGATTGGGCAATAGCCACACAACATAAATCCTTTGAGACAACTGAAGATGTCCTCACTTCCAATCTAGACACACTGGATAAATATATCTGTAAGTGGAGGTTACAGCCCAATCCAACAAAGACGGAAGTAACATGCTTCCACCTTTGTAATAGATCAGCAGGCAGAGAGCTCAATGTTCAATTTAAGGGAAACCAGCTCAATCACAACATGCATCCCAAATATCTTGGGGTCACACTGGATAGGACACTTTCCTAAAGAACACTTGATGAACACTGCTGCCAAACTGAGAAGTAGAAATAACATTCTACACAAACTATGCGGCACTAGCTGGGGCTCGACAGCGGATATGCTAAGAACGACCGCACTCAGTCTGGTTTACTCTAGGGATGTACGAAAGTCACTTACCTTTTCGAAGGGTGACATTCATGGTGGGGGGGAGGCGCTCTGTTCCTTCCCCCGAAATTCTGGCCAGGGGGGAGGCGCTCTGTCCCTCCCCCCCGAAATTCTGGCTGGCCGGCTCCGCCAGCGGCCGGACATCTGGCCACTGGCTAGCAGGGACGCAAATGGCAGTGGCCATAGCTGCCGCCGTTTGCGTCCCTGCAGTCAGCCATGATAGGCTACATAAATGTTTATGTAGCCTATCTCGGCTGATTTAAAAAACAAAACAAAATGCGCGTATGCAAATGGCGGCGCCCATGGGCGCCACCATTTGCATTCCTTATTTTGGCACGTCTTAGTCTACGTAAACATTTATGTAGACTAAGACGGCGAAAATAAGGGGAACGCAAATAGTGTAGCGTCTACACTATTTGCATTCCCCTTATTTTCGCCATCTTAGTCTACGTAAATGTTTACTTAGACTAAGACGTGCCAAAATAAGGAACGCAAATGGTGGCGCCCATGGGCGCCGCCATTTGCATACGCGCATTTTGTTTTGTTTTTTAAATCAGCCGTGATAGACTACGTAAACATTTATGTAGCCTATCACGGTGTTTTTTAAAAATCTAGCTGTGATAGGCTACGTAAATCTTTACGTAGCCTATCACATTTTTTTGTTTTTGTTTTTTTTTAACTGGAAATGGTGGTGGCGGCAGCCGGTCAGAAGACCGGCTGCTGCCACCGAACTGCCGCCGAACCACCGCCAAACCGCCGCTGAACCACTGCCGAACTGCCGCCGGAGCCGCCGCCGCTGCCACGGCCACCGCCGCCGCCAGGAAGATCCACCCAAGGTAAGTCCCGTCCCGGGGGGACGGGGGGGCAGACCGTTCCGCCACTGATTTTGGGGGGCCAAATGCACTGGCATTCAGCCTCCCTGAGATTCATGGAGGAATTCTCTGACATCCCTAGTTTACTCAGCAGCAGAGTACTGTGCCCCAGTGGGGCTTAATAGTCCGCACATTAGAAAGATCGATACACAACTGCATGAGTCAATGCATATTGTTAGTGGGACGATACGATCTACTCCCACATACTGGCTGCCTGTTTTGAGCCATATATCACCTCCAGATGCAAGACAAAAGAGCGCCCTTCTTCAAGAATACCGGAAGATTATTGACATTCTCCAGCTACCAATATTAAATGACGTAACCTACTTGGAGCGAAACAGGTTAAGATCGAGACATCCAGCCATTTCTACTGCTAAAGATCTTCTAGAAGATGATTTCAATATCCACAACATGTGGAAATTGCCCTCCACAATGCCAAAGCTTGCCCTGCATCTTGGAAAAACCATCTGGATTTGACCAGCCCCATGCAATATGGACAACCTTGAACCAAATTTGCACAGGTCATGGTAGATGTGTAGATGCCCTTTATAAATGGGGCAAAACAACATCACCAAATTGTGATTGTGGGGCTGAAAAACAAACTATCCAACATATAGTGACAGAGTGTCAAAACCAAGCCTACAGTGGAGACTTTGCTGATTTCCTGGCTGTGACAACAGAAGCAAAAAACTATATCTGTAACCTAGACATACGTTTGTAATATTCCTGTCTATATTTTATATTTTACATTTCATATTTATTATGCTCTATGTTTTTATTGTAATGCGATGTAAATGTGCCATACGATAAATAAATAACCTTCCCTAAGAAAGGGGGTATTTGCGACTGGGCAGTAGTTGTTTAATACTGTTGGGTCCAGAGTGGGCTTCTTCAGGGGTGGTTGCACTACTGCCTCCTTAAGGGCAGCAGGGACCACTCTTTCCTTCAAGGAAGCATTTATCACTCCCTGAACCCACCCAGTCATACTTTCTCAGCTAGCTTTCATTAGCCAGGAGGGGCAGGGATCAAGAGGGCATGTGGTCAGTCACATTGCTGCAAGCAATTAAGCATTAAACACTGCATATGACTGTATGTAAATTCACGCCTGACTACTCTCCCTTCTTCTAAAACCAAATCAAATACAATAACCTAACTATTTAATTGTGATTAAATAAATTAAACTATTAAATAAATTAGGATTAAATAAATTGAACTATTTAATTTTGACTCCATCCTGGCTGGGTTTTGGCGACAGATCTGACAGTGGCCACATTCTCGCCAGGTGGTCTCCCACATTGGCCCTCAGCCTATTGTGGGTCCGGTGCTTCAGCACCGCTGGCTGTGCTGGGAATACAGCTCCAGGGGTGCATGCTCCTGGAACCCGTGACATCTCCATCATGAGTGCTCCCTTTGTAGCGGATGGCACCCGTGCACCTCTTGTCCAAGAGCCTGGGGATGGCAGGGTCCCCCGGGGGAACGCCAAGGTGGTAGGAAGCCCGGTGGCGGGCTACAGCCCCCTCCTATGGGTCCCAGCCCAATTTGGTGGTGCTGCTACTCCAGCTTTTAAGATGCTACCCCAACAGGTAGAACACATTCTACTTGGAACATGGCTTCCCACTAGGGATGCATGAATCCCTTACCTGGCTCCACTCAGGGGCATCCGTGGTGGGAGGGAGGCGCTCTGTCCCTCCTCCTGGAATCCTCCCTGGCTGGCTCCACTCCACGGCAGCTCCACAGAGCCGCTGGTCAGGGCCGTCCGCAGCTGGAGTTCCAGCTGCAGCCGGGCTGCAGCAGCCACAAATGGCGGTCATCATAGAGGCCGCCATTTGTGTCCTGCCAGGCTGCCATGATAGGCTACTTAAGTATTTACGTAGCCTATCATGGCAAAGAGCAGGGATGCAAATGGTGGCCGCTATGCCATTTGCTCCCCTATTCTTTCTGTGATAGGCTACATCAGTATTTATGTAGCCTATCACGGTAAAGACAGCCACGCAAATGGCATAGTGGTCGCTATTTGCGTGGCTGTCTTTACCGTGATAGTCTATGTAAATACTTACGTAGCCTATCATGGCAGCCTGGCAGGATGCAAATGGCGGCTGCTACGACGGCTGCCATTTGCAGCTGCAGGAGCTGGCCAAGAGACCAGCTGCTGCCGCCGGAGCCACTGCCAGAGCCTCCTCCGCCCCAGGTAAGCTTCGTCCTGGGGGGAGTCTGCAGGGTGGCGGGGGGGAGGCCATTCCGCCATGGGTTTCAGGGGGCCAAATGCCAGTGCATTCGGCCTCACTGAAATCCATGGAGGAATTCTCTGCCATCCCTACTTCCCACTAGGTTTAGGATCCCCCTTTTCCTAAGTCAACATAGGCCATCCTTCGCTCACAAGCAAAAATCCCTCCTTGCCATGCATCAATGGGTTTGTGAGGAAATCGACAAGGCAGTACTGGCAGGATGTGTTTTAGCTCCCCTTTCCACACCCTGATACCTAATCTAAAGATTTTCCCTCTCAGAATGGTGCCCAAGAAATCCTCTAGGGAGTTTAAGCTGACTCGTAACCTCTCTTCCCCAAGGGCCAGTCTGTTAATCATGAGATCCCTGATCATCTGTGCTCAGTGCGAGACAACTCTTCAATGAGGCGGTTGTCTCGGTCCAGGATCCCGGCCACAGGTCCCTGATGGGCATGTGTTACATGGAGTCTAAAGACGGTAGTCAATATTCTGACCGTTGTTTCCCTTTCCTTTTACCTCGGTGTCCCTTTAGCTCATGAAAAGACAGAGGGCCCGTCTGCTATGTTAACATTCCTGGGAATCAAATTAGATACCTTAAGCAATGTTCTCACTTCCCTCAGGACCAATTTTGGGTCCTTAGGGCACAGCTCCAGGCAGTTATACATCTTTCTAGGGCCTGCCTCGGGGGCCCTGCAAGATGTTGTAGGGCTTTTTCATTTCCCATCCAGGGTAGTGGCCCCTAGCTGTACCTTCTTGTGCTGGCTCTGTTTGGGCAGTGCAGGAACTGTGGCTGCCGCACCATCGACCAGGGTCACTTCTGCTGTGTGCATGGATCTGCAGGTATGGTTTCAACTTAACAGGGCTTTAATGGCATCTCCTTCTGGAGGTGTGAGCTGCTCCTCAAAGCCTACCTGCTGATTCACTTTGGTGCTGCTAGTACTCTGTGGGTTTTGGAATCATATGGCAGGTCCGATCGTGTTGTGGGCAGTGGCCTGTAGAGTTGGCTGCTGCCAGGATTTGTCAGGACCTTACCTTTCTGGAGTTTGTTCCCTATTTACCTAGCCGGGCACATTTTGGCCGACCTCATAGCCAAGTCAGTAGCCTCCCTTTGGTACGACAGCATGGCCACGGTGTACGTTATTCATTCCCTGTCCTCCTGAAATCGGAGGGTCATGTTTGTGTGTCAGAGAGTTCACGCTCCAGTGTCTGCATCACAACATCTGGTTGCTGGTCTGCCATGTGCTGGGTTTGGCAAACCCAATTGCCGATACTTTGTCGCGAAATCAGATCGACAGGTTCCGGGCCTTAGCCCTGCGGGCGCGCCCGTTTCCAGATCCCATCCTTCCAGTACTATGGGAGACCTGCGTACTGGAGCCAAGCATGCCATACTGCATTCCATAGCTCCCAGTACAGGAGCCACCTACGACTAGGGATGGCAGAGAATTTCTCCCCAAAACTTCAGGGGACCGAATGCCAACGTGTTCAGCCCCCCGAACAAGTTTCAGGGAGAAATTCTCTGCACCCCCCCACACCCCGCACCCCCCCCGGGACGGGACTTACCTTTGCCGAATGTCCCTCCTGGCGGCGGGTCCAGCAGGTGGTTCGGCGGGTGTCCGTCCGGGGCGGGAGCAGCAGCCGGTCTTTCGACCGGCTGCCACCGCCACCATTCCAATAAAAGAAAAAAAACGCCCCCGTGATAGGCTACGTGACGATTAATGTAGCCTATCATGGCTAGATTTGCAAAGTCAGCCATGATAGGCTATGTAAATCATCACGTAGCCTATCACGGGTGACTTAAAAAAAAAAAAACGCGTATGGAAAATGGCGGCCCCCATAGGGAGCCCCCATTCCCGTTCCTTATTTGGTCGCTGTAGTCTACGTAAAGATTTACGTAGACTACGGCAAAAATAAGGGCAACGCTATTTGCGTTGCCCTTATTTTCGCCATAGTCTACGTAAATCTTTACATAGACTACAGCGACCAAATAAGGAACGGGAATGGCGGCTCCCTATGGGGGCCGCCATTTGTGTACACGCTTTTTTTTATATATAGTCACCCGTGATAGGCTACGTGATGATTAACGTAGCCTATCACGGCTGACTTTGCAGATCTAGCCGTGATAGGCTACGTTAATCGTCACGTAGCCTATCACGGGGGCGTTTATTTTTTTTAAAAAAAACTTTTGAGTTCGCGGCCGGGCGAGGCGCCTCCTCCCCGGCCTGAATTTCAGCTGGGTGAGGCGGGAAGCCTCCCCCCCAGCCTGAATTTCGGCCGGGCGAGGTGGGAAGCCTCCCCCCCGGCCTGAACTTCGCGGGGGGAGCAGCGAAGCGCCTCCCCCCCACCGCGAAAAACTTTGAGGACAGGTAAGTGAGTTTTGTCCACCCCTACCTACGACAGAGCAGGTAGGGAGTTCTGCGCCTTAGGGGTGAGCTTTAGTTACAGGATTCATGGCCCTTACCTATAGATCATTTCCTGCAATTTTGCATCTCTTTCAGGAACAAGGGGCTATCTGCCAGGGACCATAAGTGGCAAGCTGGCCATTTTAGCCTTGCAGGCCACAACGGTGGGAGTTACTGACTCCGTGTCAGATTTCAGGGTTTGGCATGTGATGTAGGGTTGGGCATGGATGTTGCCTGCTTTAGTAAATTTTAGCCACCCTCTCTCCCTGGATACCCTTTTTGGGCTCTGGGGATCATGCCCCTCCATTTGTGCTTCCCAGTAAGACATTTCCCTGTTCCATGCAGCAGCCTTAACGGCCTTCTCTGGGGCCCCCCTTAGGAATTCAGGGTTGGTTGGGGCTCCCAAGCCTGACTTGTCTGGGAGGGCCTTGATATACTTCATTGTACAGGTCTGTCTGAATGTAACCCACTTCTGCATTTGGAGATCAGAAACTGATTGGTATGGCAAGGGCATGGCAGTGGCCCACGGCCGAGCGCAAGTCGATGGGTTATGCCCTGTCGGGGCCTTATGGGTTTTTATGGAATGCCGTGGGTCTGCGGAGGGACCTCTGTTTTGTCACTGTGATGGCTTACCGCTGAGATAATGGCAATCTGGGCAGTTTCTACATCAGTTCTACCATGCTAGGCCTTGGTAGTTTTCAATTCAGAACCCACTCTTTTTGCATTGGAGCAGTCTCCATGGCAGCCGCTTTGAGTTTCTCTCACAGGCACGTTATGGCAGTTCGAAGATGGCACTTCGAAGCGTTCTGCCCTTGCGTTCGCAAGTTGTCTGCTTCTTCCTGACACAATTTTCCCTTCACTTGCCCTAACATTCTTAAGTTATTCCTTAGCTCATCAGCAGACTTGACGTACACCGGAACAGGTGCTCTTACATGGGCACAGTATGATGTTTTGAGCAGCACAAAGGGCTTTGATCCAGTGGCTTCGCAGACAGGGCATATGGTGGGAGTCCCTCCTCCTCACCCTGTGACACCAAAGTTTTTTCAGTCTTCCTCCGCAGGTCCAGGTGCTTCATGTTGTGGGGAACGACTTGGGCTGTAAGCCAGGCAAGGACCTGATTGAACGGGCCTTGGTTAAGGTGCAGGTTGTCTGGCATACCTGGCTGGAAGTAGCCTTATTGCAGTCCTCACTGCTCCCACGAATCAATTGGAAGGTTTGGAATGACTTTGCCATTGGCAGGGCACATTGGGAAGTGAACAGAAATGGCTTATGGCCTATGTGAATGGGGTGATGGAGGCACCACCCACCAGGAAATAAGTGGATAAGGAGTGAGCATTACAGGCAGGACGGTGTCCGCCTGTCTCATGTAGGGAATAACATATTTCTGTCTGATCTGCAAGGGGGCCTGCAGGAAGTTCTTCTGCCCAGGTGTGGGGGGGTTTCACTAGCCTTGTGACTCCTGTGGCGGCTAGAACGGGCAAAAGCAGAAAGAGATTAGGGATGGTGTGCATGCAGAGGCACCTTATGGTGACAGGTGATGCCTGAGGCCCCCCGAACGGGTTGTGCGGCTCGGCGGGGGTATAAGGGTTGCTTGGGAGACCAACCCTCCTCACTCACCCAGGTGTTGTGCAGCACCGGGAGGGGGTGACAGGGGAAGGTCTACCTCCCCCAGAAGGGGCAGTCCAGAGGGGTGGTGAGATTGACGCCATCCCTCAGGCTGGGTGTGTTTTCGCCCATGAAATGCCAGCTAGTCGCTGGCACAGTCAGCTGCCCGTCCTAGGTACCCCTTTGCAGATGTTTTCAATAAATGTGGCCCAATTTTCAACCCAAGCCTTGTTGTTTGACTCTTCTTTGACCCATCTCCGCTTGCAAAAAAGTTCTGTGTGAAGAAAGCCCCAGAGCAGTAAGGTAGCCCCAGGACAGTCCACATCTCTGGAGCTTTTGAGACAGGGTTGGCTTCCAAACTGACTGAACATCATCTTGTAGAATTAGTGGAATCTTGGGGGAAAAACAATTGGAAAAAAAGAATAGCTTCAGCCAAAAAATGAAGATAAAAAGCCAAACTCTAGTTTCAGCCTTCTGAAGGACAGTTTCCACTCACCGGACAGTGTTTTGAATGCAGTGAGAAATTTGGAGAATGGCCCAAAGAAATATATACTCAACTATTCCAGTGGTGTAAAGCTGGGATAAGGGCTGACTCTCTGCACCTATTCTAGAGTAAAAATGATGGGAAGGGGGGGATATAGCTGCTAGATACAAATTTTAAATAATGTCTGTTTGGTCCAATTAACTCTTGAGGTTACTTGATTCAATGTTCAATGGTTCCATTAATATGCTCAGCTGCTCTGCATGAATACAGCTTCTCTGCTCACTGCAGTGTTAAGGGAAGCTGCATACATAAATTTAGACTGATGCAGAAACTGATTTAAAACTGAATGTGGAAGTGTTTTAATGCAAGGAATCTCCATGAGGTGATGAAATAGGGGCAAATGAGTCCAAATGTTCTTTCAAATAATGAATTTGAAAGGTCATGCTCGACTGAGATTTTATGATAA
The DNA here is from genome assembly GCF_057233095.1 of Heloderma suspectum. Taxonomy (NCBI): domain Eukaryota; kingdom Metazoa; phylum Chordata; class Lepidosauria; order Squamata; family Helodermatidae; genus Heloderma; species Heloderma suspectum. The sequence goes on from NC_139458.1 coordinate 90,484,697, forward strand.
TGTTTATGCGTGAGAAATGTTGTTTTTTTTAAATGGGGAAAATAGAAAAATACAAGAATACAGAAAAGTTCAAATAGACTAGGAAAACTTGAATGGAAAATACTTCTCAAATCTTTTCAGGATTTCCATGTAAATAATAACAATAATAATCACTAATTTGCATTCTTAGAACAACTTTTAGCTAATGATCTCAAAGTGTTTTTAAACGGCAAATTAATTAAGCCTTAAAATAACTTCTTCAGGGAACTATGGGATATGGAGAAATTACTCTATTCACCAATGAAAACCAGCCATCTCTGGGGTGGAATAGAGCATCTGTTTAACAAGGCACAACAGTAATTGTTTAGGACAAGAAGAATACTTCAACCACTGAAACTGCAACAGGAATTCAAGGAGGAGAAAGATAATTGCTTCCACTGATTTTCTAGCCTGAATATAGGCAGGAAGTAATGCTTTCCCAAATCCCAACTAGTAGGATTTTTACTAGCCACAAGGGTACAAGAGGTTTGGGGAGAACAGCAAGCAGCACAATGTGTTTTAAGCACATGCCCTCCAATTGCCTTAAGTTAATTGCAACAAGTGGGACTTTGAACTGTTCATTTTGCATTTGGGGAATGCAAACCATCCATTTTATGTAATTGTGTGAAACCCAGCAGGCAAAAAAAAAATTCCTGTAAATAAATGAAAACTATAAGTTAAATGTTAAAAAGAACTTGGGAAAAAAACTAAGAAGAGCAAGTTTTTATCTCTCTAGAAGAGCAATTATTTATCTAATTGATTACTTTTATCCGCCCTGTGTCTTCAACCAATCCCAATGGCATACGTTCCAGTTCTCTAAACATCAACTTGATGGCACCCATGATATAAAATATTACATCCCCATTAAAATATGAAATACTGTAGACCAAAACAAAATTAAAATTATGTTTTTCACATAGGACCATGAAAAACTATTCTATGCAAAAAGAGCTTACATAATTTATGGAAATCACACTATGATACCTTCCCGCAGGTATCCCGCAGGTATCCCACAGGTATTGTTAAGCAGAAGCCCATAATGAAAAAAAGAGAAAGGAACTGAACATTGTTCACCATAGTTAATTCCTGTCTCTTTCCTTATTCTGAATATATTGGGTTGGATCCAGACTGTCCCTTTGGAAGGAACTGAGATCCAGCAGAGACTCCTGATGGAGGAAGGCAATATAAGCTACTCCCCTTCCCCCCAGCAGTCTCCTGTGCTGCTCCAACACTGTTCCAGAGGTTCCCAAACCATCTGGACCAGGTACTCAGAAGGTACAAGGGGCTGTACGAAGAAGGGGGGCTGACAAAAAAAGACCTCCCCTTCCTTCGTAGCATCCTGTAAATGGATCCATGCTTTTTTATGTTCCCTGTTATTTAGGTACATGCTATGATTGTCACTCATTCCCCCTCCCTCTTAATTCTAGAGATGTCTTTACTGCAGACATATTTAATATATTCTGAGATGTCGAGCACTGGAGTGGTGCTTATGTGCCTCTACGAACTGTTTTCCTTTTTAATAGAGACCTTAAAACCTCATTCTACTGTATCAGTATGACACTTAAGTAGGGAAGTCAGAGAATTCCACCACGGATCTCGGTGAGGCCAAATGCCAGTGCATTCAGCCCCCCGAACTCCATGGCAGAATGGCCTGCCACCCCCGCGCCCCCCTACGGATCCCCCCCAGGGCGAGACTTACCTGGGGCGGATGTTCTGGGAGGCGGTGGCTCCAGTGGCGGAGGCAGCGGCTGGTCTTCTGACCGGCTGCCACCTCCGCCATTTGCAGTCGTGGGTTTGTTTGTTTTTACAAGACGTGATAGGCTACGTAAAGATTTACGTAGCCTATCATGGCTGGGTAAAAAAAACAACCGAAAAAACAAACCGCGTACGCAAATGGCGGCGGCTATGGCCACCGCCATTTGCGTGCCTTATTTTTGGCCTTCTTAGTCTACATAAATATTTACGTAGACTATGATGGCGAAAATCAAGGGGAACGCAAATAGTGTAGTGGGAGCTATTTGCGTCCCTTTTTGATTTGCCATTTTAGCCTACGTAAATATTTACGTAGGCTAAAATTGTGAATCAAAAAGGGACGCAAATAGCACCCACTATGGTATTTGCATTCCCCTTGATTTTCGCCAGCATAGTCTATGTAAATATTTACATAGATTAAGACAGCCAAAAATAAGGAATGCAAATGGTGGCGGCTGTAGCCGCCACCATTTGCGTATGCAGGTTTTTGTTTTTGTTTTTTTTACCCAGAGCCCTCCACGGCCAGAAATCTGGCTGCAGACGGCTCTGGCCTGGGCCTGGCCAGCTACTCCACAGAGCTGCCGCAGAGCACAGCCAGCCATGGAGGATTCCGAGGGGGAGGAACGGATCACCGCCCCATCGAGGATTCTGGGGGGAGGGATGGAACACCTCCCCCCCCAGCATCAACATAATCTGTGGAAAGGTAAGTGACTTTCATACATCCCTACACTTAAGACAAGACCCAAGCTGCTATTGTATGGTAGAAGCCTAGCTTTACACTGTTATTAAAAGAATGTGCCTTTGAATAATCCATATGCTGCAAATATCAGCATCTTTTGATGGAAATGTTGGAAGACCCGGACTGAAGGGTGCCTGCATGAGGAAATGAGATGTTCCAAATAGCTAACATTTTCTGTACATGTTGTACAATGAAGTGAGAAACTGACAACTTAAAGCAGAGATTTCTTCTCTTTCTCATCTCTCCCTGAGATGCTATCTTGTGATCACACTATATTAGCCAGAATCATCAAAGTCCATCTAGCTGTCTAGAAATAATGTAAACAAAGACAGAACAAGCTATTTGCCAAGTGGGCAATCACCAGCTGCTATGGGGGAGCTTTTCCTAAGTTAGGGAAATAATTCTTGGCTTAGGGAGCACAGCTCAATGTAACTAGGGGAGGTGGTATGTTTTACCAAGTACTTAGACCAGCATTAGCAACTGATAACACCTGATCTGTATTCTGTTCATTTATCAGCATTTATTATGGTTGTGTAATAAAACTAATTAAAACATTTTGATATAATAACACTAATGTTAAAATTCCTAATCTGATGTACCTGAGTGGGAATGGATATGCCATGGAACAACCCTACCTGATATGGAGAGACTTGTTGTTCAGTCATTCAGTCGTGTCCGACTCTTTGTGACCCCATGGACCATAGCACACCAGGCCTTCCTGTCCTGCGCTCTCTCCCGGAGCGTGCTCAAGTTCATATTCATTGCATCCGTGATGCTATCTAGCCATCTCATCCTCTGCCGCCCCTTCTCCTTTTGCCTTCTGTCTTTCCCAGCATCAGGGTCTTTTCCAGAGAGTTTTCTCTTCGATTTAGGTGGCCAAAATATAAGGAGAGACTTAGAGTTATAGCAATAACTGATAGCATTTGTCAATCTTTCAAAAGAGGGCAAATCATTTTGAAGCTCCAACCTCACCCAGTAATGCACCAGGGACTTTTGCACAAGGTAGGGATGGGAGAATGAGCAATGTTCAAACTCATTGAGGTTCTCTATTTTCCACCTCGAAGGTCATCTCACTTCGTTCTTGCATTTTCCAAAGAGGAAAAATGAACATGAAAAATACACATTTTCAAGCTTGCACCCCAAATGTGCACTCACCCCACCCCCAAAGTGCACTTTCCCCCCATAGGCTAAAGCATGAAAATGTGTTTTTGGAGGGGAAATATGCATTTTAAATGCAACACAAATGTAAGCTCAGGAAATTGTGAAAAATTCCCAAGAATTAAGCTCCTGCTTGTGTTTGTGTTCAGTGTTGCAAACAGGTCATGTTCGCATGATTTGTGAACAGGAACAAAATTCTCACACATTCCTAGCACAAAGCTTTATTTTCTTAGCCTTAGTCCTACCTAATCTACATCTGCCATAATGAGAATTTGGTCACAGTTCAGGTAGGGGACTGTTAGCAGAGAGCTTGGCTGGAGTGCAGACCTTGCAATGTGATAAATATTTGCCCCAGAAGACTTTTTTAAAAATGGCAAAACTCCTGCACCAACCTGCATAATAGGCTACCTTGCAAATACTTGTCCTAAATAAAAAATATTGATCTCACTTAAGTCACAATTTTCATAAAGAAACAAATGATATATTAAGAAATGTATTCCTGTATTGAGTTTGAATCTGTTTGATTCTAACAGAAGCATTCATGCTAACATACTGTACTTTGATTGAACCACTGACCTTTGAGCCTGTAATTGTTAAATTAACATGAGAAAAGCAAGGTAGAACCATTTTCCAAAACTCAGGAAAAATGTGCATTAGATGAGGGACAAGCAAAGGGCTAGATGCATCAGATCTCATCTGATCTCAGAAGCTAAGCAGGGGCAGCCCTGATTAGTACTTGGATGGGAGACCACCTGGGAATCAGGCTTCCCACAATGAGCAGGGAGTTGAACTCGATGGTCTTGTAGGCCCCTTCCAACCCCATGGTTCTATGATTTATGAAGGAAGGATAACTGCTTATGTCATGTGTAGTATTGTTCAGATGTCCTGCTTATGACTCAAATGAGTAAAGATGGCAGAAAATATACTGAGAAGTAAATAGAACTGAAAAACACTTCAGATATAAAATAGCAAAACAATAGACCTATGAAGATGGTTTCTTGTTGTGGGAAATTAAAAAAATGTGTCTGAGCAAAGCTGACAAGGAAATACTGTAAGGGAGCAATCCTATCAAGGTTGACGGTCACCTCCAACACCAGAGGCAACTGCCTATCCAGTGTGGGATGGGAGGAGTGGTGAGGAGTGGATCTCCTCCTTGCTCCCCCAGCCTTGCTTTCGCAGCTAGACCTCGGAGCATGGGAAGCGGAGGCGGCTGGACGACACATCCTGTTTCATGCCAGGTTTCCGACTTCCCCACCACAGCCTGGCCCTGGGAATGCCCCTTTTACGCCTCCTCATGCTGCTCTTATGAGTGTGGAGCATGGGGTAGGGATGACGGAGACTTTCTCCATGAATCTCCGGGAGGCTGAATGCCAACGCATTCGGCCCCCCGAAATTGCTGGAGAAATTCTCTGCCCCCCGCCCCCCCCGGAATGGGACTTACCTCTGTCAAATGTCCCTGGCGCTGGCGGCTCCCGGCGGAGGTTTGGCGGCAGTTCGGCGGCAGTTTGGTGGCGGCGGCGGCCAGTCTTGCGACCGGCTGCCACCACCGCCATTTCCCAGTAAAAGAAAACAACAACAACAACAAACGTGATAGGCTACGTAAAGATTTACGTAGCCTGTCATGGCTAAATTTTCCAAAAACACCATGATAGGCTACATAAATCCTTACGTAGCCTATCACGGCTGACTTTGGGGGAAAAAAAAGAGCATACGCAAATGGCGGTGCCCATGGGCGCTGCCATTTGCATTCCTTATTTAGGCACGTGTAGTCTACGTAAAGATTAACGTAGACTACAGTGAAAATAAGGGCAACGCTAATAGCGTTGCCCTTATTTTCGCCGTAGTCTACGTAAATCTTTATGTAGACTACACATGCCCAAATAAGGAATGCAAATGGTGGGACCCATGGGCGCCACCATTTGCATACATGCTTTTTTTTCCCCCCAAAGCCAGCCATGATAGGCTACGTAAGGATTTACGTAGCCTATCACGTGGCTGACTGCAGGGACGCAAACGGTGGCGGCTACGGACGCCGCCATTTGCATCCCAGCCGGCGAGGAAGATTCGCGGCTGGAGGGACAGGGCACCTCCTAGGGATGGCGTAGAATTTCTCCACAAATCTTCGGGAGGCCGATTGGCAACGCATTCGGCCCCCCGAAATTGGTGGGAGAATTCTCCGCCAGTCCCCCACCCCCCCGGGATGGGACTTACCATGGCCGAATGTCCCTCTCGGTGGCGGGTCCCGGCGGTGGTTCGGCAGAGGTTCGGCGGGGGCGGAGGTGGCGGCCAGTCTCCCGACCGGCTGCCGCCGCCGCCATTGCAAAAAAAAAAAAAGGGAAAGTAAAAAACACACACACACCCGTGATAGGCTACATGACGATTTACGTAGCCTATCATGGCTAGATTTCCAAAGTCAGCCATGATAGGCTACGTAAATCGTCACGTAGGCTATCACAGGTGACTTTGAAAAAAAGAAAGTGCATACGCAAATGGCGGCGGCCCATGGGCACCGCCATTTGCGTTCCTTATTTTGGCACGTCTAGTCTATGTAAAGATTTACGTAGACTACGGCAAAAATAAGGGAACGCTATTTGCGTTGCCCTTATTTTCGCCGTAGTCTATGTAAATCTTTACGTAGACTAGATGTGTCAAAATAAGGAATGCAAATGGCAGTCCCCATGGGAGCCGCCATTTACGTACGTACTTTTTTTTTTTTCCAAAGTCACCCATGATAGGCTACATGATGATTTACATAGCCTATCATGGCTGACTTTGGAAATCTAGCCATGATAGGCTATGTAAATCATTCGTAGCCTATCATGGGTGTGTGTGTGTGTTTGTTTTACTTTTTTTTTCATGGCCAAGTAGACGGGGCACTACCACCTGGCCTGAATTTCGGCCAGGTGAGGCGGGGTGCCTCCCCCCCCTCACCTGAACTTCGGGGGGAGAACCGAAGCACCTCCCCCCCACTGCAAAGCAAGCTTCGAGAACAGGTAAGGGACTTCTGTCCATCCCTACTGCCTCCCCCCCGGCCAGAATTTTGGCCGGAAGGATGGGGCGCCTCCCCCGGGGTCAGAATTTTGGCCGGAGGAACGGAGCGCCTCCCCCCCACCGCGAAGCAAGCTGCGGGACCAGGTAAGTGACTTTCGTCCATCCCTCGCGTGGGGCCGATCTGTGCTGCCTATTGACTTCTCTTCATCTTTTACTAAAAGCTCAGAAATGTCATTTGGGTAAGATACTTTATTTTCTTTAAGAAGGGCATGCTCCTGAAACTACTCTCTCCATAGAATGCCTGGGTACTCAGGTGCTTGGGGATCTGCTGCCCAAGGTTTAGCCAATCTGTCTTGGGAAGGCAAACCCCTGCTTCCTGTTTACCCTTGCACTGCTCCAGGGAAGATAGGACTCCCACAAAGGGTGCAGGATCCTAAGGTTTTGTCTCTAACTAGCTTAAGTTCACCCAGGTTAGCATTAGCCTGGTTGTTTCAGTCTGTGCCTTGGTCCCTCTCAAGTAGGGATGTACGAAAGTCACTTACCTGGTCCCACAGCTTGCTTCGCGGTGGGGGGGAGGCGCTTCGGTACTCCCCCCAAAGTTCAGGCCAGGGGGGGGAGGCGCCCTGCCTCGCCTGGCTGAAATTCAGGCTGGGGAGAAGCGCCCCATCTCCCCAGCCACGAGATAAAAAAGTGAATGTTAAACACACACACACACACACACACACACACGTGATAGGCTATGTAACGATTTACATAGCCTATCACGGCTAGATTTCCAAAGTCAGCCGTGATAGGCTACGTAAATCGTTACGTAGCCTATCACGTGTGTGTGTCGTTTTTTTTTTAAGATTCACTTTGTAATGGCGGCAGCGGCAGCCGGTCGGAAGACCGGCCGCCACCCCCACCCCCGCTGAAACGCCGCCGAAACGCCGTCGGGACCTGCTGCTGAGAGGGACATTCGAGGGAGGTAAGTCCCATCTGGGATGGGCTGGGGGGGCGGAGAATTTCACTGCCAATTTCGGGGGGCTGAATGCGTTGGCATTCTGCCTCCCCAAGATTCGTGGAGAAATTCTCTGCCATTCCTACTCTCAAGCCTCATTTTAAAAGGACATATTTTACCCTTTTGCTGCTCAGATCAGGAGTTTCAATGCACCTCAGTTCTTCAGTCTCCAGAAATAGGTTTTAGCCTAGGAAAAAGTATCTTGAAACTTCCTGGCTATCTTCAGAGGGCTTTCCACAAACATAGCCTCCAAGCCCTTTTTTATAGAGTGTATATGTTATTTGGCTCTTTATTTGAACTGATATGTTTGATGACTTAGCTTTGGGTGCATCTTTCCCTGATTTGCTAGTGGAAATTATCGCAGCTGAGACCCCCTTTGCACCTCCTTCTTGTTGTACACTCAAGATTTGAGTTCCATAGTCACCCTCACTCTTCCAGAGGAGGTGGTTGACTATAAAATTCCACAGATATGAGAGTAAACTGGACAGTAAACTCAAATAAAACTGGAAGCGAGCACAAATGCACTTTTTAAAGTGATGGTGTATATAACCTGGATAGCCCCTTTCTCCCCTGCCATTTTGCTACAGTTACTGTGTCTTGGTAGTCATCCTGATAGCTTCACTGCATAGAAGGACAAATCCTCCTCTTGGTCCCCTTCCTCCTCTTTGCCTTCTGCACTCACTCCAAACCTTTCCTTTTTCTTTCCCAAGAGTTTTAGGGATTCCTGATCTCCCTATCCCTTCCTTGCAACTGCTCACCCCAACAAACCAGAACAGCCAATGCCTGTCAGCAGCCTAGTTTAGCCTCCAGAGCCACCCTCTGTGAGAACTCAGCTAATTTCTAGGGATGTCAGAGAATTCCGCGACGGATCTCGGTGAGGCTGAATGCCAGTGCATTCGGCCCCCCGAAATCCGTCACGGAACGAAGCCCCTGCCCCCCCAACCCATGAAAGGCACCCGGAACCAAGTCCCCGCCGTCCCCAACTCACAAAAGGCACGTGAAACAGAGCACTTAACTGCTCCCGTCCACGCTGCTTTGCGAATGGCGGCCGTCCTGCAGCCGCCATTCACATCCTCCTCTTCATAGCTGTGATAGGCTACGTAAATACTTAAGTAGCCTATCACGACTAATGCAGGGATGCCATTTGCATCCCTGCGGAGGCCGTGATAGGCTACGTAAGTATTTACGTAGCCTATCACAGCGGGGGGGGGGACCCAGCATACGCAAATGGCAGCAGCTACCGCCATTTGCGTACGCTGGGGTTTTTCCCCCTGCCATGATAGGCTATGTAAATATTTACATAGCCTATAACAGATCAATACAGGGACGCAAATGGCGGTGGCTACAAGAGTCGTCATTTGCAGCCTTGCAGGGCTTTGGGTGGCCAGAGCCGGCCAGCGGCTCTGCGGCTTGGCCGCGGAGCTGAGCCAGCCGGGCAGGATTCCGGGGGGGAGGACCGGATTGCCTCCCCCCCACTGAGGATTCCGGGGGGAAGGACGGAACGCCTTCCCCCCACCACGGATTGCCCAGCGCCGAGCCAGGTAGGTGTTTCGTACATCCCTCCTAATTTTCCCCAAACTATCAGTTCTTATTGAAAGATTGAAGGATTATTATAATTGTACTTGAATTGCAAGTGCTTTTCTGTGTCAGAGAATTTTGCCACAAATCTCGGGGAGGCCGAATGCCAGCGCATTCGGCCCCCTGAAATTGGTGGCCAAACGGTCTGCCCCCCCGCCCCCCCTGGGATGGGACTTTCCTTGGGCGAATTCTCCTGGAGGCGGCGGCAGCGGTGGCGGTTCAGCGGCGGTTCAGTGGCGGTTCAGCGGTGGCAGCTGCGGCGGCCGGTCTTCCGACCGGCTGCTGCCGCCGCCATTTCCAAGGTGTTTTTTTTTTAAAAAAGTGATAGGCTACATAAAGATTTACGTAGCCTATCATGGCTAAATTTTAAAAAACACCGTGATAGGCTACGTAAATGTTTATGTAGCCTATCACGGCTGAGTAAAAAAAAAAAAAAGTGCTTACCCAAATGGTGGCGCCCATGGGCACCGCCATTTGCGTTCCTTATTTTGGCACGTCTTAGTCTGCGTAAACATTTATGTAGACTACGGCGAAAATAAGGAGACCACAAATAGCGTAGACGCTACGCTATTTGCGTTCCCCTTATTTTCGCCGTAGTCTACGTAAATGTTTACGTAGACTAAGACGTGCCAAAATAAGGAACGCAAATGACAGCGCCCATGGGCACCGCCATTTGCATACATGCTTTTTTTTTTTTTTTACTCAACCGTGATAGGCTACATAAACATTTACGTAGCCTATCACGGCTGACTGCAGGGACGCAAACGGCGGCAGCTACAGCTGCCGCTACTTGCAGGCCCAGCTGGCCAGGATTAAGGGGGGGAGGGACAGAGCACTTCCCCCCCACCCAGAATTTCAGGGGGGGAGGGACGGAGCACCTCCCCCCAGCCAGAATTTTGGGGGGAGGGACAGAGCACCTCCCCCTCACCGCGAATCACTTTTGTCAAAAGGTAAGTGAGTTTCGTACATCCCTACGACACACACACAAAATATTTGTATCTGTCTGTGGGCAGATGATGTAACTAGGGATGTATGAAAGTCACTTACCTTTTCACAGCTTGGATTCGCGGTGGGGGGGAGGTGCTCCGTCCCTCCCCTCGGAATCCTCCCTGAGCCGGCTCCACTCTGTGGCGGCTCTGCGGAGCTGCCGGCCAGGGCCATCCGCAGCCAGAGTTCCGGCTGCAGATGGGCTGCTGCGGATGCAAATGGCGGCTGCCGTAGCAGCCACCATTTGTGTCCAGTGAAGCAGCTGTGATAGGCTACGTAAGTATTTAAGTAGCTTATAATGGCAAACCAAACCAAAAACAAAAACAGCGTATGCAAATGGCGGTGGCTATGGCGGCCGCCATTTGCATTCCCTATTTTTAGCTGTTTTGGCCTATGTAAATATTTACGTAGGATATTACGGCAAAAAAAAGGGGAATGCAAATAGCGTAGTGGGTGCTACTTGCGTTCCTATTTTCCGCCATAATAGCTTACGTAAATATTTACGTAGGCTAAAATGGCGGGAAAAAAAGGAATGCAAATGGTGCCCGCTACGCTATTTGCATTCCCCCTTTTTTCACCATAATAGCATACGTAAATATTTACATAGGCTAAAACGGGTAAAAATAGGGAATGCAAATGGTGGCCGCCATAGCCGCCACCATTTGCGTACGCTGTTTTGTTTTTTACTTGCCGTGATAGGCTACATAAATACTTACGTAGCCTATCACGACTATGATAAAGAAGCGAATGGCTGCCACAGCACGGCCGCCATTCGCAAGTCAGTGCAGATGGCAGCAGGTAAGTGCTCCGTTTCGCGCGCCTTTTGTGGGTTGGGGGGGCGGGGACTTCATTCCGCCATGGATTTCGGGGGGCCGAATGCACTGGCATTCGGCCACACCGAGATCCGTGGCAGAATTCTCTGACATCCCTAGATGGAATGAAAGACACCTGAGAATCTGCAAAACACAGACGGAGCAGATTTTACCCTGTCTGTACATCCCTACTGGTGTTATTGTATAGTGTGTATATTGTAGCATTTGTACTTCATGCACTTCATTATTTTTATTATTTTTAAAATTTGTACATTGCTTTTAGCAGTCATTGAGCAGAGATGAGATCTAGAATTATTCTAAATAAATAAATAAGACTGGACTGCCTTACAGGACTGGTGTCAAGATTGATAAGATCACATATTGAACTGTGTTACATTGCATTCCTGTGTCTATTTATCTGGGAGTAATACCCATACAACTCAGTGGAGCTTTCTTCTGAGTACACAGCCATAGGATTATGCTGTAAATTACTCAAATAGCTTTTCTACATGAGGCTGTTAATCTGCTGTCTACTTTTGGCTTCCTTGCAGAATTGAGATCTGAGTTCTACACAATGAGCATTTCCTTTTCTGCTTTTCTGCTACATAACCTCTAGGTGGCACTGTGGTGTAGTGGAATACCATAATTACAGAAGCTGAAAAGGTGTCTTCTTTTACTTTCACAAATAATAACACATTTTCCCTGTTCTTAAAAACAAATAAACAAAACAAAACAAAAACACTTTCCAAATGTGTTGTTTAAAAACAGAAGTGAAACTGGAGGGTCACAATGTTGTCTAAAGATGGGTGAGTTGGGGATGATGAGTGTACAATAAATGCCTCATGTAGAAAAGCTCATAATGTGCTATATAAATATGAACACTAGTCACTGCAGCCATTTAAGCAGATCTTCATCCTGGGGTTCTGGTCCAAACTACTTTGATTTCATTTAGAATGTTACGACACTAGGTATAGACTCCATGTGTAAGAAAGGACTACATGCGTTTCTGTTAGTAGATGGGGGAAGAATAGTGTTGATTTCTCAGAACAGTAATTTCCTCAGTAATTTCCTGAAGAAGGTACAGAAGGGGTGAACAAAGGGATCTGTGATATGGCGTTGCATACATATGATGAGAAGCTACAACAGAGAAGAGATCTGGTTAAGCTGGGGGGAGATGTGACAGAAGTTTACCGCTTAATGAATATGGAGTGAAGATATGTTATTTATTCATCCCTTATAACAAGTAAGAGACACTGGATATCGTTAACAGTCAGTGGGTTTGAAGATTTAAAAAAACTTTTTACATATAAGATAAAACTATCCTGCTGGCTTCATTGTTTCTAAATGCCATCAAGTTCATTAGTGTACCTGCATCCAGCATTATGATAGAGAAATGCAGGGCACACAGAGATACATCAGTGGTGGCTCATAAGAGACAATCAAAGGATTCAGTTTCATCCACCAACCAGACTTCTGTTAGCTGAGGCTCACAGTATGGGGATCTCTACACCTCAAGTTTATTGCGCATTCATGCTTGCTCACTCACTGAATTGTGCGGGTCCATTACATGATGTCGTCATTGTCCAGTCATTATTCCACTATTTCCTCCCACCTATCCCATGTTTTCCTCAAATGGAAAAAAAATGGGTATTTTTCCAGATATGTGTAAATGGAGCACCATGTCCTCCCCATGTATTTCTCCCCCAGTGTGAACCAAGCGCTGAGTGTGGTTGTTGGAGGCATGCTCATGTAAGGATGGATGAAAGTCCCTTACCTGGTCCCGCAGCTTGCTTCGCAGTGGGGGGGAGGCACTTCGGTTCTCCCACCGAAGTTCTTGGCGGGGGGGGGAGGCGCCCTGCCCCGCCTGGCCGAAATTCAGGCTGGGGGGGAGCGCCCCATACCTTGCCGCCGAAATTCAGGCCGGGGGAAAGCGCCCTGTCTCCCCGGCCACGAAATACAAAAAGTAAAGTAAAAAAACCCAAAAACACATGATATGCTATGTAACGATTTACGTAGCCTATCACAGCTATATTTTCAAAGTCAGCCGTGACAGGCTACGTAAATCGTTACATAGCCTATCACGGGTGACTTTGGGGGGGTGGAAATAAAGCGTGTACACAAATGGCGGCACCCATGGGCGCCGCCATTTGCGTTCCTTGTTTGGGCAGGGGTAGTCTACGTAAAGATTTACGTAGACTACGGTGAAAATAAGGGCAATGCAAATAGCGTTGCCCTTATTTTCGCTGTAGTCTACATAAATCTTTACGTAGACTACCCCTGCCCAAAAAAGGAACGCAAATGGCGGCGCTCATGGGTGCCACCATTTGCATACGTGCTTTTCTTTTCTTTTTTTTCAAAGTCACCTGTGATAGGCTACGTAACGATTTACGTAGCCTATCACGGCTGACTTTGAAAATCTAGCCGTGATAGGCTACATAAATCGTTACATAGCCTATCACGTGTTTTGTTTTGTTTTTACTTTACTTTGTAATGGCGGCGCCGGCAGCCGGTCAGAAGACCGGCCGCCGCCCCCGCCAAAACGCCGCTGAAACACCGCCGGGACCCACCGCCGAGAGGGACATTCAAAGGAGGTAAGTCCCATCCTGGGGGGGGGGCGTGGGGGGTGGAGAATTTCACCACCAATTTCGAGGGGCCAAATGTGTTGGCATTCGGCCTCCTGGAGATTCGTGGAGAAATTCTCCGCCATCCCTATGCTCATGATGTCGAAGGTGGTGGTGACGAAGGTCTGATGGACGTTCAGCCTTCCCGCTCCTGTGCTATTTTGGCTCCTCACCATTTTCAGCCTTCCTATTCAAAACAGAGCGGCAGGGTGGCAGAGCAGAGGAAAGGCAGAGGGCTGAGCAGCAGGGGCTGGCCAAAAGCATGGAAGAGGGAGGCAGGGCCCAGGCAGATCAGTGGGGGGGAGCTGTCTGCATGTCAGTCCCCATCCACCACTAATGTGCAAGGGGAGGGAAAGGAACCCAAAAGCAAGTATCGCTGAACATGGAGCATGTGTAATGCCTAAGGATGACAGAAAATTTCGCCACAAATCTTGGGGGGGCCGAATGCCAGCACATTTGGCCCCCTGAAATCAGTGGCAAAATGGTCTGCCCCCCCGCCCCCCCAGGACGGGACTTACCTTTGGCAAATCTTCCTGGCGGCGGTGGTGGCTCCAGCGGCAGTGCGGCGGCGGCGGCTGCGGTGGCCGGTCTTCTGACCGGCTGCCGCCGCCGCCATTTCCAGTAAAAAAAAAAAAAAATGATAGGCTACGTAAAGATTTATGTAGCCTATCACGGCTGCTTTAAAAGAAAAAAAATGTGCGTACACAAATGGTGGCGCCCATGGGCACCACCATTTGCGTTCCTTATTTTCGCACGTCTTAGTCTACGTAAACATTTACGTAGACTAAGACGGCAAAAATAAGGGGAATGCAAATAGCGTAGCATCTACGCTATTTGCGTTCCCCTTATTTTCGTCATCTTAGTCTACATAAATGTTTACGTAGACTAAGACGGCGAAAATAGGGAACGCAAATGGAGGCGCCCATGGGTGCCGCCATTTGCATACGTACATTTTTTTTTCTTTTAAAGCAGCTGTGATAGGCTACGTAAACATTTATGTAGCCTATCACGCTGACTGCAGGGACGCAAATGGCGGCGGCTACAGCCACCGCCATTTGCGGAGCCGGCCGGCCAGGATTCAGGGGGGAGGGACGGAGCACCTCCCCCCCAGCCAGAATTTCGGGGGTGAGGGACGGAGCGCCTCCCCCCCAGCCAGAATTTTGGGGGGAGGGACAGAGCGCCTCCCCCCCACCGCGAATGTCACCCGTCGAAAAGGTAAGTGACTTTTGTACATCCCTAGTAATGCCTCTTCACGGAAACATAATGCTATGGGAATAGCCATCTACAGAGAAGGAAGCGCGTGTAAAGGAGATCCGTTGTGATCCTGCATTTAAAACAGAAGTGGAAAGCCCTATTTTAAGTGCAGGCTTTAAGGCTGGTGTAGAATTCCCCTATGTGTCACCACCTCTGTTACTTGTTTACTCTCTTAGAAGGATTTTGAACTGGACACCATCAGAGACAAAATGCTGGACTACAACGACGTCTGGTCTCACCTCAGTTTGGTCATTAGCTGAGTTCAGTTCTTTCAGTCATTTTTAAGAGAATGGCTAGATTATTCAAAATGTTTGCATAAAATGATTGATCATATCAATTATCCTCTTCATACTTCAGAATTAGGAAAATCCCTAAGGCTACACCTAAAACTGGGTTGATACTCTTCCAATCAGTTTTGTTGTTAATCCTGTACCTTTTGGTGCCTTTCCAGGAACCTACACCCCAAAGAAAAGTTTCAAAATACTTTGTAAAATACAGGTGGATTTAAAATACAAAGAAGGGTACATGCTGACCTTATCTTTTGTCTTATCTATGGCCTTGTCCTCAGGCTTTAGCAGTTAACACATTCAAAGCCATGGTCAGGGTCTGCATGTGATCTTACTTTTATGAAACAGCTGATTAAAAGTAAAATATTCTATAATTTTGGCTGCCAGAACAGTATGGCTAGTCTACAGTTTGGTTGGATAGCATAAACACCAGTTTGTTTTCCACATCCAAATATCATAAACTACTGCATTCAGAGAGCAATCCTATGCCCCCTGGACAGTGTCTGGGGGAAATAGGATTCTTTGGTTTCCTGAATACGAGGTCGGAGACAGGGCTCCACCCTGGTAGCCAGGAAACTGTGTTCCCCACCCCCTCCCCCTCATAGCCAGTGCAGAGAGAACCACCCCAGCTACCTCTCTACGCTCAGTAAACTGAGCGTGGAGATGGGGGAAAGGGGGAGTTCCTGGGGGTGGGGAGGGGAGAAAACCAGGGTGGCTGGCTTATGACTTTTCCTGTGGCTGCCCCAGCCTCCTTCCCTCCCCATCCCCGAAGCCTGCACTAGACGGCGAAATCACCATCTAGCTTAAATGCAGCACACAGGATACTCGTAACTATCCTCGTAAACCTCCAAGTTCAAGGGCTTACAAATACCCAGGGTGCAACCCATAGGGTTGTGCCCTCAGTTTCTCTTCCTGCTTCACCATCTGTGTTTTAGCATAGAAGATGATGAGATGCTTATCCCTACCCGCCCTCCAAACTACTTGACCCCCCCCACCCCACCCCACCCATATTGGAACAATTGCCATTGCTTTTAATATCTTAGAAACAATACACATAAGCTTACAATTGCCAAAAGTTTTAGTTTTATAATATTCACATACCTTTACTTGTCAAGAACAACAATTATTCATGTTTTAATAACATCTTTACTTAAGCTTAGAAGAAGAAAAATTCTAAATTGTTCAGAGTTTATTTCTGGGAACCATAGGAAACCCTCCCTATCCAAGTTCTCCCAAGATTTTGAGTCTGAATTAGCTGGTCTTTTTTGTGGAACACTACCAATGTCTTAGTTCTCCTTTCATCCCCCCCCCCCACACACCCATTTCCAGACCTTGTGGAGATCACAGTTTCCCACATCTTTCAATTCCTTGTGTTCATTGCACCCGGGTTACCTCTGCACACACGTTTGTTGGCACTGATGAAACACAAGAAAGAACCTTGCTATGGTGATGCACACTGTCATATTTTAACATTTCCTTTTTCTGCTGTTTGTTTCAGCAATGTTCACAAGAAATCGTGAATATCAGTCTGGACAGGGTGGAGCAGTGGGGTACGGGAAATATGTGAATGAACAGAAGGTACTGAAACCTATGGCAAGCAGCATACACACCAGTTCTGGAATTAATTGTAGGAACTATTTATGATTTTTTTCATCTTAAATCAGAAGGAGATGAACATGGGCTGCAGTGAACACATAGAACAATAATGGCAGAACTGAAGTTTTATGTATTATTTATGTAACATCTCTCTCTCTCTGTGTGTGTGTGTGTGTGTGTGTACACATTTATTTACTTCTCCATTCTGTTCTTTGTTGTTGTTCCTATGGTACCTGTCCAAAATCAAAGTGCATTTCCTGCAAAACTTACGTGTAGGTGGAACTAGTGTTCGTTGTTATTACAATTCTAAAGATATTCCACAAAGTGCATCAGAACAAGAGGTAATTTACGGATAGTGCAATCCTACACATGTCCACTCAGAACTCATCCCTACTGAGTTCAATAGGAGTTTCTCTGGGGTAGATGTCTATAGGATTGCAACCTAAGAAAGAAACTACACATTACATTAACCATGTATGTTAGCTGAAGGTTCATTTTTAATGTATTCTAGTGTTAAAGGGTGCATCCCTCATCCAGATCAGGACAAATGGGCAATGGGAGTGGAGGATTAACCTTTCCCTACCATTTTCTTCTTGAAATCCCCCCATGGGGGGAGGGGGGGTAGAAAAAAGAAAAGTCTCAATTGCTGTCAATGGAGCCCCCCCTCCTTTTTAACATCCCCTGTGGGGGCAGGGGTCCTGGGAGGAGATGTGTGTATCTGGAGGGGAAGGGAGGTTTAATCCTTCCCTCTGATTGTGCACCCCTTCATGGATCACTGCATTGTTGTGGCGAAGGGGCTTGTGTAACTCAGTGAAGCCATAAGCTATGCCGTGCAGGGCCACCCAAAACAGACAGGTCATGGCGGAGAGTTCTGACAAAATGTGGTCAACTGGAGAAGGAAATGGCAACCGACTCCAGTATCCTTGCCAAGGAAACCCCATGGAACATATCACAAGGCTAAAAGATATGACGCCGGAAGATGAGCCCCTCAGGTGGGAAGGTGTCCAATATACTACTGAGGAAGAGCAGAGGGTCTTTCCAAGTAGCGCCAGAAAGAGTGAAGTGGCTGGGCCAAAGCCAAAAGGACACTCAGCTGTGGATGTGTCTGGTGGTGAAAAGAAAATCCGATGCTGTAAAGAACAATATTGTTTAGGAACCTGCAATGTCAGATCAATGAATCAAGGTAAGCTGGAGGTGGTCAAACATGAGATGGCAAGATTGAACATTGACATCTTGGGAATCAGCGAACTCAAATGGACAGGCATGGGCGAATTTAATTCAGGTGACCATCATATCTACTACTGTGGGCAAGAATCCCTGAGAAGAAATGGAGTAGCACTCATAGTCAACAAAAGGGTGGGAAAAGCAGTACTGGGGTACAATCTTAAAAACGATAGAATGATCTCAGTACGAATCCAAGGCAAACCGTTCATCATCACAGTAATTCAAGTCTATGCCCCAACCACTGATGCTGAAGAAGCTGAGGTTGATCGGTTCTATGAAGACCTACAACACCTTCTAGAACTAACACCAAACAAAGATGTCCTCTTCATCATAGGGGATTGGAATGCTCAAGTAGGAAGTCAAGAAATCACCGGGATAACAGGCAAGCATGGTCTTGGTGTACAAAATGAAGCAGGACAAAGGCTAATAGAGTTTTGCCAGGAGAACACGCTGATCATAGCAAACACTCTTCTTTTCCAACAGCACAAGAGGCTACACATGGACATCACCAGATGGTCAATATCGAAATCAGATTGATTATGTCCTTTGCAGTCAAAGATGGAGAAGCTCTATACAGTCAGTCAAAACAAGACCTGGAGCTGACTGTGGCTCGGATCATGAGCTTCTTGTTGCAAAATTTCAGCTTAAATTGAAGAACGTAGGGAAAGCCACTAAACCATTCAGGTATGACCTAAATCATATCCCTTATGAATATACAGTGGAGGTGAGGAATAGGTTTAAGGGATTAGACCTGATAGACAGAGTGCCTGAGGAACTATGGACGGAGGTCCGTAACATTGTTCAGGAGGCAGCAACGAAATCCATCCCCAAGAAAAAGAAATGCAAGAAAGCCAAGTGGCTGTCTGATGAGGCTTTACAAGTAGCTGATGAAAGAAGGGAAGTGAAAAGCAAGGGAGAAAGGGGAAGATATATCAAACTGAATGCGGAGTTCCAGAGAATAGCAAGGAGAGACAAGAAGGCCTTCTTAAATGAACAATGCAAAGAAATCGAGGGAAACAACAGAATGGGAAAGACTAGAGATCTCTTCAAGAAAATTGGAGATCTCAAGGGAACGTTTTGTGCCAAGACGGGCATGATAAAGGACAAAGAAGGCAGGGACCTAACAGAAGCAGATGAGATTAAGAAGAGGTGGCAAAAATACACAGAAGAACTATACAGGAAAGATCTGAATGTCCCTGATAGCCATGATAGTGCGGCCACGGAACTTGAGCTGGACATCCTCAAGAGTGAAGTCAAGTGGGCCTTAGGAAGCATTAGTAACAACAAAGCTAGCGGAGATGACAGTATTCCAGCTGAGCCATTTAAAATCCTAAAAGATGATGCTGTTAAAGTGCTGCATTCAATATGCCAACAAATTTGGAACACTCAACAGTGGTCACAAGACTGGAAAAGATCAGTTTACATTCCAATTCCAAAGAAGGGCAATGCCAAAGAGTGTTCAAACTACCGCACAATTGCGCTCATTTCACATGCCAGCAAGGTGATGCTCAAAATCCTACAAGCTAGGCTTCAGCAGTATGCGAACCGAGAACTACCAGAAGTACAAGCTGGGTTTCGAAGAGGCAGAGGAACTAGAGATCAAATCGCCAACATTTGCTGCATCATGGAGAAAGCAAGTGAATTCCAGAAAAAACATCTATTTCTGCTTCATTGACTATGCTAAAGCCTTTGATTGTGTGGATCACAACAAACTGTGGCAAATTATTAAAGTGATGGGAGTACCAGACCACCTTACCCGTCTCCTGAGAAACCTGTATGAGGGTCAAGAAGCAACAGTAAGAACCAGACATGGAACAACCAAGTGGTTCAAAATTGGGAAAGGAGTACGACAAGGCTGCATATTGTCACCCTGCTTATTTAACTTATATGCAGAGTACATCATGAGAAATGCCGGGCTGGATGAATCACAGGTCGGAATTAAGATTGCTGGGAGAATTATCAACAACCTGCGATATGTAGACGATACCACCCTAATGGCAGAAAGCGAAGAGGATCTCAAGAGCCTCTTGTTGAGGGTGAAAGAGGAGAGTGCAAAAGCTGGTTTGAAACTCAACATTAAAAAAACTAAGATCATGGCATCTGGCCCTATCACTTCCTGGCATATAGAAGGGGAAGAAATGGAAGCAGTGACAGATTTTACTTTCTTGGGCTCCAAGATCACCACAGACGGTGACTGTAGCCATGAAATTAAAAGACGCTTGCTCCTTGGGAGGAAAGCTATGGCAAACCTAGACAGCGTAGTAAGAAGCAGAGACATCACCTCGCCAACAAAGGTCCGTCTAATCAAAGCTATGGTTTTCCCAGTAGTAATGTATGGCTGTGAGAGCTGGACTATAAGGAAGGCTGAGCGCCAAAGAATTGATGCTTTCGAACTGTGGTGCTGGAGAAGACTCTTACGAGTCCCCTGGACTGCAAGGAGGTCAAATCAGTCCATCCTAAAGGAAATCAACCCTGAGTGGTCATTGGAAGGACAGATACTGGAGCTGAAGCTCCAATATTTTGGCCACCTAATGCGAAGAGAAAACTCTCTGGAAAAGACCCTGATGCTGGGAAAGACTGAAGGCAAAAGGAGAAGGGGGCAACAGAGGATGAGATGGCTAGATAGCATCACGGATGCAATTAATATGAACTTGAGCACGCTCCGGGAGAGTGCACAGGACAGGAAGGCCTGGCGTGCTATGGTCCATGGGGTCACGAAGAGTCAGACACCACTAAACGACTGAACAACAACAACCAGACAATGAAAGGAACTCTGACATGCAAGCTGCTGAGACTGAGAAACATGCCTTGGAGAAGGAGTTATATACAGCAGTCAGACTTCTATTGGTCCTACAAGTCACATGGTCCTGGCTAGACTGAAGAGCTGCAGTTCTGGCTCTGGTTACCATATGTGTGGCACTGCAGATTAACATAGACTGGTCCTGTTACGGCAGCTGTACCAGTGCCTGAAGTACCTACCTCTCAGGCACAAGTGGGACCTGATGGGCAACCTAGAGTGTGCAGTTAAAGTCTTTTCCGCCAGGGTTCCCTGTTACAAAGTAGCTTCGGACCAATTAAGAGTCCTGGCAGAGTCATACTTCTGCTTGCTTTAAAGGGCATATGGGCATTGGGGCAGCAGCAGGGGTGGGGGCAACAAGAAGAAAAAGCCTGAGTGTGGATTTCCGGTCGGAGCCAATGTTGCCCTGGCAGCGTTCAGCGGAAGCTCCACGGGACGCTATCTCAAACAGCTTTTAAAAGGTTGAAAAGCCTTTTTATCTTCCCCTGGAACTAAAAAGGGAAGCAAGAGTACCATCTGGATGAAATCTTGGAAGAGTAGTGCATTTTGTGGAGCAGCAGAAGGGCTGGGCTCCAAGGTTAGTTTTCCGGAGCAAAGACATGGACTCAAAGCTGTTTTGAAACTCCTATCTAATTAGGAGGGCTGATGAGTTCCAAATGTAGATTTTTAGTGTTTATGTATTAGAGAATACCAACAATACTTAAGTACCTGCAAAATTTGTTTAAGGAGAAGGATGGCAACATGAAAGGGAAGGAAAAAAGGAATGGGACCACCATCGACCCCCCCACACACACACCTCCCTTGACAAAATCTTCTAGAAGTGATGGAAATATAGAGAAGCTGCTTGCTTTGATAAAAACTTTGTCTCTTCAACTGTCAGAACAGGCTAAGAGATTGAATACAATCCAAGATTCCATTACCGCCCTTCAGGGAACTGTAGACCTAATTAATACTTCTCTGCAAAAAACAGAGGTGAAAGTTAATGACCTGCAAGATCGCGTATCAGCTCGAGAGATTACAATGAAGGCTTCTTATAATATTCTGTCTACTAGAATCTCACAACTGGAAGCATTTACATGAAGAGCGAACCTACGCATTATTGGCATCAAAGAATTACCCACTGATGTAAGCCTGTCTAACTTCTTGGATAAATTCCTGCATGAATTTATCTGATTATTTACTTCACATTGAGCACGCATTCTGTGTTCCAAGTCTGGTGCATGGCATTAAAGGGATTGCTGTTACAGTTATAGTTCAGTTTGCAAGAGTTTCTACAAAAAATTCCTGCGTGTGGCAAGAGGGAGGGGAGATCATTTATGAAGCCTATCACGGCTGACTGCAGGGACGCAAACGGCGGTGGCTATGGCTGCCGCCATTTGCATACCGGCAGGAGACGACGTTTCGTGGCCAGAGGGATGGGGCGCCTCCCCCATGGCCAGAATTTCAGCGGGGAGGGACGGGGCGCCTCCACCCCGCCAGTATTTCAGGGGGAGGGATGGAGCGCCTCCCCCCCACCGCGAAGCAAGCTTCGGGATCAGGTAAGTGACTTTCGTCCATCCCTAGTTATAAGATCTGGGCAGTATGCCAAAGATGATTGTTTACATATATCAATTTTTTCCCCTTCCATTTTCACTTAACTCCATATATATATATATATATATATATATATATATATATATATATAAATGATATACTGTATATAAAATTCTGGTTTGTGGGTTTATAGAAATGTACACTCTCATATATATATATATATATATATATATATAAAATGATATACTGTATATAAAATTCTGGTTTGTGGGTTTATAGAAATGTACACTCTCATATATATATATATATATATATATATATATATATGATACTATCTAAAATATAGATGGTATAAAATATACTAGTGATTGTTGTTGATTTTGTTTTTTCTTTTATCCTAATAATTGTCTTCTTTTAAAAAAATTATTATGAGTATTATTAGTATTATTATTATTATTATTTTGAGACTATGATTAGTAATATTCCTGGTTGGCTGATTTTAACTTTATCATTATACGTTAGCTGAAAAGCATTTTATGGC
Organism: Heloderma suspectum; assembly: GCF_057233095.1. Lineage (NCBI taxonomy): Eukaryota > Metazoa > Chordata > Lepidosauria > Squamata > Helodermatidae > Heloderma > Heloderma suspectum. Next base: position 90,507,585 of record NC_139458.1, read on the forward strand.
TAGGGGAAAATTTATATCATGTTTCCTTGCTATAAATCTGAGGATATGTTACTGAAATAAGATGGATGGCCTAGGCTGTACTGAATTGTAATATTGGCAATGGTATAATCTTTTAAGTAGAGTGATACTTGACGTTTATCTGTAATATGTAACTTTTTTTTCTTTTTTCTTAATACTTTTTCTTGTTCCCTTTATTTTCCTGTTCTTTCATTTTTTGCCTTCTTTTTCCTTTTTGTATTTTCTTTTTTGCTTATCTGGTTGTTGCTGTGCCCTCAAGAATACTGTAATGTTGGAAACTGTAGATGGTGATTATGTTGTTGGTGTTCTTTATTTCATTTATAAAGATAAAAAAAGAATAAAAAATAAGTAAAAAAAAAAAGCCTGAGTGTGGTTGGTGAAGAAAAAGTAAAGAGCAGGGATGACAGTTTCCCTTCCCTACCCAGTCTTGGGAAACAGGGACTCCATTTGGCTGGTGTGCCTTTGGCCCTCCACACTAGGGGATGCATTCCTCCTTTCCTCCCATTGCAGGGTGAGGTAAGGGGACCCACCATAGAGGGACCCCTGGAAGGCCTTGGGCTGAAGAGACAGGGCTAGAATGTCCTGTCTCAGGTTGATTTGCTGGCTTCACTCATCTCCTAGAAGTTTCACTGAAAAAGCCACCTCCTTCTCTCCACTCTTGCTTGCCCCACTCTGCAAATAGAAATGGACCTTACGCAGTGCTGCCAGATGCCAACCCTCCACACCACACCACACCCTCTCAACCAGCCCTTGTTTTGGCTTCTACACACCACTCCACTTTTATACATCTCCACAGTGATGCCGTGGCCATGAGGAAGGCTGGTAGTTTGCATCAGGGATGGAGGTGGAGCATCCTGCTGGTTCATATACCCCCAGAACCAGTGTGTCCCAGCATTTCAGTCAGGGCAGCATCAGGGGCCAGCCAGCTACAGGGCTGCTAATGATGTCAGCCTGCAAACTGTTCTGCTGGCACGGGGAGTACAGTGTTGGGCACTGCTTCCTGAATCCTGAGTCCCTGGTTTTAGTCCCCCATGCCTTACACAATGCTATAGAAAACACATGCATGTACAGAGCATATATCAACGATTTCCCCTAGTTCTTAAAACTCTAAGGGTTAAGAAAGATTTCTCTAAAAGGAGGACCCCCGCTTCAATCCTGAAAAGACAAAACAATATACCAGTTAGTCACCGGTTCAACCATCAGTCTTGCCTCTCACCTTCTCATGCTCACTTGCAAACTTTACTGCTCCCTCTGCTTTCCTCCAACTAGAGGAAATTAACAAAGTGCCCCCAGTCTTCCCACATGGATAATCTGCCCTGAAGTCTCCTTCCTGTAACTGAACCAATTCAGTGTTGCTTTCCAAGTGTCTGCTTCTGTTTTCTAAATACATCTGCTCTTTATCAAAATGTGGCACCAGCTGATGGTTCTCTACCCAGATTCCCAGTTGATGGACACTAGAAAAGTTCAGGCATTGCAGCCAAGGTGGTATCCCAGAGACTCTGTTAATGTATCTCCACACTGTCAGCCAGATGGTGGGTGTAGTTAGGGAAATTCCTCCAAATTTATGCCAAATTTGAGAGCTACCTCTAACATCAAACTGTATCTTGTTTGAGTTCTACAGCTTATTCTCTGAATATGTTTTTGAAAGGTCGTATGCTTTACTTTTGCCTAGGGATGTATGAAAAATTTGTTTCCGTTTGTTTATGACCAGATTTTACCCTGTTTGCCTCCCAGACTCGGATGTGAATGTGAGGGCAATCTACCTTCAAAGCTCATATATTCCTGAGCTTGCAATGATTTTTTTTTTGGGGGGGGGGATTTAAAAAAAGCATACATAAGAAAAATATGCATGAAAAATACTAAAAAATACTAAAAAAAAACCCTAAAAAAAAAAGTGTGCACAAGCACACTTTAATCAATGGGAGAAGATTGCATACTTTTGAATGTGCACCCAAATATGCAACCCAAGAACTTTGCAATTTTTGTGCAAAAAGAAAACAGCAACAACATCATAAACAATCTGATATAGGCATGAGTCAGACCAAGCTTTGAGGTGGACCTTTGAAAACCTTGACAAACTCGAATGCTGCTGATTTCCACATCCCTCCTTTTTGGCTTGGACGAATAGAACAGTCTGCTGATGCCTTGTCATGTATTTGGACCATCACATCCAGAATATTCTCTTAACAGACATGTGTTACCCTTCTGGCATTAACATTTTCTTGCATTGTCAAGTCACGCATGTGATTAGTGTGTACATGGAAAGTGGTCCTGAGGGTATATAGTTCCATCTGCAAAATTGTAACAATAAGCTTCTGCCCATCTTTGCTTGCTTATGTAAATTAAGTTCATTTTGGTCCCACCAACTGACAAACATTCTCCCTCTCTACCCAAGAGAATAAATAAATAATGAATGAATAAAAAGGTTTTGAATCAGAGTTTGCTGCTATAGCCACATGTAGTGACATTAACTTTCAGAATACAGTTTAAATATTCTAGCGAAGTTGTTAGGTCGAGTACCAAGGAAAGAAAGTCAATATTCTAATAGGGAAATTTATGATCGAATTCTGTGTTGTATCCAACCATGTTCAAACACCAGTGCAACGGACAGCAATGGAAGAATACATTCATCCTCCCAAATCTTCTCTGGAAGTTGAGGGACTCTCTGGAGCAGATGAAGTGGGCAGGGGAGGGGAGGAAGGAGAATTCTCATTACATGAGTGGAAGTTGCTTCTGTGACTTTGGATGGAATCCACTGGGCAGAAATCTGAAACATGCACACGTATAAGATGTACTGTAAATATTTAATAAGAAGGGATATAGCCCCATGACAGACCATATGTTTTACATGCAAAAGGTCCCTTCAGTCCCTAGAATTTGTAGATGGGCCCAGGGAGGACACCTGTCTAGAACTCTGGAGAGTCACCACAAGTCAGTGTAGACAATACTGAACTAGTTGGACCACTGGCTTGATTCATATGTAGTTGGAGTGACGTTTTAGGTCCAATTCTATGCATATTTAATCGGAAGCATCTAGAGTGTTTCTACACCATTGCTAACACAGAAATATCGAGCAATAAAGCTCAACCCATCTTTTTACTGTCCCTTAGCCTATGCTTACGAGCACAGGAATTAATTCTGCTACTTGTACCTGAAGCAGCTTTGGGATCAGACTGTGCCTTCTATTTGCATAATGGCTGAAAAAGAGGGAGATCCTTGCACCCTCAGTGCCCTCATTGTGAAACTCTGCACAGTTCATCCCTTTCTATACTTCATTATGCAAGCTATACACCTGTATATGGAAACTTGAAATAAAGGAATTATGGAAATGTGATGGAAAATACATGGAAATAAAGGCATTGTTATACGGAAGCCACCTACTTCTCTCCTATGAAATTCAAATGTTAAACCACATTATTAAAATAATAGTCAAGCCAATTACTCAAATATTGGCATAGCAGTATGAGACACCCAGGTAGAAACAGCCACTGAAACATAAAAATACAATTTAATGTGGTGTGTCTGGGAAAGACAAAGAGAGCTTTAAATCAAAATACTTAACTAATTTCAGGAATGGATCACTGAAAAATAAGAAATTTAAAGAGTGTTGGTTTATACTAGAAATTATCCCTGTTAGAAGACATGAGACAGACCATAACCTTTATCTTTGGAGGAGATTGCATAGTAATAATAATACCAGGAGTTTATCTGAATGTGCTTTCAGAATGCTAGGGGGGAAATAGCAGCTGCTTTCTTCTTCTTTTGGGCTGCAATTCCATGCTTACTTATCTGGGAGTAAGCCCCATTGAACTCAATGGGGCTTACTTCTGAGTAGAAATGTATAGGATTGCACTGTTCATCATTCAATTTATATACACGCAAGAGGCTAAAAAATGGTTGTTCTAGCCTACTCGTTTGCAGCCCCTCTTCCCACCACTATTAGTTTTTATTTCCTGGAATGCTCCTAGACATATTCTTAAAAGGGAATAGGCAGTGGGCTGGTTCATATGGACCACTTTATCATTTTAATTTCTCATTGGTTGATTTCCCCTTTCTAGGCTTATCCTACAGATTACTCAATGCAGGATCAGTCTGCATGACCAAATAAACCAGCACGGTTTACTGAAGCCATAGTGGGCCGTGGTGTGTGCCAGCCCGTCCAGGTGTGCCTTTTTGAATATTCAAGCCATGGCGCATCTGAACCGAGGCAGTGGGTGTTGTGTGAGGGTTAAACATCCCTCAGTTAACGCATGGCATGTTTTAGAGTTATGTGAGGGTTGTTTAACCTTTGCACAGCCCCTGCTGCCTGGGTTGGGACACCATGACAAGCCGTGGCTTGAATATTCAAAAACCGCCCAGCACAAGCCATGGTGGGTTGCTGTGATCATGTGTACCGGGTCACTAGCTTACAGCTAGAGTCATGCTGAAAATGCACCTGTCCCATTTTATTTATTTCTTTAAAACATTTTGTCCCTGCTCTGTAGCCGAAAAGGCTCCCAGAGTGGCTTCCAAAGATCCATAGTAAGACAGTCCATAACCTAAGGCTTACAGTCTAAAAGTCATGACACACAAGGGGAAAAAAAAAAGAGAGATGGGCAAGGAGGAGGGGAAAAAAGCAAGCTCAAGCATCAGTTCTTAAAGATGCAGTTCCTATCATGACCAGCTGGGATGGAAACAGTTTAGGTCAGGGGCCGCAACCTTTTTGGACCCATGGACACATTTGGAAATTTGAGAAGCTCCTGTGGGCACCACCAGAAAATACCTAATCAGTAAATCAGCACTTTTGCATCTGCCTGTCACATTTATGGAAATTAGGCTGCATTTTATTCAGCAAAAACTTTTGTTTCGTGTCTATTTGAGACTACAGCATCTCCTTAATAAGGGATGGTCTAATTCTGCGAATTGATGGCACTGCAATGCTGCTGATGCTTCTTTTAAACTTATGTTTTGGCAATGTCCAGTTGTTGCTTCTTGGGGTGGGGGGGGAAGGTTATTACACAGATAAATTTGTACTGGAAGTACAAATTTGTCTTTAATATTCACTGATGTACATGCTCTTTTAAATTATTTTCCTGCATCATGGAAACTAACAAATGGTCAGCGTAAATGGATTCTCTGCACCCTTTTGACAGGTAAAAGACAGATACTACAACACTGGAAGGATAAACACAATAAAAAAACCAACCAGCTTCAGCAATTAAAGACTAACGTTTTCCTTTTTAAGTTCTTTAGATAGACATCCACATTGATCTGGGATGGAAATGAAGTAAAGTTTGGCTATTGCTGCTTTGTTCTTATTTATGCATTTATTTATTATTACATTTCTATACCACCCAATAGCCAAAGCTTAATTCTAACATGCTCTGCCATGCTTCCTTGCAGAATAAATAATCTCCTTTTTTGCACCCTTCCACTACAGTACTGAGCAATGGAAATACCTTAGAGACAAGCTACACATTGCACTGTCACATACCTGAAGGTTAGCTTTTTTGTTTACTCTAATGGAAGTGTGTGCTGCCCCAATTCAGAGAGGAACCATTGCACAATCAGTTGTTGTTGTTGTTCAGTCGTTCAGTCGTGTCCGACTCTTCGTGACCCCATGGACCATAGCACGCCAGGCCTTCCTGTCCTGCGCTCTCTCCCGGAGTGTGCTCAAGTGCATATTCATTGCATCGGTGATGCTATCTAGCCATCTCATCCTCTGTTGTCCCCTTCTCCTTTTGCCTTCAGTCTTTCCAAGCATCAGGGTCTTTTCCAGAGAGTTTTCTCTTCGCATTAGGTGGCCAAAATATTGGAGCTTCAGCTCCAGTATCTGTCCTTCCAATGACCACTCAGGGTTGATTTCCTTTAGGATGGACTGATTTGACCTCCTTGCAGTCCAGGGGACTCGTAAGAGTCTTCTCCAGCACCGCAGTTCGAAAGCATCAATTCTTTGGCGCTCAGCCTTCCTTATAGTCCAGCTCTCACAGCCATACATTACTACTGGGAAAACCATAGCTTTGATTAGACGGACATTGGTCGGCAAGGTGATGTCTCTGCTTCTTACTATGCTGTCTAGGTTTGCCATAGCTTTCCTCCCAAGGAGCAAGCGTCTTTTAATTTCATGGCTACAGTCACTGTCTGCAGTGATTTTGGAGCCCAAGAAAGTAAAATCTGTCACTGTTTCCATTTCTTCCCCTTCTATATGCCAGGAAGTGATGGGGCTAGATGCCATGATCTTAGTTTTTTTTAATGTTGGGTTTCAAACCAGCTTTTGCACTCTCCTCTTTCACCCTCAACAAGAGGCTCTTGAGATCCTCTTCGCTTTCTGCCATTAGGGTGGTATCGTCTGCATATCGCAGGTTGTTGATAATTCTCCCAGCAATCTTAATTCCGACCTGTGATTCATCCAACCCGGCATTTCTCATGATGTACTCTGCATATAAGTTAAATAAGCAGGGTGACAATATGCAGCCTTGTCGTACTCCTTTCCCAATTTTGAACCACTCGGTTGTTCCATGTCTGGTTCTTACTGTTGCTTCTTGACCCTCGTACAGGTTTCTCAGGAGACGGGTAAGGTGGTCTGGTACTCCCATCACTTTAATAATTTGCCACAGTTTGTTGTGATCCACACAATCAAAGGCTTTAGCATAGTCAATGAAGCAGAAATAGATGTTTTTTCTGGAATTCACTTGCTTTCTCCATGATGCAGCGAATGTTGGCGATTTGATCTCTAGTTCCTCTGCCTCTTCGAAACCCAGCTTGTACTTCTGGTAGTTCTCGGTTCGCATACTGCTGAAGCCTAGCTTGTAGGATTTTGAGCATCACCTTGCTGGCATGTGAAATGAGCGCAATTGTGCGGTAGTTTGAACACTCTTTGGCATTGCCCTTCTTTGGAATTGGAATGTAAACTGATCTTTTCATCATCTGTTGTTGTTTTCCTCGATTTCTTTGCATTGTTCATTTAAGAAGGCCTTCTTGTCTCTCCTTGCTATTCTCTGGAACTCCGCATTCAGTTTGATATATCTTCCCCTTTCTCCCTTGCTTTTCGCTTCCCTTCTTTCTTCAGCTACTTGTAAAGCCTCATCAGACAGCCACTTGGCTTTCTTGCATTTCTTTTTCTTGGGGATGGATTTCGTTGCTGCCTCCTGAACAATGTTACGGACCTCCGTCCATAGTTCCTCAGGCACTCTGTCTATCAGGTCTAATCCCTTAAACCTATTCCTCACCTCCACTGTATATTCATCAGAGATATGATTTAGGTCATACCTGAATGGTTTAGTGGCTTTCCCTACGTTCTTCAATTTAAGCTGAAATTTTGCAACAAGAAGCTCATGATCCGAGCCACAGTCAGCTCTAGGTCTTGTTTTGACTGACTGTATAGAGCTTCTCCATCTTTAACTGCAAAGGACATAATCAATCTGATTTCGATATTGACCATCTGGTGATGTCCATGTGTAGAGTCGCCTCTTGTGCTGTTGGAAAAGAAGAGTGTTTGCTATGATCAGCGTGTTCTCCTGGCAAAACTCTATTAGCCTTTGTCCTGCTTCATTTTGTGCACCAAGGCCATGCCTGCCTGTTATCCCGGTGATTTCTTGACTTCCTACTTGAGCATTCCAATCCCCTATGATGAAGAGGACATCTTTGTTTGGTGTTAGTTCTAGAAGGTTTTGTAAGTCTTCATAGAACCGATCAACCTCAGCTTCTTCAGCATCAGTGGTTGGGGCATAGACTTGAATTACTGTGATGATGAACGGTTTGCCTTGGATTCGTACTGAGATCATTCTATCGTTTTTAAGATTGTACCCCAGTACTGCTTTTCCCACCCTTTTGTTGACTATGAGTGCTACTCCATTTCTTCTCAGGGATTCTTGCCCACAGTAGTAGATATGATGGTCACCTGAATGAAATTCGCCCATGCCTGTCCATTTGAGTTCGCTGATTCCCAAGATGTCAATGTTCCGTCTTGCCATCTCATGTTTGACCACCTCCAGCTTACCATGATTCATTGATCTGACATTCCAGGTTCCTAAACAATATTGTTCTTTACAGCATCGGATTTTCTTTTCACCACCAGACACATCCACAGCTGAGTGTCCTTTTGGCTTTGGCCCAGCCACTTCACTCTTTCTGGCGCTACTTGGAAAGACCCTCTGCTCTTCCTCAGTAGTATATTGGACACCTTCCCACCTGAGGGGCTCATCTTCCGGCGTCATATCTTTTAGCCTTGTGATACATTCCATGGGGTTTCCTTGGCAAGGATACTGGAGTCAGTTGCCATTTCCTTGTCCAGTTGACCACATTTTGTCAGAATTCTCTGCCATGACCTGTCTGTTTTGGGTGGCCCTGCACGGCATAGCTTATGGCTTCACTGAGTTACGCAAGCCCCTTCGCCACAACAATGCAGTGATCCATGAAGGGGTGCACAATCAGAGGGAAGGATTAAACCTCCCTTCCCCTCCAGATACACACATCTCCTCACAGGACCCCTGCCCCCACAGGGGATGTTAAAAAGGAGGGGGGGCTCCATTGACAGCAATTGAGACTTTTCTTTTTTCTACCCCCCTCCCCCCATGGGGGGATTTCAAGAAGAAAATGGTAGGGAAAGGTTAATCCTCCACTCCCATTGCCCATTTGTCCTGATCTGGATGAGGGATGCACCCTTTAGGTTTAAAGGGTGCATCCCTCATCCAGGTTTCTCAGGAGACAGGTAAGGTGGTCTGGTACTCCCATCACTTTAAGAATTTGCTAGGGGTGGACGAAAGTCACTTACCTGTCCTCGAAGCTTGTTTGCGGTGGGGGGGAGGCACTTCACTGCTCCCCCCGCGAAGTTCAGGCCGGGGGGGGAGGCTTCCCGCCTCACCCGGCCGAAATTCAGGCCGGGGAGGAGGCACCTCGCCTCGCCCGGCCACGAACTCCAAAGTTAAAAAAAAACAAAAAACGCCCCCATGATAGGCTACGTGACGATTAACGTAGCCTATCATGGCTAGATCTGCAAAGTCAGCCATGATAGGCTACGTTAATCGTCACGTAGCCTATCACGGGTGACTTTAAAAAAAAAAAAAGTGTGTACGCAAATGGCAGCCCCCATAGGGAGCCGCCATTCACGTTCCTTATTTGGTCGCTGTAGTCTACGTAAATCTTTACGTAGACTACAGCGACCAAATAAGGAACGGGAATGGCGGCTCCCTATGGGGGCCACCATTATCCGTACACGCTCTTTTTTTTTTTTAAAGTCACCCGTGATAGGCTACGTGACGATTAATGTAGCCTATCACGGCTGACTTTGCAGATCTAGCCATGATAGGCTACGTTAATCGTCACGTAGCCTATCACGGGGTGTTTTTTTTTTCTTTTATTGGAATGGCGGGGGTGGCAGCCGGTCGAAAGACCAGCTGCTGTTCCCGCCCTGGACGAACACCCGCCGAACCACCGGCTGGACCCGCCGCCGGGAGGGACATTCGGCAAAGGTAAGTCCCGTCCCGGTGGGGGCGCGGGGGGTGGGGGGGCGGAGAATTTCTCCCTGAAACTTGTTCGGGGGGCCAAACACGTTGGCGCTCAGCCCCCCGAAGTTTTGGGCAGAAATTCTCCGCCATCCCTAGAATTTGCCACAGTTTGTTGTGATCCACACAATCAAAGGCTTTAGCGTAGTCAATGAAGCAGAAATAGACGTTTTTCTGGAATTCTCTTGCTTTCTCCATGATCCAGCGAACATTGGCAATTTGATCTCTAGTTCCTCTGCCTCTTCGAAACCCAGCTTGTACTTCTGGTAGTTCTCGGTTCGCATACTGCTGAAGCCTAGCTTGTAGGATTTTGAGCATCACCTTGCTGGCATGTGAAATGAGCGCAATTGTGCGGTAGTTTGAACACTCTTTGGCATTGCCCTTCTTTGGAATTGGAATGTAAACTGACCTTTTCCAGTCTTGTGACCACTGTTGACTGTTCCAAATTTGTTGGCATATTGAATGCAGCACTTTAACAGCATCATCTTTTAGGATTTTAAATGGCTCAGCTGGAATACTGTCATCTCCGCTAGCTTTGTTGTTACTAATGCTTCCTAAGGCCCACTTGACTTCACTCTTGAGGATGTCCAGCTCAAGTTCCGTGGCCGCACTATCATGGCTATCAGGGACATTCAGATATTTCCTGTATAGTTCTTCTGTGTATTTTTGCCACCTCTTCTTAATCTCATCTGCTTCTGTTAGGTCCCTGCCTTCTTTGTCCTTTATCATGCCCGTCTTGGCACAAAACGTTCCCTTGAGATCTCCAATTTTCTTGAAGAGATCTCTAGTCTTTCCCATTCTGTTGTTTTCCTCAATTTCTTTGCATTGTTCATTTAAGAAGGCCTTCTTGTCTCTCCTTGCTATTCTCTGGAACTCCGCATTCAGTTTGATATATCTTCCCCTTTCTCCCTTGCTTTTCGCTTCCCTTCTTTCTTCAGCTACTTGTAAAGCCTCATCAGACAGCCACTTGGCTTTCTTGCATTTCTTTTTCTTGGGGATGGATTTCGTTGCTGCCTCCTGAACAATGTTACGGACCTCCGTCCATAGTTCCTCAGGCACTCTGTCTATCAGGTCTAATCCCTTAAACCTATTCCTCACCTCCACTGTATATTCATCAGAGATATGATTTAGGTCATACCTGAATGGTTTAGTGGCTTTCCCTACGTTCTTCAATTTAAGCCGAAATTTTGCAACAAGAAGCTCATGATCTGAGCCACAGTCAGCTCCAGGTCTTGTTTTGACTGACTGTATAGAGCTTCTCCATCTTTGGCTGCAAAGGACATAATCAATCTGATTTCGATATTGACCATCTGGTGATGTCCATGTGTAGCCTCTTGTGCTGTTGGAAAAGAGTGTTTGCTATGATCAGCATGTTCTCTTGGCAAAACTCTATTAGCCTTTGTCCTGCTTCATTTTGTTCACCAAGGCCATGCCTGCCTGTTATCCCGGTGATTTCTTGACTTCCTACTTGAGCATTCCAATCCCCTATGATGAAGAGGACATCTTTGTTTGGTGTTAGTTCTAGAAGGTGTTGTAGGTCTTCATAGAACCGATCAACCTCAGCTTCTTCGGCATCAGTGGTTGGGGCATAGACTTGAATTACTGTGATGATGAACGGTTTGCCTTGGATTCGTACTGAGATCATTCAGTCATTTTTAAGATTGTACCCCAGTACTGCTTTTCCCACCCTTTTGTTTACTATGAGTGCTACTCCATTTCTTCTAAGGGATTCTTGCCCACAATAGTAGATATGATGGTCACCTGAATTAAATTTGCCCATGCCTTTCCATTGTAGTTCGCTGATTCCCAAGATGTTGATGTTCCGTCTTGCCATCTCATGTTTGACCACCTCCAGCTTACCTTGATTCATTGATCTGACATTCCAGGTTCCTAAACAATATTGTTTTTTACATCATCGGATTTTCTTTTCACCACCAGACACATCCACAGCTGAGTGTCCTTTTGGCTTTGGCCCAGCCGCTTCACTCTTTCTGACGCTACTTGGAAATTCCCTCTGCTCTTCCCCAGTAGTATATTGGACACCTTCCGACCTGAGGGGCTCATCTTCCGGTGTCATATCTTTTAGCCTTGTGATACATTCCATAGGGTTTTCTTGGCAAGAATATTGGAGTGGGTTGCCATTTCCTTCTCCAGTGGACCACATTTTGTCAGAACTCTCTGCCATGACCTGTCCTTCTTGGGTGGCCCTGCACAGCATAGCTTATGGCTTCACTTAGTTACGCAAGCCCCTTCGCCACAACAAGGCAGTGATCCATGAAGGGGCATTGTCTGGTACCTGATACAAATAGGCCAGATACAAATAGGCCAGAGGTGGCAAAGCTGTCAAAGATAGGCTAGGGGTCAGGTACCATTGTCTGGTACCTGACCCCTAGCCCATCTTTGACAGCTTTGCCACCTCTGGCCTATTTGTTGCATCTGACCACCAGCCCAACTTCCAACTTCATCTCTGCATCTACCCCTTGGTCCTTGTTTGCTTGTTCTGGTGCCTGATCTCCAGCCTGTCTGTGACTACATCATCTGCCTCTGGTCCATTTGACCCTCGCCCATCACCAACCCTGCTAGAAAAACCTCCAGTTCCAGCTCGCAACAAAGCTAGTCCCCAGGCCTGACAAGCTGCTGCTAACATTAACACACACACATGCATGAACACTATCTTCATGTACATATGTCGGTTCCTAGACATGGTCTAAAGGCACATGAGGCAGTCACCATGCTGAAGCTAAGCAGGTCTGGCTCTGGACAGTGCTTGGAGGGGAGACCACCTGGGAACCACATGTAGCCACTTTGAGTTCCATAATGGAAGGAAGGTGGGACATAAATGTACTAAATGAATAAATAGGTTCCAGAGGTAGATCTGGAGATTTTCAATTTATCTTTACAGAAACCTGTCACTGGAGTCATCTTGTTCCAGATGGCCCCTTCCTATGCAATTTTGTATAGGTCTTACTAGGCCAGCCCATAGACCTACAGAAATCAGCAGTACCCAAAAATATGTCCAGAAAGAAATCCAAATTCTACACTTAGGCTGCTTCTGTTAGATTCCAAAGAAACCAACAAACCCCACAAAACATCAGGAGCAGAACCAGTGATTCACCCATTGTAAGAGACTGAATGTAGTATGTAGCTCCACACTTTCTGAGGGAAACCCAATTGCTATGTATACATGAGTGCATCCTGCAGAGAACAAATATGGACATCATGCTCACAATTTAATTAACTGTACATATGCATCTGGAAACCCTGGCTGGGCCTGCATGAGATAAACACTTTAGACATTTGTTGTTGGAAACACCACTATAACACTACTGTACATGCAGCAAAAAGGTGACCACCTATCCAATGCAGGGCAGGAGAAGCATGAAGGGAATCATTCCCTCAGTGCTTCTCCTGCCCTGCATTTTCAGCTAGACAGCCGATTGCGGCTGTGTAGCTGCGGGAGGACGGAGCAGAGGAGGCGGCTGCTGTTTGACACATTGGATGTCTTGTACAGGCATTTCCATCCTTCCTGTCCCAGAACGCCCCCAGACACGCCCCTTTCCAGCCGCTCTGCACTCATCTTGAGAGAGCAGAGGATGGGGCTGTTCCACGCTGCCTTGGAGGCAGCGTGGAAGTGGGAGAAGGTCAGTTCTCTGGGAACCAACTTTGGAGTGCAGTTTCCGAGGTCGGTTCCTGGAAAACAAGATATTCTATAGCTGTCTAGCTGCTGACTAGCAGCCATAGGATTGCTCCCTCTGTGGTTTAATTGGTGGTCAAGTCATTAGTCTCCATGGTAGAAACTTAATCATGCCATGAAGTTGTCACCCCATCATGATGGCATTACTTTCAGTGCAAAATAAATATGCCCAGTTCCCATCTGATAAAGGTTGGAGGGTTTGTAAGTCAAAGACACTTGTTTTGAAAAATGCCTCTCAGACAATGAGGATGCATTGGGCCACAAGGGATAATCTCAACCTTGTCCTGAGTACAAGGACTTCTTAGGATCATTGGTATCCTACATAAACACTTCTAATAAGGCTAATGGCACATTCATTAGCTTTCAAATGGTTCTTGGCACAGCAGTGCATTCCATTTCTGACACTGTTTTTCTTCATCTGCAGGAATCGCTCATTTATGGGCCTTAGGAAAACCATCAGAAGAGTATGCTGAGCTGCTAAATAAAATCCTTCACACACAGTGTGTAAAAGTAAAGAAAGATATAAATTTTAATTTGCAGCCAGAGGTGCCACTGTCACATATTGATTTTGCAGGTTTGTTGAAATGCAAGAGAAGGCCTTTGCTGTCGTTAAGGGTTAGTTTATGGGAAATGTCAACACATTGTTTTATCAAATATTAAAATGTGTGTTTCTAAGGCTGGACACAGAGGCATGGAAGACATGATCCTCTGTAAGCCTGACCAATGCACTTCCCTTACTGTTGGCAATGTAATAGACTAGTTGGGTGTGCTCTCCTTATTTCTTCAGGAAGCCTCTAGGTTTTGACCATCTCACCCATATTGGCTCAGGTGATTCATAAATGCCAGTAGAGTTAGTTTTTGCACTTGTATATAGATTACCCTGCTGGCTGCTTCACTGCCTTATAACTGTCATGTTTATTGATTAGAAATAGCTGTATTTGATGAAAACTGCTCCTGGTAAGGGAGAATCAAAGTAATCCCAGGATAATAAAAAAAAAAGATTGTTTAAAACATTTTCATTTAAGAGATATAAATATTGCACACTGACTTACAGCTTGTTATTATGAATCAACAGAGGATTGTCGTGACATCCTACCCTCATAACTCATCAGAGAGTTCATGCTCTGTCCTCAGCTGTGGGCCAATTTTGTCATGAAAAACTTGGTAAAGGTTCTCCATAGGGCTGTGCACCACTTCGGCCCAAAGCTTGAGTTCCGAGCTAAAGCGGGGTGCTTTAGGCTGCTTCAGGCTGCTTCAGGCCACTTCTGAGGTGAGGTGGAGGGGGCACAAAATGACAGGAAGTGGGTTGGGTCACTCTGAAGTTTCGCAGTGCTTTGGATCAATCCAGAAGCCCATCCATACCACTGCCACCGCCCAGCCCCCAGCTCCTTACCCAGGACCTCAGGCCTTGTGCTGGCAGCCTTCTTCCTGTATTTCTGAAATAGATCCTGCACCACTTGTGCATTTTAAAAATGGTGACTCCCTGGAACAGGAAAAAGGCTGCCAGAACTCTTCCTGAGGGCCCAGGAGCCGGCGGCAGCACCAGCTCCATGAGATAGGAATATGGCTGCCAGCATGCTTTCCATGGGCCCAGGTAAGGAGCTGGGGGTTTGCGCGGCAAGGCCAAAGTGAGTCGCCCTCAGCCGAAGCAGCCCAAAGCAAATTGAGGCCATCTCAGAACCCCTGAAGCAGCCTCCAAGGTGAACCTGGGGGGTCCCTGCACAGTCCTAGTTCCCCATTGTTGCTATACACCATACATAAACTTTTATGTGTGTTACATATATTATACCATAGGAACATATACATGTTTACAATAGGGGAGAAAGCCATAGCTCAGTGGTGTGCCATATGAGCCCAGGTTCGATCTCTGGCAACTCCATTTTAAAGGACCAGGTGGTGATGGACAATATCTCTACCTGAGACCCTGGAGAGCTGTTGGCCACTACCAGTCAGAATATATAATAGCGGACCAACGATCTGACTCAGTATAAGGCAGTTTACTTATGTGTGTGATAGGAAGGCATGATGACTCTCAGTGGAAATAGTTACATGGTAAAACAGACACTGATGTACAATAATATGTCTTCATCATGTACAATGAAGCACATGACCAATATATTTTTTTTCCCTACACAGAGGTGCCATACACGCATGGAAATCATGTGTGAACTATGCAAGGGAAGAGGAGGAGTATTGTCTGTTGCTACTGCAGCATATAATCTGGTATATAATTTGAGGATGGGTCTTTGATCCCTGCATCAGCATCAGGTCACAAGATGCCCTCTTACATTGGCAGTGGGCGTATACAAAATGTTGAGAAACTTCAATCAGCGTGTTGATGGCAGAGAATTTTCTTAAACCACTTTAATGCTACTGGATGAATTGTCTTTGAGTTGAAGGCTTCATTCAATGGAAATGTGGTGATGTAATCCCTTTCAGTACTTTATTAGCCTAGGAAATGCATCTGGTAATCTGCAACATCTAAAAGCCTGATTACTTTCTCATTTATGTTAAAGGAAATCAGGAGTAAATTCAATGATATTAAGTGGATTAAACTGGCATGTGTGCGTGTGTATGGAGACGGAGAGACCAGGGTTACAGCTTGCAGACATTTCAAGTATGGGTCTGTAGCTGGAAATGAACTTTCACAGGCTTACATTTGTCTCACCGAAGAATATTGAATGAAGAATAGAAAATGGCTACGTAGGATATTAACGCATTGCATCCCACAATCATGTATCTGTTACCACTTTCTATTTTTTCTTTTTTGAATATATTTTTATTTATTTTATCTTTATAAATGAAATAAACAATACCAAGAATACCAACAACCTGATCAATACTACAATTTCCCAATAATACAATATTCTTATGAGGACACAATAATAACAAAAAGAAAAAGAAAAAAAAGGAAAAGAAAAGAAAAGAGGAAAAGAAGGAAAGAAAAATAAATTTCTTTCCCTTTCCCTCCCCCTCCCCTTTAAAGGATTAAGTTTAAACTCCAATACCCCCCGGACTCTCATGCCATTCCCTTTTAAAAACTATATCTGTAACATTAACCATCTACAGTTTAATAAACAACCTTACATTTCAATATCATATCATCAATCTTATATCAAAGAAACAGGCCTACAGTTCATTCCCAGTAGCCTATATTAATATTAATAATAATAATAATATAATAATAAAAAAGAAATATAGTGTTATATAATAATAAAACTTAAAATAAACCTTCAACAATCAGTAATATATTTTATACTAGATATATAAACGCATGTGCACAATACACCCTCAAACAATATATTTAAATACAGCATATCATATCTATTTTGGAATAAAGAAATAAAAAAGAAAAGAAAGAAAAGAAAGTGAAAGAGAATAAACGAATATATATATATATATATATATATATATAATTTATCTTCTGATCTAGCCTGGATCATGTAGACTAAACATAAACAGTTAACAGAGCTTGTTTAAACATTCCAGTTCATGGGGTTGTAATAGCAATCTCACGCATTTTTATGTTTAGCCATGCCTCCGCCATTTCATGATTTAGAAACTTCTTCATCTGACCTTCAGACACAATGCAAAGTGTAGCAGGATATTTTAAATAATATTGTAAGTTCATTTGTTTTGCCATATTTTTCACTTTGATGAATTGCCTTCTTTTATTCACCACCTCTTTGATGTAGTCTGGAAATAACATAACTTTATCTTGTTTCCAGGAAAGGCTTCCACCCTCTCTTGCCAAACGCAGGATATAATTCTTTGTGGAGACTTTTGCAAATTGGACTATGATCGTATGGTCAGTCCCTTTCGCATTTGGCACACGAAATGCCTGCTCAATATCAAGTAAATAATCAGATAGGACAGGGAGTATCTCATGCAAAAGTTTATCCACAAAAATAGGCAATTTTACATCATTAGACCGATTTTTAATCCCTATAGTACGTACATTGGATCTGCACATGAAGGCCTCCAGTTGAGAAATTTTGTCAGAGACATTTTTAAAACAAACTTGTATTGTAGTTTCATTCCCTGCCACTTGGTCTTCTAGCTTGTTAATTTTCATGTCCATTTTTTTGCCAAGACGCATTAATTAGATCCACAGGTCCTTGCAAGGCGGTGATGGAATTTTGGATTAAATCCAACTTTTGGTTTGCTCTGTAAATTGCAAAGATAAAGTCTTTATCAGAGTACGTAATTCCCCTATATCTTCTGTTTTCGAAGCTTTTGACACAGGAGTACGGGGTGAGTTGGAGGTGATGCCAACCCCTTTCTTCTCAGTGTAGCCATGTTTATCTTCAAACATATCTTGCAGGTCCTCAGATGTTCTCAGATATTATTAATATTTCTTAAATCATTCCTCAGGAGTTCTGGATATTTCTTAAAGCATATATTACAATGGAACATGCCAGCCCTGTTTTCTCCTATTAAGTAGGAGTTTCAGAACAGCTTTTTGCATTGGTAAAGCTCTGGGGAGATAATCCTGGAATCCAGCCCCCCCCCCTCTATCTTGTGGGGAGTACTTTTCTCCAAGATGTTATCCAGATGCTGCCTTGTCCCCCTTTTAATTCCAGGGGGGAGATAAAAAGGTTTTTCAACCTTTTAAAAAGCTGTTTGAGAAAGCTCCCACGGAGAGCCCATGGGATGCTGCCAGAGCGACATTGGTTCCAACTGGAAGTCCCGCTTTCTATTTTTTCCATCTATTTCTTCCATTTCCCTTATTGTGAACATATGGCAAAGCATCTCAACAACTTTACCTGTTTCTTGAGTTTTATCATGATGCTGTCTCAACATACATACAAAGAAAACAAATGCATCTCCCTATTAACTCTTTAAAGTCTAGACAGAACTGAAGCTGTTGATTTGCAAATGATAAGTTGAAGCTCTTGTGGACAGTATCTCTCTGTGTATGTTTTCATTCTGAGTTCATCACTAACACAGAAAATGCCATTGACTAGAGAATAAAAGATTCTTGTTCTAATTCATGACTTTACTATATGAATGCCATGTAGTTTAACTGGAAGAACCTTAAGGGAAAAGGGCTACTAACACAGAACATAACAGTTACAAGTAAACTGTCACATTTCACGACTGATCAGCCTACAAATACAATGCATGTGCAGGGATTATTCAGGGCAGAAAATCTTTCATGGAAGAGCAAGGAGAATACACACAATAACTGTCAAACAAGAAAGGTACTAGAAATACACTTTAATGCATATTGACTCCATATTAATATGGGAAAGAGTTTCCCACATTAATATAAACGGTTTTAATATGGTAAAGGGCTGAATACAAGCATAAAAGAGAAAGGGGGCTCACA
The DNA here is from genome assembly GCF_057233095.1 of Heloderma suspectum. Lineage (NCBI taxonomy): Eukaryota > Metazoa > Chordata > Lepidosauria > Squamata > Helodermatidae > Heloderma > Heloderma suspectum. The sequence continues at coordinate 90,526,111 of NC_139458.1, forward strand.
ATGGTGTGAACAGAGTCAGCTCTTGTTTTATATTGATATCTGTCTCTAGCAAAGCATATAATTGAATGCTGATATGTCACTTGTGCCCTTTTATATTCATTTGCTTGCCCAGTTGCAGCTGCTACTGCCTTGCCTTCTCCTCCCCCAGCTGGGAAACAGCACACTCTGCCGCTAGGGCGGGATGTTGTGGGCACCTGACTGGGTCTGGGAGTCCATCACCCCACCTGCCCATGACCCCCGGACTCAACCACTGAGACACAGTCCTGGCTAGGGATGTACGGAAGTCACTTACCTGTTCGCGGATTATGTTGATGGTGGGGGGGGCGTTCCGTCCCTCCCCCCAGAATCCTCACCAGGGGGGGAGGCACTCCGTTCCTCCCCCCTGGAATCCTCTGTGGCTGGCTGTGCTCCGCGGCAGCTCCGTGGCAGCTCTGCGGAGCAACCAGCCAGGCCTGGCCAGGCCAGAGCTGTCCGCAGCCGGATTTCCGGCCGCAGAGGGCTCTGGGGGGGGGAACCACGTACGCAAATGTCGGCGGCTACAGCCACTGCCATTTGCGTTCCCTATTTTTGCCCTCTTAATCTACGTAAATATTTACGTAGACTATGACAGCAAAAATCAAGGGGAACGCAAATAGCATAGCGGGCGCTATTTGCGTCCCTTTTTGATTCCCCGTTTTAGCCTACATAAATATTTATGTAGGCTAAAACGGGGAATCAAAAAGGGACGCAAATAGCACCCGCTACGCTATTTGCGTTCCCCTTGATTTTCACAGTCATAGTCTACGTAAATATTTACGTAGATTAAGAGGGCAAAAATAAGGAACGCAAATGGCGGCGGCTGTAGCCGCCGCCATTTGCGTACGTGGTTTGTTTGTTTGTTTTTTACCCAGAGCCCTCCACGGCTGGAAATCCACAGCACAGCTGTGCTGAGCACAGCCGGCCGCGGAGGATTCCGGGGGGGAGGGACAGAACGCCTCCCCCCCACCATCAACATAATCTGTGTACAGGTAAGTGACTTTTGTACATCCCTAGTGAGGGCCCACCATTTTCCCTCCTTTGTTGTCTGCGCAAAAAGGAAGTTTTTAAAATGTGCATTTTTAAATATGCACAGTTTGAGACCAGGAAAGCTTAATGTGCACAAAACTAGAGGTATAATGCATCTAATATTGCACAACATAACTTCTTCCCATCAGGAATCCATTTGGCCCACTGAAATCTGTGGCAGAACAAAGCCCCCGCCCCACCACCCTGCAAAAGGCACGCGAAACGGAGCACTTACCTGGTGCCATTCGCACTGCTTTGTGAATGGTGGCTGCGTCTGCGGCCGCCATTCACTTCTCCATTTAGGCTGTGATAGGCTATGTAAATACTTACGTAGGCTATCATGGCTAACACAGGGACGCCATTTGCATCCCTGCAGAGGCCGTGATAGGCTACGTAAATATTTACAAAAGCCTATCTCGGCAAAAAAAAGGAATGCAAGTAAACAATGATGGACAAATTCCAACATGCCTGACAGTTCATTTTGGACAAATAACCACAGGCTTAGGTGTGTGTGTGTATTTTTCCAGCCTATTAACTGTAATATATTTCCCTGGTGTATGCCCACCGACTTCACTCATTATACTCAGATTGAATTTTGTCTATAGGGTATATAAAGTAGGTCTGGAGTGAAAGTCTAAGAAAAATACATTCCCGCATGAATATGCTGGTGCTTTCTATTTATATTGCAATTGGAAATAGGAATGCTCTACAAGCAGGTTTAGAAGTGGAAAAACCCAGCCAAAATACAGAAGAATGTAACAATTACCTAGGGAGGTGGTGGGCTCTCCCACACTAGAGGCGCTCAAGACGAGGCTGGACAGCCTGTCGGGGATGCTCTGACTTGGATTCCTGCATTGAGCAGGGGGTTGGACGCGATGGCCTTGTAGGCCCCTTCCAACTCTACTATTCTATGATTCTATGTGTGTGAAAATGAAGTTAAAAACCATTTACCTCGAGAAGTAAATCTCAAATGCTTGCACTCTCTTTGGTGACATTTTGCCTGGTCTTAATAATGATAGTGCTCAACTGTGGATTTCAGCTTTCTTATTATTTCAGTGGCATCTGTTTCTAATAAGGTTGTTTCTAGGGCTGTACCAAATTGACAAGAATTATTTGTCAGCCATCTCACCCACTTCAAAATCAGCTGTTTTGTTTCTACTATATTTCAGGTATGAGATAAAATTATTTCAGGTGAAAGAAAATCCCAGAAAGTCCTGTTCAGGGATGCTTTTTGAATTATGGGAAATTCAAAATGGCTGCCACCTTTCCAACTATTGGGCAACTCCTCCAGCAGCTGATTTTATTTCAGAACTGCAGTATTAAACACCCATCCTGTTCTGAACAGGCTCTGAGCTCACAGAGAAAACAGGCTATGACAATGGTGGTTACTGGCAGAGCAGGAGTACAGCAGGTAAGGTAGAATAATTTCCAGTAGGGATGGGCAGATTCCCTACCTTCTGGTCAGTGGGGAATCCACCTGCAGGGGGGGGGGTGATCCGTTCTTCCCCCCGGAATTCTCTTCGGCTGGGTCGGCTCTGTGGAGATTCTCTGCTGTATCGCTGGCTGAAGGGGACTGACTGCGGATCCAAATGGCATCCAGGACACCATTTGTGGACAAAAAGGCCTTAGTTTAAGGTAAATGCAGCCGTAAATGGCTGCATTTAGCTTAAACTAAGACTTTTACGGCCACAAATGGCGTCCCAGACGCCATATGCGTCCATGCTTTTCATTCCCGCGATAGGCTACGCAAATATTTGCATATCACATGAAAAAACAGGGCCGCAAATGGCATCCTGGATGCCATTTGCATCTGCAGTCAGTCTCCTTCAGCCATCGATATGGCATGGCAGCTGTATCACTGGCAATCCGGAGCTGGAGGATCCGCCCCAAGAGGATTCCGCGGAGAGGCAGAGGTGAGTGTTCTGTTCTGCCACGGACTCTGGGGGGGCGGATTCTTTAGAATCTGGTCTCATTGGAGTCCGTGACAAAATTCTCCACCATCCCTAACTTCCAGTAAGATCAGGGCAAGGCAAGACAAATACAGGAGCATCTGGTTAGATAAAGCAGAAGCAGTCAGAATTGTGCCACTTTTTTTTCAACCATTCTATATCAGTTTCATAGAAAATAAATTGCTTTCAAAGATCAAGAAATGTCTTAGAAATTCTCATGAGTTTGGTTCAGGGGTCTTGTGCTTACCTTACTTATGAGGTGGTTGAGGAGTGTGCACAAGTGTCTGTTTTTCATTGTACAATCATCTCTGACAGTCTGTAGCCTCCTTGGTTTCCTGCGCTTCCTGCTTAGGGCAAGACATCATAAGAAAATTCCTCCCATAGGGCTTTTTTCAGATCAAGAAGTGCAGGCAGCCTGGGAGACTGCAGAAAAATTGAGAGATGTACAACAGAAAGTAAAACACACACACAGTACCCTTGGCCACCTCACAGTGATAAGGTGAGCTCAAAAACACCACCAAAAGAACTCAAAATAAAAATGCCCTGAGAATGAGGCAGAAAGATGAAAGCCTTTTTCACAGGGGAAGAAAACTTTCATGAAACCCAAGGTCAGATTTTGGCACAGCACTAGCTCCACCTCTTTCTTGGAGCTGGACACAACACTGCCTTCCTCACACCTGCTACAGTGTTTTCATGGAAAGAGCAGTATTATCAGCACCTGCATTAGAAACAAGATGTATCCAAAATCACCCCTCAGAAATTTAACATTTGGAAGACCCTGAGGAAGGTGCTGAACCATGAAGAATGACAACTAGAGCTGAGCCAAAATTTCTCAGAAGACACTTTTGTCAGGAAAGCCCTGAGATTTTTCTATTTTTTCCTTTGCACACAGCTCTGCCTTGGACAGACTACTGTGAGAAAGCTGGCTGGAGTGTTCTTACCATGAAAGGGGAGCTATTGCTTCAGGAAGGTGCACATTCCGAGGCCTTATGGGTTACCGGACTAGCCCTGCTGTTAGCTCTACCCCTCTGAGTAGCTTCTTTGCTGTTTAAGGGCCACTGCCTAGTTCCACAGCTGTTGGCATCTATGGTGCATGGGTCACAGACCTGCTCTGCCTGGGGAGTCCAATAAACCAATATCCTCTGATATGGAAGGACTTGGAGTGGGGGGGGCAGTGACTCTTCCAGAGTCACCTCCTTCCCATCTGTGTCCTTTGCTCTGCTTGAGTTAGGGCCATGGCTGGGGAACATGGCACTTCCAAGAAAGAGTAGCAATCAAAGCAGGCTTGTTAAAAGTATAAAGACATAAGAATACCACTTCATGCAATCCTATTTTTAAACTACTAGGATTTTTTTTTACTGTTTGGAATACTTCTCTGTTTTATATAAGAAAGGCTAGTGAAACCCTTCTCAAGGAAGCATTATTCAAAAGCAAACCCAAAGATTTAAAAGGCATCCCATGCTGGCAGGGGTGATGGGAATCAGAAATTAACAGTGGAATCTTATGCACGTCTAGTCAAAAGTAAGCTCCACTGAATTCAACGGGACTTAGTCCCAACTAAATGTGATAATCAAAGAATCAGCAAAATGATTCAGAGAAACAAAGTTGGGGGAGCGGTCTTGTTTCATGAAAGTGTTTCTCTACAAATTACTGGGTCAATTCATGAATGTTTGGTTGAATAATTATTTCTCCCTAGTCCATGTTTTTACTAGCATGATGACAAAATATGGAGGAGTACCAATCAAAATGGTACTAGTACTTCCAGGAATATGTGCATAGTTCTGCACTGGCCTCCTGAGACTCTGAATCTGGCCTGCAGGGCTCTCTCTGCTCAACACACACCCTGACCCTTGATCCCTTTTTGTTAGTTGATCTGGACATTGATCAGACATCACTGGAATATGATATTTGTGTTCTGGGTTCTTCCTGACCCTACTGTAAAGATGGAAAGCATTCCTGGGTCTTCTTTCCTCTTCAGGGCACTTTAGGGCCCATCGGGCTTTTCCAGAGCTCTTTGAGGCTCTTCAGGCTTTCTTGCACTCTTCTTCAGGCTTTTCTGGAGCTTCTTGGTCTCCTCAGCCCCCTTTGCTCTTCTCTGTGGAGGTCTTTGGGACTTCTTCACAGTTTCTGTTGCTTGCTCCAGGTCCCACTCAATCACAGCTATTTTAGTGAGTTGCTAGATATCTGTGAGGGGGCTTTGCTGAGGGTGCAGAGAGAACTTTCACACACACACACACACACTGCAGATAACTTCTTTTGTGAGTTCTGCTTTAATATCTTGGTGGCTTTTTGCATTCCCTGGGGGGTACAGGTGCAGAGTTTGGTGAATTGCTAGTTGCAAAGAACCTGGCTGCATTATGTGTGGAGGTGATGCCTATAAAACATTTCTGGATGGGGAAACTTTTTCTGGATGGGGGCTCAGAGAGAACGTTCCTTAAGAGATGCAGAGAGAACTTAATATTTGTTGTCCCCTCCCACCTTGACTTTGACCCACTCTTTCCCCCCCCACCTTCCACTGAGAACCTCCTCACATTTGGCTTTTAGAGTGAAAGCATTTAAACAGCCCTGATGCAAGAACAGGGATGATGATGATGATGGTGATGATGGTGGTGGTGATGGTGATGGTGATGTAAAAGCCAAAATAATAATTAAAAAAAGCCATTGCATCTGCAACAATATATTGTTCTTGATGCATTTCAAGAAGCTCCTCTTTATCAAGGAAAATTATTCATTTGCTTCTAAAACTCCCTAAAGAACTATTCAGGACTGGCTTTCTTCTGGCTCACTCAAGAAAGACTGGGTGGTTATTCTGCCAAAGGCAGAGAGGTTCTTGTGTGGATTCAGAAGCAATAAGCATGCCAGTAGGTAAGAGTCAAATAATTTATTGAGTAGCACTAGCAGGCAAAAGATTACACATGAACATACGTGGTTTCAAAGCAAAGCTAACCAAGATCTCACCCTTCTCAGTTCTGTTGTCAGGAACCCCAAAGTGACAACAAGGAGACTCCCAGTGGCCAACACATAGCACCTCCATGGTCCCGGTCTGTGCCGAAGCTCAGCTGCCACTGTGAAGGGACTTATATACCCCAAATCCCTTGTGTCTATGTGCCACTGTCCACAAACTCCTTAATCAATCACACCTGTTTTGGTGGTCCGATTCATAGTCTCATGATGTTTATGCATCCTCCCATGAGATAAGCTAAGGCAGGTGGACCACAGCAAGGGAGATCCTCCCACATTCCAAGGTTGTACCATCCCAATTCTAACCTTGAGAAACCTTAGAAAAAACATTAGAAACCTTTCCAGGCCAAGGAATCTGGAAAGCAAGAGTCAGGCCAAGAAGCCTAAAAGGCCTAACTTTAAGGCCTCACAGAAAGTTTGGTCATGGAAGGAGCTGTTGCAGCATGTCACCATCTATCTCCTCGAAATACAAAGGTCTTCCAGCATTTTCTCTACAGTGGTTGTTGTTGTTGTTGTTGTTGTTTTGGTAGTGGTTTGCAGCCTTAGAAACTGGAATATCTGTACAAAATCTGGATCCATCAAAACCTTCCCTGTACAGAATTGGGCAGTTCTGCCCATGTTTAATGTTATCGCTCTGGGAATTTTACCTTCCTGCTGTACTTTCGAGACTGAAGAACCACAATTAATGGTTGCTCTCCAGGCTACTCCATTCTGGATGAATGTAGCTGTAAAAGAATGTTTTGTGTTTACCAGTCTACAGAAGGACATGGAGATGAGTGGTGTCTCTGAGTTGCCCACACAAGTAGAAGGAAGGCATGAAGCTTCAGTACTGGGCAATACACAATGTGAGAACAGAAGGCTGTTCATTTTTTTTTTGCTCCTGCATGAAAGATTTTACTGTATTGAGCCAAGAATGTCTGAGTTCTAATAGCCGGCAGTGATTTTCCCTGTGTGTCATTTTGGATTGTTATAAGACTACGATCCTGGCCATGATAAAACCAAGCATGTCAATCTTATTTTATTAAACTTAGTAGCAGCAATATCTGCCAGCATGGCTATCAGTCCATCTCTATTTAGGATTATGTATTTTTGCCATGGACTCAGAGTGATCAGTAAAGCATTAGGGCCATGTATATGTGACACCTTCAGAAAAACCTTGCCATTTCTCTATCCAAGAAAGTAAAGTTTAGAAAGAGAGGATTTATTCCTGAATCAACCAGTTAAGGACAACAACAAGCTACCTAATTCAGTCAAAAGAGGAAGATCCAAAGGACAACTAAGGGCATACATGGCAATGATTTGCTCGTTTGTCCTTGATTATATAATTACATGAATAATATAAAGATGAACAATATAAAGATGTGGAAATATTCTTTTGAAAAAGAAAATCAATATAAATATTCTAGCAAAATAGCAACCATCAAACAACATAGGCTATCAAATAACACTGGTGCAGCACCAGTGTGTGGGAAATTGTGCTGTTTCTGTTTTTAACATGGATTTTGGATTTTATCTTTGTTTTTATTGTATGTTACTCTGATAGATTTAGCAATAGGGCAACTAATACATCTTATAAATAAATACATAAATAAAATTCCTGAAAGCTCAGTGGAGTACTATTTCTCCCTTAGCATGCATACACTGTGCCTGCTCGGGAACTAAATGTACCATTATAGTAAATGGGAGCTCTATGTGTTCCTTCCGTATCCCTATTCAACTTCCATCTGTACACAATGCAAGTCAGTCATGTGCTAGAACATGTGGGACTTGCATTGCACAGAGATAGAGGGCTGGCTGGGGATATGGGACCCAAGAACAGACTCCCCGCATCCTGTTCTGTTTTGATGTATTGCCTGCACAGTAGGGATGGACAAATCTATCCATTTTGGGTTCTCCCAGATTTTCATTTTTACAACCTTAAGTTCAGTCCATCCCATTTAGATTTTCTTTAAGTTTAGTTTTCCAGTCTATTATTAAAAGCAAGAACCAGAGCTAACCAGTTCATCAGCAGGCATCCAGCTCTTCCTCTCTTACTCCTAATGAATAAATTACAGGACAGGGACTCAGAACATGAGGATAATTTGTAACCTTTACAGATATAGAACCATGACCTTGCTAAATCAACGAGATTCTATCCAGCGGGGCTGTGGGATAGGAAGGAAGAGATGGATGGATAAGATTGTGTGATCCATTTCACAAGTCCAAAGTTCCATCATGTGACCAAACTCAACTGCAGTACCGATAGATGACCAGAGGGCCTCCAATACAGCTGTAGTTTCATTTAGGGCTGTGCAAAGACCCTCTGCTTCATTTCAGGTGCCACTTCAGACCCTCCTAATCAGACCCACTTCAACTTGGACCGATTTGGACCCCCTCTGCTTCGACTCGGTTCCGAATCCAAAGTGAGATTCAGATATCCGGATCACTCAGTTTGGCCGTTTTCCCGTTGATTTGCATGGGAAAACAAAAATGGCCATAACTTTTTCCATTTTCATGATAAATACATGAAACTTGGGGCCTTCTCTGCTGACATGGGGGGGGGGGATCCTACCTGCCAAATTTCAGACATTTTGGCCAAGTACTTGTTGTGCTAGGTGCAGCTGAAATTTGAGTTTTTCCACAAAAAAACTCTGAAAGAAAAGAGCTTTACCTCTCTCAGCTACATGCCACTGCCTCCTGGGCTACCTATAACCATGTTTCCATGAAGCTAATGGAAGACTACTGGAATTTTAGAAAGGAATCAGCTTTGCTGCAATGTGATCCATGTAGGGCTCCATGAGCAGGTTCTCTGCACCAGTAAAGATAGCTTCACCGACCATACTTCCTGGTGGGAGGGGGGGTTTGGAGTGAACATCATCTGATTGGCAGGGGCTGCTCAGCCAAGAAGAGAGGCTTCCCCCCTCTCTTTCTGCTTTCCCCTGAAACTCCAGATACACCTGAATTTCAGGAGCAAGCCTCATTGAGCATAATGGGAGTTACTTCTAAGTAGACAGATATATGCTTGTGCTGGGAAAGACAGCAGTAAACACAAAGGGGACTTGGTAAAATGAGGCTCCATAAAATCAAAAAGGGGTCCTCCTGATTTCATTGGATTTTTAAAGGGGAGACCCACAAAACCACCATGCGATCACAAAGCACATCTGCCTCGTGGACTGAGCCAGAAAAATCACAGTTCCACCACTCGTGGGTGTGGCCACAGCTCAAAAACATGGATCCTTGGCAGGGATCCTCCTGATTTCATATGATTTTTGCAGAGCAAATCTCCCAAACCACCATCCAATCACAGAGCCCATCTGCTTCCATGGACTGAACCAGAAAAATCATGGATCTGCAACTTGTGGGTACAGCCACAATGGAAAAAAATGAATTTGAGGCAGGGATCCTTAGGGATCATCATGATTTTTACAAGAAAGGTGCCCAAAAACAATGTCATATCACAGAGCACATCTACGCAGGGATGGTGGAGAATTCTGCCATTGACTCCAGTGAGGCTGGATTCTTTAGAATTCTTTAGAATCCGGCCCCACAGAGTCCATGGCGGAACGGCCATCCCCCCCCACCACCCCGTGGAATCCCCCCAGGATGGACCTACCTGGTGGCAGATGTGGCAGTGGCTCCAGTGGTGGCTCCGTCGGCGGATGAAGTGGCAGCGGCGGCCACTGCTGGGCTGCTGCGGCCACAAATGGCATCCCCTACACCATTTGCATCCCCACTTTAGCCATGATAGGCTATGTAAATATTTACGTAGCCTATCACGGGCTAGCGTAGGGACACAAATGGCATCCCCTCCGCAGGACGCCATTTGCGTCTGCAGCAGCCCAGCAGCGGCTGGAGGCCCTACTGTGGGTTGTCCCGGCCAGTGGATCTGCAGACCGGCCACAGAGCGGAGCAGGCCGGGCAGGATTCTGGAGGAGAGGAATGGATTGCCTCCCCCCATCAAGGATTCCAGGGGGAGGAACGGATCGCCTCCCCCCACCTGCGGACCCCAGTGGAGCCAGGTAAGTTTCATACACCCCTACATCTACGTCTATGGATTAAGTGAAAAAAACCATAGATTTTGGGGCTTCATAGCACTATCATGTTATAAAGCCATGGATAAGATGCCCAATTCAATACTGATCCTCTGAATATTTAGATTGGGTCCCCTCTGCCCACCCACACCTATCAAAGCACAGAACTTATCTTTGTCCAAGTATGCACCCTAAGAATCCCAGATCTGCTGGTTCTCAGCAGATCCTAGATCTTCTGCTTAACCTCAAATGGTGTGAACAATAGGGATGGCGGAGAATTCCGCCACAGATTTCAGTGAGGCCGAATGCACTGGCATTCGGCCCCCCAAAATCTATGGTGGAATGGCTTGCCCCCTGCCCCCCCCTGCGGATTTCCCCCCGGGATGAGGCTTACCCCGGGCAGATGTTCTGGATGGCGGCGAGTCCAGCGACATAAGTCTTTACATAGCCTATCACGGCAAGCCAATAAAAAAACAAAAAACAAAAACGGCGTATGCCAATGGTGGTGGCTACGGCAGCCGCCATTTGCTTTCCTTATTTTTCACCGTTTTAGCCTACGTAAATATTTACGTAGGCTAAAACGGTGAATAAAAAAGGAATGCAAATAGTGCCCACTATGCTATTTGCATTGTCCTTTTTTTTTTTCGCCGTAATAGCCTACATAAATATTTACGTAGGCTAAAATGGCAAAAAATAGGGAACGCAAATGGCGGCCGCCGTAGCTGCCACCATTTGCGTACACCGTTGTTGTTGTTTTTGCCCAGCCATGATAGGCTACGTAAAGACTTACGTAGCCTATCATGGCTGCCTGGCTGGACGCAAATGGTGGCCGCTACGGTGGCCACCATTTGCATCCGCACCAGCCAGTCCACAGCCAGAAATCCGGCTGCGGACAGCCGTGGCTGGCTGCTCGGCGGAGCCGGCACGGAGCAGAGCTGGCCGGGCAGGATTCTGGGGGGGAGGACCGGATCGCCTCCCCCCCATCGAGGATTCTGGGGGGAGGGATGGAGCACCTCCCCCCCACCACGAACACAATCCGCGAAAAGGTAAGTGACTTTCGTACATCCCTAGTGAATAATCATACGAAATTAAGAGGAGACCTGCCAAGGATCGCTGTCTTTGCATCATGGCTGCATGCACGAGTGGCAGATCCATGATTTTTCTGCTTCAGTCCATGGAGGCAGATGTCTGTGATTGGATGGTGGTTTGGGGAGTCTCCCCTTTAAAAATCTTATGAAATCATGAGGATCCCTTTCTAATTTCATGGATCCTTGTTTTACTTTCTTCCAACACAAAGACAGAAATCAGCCCCCAATTTAACCCACAGGATGTATTTAAAGAAAGGGCACTGTGCCTTCTCAATTAAGGGGGTAAATCACTGGTGGAAACACCCCCAAGAACTGCTAGCTGTCCTTGCTTGTGAGGAGGAGATGCCTTGCCTCCTCCTCCTCCTGCCTGGGTGATTCATAGTGCTTTTTGCATATAAGTCTATGTGCATGGCGATCATGGCAGAGATGGAGGGACCGGTGAGTAGGGATGTCAGAGAAATCATCCACGGACCCCAATGAGGCCAGATTCTATTGAATCTGCCCCCCTGAAGTCTATGGAGGATTAGATCTCCTGCCTCCACCTCCTCGTGAAGTCCTCGCCAGCCGGATCCTGCCTGCCGCCGGCTCTGAAGCCCCAGCGATATGGCCTCCATTGTTGTATTGCTGGCTGGACTGACAGACTGCAGACACAAATGGCATCCGCTTCGCCATTTGCGTCCCTGCTCTTTGATGTGATAGGCTACATAAATCTTTACGTAGTCTATTGCATGAAAAAACAGGGATGCAAATGGCGTATTTGTGTCCCTGTTCCTTCATGTAGATTTACGTAGCCTATCACATTAAAGAGCAGGGATGCAAATGGCATCTGCTATGCCAGACGCCATTTGTGTCCACAGTACATCAGTCCAGCACGCGATACGGCAATGGCAGCCATATTGCTGGGGCTTCAGAGCCAGCTGGCCACTCCATGGAATTGCCGCAGAGCCAGCCAGCCAGGATTCCGGGGGAGGGAGGGACAGATCCCTTCCCTCCCCCCAGCAGATGCCACAAAACAAAATGGGGTGAGTATTTCATACACCCCTACCAGTGAGCGGAGCATGGGCTGGGGTGTGTGTATGTCTGGATAACCCACAAGGAGGTGGATTTTCACGTCTCGCATCCCTAAGTAGCATCACCAAAATGATCGCTCTCTCTGACACACAGCTATTTTTTTTCCAGTTATTCAATCTTCCCCCCTCCTCCACCACTGTCTCTGATTGGAGGTTGCTGGGTTATGTTCAGCCCTGATTTGGCCAAAGCTCCCTCCTTGTCCTCCTCCCTTTCCCTGCTCCGTTCTCCTCCTCAACCACACACTGAACTTACTGAGGTTGATACGTTTGGCAGCAGGCTGTCTGGGTTGCTCAGAATGAATCACCAAGTCCGACGAGGCACTTTGTATACAAGCTGCTTTGCTCCAGCATGCCTTGCTATTCTGCTCTGCTTCATATCATGCAGAGAGACCTCTGAAGCAGCCCACTTTGACTTTTCATTCGGGCCTCAGACCAAAGAGGTGCACAGCTCTAGTTTCAATTCCCCGTGGTTATTTATTTGATTGCAGCAGCTTGAAATTGATTATAGACGTCACAGTGGGGAAGCTGCAGCTTTACCTAGTGATACACCAAGGCACACAGTACATGCTCCATAAGATTAAAGACATGCACATGACTAAGGATTACTAAGATTATAGCAATGGGAAGAGCTTTAGACCATGTGAACTAGAGAGTATAGGTAGAAAAGGGGGAGAGGGAAGGCCTATTCAGGTGTTCATCTGAAGAAAGGTGAGCTAAAACTGTGTAGGGGGCAGGGGTGCACATGTAGGGCCCATCTCCAACATGCATATGCATAGGGGCTCCTCTTCACACCTTCACATGTCTGGGTTCCCAGTTGCATGGGCAATGCACAAAGATCTAAAGAGGAGCCCATGTGTGGGGGGCAGCATCATCCCCTGCTGCCTACACAGTATTAGCCCATCCATGTTCAGGTGAATACCTGAACAAGGCTAGAGAGAGACTCAAAACAGCCTGCGTTCTAATCTCAAATGTTTATGTGGTAATACATTTAGGAATTAATTACAATATATGACCTCATCTTATTACCTTTACTTTAAACACATGTCAGGAAATTAAGATAATTGTATCAGGGTAGTGGTGGTATATGTAGGGGTGAACGAAAGTCACTTACCTTTTCTCGCAGCTTTTTTGCGGTGGGGGGGAGCGCTTCGCTGCTCCCCCCGTGAAGTTCAGGCCGGGGGGGGGAGGCTTCCCGCCTCGCCCGGCCGAAATTCAGGCCAGGGGGGGAGGCTTCCCGCCTCGCCCGGCCGCGAACACGAAAGTAAAAAAAAAAAAAAGTCCCCTGATAGGCTACGTGACGATTCACGTAGCCTATCACGGCTAGATCTGGAAAGTCAGCCGTGATAGGCTACGTGAATCGTCACGTATCACGGCTGACTTTAAAAAAAAAAAAAAAGCGCGTACGCGAATGGCGGCCCCCATAGGGAGCCGCCATTCGCGTTCCTTATTTAGTTGCTGTAGTCTACGTCAATCTTTACATAGACTACGGCGAAAATAAAGATTGACGTAGACTACAGCGACCAAATAAGGAATGGGAATGGCGGCTCCCTATGGGGGCCGCCATTCGTGTACGCGCTTTTTTTTTTTTTTAAAGTCACCCGTGATAGGCTACGTGACGATTCATGTAGCCTATCACGGCTGACTTTGCAAATCTAGCCGTGATAGGCTACGTGAATCGTCACGTAGCCTATCAGGGGACTTTTTTTTTTTTCTTTGATTGCAATGGCGGGGGCGGCAGCCGGTCGAAAGACTGGCTGCCGCTCCCGCCCCGCTCGAACACCGGACGAACCGCCAGCCGGACCCGCCGCCGGGAGGGACATTCAGGGAAGGTAAGTCCCATCCCGGGGGGGGCGGGGGGCGGGGGGGCGGAGGATTTCTCCCCGAAACTTGTTCGGGGGGCCGAACACGTTGGCGCTCAGCCCCCCGAAGTTTCGGGGAGAAATTCTCCGCCATCCCTAGGTATATGTGACTTGATTTCCTTTTATTTACTAAATAATTCTTTATTAACAGGTGCTACTGGTACAATGTGCTTTCTTTGCTTCTTCTCTGTTCATTGTACACTGCCATTTGGATAATGTGTGTTACTGAAAAGCTCAGCCATGATGGGCGCATTTATTTATTTATTTATTTAATATCACTTCTTTCCACCAAAAAATGGTGCTCAAGTCCCTTACAGTTGTATTTTGTTAGGATTGCCATAGCACTTCGTCTAATATATTCTATTGTTTTGGTATGGATTCATGGGCAAGGGAGCCTTCTGTATGGCAGAAGGATCCTGATGGTAATGTGCAAACTGCCAGCACCTGATGTATTTAAAGCTCATGACCGGTGTGTCCTCTACTGTACAAAAATAAATAGGAGTTGCCCTCAAGTGAGTACACAAACAATGGGGACTCCAGATAAATGCAAATACCTTCCTGGCCTCCAAGTCACCATCAGTCAATCTACCCATGAGGTAACCTACAAACTGTTTAATCTAAAGCCTTGGTGGGAAATCTGTCCATTCATGAAATGTGTCTTCCTCCATATACATTCAGGTTAAACTACCACCACGTCATCTCTCATGGCTTCTTTTGTCCAGGGAACTTCTACCTATTTATCCCATGGAACTCTAGCTTTTGTAAACGTTAATCGTCCACCAGTTCACTTTTAGTCAAGAAGTCAGGAATCCAAAGGAAGATTTCTATTCACTCCAGGAACCAAGCGATTGTTTATTTTGTTTAACCCTAGCTCAAGTACATCCAAAGTCATTGACTACTTTGTGCCTATACTCTATAATTGCCCTCTTCTAAATACCATATGCATTATAATCTTTCTGCAAACAACCTTTAAAATTTGGCCAAATGCGAACAGATTATGCTTAAATGAATGGAAAAAAAGACTATTCTTTGTGTGGGTGTAACTCTGGTATCTTCCCTTCCTCTTTCTGAGGAACATTTAACATGTTCTGACGAGCTGCAAAATCATGTATTAGGGATGGCCTCATCTGTCAGTTTTGCTTTCTCCCATATCCATTTTTTTTTTAAGCTCAAGTTCTTTCTGCCCCAAATATGAAGACACTTGTGATTTTTGGCAAATTCTTATCAAAACCAAACTGAAACAAAATTTTACCCATCTGTATCAGCCAAATTCAGTAGGTACAGCTATTCCCAGCATGGAGAGGGCTATGTCTTATGTTAGCTGCCTGCCATTCAGCTATTAAGATAAGGAGTCTGTCAGAAAAAATGGTACCAGCCTCAATTCAGCTCTGCAAACGTGGTTGAATATACAAGAAGTCAAACCTAGACTTTTAAAGGTGAAGTACTCAAAGGTCTTGGCCTGGATGGGCAAATCTCAGTTTCAGTTTCTCTCACATTCCAATTTTCTCAAGTTATATCTTGATCCACTGTGGGCCAATCTACATTGCACCCGCCATCGCAATGAATTCGGTGTCCCATCAGGTTAAACGCTCTCGCATTAAAACGTGATTATTCACACTCACCCATTTTCCCTGTTGCAGTGCTTCATCGAATGTGCAAGCTTGGTTCACACTCGAGCGCTGTGCTGTTTTCCTGCTGTTTTCCTGCATGCGCTTGTCTGATCTCGGATGCTAAGCGGGGTCGGCCCTGGTCAGTAGTTGGATGGGCAATTGCCTGGGAATCAGGCTTCCTGCACTGAGCAGGGGGTTGTTCTATCCCCTCAAATGAGACTAAGTTTTACCGCCTCCTATCCCCCGCTCCGGATGTTTTTTAAAAAATTCAGGCATTATCCTCGCAGAATTGTGGCTTCTCCACGATGTGTGTGTGTGTTTTTTTTCCCTAATTGAGGCATGAACTTTGAAGCTTCCAAGATCATGCCTTAATTAGAAAAAAAAACATCGCGGAGAAGCCACGATTCTGCGAGGATAATGCCTGAATTTAAAAACAAACAAACAAACATCCCGAGCAGGGGATAGGAGGGGGTAAAACTTAATCTCATTTGAAAGGATACAACAACCCCCTGCTCAGTGCAGGAAGGCTGATTCCCAAGCGGTCTCCCATCCAAGCACTGACTGGGACCGACCTCACTTAGCTTCCAAGATCAGACAAGTGCATGCACATCCAGCCCTTTGCTTGTTGCTGAGGAAACAGGGGCTGCTGAGGAAGCTATGCAATCAGTAGCCAGAAGAAGACATGGGGCCATTGAGAGCTGTGATTGGACAGGAGAGAAATACAAACCACGCCGCATATGGACAGGCGGGGGAGGGGACTACGACCAGATATGGTAGCGAAGGCGGAAAATCAGAGCACATTAAGGGGAAATACCGGGATATCAGGGTATTGAAAGTGGGAGCACGGAAGTAGGAAATTCCAGTTCCAATTCGAGGCAGCTACTGCGTAGTGTGAAAGGCGGGCGGTGAAACCTCATTGGAAGTGAAAAGAGATGGTAAGTGTAGATCCAGCCTGTGTCATATATCATAACCTCAATATTTTAATTTAACACATCATTTCCTTTTATCCTGGTGATCTTAAAGTATTGTGTTATTTATTTCTGTCTACACTGTAACTTATCTTATGCTAAATTTGACTGGTTTGGGTGTGTCTTCGTTTGTTGAATGGGTCTGTGACTGTTTAATAAACTTTGATGGATTGATTAATTGATTGGCATTTTCCCATGTTCTATCTGTCCTGAATATGAAGAAATTTGCAAATTTGGGTAAATTCTTGTTAAAAACAAACTGAAACAAAATTCTTACCAAAATTCACTTATTTCTTCATAAACAGGATGGAAAGAACATTCTCATTTGCTGTTTTATTAAATGTTCTATCGCAGCTCTTTAGGCTTAACTGGGAAAACCCTGATAAGTTTACTATCTGTGTGCCTAGTCAAGACTGTAAAGAGGGCTTCTTAGTGGCCACCTCTCAGCTGTGGAATTCCCTTTCCTTGAATACGTGGGAAAGAATCCAGTGGCATGCTACCACTAGCACTATCGACATTGCACTAGTGGAAACCGATGCTTGTGCAACCTTAATAGCACTAGTCACTAGTGACTGGTGGTAGCATATTGTTGGTTCTTTCCCTTGCAAAAGCACATCTGTGCATCTTATTGAAAGAGTGTGAGATGTTTTTTATTCTATTTTAATATTATTTTGTTGGCTATGGATAGGAAAGGATAAGGTAAAATGAGAGAAGATAAGGAAAATAGCAATGAAACTACCAAACTATGATACATAAATAAAAATCTGAAGAATGCCCTCTGGTATGCACTGAGAACTTGCTCTGCCATTCAATATGAGAGGCTCATTTTCTTTTATTTATTTCTTTGACAGTCTTGCATACTTAGCTAAGGCATGCTTATTTCCAGTTTTGACTGACAACTAATTATACTTTCTGGCATTGCATAGGGAAATACAACAGCCTTCCTGCTGGATTATAAAAGTATCTGCTCTCTAGAAGTACTGAGTGCTTAGAACAATGGGTGTATATTTGTGATAGTGCCAGGAATAAATTGGTTTAATGATCAATTTAGGAAATACTCATATATATATATATATATATATATATATGGGATTTTTTTTTTTGCAATGGTGGTGGTGGCAGCCGGTTGGGAGACCGGCCGCCACCCCCACCCGCGACGAACTGCCGCCGAACTGCCGCCTGGACCCGCCGCCGAGAGGGACATTCGCCAAAGGTAAGTCCCGTCCTGGAGGGGTGGCGGGGGGGTTGCGGGGAATTTCACCGCCAATTTCGGGGCGGCAAATGCGTTGGCGCTCGGTCCCCCGAAGATTCCGGGAGAAATTCTGAGCCATCCCTACTAGGGATGGGGGAGAATTTCTCCCCGAAACTTCGGGGGGCCGAGTGCCAATGCATTCGGTCCTCCGAAGGTTGTTCGGGGAGAAATTCTCTGCCCCCCCGCCCCCCCCCCGGGATGGGACTTACCTTTCACAAATGTCCCTCCTGGCGGCGGGTCCCTGCGGCGGTTCGGCAGGTCTTGGTCAGGGCCTGGGGCAGCAGCCGGTCTTTCGACCGGCTGCCACCGCCGCCATTACAAGAAAAAAAAAAAAACACCCCTGTGATAGGCTACATAACGATTAACGTAGCCTATCACGGCTAGATTTGCAAAGTCAGCCATGATAGGCTACGTTAATCGTCACGTAGCCTATCACGGGTGACTTAAAAAAAAAAGCCCGTACGGCTAATGGCGGCCCCCATAGGGAGCCGCCATTCGCGTTCCTTATTTGGTCCCTGTAGTCTATGTAAATCTTTACGTAGACTACGGCGAAAATAAGGGCAACGCTATTTGCGTTGCCCTTATTTTCTCTGTAGTCTACGTAAATCTTTACGTAGATTAGACGTGCCAAAATAAGGAACGCAAATGGCGGCACCCATGGGCCACCGCCATTTGCGTACACACTTTTTTTTTTCCCCCAAAGTCACCCGTGATAGGCTACGTGACGATTTACGTAGCCTATCATGGCTGACTTTGGAAATCTAGCCATGATAGGCTACGTAAATCGTCACGTAGCCTATCACGGGGTCTTTTTTTCTTTTTTTACTTTTTGTTTCACGGCCGGGGAGACGGGGTGCTTCTCCCCGGCCTGAATTTCGGCTGGGTGAGGCGGGAAGCCTCCCCCCCGGCCTGAATTTCGGCTGGGCGAGGCGGGAAGCCTCCCCCCCTTCTCCTGAACTTCGGGGGGGAAAGTGAAGCACCTCCCCCCTACCGCGAAGCCAAGCTGCGAAAAGGTAAGTGACTTTCGTACGTCCCTAATCATATGTTAGCCTCTGGTGGCTCTTCATTTTATAGTCATGACCACTCTACCGCACGGAGATATTCGTCAACTTATAAAAAAAAAGAGCCTGTAACTTCCCTGGAGTCACTCACACAAAAAGGCATTGTAAAGTTGAAAAAGTGGTCCTATATGATTGCTGTTTTTGTTTTGTTTTTTCTTATTTTGAGCTTTGATCATTCATACCTAGTTATGGGTTATGTAACTGGAACTCTCAACGAGATCCATTTCGTTGTTGTTTTTCTCTTGGCAAGCAGAAGGCTTATGGACTTTTATCATCTTTGCAACAACAAAAATTTAATCATGGTTCTAGCACTTTCAATGAACATTTTCCCCTTCCTCGTTTTATAGCCTTTTTATGTCAAAGCAACTGTACTGACAAAGAGGATGCCATTTCTCATCTCAGCAGCAAGGGTTATTTGAACACCCCTGTGATGTGAAGGTGTAGGCCTGACTAATAAAATGGATGTTAGTGCCTTTAAAGAGGACTGCAATACCTTTCTTCTAAATAAAATAAAAATATGCTATAAAATTGAATAGTGGGAGATCATTGTGGCTAAGGTCAGAGTTCTGCCTTTTCCCTTGCAACTGAATTTGAAATCTGGGCAGCTTCAAGAACAGCTCTTGCCAGAGCAGAAATGAAACTGAATGCTTATATTAAACTGGGTAGAGCTACTGAAAAGAATTGCATAGGCTATGGGGGTGGGGTGGGACCTCCAGCCAGCAGGCCTAATATGGCCAGAGAGATTCTGCATCCAGCCAGTGGAACCTCCTTGGATTCCCCCAGGGAGCAAGGCTTCACCTCCAAACCTTGCCTCTCCCTGGAGGAATCCCTGTTGTTATCTCCCATCTCAGTCAGATCAGAGATGTGGTTGGTGGGAAGAGCAGCCTACCATCTTATGTAGCCTACAAAAGAACACCCTACCATCTTCCGTATTATGTATTAGCCTACCATCTTATTAGCCTACATATAAGAGAAGCCTACCATCTTCTGTATTACCTTACGATCTTATGTAGCTACATAAGAGCAGGCTACCATCTTCTGTATTGATCTTTATTTTACATTTATATAATTTGTGTACACTGCATTGTAATCTTTAGATGCAAGTGGTTTATGAATAATCAGAAATAAATAAATATAGAGATAAACATGTGCTGCACTCAGAAGGTGCTGGGAGGAACTCTGTTCCTTTCTAAGCATGCAGAATGAGAGGGGGTGAGATGATGATATTAGTGGCCCTGTGGGGGACAGTTCAACCCCCCCCCCCACACACACACACACCTAAAACTGGCTCTCCACCCCTGGCATAGACCTTGCCAATGTTTATTCCACTATTTCCCAACCTTGTCCTCTCTAAGACCATATCAGCAGTAACTTTATTGACAAGAAATGTGGCCTGCTTGCTTCAACAACAATAGCACACAGGATGCACACAGTTTCTCTGAAGAAAATAGATCTGAATGAAGTGTCATTTGCAACACAAATGGAGCCAAAGATCCTGCCTTGTAGGGTTCTATATTATAATGGGAGAAATCTTTGGCAGATGAGCCAGCTCATGTCTGTTATAGTTAATATACCTCCTAGTCATCTGCAAGTTTCCATTACCACCACCACCAGATTGCCCCCAAAGGTGTTGTGTGTGTGTGTGTGTGTGTGTGTATGCATGCACGTGTGCGTGTGTGCGTGTTCCTGTTAAAGTCCTAGGGGAAACTGGCAGAACAAGCAGGATAGTGGCAGGGCCAGGGCGTGAACATCATTTTGAGTCTATCCTAGACTGAGTAAGGTTGGAGTCAACTCAAAATGGAGTTATTATTTTGGAGTGGGAAAAATCACACAGTTCAAGCTCCCCACATCTCAGATGCCAGGGCAACTAGAGAAGAGCTTCTGGCAAAGCTCTTTGCATATGGACAGGTGGATGTGCAGAGAGACAATCCTTCAGCTAGCCTGACTCCAAGCCAGAGACAAACAGTTTGGACTGGGCCTAGAAAATATGGCTCGCGTGAAACAGTTCTCCCAGATTTACCACCCATGGCAAATTTGAGAGAGCGATTTCAGTGATTGTTGGGAGAGGGTACTTGGGGCCCTTGAAACTGTTTCATGTGAATGCTTACCAAGTTGGTTGCATCTATTT
Source organism: Heloderma suspectum (assembly GCF_057233095.1). NCBI lineage: Eukaryota > Metazoa > Chordata > Lepidosauria > Squamata > Helodermatidae > Heloderma > Heloderma suspectum. The sequence continues at coordinate 90,547,111 of NC_139458.1, forward strand.
TTTTTTCCTTTTTGGAGAGAGCAATCCTATGGCTGCTAGACAGTGTCTAGACAGATTTTTCCATTTCTGGGAACTGAGCTCAGAGCCAGGGCTCCAAGCTCGGTTCCCAGAAACCTCACTCCCCAACCCCTCCCCTGCTGCTTTGTAGGCAGTGCATTTTATCCCCATCTCCATGCTTGTAAGTGCAGTGGGGAGTGGGTGAAAAGGAGGTATTTCCAGGGGCGGGGTGGGGCGGGGCGGGGAGGAGTCTGTGGAAGCATCATTACAATGCTTCCTATGTGCCATCTGGCCTCCCCCCACTCCCGTGCACCATGCCCCAGCTAGACAGCTGAAATTGGCTGTCTAGACGCAAATGCAGGGTGGCTGCAGTGCAGAGGAGAGGATCCCCTCTGTGTACCACCTGCCCTGCATTGGATAGTTGTCTGCCTCTGAGTTTGGAGGTGGCCAACTATCCCCATAGGATTGCTCCCTATTAGTGTAAAAGCCATCAACTCTGCTGGTAACTTTGGCAGGAGAAGAAAGTTGGGAGCTCTGTGCATTCTCTCCAGAGCACCCTTGGAATGATGCTAGCCTGAACCTGCTAGGTCATTCTGGGGCCACTCTTGGAAGTCAACATAGTGGCAGTGACCAGAGCTCTGCTCCTGCTATGAGCACCAAAACCACCAAACTTTATACAGTTTAAAGAAAGAAAAAAAATAGCTACTGCAGCCAAGGTAAGCATCGTCACACCTCCCGACTCTCCCCAGAATTCTGTCTCCCTGGAATGATTAGGTGAACCACCAGTTTTGGGAAGGCGAGTCTCTATAGACCTACTGGAAATGGCCCAGGAGCCAGTGCAACTGACGAAGCAGTGGTATTGTACAATAGTAGTGCCTGGTCCCAATTAGCAATCTTGCAACTGTGCATTGCACTAAACCCTTGCAGCTCTATGATGAATAAAATGAACTAATTGCAGTTTGCAAACCATCTTTGATGGCCATACATTCCAATAGAAGGAGCCAGTTCATTTTCTTTTGTTTACATGGACATCCTCCCTACATTGAAGAAATGGGCAGCAGTTAGAATGAATATGCAACAGAAGAGAATGTCTGTTTTCTTCACTTAGGCACGTAGTAGGCCCCCATAGAATCACCTCACATTTCCACCTCGGTAGTGCAAGCAGCGATGCCCATTAGTTTTGATATGCAGTCTGTGAGGAAACACAAAACGTTGAAGTAATCTCTACACAAGCCTTGTTCGAAAAACTTTAGAGGTATAATTTTCATTCGTTTACAATTTGTTTTATTTACTTTGTCAGATAATTAGCAAACTTATGAAAAAGGAGATACAAATAAGCGTTGTGCCAATTACAGAAGAGAATAATTGGATTTTATGATAATCCAAGAACTCAGTCAATGTAAACATTGCTACTCCAGTCTAAGTTAACTCATTATTTTTCATGATAATCAGAAATACTAATGGGCCTCTTTGAAATGGATATCTTTATTCATCAACCTGAATGGAAAGCCCCTTAATGGGCCATTGCTACACAGGAGGAATAGTTTTGTTTCAAAATTAATTTCAATTTTCTTAAATGAATAGTTAGTTTTCAAAATAACAGTACTATCCCCGACAAAGCATTAAACATTGAAAGGTCTTGCAGCTGTTACACTTCTTTTATGGATGCTGGCATAGGTTAAATTGCTGTTTTCTTTTAAAGCTTTGCATGTATATAACACTTTGGAATGTATATGATGTATATTAGCTCAATAACAGGAACCCTGTAATGTAGGCCAGTATTCTCCCTTGCATTGTAGGAGGGGGGAGACTAGGAGAGTAGCAGCTGGCCTTAAGGTCACAGTGGTGGATGTTTTAGTCTGCATTAAAAGTTTCTAACTCACAGGATCTAATAGTTCCACTTTATTTTGCTCTTGTCAGAACTTCATCTGTGATACTGTGCCCAATTCTGGGCACCACAATTTAAGGACAAAATAGACACATTGGAACAGGTCAGAAGAATGCAACAAAGATGGTCAGTGGTATAATGGGCCCACCCTTGCTGGACATCTTCAAGAAAAGACTGGACAGCCATCTGTTGGGGATGCTCTAGCTCTGGATTTCTTGCATTGAACATGGGGTTGGACAAGATGGCATAGAAGGCCCTTCAAGCTCAGTGATGCTACAGTTCTATGAGGTAAGATTTAAACTGGGGGGCTGTACGGAACATAGTCAACATTCATAGCCACCACACTGTGTCAGTAGTTAATACTCCCTTGGAGATCAGGCTGGGGCATACTATTTGTGCTGTATTTGTTGGAATGTCTGACTAATCATGACAGCCAAGAGAAGGTGCATAAAGTTGGCATCTAGGATTTCAGTTATCATAATTCTTAAGTTCTTTTTCTTTTCTTTTCAGAAAAACCCACATAGTCTGTCTTCATGGCTCACACAATCCAAGTACACCTTGTGGCTCAGACATTCAAAGTACATCTTCATAGGGATGTACGAAACCCTCCTTTCCTGTCTCCGCCGGGTTGTGCTGGGGGGGGGGAGGCACTCCGTCCCTCCCCCCGGAATCCTGGCTGGTCGGCTCTGTCAGCAGCCAGACATCTGGCCGCTGGCTAGCAGGGACGCAAATGGCGGCGGCCATAGCCACCGCTGTTTGCGTCCCTGTATTCAGCCGTGGAAGGCTACATAAAGATATTTGCGTTCCCTATATTTGGTTGTCTTAGTCTACGTAAATATTTATGTAGACTAAGATGGTGAAAATAAGGGGGAACACAAATAGCGTCTGCTACGCTGTTTGCGTTCCCCCTTAGCTTCGCCTTCTTAGTCTATGTAAATATTTACGTAGACTAAGACAACCAAAAATAGGGAAAGCAAATGGCGGTGGCCATAGCCGTTGCCATTGCGTACGCGTTTTTTTTTTAACCCAGACGTGATAGGCTATGTAGTCTTTACGTAGCCTATCATGAATGGGGGGGGAAGACTGCAAATGGTGGCTGTGGTGGCAGCCGGTCGGAAGACCAGCCGCCGCCGAAGCCACCGCTGGAGCCGCCGCCATCCGGAACATCCGCCCCAGGTAAGTCTCTTCCCGGGGGGAATCTGCGGGGGGCAGGCCATTCTGCCATGGAGTTCGGGGGGCTGAATGCACTGGCATTCGGCCTCACCAAGATCCGTGGTGGAATTCTCTGACATCCCTACACCTTCATAAGGATGGATGAAAGTCCCTTACCTGGTCCCGCAGCTTGCTTTGCGGTGGGGGGGAGGCACTTCGGTTCTCCCCCTGAAGTTCAGGCCAGGGGGAGAGGCGCCCCGCCTCGCCTGGCCAAAATTCAGGCCAGGGAGAAGCACCCCATCTCCCTGGCCGGTAAATAAAAAAGTAAATGTAAACACACACACACACACACACGTGATAGGCTACATAACGATTTACGTAGCCTATCATGGCTAGATTTCCAAAGTCAGATAACTTTGAAAAAAAAAAAAAGCGTTTACGCAAATGGTGGCACCCGTGGGTGCTGCCATTTGCATTCTTTATTTGGGCCCGGGTAGTCTACGTAAAGATTTACGTAGACTACGGCGAAAATAAGGGCAACACAAATAGCGTTGCCCTTATTTTCGCTGTAGTCTACGTAAATCTTTACGTAGACTACAGGGACCAAATAAGGAACGTGAATGGCAGCTCCCTATGGGGGCCGCCATTAGCGTACGCACTTTTTTTTTTTTTAAGTCACCCGTGATAGGCTACGTGACGATTAACGTAGCCTATCACGGCTGACTTTGCAAATCTAGCCATGATAGGCTACATTAATCGTTACGTAGCCTATCACAGGGGCGGGTTTTGTTTTTTTTCTTTTCTTGTAATGGCAGCAGCAGCCGGTCGAAAGACCAGCTGCCGCCCCCGCCCTTGACGAAGACCTGCCGAACCGCCGCCAGGACCCACCGCCGGGAGCAACATTCATGAAAGGTAAGTCCCATCCTGGGGGGGGGGCGGAGAATTTCTCCCCGAACCTTCGGAGGACCGAATGCATTAGCACTTGGCCCCCCGAAGTTTCGGGGAGAAATTCTCCCCCATCCCTATCAAATAGAGGCTTGGTTTGTGAGCATAGGCTGTGTCCAAAAGGTGGACAAATCCCACTTGAAGCCAAGCCCCATTCCCTGTATATTTTCTGTCTATACTGTACTGTCTTCCATGTATAACATATGAAGCAGGAGTTCTAAGCATTGTTTGAAAATGAATAGGAACTGATAAAGAGACATTTCTCAAAGTGTGTCAGGAACCAAATATTGGTGCAGCTGTCTGTTTTTGTGGCTGTTCTGTGTTCACACAAAGGACTCTCTGAATTCATTGCAGTATTTGTTTAAGTATTCAAAATATGTTGCGGGGAAGGGGGAAGAATACCCCCATATATATATATATATATATATATATATATATATATATATATATATGAATGAATTGGTCAGGAAAGCAAGTAGCCATGTTCGCTTAACTCATAATCAAAGAAAAATGTTCTGCTTTTGGCTCTGAAAATTGAATTCATGGAAGAAAGCCAAATAAATGCAAAAATAATCTCATCGTGCAACAATTAGTATTTTGGGGTCAGCAGGATGCCTGGAAGGAAAAGCCATTTGTGGTAACAGTTTTCTAAGTCATCTATGTTTCAGATTAAATCCTTGTTACTATTAGTGCTGTATTCAGCCATCTGGTTCGGGGGCATACTTGCAAACTTTTAACATTCTATTATTCCTTTCTAATAAAAAGAGCACTAATGCTACTTTTATATACTCATAGAAAAGGAACACAAGTTCACAGTGGGCAGGAAGGCAGGAACCCCCCTCCCCTACAAGGCTGGCTGGGTGTTATTATTAACCATGTTGGGATTAGGCCAATAAAGTGAAACTAGTGCTGTACAGGTGCTTGCTTTCTCATTATTTTTTAAATTATAATTTGCTTTCACAACTAAGGACGAAATCCTATCGGGATAGGTGGCCGCCTTCAAACTCAGAGGCAACCACCTATCCAATGCAGGGCAGGAGCAGTGCGGAGGGGCTTGTACCCTCTGCGCTTCAGCCACCCTGCATTCGTGGCTGATTTTGGCTGTCTAGCCGCAGGACGTCAGAGCAGGCGGGCAGACTCTGGCTGATGCATAGGAAGCATCAGAATGGCACTTCTGCCCTCCCCGCCCCCAGAAGTGCCGTTTTCACTTCCCCATGCTCCTCTCCTGAGCACAGAGCGCTACGAGGCAGCGTGGGAGGGGGTGGAGGTCAGTTCTCAGGGAACTGACCTCGAAGCGCAGGCTCCAAAGTTGGTTCCTGGGAACTAACCTATCCTATGGCTGTCCAGCCACTGATTAGTGGCCATAGGATTGCACCCTAAATGCCTTTTTAAAAGATAACACTGTTTGAAAATTATGGCACAATATGATGGTCCCTGAAAGAGTCCCAGAGGCTATATGCAGACCTCCCTCTCTACAGACAGGGAGGAAAGTCCATGAGTAGAGGAGGAGCTCAGCTATTAGAAGCCCACTCATTCAAGCAGTGGAAAGATTTGCCATATCACTGCTCTACTGTGCCCCAGATATCAGGTTAGCCCTATTCAGTTTTTTCCATGTGTATAAGCTCCACACGTAAGGGGGAGCATGCTAGCTCAGCCCCCTCCATTACTGTTATCATCACCCTCTACACATGAAGTTTGACTATTTGCAGATGACAGCCTCCTTTATCTGTGGAGGATTTCCCTGAGATGTTAGAGCCCTCATTTCTTTTCTTTTTATTTCTTTTTATAAACCTTGTTGTTCCACTCCCTCATTGGGGTGTATCAGGGGAATGGAAGGACTGATCCAAGGTCTCCCCCAGTCCACACCCAACATGTCCCCTTTTCAAACCCCATCGCCATTTAGGGATGGTGGAGAATTTCTCCCCGAAACTTCGGGGGGCCGAGCGCCAACGTGTTCGGCCCCCCGAACATGTTTCGGGGAGAAATTCTCTGCACCCCCCCGCCCCCCGCACTCTCCCCGGGACGGGACTTAGCTTTGGCGAATGTCCCTCCCGGCGGGTCTGGCCGGCGGTTCGGCGGGTCTTCGTCCGGAGCGGGAGCAGCAGCCGGTCTTTCGACCGGCTGCCACCGCCGCCATTCCAATAAAAGAAAAAAAAAACACCCCCATGATGGGCTACGTGACGATTAACGTAGCCTATCAAGGCTAGATTTGCAAAGTCAGCCGTGAGAGGCTACGTAAATTGTCACGTAGCCTATCACGGGTGACTTAAAAAAAAAAAAAGCGCGTACGGATTAGGGGTGGATGAAAGTCCCTTACCTGTCGTTGAAGGATGTTCACGGTGGGGGGGAGGCACTTCGCTGCTCCCCCCGCGAAGTTCAGGCTGGGGGGGGAGGCTTCCCACCTCGCCCCGGCTGAAATTGAGGCCAGGGAGGAGGCTTCCCGCCTCGCCCGGCCGAAATTCAGGCCGGGGAGGAGGCTTCCAGCCTAGCCCGGCCGCGAACGCGAAAGTTAAAAAAAAAAAACACACGCCCCCTGATAGGCTACGTGACGATTCACGTAGCCTATCACGGCTAGATCTGCAAAGTCAGCCGTGATAGGCTACGTCAATCGTCACGTAGCCTATCACGTGTGACTTAAAAAAAAAAAAAGCGCGTACGGCTAATGGCGGCCCCCATAGGGAGCCGCCATTCGCGTTCCTTATTCGGTCGCTGTAGTCTACGTAAATCTTTACGTAGACTACGGCGAAAATAAGGGCAATGCAAATAGCGTTGCCCTTATTATCGCCGTAGTCTACGTAAACATTTACGTAGACTACAGCGACCAAATAAGGAATGGGAATGGCGGCTGCCTATGGGGACCGCCATTATCCGTACGCACTTTTTTTTTCTAAGTCACCCGTGATAGGCTACGTGACGATTGACATAGCCTATCACGGCTAACTTTGCAAATCTAGCCGTGATAGGCTACGTGAATCGTCACGTAGCCTATCAGGGGGCGTTTTTTTTTTCTTTTATTGCAATGGCGGCGGCGGCAGCCGGTCGAAAGACCGGCTGCCGCTCCCGCCCCGCTCGAACACCCGCCGAACCGCCGGCTGGACCTGCCGCCGGGAGGGACATTTGGCGAAGGTAAGTCCCGTCCCGGGGGGGGTGCGGGGTGCGTGGGGGGGTGCGGAGGATTTCTCCCCGAAACTTGTTCGGGGGGCTGAACACGTTGGCGCTTGGCCCCCCGAAGTTTTGGGGAGAAATTCTCCGCCATCCCTAGTACGGATAATGGCGGCCCCCATAGGGAGCCACCATTCCCGTTCCTTATTTGGTCACTGTAGTCTACGTAAAGATTTACGTAGACTACAGTGACCAAATAAGGAACGCGAATGGCAGCTCCCTATGGGGGCCACCATTTGCGTACGCGCTTTTTTTTGGTTTTTTTTAAAGTCACCCATGATAGGCTACATGACGTTTTACATAGCCTATCATGGCTAACTTTGCAGATCTAGCCGTGATAGGCTACATTAATTGTCACATAGCCTATCATGGGGTGTTGTTTTTTTTTTACTTTTAATTTCGCGGCTGGGCGAGGCGAGGCACCTCCTCCCCGGCCTGAATTTCGGCCGGGCAAGGCGGGAAGCCTCTCCCCCGGCCTGAATTTCAGCCAGGCAAGGAGGAAAGCCTCCCCCCCCCGGCCTGAACTTCGCAGGGGGAGCAGCGAAGTGCCTCCCCCCCACCGCGAAAAGCTTCAAGGAAAGGTAAGTGACTTTCGTGCACCCCTATCGCCATTGAAACCATTTTTCCTCTAGCAAGGAATCCAAGGTAGATTATATGGCCCTCCTTCTCTCCATTTTATCCTCACAACAACCCTGTGAGGTAGATTAGGCTGAGAGTCAGTGGCTGGCCCAAAGCCACCCAGAGCCTCTCTACATGAGGCTTTTATTCTGCAATCAAGATTGGTTACGCTTGGAAGTTTGTGGGTCCTTCACATGGCATCATCAGCCTCCAGGGCCTCTCCCATCCTTCTTGACCTTTACCCCCCTTTTTTTTTAAGATCAGGGATAATGAGCTATCTAAATATCACAAGTTGAATTCCTCTGTGAGAGGAAGACATGCTTTAACAGCAGCTATACCACAGTGACATCTAGTGGCTGTATAATGAAACATATAGAACTTTCAGATAAAGGAACTCCCTGTGGGAAAAAAGGTGGTAGTGCGTGGAAAGGGCAGATCCTAATCCCGTAAAGAATCCAGAAGCAAAAGCCCAAGTAAAGATGCAGGATAAAATGTGTCTGTCTAGAGAAGCCCCCAGTGACCTTCATGGCTGAGTGGGGACTAGAACCCAGATCTCCTGAGCCCCAGTCCAGTACTCTAACCATTACATCACAGTGGTCCTCACAGATTGCAATTAGTTTAATCATATCAAATCCAATCCTATTTCTACCTGCTGTGTATGTGTGTGTAATTTCACTTTGACATATCTGGTATACTGGCTATTCCAGACACACCATCACTGACCAATGTACAATGCCAAAGACACATGTCAAAAATGTTTAATTAATTGCTGGCATAGGAGCACATAGTATTGGTTGTAAAGAATAACAAACAATATTGTATGACTACTGAGTCAAGCACAACTACTTTTACTGAATCTAGCTATCACTCTGTAATCCTCTGTCATTTCCACCAAGATAGTTTCTCACTGCTTTCCACAGACCACAACATGTTTTGGGCAGCATATTTCTACAGCATATTTCAAATATACAGCTTGACCAAGAGCCCTATCCAGGTATTATAAATACAGGGGAGATGGGGACACATTCCAGCCCTCTCCCGCCTACCCCGAAATTTCCTGGATTAAACTGGAAGAGATAGAGAGAGGCTGTAGTTGATGTCTGACTGAGTGTGGATATACTCCTCCTCATGATTTGGAACCCTGACTGTAAGCATGTTTATCAGAATGTGATTATGATCTCTCTTCAGATATTCCAATTAGGGATTTTGTGGGAGTCTGAGAGGGGGGTTCAGTCCAATGGACTCCCCCTATCCAGCTTCCCAGACTCCAGTCCATGGGCTGCCACCACTTATCTGCCCTGTTTGTTTGTTTGTTTTATTACATTTATATCCCACCTTTCTTCCATTGTGGAACTCAAGTTGGCTACATGCAGTTCCCAAGTGGTCTCTCCTCCAAGCACTGACCAGAGCCAGACCTGCTTAGCTTCAGCAAGGTGGCTGCCTCACGTGCCTTCAGACCATGTCTTGGGACCCTGTTTGGTCGTAATTACATAACATAAAAAAACACCAGCCAAAAATATGCATTTCCCTGTTAGGCTAAAGCATGAAAATGTGCATGGGGGTATTTGTGCATGGTGAAGGGATTTGAACATGGGGGGGTTGCACATTTGCAGAAGTGCAGATTTGCACAAATTTGGGGAATTGGAAAAATCCAATTCTGTCAAAGAGCGGACGATGGAACAAAAGGCACCCACGAATGCAGACAATAGATTTTACAAAATCCATACATCCCTACATGCCCCCCCCCCATATTTTATCACAGCCCTGGAGCTGGAGATGGATTACCTACTCAATGAAAACAAGATCTGGACAGTAACCCCAGGGCCTCCAAGGTGGCATTTTTTAACTGCAAAGACACTGTATTATTAAAATGTTATGTGCTGTTCTCCATCTTCTTGACTCTTGGCAGCTGAGTTGGATGATTGCTACAGCACTGCTTTCAGTGTCTGTCTTGGAAGTCAATGTAATGTTCAACATACCCACTCCTTGTTTGTACCACACAGCCTCTGGGGTGTGAAGTTGGAAGAAAAATCTATATCAATTTCAAATAAGTCCCAGCTGCCTGCTATGAAAATAAACTACCTTTGACATTATTTCTATAATGTGCATTGATCTACAACAAAAGCAGTTTCGTACAATGTTTGGGTCTTTACAGCCATTTGTATTACCCTTCTTTGACATCTTGCACAGTTTTTTTTTTTAAAAAAAAATCCTTAGAAGACGTTCACATCTACCCAGTTGCCCATATGCCTATTCAGCTAACATCACATGTGCTGCTACATTTCCTGTACTGGTTTTTAGTTGCAATGCTGGCAAAACTTGAAATTCGATAGTGCGTTAGTTGAATCTGCTATGTTTGCAATGCTTGTATGTGACATATGTGTACCAAGCTTGGATGGCTAGCCAACGTTCTTCATTATTGAAATAGATATTGAGTATGAGTGCTTGCATGGTCTGCATGACTTAGTTCTCAGTCCTTTCCACAAGAAAGGAGCTTTTCTAAAGCTATTACTACTTTAGAAAACCTCCTTTCAAACTTGTATCAGTGTGGCTGTCTTTTTTTCAAAAGGAAAATAGTGTGTCACCCTGAGAGGCACTTCCTGGAATGGGCATGTGACCATCCCATGAGATGAGCCCTGGTGTTGCCACATGTGCATTCCAGAAAGTGCTGTTGGGCTGAAATGCTATCTATCTCTGAAGGCAGCAGAATTTGATAGGAGGAGGTTCAGGTTTCAAGGATGAGGAGGTTGGGAGGGGAGTGATGCAACCTTGGCTCGCTGGCTGGTGGGCAGTGAGTAGATCTGTGCTTCTTTAGTTGTTCATATATGCAGAACAGAAACTCTGATTAATGAGGAATTTTCATCTGTTGCTGAATGTGGTCTTCTGGATATGTATACAACCTTGGGCACATTCTCAAAACACACATTCATAAAAAGATCTTTTTAACATTGGAAATACTGTGTCTATGGCAATGAGGGGAACCCAAACAATCCACACACATACACACTTCTTCAGTCAATGGGGAACTTATTAAACACAAACAAGAATTTTAAATGTACACTCATTACTTCCAGGAAAATAACTTGGTAGAGCAATTGTAATTCAAATGCAAGCATATAAATCAATTCAAACCTTTAAAAACCTATGGAGAGAACTGTATTATGGGGAAATTAGTGTTGTTCTCTTGGAGGCCAACTCCAGGGATTAAACTAGGCCATGGACATGTGCTCACAGTTCAGTCTGCTATAGAATGTGTTTGACAGTGTGAAAGGTCAAAGATTAGGCAAATCAGAGTTCCTAACACCGGAGTTCCTGGGAGTAGAAAACGAAGGGTTGGGGTGAGCATTAGTGAGTGGGGAGAAGGAAAAGGATATGAAGGAGGTTTCTACTAACAAGAGAAGTCACACTCAGGCTATTCCAGGGTAGTTAGTCTAGTCAGAATAACAAGAAGGGAAGGGATAAGGGCTCTATCTAGGGCCCACCATTCAAGCAATTTACTTATTTTCCCCACTTGCTTGTATCTTAGGTCACCTTTACAACTAGGTGTCTGGTGGGCTTCCTAGAAAGGGAGCCCAGGTGACCTGGGATTAGGGATGTACAAAAGTTACTTACCTTTTCAAAGGGTGACATTCATGGTGGGGGGGAGGTGCTCCATCCCTCCCCCCGAAATTCTCTCCAGACAGCTCCGCTCTGCCGAGATTCCGCAGAGACGCCGGCCAGGGCCGCCCGCAGCCGGACATCCGGCCGCTGGGCAGCCTGCAGAGACGCAAATGGCGGCTGCCGTAGCAATTTTTACATAGCCTATCATGGCAAAAAAAACCAGCGGACACAAATGGCAGCGGCTACAGCGGCCGCTGTTTGCGTTCCCTTTTGTTTTTGCCATTTTAGCCTACGTAAATATTTACATAGGCTATTACAGCAAAAAAAAAAAAAAGGAACGCAAATGGCTGCTGCTGTAGCCGTCGCCATTTGCTTTCCCTTAGTTAAGCCATGATAGGCTACATAAATACTTACATAGCCTATTACGGCTACATGGAAGAAGCGAATGGCGGCCGCAGATGCGGCCACCATTTGCAAGTCAGCACGGACGGCAGCAGGTAGGTGCTCCGTTCCGGGCCCATTTCGCGGGGGGTGGTGTGGGTTTCATTCTGCCATGGATTTTGGGGGGCCGAATGCACTGCCATTCGGCCTCACCGAGATCTGTGGCGGAATTCTCTGACATCCCTTCCTGGGATACAAATAGTATAGGAGCCCTGGGTGCAATCTTTGCTACTGGAGTGGAATACCAAAGCAGGCCACACTCAGTAGCTGAGGCTCTAACCAAATACAGTTTATACACACACACACACACACCATAGAAAAAGGAGTACAATGTGGAGGCTACTGTTTGTCAAAAGACTTCCGAAGATACAACAACGATCAAAGATACCTGTTCCTAGTGTGGTCTGACCCCATTTCTGCAGCTGAAGATTGGAGTGCATTGAAACTCCTAGGTCTCAGTGGCATCAGGAAAAAAATGTCCTTTTAAGATGAGACTTTTGTGGACCATCGCCTGTGGCAAGGCACAGATCTGAGCGGCCAGGCTAGGTTTAGTCTGGTCAAAATAAGCAGTGGATCAATGACGTAAGTGCAGCATTTTCTGGCTGTTCTATCTGGGCTTGTCCAAGAGTGACAGAACTCCATGGTTTGTCTCTCAGTGGGAGAGATCAGTTGGAGCTCTTGCAGGGACCTAGGTTGCCAAGAGTCCAAGAAATCCAGTAGTAACTAAGGACTTAGATAGTGTAAGTCTGTCAGGCACAGTTGAAACTGATCCCAAACCCAGCACACTAACTGCACAGAACTCTGGGTTTCAGACTTACAGATTTTATACATTTAAAACAAAGACTTTGGGGCAAAAAGCACATAAAGTAACAGGAGAACTCAGAGAAGTTCTGAGAATTGCAATACCTGAAAACAAAGGGTTTGATCAACTTCTTTCCAGAGTCATCAATGGAACACAAAAGAAAGTACTTCTGGGGAAAAGTGCTCCATCAAGCAGAATGATTTCTCAATTTAGCAAAGTTTTAAAACCTTTTCAAACTATTTATTTATTTATTTATTTATTTATTTATTTATTTCTATTACATTTAAATCCTGCCTTTTTCCCTCCAGCAAAGAACTCAAGGTGACTTACATGACCCCCCTCTTCCTCCTCTTCATTTTATCCTCCCAACAACCTTGTGAGGTAGGCCAGGCTGAGAGTCAATGATTGGCCTGAAGTCACCCAGTGAGCTTCATGGCTGTGTGGGGACCAGAATCCGGATCTCCCAAGTCTCCCAACACTTTAACCATTGCACCACACTGGCTCTCAAATTCATCTTCCTTACATTTTGAGAGTGTTTCCTTCTAATCAGGATGGGAAAATTACTTCAGGATGGATTCTTTCCAAATTTGATCATTTTATATCTTGTTTGCCTTGAGGCCCTTTACATATATGCAGTCTCAATTGATGTGGTGATGCCAAATCTCACCTTGCATACGTGACCTGCAACTGTTCCATGATCTCTTTCCATACTGCTACACTCACAAGCCAAGCTTCCTTAAATGCACCATGCTGATGGCTGTCAGTATCAGGGAGAGTGCATGGCCTACTCTAAAGTGAGTGGTCTACAAACAGGTCAGTTCCACCTTATATGTTAGGAAAACTGGATAATGCTTTGGATGGGAGCCTGTTATAAGCTCCAGCAAGTTGGTCAGTGCTTTACTACTTTTTTCCTCACAGCGATAAATAAATACATAAATTTTGAGGAAAGATCTCTGCGTGTACAATGCGCACAAACAATATGATCCAAACTAACATGCAAAATAACAAATTTGAAAAAAAAAAAATACCCTGCCATCTGGAAATTTCATAATGGCTTTTGCAAATAATGGCTTCAGAAATGTGACATCACTTTTGGACAATGTACAAGTATCTACACACACAAGGTCCCCCCCCCATATACCTAATACTGAGATACGTGATTAATTACTTGTGCCAGAAAAACAAAAATGCATGAAGCAGCAGTTTATTCAAACATGGCTTTAGCATATTTAAGATGAAGCAATGCCTTCAGATATTCATAGTACAACAAATGCATACAAAAACTTACAAGTGTGCCCGGCATCATGATGTTAAATATATTCTGTATACAGCATATGGAAGAAGCTTGATTCACAGCTGATTCAACAAGCAAGATCGTAAAAGGTGGCAGGCACAGAAAAATGCCACATCTACTGTTTTAAAGTCCTGGATATTTTGTGATTGCTTCATGATACACTGAGCATTGGCCTTTTCTCACTGCCAGAGTGAAAACTGGCAATAAACAAGCTACTTTCAATGATCAGGTATCATGTAAACCACAGAAGAAAGAAAACCTGCACAAAAAGTTGTGTTTCCTCTAGCCATTATTCTGTGACCTGGTTTGCATGATCAAAACAAGCCACTGTGGCTTAACTAATGGAGGCTTGTTGTGACCTGTGGTATGTCATGTGCCTCAAATACCTCACGGGCTGTTGTAAGGTTATTTGAGGGTTGTTTAACCCTCCAGCAAGCCATGCCACCTGGATGTGGATGACACAACGATCTGTGGCTGGTACGGTTGTGTGAACTTACTTGGCTCAACAATATAAGATAATGGTCTTATAGGCCCCTTCCAACCCTACTATTCTATGAACTCACCCGAGTCTGCCCCACAACCCGCTCCCTGGATCCTCTCCTACTGCCAGACCCAGCTCACACTGGAACGCAAGCTGGATGGTGTTTCGCAGGAGCCCGGTAAGCACTGTTGCTGCCACTGCCAAAAACAACTGCATCCCTCTCTGCCGAGCCCCAGAGAGAGGGATACAGTTGCTTTCAGCAGCAGCAGCAGGATGGGAACCAAGAGGGATCTCGGCTCCCATCCTGCCATTGCCATTGCCAAGAGCAACACTCGGGCAAGGAGCGGGGGCTGAGTTGGGCAAGAGCAGAGGCTCATGGCCTGGCATCCAGGGGGCCGAACTGGTTGGAACCCTCTGAGCTCGAGCCCCCAATGGGACACTCGTGACTTCCCTAGGGTCCAGGCGGCGATTACGCAAATTGTGCCCGGCACACGCCAGCATGTGTTGCACCTCTCAATGAGCCACTGTGGCTTATTTAAGCTACGGTGGCTTGTTTTGATGATGCAGACTGGCCCTTTAGGTTCCGCCCACTGATTTAGTGATTGAAAGAAAGTCCACCATCAGAAGTCGTCAGAACTCTGAAAGAAGAAGGGGGCGAGAAACAGATGGCAGATCAGGAAAGAAAATAGCATTCAAAATAGTATTTCTCCTCAAAGATAGTTGACAGATAAGCTTTCATGCCACCTGTATATAAATCGAGCTCTGAAGTGCTTAGATATTCCCTGCCTAATTGACTGCCAAAGTTCATTCTCATTCTCATAGTCTGCATCTTGTCTCCCATTTTATATCTATATTCCCCCCCCCCACCCAGTAACATTGATTTTTATCTGGAAATCACTGTGATGACTTTCCCACAGGCAAATTCCACCTTTTGGAGTGCAAAACATTCTCTTTTTTGTTTTGCGAAGATTTAGGCTAACGTGCCTTTTTTGCTGTTTGTCATTGTAGGTTCTTCCCTCACCCTCCCAGCTGAAATATCATTGGAGTTATCTTTTAATTCAGAAATGCCATAGGGTACTAACAGGATGTGATTGGATTTGTCATGCGTTTCACAGACACCTCCCCCACCACCTCCATGCATACCTCTCCCCATTACACCCATGCACACATAAAGAAAAGGAAGTGCAAAAGTAAAAAAAAGAAAGAAAAGAGAATGATGTAATCATGTTTAGCTCAAAAACCTGTGCACATAGGAACAGTGAGGGGGTGACCTACATGAGCACCAGTTTCTGTTCAAGGATTGCCCTCGCCCACATGCAATGAGCTTCTCCAGGGTGAATTATCAGCTGCATTCAGGAGACTGGCTTAGAAATTACTTTAGATCTGCTATCACGCCATACAACTGGGATTGGAATTTATTTAAGCTGGAGAATACCCATTAAGTATTTTCTAAGCAAGTCAAAACAGTGGTGGATCAGTTGGCAGTATGCAATGACTTGAAAAGATTGCCCTGTTAAAAAGTAGCAGGGCTAAATATTGCAGCAATTGATTTGAAAGCATTTTATGTAAAACCGTACCACTTGTATTGATAGCTGTTAAAAGAGTTACCTGTCTGGAAATCCATTGACTAAAATCTAGCAATGCACAACCTTTATGCCACCAGAATAACTAACAAGCTTGATAAGGATAAGGATGAAGACTGCTCTGAAGTCTGAAGACAAATGGCTAATGATACTGCTCAGTGTAGAGCAAAATGGCATTAGCTGCCATCTATTATATCATAAGTAAGAATAGTGGCTTGATCCTGCAAGTCACTGCACTGAGACGGAAGTTTATAGGATCCAGACTTTGGGTTTCTCCACACTAGGCTTTTTATCCCGCAACTTACCCGTGCTTCTGATTTTGGATTAAGATCAGCTCCTTACATGGGCTGACATGGCTTATTTTCTGGGACTGCCTTTGTCTGCAAGTTCTACATGTATACAGCCACTAAATTGTTGTTGTTCAGTCATTAAGTCATCGTGTCCGACTCTTCGTGACCCCATGGACCATAGCACGCCAGGCCTTCCTGTCCTGTGCACTCTCCCGGAGCGTGCTCAAGTTCATATTAATTGCATCCGTGATGCTATCTAGCCATCTCATCCTCTGCTGTCCCCTTCTCCTTTTGCCTTCAATCTTTCCCAGCATCAGGCTCTTTTCCAGTGACTTTTCTCTTCGCATTAGATGGCCAAAATATTTGAGCTTCTGCTTCAGTATCTGTCCTTCCAATGAGCAGTCAGGATTGATTTCCTTTAGGATGGACTGATTTGACCTCCTTGCAGTCCAGGGGACTCGTAAGAGTCTTCACCAGCACCACAATTCAAAAGCATCAATTCTTCGGTGCTCAGCCTTCCTTATAGTCCAGCTCTCGCAGCCATACATTACTACTGGGAAAACCATAGCTTTGATTATATGAACCTTTGACAGCAAGGTGATGTCTCTGCTTCTTACTATGCTGTCTAGGTTTGCCATAGCTTTCCTCCCAAGGAGCAAGCGTCTTTTAATTTCATGGCTACAGTCACCATCTGTGGTGATCTTGGAACCCAAGAAAATAAAATCTATCACTGCTTCTATTTCTTCCCCTTCTATATGCCAGGAAGTGATGGGGCCAGATGCCATGATCTTCGTTTTTTTAATGTTGAGTTTCAGACAAGCTTTTGCACTCTCCACTTTCACCCTCAAGAAGAGGCTCTTTAGATTCTCTTCATTTTCCACCATTAGGGTGGTATCGTCTGCGTATCTGAGGTTGTTGATAATTCTCCCAGCAATCTTAATTCCGACCTGTGATTCATCCAACCCGGAGTTTCCCATGATGTACTCTGCGTATAAGTTAAATAAGCAGGGTGAAAATATACAGCCTTGTCATACTCCTTTCCCAACTTTGAACCAATCGGTTAATCCATGTCCAGTTCTTACTGTTGCTTCTTGACCCTCGCGCAGGTTTCTTAGGATACAGGTAAGGTGGTCTGGTGCATCCATCTCTTTAAGAATTTGCCACATTTTGTTGTGATCCACACAATCAAAGGCTTTAGCGTAGTCCATGAAGCAGAAATAGACGTTTTTCTGGAATTCTCTTGCTTTCTCCATGATGCAGCGAATGTTGGCGATTTGATCTCTAGTTCCTCTGCCTCTTCGAAACCCAGCTTGTACTTCCGGTAGTTCTTGGTTGGCATACTGCTGAAGCCTAGGTTGCAGGATTTTGAGCATAACCTTGCTGGCATGTGAAATGAGCGCAATTGTACAGTAGTTCGAACGCTCTTTGGCATTGCCCTTCTTTGGAATTGGAATGTAAACTGACCTTTTCCAGTCTTGTGGTCACTGTTGAATGTTTCAAATTTGTTGGCATATTGAGTGCAGCACTTTAACAGCATCAACATTTAGGATTTTAAATAGGTCAGCTGGAATACTGTCATCTCTGCTAGCTTTGTTGTTAGTAATGCTTCCTAAGGCCCACTTGACTTGACTCTCTAGGATGTCTGGCTCAAGTTCAGTGACTGTACTATCATGGTTATCAGGGACATTAAGATATTTCCTGTATAGTTCTCCTGTGTATTCTTTCCACCTCTTCTTAACCTCATCTGCTTCGGTTAGGTCCCTGCCTTTTTTGTCCTTTGTCATGCCTGTCTTTGCACAAAATATGCCCTTGCTATCTCCTATTTTCTTGAAGAGATCTCTAGTCTTTCCCATTCTGTTGTTTTCCTCAATGTCTTTGCATTGTTGATTTGAGAATGCCTTCTTGTCTCTCCTTGCTATTCTCTGGAAATATACATTCAGTTGGGTATATCTTCACCTGTCTCCCTTGCTTTTCACTTCCCTTCTTTCCTCAGCTACTTGTAAAGTCTCCTCAGACAGTCACTTGGCTTTCTTGTATTTCTTTTTCTTTGGGATGGATTTTGTTGCTGCCTCCCTACGTTCTTGAATTTAAGTCGAATTTTTGCAAGAAGCAGCTCATGATCTGAGCCACAGTCAGCTCCAGGTCTTGTTTTTACTGACTGTATAGAGCTTCTCCATCTTTGGCTGCAAAGGACATAATCAATCTGATTTCGATATTGACCATCTGGTGATGTCCATGTGTAGAGTCGCCTCTTGTGATGTTGGAAAAGAGTGTTTGCTATGATCAGCGTGTTCTCTTGGCAAAACTCTATTAGCCTTTGTCCTGCTTCATTTTGTACACCAAGGCCATGCTTGCCTGTTATCCCAGTGATTTCTTGACTTCCGACTTTAGCATTCCAATCCCCTATGATGAAAAGGACATCTTTTTTTGGTGTTAGTTCTAGAAGGTGTTGCAGGTCTTCATAGAACTGATCAACCTCAGCTTAGGGATAGCAGAGAATTCTGCCATGGATCTTGGTGAGGCCGAATGCCAGTGCATTCCACCCCCCGAACTCCGTGGTGGAACGGTCTGCCCCCCCGCGGATCCTCCCCAAGACGAGACTTACCTGGGGTGGATCTTCTGGGCGGCGGTTGCTCCGGCGGTGGCTTCGACGGCGGCAGCTGCGGTGGCTGGTCTTCCAACCGGCTGCCGCCGCCGCCATTTCCAGTGTTGAGGAAAAAAAAAAAAAGACGTGTTAGGTATGGATGTATGAAATTCACTTACCTTTTAACGAAATTGATTTCCGGTGGGGGGGAGGCGCTCCGTCCCTCCCCCCTGAATCCTTGCCGGCCGGGTCTGCAAATGGCGGCGGCCATAGCCGCCGCCTTTTGTGTCCCTCCAGTCAGCCATGATAGGCTACGTAAATGTTTACGTAGCCTATCCCGGGTGAGTAAAAAAAAACAAAAAACGAGCGTACGCAAATGCGGCTCCCATGGACGCCACCATTTGCGTTCCTTATTTTGGCACGTCTTAGTCTACGGAAATATTTACCTAGACTACGGCAAAAATAAGGGCAACGCAAATAGCGTAGCGTCTACGCTATTTGCGTTCCCCTTATTTTCGCCGTAGTCTAGGTAAATATTTCCGTAGACTAAGACGTGCCAAAATAAGGAACGCAAATGGCGGCGCCCATTGGAGCCGCATTTGTGTATGCGCTTTTTTTTTTACTCACCCGTGATAGGCTACGTAAACATTTACGTAGCCTATCACGGTGTTTTTTAAAATTTAGCCGTCATAGGCTACGTAAATATTTACATAGCCTATCATGTTTTTTTTTTTTTAAACTGGGAAATGGCGGCAGCGGCAGCCGGTCAGGAGACCGGCCTCCGCCGCCGCCGCCAAACCGCCGCCAGAGCCGCCGCTGGAGCCGCCGCCGCCAGGAAGATTCACCGAAGGTAAGTCCCATCCCAGGGGGGCGGGGCGGCAGATCGTTTCACCACCGATTTTGGGGTGCCGAATGTGCTGACATTCGCCTCCCTGAGATTCGTGGCGAAATTCTCTGATATCCCTAGTGATAGGCTATGTAAAGATTTACGTAGGCTATCATGGCTAGGTTTAAAAAAACACCAATGTGACAGGCTACGTAAATCTTTACGTCGCCTATCATGTCTGACTTAAAAAACAACAACAATGCGCGTACGCAAATGGCAGCAGCTACGGCCTCTGCCATTTGCGTTCTTTATTTTGGGCCGTCTTAGTCTACGTAAATATTTACGTAGACTCAGATGGCGAAAATAAGGGGGAACGCAAATAGCATCTGCTACGCTATTTGCGTTCCCCTTATTTTCACCGTCTTAGTCTACGTAAAAATTTACGTTGACTAAGACGGCCCAAAATAAGGAATGCAAATGGCGGTGGCCGTAGATGCCGCCATTTGCGTACACGCGTTTTTGTTTTTGTTTTTTAAGTCAGACGAGATAGGTTATGTAAAGATTTACGTAGCTTATCACAGCTGACTAGAGCGACGCAAACAGTGGCAGCTACAGCTGCCGCCATTTGTGTCCCTGCTAGCCAGTGGCCGGATGTCCGGCCGCTGGCGGAGTCGGCCGGCGGCTCCGCGGAATCCCCGTGGAGTGGAGCCGGCCGGCCAGGATTTCGGGGGGAAGGTGCGGAGCTCCTCCCCCCTGGCCAGGATTCCAGGGGGAGGGACGGAGCGCCTCCTCCCCCCCAGAGGAATTTGGCGGAGCCAGGTAATGGCAATTTCGTACATCCCTACCTCAGCTTCTTCCGCCTCAGTGGTTGGGGCATAGACTTGAATTACTGTGATGTTGAATGGTTTGCCTTGGATTCATACTGAGATCATTCTATCGTTTTTGAGATTGTGCCCCAGTACTAGGGATGGACGAAAGGGACTTACCTGGTCCCACAGCTTGCTTCGCGGTGGGGGGGAGGCGCTTCGATTCTCGCCCTGAAGTTCAGGCGAGGGGGGGGAGGCACCCCGCCTCGCCCGGCCGAAATTCAGGCCAGGGGGGAGGCGCCCCATCCCTTGCCACCGAAATTCAGGCCAGGGAGGAGCGGCGCGTCAACCCGGCCGCGAAAAAGAAAGTAAAAAAAACCCCAAAACACCCATGATAGGCTACGTAAAGATTTACATAGCCTATCATGGCTAGATTTCCAAAGTCAGCCGTGATAGGCTATGTAAATCATCATGTAGCCTATCTAGGGGTGGACAAAAGTCACTTACCTGTCGTCGAAGCTTGTTCAAGGTGGGGGGGAGGCGCTTTGCTGCTCCCCCTGCAAAGTTCAGGCCGGGGGGGGAGGCTTCCCGCCTCGCCCGGCCGAAATTCAGGCCGGGGGGGGAGGCTTCCCGCCTTGCCCGGCCGCGAACTCCGAAGTTTTTTTTTTTTTAAAAAAAAACGCCCCCGTGATAGGCTACGTGACGATTAACATAGCCTATCACGGCTAGATCTGCAAAGTCAGCCGTGATAGGCTACGTTAATCGTCACGTAGCCTATCACGGGTGACGTTAAAAAAAAAAAAAGCGCGTACGCTAATGGCGGCCCCCATAGGGAGCCGCCATTCGCGTTCCTTATTTGGTCGCTGTAGTCTACGTAAAGATTTACGTAGACTACGGCGAAAATAAGGCAATGCAACCGCCATTACCCGTACGTGCTTTTTTGTTTAAAGTCACCCGTGATAGGCTACGTGTCGATTTACGTAGCCTATCACGGCTGACTTTGCAAATCTAGCCGTGATAGGCTATGTTAATCGTCACGTAGCCTATCACGGGGGCATTGTTCTTTTTTTTTCTTTTATTGGAATGGCGGCGGCGGCAGCCGGTCAAAAGACCGGCTGCCGCTCCCGCCCCGCATGAACACCCGCCGAACCGCCGGCCGGACCCGCCGCCGGGAGGGACATTCGGCAAAGGTAAGTCCCGTCCCGGGGGGAGTGCGGGGGGCGGGGGGGCACGGAGAATTTCTCCCCGAAACATGTTCGGGGGGCCGAACACGTTGGCGCTCGGCCCCCCGAAGTTTCGGGGAGAAATTCTCCGCCATCCCTAAGCCTATCACAGGTGACTTTGAAAAAAAAAAAAAAGCGTGTACGCAAATGGCGGTGCCCTTATTTTCGCCATAGTCTACGTAAATCTTTACGTAGACTAGATGTGCCAAACTAAGGAACGCAAATGGCGGCGCCCCATGGGCGCTGCCATTTGCGTACGCGCTATTTTTTTTTTTCAAAGTCACCCGTGATAGGCTACATGACGATTTACGTAGCCTATCACGGCTGACTTTGGAAATCTAGCCGTGATAGGCTACGTAAATCGTTACGTAGCCTATCACGGGTGTTGTTGTTGTTGTTTTTTACTTTCCTTTTTTATTTTGCAATGGCGGCGGCAGCCGGTCAGGAGACCGGCCACCATCGCCACCCCTGCCGAAACGCCACCGAAACGCCACCGGGACCCGCCGCCGAGAGGGACATTCGCACGAGGTAAGTCCCATCCCGGGGGGGTCGGGGGGCCGGCGGAGAATTTCCCCACCAATTTCGAGGGGCCGAATGCGTTGGCATTCGGCCTCCCAGAGATTCGTGGTGAAATTCTCCGCCAGCCCTACCCAGTGCTGCTTTTCCCACCCTTTTATTGACTATGAGTGCTACTGCATTTCTTCTAAGGCATTCTTGCCCACAGTAGTAGATATAATGGTCACCTGAATTAAATTTGCCCATGCTGGTCCATTTTCATTTGCTGATTCCCAAGATGTTGATGTTCAATCTTGCCATCTCATGTTTGACCACCTCCAGCTTACCTTGATTCATTGATCTGACATTCCAGGTTCCTAAACAATATTGTACTTTACAGCATCGGACTTCCTTTTCACCACCAGACACATCCACAGCTGAGTGTCCTTTCGAATTTGGCCCAGCCACTTCTCTCTTTCTGGTGCTACTTGGAAATTCCCTCTGCTCTTCCCCAGTAGTATATTGGATACCTTCCAACCTGAGGGGCTCATCTTCCAGCATCATCTCTTTTAGCCTTGTGATATGTTCCATGGGGTTTTCTTGGCAAGAATACTGGAGTGGGTTGCCATTTCCTTCTCTAGTAGTTGACCACATTTTGTCAGAACTCTCCGCTATGACCTGTCCATCGGGTGGCCCTGCACAGCAGAGCTTATGGCTTCACTGAGTTATGCAAGCCCCTTCGCCACAACAAGGCAGTGATCCATGAAGGGGAGCGACTAAATGGTGCTGTGTTATACTGGAACTGTGCAATTTCACACTGCCATTAAAGTGGATTAAAATTTATTACTGCATTATCCCTGATCTTTTAAAAACTGGGATAAAAGTCAGAAAGCTTGGAGACTTAATGCCCTGGAGGTTAATGATGACACGTAAAGGCCCTAGAAACTTTTGTGAGTGTGCAATCACAAGTGTGCAATAAAAGCCTCATGTAGAAATGCTCTTTACCAGTTCAGCGGCCATCACTGAAATAGTGGTGCTGAAGCTTCATTTCCTGCACGGTAAAGCTGGCTCACACAAAGCGTTTAAAACTAGGGCTGCAACATTTAATCAGGTAGAATTAATTATTATTATTATTATTATTATTATTATAAAAAATGCAGATAGCAAGCATCATCTCTCCCCACCCCCTTTTTAAAACTTTCTTCCATACCAAATGCCAGGATGATTCTCTCATCATCAACATTAGTTTGTGAGAATACCAGAATACTTTGTAACTATTATATATACCTTTTCACTTTAACTTAATTATCACAGTCTATACTTCATTCATTTCATTGACCTCTGACCTTGCTGCTTACAATTCTCACCCTACCCCAACAAACATGTGCCTAAGTACCATCCAATTGAAATCTAGTCCATGAAGGATTATGCTATGATAAACATCTTATGGTGCAATCCTATACAGGCTTAGGCAGAAAAAAGTCCTACAACTACCAGCATGCACCAGCTAGCCATGCTGTCTAAACATGTGTGGGATTGCACCCTTAGTCTTAAATGTGCCACACGACTCTTTGCTGTTTTTCCTTCTAATATGGTGCCTGCTATGACATATCTGCACATCATCTAAAAACCAAGAAAACAGGCTTCTTCCTTCAGACATTTTGTTTTTATCCATTTCCAACTGGATCAAATTATTCAGTTAACCAGATAAACCCCACATGATTAGGTGATTAAAATGTTTTCAGTCAGGTTGAGGTCCTTGCTTAAACTGCTCTCCTGGAGGCAGTGTAAAGGTAGTAACAGCATAAACATGCTTCATTCTGTGAACTACTCATATGCCTTTGAATTCAA
Organism: Heloderma suspectum; assembly: GCF_057233095.1. Classification (NCBI taxonomy): domain Eukaryota; kingdom Metazoa; phylum Chordata; class Lepidosauria; order Squamata; family Helodermatidae; genus Heloderma; species Heloderma suspectum. The sequence continues at coordinate 90,571,149 of NC_139458.1, forward strand.
AACAGCAGCCGAGCTGAGTAGCGTTAAACCAGGGAGTATGCAAACCTTTTTGGGCCCAAAGGCTGTATCAGGTGTCTTTTGGGATGGTGGGGGCCATACATACATGCACGCGTGCATGCACACACACACTACTCACACACTCTCTCTCTCTCTCTCACACACACACACACACACACTTTTTCAAATGTGTGCATGTTGTCAAGCACATGTTTTGTTTTGAAAACTCGGAAATGTATGGATTTCCAACCACAACTTGCATTCTAGTTGGCCAATTCCAGCAAGTGTGAATTGAGTAATCTTGCATTAAAATGCAAACCCAATTAATTTCTACCTGAAATTTACTCCCTCCCAACGCAGGGATGTATGGTTTATATAAAATCCATTCCATCTGTGTTTTGCAGGTTGTCAGGCACCTTTTGTTCTGTTTTCCACCCTTCAACAGAATTATTTAAGGGAGTAATCCTATGGGGATAGACGGCTGCCTCTGAACTCAGAGGTGACTGCCTATCCAATGCAGGGCAAGAGAAGTGTGGAGGGGATCATCTTCTCTGCATTTCTCCTGCCCTGCATTCGAGTCTACACGGCCAATTCCAGCTGTCTAGCTGTGGGAAGTCGGAGCGCAGGCATCAGCAGTCACATAGGATGCGTCATACTGGCACCCTCCCTGCCCCACCCCCAGGAATGCCCCTTTTACACTGCTCTGCACTTCTCTTATGAGCATGGAGCACGGGAGGTGGGGGGGATCGGTTCTCCAGGAACTGACAACCAACCTATCCTATGGCCACTTAGCCATTGACTAGCAGCCATAGGACTGCACCCTAAGTTTCTGAATTTCTTCAAATGTGTGCATGCAAAAATGCACAAATCCCCTCCCCCCAAATTTGCATGTTCATGCTTTAGCCTATGGGGGAAATGCACATTTTGGCCAGGTTTTTTTTTTTTTGCACATTTTTCTATGATGAAATTTGCACAAAATTCCTGAAGGTTAAAAAAACACCCCCCCATGTCTGCGGAATCCACCCAAAAGGGAGAAAGCCAGTCCACCACAGAATTCATGGGTCAGATTCATAAAAAACTGAACTCATTTGATTCCATCAGGAATTTCTTCAACTTCCCTATCCCAGAGGCCTATGAGGGTCCCCATCCAGGCTGTGTGAAATCATTTCTCCTACGGAGTTGGAATACATTTGTATGTTTACCTATCTATCATATATAAGCCCTATTCAGGAGCTAAACAGTACATCAGTGCATGAGTATGAGAATGTGGCATGGCACACGAGCACATCTACTGCATGCCATCCATGCTCCCTCAGTTCCTGACCTTGCCACACTGAGCAGCAAGATCTAAACAGGAGTTTTACTTGCATGTGCTTGAATGTAAGTGACCCTGATTGTGTGGAGTGGCAAGGTCAGGAACTGAGGGGGCAGTGCACACTGAGATGTAGGGGGCAGAGCAAGCATGCACTGCCCTATGATCATGCTCAGGCATTCACATACCCTGTTCAGATAATTTTAGAGGAAGACATTTGCAACCCTGGAAGTACTCTGCAAATATTTACAAAGCTTTGGTGTCCATGCAGCCATACTCAAGTTGTCCTCCAGTTCCATTTTCTATTTTTTTTAACAGATCTATAAACAACACACAGAAAAGGGGAAAAGTGTATAAACCAGCTTAACAGACCTGGGAAGGCAGATATATGAGCTGCAATTAACACCGTAGTCAACAGTCTGTACTGTCAGTTCCTACAACCAGTTCCTTCAATGACACATATCTGTGATGGAGCCCAGGAGGAATGATGACACTAAGAGCTTATGACAAGCCTTTATCTAGATCTAAAGTTTTTTTTTTGGGGGGGGCACAAATAAAAGAAGAAGAAAGGGTGACTTAACATCTAGGGGTGTGGAGAGCAGCCCTAAAGTGATGCTACCTGTGCTGGGGAGAATGGGATGCTTGAGCAGTATCAGCTATGGCAAAATGGTTAGAAGTGGGTCACACTAGCTTGGAAGTAGCACAGTGACATTCCAGCAGTTGCATGCGCTGATCACACAGGCAGCACTTAAGCTACAGCTGCATAGCAGATGGCAGTGGTGGAGAAATGACTGCCAGGAAGGGAAAGCAGTTGCTGCCAGAGGTACTACCCTACTGTCCCATCACATGTTACTAACTTCACAATCTGAGAAACAAACTGGGAGCTCCCTCCCTGCTTTTCTGCAGATATGCATAGCTTGTAAAGTAGCAATAAACTAAAATACAAAGGCTGGTCTAGGTCTTGGTGATACAAGAGGAGAGAGGCAAACAACAAGAGCAAGATGTGCGCGGAAACAATACACCAGAGAAAGTGGCAATTCTATACACATTTAACTGGTTCAGAACAGGACCCATTGAACACAATGACTTATTTCCAAGTAAATATGCACATAATTGTACTGCATTGGTACAATACACACCACCAGCAAACACCAGGGGTAAAAATAGAACAATGCATCTAAAGGAACTGTTATCTGATTAACTGTTCCACACGTACTGCCTTATTCTTTTCAAGGCCAATGCAATTACTATCTAGTGTATGCTAAGTAGCAAATGTTTCAGAAGACTAAGGCACTATGCTTGTCAGTGGTAAAACTCCTGTGAAACAGGGTCTTGAAAGGATGAATAAAACATTTATTGCTGCTATGATCTTTACAACCAGATCCTTTCTATCCACTTTTGCTGCAGAGGCACAAAATAGTTGCTCAAGCCAATGTGAATAGAACTCTCCATGCTATCAGTGACCCTGATTGTGTTGAGTGGCAAGATCAGGAACTGAGGGGGCAGTGCGCACTGAGATGTAGGGGGCAGAACCAGCCCTACATCTGGCTCTGCCCCTATATCCTATGTTTTGCAAAAATACTGCTAGCTAGCCCCTTGGAAAGTTACAATGGGTAAAATGAAGAAGGTTGCTCACAATCCCATCCCCTTCGATACCTCAAAGACCATTTGAATGGTTGATAAGAATGATTTTCTTTCCCTATTTATTGTTGTTGTTGTTGTTCAGTCGTTCAGTCATGTCCGACTCTTCGTGACCCCATGGACCATAGCACGCCAGGCCTTCCTGTCCTGCGCTCTCTCCCGGAGCGTGCTCAAGTTCATATTCATTGCATCAGTGATGCTATCTACCCAAATACCAAAATCTGGTGCCAAAACTGGGAGCAGCAATAAACAGCAATGATGGTCTGGTCTAGATCTTGGGTCACTCCCCTTGGATAGGCCAGTGATGGGAGTATTGATCCTGATATTGAGTAGGATCTTAGAAGATGCATGCTTTAATTGGTTTTGGGTGGTCAAATGAGTTATTTCTGGAATTGTTCGTAAAATGAATTGATAAAATTATGTTCGACGATTGCTGCTTTGGGGCAGCAGTGATAGCATCAACCTAGGAATGCTGCAATCAGTGTTGGTTCCCATTTGGGGAGCAGGGCTTGGGGTTCAAGAGGAGCTCAGTGGACCCCTTCTTTCCTCCTCAACACTATTGCCACTGCCCATTTGCCTTCCTCTCCCTCTCAGCCCCATCAGCACCACTTCCCAGAGGGAAAGTTTATGGTATGAGGAGGTCGTTTCTTGCTCTTCCCAGTTCCCACTGCTTGGAGACAACAGGTAAACAGGCAGCAAGAGCAAGTGCATGGAGCAGTTGGCAGGTGCACAGCAACGCTAACGCGTGATCATAGAATCACTGAGTTGGACAGACATCACCGGTGATCAAGTCTAAGCTTTGCTAACTGGTATCAGTGCTTGAACTGCTGTGTTCCTGGGCCCTCGGGACATGTGCTGGGAGCTATCGCAAAGAGGAGCCACTGACTGTTGTTATCGCTGCCCCTTCCACCACTGCTGTCGCTGCTGCCTCTACCGCTGTCTCCACCGCCTCCACCTCCACCACTGCTTCCACCACCGCCACTGCTGCTGCCTCCACCGCTGCCTCCACCACTGCTTCCACCACCGCCACTGCTGCCGTCGCCACTGTGATCATTGCCACTGCCATTGCTGCCACCACCTGCCGCTGCCAGTCCCCGAGCCCTGGACATGCCCCTGCTCTTTTTGCAGGGAGTCACCATTTTTAGCAAGTACCTGCAACAAGGGCCGGCACTCATCCAGAGCTCAGGAGCTGGCGGTGGTGGGAATGAGGGCGAAGGCAATAGCGGTGTCGACAGCGGCAGTGGTGGCAGTGGAGTTGGAGGCGGTGGCAATGGCAATGGCTGCAACAGCGGTGGTGATGGTGGTGGCAGTGACAATGATGGTGGCTCCTCCTGTGATGGCTCAGGTAAGGAGCTGGAGGCACCAGTGCAGCTGGGCTGGAGTGCTGAAGCTCCAAGGCACACTGAAGTGCTTTGGAGAGCCCCTAACCCGCTTCGGGTTGCTTCATGCCCCCTCCGCATCATGCCCCCTCCTGAAGTGGGCCACTTTATTTATCTATTTAAAACATTTCTACCCCGCCCTATATCATTAAGATCTCAGGGCGGCATACAGATAAAATCAATGTCAACAGTATAAAACAATAAATAATTTAAACACCTAAAAACATATTAAACTATTAACAAGCTAAAACCAGTTAAAACCAGCTTTGACTCAGGCTTCAGGCCTCAGGCAAAGTGGTGCACAGCCCTACTTTTGAGACAGAGAGAGAGAGAGAGAGAGAGAGAGAAAGAGAGAGAGAGAGAACATTATGCAAAGTGAGCCTAACAGCACAATGCTATACATGTCTATTCTGAAGCAAGTCTTTTTGAGTTCAAAGAGACTTACTTTGCAGGGGAGAAGAGCAAGCCATTCAGGTTGGGGGAGGGGGGAGGGAAGAGCAAGCTGCGCAGAGCAGAGAGGAAGGGAGAAGATGAGCAAACTGCCCAAGGGGGGAGAAAGAAGAGCGAGTTGCACAGGGCAGGTGATGGGGGAGAAGAGTAGCACATACAAAATGAAGCACCCTCTCTTCCAACATATGGGCAATTTGCTTCTCACACTAAGCAGAAAGAATTCCCTTATATTTGATTTCTGGGCTCTATTTCCCTTTGTTCTTAAATTCTGAGGATCTTCTAGTACAGAAAGCAGGGCGGGTGTTTCTCCATAAGGAGACATTTACAGAAAATTAACCTCTGTCAGTCCTAAAGGAAATCAACCCTGACTGCTCATTGGAAGGACAGGTACTGAAGCTGAAGCTCAACTATTTTGGACACCTAATGCGAAGAGAAAACTCCCTGGAAAAGACCCTGATGCTGGGAAAGACGGAAGGTAAAAGGAGAAGGGGACGGCAGAGGATGAGATGGCTAGATAGCATCACCGATGCAATGAATATGAACTTGAGCACGCTCCGGGAGAGAGCGCAGGACAGGAAGGCCTGGCGTGCTATGGTCCATGGGGTCACGAAGAGTCGGACACGACTGAACGACAACAAACCTCTGTCAGAGTTCCCAGATTGGTTTGGATCCATTCTGCTGTGCAATTGTTGATGCACATTATTAAATTATTCTGCATTGCTCTAGTTTTGATATGCAAGACATGCTTGTGTGTAGCAGCACATTAATTGTGTGATGCTTCTCATGATGTTTTGCAGGCCAAGTTTGAACTCATCAGGTATGTTGCCTTGCCAGGGAGATCCTCTTGGTGCTCTTCCTGTGATTATCACATGACAAAATGGGGCAGCATCTGAAAGAGAATCTATGGCTTGTGTGTGACTTGAAATGGCACAATCTGGAAAATCTGTCCTTTAGCAGTAGGTGTCCATCGTTCTGAAACCATAGCCTATGCATTGACACTTTCATAAATAGTGTTGGAAATGGCATTTCAAATCAGGAACCAATATGCCATCTCTACATCATTGCTGATGCATCAAGATATTGTGTACAAAGGTAAGCAATTTTGCACCATTTTCTGGGCCATTAAATGTGATGCTAAAGCATCCATACAGCACTTATGCAAGTTGTACTTCAAAAAGCGTACTGTAGATTCAACACCAGATCAAGGTGACAGACTGGATTAAATCTGCTCACACAGCCTAAGAGCTTTGCTACAAGTATAGCCTGTATCCTTCCAGCAAGCTTTTCATTTAATTGATAGTAAGAAAGAAACAATCCATCAGGCATCCCATCCAACATTGTTACCTGTCTGTCAAATATTCAAAGACTTTCATTAAATATATTGAGGAATACTTGCAAGCACAAACTGTACCATAGCCCAGATGACCCCAAAGAGAGCCAACACTACAGACCATTCTCATACAAAGTATCTACTTTGTATGACTTAATGATGCAAATCAACCACTTAATCAAACTATCATTAATGACATAGCTTTATCCCTACGATACATCAGTTTCTTCTTCAGCACTAATATCATTTCCATTCTAAAATACTGTTATAAAGAAGTGTATAACTCGGATGAGAGTTCGCTGAATATGAGGTTTCTAAAATTAAGGGGTGCGGGGTGGGGAATGTAGTATAATGATTTTGACCTTGAGAAAGATAAATTAAGCTTTACAGTTTGCCCTTTTCTCTGACTAGATTCGAAATGACTAGAGATCTGTAGCCAACAATGTGGTGGGTTACTTCAATACAGCATATCAAATTTAGCACCCTTCCAAGTTCTGTCTGCACCCTGTCTTCCTTGCAAACTGTCCCTATACCTCCTTAGCTCCATGCCCTTCCTCACCAACAACACACAGACCTTCTTTATTTTGGGCCTATTTGCAGGTTTTTCTTATCTATCTATCTATCTATCTATCTATCTATCTATCTATCTATCATCTATCATCTATCTAATTATTTCTAGGCTGCCTTTAAGGGTGGAACTCTTTCCTAAGATGGTACATATTATCCCACCCATGTCTCACCTTCATGCCTCCATGATTCCATTTTCAGTCCTTTGCTGCCTGCCTCCGCCTTCTCTACTTTTCCATCTTGGTTCCAGAAAAATGAAATAAACAGAATAGAAGAGCCACTATCATTAGCTGGACTAATTAGACAAATACCAATAAGCTTTCAACGTAGGTGTTCAAACAAACAAACAAAAGATATTACACATGCAGGCTTTTGATTATTCTGAGTCACTTGCCCTTTACAACAAAAGAATAGAAATAGGATCAGATGATTTTATACAGTATATCTAAAATCTCTGAGCTGTGGCCAACAGTCTGGCGAATTCACATGTAAAGATAAAATCTGAGTTGAACTTTTAGTGTGAAAGCCTATGGCCACTATACAATGACCTAGTTGGCCATAGGACTGGTCGATTCCCAGAGAACTGCCTCCCCACCCCTTCCCCCGCTGTCTCCATGCTTGTAAGAGCAAGTGGAGGGGGGGAAGGACCATTACCGGGGGCGGGGCGGGGAGTTCATAAGTGCTAGTATGACACTTCCTATGTGTTGTCTGGCCTCCCTACCCCACACTCTGATGTCCCATGGCTAGACAGCTGAAATTGACCATCTAGCCATGAATGCAGGGCAGCTGGAGTATGGAGATGATCCCTTCCATGGTCCTCCCACTGTGCATTGGAAAGGTGGTTTGGCGATGGCCAACTATCCCCATAGAATTACTCCCTATAGGACATGGATGTGGCAGGTGCTGAAGACTATCTCCCAGTTATCGCATCTAGGGATGAATGAATCTGGCAATTTCGCTTTCTCTCAGTTTCTCCTTTTTCCAATCTTACATTCAGTTCATCTCAAACTTTCTCCAGTCTTAAGTTCAGTTCTTTCCAAACTTAGAAAACATATATTTTTAAAAGTCTGCATAAAATTCATATGCATTTTTGTGAATATTTCTTCTAATGCATGTAATGTTCTATATCTTTTTGCCTAATATACACACTTTTGCAAGCAATTTTCCTAATATCTTTTTAAATGTCATTTTCCTCAATATCCTAATATACAGATTTTTGTACACATTTTCTTTTTGTTGGAGAACTCATTGCAAAATTCAGAGGGGTGCTCATTTTGAAAGATAACTGGGTTTTGGTTTGCATAGTGGTTCAAAAGTGTGAAATAAAGTAAGTTTGCCTTAAAACGCAAACTGAACCAATTTCTCTCCCATTCCTAGTGGTTTCAGTGGGATTAAATCTGTGACTGCTGGTATAAGAGGATAGGGTGAAGGTTCAACACTACTTCTTCTATACCCTTTGCCATTTAAAGTACACCGTACCCTCATTTGATGAGAATGAGGCAGACTTGTTTTTAAAAGACCCAGGCCTGCTGCCAGTTTGAAGTAGGGATGCTGGAGAAATTTGAGATGGAGTAAAATGAGCTCAGATTTCTGAGAATCCGACCTGTGGAATCTGCTGCGGAGTGACCCCCCCAGGCCATGCAGAGTCCGTGGACTTTCAGATTTTTTTTTTACTTTCCCGAAATTTACACATAAATTTGGAGGAAAATACATACATTTCTGCTGAGGAAACATTGAATGGAACGGGGGACAATGCACTGAATGTTACGTACTAACATAAGTTATGTAAATACTTAGGTAAATACTTAGGTAGTTATTTGAGTATTTTTCTGCATCACAAAAAAAATATTCTCATCCATCTCTGGATGGATTGGACGATGGAACAAAATGTAATCCGTGAAACACAGATGGAGCAGATTTTACACAGTCCATACATCCCTAGTTTGAAGCTTAGTTTCACCTGCTCATCCCAGGATCCCATTCTGGCATGCTCTATTGACCTTCATAGAACCATAGAATAGTAGGGTTGGAAGGGGCCTATGAGACCACTGAGTCCAACCCCCTGCTCAATATGGGAATCCAAGTCAGAGCATCAGTTGGCTGTCCAGCTTCATCTTGAATGCCTCCAGTGTGGGAGAGCCCACCACCTCCCTAGGTAATGTGGGGACTGATCTACACACCACGAGTCCAATGTGGTGAAGGTACAGCAGAGGCAATTTATGGCCTCCCTTGCCTACTAAGATGTCTCTTTCATCCTTCCAGTCTGACAAAGGGACAAGTTAAATAATGCCATAGAAAATAGGATGTATTCTCACAGTGCAACCTGATCTGCCCATCCTCATACCTGGGATGCCTCCCTAGTCAGCCAAACTGTGCCTTGGGGATGAAGGATGCTTCCTACCTCTGACATAGCCTAAGTCAACTCTTTCGTCTTGCCATGCTTCCCTGACACGGAGGCTTTATCTGCATGGAACAGCCCTTCTTCCCTGAGCACACATTCCTGGGAAGGGGAGCACATACGCAGAGAGCAAAAAGTAGAGCTCATCAAATTGATGGACACTTTGCTAGTTAGGTTAGATTCCAAATGGGTTTTTCATTGTTCTGAAGTTTCAAAGACTTTGAAAAAGAGTGTAATGTGTATGTAACAAAATAATATAGTAACCACAAAGTAAGGCATTTCTACATCACCAGTATCTTTTTCAATGAACCCTTGTAATCAAATTGCCATTATCTTAATAAAGCTGGTGATTACACTGGAAAGTGCAGTAAGTATAGGCCATTACTTATACTGGAAGCAGAAGCAGCAATATAGAAGCCAAAGCTGCATACACTTAACTAGCTATGCTATGCTTAACTGTGTTGCTATGCTTTATGAAGCAACTTAACACTGTGGTTTTGCTCTTGGGTCTCGACGCCATTCCTAGTCTCAGTGACATAATTCAAGAAAGCTACTTAGGGATCTCAAAAATAACTGCACACATGGAATACTGTGTACAGTTCTGGTTGCTGCACCTTGAAAATGATATTGCAGAGCTGGAGAGGGTGCAGAAAAGGGCAAGTAAAAGTATCAGAGGACTAGAGCAAGTCCCTGATGAGGAGGAAAGGGGACAATGCTGGGTTCTTTTTACTATGGAGAATCCAACAGTCAATCAGTCCATGGTTGCTAGAGGTATATAAAATTATGTTTGGTGTGGAGAAGGTGGATAGGGAGAAGTTTTTCTCCCTGTCTCATAATACCAGGAAGCGGGACCGTCCAACAGGGAAGGCACAGGAACCTGTTTTGGTCTGCAAATCTGTCGGACCACTGGTGCCTGCGCTCACCTAGCCACTCCTGCCAAGCCCTCCCCACTGCTTGAGCCCCTCCCATGCTTGGCGAGCAGCTGGCAACTTACCCAGGGCCAGGCCCTTCCTCCTCCACCACAATTGCCATGTTTTTTTTAAAACAACAACAACATGGCAATCGGACGTCTGTGTCCATAGACTTATATGCAAAAAGCACTGTGAATCTTGCGTATATGGGCGATTCACAGCACTTTTTGTGTATAAGTCTATGTGTGCACACATCTCCCTTCTTCCCTGCTGCTGGTGCCCCAACAGGGAGAAGGGAGACTTGCTCACAAGGAGCGGTGTGGGCAAGTCCAGCGCCTGCCTTGCACACATGACTCCCTTGACGCCCCAGCAAGAAGAAGGGAGACTTGCGCACAGTGACAGGCACTGGACTTGCCCCGCTGCCTCTTGTTGCCATTGCCACCTCCCGGCAGCTCACTATGGGGCAGGAGCCCCACAGCGCTTGCTGGGTGCTTGTCAGGCCATCCAGGGCTCATGTGGTGGGGCTGGCAGGGGTGGGTGGTGGCTCAGTGAGTGCCCAGTGGGCATGGACGGAGGTTGGTCCATCCATCTCTACCATCCAATGAAGCTGAATGGTAGAAAATTCAGGACAGATAAAAGGAACTTCTTCACACAGTGCATAGGTAAACTGGAATTCACTTCAATAGAATGTGCTGGTAGTTACCAATTTAGAAGGCATTAAAAGGAGATAAGACAGATTCATGGATGATAAGGTTGTCAATGGCTACTAGTCATGATGGCCACACACTACTCCCAGGAGCACAGGGATTATACTGGGGAGAAACAGCAGGAGAGGGCTATTGCCCCCATTTCCTGCTTGTGGGCTTCCCATAGGCATCTGATTTGTCAATGTGTGAAACAAGATGTTGGACTAGATCGGCCTTAGCCAAAAGCTTATTGATAAAGCTTTCCAATGTGATGTGAAAGTTGAAAGGCAGTTGTACCACAACAAAGCTGAAAGACAGCTATCCCGTTCTCCATCCTCCTCTCCATCTCCTTTCCAGCCACACATTTCACGCTTTAATTTTTTGGATCCAGCCTGCAAAACCAACTCGTATGTGAACATGATCTCTCAAAAACGTGTGATACATTAGCTGAACTCCTTGTCTCACAGCTACTCAGTATTCAGGGTTGATTTAAAAGAGTCTCAGCACTGCTACAGCATTTGCAGCTGCAAAGGAATAAGAGGTAGTGTAACTATGGAGGTGAGAGAAGCAAGGGCAAAGATGTCCACACCTCATTAATGTGCTGTTGAAAGAGTGGAAGTTATGTACCCTCAGAATACTTTCCCCATATATATTATCAGTGCCATTCTTACAGATAATATAATATTTCCAAGCAATCGTGGCTCAAGCAAGAAAAAATAATCCTTCAAGAAAGTAATGCTGCATCCACTTCAGTACCCACAGAAATTATTATGAGAAATGTCATTCAGAGCCATTTAGATGCTGGGGTGATCCAGTTCATAGACACAACTAAATTGCCTAAACAACTTCCAGTGCAGCATTTAGACAGAAGCAAATTGTAGCTTCACTTTATAAACATTTGCACACACAGAAAAAGAGGAAGAAAATTCCTTTAACCTTCACAGTATCCTAGATAATAGTGCAAAGAGACACTAGAAGGATATGGACATAAAACTGTCTATCCTTTTCAGGAAACTAAAGACAGAGATAGATAGAGATAGACAGATAAAGAGATAGATGATAGATAGATAGATAGATAGATAGATAGATAGATAGATAGATGCTTACACACATGATCAGTGAATGAATGCCTCCGTGACCTTCCAGTGGTAGAAACCGTACCACCATTCACATGGCCCTGGATATCCACACAAATGTGCAATGGATTCCATGTTGCAGTATTCATGAGCCTTTGAAGAGGCAATAATCTTCACAAAGTGGATTCAAACTGCTGTCTCCACTGGATGATTTGTTGGAGTGGTAGGTATGGCAGGAAGGATCTTAGTTGTGCCATAATCTTAGCAAAAGCCTCAATTTGCCCATCCAGGAGATCTCTATATGGGCCAAGAGAGGCATGGCATGTTAGGGAATCTACTGATTCAAACTATAATTCTCATAAGTCTCCTAAATTTTGTGGAATGTGTGGGAGGGGGTAGATCAGTATTTCCATAGAAATCTAGTGTCTGAATTTGGAAGTGCTGCTTTAGCCATAGAATTCTTCCAGTCATCCCCCCTCCCCCTGTATTTAGTTTGACATAATTATCTTTTTTGGATCTTCTTTAACACTCCAGTCTTAACACCTGACACCACTGTGAAGGAATGTCATGCATATAACAGCTGATGTGGTGTAATACTCTGTAAATACTTTGTGTGACTTCTGACAGACTATAATGTGTCTGTGTAGGCCCGATGCCTAGTGTTGTTACTGTGGGGAAGGCCTGTTTAGTAGTAGCTGCTTGGTGATGTTTGGAAGAGGGAGAGAGAGACAATCACTTTGAATATTGTTAGATGGGGGTCTGGATCAGGTAAATTCAGTTCTGATTGGCTGGTGGAAAAGTCCAGTTGGGAAATGACAGTTAAGGAGTTGACAGGGATAGAGGGGGTCTGTGGAGAATCAGAGAGGGAGAAGGTCTTCTGGCTGGTGGGTGGTGTTATAGAAAGACTAAGATAAAGCTGAGGAGAAAATTAATAGTTAAAGCCTGGATATTAAGCTATTCTTTCTCAGGGGGATATCTGGTGAAGATCAGGGGTAGGAAGCAGGTGGCTGTGTTACACCAGAGGGCTGCCCTTTTACAAGCAAGCAGTAAAAACCCAAATAAACTGTCCAAACTGAAATAGGAAGAGCTTTGGGAATCAGAAGAAGACTGTACCCAAAAGTTAGACCTGGCTATGAGTATATTTGGCTGGGATGGAGTTTTAAGGAATTTGGCCTGAGGTAAAAGAAGTCATTAAGGGCGCAATCCTATGGGGATAGGTGGCCGCTTCCAACCTTGGAGGTGACCGCCTATCCAATGAAGGGCAGGAGAAGCATGGAGGGGGTCATTCCCTCCGCGCTTCTCCTGCCCTGCATTTGTGGTTAGGCAGCTGATTTTGGCTGTATAGCCACGGGAAGACGGAGAGGGGGAGGAGGCCACCGGACGACACATAGGATGTATCGTACCGGCATTTTCGCCTTCCCTGCCCCAGAACGTCCCCCGGCATGCCCTATTTGGGCCTCTCCACACTCCTCTTCTGAGGAGGGAGTTTGGGGCTGTTCCACACTGCCTGTGAGGCAGCACAGAAGTGGGGGGGAGATCGGTTCTCCAGGAACCGATCTTGGAGTGCGGGCTCCTAGGTTGGTTCCCGGAAAACAACATATCCTATGGCTGTCTAGCTGCTGACTAGCAGCCATTGGATTTCTCCCTAAGAGGCTTGTAACAGCAACAGTGTCTTTTGAATCCTTAAGAAGTGTCAACAAGCATTCTTTTGAAAACCCCAAAGTAAATATTAGTATTCCTTTATGTGTAAAATATATTTTTAATAAATTATTTGTCTAATAGTTCATCTTGTTTCTAGTGTGTTGGTGCCCATCTTATGCCTAAGCCTCTTATACCAAGGTAGTAGGAGGTGTTAAAGTATACTAAGAGAACAGTTGGCAGTGGGAATGGGTCAGTTTCTGGAACTCTGAATTATAGTGACAGAGAGTTCCTTAAGCCCTGAAATATTACCAGTTGCTAAAAACAGGAAACCCTATAGTTGGGATTGCCCAGTGAAGGAATAGTTTCCCTATAGGTGGTGGCAACACTGGCAGAGAATATCTTCCATAACCACTGTTATGGGTCTGCCAGGAGTTTTAACACTGAGAGAGGAAAAAAGATATGTTGAAGTAAGGTGTAGCAAAGCAAAATAAGTCTCTTTCACCCCACCCCAAGTCTCTCTCAAAATAAGTCTCTGTAAGTCTCTCTCACCCCACCCAGCATGCTGTGACTTTTGCCCACCCCTATAAGTTACCAATATCCCCCACACACACATCTTACAGGTGGTCCCACAAATACATGGGTGGGAGTGGTGGTGAGTGGAATCTCCCCAGCCCTAAACAAAATGGCTTTTTTCACAGTGTAATAATGACTGCTGCACTCCATCCTAAATACCTATTTGTCAGCACAGTCATTTGTAGATTAGACAGGAACATCTTTTATACATAAAGTTTTTATGTATACCTAATCCGCTACAACGGGGAATTCACCTTTAAATGTTACAAGGGCTTCAATATAGAATGTACAGAGATAGCTTTGAAAAGATTACCACTAATTTTTTTTAGAGCATTAGGCACCATAAATAAACAGGTAAGTCATTATTTTCAAAAGGTCATTCAGCACAATTGAGCTCCAGATATCTTGCATCACAACACACACAGGACTTTCTTTCCAGGCATGTGAGATGACATCCAGACTCAAAACCTGCTATAAAACAGCAAAGAAGAGCAAATTATTAAAGCATTTTTTTCAGTGATGTGCATTTGTTTTCCCAATAATATATTAATTGCTGTGACGGAGCGTAGTTGCAAAATACTGCAATTGCATTTTAAGTGACTGAGCTCCTTGAATTGCACTGGCTTGGGCAATCAAAATTCAGCCTACCCCCTCCTGCCTGCCCAGAACCCAAACCACATCCCCTTCTCCCACTCACCCAGCGCACCTTTTTTCTGCAATGATGCATCGCCCAACACCCCTCCACTTTCCCTGAAACTGTATTTCCATGGCTGATGATGGATCATGTGGTGGCATTCTGGCAGCAGCAAATTTTGGGAACTCTTTGCCCCAGGAGGCTTGACTGCTCCCCCCTCCAAGTCTCTTATGATGGGAAGTATGGCAAAATCCCTTCCAGATTAAGCAGGCTTTTGTTTGATCAGATACAAGTTTTTATCCAGGGCCTCTGTTTTAACTGGTGTCACACCTGTCTCTCTTTTTATTATGCTGGATTTCTCTCTCTCTGGATATTATTGTATTTTATGGTTGGTTTTCATTGTTGCTGTTAGCCACACTGACTGAAGTCTAAGCACCAGAAAGGCAGGATATATATTTTCATTAATAAATAAATATAAATTAAAAAGTCCTGGGGAAAGAAAGGAGGTCTCCTTATCTATACTCCAGCAGACTAGGGTGTGGCACATTGCACGACCCCAAGTATTTCCATGGAATTATTAATTTCCCAAGCCCAACTGGCTCTGCAGTTACTCTTGGGAAAACTATATTTCTTAGGGTCTTATGGGTCCTTTGCTACCTGGTGCACTGTAATGCACTGCAATGCGCTTCACTGTGGTTGTTAGAAAGGGATGGAACTCAAGACACCCATAGGGTTGCGCAGTTCTTGTGCCAGCAACCTAGTAGTGGACCTTAAGAGAAGAAAGTGGATTGAAGTATTGGGGGGTGGGTTGGAAGCTGGGTTACAAGGGGGCATTACAAGGGAATTATTTCTCTGGAATGAATTTCAATTCTGCTGGGGGAAAGGTAGTTAGGACTGGGGAAGGCAGTGGCAAACCACCCCACTATACAGTCTGCCAGGAAAATGCCAAAGAAAAACGGTGACCCTCTAGGGGTCAGTAATGACTCGGTGCTTGCACAAGAGGAACCTTTCATTTTTCCTTAGAGAAGAATTGGGGTGGTGGGACTTCTTCTTTGAGGCTTACATTAGAACCCATCAAGAGTTTGTAACCTGAGCCTGGGGGTTATGAACTCCAGGGTCATCTCTAGTAACTACATTCATCATAAAAAGGAAGAAGCAAAAATACTAGGGATGGCGGAGAATTCCACCACGGATTTCAGTGAAGCTGAATGCACTGGCATTCAGCCCCCGAAATCTGTGGCGGAATGGCCTACCCCCCCGCCCCCCACGGATTCCCCCCAGGATGAAGCTTACATGGGGCAGATGTTCCAGATGGCAGCGGCTCCGGCGGTGGCTCCAGCAGCGGCTGGTCATTTGACCGGCTGCCGCGGCTGCCATTTGCATCCTGGTCTTTGCCGTGATAGGCTATGTAAGTCTTTACATAGCCTATCACGGCAAGCCAAGAAAAAAAAATGGCATACGCAAATGGGGGCGGCTATGGCGGCCACCATTTGCGTTCTCTATTTTTCGCCGTTTTAGCCTACGTAAATATTTACATAGGCTATTACGGCAAAATAGAAAGGGGAATGCAAATAGTGTAGTGGACACTATTTACGTTCCTTTTTTTTCCTTTGTAATAGCTTACGTAAATATTTACGTAGGCTAAAATGGCAGGGAAAAAAGGAACGCAAGTGGTGCCCACTACGCTAGTTGCATTCCCCTTTTTTTTCACTGTAATAGCCTACGTAAATATTTACGTAGGCTAAAACCGCAAAAAATTAGGAAACACAAATGGTTTGCCTACGCTGTTTTGTTTTTTTTTGCCCAGCTGTGATAGGCTATGTAAATATTTACGTAGCCTATCACGGCAGCATGGCTGGACACAAATGGCGGCCGCTACGGCAGCCGCCATTTGCATCCGCAGCAGCCCATCTGTGGCCGGAAGTCCAGCTGCGGAAGGCCCTGGCCGGCTGCTCTGCGGTGCCGCCGCGGAACAGAGCTGGCCAGGCAGGATTCCGGGGGGGGAGGACCGGATCGCCTCCCCCGCCTTGAGGATTCCGGGGGGAGGGACAGAGCACCTCCCCCCCGACCGTGAATCAATTCTGCGAAAAGGTAAGTGACTTCCGTACATCCCTAAAAAATATCCTAGCCTTATGGTTAGGGCTGTGTCGAAACCTACTCCCTGCTTTCAAGAGATTTTTTTCCTCCTTGAGAAAGAGGCATTGTTTTTTCTGCCTCTTTTGAAGGGAGGGGGAGAATTTCAAAGACATTTCTAAGTAGGGAGTGTGGGGAGAAAGGCTCCATTTACCATATCAAGACTACAAGGTGGCTGAGCAGTCTTCTGGCTGCGTTCTTGTTTTTGCTTTTAATCTTAAAATGCAGGAAACACGCTCACAATGTCGCAGGCTGTTCTGTGAAGGTTTTCAGCCTGTGGCAGGTCCTGAAATGCCCATGTGACCATGCAGCATGGTCACATGGGTATTTTAGAAACTGCCACAGGTTGAATGCCTCAGTCTGAAGAAGTCCATGTTGATCAGGCCTGACCCAACGTATTTTGCCACCTCAAGCAAGACCAACGCCATTGTCTGCCACCCACCTGTTTGCTCACCCACCTGCCTGCCTTGCACTCAGTCACTTGCTTTTGAAACTCTCACGAGAGCCTGGTCAAACTCTCATGAGAGGAGGCAAGAGCTTGGCCGAGCTCTCAAGATGCTCCCACAGTCACTGTAAGGAAAGGTGGCAGTGCACAATAGTAAGTTGCTCCAGGTAACTCTTACAACTGCTCTCTTTCTGCTGCAAATGCCACAGTGGGAAAGAGGCTGGCGGAGCACCTGCTAGAGGTAGGGATGTCAGAGAATTCCGCCTAGGGATGTACAAAAGTCACTTACCTTTCCGCGGATTATGTTCATGTTGTGGGGGGGGAGGCGTTCCGTCCCTCCTCCCGGAATCCTTGACGGGGGGAGGAGGTGATCCAGTCCTCCCCCCCCCTGGAATCCTCGATGGCCGGCTGTGCTCCACGGCCGCTGCCATTTGTGTTCCTTATTTTTCGCTGTCTTAGTCTATGTAAATATTTACGTAGACTATTATGGCGAAAATAAAGCGGAATGCAAATAGCGTAGTGGATGCTATTTGCGTCCCTTTTTGATTCGCCGTTTTAGCCTACATAAATATTTACATAGGCTAAAATGGCGAATCAAAAAGGGATGCAAATAGTGCCCACTATGCTATTTGCGTTCCCCTTTATTTTCGCCGTAATAGTCTACAAGACAGCGAAAAATAAGGAACGCAAATGGCGGCGGCCGTAGCCACCGCCATTTGCGCACACCATTTTTTTTTTAAACCAGGATGTGATAGGCTAGGTAAGTCTTTACATAGCTTATCATGTCTATATAAACAAAAAACAAAAAACCAGGCGACCAGGCTGCAAATGGCGGTGGTGGAAGCCGGTCAGAAGATCAGCCGCCACAGCCGCCGCTGCCAAAGCCACCGCTGGAGCCGCCACCTCCCAGAACATCTGCCCCAGGTAAGTCTTGTCCCGAGGGGATCCTCAGGGGGGCGGGGGGGAGGCAGGCTGTTCCGCCACAGATTTCGGGGGGCCGAATGCACTGGCATTCGGCCTCACCGAGATCAGTGGCGGAATTTTCTGGCATCTCTAATTCCTCCACGGACTCCAGTGAGGCCGGATTCTTTAGAATCCACCCCCCTGGAATCCGTGGTGGCCTACCCCCCCGCCACCCCACGGAATCCCCCCGGGATGGATCTACTGGGTGGCAGATGCGGCGGCGGCAGATGAAGCGGCGGTGGCGGAGGCTCTGGCCACTGCCAGGCTGCTTCAGCCACAAATGGCAGCTGTTATAGCAGCTGCCATTTTGTGTCCCTACACTAGCCCGTGATAGGCTATGTAAATATTTACGTAGCCTATCACAGGCTAGCATAGGGATGCAAATGGCATCCCCTATGCAGGACTCCATTTGCATCCATGACAGCCCAGCAGCAGGTGAAGGCCCTGCTGCGGATTGGCCCGGCCAGCGGCTCCACCGACTGGCCATGGAGCGGAGCCGGCCGGGCAGGATTCCGGGGGGGAGGAAGGGATCGCCTCCCCCCTGTTGAGGATTCCGAGGGGAGGAACAGATTGCCTCCCCCCACCTGCTGACCCCAGTGGAGCCAGGTAAGTGGGGTTTTCGTACACCCCTAGCTAGAGGTGGCAGGGAGGCAGTGGAGGGTGTGGGCAGGGAGAAAGCGTCACAAATTGCTTCTCTTCCCACTCTGCTGCCTGACACAGGTGCGTTAGCTTGCATAACGGTAGGGCCAGCCCTGGTTTTGATGCAAGTTGGACTTGAGCTTTTCTAAAGCTCTGATTCTGAAACATTTCCAGGCCTCTTCCACATAACACTTCTTTTCGCCCCATAAATTGCCAAAAATAAAAGTATAGAAACATTCGGCACAGCGCTAGATTAAGTTGGACACCATTATTAAGTTGGACACCAGACCTGCAGACATGACCAGAAAAGCTTATAGAAGCCAGTTTTGGTATCCACAATCATAATGTCATTGTGATACTCATTGCTTTTGCACTAAAATGACACACTTGGTAGGCGATGTAAGGGCTTCACAGGTTTAGGTGGCATATATTGTAGATTTCGCTTGTATCTCATAAAGAACAAGGCTCTTCCTCTCCTCCCCCAACTGTTTCCATTCCAGCTGGTCATTATAAGAACAAACACGTAATGTTATGAACTGAATTTGCTTGTTTACTTCTTCCATCCTCATACCTTTTTTCCTTTTGTTTCATGTCTTTTAGACTGTAATCCTATAGACAGAGGCTACCTTGTTTTTGTATTGATCTTATTTTATTGACCCACCTTGGAAGCTTTGTTTCACAGGGGAGGGAGATTGTGGGGAATGAGTGACCATTCTGTACATGCCACCTGTGCTCCCCATGCCACCAGGGCATGGGTGACCAAAGATTGTTCTCCCATGGACTGCTCTGTGCATGATTGGCACACACCTTGCCACCATCACATCTAGTTTGGCCCTAATTGAACATTAGCTCATGCTGAAGTACAGCCTAAAAGCTTTTAAACTTGCAAGATAACATTCATAACTTATTATGAGGTCCCAGCAGCTGATGAACGATCATTGGAGACCTTATTAAAACCAGCTTTTGTGACACACAACAAGGACATTGAGTCCATGAACTCCTGTTTGCATTTGCTAAAATAGGGGTGGGCAGGCTTCAGGCTTGTGGGATCTATTTGATTTTTTTTTTTCTAGAACCCTAAGGTCCACCAATCAGAGCCAGATGCAAAATGGTGTCTCAGGCAGGCAGACGTACACTAAGTATTAAGGATCATAGTGCTGCTAAACATACACTCAGCCCAGGAATGTGTCATAATGACTAGAAGCAAGCTCCAACATGCTTTCACACAAAACCCCACCCCTGGGTTTTCCTCTCCAAGTGTTCTTTTTCAGTAATCTATTTTTTTGCAGGGGGGGGGTTAGTTGTTACTATTGTTAGACACTCTGCAAATCATCCAGAAAGCTAACAGTAGATCCTGATCTACCTTCTGCTCAAATCCCCAGCACAAAGCAACAACCTCTTGCCAGAGACATCCACATCTAACAGCTTGCGAATAAATAAGACTGGATGAATGAAATGCAAGCGTAAGTGGAATTCACTGAGTAAAAAGGGGTCAGTGTAAGAATCAGATAGCAAATAAGAAATCCACAATACATATAGCTTTTGTTTCAGTAGCTGTTAATGAGCTTTACATGCTTTAATAATGCAGTCTGTTGTTCCTCTCTCTCATGCAAGGAGTGCTGTTGTGTCAAATTTTCCTGAGGATCAATTTTCAGTACTTAAAGCTATGTGCACTCACTTGTGAATAAACCCTACTGGACATAGTAGGATTTGTTTTCAAGTAGACATGCATAGAGTTTAGGGATGTCATGGGCGCCCATTTTGGTCCGCAAATTTGACGGACCACTGGTGCCTGTGCCTGCCGAGCTGTGCCTGCCAAGCTCCCCCTGCTCACTGGCCCTCTGGGCTACAGTCGAACGCCCCCTCCATGCTCAAGGAGCACCCCGCAAGTTACTCGGCCCTGTTTGTCTCTGTGCCTATCACCATGTTGTTGTTTTTTTAAAAAAAAGGTGATCGGCAGCATTTGCCCATGGGGTTATACACAGCTCTGTAAACTAGCATCTATGGGTGATTCACAGCACTTTTTGCATATAAGTCTATATGTGCCCACATAGACTTATATGCAAAAAGCGCTGTGAATGGCCCATAGACTCTAGTTTATAGAGCTATTTTGCATATAACTCTATGGGCAAGTGCTGCCGATTGCCATTTTTTAAAAAACATGGTGACCGGCACAGAGACGAACAGGCCCAGGTAAGTTGAGGGCTGCTCATCCATCATGGAGGGGGTGCTTGACTGCAGCCTGGAGGACCAGCGAGCAGGGGGAAAGCTCAGGGGCATCTGGAGAACCCAAACTGGGATGTGTTCTCACATCCCTACTAGAGTTTAGCTGGATGTTGCTGATTTGGGAAGTGAAAAAAATCTTGCTGAAAAATCTCTGCCTTCTATTCCAGTGGCACAAAACTTCTTTCAGTTCAAGGGTCAAATCCCATTTATTCAGAGAAGCTGTTTGAGTATATGTGTGGTAAAGATATACTCATCAAGAGGATCTACTTTGTACTGTTATTTTAATTACTACTGATTGAACATAAAAACATAAGAAAAGCCATGCTGGATCAAACCAAGGGTCCATCTAGTCGAGCATTCTGTTCACACAGTGGCCAACTAGCTGCCCACAGGAAACCCACAAGCAGGACATGGGTGCAACAGCACCCTCCTGCCCATGTTCCTCAGCAACTGGTGTACATAGGCTCACTGCCTCTAGTACTGGAGGTAGCATATAGCCATATAGACTAGTAGCCATTGATAGCCTTCTCCTCTATGGATTTGTCCAATCCCCTTTTAAAGCCATCCAAATTGGTGACCATCAATATGGCTTGTGGAAGTTAATTATATAGTTTAATTGCTGTCTCTTTGGAGTATTAGGGACTGGAGACATAGAAGGGGATTGATTATCGTTGAAAAAGTTACTGACAAACTTTCAATTTAATGGAATAATGTAAAATGGTATTGTTTAAACATAAAAACAACCTGTAAATTTCTGAATAACAACAATTGGATCTAAGATTTGATTCCTTGCATTAGCTGAAAAGAAAGAAAGGAATATTAAAATAACATCATGCAACCAGGACTGGATTTCTGTGATTCCCAAATGTTATGCCTGGACTGAAGTTTGAGTTGCTCAGCTGAGATAGCAGCTAAGATTTTGAGCTGCATGCCAGGCAACGTCTACTTAAAATCTTTCCTCAGCCATGAACTCACTAGGTCCTCTTAAGTAAGCTACTATTTCTAAGCCTCAGGCTTCCACCTGCAACATGGGAGTAATAACACTGGCCTGACCTGATTACTAAGATAAACTTGGAACGTTCTAAAGCACAATGTGAAAGTTGGTGTGGACATTCTAGATAACATGCAGCATTTCACAAATGAATCTCAGCTCAAACTCCGCAACTGTTTTCAAGGGGGAGGGACAACAAATACAGGTCACCTGAAAGCAATTGTGCAAACATGCAGGTCAGGGCTGCCCAAGACATTTTGCTGCCTGAGGCAAAGGACCAGATGATGCCCCCCTGCTCCATTCCATGTACAGAAGCCAAGTGGACTAGCAGTTGAATCTTACTTCACTACTGGCAATGGGATAGCATCCTCTACCACACCCAAGGGCAGTAGGCTACCTTAGAGGGTGCAGGACAGGCTGTGTGGCAGATACAGCTCTGTCCTCCAAGAGAGAAGAATGGTTGGAACTCAGGTGCTAACCCCCCCCCCCACATGTGCTACCTGAGCTGGTTGTCCCATTCTGACTAATGGTAGGACCGGTCCTGATGCTGTTGTCCCAGTCCTGCCTGCTCTTGTCATAGAGGCTGTCAACAAATTAGTAACCATCTCTGAATCCTCATTATTAACCTGTACCTTTAAATAGTTTTAAAGTGTGTTATGCATTTTATGTTCAAACACAAGCTCCACCCTCATAGCCACCTTCAAGGGAATTATCAGTGAGCAATGCCTTACAGTAAATCTGTAAACACAGATTTGCTCCTACACTTATTTATAAAGACATAGCTTGAGCTGGGGAAGGAAGCAAAGAGTGAATAATCAGGTAGTGCCAGTCCTGAGACAACAGCAGATGCTTGGACTCTTCATGCTTGTTTCTTGTAGGGATGTATGAATCCCACTTACTGATCCTCTGCCGGGGTCCGCTGAGGGGGAGGAGGTGATCCATCCCTCCCGCCTGGAATCCTCCCCAGCCAGATCCACTCTGCAGCAAGGCTGCGGAGCCGCTGGCCAGGGCCGGCCAGAGCTGGACTTCCAGCTGCTGCCAGGCCGCTGCGGCCACAAATAGCGGCCATCATAGCGGCCACCATTTGCGTGCCTGCATTAGGTCATGATAGGCTATGTAAGTATTTACGTAGCCTATCATGGAAAAAGACAGGCACACAAATGGTGGCCGCTACACCATTTGCTTGCCTGCCTTTTGCCATGATAGGCCACATAAATACTTACGTAGCCTATCATGGCCTAATGCAGGCACACAAATGGGGGCTGCTATGACGGCTGCCATTTGCGGCCGCAGTGGCCAGAAGACGACCTGGAGCCACTGCTGCCGCCACCATCAGGTAGGTTTGCCCTGGGGGGGATTTCGGGGGGGTGGCAGGGGGGAGGCCATTCCACCACGGACTCCAGGGGGGGCGGATTCTAAAGAATTAGAATGGCGGATTTCTCCAACACCCCTAGTTTCTTGCTGTTCAGCTCCAAAACTCAAACTTTTCTCCTTTCTCCCAAAAGTGGCACACTCTCTTCCTCTCTGGGCATCTCTACACCAGCCTAAAATCCTGCAGGGCTTTCTGCTTTCATTTTAAATGCAGGATCACAACTGAATCCCTTACAGGCACTTTCTTCCCCCCTCCTTCTCCCCATACCTGAGTCTTCCATTATCTTTTATTGTTCTCGCTCCTCCTCTTGCCACTTTAACTCTTTTTATGGAGGAAACTGAAGTGGTACACAATGGGGTAATTTGATAGCTCATTATCTGTGATCTATTTAAAAACAGAACAAAGGGCATTTAGAGCAGGAGACGCCCTGGAGGGTCATGGCAGGGTCACAGCGTCATGTAAAGAGCCTGCAAACTTCCGTGAAGGAGCCATCTCAATCGCAGGATACAAGCTCCATGTGAAGGAGCCCTCTGTTTCTCTCTCCCTGGGGACCAGACTGATAGTAGTGTTTTGCCAGGAAGGGTAATTGTGAGCTGCATTCCTAGCTAGCCTTGACTGTCAGTTAATTAGCATTAGGGATGGCAGAGAATTCTGCCACGGATTCCATTGAGACTGGATTATTTAGAATTCGGCCCCCTGGAATCCGTGGTGGAACGACCTCCTGCCTCCCCGCCCCCCTGCAGAATCCCCCTGGGACAGCACTTACCTGGGGCGGATGCGGCGGATTCAGCAGCGGCGGCAGCGGTTCCACCGGTGGCAGCAGCGGCTGGTTTCCTGGCTGGCCATGGCTGGGCTGCTGCCACCGCCATTGCCATCCTTGCAGCCGTGATAGGCTACATAAGAATTTACATAGCCTATCATGGCTAACCCCTCCCCCCAAAAAAAACAGTGTATGCAAATGGCGGCGGCTATGGCATCCGCCATTTGTGTTACCTATTTTTCTCCGATTTATCTTACGTAAATATTTACGTAAGATAAATCGGCGAAAAATAGGGAACGCAAATGGTGGCTGCCATAGCCGCCGCCATTTGTATATGCTGGTGTTTTTTTTGGGGGGTAGCCGTTCTTACGTAGCCTATCACGGCTGCCTGACTGGATGCAAATGGCGGCTGCTATGGCAGCCGCCATGTTCATCCGCAGCAGCCCGTCCGCAGCCAGAAATCCGGCTGTGGACGGCCCGGAGCTGGCCATCGAGGATTCCGGGTGGGAGGACTGGATCGCCTCTCCCCCTGCCGAGAATTCCGGTGGGAGGGATGGAATGCCTCCCACCCCACCGCGAAAGATTCTGTGAAAAGGTTTTCGTACATCCCTACTAGCATTCAGTGTCAATAGCCAAGTCATTAAGGGGACTTAGACAAGGGAGACAGGATGACCCACAACACCAGAAATGCAATGAAGGCCGAGGTTGACACTGCTAGCAGAGGTAGCAGCAGGAGGGAGACAGAAGAGAAAATGGAGTGGAGAGGGCAATCTTCAAAGGGAAAAGTGCAAATGAGTGGGAGGGAAGATGGCAAAGAAACGACAGGAAGAGGAGAGATGATGATGGAGTTAATTAGAACAGAGCTGTGTGGAGGATGGAGGAAGAAGAGTGGGACGACGAACAAATTGATCTGGGCGGCAATGTGGAGGAAGAAGCAGTGTCAAGCAAACGTAGGACTTAAAAGACAGACTCTATCCTCGCTCTCTCTTTTTTCATGTCAGTAAAAGGAAATCAGTATCACAATTTTCTAGGCACAGCTACTATGAATTCTTCTTAAAAGACGTTACCTATTGATCAAAGAGTTTAAAAAGACAGAGAGCCAGGAGAAGTTATGTGTTATTACTGTTGCCATCAGGACACTGTTTTTTTTTTTTTAAAAAAGCTTGCATTGTATAGATCAGTTTGCTCTGTTATTCTCCCACTTCCCCCACAAAAAAGCACAACTTGAAATGCTGTTATGCTGTAATGAGGAGTTAGTTTTGTTATTAAAATCCTATCATCCATAGATTTGAAATGTTTAGCACCCCAACGGTATGCTTCTCTAGTTCTAGCATAGTGGGGTGTGTGTTAAAGAATTGCATGTCTTCTGATGTTTAATTTTCAATCATATTTCAACACACACACACATGTACAGAAGAACTGCTCTGTGGAGAAAAACGCAAAATCCCAGACCAGGAGAACAACACAGAAAGAAGTAAGAAAAGGGATTATTTGTCATTATTCACAAACCATAGAAAAGATTTAAAGGGTGAGTATAATTCCATTGCGTGGGAGGGGCACCTCAAATATCATACCATCGATCTTTGTGCCTTAAATCATGCTCAGCCACAACATTTTTGAGATTAATACAACTTCTATTTCCTCTTAGTTTTTTAACACTAGAGAAAGAACTCTTTCTATACAGTTGAAAAGTAGCAGAGTCTTTAGGTAATGGAGAATTCCTCTCTTTCTTAAAATCTTTTTTTCTAGTACTTGATACACAGGAGAATCCTCCATTCCTAAATGTCTCCCCAGAGCTTTTTCTGGGGCTTCTCTCCTCCTGTGCTTTTCAAAGGTGATGGTGTTAAAGGAGACTTTCCATCTGTAGCCACACCAACAATCTCAATAGGGACTTTAGAAACGGCATGGTCCAGACTCACAATCCTGAAGGTAAATAAGGCTATACTGGGGTATGCATAGGTTCTGTCTGTCTGATCTGCTTACTTCCTGTGATACCTTTTCTGTCCATTTGGCTTTTTTTCTCTGGGGAATTCATCACAAAATGCTAAAAATCCTTCAATTTAGTGGGGCTTCTACTTCCGGAATTTCTGTGGGATTAGATCAGGTCCTTTCCACGTGGCTTAAAAAAACAACAAAACAACTACACTTCTATGTGTTTCATTACAAAGCCACTAGATGATGCTATTGTTTTATTTGCAGGAAAAGTGACTTTAAACAGTATACCCTAATTTATATCGACTCCATGGTGGGAGGAGGGAAAATGCCAGACTTTCATCATCATTGAAAACAATGCAATACAACTCACAAACAGCAGGAGGTTCCCTGGAGGAGGGCTGCTTCGTGTACAGGACCCGCAAACTTCTGTGAGTAAGCAATCTCCTTAGCAAGATAAAAGCCCTATGTGAAGGACTCCTGGATGTTCAGACTTCTTCATCCTTTTTCATCCCCTGTTCTTTGTCCATAGCGTCTTTTTACCTTGCTGCTTCTGCTCCTCCCTTGTAGGGATGTCAGAGAATTCCGCCATGGATATCAGTGAGGCTGAATGCCAGTGCATTCGGCCCCCCAAAATCCGTGGTGGAACAGCCTGCCACCCCCCCGCCCCCTGCGGATCCCCCCTGGGTCGAGACTTACCTGGGGCGAATGTTCCGGACGGCGGCGGCTCCAGCGGCGGCTTCGGTGGTGGTGGCGTCGGCGTCTGGTCTTCCGAATGGCTGCTGCCGCCATTTGCAGTCTGTTTCCCCCCCCCCATTTGTGATAGGCTACGTAAAGCCTTACGTAGCCTATCACAACTGGTTTAAAAAAAAAAAGACGCGTACGCAAATGGCGGGGGCTATGGCCGCCGCCATTTGCGTTCCTTATTTTTGGCCGTCTTAGTTTATGTAAATATTTACGTAGACTAAGACGGTGAAAATAAAGGGGAATGCAAATAGCGCCCGCTACACTATTTGCGTTCCCCCTTATTTTCGCCGTCTTAGTCTATGTAAATATTTACGTAGACTAAGATGGCCAAAAATTTGCATATGCGTTTGTGTGGGTTTTTTAACCCAGACGGGATAGGCTATGTAAGTCTTTACGTAGCCTATAACAGAATACATGGATGCAAACGGCAGTGGCTATGGCAGCCGCCATTTGCGTCCCTGCTAGCCAGCGGCTGGATGTCCAGCTGCTGGTGGAGCCGGTCGGCAGCTCTGCAGAATCCCCGCGGAGCAGATCCGGCCGGCCAGGATTCCGGGGGGAGGGACAGAGTGCCTCCTCCCCCCCAGCGGAACCCGGTGGCGCCAGGTAAGTGGGGTTTCGTACACCCCTACTCCCTAGGGATGGACAAATCTGTCAGTTTTGCTTTTCCCCATATTTTATTTTATTTGTTTGTGTGTCTTAAAAACAAGTTCTTTCGATGCCATTTATGAAGAAATTTGCATGTTTCGGTGACTTCTCAAAAAACAAATGGAAAGAAATGATCACCCATCCCTACTTCTCTTTCTTGTTTCTCCTTTCCAGTCTCTTTTAAGAACATAAGGGGAGTTATACTGGATCAGATCAAAGGGCTAGTTTGCCATGATGAGCAGGAGTCAAGTGCGATAGTGCCCTCCTACTTGTGCTCCCAAGCAACTGGCATATGATGGCATGCTGCTTCTGATGGTGGAGGTAATCTATAGTCATCATGACTAATAGCAATTAATAGCCTTATCCTCATGAAAGACTTTGCTTTAGAAACAGAGGAAGCTGCCTTACACTGAGTAAGACTATTAGTCCATCTAGTTTAGTATTGTCAACATTGTCAGTGACTCTCCAGGGTTTCAGGTAGGGATGTACAAAAGTCACCATTTTGCGGATCTGGTTCGGGGGGGGGGAGGCGCTCCGTCCCGCCCCCCGGAATCCTGCCCGGCTGGCTCTGCTCTGTGGGAATTCCACGGAGCCACCGGCCGGCTCCGCCCACAGCCGGACATCTGGCCTCTGGGCAACAGCGCTGGGCAACAGCCGCTGGGCAACAGGGACACAAATGGCGGCGGCCATAGCTGCCGCTATTTGCGTCCCTGTACATAACCGTGACCTTTGCTATCACGGCAAAGTAAAAAAAGAGCGTTACTACTATTTACGTAGGCTAGAATGGTTAAAAATAGCGAACGCAAATGGCGGCGGCTACGTAATGATTTGCATTCGCTGCGCCCAGCAGTGGCCACCCCCACCCCTGCCGCCGCCACTGCCCGCGCCCCTGCTGCCGCTCCCGCCTTCGCCCCTGCCGCCGCCGCACCTGCCGCCCCCACCGCCGCACCTTCCCCCATTGCCTGCCACCACCACACCTTCCGCCCCTGCCGCCACTGCACCTGCTGCCCCCACTGCCGCAGCTGCCACCCCCGCTGCCGCCCCTGCTGCCACCGCCCCTTCCACTGCCCCTTCTGCCCCCGCCGCCCCCGCTGCCGCACCTTCCGCTGCTGCCCCTTCTGCCACCACCGCCCCCTCTGCTGCACCTTCCACCACCGCACTTTCTGCCGCCGCACCGCCGCCGCATCCACCGCATCCGCTGCAGGTAAGCTTCATCCCGGGGGGTTCCGCGGGGCGGGCAGGGGGGCAGGAGGCCGTTCTGCCATGGATTCTGGGGAGCCGAATGCCAGTGCATTCGGCCTCACTGGAATCCATGGCGGAATTCTCCGCCATCCCTAGTTTAAGGCAGGAAACTTTCCTACCTGGAGATGCTTGCTGGGGATTGAACCTGGGACATTATGTATGCAGCATAGGTGCTCTCCCACTGATCTAAAGCCCTTCCCCTTCATCAGTCTCCAGACCCTTTCCTGAATCCCACTTTTGCACCTCTCATCTTTGTTCTTCTTCTCAATAGGGATGTATGGATTTTTCTTAATCTATTCCAGGTGTGTTTCACAGATTGCCTGGCATCTTTCATTCCATCATTTGCTCATTGTTGGAACTGAATTTTTTCCCATATTAGCAAAAGTATGTAAAAACATTTGCTGTTATTTACGTAACTTTTGCTGGTGCACAATGGTTTGTTTAATTTTCTTAGAGCTACACAGTGGCGGCTAAAAATAGTTCGGAGATGTATAAAAGATTGTTTGTTAAAGGCAGACACACACACACACACACATGTATTTTCCAGTAACATCCAGTATGACTAAATTTGCATACAGTTTTGGAAAGGAAAAAAATGATCTGCAATTCTGCAGAATCCACACAATTTGGAAGATGCCAGTTAGGGTTAGCGGAGAATTTCTCCCCGAAACTTCAGGGGGCCGAGCGCCAATGTGTTTGGCCCCCCAAAAAGTTTCGGGGAGAAATTCTCCGCCCCCCCGCCCCACGCAACCCCCCTGGGACGGGACTTACCTGTCCCGAATGTCCCTCCGGGCGGCGGGTCCCGGCGGCAGGTCCCGGCGGCGGTTCGTCAGGTCTTCATCAGGGGCAGGGGCGGCAGCTGATCTTTCGACCGGCTGCCACCACTGCCATTCCAATAAAAGTAAATTAAAAAAAACGCCCCCGTGATAGGCTACGTGATGATTAACGTAGCCTATCACGGCTGACTTTGCAGATCTAGCTGTGATAGGCTACGTTAATCATCACGTAGCCTATCACGGGGTCGTGTTTTTTTTAAAAACTTTTAATTTCACGGCCGGGCGAGGCGAGGCGCCTCCCCCCCCAGCCTGAATTTCGGCCGGGCGACGCGGGAAGCCTCCCCCCCGGCCTGAATTTCGGCCGGGCAAGGCGGGAAGCCTCCAACCCGGCCTGAACTTCGGGGGGAGAGCAGCGAAGCGCCTCCCCCCCACCGCAAAAAGCTGCGAGACCAGGTAAGTGACTTTCGTGCACCCCTAATGCCAGTCAGCTGCAGAATACATGGGTCGAATTCATCAAATTCTGAAGCCATCCCTTTTTTCTTCTTCTTCCCTTCTTTTACTTTTTTTTCCCCTAGACCTTATGATCTGGACTGGGGCTTCAGCCCTTCACCTCGCTATGGGCCCAGTCCAGATTGGGGCCCCTGTGTGTACTTGAGAGTAAAAATGAAACAAACAAACAAAAAAGACAAAGCTGCTAGATACGGACTTGAAGTAATGTCTGTTTTAGACCTTACAGTGCTGCTCACTTACCTCCTTCACAGTCTTGCATTTTCCTCTTCTCTTCCTTTGCTCCTCCACCCTCTCATTCTTGAACCTGGGGCTTTAATGGCTCCAGCAGCCTGAACTGACTTCTGGGTCAGCCCAGGCTATGCACCCATCACCTCCCTGCACTGTTCCAGCACCTTGCTAGGGGTGCACGAAAGTCACTTACCTAGTCTCGCAGGTTGCTTCACGGTGGGGGGGAGGCGCTTCGCTGCTCCCCCCGAAGTTCAGGCCCGGGGGGGAGGCTTCCCTCCTCGCCCGGCCGAAATTCAGGCCGGGGAGGAGGCGCCTCGCCTCGCCCGGCCGCGAAATAAAAAGTAAAAAAAAAAAAAAACGCCCCCGTGATAGGCTACGTGACGATTAACGTAGCCTATCACTGCTGACTTTGCAGATCTAGCCATGATAGGCTACGTTAATCGTCACGTAGCCTATCATGGGGGCGTTTTGTTTTTTTTACTTTTCTTGGAATGGCGGCGGCGGCAGCTGGTCAAAAGACCGGCTGCCGCCCCTGCCCCTGTCGAAGCCCTGCCGAACCGCCGCTGCGACCCGCCACCGGGAGCGACATTCGGGAAAGGTAAGTCCCATCCCAAGGGGGGGGTCGGAGAATTTCTCCCCGAAACTACTTTGGGGGGCCAAATACATTGGCACTCGGCCCCCCGAAGTTTCGGGGAGAAATTCTCCCCCATCCCTACCTTGAACAGACTTCCAGGTTATCCTATGGACTCCCAGCCCCTCTTCCTATCACACTTGTGTCTCTGTGGTCCATGGCCAGCCTCACCAGCAGCTAAAGTGTGGAGGCAAGGGGCAGCCCACTGAACAACAAGAGCCACAGAAAGAAACATAAAAAAGAGCTGCCACCCTTCCTCTGCCTTTGGTCATTTCATTTCCTTAGTTTATTCCCATCAGTTTGGTTCAGTAAATCAAATTATAGTTTTCATTATACATCTGCATAACATTTCACTTTTAGGGAAGAAATAGCTTCAGAGTGTGAAGCAAAAGACAAAGAAGCCATCCAAGCAGGCTAGCTAGTCTCTTGGCTTTTCAGCAGAAGATAATTCCCTCCAATATGTTTCTAAATGCCTTATTCTGCTCAGTTATAATTGACTGAGCAAAATGAGCATTTCTTAGATTTCGCTATGGACCAATTTGAGCATGGCTCCAGCCACACCCTGAGATTTACAGAGGTAATTATCTCATACCTCTCTGCATAAGAGAAAAAGTGTGAGGTACAAATGGAAATGCACAGATCTCACCCCTGGCCAGGTTTGTGTATTGCAGTGAATCACACAGTGTTCTTCTGAACAGTGTTCAGTCAGCATATGAAAACCACCTAAACTAGCAATCGCACTTGTTGACTCTCTATTCTCAAATGCAATGATTTTTTTAAAAAAACCAGAGCGAAAGCTATCTCATGTTGGCTCAAACTCCAAAAGGCAGGAAATCGGAAGCTAAGGCTGATGCCTCAACAGACATGCCCTGTGATGATGCTGTGCTGTGCAATGTCACAAACTGTGCTTGCTTACAACTTACCCTCCAGGCACCCACACTTTTCCTTTGTCTTTCAGGCCCAAATCCAGATGGGGAGGATGGAGTGCCTGGGACCAGCAAAAGTGCCCCTTATTGCCCTGGCCTTGTATTGCCTTGTGAAGCAATTGAGCTTTACTGTACTGCTAGGGGAATCATTGTGTGAGTTGACCCATGCATGTTTGTAGCTCTTGGAGCACATCATAAACATCCTTAATCTGTTGTTGTTGTTGTTGTTGTTACACTATGGTAAGGCTGAATTACATGAGAGCTCAGGTTTCGTATTCTGGATTTTCAGTTGCACCATGATGATGGAGACCAAAAAAAGAAGAAAAAATCATTGACACCATGCTGAGATTTCCACCAGCAGACATGCTGCGAGGTATTTGATGTTACTTTGGAATCCGAGGCACTTGTTTGGGATAGAATGGTTTGGGAGTCCGAAAGAGAAATATTCGGCCTCTATCACATTGAGATTTCCAATGGCAAACATGCTGCAGGACTTACCTGTGGTTGCTTTGGAACTAGAGATGCTTGGTGAGGATAAAACAGTTTGGGTGTTATGGTGTTGTAGGGGGAAAAACAGTAGTAAGTGGAAGGGTTAAGCACTGTCTTCCAGCACGCTACTTGTTTGCTTGAAATTGCATCATCCCAACATCACTTGACACCAGAAAATCTGTGTCGCTCTGGTTAGGGATGGATGGACTCGCCCATACCTGGCTTCGCCGGGCACTCACTGAGCTGCCACTGCCACCCCCAGCCCATGCTTGTGGTACACACAAGCTTCATCATAGCCCGGCGAGTACTTGATGAAGCCGCGGAGCCACCCGTCCTCCCTAGTAAGGCTCCATTGTGCTCAACAGTAAAGAATTAACTTTCTTGACCAAATAATTGGGGGGGGGCATTAAGTCCACCTCCACCACTACCCCCAGTAAATTGAACTTAGCATGTCCTGGCACAACATCTCTCTCTCTCTCTCTCTCTCTCTTTATAAGGGGACAGATGAAAGAAAACATAATTTTTGACAAATCCACCCCACAAGTCTATTTCTCTGTTTCTCAGTCCTCCCCATCACCCCTGCCTTTAAACCAACACATTTCTTGGTTGTGAATTAAACAGTGCAATCCTATGCTTGTTTATCAGAAGTAAATCCAACTGAGCATTAGGGATTTACAAATCCCTTACCTGGCTCTGCGCAGGGGCATCCGTGGGGGGGGAGGCTCTGTCCCTCCCCCCGGAATCCTGCCCAGCTGGCTTCATTCCGTGACCAGGCTGCGGAGCAGCCGGCCAGCTCCATCCACCCGCAGCTGGACATCCGGCCACTGGGCAGCCCTGCAGGGACGCAAATGGAACCTGTCATAGCCGCCACCATTTGTGTCCCTGTATTGAGCCATGATAGGCTACGTAAATATTTACGTAGCCTATCACGGCGGGGGAAAAAACCCAGTGTACGAAAATGGCGGTAGCTGCCGCCATTTGTGTACACTGGTTTTTTTTTCTAGGGATGTACGAAAGTCACTTACCTGGTCTCGCAGCTTGCTTCGAGGTGCTTCGCTTCTCCCCCCGAAGTTCAGGCAGGGGGGGAGGCTTCCCGCCTCGCCCGGCCGAAATTCAGGCCAGGGAGAAGCGCCCCGTCTCCCCGGCCACGAACTTCAAAAGAAAAGTAAAAAAAAACAAAAACGCCCCGTGATAGGCTACGTAATGATTTACGTAGCCTATCACGGCTAGATCTGCAAAGTCAGCCATGATAGGCTACGTTAACCGTCATGTAGCCTATCATGGGTGACTTAAAAAAAGTCATAGGGAGCTCCCATAGGGAGCCGCCATTCGTGTTCCTTATTTGGTCCCTGTAGTCTACGTAAAGATTTACGTAGACTACGGCGAAAATAAGGGCAACGCCATTTGCGTACGCTGGGGTTCCCCCCCCCCACCGTGATAGGCTATGTAAATACTTGCATAGCCTATCATGGACTCTGCAGGGATGCAAATGGCATCCCTGCATTAGCTGTGATAGGCTACGGAAGTATTTATGTAGCCTACCACAGCAATTGAGAGGAGGAAGCGAATGGCGGCCGCGGAACGGCTGCCATTTGCAAAGCAGCGTGGATGAGAGCAGGTAAGTGCTCCGTCTCGCGCACCT
The DNA here is from genome assembly GCF_057233095.1 of Heloderma suspectum. Taxonomy (NCBI): domain Eukaryota; kingdom Metazoa; phylum Chordata; class Lepidosauria; order Squamata; family Helodermatidae; genus Heloderma; species Heloderma suspectum. Next base: position 90,605,041 of record NC_139458.1, read on the forward strand.
TTTGTAGGGTGGGGGTGGCCGGGGACTTCATCCTGCGACAGATTTCGGGGAGCCGAATGCACTGGCATTTGGCCTCACTGAGATCCATCGCGGAATTTTCTGACATCCCTGCTAGGGATGTACGAAAGTCACTTACCTGGTCCTGCAGCTTGCTTCGCGGTGGGGGGGAGGCGCTTCGGTTCTCTCCCCGAAGTTCAGGCCGGGGGGGGAGGCACCCCGCCTCACCCGGCCGAAATTCAGGCTGGGGGGGGAGGCGCTCCACTTCGCCCAGCCGAAATTCAGGCCGGGGAGAAGAGCCCCGTCTCCCCGGCCGTGAAATAAAAAAGTGAAAGTAAAAAAAACAAAACCCCACACATGTGATAGTCTACGTAACGATTTACGTAGCCTATCATGGCTAGATTTCTAAAGTCAGCTGTGATAGGCTATGTAAATCGTTACGTAGCCTATCACGGGTGTGTGTGTGTGTTTTTTACATTCACTTTGTAATGGCAGCAGTGGCAGCAGCTGATCAGAAGACCGGCCGCCGCCCCCGCCCCTGCTGAAACACCGCCGAAACGCCGCCGGGACCCGCCGCCGAGAGGGACATTCGAGGGAGGTAATTCCCATCCTGGGGGGTGGCGGGGGGGTGGCAGAGAATTTCACCGCCAATTTCAGGGGGCCGAAACCATTGGCATTCAGCCTCCCCGAGATTCGTGGAGAAATTCTCCGCCATCCCTACTTTACTTGGACTAGAAAAATGGGAGTTCAGGACAGGAGATACTATCCAGGTAGGGATGTACAAAAGTCACTTACCTTTTCGCGAATTCTGTTCATGGTGTGGGGCAGGCGTTCCATCCCTCCCCCCAGAATCCTCGACGGGGGGGAAGGCAATCCGGTCCTCCCCCCCTGGAATCCTCAATGGCCAGCTGTGCTCCATGGCGGCTCTGCAGAGCAGCCGGCCAGGCCCAGGCCAGGGCCATCTGCAGCAAGATTTCCGGCCGCGGAGGGCTCTGGGTAAAAAACAACAACAACGCGTACGCAAATATTGATGTACGTAAATATTGACGTAGACTAAGATGGTGAAAAATAAGGAACGCAAACGGCAGTGGCCGTAGCCGCTGCCATTTGCGTACGCTTTTTTTAAAAAAAACCCTAGATGTGATAGGTTACGTAAGTCTTTACGTAGTCTATCACGTCTATGGGGGGAAAAAAAGAAAAAGACCAGACTGCAAATGGCAGCGGTGGCAGCCGGTCGGAAGACCAGCCGCCGCCACCACCGCCGCCGAAGCCGCTGCTGGAGCCGCCGCTGTCCGGAACATCCACCTCAGGTAAGTCTTGTCCTGGGGGGGATCTGCGGGGGGTGTGGGGGGGTGGCAGGCTATTCCATGATGGATTTCGGGGGCGTGAATGCACTGGCATTCAGCCTCACCAAGATCTGTCGTGGAATTCTCTGTCATCCCTATATCCAGGTCTTTGAGGGCCCTTGGGCAAGACACTCTCAATGGCCCCTTTCCCTCAGTGAGTGTACCTTTTCACTGCCATTATCACCAGCCGCTATTGCTCCTTAATCCTCTTTCTCATAATTCCTCCTGCTTGTTTGCTTGACAGGCAAGGAGAAAGTAGGCAATAGCAGTTACTGCTCCTCCTTCTCACCACCACCGTTTCTGGGCCAGAGCAAGGGGCAGATGAGCAAACAGGTTACAATGATGAAGAGGAACAAATCCAGGGGGGTCTTGTCAGTGGGACTCTCTGGGGGTGTGGGGCCTCGACAGGTGCCCAACCATGCCTACTCATGATGCTGCACCTGCCTGGGAGATATCTCATAGATCTCATAGAATTATAGGGTTGGAAGGGGCCTACAAGACCATCGAGTTCAACCCCCTGCTCATTGCAGGAAGCCTGATTCCCAGGCGGTCTCCCATCCAAGTACTACTAACCAGGACTTACCCTGCTTAGCTTATGAGATCAGACAAGATCAGGTATCTGATTCACAGATGTGCAAACCTGTTCGAAATAGGGATGGGTGAGAATTTAAATTCATTTTGGTTTTGAGAAGAATTTCCCAAAATTCACAGAGGTCTTCAAATTCAGGACAAAATAAATTTAAGATTAAAAAACAAAACAAAAGCAAAGTGGAAGAAGCCGAAACTGACAGATTTATCCATCCAGGCCCCAGGGCTCTGAGTTCTTAGCTTAGCTCTTAAAGGACTTGGTATCCCTGTGTTTTCAGCCACATTAGTGCTTAATTAGAGTTGCCCTCTCTTTTTTCTTACAGATTCCTTATCTTAAACAGCTACATGGCAGGCAGGTCCATCTTGGTCATCTCCATGCTGAGAATAGCTGTTGCTATGGATGAGAATTTCATTTCAGTTCATTTTTGATAAGAGTTCAAAGCTCTTCATATTTGGGAGAGAATGAACTTGAGATTTTAAAAATCTGAATGCGGGAGAAAGCAAAACTGTCACTTTCATCCATCCCTAGTTCTTAAGTACAGTGTGAATCAGCTTAATAATTATTAGTAAAGTTGTTCTAGTAAATGGGGTGATGTGGGGGGAACTGCTTCCTTATCTTATAGTAGCAGCTATGAACCATGCTTTTGAGCAGAATCCGTTTTCAAAAACGTGTTTTGGACTGGGCAATAAAGAGAACTATAGGTGTGGCCTCAAAATTCTGCCTTTCTTGAGCTTACTTGCAATTTACCGTAACCTACCATGAAACTTACAAATCCTAGTTTACCACATAATACACTGAGGATGCCAACATTTTATTGCTGTACATTGCTGCTACATCTTTTGCTGTCAGTTCAGTGTGATATACATTACAGCTTATTTCTGAAGTCCTGTAAATAGTATTTAACTTTGCATTCCCATTGCTGAAGTACAGAAAATTGCTATACCATCATCATTTGAATCTTCTGTGAACCAAATCTGAACTTACACATCTTACTGGAAAAAATTAATTGGTGTTATTCATATATCTTAATAAGCTTCTTTTGGCTTCACTGTAGTGAAAACCTGGGAGTATTTGCAAGCACAGAGGCAATGCTTGCAAGTGTTTGGTCAGGCTAATTAATAATACGTCTCACCTTAAGACAAAATGAATAACTGCCCATTAAAAGGTGCGAAAAAAAGTTTAATCAGTGGGTTTTTCCTCATGAAGCCTGTAGCATTTAGGAGGAATTTGCTATCCATGGATATTTTGGAACTTAATTCTTTGATTGTAGAAACAGAAGCTTAATGCATGATAAATTTTGTAAGAGACATTGATCTCAGTAGAAGTACAGCTGAGTGCCTAGAAAAAAGGAACATTCTCATATATTTAATATTAGAAATGCTCTCTGCAGAGTAAACTGATTAATAACTATAAACAAAACTTAGCACAAAAGAACCAAAATGGGCCCAGTAGTAGCTGCAGGTTTCAGTTATCTTATATTTTCAGTTTATCACCTCAGGGTAGATTCACACACTGAAGTATGCACCTCCTTCAACTCAGCCATAGCATGAAGAAACCCTGAAATTGCCATTATCAACATCATTATCATGATCATCACATCTTCATGAATAATGAATAATGAAGGCCAAGCAGAAAGGAAAGGAATCTATAAGGGATCCTGAAACTGAAGATGAAAAATTTCACCACAAAAGAATAAAATCCCCGAACAATCTATCTCTCGCTTATAACAGCTGAGAAATATTCAGGCACAGACAAATGTGAAAGCAGTGACAAGAGACATGGTCAAGCTAAATTCAGTGTGGGCCCACTCTGTACCCCACACTCCAAAAATAAAGATAAGGCAGAACATTCAAAATGCTGGTCATCTTTTAGATTGATTGGGAGGGGTTGGATTGAAGGTAGGTCCTCTCTTCCATAATGCATATTGAATGTCCATCAGCAGATGTTTGGGAAAAGAACTATCCTCCATTTTGAATTTGGATATTATGGGGTTAAGTCATTTTCTTGTGTGTGTTGGTAGGTTTCAGCCTACATTAAGCTATTTAAACTACATTAAACTATTTAACTATTAAACATGAATAGTTTTGAGGTCAAAAGTTTAGTTAGTTCATAGGTGTCAGAATGTTTGCTCAGGAAGCCAAAGATTACAGGAGGTTCAAATGAAGAGGGAAAAGGGATTTGCAGTAGGTTCAACAAAAGATCAAAGGAGCAACTTAGGAAATAAAAACCTAGCTAGCAGAAGTGAACAAGAAACCACCCTTCTGATTGGCTGGAGGTGAGGAGGGAAAAAACTAAATTTAAGATATAAAAGCCTTTGGCAGAAAGGGGGGAAAAAGACTAAAAGAAAGAGAGAAGGAGAAGGAAGAAAGGTCAGAGTCCTAGAGGAAAGATAGAGTCAGAGGTTCTGGAACAAGAGAACTGGTTAAGAGAGAGCTAGGAACCTATAAAAGTAAGATATTGCTTGGATAAGGACCTCGATAAAATTGGGATACACTCTAGTTAGATTAGCTGGATATGTTTATCCCTGTTTTTCCTCCATTGCTCATCTGTGTGTGTGTGTGTGTGTGCACGCGCACTGTGTGTGTGCATCCATTCAGATTTTATTTTTTTCCCTATTAACCTTTTTCTTTAGTAAAAAATTAAGCTTTGTTGAAACCTTGTGGTTTCTTCTTTTCTTTTCTTTTCTTTTCTTTTCTTTTCTTTTCTTTTCTTTTGAGTTACCAATCCCACATCTAATAGCCAGCTCCCACACTACCCAAAACTCACTGAGTTTTAAGGCTAGTTTGGTGGAGGCATCCAGGAGAAAAATGAAATCCATGTGGTGGCAGTGGAGAAGACCACAAGAAGGGAAGGTCAAAGACCAGTGAGGGCCTACTATTTTGCCTGCTTTCCCTTCCACTCATGGAACAGGATGTTTCTGGTCTGAGACAGATGGTTATACACAACCTCTTCCATGCATTGAAAGAACATACAGGGGTCAATTGGACCAGCCTATGTCCCACCACCCCTGCCCAATGTACACCACCTCCCCTGACAAACATCCAGTACACATCTGTGAGAAAGAGTTTCCCATGTGCACAACTGCACACACAGAAAACTCCTATGCTCGAGAAGGCACCCTGCCCAGTAATGGTGTCTCACTGAATGTATGAGCTCTTCACATCTACTTCTGTATGTACAGAGGATTCATTCTCCCAAATGTCCATTGAATGTTTGTCAGGTGAGGGGAGGTAGTTCTAGCAGTGGGTGGAGCTAGCATGCATGAGCCTGCACCCTCCACATCTTCATAGAATGTGTGGAAGGAGTCATGTGTGCCTACAATTGATCATGTTGTATTTAATCATGCTAATTATTTTAGATACTGCTTTGCTGAGTGGGATCAGAGACAAATGGCATGGTACAAATGGGCTGGTGGTCAGGTTCCTCAGTAAGCAGACAAGTATCCAGAGGGCCAGAGGCAGATGACGTGATCCAAAATTGGCTGGTGGTCAAAGTTTTGGATCAGGCAGACAAATGGTTTGGGCAGGGCAGGAGACTATTATTTAGCACATTCTGCCACAGACAGACAAGCTTCCCAGACTGGGAGACCCAAGTCTGGAATATTTCTTATATTCCATTCTGGACCATGCCACTTGCACACCTTTTAAATCATATTCTATCCTGTTTCCACATTAATCTGCATATTAAAAAAAAAGCTCCCAAGTTTGCATTTTAATATATATTGACATAATATTTTAAACTTAGCTCAAAATGTGCAAATATAAATATACATATTTTCTATAAACATATATTTTACACATTGTAAATACATTTTGATGGCTTTTTGAGCCAAGAACTGCATCAGAACTTTGGGGAAGTGTGAAAGTTTCCCGAAAGGGGCTTGTGGGGTGGGGTGGGGTGGGGTGGGGTGGGGAGAGTAACTAACTTTCAGTCCACACATTTGTCTGGGAGATACAGATCAGGTCAGTTCATATCAGGATTCATGAAGATCAAATTATTCAAGCATCTCTAATGTTGCCCATGATGATTGTTCACAGAGCTTGCTTCATAAACCACAATCTCATAATGAATTACCAACAGAACTCTTATGCATTCTGTATTTTTGCTGCCATTCCTTTTGTTTCAGATAAACCCAGATCTAAAAACAAAACAAAAACCAAGAACAAGAGCCTGAATGTACAGCTCCCTTCCTGTTCTTTGGCTCAGCAGAATGTCATCATAATGCAAAGGAGGCCTTCAGTCTCACTTCTGAAATCTTTCTCTTACTGTCCATTTTTTCCCTTCTGTGAAGAACAACTGAGAAGCTTTGGAAAGCATTTAAAATATAGTCTCTCTCTGAAATACATGAGGTAAAATGAATGCTTTCTTTCCTCAGAATACTCCTGTGGCCTTCCATTCTTTCAGAATCACTTACTGGGTGAATGATTGGCTATGAAGGTGGTGCCAATGAGAGAGATTTGGATTCTGGGACCACGGGCTATACTTCCTGGAACATGGGCTGTTGGCAAGGGATGGGTTGCACCTCGCAAAGGCTGGGAAGAATGTGTTTGGCCACAGCATGAAGAACTTCATCAGGAGGGCTTTAAACTGAATCCTACGGGGAAGGGAGATATAATGTTGGGGGTAACAATGGACGTAGGCACATGCACTGCAATGGAGAGAACAGCTCTGATAGCTCCCAATAATAGTCTTCAGACACATGTAGGAAGAAAGCCAGACTATGAAGCACATGGTCTTCGATTTCTATATACTAATGCCCAGAGTATGGGAAACACACAGAATGAACTTGAACTCTTAATACAGGAGGGAAATTATGACTTGATAGGTATAACTGAGACTTGGTGGGATGACTCTCATGACTGGAATACAGCAATTGAAGGATATAACTTGTTCAAAAAGAACAGGAGGAACAGAAAGGGAGGTGGGGTTGCACTGTATGTGAAAAATATATATCTCTGCACAGAAATACAGGAGGATGAGCTTGGTAGCTCCATTGAGAGCATCTGGATCAAAATAAATGGAGCAAAGAATAAAAGGAACCTGGTGGTCAGAGTCTACTACTGGCCAGTGGCCACCCAATCAAGGAGAAGACGAGGATGAAACTTTTGAAAAGCAAATCGCCAGTGTTTTAAGGAAGCATGATATAGTAGTAATGGGGGACTTCAATTTACCTGATATTTGTTGGGAGACAAATTCTGCAAAACATGGCCCCTCCAGGAAATTCCTGACTTGTATGGAGGATAACTTCCTCCTACAGAAAATAGAGGAAGGAACTAGAGGATCGGCTATCCTTGACTTGATCCTAACCAACAGAGATGACTTAGTGGATAAAGTAGCAGTTACAGGAACTCTGGGGGAAAGCGACCATGTTGTATTTGAGTTCTTGGTTCTAAGGGAAGCAAAAGCCGAGTGTAGTCAAACGCGTACCCTGGATTTTAGGAAAGCTGATTTTAATAAACTCAGAACAATGATCAGTAAGGTCCCATGGCAAGCGATGCTAGCGAGAAAAGGAGTCCAAGATGGGTGGGAGCTTTTAAAAAAGGAAATTCTCAAGGCACAATTACAAACAATTCCAACGAGAAGAAAAGGTGGAAGACAACAGAAGAAGCCAATGTGGCTTCACAAAAAGCTTAGGGATGACCTGAAAACAAAAAAACACACATGTAGGAAGTGGAAGGAAGGCCAAGCAACAAAGGAAGAGTACAGGAAGGTAGCACAGAATTGCAGGGATGGTGTGAGGAAGGCTAAAGCTGAGAACGAGCTGAGGTTAGCGAGGGATGCTAAAAACAACAAAAAGGCTTTCTTCAGCTACATGCATAGGAAAAGGCAGAGGAAAAAAATGGTGGTTCAGCTATTAAATAAGGATGGCAAAACAATAACAGATGACAAAGAAAAGGCAGAGGTGCTCAATTCCTACTTTGGCTCAGTCTTCTACCAAAAGAGGGTCTATGACCCCCCTGGCAAAAGCGAAGTACAGGCTGAAGGGGCAGGATTGCAGCTAGAGATCGATAGGCAAGCATACAGTCAAGGAACACCTAATTACTTTGAATGAGTTCAAATCTCCAGGGCCAGATGAACTGCATCCTAGAGTAATAAAGGAACTGGCAGAAGAACTCTCAGAACCGCTGTCTATTCTCTTTGAGGAATCATGGAGGACGGGGGAAGTGTCAGATGACTGGAGGAGGGCTAATGTTGTCCCTATCTTCAAAAAGGGTAAAAAGGAGGAACCTGGGAACTACAGACCAGTCAGTCAGGCATCAATGGGAAAATTCTGGAGCAGATGATATAGCAATCCATCTGGAAGCACCTTGAAAACAATGCCGTGATGACTCAAAGCCAACATGGATTTGTCAAAAACAAATCTTGACAGACGAATCTGATCTCATTTTTTGATCAAGTCACCTCCCTTGTAGACTGTGGGAATGCTGTAGACATCATATACCTCGACTTCAGCAAAGCTTTCGACAAAGTGCCCCATGATATCCTGATGAGCAGCAAACTAGCTCAAAGTGGGCTAGATGAAACAACGATCCGGTGGATCCACAGTTGGCTTCAGAATTGGACTCAAAGAGTTCTTATCAATGGGACCTTCTTAAACTCAGGAGAAGTAACGAGCAGGGTACCGCAGGGCTCAATCCTGGGCCCAGTGCTCTTCAACATTTTTATGAATGACTTGGAGGAGGAGGTGCAGGGAATGCTGATCAGATTTGCAGATGACACAATATTGGGTGGGATAGCTAATACTTAGGAAGACAGAAACAAAATTCAAAGTGATCTGGATAGACTGGAGCGCTGGGCAGAAAACAACAGAATGACATTTAATAGGGATAAATGCCAAGTTCTGCATCTAGGAAAAAGAAACCAAATGCACAGTTACAAGATCGGGGATATGTGGCTCAACAACACTACAAGTGAGAAGGATCTTGGAATTGTTGTCGATCACAAGCTGAATATGAGCCAACAATGTGATGTGGCTGCAAAAAAGGCCAATGCTATTTTGGGCTGCATTAATAGAAGCATAGCTTCCAAATCCTGGGAAGTCCTAGTTCTCCTCTACTCAGCACTGGTTAGGCCTCCTCTGGAGTACTGTGTCCAGTTCTGGGCACCACTAAATTTTAAGAAGGATGCAGACAAACTGGAGAGGGTTCAGAGGAGGGCAACGAAGATGATCAGGGGACTGGAAACAAAGCCCTATGAAGAGAGACTGAAAGAACTGGGCATGTTTAGTCTTGAGAAGAAAAGACTGAGGGGAGATATGATAGCGCTCTTCAAGTATGTAAAAGGTTGTCACAGGGGGAAGGCCAGGATCTCTTCTTGATCATCCCAGAATGCAGGACACGGAATAATGGGCTCAAGTTACAGGAAACCAGATTCTGGCTGAACATCAGGAAAAACTTCCTGACTGTTAGAGCAATCGACAATGGAGCCAATGACCTAGGGAGGTGGTGGGCTCTCCCACACTGGATGCCTTCAAGACGAGGCTGGACAGCCATTTGTCAGGGATGCTCTGACTTGGATTCCTGCACTGAGCAGAGGGTTGGACTCAATGGCCTTGTAGGCCCCTTCCAACCCTACTATTCTATGATTCTATGATTCTACACTGCTGGATCCACAACCTCCTCAAGAGGGTAAGGAACAGTGTGACTGTTGTCAAAGCTAATACCTCAAGTAGAGCTATGAAGACTGCTTCCTGTGTCTCTTGAGCTTTTTCTCCACTGAATACCACCAAGAGAAATGCCCTAACCCCGGCACCAGCTTGTCTGGCAGAAGGGGGAATGTAGCAGGTGGGTGGGGAGAGAAGACGTGGCTGGGTGCCATTGGGTACCCCCCAGTGGCACCAACAGGCCTGGGAGGGGCCGGCAGAGCCCTCTTAAGGCTCTGCACCCCTCCCAACCAAGCTCTCTCTCTCTCAGCAGGTGAAAGCTTGGCGAGAGAGTTGGCAGATGAAGGCTCGGTGTGTGGATGACCTCGCCTGCTTGCCTTCACCTTTGGTGCCAAGAGCGCAGCCTGCCCGGGACCTGCCTGTTCAGGCTCCCTTTGTGCTGCCGCCCTCGGGATGTGGCAGACACGGCCGTTGGCCCCGGCTGGCCACGTCCTTGTGGCTGCCGGGGTGCACCACGTCTTCAGGGGCACCTGTGCTCACTCTGAGCAGTGCGTGCATCCCGCACCCCTTCTTGCTTGTTGCACTGCCTTGCGCTGTGGTGGACGTGGCAACCAGCTCCAGTTGGTCCCCGTAGGCAGTGGCAGCTGGCGCTTGCCGCACCTTTCTGGGCGATGGCAGTCACCTTAAGCGGCATGCACAGCATGCGCCTTCTCCTGCATCTGCCGCTTGCCCTCGGGCCATGGCAGACGTGGCTGCTGGCTTTGAGAGCTGGCGCAACAGCAGAGCCAAAAGAGAGCCATGGCTGTGGCTCTGGAGGCTCTAAGTTTGATCCCCTCCTCAGTTCCTTTTGCCTGTCCTGATCTGGATGCTCCAGCACCCTATCTGGGGCCTTAGCCTTGCCTGGGCCAGGGGCCTTAGCCTCACCAGGCCTGTTTCTTCCGGGCCCTCGCCCCAAAGTTTTGGAGTTTTGCCAAATTTTGGGTTCAGGGGTTCAACACTGCTGGCTGTGCTGGGAGTATAGCTCCAAGGGCTCCTGCTCCCGGAACCCATGCCATTTCTACCATGAGTGCTCCCTTTACAGAGGTCAGCACTCCTGCATCTCTTGCTCCAGAGCCAGGGCATGTCAGGATCCCCCAAGGAAAGGCCAAGGCGGTAGGAAGACCGGTGGCGGGCCTGGAATCCTCGTGGAGCGGCTCCACTCTGCAAGGATTCTGCAGAGCCAAGGGCCACCCTGTTCTGCCGTCCGCATGCCCCGGATTCCCCCAGTTTTTTCCGGCTCCCCAAACTTACATAAATAATTCTGTAAGTACTGCCAAAAAATCCTTTTCGCACGCACGCCGTCGGTCTCTGTAAGCCTTGGGTCATAGGGAAAATGCCTATTTATTTTCCTAAAAAGGGTAAAGCCCTTCATGGGGATTCCCCATGTAACTTCTGGTCACCTGACCTCACTGGACCTGTCCTGACCTCACCTGACCTGACCTCACCGGACCTCACCGGACCTGACCTGACCTCACTGGACTTGACCTCACCTCACCTGACCTCACCTCCACAGTCAATAAACAGAAAAGAAGGAGGATTTCCATGGACTTCGCAACTCAGTCCCATGAAAGGAAGCCTTGGGTCACAGGGAAAATGCCCATATTGTAAAAAGAGTAGAACCGTTCGCGTTCTTCTTCCATTTCCAATTTACGGATTTCTTTTCGTGATTATTTTCGTAACATCCACCAAAAACAAAATGGGTCCACGTGAGATCCAGGATGGGTTGACCGGGCCGCCCCATTCCAAGGAGGATTCTGCAGACTGGATTTGTCAGAATTCAATCCCATTTAAAATTTGTGCGGAATTCTCTGACATCCCTAGGCCCTTAGGATTTCAGAGTTGGTTTGGGCTTCCAAATCTGACTTGTCTGGGAGGGCCTTCAGACACTATGATGTACAGGTCTGTCCCAATCTAATCCACCTCTGCATTCAGAGATCAAAGACCGATCAGTATGGCAGGGGCACGATGGTGGCCCTCGGCCAAGTGCAAGTCGATGAGTTATGCCCTGTCAGGGCCTTGCAGGCTTTTCTGGAATGCCGTGGGTCAGGGGAGGGACCCCTGTTTTGTCACTCTGACAGTTCACTGTTGACAAAATTTCAATTCTGGGCAGGCACCAAATCAGCTTTATCCATGCTAGGCCTAGGTCATTTTTGATTCGGAACGCACTCTTTCCGCACTGGGGCAGCCTCCACAGTAGCTGCTTTAGGTTTTTCACACTGCCACGTGATGGTGGCTGTGGGAAGATGGTGCTCCAGAGCTTTCCGGTCATACATTCGTGATTTGTCTGCTTATTCATGATACTTTGTCTCTTCACTTCCCCTAATGTTCTTATTCTTTAGATCACTGGACATGACGTACGCCGGTACGGGTGCTCATATGTGGGCACAGCATGGTGTTTTGGGCTGCACGAAGGGCTTCTACATCGGCCTTTGGATCCCAGCTTCAGTTACCCCAACAAGTTTTGATCCAGTGGCTTGGCAGATGGGGTATGCAGTGGGAGTCCCTCCTCCTCACCCTGTTCCACCAAGGTTTGGTCAGTCTTCGTCCGCAGGTCCTGGTGCTGCACCTAGGCAGGAATGACTTTGGCTGCAAGCCAGGCAAAGACCTGATCGAGCAGGCCTTAGTCAATTTGCGGGTGATCCGGCATAACTGGCTGGAGGTGACCATATTGTGGTCCTCGATGCTCCTCCGGATCAATTAGAAGGCTCGGAATAATGCTGCCATTGACCAGGCATGTCAGAAAGTTAACAGAGAAATGGCTTGGGGGCTATGCGAACATCATGATGGGTTCATCACCCACCAGAAAATTCTTTCGACAAGGAGGGAGCTCTACACGCAGGACAGTGCACACCTGTCTAATGCAGGGAATGACATATTTCTGTCTGATCTGCAAAGGGGCCTGCGGGAAGTCCTTCAATGCAGGTGGGAGGAGTTTTACAAGCAATAGGCTTGTTACTTCTGGTGGCTGCTAGGACGGACAAAAGCAGGAAGAGATTAGGGATGGTGTGCATGCAGAGGCACCTTATGGTGACAGGTGATGCCTGAGGCCCCCTGAACGAATTGTGCGGCTCGGCGGGGGGATAAGGGTTGCCTGGGAGACCAACCCTCCTCACTCACCCAGGTGTTTGGGCGGCACCGGGAGGGGGTGACAGGGAAGGGGCAGTCCAGAAGGGTGGCGAGATCAATGCCACCCCTCAGGCTGGGTGTGTTTTTGCCCAAGAAGTGCCAGCTAGTCACTGGCACAGTCAGGTGCCTGTGCTAGGTACCCCTTTGCAGATATTTTCAATAAACATGGCCCAATTTTCAACCCAAGCATTGTTGTTTGACTTTTCTTTAACCCATCTCTGCTCACAATGGAATGTCATTACCACTAAACTGTGGACATAGAGAAGTATGCTTTCAATAGGAACCTTTTCATCATCTACTACTACTATTACTACCTCCTACCACTACTAATGAGAGGAGATGATGATGATGATGATATCCATCAAGTCCAACCCTCTGCTCAATGCAGGGATGCTTTGACCTCGATTCCTGCATTGACCAGAGGGTTGGACTCGATGTCTTATAGGCCTCTTCCAACCCTACTATTCTATGATTCTATGATCCCAATAACATCTTACCAGTAAGTGTTACACAGTTGTTATATACCAAACATTACAATATGACTGATGCTATAACTCTTCTTTATACTTAAAAGCTGCATATCATACAGTGAATTAGTACTTGTAACCAGAACCCCATCATCCCCAGTTGTTGATTGGCCTGTTTTCCTGGATACAGTCCCCTTACAAACCAATCAATGATACATATAATATTTTAAATAATTTAATAATTGGTTGTGCTTTGACACACACATCAAAGAATTCACTTTGATAGCGTTCCAGAACTATCTACCCACCCCATCTTATTTTGAAATGTATACTGCAGAGTATAGAAGTTAGGGATGTTCAACCTCTTCCCCCTTTATTTCCATGAAAAATCTGGGAATCAGTTCCATCAGTATGCATCAGATTGTTTGGAGGGATCATACAGGATGAAGCTGAGAACAAAACATAGACCTTAAACATTTGGTTCTTAGTACCTGTCTTTTGGGGAGGGGGGAAAGGGAGAGCTTTTCAGGGGAGAATTTCTCCCCGAAACTACTTCGGGGGGCCGTGTGCCAACGTATTCGGCCCCCCGAAGTACTTTCGGGGAGAAATTCTCCGCACCCCCCCGCACCCCGCACCCCCCGGGATGGGACTTATCTTTCCCGAATGTCCCTCCCAGCGGCGGGTCCTGGCGGCGGTTCGGCAGGTCTTCGAAAGGGGCAGAGGCAGCAGCCGGTCTTTTGACCGGCTGCCGCCGCCGCCATTCCAATAAAAGTAAAAAAAAAAAACGCCCCCGTGATAGGCTACGTGACGATTAACGTAGCCTATCACAGCTAGATTTGCAAAGTCAGCCGTGATAGGCTACGTAAATCGTCACGTAGCCTATCACGGGTGACTTAAAAAAAAAAAAAGTGCGTACGGCTAATGGCGGCCCCCATAGGGAGCCACCATTTGCGTTCCTTATTTGGTCGCTGCAGTCTACGTAAAGATTTACGTAGACTACAGCAACCAAATAAGGAACGTGAATGGCGGCTCCCTATGGGGGCCGCCATTATCCGTACGCGCTTTTTTTTTTTTTAAAGTCACCCGTGATAGGCTATGTGACGATTTACATAGCCTATCATGGCTGACTTTGCAAATCTAGCTGTGATAGGCTACGTTAATCGTCACGTAGCCTATCATGGGGGCGTTGTTTTTTTTTAACTTTTTATTTCATGGCTGGGCAAGGCGAGGCGCCTCCTCCCCAGCCTGAATTTCGGGGAGCAAGCTGCGAGACCAGGTAAGTGGCTTTCGTGCACCCCTAGTAGTTACCATACTGTCTCCTTGTTGGAAAAGCTTAACTGGACTGTCACTGGAGTTTCAAGAATACCTAAATGCTATAGGACCTCTGCCAGTTTGACTTTTGATCTGAGCATATCACTGAGACTACACTTACAGCAGCGACTGACCATCTTTGCCTGCAGATTAGGGATGTTAGAGAATTCTGCCATGGATCCCAGGGGGGACAAATTCCAGTGAATTCGGCCCCTCAGAATCCATGGCGGAACGGCCCCCCACCCCCCACCCCATGAAAGCCCCACAAAATGGAGCCTACCTGGCTGCAGCTCCAGCTCTAGCGGTGGTGGCAGGGGTTCCAGCCGCTGCTGGGCTGCTGCGGCTGCAAATGGCGGCCGTCATAGGGGCCGCCATTTGCATCCCTATGCCGGCCCGTGATAGGCTATGTAAATATTACATATTTACAGGTGGGGCTGGCGTAGGGACGGAATTTGGTATCCCCTACGCAGGACGCCATTTTCATCCACAGCAGCCTGGCGGCGGCTGGAGACCCCGCTGTGAGTTGGCCCGGCTGGTGGCTCCGGGGCTTGGCCACAGAATGGAGCTGGCCAGGCAGGATTCTGGGGGGAGGAATGGATCACCTCCCCTCCCGTCGAGGATTCTGGGGGGAGGAACGGATAGCCTCCCCCCACCTGCAGAAACCTCTGGAGCCAGGTAAGCGGGGTTTCATACACCCCTACTACAGATTGATGGGATAATCATATCTTATTGATTATATTACAACTTCCAGTGGTTTTTGGTATGGCTGAACATCAAGAATAAGTAAAATTATGGCAGCTGCTGGAAGGTATCAGCAGAACATCTTTCAAGAGTTCCTACTAAGTTCTATTGAGGATGATGCAATGGATGTTGATGGGTGGTTGTCTCTTGATCCTGAAAACTGCTCCTAGTCTCATTGAAATTCTTTGAGCTTCTATCATTTACTTGGATGATTTGGCTGTGGAGCAAATTGTTCACTTTGAACGTCATTTCAGAGGGATGTATAGATTCACCCCTAACAAATGTTAAACTCTGTTTCAATTCTTCACCCCTCCCCCTTCTTCTTCCTGATGAAGCCTGAACACACACACATATCCCTTGTTGCCTATCCTGGTCCCTCCCTTTCTCTGCTTGGCAAAACAAAAACAAAACAAAACTGTTTGCCATGAGGGGGAACCCTTGTCATGGGGGGAGGGGTGCTCTCTCCATTGCCCTCTTGGCAAGAAAGCTAAGTGGACACTGTGTTGAATGCCCTCTCCTTTCTTTGCTTTGTGTGGTTCATTGCTGCCTGTGTCACCAAGGAGATCAGGGAATGGTGTGTGTGTGCTGTGGTGTTGCTGAACATGTTGTGTGTGGGATGGGGCAGGAGGCTGACCTGGTAGCGTGTAAGTGCATTGTCTTCCTCCATGTCTGGGTGGCATCTGGGCATCATCGCCACAATGGCCCATGATTGGTGGGCAATAATGATGTTGCTATGGATTCTGGGACTGTGGATCTCATTATCCTATGGTGCATTTTTCAGAGTCGTGTGTTTCCCCCTTTCTGTTCTGGGCTGGCTGATAATAGGAGTTGGTGGGTGTTGTAATGTAGTAACTATATATTTCTCCTTCTGGCATTGTCTTGGGAACCTATTTTATGTATATGCACTACACAACCACAATGCATACAGGGAATTGTGAAAATACTGTATGTGTAAACATTATCCTGAACATGTAATTCCTGTATTTAGAAAGATGGAAATAACTGCAGGAAACAATATTGGAATGCTTCACACACCCCTTCCACCAGAGATATCTGAATTTCTGAGCCACTAATATGAAGAGATCCCCCCCCCCTCACTCTGCCCCATGAACCTAGATCTTGCAGTCTAAATGTCTAGATTTAGTGGGGAACAGGATGCCAAGCAAGTTTATTCAAGCTCACCCCTTGTTAAAACAAAGGTAGTTATGAACAACAGTTTTTGTAACCTGAAGAAAGCATAATAGCTGATGTTTGGTCTATTCTTGGTGGTCCCCATCCTGAAAACCACTGCTATACCTAGAACTTTGACTTGTGGCAATAGTAGTAATAGACAACAAATCCATCACTTTTGTTTATCCTGGAATCATTTTTTTTAAAAGTATCAAGTGTTTTCCATCAGGACTCTAAAGAAATGTATGGTTTCTGGTAAACTTGTATTAAAAATGTATTGTAATGAGATTCTTGCCCATCTGCACTGGTCAAATTCAATAGGTGCAGCTAGTCCCAGCATGGAGAGGACCATGTTGTACCTGCCAGCCATATAGCTGTTAAAGATGAGGAGCCTGTCACAAAAAAAGAGGTGGCAACCCTAATTCAGCACCACAGACATGGTTGAATTCATAGGGACTGAAACTCAGACTTTTAAAATGAGGCACTCAGTGCCCTGGGCCTGGATAGACAAATCTGCATAGACAAGTTTTGGTTTCTCCCACATTTGACTTTTTTAAATCTCAAGTTCTTTCCCTTCCAAATATGAAGAAATTTGCAAACCTTAGCAAATTCTTACTGAAACTCTCACCCATCCCTAGGCAATAGTTAGCACTTTCTCACTTCCTGCATCTGACAAAGGCAACTGCAGTAGTTTATTCTGGGCTCAGGCCTTGCAACTGTCACTCATGCTTTCATAATTAAAGAAGAAAGATTATGGTCAGACAGTCCATATATTGATTACTGTTTGGATGCTACACCTGGCACATTATGCAGCTGCCTGGTTCCTGAGAGGCTGAGCCATCAAGCACATTAAAGCTAGGGCTCCATACTAGGGATGGCGGAGAATTTCTCCATGAATCTCGGGGAGGCCGAATGCCAACGCATTCAGCCCCCTGAAATTGTTGGTGAAATTCTCTGCCACCCCCCTGCCACCCCCCCCCCCCGGGATGGGACTTACCTCCCTCGAATGTCCCTCTCGGTGGCGGATGCTGGCAGGAGTTCGGGGGCGTTTCGTTGGGGGCGGGGGCGGCGGCCGGTCTTCTGACCGCTGCCGCCATTACAAAATCAAGTAAAAAAACAACAAAACACACCCGTGATAGGCTACGTAACGATTAACGTAGCCTATCATGGCTAGATTTCCAAAGTCAGCCGTGATAGGCTACATAAATCGTTACGTAGCCTATCATGGGTGACTTTGAAAAAAAAAAAAGTGCGTACGCAAATGGCGGTGCCCATGGCCGCCGCCATTTGCGTTCCTTATTTGGTCCCAGTAGTTTACGTAAAGATTTATGTAGACTACGGCGAAAATAAGGGCAATGCTATTTGCGTTGCCCTTATTTTCGCCGTAGTCTACGTAAATCTTTACGTAAACTACTGGGACCAAATAAGGAACGCAAATGGCGGTGCCCATGGGCGCCGCCATTTGCGTACGCACTTTTTTTTTTCCAAAGTCACCCGTGATAGGCTACATAACGATTTACGTAGCCTATCACGGCTGACTTTGGAAATCTAGCCGTGATAGGCTACGTTAATCGTTACGTAGCCTATCACGGGTGTGTTTTGTTGTTTTTTTACTTTTGTATTTTGCGGCTGGGGAGACTGGGTGCTTCTCCCCGGCCTGAATTTCAGCCGGGTGAGGCAGGGCGCCTCCCCCCCTGGCCTGAACTTCGGGGGGAGAACCGAAGCGCCTCCCCCCCCACCGCGAAGCAAGCTGCGGGACCAGGTAAGTCCCTTTCATACATCCCTACTCCATACGGTGAAAAATAGTACTGCCTCCTATTGTTTCTTCACAAAATGGACAATCCAAGTTCTGAACTACAAATGTATTTTAAGGATCACCTTCTTTGACAATTCCATAGGATCAGCTCATTAGGAGTGACCTCATCTTAACTGTGCCATTCATAAGCCCAGTCCACCTGACAAGGCTGCAGCTGCCCTTTCAAAGGATGTATCTGTATTTTGTTGTCATTGCTATTCTGCATTAAAAAAAAAAAAAACAAACCCTAAATCAGCCTAGGTGTAAACATTTGTATCCCTTGCTGACTTAACTTCTGCAGGAAAAACAATATTTTTCAAGTAATTATTTGCAAAAACAGTAACTATCACTGAATTTTCTGCCCTATAATTAATGAGTTTAAAAAAGGAGAAAACCTAACACTTTTACCATCTGGATTGAATGCACCTGGAATGATTTGTGAACATTTTCAGCAGTTCTGTCTGTGAAAAACTAAGCACATTGGAACAGAGTTGCCTTCCAGCAAGGAGTTCTATTCTTTATTTTAAGTCTCCTTTCAGTAACCTTGGCATTCTATTTTCTAGCTTCTTCCTTTTCATAGTTTTCATGAGTATCATATACCTGTTGTTATAGATGGGTTCTAGCAGTTCCTTCCATTATCTGCAGTTTGAACACCTGGACAAATGACTAGTTTTTCATGTCAAATTTGTCAGTCATAATGAGCATGAATGCTTTAAGTGAAAATAACTATTTTAACAGGGGAGATTAATATTGGACCCTCTAAAATTAATGACTGAGCCAATCAGAAAGGTGCTTAATATAATTTATTATCATGCATGTATAAGCTTACATTGCAAGTAGGCATTATTTTTTTATAATGGCCCCACAGTAGGTTGCAATAAAGACTTGTGGGCCTGATGGATGTTAACCATACTTATATGAATCATAGGAGGAGGAGGAGAGAAGAGTATTCACTTCCAATCAGAAATAACCAGTGACATTAAAAAATGTTATTATTATTATTATTATCATCATCATCATCATCATCATCAATGGACTAATTGTGATCGCAACACAATTCCATGGAATAATCAGAGCTTTGCAATGTAATGTAAGACCCTGGTAGTCTAACCTATTGAATGGTAGCACCTAGTTCAATCTGAACCATATCCAAACATATCCTGTTTTAAGACAACTTGAGCACAAGTATACCTGTACTATCTAGAAGCCAGGACACGTGATGGCAGATGATGTAACCCAGTAGTCACTTCCTCCAAGTGAAGGTGGGTTGGTATGAGTAAGCAAAGGGGCCTTATCCTTTTGTAGCAATGGTTGCCATGTTCAAGTGAAAAATGAAAGATACTCCAGGTGAATGACTGGCTACGAAGGTGGTGTTGACAAGAGAGATTTGGATTCTGGGACCATGGGCTATACTTCCTGGAAGTTTGACTGTTGGCAAGGGACAGGTTGCACTTCACAAAGGCTGGGAAGAATGCATTTGGCAACAGCATGAAGAATGGCATCAGGAGGGCTTTAAACTGAAGCCTACAGGGGAGGGAGACATAAAGTTGGGGGTAATAATGGATGAAGATGGCTCATGCACCACAATGGAGAGAACAGCTCTAATATCTCCCATTAATAGTCTTCAGAAACATGTAGGAAGAAAGCCAGACCATAAAGCACATGGTCTTCGATGTCTATATACTAATGCCCAGAATATGAGAAACAAACAGAATGAACTTGAACTCTTAATACAAGAGGGAAATTATGACTTGATAGGTGTAACTGAAACTTGGTGGGTTGACTCCCATGACTGGAATACAGCAATTGAAGGATATAACTTGTTCAAAAAGAACAGGAGGAACAGAAAGGGAGGTGGGGTTGCACTGTACGTGAAAAATACATATCTCTGCACAGAAATACGGAGGATGAGCTTGGTAGCCCCATCGAGAGCATCTGGATCAAAATAAATGGAGCAAAGAATAAAAGGAACCTGGTGGTCAGAGTCTACTACTGGCCAGTGGCCACCCAATCAAGGAGAAGACGAGGATGAAACTTTTGAAAAGCAAATAGCCAATGTTTCAAGGAAGTATGATGTAGTAGTAATGGAGGACTTCAATTTCCCTGGTATTTGTTGGAAGATAAATTCTGCAAAACATGGCCCCTACAAGAGGTTTCTGACTTGTGTTGCTGATAATTTCCTCCTACAGAAAGTAGAGGAAGGAACTAGAAGATTGGCTATCCTTGACTTGATCCTAACCAACAGAGATGATTTAGTGGATAAAGTAGGAGTTGTGAGAACTCTGGTGGAAAGTGACCATTGTTATACTTGAGTTCTTGGTTGGAAAGGAAGCAAAAGCTGAGTGTGGCTAAATGTGTACCCTGGATTTTAGGAAAGCCAATTTTAATAAACTCAGAACAATGATAAGGAAGGTCCTATGGCAAGCAACTCTAATGAGAAAAGGAGTCCAAGATGGGTGGGACTTTTAAAAAAAGGAACTTCTAAAGGCACACTTACAAACAATTGCAACAAGAAAAGAAGGTGGAAGACAACAGAAGAAGCCAATGTGGCTTCACAAAAAGCTTAGAGATGACCTGAAAACAAAAAAAAAGTACACATATAGGAAGTGGAAGGAAGGCCAAGCTACAAAGGAAGAGTTCAGGCAGGTAGCACAGAATTGCAGGGATGGTGCAGGAAGGCTAAAGCTGAGAACAAGCTGAGGTTAGCGAGGGATGCTAAAAGCAACAAAAAGGCTTTCTTCAGATAAGTGCATAGTAAAAGACAGAGGAAAGAAATGGTGATTCAACTATTAAATATGGATGGAAAAATGATAACAGATGACAAGGAAAAGGCAGAAGTGCTCAATTCCTACTTTGGCTTAGTCTTCTCCTGAAAGAGGGTCTATGACCCCCCCTGGCAAAGGCGAAGTACAGGCTGAAGGGGCAGGATTGCAGCTTGAGATCGATAGGCATATGGTCAAGGAACACTGAATTACTTTGAAGGAGTTCAAATCTCCTGGGCCAGATGAACTGCACCCTAGAGTCATAAAGGAACTGGCAAAAGAACTCACAGAACCACTGTCTATTCTCTTTGAGAAATCATGGAGGACGGGGGAAGTGCCAGATGATTGGAGGAGGGCTAACATTGTCCCTGTCTTCAGAAAGGGCAAAAAGGAGGAACCTGGGAACTACAGACCAGTCAGTCTGACATCAATCCCTGGGAGAATTCTGGAGCAGATTATAAAGCAATCAGTCTGTAAGTACCTTGACAACAATGCAGTGATTAATTGAAGCCAACATGGGTTTGTCAAGAACGAATCCTGCCAGACGAAACTGATCTCATTTTTTGAGCAGGTAACCTCCCTTGTGGACTGTGGGAATGCTGTGGACATAATATACCTTGACTTCAGCAAAGCTTTTGACAAAGTGCTCCATGATATCCTGATTAGCAAACTAGTTAAAAGTGGGAAATATGAAACAACAATCAGGTGGATCCACAGGGTCCACAATGGGATGTTCTCAAACTTGGGAGAGGTAACGAGCGGGGTACCGCAGAGCTCCATCCTGGGCCCAGTGCTCTTCAACATTTTTATGAATGACTTGGAGGAGGAGGTGCAGGGAATGCTGATCAAAATTGCAGATGACACAAAATTGGCTGGATAGCTAATACCCTGGGAAGACAGAAACAGAATTCAAAGTGATCTTGAACGGCTGGAGCACTGGGCAGAAAACAATAGAATGAAATTTAATAGGGATAAATGCCAAGTTCTGCAGCTACGAAAAAGAAACCAAATGTACAGTTACAAGATGGGCGATACTTGGCTCAACAATACTACAAGCGAGAAGGATCTCGGAATTGTTGTTGATCACAAGCTGAATATGAGCCAACAATGTGGTATGTCTGCAAAAAAGGCAAATGCTATTTTGGGCTGCATTAATAGAAGTATCTAGATCCAGGTTCTAGTCCCCACTTGACCATGGAAGCTCACTGGGTGACGTTGGGCCAGTCACAGACTCTCAGCCAACCCACCTCACAAGGTTGTTGTTGTGAGGATAAAATGTAGGAAGGGGATAATTATGTATGTGGCCTTGGGTTCCTTAAGGAGGAAAAAACTTGGGATATAAATGTAATAAATAATAAATAATAATAAGTATAGCTTCCAAATCCCATGAAGTACTAGTTCCCCTTTACTCAGTACGGGTTAGGCCTCATCTTGAATACTGTGTCCCATTCTGGGCACCACACTTTAAGAAGGATGCAGACAAATTGGAAAAGGTTCAGAAGAGGGCAACGAAGATGATCAAGGGACTGGAAGCAAAGCCCTATGAGGAGAGATTGAAAGAACTGGGCATGTTTAGCCTTGCAAAGAGAAGACTGAGAGGAGATACGATAGCGCTCTTCAAGTACTTGAACGGTTCTCACAGAGAGGAAGGCCAGGATCTCTTCTCCATCATCCCAGAGTGCAGAACACAGAATAATGGGCTCAAGTTACAGGAAGCCAGATTCCGGCTGAACATCAGGAAAAATGTCCTGATCCTTAGAGCAATATGACAATGGAACCAATGACCTAGGGAGGTGGTGGGCTCTCCCATACTGGAGGTATTCACGATGAATCTGGACAGCCATCTGTCAGGGATGCTTTGACTTGGATTCCTACATCAAGCAGGGGATTGGACTCGATAGTCTCATGGGACCCTCCCAACCCTACTATTCTATGATTCTAGGAAGTCAGCTGTTTGCAGGCTCATGAGGGAAATCTACTTAGGACCAAAGCAAACAATATATTAAATGTGCAACATGTCTGGCTTTTTTCTTTTCTTTTATACTAGCAGGTGAGGAGATCAAGATCATGGCACATGGAGATAATCCTATTCAGACCTTCACATATTGAGCACAAAGATTTGAAGAGAGCTTTTATGCACCTTCAGCTGAATGTGCTTAGAAGTCCTGCAATCATGTGTTGAGCTGTGAAGGTTTGGGGCCTGCAAAGGGAAAACAGGTGAAGCCTAGAGGCCTGGAGTTTTCTGTTGGGAGGGGGTAACCCTGAGAGGAGTAGATTCATTTCTTCAGTTAAGTGTAATTTTCGTTTCTTCCAGTTTGAAGCAGTACTTTTGGTTTTGAGGGAGGAGGGTATATAAAGAGAGTGAAAGAGCCAGTAAGAGAGCAAAAGCCAGAGCCTGAAGTGAGAGCAGAGTCTGAAGAGTGAGCAGGAAGAAGCAGCCTAGAAAAATCTAAGGACAGTTAAGGTAAAGGAACTTGCATTTTGCAAATTTGCTTTTCTTTTTATGCCTTTTGTATCACTCAGCTCTATTGTGTAAATACCTTTAGTTGTAATTTGTTTGCTTCAAATCTCCTAGTAAACTGTTGTGGTTAAACCCTGTGTCTAGAGTGTCAGTCACCCCATGTCCACAGTCTAAACCCCAAGTTACTGGGAAGGGAAAGTTTAAAAGAAGGAAGGTGGGACTCTTAAGGAGGCAAGAGATCCTTAAGGAGTTGCTCAAGGCGTCCAGGTCATAAGGGGAACTTTGACATCAGCCCAATGTGTGTATAATCCCCCTTCAGACCTTCATCCCCAATGTGCAAAGAGTGGAAGAGAATCACACATGTGTGGGGATACTGGGATGGGGCTTGTGTGCATACTGTCTCTCCCTCCACTCCTGAAGAGCTCACTTGTGCAGGCGAATGCTTGAATAGGGCTATGGCTGTTGCCCAAACCAGCTCTTGTCTCCTCCTTTCTCCTACAATAACATGTGCATGAACACAAAGAAAATGTATCACATTAGGGATGGGGTGTAGCTTAGTGGCAGGGCACAAGCTTTGTATGCAGATAGTCCCAGGTTCAACCCCTGGCATCTGCAGTTGAAAGGGTCAGGTGGCAGGTTCTGGGGAAAACCTCTTTCTAAAAGAGATCCTGAAGAGCTGTTGACAACTGAAGTAGACAATATTGGGCTAGAAGAACAAATCATCTAATGTGGTCTAAAGAACCACATTATGCTTAAAATTTTCCTGGTTTACTGGATTCTGCTCACAGGAGTGAAGAAACTCTCAACACGATAATATCACATCATGCATTTCATTTAACTAGACATTACTGAAGAAGAGGGGAGTAGCAAATGGTGTGTTGTTTTTGGCAGGAGTAATGTATTCTTCCTATTATCCAGTTCTGCCCTTTTCTAATTGTTAGGAACTATGAGACCATTTCAAATTAAGTCATCCAGAGACATGGAAAATGTGCCCATTCCCAGCTCACCACTGCTGGTGCACACAGACTGGGCCCGTGGCAAATTTAGCAAAGTGCAGTTTGTCTTAGATCATAATGTGCCTGTTCTGCAATGAGAGATTTGTGTTTACTAAGCCATCAAAATGGCAGTTGTATGTTGTTGTTCTTTTTCCACAGCCACAACTGTCACGATGGCACAGAAAAACTAATCTCTTGCATGAATTTCAAGGTGTGCATCCTCAATCGGCATATAAACATGTTTTATGGTATTTTCCCTGCAGGAAAGTGCAGGCAGGGGAATCCAAGTAACGAGAAGGCATATGGGAGGAGGGGGAAATTGCCCTTGTTGGAATCTGACAGGTGAGATGAATACTTGCATTCACTCAGGTATGCCACAATATTATGTAAGTGCTGTAATTTGTATTGACAGCATCTGTTATTTGTCGTGGCCCGGAGGGTGTCAAGCGAGATATAAATTTGAAAATGCAAATTTTATAGCTTCCTTTCAAAGTTAAATTTCCGCATTATACTGGCTGTACCCATGAATAAATTCTACAGGTTTACTCTCTCACTCTCTCTGCTCTACCCACGCAATGCATATTTAACTACCAGGATTCTTAAATAGAGGCATGTTTTAATAATGCCTTCTTTTTTATATATAGATGTACATGGCTGAGAGGAGGTGGCAAATTTGTCTACAGAGCAGTTTTTCTTCATCATGTGTGATGTCTGCTGCAATATGATATATGCACAACTTCTCGTCCCACTGCAATTCATTAAATACTTTCAGGCTACAGCAAGCTGGGATGTAGTTTAAAAGCTCCTGACTTTGTAATGTTCTAGCTTGCATTTGGTTGGCTTATTAATGTTTGTGGAGATCAAGGGGAGTTGGAGAATGTGATAGCCCTCCTGAGACCACCACCTGGGGGAATTACCCACTTGAGGCCACAGCACTGGAAGAACCAAAACATCCTGGCTGCCCCCATCCCCTGCACCAGACTCTCAAGGATCATCCCCAGGACCCCAGACATGGAAGTATACCCAGCGACCCAGAGATGGAAGTGTAATGCCTGTCTGGCTGCATATCAAATATTCCAGCTGATGTCAAGACATTGCTGGAACAATATCTCTCTTGCTGTGCTCTTGTTGGACAGCTCCCCTGCTAGCCTGTATTTCTTTATCCTTGACCCACAGGACTAATCCTGGTAAGGCAGGTTTCAACTTACATGGCAGGGCTAGCAGGAATAGAACAGCTGCTCTGATTTTTCCATGCCTTGATACACAGTGGAAGAGGTGGGTATTAGGCAACCAAGTACAGATCCCATATCTGTGCTTGTAATGTCGCATCTTTCATATGCAGCATCAGTGCATCTGCTTTTGGAGGGATATTTTCTATCGCTCTGTTTTTCCCAGTGAATAGGACACATTGGCAATCATTGACATTATTGAGCTGTTATTTGTGAGTGGAGATGGGTCAAAGAAGATGCAGACAACAAGCTTGGATTGAAAATTGGGCCACATTTATTGAAATATTTGCAAAGGGGTAACTAGGACGGGCATCTAACTGTGTCAGCGTCTAGCTGACACTTCTAGGGCGAAAACACACCCAGCCTGAGGGGTGGCGGTGATCTCGCCATCCCTCCGGACTGCCCCTTCTGGGGGAGGTAGACCTTCCGGTGTCACCCCTGACCCGGTGCCGCAAAACACCTGGGTGAGTGAGTAGGGTTGGTCTCCCAGGCAACCCTTATCCCCCCGCCGAGCCGCACAACCCGTTCGGGGGGCCTCAGATGTCACCTGTCACCATAAGGTGCCTCTGCGTGCACACCATCCCTACTCCCTTTCCTGTTTTGCCCGTCCTAGCCACCAAGTGGAATGTGACTGATGATATAGACTGTATTCCCTTACAGGACACACACAACCCGCATAACAGTGTGACGTAGGCAAAAAAGACTCACAGTCCTAGGCCAATCTGGCTGTGAACCAAAAAATTCCTACATGGCTCCCAAAGGGGCAAGCGGCAAAACCCACACTGCTAAGGGGAGGGTGGGAGGGAGCTGTGTTGCGCCAAAGAGCTGAGATAGGGAGGGGGGTCGAGTTTAAGACAACTTGGCCCACTCCTCCCTGACGGGTGGTGCGACTGGGGTGCACCAATCAGAGGCCCATACGTCTTATCACCCCACCCGCCCGCAATGGCCCCCCCCTTTCAGCCAGACAAGCTGGCGCCGGGTAGGGCATTTGCGAGCGGAGATGGGTCAAAGAAGATGCAGACAGCAAGCTTGGATTGAAAATTGGGCCACATTTATTGAAATATTTGCAAAGGGATAACTAGGATGGGCATCGTCAGCGTCTAGCTGACACTTCTAGGGCGAAAACACACCCAGCCTGAGGGGTGTCGGTGATCTCGCCATCCCTCCCGGACTGCCCCTTCTGGGGGAGGTAGACCTTCCGGTGTCACCCCTGACCCGGTGCCGCAAAACACCTGGGTGAGTGAGTAGGGTTGGTCTCCTAGGCAACCCTTATCCCCCTGCAGAGCCGCACAACCTGTTCGGGGGGACTCAGATGTCACCTGTCACCATAAGGTGCCTCTGCGTGCACACCATCCCTACTCCCTTTCCTGTTTTGCCCGTCCTAGCTGCCACAGGATTCACAAGCCTATTGCTTGTGAAACTCCCCCCACCTGCGTGGAAGAACTTCCCGCAGGCCCCTTTGCAGATCGGCCAAAAATAAGTCGTTGCCTATGTCTGACAGGTGGACTCCGTCCTGCCTGTAAAGCTCCCTCCTAGTCCAATGGATTCCTTGGTGGTTGATATAACCGTCACCATGCTCTGACAATGCACGTGCCAATTCTCTGTTCACCTTGCGCCGGGCCCGTTCCATGGCCGCATTGCTTTGCGCCCTCCACCTGATTCTCGGGAGCATTGAGGACCATAATATGGTCACCCCCGGCCAACAATGTCGGATCGTCCGCAGATCAGCCAATGCCTGCTCAATCAAGACCTTTCCAGGCTTGTAGCCCAGGTCGTTCCCTCCTAGGTGCAACACCAGGACCTGTGGAGGGAAACTGACCAAACCTCATTGAAAGAGTGTGGGAAGAAGACTGTCCCAACGCATACCCCGTCGGCCGAGCCATTGTATTGCCACCTGTTGGGGAAACTGCAGCTGGGATCCGAAGGCCGACGTAGAAGCTCTGCGGGCAGCCCAAAAAACCATACTGTGCCCACAAATGAGCACCTGTACTGGCGTCGGTCGAATCCCATCTAAATAAAACATTGGGGAAGGTGAAGAGAATCATCATGAAGCATCAGGCAACTTGCGAATGTAAGAGCGGAAGGCCCTGGAGCGCCATCTCCCTACCGCCTTCACTTGCTTGGAAGAAAAGCCTATAGCAGCTGCCGTAGAGGCCGCCCCAATACGGAATGAGTGAGTCCCAAAACAATAATGCCCCAGACCCAGTGTGGTCAAGGCTAACTTGGTGACTGCCCAAAATTGGAACTTTGTCAGTGGTGAACCATCAGCATGGCAAAATAGGGGACCCTCCTTTGCCCCGCGATGCTCAAAGAAAGCCTGCAAGACCCTGACAGGGCATAACCCGTCAGCCTGGGCCTGGTTAAGGGTCACCAATGTTCCCTTGCCTGACTGATCGGTTTTTGAACGTCCAATATGGAGGTGAATCAGGTTAGAATGGATCAGGATATCGGAATACCTCAAGTCCCTCCCGGTGGTGTCGGATTTGGATGCCCAGACCAGTTCTGAAATCCTAAGGGCCCCAAAAAAGGCTGTTAAGGCTAGGGGTGAACGAAAGTCACTTACCTTTTCTCGCAGCTTTTTCGCGGTGGGGGGGGAGCGCTTCGCTGCTCCCCCCGCGAAGTTCAGGACGGGGGGGAGGCTTCCCGCCTCGCCCGGCCGAAATTCAGGCCGGGGGGGGAGGCTTCCCGCCTCGCCCGGCCGAAATTCAGGCCGGGGAGTAGGCTTCCCGCCTCGCCCGGCCGCGAACACGAAAGTAAAAAAAAAAAAAAAAACGTCCCCTGATAGGCTACGTGACGATTCACGTAGCCTATCACGGCTAGATCTGGAAAGTCAGCCGTGATAGGCTACGTGAATCGTCACGTAGCCTATCACGGGTGACTTAAAAAAAAAAAAAAAGCACGTACGCGAATGGCGGCCCCCATAGGGAGCCGCCATTCGCGTTCCTTATTTAGTTGCTGTAGTCTACGTCAATGTTTACGTAGACTACGGCAAAAATGAGGGCAACGCAAATAGCGTTGCCCTTATTTTCGCCGTAATCTATGTAAACATTGACGTAGACTACAGCGACCAAATAAGGAACGGGAATGGCGGCTCCCTATGGGGGCCACCATTATCCGTACACACTTTTTTTTTTTTTTTTAAGTCACCCATGATAGGCTACGTGACGATTCACGTAGCCTATCACGGCTGACTTTGCAAATCTTGCCGTGATAGGCTATGTGAATCGTCACGTAGCCTATCAGGGGACTTTTTTTTTTTTTCTTTCATTGCAATGGCGGGGGCGGCAGCCGGTCGAAAGACCGGCTGCCGCTCCCGCCCCGCTCGAACACCGGACGAACCGCCAGCCGGACCCGCCGCCGGGAGGGACATTCAGGGAAGGTAAGTCCCGTCCCGGGGGGGGCGGGGGGGCGGAGGATTTCTCCCCGAAACTTGTTCAGGGGGCCGAACACGTTGGCGCTCGGCCCCCCGAAGTTTCGGGGAGAAATTCTCTGCCATCCCTAGTTAAGGCTACAGCGTGAAAGAGGGAGGCTTCGTATGGAGAAGAGCAAACGGAGGGCCACAATGCCCGAAGCCCTACAAGAATAACTGGCGACAAAGGATGTCTGGAGTCTGGCAGGGCAGGAGACATCCGTGCCCAGCCTTGCACAGCCTTCCTGATTTGGAAATCTGAGGTGGAGTCCTCCACCCCTTGCACTTTTGCCCAGAAGGCCAAAGAGGCGAGCTTCCCCGAAATGGTCCTAGCAGATAGTCCCTTATTATGCAGATGTACACAGAATTGTAACAAGTGGTCCACAGGTAAGGGCCACACATCCTGCAACTGCAGTCCACACCTGAAGGCGCTAAATTCCCTACCTGCTTTCTCGTAGGTAGCTCTAGTGCTGGGGGCTATAGAATTCAGGATAGCGCATTCAACTTGAGAGCGCCAATCTCCCACAGTTCATCTGGCATGGGGTCTGGCAGCGGACGTGCCCACGGAGCCAACACACAGAACCGGTCGATCTGGTTTCATGACAAAGCATTGGCTACAGGGTTCCTCAGACCCGGCACGTGGCGGGCACGGAACCATATGTTGTGGCATAGGCATTGGAGGGTAAATGCTCTAACTAACTCCATAACCCTTTGGTTTCTGGAGGATAAAGTATTAATGACGTGCACTACCGCCAAATTGTCACACCAAAAGAGAGCGACAGAGTTGGCCATCAAGTCTGCCCAAATATGTACAGCCACGTAAATGGGGAAGAATTCCAGGAAGGTGAGGTCACGACAGATACTGCCGGCAGCCCAGCTCTCTGGCCACTGGCCCCGGCACCACCGGTTTCGCCAAATTAGCCCAAAGCCAAAGGTGCCAGTCGCATCCGAATGGATCTGCATGTCAGCTCGTAGAAGTAACTCACGCCTCCAAAAGGAGATGCCGTTAAAGTCTCTCAAAAATTTAAGCCATACTCGCAGGTCCATGCGCATAGCGGAGGTGACTCTGGTGCGATGATGCAGTAGTCGAAGACCCCACATTGCCCAGCTGAGCCGTTGCAGGAATGCGCGGCCGGGGGCCACTACCCTACAAGCGAAGTTCAAATGGTCAACGATCTCTTGGAGGGCTCTAAGGGAGACTTTACGAAGGTGCAAGATGGATTGGATCTTATTCCTAAGTACTAGCAATTTATCAAGAGGGAGACGAGAACACTGTGCAAGGGTATCGAGCTCGATCCCTAAGAACGTCAAAGTAACAGCTGGGCCCTCTGTCTTCTCGTGTGCCAAAGGGACACCTAAATCTGAGGACAGGGATATGAATGCCTTAATCAGGTCAGAGCATTGACTGCCGTCCCCAGGTCCAGCAAACAAGAAGTCATCCAAATAATGAACCACATCGCCGCAGCCCGTCTTATCCCATATGGCCCATTCCAGAAAGGTACGAAATGTTTCAAACATGGCGCAAGAAATGGAGCATCCCATAGGGAGGGCGCGGTCAATGTAAAATTTGTCCTGGAAGGAAAATCCCAGCAAATCAAAGTCCAGAGGATTGATAGGCAAAATGTGAAAAGCGGATTTGATATCTCCTTTGCCCATCAATGCCCCGCAGCCCAGGGCTCTTATCATGGCTACCGCAGTGTCGAAGGAAGTATAACGCATGGAGCATAGGGAATCTGGGATTTCATCATTAACAGACTGACCTTTGGGGAAAGAGAGGTCATGAATTAACCTGAACTCACCAGGCGATTTCTTGGGGATAATTCCCAAAGGCGAAATCCGCAGGTTGGGTAGCGGGGGCGAGGGAAAGGGGCCGATGACCCGACCTGACTGAACTTCTTTGTTAATTTTGTCTTGCACTAAGCGCCGCATGCTAAGAACAGACCGGTGGTTACCAGTCAAATACGGCTTTCGCAGACTCATAAAGGGGATCCTGAAACCCAGTGTAAAACCGAGTTCCAAGTAGATCGCTGCCCGACGATTTGGGTAACGCCTTAGAAGTTGAAGGAGCGGAAGAATCTTAACTGGGCTGGGGCCCTTTGTGAGGGGGAGGGTGCCCACCGCCATGTTTTCTGCCACCACGGCCATCCCTTGGGGAACCTCTCCAACCTCTGGCTCTCGGGCAGGAGGAGCAGGAGTGTTGACCGCCACAAAGAGAGCACTCGTGCTGGAAGTGGCATGGGTTTCGGGAACAGGAACCTTTGGAGCTGAACTCCCAGCACAGCCAGCGGTGTTGAACCCCTGGACCCGCAATAGGCCTGGCAGCTATTGCGGGCGACAGCTTGGCCAGGATGTGGCCACTGTCAGACCTGTTGCCGAAGCCTGGCCTAGAAGGGGTCATGAATTGGAGCCAAAGGTCCTGGTCCTTCAGATCCCAGCGTATGGAGGGATCAATGGCGGCCCTCCTACGAAAGGTTTCATCGTAGGCCAGCCATGCACTCCCTTCATATTCAGTGTAAGCCCTGTATATTATGTCAAGGTATTTGGTGAGAACCCAAGCCCTCTCAGGGAATCTCTGTTGGAGGATGCCAGCGTAAATTAAAAAACCTGGCAACCAGTTCGCCCATGTGCGAGGCACTTTGCGGGCTTTGCTCCGCTCAGGATCACTGTCTCGGGACCTATCTTTATCACTGGGTTCGGGCTCACGAAAGAGCAGGGCAAAGACATCAGTAAATTCACCCCACAGAATTTTTTCTCTGGTGGCAATGGTTAAGTGAAAACCAATAGGGGAGGAAGTAGCACCAGTGGGCATAGATCCTCTACTCAGGTTGGCACATGTGTCAATCGCGGACAACTGTGGGGCTAGGAGAGGAGGAGATAGGGAAGCCAGGGGGTTCTGAAAAGAACCGGTGGGCCCCTGCCAAACACTGGCGGAGGCGATGTTAATTGGATGAGGCTGGAGCAGTGGCGGAGCTGACGTGGTGGCATCTCCTGCTAAGGGGAATGAAGCGCCAGGCCCCACTGAATTAGGTGGGCTAGCCACCGGAGCAGTTGAGCTGAGAGTTGAGGCCGAGGCAACGGGCTGGGGAGTACTACCTGGGGAGGCTGAAGTAACTGAAGGAAGTGAGAGAGGGGGAACTGGGCCACCCTGAAGAGTAAACCACGGCAACCAACCCCATGGGGTGATTTGTCCCATGCCCAGCCATGCGAATTGAGGTGCCAAAGCAGTCTCACCTGTATCAATCGTAGGTGTGTTCTGATCCCTAGCTGGAAAAATCGACGTTGCTGCTTGTGCGCCCAGGGAAGATGAGGCCACAGAAGGGAGGAGCTCCACTGAAGGCGGTGCGCCTTCTGGAAGAGCCGAGGAAGAGGAGGTGGATGCCTCAATAGCGTCTAGACGAGCTGAAATAGAAAGAAGCAACGAGCGTTGGGTCTGCTGCCACTTTCGCTTAGGTTGGACTGCTGAGAGTTTTTGGGGCCTGGCTGGGAGAGGGAGAGGTATCCCCGAGGAATGCGCAGCAGCTTCCAAATGAGAAAGAATTGATGACAATACCGGGTCTGAGTCCTCATCAGACTCAGAATCAGGCCTTGGCAGCAGTCTCTTGGGGAGGGGGGGAGGGGCCCTCCCTTTACCTTTCTTACCACCTTGGCCCTTCTTGGGAGGCATGATGCAAAAGGTAAGTTAAGCTTAGCTGCTACCGAGTGAAGTAAGCAAGTGGGCATGCCGGGCAACAGGCGGCTATCACACAATCTTCACAATCAGCGGATATGCGTTCCAGACTGAGAGATTAAAGCTTAAGAGGTGCAGCAAAGTGGTTTTTTTTTTGGGAAGGAAATGCTCTTGAGCCCGGGCACCCTCAGCTGAGGGCTCCCTAGCTCAGGAGGTGCCAAAGAGGCAGCCGTGGCTGCTTCAATAGTTTAAGTAATTAAATTTATTTATTTATTTGTTTGTTTGTTTATTTATTTATTTATTTTGGGGGGGAGATGCCAACAGGAGAATAGCAAGGCACTGGGGGGGGGAACAACTAGTCCCTGGCCCTGCCGTCAGACTCCCCTCCCCACCAGGCAGCCTAAACTGTCGAGCTGGGGGGGGAGGCAGGAACGCAGCTGCCAGGACAGCCAGAGCTGGCAAACATGGGAGCCGTGCTCAACGCGCGCCGCCGCCGCAGCTCGCCGCCACCAGCCCCGGAGGCCCAGCGAGGTAAGCAAAAGGCCGCGGCCAGCGGAGGCCGGTGGAAGGCGAGCCCGGCAGACCAATACGCCGGCCGGCAGACAGGCCAGGAGCCGGCCAGCCAGCCAGCCAGTCAGCTAACAAAAAAAAGGGGCGGGCGATTGAGAGACCGTGCGGGCGGGTGAGTGAGCGAGCAAGCGGGCGGGCAGGCAAAGGAACGATGGGGCATGCGATCGGGCGGGCAGGCAGGCAGGCAAAGGAACCGGGGGGTGGGCGGACGACCAAGGTGATTGGGGGGGGTGAAGAAAGGCCGAGGGGGCAGGCGAGCAGGAGCGCACCACCCCACCTGGACCCCGGGAAGGAGTAAGGCGCCTCACCCAGGCATGCGAAGAAGAGGGATCACGTGCTCCAGTGCAGCCGCCACGCCGCTGGCCAAACCGGGGCTGCGGTGGGCGCTCGAGGAAAGGAGCCGGCAGGGAGGGAGGGAAGGGGGGGTGGAAACGATATCACCAGTAACGTTGGCTCTCCTGACGGCCAGCAGGCGCCGCCCCAGAGGGAGCGGCGCCGGAGCGCACGAGACCCGCCACGAGTGTCGGCAACTCGATAGCCACACGTGAAGAGAAGCTTTGGCGCGCAGAAGCACGCTGAGTCCAGGTGGCTGGAAAGACGACAACGAAGCTGGTCTCCAACAGGCGAGAATCCCTCGTCAAATCCAGGCGAGTCTTTAGTTCTCAATAGCTGCGTCGCACCAAAGAGCTGAGATAGGGAGGGGGGTCGAGTTTAAGACAACTTGGCCCGCTCCTCTCTGACTGGTGGTGCGACTGGGGTGCACCAATCAGAGGCCCATACGTCTTATCACCCCACCCGCCTGCAATGGCCCCCCACTTTCAGCCAGACAAGCTGGCGCCGGGTAGGGCATTTTCAATCATACAGAAGTACAACAAATCACTGCAGCAAGCCATGTGTTTTTTTCCAGTATCAGAGAATTTGCTGTAGACAGCTGGAGGAATGCATGGTCAACATCTTGAAGTGCCATCCATGCTTTCCATGCCATGTACTTTCGGATTCTACATATGACAGAAACAGTATTGCAACCACTATAGGAGTAAAAAGCCAACAAAGGCCTATGTATTTCTCTAGGCGTTTCAGAGCAGATTTCATGAATGTGAATAAACTGCTGAAATGTACCACTGCTATATTCAATCCACAATTCCTGAATGTTTTCAGTGGAGATTACCAAGTCTGTAGTTCTCATGAGGATTTTTGTATGCCCATTTTATGCTGTATGGTATACATGAAATAGGTGAGCATCTGTTTCCTCATGTGCAACTAGTGAAATGCTGTCCACATTAATGTGTTCAGGTGATGTAATGACTTTTTTCTGAAACGTGCATAGAATTTATTTATCTGTATATTGATACTCTACCATTTGTTCAGCTAGTAAATGGAAGAGTTGCTGCATGTTTTCATCAGAGCTGAGCAATTTATTATACAGCTCTGGAATGGTAGTTGACATTTTTCCTTTTCACTAGGGATGTATGAATCCGTCAGTTTTGTAGGGATGAGGGAGAATTTCTCCCCGAAACTTTGGGGGGCCGAGTGCCAACATATTCGGCCCCCCAAAGTAGTTTCGGGGAGAAATTCTCCACACACCCCCACCCCCCCCGGGATGGGACTTACCTTTCCCGAATGTCCCTCGCAGCGGCGGGTCCCGGCAGCGGTTCGGCAGGTCTTCATCAGGGGCGGGGGCGGCAGCCGGTCTTTTGACTGGCTGCCGCCGCCGCCATTCCAATAAAAGGAAAAAAAAACCAAAAACGCCCCCGTGATAGGCTACGTGACGATTAACGTAGCCTATCACGGCTAGATTTGCAAAGTCAGCCGTGATAGGCTACGTAAATTGTCACGTAGCCTATCACGGGTGCCTTAAAAAAAAAAAAAAAGCACGTACGGCTAATGGCGGCCCCCATAGGGAGCCGCCATTCCCGTTCCTTATTTGGTCGCCGTAGTCTACGTAAAGATTTACGTAGACTACAGCGACCAAATAAGGAACGTGAATGGCGGCTCCCTATGGGGGCCGCCATTTGAGTACGCACTTCTTCTTTTTTTTCTAAAGTCACCCGTGATAGGCTACGTGACGATTAACATAGCCTATCACAGCTGATTTTGCAGATTTAGCCGTGATAGGCTATGTTAATCGTCACGTAGCCTATCATGGGGGTGTGTTTTTTTTTAACTTCTTATTTCGCGGCCGGGCAAGGCGAGGCGCCTCCTTCCCAGCCTGAATTTCGGCCGGGCGAGGCGGGAAGCCTCCCCCCCGGCCTGAACTTCGGGGGGAGCAGCGAAGCGCCTCCCCCCCACCGCGAAGCAAGCTGCGAGACCAGGTAAGTGGCTTTCGTACACCCCTATAGTTTTGGTATCTCTCTGTTTCTTCTTTTTCCAGTCTTAAATTCTGTTCATCCTGAATGCTGAGAAAAAAGTTTGCATGGAAAATTGTTCACATTTTTGTATGGATTTTTCCTAATTGTTGTTGTTCAGTCATTCAGTCGTGTCCAACTCTTCGTGACCCCATGGGCCATAGCACTCCAGGCCTTCCTCTCCTCTGCTCTCTCCCAGAGTGTGCTCAAGTTCATATTCATTGCATCGGTGATGCTATCTGGCCATCTCATCCTCTGCCATCCCCTTCTCGTTTTGCCTTCAATCTTTCCCAGCATCAGGGTCTTTTCCAGGGAGTTTTCTCTTCGCATTAGGTGGCCAAAATTCCTCCGTTCCTCCCCACCGGAATCCTCCATGGCCGGTTGTGGTCCGTGGCAGCTTTGCAGAGCAGCCAGCCAGGCCCAGCCAGGCCACAGCAATCTGCAGCCAGATTTCTGGCCGCGGAGGGCTCTGGGGAAAAAAACAACAACAACCATGTACGCAAATGGTGGTGGTTACGGCCACCGCCACTTGCGTTCCTTATTTTTGCCTGTCTTAACCTACGTCAATATTTACATAGACTATGATGGTGAAAATAAAGGGGAATGCAAATAGCATAGCGGGCACTATTTGCATCCCTTTTTGATTCACCGTTTTAGCCTACATAAATCTTTACGTAGGCTAAAATGGCGAATCAGAAAGGGACGCAAATAGCGCCCGCAACGCTATCTGCATTCCCCTTTATTTTCACTGTCATAGTCGATGTGAATATTTACGTTGACTAAGATGGACAAAAATAAGGAATGCAAATGGTGGCGGCCGTAGCCGCCACCATTTGCATACATGGAGTTTTTTTTTTTAAAACCCAGCCATGATAGGCTACGTAAATCTTTACGTAGCCTATGACGTCATTGTTGTTTTTTTAAACCCAGCCATGATAGGCTGCATAAAACTTTACGCAGCCTATCACGTCATTTTGTTTTGTTTTTTTTACAAGACTGCAAATGGTGGCTGCAGCAGCCGGTCGGAAGACCAGCCGCCGCAGCTGCCACTGCCAAAGCCGCCGCCAGAGCCACTGCCGCCCGGAAGATCCGCCCCAGGTAAGTCTTGTCCTAGGGGGGATCCACGAGGGCGTGGGGGTTGGCAGGCCATTCCTCCACAGAGTTGAGGGGGCTGAATGCACCAGCATTTGGCCTCACCGAGATCCGTGGCAGAATTCTCTGACATCCGTAGTTCTTTTAATGTTGAGTTTCAAGCCAGCTTTTGCACTCTCCACTAGGGATGTATGAAAATCACTTACCTTTCGCAGATTATGCTGATGGTGGCAGGGCAGGCATTCCGTCCCTCCCCCTGGAATCCTGGACGGGGGGCAGGTGCTCCGTTCCTCCCACCCGGGATCCTCCGCAGCCGGCTGTGCTCCGCAGCATCTCCATGGAGCAGCCGGCCAGGCCCAGCAAGGCCAGAGCCGTCCGCAGACAGATTTCCGGCCACGGAGGGCTCTAGGTAAAAACCAAAAACCAAAAACCCATGTATGCAAATGGCGCCACCGCCATTTACATTCCTTCTTTTTGGCCGTCTTAATCTACGTAAATATTTATATAGACTATGACGGCGAAAATAAGGGGAATGCAAATAGCGTAGCGGACGCTATTTGCGTTCCCCTTATTTTCGCCGTCTTAGTCTATGTAATTATTTATGTAGACTAAGACGGCCAAAAAGAAGGAACGCAAATGGCAGCGGCCATAGCCGCCGCCATTTGCGTACGCCTTTTTTTTTTTTTTTTACCCAGACGTTTTAGGCTACATAAAAACTTATGTAGCCCATCACGTCTGGGTAAAAGAAAAGAAAATGCAAATGGCGGTGGCAGCAGCCAGTCGGAAGAACAGCCGCTGCAGCCGCCACAGCCGCTGCCGCAGCTGCCGCTGCTGCCGCTGCCCGGAAGATCTGCCCCAGGTAAGTCTCGAGATCCGTGGCGGAATTCTCTGCCATCCCTACTCTCCACTTTCACCCTCCCCAAGAGGCTCTTTAGATCCTCTTTGCTTTCTGCCATTAGGGTGGTATCATCTGGGTATCTGAGGTTGTTGATAATTCTCCCAGCAATCTTAATTCTGACCTGTGATTCTTCCAACATGGCATTTCTCATGATGTACTCTGCATATAAGTTAAATAAGCAAGGTGACAATATACAGCCTTGTTGTACTCTTTTCCCAATTTTGAACCAATTGGTTGTTCCATGTCTGGTTCTTACTGTTGTTTCTTGACCCTCATACAGGTTTCTCAGGAGACAGGTAAAGTGGTCTGGTACTCCCATCTCTTTAAGAATTTGCCACAGTTTGTTGTGCTCCACACAATCAAAGGCTTTAGCGTAGTCAATGAAGCAGAAATAGACATTTTTCTGAATTCTCTTGCTTTCTCCATGATCCAGCGAATGTTGGTGATTTGATTTCTAGTTCCCCTGCCTCTTTGAAACCCAACTTGTACTTCTGGTAGTTCTCGGTTCACATGCTGCTGAAGCCTAGCTTGTAGGATTTTGAGCATCACCTTGCTGGCATGAGAAATGAGCACAATTGTGTGATAGTTTGAACACTCTTTGGCATTGCCCTTCTTTGGAATTGGAATGTAAACTGACCTTTTCCAGTCTTGTGGCCACTGTTGAGTGTTCCAAATTTGTTGGCATATTGAGTGCTTTAACAGCATCATCTTTTAGGATTTTAAATAGCCCAGCTGGAATACTGTCATCTCCGCTAGCTTTGTTGTTAGTAATGCTTCCTAAGGCCCACTTGACTTCACTCTCTAGGATGTCCAGCTCAAGTTCAGTGACCGCACTATCATGGCTATCAGGGACATTCAGATCTTTCCTGTATAGTTCTTCCGTGTATTCTTTCCATCTCTTCTTAATCTCATCTGCTTCTGTTAGGTCCCTGCCTTCTTTGTCCTTTATCATGCCCGTCTTTGCACAAAGCGTTCCCTTGAGATCTCCGATTTTCTTGAAGAGATCTCTAGTCTTCCCATTCTATTGTTTTCCTCCATTTCTTTGTATTGTTGATTTAAGAAGGCCTTCTGGTCTCTTCTTGCTATTCTCTGGAACTCTGTATTCAGTTGGGTATATCTTCCCCTTTCTCCCTTGCTTTTCGCTTCCCTTCTTTCCTCAGCTACTTGTAAAGCCTCATCAGACAGCCACTTAGCTTTCTTGCATGTCTTTTTCTTTGGGATGGATTTTGTTGCTGCCTCCTGAACAATGTTACGGACCTCCATCCATAATTCCTCAGGCACTCTCTCTATCAGGTCTAATCCCTTAAATCTATTCCTCACCTCCACTGTATATTCACAGGGGATATGATTTAGGTCATACCTGAATGGTTTAGTGGTTTTCCCTATGTTCTTCAATTTAAGCCGAAATTTTGCAACAAGAAGCTCATGAAGCTATATCTTCAGCCTATCACGTGGCGGTGAAGGCAGCAAAAAAGGAATATTATGCTGCCTCCATCGCGTCTGCAGAGTGCTGCCCCAGGAGGCTGTTCCAAGTGGTCCGGAGCCTGGTCGGTCCTGTGGCTCCGGAACCACTGGAGCATTCTAAGGCCTCCTGTGAGGCTTTGGCGAGGCACTTTGCAGATAAAATTGATCAGATTAGGTGTGTTACTCTGCACACTGTGGATACAGTTAGTGAGCAAGAGGCGGCCTGTGGCAAACCGGTTTTGTGGGATCGGTTCCAGCTTCTTCCTCCTGATGAAGTGGACAAGGTGCTTTCATCTGTAAGGCCAACCACCTGCTTACTTGATCCTTGACCATCTTGGCTCATTATGAGCTGCAGAGAGAGACTGGGTGAGGGGATCAAGGCAGTGGTGAACGCCTCCCTTGAGGAGGGAGTGATGCCATCAGCCCTCAAGGAGGCAGTGATAAGACCGCTCTTAAAGAAGCCCTCCTTGGATCCTCAAGTTCTGAACAACTTTCGCCCAGTCTCAAATCTGCCATTTTTGGGCAAGGTGATTGAGCGGGTGGTGGCGGTGCAGTTGAAGGCACACTTGGAAGAAACTGATTATCTAGACCCATTTCAGTCGGGCTTCAGGCCTGGGCATGGGACAGAAACGGCCTTGGTCGCCTTGGTGGATGATATGAGGAGGGCTCTGGATAGGGGTGAATGCTCCTTCCTTGTTCTCCTCGACCTCTCAGTGGCTTTTGATACCGTTGACCACGGTATCCTCCTGGACCACCTGGAGGGGTTGGGCATTGGAAACACTGTATTGCGGTGGTTCCAGTCCTTCCTCTCTGGCAGGTACCAGAGGGTAGCACTGGGAGAGGAGGTTTCGGACCCGTGGCCACTTACTTGTGGGGTGCCACAGGGTTCCATCCTCTCCCCGATGCTATTTAACATCTATGTGAAGCCACTGGGGGCTATCATCAGGAGGTTTGGGGTGCAGTGTCATCAATATGCAGATGACACTCAGCTCTACCTCTCATTCAAATCTTCACCAAGGTTGGCCGTAGAATCCCTGTCCAAATGTCTGGAGACGGTGAGTGGCTGGATGGGGAGGAATAAGCTGAAGCTCAACCCTGACAAGACCGAGGTACTTTTGGTGGGAGACAAGAGGAAGCTGGGGGATGTTGACCTGGTGTTGAATGGGGTACAGCTACCCTTGAAAGACCAGGTCCGCAGCCTGGGGGTCATTTTGGACTCCCAGCTGTCCATGGAGGCTCAGGTGTCAGCTGTGAGCCGGACAGCGCTGTATCAACTCCATCTGATACGGCGGCTGCGCCCCTACCTTCCCGACCATCTGCTCCCATCGGTAGTACATGCCCTGTTCTCCTCTCGTTTAGACTACTGTAATGCACTCTACGTGGGGTTACCCTTGAAGACGGTTCGGAAACTGCAGCTGGTACAGAACGCGGCGGCTCGCCTGATTAAAGGCAGCCGCCGGCGAGATCACATCACTCCAGTGCTGAAGGAGTTGCACTGGTTACCAGTTGTTTTCCGGGCCAAATTCAAGGTGTTGGTTTTGACCTTGAAAACCCTATATGGTTCCGGCCCAGCCTATCTTAAGGAGCGCCTCCAGCAACACCAGACAGGCCGCTGAACAAGATCAGCCTCGGATGGCCTTGTGTCTGTCCCATCAGCCAGGACAGCTAGACTGGTGGGGACGAGGGAGAGGGCCTTCTCTGTGGTGGCCCCCACTCTGTGGAACTCCCTCCCTAGGGAACTCCGTCATGCCCCCTCTTTAATGAGCTTCCGTCGTGCATTAAAAACATGGTTGTTCAGGCAGGCATTTGGGGTGGGTTAGGGTATTTTTTTTTAAAAAAAATTATAGTAAAATTTTATTGTTTTAAATTGTTTATGGTGGGTTGTACATTGCCCAGAGTGGCTGGGTGACCAGTCAGATGGGCAATTAATAAATTTAATAAATAAATAAATAAATAAATAAATGTTCTGAGCCACAGTCAGCTCCAGGTCTTGTTTGTACTGACTGCATAGAGCTTCTCCATCTTTGGCTGCAAAGTACATAACCAATCTGATTTTGATATTGACCATCTGGTGATGTCCATGTGTAGAGTCGCCTCTTGTGCTGTTGGAAAAGAGTGTTTGCTATGATCAGTGTGTTCTCTTGGCAAAACTCTATTTGCCTTTGTACTGCTTCATTTTGTACACCAAGACCATGCTTGCCTGTTATCCTGGTGATTTCTTGACTTCCTACTTTATGAAGAGGACATCTTTTTTTGGTGTTAGTTCTAGAAGGTGTTGTAGGTCTTCATAGAACCGATCACCCTCAGCTTCTTTGGCCTCAGTGGTTGGGGCATAGACTTGAATTACTGTGATGTTGAATGGTTTGCCTTGGATTCGTACTGAGATCATTCTATCATTTCTGAGATTGTACCTCAGTACTGCTTTTCCCACCCTTTTTTTGACTATGAGTGCTACTCCATTTCTTCTACTGGATTCTTGCCCACAGTATACATTCTTTTAAATTCAATTTTGACTAATACACACATTTTTGAAGCATTTTTCATAATACAATGCATTTTCACCAGCATACACATTTTTGTGTGTACATTTCCCTAAGAAACATATTTTGCATGTACTTTTGATTGGAGAACGTCTTAACAAAATGCAGAGAAATGTGAATTTTGAAGGATAACTGAGTTTTGGTTCACATACTATTTCCAAATTGTGAAATTGTGTAAGCTGGCATTAAAATGTGAATTGAACTAATTTCTCCCTTATCCCTACTTTTCCCAAGCTTCACATGAGGAAGGTGATGTAGGTTAGTGACACATGCTTGCAATGCAAACATGACAACATTTATTTCCATGCTTGGCCAC
This sequence comes from Heloderma suspectum, assembly GCF_057233095.1. Lineage (NCBI taxonomy): Eukaryota > Metazoa > Chordata > Lepidosauria > Squamata > Helodermatidae > Heloderma > Heloderma suspectum. The sequence continues at coordinate 90,646,973 of NC_139458.1, forward strand.
AAACAACTTATGCTGGATTACTTTAAAGATTTGTGTGTTGCCTCATGTTTCTCTAAACTACGGCTGTGCACAGACACCCCACTTCTCTTTGGATGCCACTTCAGACCTTCTGAAGCAGCCCCACTTCTCTTCAGACCACTTTGGACCCAATCTGCTTCAGAGTCGGATCTGAAGCAGGATTCGGATATCCAAATAATTCTGATATGACTTTTTCCTATTGACTCGCATTGGAAAATATAAACGGCCATAACTTTTTCAGTTTCCATGATAAATGCATGACATTTAGGGAACTGGCAGCCCCCATGGAGGGAATCCCACCTGCTAAATTTCAGGCAAGTAGCTTTTGTGCTAGGCACAGATAAAATGTGCTGTTCCCAGAAACTCAAACCAAAGATCACAAAGGGATAATCAGAGAAGTTAGGTGTTTAAGTGGTGATTAGGAGGAGGTAACTATTCCTAATCACTGCTGCTGGTTTTTTTGAAGTGCAAATAACCCCTCTCCCCTAGTACTACTACATTTGGTAATCTGGGGCCAGATAAAGTTGGCATCAGGTTGTGGACTGCCAATTTGCCACCTTGGACTTAATGATGGTTGATTCATGCAACTGCCATGTAGTAAAAATTTGCTGGATTGCTAAAGTCTGGTCAACTTAATGTGCCTAGCTCCATCTTTTCTAAAGCAATATAACTTCCCTCTCACTCTCTCTCAAGTGCTCTGATTGTAACAGTAGGGATGTTGGAGAAATCTGGAAAGAATTCCCTTTTGTTGCCATGATAGGCACAAATGGCATCCCTGCATTAGCTGTGATAGGCTACGTAAGTATTTATGTAGCCTATCACGGCAAAAATGGGGAAGCAAATGGCGACTGCAGATGCGGCCGCCATTCACAAAGCAGCACGAACGGCACCAGGTAAGTGCTCCATTTTGTGCGCCTTTCCTGGGGGGTCTTGTTCTGCCATGGATTTCGGGGGGGCGACTGCACTGGCATTTGGCCTCACTTAGATCTGTGGTGGAATTCTCTGACATCCCTAATTTTTTCCCTATAGGGAGGTCATCCGTGAGCACTAAAAACAAAACACTACACTGGCATATACATAGTGTGGCATAACATTTTATTTTGCTATCAGTTCACAAATTAGGGAGCTAGTGCATGCAGGTTCCTGCTATAAAATAAATGTTACTTGCTTGTAAACCTGAGCTACTCTCCAGGGCAATGCCAGCCTCCTCTGTGGAAATTACATGTAGGTAAGAAAAAAAAGCAGTCCTAAAAATGGCTGCATTAAGAAGTTGAGATTTGTGGATGCTGAAGAATTGTTCCAAATGTCATTTTACAGCTGGAAAAAGCTTTAAAGAAGAGCTAAGAGCTGGAGGCAAATATAGAAAGCTTACTACCTACCTTACTACCTACCTACCAAACAAGATACATTTTTGTGCACCTTGTTACCTGGTGCACATAACCACCAAGTAACAAGGACAGAGTTTCAGTGCTCCACTGTTGCCCCAGACAAACTATGCTGCTTACTTGAAATCTGCAGTTAGGCCTCTCTCAATTTAGAAATCCTATCAAATGGTTGGGCAGAAGTTTGGATCAGTTCTGATTTCTGACAAACTTTCCAGAGCAGAAAAAAGTTTTTGTCCAAATGTCAATCCATTTAGAAAAAGATTATTTATTGCTCTCCATCTTAAGTTAGGAAAGAGAAGAGCCAGTGTGTTCTAGTGGTTCAAGTGTTGGACTAGGACTTGGGAGACCCATGTTCAAATCCCCACTTAGCCATGAAGCTCACTGGGTAACTTTAGGCCTGTCACTGATACTCAGCCTAACGTACCTCATAGGGTTGTTATGAGGATAAAATGGACAGGAGGAGGATCACGTATACTGCCATTGGCTCCTTGAAGGACAAGGTGGGATAAAGATGTAACAAATACATACATAAGAGAGTGTTCATAGAATCACAGAAACACAGAATAGCAGGGTTGGAAGGGGCCTACAAGGCCACCGAGTCCAATCCCCTGCTCAATGCAAGAATCCAAGTCAAAGCATCCCTGACAGATGGCTGTCCAGCCTCGTTTTGAACGCCTCCAGTGTGGGAGAGCCCAGCACCTCCCTAGGTAATTGGTTCCATTGTCGTGTTGCCCTAACAGTCAGGACGTTTTTCCTGATGTTCACCTGGAATCTGGTTTCCTGTAACTTGAGCCCATTATTCCATGTCCTGCACTCTGGAATGATCAAGAAGAGATCCTGGCCTTCTTCTCTGTGACAACCTTTCAAGTACTTGAAGAGTGCTATCATATCTCCCCTCAGTCTTCTCTTCTCAAGGCTAAACATGCCCAGTTCTTTCAGTCTCTCTTCATAGGGCTTTGTTTCCAGTCCCCTGATCATCTTTGTTGCCCTCCTCTGAATCCTTTCCAGTTTGTCTGCATCCTTCTTAAAATTTGGTGGTGCCCAGAACTGGACACAGTACTCCAGATGAGGCCTAACCAGTGTTGAGTAGAGGGGAACTAGTACTTCCCAGGATATGGAAGCTATGCTTCTATTAACGCATACCAAAATAGCATTTGCTTTTTTTGCAGCCACATCACATTGCTGGCTCATATTCAGCTTGTGATAGACAACAATTCCAAGACCTTTCTCGCTTGGAGTGTTGTTGAGCCACGTATCCTCCATCTTGTAACTGTGCATTTGGTTTCTTTTTCCTAGGTGCAGAACTTGGCATTTATCCCTATTAAATGCCATTCTGTTGTTTTCTGCCCAGTGCTCCAGTCTATCCAGATCACTTTGAATTTTGTTTCTGTCTTCCAAAGTATTAGCTATCCTGCCCAATTTTGTGTCATCTGCAAATTTGATCAGCATTCTCTGCAGCTCCTCCTCCAAGTCATTCATAAAAATGTTGAAGAGCACTGGGCCCAGGACTGAGCCCTGCAATACCCCACTCATTACCTCTCCCCAGTTTGAGAAGGTCCCATTGATAAGCACTCTTTGAGTCCAATTCTGTAGCCAACTGTGGATCCACCGGATCGTTGTTTCATCTAGCCCACTTGGAGCTAGGGATGCACGAAAGTCACTTACCTGGTCTCGCAGCTTGCTTCGCGGTGGGGGGGAGGCGCTTCGCTGCTCCCCCCGAAGTTCAGGCCGTGGGGGGAGGCTTCCCTCCTCACCGGGCCAAAATTCAGGCCGGGGGGGAGGCTTCCTGCCTCGCCCGGCCGAAATTCAGGCCAGGGAGAAGCGCCCCATCTCCCCGGCCGCGAACTTCAAAAGAAAAAAAAACAACGCCCCTGTGATAGGCTACGTAACGATTAACGTAGCCTATCACGGCTAGATCTGCAAAGTCAGCCATGATAGGCTACGTTAATCGTCACGTAGCCTATCACGGGTGACTTTGAAAAAGAAAAAAAAAGCGCGTACGCAAATGGCGGCCTCAATAGGGAGCCACCATTCGCGTTCCTTATTTGGTCCCTGTAGTCTACGTAAAGATTTACGTAGACTACGGCGAAAATAAGGGCAACGCTATTTGCGTTGTCCTTATTTTCGCCATAGTCTACTTAAATCTTTACATAGACTACAGGGACCAAATAAGGAACGCGAATGGTGGCTCCCTATGGGGGCCGCCATTAGCCGTACGTGCTTTTTTTTTTTTTAAAGTCACCCGTGATAGGCTACGTGACGATTAACGTAGCCTATCACGGCTGACTTTGCAAATCTATCTGTGATAGGCTATGTTAACCGTTACGTAGGCTATCACAGGGGCGTTTTGTGCTTTTTTTTACTTTTCTTGTAATGGCGACAGCGGCAGCCGGTCGAAAGACCGGCTGCTGCCCCCGCCCCTGACGAAGACCTGCCGAACCGCCGCCGGGACCCGCCGCTGGGAGGGACATTCGTGAAAGGTAAGTCCCATCCCGGGGGGGCGGGGGGGCGGAGAATTTCTCCCAAACAACCTTTGGAGGACCGAATGCATTGGCACTCAGCCCCCTGAAGTTTTGGGGAGAAATTCTCCCCCATCCCTACTTTGAGCTAGTTTGCTCATCAGGATATCATGGGGCACTTTGTCGAAAGCTTTGCTGAAGTCAAGGTATATGATATCTACAGCATTCCCATGGTCCACAAGGAGGTGACATGATCAAAAAATTTGATCAGATTTGTCTGGCAGGATTTGTTCTTGACAAATCCATGTTGGCTTCGAGTAATCATTGCATTGTTTTCAAGGTGCTTCCAGATGGATTGCTTTATCATCTGCTCCAGAATTTTCCAAGGGATTGATGTCAGACTGACTGGTCTGTAGTACCCAGGTTCCTCCTTTTTATCCTTCTTGAAGATAGGGATAACATTAGCCCTCCTCCAGGCATCTGGCACTTCCCCCGTCCTCCATGATTTCTCAAAGAGAATAGACAGCGGTTTTGAGAGTTCTTCTGCTAGTTCCTTTATGACTCTAGGATGCAGTTCATCTGGCCCTGGAGATTTGAACTCATTCAAAGTAATTAGGTGTTCCTTGACTGTATGCCTATCTATCTCAAGCTGCAATCCTGCCCCTTCAGCCTGCACTTTGCCTTTGCAAGGGTGGCCTTAGACCCTCTTTTGGGAGAAGACTGAGTCAAAGTAGGAATTGAGCACCTCTGCCTTTGCTCTGTCATCTGTTATCGTTTTGCCATCCTAATTTAATAGCTGAAAAACCATTTCTTTCCTCTGCCTTTTACTATGCACATAGCTGAAGAAAGCCTTTTTGTTGTTTTTAGCATCCCTCGCTAACCTCAGCTCATTCTCAGCTTTAGGCTTCCTGATGCCATCCCTGCAATTCTGTGCTACCTTCCTGTACTCTTCCTTTGTTGCTTGGCCTTCCTTCCACTTCCTATATGTGTCCTTTTTTGTTTTCAGGTCATCCCTAAGCTTTTTGTGAAGCCACATTGGCTTCTTCTGTTGTCTTCCACCTTTTCTTCTTGTTGGAATTGTTTGTGATTGTGCCTTGAGAATTTCCTTTTTTAAAAGCTCCCACCCAACTTGTACTCCTTTTCTTGTTAGCATCACTTGCCATGGGACCTTACTGATCATTGTTCTGAGTTTATTAAAATCAGCTTTCCTAAAATCCAGGGTACGCGTTTGACTACACTCAGCTTTTGCTTCCCTTAGAACCAAGAAATCAAGTGCAACATGGTCACTTTCCCCCAGAGTTCCTGTAACTGCTACTTTATCCACTAAATCATCTCTGTTGGTTAGGATCAAGTCAAGGATAGCCTATCCTCTAGTTCCTTCCTCTACTTTCTGTAGGAGGAAGTTATCCACCACACAAGTCAGGAATTTCCTGGAGGGGCCATGTTTTGCAGAATTTATCTCCCAACAAATATCGGGGAAATTGAAGTCCCCCATTACTACTACATCATGCTTCCTTAAAACATTGGCTATTTGCTTTTCAAAAGTTTCATCCTCGTCTTCTCCTTGGTTGGGTGGCTGGTAGTAGACTCCGACCACCAGGTTCCTTTTATTCTTTGCTCCATTTATTTTGATCCAGATGCTCTCGATGGGGCTACCAAGCTCCTCCTCCTGTATTTCTGTGCAGAGATATGTATTTTTCACATACAGTGCAACCCCACCTCCCTTTCTGTTCCTCCTGTTCTTTTTGAACAAGTTATATCCCTCAATTGCTGTATTCCAGTCATGAGAGTCATCCCACCAAGTCTCAGTTATACCTATCAAGTCATAATTTCCCTCCTGTATTAAGAGTTCAAGTTTGTTCTGTTTGTTTCCCATACTCTGGGCATTAGTATATAGACATCAAAGACCATGTGCTTCATAGTCTGGCTTTCTTCCTACATGTGTCTGAAGACTATTATTGGGCGCTATCAGAGCTCTATCAATGCATGCGCCTACGTCCATTGTTACCCCCAACATTACATCTTCCTTCCCCGTAGGATTCAGTTTAAAGCCCTCCTGATGAAGTTCTTCATGCTGTTGCCAAACACATTCTTCCCAGCCTTTGTGAGGTGCAACCCGTCCCTTGCCAACAGCCCATGTTCCAGGAAGTATAGCCCGTGGTCCCAGAATCCAAATCTCTCTTGTTGGCTCCACTTTCGTAGCCAGTCATTCACCCGGAGTATTTTTCATTTCCTTTCTATCCCTCCTCTAACTACTGGAAGGATGGATGAGAAAACTATCTATGCCCCAAAGTTCTTGAGTTTCCTTCCCAGAGCTTCAAAGTCTGACGTGATTTCTTTGTACCTCTGCTTGGTGGTATCATTTGTTCCCACATGGATGAGAAGAAAGGTATACCTGTCAGTGGGCTTTATACGTACAGGCAACTTTTCAGTCACGTCTCTAATCCGTCCTCCTGGGAGACAACATACCTGGCGAGTCCACGGGTCTTCATGACATACTTGGGTCTCGATCCCACGCAGCAAGGAGTCTCCCACTACTACCACTCTTCTCTTCTTGTTGTTGTAGGCCTGGGTTTCATCGCCTCTCTTTGACTGACCTTCAGTCTCTTGCTCACCCTCATGTAGGTTCCCCTGCAGGCTGTCCTCCAGTCTCATCTGCAAGTACCTGGAATCGGTTCCACAGTTCCACTGCTTCCACTGGTGCAGAGTGGCATCTAGTTCTTCTTCTCTTAACTGTCACCCTTTTCCAAGGAGTATCCTCTACTCCATTTTTCTTCACCTCAGCATTTCCCACTGCCTCATGTTGCTGTTGCTCTTCAAGCTTCTGGTCTTCCCTTTGCTGTTGTAGTTCCCCCATTCTGTCCAAGAACTCTTCGTGTTCTCTTATTCCTCGGAGGGTTGACAGTCGCCGCTCCAGTCCACTTACTTTTTCTTCTAGCAGTAGAGATGGCGGAGAATTTCTCCCCAAAACTTCGGGGGGCCGAGCGCCAATGTGTTCGGCCCCCCGAACAAGTTTTGGGGAGAAATTCTCTGCTCCCCCGCCCCCCTCCCGGGACGGGACTTACCTTTGCCGAATGTCCCTCCCGGCGGTGGGTCCGGCTGGCGGTTCGGCGGGTGTTCGTGCGGGGCGGGAGCGGCAGCTGGTATTTCGACCGGCTGCCGCCGCCGCCATTCCAATAAAAGAAAAAAAAACATGCCCTCATGATAGGCTACATGACGATTAACGTAGCCTATCACGGCTAGATCTGCAACGTCAGCCATGATAGGCTACGTAAATCATCACGTAGCCTATCACGGGTGACTTTAAAAAAAAAAAAAGTGCGTACGGATAATGACGGCCCCCATAGGGAGCAGCCATTCCCATTCCTTATTTGGTCGCCGTAGTCTACGTAAAGATTTACGTAGACCACAGCGACCAAACAAGGAATGCGAATGGCGGCTCCCTATGGGGGCCGCCATTAGCGTACGCGCTTTTTTTTTTTAAATTCACCCGTGATAGGCTACGTGGCGATTTACGTAGCCTATCATGGCTGACTTTGCAGATCTAGCTGTGATAGGCTACGTTAATCGTCACGTAGCCTATCATGGGGGCGTTTTTTGTTTTTTTTAAAACTTTGGAGTTCGCGGCCGGGCGAGGTGGGAAGCCTCCCCCCCGGCCTGAATTTCGGCCGGGCGAGGCGGGAAGCCTCCCCCTCCCGGCCTGAACTTCGCGGGGGGAGCAGCGAAGCACCTCCCCCCCACCGCGAACAAGCTTCGACGACAGGTAAGTGACTTTCGTCCACCCCTATCCAGCAGCGTGATCAACTTGCACTTGTTGCAGGTGTAGGCCATGTTGTTATCAGGCAAGAAAACAAACATTGCACACATCTTGCAGGTCACCACCACTGGAGAGTCCTGTCCTTCCATTGCCTCTTTTCCCTTTTTGTGTCTAACTCTGTGATTGTTCTAGACTAGCCTGTGCCTGTTCCTCTACTCAATAGAGGTTAAAAGCAGAGTCCCACTTGTGTGAAAGTGTGTGTTACAAGACAAATAAATGGGAAAAAGTTAGTTAAAAATAAAATAAAATATAAAATTAAAAAAAAAAAATGTTAAGGGCCTCCCCCTTGACCTCTGCTGCTGAACTCCCCTGGCCAACTCCTGTTTGCTCCCCCTGTTTGCTCACCTTATTTGCTCTCTCTCTGTGAACTTGCTTGCTTCTGTAGTCCCTGGACCAGCTGGACCAGCTTGCTCTGCTCTGCTCTGCTCAGCTGGGAGGCAGGAAACAGACTGAAGCTTCCAGCCCACTCAGCTGCTGGGGGTACTCTGGCCACACATCCCCAATTCAGTTGGAGCTCTCAGAAGCACCTGGTGAGCTCACAGCCAATCAGAAAGATAAAGGGCAGCCCCCTGGGCTTTCTGCAGCCCACTTACCTCTTAGCCTCTGTCTCCTTTGTTCTGTTCCTCCTTTTAATCTGGACTGCTTCCCAGTCTCTGAACATTGTGCATATGAGAAAGGAAGCCATAAAAATGGATTAATGCATTAATTAACAAACTCAATGTTGAAACTTGAGAGTATATAGAAAACATATTCATTTAAAAAACAACAACAACTATCTAACCATCAGAAAATATAGACACTTTCCATTGTTTTCAAGACACGCATTACATTCAATCTTCTACATTAGAAGAAAGCACTTCTCCTACTCTGTGGATTTATGCAGCAAAAGAAGGGGCTACTGTTACAATATAAGACTATTACTGGAATAAGGTATCAGTATCCCTTCCCTACACGAGAGAGCATGAAGCAAATTCCTTTAATCTCTCCAACCTTATGAATTTTGTCATATCTGTTCTATACCGATGGTTTTGATCACTGTGTGCCTGTGTCAGCAACTCATGAATTCCGTGGGCCGCTTTTACCATGTGACGCTTGGATACTTAAATCCCATTTAAGCCTAAATGCATGGAAGTGAATGCAGACCTGCAGAGTCACAGCTGAAGATATCGGTGGCGTCTCACTCCTGTGCCTGTGTGCTTGTTTTTCTATTTCCAAAGTCAGATAGCGTATGGAGAAATCAGTGGGGTTTACCTCCATGCCTTGACTCATGCATTTGAAACACAAAGCTATTTTCCCAAGGACTGAAACTATAGGTATCAGTATCCTGTTGTGCATCGCCCTGCTGGGATATGTTTTAAATTCCATTAGGAATGCCACTAATCTGTGACTTTATTTTGACACTTTGCATCAAAATACAAAGTCTGCATCATTTACAGTGTATTGCCTTGTTGTACATCTTATCATCCAGTTGCAGCATTTGTTGTGCAGTATGGAAATGGTAAACAAGAGCATGTATCATAGGGTAGTTTTCTTTTGAGGTGTGGATTAGTGGCAGCTTGTTCTCCTAATTAGTTGAACAGAGGCTGTTGCATCTACAGGCTTAGGGCTCAATCCTATGCAGGTTTAGACAGAGAAAAGGCCTACAACTCCCAGCATGCCCCAGCCAGCAATGTTGGCTGGGGCATGCTGGGAGTTATAGGCCTTTTCTTTGTCTAAACATGCATAGGATTGTGTCCTTAGGCTCTGACATGGCTTTTGTAGCTCTATTGCACAAGGTGGTCTCCAAATGACTTCAATTAAATGACCCAACATTTTAAACTTAGGGGTGTATCTCTGTTTGCAAGTCCTAAACTTCTATGCACTATTATTTCAACTAAGGCAGCTCTAGGTGCTTGATTATAAAGATGCACTAAGTTAGAGCAGAGTGAAATAGTGTGACTGCCTTGATGATAATGCCTGGAATGCTCAAGAGCAGCCTAGAAACCCCTGCTCGGTCATGCAATCACATCATGGCCCCCTATAAAATAATCAAATACATTCAAGAGGTCGCAACGTTGCCTTTTAATTCTACAATGGAAACCATTAGCCAAGGCCACAAGCACCAAACCCATGTCAAAGCTGTGTGATAAGAGATAAGGAATCAATGTTAAACTGAAATCTGCATTCTCAACATACAAATATATCAATTTTTAGGGTGGTTGGCATGGTACCAAAACCTTCTCCAGAAGTCTCTGTTCTTAGTTCCAACAAGAAGCCTATACAGCCCCTAGCAGGCAGCAGGTTAGTGTCCAAAGCTGACCTTTTTTGATTGAGATCCTACATACTAAGCAAATTCATAGTGGGGAAGAGTCAGCTCACCAATTAGGGGTGCACGAAAGTCACTTACCTGGTCTCGCAGCTTTTCGCGGTGGGGGGGAGGTGCTTCGCTGCTCTCCCCCCGAAGTTCAGGCCAGGGGGGGAGGCTTTCCGCCTCGCCCGGCCGAAATTCAGGCTGGGGAGGAGGCGCCTCGCCCGGCCGTGAAATTAAAAGTTAAAAAAAAAAAGGCCCCCGTGATAGGCTACATGACGATTAACGTAGGCTATCACGGCTAGATCTGCAAAGTCAGCCGTGATAGGCTACGTTAATCGTCACGTAGCCTATCATGGGTGACTTAAAAAAAAAAAAAAAGCACGTAGGCAAATGGCGGCCCCCATAGGGAGCCGCCGTTCGCGTTCCTTATTTGGTCGCTGTAGTCTACGTAAATCTTTACGTAGACTACGGCGAAAATAAGGGCAACGCTATTTGCGTTGTCCTTATTTTCGCCATAGTCTACGTAATCTTTATGTAGACTACAGCGACCAAATAAGGAACGGGAATGGCGGCTCCCTATGGGGGCCGCCAATTGCGTACGCGCTTTTTTTTTTAAAGTCACCCGTGATAGGCTACGTGACGATTAATGTAGCCTATCACGGCTGACTTTGCAGATCTAGCCATGATAGGCTACGTTAATCGTCACGTAGCCTATCACTGGGGTGTTTTTTTTTAAAAAAAAACTTTGGAGTTCGCGGCCGGGCGAGGCGGGAAGCCTCCTCCCCGGCCTGAATTTCAGCCGGGCGAGGTGGGAAGCCTCCCCCCCCCCGGCCTGAACTTCGCAGGGGGAGCAGTGAAGCGCCTCCCCCCCACCGCGAACAAGCTTCGACGACAGGTAAGAGACTTTCGTCCACCCCTACCGCCGGGAGGGACATTCGGGAAAGGTAAGTCCCATCCCGGGGGGGGTGCGGGGTGCGGGGGGGTGCGGAGAATTTCTCCCCGAAACTTGTTCGGGGGGCCGAACACGTTGGTGCTCGGCCCCCCGAAGTTTCGGGGAGAAATTCTCCACCATCCCTATCACCAATGCATCCTGGCAGATACCTCAGGAGGTAAAACAGAAGGTGACCACACTCAGTTGGCTTCTGGGGTTGAGTATGATATTCAGATGAGGATAGGGATTCTCCTTTCACCCCAAGGGCCACATTCCATTTCAGATAAGCTTTCAGAGGCCACATTCCAGTGCTGGACGAGGCTAACGTCAAAAGGGGTGGGGCCAAAAAAACTCAAACATACTAGCTTATGTTTACTTAAAACTTTTACTGCTGGTAAATAAACCTTAGGAGAGACATTTCAAAAGAGAGCTTCAGCTATGGGGCAATATAGACATGTAAATAATAATAACAACAACAACAACAATAATAATAGCACAAAAAGCTGGGAACATTATTGGTGGTTGGGGAAATGGGTGTGCACAAGGGAAGAGGGTGTGGCCAGCTAGGGAACCCCAGAAGGCCAGATAGGGATCCTAGGAGGGCTGAATTTGGCTCCTTGGCCTGTGGCTCTGAACCCCCTGCATACGGGATTTGCAAAGTGGCCAACGCTGCTCCTTGGAGATACGCTATGTCTAGTGTATTGTCCAGCAATATTGAAAAGCATAGTTCTTGACAAAGGACCCCAAACTATGTCGCAGTAGGGGCAATCTCAGTAAAAACACAAATGGGTTGTGGAACATCAATTGATCCCTATACAAGAGATAGGAGACCAGGAAGAGAGAGAGTGAATAAACAGGTCTATCGATCTTAAGAAGTAGGGATGTACGAAAGTGACTTACCTTTTCGAAGGATGACATTCACGGTGGGGGGGATGCGCTCCATCCCTCCCCCCGAAATTCTCTCTGGCCGGCTCCGCTCCACCGAGATTCCGCAGAGCCACTGGCCGGGGCCGCCTGCAGCTGGACATCCGGCCGCTGGGCAGCCTGCAGGGACGCAAATGGCAGCAGCCATAGCCACTGCCATTTGCATCCCTGTATTTTGCCGTGATACGTAAATATTTACGTAGCCTATTACAGCAAAAAACAAACAAACATCGAACACAACTGGCGGTGGCTACAGCGGCCACCATTTGCATTCCCTTTTTTTTGGCATTTTAGCCTACATAAATATTTACGTAAGTTAAAATGGCAAAAAAAAAGGGAATGCAAATGGCGGCCGCCGTAGCCGCCATTTACGTTCCCTTAGTTTTGCCATGATAGGCTACGTAAATACTTACGTAGCCTATCATGGCTTCTGCAGGGATGCAAATGGCATCCCTGCATTAGCCATGATAGGCTACCTAAGTATTTACATAGCCTATCATGGCTACATGGAAGAAGCAAATGACAGCCACAGATGCGGCCACCATTCGCAAGTCATCACGGATGGCAGAAGGTAGGTGCTCCGTTCCAGGCCCATTTTGTGGGGTGGGGAGGTGGGGGGGCTTCATTCCACCATGGATTTTGAGGGGCCAAATGCACTGGCATTCAGCCTCACCGAGATCCGTGGCGGAATTCTCTGACATCCCTATTAAGAAGTCAAAACATAGACTACTTACACTGATGTGTTCCCTCTGGCTTCAGTGGGACCACAAATGTATGGAATTTATTTGATATTTAGGGTTTAAAACACTTAATAACTGTTTTGTGTGTTTCAGTAGTTCAACATGGAGATATATCCAAATAATTAGATAATACATTTCACTCCATTTCTGTCAACACTCACTACCTAAGTTCACTATTAGAGAGCATACTTGCATATGTGCATAAGTAAAATACCACACACACAATCATCTCAATGCAGGCTAGGGATGTACAAGAATCTCATCTCAGTTCGTAAATAATTTGAACTTGCCTGATATTCAACCCTGAACTCAAACGTGAATGGGAGCACATTTTTTGGAAAAATCTCACACATTCCTGAACTTGCAATCATGTTAGAAAAATGCACTTCTTTTAAAAGAAAATACCCTACACCTTTAAATGTACATAACTAAAACAACCATGTTCAGTCAATGAGGAAAGCGTATGCTTTTGAAAAATGTGCATGGAAATGTACACTTTTCCAGTTGAAAAGGTGTACTTTTCCATTCCATTCCAATGAAAAGAAAAACAGGTCATAAACAAAAACGGGAGCGAGGCAAACCAACCATCAAAGTGGAGTTTGGAGAATAAGATTGAGCATCCCTGGTTCTCCCAACCCTAATGCAAACAATTGTACAATCCCATTGAGACGGCTTCATTGCAGCATTTGGTCAGTGAGCATAAACACAGTCTTAAACTGTGGAACTCCACATCCACAGTGCTCTGCACAAAATTTGGAAATAAACCTAGAACAATGGAGAATCCATAAGTCATAGGTTCTGCATTAAAGACATGACCAGGTGTTTCAGAACTGCAAAATTAGGGATGTGCAAATCAGCAAAACTCAAGCTCACCAATGTTCTGTGAATTCCATGTGAAAGACCTTCCAACGTGAGTACGTATGAGATTGTGAGCTTTGTTTGGTTTTTTCTTTTTGCATGAAAGTCCGTGCATATTTTCATGTGTATTTTTCAAATATATGCATGCTGTAGAACTAGGATGTACGAAACTCACTTACCTTTTCGTGGAATCTTTAACGGTGGGGGGGGACGCACTCCGTCACTGCCCCCAGAATCCTCAATGGGGGGGGAGGCGATCTGGTCTTCCCCCCTGGAATCCTCGACGGCCGGCTCTGCTCCGCAGCCAGGCCATGGAGCAGCTGGCCAGGGCTGTCCGCAGCCCGATTTCCAGCTGCAAACGGGCTGCCACGGATGCAAATGGCAGCCGCCATAGCAGCTGCCATTTGCGTCCAGCCAGGCAGCCATTATAAGCTATGTGAGAATTTACGTAGCCTATCACGGCTAACCCCCCCCCCAAAAAAAACTCAGCATATGCAAATGGCAGCGGCTACGGCAGTCGCCATTTGCGTTCCCTATTTTTCGCCGATTTATCTTACGTCAATATTTATGTAAGATAAAATGGCGAAAAAAAGGGGAATGCAAATAGCGTAGTGGGCGCTATTTGCATTGCTTTATTTTTTGATGTTCTAGCCTACATACATTTTTACGTAGGCTAGAATGGAGAAAAATAAAGGAACGCAAATAGCGCCCACTACGTTATTTGCATTCCCCTTTTTTTTGCCATTTTATCTTACATAAATATTTACGTAAGATAAATCGGCGAAAAATAGGGAACGCAAATGGTGGCTGCTGTAGCAGCCGCCATTTGCGTACACTGGGGTTATGGGGGGGGGGGTTAGCCATGATAGGCTACGTGAATTCTTACATATCCTATCACAGCTGCAAGGATGGCAATGGCAGCGGCAGCAGCCCAGCTGTGGCTGGCCAGGAGAACAGCTGCCGGAACTGCCGCCGCCACATCCGCCTCAGGTAAGTGCCATCCCAGGGGGATTCCGCAGGGGGGTGGGGGGTAGGAGTGGAATCCCCCTTGGATGTGGTGGAATTCTCTGCCATCCCTATGTAGAACACATTTGTTTTGGTCCATGAATCATACTGCAAGCTTGGAAACTTACGGAATTCAAATGCAGATTGCATCTGAGTCCATGTTCAGTCAGAAATAAGGATGTATGAAAGTCACTTACCTTATGATGAAATTGATTCACGGTAGGGGGAGGCGCTCCATCCCTCCCCCCGAAATTCTGGCCGGGGGGGAGGTGCCCTGTCCCTCCCCCCTGAAATTCTGGCCGGGGGGAGGTGCCCCATCTCTCCCACCGCGAATCCTGGCCAGCCGGGTCTGCAAATGGCGGTGGCTGTAGCCACCGGCGTTTGCATCCCTGCAGTCAGCCGTGATAGGCTACGTAAATGTTTACGTAGCCTATCACGGCTGAGTAAAAAAACACACAAAAACGCGCGTACGCAAATGGCGGCGCCCATGGGCACCGCCATTTGCGTTCCTTACTTTGGCACATCTAGTCTACGTAAACTAGGGGTGCACGAAAGCCACTTACCTGGTCTTGCAGCTTTTCGTGGTGGGGAGGAGGCGCTTCGCTGCTCTCCCCCCGAAGTTCAGGCCGGGGGGGGAGGCTTCCTGCCTCGCCCAGCCGAAATTCAGGCTGGGGAGGAGGCGCCTCGCCTCGCCCGGCTGCGAAATAAAAAGTTTTTTTAAAAAAACACCCCCGTGATAGGCTATGTGATGATTAACGTAGCCTATCACAGCTAGATCTGCAAAGTCAGCCATGATAGGCTACGTAAACTGTCACGTAGCCTATCACGGGTGACTTTAAAAAAAAAAAAAGCACGTACGCAAATGGCGGCCCACATAGGGAGCCACCATTCGCGTTCCTTATTTGGTCACTGTATTCTACGTAAATCTTTACGTAGACTACGGCGAAAATAAGGGCAACGCAAATAGCGTTGCCCTTATTTTCGCCATAGTCTACGTAAAGATTTACGTAGACTACAGGGACCAAATAAGGAACAGGAATGGCGGCTCCCTATGGGGGCTGCCATTAGCCCTACGTGCTTTTTTTTTTTTTTAAAGTCACCCGTGATAGGCTACGTGACGATTTACGTAGCCTATAACGGCTGACTTTGCAAATCTAGCCGTGATAGGCTACGTTAATCGTGACATAGCCTATCACGGGGGCGTTGTGTTTTTTTTTAGTTTTATTGGAATGGCGGTGGCGGCAGCCGGTCGAAAGAAAGGCTGCTGCCCCCGCCCCTGGCGAAGAAACGACGAACCACCGCCGGGACTCGCCGCCGGGAGGGACATTTGGGAAAGGTAAGTCCTGTCCCGGGAGGGGGTGCGGGGTGCAGGGGGGGTGCAGAGAATTTCTCCCCAAAACTTCTTCGGGGGGCCGAACACGTTGGCGCTCGGCCCCCCGAAGTTTCGGGGAGAAATTCTCCACCAACCCTAATGTAAACATTTATATAGACTACATCGAAAATAAGGGGAATGCAAATAATGTAGCGTCTAAACTATTTCCGTTCCCCCTATTTTCACCGTAGTCTATGTAAATGTTTACGTAGATTAGATGTGCCAAAATAAGGAACGCAAATGGCGGCGCCCAAAGGTGCCGCCATTTGCATACGCACGGGTTGTTTTTTTTAGATTTACGTAGACTACGGCGAAAATAAGGGAACGCTATTTGCATTGCCCTTATTTTCACCATAGTCTACGTAAATCTGTACATAGACTAGACGTGCCAAAATAAGGAACGCAAATGGCGGCGCCCATGGGCCGCCACCATTTGCGTATGCGCTTTTTTTTCCCAAAGTCACCCGTGATAGGCTACGTGACAATTTACGTAGCCTGTCATGGCTGACTTTGGAAATCTAGCCGTGATAGGCTACGTAAATCGTCACGTAGCCTATCAAGGGTGTGTGTTTGTTTTTTTACTTTTTTATTTTGAAATGGCGGCGGCGGCAGCCATTACAACATACTCGCCAGGTATGTTGTCTCCCGGGAGGACAGATTAGAGACATGACTGAAAGGTTGCCTGCACTCATAAAGCCCACTGACAAGTGTCCATTTCTTCTCATCCATGTGGGAACAAATGATACCGCCAAACGGAGCTATGAAGAAATCACGTCAGACTTTGAAGCTTAGGGAAGGAAACTCAAGAACATGGGGGCCCAGATAGTTTTCTCATCCATCCTTCCAGTAGTTAGAAGAGGAATAGAAAGGGAACAAAAAATATTTCAGGTGAATCACTGGCTATGAAGGTGGTGCTGATGAAAGAGATTTGGATTCTGGGACCACAGGCTATACTTCCTGGAACATGGGCTGTTGGCAAGGGATGGGTTGCACCTCACAAAGGATGGGAAGAATGTGTTTGGCCACAGCATGAAGAACTTCATCAGGAGGGCTTTAAACTGAATCCTACGAGGGAGGGAGATGTAAAGTTGGGGGTAACAATAGATGTA
The DNA here is from genome assembly GCF_057233095.1 of Heloderma suspectum. Classification (NCBI taxonomy): domain Eukaryota; kingdom Metazoa; phylum Chordata; class Lepidosauria; order Squamata; family Helodermatidae; genus Heloderma; species Heloderma suspectum. The sequence continues at coordinate 90,663,881 of NC_139458.1, forward strand.
GGCTCATGCACTGCAACAGAGAGAACAGCTCTAATAGCGCCCAATAATAGTCTTCAGACACATGTAGGAAGAAAGCCAGACTATGAAGCACATGGTCTTCGATGTCTATATACTAATGCCCAGAGTATGGGAAACAAACAGAACAAACTTGAACTCTTAATACAGGAGGGAAATTATGACTTGATAGGTATAACTGAGACTTGGTGGGATGACTCTCACGACTGGAATACATCAGGACTGCAGGATATAACTTGTTCAAAAAGAACAGGAGGAACAGAAAGGGAGGTGGGGTTGTGCTGTATGTGAAAAATACATATCTCTGCACAGAAATACAGGAGGATGAGTTTGGTAGCCCTATCGAGAGCATCTGGATCAAAATAAATGGAGCAAAGGATAAAAGGAACCTGATGGTTGGAGTCTACTATGAGGATGAAACTTCTGAAAAGGAAATAGCCAATGTTTCAAGGACATATGATGTAGTAATAATGGGGGACTTCAATTTACCAGATATTTGTTGGGAGACAAATTCTGCAAAACATGGCCCCTCCAGGAAATTCCTGACTTGTGTGGTGGATAACTTCCTCCTACAGAAAGTAGAGGAAGGAACTAGAGGATTGGCTATCCTTGACTTGATCCTAACCAAAGAGATGACTTAGTGGATAAAGTAGCAGTTACAGGAACTCTGGGGGAAAGTGACCATGTTGCACTTGAGTTCTTGGTTCTACGGGAAGCAAAAGCCAAGTGTAGTCAAACACATACACTGGATTTTAGGAAAGCTGATTTTAATAAACTCAGAACAATGATCAGTAAGGTCCCATGGCAAGCGATGCTAACAAGAAAAGGAGTACAAGTTGGGTGGGAGCTTTTAAAAAAGGAAATTCTCAAGGCACAATTACAAACAATTCCAACAAGAAGAAATGTGGAAGACAGCAGAAGAAGCCAATGTGCCTTCACAAAAAGTTTATGGATGACCTGAAAACAAAAAAGGACACATATAAGAAGTGGAAAGAAGCCCAAGTAACAAAGGAAGAGTACAGGCAAGTATCACAGAATTGCAGGGATGGTGTCAGGAGGGCTAAAGCTGAGAACGAGCTGAGGTTAGCGAGGGATGCTAAAAACAACAAAAAGGCTTTCTTCAGCTACGTGCATAGTAAAAGGCAGAGGAAAGAAATTGAAGTTCAGCTATTAAATAAGGATGGCAAAACAATAACAGATGACAAAGAAAAGGCAGAGGTGCTCAATTCGTACTTAGGCTCAGTCTTCTCCCAAAAGAGGGTCTACGACCCCCCTGGCAAAAGTGAAGTAGAGGCTGAAGGGGCAGGATTGCAGCTTGAGATCGATAGGTCAAGGAACACCTAATTATTTTGAATGAGTTCAAATCTCCAGGGCCAGATGAACTGCATCCTAGAGTAATAAAGGAACTAGCAGAAGAACTCTCAGAACCACTGTCTATTCTCTTTGAGAGATCATGGAGGAAGTGCCAGATGACTGGAGGAGGGCTAAATAGGGGCTACCCTATCTTCAAAAAGGGTAAAAAGGAGGAACCTGGGAACCAGTCAGTCTGACATCAATCCCTTGGAAAATTCTGGAGCAGATGATATAGCAATCCATCTGGAAGCACCTTGAAAATAATGCAATGATTAATCGAAGCCAACATGGATTTGTCAAGAACAAATCCTGCAAGACAAATCTGATCAAATTTTTTGATCATGTCACCTCCTTGTGGACCGTGGGAATGCTGTAGACATCATATACCTTGACTTCAGCAAAGCTTTCGACAAAGTGCCCCATGATATCCTGATGAGCAAACTAGCTCAAAGAGGGCTAGATGAAACAACGATCCGGTGGATCCACAGTTGGCTACAGAATTAGACTCAAAGAGTGCTTATCAATGGGACCTTCTCAAACTGGGGAGAGGTAACGAACAGGGTTCCAGAGGGCTCAGTCCTGGGCCCAGTGCTCTTCAACATTTTTATGAATGACTTGGAGGAGGAGGTGCAGGGAATACTGATCACATTTGCAGATGACACAAAATTGGATGGGATAGCTAATATTTTGGAAGACAGAAACAAAATTCAAAGTGATCTGGATAGACTGGAGTGCTGGGCAGAAAACAGTGGAATGACATTTAATAGGGATACATGCCAAGTTCTGCACCTAGGAGAAAGAAACCAAATGCACAGTTACAAGATGGGGGATACGTGGCTCAACAACATGGCAAGCGACAAGGATCTGGGACTTGTTTTAGATCACAAGCTGAATATGAGCCAACAATGTGATTTGGCTGAAAAAAAGGCAAATGCTATTTTGGTATGCATTAATAGAAGCATAGCTTCCAAATCCCGGGAAGTACTAGTTCCCCTCTACTCAACACTGGCTAGGCCTCATGTGAAGTACTGTGTCTAGTTCTGGGCACCGCACTTTAAGAAGGATGCAGACAAGCTGGAGAGGGTTCAGAGGAGGGCAACAAAGATGATCAGGGGACTGGAAACAAAGCCCTATGAAGAGAGACTGAAAGAACTGGGCATGTTTAGCCTTGAGAAGACTGAGGGGAGATATGATAGCACTCTTCAAGTACTTGAAAGGTTGTCACAGAGAGGAAGGCCAGGATCTCTTCTCAATCATCCCAGAGCGCAGGACACAGAATAATGGGCTCAAGTTACAGGAAGCCAGATTCTGGCTGAACATCAGGAAAAACTTCCTGACTGTTAGAGCAATATGACAATGGAGCCAATTCCCTTGGGAGGTGGTGGGCTCTCCCACACTGGAGGCATTCAAGTCGAGGCTGGACAGCCATCTGTCAGGGATGCTCTGACTTGGATTCCTGCATTGAGCAGGTTGGACTTGATGGCCTTGTAGGCCCCTTCCAACCCTACTATTCTATGATTCTATGCCTGCCCATTCCAATTAAAAGGCTGATACATAATTTTAATGATTAATGAATATTGCTTACTGTTTACTTTACTCATACACTGTCTTCCAATGAATCCTGTCTCTATTATCTTTTCCTAAAACAATATTCTTTTGAAAAACAAATTAACCCTGGTACTTCCTCTTTACACCATTATTCATTTTTCAGCAAATTCTCTTCTTCCATATCTGAGTGCTCAAGTAATTCAATATACCCTAAACCTAAGCTCACTCCTCCCAATCCATATTATTGCATTCAAAGGATGGGTTTATCCCATGTTGAAAATATAACTGACAGGTAGGGATTGTGGAGGTAATAAGGGTATCTTGATTTTAAACCAAAGTAAACAGGCTGTCATAAAAAAAATGTGGAATAGAAGCGCTGACAAACTAGATTTTCTCTCTGAAAGCAATTATTTCTGAAGCTCAGATTTAATCATCTATAATTCTGAGGGCCAAAGGAAGTGCTCGTTTTTTTCTGAATTGGCTCAATCAGTTTAACACTGAAATCTACATGATAGTATGGATGGTGGCAGAGATGACTGTCCCTGCACACTGGAAGAAATTTCATTTCTGTTATAATCCTTATTGGATTGGAATTTATTACAATAGTGCATTTATATAATCATCTCTATCAGCATACAATGGCTGTACTCATGACTGAGATTTCTATTTCTCTTAAGTGGTGCCAAATTGCAGAAGATGAGCAATGAGAATGAGAAATATCAGATGAACAATGAGAAATATCAAGCTATCTCTCAGTCTAGTATTTAGAGGATGCCAATCACAAGAGAATGAAGGCAGTGAACATAGGAAGAGCATCAAAATGGAAATCAACAATAGGCTAGTTTTGCTCATTTCTTCTTGCTCATTTCTTCATTTTCATGGTGGAGGACTGAAATTCAGAGTGGAATTGACCCAGCTGTAGGCTAGCAGTGTTCCCCATTAACTGCCCTGCATGCCACACTACATCAGGACCTTACAATTTCCCCCATTTCCCCCCACACCCTACTCCTCAGAGCAATACAATATAAAATTCATCTCACAGAGAAACATGCCAGCCACCAGGAGGACCACTGGTGCTGCTACAGAATGTGATGGCAAAAAAAAGAGAAGCTAGGACAATGTCCCCCTTTTGCCCATGAATGGCCTCCTCCACTCAAATGTGCCCATAGTTTTCCCTTTGAGAACTTTTTTGCCCAGGGTAACGTTAAATTTTAAATTCTTCAAGCTCCGAATTCTTCAGGTTTGGGGGAGTGTTGGGTAAATTTGAAGCTTCAGTTCCCACTTTCTCTGGTTTCCACCAAGGCTACCTTTTAAGCACAGTTGTGTTGGTGGCTTAAACTGCTCTATATGTTGCTGCAGCCTATAGGGCCTGCATGCTTTCAGCAAGAAAACAGGCTTACTTCTGACACCATATAATATTTCTGTTTTTATTTGGATCCAGGGGAACATACATATACTTATGTACTCCATCTCCCAGAAAGTCTGTATTTGGAATCAGGAATCAACTAAATAGAATAGCAACATGTCTTCCAATTACAACATAGCCTAGATTCTAGAACCTAGAACATGGCTGAATCAGAGATGGGCAATGAATTAGGAATGGGCAAGTGAACAATGTTCAAGATCACCAGGATTCTCCAGACATCATCTTGCTGCTCATCTCATGCCTGATTCTAGGGATGTGCAAACTCACCCCCATCTGGGTTCTCCAGATGCCCACCCAGCCCCTGCCCCCACTCTCTGGTCCCAGACCACACTTGAGCCCCTCCCATGCTCGACGAGCAGCCCACACTCACCTCAGCAGCCTCATCGAGCTCTGTGGTCATCGTTTTTTGGGGGGGGGAAATGGCGATTGCAAAAATGCATACGTTCTGTATGCATGAAAATGCCCATTTTGGTGAATGAGCATATTTTCATGTGCAAAGTGCACATGTTTTTGTGAAGGCAGACATTAGTGTGTGCGCAAAAATGTCCATTTTTTTTGGGGGGGGGAATGTGCATTCTCAGGCATACACAGAAATGTACATTCGCAAAATGCATGATTTCGCGTGTGCCCAAATATGCTCATTTTTGCAATTGCCATTACGTTTCTCAAAAAAATGGTGACCGCTAAGCTCAACGAGGTGAACACGGGCAGGGGGCAAGCAGGGACAGGTTCGGGGGTGCAGGCAGGGACAGGTTCGGGGGTGCAGGCAGGTGCGGGTCTGCCAGATTCCTGGAGCGAATCAGGCTCCTGCACCATCCCTACCTGATTCCTATTCATGTTTTTCTTCGCTGCTCGATCTGCACGAATGGAATACATACACAAATTAAGAACATAATGACATATGAGGAGCCATCCTGGATGAGACCAAGGGTCCATCTCCTCCAGCATTCTGTTCACGCAGTGGTCAAGTAGCTGACAAGAGGAATCCCACAAGCCGGGCATGAGTGCAAGAGCACCTTCCTGCCCATGTTCTCCAGCAAATGGTGTACACAAGCATACTGCCTATGGTACTGGAGGTAGCACATAGCCATCAGGACTAGTAGCCATTGATAGCCTTCCTCTCCAGGTATGTAACTAATTCCCTTTTAAAACCATCCCAATTAGTGACCATCCCTACATTTTGAGGTAACAAATTCCATATTTTAACTATGTGCTGTGTGAAAAAGTACTATCTTTTATCTGTCCTGACTCTCCCATCTGGGGTCATGGATCAAACTGAGCAGCGATCGAGTGGGAGATATGCACAGATCTCCCCAAATTTCCTAACTTGCACAAAATTTCCCATAGACTAAAGCAGAGCTGATTCAGTCTACTGAGGAAATTTGTACAAACTGGGAAATCTGTGCAAATCAAAGTGGGAATTGGGAATGAGATGAATGTGAGCATGTGTTTGGCAATTTGCAAATGTTTTCGGTGGACACGTGCTCAGGCTCACATTCAGAGCTTTGAATGGGGTATGCTCATATGTTTTGCAAGCAAAAACAAAATCCCCATGTATCCTTAAGTCAAACAACGATAGAGAGATGCAGCCACAGAGATTCCGGAGGGAGAGGAAATGGCTTCTTAAAGCCACCCTCACATATACTGCTGTACTAATATTGAAACGGGTAGACAAGTGAGAGCCTAATCCCTAGCCCATGTTGTTCTAAAACAGAGAGGTTTCCAAAAAATGTGATTTTCATGATGTTTGGAAAAAATGACACATGGAGGGGGGAATTATGTACATAACATAATTAAAAGAAACTTGCAAAACAGCAAATGCAATTGCAGCCTAGTTGCAATTAAGCTTTGTCAGAGGCCATCCTATTTAAAAAGAAATTGAAAACTATTGTGGAAAATAGCTCCACTGGGAATCTGTTTAATCAGTGCTGTTGTGTGTTTCATTATTGTTGTGGCCTATTCTAAGTAAAGCTTGTTTAACTTTGTATATTTAGAGATTTGCCCTACTCCAAAGAAAAGTGGTGACAGCTGGAAGCCAAAGTGATATTTTGATGGGTGCACAGGTTAGCTATTCTTGTCACCCATGTCTTTAGCTACCCATAGAAGATATGAATGTGGAAACCTGTCAGACAAGGATTGAGTTGGCCTTCGTGGATTGAGAGCTTTCTAAATTACCATATCTAGGTGGAAGCCATCAGAACCGCATTCCCTTCCTCTTCCCACTCACCCGCCCTTGACCACCAGCTTTCCCTCATTCTGGGACTGCCTCAGACAGGGAAGGGTGAGGAGAAATCCCAGTATTCCATCAGGCCACCCAGCAACGCTGGTGAGCCAGGGCACTCTTCTCATTGAGGAGACATCAACCCTCTCTCTACTCCAGACTAAGCAACAAGAAGGATGAAATATTGTGAAAGCTCGGCCTAGTCATGTCTCTCAGTAACTGCATACATTAGCCTAGCCTTCCAATTCAAGTTAACTCAGAATAACTATTATCTACTTATTTGTTCTCATGGCTATATGCTTACTTACTTGCAAAATTTATAAATACTGTATCTAAGGAAGATTCCTGAGTGGTGAACTGTAAAGAAAAAAGAATCAAAATTCAAAATAATAAAAAATATTTAAAATCATATTATGCCATTAAAACTGTGGCTAGACTTTTACACAAGAAAGGCTTGTTTAATTTTTTTTAAAAGTCTTCAACAGCAGGTGATAAAAACTAGGGATGCTGGAAAATTCTGCCACGGACCCCAATGAGGCCAGATTCCAAGAATCTGGATCTGGCCCCACTGGGGTCCATGGCAGAATGGAGCACTCACCTCTGCACCCCTCCAGAATCCATCCAGGCCAGCTCCTCCACATGGTGATCCTGTGGAGCTGGCCGCTGGCTCCACAGGACTGGCGATACGGCTGGCCACCACTGCCGTGCTGTATCGCTGTGCTAAGTCCGGACGCAAATGCCATCCACTACGTCATTTGCGTCCCTGTTTTCACGTGATAGGCTACGCAAATATCTACGTAAATATAATTTGTGTAGCCTATCGTGTGAAAAACCGGGACACAAATGGTTTAGTGGATGCCATTTGCATCCGGACTTAGCACAGCGATACGGCACGGCAATGGCAGCCAGCCGTATCGCCAGTGCTGCGGAGCTGGTGGTGGCTGGCTCCACGGGATCACCACAGAGCAAAGCTGGCCTGGATGGATTCTGGGGGGAGGGAGGGATCACCTCCCCCCCTGTGGACCCCCCCAGCCAGAACGGGGTAAGTGATCCTCCCACCCCTACTAAAAACAGAGCAATCAACCAGCTGGGAATTCCACAGAGAGGAAGCCACTAAAAGCTCTGCTCCAGATGGACCCTAATTGACCTCAGGTCCATGCAGAACCACCAATAGTCTTATTTGATGACCTCAGTGACTGAGCAGGCTGGTAAGGTGTATTCTCAAATATCCTGGTCCCACCCTCTGCAGTCCTCCATACTATGGTGGTGGTGCGCTGGGTACCTGGGTGGGGAGAGCTGGATCAAGGGCCAGCTTAACAAGGCCAGTGCCATTCTAGTGAGTCCTTAGCATACCCTGCCACCATATGACCATTGCTGAAGCCACCTATCCACTGCCCAAGCCACCTACCCACTTGCCCGCTTCTTCTCCTCACCTGGCCTGGCTGGTCCTGCTGGCAAAGTGCCACAGCACCTGGCCAGTTGAGCTTGCAGACCCCATGCATAATTTTAAACAGTTGGGTGTTTTTAACTTATATTTTGAGTAGCAGCAATCTGAACCAATCATATGCTGCTGTTGAGGAGGCAACCAGCCAATGATAGCACAAGAGTGATGTAAAAACTATCCTCTGCCCTTATTGGCTGTGCCCCGCCCCCGCAAAAAAAACCAACATCTGATTGGTTCAGATCACCTCCATCCATGCTGCCATCCACCCTCCAAACCCCCACTGGCCTCCCACCTCTGGCCACCATGCTGCGCAAGCTGCTGCACTGTCCATGGGCAGCCAGCAAGTGCCCAGCAACTGCCCATTCCCTCAGTGAGCTGCCTTTGTTTTGCAAAATGGCAGCTTGGGTTTTTCTGTGAATGTAATGTTGCATAAATGGTAGTGGTGAAGGGGCCAGTAATGCGACATTACAGGCATAAATTGACCATTGATGCCTGTAATCTTGGGTAAATGGCTCCTTTCTAGCTGCCATTTACATAACATTACATTTAGGGAAAAACTGGAGCTGCCATTTTGCGAAAAGATGGCAGCTCACTGAAGGAATGGGCAGCCACCGGGTGCTTGAGGACTGCATGGTGGCTTGGGCAGTGGGTTCAGTAAGTGTGGTGGCTCAGTGGGTAGGATCCAGGAGGCCAAGTGGGGGGTGGGGAGTCCACCAGACTCCATCCCCCCTTGGACTCCCACAACATCCCTACTGTCTGGGACGGTGAAGAGTGTCAGGGTGGAAACTGAGCCCATAGAGCCCCAGAGCAATTCTGATTCTGAGGAGGAACAGCAATCCATGGGAGAGGAGCCCGCTCATCTCTCACAAGCACAGCATCTGGCAGAGATTCCTCCTGCCAGCATTCCTGGGATGGATAGTGACCCTAGCAGTGAGAGAGCGCTGGAGGGGGGCTTGCTGGATGCTCAGCACAGATGCAGGGAGCGACGACAGATGGAGGGCGCCAAAAGGAGGCGCTCCGCTCGTTTGGCGCTCAAACAACGGTCGCATCCTGAGGACCCAAGGGAAAGAGAAAGGATCTCTCCCTGGCCCATAAGTTCAGAGTCTTCCCGTGGTTCCCCTTCAAATGGGGACCAACTGCCTTACCTTGAGCTTAGGCTACTCTGCTATCTATCCCCATTGCAGTTCCTTGCTTAGTCGCTACTGATTAGTATCTGTAAGAGTCATAAAGTAATAAAGGAATAAAGCCTTGGAAAGAATCCTTGTCGGCTGTGTCCTGAGTTGGCTATTGGAGGGGACTGCAAGTGGCAGCTAGGGCACTCCTGACAAAGAGGAAGATAGCTCGGGGGGTGTACGGATTCCCCACCGTCTGTTCCGGTGAGGAATCCGTGGGGGGGATTAACGTGACCTATCACGGCTAGATCTGCAAAGTCAGCCATGATAGGCTACGTAAATCGTCACGTAGCCTATCACGGGTGACTTTAAAAAAAAAAAAAAAAAGCACGTACGGCTAATGGCGGCCCCCATAGGGAGAAGCCATTCGCATTCCTTATTTGGTCGCTGTAGTCTACGTAAATCTTTACGTAGACTATGGCGAAAATAAGGGCAATGCAAATAGCATTACTTTTATTGGAATGGCGGCGGCGGCAGCCAGTCGAAAGATCGGCTGCCGCCCCCGCCCCTGACGAAGACCCGACGAACCACTGCCGGGACCCGCCGCCGGGAGGGACATTCGGGAAAGGTAAGTCCCGTCCCGGGGGGGGGTGCAGGAGTGGGGGGGTGCAGAGAATTTCTCCCCGAAACTTCTTCGGGGGGCCGAACACGTTGGCGCTTGGCCCCACGAAGTTTCGGGGAGAAATTCTCCGCCAACCCTACCCCCACCCCCAGTTAGCACCTGATCATGTTCCTTGTTACCCTCAGTCTTCCAGCACAATCCATCAAGAGCCTGTTGCTTTGTCGCTCTGTCTTTTGGTTTATTATAATTTCAACAAATGATCAGTTGCACATATATTTGTGGAGCAAAGGGGAAAGAGAAGTAAAACTGAAAGTTGAATATATGTTGGGAATATAATGCACTACTATCACAAGGATGATTTGGACTTCAGTTAATAAACTCAGTATGCAAATTAGCTGAGAAAGGAAATAGAAAGGTTGAGCTAATGGCAAGCTGTTTCTGTCTAAATGGATGCTATGTGGTTGCCCCTAGCAACCATGGGCCTACACATCCACATACTCTTGTTCACTGCCACACTTTTTGTATTTAAAGCTGAGATAACCAAAAGGGGACAGGAGTGTTCTTTATGATCACGAATCTTTGCAGGTATCTCAATTGTCCTTCTCTATTCCTTCATTAAAATTTCAGAGGATACATAATTGGTTTTTGGGTTGTGGCAGGGTGGTATAGAAAACAAATGCGGTATGGTTAATAATCTTGAGTCCTGTGTGTGCATCTTGAATGAACTCAATCTGAACCCTGAGATCACAGGGTACAGATCCCGCTAACAGGGACCACATGCATAGTTAGTACACTTGTAGGCTCTGAAATCTGGTTGAACATATGGAGTCTGGGAGTAGGGGCAGTCAAAATACCATTTTAGCATCTATTTAAAAACTCTATTAAATGTTGATAAATGGCATCCGCCAGAAAGGTAATAGTGAAGGTGGGCCGAATGGTGATTGGTTCACCTGCCTGATAATCCCTGTATATTTATTATTTATTTTTATTGATTTATTTTAAACATTTGTATCCCACCCTATATGATTAAGATCTCAGGGCGACCTACAGATAACATCAATTTAAACAGTATAAAACAATAAATAATTTAAACAGCTAAAAACATATCAAACCATTAAACAAGCTAATACCAATTAAAATCTAGAACAATAAAACAGTATTATTTATTTAAAACAGTATTATTTATTATGTACATTTATATCTTACTTTTTTTCCTCTTGCAAGGAACCAAAGGCAGCTTACATGGTTCTCCTCTCCTTTTAACTTCACAACAACCCTGTGAGGTGAGAGTCAGCAACTGGCCCAAAGTCACCCAGTAAGCTTAATGGTCAAGTGGGGCCTAGAAACGAGATCTCCCAAGTCCCAGTCCAACACTCTAACTACTACACCACACTGGCTTTAAACCATATGGATGAGAAACTCTAAGGTGATCTACACCTGTGAAATAGAATTACTCTCCTGTTCCTCTCATAACAGTCAAATTTTCTGTTGTCTGAGAAAAGATGGAAGAATTATGGGAAATGCGGAGAAGGACAATGATTGGATAACAACATCAAAGATGTGCCTTGTAAATTTCAGGAACACCTAGTCTGGAAACACCTATAGATTTGCAAATGACAAAAGTGAGGTGAGTTAAGAGTAGGGATGCTAGAGCAATTTGATCTTTGTGAATTACAATGTTAATTCACTAGATCCACTCCTCCCAGACTAATGTGTGGATCAGAATGCCATCATCCTTTAGATATCACTGAGAAATTTATTTCAGTTCATTTTTGATTAAGATTTTCCCAGTTTGTACCTCCTGGGCCAAACATGGACTCAGATGAAATCTGTAGTCAAAGTCCACACATTTCCAAGTAGGGATGTTGCAGTGGACTCCCCCCCACCCCCACTCAGCCTCTCAGACTCCAGTCCGCAGACCACTGCACTTGCCTGACTCATGCTTGCGTGACTGTAATCTTGCATAAATGGCTGCTTTATGTCTACCATTTGCACACATGGGCATTTATGAAAAAGGGCAAGGTGCCATTTTTACACAAAATGGTTCCTCAGCAAAGGATCGGGTGGCGAGCAGGGTCAAGCGGCTACTGGGGGTCCTGTGTACGGCAAGTGACACAGACTAGAGTCAGTTCACCCATCCCTATTTCCAAGCTTACAATGTGATTTATGGACCCAAAGGAATGCATTCAACAACATGAATCCAATTGAAAAATGTGCATTAAAAGTGCATACTTTTGAAAAATGCACACAAATACACTTTAATCCATGGGAGGAGAATGTGTGCATTTCAAAGATGTGCACAATGAAGAACAAAATATTCATGAAAATACACAGAGATTTTCATGCAAGAAGAGAAAAAAGCAAAGTTTGCAATCTGACATGTATTCGAGTGTGTGAGTGTGTGTGTGTGTGTGTGTGTGTGTAGTGTGGATTCTTTTTTAAAAAATGTGCACATTAATGCAGAAATGGAATGCAATGGAATTATGAATGAACACATACAATATGAAATTGATATAGGTTAGAAATAGACTGATCCATCCATTTCTAACCAAGAACCACTGAGCTTGCCAGGAGTCACTGGAGATGAGGGAGACATTTGTTTGGTTTGCATTTTAAGGCACTCTTCCGCAATTATGCACTTTGAACCACTATGAGAACTGAAACTCAGTTATCCTTGAAATTCACACTTCTTCAAATTTTGCAATGGAGTTCTCCAATAAAAAGATAAATGCATACAAAAAAGGGCATATTAACAAAAATTAAAAATGCATTATCTTAGGAAAATTCTTCAAAAATATGTATATTAGTCAAAATGTGTTAAAAATGCACATATTAGGAGAAATGTACAGAAAAGTGCCTATGAATGTTCATGAAAACTTTTAAGAACCATGTTTTGAAGTTTGAGAAGAAATGGACTTAAGATGGGAAAAATGAGAAACTGAAATTTAGATACATCTATCCCAAGGAGTTACTGATTTTCTCATAACTTCTTTTAGATGCTCACAATCTACATATAAAACGAGATCAAGAGATCAAAATGGTTTTGTAGAGTGTTAGTTTATCAGTAGTAATAACATGATATGTAATCCTTTCAGTAGGTTCCAAATAGACACATATTACCTCAGACCTCATGTCATGGGCCAGGCTTCCAATTTCAACTTTGAACCAGTATGAAAGTTAAGTAGACAACATGAGGGAAAACAAAACAACTGGGACAAAAGGGGCAATGCACATTTCTGGGATGGTGTGCTTTGTCCCACATGTTGCATTTATGGAAGAGAAACAACAGCATGTTGGATCCAGAGTGTCCCTTCTGGAACATCTTCTATTTGTGGAAGGAACAAAGATCCAGCAGAGATTTCCAGGGGAGTAAGGGGGAAGGTGATTTTCCCTTGCCCTGCAGCCTCCTGCTCCACCATCCACACTGTTCTGGAGAGTCCCATAACTCTCCAGAACAAATTTTCAAGGGAGAAGAAGGAATCAGAAATAATCATGTCTCCCCATTCCTCTAGAAGGGATGTCCCTTGCATGTAGGGATGTACAAAAGGTACTTACCTTTCCGTGGATTATGCTGATGCTGGGGGGGAGGCGTTCTGTCCCTCCCCCTGGCATCCTGGCCAGGGGGGGAGGCGCTCCATTCCTCCCCCCCCCGGAATCCTGTCCGGCCGGCTCTGCTCCGCAGGGATTCTGTGGAGCCGCTGGCTGGCTCCGCCAGCAGCTGAACATCCGGCCACTGGCTAGCAGGGATGCAAATGGCGGCGGCCGTAGCTGCCGCCGTTTGCATCCCTGCAGTCAGCCGTGATAGGCTATGTAAATGTTTATGTAGCCTATCACGGCTGATTTTAAAAAAAACAAAACGTGCATACGCAAATGGCAGCGCCCATGGGCGCCACCAGTTGCATTCCTTATTTTGGTATGTCTTAGTCTATGTAAACATTTACCTAGACTAAGACGGCAAAAATAAGGGGAACACAAATAGCGTATTGTTGTTGTTGTTTTTCAAGTCAGCCGTGATAGGCTACATAAACATTTACGTAGCCTATCACGGCTGACTGCAGGGATGCGCCGCCATTTGCGTCCCTACTAGCCAGCAGCCGGATATCCGGCTGCTGGCGGAGCTGGCCGGCGGCTCTGCAGAATCCGTGCGGAGCACAGCCGGCCGGCCAGGATTCAGGGGGGGGGAGGAACGGAGCGCCTCCCTCCCTGGTGAGGATTCCAGGGGGAGGGACGGAACGCCTCCCCCCAACCATAAACATAATCCGTGAAAGGTAAGTGCCTTTCGTACATCCCTATGACCTCCAGACTGTTTCATTGACCACAGCTCCACAGTATACCAGGGAGCAGAATGGGCTCCACAGTGCCAGAGAGAGCACTCAGTTACAATCATGTCGATGGCCCTCTGCATCTCACTGTTCCACAGTGAGGCTAGGGTCTCAGCTGGATCACCAGCTCTCTCCACTGGAAAATCCCTAAGAGCATTCAGAAATCCATTGGATTCCATCAGTCTCCTAGGGCGGACCATCCAAATAGGCCCCCCACCCCCGCGGGAGAAGAGTAATGCCGTACGTTCAAATCTCACCAGGAAATGGTCTTACCATGACAATGGGGTTATGTGGAGCCCCCTAATCTTTAGACTACCCATCTCACAACTTGAAGCAAAAACCAAATCAAGGGTGTGCCCTGCTTCATGTGTTGGGCCGATGACATACTGAGACAGCCCCATGGTTGTCATGGAGGTCATGAAGTCCTGAGTTGGAACTCTGGAGACAGCCTCAGCATGGAAGTTGAAGTCACCCAGAACCACCGACCTGGGTTCCTCCAACACCACACTTGCAACTGCCTCCACCAGCTCAGTCAGGGAGGATGCTGGGCAGCAGGGTGGGCAGTACACCAGCAGCATCCCCAATCTGTCTCTATGGCCCAACACCAGGTGCAACCCGTCAAGGCCTGCTCCAAGGTGGAGTGGTCTCCTGGTGATAGCAATGGAAGTTCTATGAACCATGGCAACTCCCCCCCCCAGCCTTCCAACCTATGTTGGTACTGCACTGAGTACGCAGGTGGGCAGAGCTGAGTCAGGTTGACTCTACCCAGCTCACCCACCCAAGTCTCAGTTATACACGCCAGGTCGGCCCTCTCATCCACGATTAAATCATGACTGAGTGTGGTCTTGTTGCAGACTGATCTGGCATTAAATAGCAGCACCGCAAGACAGGAGGGCACAGTGGAAGAGCTACCAGCTACATGAGAGCTAGAGGAGGGGGGGTAGAAGGGGAACAGTGTATAAACACCTGTGGCCCATTCTACTTCGATGTTCCCCTCCTCCTACCATATCTCCTTCTGCCCCAAGTCACTGCAATAGTGGTGCCTCCTCCATAGGTCCCCACATTAGAGTCTCCTAGGCACATCCTTACTGCCATGAAATACCCACACACTCTCCACAGCCACCCACCATTCAAATATACAATCAACAAGTAGGAACTGAACCTGCCTTTTCCTTGTCATCTGTTATCATTTTGCCTTCCTTACTGAATAGTTGAACCACCATTTCTTTCCTCTGTCTTTTACTATGCATGTATCTGAATAAACTCCAGCAAAGGAGATCATTACCTTGTTGTGGTGCTGGAGCTTGAACACCTCAATGACACCATGAGCTAAAGCATGGACACCCAAGACGGGAAGGTCATGGCAGATAGATCAGACTAAATACAATCCCTGGGGAAGGTAAAGACAACTCACCCCAGTATTCTTGCCGTGAAAACTAAATGGATCAGTACAACCAGAGATATGTTGGTATACCATCGAAAGATGGGACTCCCAGGTCGGAAGATGGTAAAAATGCTACTAGGGAGGAACAGAGGATAAGTTCAACTAGCCCCAGATGTGATGACGCAGCTACCTCAAAGCTGAAAGGACGGCTAGCAGCCGATGGTGCTGGTGGTGAATGATGAATCCAATGTTCTAAAGATTAACACACCATAGGAACCTGGAATGTAAGATCTATGAGCCAGGGCAAATCGGATGTGGTTATTGGGGAGATGTAGGGGTGGACAAAAGTCCCTTACCTGTCGTCGAAGGACGTTCGCGGTGGGGGGGAGGCGCTTCGCTGCTCCCCCCATGAAGTTCAGGCCGGGGGGGGGAGGCTGCCCGCCTCGCCCTGGCTGAAATTCAGGCTGGGGAGGAGGCTTCCCGCCTCCCCCGGCCGCGAACGCGAAAGTTAAAAAAACCAAACAAACGCCCCTGATAGGCTATGTGACGATTCACATAGCCTATCATGGCTAGATCTGCAAAGTCAGCCGTGATAGGCTACGTCAATCGTCACGTAGCCTATCACGGGTGACTTTAAAAAAAAAAAAGCGCGTACGCAAATGGCGGCCCCCATAGGGAGCCGCCATTCACATTCCTTATTTAGTCGCTGTAGTCTACGTAAATGTTTACGTAGACTACGGCGAAAATAAGGGCAACGCAAATAGCGTTGCCCTTATTTTCGCCGTAGTCTATGTAAATCTTTACGTAGACTACAGTGACCAAATAAGGAACGGGAATGGCGGCTCCCTATGGGGGCCGCCATTATCCGTACGCGCTTTTTTTTTCTTTTTTAAAGTCACCCGTGATAGGCTACGTGACGATTGACGTAGCCTATCATGGCTAGATCTGCACAGTCAGCCGTGATAGGCTACGTCAATTGTCACGTAGCCTATCACGGGTGACTTTTTTTAAAAAAAGCACGTACGCTAATGGCGGGCCCCATAGGGAGCCAGCCGCCACTCGCGTTCCTTATTTAGTCTCTGTAGTCTACGTAAATGTTTACGTAGACTACGGCGAAAATAAGGGCAACGCAAATAGCGTTGCCCTTATTTTCGCCATAGTCTACGTAAATCTTTACGTAGACTACAGCGACCAAATAAGGAACGGGAATGGCGGCTCCCTATGGGGGCCGCCATTATCCGTACGCGCTTTTTTTTTGTTTTAAAGTCACCCATGATAGGCTACGTGATGATTGGCGTAGCCTATCATGGCTGACTTTGCAAATCTAGCCATGATAGGCTACGTGAATCGTCACGTAGCCTATCAGGGGGCGTTTTTGTTTTTTCTTTCATTGGAATGGCGGCGGCGGCAGCCGGTTGAAAGACCGGCTGCCGCTCCCGCCCTGCTCGAACACCCGCCGAACCGCCGGCCAGACCCACCGCCGGGAGGGACATTCAGCGAAGGTAAGTCCCGTCCCGGGGGGGTGCAGGGGGCGGGGGGGTTCGGAGGATTTCTCCCCAAAACTTGTTCGGGGGGCCGAACACGTTGGTGCTCGACCCCCCGAAGTTTCGGAGAGAAATTCTCCGCCATCCCTAGGGAGATGTCAAGATTAAATATAGACATTTTGGGTGTCAGTAAACTGAAATGGACTGGAATGGGCCACTTCACATCCGATGACCACCAGATCTACTACTGTGGACAAGAGGACCACAGAAGAAATGGAGTAGCCTTCATAATTAATAATAAAGTGGCTAAAGCAGTGCTTGGATACAGTCCAAAAATGATAGAATGATTTCAATTCGAATTCAGGGTAAGCCATTTAACATCACAGTGATCCAAATATATGCCCCAACCACAGATCATGAAGAAGCAGAAATAGATCAGTTATTTGAGGATCTGCAGCACCTACTGGACAATATGCCAAAAAGAGATGTTGTTTTCAGTACAAGAGACTAGAATGCTAAGGTGAGTAGTCAAATGACACCTGGAATTACAGGCAAGCATAGTCTGGGAGAACAAAATGAAGTAGGACGTAGGCTGATAGAATTTTGCCAAGACAACTCACTGTGCATAACAAACACTCTCTTCCAACAACCTAAAAGACGACTTTATACATGGACTTCATCAGATGGTCAACACTGAAATCACATTGACTACATCCTTTGTAGCCAAAGGTGGTGGACATCTATACAGTCAGTAAAAACAAGACCTGGAGCTGACTGTAGTTCAGATCACAAGCTTCTTATTGCACAATTTAGAATCAGACTAAAGAGAACAGGGAAGACCCACAGAGCAGTTAGATATGAGCTCACTAATATTCCTAATGAATATGCAGTGGAGGTAAAGAATAGATTTAAGGGACTAGATTTAGTAGACAGGGTCCCGGAAGAACTATGGACAGAAGTTTGCAACATTGTTCAGGAGGCGGCAACAAAAAACGTCCCAAAGAAAAAGAAAAAGAAAACCAAGAAGGCAAGATGGCTGTCTGCTGAGACACTGGAAATAGCCCAAGAAAGAAGAAAAGCAAAAGGCAACAGTGATCGGGCCCAATTAAATGCAAAATTCCAGAGCTTAGCCAGAAGAGATAAGGAATTATTTTTAAACAAGCAATGCACGGAAGTGGAAGAAGATAATAGAATAGGAAGGACAAGAGACCTTTTCCAGAAAATCAGAAACATCGGAGGTAAATTCCAGGCAAAAATGGGTATGATCAAAAACAAAGATGGCAAGGACCTAACAGAAGCAGAAGAGATCAAGAAAAGGTGGCAAGAATATATGGAAGATCTGTATAGAAAAGATAATAATATTGGGGATAGATTTGATGGTGTGGTCAGTGAGTCAGAGCGAGACATCCTGAAGAGTGACGTTGAATGGGCCTTAAGAAGCATTGTGAATAACAAGGCAGCAGGAGACGATGGTATCCTAGCTGAACTGTTTAAAATCTTGCAAAGTGATGCTGTCAAGCTGATGCATGCCATATGCCAGCACATTTGGAAAACACAAGAATGGCCAGCAGATTGGAAAAATTCAACTTATATCCCCATACCAAAACAGGGAAACACTAAAGAATGTTCAGACTATCGAACAGTGGCACTATTTCACATGCCAGTAAGGTAATGCTCAAGATCTTGCAAGGTAGACTCCAGCAATTCATGGAATGAGAATTAGGGATGGTGGAGAATTCCACCACGGATTTCAGTGAGGCCAAATGCACTGGCAGTTTGCGCTCCTGCTCTTTGCCGTGATAGGCTACATAAGTATTTACGTAGCCTATCATGGTAAAGGTAGCCATGCAAATGGCATAGCAGCCACCGTTTGCATAGCTGCCTTTACCATGATAGGCTACATAAATACTTACGTATCCTATCACGGCAAAGAGCAGGGGCACAAACGGTGTAGCAGCCACCATTTGCGTCCCTGCTTTTTGCCATGATAGGCTACACAAATACCTATGTAGCCTATCATGGCAGCCTGGAAGGAAGCAAATGGCAGCCGCTACGATGGCCGCCATTTGCAGCTGCAGCAGCCCAGCTGCGGCTGGAACTCCAGCTGCAGCTAGCCCCAGCTGGAGGCTCCACAGACTTGCCACAGAGCGGAGCTGGCCGGGGAGGATTCCAGGGAGAGGAACGGAGTGCCTCCCCACCCCACCATGGATGCCCCAGTGCGGAACCAGGTAGGTGTTTCGTACATCCCTAACGAGAATTGGCAGATGTACAAGCTGGGTTTAGAAAAGGCAGAGGAACTAGAGACCAAATTGCCAATATCCACTGGATAATGGAGAAAGCCAGGGAGTTTCAGAAAAACATCTATTTCTGTTTTATTGACTATTCTAAAACCTTGGACTGTGTGGATCATCACAAATTGTGGCAAGTTCTTGGTGGTATGGGGATACCAAGTCATCTTGTCTGCCTCCTGAAGAATCTGTATAATGGCTAAGTAGCAATGGTAAGAACAGATAATGGAACAACGGACTGGTTTAAGATTGGGAAAGGGTGTATACTCTCACCCTGCCTATTCAACCTGCATGCAGAACACATCATGCGACATGCTGGGCTTGATGAAGCTAAGGCTGGAGTTGAAATCGCTGGAAGAAACATTAACCATCTCAGATATGCAGATGATACCACTTTGATAGCTGAAAGTGAGGAGGAGCTGAGGAACCTTATGACTAAGGTGAAAGAAGAAAGTGCAAAAACTGGGTTGCAGTTAAACCTAAAAAAAACCCCAAGATCATGGCAACCAGCTTGATTGATAACTGGCAAATAGAGGGAGAAAATGTGGAGGCAGTGACAGACTTTGTCTTTCTAGGCGCAAAGTTTACTACAGACGCTGACTGCAGCCAGGAAATCAGATGACATTTACTTCTTGGGAGGAGAGAAATGACAAATCTTGATTAAATAGTTAAGAGCAGAGACATCACACTGACAACCAAGGTCCACATAGTTAAAGCAATGGTATTCCCCATAGTAACCTATGGCTGCCAGAGCTGGACCATAAGGAAGGCTGAGTGAAGGACGATAAGATGCTTTTGAACTGTGGTGTTGGAGGAAAATTCTGAGAGTACCTTGGACTGCAAGAAGATCAAACCAGTCCATATTCCAGGAAATAAAGCCAGACTGCTCACTTGAGGGAATGGTGTTAAAGGCAAAACTGAAGTACTTTGTCCACATCATGAGAAGACAGGATACCCTGGAGAAGATGCTGATGCTAGGGAAAGTGGAAGGCAAAAGGAAGAGGGGCCGACCAAGGGCAAGATGGATGGATGATATTCTGGAGTTGACGGACTCGACCTTGGGGGAGCTGGGGGTGGGGATGGTCGACAGGAAGCTCTGGCGTGGGCTGGTCCATGAAGACATGAAGAGTCGGAAGCGACTGAGTGAATAAACAACAACAAATCTGAAGAAAGCCTTTTTGTTGCTTTTAGCATCACTCACTAACCTCAGCTCGTTGTCAGCTTTATCTTTCCTAATGTCATCGCTGCAATTCTGTGTTACCTGCCACTGCTCTTCCTTTGTAGCTTCGCCTTTCTTCCACTTCCTACATGTGTTCTTTTTTGTTTTCAGGTCATCTCTAAGCTTTTTGTGAAGCCACATTGGCTTATTCTGTTGTCTTCCACCTTTTTTTGTTGCAATTGCTTGTAACTGTGCCTTGAGAATTTCCTTTTTAAAAAACTCCCACCCATCTTGGACCCCTTTTCTCATTAGAGTTTCTTACTATGGAACCTTACTGATCATTGTTCTGAGTTTATTAAAATCAGCTTTCCTAAAATCCAGGGTACGTGTGTGGCTACACTCGGCTTTTGGTTCCTTTCAAACCAAGAAATCAAGTATAACATGGTCAGTTTCCCACAGAGTTCCCATAACTGCTACTTTATCCACTACGTCATTTCTGTTGGTTAGGATCAAGTCAAGGATAGCCAATCCTCTAGTTCCTTCCTCTACTTTTTGTAGGAGGAAGTTATCAGCAACACAAGTCAGGAATTTCCTGGAGGGGCCATGTTTTTCAGAATTTGTCTCCCAACAAATATTGGGGAAATTGAAGTCCCCCATTAATACTACATCTTGCTTCCCATAAACATTGGCAATTTGCTTTTCAAAAGTTTCATCCTCGTCTTTTCCTTGATTGAGTGGTCGGTAGAGGACTTCTGCCACCATGTTCCTTTTATTCTTTGCTCCATTTATTTTAAGCCAGATGCTCTCGATAGAGCTACCAAGCTCATCCTCCTGTATTTTTGTGCAGAGATATGTATTTTTCACATATAGTGCAACTCCACCTCTCTTTCTATTCCTCTGTTCTTTTTGAACAAGTTATATCCTGCAATCCTGCTGTATTCCAGTCATGGGAGTCATCCCACTAAGTTTCTGTTACACCTATCAAGTCATAATTTCCCTCCTGTATTAAGAGTTCAAGTTCATTCTTTTTGTTTCCCATACTCTGGGCATTAGTATATAGACACTGAAGACCATGTGCTTCATAGTCTGGCTTTCTTCCTTCATTTTTTGGAAGACTATTATTGGGTGCTATTAGAGCTGTTCTCTCTATTGTGGTGCATAAACCTCTGTCCATTGTTGCCCCCAACTTTATGTTTTTTCCTCCTATAGAATTCAGTTTAAAGCCCTCCTGATGAAGTTTTTCAAGCTGTGGCCAAACTCATTCTTCCCAGCCTTTGTTAGGTGCAACTCATCCTTTGCCAATCGTCCATCTTCCAGGAAGTATAGCCTGTGGTCCCAGAATCCAAATCTCTCACGTCAGCACCACCTTCATAGCCATTCATTCACCTGGAGTATTTTTCTTTCCCTTTCTATCCCTCTTATAACTACTGGAAGGATGAAAAAACTATCTGCGCCCCCAGTTCTTGAGTTTCCTTCCCAAAGCTTCAAAGTCTGACATGATTTCTTTGTAGCTCCACCCCAAAGTTCGTGAGTTTCCTTCCCAAAGCTTCAAAGTCTGACATGATTTCTTTGTAGCTCCACCCCAAAGTTCTTGAGTTTCCTTCCCAAAGCTTCAAAGTCTGACAAGATTTATTTGTAGCTCCGCTTGGCAGTATCATTTGTTCCCTCATGGATGAGAAGAAAGGGATACCTGTCAGTGGGCTGTATGAGTGTAGGCAACCCTTCAGTCACATCTCTAACCTGTCCTCCTGGGAGACAGCATACCTGGTGAGTCCATGGGTCCTTGTGACATACTTGGGTTTCAATTCCACACAGCAAGGAATCTCCCACAACTATTACTCTTCTTGGTGGTGTAGGCCTTGATTTCATTGCCTCTGCTTGACTGACCTTCGGCTTCTTGCTCGCTCTCATGCGGGGCCCCTGTAATTCTTCCTCTGCAGGCTGTCCTCCAGTCTCATCCTCAACTACCTGAAAATGGTTCCATAATTCCACTGCTTCCACTGGTGTAGAGTGGCTTCTAGTTCTTCTGCTCCTGTCACACTTTTTCAAGGAGTATCCTCAACTTATTTTTTCCCCTCCTCAGTATTTTTCTCTTCTGCTCCAGCTTGCTTCTAGCTCCTGTACTTTGCTATGCTGCTGTAGTGTCTACAGCATTCTGTCCAAGAACTCTTCATCTTCTCTTATTCCCTGGAGGGTCGACACTAGGGTTGGCGGAGAATTTCTCCCCGAAACTTTGGGGGGCCAAGCGCCAACGTGTTCGGCCCACCGAAGAAGTTTCAGGGAGAAATTCTCCAAGCCCCCCCACCCCCTGCACCCCCCGCAGGATGGGACTTACCTCTCCCGAATGTCCCTCCCAGCGTCGGGTCTTCGTCAGGGGCGGGGGCGGCAGCCGCCGCCATTCCAATAAAAGTAAACAAAAAACAAAAAACGCCCCCGTGATAGGCTACGTGACGATTAACATAGCCTATCACGGCTAGATCTGCAAGGTCAGCCATGATAGGCTACGTAAATCGTCATGTAGCCTATCATGTTGTTGTTGTTGTTCAGTCGTTCAGTCGTGTCCGACTCTTCGTGACCCCATGGACCATAGCACGCCAGGCCTTCCTGTCCTGCGCTGTCTCCCGGAGCGTGCTCAAGTTCATATTCATTGCATCCGTGATGCTATCTAGCCATCTCATCCTCTGCTGTCCCCTTCTCCTTTTGCCTTCAGTCTTTCCCAGCATCAGGGTCTTTTCCAGGGAGTTTTCTCTTCGCATTAGGTGGCCAAAATATTGGAGCTTCAGCTTCATTATCTGTCCTTCCAATGAGCAGTCAGGGTTGATTTCCTTTAGGATGGACTGATTTGACCTCCTTGCAGTCCAGGGGACTCATAAGAGTCTTCTCCAGCACCACAGTTCGAAAGCATCAATTCTTCGGCGCTCAGCCTTCCTTATAGTCCAGCTCTCACAGCCATACATTACTACTGGGAAAACCATAGCTTTGATTAGATGGACCTTTGTCGGCAAGGTGATGTCTCTGCTTCTTACTATGCTGTCTAGGTTTGCCATAGCTTTCCTCCCAAGGAGCAAGCGTCTTTTAATTTCATGGCTACTGTCACCGTCTGCAGTGATCTTGGAGCCCAAGAAAGTAAAATCTGTCACTGCTTCCATTTCTTCCCCTTCTATATGCCAGGAAGTGATAGGGCCAGATGACATGATCTTAGTTTTTTTAATGTTGAGTTTCAAACCAGCTTTTGCACTCTCCTCTTTCACCCTCAACAAGAGGCTCTTGAGATCCTCTTCGCTTTCTGCCATTAGGGTGGTATCGTCTGCATATCGGAGGTTGTTGATAATTCTCCCGGCAATCTTAATTCCGACCTGTGATTCATCCAACCCGGCATTTCTCATGATGTACTCTGCATATAAGTTAAATAAGCAGGGTGACAATATGCAGCCTTGTCGTACTCCTTTCCCAATTTTGAACCAATCGGTTGTTCCATGTCTGGTTCTTACTGTTGCTTCTTGACCCTCGTACAGGTTTCTCAGGAGACGGGTAAGGTGGTCTGGTATTCCCATCACTTTCAGAATTTGCCACAGTTTGTTGTGATCCACACAATCAAAGGCTTTAGCGTAGTCAGTGAAGCAGAAATAGACGTTTTTCTGGAATTCTCTTGCTTTCTCCATGATGCAGTGAATGTTGGCGATTTGATCTCTAGTTCCTCTGCCTCTTCTAAACCCAGCTTGTACTTCCGGTAGTTCTCGGTTCGCATACTGCTGAAGCCTAGCTTGTAGGATTTTGAGCATCACCTTGCTGGCATGTGAAATGAGCGCAATTGTGCGGTAGTTTGAACACTCTTTGGCGTTGCCCTTCTTTGGAATTGGAATGTAAACTGACCTTTTCCAGTCTTGTGGCCACTGTTGAGTGTTCCAGATTTGTTGGCATATTGAATGCAGCACTTTAACAGCATCATCTTTTAGGATTTTCACGTTCCTTATTTGCTTGCTGTTGTCTACGTAAAGATTACGTAGACTACAGCAAAAATAAACACTATTTGCGTTGCCCTTATTTTCGCCGTAGTGTACGTAAAGATTTACGTAGACTACAGCGACCAAATAAGGAACGCGAATGGCGGCTCCCTATGGGGGCCACCATTTGCGTAAGCGCTTTTTTTTTTTTTTTAAGTCACCCGTGATAGGCTACGTGATGATTTACGTAGCCTATCACAGCTGACTTTGCAGATCTAGCCGTGATAGGCTACGTTAATCATCATGTAGCCTATCACGGGGGCATTTTTTTTTTAACATTTTATTTCACGGCCGGGCGAGGCGAGGCGCCTCCTCCCCGGCCTGAATTTCGTCCGGGCAAGGCGGGAAGCCTCCCCCCCAGCCTGAATTTTGGCCAGGCGAGGCGGGAAGCCTCCCCCCCCGGCCTGAACTTCGGGGGGAGAGCAGCGAAGCACCTCCCCCCCACTGCGAAAAGCTGCAAGACCAGGTAAGTGGCTTTCGTGCACTCCTAGTCGACACTTGCCGCTCCAGTCCTCTTACTTTTTCTTCCAACAGTGTAATCAACTTGTACTTGTTGCATGTGTAGGCCATGTTGATCTCAGGCAAGAAAACAAACATTGCACACACCTTGCACGTCACCACCACTGAAGAGTCTTTTCCTTCCATAGTCTCTATTCCCTTTTTATTTCTAGCTTTCTCATTGTACTGGAACAGCCTGTGCGTTGTCCTCTATTCGCTGGAGGTTAACAACAGAGTCCCACTGGTATAGAAGTGTGTGTTACAAGAAAAAGTTTTTTTTAAAAAAAATGTTAGGGCCCTCCCCCTTGACCTCCCCTGCCAAACTCCTGTTTGCTCTCCCTGTTTGCTCGCTCTGATTGCTTACTCTCTGGGAGCTTGCTTGCTTGTATAGCCCCTAGACCAGCTGGGTCAGCTTTCTCTGCTCTGCTTTGCTCTGCTCTGTTAGGCATCAGGAAACAGTATGAAACTCCCCGCCCACACAGCTGCTGGGAGTAATCAGGCCATGCCCCTTCAGTCCCAGTTCTCAGACACACCCATTCAATTGGAGCTCTCAGGAGCACATAGTGAGCACACGGCAACTCAGAATAGAAAGTCCCTGGGCTTACTCCAGCTCACTCACTGCTTTGCCTTTGTCTCTTCTTTTACTGCAACTCCCCTGCCAAACTCCTGTTTGCTCTCCCTGTTCTCACTCTCTGGGAACTTGCTTGCTTGTATAGCCCCTAGACCAGCTGGGACAGTTTCCTCTGCTCTGCTCTGCTCTGCTCTGCTCTGCTCTGCTCAGTTACAAGTCAGGAAATAGAATATTGAGTTTGATGGAGTTAACATTCAAGTAACCATGCTTAGGATTGCAGTCTTATTTTAATGGCCACTTCATGATTCAATTATCATTTGTACGTGAAAAGTACCTTTCCTTCAAGTAGTCAGAGGGGCCCAGCAATGTGGTGACAGGGACAGGGAATTGTGAGCTATATGTCCAATGGAGCTGGGCTTGCCTTCCTTGCCCCTTTCCCTGACACCAATTATGCTACCAGTTACAGGCAAGCATGGAATAGAAAAAATCCCTGCCATTTTCCTAGGGATGGACAGAACACTTACCTTCCGTTCTGTTCTGTTTCCACTGGGGGGGAGGCGCTCTGTCCCTCCCCCAGAATCCTCAATGGGGGGGAGGCACTCTGTCCCTTCCCCCCAGAATCCTGCCTGGCCGGCTCCGCTCCGCGGCCAAGCCATGGAGCCGCTGGCCGGCTCCGGCCACCTGCAGCCAGACATCCGGCCGCTGGGCAGCCTGCAGCCTGCAGGGACGCAAACGTCGGCTGCCGTAGCCGCCGCCATTTGTGTCCCTGTATTTAGCCATGATAGGCTACATAAGTATTTATGTAGCCTATCACATCTGGGTAGGTTAAAAAAAAAACATGTGTACACAAATGGCGGCAGCTACGGCCGCCATTTGCGTTCCTTATTTTTCGCCATCTTAGTCTGCGTAAATATTTATGTAGACTATTACGGCAAAAAGAAAGGGGAATGCAAATAGTGTAGTGGGTGCTATTTGCGTTCCCTTTTCTTTTCGCCATAATAGTCTATGTAAATATTTACATAGACTAAGATGGCGAAAAATAAGGAACGCAAATGGCGGTGGCCGTAGCCGCCACCATTTGCATACTTTCTTTTTTTTTTACCTACCCAGATGTGATAGGCTACATATGTCTTTACGTAGCCTATCACATCAATGTAAAAAAACCAGACCAGACTGCAAATGGTGGCGGCTGCAGCCGGTCAGAAGACCAGCCACTGCCGCTGCCACTGCTGAAGCCACCACTGGAGCTGCCGCCATCCAGAACATCCGTCCCAGGTAAGCTTCATCCGGGGGGGATCCGGGGGGGTGCGGGGGGTGGCAGGCCATTCCGCCACGGTTTTCGGGGGGCAGAATGCTAGTGCATTCGGCCTCACTGAAATCCGTGGTGGAATTCTCCGCCATCCCTACATTTTCTCTGACTGCTAGGACTGGCTGTCAGAAGCTATCCATAACAAACACAAAACCATGGTCCTTACATTGCTTATAATTGTTGCAGGAAGTATGAAAAGAAAATATTGCATTACCAGGCCAGCACAAGAATTAAAAGATACAGGCTGTAATCCTATACCCATTTACCTGGGCATAAGCCCCATTGAACTCAATGGGACTTACTTCTGAGTAGAAATGCACAGGGTTCTACTGACAGCTGAGGTGTTTGCTCTAGAGCAGGGGTGGGTGGAAGGTGGATCTCCAGATTTTTGGACTTCGATTTCCAGCATTCCCGACCATTGGACATGGCGGCAGGGGCTTCTGGGAGTTGAAGTCCCAGATACCTGGGGATCTACCTTCTGCCCACTCTTGCTCTATAGTCTGATTCCATGCATCTTTACTCAGAAGCAGCAACCAAACTCAGTAGGACTTTCTCCCATGTGCTCAGGACTGCACCGTTTGGCCTCATAGTGTTGTTCAGATTCACACATATGAAGTTTCACAATGGCCCAGTTCCAACTGGGAAGCTTTGGCAAGGCTAAGTTAAAAATTGGCACAAAGCAGAGAAAGAAGAGGAATGGCAAAAATAACTGACGCTATTATATGCATTGGTTTCGCAGTCATAGAAGATAGTGTGGTGTGGGAACAGGTAGGAGGAAGATCTGCAGCAATTTTATAATTCCCAGGATGAAAGGCATAGCTTTTTGTTTCCTTAGCAACTGTGAAATCCCCATTTTTGTAAATTAAGCAGCATGCACAGCGAGCACTTGCTTTTCTCCACCTAACATCATTCCCTGCAGGGGATGCACAACATTTACATCCTGATCATCTGTATGTTGATTCAGAAGTAAGTGTTGCTGGAGTCATAAAGGACTTACTCCTAGGTAAGGGTGGCTTAGAGTGCAAGGAGGGCAGGGGGTCAATTTAGCTCACAGTCATTTTAGCTTTTAGGCCATATCATCTGAGTCCCTAGGAAATAATTCCCCTGCCCCTGGGGAGGTTGTTGTTTTATTTTGTTTTTTAAAGAGAAAACTGAGAAGGAATGGTGGTTGGTGGAAACCTTATTAGTATGTGAGTCAAACACAACAGCTGAATTGTTAAGTTTGCAGCTTTAAAGGGGGGGGAGGATTTGCTGCTTCCAGAACCTTAACTTGAAGGAGTTCATTCAAGGAGGTAATCAAGTTATATCCTCCTCTTATTACTCATTTTAATGGTTATTTAGCTGTCTAGTAGGTATTATTCTTAAAGGCAAGGCATTATACAAACATAGGGATGGCGGAGAATTCTGCCATGGATTTCAGTGAGGCTGAATGCACTGGCATTCGGCCCCCCGAAACCCATGGCGGAACGGCCTCCCACCCCTCGCCCCTCTGCAGAATCCCCCCCCCCCGGACGAAGCTTACCTGGGGCAGATGTTCCCGCGGCGGCGGCTCCGGCACTGGCTCCTGCGGCGGCAGCTGGCTGCTTGGCTGGCTGCTGCAGACTCAAATGGCGGTCACCATGCCATTTGCATAAGTTCCTTTGCCATGATAGGCTACATAAATACTTATGTAGCCTATCATGGCAACAACAACAACAAAAAACCACATACGCAAATGGTGACAGCTACAGCGGCCATCATTTGCATTCCCTTTTTTCACCATAATAGCTTACATAAATATTTATGTAGGCTAAAATGGCGGGAAAAAAAGGAATGCTAATAGTGCCCACTATGCTATTTGCGTTCCCCTTTTTTTCACCATATTAACTTACGTAAATATTTACGTAGGCTAAAACAGTGAAAAAAAGGGAATGCAAATGGTGGCTGCTATAGCTGCCGCCATTAGCGTACGCGTTTTTTTTCTGGAAGGCTGCCCAATGGCCGGATGTCCGGCTGCAGGCGGCCCCGGCCAGCAGCTCTGCAAAATTTCCATGGAGCGGAGCCAGCCAGATCAGGATTTTGATCCTACCGCGAATCACCCCATCGAAAAGGTAAGTCACTTTAGTACATCTCTACAACATGAAAAAACCTGAGATAAGCAGAAAATTGCAAATTTATCTGGAGAATATTTATTTATGCATATGGGGAAGGGCAACACTGAACTTCTTATGTTACACTTGTCACTCAAAGGGCATTCTCTCAGAAGTAAAACCTATTGAGGGCTTATTCACAAGTACGTAAGCTGAAATCCCCTAGCATAGTGTTCTCACTGGCCATCAGAGGGACTGCGCCTGCCTGGCAAAAGTGTTGCTGCTTACTTACAGTTGCCTCCCCGGCCACCTGCCTCTAGCTCACCCTGCCTCGTTCTGCCAACCTGCACAACTCCTCCAGCACCACCAGGCGCCTCTCCCTGCCTCTGCCTCCTGATCAAAGCTGTAGAAGAATCTTGGTTCAGTATGTTCAGCATCAAGCACTTGCCCTGCTCGAACGTGAATGAGAATGCATTTTTCGGCCAAGGCTCACATATTCCCGCACTTGAGATAGTGTCCAAAAAATGCCTTTGCTAGAAAGATCTGTACTTTGACATTCACATTTGGAAAAAAGAAGAAGTATTTTTATGCTTTAGTCAATGGGGGAGAGGCGGGGAGTGCACATTTGGGTATGCGCTTTAAAAAAAGTGCACCCAAATGTGCACCTTTTCCATTCAGGAAACAAGAAAAAAGCCTGCAGATGAGCATGGGATGGAAGGGTACCAAGCGTCGAGGTGGAAAAGAGAGAACCTCAACAGGCTCGTGCCTTGCTGCTTCTCCCATCCCCACTCCTGATTCCCAGCTAGCTGCTCTCTTGGCACAGAGCAGTCACTCTAGTTGGTGCTCCCAACATACTTCCCAGCACTTGGCATGGTGATCTTGCTCTCTATAAGGTGCACTATGGCTGCCTGGTAAGGATAGGCACCTACAGTTAGGCACCTGTCTGCCTCTCTCTGCCTGCCTGTCTCCTCCATTGTCTGCCTCCTAAAGGTGGGGGAGAATTTCTCCCTGAAACTTCGGGGGGCCGAGTGCCAATGCATTCGGTCCTCCGAAGGTTCGGGGAGAAATTCTCCCCCCCGCCACCCCTCCCCGGGATGGGACGTAACCTTTTACGAATGTCGCTCCTGGCGGCGGGTCCCGGCGGCGGTTCGGCAGGTCTTCGTCAGGGGCGGGGGCGGCAGCCAGTCTTTCGACCGGCTGCCGCTGCCACCATTACAAGAAAAGTAAAAAAAAAACCAAAAACGCCCCGTGATAGGCTACGTAACGATTTACGTAGCCTATCACGGCTAGATTTGCAAAGTCAGCCATGATAGGCTATGTTAATCGTCATGTAGCCTATCACGGTTGACTTTGAAAAAAAAAAAGCACGTACACAAATGGCAGCCCCCATAGGGAGCCGCCATTCGCGTTCCTTATTTGGTCCCTGTAGTCTATGTAAAGATTTACGTAGACTACGGTGAAAATAAGGGCAACGCAAATAGCAACGCAAAAAGAACTTCTAATTTCCCCCTCGCAAGACTGGTATTGCTGTGGAACTATACACAGAGCATGACAGTTAGGTGGGATGTCCAATATAGATGAGATATATATTCCCGCAGGACAAGACCATGAGATGGCCATTCTTTCAACACCACCAAACTTCACTATGAAAAAACTTTAAGCTGTTTTTAAATTATAACTTCCTAGCCCCTGTACTGATCCTTCTGAAACTTTGCAGATCCTTCTGAAACTCTGCAAGTTTCTTGTCTGAGGATACTGCTGTGAAGGGTGCCATTTTCATGTATGTATGTGTGTATGTATTTATTTATTTCTATACCTCCCAATAGCCGAAGCTCTTTTTATTTTCATATAAATTGCCCCAAAAATCTAAGGGGGAATGAAGGGGAAACAAATAACACCATCACTGAAAATATCCAGGACTTGTGTTCCATATAAACTACTGCACTTATCCTTCTAAAACTTTGCAGGTTTCTTATTAAGGGCCATCTCTCCACTGGCTATAATTTTAAGAATAATACATAAAATCCAGCCTTTTGGGGGCTTCGTGTAGTTCAGCACTGTGCCCAACTTAGCTTGCATTTGTGAACTGAGCCACAGATTTTCCCTGAACTCTGGGCACCTTTTGCTTATAGATGCCAGGGTTGGATCAGAGCCCAGAGAGCCCCAAAGCAGTTCTGATTCTGAGGAAGAGATAGAAACCATGGGAGAGGAACCCGCGTGCTGTTCAGATGTGCAGCTGGGGGGAGAGCCCCTCCCGGTACACATTCCTGAGAGTGATAGTGACCCTAGCAGGGAGAGGGAGGCGCAACAGCAGTTTCTGGATGCTGGGCGCCAGCTAGGGATGTACGAAAGTCACTTACCTTTTCGAAGGATGACATTCACAGTGGGGGGAAGGCGCTCCGTCCCTCCCCCCAAAATTCTTTCCGGCTGGCCCCGCTCCATGGAGATTCTGTGGAGCCACCAGCCAGGGACATCTGGCCGCTGGGCAGCCTGCAGGGACGCAAATGGCAGCTGTCGTAGCCGCTGCCATTTGTGTCCCTGTATTTTGCCAGGATAGGTTATGTAAATATTTACGTAGCCTATCACGGCAAAAACAACAACAGGGAATGCAAATGGCGGTGGGTATGCCATTTGCATCCCCTTTTTTGCCATTTTAATGGCAAAAAAGGGGATGCAAATGGTGGCTGCTGTAGCCGCCACCATTTATGTTCGCTGTTGTTGTTTTTTTGCCTTGATAGGCTATGTAAATACTTAAGTAGCCTATCATGGCCTCCGCAGGGACGCAAATGGCGTCCCTGCGTTAGCCGGGATAGGCTACGTTATTATTTACATAGCCTATCATCACTATAATGAAGAAGCAAGTGGCAGCCACAGACGCAGCCGCCATTCACATAGCAGTGTGAATGGCAGCAGGTAAGTGCTCCGTTTTGCGCCTTTCTTGGGTGGGGAGGCGGGGGGCTTCATTCCACCATGGATTTCAGGGGGGCCGAATGCACTGGTGGAATTCTCTTACTTCCCTAGCACTGGTGCAGCATCAAGTGGGAGATGGCGGGCACTGAGAGGAAGCACTAAGCCTGCTTGGCACTATGGCAACAGTGGCACCTCGATGCCCCATGGGAAAGGGGTGGACTCTCTCTTCCTAGCTCATAAGTGCAGAGGTTTCCTGCCTTACCCTCCAAATGGAAATCAACTGATTCCTAAGGCTAGAAACCCCAAGTAGGCAGATCTCTTAAATCTCACTCATAGGAACAAGCAATTAGCATCTGTAAGTATCATTACGTTGAATGGAAATAAAGCCTTGAAAAAGAGCCCTGTTGTCTGCGTGTTGATTCTGACTACCTGAGGATTTCAGAAGGCAGCAGGGGCAACCTCCTGACAGCTTGATCTCCATTCCTTTTTATTTTCCTACTACTACTTCTGGGACAGTGCCATGGAGCAGATTTTGACCACTCTGAAGCAGGAGAACCAGGCACTGTGTGAGCAAGTCACCCAATTGACGACTACCATTCAAGCCTTGCAGGCTGCTGCTCAGCCTGTTCCGCCCCCCATTTCCCCCCTAACGCAAGTGCCCAGTGGCCTTGCTGGAGAAGTTTCCGGGTGAGAGGGGTCATTTTTGCAGTTTCCATGCCCAGGCGGAGCTGTACATGTGCCTCCGGCCTGAGGATTTCCTGATGGATGAAGTTCATGTGGGGTTTATCATTAACCTGTTTTCTGACATGGCAGCTAATTGGGCTTCATCTCTTCTTCTCGCTGATGACCCCCTCCTGGGAGACTATCAAGGTTTCATGACAGCTATGGCGGGATTTTTGGGTGATCCCCTTCATGCACAGACAGCTACTCGGGACATTCGCTGCCTCAAGCAAGGCAAGAATTCAGTTTCCCGCTATGCAACCACTTTTCACTTGCTGATGCAGGATCTACAGTGGAATGATATAGCTCTGGTGGCCCAATTTCTGGATGGTTTGAACAACGAGATCCTGGAAGAGTTGGAGTGTGCTCTCCACCCACCTACTCTGGCGCAGCTCATCCAATCCTGTTTGCAGATCGCCAGTTGCCAGGCAGAGCTCCAGTGGCCAGGATTTCCCTCCTCCCGTTCCACCCGGCTACTGCCCCCTCTACCCCCCCACCCCTGCAACGTGGGCGGAGGAGACCCCGATGCAACTGGGAGCCACCTGAGCTGTGCTGTTGCCAGAGGAGTTGGAAAGGCGGCACACTGAGCATCGTTGTTTTCACTGCGGAAAGCAGGGGCACTTTGCCAGGTCCTGTCGCTCCTGACCGATGGCCCCACTTCCTCCTCCTCCTCCTCTTCCTTGCCCCCAAGCCTGTTGGGGGTGTCCAGTGTGGGGGCCTGCTCCACACCCAAGGGGCACCTTCCTCAAACCCCCTCTTCCATCTGCTCCTTCCTGTACACTCCAGTCCTCCCAGTGGGGGGGGGGGAGGTCCTGGCGCTGGTGGACTCTGGGACTACTACCTGTTTCATGGATGAAGATTTTGCTCGGTAGTGCAACATTTCTGTTTTACCCCTCCCTACCCCGTTGATGGTGGAGACTATTGACAGGCGTCCCTTCTCTTCAGGAGCGGTTACTTGGATTACAGCTCCAGTCACTCTGCATTCCCAGGGCCACGTTGAACAGGTTCAGTTTCACCTGGCCAGGGTTCCTCAATACCCTATCATGCTGGGCATATCCTGGCTCTCTAAGCACAATCCTCAGATTTCTTGGGAGCTTCATCAAGTGCAGTTCTCTTCTCCTTACCGCTTGTGGCACTGCTTCCCAAATGAGGCAGCAGCCCCAGTCCAGGCCTTAACCCTTTCTGTCCCCTCCTTCCCTAAGCATTTCTCCTGTTCCAGTTGTTCTCCCAGAGAAGTATGCAGCATTCCAGGATGTTTTCAAGAAGAAGTAGGCTGACCAGCTCCCCCCCCCCCCGCACTCCTTTGACTGTGCCATTAACCTGATCCTGGGTGCCACCATCCCGGCAGGCCGGCTGTATTACATGTCAGAGCTAGAACGTCGAGCTCTATGGGAGCTTCTTGACACCAACCTCCGCTGGGGGTTCATTCACCCCTCCACCTCCCCCGCCTGCACCCCGACGCTGTTTGTTTGTAAGAAGACAGAGGAGCTCAGGCCAGTGCATGACTACCAAAACCTCAACTCCATCACTATCCTAGACAAATGCCCCCTCCCTCTGATCCCTGAGATGCTTGAGTGCCTAGGGTGAGCCAAAATTTTCACCAAATTGGACCTGCATGGTGCCTACAATCTGATTCATATCTGGGAGGGGGATGAGTGGAAGACCTGTTTTGGAACCCGGTATGGAGCGTATGAATACTTGGTGATGCCTTTTGGACTTGCCTGCAAGCCCCCCTCCCCCACGTTTTTGCGCTTTATGAATGCCATTTTCAGGGACTATTTGGACACTTTCCTCATTGTTTATCTGGATGATTTACTTGTATTTTCTGCTGACCCCCATGACCATTGATGACATGTCATGGCTGTTTTGCAGCACCTCCACGAAAACAGTCTCTTTGTCAAGCTGGAGAAATGTGTGTTTGACTTGACATCCTTGGACTTTCTCAGCTACATTATTTCAGCTGACAGCATCAAGATGGATCCTGCGAAGGTCCAGGCCATCCTTTCCTGGCAGGCTCCATCCACAAAGAAGGACTTACAATGTTTCCTGGGCTTTGCTAATTTCTACAGGACGTTCCTGCCTGGCTATGCTACACTGACATCTCTTCTCACAGACCTCCTTAAGGGCAAGGAATCTCCTTTCCATGGACTGCCTCTGCCCACCAGTCTTTTGAGGAACTTAAAGGTAGGGATGGCAGAGAATTCCACCACGGATTCCAGTGAGGCCAGATTCTTTAGAATCCGCCCCCCCAGAATCCATGGCGGAATGCCCCCCCCCATGGAATCCCCCCTGGATGGAACTTACCTAGGGTGGATATGGCGGATTTGGCAGTGGCGGTGGCTCCAGCAGTGGCGGCGGCAGCTCCAGTGGCTGGTCTCCTGGCCAGCCGCAGCTGGGCTGCTGTGGCCGCCATTGGTGACCTTGCAGCTGTGATAGGCTACGTAAGTATTTATGTAGCCTATCACGGCTAACCCCCCCAAAAAAACAATGTATGCAAATGGCAGCAGCTACAGCAGCCGCCATTTGCGTTCCCTATTTTTCGCCGTTTTAGCCTACGTAAATATTTACGTAGGCTATTAAAGCAAAAAAAGGAATGCAAATAGCGCCCACTATGCTATTTCCATTCCCCTTTTTTTTGCCATAGTAGCCTACGTGAATATTTATGTAAGCTATTACGGCGAAAAAAAGGGGAACGCAAATAGCGTAGTGGGCGCTATTAGTAGGCTAGAACAGCGAAAAATAGGGAACACAAATGATTGGGGTTTTTGGATTGGCGTGAGAGGCTATGTAAATACCTATGTAGCCTATCATGGCAGCTTGGCTGGATGCAAATGGCGGCCGCTATGGCGGCTGCCATTTGCGTCCATGGCAGCCCGTCCGTGGCTGAAACTCCAGCTGCGGACGGCCCTGGCTGGCTGCTCCATGGAGCCGCCGCGGAGTGGAGCCAGCCAGGCAGGATTCTGGGGGGGAGGACCAGATCACCTCCCCCCATCAAGGATTCTGGGGGGAGGGACAGATTGCCTCCCCTCCCACCGCGAATCATATCTGCAAACAGGTAAGTCACTTTCGTACATCCCTACTTAAAGGGCTTTTTAGTTCTGAGCCAATCCTGTTGCACCCTGACCCGAGGAGGCCTTTTGTAGTGCAAACTGATGCATCTGACTTTGTGGTGGGGGCGGTTCTTTTACAGCCAGGTAAGGTGGGAGGGAGTAGCAACCCTGAGCCTACCACTCCACGAAGTTAAGTATGTCCGTGTGGAATTATATCATCTGGGAGAAGGTGCTATTAGCAATTAAGTCCACCTTAGAGACATAGCATCATCTTCTGGACGGGGCGCAACACCCTGTCAAAGTCAGAACTGGTCATCGCAACTTGGAACACCTCCAACCAGCCTGTGCCTTAAATCAGCAGCAGATTAGGTGATCTTTGTTTTTCAAATCCGAAGATCCGCCATGTGAAGGCTGCCGACAACCAGTAGACTGATGCCCTCTCTCATAAACCGGACCTCTAGCCATGGGGTGAGGAGAGTCCATCCCCCACTCTGATTCTCCCCTCCCCTGAAAGTCTGGCAGCGGTGCCTCACTCTTGGGAAGAGCTCCTTCGCACTGAACAAGCTCGGGATTCTTTTGTCCGCATGAAGGTGGAGGAATTGGGACTAGCCTCTCCCCCCACTGCTCTACCCCCTTCTCCCTGCAAGGCAAGTTGCTTCACCATTCTGGACAGGTGTATGTGCCTTCTACACCCCTCCATGAAAAAGTCCTCCATCAGTGCCACAATTCCCCCACCGCTGGGCATTTTGGCTTTGCCAAGACCCTACACGGGGTGATGCAGGATTTTTGGTGGTCCCAAGTGTGTCGAGACGTCAAGACCTATGTTGCTTCCTGCATGACCTGTCAGCAGGTGAAAGCCCCCTCGGGCAAACCCATGGGCTTGCTTCACCCCCTGCCTACTTCCTCAGGCCCTTGGAAGATGCTTTCCCTCGACTTCATCACCAACTTGCCTCACTCACAAGGTAAGACTACCATTCTGGTGGTGGTGGATTTATTTTCTAAGATGGCTCACTTCATCCCATGTGCCGGGTTGCCCACAGCCAGGGAGACAGCACAGCTCTTTTTGGCGCATGTTTTCCATCTTCATGGATGGCCGGAGGGACTCATTTCGGATAGGGGGGCCCAGTTCACAGCCCATTTCTGGAAGGAGCTACTTGGGCTACTCAACGTGTCGCTATGCTTTTCCTCTGCTCACCACCCCCAGACGGATGGTCAGACTGAACGCACCAATGCAACTCTAGAGCTCTACTTATGTTGTTATGTAAACTACCAACTAGACGACTGGTTTTCCCTGCTGCCTTTGGCAGAATTTGCTTATAACAATGCCTGCCATGCATCTACCCACCAGACTCCCTTTTTTTTGCCAATTTTGGGTACCATCCCAAGGCTTTCCTTTCCTCATTTGGTCCATCCTTGGTGCCCGTGGCCCATGATTTTTTAGAGGAGCTGTGCTCAGTGCACCACCTTTTATGAGACTCCATTGAACAAGCAAAAGCAGTGTACAAAGAAACTGCAGACCGGCGTCGCCAGCAGGGTCTGCCCCTGCAGCTGGGGGACTGGGTTTGGTTGTCTAAATGGATTCCTCTGACATCCCTAACCACCTCTGCTTACTGTGTGGCACACCTAATAACTCTAAAAAGAGGGGCCAAGGAGGGAATGGAGCAGGAAGAGACACATCTTCCCTCTCTCCTGCTGCATAAAGGTAACGTAAAAGGTAAAGGTGTCCCCAGCCAGTCGTGTCCGACTCTAGGGTGCGGTGCTCATCCCTGTTTCTAAGCCGAAGAGCCAGCGCTGTCTGAAGACACTTCCATGGTCATGTGGCCGGCATGACTGAACACCAAGGTGCACAGAACGCTGTTACCTGTCCCGCCGAGGTGGTACCTATTTATCTACTTGCAATTTCTTGCTTTCAAACTGCTAGGTTGGCAGAAGCTGGGGCTGAAGACGGGACCTCACTCCGTCACGCAGCACTCAGGTCTCGAACTGCTGACCTGCCGACCTTCCAGTCTGCAGTTCAGCATCTTAACCACTAAGCCACCGTGGCCTCCCTCCTGCTGCATAGAGGATTTAAAGATATGCAAACTGTCATCCTGACTAGGGACGGAACAACCCCCCCCATCAACACAATCCGCGGAAAGGTAAGTGACTTTCGTACATCCCTACTTGTGGTCTACCCCAGCAGTGGTAGTTGTTAGCCTCCAAAGATGCTAATGACTAAGGAATGTTGTTTTGCTCCATTTAAAATACGTAGGTTTTCATAAATCATAAGAAAGAGAGGTTGCTGTGGTGAGTTTCAGATTATCTTTCATGGTGCTATGGTTACATGTCAAGTTGTCGCATATACGTTATTCAAACAATACAGCTGCCATGATGCATTTTTCTGAAATCTCTAGCTCAAATAAAACTTCTCTTCCTCCCCACCCCTTTTCAAGGAAAAAGTATTGAAATGCTCTTTCCTTTGCAAAGATCTGTTCTTTCTGTTTCTCATGCACTGTTTCTCATTGGAAACAATATTTCATTTGAAAAGAAAATGCAGAAATCAATTGTCAAAAAACATCCAGACATTTCCAGTGATCCTTGAAAGAAGAATTTGAGTAAGGAATTGATATATTCGGAATTTCAGGAAATTTGTCTTTTGGTCTATCCAGGTCTAGTTGGCATTGTTGTTGTTGTTGTTGTTGTTCAGTCGTTCAGTCGTGTCCAACTCTTCGTGACCCCATGGACCATAGCACGCCAGGCCTTCCTGTCCTGCGCTCTCTCCCGGAGCGTGCTCAAGTTCATATTCATTGCATCCGTGATGCTATCTAGCCATAGCATTATATAGTCATTCGATAAACTAAGAAATGACAAATATATGAAACTGATCCTGTGTCTTCATCTATTGGGTGCTTATGGATTTTCCTTCTCACGTATTCCTTCAAAGAATGTATCTTCACAGGTATGCAGCAGTAGCCTAATGTGGCCCATTCACTTTTCTGGATATGCTGGAAATGCTTGTTTTCAACATAACACACACAACATTGGATTCACAGGTCAAGCATTTGGTAGGAACCAAACCTAACTGTTATTCGGATGTTGTTTGTTAATAGCAGGGATGTGGTCACTCTCTGTGTTTTTCATTTTCAAACATTAGGCCACAATCCTATTCATGTTTAGGCAGAGAAAAGGACTAAAACTCCCAGCATGTTGGGAGTTGTAGTCTTTTCCATGCCTAAACATGCATAGGATCGTGCCCTTAAAAACTGTTATTTGCTTGAGCAGGTGGTTCAAATAAACCCACAGAGTTCAGTTATTACAGATTTGTGGGGAGGGGTGAGAGAGAGACAGACAGAGGGGGGTGGATCTTTGCATGGGGCAGTATGTTCTTTTGAATAGGGAAAGACGTGTCACTCTGTGCTCCCCCTTCCACATTCCTGGCATGTGCGCACATGTGCATGCGCACACACACACACACACACACATGGCATATGGTGGGAAAATAAGATAAAAAGCAGTACAAGGCAATATATTCCCTTCAAAATAAAATGTAAAATCATTTAAGTCAGGGCTGTGCTTCTGAATGCAGAACCACATGCAATTATGCTAGGATCCACATGCAAAATAAATCTAAAAACTCTGCCTTCATGAATGTATCAAATCTGCTTTGCTGATAAGTTTTGCAACTAAAATGTAATTTGTTGCTTTTTGACAAGGTAGAAATAGCCAGGATAGGGTGGGGGGACACAAGAGAGGCAGTTTCACTCAGCCTTAATTAACCATTCCATTAATAAGTTACATGTAACCTTCATAACACTGAGTAATTAATGCTTTATAGGTGATAAAACTGAAAACAGATGGGTGACTGGAGATGAGCCAATACTGTTCATTTCACCTTCATATTCTGAAAAAGAAAGAAAGGAAACCCAACCCAGCAATGCAACTCCTTAAAATGAGACCCACTTCACTGTGTTGTAGGGATGGCAGGGGAATCTGCCACGGACTCCAATGAGGCCAGATTCTTTAGAATCCAATCCCCCAGAGTCCGTGGTGGAATGGACTACCCCCCCACCACCCGCCCAAATCCCCCCGGGATGGAACCTACCTGGCAGCGGCTGGTCCGGGTTGTCGTCTTCGTTCCGCAGCCATCCGCTGCCGGGCTGAGGAACAAAATGGCATCCGGCGTAGGGGATGCCATTTGCATCCCTGCCCTTGGCTGTGATTGGCTACATAAATATTTACGTAGCCAATCATGGCAAAGGGCAGGGACGCAAATGGCGTCCCCTACACCAGACGCCATTTGCAGTTGCAGCCCGGCAGCGGAAGAAGTCCGGCTGTGGGTGGCCCTGCTGGCAGCTCTGCGGACTCCCCACAGAGCAAAGCCAGCCGGGGAGGATTCTGGGGGGAGAGACAGATTGCCTCCCCCCCTGCGGACCCCTGGTGGACTCAGAAAGGTGAGTTCCATACACCCCTACTGTGTTGGTATATTCTCAGTGGAGCCCACCTTCTAAAATTGCAATGTGTGCATTTGTGAACTACATCCAAATATGTATATACTAATGGAGGGAACTTGCTTGAAACAATTGCTGCTTTGAAATACAGAGATGACAACAGTGATGATATTGTACAAATGTTTTCCCCCACACATTGTCTTTACCTGAAAACTGTACTGAAGTTTATAGGAAATCATGTCATCTGTATCTCCTGGACAGCAAAGCTGTACCTGTATGTCATACTGCTAAAATTGCCAGGCACTGAGCAAGGGTGCAGGGCTGAAGCCCTCCAGGGAAGTAGCTGGATAGGGTAGGATAATGGGCAAGAAACCAGATGGAGGATAAGGATGAGAGGTTTAGCAGCTTCAGCCTTTTTCTGTGCCTTAAAACTTGGAAGTCCTATATGCAATTTACTCATCTTAAAGACTGGACCAAATGATTTCTGATTGGAACCTTCTGGTGAAGTTTGGAGAAATGAAAAGACATGCATCAACCCACCCCTGTTAACTGATTTGCAGCCACTGCCAATTTCACTCCAGTGGCAGCAACAAAGATCTTTCCAGTGGCCACAAGAATGCCAGAGATGACCCAGGAACAAGCTTTCAGGGCTTAGTGATGCTCACCTCAAAGCATGAGAAGTAGGGATGTACAAAAGTCACTTACCTGGTCCTGCAGCTTGCTTCGCGGTGGGGGGGAGGTGCTTTGGTTCTCCCCCCGAAGTTCAGGCCCGGGGGGGTAGGCACCCCACCTCGCCCGGCCGAAATTCAGGCCGGGTAGAAGCGCCCCATCTCCCCAGCAGCGAAATACAAAGTAAATGTAAAAAACACACACCCGCACATGTGATAGGCTACGTAACGATTTACATAGCCTATCACGGCTAGATTTCCAAAGTCAGCAGTGATAGGCTACGTAAATCGTTACATAGCCTATCACGGGTGACTTTGAAAAAAAAAAAGCGCGTACGCAAATGGCGGCGCCCATGGGCGCCGACATTTGCGTTCCTTATTTGGGCCCGGATAGTCTACGTAAAGATTTACGTAGACTACGGCGAAAATAAGGGTGCCGCCATTTGCATACGTGCTTTTTTTTTTTTCAAAGTCACCCGTGATAGGCTACGTAACGATTTACGTAGCCTATCACGGCTGACTTTGGAAATCTAGCCGTGATAGGCTACGTAAATCGTTACGTAGCCTATCATATGTGTGGGTGTTTTTTTTTTACATTTACTTTGTAATGGCAGTGGCGGCAGCCGGTCAGAAGACCGGCTGCCACCCCCGCCCCTGCCGAAACGCCGCCGAAATGCCTTCGGGACCCGCCGCCGGGAGGGACATTCGAGGGAGGTAAGTCCCATCCCGGGGGCGGTGGCGGAGAATTTCACCGCCAATTTTGGGGGGCCGAATGCGTTGGCATTCGGCCTCCCCGAGATTCGTGGAGAAATTCTCTGCCATCCCTAATGAGAAGGTCCTGAATTCTTCTCCAGCTCACACTGAAATCAGCATTGGACTTGAGCTGTAACCAAAGGCCTATGCCCATGTTTACTTACATGCATTTTGTAGGGATGTCAGAGAATTTCTCCACGAATCTCGGGGATGCTGAATGCCAGCGCATTCGACCCCCCGAAATTGGTGGAGAAATGGTCTGCCCCCCCGCCCCCCCCGGGACGGGACTTACCTTGTGCGAATGTCCGTGGTGGTGGTGGCGGCTCCGGCGCCAGTGCGGCAGCGATGCGGCGGTGGCAGCCGGTCTTCTGACCGGCTGCCGCCGCCACCATTTCCAAGTTAATAAACAACAACAACAACAAACATGATAGGCTACATAAAGATTTACGTAGCCTATCATGGCTAGATTTTTAAAAAACACCGTGATAGGCTACATAAATGTTTATGTAGCCTATCATGGCTGAGTGAAAACAAAAACAAAAAACCCCGCGCGTACGCAAATGGCGGTGCCCATCGGCACCGCCATTTGCATTCCTTATTTTGGCACGTGTAGTCTACATAAACATTTACGTAGACCACGGCAAAAATAAGGGGAATGCAAATAGCGTTCCCCTTATTTTCACTGTAGTCTACGTAAATGTTTACGTAGACTACACTTGCCAAAATAAGGAACACAAATGGTGGCGCCCATGGGCGCTGCTATTTGCATATGCGTGGTTTGTTTGTTTTTTCACCCAGCCATGATAGGCTACGTAAACATTTACGTAGCCTATCACGGCTGACTGCAGGGACGCAAACGGTGGCGGCTACGGCCGCCGCCATTTGCGTCCTGGCAGGACAGAAGGATTCGCGGCCGGAGGGATGGGGCGCCTCCCCCCCACCGTGAATAAAGCTTCGGGATCAGGTAAGGGACTTTCATACATCCCTAGCATTTTGTCTACAGGTATAAAGAGTAGCTAAACCATGCCCGATGGCTTCTGGTGCTGACATCATGCACCCTGCCTGCCCCATTCAGAGTAATGTCTTAAACAGTGGAGCATATGAACATACAACTGAGTGTGCATAGGCTCTCCATGTGATTGGGAACTGTGGGTGGGGTTCCCAATTGTGTAGCGCATGGGTGGGAAATGCCCAGCCCAAGGGCCAGATTAGACTTGCAAGTAGGGACGTTGGAGAAATTTGAGATGGACTAAAATGAGCTCAGATTTCTAAGAATCCAACCTGCAGAATATGTAGTAGAGGGACCCCCTCAGGCCTCACAGAGTCCGGGGACTTTTGGATCTTTTTTTTTTCTTACTTTTCTGAAATTTACATATATCTATTCATAGGAAAATATGCATGTTTCTGCTGAGGAAACATGGAATGGAATGGGATACAATACGCTAAATGTTACGTGCTAAGGTAAATTATGTAAATTGTTACAAAACCTCTTATGTAATTATTTGCGTATTTTTTTGTGCATGATGAAAAAATCAGAATTTGCATCTGTCTGTGAGCAGATGATGGAACAAAAGGTGCCTGACAATCCATGAAACACAGACGGAGTAGATTATACATAGTCTGTACCTACCTGCAAGGCTTCCCCACCCTCTGTGGAGGCTTCTTCCTGAAGCACCACACCCTCTCTGAAGTGGCTTCTCTGGCCCTCGCCTTTCTCAACGGGAAGAGTGCGGGGGGGCACAGAGCTGGTTCCCTTGGGAGCCACAGTTTCAGGGTTCCTCTGAGGAAGGTGACTCTAGGGGCCCCTCACTTCTCCCCAAAATGAGGGGCATACAGAATCAGTTCCTCAGCCTTCCCACTGGGAAATGCAAGGGGTGCGTGGAGCTGGCTCCACCTGTGTGTAGGGTGTGTGTGTGTGTGATTGTGTTAGTGTAAATGTGTGTATAACAGGAGTGTGTGTATATAAATGAAGTATGTGTGCATGTGTGGGTGTGGGTGTGAATGGAGTGTGTGTGCAGAGGAAGGAGAGTGGGAGTATTCATGGCCTTGGCCACTACTGGCATGCAGCCCCCAACATCTCTCCCCAGCATGAATGTGGCCCTTGGGACAAAATAGGTTCCCCACAATTGGTGTGGGGTGTTTACATCTATGCAACTATATGCACATAGATGCCTGTGCCCCATCATAAGATCAAGTTGAACATATGTACATTGGGAGTGAAGTACGCAATGTGTGTGTGTGTGGGGGGGACCAGCAGGAAAGTTCTCATCCCCCCCCCCACATGCCTATCCACATAAGGGCTCCTTCACACAGAGCTTTTATCCTGCTATTGAGATTGCTCAGTCACGGAAGTTTGCGGGTCCTTTTCATGATGTCATTAACCTCTAGGGCACATCCAGAGTTATTTCCTGCTTATTTAGTCTCAAAAAGATCCAGAACTAATGAACTATCTTTTAAGCTTGGAATGTTACATGATTAAAACAGCCACTAGATGGCGCTGTATCATTGTAGGCTATGGAACCTTGACAATTAAAAGCTTTCCCTCTCATCAATCATGTGGTTGCTGTCTGGGAGCCTGCAGTAAATGAGGAAAGGCTCCAGAATGGGATGACTGTGGGGGTTTTCTTTAGTGTGAAGGCAGCCTAAGTCTCCATTCCCTGAGCGTGCAAAACCCTAGTCTTTCTACTCATGTCTCTGACACAAATACTGTTGAGGCTCATTGCCTTAAGCATAATATCTCCCTTCTCATTGAAGGAAGCATGACGTGGCTTTGCCTAGGAGTGATTCATATGCTTCATCTTAGCTGATGTCTTTGGAGCAACCATGATTCAGGTAGGCTTAATTAAGCCTGTCGACAGAATGGAGTGGCAAAGTGCAATGACTCATCCAGAGTTACTTGGCAAGTCAGTGGCAGAGTCTGGAAAAGAATGCTGCATTTCTGACATCCGTTTGCTTATTCTGTTACTGTATAATAGATAATTAGGTTTTACAGTGTGCTCTATTTGACATGACAGATTGCTTGTGCAAACTGGCTTGCTAAATGGTTGTGATGATTTCAATGAAGCCAGAAGAAAGTAAGAGGGGATTGCAAAGACATGGTTAAAATGCTCCTTCACAGCTAGCTTCCCATAGGGAACAGCTACCATGTGGCAGGGTGGCTTTCAAGACACATACTCAGTCTGGGCCTTCCCATGAGGCAGACTGAGACAAAGGCCTTAGGCCACAGATTGAGAAGGATTGCCGACCATGGACAGAGCCCACAGCCAGAGCGGGCTCCAAGGCATCTTCAATGGACCCCCTCCCTCAGACAGTCTGTCTTCTCACTGCCATTGTCACCAGCTGTTTGCTTGACTGGCAGAGAGTCAGTGAGCAAGGAGACAGTGGCATCTGCTGCCCTTCCTTCTCACCACCACAATTGTCTGGGCCAGAGCAA
The DNA here is from genome assembly GCF_057233095.1 of Heloderma suspectum. Taxonomy (NCBI): domain Eukaryota; kingdom Metazoa; phylum Chordata; class Lepidosauria; order Squamata; family Helodermatidae; genus Heloderma; species Heloderma suspectum. Next base: position 90,708,671 of record NC_139458.1, read on the forward strand.
GAGGCAAGGGATCAAGCAGGTTGCCATGGTGAAGAGGAGGTGCAAGTCCAGGGAGCTTATGTCAGTAGGCCCCTGCTGGGGGGTGGGCCCTGGGCAGGTGCCCAATGGTGTCTACCCTTTATGCTTTCCTGCCCACGGCAGCCCACCACCTTCCCACCCACTGCAGCTGCCCAGCTTGCCTTGCCTTGCCTTGCCTTGCCTTGCCTCAGTAGCGCTATTGCATCTTCTTAGTGCCCTTTCTTGTTGGGTCATTCCTTCCCTGCTGCCCCTTTGCCCATTGCAGCAGCTTGGCTTGACTGGTGCTGCCAGTGCCACTCCATGCCTTTTTTTAATGGTCAGCTCAGGTCACCCTTACCCCTGCCAGCCTGCTGCCTGCTTGCTGCCACAACCACTGCATTGTCTGCCACCACTCCTGCCATCAGTTCTTCCCCGCATTGGCCACCTGCCTGTCCCCCCGGCCCAGAGAAGAGAAGGCGCCCAGGTTGGCCCTTGGAGTGGCTGTTGGGTGGCTGGTTTCTGGGCTGAACTCTTGTTTAAATGACATATTCCTTCCAGAAATATACATATATGTTTTATTTCTGTGTCTATTTCTATTCGGTATTTGGTCCCACTTCCTTGCAGTTTGAATGAGTAGCTGCAACTGCAAAAAGGCTGCAGTCTGAAAGAGAAGGTCAGTCTCTCCACTTCTAAGACTTTGACTACAAACCATCATAATGTGAGAGATTCTAATCATGGATCTTCCACGTCATGTTTAGTTTGGCCTTAAATCTGGCAAATAGGCAAACATTCGTTGATCCATGATGTTATAGAAGAAGGCCCCACCAGGCCATTTCAAAATAGCTGCAGCGGTGTATCTCTGGATCCATGGAACAGCCAAAGACAAACATTTCAACTGAGCACTTCAGGAAAGGAAATGCAGCTAGACCAGTTCTCTCCAAAGCATTTAGGCATGTTTCTGTTTAAGTAGTTTGGTAATGGATGGAAAGCAGGAAGTGGTATGTTGGTGGTGACAGATAAGAAATATGCAGAAGACTTAAGCTAATATTTTTAGAGAGCTACCAAAAGGGAGATTCACTTTTTAAAATATAGATCCTTGTAGTTCTAAGCCAAAAATTACCCACAGAATTTTGACTCAGTTTTAAGGGTACAAGGGGTACCCCCTAACCCCATGGCAAATTTGGGGGAAGGGTATAGGGGAGCAAAATTTGGGAAGGCAAAATTCACCACCACAGGAGCTGCTCCAAGCAGCTACTGCCTGCTGATGACCATTTTTTCCTCCTCAAAGATAAAGTCACATCACTTTGAGAGGGGCTTCTGGAAGAAATATCTTGGCTGCCAACCAGTGGCCACCATGAGAATGTTTGGCAGCAGAAGGTGAAGGTCACCCCACCCTGTTATTTTATTTATTCATTCATTCATTCATTCATTTATTCATTCATTCATTCATTCATTTATTTTCATTTCTATACCACCCAATAGCCGAAGCTCTTTGGGCGGTTCACAAAAATTAAAACCAATAAAGTGCACAGTAAAACAATGTAAAATATAAAAGCATCACAACCACTACAACCAGACAACCATTACAAGTTACCCTCTCAATTGTCCAGGAAAACAAACCTGGCCTGCTCTAACCACTGGTAACATATTACTTTCAGTAGAACTCAAAAAGTCTTCCCAGCTGCTATCAAAGCAGGCAGATGTTCATCCCAAATATCTCATACAAAGATGGGACTACCATCTTTTAGGAATGTTGCAGGCACCCGTTTTCGTCTGCAAATTTGACGGACCGCTGACGCCCGTGCCCGCCAGGCTGCAGTCGAGTGCCCCCTCTGTGCTCGATAAGCAGCCTGCAACTTACTGGGCCTGTTCGTCTCTGTGCCAATCACCATGTGTGTGTTTTTTTAAAAAGGCGATAGGCAGCACTTGCCCATAGAGTTATACACAAAATAGCTCTGTAAACTAGAGTTTATGAGCAATTCACAGCACTTTTGGCATATAACTCTATGGGCAAGTGCTGCTGATCACCATTTTTAAAAACAAACAAACATGGCAATTGGCACAGGGACCAACAGGCCCGGGTAAGTTGCGGGCTGGTCATCGAGCACGGAGGGGGCACTCGACTACAGCCTGGAGGGCCAGCAAGCAGGGGGAAAGCTCGGGGGCACCTGAAGAACCCGAATTGGGATGTGTTCTCACCTCCCTACCAACTTCCCGTTTGAATTTCTGCCTGCATTCTCCAGGGAAGTGTTCCCCCTTTATATTCCCCATGACTTGATGTTAACACAGCATTGTTCCTCTAGGCACTGTATATGATTACCTCCAGTAGAACTCAAGAGTCCTCCCAGTTCTTATCAAGTTCTGTTTGCTGGGATGCTTGGCAGGCTGGTGGGGAGTTTGAATCTACTGGGAAATTGGAGTGTGAGGAGAGCCCCCATGTGCCACTTTCCCAACAGAATTGGGGGGCTCCCCACCTCCCCACCTTTCCCAGCAGATTCAGGCCCCACAAGCCACCAAACAGTATCATCTTATTTTTCTCCTTCTCAACCACTAATAATTTATTCATTACATTTATACTCCACCTTTCTTCCATTGTAGAACTCTAGGTGGCTACGTGTGGTTCCCAGGTGGTCTCCCCTCCAAGCACTGACCAGACTCAGACCTGCTTAGCTTCAGCAAGGTGGCTGCCTGAGGTGCCTTCAGACAATGACCTGGGACCTCATAATAATATGAAGTAAACAGCAGGGTTTTCTCTCCCCCCCCCCAGTGTTCTAAATCAGTTGTGATGGGGGATGGAGGGGGAGTGGGCACTATTGAGCACGTCTAGGCTTATGGTTACTCCCACTGAAATGTAAAAAAACCCCTTATTTTAAAGAATAAATGAAATGGAACTTTGAAAAAAAATAGTTTACTTCCAACTCTAATACAAGAATAGAAAGTCGTCATTATTTTTGGTGGGAACCCTCGGTCGCTTCAGAAATTGTTACTAAAAGGTAGGGATGGCGGAGAATTTCTCCCCGAAACTTCAGGGGGCCGAGCGCCAACATGTTCAGCCCCCCGAACAAGTTTCGGGGAGAAATCCTCCAAACCCCCCCGCACCCCGCACCCCCCCCGGGACAGGACTTACCTTCGCAGAATGTCCCTCCCAGCGGCGGGTCCGGCCGGCGGTTCGGCGGGTGTTCGAGCAGGGCGGGAGCGGCAGCCGATCTTTCGACCGGGTGCCACCGCTGCCATTGCAATAAAAGAAAAAAAAACGCCCCCTGATAGGCTACGTGACGATTAACGTAGCCTATCACGGCTAGATTTGCAAAGTCAGTCATGATAGGCTACGTCAATCGTCACGTAGCCTATCACGGGTGACTTTAAAAAAAAAAAAGCGCGTACGGATAATGGCGGCCCCCATAGGGAGCCGCCATTCCCGTTCCTTATTTGGTCACTGTAGTCTACGTAAAGATTTACGTAGACTACAGCGACCAAATAAGGAACGCGAATGGCGGCTCCCTATGGGGGCCGCCATTAGCGTACACGCTTTTTTTTTTTTTTAAAGTCACCCGTGATAGGCTACATGACGATTGACGTAGCCTATCACGGCTGACTTTGCAGATCTAGCCGTGATAGGCTATGTTAATTGTCACGTAGCCTATCAGGAGGCATTTTTGTTTTTTTTTTAACTTTCGCGTTCGCGGCCGGGCGAGGCGGGAAGCCTCCTCCCCGGCCTGAATTTCAGCCAAGGCGAGGCGGGAAGCCTCCCCCCCGGCCTGAATTTTGGCCGGGGCGAGGCGGGAAGCCTCCCCCCCTGGCCTGAACTTCGCGGGGGGAGCAGCGAAGCGCCTCCCCCCACCGCGAACGTCCTTCGAGGACAGGTAAGGGACTTTCTTCCACCCCTACTAAAAGGTGGCCTCCCCACCACCCCAAGTCAGTTTTTACCAAGGAGGAGGGTTTTGCCTTTTGTCTTTAGTCAGATCTTTCTCAATCAAACTTTCACCAATCTTCCTGACATTTTCAGGGTTTGTAAAATCAACACTTCTATCCAGCACTGAACATATCAGAAGGATTGGTCAAACTGTTTCGATCTTATAAAGGTTAGAATAACCCACCTTGAAACCTTCCTTAACATGGTGGAATGTTAAATTTACTGAGGGTCCTGAACATAAGCATCACTACTGTGATGCCTACAATTACCCACATTTCACAATCAGCTTTGTCATTTTGGCAGAGCAGAAAGAACCCATTCTGTTGTATGTCTGAACATTCTCTTTTTTGAAGTGGAACCAATTAGGGATGGTTGAATCTGTCAGTTTTGTTTTCTCCCAAATTCAGTTTTATTCATAAATCTCAAATTATTTCCATACCATTTATGAAGAAATTTTTAAATTTTGGTAACTTCTCAAAAAAGAAAAAAGAAAAAAAACTGAATGAAATTCCCACACATCCCTAGAACCAAGTATTTCCATTCATCCATAATTACTTAACTGAGTTTTTAACCAAGTCTTCTGGCCATGGTTCAATCAATGAATAAAGAGGAATTGAGGGGCTATTTTAAAACCCCAGTAAGCATTTACCCAGAGGCCATCTTCGTTTTCATTTGGTAGTAGCTAGGGATGGGGGAGAATTTCTCCCCAAAACTTTGGGGGGCCGAGTGCCAATGCATTCGGTCCTCCGAAGGTTGTTCGGGGAGAAATTCTCTGCCCCCCCGCCCCCCGCCCCCCCCAGGATGGGACTTACCTTTCACGAATGTCCCTCCTGGCGGCAGGTCCTGGCGGCGGTTCGGCAGGTCTTCGTCAGGGGCGGGGGCAGCAGCCGGTCTTTCGACCGACTGCCGCCGCCGCCATTACAAGAAAAGTAAAAAAAAAAAAACGACCCTGTGATAGGCTATGTAACGATTAACATAGCCTATCACGGCTAGATTTGCAAAGTCAGCCGTGATAGGCTACATTAATCGTCACGTAGCCTATCACGAGTGATTTTAAAAAAAGAAAAGAAAAGCGCATACAGCTAATGGCGGCCCCCATAGGGAGCCGCCATTCACATTCCTTATTTGGTCCCTGTAGTCTACATAAAGATTTACGTAGACTACGGCGAAAATAAGGGCAACGCAAATAGCGTTGCCCTTATTTTCGCCGTAGTCTACGTAAATCTTTACGTAGACTACAGGGACCAAATAAGGAACGCGAATGGCGGCTCCCTATGGGGGCCGCCATTTGCGTACGCGCTTTTTTTTTTTCAAAGTCACCCGTGATAGGCTACATGACGATTAACGTAGCCTATCACGGCTGACTTTGCAGATCTAGCTGTGATAGGCTACGTAAATCGTTACGTAGCCTATCACAGGGCCTTTTTTTTTTTTACTTTTCTTTTGAAGTTCGCTGCCGGGGAGACGGGGCGCTTCTCCCTGGCCTGAATTTCAGCCGGGCAAGGCGGGAAGCCTCCCCCCCCCGGCCTGAACTTCGGGGGGAGCAGCGAAGCGCCTCCCCCCTACCGCAAAGCAAGCTGCGAGACCAGGTAAGTGACTTTCATACATCCCTAGTAGTAGCATTTTCTTCTTATTGGCAAACCTGTGTAAGATAGGAAAAACTTTGTCTCTTCCTATTGTTTAATCCAACAGGAAGGAAATGATGCTGAAAACCATCTCTTTCCATTCTGTGTAGGCACAGAGAAGGAGTTGTGCTGTTTCTGCTTGTAGAGTTGCTAATCCATCCCTTTTGAAACCATTTGGGAGTGAAAAGAAAAGCTAGGCACTTCAACTTTTCGCCTTGCCTTGCCTTGCCTTGCCTTGCCTTGCCTTGCCTTGCCTTGCCTTGCCTTCTTTCCCTCTCTCTCTCTCTCTCACATTTCCCACCAGCTTCTGAGAAACCCTAAAAACGTCTATGACTATGCATTTGTGAATTTGACAGGACCTTGGATTTTTTTTTCCTTTAAAGATGAGAAATGACTTTTTATTTCTAATCTGGACTGCTGGTGTTGACAGACTCAGGCAGATTAGAGCTTTAAGATTGGGTAGGCCTGTAAAGAATTGTGACCTGCCAAGCAAATACATGTATAGCAACCAAACTGCCTGGATTTGCAAAGCATGGGCATTATGTGTAGATAGACTTCGTTCAACTGAGTGGGTCGCATCTTTTCCAGCCCTGCTTCACAATTTATTACACCAGGGTTGTGTTCATTAGGGATGTTGGAGAATTCCACCATGGATTCCAGGGAGGCCGAATTCGAGTGAATTCACCCCCCTGGAATCCATGGCGGAACGAAGCAACCCCCCCCGCCACCCCGTGAAATGGTCCCAGAATGGACCCTACCTGGTGTCAGCCATCAGGTACTCTGCAAAAGGTGGCCGCATCTGCGACCGCCATTCGCCTTCCTTCAAATGGCCATGATAAGCTACGTATTTACATAGCCTATCACAGCTAACGCAGGGATGCAATTTGCGTCGCTGCAGAGGCCGTGATAGGCTACGTAAGTATTTACGTAGCCTATCATGGCTCAGCGAAGGGACACAAATGGTGGCCCCTACGCCAGCCGCCATTTGCAGCTGCAGACCTGCCACAGCCAGATGCCTGGCCGAGGATGCACCCAGCTGGCAGCTCCGTGGAGTCGCCATGGAGCGGAGCCGGCCAGGGAGGATTTCAGGGGGAGGGACGGAGAGCCTCCCCCCCCACAGATGCCACTTATGAAACAGGTAGGTGGTTTCGTACATCCCTAGTGTTCATACATATTTTTCAAAATAAGGTTCTGCTTCATTATGGTATTTTCTTCTTTTTTTTGTTGCATCATCCATTGACTCATACAAATACTGTAATGAAATGATAAATACACAAATGCAGGCAAATAATTATGTGGCATTCATTATTCTGCAATATGTGAACTGAGGAAGTAGGATTAGCCTTTTCTTCTGTAGACATGGGAATAACATCTGTGGAGGCAGATCTCAAGAGAAGGAAGTGTTATCAGAGGAGGGGGTTTTGCTGCTGCATAACATGGTCTCTCTTTTTGGGAATCAAAGTCTTCTTTTAAGTACTTATCACACTGTAGTCATTATGTAAATGCTAGTTAATGCATGACTTGACCTTCATTAAAAAATGTTCAGCATATCAACAGTCTGCATGTAATAGTGTTCTGTATATCTTCCCCATCTCTGTAAACAAAGCACCACAGAATTATTTAGCACTCCTTGAGAATATATATGGTTACGTATTCTCAACTTCCCCAAATAGTGGGAAATTCAAGGGACGTTGCTGCTGGGTTTTGTTTACTGTGGATGTCAGAGCACTGGAGACTTGCGGTGTCACTGTAATGCTTAGTTTCTTTATGTGCTAGCAGAATAAATAAATAAATAAATAAATAAATAAATAAATAAATAACACTTAACTGCACGAAATAGCATTTAAAAACAAATCCACAAAAACTCATTCTCCAGAAGAACCCATTCAAAAATAATTAGCTTGCAAGACCAAATGCCTGCCAGTCTTCTGAAAATCATCAAAGAGAAAGCAAGGCAGGCCTCCCTAGGCAGGGAGTTCCAGAGCTTAGAAGGTCCTCTCATGCATCTCAGCTAATCACACTCCAGATGTTGGCAAGATACGTAGGATATTGTAAGGAGTGTGCCATCTCCTATGAGAGGCAATGGTGTAGTGAGGCAATCTTAGGTGTTGTACTTAATGATTAATAGCCTGCCTTGCTCTCTGTCTTTGATGATTTTCAAGAAGCCCTTTCTGTTACAGGGGCATCCCTTTTTAAATGGTAATGTGCATTTCTTCACTTCAAAATGTGGTAAGCCAACCCTACTGCATTTGAGAGTCCTCCTATTTATTCATTCTACTTGGTGGAGCCCTGGATTTCCACTTCAAAGTCCTATCCTGACAGCACCACTCATGAGAGGAGATGGTATCTCGATCCTATTCCATTTAGGGCTTTTGGTAATGACCAACTCTGAAGGAACAGCACTACCTTCCATTTTTATATATAGCTTTTGTTTGTTTGCAGGGGGAGTATATATTATGGGGTTAAATCCTTTTTGAGAGTGTGCAGGTCAGTTTCAGCCAAGAAGTGAAAAGTTTAGTAAAATATTAGGAGACAGGATGTCTGCTTAGGAAGGCAAAGGTTTGCAGCGGGGTCAATGGAACAGGAGATTATGAGCTTGGCAGGAGTTTCAACAGAAGGTCAGAGTAGGAAGGAAAAGAAATTGGATTAGAAGAGCCAGAATGTCTGTTCAGGAAGCTGAAGTTTTGCAGAAGGCTCAAATAAAAAGGAGGTAGGATGTCTACAGAGGAAGAACAGAAAAAACTGGTTCATTGCAAACAGCTGAAGGGCCAGGGAAGAAGTTTGGGAAAGGAAGTTAGGGCAAATATGAACATGAAACTACCATCCAGGTTGGTTAGAGTGAGGGAAGGAATATAATTATTTTTATGGGATAAAAGCCTAAGTCAGAGAGCAGAAAATCAGAGAAACAGAGAGAGAAGAAGAGAAGCCCAGAGTCCTAGAAGAAAGAAAGAAGTAGAGCTGCTGGAACTGTAAAGCTGGAAGAAAGAGTGCAGGACTTATGGCAGTAAGATATTGCTTGGCTAGAGGACTTGAATAAAATAGGGACACAGTCTAGTTAGGTTAGCTGGATGTGTTTATCCCTGGTGGGATAAACACATTGCCCTATTGCTTTTATTCCCCTATTTGTCATATGCTTTTGGGGTGTGTTTATGTGTATCCATTCAGATTTTAATTTTCTTGTTAACATTTTCCTTTAGTAAATTTTTAAATTTTGTTGTTTGAAATCCTGTGGTCTCTTTGTATTTGGGTTACCCACCCCACTTTAATAGCCAACCCCCATGCAACCTAAAGTAAGATACCTGAGACCAAGAGTGTCTTAACACTGGTTTGGTGGATGCAGCCAGACCAAAAACAACAATAAAACAAATCCATCTGGTGGCAGTGGAAAAGGCCAGAGGAAAGGAAGGGCATAAAGGAGTGGGGCAAACTATTTTGCCTGCTTCCCTTCAGATCCATGCAGAGTTCATTGTAGAACTCTAATCTTGATGTCATTAAGGCACATGTCACCATAGGTAGATACATCCTTTCTAGGAAAAGGCACAGCTGAAACATCAGCCTAAGCGGACTGGGGGGGATCACTTTATTTAACAATATTTAGGAATCACTTACATTAAATGAAATGTCTAAGTACAAAACAGTACAGTATAAGATCCTAATAAAATACAGTCTGTTTAGGGATGACAGAGAATTCCGCCCAGATTTTAAATGGGCTCGAATTCTGACAAATCTGGTCCGTGGAATCCTCCTTGGAACATGGTGACCAGGTCGACCCGGATTGGAGCTCACGTGGACCCAATTTTTTTTTCTCCGCCAAAGGGTGGATTTTTCGAAAGTAACTACAAAAATAAAAATGTAGATCAGAAATGGAGGAAGAAAGACTGCGAGCAGCTTTACCCTTTTTACAAGGCATTTTCCCTAGGCTTTCTTTCGCTGGGGCTGAGTCGTCCACGGAAATCCTCCATCTTTTCTGTTTCTTATCTGTGGAGGTGAGGTGAGGTGAGGTGAGGTGATGTCAGGTCAGGTCAGGTCAGGACAGCGCACGGAAAGGATTTTTTGGCAGGAATTATGAAAGTATTTACGTAAGTTCTGGAGCCAAAAAAAACGGGGGGGAGATCTGGGGCAGGTGGATGGCGGAACGGGGTGGTCCTCAGCTCTGCGGCATCCTTGTGGAGCAGAGCCGCTCAGTGAGGATTCCGGGGGGGAAGGAATGGATCACCTCCCCCTCCCACAGATTCCCCACTGGAACAGATGGTGGGGAATCCGTACACCCCTAAGTCTGTTATTACTGTATACTGTATACTGAAGACAAGCTTTCTGGAGATAAGCTTTCTGCTTGTTGGATAGTTAGTACTGGTAGGGAACTCATAGTTCCCAGAGAATGGGAACTATGATATCAAAGGGCCTATTCTGAGCCATTAGGGGCCAGTCCTCCAAAATCTTAGGCATCACCAGTAAGGTATCTCCTGATGAGCAAAGTAAAAGAACAGGAAGATAGGGAGTCAGTTTGTTGCTTTGTCTGGAGAGACCCTGAGCCTTCAGGCCCTTCAGATTCATTGCTGGGACTTGAAGCTCCATCTCTCTTCATCTGATCATTGCAAGGAAGTCCATGAGGTGAGTGCATGTGCACTGGAAGGCTGGGTGGGCAGTGGGCTGCAATAGGGATGTGCGGAACCACCTCTGCCTGGGTTCTCCAGGTGCCCGCTGAAGCGCCACCCCGCTTGGGGGCCCCCGGACCTGCGCTCGAGGTCACAGGAGCTTGGTGAGGTGCCTGCACCAACCCTGGGCACATCCGGTGAGCACCCACCATTTTGCTGCCTTTTTTCTTATGAAAAAAGGGAGCTTAAAAAATGCGCGCATTTAAACATGTGCAGTTTCTTTTTGCTCCCCTATTTTCGTAAAAATAAAAAAAAGCAGCAAATTGCCCGGTGCTATCTAGAAGGGGCCAGGGTGAGTGTGTGGGGGGGTGTCTGGGAGGGTTCCTGTGACTGGGTGCCACCTCCTCTTGCTGCTGCCCGGCTGCTGTCAAAGGCAGCTGCCCGGGCAGCAGCAGCAGCAGCAGCAGCAGCAGGAGGTGCAGGGCACACAAGCTCATAACCATCTCTTGCTCACAAGCAGGAAACAGCCAGTGGAGGTGTGCCCTGCTCCTCTTCCTCCTCTTGCTGCTTGGGTGGCTGCCAAGGACAGCTGATCAGGCAGCCAAGTCCGAGCTGTTCCTAGCCATTTGCCGAGCTCCAGAGTACTCGTCAGCTGGGCCTGTCAGTGCCCTGGAGTTTGGCTAGCAGAGGCCAGGGAGCCGGGCTTGAGGGATTTCACCAGCCTCCCGGACTAGTCCTGTGCTCGTGACATCCCTAGGCTGCAGGCATGTTCAGAAGTTATGTTCCAGGCAGGCCCCATACTCTGGTTTCTTTTCATACCAAATTCTCACCTTTAGCTTGACCCTGAAACATGGAAGCCATTTTGTTTTGTTCTGTTTTTTTTTTCATTTTTTTAAAAAATTGCCTTTCTCCTCTTCGTGGCTTTTTAATCCTCCTCCATTTTCCCACTCTCTTTGGGGGGGGGGGGAGAACTCAAAACTAAACAACAATGAAAGAAACACCAAGCAAGGAAGCCAGAAATCCCTGGTTCAAACCTTGTCTCTACCATGCTGGTGGCTTTAGGCAAGGTCCCCCCTCTCTCACCCTGATCACCCCCTTCAGGATGGTGGAAACAATGCTGATCTACTTTACATGCCTTCATAATACACCTCTCTTACCAAAGACACTTGGAGAAGGGCATGATCCAGTTATCTTAATGCATGGGCATGTTGCTATGGGAAGGGTTGTTCCTTAAGATATTTGGATCCCAAGCTATTTGGCATCTTAAAGGTAAGCTCCAGCACCTTGAATCAGGCTTAGAAGCTAATAGGTTTCCTTGAGGTTGTTTCTCCAAAGTTTTTTGTATTTCTCCAAACTTGGTGTTCCACCAAGCCTGCTGATACCTCCCTATTGTGCCTGGATAGTACAATTCTGGCTACATAAAGATCCATACATGGAGAATGAGTTCAATATTAGTATATAGAATAACTCCTTTTTTTTCACTCATTCTTTTTATCAGTATATCTTCTCCTTAATCTTCAATCCTAAATTAACTTTCCCTCTCCCTTAATCTTGCCCCACTGCTCTTAGCTCTCCGATTAATGGGCTAATGGTATAATGGTAGATTAAATTGCTGTCTAATTAATTAGTATTTCTTTTATTATCTTTTTAAGGTGGGTACTAACCCAAAAGGATTAAATTTGCCTCATAACTCTTAATTGCATTTCATGATTAAGTCATTTCCAACAATGTGCCAATTCCAACAAGTTGGATAGGTCACTATTGTTAATTTAACAGACCCTGATGACTTGCGCAGCTTTTTAGATGTTCTTCAAGACCTACTGAAAATTAGCTGAAGTGTTTCAAAAGAAAGCCAGTCATCATAAAGGTAAATATTACTTGTTGGAAGTATAGATTTAGAAATAACAGTTTGTTCAATATATCTTGGCTGTATTTTGAAGGAAGATCAGTTATAGGTTGCGGTAATAAAGGAATTAACTATTCTTCTGGAAACCATTTCCAGATGAATCCACTATTTCAGTTCAAAAGCATTATTACTTAAAATGTGAAAAATCTCAATTGTTTGAGCCAAACCTTTAGAATAACTGTGATATGCGAACTTAGGTATGCTTGGGATACAATGGCTGGGTTCAGACATGGCATAAAAGTATCGTTTGTTTAGGTAAACCATGGGAAGTATATAATACTGCAGGATCACTAATATAATAATGTCACACTAAGCTCTATTCCGGCATTCAAAAAATGGTTAAAATCAACAGGTAAGGAGAGGAGATGCTCCAGTACCACCACTCTCTTACATCGCATTTGTCACCCTCAACTTGTGGAGGGCAGCAGTCTGAAGAAGAGAGCCTCCTGTATCCATGGAGGCTCAGCACAAAAGCTAGAACATGGATTTTTCAGTATTCTGGCTCACATGGGGAGTCTCCATGGATACAGAAGCTCTCCTCTTCAAACTGTCACCCTCCAGGACTTGAGGGAGACAAATACAGTGGGGGAGTGGGGCAGAGGTGGAGAGTTCCTTCTCCTCACATATGTATTTTAACCCTTTTTTGAAAGCCTGGATAGGGCTGTAGTGTAAACCATCTCTAGCAAAACACCAATAGCACGTGCTGCCATGACCAGATTTCTAGGAACACCTGTTGCACCAGGAAGTGCTATTGGCTTTATGCAAGAAATACTGGGAATCCGGTGGACCTGCTCCTGCTCGCACCCCTCCCCCGAGCCCCACTTGCCGAGCCCCTGCCTCTGCTCGCCCCTGTCCGCGCTTGGCGAATGGCCTGCACTCAGCCCAGCAGCCTTGTCAAGCTTCATCATTGCCATTTTCTGAGAAATAAAATGATAAATGCAAAAATGAGCAAATTTGTGCACCCGCGAATATGCACATTTTTGCAAATGCACATATTCGCGTATGCAAAAATGTGCATTTTGCAATTGTGTGTATTGCGTGTGCACGGAAATGCATAGTTTATGAAAAATGCACATTTTCGTACACACACTGTGTGCCTTTGCAAAAATGCACATTTCACATATGATAGAATGCACATTCGCAAAATGCGCATTTTTGCACATACAAAAACATGCATTTTTCTGTGCCAGTCACCATGTTTTTTAAAAAATGGCGATTGGCAGCACTTGCCCACATAGACTTATACGCAAAAAGCACTGTGAATCTCCCATAGACTCTGGTTCACAGAGCTATTTTGCATATAACTCTATGCTGCCAATCGCCTTTTTTAAAAAAAACATGGCGATCAGCACAGAGATGAACAGGCCCGGGTAAGTTGCAGGCTGCTCATCAAGCTGGAGAGGGTGCTTGACTGCAGCCCAGAGGGCCAGTGAGCAGGGGGGAGCTCAGCGGGCGCAGCTTGGCAGGCATGGGTGCGAGTGGTCCATCAAATTTGTGGACCAAAACAGGCGCCCGCGACATCCCTAATGTCTTGCTATAAGAGTAAAGTGGGTTATTAACTATGGTTGGCACACAAACAATGGTTTGGTGTTACATCTGTACCCAGTCAGAGTTGTGCAGTAATGACTACTGTATATTATAACAGAACCTTGGTTCACACTTCAGCTGTGTTCAGATGTAACACTAAATCTCAGTTTATTGCTACTGGAAAGCCTCAGGTTCCCACACTCATCCTTCCCTCTCTTCCTCCAGTGTGTCTGAGAGGAGGATATTGGAACTTTTGCTTCCATTTTCATCTAACTGCAGTTACTCATTTCATTTGAACTGAGAAATGTGGTTTGTATTAAAGCTGGCTGTAAACATAAATCACAGATAGAAGTTGGTTTGTTTCCCTGAACTGTAGTTAACCATAGTTAACACCAAACCCCATCTTGTCTGCAGCCATACATAACTAACAGCCACTGTTACTTGAAAGTGGAAGCAAATGCTTCTGATCTCCTCCTTGCAGGCAAGCCAGAGGAGAAGAGGGCAACTGGGAGTGCATGAAGCCTGAGGCTCCTGCATATCACTCTGAACCATAGTTTAGCATCACATGGGAACCAGACCATTAACTGGAGATGGTGCTTTCTTGACGTGATGGAGTGACATGTGAACTGTATATTCCATATGCATGTCTGCTTATTTGGAAGCCCAGTTTTTATGCCCTTCCCTCCCTTTTTTTGAGGTGGAAGCACCACACAGATTTGACCTGTGTGTGAGCAGGCATTCCTGTTAAGTGCCTGACCCACATGAGCTGTTATTGTTGTTTGCATAGTAGAAAGAAGGGAGATAATTTCCTTCTCCACCATTGCAAAGGGGGCACCAGCCTGTTAAATTATAATTATAATTATAATTATATAAATTATATTATAAATAATATAATAAATATATTATTTGCATAGTAGAAAGAAGGGAGATAATTTGCTTCTCCACCATTGCAAAGGGGGCACCAGCCTGTTAAATGCATCCATCAGGGTAGAGAAGTGGCTGAACTGTAAATTCTTGATCGGTATTCTTGCTCCCTGTGTCTTCTGTAATAAATACTTTTTGTCAGATTTCTACACAATAAAAATCACTCTGCTCACCCCCACACTCCAAGGAGTGAGAATGGTCCAACTCACTATCTCTTTATCACTCTCTCTCTCTCTCTTTCACACACACACACACACACACACACACTTCCTAAAGCAGGGAAATCACTATCGGTTGTTTTCATAATGGTTTGTAATTTAAAGAGAGGACTGGTGCAAATGACTAGCTGATTACATATGGTTATATTTTTATATCTAATGGAATTTGTGCATTATGTAGTGTGATATGTTACTATTCAAGTGTTTAAGTTAATGGAAAGATCTTGGATAGGCAGACAGTACAATGAAAACTGTGGCATTCTGCCTCAATTTCAGTGAAATAGAATATCATAACACTGTAGAACCTGACTGAAATAATGAGAATTTCTCCCACAAATCATTTAATGATGGTAATCCATATACAGTATATCCAGGTCTTGTGAGCAGTTCAAGATATATGCAGAGCATGGACTCACATTTAAGTAAATGTTATTTTTGAGGTTTCCACAAACCCAAGATTCACTTAAATTCACTTGAGACCAAACTAGAAAGGGCAGCATCTGCATGTCTATCCCATACCCATTTATGTTTAAAGTAGGTTTGGAGGGATCTACTTTTCACATGAAAAGGGGATGTGAGTGATACCTCTCCTGCCTTACCTCAGTGCACTCTGCTGCTTTAAGCTTTCTCCTAGTCCAGGACTGATAACAGCAATGATTGAGGCTGGGGTAAAAATACTTACATTTTGAGGGGTCCTGTGGGCATATTTGGCACTTTGAGTGACTGTCATGGGCACTACCACAAAATGTCTGTCATGGGAGGCATGGTTAGCCTCAAAGGACAAGTAACCTACCCAAAATACTGTGTACAAGGCAGAAGTTGGGTCTGAGCCTGTGTTTGTTTCCCTTTGGTTTTATTCTGTATCCCAAAGGTAAGAAATGCTTTCTTTAAATGTTGGAGCTCGTTGCTCTTTTGCAGATAGTGGGAAATGATCCCTACACTCCTGCATTTAAACTGTTCCCTGTCTAAACGGTTGCCTTCTACAGTAAATCGGGTTTGCATTCTGCTCAGAACATTTGTTTAAAGAAGCATTTTTCTGTCTCTTGGGAGCCATACAAATTAGGATAGTTCCTGTCCCTATAACTGTTAGACAACCTTGAGATGGCAGCAGAAACATAAAACAGAGTCAGCCCTATTATGGGCCATGAGTCACATTGATGTTTCAAAGAAACATAGCAAGAGGGGAAAGTCATCTAGAATACATATTATTTATGATATTATATATCTTTTAACTTCCCTCCCATGCATGCTTATTGGGAGGCGAAAAGAAAGCTAAGAATCTGGTTACATCCAGTTCGAAGTGTACATAAAAATTGCTTTTCTGGATCAGACAAAGCCTCAGTCTGGTTCAACACATCCAAACTCTTTCAGTTGCCTATTTGTCCCACAACCTTACCCATGATATACCAAGGGCTGTAATTTGTGAGTTTCCTTTCCCCCTTAATTTGTGTTCTTGTTGTTACATGGCATTCTTTCTTTTTATGTCCGTATTTTTAATTCCATGGTTGTTGGGCTGTTGTTATTTTTAAAAAAAAAAACCCCACACACACAGTATGAAAGAGAGCTGTGAATGAGGAAAGAGGTGGAAAACATGTTTTTATGTCATAATAAGGTTAAATATTATAACCAAATCAAGGGCTCAGTGCAAATATGTTAATCTGTAAACCCAATTAATTTCTGCATTGTTTCCTCCACTCTTCAGTCTGGAATAGCATCATTGCTTTCCATGGGCCATAATTAGGATGCTCTTTACAATTCAGTGGGTTATGCTAATGATCTTTCCTAGCATCAGTTCCTCAGAAATGTACAGGAGGAGGATTCTCTGCATCTTGTGATCACTGCTACTTGGAATGATGGAATCATATAAATGGCCATTTCAGATTTCTCTCTAAGGCAAGAATATGCTGACAGAGTGTTTGCTCTTTGGAGGAAAACATGTATACAATCAAATGCATGGTGCATGACATATGCCTCTCTTACGACAAAACTGCTTAGTGTGGTTTGAGGCACAAAACCATTTATATGACAGACTGATTATAGCTTTAGCAGTGCAGAGATTTGAAAGGTATGCAAATTAGTTATTTAAGTGAACACCCATTTACTTATGGAAAAAGCAACATTACTATAAAACTGATACATTTGTTAGTAAATGGGTAAGCAGGCAACATGAGTCCCACAGTCCTTAGTTAAATAAAACTGCTGAGTTCCCAAACAGCCATCCTTCAAGGTTTATAAAAACATTCATAGCTAGAATCTTGCTCTGGAGACATTGCAGTTACGCATTTGGAAGTTCATCTGTTTTGGTTGTTGTCACTTTCAAAGTCAGAATACTAAACTGGGAATAAGAATTTAGCAGTGCCTCCTGCATTTCTCAGTGCTGCGTAGTGTGGATTGAAGCATTTTGTTTGCACTTTTGTGGCATTTCAATTTGTTCCAAGACTAAAACCTCCCTTCTCTTCATGATAAATCTTGGATTCAGAGATATCCTGGTGTTCTTGACTGTCCCTGTTGGTGGATAAAATCAAAAGTAGGTTTTATTTGAGCTTTCCCATCTGGTCTCTGGATGGATAACAAAGCAGTGTGTCTCCAACACAACCTGGGCCAAAATCCATGCAAGTGCCATTAATGGCTTAAGAATAAAACCTCTGATTCTCCTATCTCAGCTTCTGGAAAAGGAGGTATTGTGCCATTATCAGTGGCAGCCGGTAGCATGGCAGGCATCCCTGAATCACCACATGTGACCACGTGACTGTAAATTCCAAGAAGGTTCCTATAGGCAATCCCCTTAGACAAAAATGGAAATCAACACCAGCTGTCTGAGGCTGTTCTTATACCTGCTCATGGAGATAAGGAGTGGCAGCAGACTATGAACAGCAGTGACACTGAATTATAGAACATCAAGCTTCACTTGAGGCTGTATGATTACACCACTTTCCCTTCCCCAGAGCAGCACAGCATACGCTGCACTCCCTTTGCTGATAATTGTGTATTTGGATCCTCCCTTCAAGTGCTCATGCATATATTGTGAGGGAGTTTGGCTGAGAGAGGAGACAGATCATGCATGTCCAGCAGGAGCCCAGTTCTAGGAATCCAGGAGTTGACTGAGTAGTGACTAAGTCGAGTTCTCAACTGAGAAGATGCTAAGGAGTTGTCAGGGTTGGATCAGAGCCCATAGAGCCCCAAAGCAGTTCTGATTCTGAGGAAGAGATAGAAACCGTGGGAGAGGAACCCATGCACTGTTCAGAGGCGCAGCTGGAGGGAAAGCCACTCCCTGCTCACATTCCTGAGAGTGACAGTGATCCTGGCAGGGAGAGGGAGGGGCAACTGGAGCTTCTGAATGCGAGGCGCCAGTGCAGGGACAAGCGGGAGATGGAGGGCGCTGAGAGGAGGCACTCAGCCTGCTTGGCATGATGACAACAGCTGCTCCCCAATGCCCCATGGGAAAGGGGTGGACTCTCTCCTCCTAGCCCTTAAGTTCAGAGGCTTCCCACCCTTTCCCTCCAGATGGAGACCAACTGATTCCCTAAGGCTAGAACCCCCTGGTAGGCAGCTCTCTTAAGTTTCCCTCTTAGGCTCAGGTCATTAGCATCTGTAAGCATCATTAGGTTGAATGGAAAAGAGCCCTATCGTCTGCGTGTTGATTCTGGCTACTTGAGGATTTCAGAAGGCAGCAAGGGCACTCCTAACAGGAGTGAGGGGAGGCTATGATTTGAAGCAGAAAGGTTGTTGGGAGAGGATCCCAAACTCTCTACCCCATCCAGCTACATTGTCTACACTGAAGTTAGGCCCAACAGTAGGCTTCAGCACTCCGTTGGCATACTGTTGCCAATGGACCCCACTGCCACTAGGGACCCTTGGTTATGTGGCTGTTGGTCCTGGAAGGAGTTCCAGGTTCTTTCTCACCACATGGGCTTACACAGTTGGGCACTGCATTGTGAACGTGGCAGCTGCCCAGCACTTAGCAGAGCAGTTGCACAGCTTCCAAAAGCACCATTGTCACATGAAGAAGCTATGGGACTGGTGGCTGCAAGAATGTCAGGGCCAGTGCCCACACTGAGAGGAGGTCCACCAGCAGCAATGTCAGTGGGGAGTGCTGGGATGGCAGACAAGGTAGGCATCAGCCCCAGTGGACCCTGCTAGGGTCAGTTGTCCTGGCAGCTACCCAAGTAAGCCTGGCTGAGGCACTGAACCCTGTTTACTTCATTATGGACATAGTTAGCAGGAGAAGCAGGGCCAGCCCTACCATTAGACAGAATGAGGCAGCCACCTCAGGCAGCAGATGCTGAAGGGTAGGGAAAGGAGAGAGCTGTGTGTCCTGCACCCTCTAAGCTAACATCCTGCCCTCAGGTGCAGCAGGAGACACTGTCCTGTCACCAGTGATGAGGTGAGATCCAAATACCAGTCTGGTTAGCTATCATATGTGGAATGGAGGGGGGCACTAGATTGTCCTTCGCCTTGGGCAGAAAAATGTCTTGCATTTCCTGAGGGGAAAGGGGGAACACTCCCTCCTACCCACCATTTCTCCACTTCAAATTATGGCTTCTTCCCATCCCTTTGCAGCTCTATGGGAGAGCTCCAGATACGCAGTTCTGGGTCTCTGCCAGATGTCTTGTTCTGGCTAGACTAGGCCAAAGTAATTAGCTAAGACTTTGCTGACTGGAGGTAGGAACCTGAGTCTTCCCAGTTTTGAGTTCCACACTGATTCTACTATTCCACATAATGTCTTTTAAAATTGCCTTGACTTTGTTTATCACAGAAAGGCAGAGGATAAATGTCAAAATAAAAATAAACAAATAGACCCATTTTCACTTTAGGACACATTTGAAACTGCTCAGGCCACCCTTGATCTTGCACAGCTCCATATGTGGACATGCCCTGATGTCCACACATTAAGCAAGAGTATTTGAATAGGGAAAGTCTATGCGCATAGAGTTCTACACACAAAGGTTTCCCCTATGCAGATGTCCATGCTCAGCTTGTGGATGTTGGGGGAAGGGCTGAACGCATGGTCCTGCTGCCTCTTTTATGAAAGGGGAGATCCCTTCACACAGATAACACATGAAGGAAAGCTTGACTTAGGGATGTACGAAAGCCTTACCTGGCTCCGTGCCGGGCAATCCGCGGTGGGAGGGAGGTGCTCCGTCCCTCCCCCCAGAATCCTCCCTGGCTGGCTCCACTCGGCGAAGGCTCTGTGGAGCCTCCAGGCTGCTGCAGCCGCAAATGGTGGCCGTCGTAGTGGCCGCCATTTGCGTGCTTGCAGTCAGCCATAATAGGCTACATAAGTATTTGTGTAGCCTATCACGACAAAGAGCAGGGATGCAAATGGTGGCCACTATGCCATTTGCGCCCCTGCTCCTTGCTGTGATAGGCTATGTAAATATTTACGTAGCCTATCACGGTAAAGGCAGCGACACAAATGGCGGCCGCTACGTAGCCTATCATGGCAAAGAGCAGGGGCTCTAATGGCATAGTGGCTGCCATGATAGGCTACATAAATACTTATGTAGCCTATCACGGCTGACTGCAAGCATGCAAATGTCGGCTGCTACGAAGGCTGCCATTTGCGGCTGCAGCAGCCTGGCTGCGGCCGGCTGGGAGACCAACTGGAGCTGCCGCCACCGCATCTGCCGCTGGAGCTGCCGCCGCCGCATCCACCGCCAGGTAAGCTCCATCCTGGGGGGCTTCCACGGAGTGGCGGGGGGGAGGCCGTTCCACCATGGATTCTGCGGGGGGTGGATTCTTTAGAATCCAGCCTCACTGGAGTCTGTGGCGGAATTCTCTGACATCCCTAGCTTGAGTGACCAAGGAAACAAGGTGCCTTTAGTGATGACCATTTTTACCTCTCTCCAGGCTGTATGGCCTGCTAACCACTGTTACTCCACTCTTCCTCTGCTCTTAGCATCATCTGTGATGGAGTTTACCAGGTTCTTTTTTCAAGCCCTGTTTGACAGTCCTCCACTCCCATGAGCCCTGTTCAAAAGTTGTCAATCTGAAAAGCATGCTATTAGCAACTCCTTCAGAATCTCTCCCTGGTCTCCCCAAAGGCATTATATATGTTCATGAAGACAGAGGGGCAGGGCTGAGTGCATAAGTTACATAAGCTGTACTCTGTACCTTTGTTTCTCTGCTTCTTGATGTGTGATCTGGCTTTCTCCATAGTTTAAATAGTTTTCCACAGCTAGGCCTGCAAGAATTCTGTTAAACCATGCTGCACTTCAAAATGACGTTCATTGCAACATACAAGAGACAAAGCATGTGAGCCTAGCTGAATCAGAATTGGACAGTCTGCCAAATGGGAGGAAAAGAATATTGGTGTTTCACCGAATTTTGTTTTACTTAAATATTAAACATGTACAGCTCTTTTAGAAGCAGAGCTTTTTCATCTCGATGAAGAGAGAGGTTTGCTCTGCTCCTATAATGGGCAGAGAGACATAGTTTATACTCTGCCAGGCTTCTGCAGGGCCTGCTAAGCCAATCACAGTGTGAAAATATCCATCATGAGCCCATAAAAACCTATAAAACTCAGAGCTGCAGAAAGCATTGAAACCAACTACATTATGTTTTGCATATTGTAACTTGTTTGCAAGTGTTTTATAAACCTCAAGTAACTCAAATAGAAGTGTGAATGCCAAGGATATAATATTTCACTCACTCACTTGGGTGCTTAATAATTCCAGTAGTATGTTTCCATCAACTGCACACTGCATTCATTATGGAGCTTTATGTAGTTTTCCTTTTCGATTCAGGTCTTTCATATTTTCACAAAAAAATATGCATATATATATATATATATATATATATGCAAAATGTCTCATATGAAATGCTAAACTTGTAGCATTGCAGCAGTCCTGAAAGGCTGATCCTTGGAGACAGATTAAATTTACCCAACATGGCATCATACTGCTGTGCCTCTTCTCTGGATACTATTTAGTGGGTTCAATTTCTCCCTTTACCCTACCCTAGAGATTCGGAAATATATCAAAATCATAATAAAATTCCCTTATTTAAACCCTGGATGCAATTAATGAGATTGGCCATAGACTCAGCATGGCACTGTTTATTAAGTTATCCTTTGGGATGAACAAATCAGTAAGTTTTGCTTTTGCTCACATTCAATTTTAAAATCTTAAGTTCTTTCTATCCTATTTATGAAGACATTTTGTGAATTTTGATACATTCTTATAAAAATGAACAGAAATGAAATTCTTACCCATCTGGATAGGCCAAGTACCATAGGTACAACTATTCCCAGCATGAAGAGGGCCATGTTGTACCTGCCAGACATGTAGCTGTTCACGGTAAGGACCTTGAAAGAAAAGAGAGGTGACAACTCTAATTCAGCACTGCCCAGTCTTTGAAGAGCTAAGTATATAAAGGTCTCGGCCTTGATGAACAAATCCGTCAGTCATGCTTTCTTCCACATTCATGTTGTTGTTGTTAATCTCAATGCTTTTCTATTGCATTTATAAAGAAATTCCCAAATATGAGTAATTTTTTAATCAAAAAAATGAACCAAACAAAATTTGCACTCACCCTTCAAATGTATCACAACAAATACCTGGGAACTAAACTCTAGTTACCTCTCATGTACATTGCTTAGGTACAGCGGTTAGTATCCACCTAACTATAGCTGATTTAGTTGCCCTATGTAAAATGTATTTTTTTATCTTCTTCAAAAGATAAACAGTGTCTTTCAACATTACCATGCTGGTTTGGGGGCTTAGAAGTAGGGATGTATGGACTGTGTAAAATCCTCTCCATCTGTGCTTCATGGATTGTCAGGCGCCCTTCGATCCATCATCCACCCACAGATGGAATATTTTTGAATATATATTTTTTTTTATCATGTGAAAAAATACGGAAATAATTACATAAGTAAGATAATTGGGGACATGTTTGTACACCACCACACACAAAGTTGGGTGCTACAAATATGTGCCTTGCAGAGAAACAAAATCTTGCACCTGGCATTGTACATAGCAAGGATTGTTTCTCTATGTAGAGATGCAGTACATTTAACACCCTTTCTCTGAGTAGATTGTTTCCAGGAACAATAAAAGACTAATGTATGAAATGGCTGTTAGCCTACAACATAACTTGTAGCCTACACCACCACAATCCAAGTGTAATTTCACATTACAATGGGGTTTCATTAGGTAAATGTTTTGTGGATACAGTATTGTAATCTTTTGGTCCAATTTGTCAGCATTTTTTTTTTAATTAAAAAGAGCAAGAGGTATGCAGAAGGCAGGTGATGACTGAATTCATTTCATACTGTAAAATGTCATTGTCTCTTTCTCCATTCTTGTATCATTTTTTCCACTTAAAGAAAAATGTCTAGAAGATCAGGTACAATTTGATGCCTCCTTCCATTCCTCCTCCTCTTTGGCCCCTTAGACTAAAGATGCACAAAGATAGCAATGGTATGAAAACATGCATTTTCAGTTTTCACTACCTTAATAATGCCCTCCCATTTGCTCAATCTACGACTACTTCATGACCCAATTACATAACACTGAAGATGCACTAACCACATAATAAATCAGCACTACAAGGATGCTTTCCAGAAATTTCCCTGAACTTCAGATTTGCTACTAAATCGGGAGAGGCTGCAGCCATGGCTTCCTCCCTGATTTTCCTCTGCATTCCCTTTGTTAGTTCCTCCCCCTTCCTGCAGATACAACACAACAGGAGGAAACGGTGAGGACAAAAGGACTAGGGGAAACCTGGCCAGAAGAAGCGGTGGCTGCATCTCTTTATTTAGCAGTTTTAAAAGGTATTATGGAAACTTTCAAGTTGTGACCAAGTGGCCCTAGCAGCAAATGTGTGTCAAAATCATGAAGGAGTGGGTAGTAGGATTGCTTGGACCAGTGGAGGGTGGTGGCTCTGATTTCAGTGGAGCTGTGATTCCATTCTGGGTTTTAGTCAGAACCAGCCAGAATTCTAAAGGAGCTATCCAAAGTGCCGAACCCCACAAAAACAATTATACTGCTGGAACTAAGAAAACTTGGGCTAACCAGAAGTAGATTTTTGTGTGGAAGGACAATGAGCTTCATTCCACTCTGGTATTCAAAATGAATTCCTGTGCTCTCTTGAAATCTTGCACCAGGATCTGGTTGGCATATCTTGATGTTCAAGTGAAAAAGAAGAAGAAGAAGTATCCCGCAAGCCTGACATCTCCCCAAGCCTGTTTTTGACCATGATTTGAGGAAACCTAATATTGTGATACTTTCAGTGTACTGTGGACACTGGAAGACAAGTTCAGACTACCCCATGTGCTCAGAGAGGTTTTACAACCTACCTTAACATATGTGAAACATGAAAAAATCTACTAGAAACTTTTTAAAAATGTCTGAAAAATCCACAAGTTGGCCTGACTCAGCGTGCACCAAATTGGGCCAACTACTCACGGATGATCGAGCTGGAGTCCGGGGGGCCAAGCCAGTGAAAACTGATTAAGCTCCACCCTCCAAACGGATTCCTCCAACATCCCTAGCTGGAGCGTTCTCTCTTGTTCCAACAACTAGGTTGAATCTGTGATTTGGTTTGACTGCATTTCAGAATGGAAAGATAGTACTTCTCAACTGGATCTATGTTTTAAAATGATTATCTATGTATTTGTTTTACTTTCTAAAAGTGTGAAGGAAAGTGATTTCATTTTATCTTCTTACTTCACATTTTAGGTGTTCCTCTTACCTCTATATTTAAATGATGTGTTTTATTGCTTGATGAAAATAGTTCATCCTCTGAGTTTCAGAATATAACAAGGGAAGGGAAAACCTCCTACATTTAAACTGCTATATTTCAAAATTCACATACACTTTTTCCATTTATGCTCCTTCTAATTTACTGTAAACATTCTGAAAGTAAATAGATTTGCTAAAAGTAAATAGATTTACAGAGAGAGAGAGAGAGAGAGAACATGGCCATGCTTTGAAAATCACTGCTTGGTTAACTTACACATTATGAAGTAGAAACCAATATAGCAATGAGGGCTATCACATATCCTGAAAATGGTGGTTCCCAGACCATTTGGGACATGACTACAATTTACCAACTGCCTCTGGTTGCCATCTTGTGATCTGTAATGCTTTTAAACAGGGATGGATGAAAACTTTGTTTCCACTCACAAAACATTCAAATCAAGCCCCATTTGTGACCTTGAATGTGAGTGTGTGCACATTTTTAAAGAGTAAATGTCTGCACATTTCTGAGTTTGCAAGCCCATTCAAAAAACTCACACTTTACTGAATGGGGAAAAAATGGGTGTGTGTGCACTTCTAAAATGCACATTTTTTCCCAACTGAAAACAAAAAACGCCTGCATTTGGGGATGTATGAGCCAAGCTTGGGGGTGGCGGGGGGATTAATTGAACCTCAACAAGCTTGAAATCACATTTTCACCCATCCCTACTTTTAAGCTTAAAGCTGTGATCATCCTATCCACATTTGTCGAACTCCTGTGTCTCTCTGCTATGGGGACAGAACCGGGCTAACACTGGGGGAGGGGGGATTGGGATAGGACTTACCCTTTTCATGAAAGGACTTGTACTTTTCTCATCTGTAGCACTATGCTGAGGGCCCATTGGAGTCTGTAGCCAGCCCTGACCATGCTGGCTGGGGTGATGGGAGGACCCTGATGAATGGGGTGGTCTACAGTGCAGTGAGGAGGCAGCATTCCTAAAGATCAGGTGGAGGCCCCTTCTGTGAATGGAGCCCAATTTTTAGGGATGCCCAGGCACCAGTCCAGTTGCACATGCCTAAATCTGGATCTAATATACAGGCTTATCTCCAGCTATAATCCAAAGCAGCCAAGAATAATTTCATAATAACAAGAATGGAAAGGCTGACTGCACTGGTCAATTTGGCAACACTAGAAAACACAGACACACACACACACACACACATCTAACCCTCCCAAAGCTTAGGACAGTGTTGGTTGTAGTGATATTTGGACCTCTTCCAAAAGCAGAATGGCAGAGGAAAACAGATAAGCCACTAGATTTGGTTGGGATGCAAATTGGGGCAGAGAAGCAGATTGTCAGTATTTCTCTGGGCATTATTCTCGGCCATCAGCAAAAAAGAAAAGAAAGGAAGTTCAACAACAAAACCAGGGAATGGGTGGTGGTGCCTGATCATATAAAAATAAAATGTTCCAGAAGAATTAGAGCAAGAGTATAATGACACAGTTAAATGCCTGAGCTCTGAAAGGGAGACAAATTGAGTGAATGGGAGAGATTGTAAGATTGATTAAAGCAAAGAACACAAAAACAAACAGAAATGGCAATAACACATCGCTTGTGTGTTCCAAATACTTCACAGTATTTACAAGGAAGGTCATAATGGAGAATGTGTGATAGGCAGAATAATATTGCAGTTAGTATGTTGAACACGTGGACACATTTCAGATACTATTTCTGATTTATAGAGGAACAAATGGTTTAAACTATTGGTAATGCCTCTTAAGGTACCACTGTAGCAATGATCGGTTTGGAGCTCAGGACCATTTTATAAACTTAGAGTAATTGTACCAGTACATCAGGAAAATGTGACTGTACAGTTAAGGAAGACTTGCTTAGGAAGGTTGTCAAACACTGATGTGATGTGGAACACAAACACAGAGTAGGGATGCTGGGGGATCTGGATGGGGGGTGGAGCTCAACGAACTTTCATTGGCTCAGCCCTGCTGACTCAGTTCCATCTTCCATCAGCTGGCCAGACTCAGTGGTAGAATTTCTGTGATTTGTGTGTGTGTGTGTGTGTGTAAAAAAAAAAAAATTGCACAGTTTTCAGCTGTAAATTGCACAAATGTGCATAATTTGTGCAAATTACAGCCACAATTTGGGCAAATTATGCAAATTTGCACCATTTACAGCTGAAATGTATGCAAAGTGTGCAGATTTGCATGTTTCACAGTTGTGATTTGTGCAAATTTCCATCTGCGCAAATTCCAAGCGACACCAAAACAGGCAATTAAAAGTCCCTGGAATGCAGGGAAACCATGTGGCTCGGCTTGCAAAAACAAGCCAAGTCAGGTGCACTGTGGAAGTCTGGCTAGCCCCAAAAGGGCTGGATTTCATGGCAATGGACATCCCTAACGCAGGGGTAGGGTGAATTCTAGATCTAGAATAGAAGTTCTCCCAGTTTGCCTCATCTGAATGCAAAGTGAGCCCACACCCTTCTAAATGTGGCCATAGCTCCTGTGGGGAGATATGCCTCTACTAGCAGTGGAAGGGACTGATGTCCCTTCTTCCAAACTTGCCTGTGGCAACAAGGTCTTTCCCCCACACTGCCTCCATCAGTGCACTGAGAATACTACAAGAACATTGCTCCAGTTACAGGCTGATCTGGGTAACTTTGTTCTCCAGATCTCCTGAGTCTTTTGGAAAGGGAAAGTTTATTGGTCTCAGGAGCCTTGAAGAACTATACTAGCAAAGACCTCTTGTGCCTAGAACACTGCTGATGTGTCATTCTAAGTAGGGATGTACAAATGTGACTTACCTTTTCGCGGATTCTGTTCATAGTGGGGGGGGAGGCATTCCGTCCCTCCCCCCGGAATCCTCGATGGGGAGGAGGTGATCCGGTCCTCCCCTTGGAATCCTCGATGGCTGGCTGTGCTCCATGGTGGCTCCGCGGAGCAGCCAGCCAGGCCAGGGCTGTCCATAGCCAGATTTCCGGCCGCAGAGGGCTCTGGGTAAAAAAACAAAAAAACAAAAACGCATACACAAATGGCAGCGGTTACGGCCGCCACCATTTGCATTCCTTATTTTTCACCGTCTTAGTCTATGTCAATATTTACATAGACTAAGACGAAGAAAAGAAAGAGGAATGCAAATAGCATAGTGGGCCATTTGCGTACGCGTTTTTTTTGTTGTTGTTCTTTTTTACCCAGACGTAATAGGCTCTGTAAGTCTTTACATAGCCTATCATGTCTATGGGGGGGGGAGAAAAAACACACAGATTGCAAATGGTGATGGCGGCAGCCGGTCGGAAGACCAGCTGCCACTGCCACCGCCACCGCCGAAGCCGCCGCCAGAGCTGCTGCCATCCGAAACATCCGCCCCAGGTAAGTCTCATACCGGGGGGATCCGCAGGGGGCGGGGGGGTGGCAGGCCATTCCGCGATGGATTTTGGGGGGCCGAATGCACTGGCACTGAAATCCGTCATGGAATTCTCTGACATCCCTAGTTAGTAGTGGCCATAACGGCTGATCAGGTTGTCACATTCGAAGTAGCCACCTGGAAGCTAATTGTTATTTGGCCATTTCTCAGTCTGGCAGCTCAAGGCCACACTCTGTTCCTGTTAATTAGGACAATGATCCAACCTCCTTGGAGGGTGGAGTGGAGTGTCCTGGGACTGAGCTATGGTTGGGTGCTTCAAATCTGCTTTGAGGGCTGGGCAATAAATGGTGGGAGGGCAAAGAAGAGGCGGGTGTCTCTTCTTTCGCCCTGATGGTACTTGAGTGTGTTGCTGTTCGATGACTAGCCTGAGAGGCCCATACTTTGGTATGTGTAGGATAGACTAGCTAGCTTTATGGTTTTGCTCCTGGGAGTTCATGTCAAGGGGTTTGGCTTTTCTGGCTTTGGGGTATTGAAATCTTGCTTATAATTTCCTGTACAACCTACCATCTCTCCCCTTTCCCTCCCTCTTTGTTCTGTTCCCTAATAAACTTTTATCTAGTTGGTGTGGTGTGTCCTGCATAACTTCAGTGCTAAATACAGTGCCTATTGGCCTTGGAGGGAAGGTACTGGGTCAGTTCTGGGGAATTTGTGGCCAGGTTGGGCCTGTTCTATCTTGCAGGGTTGCCGGGGTGAGCCCAACAATCCTTCACAGCTGCCATGGGGTGATTTGCCTATTCATAAAGTGGCTGCCATGGTGGTCATGGCTGGTCAGAAAACACTCATTTCCCAGGATGCAAACTGGTGAGGCTAGAAGAAAAGTACCTTACCTAAGAACCTAGTATAAGACAGAGGTGAAGAGAGCTCCAAAATGCAAACCCACTCTTTTCAATCCACATAAAGATGGCACAACACTTCACCTTGCAGCATGCCAGCCTTGGAGTTATTATTTCAAGGACCCTGGTGGGCACCAAGAGTGGTGTCAACAGTACTACGTTGGAGACCTCCAGGCCTAATCACTGTAGCAACACAGGCTTCCCAGAATTTCCGAAAGTAAGAGAATAATCTGCTCATGTGTTAAGTGAATATGGTCCCCTTTTCCCCCTTTCCCTACATGATTATGGGAAACATCAGAACTGTGGGCTATCTGACTTTCTGGAAATGCATTCAAAGAGCAAGAACAACTGTGTTCCCAATTAATCATCCAAACATATAATAGGATATTTGTAATATGAAAGGATTTACAGTTAGAATTGCTAAGCTATTGCATTACATTTGATGGACATATAGGATTTGAAGATCAAAACCTTTTTCTGGAGATCTACGGTTGGGTCAAGGATCTGCCTTCTGTGGATAGAATGGCAACCCTGGAATTTTAACTTAGTTCCTGTCTTAAGATAGAGATTCCAAAATAACATTGGACTTCATTATTGGGTCACAGAAACCTACTGGATCATCATCCATGTCATAAAACTCCCCATAAGTTTCCTTTTCACCCACTGTAAAACCTTTGCCATTTCACCTCATCATTTATCTACTATCAAGACTGAGTTTTTAAATGCACAGCAATAATCAAAAATCAATTAGGTACAGAAGATCAAAGCATCATAGAATAGTGGGGTTGGAAGGGGCCTACAAGACCACTGAGTCCAACCCCATTCAAGCTTTGTATATCTCTGTGTGCCTTAACTTTAATAATATGTGTGGCAGGGATTTTTTTTTTTTTTTTTTGGCACCATACTCATTGTGCTAAATCAAATTAGCAGATTACTATGCTGAAAAGAACATTTTGTTTGATTTAATAAGTATAAATAATTCCCGCACAAAATACAAGAGAACACAGTTCTTGATGAAGAAACACCTCAAACATACATTAGTACAGATTTGTTATTGTTTTGCTATATCCTTTTTGAAAAATAAGAGTGTGGGAGAAGCAGAGAGAATGACACTGGGAACAACAGCATTGTCTGTTCCTTTGCTTGTTTAGGCATCTTTCCAGTAATTTTTTTTGTTAATTCATAATTATATGTTCACTAACAAGAAAAGGAATACTTGTTTACTATAAATCAGTTTTCTTCAAATCTATACATATAGTTCTACTCACATGATGTAATGAGGGGGGCTATAATGTCTTCTGGTTTATTGGTAAAAGTAGAAAGAAATTTGAACAGAGATATGGTGCCACTATAGGAGGAAATGGTTAGGAAAACAATGACAGAGTGTTATAAATGCAAGGACTTCTACCTGATGCCAAAAGCAATAAGAAATCAGTACAGAGACCTAAAAGGGGGTTGATCACAACTCTGGGGCAAAAACACAACCTTTTGAACTAACTAGAGCAATATGGTAAAAAGGAACTGTAATAATATCCAGGCACCTCTAAGCATTCTTCTTACTTCAGACTTTTGAAAAAGACTGATGGGAGGTGCCTGGAATTGCTTTGCATAATGGGTTGTCTCCCAGACTGTATTAATTTCAAGATTAAGGGTGCAATCCTATGGGGATAGTCAGCCCCTGCTAAACTAAGAGGCGAGCAACTATCTAATGCCGGGTGGGCGGAGCGCGGAGCGGATCTTCTTCTCTGTGCTCCGGCCACCCTGCATTTGTGGCTAAATGGCCGATTTCAGCTTTCTAGCCAGAGAGGCTTGTGGGGGGGGGGAGTGGGAGACAAGACAGCACATAGGAAGCATCACAACAGGATTTCTGCCATCCCCTCCCCACCCCCAGAAGCACCCCCTTTCCACCCACTTCCAAGCGCAGGGCTGGGGATGAACTGCACCATCTACAAGGTGGTAGAGGAGGGGTTGGGGGGTGGTTTTCTGGCAACCAACCTCGGAGCACTGGCTCCCAGGTCGGTTCACAAAAACTGAAAAGTCCTATGGCTGTCTAGCTGCTGTCTAGCGGCCACAGGATTGTGCCATAAGCCTGTTACTCCACAGGACTCAAGGATTAAAGTCCCTATTAAAGAATCTAGAGTATGATCCTGGCTCTGGCCATGGGGAAATAAAGCAGTCCTAGAAAAGTAAGGCTGGGCTAATTCCACCCGGTTCTGTCCCTTCCTGCCTTCAGTTTGCCCTTTAAAACTCGGTACTAGAGCTGTGCACAAATGGCCTCTCAAAATTCTCCAGAGTATTTGTGGGCAAAGAAATGGGGGGGTTCACTGAATTTCTCCAAGGGGAGGAGAAATTCTCCAATAGTTTCTCATAGATAGGACTCACAGTTGGCAGGAGTTGTAGCTAGGGATGTACGAAAGGGACTTACCTTGTCCCACAGCTTTTTTTGCGGTGGGGGGGGAGGCGCTTCGCTTCTCCCCCCGAAGTTCATGTGAGCGGGGGGTGTCTTCCCGCCTCGCCTGGCTGAAATTCAGGCCGGGGATAAGCGCCCCGTCTCCCCGGCCACAAACCTCAACAGAAAAGTTAAAAAAAAAAAACAAACGCCCCATGATAGGCTACGTAACGATTTACGTAGCCTATCACTGCTAGATCTGCAAAGTCAGCTGTGATAGGCTACGTTAATCGTCACGTAGCCTATCACGGGTGACTTTAAAAAAAAAAAAGTGCGTACGCAAATGGCGGCCCCCATAGGGAGCCGCCATTCGCGTACCTTATTTGGTCGCTATAGTCTACGTAAAGATTTACGTAGACTACGGCGAAAATAAGGGCAACGCAAATAGCGTTGCCCTTATTTTCACCGTAGTGTACGTAATCTTTACATAGACTACAGCGACCAAATAAGGAACGCGAATGGTGGCTCCCTATGGGGGCCGCCATTAGCCATACGCGCTTTTTTTTTTTTTTAATCACCCGTGATAGGCTACATGATG
Organism: Heloderma suspectum; assembly: GCF_057233095.1. NCBI lineage: Eukaryota > Metazoa > Chordata > Lepidosauria > Squamata > Helodermatidae > Heloderma > Heloderma suspectum. Next base: position 90,740,316 of record NC_139458.1, read on the forward strand.
ATTTACGTAGCCTATCACGGCTGACTTTGCAAATCTAGCCGTGATAGGCTACGTTAATCGTCACGTAGCCTATCACGGGGGCGGTTTTTTTTTTTTTACTTCTCTTGGAATGGCGGCGGTGGCAGGCGGTCGAAAGACCGGCTGCCGCCCCCACCCCTGTTGAAGCCCTGCCGAACCGCTGCTGCTACCCGCCACCAGGAGCGACATTCGGGAAAGGTAAGTCCCATCCCGGGGGGGGCGGGGGAGAGAATTTCTCCCTGAAACTACTTCGGGGGGCTGAATACGTTGGCACACGGCCCCCCGAAGTTTCGGCGAGAAATTCTCTGACACCCCTAGTTGTAGCACCGCTACTTTTGTTGTTCTTAAGGGTTTTTGGTTTTTTCTGCTGCCACTGTAAGTGTCAAGGCTTCCACTTTTCTGCATCATTCTTCTCAGGGCATTTTATCATTTCTTTTGGTGGCGTTTTGAGCTTACCTAATCCCTGAGATGTGGTGAAGAGTTCTGCATGTGTGTTTCTGTTCTATTACACATCTCCCAATTGCTCTGCAGCCTCCCAGACTGCCTGTGCTTCCTGATGTGAAAAAGCCCTATGGGAGGAATAGTTTTATGTCTTGTCCTGGGCTAAAATTGAAGTGTGGGAAGCTGAGGAGGCTACAGGCTGCCACAGAGATGATTGTGCAATGAAAAACAGGACACTTGTGCGAACTCCATAGCCACTTCCTAAGTAAGGTGAGCATAAGAACCCTGAACCCAACCCATGAGAATTTTTCCAAAATTTCTCCTCCTTTGAATTTCTTTTTGAAAGCAATTCCTTTTCTATCAAATTGAATGAGAATGGCTGGGGAAAAAAATATGGGAGAAATTTTTGGCACAGCACTACTTGGTACCTTTGCCAACCTCCTTCAGAGAGAGTTTGGTGGGAGCAGCAGCTTGCTTGGCAGGGCTCCATCATGGAGAGGAATTCAACCTGGATGGGATGGTGGTAGCCCTTCTGGGGAGGTCCACTGTGGGAATGCCTTCCTCATCAGCTTGGCTTGGCCTGCTTGCTCCTCCCTCTGGGAGCACTGACATCTATTGCCTCCATGCCACTCTGTGGGAAGGATGCTTTAAACAGGCCATGCTGGATTTTTTACATTTTGGGCCTGCCCCCTTGCTGGTGTTCATTGCTGCTGCTCTATGCCATGCTCTGTATGCTTGACCAAGGGCAGGAACACCAGGGCTGAAGGGAGTGCTGGCACTTCTATGAATATGTTAGGCTGAAGGTTGCCAACAGGCCTGGAGTCTTTTCTCCCCACTTTTGGAGGCACAAACTGATCTTGGGGCTTGTAGTTAGTGTGGGGCTCCTGGTATCCCCATTACAGGAACACCAGTAATAAAAAAAAAACGTGCAAGAACCTAGATGGGACAGACTAGGTCATGTGGATTTTAGCAGTAGATAGATGCCAAAAAGGAAATAGGGATTTGAGTTAAGGGTGAAGACCAAGTAACAACAGGATGTGACAGCACTCTATATTCTTCCATAAATGGAAGCAGGCAGTGGCAGTGCTGGAAGAGTGTGGAGGTGAAAGAAAGGTTAAGAGTCATTTGCACTTCACATAGTAACATGCAAATTCAAATTGTTAGATTTCATTTTCACATGATTTCCATGATACTATGCTCAATCGGTACAGATGTAGTTAGTTAATTAGTTAGAGAGTTAGTTATGGGCTTCACCAAATGAAAAAGTACATAAGAGTACCCAAGATTTTTATGTATGCATTTAATCTTTTATCATTAACCACCAAGAGAATCCATGTACAAAGTTAATTGGTAGAATCTAAATTTAACATGTACTAAATAAATCCCAAGTAGGGTGTTTGTTTTTTCCTCCTTGCTGTATTGGCCAAGACATATGGGAAGGCATCACCTATTTTACACACAAAAGGAAAGAAAACCATGTTGGTCCATAGGACAATTTAAAAAAAAAAAATCCACAGTAGGACAATGCCTTGATTAGGACCAATGTCACAAAATAGTTAGCAAGCTTCTGAGCTCACCAGAACTCTTCATCAGGCCATATGTTATACAAAGCAGAGGGATTGTGTTGGGGAAGTTGGTGATGTCGAAGACATGATGTCTGCATCTATGAATAAGTGCTACAGATTTATAGATGTATTAATAACACTGTTGTTGTTTCATACAACATCTTGCATAGTGTCTTCACTGAATTCTGGGAGCCAGGCATATATAATAAGGAAAATACTTTTGCACCTATGCTAACACACATCTTATGTAATGTGAGGGTTTCTCTTTTTTTTCTTTCTATTCACAATCTGTTTCAGTGAACTTATCTTTGTCAAAATACAATAGAAAGCATGTTGTGAGACTTTCAGGAGCCTTGGATGAGAGGTGAACTATGTGTGTGAAAAATAAACAAACAAATAAATAGGGATGTTAGAGAATTCTGCCACAGATCCCAGGGAGGCCGAATTCCAGTGAATTCGGGCCCCTGGAATCTGTGGCGGAATGGAGCAACCCACCCCACCACCCTGCGAAAGCCTCGCGAAACGGAGCCTACCTGGCTGCAGCTCCGCCGGCGGCTCCGATGGCGGCTCCGGCAGTGGGTGAAGTGGAGGTGGCAGTGATGGCGGCGGCTCCGGCCGCAGCCGGGCTGCTGCAGCCGCAAATGGCAGCTGTTGTAGTGGCCACCATTCGCGTCCTTACGCCAGCCCGTGATAGGCTATGTATATATTTATGTAGCCTATCACTGCTAAATAGGGATGTCAGAGAATTCCGCCACAGATCTCGGGGAGGACGAATGCCAGTGCATTCAGCCTTCCAAAATCGGTGGCGGAATGGCCTGCCCCCCAAGCCCCCCCGGGACGAGACTTACCTGGGGCAGATCTTACTGGCAGCGGCGGCTCCGGCAGTGGCACGGCGGTGGCAGCTGCGGCAGCCGGTCTTCCAACTGGCTGCTGCTGCCGCCATTTCCAGTTAAAAAAAAAAAAAAAGACATGATAGGCTACGTAAAGATTCACGTAGCCTATCCTGGCTAGGTTTTTTTTAAAAAAAACATGATAGGCTACGTAAATCTTGACGTAGCCTATCACGTCTGACTTAAAAAAACAATTTTTTTAAGTCTTTGCTAGATCTGCAAAGTCAGCCATGATAGGCTATGTTAATCATCACGTAGCCTATCACAGGTGACTTTGAAAAAAAAAAAAAAGCACGTACGCAAATGGCGGCCCCCATAGGGAGCTGCCATTCGCATTCCTTATTTGGTCCCTGTAGTCTACGTAAATCTTTACGTAGACTACAGCTACCAAATAAGGAACGCGAATGGCAGCTCCCTATGGGGGCCGCCATTTGCGTACGTGCTTTTTTTTTTTTCAAAGTCACCCGTGATAGGCTACGTGACGATTAACGTAGCCTATCACGGCTGACTTTGCAAATCTAGCCGTGATAGGCTACGTTAATCGTTACGTAGCCTATCAAAGGGGCATTGGTGTTTTTTTTACTTTTCTTGTAATGGCGGCGGCGGCAGCTGGCCAAAAGACCGGCTGCCGCCCCCGCCCCTGACGAAGACCTGCCGAACCGCCGCCGGGACCCGCCGCCGGGAGCGACATTCGTAAAAGGTAAGTCCCATCCCGGGGGGGGGCGGGGGGGCGGGGGGGAGAATTTCTCCCCGAACCTTTGGAGGACCGAATGCATTGGCACTCGGCCCCCGAAGTTTCGGGGAGAAATTCTCCCCCATCCCTAAATCACGGCTAGATTTTCAGTCAGCCATGATAGGCTACATAAATTGTTAGGTAGCCTATCATGGGTGACCTTGAAAAAAAAAGCGTGTATGCAAATGGCGGTGCCCATGGGCGCCACCATTTGCGTTCCTTATTTAGGCACGGGTAAGCGTTGCCCTTATTTTCGCCGTAGTCTACGTAAATCTTTACGTAGACTAGACGTGCCAAAATAAGGAACACAAATGGCGGCGCCCATGGGGCGCCACCATTTGTGTACGCGCTTTTTTTTGTTTTTTTTTCCAAAGTCACCCATGATAGGCTATGTGACGATTTACATAGCCTATCACAGCTGACTTTGAAAATCTAGCCGTGATAGGCTACGTAAATCATCACGTAGCCTATCACGGGGGTGTGTGTGTGTGTGTTTGTTTTACTTTTTTATTTTGTAATGGTGGCGGTGGCGGCAGCCAGTTGGGAGACCGGCCGCCGCCCCCACCCCTGCCGAAATGCCTCCGAAATGCCGCCGGGACCCGCCACCGAGAGGGACATTCGCCGAAGGTAAGTCCCATCCCGGGGGGGGGGCGGCAGAGAATTTCCCCAACATTTTTGGGGGGCCGAATGTGTCGGCACTTGGCCTCTCGAAGATTCGTGGAGAAATTCTCCGCCATCCATAGTAGGCTTTCGGCCTCCTGGAGATTCGTGGAGAAATTCTCTGCTATCCCTACTATTTACCTATTGACCGATAGCCAAGTCAGTAGCCCACCTTTGGTACGACAATAGGGCCATGAGGTACATTATTCATTCCCTGTTCCCCTGGAATCAGGAGGTCATGTCGTGTGTCAGAGCATTTGCACTCCAGTGTCTGCATCACGACGCCTGGTTTCGGGCCTGCCATGTGCTGGGATTGGCCAAACCTAGGGATGGCAGAGAATTTCTCCCCGAAATTTCAGGGGGCCGAGCGCCAACGTGTTCAGCCCCCCAAACATGTTTCGGGGAGAAATTCTCCACCCCCACCCGCCCCCCGCACCTTCCCCGGGACGGGACTTACCTTTCCCGAATGTCCCTCCCGGCGGCGGGTCCCGGCGGCGGTTCGTCGGGTCTTCGTCAGGGGCAGGGGCGGCAGCCGGTCTTTCGACCGGCTGCTGCTGCTGCCATTCCAATAAAAGTAAAAAAAAAAAAAACGCCCCCGTGATAGGCTACGTGATGATTAACGTAGCCTATCATGGCTAGATTTGCAAAGTCAGCCGTGATAGGCTACGTAAATCGTCACGTAGCCTATCATGGGTGACTTTGAAAAAAAAAAAAAAAAGAGTGTACGGATAATGGCGGCCCCCATAGGGAGCCGCCATTCCCGTTCCTTATTTGGTCTCTGTAGTCTACGTAAATGTTTATGTAGACTACGCCGAAAATAAGGGCAACGCTATTTGCGTTGCCCTTATTTTCGGCGTAGTCTACGTAAACATTTACGTAGACTACAGCGACTAAATAAGGAACGCGAATGGCGGCTCCCTATGGGGGCCGCCATTCGCGTACGCGCTTTTTTTTTTTTTTTAAAGTCACCCGTGATAGGCTACGTGACGATTTACGTAGCCTATCACGGCTGACTTTGCAGATCTAGCCGTGATAGGCTACGTGAATCATCACGTAGCCTATCAGGGGGCTTTTTTTTTTACTTTCGCTTTCGCGGCCGGGCGAGGCAAGGCGCCTCCCCCCCGGCCTGAATTTCGGCCGGGCGAGGCGGGAAGCCTCCCCCCCGGCCTGAACTTCACGGGGGGACCAGCGAAGCGCCTCCCCCCCACCGCGAACGGCCTTCGACGACAGGTAAGTGACTTTCGTCCACCCCTAGGTTCCGGGCCTTAGCCCTGTGGGCACATCTGTTTCCAGATCCAATCCTGGCAGTACTAGGGGAGACTGGCGTACTGAAGCTGAGCATCCCATCCTGCATTCCATAGCTCCCAGTACAGGAGCCACCTGCGACAGGGCAGGTAGGTAGTTCTGCACCTTCAGGGTGGACTTCAGTTACAGGATTCATGGCCCTTACCTATAGATCATTTGCCACAATATCGCGTCTCTTTAAGGAACAAGGGGCTATTTGCCAGGACCATAAGTGGCAAGTTGGCCATTTTAGCCTTCCGGGCCTCAATGGTGGGAGTTATTGACTCCATATCAGATTTCAGGGTTTGGCGTGCAATGTAGGGTTGGGCATGGATGTTGCCTGTTTCATAGATTCTTAGCCACCCTCTTTCCCTGGATACCCTTTTTTGGGCTCCAGGGATTATGTCCCTTCATTTGTGCTTCCCAGTAAGACATTTCCCTGTTCCATGCAGCAGCCTTAACAGCCTTCTTCGAGGGCCCTTAGGAATGCAGGGTTGGTTGAGGCTCCCAGGTTGGACTTGTCCAGAAAGGCCTTGATATACTTCAGTGTACAGGTCTGTCCCAGTGTAACCTACTTACGCATTTCGAGATCAGAAATGGATCGGTATGGCAAGGGCACAGCACTGGCCCACAGCAGCGCACGGCAGTGTCAGGGCCTTACGGGGTTTTTTGGAATGCCGCTGGTCTGAGGAGGGACCTCTGTTTTGTCACTCTGACAGCTTACCATTGACATAGGGCAATGTGGGCAGTTTCTACATCAGCTCTATCCCGCTAGGCCTAGGTAGTTTTCAGTTCAGATCCCACTCTTGCATTGAGCTGTCTCCATGACGGCCACTGGAGGTTTCTCTCACGGGCACGTTATGGCAGTTGAAGATGGCACTTCGAAGCGTTCTGGCCTTGCATTTGCAAGTTGTCTGCTTCTTCCTGACACAATTTTCCCTTCGCTTGCCCTAATGTCCTTATTCCTTAGAACAGCAGAATCGACGTATGCCGGAATGGGTGCTCCTACTTGGGCACAGTATGATGTTTTGAACTGCACAAAGGGCTTTTACGTCAATTTCAGGATTGCAGCTTCTGTCACCCAACACGTTACGATCCAGTGGCATCGCCAATGGGGCATACGGTGGGAGTCCCCCCTCCTCATCCTGCCCACCAAGGTTTGTCAGTCTTTCCCGCAGGTTCGGGTGCTGCACGTTGCAAAGAATGACTCTGGCTGTAAGCCAGGCAAGGACCTGATCAACAGGCCTTGGTTGAGGTGCAGGTAGTCCGGCATACCTGGCCAGAAGAAGCCTTATTGCAGCCCTCACTGCTCCCACGGATCAGTTGGAAGGCTCGGAATGATGTTGCCATTGGCAGGCACGTTGGAAAGTGAATGGAGAAATAGCTTATGGCCTATGCAAATGGAGTGATGGATGCACCACCCATCAGGAAAATTCCATGGACAAGGAGGGAGCATTACAGGCAGGACAGTGTCTGCCTGTCTCATGTAGGGAATAACATATTTTTGTCCGATCTGCAAAGGGGCCTGCGGGAAGTTCTTCTGCACAGGTGGGTGGAGTTTCACAAGCTGTAGGCTTGTGACTCCTGTGGCGGCTAGGACGGACAAAAACAGAAAGGGATTATGGGTGGTGTGCATGCAGAGGCACCTTATGGTGATAGGCGACGCCTGAGGCCCCCCGAACAGGTTGTGTGGCTCGGCAGGGGGATAAGGGTTGCCTGGGAGACCAACCCTACTCACTCACCCAGGTGTTGTGCAGCACTGGGTTGGGGGTGACAGGGGAAGGTCTACCTCCCCCAGAAGGGGCAGTCCGGAGGGGTGGCAAGATCAATGCCACCCCTCAGGCTGGGTGTGTTTTCACCCAAGAAGTGCCTGCTAGTCGCTGGCACAGTCAGCTGCCCATCCTAAGTACCCCTTTGCAGATATTATCAATAAATGTGGCCAAATTTTCAACCCAAACTTTGTTGTTGGTGTCTTCTTTGGCCCATCTCCACTTGCAAGTGCCCTAACCCCGGGGCCAGCTGGTCTGGCTGAAAGGAGGGGCCATTGTGGGCAGGTCGGGTGAGAGGACATGGCTACCAGTCATTGGTGCACCCCCAGTGGCACCACCATGCAGGGACGGGCTGGCAGAGTTGACTTAAGCTCAGCCCCCCTCCCATCCTCAGCTCTCTCGCTCATGCGGCTCCCTCTCACGCTCCCTTAAGCAGTGTGGGTTTTCTTACCAGTTGCCCCTTTGGGAGCCATGTAGGAATTTTTGGCTCACAGTTCAATTGGCCTGTTACTGTGAGTCTTTTTGCCTATTTCACACTGTTATTGGGGTAGAGTGCATCCAGTAGGTGAATTAGGTCCAATCTCACAGGTCACATTTTAGTTGATGGCTAGGACGGGCAAAAACTAGAGATGTACGAAAGTCACTTACCTGGTCTCGCAGCTTGCTTCGCGGTGGGGGAGAAGCGCTTCGCTTCTCCCCCCAAAGTTCAGGCGAGGGGGGGGAGCCGTCCAGCCTCGCCCAGCCGAAATTCAGGCCGGAGGGGGAGGCTTCCCGCCTTGCTCGGCTGAAATTCAGGCCGGGGAGAAGCGCCCCATCTCCCCGGCCGCGAACTACGAAAGTAAAAAAAAAAAAGACCCCGTGATAGGCTATGTAATGATTCACGCAGCCTATCACGGCTGACTTTGGAGATCTAGCCATGATAGGCTACGTTAATTGTTACATAGCCTATCACGTGGTTGTTGTTGTTTTTTTACTTCAGCTGTAATGGCAGCGACGGCAGCCAGTTGAAAGACCGGCTGTCGCCCCTGCCCCCGCCGAAAGCCTGCCGAACTGCCGCCAGGACCCGCTGCTGGGAGGGACATTCAGCTACGGTAAGTTCCATCCCGGGGGGGTGGGGGGGCAGGGGGGGGAAATTTCACCACCGATTTCGGGGGGCTGAATGCGTTGGCGCTCGGCCCCCCGAAGATTCAGGGAGAAATTCTCCGCCATCTCTAGCAAAAACAGAAAGAGATTAGGGATGATGTGCATGCAGAGGCATCTTATGGTGACAGGTGATGCCTGAGCCCCCCCCCCCAATGGGTTGTGTAGCTCGGCGGGGGGATAAGGGTTGCCTGGGAGACCAACCCTCCTCACTCACCGAGGTATTGTGCGGCACCAGGAGGGGGTGACACCGGAAGCTCTACCTCCCCCAGAAGGGGCAGTCCGGAGGGGTGGTGAGATCGATGCCACCCCTCAGGCTGGGTGTGTTTTCACCCAAGAAGTGCCTGCTAGTCGCTGGCACAGTCAGCTGCCCATCCTAAGTACCCCTTTGCAGATATTATCAATAAATGTGGCCAAATTTTCAACCCAAACTTTGTTGTTGGTGTCTTCTTTGGCCCATCTCCACTTGCAAGTGCCCTAACCCCGGGGCCAGCTGGTCTGGCTGAAAGGGGGGGCCATTGTGGGCAGGTCGGGTGAGAGGACATGGCTACCAGTCATTGGTGCACCCCCAGTGGCACCACCATGCAGGGACGGGCTGGCAGAGTTGACTTAAGCTCAGCCCCCCTCCCATCCTCAGCTCTCTCGCTCATGCGGCTCCCTCTCACGCTCCCTTAAGCAGTGTGGGTTTTCTTACCAGTTGCCCCTTTGGGAGCCATGTAGGAATTTTTGGCTCACAGTTCAATTGGCCTGTTACTGTGAGTCTTTTTGCCTATTTCACACTGTTATTGGGGTAGAGTGCATCCAGTAGGTGAATTAGGTCCAATCTCACAGGTCACATTTTAGTTGATGGCTAGGACGGGCAAAAACTAGAGATGTACGAAAGTCACTTACCTGGTCTCGCAGCTTGCTTCGCGGTGGGGGAGAAGCGCTTCGCTTCTCCCCCCAAAGTTCAGGCGAGGGGGGGGAGCCGTCCAGCCTCGCCCAGCCGAAATTCAGGCCGGAGGGGGAGGCTTCCCGCCTTGCTCGGCTGAAATTCAGGCCGGGGAGAAGCGCCCCATCTCCCCGGCCGCGAACTACGAAAGTAAAAAAAAAAAAGACCCCGTGATAGGCTATGTAATGATTCACGCAGCCTATCACGGCTGACTTTGGAGATCTAGCCATGATAGGCTACGTTAATTGTTACATAGCCTATCACGTGGTTGTTGTTGTTTTTTTACTTCAGCTTTAATGGCAGCGACGGCAGCCAGTTGAAAGACCGGCTGTCGCCCCTGCCCCCGCCGAAAGCCTGCCGAACTGCCGCCAGGACCCGCTGCTGGGAGGGACATTCAGCTACGGTAAGTTCCATCCCGGGGGGGTGGGGGGGCAGGGGGGGGAAATTTCACCACCGATTTCGGGGGGCTGAATGCGTTGGCGCTCGGCCCCCCGAAGATTCAGGGAGAAATTCTCCGCCATCTCTAGCAAAAACAGAAAGAGATTAGGGATGATGTGCATGCAGAGGCATCTTATGGTGACAGGTGATGCCTGAGCCCCCCCCCCAATGGGTTGTGTAGCTCGGCGGGGGGATAAGGGTTGCCTGGGAGACCAACCCTCCTCACTCACCGAGGTATTGTGCGGCACCAGGAGGGGGTGACACCGGAAGCTCTACCTCCCCCAGAAGGGGCAGTCCGGAGGGGTGGTGAGATCGATGCCACCCCTCAGGCAGGGTGTGTTTTTGCCCAAGAAGTGCCTTCTAGTCACTGGCACAGTCAGCTGCCCGTCCTAGGTACCGCTTTGCAGATATTATCAATAAATGTGGCCCAATTTTCAACCCAAACTTTGTTGTCTGCATCTTCTTTGGCCCATCTCCGCTCGCAATGTGTCCTTTCTATCTGTTGTTCCACAGATGATCCAGGACTGGCATGGTCATTTTAAAAGTTTTTTTCTTTCTTTAAAACAGCATTGCTTTAAAGTTTAAACAAAGAGTTTATCTCTCAGGCACACCTAAGACAGCCTTCTTTTGGGAAGCCCCTAGGAAAAGGAAGTGTTTTGGCTGAAAGTAAACGGAGACGGAGGATTTCAATTTAAAAAGAACACCCACAAACAAGGTGGTGAGCACAATTAATTTTTTTAAAAAACTTACATATTTATTATCGGAATATACTACACTGCAGTTTTCTTTGCAAAAATTCTGCGACTCTTTGCGGACGAGGAAAAAAAGCCGCATGACTGCTGGCTCCACAGGACCTCATGGTGCCGTTCCACAGAGGATTCCATGGCACGGACTGAAGGGAATTCAATCCCATTTCAGTCCGTGGCGGAATTCTCTGACATCCCTAGATTCTATGCTAAATGATATTATTTCACTGACTGAGACTCTAAGATTTTGCAGGACTGTCTTTGAAGAAAGGGAGAAAAATGAAGCTGCCTTTACAAGCAGCTTCACAGAGCTTGTTCAAGGCCAGGACATGCTGGCAGAGTGTCTAAGTGAGATGAACAGAAGAACTGAGCATGCTCAGATGCCTACGAAGAGGAGGAAAAGTACTGTTTTGACATCTCATGGTGTACACCTGCTGATAAGAGAATGTCCTTACTCAATGCTAATTGGGTGGGGAAGCTGTAGCCCTGAGCATGAGCGACAACTGGGAGAAGGTGTTTGGGCAGATATGACCAAAAATGGCCAAAGATGACCAGGAGTTCAAAGAAGATATACCAGAGAGAAATGCATCAAGATAACATGCCCAGATGGCAGACTTTGGGTCAGTGCTGAAGGAGTTGCACTGGTTACCAGTTGTTTTCCAGGCCAAATTCAAGGTGTTGGTTTTGACCTTTAAAACCCTATATGGTTCCGGCCCAGCCTATCTTAAGGAGTGCCTCCAGCAGCACCAGACAGGCCGCTTAACAAGATCAGCCTCGGATGGCCTTCTGTCTGTCCCATCAGTCAGGACAGCTAGACTGGTGGGGATGAGGGAGAGGGCCTTTTCTGTGGTGGCCCCCACTCTGTGGAACTCCCTCCCTAGGGAACTCTGTCATGCCCCCTCTTTAATGAGCTTCCATCGTGCATTAAAAACGTGGCTGTTCAGGCAGGCATTTGGGGTGGGTTAGGGTATTTTAGGAAATGTTTTTATTGTAGAATTTTATTGTTTTAAACTGTTTTATTGTATGTTGTATATCGCCCAGAGTGGCTGGGTGACCAGCCAGATGGGCGATTAATAAATTTAATAATAAATAAATAAATAAAAAATATTTTGGGACATTTCAAAGGAACTTGTTTGTAGTGGTGCCAGATATGTTCCCCTAACACGTGAAATTGTAGGAGATAGATGAGACACCTTGCTTTTGATTGGTGAGCAAATGCACCCCAATAACCATGTGCACCCCATTTTGATTGGAAGATGATCGTCTCGTTGCTCTTTGGGTCCCACCTTTGACCAGAGTAGGGGTATAAAAGCACAGGTAATGAGAGCTCCTTGCTGCTCTGGTTCCTGCTGCTGCTGTTCCTTCACCAGCAGACCCAAGGATTTGTGTAACTATAGCCCTCTTTAGACTCTTAGACTTTGGAACTTAGAATATTTTCTGAAAGTAGAACTTAGAATTAGTTCTGAGTTTGGGTGATTGGGCCAGAGTGATTTCTAAGCTTGAGACTTGGGGGTTATTTCTGAGGATGGGATTTGGAATCCCATCTTCAGAGTTGGCAAATGGAATTATTTCCAGGCCTTGGGTTTCCCTTTCACTCTAGTTCCTACCGCTATTCTTTACATGCTTAGAGGAACTTAGTAACGCTTTAGCGAAGCTTTTATATTCAAGTAAAAAGCAGGAGGAAGTAATGGGAGGGTTAACACTTAGTTTAGCTTAGCTTTGAACCACAAGTAGTAAACAGGAGAAAGTTGGAAGGAGGAGTCATAACAATGTTAAAAGCTCAAGCCATTATCTTATTAGCCAAGTTCATAATAGCAGCTTTGGCAATTGCAATCCTTTTAATTAATCTTCTGTTTTTGTCACACTCTCTTTCCCTGTAATTGTAGAGGAAGTTTCTAACACTCAAATAATCACCATGCCACTTCCTTTATTTTGTATTTTTCTGAAATAAATCCTTAAATAGATTTCAATTTACCATTTTGTCTGTGGTGATGCTTGTCTGTTGGGATTACCTTGGTTACCCACTGGGGAGCTTTGGACCCATTTGGTGCAGGTTCTGAAGTTAAACAGGACCAAATTTACAAGATCTACTGAAATTTCTTCTGTATCAAAGTGTGAGGGATCACAGTGCAATCCCCCAGAATGTCCCTGGTTGCCCAGCAACAGTTGCCAGCCACAGCTAAGGCTGGTTAAACAAAAGGAAAGGAACTCAGCACAAGGGCTCTTTAAGGGGCTCAAGGACTCTGAGGGGAAGGCAGGGCAGAAGCACAGGATAAAAGCCTGCATGTGGGAACCTTAGGAGGGATAAGGCTGGGGGGGGGGGGGTAGCTGGAAAGAGAAACCGGGAAGGGGAAAAAACAGAGGTATAACAAGGGATAGTAGAAAGGGGGAAAGAACAGTGGGCTCATTAGTAGGCCAAAGAGCTGAAGCAGAGGAGTGGCTGTTAGTAAAGATAGGACAGATTTTCCAGTGCAGTTGTCAGGAAAACATAAAGACAAGGGTGCAAGAAAGGACTTCCTCAATTCCACAGCAAACACATTACCAGTTCATCCTGACTCTACAACCAATCCACAGCTAGGATCACTATGTAGGCATTGTCTCTGATCCTGCAGCCACTTACCTCACTCTGAGCACCCATCCTCCAGATACTTACCTGCACCCTCCCATTGGCATCCATCCTGGTCTTCTGGCTATTTAGCTTTTGCTGTGAACACCCATCTTGGTCCTGCAGCTGCTTACCAATTATTCAGGGTTTTTTCCACCTTATCCAGCAACCACTTACTGTGATCCCTAGGAAGTGGGTGTGATCTAAGGATAAATGAGAAATTCAGTTAATTTCTGAGCAGGATTTCACCCAGTTTGAAATTTCCAGGTTGAACTTGGACTCGTATATGATCTGTGGTCAAAGTCCATACACTTCTTAGCTTGCAAAGTGATTCACAGGCCAAAATAAAAAGCATTCAACAGCATGCACACAATTTAAAAATGTGTACATTTCAAAATGAGTACACTTTTAAAAATATGCACAAATATGCTTTGATCATGGGAGAAGAATGCATATATTTCAAAGATCTGCACAATTGAAAAATATTTGGAAAAACATGCACAAAAATATACATGGATATTCATGCAAAAAGAAAAAAAAACCCACAAAGCTCACAATTAGGGATGTGCAAACTCACCCCTGTCTAGGTTCTCCAGATGCCCACCCTGCCCCTGCTTGCCAGTCCCCGGACCACACTTGAGCTCCTCCCATGCTCTGCAAGCAGCCCTCCATCACCTCGTCAGGCTCCATGATTGCCATTTTAAAAATAAAACAAAATGGAGATTGCAAAAATGTGCTTAGCTTTGTACTTATTTATTTATTTCTATACCACCCAATAGCTGAAACTCTGTATGTACGAAAATGCGCATTTTGCAAATGCACATATTCTCATGTGTGAAATGTGCACTTTCGTGAAGGTGCATATTTGTGTGTGTGCAAAAATGCATGTTTTTTTGAAAAAAATGTGTGAATATGCGCATTCACAAAATGCAAATTTGGGTATTTTTGTGATTGCCATTTTATTTCTCAAAAATGGCAACCGCGAAGCTCAATGAGGCCACCAGTGTGAGTGCAGGCCATTTGCTGAGTGCAGGCAGGGGCAAGCAGGGACAGGGGCTCAGCGAGCAGGGCTAAGGGGTGCGAACAGGGGTGGTTCTGCCAGATTCCTGGACTGAATCAGGCACCCGTGCCATCCCTACTCACAATCTGATATTGACTCAAGTCAGAAGGAGTCTTAAGATGGAATTCAGAGAACTTTGGTGAGGTCGGGTTTTGCTGATTTGCACATCCCTAGTCTGATCCTGCAGCTACCGATGTGCGTGATCCTGTGATCGCACAGCTGCATAACATCTATAGTTGCTGCATTTATGTGGTCACATCATTCCTTTGGGATGAAAACTGTAGAAAGTGACATGCTTCCCCTGAGGGAGACGGCGCCCCTTGTGACATAAACTAACGCGGGAGCTCCACACTTTTACGATAAGTAAGACCATATGTCTATGTACCATTCATAAATCAGAAGAGAGATGATTTGTTTTAAAAAAATGAGTAGGAAAAAATGAGCATTTAGCCAGTTGTGATTCATCTTTTGAGAAAGCCTCAGCATTACGAATGGGGTTTTACAACAGATCTTAGAGGAGGTTGCACTCTGGCCTGAATGATGGAGCGTGCAGTTGAGGAGCTCTCCTGCACTCAGCAGTAACTGAGGAAGCTCGGATGGCAGCAGTTTCCAGGAGTGCTCTTTTACCAGCTTAGACTGGTAGGCCAGCTGCAACCCTATCTGGAGGATGGGCCTTGCCCTGGTGATCCATGCACTAGTCTCATCCAGCTGAATTACTGTAATAAGCACTATACTGGGCTGCCTTTAAAGACAGTTTGTAAACTTCAGCTGGTGCAGGTGGCTGTGTGCTAGTGGGTGCAAGAGGATCAGATCATGTGACACCTATACTGCACTGGTTGCCAGGATATTTCCAAGTGCTGGTGCTAACCTTTAAAGTCTTACATGGTTTGGGGCCAAGTTATCTGAAGAACCACCGTCGCCTGTACTTACATGCCCTTCTGGTTTGCTTGCCTTTGAGAACAATCAGACCAGTGGGTATAAGGGACAGAGCTTTTCTGGCAGTGGTGTGTGGATCTCAGTACCAGCTGGGGTATGTTAAATGCTGTCTTTGCAGTCCTTTAGAAAAGCCATAAAAACATTTTTATTCTTGGTGGCCTTTTCATCAGGGTTTAATAGTGCTGCTTGATGAAAATTGTTTTAGGGCATCTCTACATTAAGCAAAAAACCCACGTCCTTACCAGGGCTTTCTGCTTTCAGTTTCTTTGTGGAATTAGGATGAGGTCCATTATATGGCAGAAATGTGATTTTTATTGAGGGAGTGCTTCCCTTGCTCCCTGGCATGTGTGCAAAGGAGCTGGGTGGGGGGAGTCTTGTTTTCATCACTGAACTTGTACTGTATTGTTTCCTCGCAGCCCCCAGGAAAGCTACAACTTACTTCTGAGTGGACAACAGATTGCACTATAAGTCTGCAACCCTTGACACACTTACTTGGGAGTAAGCCCCATTGAACTTAATGAGGTGCTCTGAATCAACAAGACCATGCTGATTCTGAGGTTGGTGGGGTGGGGGATCAGATCTGAACTCCGTTCATTTCAGGGAGGCATTTTGCTCAAGCATTTGCATACATGGCAGACATGTGGTTTGAGTCAAGGAAAGTCCTTCCTCTGTAAGTTCATTGTACTATGCAGGCTTTACATACTGCCAATATGGCACCATTAACTTTTATTACTATCTTATCTCTGAACTTTTTGAAAGCGGGATAAAGGAGGAAATGTGCAGGAGACATACTGGAGGTTGACAATGTTGTGTAAAGGACCCGCAAACTTCTGTGAGTGACCAATAAATCACTCATGTAGAGGCACCCTTAGATTGTGATTGATTTCAGTGTTTCCATTTGATTTTATTCCTATTGCTTGACTTTTATTCATTATTAAGTTAATTGTTTTATGAATTTTTAAGTCACCTTGTGAAGGCTCTTTTGTCCTAGAGGAATGCTATAAGCCTTTTAAATAAATAAAATAGATAAATGAGAGTCTGACCAAACTTAATACATTATGCACAATCCAGAAAGGGATGTATGAGAATTTTGTTTCAGTTCACAAATCGTTCAGACTTGTTCCATTTGCAATCCCTAACATGAGCATATATCCCACACCCCAAGTTTGCAAACTCCTGAACTTGTAACCACATTCAGATATTTTGTATTTTGAAAAATATGCACTTTAAAATGCATTTTTTGATTTTAAAAATACACATTTTCACATTTTAGTCAAGGTGGGGGGAGTGTGCACTTTCCGCATTCGATTGAAAAGAAAAACAGGTCACAACAAAAATGGGAGTGAGATTAAACAAGCCATGAAGTGGATTTTGGAAAACCTCAGTGAACCAGCATCTCTGGTTCTCCAGTCACTACAGAAATCCATGTTAGTCACAGTGCAGTCTCGTTGCAATGAGTGGAACTTAGATTACTCATATTCCATTGTTTCCAGTCATACCTAATCTTGAATAACTTTTGCTACATTGGCTATTCATTCATTCATTCATTCATTCATTCATTCATTTATATACTGTGCAGTAGCTGAAGTTCTCTGGGCAGTTCACAAAAATTTAAACCACAAAGTGCAGGATAAAATAAAACAATATATAATATGAAAGCTTAAAACCACAATATAACACTACAACCAGAATAAAATGTAGCAGCAATGCAGAGATTTAAAATATAGATTTAAAACACCAAAGCTAAAAGACTAGGAAGCTAAAATACTAGGACAATAAAAAGGTCTCTACCTGGCATCAGAAGGAGTACGACGTAGGTGCCAGGCAAACCTCTCATTCCACAGCTGGGGTGCTACAATAGAAAAGGCACTCTTCCTGGTAGCCACCTGCCTCACTTCCTTTGGCAGGGACTCACAGAGAAGGACCGCTGAGGACGATTAGGGTCTGGGCAGGCACATATGGGAGGATGTGATCCCATGTGTTTTTATATGTCTATTGTGTGATTTCATTTAATCTAAGCCAAGATTATAGTTACTCGGTTATTTTTATGCAATGATAATTATCAATGCAGATGCAGTATAACATGTATAACTAAGATTTGTCCTACCTTTCTCTCCCTGCTACACCAGGAAAACATCTAAATATTTCTGTGAGATTTTTTTGAATGCCTCTGAATGAAACGTTTATGCTGTAAAAAGTAAATAACCATGTGTTCTTCCAATATTCTGTAGTGTTGTTACTTTACAATTTTTTTCTTCCTAGAATTAATATTAAATATTAAACATCAAACATTTTGTTTCTTCAAAATTGTCCACTAGATGAGGTTCTCACTGTATCAATCTTAACTGGAGTTTATATAATCTCAGCTTGTTCACCAATGGGTAGGAGGAAAGATGGATGTTGTATATCTAAATCTTATGTATCCTGTTCCCGCTCTATTGTTTTACTTTCAGATCCATACGTTTTCATTGGTCTCTTGACTATTATGCATGCTTTTCTCTTTAAACTTAAGAAATTGGTCATATGTATGGTGGTAACAAATTGAAATGATTTACAACTCAGATTTAGCAGTAGTCACCAATTCCACAAGGAGTTTTATACCTCAAGTCTAAACATTCTTACTCAATGGTCTGATCATGTTGCTGTGACCAGAGAATCAAAGAGGTGGAATGGTCTTCAAAGCTCACCTATTCCACGCTCCTGACTCAGTGCAGGAAATCCAGAGCTAGAGCATCTCCAACAGATGGCTATCCAGCCTGTGCTTTAATTCCTCCCAGGAAGGAGAGTCCACCCACCTTCTAGGTAATTGATTCCATTGCTGAACTGCGGTTACCATCAAGAAATATATCCCAATATTCAACCAGAATCAACACTCCTCTAATTTGAGCCCATTAAATCTAATCCTTCCCTCTGGGACAGAAGAGAGCAAGCCTTTGCTTTCTTTAGGTATTTGAAGAGTGCTATCATGTCCCCCTCAATATTGTCCTGTTTAGGCTAAATGTAGCCAATTCCTTCAACCTTTCCTCATAAGATCTCTGTGTGTGTTTTCCCCCCCATACCCCTGGCCATCTTTGTTGCCCTACACTGAATCTGTTGTCTATATCCTTTAGGTGTGGCATTCAGTATCATATATGGATGCAGTATTCTAGATGGACTCAGTGTTCTAGATGATGTTGGAGTGTTGCAGAATGAAGTGGAACTCTTATGTCTTCTCATGACTTAGAAACTATTGTTATATTAAAGTGTCTAAAGGCTATTAATACAGTTTTTTTTCTTTTTTGCAGCTTCATCATACCGTTGACTTATATCCAGTTTGTGATTGACAGAGAACTGACCTTCCCCCACTTCCGTGCTGCCTCACAGGCAGCACAGAAAAGCCCTGTGCTCTGCACTTGCAAGAGGAACATGGAGCAACCAAAATGGGGTGTCCAGAGGGGAGTTCCAAGGTGGGGAGGGCGCAAATGCCTGTACAATACATACAATGTGTTGTATGGAAGCCTCCTCCCCCATTCTATCTTCCCATAACTAGACAGCTGCAATCGGCTGTCAAGCTGAAAATGCAGGGCAGGAGAAGCATGGAGGGAATGATCCCCTCCATACTTTTCCTGCCCTGCATTGGATAGGTGGTCACCACAAAGTTCGGAGGCAGCCGCCTATCTGCTTGGGATTGTGCCCTTACTTGAATGAATGAATGAATGAATGAGAGGTACCCTGTGTGCAGGGAATGGCAATATCCATGCAGAATGAAATGAAGTATCACAAAAATTTAAAATTTGGTCAGACTTTGATGTGGGGCTTTTCATATTTCATTGTTAAAGTCTGGTTTGAAGGACACTATATGTATATAAATATTGGTCTTGCTGAAAAACCTTAAGGCAAGAATAAGATGTTTTCAGCTGCCAAATCCAATAGTGTACACCATATATTTCTAAAATTCCCAAATTCTAAATAAATTCTAAATAAATAAATAGTAAATGTTAAATGCTCTAAAACATCCAGAACTTAAAGTTAATATTTTACTTTCCTTGAGCATTCCCCACTCCCCCCCCCAAATCCCCCCCCCCACAAAAATATTTTGGAAAAGATTATATCTAGCATCACGCCTAGCATCATAGAGACCCTGGGCAAAAATCTAGGAGGTATTTTTGCACTGGTGGAAGCAAAAATTATCTTTGATGTTACCTTTTTGTCTATTCTACTCTATTCATTTAACCATTTGGTTTGTTAGAACACAATGAACACTTTGTGAAAGGGACATGACAGAAGGGACTTTATTTAGATCTGGCCTGTGTGAGTCAGCGAAATTGTATATAGATGTGCTTTGCAACTACTTAGCTCAACTTTAATATGCTTTGCACATTCCCTGTGCTTAGGGAGTGAATTAAGCCCTTCATGTGGAAATACTGGTGGCCTAGATATTGTTATTGGTTGGCTCATGCTGCTCTATTTATGTCTATAAAAATATACAGTCGCTTTATGACTAAATTGGATTCTAACTTTCAGGTAGAATATCAGCATTGGAAATAATGAAAATACAGCCTCTGCACCTTACCACAGTGCAGCTTAGCATGTTGTAATAAAACTTCTTTCCTCTGAATTCGGCAGCAACAAGCTTAGGAGAGAAAAGTTTATGGTGCCATAAAGAGAAGTGACCTGCTTCAAGGGAAGGAATGAAAGTTCATTTAATCACAGTGTGTCTCATGCCAACAGAACCTTGCTGAAGTATAATTAAAAGTGATGATAAGGTATTATATAATCCTCATAACTCCATCAAGAGTAAAGGAGCATACTGAGAGTCTATAATGCCCAGATCCTAGTGTGTGTTGTTGGAGAAACAGGCCCTATAGAGTATTGCTAGGAAAATACGTGTAGTGTTGCAGTCTCCAATATGGTGCATGGGGGCAAGTCTTTTGACACCTGCCAGGCTCTCAGCTTCTCCTGATTTTTATTTTATTTCTTAATTTAAAACAAAATCTTTTCTAAAAACTGGGAGCCTGTCATGCTTTTTTAAAACTGGAAGGCTGGCGGTCAAATTAGTGGCTTTGTGTTTTGGAGCTGAGACCCCACCTCTGTCTTGTACTTAGGAGCTTGGACAAGTTGCTTTCATTTTGGTCTCACCAGTTTACCTTCTGGAAAATGAGTATTTTGTGACCAGCCATGCCCACCATGGCAGCTATTTTATGAATCCCCTCCCCACCAGCCATCCTGTGTGAACACCCTTAACACTCTGAAAATGCCAAATGTGCCCACTGACCCAAAAACCTTGGGGACCCTTGATGTAGTGTTTAACACCTGAATTAATCAACCCACTTCTAGATGATGACTTTTGACAGCATTGATTATTACACCTTTAGAGCAATTATGTGATCCATCCTATTAGCTACTTGCATTGGTACAATATAAAAACAGAGGTATGTGGTCGGGATATTTACAAAGGGCTTGATCAGAATTAATTTCACCCTTATCATGGACTTCCCATTGAACCATGGAGAAAACAATGTCTAACCCCCTTCTCCTAAGCATATTATTTGGAAAAAAAATGCCATGGAAATGAATTTAAAAGAATTCATTTCCACAAAATGATAATGACTTGTTAAAGCATCTTATAGCATATATAAGGCCACATGATAATGAATTACTTTTTCCTCATCAGGGTATGTAAAGTGAACATGTATTTCTCAGGGACTCACTGTGGCAGAACTGGAGTCTTGACAGGTCTCCTCAAAAAACCCTGGAAGTCCAACACAGTCACATTTGACTTCAAGGGAGGAAATTTCTCTAAAATGAGGGAACTTGTATAAAGGGAAACATGGGGTAAAGAGGGTTAAATCTCTCCCAAATTATTGGAGGTTACTCAAAAGTACAG
Organism: Heloderma suspectum; assembly: GCF_057233095.1. Lineage (NCBI taxonomy): Eukaryota > Metazoa > Chordata > Lepidosauria > Squamata > Helodermatidae > Heloderma > Heloderma suspectum. The sequence continues at coordinate 90,761,398 of NC_139458.1, forward strand.
TAATAGAAGTTCATGCTGCGGTTTAGGAAAGGCAGCACCACACCCAAGAAGTCACCGGTATGGTTAACAAACAGTGTCAAGGAAGCTATTAGAGAAAAGAAGGCTTCCTTCAGAAAATGGAAGTCTTGCCCAAATGAGAACAAAAAGAAATACAAGCTTGCACAAAGAAAATGCAATAAGCAATGAAAAAACATTTTGAGGACCACATTGCTAATAAAATCAAGGCCAAAAATAAAGAATTCTTTAAATATATCAGAAGCAGGAAACCAGCTAAGGAGGAAATTGGACCATTGGATTACAACAGATAAAAAGGAGTAGTATATATTTATTTGATTTGTACCCAATCTTTCTACCATGGCACTCAAGGCGGCTAAAGGAGGATAAGAAGATAGTGGAGAAACTGAATGAATCCTTTTCTTCTATCTTCACTGAAAAAGATGTAGAGCAGATACCTGAGTTGATGTTTTCAGGAAAGGAGTCTGAGGTACTGAGGCAAATAGTGGTGACAAAAGTTTAAGTACTTGACCTCACTGACAACTTAAAAGCAAACTAATCACCAGGCCCAATTTGTATCCATCCTAGAATTCTTAAAGAACTCAAATGTGAAATGATGATCTTCTAAAAGAAATATGTAACATAAGACGAGCCATGCTGGATCAGACCAAGGGTCCATCTAGTCCAGCATTCCGTTCACACAGTGGCCAACCAACTGTCAACCGGGAACTCACAAGCAGGACATGAGTGCAACAGCACCTTCCCACCGATGTTCCCCAGCAACTGGTGTACATAGGCATACTGCCTCAGGTACTGGAGATAGCACATAGCCCTCAACCCTAGTGGCCATTGATAGACTTCTCCAGGAATTCATCTAACCCCCTTTTAAAACCATCCAAGTTGATGTACATCACTACATCTTGTGATAGTGAATTCCATAATTTAACTATGCACTGTGTGAAGAAGTACTTATTTTTATCTGTCCTGAATCTCCCACCAATCACCTTCATGGGATGACTTCAGATTCTATTATTATGTGAGAGGGAGAAAAAAGTCTCCCTACCCACATAATGTGTCCCTAAGACCAGAGGACTGAAGAATGGTCGATGTTAACATCAATTTTTAAAAAAGGATCTGGGGAGAATCTGGGAAATTACAGGCTGGTTATCTTAACATCTGTTCCAGGTAAATTGGTTGGAAGTATTATTAAAGATAAAATTAGTAAGCCTATGGAAGGTCAAGCCCTGCTGCAAAATAATCAACATGGCTTCCACAAAGGTAAGTCCTGTCTCACTCCACTTTTAGAGTTCTTTGAGAGTGACAATAAACAAGTGGACAGGATGATGCAGTGGATATTGTTTACTTTGACAAGGGCTTTTGACAAAGTCACTGACCAAAGAGCCCTGAACAACCTTAGCAGTCATAGAATAGGAGGAGAGGCCCTCTTGTGGATCAGTAACTGGTTAAAGAACAAAAAGCAGAGCACATAAGATTTCAGTCTTAGGGTGCAATCCTATCCAGATAGTCACCAGCCTCCAAAATCAGATGTTGCAGGCTATTCTATGCAAGGTAGCTGGAGCACAGAGGGGATGCTTCCATGCTCCAGCCACCCTGCATTTTGGCTAGACATCCAATTTTGTCCATCTAGCCATGGCTTCGCGGGGGGGGGGGGGACACGAGCTTGGAGATTCAATAGGAAGCTGCATAAAGCAGCTTCCACAGTCTCCTCCCCACCCCTGGGTCCGCCCCATTTTCCCACTCCATTTCTGAGCACAGAGACATAGCCAGCGTGGAGACAACTGTGCTGGCTACATGGGGGAGAGGAGTGCAGTTTCTGGGCTCTGAGGTTGGAGCCCTAGTTCCGACCTCAGATCCCAGAATCTGAACAATCCTGGGATTGCTCTCTTAAGGCTTTTTTTTTTCATGGTTATGGGTAGGGATGCTGGAGAAATTCAAGACAGACTAAAATGAGCTCATCCGACCTGTGGAATCCGCTGCAGAGCAACTCCCTCAGGCCTCGCTGAGTCCATGGGCTTTCGGATGATTTTTTTACTTACCCAAAATGTACGCATATAAATTCGTAGAAAAATGAGTGAGTTTCTGCTGAGGAAACGTTAAACGGAATGGTGGACGATACAGTAAGTATTACATTCTAAGGCAAATTATCTAAATACTTACGTAAATACTTACATAAGTATTTGTGTATTCTTCCACATGACAAAATAAAATACAATATTGGTATCCATCTGTGAGTGGACGACGGAACAAAAGGTGCCTGACAATGCATGAAACACAAATAGAGCGAACTTTACACAGTCCATACATCCCTAGTTCTGAGTACTATGGCTTTATGGAAATGTCTGAAATATCCTCTAGTCTGGTGTTTAGAATTCTAAGGCATTGTTTAGGAGTTATGTATCATGGAACATATGTACTTTATACTCTTCTTAGATTTCATAAAGAAAAACAACCTACCATCACGTCAGAGCAGATATCAAAGGGTTACCTTTAGAATACGGAACGGACATGAAAATTAATCTTTCCTTGTGTCTGTTTAATACAGTTGTAGCTATACTAATATGAGCACTGTACTTTTGAGATACTACCTTACTAGCCCCATTCATACATTACTTGTACGGAAGGGGCATCTCACAATTACTGGGGAGCAGGATTGTCTCCTAGCCCCACCTCCAGTGTCAGGCATACTGATGGCTTCACCTCCCAGCATCCACTTGTTAGTCCTCTGCAGTTAGTCCTCTACACTTGAAAGCTGCTTGTGTGCAAGCTTCAATGCAACTGAGGCACTGGCTTAGTCAGGTGTCTTGATTGTATGGAAACCTGCACATCAGTATATAGGCATCTTCATGCATAGGCATCTTCACTGCAGACAACCATGCTAATGCCTCACAATCTGGAGATGGAGCCAGGACTGTATCTGATACAAGGGGTGGAACCACGAGCATGGCCTTACTTTCTAATAATAATGGGTGTAACTAACATGTAATACAGGCTGCCGTGCAACTAGTTTAGGCATAGCCATGCTACTGCTGGTTTATGATCTCCAACCAGTACCACAGAAAGCAAAGCCCAGCTCTGCCTCCTAGCAGTGTCAGAAAATATTGCCAAGATTGCATACTTGGCCAAAATTACACGATTTTTAGAGACCTGGCATATTTTTCAACAGTTGTTCCAATCACTTCGAACTTTCAGGTTTAGCCTTTTCTTCTCATTTTGAGTTTTAACTTCTAATTCAAGTATTATTATTTTTCAGCTGGGAGGCATGTTTAGTTTCTGATTTTAGTGGATGTGGAATGTTGAGAGTTGGCTGACTTCAGTATGAGTTCAGAATTGCTCAGTACCTTCTGAACCGCACCAGGTGCATAATTCTTAGTCAAGAGATTTTGCACAATTTGCCGCACAAAGAACCTAAAATGGCTAAACTTCAGCTCTGACGTTTTGCATGAACAAATATGAACTTTAAAAAGTCTAAGGGCAAAAAACCTGCCAGTCACTGGATAAACGTTTAAAGCTCTTTTTATTATTTTGCAGCTGGTGCCCTTTGCTGAAGGATATTTCCTGTGCTGCAGACTCAGAATAAAAACATTTCATTTTAAGAATGCAATTAGAAACACATCTGTTGTTCTAGGACCTTTATATTAAAAGTGGGTCCACATAAAGATTTAAATATCTATTTTTTTTTTGGTAAGCAAGGGATCTATTTATTCAGAAACTATTTTAATGCAAAAACAGCTTCTATCTAACTATAGTTCTGTGACACGAGTAAAGAAAAGTGCAATACAAAGCCATTCAGATCAATGGAAAGTGATAGCACTGGATTTATATCAAGCTTATATCCTCAGAGGTAATTTTTTAATGTAGAATAATTCAAGGTTTATTATGACAGGAACTGTATTTTCTTAGTTTTGCTTTGCATTTCAAATATGATTGCAAAACGATTCTTATACATTTACTGGTCAAATATTTATGCAGAATTCACTCAACTTTTCATTAGATTCTATCCATGGCATCATGCACAAATTGCAATACTGTGCTCGGTAATGTTTGCTCAAATTCCATTAATGCGAGGGAGCAATCCTATGGCTGCTAGTTTTCTGGTAAATGACCTCGGAGCCCATGCTCCGAGGTCAGTTCCCAGTGAACTGACCTTCCCCCCATCCTGTGCTGCCTTGGAGGCAGCTCGGAACAGCCCCACACTCGAAAGAGGAGAGCAGAGCGGCCAAAACAGGGCATTCTGGGGGGCGTTCTGGGGCAGGGAAGGTGGAAATGCTGGTACAACACATCCTATGTGTCGTCCAGCAGTGTCAAGTTTCCCAGTCCCCCCAGCGTACACACTCAGGCAATCTGACACTGGACACTCAAATCAGTGAGATTTCTTTATTGCAGGGAGTCCCGCGGCAAAAGCTTAGTGGTTACACTCTTCAGAAATCATATAGCTGATGGTCAGTAGGTATAGGCTGTATGTAATTCCAGAACAGTCCAAAGCTAAACACTACTACCGTGACTGAGATCCTCAACATGGTTTCTCCGTTTCCATCTCCATGGTTCTGAACACAAGGGAAAGGACTCTAGATTCCTGGGTACCTAACCCAGACATTCCTTTCACGGGGCTCCAATCCCAGACATGGAAAGGGAATGATTCCTGGAATGAACCCATCAGGCAATCAGGGGATAACTTCTTGAAAGGCCTAAACAACCTATACCCATAAAGAGTACAACTTTGAAGCTTTTGTTGATAACTCTAGGCTACATGGTCAAGGCCCATCAAGGGAAGGGCATACCCACACACACAAGGAATTCTAGGCCACTGCTTTCACATTGGCAACTCCACGTTGCATGATTTCTGGCAGAGGGAAGTCCAAAGGTCGTAGAACAAACCCAGCCTGCCGTACACTGAGCTGACTACCAACTCAGACACACCATCCACAGCAACAAGAGTTCAAGTCTATGAAAAGCCTCACAGTACTTTTCATGGCAAGTCCTTAACAATCCAAAGTTCCAGTCCATGTGCAGCATGCCTCCAAAAGCCCAGACAATGATGGATCCAAACAGAGAAGGCTTCAGGCAATGAAGACGAGATGTTCCTAGCAAAGGCTCTTCGCCTTTGCATCAGCTTAAAAGGGAAGGCGTGACTGGAAGACACCCCCTCTGGATTAGGGGTGGACGAAAGTCGCTTACCTTTCGCCGAAGCTTGTTCGCGGTGGGGGGGAGGCACTTCGCTGATCCCCCCACGAAGTTCAGGCCAGGGGGAGAGGCTTCCCACCTCGCCCTGGCCGAAATTCAGGCCGGGGGGGGAGGCTTCCCGCCTCGCCCGGCTGCGAACTCGAAAGTTTTTTTTTAAAAAAAAAACGCCCCGTGATAGGCTACGTGACGATTAACGTAGCCTATCACGGCTAGATCTGCAAAGTCAGCTGTGATAGGCTACGTTAATCGTCACGTAGCCTATCACGGGGGCGTTTTTGTTTTTTTTTTCTTTTGTTGGAATGGCGGCGGCAGCCGGTCGAAAGACCGGCTGCCGCTCCCGCCCCGCACGAACAGCTGCCGAACCGCCGGCCAGACCCGCCGCCGGGAGGGACATTCGGCAAAGGTAAGTCCCATCCCGGGGGGGTGCGGGGGGCAGGGGGGTTTCAGAGGATTTCTACCCGAAACTTGTTCGGGGGGCTGAACACATTGGCGCTCGGCCCCCTGAAGTTTCGGGGAGAAATTCTCCGCCATCCCTACTCTGGATCCCTTGACGGACAAGGGCCTTTAGCCTTTCAGCAAGGCCCATGTCTGAACAGGGCGGCACTGCTCAGCCCTCCAGCAGTGATGCTTCAACCTGGGCGACCCTTCTGCAAACTCCACCCCACCTCTGTCTGGTTCTCACAGACAGCTTTATTTATTTATTTATTTATTGCATTTATACCCCGCCTTTTTCCCTCTTGCAAGGAACCCAAGGCGGCTTACATTATCCTCCTCCTCTCCATTTTATCCTCACAACAACAACCCTGTGAGGTGGGTTGGGCTGAGAGTCTGTGACTGGCCCAAAGTCCCCCAGTGAGCTTCCATGGCCGAGTGGGGACTAGAACCCGGATCTCCCAGCTCCTAGTCCAACACTCTTGTCACTACACCACATTGGCTCCTCCCTGCCTGCCAAGGCCAGACCAGCAGGTGGACAGAGAGTTGGGTGACTCCCCCTGGCTCTCCTCTGAGAACACTGACAGAGTTAAGCTCACACAGACTCTGACATTCCAGAAACTAAACAGGCCCAAGTCCTTCCAGGCTACTTCTGAACAAATCCTGGCTATAACCTACAAGGCCACTGCAGTACTGAACCTGGGCCCTGACAGGCAGTCTCCTTTCCTGCTCTGCCTTCCTGTGGCTAGACAGCCAAAATCAGCTGTCTAGCTGCAAATGCAGGGCAGGTGAAGCACAGAGGGGAAGATCCTCTCCATGCTTCTCCTGTCCTGCATTGGATAGGCAGTTGCCTCCGAGTTCGGAGGCGGCCACCTATCCCCATTTACTGTAAACTTGCATGACAGCTAGTTATCAGGATGTGCAACCTTTATTAAGTTGTGATGTGCTCCCTGCAAAGAACACAACCCACCATCTCCTTCTAGGACATTCTCTGCTGCACAGTTACCTGGTTTGCGCAACATGATAAGCCATGGTGCGTTATCGCTAGGGATGTACAAAAGTCACTTACCTTTTGTGGATGTGATTCGCATTGAGGGGGGAGGCGCTTCGTCCCTTCCCCCAGAATCCTCGATGGGGGGAGAAGCAATCTGGTCCTCCCCCCCGGGAATCCTGCCTGGCCGGCTCCGCTCCGCGGCGGCTCCATGGAGCAGCCGGCCAGGGCCATCCGCAGCTGGAGCTCCGGCCACGGATGGGCTGCTGCGGACACAAATGGTGGCCGCCGTAGCAGCCACCATTTGCATCCAGCCAGGCTGCCGTGATAGGCTATGTAAGTATTTACGTAGCCTATCACGGCAAGCAAAAAACCACAAAAAACAAAACACAGTGTATGCAAATGGCGTCGGCTATGGCGGCTGCCATTTGCGTTCCCTATTTTTTGCCGTTTTATCCTACGTGAATATGTACGTAGGCTATTACGATGAAAAAAAAAGGGGAACGCAAATAGCATACTGGGCGCCATTTGCGTTCCTTTTTTTCCTGCCGTTTTATCCTATGTAAATATTTACGTAAGCTATTACGGCGAAAAAAAAGGAACACAAGTAGCACCCACTATGCTATTTACATTCCCCCTTTTTTTTGCCTTAATAGCTTACGTAAATATTTATGTAGGCTAAAACAGCAAAAAAAAGGGAACACAAATTGCAGCCACCGTAGCCGCCGCCATTTGCATACGCTGTTTTTTTTGGGGGGGATTGCCATGATAGGCTGCATAAATACTTATATAGCCTATCACGGCAAACAGCAGACACAAATGGCAGCCGCGGCAGCTGGTCAAAAGTAGGGATGGCGGAGAATTTCTCCACGAATCTCGGGGAGGCCGAATGCCAATGCATTCGACCCCCCGAAATTGTTGGTGAAATTCTCCGCCACCCCCCCGCCACCCCCGGGAAGGGACTTACCTCCCTCGAATGTCCCTCTCGGCGGCAGGTCCCGGTTCGGCGGCGGTTCGGCGGAGGCGAGGGCGGCGGCCGGTCTTCCGACCGGCTGCCGCCGCCGCCATTACAAAATAAAGTAAAAAACAAACAAAAACACCCATGATAGGCTACGTAACGATTTACGTAGCCTATCACGGCTAGATTTCCAAAGTCACAGGTGACTTTGGAAAAAAAAAAGCGCGTACGCAAATGGCGGCGCCCATGGGCGCCGCCATTTGCATACGCACTTTTTTTTTTTCCAAAGTCACCCGTGATAGGCTACGTAACGATTTACGTAGCCTATCACGGCTGACTTTGGAAATCTAGCCTTGATAGGCTACGTAAATCATTACGTAGCCTATCACAGGTGGTTTTTTTTCACTTTTTTATTTCGCGGCTGGGGAGACGGGGCACTTCTCCCCGGCCTGAATTTCGGCCGGGCGAGACAGGGCGCCTCCCCCCCTGGCCTGAACTTCGGGGGGAGAACCGAAGCACCTCCCCCCCACCGTGAAGCAAGCTGCGGGACCAGGTAAGTGCCTTTCGTACATCCCTAGTCGAAAGACCAGCTGCCGCTGCCGGAGCCACTGCCGCTGGAACATCCTCCCCAGGTAAGCTTCATCGCAGGGGGGAATCCGTGGGGAGGCAGGGGGGAGGCCATTCCACCACGGGTTTTGGGGGGCTGAATGGCAGAGCATTTGGCCTCACTGAAATCCGTAGTGGAATTTTCCGCCATCCCTAGTTATCGCCCTTATTTATTCCAGAGTGACCTGTCATGATGTCCAAACCCAGCATGGTTTCTTCACCATGGTTTGTTAAACATGCATAAGCCACCCTGAGAATCCATGGCTTGTTGTTGGGTTATCCATGGTGGCTTGTCATGATGTGCAAACCTGGCACAATGGCTTGTGAGTGGCTTGCCCCAAGTGGCTACTGACCCACCTGGCAAGAGCAGGGAGAAGCAGAGCTGCTGTTCACCATGTTGCTACTGCCACCTCCCTCCTCCCTCATCAGTCCACCCTCCACCAATTCAGAAATGACACTTAGGAATGTCCATAACTCATTTGCAACTCTTGGGGGGGTGCTATTTTCCAGTGCTCCGAAATGGGTTTGGGTTTTATTTTCTGTCTTTTGCAAGTGTGCACATTTGCCTGTCAACTGTTTACTTTCTTTTGTCTTATCAGCACTACAGAGCAATATCGCCTCTGTTCCTGTTCCCCTCATTGTCTTAAGACTTGAACTGACTCTTGTCAGTTTCCTCCCTCACTTTGGCACTTCCCTTGACCCCAAACTCTGTAAATGGTGGCTGAATGAGATGAAGCTATTGGGGCAGGTGGGTGGTACTTACTGCGGGAGTATGGGTGTACTTACTGTGCAAATGCATATATATATATATATACTGTTGTCCTTACTTGCGAAGGACAGAAAAATAAAACTTGCCTACACACTTGACTTTAGCGAAAAGACCCCAATGTGCTAGCAGTGAATTCTATAACTTAGGAGTTTTGCCCCAACACTTACTTACAGTGAAGCACATTTAATCTTTTATTGCCCAAAATTTACAGTTTGAGAGATATTTTTCAATATTTATTTATTTTCTTAATTTTCTTAATCGCCCATCTGGCCAGTCACCCAGCCACTCTGGGCGATGTGCAATAATACAAACAGTTTAAAAACAATAAAATTACACATTAAAACATCATTTTCTAAAATTTCCCTAGCCCACCCCAAATGCCTGCCTGAACAACCACATTTTACATGCATGGCGGAAGCTCATTAACGAGGGGGCATAGCGGAGTTCCCTGGGGAAGGAGTTCCACAGAGTGTGGGCCACCACAGAGAAGGCCCTCTCCCTCGTCCTCACCAGCCTAGCTGTCCTGGCTGATGGGACAGAGAGAAGGCCATCCGAGGCTAATCATGTTGAGCAGCCTGTCTGATATTGCTGGAGGCACTCCTTGAGCTAGGCTGGGCCAGAACCATATAGGGTTTTAAAGGACAAAACCAACACCTTGAATGTGGCCTGGAAAACAACTGGTAACCAGAGCAACTCCGTCAGCACTGGAGTGATGTGGTCTCACCGGTGGCTGCCTTTAATCAGGCGAGCCGCCGCGTTCTGTACCAGCTGTAGCTTCCAAATCATCTTCAAGGGTAACCCCACGTAGAGAGCATTACAGTAGTATAAACAGGAGGAGAACAGGGCATGTACTACCGATGGGAGCAGATGGTCGGGAAGGTAGAGGCGCAGCCACCAAATCAAATGGAGTTGGTACAGCGCTGTCCAGCTCACAGCTGACACCTGAGCCTCCATGGACAGCTGGGAGTCTAAAATGACCCCCAGGCTGCAGGCCTGGTTTTTCAAGGGTAGCTGTACCCCATTCAGCACCAGGTCAATATCCCCCAACTTCCTCTTGTCTCCCACCAAAAGTACCTCGGTCTTGTCAGGGTTCAGCTTCAGCTTATTCCTCCCCATCCAGTCACTCACCATCTCCGGACATTTGGACAGGGATTCTACAGCCAACCTTGGTGAAGATTTGAATGACAGGTAGAGCTGCGTGTCATCCACATATTGATGACACTGCACCCCAAACCTCCTGGTGATAGCCCTCAGTGGCTTCACATAGATGTTAAATAGCATCGGGGAGAGGATGGAACCCTGTGGCAGCCCATGAGTGAGCGGCCACAGGTCTGAGACCTCCTCTTCCAGTGCTACCCTCTGGTACCTGCCAGAGAGGAAGGACCAGAACCACTGTAAAACGGTGTGTCCAATGCCCAACCCCTCCAGGTGGTACAGGAGGAAACCATGGTCAATGGTTTCAAAAGCCGCTGAGAGGTCAAGGAGAACAAGGAAGGAGCATTCACCCCTATCCAAAGCCCTCTTCATATCATCCACCAAGATGACCAAGGCCATTTCTGTCCCATGCCCAGGCCTGAAGCCCGATTGAAATGGATCTAGATAATTGGCTTCTTCCAAGTGTGCCTTCAACTGTATCGCCACCACCCGCTCAATCACCTTGCCCAAAAATGGCAGATCGAAACTGGGCAAAAGTTGTTCAGGACTTGGGGATCCAAGGAGGGCTTTTTAGAAAGTGGTCTTATCACTGCCTTCTTGAGAGCTGATGGCATGGCATCACTCTCTCCTCACGGGAGACATTCACTGCCACCCTGATCCCCTCACTCAGCCGCTCTCTTCAGCTCATGATAAGCCAAGATGGGCAAGGATCAAGTAAGCAAGTGGTCAGCCTTACAGATGAAAGCACCTTGTCCACTTCATCAGAAGGAAGAAGCTGGAAACGATCTAACAAAACTGGTTTGCCACAGATAGGGATGTACAAAAGTTCCGCCATGAATCTCGGGGAGGCCAAATGCCAGCACATTCGGCCCCCCGAAATCGGTGGCGGAACGGCCCGCCACCCCCCGCCCACCTCCTGGGACGGGACTTACCTTGGGCGGATATTCCTGGCGGCGGCAGCTCCGGCGGCGGTTCAGCTTCCGACCAGCTGCCGCTGCCACAATTTTCAGTTAAAAATAAACAAAAACAAAAAAAGTGATAGATTACGTAAAGATTTATGTAGCCTATCACAGCTAGATTAAAAAAAAAACACACCGTGATAGGCTACGTTAATGTTTACGTAGCCTATCACGGCTGACTTAAAAAACAACAACAACAACAACAATGTGCATACGCAAATGGCGGTGGCCGTGGCCGCCGCCATTTGCGTTCCTTATTTTGGCACGTCTTAGTCTACGTAAACATTTACGTAGACTAAGACGGCGAAAATAAGGGGAACGCAAATAGCGTACCATCTACGCTATTTGCGTTCCCCTTATTTTCGCCATCTTAGTCTACGTAAATGTTTACGTAGACTAAGACGTGCCAAAATAAGGAACGCAAATGGCGGCGGCCACGGCCACCGCCATTTGCGTATGCACATTGTTGTTTTTTTAAAATCAGCTGTGATAGGCTATGTAAACATTTTACGTTAACATTTTTTTTAAATCAGCCATGATAGGCTATGGCCACCGCCATTTGCATCCCTGCTAGACAGCGGCCGGATGTCCAGCTGCTGGCGGAGCCGGCCGGCAGCTCTGCAGAATCGCTGTGGAGCACAGCCGGCCAGCCAGAATTTCGGGGGGGGGGAGGAACGGAGCGCCTCCCCCCCCAGCCAGAATTTCGGGAGGGAGGGATGGAACACCTCCCCCCCAGCATCAACATAATCCGCAAAAAGGTAAGTGACTTTCGTACATCCCTAGCCACAGACCACCTCTTGCTTGCTAAGTCTATTCACAGCACACGGAATAACACTCCTAATCTGATCAATTTTATCCACAAAGTGCCTTGCCAAGGCCTCACAGAAGGGCTTAGAATGCTCCAGAGGTTCCAGAGCAACTGGACTGACCAGGCTCCGGACCTCTTGGAACAGCCTCTTGGAACAGCTTTTCCTTTTGTTTTTACCACCCTGAATTTGGTGCTGTCACCTTACTGATGACACTAACTCCCCATCTTTTATGAACAGGTTAAAAAGCTTGCTCACCTTTTCCAAAAATCACTTCAAAGCTTGGTTCAGCTCACTCCCATTTTTGTTTTTGACCTGTTTTTCACCTCATTCAAATGGGAAAAGTGTGTATTTCTATGCATATTTTTCAAAAGTGTGCACATTCCCCCCATTGAGTAAATCATGAAAATGCACACACACACACACACACACGCAGACACACACACACATATTCATTTCAAATGTTCATTTCAATGTGCACATTTTTTTAAAAAAACACATTTTTCAAACAATTACAAATTTGGGAATTTGCAGATATTTCTCTAAAAAAAAGCACCCCTGCTTGTGCTTGGGATTGCAAGTAGGACATGTTCACATGATTTCTGAACAAAAACAAAAATCTCATACTTTCATCCATTGTGAGAACTGTCCAATCCTTTCTATTCTTAAATGAGTTGCTAGTCCATAAGAGAACCCATCCCCTTATTCCTGTGACTCCTAGGTTTATTCAGGAGCCCTTGCTGAATACTATACAAAGCTGTCAAAAGCTTTGTAAAGTACATAATGTCTATTGGATCATCCCTATCCACATTCTCCCCCCCCCCCTGTTAGTAAGTGATGGTATATATAGGGATGTTGGAGAATTCCACCACGGTCTCCAGTGAGGCTGAATTCTTTAGAATGTTGTAGAATTCCACCACGGAGTCCATGGTGGAATGGAGCAATCCCTCCCCGCCACCCCGTGGATTCTGGGACAGAGCCTACCTGGCGGTGCCGGCGGCTCCAGCAGCGGCTCCGGGTCATCTTCCAGCAGCTGTCAGGCTGTGGCCGCAAATGGTGGCCCCTACGCCAGCCACCATTTGCATCCCTGCCAAGCCGTGATAGGCTACGTAAGTATCTACGTAGCCTATCATGGCAAAAGGCAGGGACACAAATGGCAGCCGCTACGCCATTTGCGTCCCTGCCTTTTGCCATGATAGGATACATAAATATATACGTAGCCTATCACGGCCTCCACAGGGAGGCAAATGGCAGCAGCTACCACCATTTGTGGCCGGCGCAGCCCAGCAGCGGATGGAAGTCCGGCTGCGGGCAGCCCCGGCCAGTGGCTCCACGGAGTCACCGCAGAGTGGAGCCGGCCAGGGAGGATTCTGGGGGGAGGGACGGAGCGCCTCCCCCCCACTGCAGTTGCCCCGGATCGGAAAGGTAAGTACATTTCGCACATCCCTAGGTATATATCACAGTAGAGGATGAGCAGGTGAATGAACCCTTTAAGTTGTTAGGTTCCTGGATATACAGACAGAGTTGGCATCTAGCTTTGTTGTGGGGACTGGTGTCTGTGTACCTCTGTTAGCTGAACACTTGCTGCTGATGAGACCCACCTGACAAAGCCTGTGTGAAACAGTTATCACTAACAGGATGTTGCAGATGCCTGACTAGGTCTGGGAGTCCACTGCCCCCTCCCTGCCTCCAACCTCCAGACCATACCTGCTGAGCACCTGCCCTTGCTCGCACCTGCTTGCAGCCTCCCAGATTCACCCTGACCCATCTAACGAGTGCCTGCCATTTTGCTGACCCTTTTTTATGGAATAAAGGGAGCTTAAAATGCACATATTTAAATATGCACAGATTAGGGCCAGGGAAGCTTAAAATGTGCAGTATTAGAGGCATAATGCCTCTAATATTGTGCATATTAAGCTTTCCCAGGCCTAAACTGCGCATATCTAAATATGCACATTTTTAAGGTCCTTTTTTTCTGTAAAAAAAAAAAAAAAAAGTGGCAAAATGGCAGGCACTCACCAGATGGTCCCAGGATGAGTGCAAGCAACTCACAGAGATCGTGGGGGCTTGCGTGCAGGCCCGGGGGGGGGGACGAGCAGGGGCAGACCATCAGCAGGGGCCTGGAGAACCTGAGCTAGGGTGGGTTCGCACATCCCTAGATGTAGATAATTAATGATTTGTTGGAGTAATTTATTTGAGCAGATGTTGAAGCAAGATAAAGTATTAGAAAGAACTCTGAGACAATCCCACAAGGAGGGTCCAGAGATAAGGCAACAGTGAGAGATGCTCCTTTTTTTGGCCATGCTCATTGACTAAGCCACAAGAAAGCACTTAATTGCAACCCTTTGACATATTGTTACAGGCTAAGAAATGGATATCACCTTAAAATATGCCTTTGGCTGCTTCATCTATCTTATGAATAAGCAATTTGTCACAATTTGTACTCAGATAAAAGACTGATATATTCAGCTCATGATATTCATGCTGCTTACTTTAAAGCTATCTTATTCATTTTAATGGGAGTGGTCTGGAATAGGTAATAAGAGAATAACTTCCATCAATAATCATGCATTTCCTGTATTGGATGTAAACTGAAAGAAGACAAGACACGCTTTAATTGACAGAAGCAGACTAGAAATATTATTTATTACATTTATATCCTGCCTTTTTTTCCTCTTGCAAGGAACCCAAGACTGCTCAAATGGTCCTCCTCCTTTCCTTTTTATCCTCACAACAACCCTGTGAGGTAGCTTAGCCTGAGAGTCAGTGACTGGCCCCAAATCACCCAGTGAGCTTCATGGCCAAGTGGGGACTAGAACCCAGATCTCCCGAGTCTGAGTCCAACACTCTAAACACTACACCACACCAGCTCTCTAAAACATTAGATTCTATTTTGACATTACATTGTCTGAAAAAGTAGAATTTGAAATATACAGTAACAAAAACCAATTAGCCACAAAGGACATTTGTTTGTATATGTACACAAACACATGGCTCTAGACCCCAACTGCCTTCTCCTTCTGGTGATGAAATGAAGAATATACAGTGGCACAATAGTTTGAGGCTGCAACCTTACTCTCTTTCCTGCTGTGCAGCACTAATTATTTGAGGGACAGCATGTGGCATATGGTTGTCTTGTTATGTACTGTCTCAAGCCACTACAAATCTAGAGCAATTCATCACAATACTTGGAAGTGGGGTATCTACACCAGGGTAATTTTATCTCCATTGTGTTAACCATTCCTGTGCATTCCTAACACCTGTTCAGATGATAGCTCCAAGACTGGTAACATATTTCATAGAATCATACAATCATAGAATACTAGGGTTGGAAGGGGCCCATAAGACCATCAAGTCCAACCCCCTGCTCAATGCAGGAATCTAAGTCAAAGCATCCCTGACAGATGGCAGTCCAGCTTCGTCTTGAATGCCTCCAGCGTGGGAGATCCCACTGTCTCGCTAGGTAGTTGGTTCCATTGTTGTATTGCTCTAACAGTCAGGAGGTTTTTCCTGATGTTCAGCTGGAATCTGGTTTCCTGTAACTTGAGCCCATTATTCCGTGTCCTGAACTCTGGGATGATCCAGAAGAGATCCTGACCTTCCTCTCTGTGACAACCTTTCAAGTACTAGAAGAGCGCTATCATATCTCCCCTCAGTCTTCTCTTCTCAAGGCTAAACATGCCCAGTTCTTTCAGTCTTTCTTCATAGGACTTTGTTTCCAGTCCCCTGATCATCTTTGTTGCCCTCCTCTGAACCCTCTCCAGTTTGTCTGCATCTGTCATAAAGTGTGGTGCCCAGAACTGGACACAGTATTCAAGATGAGGCCTAACCCATGCTGAGTATGGGGAAATGAGTACTTCCCGGGATTTGGAAGTTATGCTTCTATTAATTAAGACCAAAATCGCATTGGCCTTCTTTGCAGCCACATCACATTGTTGGCTCATATTCTTGTGATCTACAACCATTCCAAGATCCTTCTTGCTTGTAGTATTGTTGAGCCAAGTATTGCCCATCTTGTAACTGTGCAGTTGGTTTCTTTTTCCTAGGTGCAGAACTTGGCATTTTTCCCTATTAAATTCCATTCTGTTGTTTTCTGCCCAGCACTCCAGTCTATCCAGATCACTTTGAATTTCGTTTCTATCTTCCAAGGTATTAGCTATCCCACCCAATTTTGTGTAATCTGCAAATCTGATAAGCATTCCCTGCACCTCCTCCTCCAAGTCATTCATAAAAATGTTGAAGAGCACTGGGCCTGCAGTACCCTGCTCATTACCTCTCCCCAGTTTGAGAAGATCCCATTGATAAGCACTCTTTGAGTCCGATTCTGTAGCCAACTGTGGATCCACAGGATCATTGTTTCATCTAGCCCACTTTGAGCTAGTTTACTCATCGGGATATCATGGGGCACTTTGTCAAAAGCTTTACTGAAGTCAAGATATATTATGTCCATAGCATTCCCACAATCCACAAGGGAGGTTACCTGATCAAAAAATGAGATCAGATTCATTTGGTAGGATTTGTTCTTGACAAATCTATGTTGGCTTTGCGGAATCAATGCATTGTTTTCAAGGTGCTTACATATTGATCGCTTTAGAATCCGCTGAAGAATTTTCCCAGGGATTGATGTCAGACTGACTGGTCTGTAGTTCTCAGGTTCCTTCGTAACTGTTAATCTTGTTAAAATGAAAAACACACACCTTGCAGTCTATATGTCTGACCTGTCAAAAAGAAAAAGGATGTTTATGTCTTTATTGTGTCTGTACTTGTTTTTAAAACTCTGTTCATTTAAAAAAGAAATAGAAGAGTAATGGGTTATAAATTTGAAATACATGAGACAACAATACATTAAGGATAAAATTAATAAATGAAATGATCCAAAACATGAAGAAAAGCTTTTAAAAGTGTGTGTGTGTGTACAAATCTTTAAAAAAAAAAAAATCAGTAGTACTTCCCTGATTTGTAGTAGTGTAGTACCCTTCTTTTAAGTAAAAATAATCACATAATCTTAATTTGTTTTTGTAGCAACATCTATTTAAAATGTCAGAGCTGGGAGTTCAGCATTGTGGAGAAGATTTGCATTTCTTAGTATTTTGAAAATACTTAAATGAAAATGGATGATTAGTCTGCAGCTATATTTTTAAACCCACATCCTTGTGGGTAAGCTTTTTTAAATTATTGTCAACATCTCTTTGATGTGCTAGAGAGTTATAACTAGACACTATCTTCCTAGTGAAATATTTGTATGATTAACAAATAGGGGCAGATGTAACTCAGATTTAAGCTATGGTTAAGGGTGAATGTACAGAATCAAAGGCATGGGTTTGTTTCCCTTATGTGTATTCTGTGCGAGTTTTAATATTTTTGTTATTAAAATCTAGGTGAGAGAATTGGATTCCCACCCAGCCCCAGCCATCATGGAAGCTCTGCACTGGCTCCTTCTCCCGAGGTCAGGACTCTAACCTCAGAAAGGGAGGGAATAGGTGTGTTGTGGGTAGGGATGGTGGAGAAATCTGCCATGGACTCCAATGAGGCCGGTTTCTTTAGAATCCAGCCCCCTGGAGTCTGAGGCGGAACAGACTACTCCCCCTCATGAAATCCTCCCCGGACGGACCCTACCTGCTGCCAGCCGGTCCGGGTCCGTCCGCTGCTGCCATCCATCCAGTGCCCCAGACTGCGGCCGCAAATGGCGTCCGACATAGGGGAAGCCATTTGCAACCCTGCTCTTTGCTGTGATAGGCTACGTAAATATTTACATAGCCTATCACCGACATGAGCAGAGATGCAAATGGCGTTCCCTACGCTAGATGCCATTTGCGGCCACAGCCTGGCAGCGGACTGAAGTCCAGCTGCAGAAGGGCCCGGCTGGCAGCTCCACGGACTCGCCATGGAGCGGAGCCAGAAGGGCAGGGTTCTGGGGGGATTGCCTCCCCCCCACCATGGATGCCCCCAACCGGAAAGGTAAGTGGGTTTCATACACCCCTAGTTGTGCGTGGGCCAGTGAGTGGGGAGGCTAGAGGCTGTGGATTTGCTGGATCCAAAGGCTTCACAGCTATCATCTCTGCCCCCAGCAGGGATGAAGTCTTGGGCTGAGAAGTCCATCTAATGTTAAAAAAAGGAGAAGCAGCAGCTATTTGGGGAGATGGAGAGACAAACATATTCATTTATTTACAATATTTGTATACTGCTTCATATTTAAAACAGATTTCGGAGCAGTGACTATAAAAGGTCACTTTTACTAAAATAGAAAAAGGATAAAAAGTTTTAAACACCATATTAAAATTATGCTTTTAAAAAAGAGAATGCCAAAAAAAAAACCGTGGCTGGTCAGTTAAGGAATGCCTCCAGGAACAGCACTCTTTCCAGGAGTCATTGGAAGCAACCCAGTGTTGGTGCCTGCCTGACTTCCAGGGGCAGGGAATTCCAAAGAAAGGGGGCCACCACACTGAAGGATCTTCTCTGGGTGGACTCCAATCGGGCCATAGGTCCATGTGGAACCACCAGGAACATGCTCTCTGATGACCTCAGTGACCAGGCAGGTTGGTAAGGGAGAAGGTGCTCTCTCAGGTATCCTGGTCCCAAGTTGTTTAGGACTTTGTACATCAATACTAAAACCTTAAACCTGGCCTGGCAGCAAATAGGCAGCCAGTGCAGAAAAATAGGCTCTGTCGCTTCTCCTGCCCAGCTGGCAAGATCCTGTCAGGGTTTAGGATGGACTGAGGGCTTCAACATCAGAGCCCTCCATCCTTTGAGTATCTAGCCCATAGGATTGTTCTCTTAGGACTAGTTTACACTTTTGAGCAGAGCAGTGGTGAGTGGAAAGCAGGTGCTTAACCATTTCCCTGCTGGCCATTTTACTGCTCAAACCAGTTGTTGTTGTTTTTCATTTCCAGAAGTTCCCAGGTTCACATCTACAATGGCACTTTCCATTAAACAAACCAACAAGCTATCAGGACACCATCTGCATACAGCACCTTGTTTATCCTTTAGCAAGGTCAATGCTGTATTCTGGCACTGAGTGTCACAATCCAAAGTTTGTCTTTGGTTTCAGGAACACCAATGCTGCGACTTGTGAAGCCAGGAAGCACCCCTGGGTGTTGCTGTGTTGCATCTTTGACCAATCCTTGAACAACCTACATGTTCCCAGCTAAATAAAATACTGGTCTAGAAATGCATCCACAACTGTCTACTCTCAAATCCAGGCAATAACTGCAGAAAAATAATCAACACACATATGGATTGTGTCTAGGATCTTCACAGTCACAACTCTTCCAACTACACTAATTGTATTTGCAACAAAAATGGTGAACCTGGATCCCTTTCTAAAACAAGAAATCCAAAATAGGTTTGGAAGGTGAACCTATTTATGAAAATGGATATATTTTAATGAGTGGTACCATGAATACTTATTTATGTTTCATAGCAAAATGCAATGGGACATTCACCATGAATGAATGAATATTTTCATTTTGGTCCAAGACCAGTGCATAAATAATAACAAACATACAAAACTCGTGCTATCAGACCACATAAACACAAGACAACATGATTAAAAACATACAATCCCAATATAAAAAATTATTACAATGTTAAAATAATATTGTTTTGTCAAAGCCCTCCGGCAAGTGATAGCAGCTGCACAAAAACTGGCCACTTTTGCTGTTACATGGGGATTCTGATCAGATAAAAAATATGGTAAGTAAGATAAAACAGATCTGCCAGGGATTTGTTGTAAAACTGGGGTAATAAAAATGCATCAAAGATCACGATAAAATGAACAATAAAAAAACATGTCCAACTGTCTCCACTTCCCCTGCTTCACAAGGGCATAAGTGTTCTTGATATGGACCCTCTTAAATCTGCCTTCCAAGAGCGCAGACGGCAAAACATTGAATCTGGCCAACGTAAAAACCTTTCTGAATTTGGGAATAATCAGATTTGACAAATAATTTGCAGGCAAGAGTGCCCTCCCATTGTCCCTGAAATCAGTGTATAGTATGGCCAAACCTAAAAGCTTTTTCAATTCAATATCCCAGATTTGCTGATGGATAGTAACTTTGGCTTTTTCATATCTGAGAGCTACAAGGGCATTAGGGGAGAATCCCAAATTTCATAACTTCTTATTGAATATCCTTATCCATTTTGTCTGAAAGGCCTCAATTAAAGTCAATGGGGCCAATCCCACAGGAAAGAAAATCATCTTCAACCAAAGATTTATCTTATAAACCCATGCATGAGCTTCTACAGAAATTTGCCCTGCTTCTAATAATAAAATTACATTGGGCACACAACTCGGGACTCCAAAAATGGCTCTCAAAAATTTAGTTTGCATGATTTCAAATGGGGCATAATTGCCATAAGCACGTATCTGCGAACCATACAGCATCTGAGCTATGGCCTTGGCTGTAAATACTTGAATGACTGATGGGATATGCTGTCCCCCTTTGGTGTAAAAAAAGTGAAGGAGTGCCTTTATACTCCTCTGGGCATTATCTGTAGCATTGTTTGAGTTCTTCAAGAGCCGGATGAATGGAAAGTTACACCCAGATATCTATACGTTGCAACCTGTTCAATAGGGTGCTCATTTATCTGCCATCTATGTTTGATTCTTCTCTTGGTGAAGACTACAGCTTTAGACTTGGTGTAATTAATTACTAGGCATTCTTTTTTGCAATAGATATCGAATGCCCTTAGGAGGAGTCTCAAGCCAACACTTGTTAGTGACAAGAGTACTGAGTCATCCGCGTAAAGAAGTATTGATAAAGATCTATTTGCCAGCTTGGGAGGGTTGGAATTTATTTGGCTAAATCTTTCACCAAGGATTTAATATAAAAGTTAAACAGGGTAGGAGCTAGAATACACCCCTGTTTAACTCCATTAAAAGTTGGTATGGGTCGAGATAAATGACCCACATGACTGCATCTTATCCTCACATGGGTGTTTTCATAAAGGCTGCGGATGAGTGCTAGCAGCCACTGATCAATATTTGTGGCCTCAAATTTTTCCCATAATCTATCCCTTGAAATGAAGTCAGAAGCTGACTTAAAATCAATGAAGGCTGCATATAGAGCCCCGCTGCTGGAAGAATATTTCTCAACAAGATGTTGAAGAACCAATCCTTGATCAACCGTAGATCACCCTGATCTAAAACCGGCCTGCCCTGCTCATCCTCCAAGATATTTCCTTGCTCTAGCCAGTTCTGCAGTCTTTCATTAAGATGGCTGGCATATAATTTGCTGATAATACTTAGCAGGCTGATTGGTCTATAATTTGCAGGATCTGATCTTTTCCCCATTTTAAAAATTGGGACAATAATAGCTAGCCCCCAGTCCTCCGGGATGGATGCTGAATGATCAATGAAGGTAAATAAAGCAGCTAGCACTGGGGCCCACCACTCTATATTAGCCTTCAACAATTCAGATAGAATACTACCACCCCCCGGGGCCTTACCAGATTTGAGTAGGGATGGTGGAGAATTCCTCCACTGACTCCAGTGAGGCCAGATTCTAAAGAATCCGGCCCTAGAGTCTGTGGTGGAACGGAACAATCCCCCCCCCATTACCCCGCAAAACCTCCCCAGGACGGAACCTACCTTTTGTCAGCCATCCATGGGTGCGAATGGCGGCCCCGGTCTGCAGCCACCATTTCCCTTGCTCCGTTAGCCATGATAGGCTACATAAGTATTTATGTAGCCTATCACAGCTAACGCAGGGACGCAAATGGTGGCTGCTACGCCATTTGCGTCCCTGCGTTGCCGTGATAGGTTACGTATATATTTACGTAGCCTATCACAGCAAAGAGCAGGTACGCAAATGGTGTAGCGGCCGCCAGTTGCGTCCCTGCTCTTTGCTGTGATAGGCTATGTAAATATATATGTAACCTATCATGGCAACACAGGGATGCAAATGGCAGCCATTACAGCAGCTGCCATTTGCGGCCATGGCCCAGCAGCAGATGGAGGTCTGGCTGCAGGCGGCCCGAGCCGGTGGCTCTGTGGACTTGCCACAGAGTGGAGCCGGCCGGGGAGGATTCTGGGGGGAGGGACGGATCGCCTCCCCCCCACTGCAGATCGCCGGAATGGAGCCAGGTAACTGATCCACCCACCCCTAGATTTGAGCTTAGAGATAAGGTTAGTAATTTCTGACACAGAAACAGGCGGCCACTCAGGAAAACTATTTATATTAGTCTGTGTCACCTGTTGACAGTATTGACCTCTCGCATAAATATCTCTAAAGTGAGATTCCCAGACATTAACTGGAATATCATAATCCAGACTATAACAGTTTTATTCTGCCAGACTTTAGAGACAATCCTCCAAAATGTGGCTGTATCATTTGTCCTTGATGCTTTTATCAAACATTGCCATGTCTTTATCTGGGCCTGTTTCTTTTTTTCTTTAATTAAGATTTTATAACTCCTTTGTAACGCAAACCACTCTGTTGGGAGTGTTGTCAAATTCAATTCTCTGTAGGCCCTGCTTTTTTGACTAAAGATTTTTTCATGGCAATGCATTCCTGGTCAAACCAGGGTTCAGACTTATAGGTAAGGGCATTTTGCTCTTGATGTTTTTTATAATTCAAGCAATTTTGTAGAGAGAGAATCAGGTCTTGAAACAGATCCAGAACTTTTACAGAAGACTCTGCTGCTAAAATGGCATTGCGGAATTGGATACTGCTGTCGGAGTACAATAGCTCCTCTCTTATGACAGACTCAAGATTGGCAGATCACTTAATACGTGAAGCTCTTACTTCAGCCTCTACATTTAGCATTGGCTCCTGTTCCGCAAAAGCAATCTGGTTATTCAGATTAAAAGATAATACCAAGGGTAGGTGGTCACTCTCGATGCGCTCTCCCATCTCATAGCTGGACACCAAATTTAAGAAATTATAGGAAACTAAGAAATAAGCAATTGTAGATGCACCCAAAGCAGATAAAAAAGTAAATTCACCTTTCCTATCACCCTCTACTCCACCATTCAAAACAACTAGATCCAACCTGTTTACCATTTCCATAAGGCAAAGCCCAGCATAGTTGCATCTCGTGTCTTTGGATTGTCTAAGAGGTAATGGGTGCGCCTCCCCTATTTCAGGAGGTAATACATGAAAATGAGAATACAAGTCCTCATCATTTTGCCCAATCTGGGCATTAAAGACCCCTGCCACAGTCATGGAGGCTTCTGGATACAAGACAGACATCTTATTAATATACTCCTCCAATTTTGACCAAGTATCCTTAGTTGATTGTTTTTGTTGTTGCGGAGGCAAATAGACATTTATTATCAGTAGCCCCATTGATCTAAGATTAATAACTAAAGAGGTGGCAAGGTGAGACAGATGGATTAGTTTAGTAATGGAGATTCTGATTTTAGTGGAAACCAGCAAACCCTTTAGAGCGTCCTCCCGTGTGACTAGATACAGCTTGGAGAGAGTATGCAGCAAAACCATTCAGATCTAACTCCTCCCTTGCCCAGGTCTTTTGCAGTAATAAAATATCAGATTTATTAATGAAATCTATGAAAGAAGAGTCTGATACTTTACTCAACCATCCTGCAATGTTCCAGGACAGAAGTCTTAACTGGGAATTAGGTTGGCATTGTCTTTGTCAATCCAGGGTAGGTGGCAATCCGAAAGTCATAGTGGTGACCTTACTTGTCATTCAGTTTTGATTTTTTTGCATTCCCCTCTCAAAAGCCCCTATCTCCTCTTCCAAATATTCGATTTCATCATTTGTTGGGCTCAGCCTGCTGACATTTGAGATCACTGGACAGCCAGCATTTGTCTGGTAAATAGGAGTTGGTATCCTCTCAGACTTGGCCAATTCCTCATCTTCTAAAAATCTCATATCAGACCAGGTGGGAAACTTTGGAACTACAGAATTTTCGTTAGCTATTGTAGAAGCTAAGTCCCTCCTAATACATTTTTGCTCACTTTTATTTCCTGTTGGATTAATTTCTGCTACAATACGACTGTTCTGGGTACTCCTCTCCACCTCAGAGTTCTCCTGCAAAATTCCCTTCCTTTCCTTCGGGCCACTGTTTTGTTTTGCCAGGCTAAGATCCTCTGCTACCCAGTGTACACCGTTTTTATCAGTAGATCTCTCTTGTTCTGCCTGCAAATCTATTAGAAGAATTCTCAGAGCCTCCAAGCTCCGCACAATTTCATTTTGTGCTTCTAGAGGCAGGGCACCAAAGGAGTCTAGAAGCAGTTTTTCCTCACTGGTTAATGGTTTCTTCCCCTCACCCAGTAATTGCTGTTCTTCTTGAGCATTAACATCTTGAATATTAATATTTGCAGTGCACTTTGGCCCTTGAGTCTCGAGGTCTTTATAGCTGGAGGGGACTTCCTCAATGGAGTCCAGATCAATTAGATCTTGAAAGCTGCTAGCTTCCTCAGCTCCATTACCTTTTATTTGTGTGTAAGAGTAGCCAGCTACAGCCAATGGGAGTGCCTGGTTCTCAAAGAATCTTAAGACTGTTATCCCCATTTCCAAGAATATGCCCCTGCTATTATACACAGTTTTGGCTAAGACTTGCTCTCAAAAGGTGACCACTGCATGAGCGCAAAAATAGCTGAAGTACGGATATTCCACATATATAGGGATGTACAAAACGACTCAGCTGTTTCGTTTTGTGACATCCGTGGGGGGGAGGCACTCCATCCCTCCCCCTGAAATCCTCACCGGCTGGATCCGCACCGCAGCAACTCCACGGAGCCGCCCGCAGCGACATCTGACCACTGCTGGACTGCGCAGGGATGCAATTGGTGGCCACCATAGCCGCCGCCATTTGCATCACTTTTTTTTCGCCGTGATAGGCTATGTAAATATTTATGTAGCCTATCACGGTGAAAAAAAGGGAATGCAAATGGTGGCAGCTACAGCGGCCGCCATTTGTGTTCCCTTTTTTCCCCATGATAGGCTACGTAAATATTTACGTAGCCTATCACGGCCTCTGCAGGAACAAAAATGGTGTCCCTGCGTTAGCCATGATAGGCTATGTAAGTATTTACGTAGCCTATCACAGGAAAAATCGTGAAGCGAATGGCAGCTGCAGATGCACCCACCATTCGCAAACCAGCGTGAATGGCACCAGGTAGGTGCTCCGTTTCGTTTGCCTTTCACAGGGTAGTGGGGCAGGGGGGTTCGTTCCACCACAGATTTCGGGGGGCCGAATGCACTGGCATTCGGCCTCACTGAGGTCTGTGGCAGAATTCTCCACCATCCCTACACATATACTAGGTCAATTATGATAAACAAGCCTGGGATTTGTAGAAGATCTAACTTACATTCCTTCTGTGTTAAGAACCCTTTAGGTTTAGGGTTATAACTTTAATAACTAGCTTATTACAGTTCAGTACTAAATTCCAGTTCTTGTAATTTAAAGACTTCTCTGGCATATTTTTATTCCTGACAGCATAGGTGACCATGGATCCTGTAAGTTAGAGTCCTAATCCTAGGTTAGTATTAGGGGTGTATGGAACTCACCTCTGAGTCCCCTGGGGGGGGTCTGCGGGGGGGAGGTGATCCGTTCCTCCCCCCGGAATCCTCCCCAGCCGGCTCTGCTCTGCAGCAAGTCTGCGGAGCTGCTAGCCAGGTCCGTCCGCTGCTACCCTGCCTGTCTTCCGATGCAAATGGCGTCCAGTGTAGCAGACGCCATTTGCGTCTCTGCCATTTGCTGTGATAGGCTACATAAAGATTTACATCACCTATTATGGCAAACGACAGGGATGCAAATGGTGTCCGCTATGCTGGATGCTATTTGAGTCCAAAGCCAGGCAGGAGCAGACGGGACAGGCGGCAGCAGCCAGCCAGCTGGCAGCAGGTAGGATCCGGTCCTGCATGGATTCCCCCGGTGGCAGAGGTGAGTCTTTCATTCCGCTGCAGGCTCCGGGGGCTCATTGGAGTCCATGGCGGAATTCTCCGCCATCCCTAGTTAGTATGGATGGATGGGGCGGTACCGAGGGCCCCTCTGCATTTTGCAGCTGGGGTCCAGCATCATCATTTTTATTTCCTTTATTCCTAATGTCCATCTTAGTTGTCTGTTCTATTACCTGTCTGGGATTATTATCTAATAATTTAAAAACTTTGTTACAATCCATTTCCCTAAAACAAGCCCCCTTTATATTTTTAATATTTTCACTCTTCTTTAATTTATTACTCTCCTTCTTTCTAACCACACTTTTGCATATCCTGCTCTTCCTCACTATTGGCTTATTTGCCTGTGATTTATTTTTTACTAGGCTCCATCCCTTGACTCTCCTCTTTTAGCCTGGGGGCTGCCCTTTTAAAGGCATCCACAAGTTTAGTCAGAAGTTTATTGCATTCAGACAGGAAGAGTTTAACGTGTTCCATATCCTTCATTAGTAAAAAGAGCCAGCCTAAAATTGGTAGGCTGAACTCTTAATCTGATTGGAGGACTCTTTCTTGTTTACTTTTTCATCACTGCAAGCTCACTCTGAGAGTTGTCTCAGCATCAGTTCGTGCAGGTGATTATTGCTTACAGGTGGCTGCATTAACTCATGCTTTATTCTTGGCAGCTGCCAACTCTAATGCAAGATTTACAGATGATGTATCCTCTTTTAGATCTTGAATGCTGCCTTTAAGACATACAGACCAATCTAAGATGGAATGTGATGTGTGTAAAGCTTCATCATCCATCCCCTTCTCTTCCTCCATTGCTGGAAAGAATTTGGTAATCTTTGATTTTTTCAGCCTTTTAGAGGGACACTCTCTATAGTAGGGATGTACGAATCCCCTACATGCCAGTCCGGGGGGGGCGGTGATCTGCAGTGGGGGGGCGCAATCCGTTCCTTCCCCTGGAATCCTTGCCAGCCGGCTCCGCTCTGCAGCAACTCCATGGAGCCGCCAGCTGGCTCTGTACAGCAAATGATATGGCCACCATTGCCATGCCGTATCGCTGAGCACTCACTGCAGGAAGGGATCCAGATGCAAATGGTGTCTGCTATGCCATTTGCGTTCCTGTTTATTCACACGATAGGCTACACATTTGAATTTACGTAGATATTTGCGTAGCCTATCGCGTGAAAAAATAGGGACGCAAATGGCATAGCAGATGCCATTTGCGTCCGGATCCCTTCCTGCAGTGAGTGCTCAGTGATACGGCACGGCACTGGTGGCTGTATCGCTTGCTGCATGGAGCCGGCCAGCGAGGAAGATCTGGCTCTGTGTGGGTCTGGCAGGAGGCAGAGGTAGATGGATCCAGTCTGCCATGGACTCCGGAGACTGGATTCAAAAGGATCTGGCCTCAATGGAGTCTATGGTAGAATTCTTGGACATCCCCACTCTATAGTGGGTATGATCCCCAGGGTTCTGTATGCCTTTCTGGTAAGCAGCATTCCTTTAACTATTTCCAAAGTTAAATCCAAAACTAATGTAAACAACTAACAGTTGCTGTGAAACACCACCTCCAACCATTTGCATTCTCCTTTCTCTCCCTTCCCCCAATGAAGGACAATTTGAAGACTCACAGACACAGAGTTGCTGCTGAATCACAAGGTTCACAAGGGAAGGGCTTTCAGAGAAGCCTGCTTTCCATAAAGCACAGCAGGATTCTTCCTGGATTTCCAACATTGTCTCCTATGCAGGTGTATTTCTGGAACCAAAACCAGTGCGGCAACAGTAGTAGCCTCCTTGTTCTCTCTCCGGGTGGCTGCGGGTCTTGGCAAGGGCCCCATGAGGCAGGCCACCCAGTGTAATGTAGATAGCTTCTCCTGTGACACCAAGTGTGACGCTAAGTGCTGGCATGTCGCCGAGGTGCTGCCTCTGGCAGCCCCGCCTTAGAGACCTGTTGGGCAGGAGCAGAGACAGGCACAGGCTCCACTCCACTGGCATGGCAGGCTCTGACCAAGCTCCTCCCCCCCATCTCTGGCAGCCCCACCTTAGATACCTGTTGGGCAGGGACAGACACAGACACAGGCTCCGCTCCACTGGCATGGCAGGCTCTGGCCAAGCTCCTCCCCCTGTCTCTGGCAGTCCTGCCTTAGATACCTATTGGGCAGGGACAGACACAGACACAGGCTCCACTCCACTGGCATGGCAGGCTCTGGCCAAGCTCCTCCCCCCGTCTCTGGCAGCCCCGCCTTAGATACTTGTTGGGCAGGGACAGACACAGACACAGGCTCCACTCACTGGCATGCAGGCTCTGGCCAAGCTCCTCCCCCCCATCTCTGGCAGCCCCGCCTTAGATACCTGTTGGGCAGGGACAGACACAGGCTCCACTCCACTGGCACGGCAGGCTCTGGGCAAGCTCCTCCCCCCGTCTCTGGCAGCCCCGCCTTAGATACCTGTTGGGCAGGGACAGACACAGGCTCCACTCCACTGGTGCGGCAGGCTCTGGCCAAGCTCCTTCCCCTGGGACATTCACTGTGTATTAATTGTTGTCATAAAATAGAAGTTAGCCATCCTTTATAGCTAGAAATCACGGTTTTGTCCTCTCATATACTGGTATTGGTGATAATTGCTTTGGGTTAGGGATGTACGAAAGTCACTTACCTTTCCGAAGGGTGACATTCGTGGGGGGGGGAGGCGCTCTGTCCCTCCCCCCGAAATTCTGGCTGGGGGGAGAGGCGCTCCATCCCTCCCCCCCAAATCCTGGCCAGCCATCTCCACTCTGCAGGGATTCTACGGAGCCGCCAACCAGCTCCGCCAGTGGCCGGATATCCAGCCCCTGGCTAGCAGGGGCGCAAATGGTGGCAGCCGTAGCCGCCGCCGTTTGCGTCCCTGCAGTCAGCCATGATAGGCTACGTAAATGTTTACGTAGCCTATCACAGCTGATTTAAAAGAAAAAAATGCGTGCACGCAAATGGCGGCACCCACGGGTGCCGCCATTTGCGTTCCTTATTTTGGCACATCTTAGTCTACGTAAACATTTACATAGACTAAGGCGGCGAAAATTCGCCATCTTAGTCTACGTAAATGTTTATGTAGACTAAGATGTGCCAAAATAAGGAATGCAAATGGCGGCGCCCATGGGCGCCACCATTTGCATACGTGCATTTTTTGTTGTTGTTTAGATCACCCGTGATAGGCTACGTAAACATCTCCATAGCCTATCACGGTGTTTTTTTAAAAAATCTAGTCGTGATAGGCTATGTAAATCTTTACGTAGCCTATCACTTTGTTTGTTTTTAACTGGAAATGGCGGCAGCCGGTCAGAAGACTGGCCACCGCTGCCGCTGAACCGCCCCGAAACGCCCCCAGAGCCACCACCGCCAGGAAGATCCGCCCAAGGTAAGTCCCATCCCAGTGGGGCGGGGGGGCAGACCGTTCCACCACCGATTTTGGGGGGCCGAATGTGCTGGCATTCAGCCTCCCCGAGATCCATGGCGGAATTCTCTGACATCCCTACTTTGGATGCATATAACGATCTTGCCACAGCAAAAAAGTATTTGCTGTTTATGTTTTAACATGTTCCATCTTTGTTGTCTTTTCAGCATGAAACAGCAATAAGAACCTGTACTCAACACAGTCTAATCTCTCCCAATGGGACAGCTTCACAGTGCACATCAACAGTACAATCTCATTTATCCAAATAGCAGAGGGATACTTTTAAAAATTCAGAGAATGAGAGGCTGAGAATAACAGAAATTGTCTTGCATAGTGCTACATGTAGTATATAACAAAGCTTAAGAAGGTTAAGTGTTTTTAGAATGGCTATCACACACTGTTTTTGTTTGTTTGTTTGTTTATTCTTTTTAATGATCAGTTACAGAAAAATAGCCAGGCCAGTGATATTCATTTCATTCCTGGCCAAGAAAAGCAAATGCTAGAGGACTATTCAGCTATAGGGCAGGCCCTGCATCCTCCCTGGCTGATACTGGCATCCATGGCTATGGTGTCTTTAAGAAAGTTTGGACTGAAAGTTTAGCAAGAACAAAGGAAACTATTCTGCACCTAGGGTTGGCGGAGAATTTCTCCCCGAAACTTCGGGGGGCCGAGCGCCAACATGTTCGGCCCCCCGAACAAGTTTTGGGGAGAAATCCTCCGAACCCCCCCGCCCCCCGCACCCCCCCCGGGACGGGACTTACCTTCGCCGAATGTCCCTCCCGGCGGCGGGTCCGGCCGGCGGTTCGGCGGGTGTTTGAGCGGGGCGGGAGCGGCAGCTGGTCTTTTGACCGGCTGCCGCCGCCGCCATTGAAATAAAAGAAAAAAAGAAAACGCCCCCTGATAGGCTACGTGACGATTCACGTAGCCTATCATGGCTAGATTTGCAAAGTCAGCCGTGATAGGCTACGTCAATCGTCACGTAGCCTATCACGGGTGACTTAAAAAAAAAAAAAAAAAGTGTGTACGGATAATGGCGGCCCCCATAGGGAGCCGGCATTCCCGTTCCTTATTTGGTCGCTGTAGTCTACGTAAATGTTTACGTAGACTACATCGACTAAATAAGGAACGCATATGTGCTTTTTTTTTTTTTTAAAGTCACCCGTGATAGGCTACGTGACGATTGACGTAGCCTATCACAGCTGACTTTGCAGATCTAGCCGTGATAGGCTACGTGAATCGTCACGTAGCCTATCAGGGGGCGTTTTTTGTGTTTTTTTTTAACTTTCGTGTTCGCAGCCGGGCGAGGCGGGAAGCCTCCTCCCCGGCCTGAATTTCGGCCGGGCTGAGGCAGGAAGCCTCCCCCCCGGCCTGAATTTCGGCCGGGCCGAGGCGGGAAGCCTCCCCCCCGGCCGGAACTTTGCGGGGGGAGCAGCAAAGCGCCTCCCCCCCACCGCGAACGTCCTTCGAGGACAGGACGTCCACCCCTATCTGCACCTTTAGGTCATATACATAAGGTGAAGATCCAGCATTACCAAAGCCGTCAAAGCTGTGTGTATGCATAACAAGGCAGGCAACTGGTGTTTTTTTTTAAAAAAAATCAAATATGCAAAGAACCAGTTCTGAAGTAATCTCCCCTCCTGATTAGAGAAAACACCCTTAAGGTGTAAGAAGTGAAATTGACTGTAAAGCTTTTGCGAATTTGCATAAGTTGAGAAACAGCTCAACATGGGTCAGAGTGCCTGATCAGAAGAAGCACAGTCTGTTGTTTTTGTAAATGGTTTTGGTAGTAGGTTTATTATTGCTTTCAGTCAGGAACTGCAGTTCTCAGGACCTGAGAATGTTCCTGCAACTTTTGTGCTTGCAGCTGATAGACATGAGATCAAAGTTTTCATTTAAAATGTATATCTGAAGTTGTATAGATAATAAAATAATATATAAAGGTAAAGGTAAAGGTGTCCCCAACCAGTCGTGTCCGACTCTAGGGTGTGGTGCTCATCCCCGTTTCTAAGCCGAAGAGCCAGCGCTGTCCGAAGACGCTTCCGTGGTCATGTGGCCGGCATGACTGAACACCGAGGTGCACGGAACGCTGTTACCTTTCCCGCCGAGGCGGTACCTATTTATCTACTTGCAATTTCTTGCTTTCGAACTGCTAGGTTGGCAGAAGCTGGGACTGAGGACGGGAGCTCACTCCGTCACGCGGCACTCGGGTATCGAACTGCTGACCTGCCGACCTTCCAGTCTGCAGTTCAGCGTCTTAACCACTAAGCCACCACGGTCCCTAAAATAATATATGCACTGTTTAAATTCTTGCTTGTGTTTAATAAATGCCCCATTGTTTGAAGAAATGTGTGTGTGTGACTGGATTCTGCTTTGTTAAAGACTTACTATTTCCAAAGTTTAAAGGCCCCTTAACGAATGCTGGTCCTGAGAACGCACACAACTTTGTATACAGATCTAAAGAACTATATTTGGTAACACAAGGAAACAACTTTGTTGGGGGGAGGGAAGACTCACAGGACACACTCATGTTTGGTAACTCTTTTTTTCCTCCCACTCCCAAATGCAGGGAAGATTAGTTGAATGAGAGAGAATGCATCATCATCAACAAGAAGAACAAAATAATGGAAGGAAAAACCATTCTATGCTAAGTGCCTAAGGCAGCTAACAACATGAAAAGTACAAAATCACAACAAAACTCAATAAATTCTATATAATCATAAAAAATGCAAAAGGAGAAGATAAAAAGAGTAAAAAGAAAAAGATAAAAAGAAGATAAAAAGGCCTGGTGCAGAATCTGCAGGTCGGGTTCATAAGAATCCAAACTCATTCAGATCCATTGTGGATTTCTCAAACATCCCTAGATCTAACCCTGTAGGGTGGCCACCTACGGGCATGGTCAGTTGGTGGTAGGGATGGTGCGGATGCCCAACTGGGTCAGGGAGTCTGTTGGGCTCCCCCCTGCCTGCACCCCTGGACTGTGCCAGCTGAGCCCCTGGCCTTGCTTGCCCCAGCCCACGCCCTCCCGGATGCTCCCCACACTCACCCAGACCTGTCTGCAAGTGCCCCCATTTTGCTGAGCTTATTTTTATGGGGAAAAAGGTGATTAAAAATGTGGATATTTAAATATGCATAAATTTGGACTGGGAAAGCTTGATATATGCAATATTAGAGGCATAAATGGGCCAATATTAAATATGAGTGCAGGTGGCTCGGCGAGCTTGTGGGAGCTCAAGTACAGGTCTGGGAGGGGGCTCAAGCGGGTCACTGCTTCAGCAGGTGCCTGTCGATACCAGAGGGAGGTGGGTTTCTCCATCATTAGTTGGTGGTCCAGGGGTAGGGAATGGGATAACAGGTACAATCACACTTTACCCTCACCCTTTTCCTGGATGTGTCTGGGCTTTTTATCTGAAGAGCCCTATACTAACTGAGGTAGGCCTGTCTGCCCTTGTATGATTTTCAAAGACTTAACAGAAAAGGGAAACTCCTTTAGAAACTGAACTGGAGATGGTGTAGGAAATGACAATCAAAATAATCAGGGGGCTGGAGCAACTGTCCTATGAAGAAAGCTTATAGTATTTGGGCCCTTTAGAGTTAAAAAATGGTGAATAGGGGTATATTCATAATAGAGGTATATAAAACTATCCATTGCATAGAGGAAGTGGATACTCAGAATAATAGAACCCAGGTCATGCAATGAAGCTCTAATGTTGGAGATTCAGGATAGATACTAGGAGTACTTCTTGACAGAGTGGAACTCTCTACCATGTAGTGAAGTCTGCCAACGTGGATGGTTCAGAAGAGGTTAAGACAAATCAGGGTAGATAAGGTAACCAATGGCTATATATTATACCTAGTATCAGACAGTATGTCTTTGAATACCATTTGCTCAGGGAGGGTACTGCTGCACTCATGTCATGTTTGTGGGCTTCCTATAAGAAGCTGGTTGGCCTCTCTAGGAACATAATGCTGGAGTAGACAGGCCTTTTGTTGATTCAGCACATTTCTTGTTGCATTCCTTGACAACAGCCATGATGGATGGTAGACATTCCCAAACTCCTCTGGCTCAATATTTTTGTATTTG
Source organism: Heloderma suspectum (assembly GCF_057233095.1). Classification (NCBI taxonomy): domain Eukaryota; kingdom Metazoa; phylum Chordata; class Lepidosauria; order Squamata; family Helodermatidae; genus Heloderma; species Heloderma suspectum. The sequence goes on from NC_139458.1 coordinate 90,794,631, forward strand.
TGGTGCTCCAGAGATGGAAGACTTGCCACATTATTCGCTGTCTTGCCACTTGTATTCTGAACCAAGATCCAATTTGGGTGGTTTTATATTGTGTTATCTGTACTGTAATACTGTTCCAGACTAGATTTTTTTTTATCTTTTGTCTGATATAGACAACATTGTAACTAGGGCTGTGCACAGACCACCCACTTCACTTTTGGACCTTCCAAAGCAGCCCTGCTTTGTTTCGGACTGATTTGTACCCCATCTGCTTCGACTCCAAATCCAAAGTGAGATTTGGACATCCAAATGTTGGAAACATTTGTTTTTGGAAACATGGACTGTGTGTAGTCATTTGACACACACTGTTTGCTCGTCCACAGAGTGCATGCATGCATGCACACACACACACACACACACACACACACATGCGCGCGCGCGCAAAAGGAAAGCAAACACTAAACTACAAGCAAAGGCCAGGGGGACGGGACTAACTATAATCCTAACATAAGGGAAAGGGGTTTTCTTTTTTTATTTTCTTTTTATTTTAGGGAAAAGAGATCAAAAAGGGGAAGGGAAGGAATGCAAGAATAGAGAAGGGGAGGTGGAAGGGAGCCAAGAATAAGGATATTTATTTAAAAAAATCTAGGCAGAATCAAAATCAGTGCAAACTAATGGTTGAGAGAAAATAGAAAAGGTGTCTGTGGAGGGAAGATAAGCAACTACAGCGATTCTGGATTTTTAAATGAACAAACAACAAGAATGATTGGTAAACCTATTACAGACAGATGGGGTGGAGAGACACATAGCTGTCATAGCATATGCTTTCTTCTCTGCTTCGTTCTGACAAAGGAGAGTGGGAAGGGTTAAGACTTCCTCTGCCATGCCTGGCAGAGACTGGGGCAGTTGCTCCCAGTGGCCGCAGCAGAGGCAGGATAGGACTGGAGCAGACAGAGAAATACCATTGGGCTTCCCTCTCAGCTCCCTTCCCATCTTGGTGCTGCCACTGCCACCACCACCACCACCACCACCATTGCACACAATGGCAGCTCATCAGGGCAACAGGACACTGCTCAATTATCAGGTGGCTCACGCACTCCAGTGGATCATCTTGCGTCCCCCGTGGGGTGCGTGCACCCCACTTTGGAGACCACTACTCTAGCTTCTAGCCCTCTCCTCTCCAGCAACACCTTCTCTCACACCATGAGCAAATGGAGGCTGTCTCACAGCAAAGCTCACTCACTCCTCCTCTACCTCCTCTGCACTCCCCCTCCATCCTCATCTTCTGCCTTTCCTGGTGGCTGGATCTCTCCCAAATTGATACATTTGGCACCTTCAGATCCTTTCCCCTCCCTTCCTCCCTCCCTCCCTCCTCCATGTGATCTTTCAGAAATTGATACATTTTGGAGACAGACTGTCTGGGCTGCTCAGAAGGCATAAGAAGAGCTACGAATCTCTGAGGCAGACAAGGCACCTCATGGTGGAGCCGTTTTGCTTTGGGTCACCTCGTTGCTGCTCTGATCTACTTTGCATCATGATGAGGCACCTCCAAATCAGCCCACTTCACCTCATTATTTGGGCTTCATACCAAAGCGGTGCACAGCCCTAACTGTAACTCTGTTACCAAACTGTAACATAACTGTAACCATTTGCGGCCGCAGCAGCCCGGCAGTGGCTGGAGGTCCAGCTGTGGCTGGCCCCAGCCGGCAGCTCTGCAGCTTTGCTGCAGAGCAGAGCTGGGTGGGGAGAATTCCAGGGGGAGGGACAGATCTCCTCTCCCCCACCACCGAAGCTCCGGACTGGAACTAGGTTGGGGATGCGTACATCCCTAGGGATGCCCTGATTTAATGGCCTTTTAGCTGTTTTAATTCTTTGATTATAATTATTCATTTTAATCTCAGATGTATAAATGGATTTTAAAAAGTGTATTTAAGTTTTAAGTATTTTAGACGTCTGTTTTATGTTGTATTTGACTTAATACATTTTAGTTGCTTTGCATGTGAATGGCCCTGGGCCCAACCAAGAATTAAAATCAAATTGAATCATATTGCATTCTTATGAACTAGCTAAGGAGGTGCATGGATGACTTGATTTCTAAAGCAGTCCCCCTTTTGCTAGTCTCTGGAAAGCAGGCCATGGTGCAGGTGAAAGATGCAGGTCACACGTTCTAGAAGAGGAAGTTCCAGCTGCTTGGGCACGAATACATGAAGGCAACCAACAACTCACTGTTTTAGAAACTGTGCTAGGCAGCCCAGAAGAGAACTTAACCCACTGATAATTTTAAAAAAAAATCACACACTTTAATTAATCACAACATTTCATCAAATAAAGGTTTACATCTGCTGAGAAGTCAAGCTTGTTATGCCTATAAAATATTCTTCTCAGTTGAAGCCAAAATAGCAACACTATTTCCAGAAGCATTCATAAACTAATCTACTTTATTATAATTTACTCAATCCTACGGCAATGAGCTCTTATCCGGGTCTATAGACAAAGAAATATTATTAAATCAGAACTTTTTCTTCTTTTTATATGTATGTCAATCATATAAAATTTGATTGTTGGACTCGATGGTCTTGTAGGCCCCTTCCAACCCTACTATTCTATGATTCTATGATTCATATTAAAACATACAAAAAAGCAATATTCCTCCCCCACACACGCAACCCCCCCACCCCTTTTCATTCCAAAGGCCCTGTGATCTGTTCCTGTTTAGGCCCAAGACAAGAATAAGAAGAGCTCTGGCCAGTTATAAGGTTTAGCTCAGCAGTAACTCTAGTCTAAAAAAGAAGTGTAAAATATTTCAAACATACAGCCAAAGGTGATGAAAACTTGTTGAAAATCCTCAACAGCCCCAAATGACCTTGAGGAAAGCATATATCCAAGAGTACACCAAATGGTACCTCCTGCTATGAGTTTTGTGCATGCATTTAGAAATGGAATGGAGTAAGATGCGCCAAACAGTGCAAACAGTACATGTTCATTAGCTACGAAGAATGCAGAATGGGACAGCTAGAACTAGGCAGCAAATACAGATGCATTGGTTCTTTGTGTGGCTCCGATTGGCTCATGCTGCAATTTGGATTATCCTCCCCTTGCACAGGAGCGTGGGCTTCAGCAGGGTCTCTCACAGGAGATGAGGCCAATGTGGAGGTGAAGGAAGCCCTGTGATTGAAATGCTAAGGAGCAGGGGTCTGAAACTGGAGTGGTAATAAAACCCTGGTTGCATCCTCTTTTTGATCTTGGCTTCATGGCTGCTCACCTCCATAGCTGATCTGATACTGCCCTCGGCAGTCATTGGAGATGGTAACGACTAGGGGTGGACGAAAGGCACTTACCTTTCGTCGAAGCTTGTTCGCGGTGGGGGGGAGGCGCTTCGCTGCTCCCCCCGCGAAGTTCAGGCCGGGGGGGGGAGGCTTCCCGCCTCACCTGGCCGAAATTCAGGCCGGGGAGGAGGCTTCCCACCTCGCCCGGCCGTGAACTCCATTGTTTAAAAAAACCAAACAAAACGCCCCCGTGATAGGCTACGTGACGATTAACGTAGCCTATCACGGCTAGATCTGCAAAGTCAGCCGTGATAGGCTACGTTAACCGTCACGTAGCCTATCACGGGTGACTTAAAAAAAAAAAAACCGCGTACGCTAATGGCGGCCCCCATAGGGAGCCGCCATTCGCGTTCCTTATTTGGTCGCTGTAGTCTACGTAGACTACGGCGAAAAGAAGGGCAACGCTATTTGCGTTGCCCTTATTTTCGCCGTAGTCTACGTAAACATTTATGTAGACTACAGCGACCAAATAAGGAACGCGAATGGAGGCTCCCTATGGGGGCCGCCATTATCCGTACGCGCTTTTTTTTTTTTTTAAATGGCAACTTCCTGGAACTTCCTGGAAGAAGACCAGATGCCGCATGTCCAGGCCTCAGAAGATGGTGTCGGACAAGACAGCAGCAGCGGCAGCAGTGAAGACAGCAACAGCATTGGCGATGGTGGCAGTGGTGTGGCATCGGCGAAGGCGGTGACAGAGAAGGCTGCAGTGCAGCAGCAGAGAAGGTGGAGAAAGTGGCGGCATGGCAGTGGAGGTGAGGAGAAGGCAGCAGAGAAGGTGGCTGAGGGAAGGACTTGGAGGCGCCGGGGCAGCTGGGCGCTGAAGCTCCAAAGAGCACTGACTGCTTTGGTGAGCCTCCGACCCTCTCCGGGTCGCTTTGTGCCCCCTCCATTTCACCTCAGAAGGGGCACAAAGTGACCTGAAGCAACCCGATTCGACTCAGAGTTTGGGCCTTGGGCTGACGCAGTACACAGCCCTAAAAAGAACTTTGAAAAAACGCAGGTTTTACAGGAAGAAAACCTGGGGTTGATGCAGAATAGGGGTTATATTATATGTCATGCTGGTCTGTGAGGTGAAGTAGGAGCACACTAAATTATCTGTGTAGATGGGCCCTTGCTTACGTGCTTCACACTTGATTGGAGAATTATGTTGGCAGTTACTTCTGCCTTTCCCTCAGAAAAGACGAATAAATGTGAAATAGGAGTGCTTGTTTGAGGTGCACGGAATCTTCACTCCCTCTCCTGACTAATTCCTAGGGATGGTGGAGAAATCCAATGAGTCCATAGCAGAATGGACAGCTCCCCCCCAGCATCCCACAAAGGCTGGTCGGGATGGACCCTACCTGGCGGCAGCCGGTCCAGGTCCGTCGTCTTCGGTCTGCAGCCATCTGCTGCTGGGCTGTGGACACAAATGGCGTCTGGCGTAGAGGATGCCATTTGTGTCCCTGCTCTTTGCCGTGATAGGCTACATAAATATTTACATAGCCTATCATGGCCAAGTGACGCAAATGGCGACTGCTATGCCGGACGCCATTTGCATGGCAGCAGCCAGAAGTCCAGCTGCGGACAGGCCTGGCCAGCAGCTCAGCAGAGTCGCCGGGGAGCCAGCCAGGGAGGATTCTGGGGGGGAGGGATGGATCGCCTCCCTCCCCCTACAGACCCCTTCAGCGGACGGGTAAGTAGGTTTCGTACACCCTTACTAATTCCAAATCCTGTGTGCAACTCCTAAGTATGGGAGCTTTAATGCAAAGAGTTTAGCATAGGTTAGTGAGCTTTGTACTTTGTTTTCTTCAGTCCCTACTTGGTTTTCCCTTCCTGTTTCTTATTGTATTCATGCATTAAGCGTTGTCTCCTTATTTTGGAAACTGGAGGTTGTTTTCTGCCCAAACACAACAGAGTCCCCCCACACACACACACACACATACACATGGCTTAGACTGTTTGGCTACATGCTACCAAGTCAGATGGGGAATGAGGGACGTTAGGACAGGGCAAAGATTAACCAGTGGAACTCAGGTCTTGGCTGTCTATCTATTCTCAATGAGTGTACCCCAATAGCTAGAGGAACAAACCCCACCACAACTACTATTTCACTTTAAAAATTGATGACTGCATTTTCTTTTTTTCCTCTCCCCTTCCCAACCTTTTTTTTTTCCTTTTGTGTCACGCCTTGGGGAGGGGGACAAGGTTTCCACATACCTTTTTAAGTTTAGGAGGTGGATGAAGGATCTTCTTCTTAAAAAGAAAGAGAAAAAAAAAGACCTGTGCACTTGCAGCAGCACAAGATGCTTTACAGAGAGGCATCTCCAACCAGGCAGCACTTCTTGAACTCCCATGAGACCATGGGACATCACCCTCTTTCCACAGGCATTCAGGAAGAGCTGCAGAAGCCTCTCTGCAAAGAGTCCCCAGCTGCTGCAAGCAAGAACCAACATGACGTTTAGAGCTTTAGAAAACATTGTTCTTGAATGCAGCAGCACAGAACTCTTTGCAGAGAGGCTTGCAACCCAGCAAAAATTCCTGAATGTCTCTCTGCAGAAAGCCGCTCTGCAAAGTGCTCTGTGCAGCTGCTAGGGATGTCAGAGAATTCCTCCATGGATTCCAGTGAGGCTGGATTCTTTAGAATTCTTTAGAATCCGGCCCATCTGAATCCGTGGAGGAATGGCCTCCCACCCCATGCCACCCCATGGAATCCCCCCAGGTCAGAACTTACCTGGGGCAGATGTGGCGGCGGCTCCAGCTGGTCTCTCGGCCAGCCGCAGCCAGGCTACTGCGGCCACCATTTGCATTCTTGCAGCTGTGATAGGCTAAGTAAGTATTTCTGTAGCCTATCACGGCAAAGAGCAGGGACACAAATGCCACTTGCAAATGCCATTTGCACCCCTGCTCTTTGCCGTGATAGGCTACGTAAATACTTAAGTAGCCTATCACGGCTGCTTGCAAGGACGCAAATGGCAGCTGCTACGACGGCCGCCATTTGCCTGCAGAGCAGAGCCGGCCGGGGAGGATTCTGGGGGGAGGGACGGAACACCTCCCCCCACCGCGGATGCCCCGGAGTGGAGTCAGGTAAGGGATTTGTATATCCCTAGTTGCTGCAAGCAAGAACAGAGTTTTTCTAAACTTTGAAAGCCTCATCTGTTCCTGCTTTGCAGAGTCTTCTGCAGCCTGGGAGTGCTTCCTGGATGCCAATGAGGGAAGGCGAGCTCATGTGGTCTCATGGGAGTTCAGGAAGACCTGCTGGGCTGGAGAAGCCTCACATCTCTATAAAGAGTCCCAGGCTGCTGCAAGTGCAAGGGGCATTTCTAAAATGAAACAAAAATGGAAAGAAGACAGTTCAGCCACCTCCTACACTTAACAAGGTGAACAGAACCCCTGCCCCTCTCCCCAAGGAGAAAATTAGAGACGACAAAAATTTGCCCATATCAGCCTGCTCACACTTTTAGATCAGCAAGAGGGGCCCTTCTCATTTGTCCACCTGTGAGATCAGTTAGGTGTGCAGCCACACAAGAGGGGGCCTTTTCCATAGTGGCCCCACACCTCTGGAAAAGTCACCATTGGGGGTCCACCAGGGCCCATCATTGCAGGCTTTTAAGAATTTTACTCTGGCCTTCCTCTGATATGTTTGCTGATGTTGCTGTTTTTACTGCTTTTTATTTTCTCATTTTATTGTGTTTTTAGCGTTTTTAATACTGCACCAGCTTTTATTATCTGTTCAATTGCTGTAAACACCTTGAGAGAGCTCCTGCCCTGAAGGTGGTCAAGAAATATTTTTCATAAATAAAATAAAAGCTTGACTTTCACTGCTGACACCTTTTGAGCTGGCCATGCAAACATGGCTTCTATAAGCCCTCCATTTCCCCCCACACCATCTGTCAATGGTGTGACTTCAGTTCCTAGTTTTGAAATATGAAATGTGGATACCCTACTACCATGGGTACACATAGCTGAAGTGTGTGTATGTCCCTCTATGTGTGCATGTACACACACACACACACACACACACATATGTATGTATGTATTCCCTGCAGGCAGGTCCACTCTATCAAACCAGTGATTAGTTGCAATCCCATCATCACTGCTTATTGAAATATAGCTCTCCACCAAGCCTGAATGGCTTTAAGATGCCACATTTATGACTCCTTTTCAAGTTTTCATACACTGTTCTCCCAAGTTCCACATCACTGAATTTTCCTGAAGTTCAGACATTTCCAGAGGGGTGGCCATGTCAGTCTGTTGCAGCAAAAAAAACAAAGAGTCTTGCGGCACCTAGCCTAACAAATTCATTCTGGCATAAGCTTTTGTAGACAATTTCTACCACATCAGAAGCACTAACTTATTGGCAGATTTGTATATATATAACTTCCCAGACTATCAGCCTTTATTTTTCAGTTACATGGCCACGTTGGCACAAGATCCTGGATTAGCTCAGTTGACTGCATAGCACCACAGGACACAAAACTACAGTGAAATCATTTTCATGGTCAATTCTATATGGTTGTTAGGCTGTAAGAAAATAAGGCTGTAGACAATAGTTTTTCAAGAGGTATAACTGGTGCTAACTTTACAATTTGGTGTCATGTTAAAATGTTTTTATTTACCCAGACATTTTAATGTGTATAATCCCTCAGTCTGCCTCATAATTGTTCATTTGCTGTCTTTAACATAAGAACAGAAGAAGAGCCATGCTGGATCAGACCAAGGGTCCATCTAGTCCAGCATTCTGTTCACACAGTGGCCAACCAGCTGCCCATGGGAAACCCACAAGCAGGACATGAGTGCAATAGCACTCTCCTGCCCATGTTCCCCAGCAATGGGTGTTCATAGGCATACTGCCTCTGATACTGCAGATAGCATATAGCCATCAGGACTAGTAGCTATTGATAGCCTTCTCCTCCAGGAATTTGTCTAAACCCCCTTTAAAACCATCCAAAGTGGTGGCCATCACTACATCTTGTGGTGTCTTTTTATTGCGGTTGTCTGCTACTATTGTATTATTGTATTGTACAAGGTTTAAAATAATGTATTTTATTATAATAATTTATTATCTACATTGCTATACACTTCTGTCATGCCTGACCCACACTGAGGCCAGGATGAATTTTCAGGTGAAGCCTGACATTGTAGAGCCTGAAGACCACATGGAAGCTTTTGAGATTATGAGGGGAAGCTACACCAGGCCGTTCAGCAGCAGTGCACCCTAAGGAACGTGCATTATCTGTGGTGCCAGGGGACGAGACTCAGCAACCACTACCACCCTGGGAGAAGGTGGAGGCACAGGCTGCCACTCAGAGCCGAAGTGCATGCCTCATGGCCCTAAACAACCAGACTCATCAAGGGCAAGAGTTTCTTCAGATATAGGGGGGCTCTAAACCTAAGACTAATGGCTTGCTGCTGTACCTGGATGTCAGCTGGAAGACCTGACTATATGAGCTCTCAGATATATCCCATCTCATTCCATCTTTTGAAACTCTGAATAAAACAACAACTAGGGATGTATGAAAGTCCCTTACCTTGCCCGAAGTTTGATTTGCAGTGGGGGGGGGAGGCGCCCTGTCCCTTCCCCCGAAATTCTGGCCGGGGGGAGGCACCCCATCCCTCCCGCCGCGAATCCTGGCTGGCCGGGAAGGCAAATGGCGGCGGCCGTAGCCGCCGCCTTTTGCGTCCCTGCAATCAGCTGTGATAGGCTACGTAAATGTTTATGTAGCCTATCACGGCTGAGTAAAAAAAAACAAACCGTGCGTATGCAAATGGCGGTGCCCATGGGCGCTGCCATTTGCGTTCCTTATTTTGGCACGTCTAGTCTACATAAACATTTACATAGACTACGGCGAATATAAGGGGAACGCAAATAGCGTAGCGTCTAAATAAGACGCTAAATAAGACATGCCAAAATAAGGAACGCAAATGGCGGCGCCCATGGGCGCCGCCATTTGCGTACGCACGGTTGTTGTTGTTGTTGTTTTACTCAGCCATGATAGGCTACGTAAACATTTACGTAGCCTATCACGGTATTTTTTTAAAATCTAGCCGTGATAGGCTACGTAAATCTTTACGTAGCCTATCACGTTGTTGTTTTTTCTACTGGAAATGGCGGCGGCGGCAGCTGGTCAGAAGACCGGCCGCTGCAGCCGCCGCCGAACCGCCGCCAAACTGCCGCCGGAGCCGCCGCTGCCACCGCCGCCGCCGCCAGGGACATTCACACAAGGTAAGTCCCATCCCGAGGGGGTCAGGGGGGCAGACCTTTTTGCCACCGATTTTGGGGGGCTGAATGAGCTGGCATTCGGCCTCCCCGAGATTCATGGCGAAATTCTCTGACATCCCTAACAACAACTATAATCTGTATTCAACCTTATCTCTACCAGTGGGTCAGGATTCAGGATGGAGGAAAATGTCATTTTGTTTGCAGTTGGATAAGAACTTACCAAGTTGGCACTTCCCAAATCAATATGCAAACTGGAATGCTGTAACCATTCAGCATTCATGCGTCTCTGAATTTTGCTATGCAGTTCTCCAAACAAAAGAATGATGCAAAAATACATATATTTGGTCAAGTGTGCACAAAAATGTATAATAGCAGGGGGGAAAATACATTAAGGAAAATTGTTTGCAAAAATGCATGCATTTTTAATGCAAACTTCTTTTTAAAAAGGTTGCAAACTGATGTGGAAATGGGACAGAACAGACTTAATGGTGGAAAAGGAGAAACTGAGAAAAACTGAATTTGCCAGAATCCATCATTCCTAGTCAGGACACTGTCAAAATTATATCTATAACTCTAATTAGTAAAATTGGACTACATTCTGTCTTTTTGGTGCTGGGTGGAGACCTTCTAATTATCCCAGGCTTTTTGGTCCCTCAGTTGTAAAAAATGTGTTAGTGCTTTTTTTAGAACCTTGCATTGCTGTTGTCCTCTGCTGGCGGTTTTATTTGGTTTTATTTTATGGCTGTTATAATGTATGTTTATGATTGTATGTTTTACTCTATCATTCCTGTGTTTTATAGTTTTACCTCTGTTTCGTGAACCAGCCAGAGGGGCTATTTGGTTGTATAGAAATAGAATTAAGAAATAATTGTAAAAGGTACGTAACTATTTTCCCCAAACCATTACATTAACAAGATGTTTAGTTGTTGTTCTCTTTAAAAAAGTAAAGAAGGAGTAGAAAAGTAAAGTTAAAGCACCATTGTTTACTTGGATTTCCAAAAGCTTTTTGATAAAATCCCTCACCAAAGACTCCTGAGCAAACATAGCAGCCATAGCATAAGAGGAGAGGTCCTGTTATGTATCAGTAACTGGTTAAAGAACAGAAAGCAGAGAGTAAGAATAAATAGTAAATTCTCCCAATGGAGGAATATAAATAGTGGGGTCGCACAGGGATCTGTATTGGGAACAATGCTTTTCAGCTTGTTCATAAATGACCTGGAATTAAGGATGTCAGAGAATTCCGCCATGGATCTCGGTGAGGCCGAATGCCAGTGCATTCGGCCCCCCGAACTCTGTGGCGGAATGGCCTGCGCCCCCTGCCCCACCGCAGATCCCCCACAGGACAAGACTTACCTGGGGCGGATCTTCCAGGCGGCGACGGCTCCGGCAGCTGGTCTTCCGACCGGCTGCCGCCACCGCCATTTGCAGTCTTGTAAACAAAAAAAAAAAAAAAAACAATGATGTGATAGGCTATGTAAAGATTTATGTAGCCTATCATGGCTGGGTTTAAAAAAAAACACACGATGTGATAGGCTACGTAAAGATTTATGTAGCCTATCATGGCTGGGTTTAAAAAAACAAACAAACCTGTGTACGCAAATGGCGGCGGCTACGGTCGCCGCCATTTGCTTTCCTTATTTTTGGCCGTCTTAGTCTGCATAAATATTTACGTAGACTATGACGGCGAAAATAAAGGGGAACGCAAATAGCACATCATCCTTCCCCTCCTTTCTATTTGCATCCCTTTTTGATTCGCCGTTTTAGCCTATGTAAAGATTTACGTAGGCTAAAATGGTGAATCAAAAAGGGACGCAAATAGCACCCGCTACGCTATTTGAGTTCCCCTTTGTTTTTGCTGTCATAGTCTATGAAAATATTTACGTAGATTAAGACAGCCAAAAATAAGGAACGCAAATGGCAGTGGCCATAGCCGCCGCCATTTGTGTACGCAGTTTTGTTTTGTTTTGTTTTCCCCAGAGCCCTCCGCGGCCAGAAATCTGGCTGCAGATGGCTCTGGCCTGGCTGGGCCTGGCCGGCTGCTCCGCGGAGCTGCCGCGGAGCACAGCCAGCTGTGGAGGATTCCTGGGGGGAGGAACGGATCGCCTCCCCCCCATCGAGGATTCCGGGGGGAGGGACGGAACGCCTCCCCCCCACCATCAACATAATCCGTGGAAAGGTAAGTGACTTTCATACATCCCTATCTGGAATTAGGAGTGTGCAGTGAAGTGGCCAAGTTTGCCGATGAGACCAAATTATTTAGGTTGAGTAAAACAAAAAGGGATTGTGAAGAGCTCCTAAAGGATCTCTCTTAACTGGGAGAATGGGCATCCAAATGTGATTCAGTGTAAGCAAGTGTAAGTAATGCACCTTGGGGCAAAAAATCCCAACTTCAAGTATAACCTGATGAGATCTGAGCTAGCGGTTACCAAGAAAGAGATCTGGCCTGGGAGTTGTGGTGGACAGCTCGATGAAAATGTCAACCCAGGGTGGATCTGCATAACAAGAGCATGAGAACTGCATTGGAGGATGACCTGGATTTTCATGGAATTGGCTTTGGTCTGTCAGGGACACATGACGCAAGAAAAAGCCGAGTGTACGGTATCTTTAAAATCCAGTTTTCAGGGATCACACAGCACTTGAAAGAAACATACTTCTGGGTGGGGTGGGGGGAGTAGAATCAAATGTCATCAGACTGGCAGGGGCTGCTCAACAAATGAGAGAGGCTTGTTTGCCCCCCTTTTCCAGGCTTTCCCCTGCTACTACCTTATTATGAATGGAGAGCAACTAATTCACAATTCTGAAGGCTCCCTCCTGCTACTACATTATCTCATCTCCTTTTCCCCAGTGTGCACACTTTTGCCTTGAGAAGACAAAATCCCAGATTCTGGAGTGCAGCATCTGAAGCCACCCCTCCAGAGAGCAGCCCAGCCTCCAATTTCACCCCTTCCAGCATTCTGCCACAGAATTATTGCTTCCAACCTCCCCTTTCTTGGGCCCAAAGAGGTTGTGTTCTACAGTGTACACATTCACCCTAAGAGTTTTTCTTTGCTTAAAGGAAAGGAACACAAGATTTTACAAAATGTTCTAAGTAATCAAGAGAGATCTCTGCATACAAATCAGCAAGATGTCTGAATTCTAGTTGAGACATAACAATTTGCTCAGCAGCCCAACAATGTAACATAATAAGCCATACTTCACATGTTGTTGTGAATGTCTTTGGATCATGATCTTTGTGTCTAAGTGATCTATTTGCTCCCCTATGCATTAATTCTGGAAGATGTTCTGTAATAAATAACATACCATAGGACTATTTCCAGACATCTTCACTTCAAAAGCACTTGCAGTTCCAAGTCAGCATATTTTTAATTAAAATATTTGATATTTTCTACTTGAGGTTCAAAACAAATTGAGTCTTCCCTTTCTAATCTCTGTGCTAATGGTAATTGAATATTCAGTGTAAATGTGTAATTTACTAATAACAGATGCAGTTGTAGCTATGGTTTCTGGAGAGTGCTTCTACTGCAGATATATTAAATGCAAGTGAAAAGAGAAACAAATTAGCACGTCTAATTGTTCTCCTCTTCACTTCAGGCACTAATGTGCAGAGGTTAACGTATCAAGTAATATTTTCATGAGTGAGCATAAAATACAGTTGACACTGTAAAATAAGTTTCTCTGTTTTGATATATGGCCAATTTATCAAGATTAGGTAATGTTCTTTCCTTTGGAGGTCTGCAAAGCCTGATCCTGTACATATTTAATCAGAAGTAAAACTTGTTGAGTTGGGTTCCATTACACTTGAGGTTTCCTGGTGGCTCCATGTTGCAAGTGGAAGTAACCACAGCTTGGCCAGAAGTGGTACAGTGTTGACAATGCTGATGTGTGAATGTCCCAACACTGTAGAGACACATAAAGGCCTTCTCTGAACTGGTGATGTGGCCAGAACAGGCAGAGAAGAAGTGCTGAAGGGGGACCATTCACAAAGTAAGGAGAAGGAGAAAGCCCATACCTCCTTCCAGAGGGGGCACCGATTTGAGCAGGCTAGACTGAGCACAGGAGAGGCATGCTGACCACAGTGTGGGAGGCTTTCATATCAGCTAGGAAGGATAACAGCAGATTAGGAGGCAAGCCCATTGTTGTGATGGATTTGCCTCTAGTCCCGTCACTAGTGTGATGGGATGCAGAGCATGGTGGTGAGGGGGTGTTGCTGGACCTGGGACTGTGCCTGCCAAGATTTGGGGTTGAGTCCAGGTCTGGGTGTTGGAGAATACAATCTGATACAAAATGACATGATCCATACTTTTCAGACTAATAAGTGGAATGTAGCGATCCACTAAATTTCACACCTCTGAATTTTGTGAAGCAAAACATATGACAGCTTAAACATATGCAAATACACATTTACATACATATTTTGAAAGGAATATACGTTTAAATACATATGCTGAGGGGAAATTCACATTTAAATGTGTATTCTTATGCATTTAAATATGTATTGAAATATTATTTTGACACAGACCAGAAAATGTGATATTCATCCATCTGTAGTAGCCTGGATCGAAGTATCACAAGTGTGCCTAGGATTGTGGCCTAGAAGATGAAAATGGAGAAAAGTTGATAAGATGAAAGGAACATATTGCCCTAGAGGTGTTAGTCCTATCTTTTAATTCTAGAAAAGTTATTGCCGAACTAGGTTGTGAATCATCTCTCTCTCTCTCTCTCTCTCTCTCTCTCCTTGTAAGTGCTGTGCGCAGATAGCTTCTCAAAATTCTCCATCCCATTTCTGGGTAGAGAAACTGGGGAGCAATTTTGCTGAATTTCTCCAAGTGGAATAGAAATTCTCAACAGTTTCTCACAGGTATGGCTCATCACTGTCAGGGGCTGTAGCACAGCTTCTTTCTTTTTTGAAAGGGTTTTCGTTCAGCCACTGCAAGTGGCCAGAACTTCAACTGGCAGGCTGGTCCCCATATTGCAACCACCACAATGCAGGTGTGAGGGGGCAGTGTTGTGTCTAGAGGTGGAGCTACTGCCGAGCCAAACTGTGCCCTCCAAGGTCCCGGAAAGCTTTCTTTCCCTCAGGAAAGAGGCCTCCAATGTTCATTCACAGGCTGTTCTATAATTTGTTTTTGTGGTGTTTTTTTTAGCTTACCTAATCACTGAGAGGTGGCCCAGGGTACTGTGTATGTGTTTTCTTTCTGTTACTTAGATTTACATTTCTCTGCAGCCTGCTAAGCTGCCTGCACTTCCTGATCTGAAAAGGCCCTATGGGAGGAATTACCTCATGATGTCTTCCTTAGATGTCTTCGGCTTTAACTGAAGTGTGGGAAGGCGAGGAGGCTGCCAGGGAGATGAGTGTGCAATGAAAGGACACCTGTGCATACTCTTTGGCCACCTCTTAAGTAAAGTAAGCACAAGAAACCCAAACCCAAGCCATGAGAATTTCTCCAAAATATTTTTCACCATTGAATGTCTTTTCAAAAGCGATTTCTTTTCTATCAAATTGAATGAGAATGGTAAAAAAAAATGTGGTGGAACACATGCATGCACACACACATTAAAGGGTTAAAGGAGTGCTCTGTTTGTTAAGGTGAATTGCAAAAAAAAAAAAAGTTCCACCATTATAAGCCTCAATATTTTACTGCTTATAAAAATGACACCTGAACAGCTAATACTCTGAAACTTGGCGTCCGTAATCTAACTGATGAGTTGTACGGTCACGCAAAATTTCAAACCGATCTAGTAAAAATTGCCACAGATACAGCAAGTTAAATAGTGCTGAAAATTGACACATTTGTGCTTTTCACTCAAGCTGCGGCTTGGCATATCATATATTTCTTTCAAATTCTTGGGGGAACTACTGATGTGTGTTATTCAGTCTTGTTGAGAAGGTGCGGCTTTCCTTGGTTTGGTGGAATTCTGAGCAGCGGCTTAATAGCGTTCATGATTTTTCTGCCTCATGAAAGCCTATGGCAGCAGCAACTGCTTGCAAAGTTATGTCAGGGATATTCAGTTTCACTCTGAAGCTAGAATGCTGCCAGTACTTCAGTATTTTGAATGTTCCTGTCAGTACTCTGACAGTGGGGGAGTAGCAGGAAACTGTCAACTGACATAAGAGTGAGGTAATATTAAAGGCTGACAGAATCACTCTCTCTGATTGACAGATCACTGATGGCCGTGGGGAGGGAAGCTATGCTGGAATCCTGTGCACATTTACACAGAAGTAAGCTATTCTGAACATACAGGGACATATCCATCCATTTTTGCACATCTACTCATTTAATGACTTGTTTGTGTTTTGTTTTTTAGTTTGTTTTTTCAGAACACTGTAATAATTTCTTTTTGAAAAATCAGGGAAATTCAATGCTACCCCCCCCCCGCCATTTTAAGACCACAGTTAAAGCGTGTTGGCTCAAGCTCCACAAAGCCAGGAAATTGGAAGGTAAGGCTGATACCATAAGAGACATGCCCTATGATCAGGAAAGACGTTGTCCAATGTCACAAATTGTGCTTGCTGACAAGCAATAAACAGGCATGGCTGAGTCACAGGATTCCTCTAGCAATACAGCTAGGTTCAGACATATCATACAGGACCAGGACAATATGGGGCATCTTTGCTGGTCCAGGCACTTCATCCTTCCCATCTGGTTTGGGCCTAAAAGACCAAGGAAAAGTGTGGGTGCATGGAGGACTGTTGGAGAAATCCACAATGGATTTCTATAAATCCAACCTGAGGATTTCACAAACCAGCTTTTTTCTGAGTTGCATGGATTTCCAAACTGATTTTTTTTAAAAAAAAAAAAACCTTTTGCAGGGGATTTGCATAAATCTTCATTGTGCTAATGTTCATTAACACTAATACACATTAGCACAAGTGGAATAAAATTCTCATACATCCCTAAAAAAAATCCAATCCTATCAACGAATGGCCAACAGAACGAAAGAGGTCTAACTATCCATGAAACACAGACAGAACAGATTTAACAAAATCTATACATCCCTAGGTGCATAGAGGGTAAGTTGTAACCAAACACAATTTGTGACATTGTACAACATCATTATGATAATAGGGCATGTCTGTTAAGGCATTAGCTTTAGCTTCCAAGTTCCTGGTTTTGTGGAACATGAGATAGTCTTTACTCTGGTCTTAAACTGACAAGCTTGTGCAGAATGCAGCTGCCCGAGTATTGGTCGGGGCGAGGCGATTCAATGATATAACACCTATACTGCACCAGCTGCACTGGTTACCAGTACATTTCTGAGCCCAATTCAAAGTGCTGTTTTTGACCTTTAAAGCCTTAAATGGTTTGGGCCCAAGTTACTTGAAGGACCACCTACACCCGTATCAGCCTGCCCGCACTTTAAGATCAGAAAGAGAGGCCTTTCTCATTTGCCCACCTGTGAGAGCAGTCAGGTGGGTGACCACATATGACAGGGTCTTATCTGCAGTGGCCCCACATCTTTGGAACAAGCTGCCATCAGAGGTGTACCATGCTCCGTCATTGCAGGCTTTTAAGAAGGGATTGAAAACATATTATTTTACCTTGGCCTTCTGTTGATATGACTGCTATTGTTGCTGTTGCTGCTGTTAATATCGCTGTTGCTGTTTTTAACATCGATGTTGGTTCTATTGTTGGCTTTTATTGATGTTATTGTTTTTATATTTTTATCACTTTTAATATTTCAATTGTTTTTATGTATCTTATTGTTATAGGCTGCCTTGGGAGGGCTTCTGCCCTGAAAGGCGGCCAAGAAATATTTTAAATAAATAAATTATATGGGGGGGGATGTGTCCATCTTTCATTGGAGATATATATATATATATATATATATATATATATATATAGGTAAAGGTGTCCCCAACCAGTCGTGTCCAACTCTAGGGTGCGGTGCTCATCCCCGTTTCTAAGCCGAAGAGCCAGCGCTGTCCAAAGATGCTTCCGTGGTCATGTGGCCGGCATGACTGAACACCGAGGTGCACGGAATGCTGTTACCTTTCCCGCCGAGGCAGTCCCTATTTATCTACTTGCAATTTCTTGCTTTTGAACTGCTAGGTTAGCAGGAGCTGGGACTGAAGACGGGAGCTCACTCCATCACGCAGCACTTGGGTCTCGAACTGCTGACCTGCTGACCTTCCAGTCTGCAGTTCAGCACCTTAACCACTAAGCCACCGTGGTCCCTATACATGGAAATAGCATGGAATTGATTGATACATCCTTCATTGTTGTTGTTCAGTCATTAAGTCGTGTCTGACTCTTCGTGACCCCATGGACCATAGCACGCCAGGCCTTCCTGTCCTCCGCTCTTTCCCGGAGTGGGCTCAAGTTCATATTCATTGCATCAGTGATGCAATCTAGCCATCTCATCCTCTGCTGTCCCCTTCTCCTTTTGCCTTCAATCTTTCCCAGCATCAGGGTCTTTTCCAGTGAGTTTTTTCTTCGCATTAGGTGGCCAAAATATTTGAGCTTCAGCTTCAGTATCTGTCCTTCCAATGAGCAGTCAAGGTTGATTTCCTTGATACATCCTATGGACCTTAAAATATTACAGTGGAATTATTTTAAGCCCTTCATAAAGGGACATAAAATAAAACCTTTGCAGATGTTATCTTTGATTCGATTTTGTAACATATTGGGTGTGATACATAACAATGTCAGCGTCACACTTTGGCAGTGTCACTAAAGTGTCAACTCAGGGAATTGAGACCTTCACACTCCATGCATATGTAGACAAGGCCAAGAGACCACACAACCAGGGTTTGTGCAACAACCATTGAAGAGACTATGATCAGTGTGATCAGTCATAGCAATTCATGGCCAGACCCAGGTCTCCCCATGCAAGGAATGAGAAGGGGAAGTATAATCTTGTTTCTTCTGAGTGGGAGGTGATGTGATTAGTCTGATTGGTGGTGGAAACATTGGTGGTTAATACCCTTGGATCACGTGATAGCCTGGCAGTTAGTTGTTCTGGAGGGCCACCAGCACTGGTCTGTGTATGATTGATGGCACTGAAGAAGGAGAGTTGGAAGTGTGATGGCTCATTCACACATTCAATTCATTGATTCAGTTGTCAAGACATGAATATGGGTGAGGAAGCCCTAAATTAAAAAATTATTTTGTCATCAAGCTATGACTTTTGCAATCACTTGAGGAAGGGAAAAGAGGAAATCTTCCTGTTCTTCTGCTCTCACCTTGGCACCACTTCCACTGTGACTTCCTGAGTTAAAAGTAAGTAAAATGTGAAAGTGGAAAGTGTGCTTTGGGAAGTGGAAAGTCTGTAATCCCCTGCTTGTTTCCTGAACCACCCTGGATTGGCTCATGAGAACTCTCAAATGTTGTCATCTCTCCTCCCCTTCAAAATTGCTTGGGGATATGGGACCCCTTTTGCTCTACCTGCTGCCTATGGTCAAAATTCAAGCCAAAAATTCTAAGTTGAGAATGCTCACCTCAGCACCAAACTGGATTCTCAGTCCTTAGGACTGAGGCAATTTACCTGGCATCACAATTTACCTGGTACTCTCATTGGAATCTGTTAGTGAGATGCTGATGGATTCCATACTGGCTACCAATGCTAAGTTACAGAAGGGAAGCCTAACCTTTTTTGATGGCCCCTTAGCTATTATTTTTAAAAAGGCAACATAATGGGACACAATTCAGCTAAAATTGGGGAAGAAGTCAGGCAATGGAACTTGTGGTTTCTGTAAGGATCATCCCACCCTTGTCCCCCATAATTTGAAATGTCTGTGTACGCTTAGTGACAATATTGTATGTGTCCAAGGATGGTGACGGTCATATCCAACATCAGCATTATTACAGTTGATTCAATGTACAAGTTACTCCATATGTCCATCCATTTTCAAACTGGGAGGGATCATTAATCGATGTAGCTGCCTTATTAACCCCTTCATGGATCACTGCCTTGTTGTGGCAAAGGGGCTTGCATAACTCAGTGAAGCCATAAGCTATGCCGTGCAGGGCCACCCAAGATGGACAGGCCATGGCAGAGAGTTCTGACAAAATGTGGTCCACTGGAGAAGGAAATGGCAACCCATTCCAGTATTCTTGCTAAGAAAACCCCATGGAACTTATCACAAGGCTAAAAGATATGACACCGGAAGATGAGCCCCTCAGGTCGGAAGTTGTCCAATATACTACTGGGGAAGAGCAGAGGGTATTTCCAAGTAGCACCAGAAAGAGTGAAGTGGCTAGGCCAAAGCTGAAAGGACACTCAGCTCTGGATGTGTCTGGTGGTGAAAAGAAAATCCGATGCTGTAAAGAACAATATTGTTTAGGAACCTGGAATGTCAGATCAATGAATCAAGGTAAGCTGGAGGTGGTCAAACATGAGATGGCAAGATTGAACATCGACATCTTGGGAATCAGCAAACTAAAATGGACAAGCATGGGCGAATTTAATTCAGGTGACCATCATATCTACTACTGTGGGCAAGATTCCCTTAGAAGAAATGGAGTAGCACTCATAGTCAACAAAAGGGTGGGAAAAGCAGTACTGGGGTACAATCTCAAAAACGATTGAATGATCTCAGTACGAATCCAAAGCAAACCATTCAACATCACAGTAATTCAAGTCTATGCCCCAACAACTGATGCCGAAGAAACTGAGGTTGATGGGTTCTATGAAGACCTACAATACCTTCTAGAACTAACACCAAAAAAAGATGTCCCCTTCATCACAGGGGATTGGAATGCTAAAGTAGGAAGTCAAGAAATCACCAGGATAACAGGCAAGCATGGCCTTGGTGTACAAAATGAAGCAGGACAAAGGCTAATAGAGTTTTGCCAAGAGAACACACTGATCATAGCAAACACTCTTTTCCAACAGCGCAAGAGGCAACTCTACACATGGACATCACCAGATGGTCAATATCGAAATCAGATTGATTATGTCCTTTGCAGCCAAAGATGGAGAAGCTCTATACAGTCAGTCAAAACAAGACCTGGAGCTGACTGTGGCTCAGATCATGAGCTTCTTGTTGCAAAATTTCAGCTTAAATTGAAGAACGTAGGGAAAACCACTAAACCATTCAGGTATGACCTAAATCATATCAGACCTGGTTGACAGAGTGCCTGAGGAACTATGGACGGAGATCTGTAACATTGTTCAGGAGGCAGCAACTCAATCCATCCCAAAGAAAAAGAAATGCAACAAAGCAAAGTGGCTGTCTGATGAGGCTTTACAAGTAGCTGAGGAAAGAAGGGAAGTGAAAAGCAAGGGAGAAAGGGGAAGATATACCCAACTGAATGCAGAGTTCCAGAGAATACCAAGGAGAGACAAGAAGGCCTTCTTAAATGAACAATGCAAAGAAATCGAGGAAAACAACAGAATGGGAAAGACTAGAAATCTTTTCAAGAAAATCGGAGATCTCAAGGGAATGTTTTGTGCCAAGACGGGCATGATAAAGGACAAAGAAGGCAGGGACCTAACAGAAGCAGATGAGATTAAGAAGAGGTGGAAAGAATACACAGAAGAACTATACAGGAAAGATCTGAATGTCCCTGATAGCCATGATAGTGCTGTCACTGAACTTGAGCCGGACATCCTCGAGAGTGAAGTCAAGTGGGCCTTAGGAAGCATTAGTAACAACAAAGCTAGCGGAGATGACAGTATTCCAGCTGAGCCATTTAAGATCCTAAAAGATGATGCTGTTAAAGTGCTGCACTCCATATGCCAACAAATTGGGAACACTCAACAGTGGCCACAAGACTGGAAAAGGTCAGTTTACATTCCAATTCCAAAGAAGGGCCATGCCAAAGGGTGTTCAAACTACTGCACAATTGCGCTCATTTCACATGCCAGCAAGGTGATGCTCAAAATCCTACAAGTTAGGCTTCAGCAGTATGCGAACCAAGAACTACTGGAAGTACAAGCTGGGTTTCGAAGAGGCAGAGGAACTAGAGATCAAATCACCAACTTTCGCTGGATCATGGAGAAAGCAAGAGAATTCCAGAAAAACGTCTATTTCTGCTTCATTGACTATGCTAAAGCCTTTGATTGTGTGGATCACAACAAACTGTGGCAAATTCTGAAAGAGATGGGGGTACCAGACCACCTTACCTGTCTCCTGAGAAACCTGTACGAAGGTCAAGAAGCAACAGTAAGAACCAGACATGGAACAACCGATTGGTTCAAAATTGGGAAAGGAGTATGACAAAGCTGCATATTGTTGCCCTGCTTATTTAACATATATGCAGAGTACATCATGAGAAACGCCGGGTTGGATGTATCACAGGTCAGAATTAAGATTGCCGGGAGAATTATCAACAACCTCAGATACGCAGATGATACCACCCTAATGGCAGAAAGCGAAGAGGATCTAAAGAGCCTCTTGTTGAGGGTGAAAGAGGAGAGTGCAAAAGCTGGTTTGCAACTCAACACTAAAAAAACTAAGATCATGGCATCTGGCCCCATCACTTTCTGGCATATGGAAGGGGAAGAAATGGAAGCAGTGACAGATTTTATTTTCTTGGGCTCCAAGATCACAGCAGACAGTGACCGTAGCCATGAAATTAAAAGGCGCTTGCTCCTTGGGAGGAAAGCTATGGTAAACCTAGACAGCATAGTAAGAAGCAGAGACATCACCTTGCCGACAAAGGTCCATCTAATCAAAGCTATGGTTTTCCCAGTAGTAACGTATGGCTGTGAGAGCTGGACTATAAGGAAGGCTGAGCGCCAAAGAATTGATGCTTTGGAACTGTGGTGCTGGAGAAGACTCTTATGAGTCCCCTGGACTGCAAGGAGGTCAAATCAGTCAATCCTAAAGGAAATCAACCCTGAATGCTCATTGGAAGGACAGATACTGAAGCTGAAGATCAAATATTTTGGCCACCTAATGTGAAGAGAAAACTCTGTAGAAAAGACCCTGATGCTAGGAAAGACTGATGGCAAAAGGAGAAGGGGACGGCAGAGGATGAGATGGCTAGATAGCATCACTGATGCAATGAATATGGACTTGAGCATGCTCCGGGAGAAAGCACAGGACAGGAAGGCCTGGCGTGCTATGGTCCATGGGGTCACAAAGAGTCAGACACGACTGTATGACTGAACCACCACAACAACCTTATTAATCTATGTAGCTGCCTTATACTGTGGGAGATCATTAGCCCAGCAGTTTCTCACTGGATCCCTTCGGTCTGAGGAAAAGGTCTTTCCCAGCTCTTTATAAAACCTTGTTATCCCTTAATGCTCTCTTCCTCCTTGTAAACAGTTTCTGCTTACAGATCTTTATGAGGTCTTTTGTGAGATCTTATAGTAGTATCCAAAGCATAATGACCAGCAGTGAAATTCACCAGCTGGCCTCAGGTTTTTCCTACACTGAAAGATATTCAGCTTCCTGGAGTGAGGCTACTTATGCTATTCTGCTGTTCATTAATAAAAGTGCATTTATTACAGTCTTTTTGTAGGAGAGCCATTACGGTTACATACAATTCATAGATTGGAACAGTTCTCAGTATAGAGAAGTTATTACAGTAGATGAAGCACAGATTCTTGTTTGGTAGCTTGCAGGTTTTCATGTGGTAAAATTAGATATTGCCTCTCTTCCTCGGTGGGTCTTAAAACCACCTAATGTCTTTTATGTTGCTTCTTAAGACTTTCAAAGTGTTGTCCTAGAAGAAGTGGAGAAACTTTCTGACACTTTGCTGTAGCAATGCCAGCATCAAGTAGGGCAAAAGTGTAAAACATATCTTGCTAGGCTTAACCTGACAGAGGTGTTGCTGTTAACTATGTTTTGAACATGTGCCATTTAACTCAAATTTCCAAAGTACAGAAACACTGGGCAAGCCAACAGAGCTCTTAAAATTATTCTCTATATATGATAGTTGTTGTACACCATGCTGCTGCTGTATAGAGTCACCAAATCATAACAAACAAGTCCCAGCACGGGGAAATTTTAGTTGGTTGTGTTCAATTAGCCCTTTCAACTGACAGAATAGCTTCCATCAGTGGAACAGGAAGGGGGGAATTCTTCCTGTCTGTTGAAGCTCTTCATGAGCCTTCAAAATTTGTTCCAGAGAGTTGGGGGATTGTCTGGAGCAGATGTTGGGAGTGCAAGGGGGGATGTAGGATGGGAGGAAAGGAGGAGAAATTCCCATTGTGCAAGTGGAAGTCTGCTTGCGCAACATTGGATTTCACCCAATATAAATTTTGATAGCAAGAAGAGATGGATGCAAGAAAGCATAGTAGCAACATTAATGTATTCTGTCATTGTTATGTGTTTATTGTATTTTAATATATTTTATGGTTTTAATCAATTTTAATTATGCATGTAAGCCACCTAAGTGCCTTTTCTTTTTCGTTGAAAGGCTGAGTACAAATTTCCAAAATCCTACTTTCCCTTAAGAGAAAAACTGCTTGGTTTGTATCAAATAAGAATATTGTCTGAGGCACGTTTTTCCATGTCTCTAATTAGTTCACTGAAATGGAGCCACAGTATATTTCAGCTAGGGATGGAGGGTTCAGCCCCCAAGCTATGAACCTGTTCCTTTAAGGGGAGTGCAACCCCATCCAGAACAGGTTAAGTATCCTCCATTTAGTCAGAAGAACCACCCCCTAGCAGCATCTCAGGGACTATCTTTACAAGCAATTTAGTCCGAAGTAAGAGCAGTGTGAATTCCTTTAAGACAGATGACATTATCACCAACCAGCTGCTTCCCTCCTGAAAAACTGCATTTTCTGAAACTCCTTTTACTCTGACTTTTTTCACTGAAAGTGGCTCCCTGGAGGTTTTACCACAGTGTACCATTCCCCCCACACACACATTAAATCCTGGGCATGCCTCTGTGATGTGGCACTCTGGCAGTGACGTGGTCAAGGGGATGGGATGCCCCATTCCCTCTGGTTTCCCTCTGGAAGTAGTTTTTCCCATTGAGAAAATCCCCAAATGCGCAGCAGCAACCCCTTACATTACCACAGTAGTGGGGACACTCATTCACCTTAGACAGCCTGCTTTTAATATTTAACATATACCCCCCTTCTTTGCATGTTTACTCAGAAGTAAGAATAAATCTTGCTCCCCTGCAGTAAAAAGGTTAAAGACTAACTTTAGTAACTTGCCCCAAAGCACTCTTTCGCTTCTCCAATGCTCTCTTAAATCATTATTGTGATGCCGTGCTCCTTTCAGGTTCTGTAGTTTCTCTGATGTAAAGTTGTTTCTTTGTTGTTATGTAAAGTCCCTTCTCAGCTTTATCACAGTAATGAACTTTCAGGTTTAAGAGAGCTTCTCTTTATGAGCAGGGAGAAGGAGAAAAGGAGAAAGGGAGAAAGGGATGGTGGTGGAAGCAATAACCCTGCAGTAGAGTGCTGGGATGCAGCAAAATTGGGGGGTTGGGCTTCTCTCAGGGGAGCCTTCAGATGCTGCACTCAAGAACTTGGTATTTTGGCTTCTTCAGGGAAATCTGCACACACCAGGAAAATTAGTTGCTCTCCATTCATAATAACGGAGTAGCAGGGGGGAAACTGGACAGGGGCGGAGAACAAACCTCTCTCATTGGTTGAGCAGCCCCTACCAGTTTGATGATGTTCAGTTCTACTCCCCCCACCCCACCCAGAAGTTCCTTTCAAGCACTGTGTGCCCTCTGAAAACTGGATTTTAAAGATACGCTACACTTGACTTATCTTGCTTTGTGTGTCCCTGACGGACCAAAGCTGATTCCATGAAAATCCAGGTAATACTCCAATGGGCTTCTCATTCCATTATCATGAAGATCCCTCTTCAGTCTCATCTGGACTGAAAATCAGTTTATCAGCCCTCATATAGTCCATTCTTGCAGCCAGGCAAAGATTTCTGGTCTGCCTCAGTTTTGCATGTGTTAATTCACAAGTACATTACATTCTTCTCCCAAATTAATATGCAATTTAAAAAATCTGCAGTTGTTTGTTGGTTTCATTTCAATACTGCCCCATAGCTGAAGCTCTCTGGGCAGTTCCCCAAAATTAAAACCATAAAGTACAACATAAAACAATATAAAATTATGAAAGCTTAAGACTACAATATAAAAGTACAACAAGAATAAAACCTAGCAGCAATGCAGAAATTTAAAATACAGAATTAAAACAGCAGAGCTAAAAGACTAGAATGCTAAAATGCTTGGAAAATAAAAGGTCTTCACCTGGCGCCAAAAGGAGTATAATGTAGGTGCCAGGCAAACCTCCCTAGGGAGCTCATTCCACAGCCAGGGTACTACGGCAAAAAGGGCCTATTTCCTAGGAATTTCAGTGAGGCCGAATGCGGTGGCATTCAGCCCCCCGTAATCCATGGTGGAACGGCCTCCCACCCCCCCCACGGATTCCCCCGGGATGAAGCTTACTTGGGGCGGATGTTCTGGTGGTGGCGGCTCCAGCAGCGGCGGCGGCTGGTCTTTCGACCAGCTGCTACGGCCACCCTTTGCATTGGCTGTTTGCCGTGATAGGCTATGTAAGTATTTATGTAGCCTATCACGGCAAGCAAAAAAACCAACAACAGCGTACGCAAATGGCGGCGGTTACGGCGGCTGCCATTTGCGTTCCCTATTTTTCGCTGTTTTAGCCTACGTAAATATTTACGTAGGCTATTATGGTGAAAAATAGGGAACGCGAATGGCAGCCACCGTAGCTGCCACCATTTGCATACGCTGTTGGGTTTTTTGCCTGCCGTGATAGGCTACGTAAATACTTACGTAGCCTATCATGGCAGCCTGGCTGGATGCAAATGGCGGCCACTATGGCAGCCACCATTTGTGTCTGCACTAGCCAGTCCGTGGCCGGAACCCGGGCTGTGGATGACCCTGGCCAGCTGCTCCACAGAGCCGCTGCGAAGTGGAGCCAGCTGGGCAGGATTCCGGGGGGGAGGACCAGATCTCCTCCCCCCGCATCGAGGATTCTGGGGGGAGGAACGGAACGCCTCCCCCCCCCCACGAATCAATCTGTGAAAAGGTAAGTGACTTTCGTACATCCCTACTATTTTCTGGTAGCCTTGAACATCGTATGTCAATATAGATTCAAATGCATATTTTAAAACATAGGTTCTTACAAAATACACCTTTTTTTCTATGTATGCATTTCTAAATGGATTTTATCCTAAAATGTGATTTTGTTTTCACTGCATTATGGTACATTTTTGCAAGCAGAGAACTTCATCACAAAACTCAGAGAAACCCAAAGAAGTACCATGTTCCAGTCCATGCATTAGCCCCGGAGGTTTGGATCAGGCCGATTTACAAAGATCAAATGCTTCAAGCGTTTCTAATTTCAGCTGTGAGGTAGTTGTATCTCAACCACATGCATGCATTACAAGCAGGCCTCAGGAGTAAAAAGAGATGAGAAGGACATATAACAAAGAAATCTCTGCGGCTCCCCTGAAAACTTCTGCCATCAGGACTGGACACTTATATCCCAGGATGTGATCAATATCTTACAAGATTTGTTTGTTTTAAGATAATTGTAGACCTCCTTCCCAATAACGTTTGCAAGGTAGCCCACAACTACCATTAAAATACAAGACAAATCAATAATAAACAATAGTAGCATTTAAAACAAGAGAAGCAGTAGGTAAACTGCTTTAAAATAAAGGTTTTATATGCCAGGAGAGCTAAAAATTAACAGCTAGGCAGATGCAATATGTTCTAAGAAGAACAATCTCCATGGAGGGATTGGTGAATATTTCTATTTTCTGTCCATGTAACTTTTACATGTTTTTACTAGGGATGTACGAAAGGGACTTACCTTGTCCCGCAGCTTTTTTTGTGGTGGGGGGGAGGCTCTTCGCTTCTCCCCCTGAAGTTCATGCAAGCAGGGGGTGTCTTCCCACCTCGCCCGGCTGAAATTCAGGCTGGCGGGGAGGCTTCCCGCCTCACCCCCGGCCGAAATTCAGGCCGGGGAGAAGCGCCCCGTCTCCCCGGCCGTGAACTTCAACAGAAAAGTAAAAAAAACAAAAAACAAAAACGCCCCGTGATAGGCTATGTAACGATTTACGTAGCCTATCATGGCTAGATCTGCAAAGTCAGCTGTGAAAGGCTACGTTAATCGTCACGTAGCCTATCATGGGTGACTTTTTTTTTAAAAAAAAAGCGTGTACGCAAATGGCGGCCCCCATAGGGAGCCGCCATTCGCGTTCCTTATTTGGTCGCTGTAGTCTACGTAAATCTTTACGTAGACTACAGCGACCAAATAAGGAACGCGAATGGCGGCTCCCTATGGGGGCCGCCATTAGCCGTACGCGCTTTTTTTTTTTAAAGTCACCCGTGATAGGCTACGTGACGATTTACGTAGCCTATCACGGCTGACTTTGCAAATCTAGCCATGATAGGCTACATTAATCGTCACGTAGCCTATCACGGGGGCGTTTTTTTTTTTTTTACTTTTCTTGGAATGGTGGCGGCAGCAGCCGGTCAAAAGACCGGCTGCCTCCCCCGCCCCTGTCGAAGCCCTGCCAAACCGCCGCTGCGACCCGCCACCGGGAGGGACATTCAGGAAAGGTCAGTCCCATCCCGGAGGGGGGGCGGGGGGGAGAATTTATCCCCAAAACTCCTTCTGGGGGCTGAATATGTTGGCACTCAGCCCCCTGAAGTTTCAGCGAGAAATTCTCTGACACCCCTAGTTTTTACTCAGAAGTTCATTCCATTTCCACATAAATCTGTGATTTTCTACAGCTATATATTTAAATGTGTATTTTGTCTCAAAATACATATTTAAATGAATATTTTGACAAGTTTAAACTCTGAAGAACTGTCTCATAACATATCAGGAAGTATGGGGTTCTGTTCAGCATGGGAGTTAGTCCAGGTGATGCAGATAAAGTCAAAACTAGAGCTGTGAGGAGATGGCCTCTCAAAATTCTCCACTTTATTTGTGGGCAGAGAAATATGGAAGATAATTGCACCAAATTTCTCCAGGGGAAGGAGAAATTCTCAACTGTATCTCAGAGGTAGGGCTCCCCATTGGCTGGGCTTGTAGCACAGTTTCTTTTGTAAGTGTTTCTAGGTTTTTCGTGCTGCAACAGCATCAACTGTGTTGGCAGGCTGGCCCCCAGTTTGCATCCACTACAATGAAGGTGTGAGGGGTGGAGGCAGTCTTGTGTCATGCTCTAGGGATGAGGGGGAGTTAGTGCTTTGCCAAAATCTGTCCTCCAATCTCGAGAAAGTTTTGTTCCCCCATGAAAGGGGCTTCCATTGTTCTGCCTCATTCTCACGACAGTCTATAATGTTGAATGACTTTTGGTGGTGTTTTTGAGCTTACCTAATCACAGCTAGCCTCCCAGGCTGCCCGCACTTCCTGATCTGAAGAAGCCCTAAGGGAGGAATTACCTCATGATGCCTTCCACTGGGCTTCAATTAAAGTGTGGGGAGCTGAGAAGGCTACAGGCTGCCAAGGAGATGATTGTACAATAAAAGACAGGAAACTTGTGCTCACTTCTCGACCACCTCCTAAGTAAGGTAATCCCAAGAAACCCAAACCCAACTCCTGAGAATTTCCCTGAAATTTCTTCAGTATTGAATTTCTTTTCGAAATCAATTTCTCTTCTATCAAATTGAATGAGAATGGTAGGGATGGATGAAAGTACCTTACCTGTCCTCGAAGCTTGCTTTGCGGTGGGGGGGAAGGCGCTTCGCTTGTCCCCCCAAAGTTCATGTGAGGGGAGGGAGGCACCCCACCTCGCCCGGCCGAAATTCAGGCCGGGTGGGAGGCGCCCCATCCCTCGCCAGCGAAATTCAGGCCAGGTAGAAGTGCCCCGTCTACCCGGCCACGGAAAAAACAACAACAACAACAACACCCCCGTGATAGGCTACGTAATGATTAACGTAGCCTATCACGGTTAGATTTCCAAAGTCAGCCGTGATAGGCTACGTAAATCGTCATGTAGCCTATCACAGGTGACTTTGGGGGAAAAAAAAGCACGTACGCAAATGGCGGCCGCCATAGGGAGCCATTTGCGTTCCTTATTTGGTCCCTGTAGTCTACGTAAAGATTTACGTAGACAACAGCGAAAATAAGGGCAACGCAAATAGCATTGCCCTTATTTTCGCTGTAGTCTACGTAAATCTTTACATAGACTACAGGGACCAAATAAGGAACACAAATGGTGGCTCCCTATGGGGGCCGCCATTTGCGTACGCGCTTTTTTTTTTTTCAAAGTTACCCGTGATAGGCTACGTGACGATTAACGTAGCCTATCACAGCTGACTTTGGAGGCTACATTAATCATTACGTAGCCTATCACGGGTTTTTTTGTTTGTTGTTTACTGCACTTGTAATGCCGCCCCCACCCCTGACGAAGATCCGACGAACCGCCGCCGGGACCTGCCGCCGGGAGGGACATTCGTAAAAGTTAAGTCCCATCCCGTGGGGGGGCGGGGGTTGGCGGAGAATTTCACTGCCGATTTCGGGGGGCTGAATGCGTTGGCACTTTGCCCCCCAAAGTTTCGGGGAGAAATTCTTCCCCATCCCTAGAGAATGGTTAAAAAAAAATGTGGGAGAAATTTTCGGCACAGCACTAGTCAAAACTGCCAATATCGTACTGCTTTTATATAAATCAATGGTGCCACCACACTTAGAATACTGTTTACAGTTCTGGATAGGGGTGTACGAAACCCCACTTACCTGACTCCACTGGGTTCCGCGGGGGGCAGGGAGGTGATCCAGTCCTCCTCCCAGAATCCTGCCCAGCTGGATCTGCTCCGTGGCAAGTCCATGGAGCCACTGGATGGGCTGATCCTCAGCAGGGCCCCATCTGCTGTTGGGCTGCTGCAGACGCAAATGGCATCATACGTAGGGGATGCCGTTTGTGTCCCTACTAGGGGTGTACGAAACCCCACTTACTTGACTCCGCCGGGTTCCGCTGGGGGGAAGCGCATCGCACCACCCCCTGGAATCCTGGCTGGCTCTGCTCCATGGGGATTCCACGGAGCCGCCGGCTGGCTCCACCAGCAGCCGGACATCCGGCCGCTGGCTAGCAGGGACGCAAATGGCGGCTACCATAGCTGCCGCCGTTTGCGTCCCTGTATTCAGCTGTGATAGGCCACGTAAAGACTTACGTAGCCTATCATGTCTGGGTTAAAGAAAAAAAAACACGCGTATGCAAATGACGGCGGATACGGCCGCCGCCATTGCATTCCTTATTTTTCGCCATCTTTGTCTACATAAATATTTACATAGACTATTACGGCAAAAATAAAGGGGAACGCAAATAGCGTAGTGGGCGCTATTTGCGTCCCTTTTTGATTCGCTGTTCTAGCCTACGTAAATATTTATGTAGGCTAAAAAAGGGACGCAAATAGCGCCCACTACGCTATTTGCATTCCCCTTTATTTTCACCATAATAGTTTACATAAATATTTATGTAAGTCTTTACGTAGCCTATCATGTCTCTGCAAAACAACAACAACAACAACAACAACAACAGGACTGTAAATGGCGGTGGCAGCAGCTGGTCGGAAGACCAGCCGCCACAGCCACTCCCGCCGAAGCTGCCGCTGGAGCTGCCGCCACCCGGAACATCTGTCCCAGGTAAGTCTTATCCTGGGGGGGATCTGCGGGGTGGGGGTGGGGGGGTGGCAGGCCGTTCTGCCACAGATTTCAGGGGGCCGAATGCACTGGCATTCGGCCTCACCGAGATCCGTGGCGGAATTCTCTGACATCCCTAGTCCCTACGCTAGGCTGTGATAAGCTACATATATATTTATGTAGCCTATCGCGGCTAAAGCAGGGATGCAAATGGCGGCCACTGTGCCATTTCTGTCCCTGCTTTAGCCGTAATAGGCTACGTAAATATTTATTTAGCCTATCACGGCTACAGCAGCGACGCAAATGGCGGCTGCTACGACAGCCGCCATTTGTGGCCGTGGCAGCCTGGAAGACGACCCGGAGCCACCGCCTGAGCTGCAGGCGGAGCCACTGCCGCTGGCGGAGCCACCACCAGGTAAGTCTGTTCTGGGGATTTCAGGGGGTGGCAGGGGGTAGTCTGTTCCACCACGGACTCTGGGGGGCCGGATTCTAAAGAATCTGGCCTCACTGGAGCTTGTGGTGGAATTCTCCAACATCCCTAGTTCTGGTCACCATGTGTGTGTGTGTATATATATATATATATATATATATATATATATATATATACACACACACATACACACACACACATACATACATACATACATACATATATGTAGTAGACCTGGATAAAGGGGCTACTAAAATGATTAAGGGGCTGGGGCATCTCCCCTGTGAGGGAAGGTTACAGCAACTGGGATTGTTTAGCTTGTGGGGGGAGGACGATAATGGGAGACATGATAGAGGTCTACAAAATTCTGCATGGTGTGGAGAATGTGGATAGGGAGACTTTTTTCTCCCTCTCTTACAATACTAGAACCTGTGGTCATCCCATGAAGCTGATTGGTGAGAGATTCAGGACAGATAAAGAGAAGTACTTCTTCATACAGCACATAGTTAAATTATGCAATTCATTACCACAATATGTAGTGAAGGTCACTACTTTGGATGGCTTTAAAAGATGGTTAGACAAATTCATGGAGAAGGTTATCAATGTCTGCTAGTCATTGTGCTACCTCCAGTATCAAAGGCAGTGAGCCTATGTAAAACAGTTGCTGGGGAACATGGGTGGGAGGTGCACTTGTGCCCTGCTTGTGGGTTCCCGGTTGCGAGCGGGTTGGCAACTGTGTGAACAGAATGCTGGACCAGATGGACCCTTGATCTGATCCAGCATGGCTCTTCTTATGTTCTTATTTCAAATAGGGATTCACAAAGATCAAATTCTTCCATCATCCCTATTTCACAGAGCTATGGAAGGCCATCAAAGATGGGAGTGAGGGATGTCTCCTTAGGTTAGGGATGGACAAGCCCATCTCAGTCCACGGTGGGGGGAGCTCAACAAACTGCCCCCTGCAGCTCGTGCAGCCCGGACCTGCTCAGAAAGCTTCCCTGCTCACCCCGCCTGCCTGCTAGCTGCACAAGCCGCCCCTCTTCCTCCTGACAGCTTTCAAAGGCCAGTGCAGGGAAGGAGGGCCTCGGCAGCCAGCCCCCAGTAGGGATGTACTAAAGTCACTTACCTTTTCGCAGATTCTGTTCGTGGGGGGGGGAGGTGCTCCGTCCCTCCCGCCGGAATCCTCGATGGGGGGGAGGCGATCCAGTCCTCCCCCCGGAATCCTCGACGGCCGGCTCTGGACCATCCGCAGCCAGATTTCTGGCCGTGGACGGGCTGCTGCGGGCGCAAGTGGCGGCCGCCGTAGCGGCCACCATTTCCGTCCACCCAGGCAGCCATGATAGGCTACGTAAGAATTTACATAGCCTATCACGGCTAACCAAAAAAAAACACCCCAGCATACGCAAATGGCGGTGGCTACGGTGGCCGCCATTTGCATTCCCTATTTTTTGCTGTTTTATCTTATGTAAATATTTACATAAGATAAAATGGCGAAAAAAAAGGGAACGCAAATAGTATAGCGGGCACTATTTGCGTTCCTTTATTTTTCGCTGTTCTAGTCTTCATAAATATTTACGTAGGCTAGAATGGCGAAAAATAAAGGAACCAAATAGCGCCCAGTACGCTATTTGCATCCCCCTTTTTTTCTCTGTTTTATCTTATGTTAATATTTATGTAAGATAAATCGGCAAAAAATAGGGAACGCAAATGGCGGCCACCGTAGCCGCCGCCATTTGTGTACGCTGGGGTGTGGGGTTTTTTGGTTAGCCATGATAGGCTACGTAAATTCTTACGTAGCCTATCACAGCTGCAAGGATGGCAATGGCGGTGGCAGCAGCCCGGCTGCAGCCGGCCAGGAGACCAGCCGCCACCGCCGCCGGAACCGCCGGAGCCACCACTGGAACTGCCGCTGCCGCCGCCCGAACCGCTGCCACCGCCGAATCTGCTGCATCCGCCCCAGGTAAGTGCCATCCCGGGGGGATTCTGTGGGGGGGCGGTGGGAGGGGGCCGTTCTGGGGGGTTCGGATTCTTTAGAATCTGGCCTCACTGGAATCCATGGCGGAATTCTCTGCCATCCCTAGCCCCCAGCCTCTCACCCCGGCCTTCTCTAGAGGAGGCCAGGGCAAGAGTGCTGGGGTGCCTCTGTCACCCTTTTCCCTCCTGCTGGCTGTCAAGGGCCAGTGCGGGGAAAAAGGGCCTTGGTGGCCAGCTGCCAGCCTCTTGCCCTAGCCTCCAGCAGGTGGGGGGGGTAGAGAAGAGGATAGGTGCCTCCTTCTTCCCTCCGCCCCCCCCCTGCTACAGTGGTGGCAGCAAGGGACAAGCTGGTCATTTTCCATAAGGCCAGGAAAAATTACAGAAAACTACTAACCTGTCCCACACATGCCACTGCCTCTGTAGCAAGGATGGGGGATGGAGGAGAGGCACTGCTTTCTTTCCCTCTCTTGCTAAGGGAGAGGGTGCCTGAGCTCTTGCCTGGCTCAGCACAGCACGAGTTGGCAAGAGCTCAGGTCCACGAACTGGCATCTGGAGGGATGAACCGGCAACTTCTTGCAAGGCTTCAAGCCCCAACCGGACACTCTCACCATCCCTATCTTAGGTGGGTGTTCTAGAACCCATGTCTGGCCACAGAAAAGGTCTTGTCTTGTATCCCAACAAAACACACTTCAGATGTTGGTGATACACATGCTATGACTTTTTGGACCCAGGGGCACATTTGGGAATTTGAGAGACTACTGTGGACACCACAACAATATGGCTCCAGTGGAGGATGTGGTTGGTCACATAATGTCTGCTGTTGGGGTGTGGCTAGTCACAAGTGAGCTGAAGAGGTGGGCGGAGAGTAATAGTAAGGCTATAGGATTGGAGGGGGAGAAACGGTGATGTTAAGAGGTGTGAAGAACAGCGAGGCTGAGAGAGGTGAAAATAGCAAGGAAAAAGGGGAAGAACAAGCAAGGCTAGAGGCTAGAAAGAGAGAGAAAGAAGAATACCATAATGTTTTCCAAGGTTTATATTGGGCAAAAAAGAGTTTTTTTAAGGAGCAGGGAGCAGACAGCTTTATTGGCACTGTTGGAGGTAGGGGTGCACGAAAGTCACCTGGTCTTGCAGCTTTTCGCGGTGGGGGGGAGGTGCTTCGCTGCTCCCCCCGCGAAGTTCAGCTGGGGGGGAGGCTTCCCGCCTTGCCCGGCCGAAATTCAGGCCGGGGAGGAGGCGCCTCGCCTTGCCCGGCCGCGAAATAAAAAGTTTAAAAAAAAAAACGCCCCCGTGATAGGCTACGTGACGATTAACGTAGCCTATCACGGCTAGATCTGGAAAGTCAGCCATGATAGGCTACGTAAATCGTCACGTAGCCTATCACGGGTGACTTAAAAAAAAAAAAGCGCGTACGCAAATGGCGGCCCCCATAGGGAGCCGCCATTCGCGTTCCTTATTTGGTCGCTGTAGTCTACATAAAGATTTACGTAGACTACGGCGAAAATAAGGGCAACGCAAATAGCTTTTTTTTTTCTTTTTTAAAGTCACCCGTGATAGGCTACTTGACGATTTACGTAGCCTATCACGGCTGACTTTGCAAATCTAGCCGTGATAGGCTACGTTAATCGTCACGTAGCCTATCATGGGGGCGTTTTTGGTTTTTTTTTAGTTTTATTGGAATGGCGGCGGTGGCAGCCGGTCGAAAGATCGGCTGCTGCCCCCGCCCCTGACGAAGACCCGACGAACCGCCGCCAGGACCCGCCGCCGGGAGGGACATTCGGGAAAGGTAAGTCCCATCCCGGGGGGGGGGTGCGGGGGGTGGGGGGGTGCGGAGAATTTCTCCCTGAAACTTGTTCGGGGGGCCGAACACGTTGGCGCTCGGCCCCCTGAAGTTTCGGGGAGAAATTCTCCGCCATCCCTAGTTGGAGGTCCCTGCAGGTGCTATCGCACCCATAGGCCCCACATTGGGGACCCCTTCTGTAGAAAATCTTAACATATGGATGCATTCATGTGGTAGAAGTAGGGATGGCGGAGAATTTCTCCCCGAAACTTCGGGGGGCCGAGCAAAAACGTGTTCGGCCCCCCAAACAAGTTTCGGGGAGAAATCCTCCGGCCCCCCCTGCCCCCCGCCCCCCCCGGGATGGGACTTACCTTCCCTGAATGTCCCTCCCGGCGGCGGGTCCGGCTGGCGGTTCGTCCGGTGTTCGAGCGGGGCGGGAGCGGCAGCCGGTCTTTCGACCGGCTGCCGCCCCCGCCATTGCAATGAAAGAAAAAAAAAACACATCCCCTGATAGGCTACGTGACGATTCACGTAGCCTATCACGGCAAGATTTGCAAAGTCAGCCATGATAGGCTACGTGAATCGTCACGTAGCCTATCACGGGTGACTTTAAAAAAAAAAAGCGCGTACGCGAATGGCAGCCCCCATAGGGAGCCGCCATTCCCGTTCCTTATTTGGTCGCTGTAGTCTACGTCAATGTTTACATAGACTACGGCGAAAATAAGGGCAACGCAAATAGCGTTCCCTTATTTTCGCCGTAGTCTATGTAAACATTGACGTAGACTACAGCAACTAAATAAGGAACGCGAATGGCGGCTCCCTATGGGGGCCGCCATTCGCGTACGCGCTTTTTTTTTTTTTTTTAAAGTCACCCGTGATAGGCTACGTGACGATTCACGTAGCCTATCACGGCTGACTTTCCAGATCTAGCCGTGATAGGCTACGTGAATCGTCACGTAGCCTATCAGGGGACTTTTTTTTTTTTTTTTTTTTTACTTTCGTGTTCGCGGCCGGGCGAGGCGGGAAGCCTCCTCCCCGGCCTGAATTTCGGCCGGGCGAGGCGGGAAGCCTCCCCCCCCGGCCTGAATTTCGGCCAGGCGAGGCGGGAAGCCTCCCCCCCGGCCTGAACTTCGCGGGGGGAGCAGTGAAGCGCTCCCCCCCACCGCGAAAAAGCTGCGAGAAAAGGTAAGTGACTTTCGTTCACCCCTAGGTAGAAGATAGCAAGCAACAGGCTTCTGAAAAGATAATCATGAACATCTATGCTAATAAAAGGTTTCTATTACTTATATTAAGAAAGGGTATCCATTAAGCAGAATAGAAAGGAGGAAATTTCTTCTTGTCCCTTCAAGACTGTTTTGTTATTGGCAATCAAGAGCTGTGGACGAGTTCAAAGCATTCAAAATTTGAATTAAAATTTCACATTCCAAATGTAAATTCATACTTTCTTTTGAAATAGCTCGTTCAAGAACTGAATTGGGAAATGCAGAAAGCTTGGGATATTTATAAATATTTGTTTTATGCTAATAATGATGTGGAAACCATACAACAAATGGGATTTAGTGGGTGGTACTATCTTTATAAGGGTGAGTGATCTTTCTCTCATTAGATTAATTTCTTGACTCACTCTGAGCTACAGAAGGCATTTACAGAATTATGCTTCCAGACTATGAGAGGTATGCAATTGTTCCCATATTTTGACATCTTTGCATATGTGGGGCTCCACAAATAGAAGATACTATTCATTATGTATTCTTCTGTGATTTATATTCCTGTCCCAGGAAAAGATTTCTTGCGTCCTGTTTGGGAAGAATGTCTGCTAGTACTTTGGTTGAGCAAATGTGTAAACTACATGTAGATATGTATCCTTGTATAGCCAATCAAGTTGCTTTATTTGCTGTGGCTGCTAAAAGGGTTAGAACAAAGATCCTAAAAACTGTTGCTGTTAGCTGTGCTCATGATGAATTGTTTTGATTGGCTTGTTTGGTTTCTTTGTTGTCTTTGTTTTTACTTTCTCCTGTGACTGTTGTCACTTTTTGGGAAGAATTATAAGAACCTGTTATAGCTTTGGTTTAGCTCATTTACTAATTAGCTCTCCCATCTATGTCCCACCATGTCAACATGAACATATGAAATGTCTTTAATTGTTGCACGGAAGTTATTTATTCCCATAGTCATTCTGAAAGTCATTTCTTACAATCATCTCTGTTGGAATTCATCTCTTTTTAACGTGGATAGACAGAATTGGACCCAGCATTCCCAGCTGTGGCTACGCCAGTGCCTTCTGTAAAGACACCATCAGTTCCTAATGTGGACTAGAAATGCCTCACTCTGAATTTCCACTCTGGATAGGATTTGGGAATGAATTTTTGTCCCAGTCCTATTTCTCCATTTTTGTTTATTTGTTTGGTCTGGAGCTCTCATGTGTTCCCCTGCAGCTTGTGCGGTGCTAGCTCACTTGCTCGAGCCATCTGGAGTGATATACATGACAGAGTGTCTTTTTGCAAGGCACCTGCTTTCCGTGTTTGTGGGCACACTCTTGTCTGTGTTGATCAGGAAGTGGCGGTGGCAGAGGGACTCAACAGTCCTGGCTCATAGTAGGGGCTGGAACTGGACAATTTTCATCTGAAGAGATAGTATATTTTGAACTGGAGCCTATTTGATTTCCTGTAGAAGAGTGAGTATATGCAAACTGCTTCAAGATATGCCACGAAAATAAAGCTTATGTACACCTGTGAGCTTTCCTATTAACAGTGGTGCAATCCTTCCACATAATTCCATTAAGACCAGTGTCTAAAATCACCTCACTGCACCACTGTCCATTATTATTTCCCCACCCCTTTCCTTCTGAGTTATCACACTGTCCTTTTGGGTCCTTCCAACTCCATTTCTATATGGGACTATGTTTAAAGAAATTTAACATTTAAAGAAATGTTTTTGGATTCCAGAACAAACAAAACCATGGAAATGCAAACTGTTAGGTTCTATCTCCAGAGTTACCCAATTCAACAAATTAATGATCATGGGAATGCTAGGAACCTAGGCCAGAACTCAGTGAAATCCTAAACTTGATAACAGCTTACCAGCCACTCACCTCTTACTGGAGGTAGATCAGCAGTCAAGCCACTTTCAAGGATCTGTGGTTTTATACCCTGCTTAAATTTATTTATTTATTTATTTATTTATTAAATTTATTAATCGCCCATCTGACTGGTCACCCAGCCACTCTGGGCGATGTACAACCCACCATAAACAATTTAAAACAATAAAATTTTACCATAAATTTTTTTTAAAAAAAATACCCTAACCCACCCCAAATGCCTGCCTGAACAACCACGTTTTTAATGCACGACGGAAGCTCATTAAAGAGGGGGCATGACGGAGTTCCCTAGGGAGGGAGTTCCACAGAGTGGGGGCCACCACAGAGAAGGCCCTCTCCCTCGTCCCCACCAGTCTAGCTGTCCTGGCTGATGGGACAGAGAGAAGGCCATCCGAGGCTGATCTTGTTAAGCGGCCTGTCTGGTGTTGCTGGAGGCGCTCCTTAAGATAGGCTGGGCCGGAACCATATAGGGTTTTAAAGGTCAAAACCAACACCTTGAATTTGGCCCGGAAAACAACTGGTAACCAGTGGAACTCCTTCAGCACTGGAGTGATGTGATCTCGCCGGCGGCTGCCTTTAATCAGGCGAGCTGCCGCGTTCTGTACCAGCTGCAGTTTCCGAACCGTCTTCAAGGGTAACCCCACGTAGAGCGCATTACAGTAGTCTAAACGAGAGGAGACCAGGGCATGTACTACCGATGGGAGCAGATGGTCGGGAAGGTAGGGGCGCAGCCGCCGTATCAGATGGAGTTGATACAGCGCTGTCCGGCTCACAGCTGACACCTGAGCCTCCATGGACAGCTGGGAGTCCAAAATGACCCCCAGGCTGCAGACCTGGTCTTTCCAGGGTAGCTGTACCCCATTCAACACCAGGTCAACATCCCCCAGCTTCCTCTTGTCTCCCACCAAAAGTACCTCGGTCTTGTCAGGTTTGAGCTTCAGCTTATTCCTCCCCATCCAGCCACTCACCGTCTCCAGACATTTGGACAGGGATTCTACGGCCAACCTTGGTGAAGATTTGAATGAGAGGTAGAGCTGAGTGTCATCCGCATATGACACTCATATAATAAAGAGGTTCTCCTTGCCCACCCACACTCTCACCCACTCATTAACATCTATGTCAGGGTTGTTTCTGAGCACAGGGAGTGGGATAGCAGTTCAGATTCTGAAGAAGAACCACCAGACATAGAGGAGGTGTTTTCCCAGGTTTGTCCAGACATGACTGGCCCAGCTTCTCAGGTTACGAAAGCCCAGCTGGCTGAGGATGAGGGTTCTTCTTCACAACCCTGTGAGAGACAGCAAACAGAAGGAAGGAGGGGATTAGAAAATCTGATCTAATAGATGCCAGGCACATCTATTAGAGCAAAGAGAGCACAGAGCAAAGAGAGGGAAGGCAGGGGCGGAATTTAGACGGTCTACCCGATTGGCCTTGCGTGAGAAGCTGTGCTCAAAAGGCTCACGAGAGAGAGGTTCCTCCTCACTTAAGTTAAGCTAGTGAGAC
Source organism: Heloderma suspectum (assembly GCF_057233095.1). Classification (NCBI taxonomy): domain Eukaryota; kingdom Metazoa; phylum Chordata; class Lepidosauria; order Squamata; family Helodermatidae; genus Heloderma; species Heloderma suspectum. The sequence continues at coordinate 90,834,402 of NC_139458.1, forward strand.
CGCCTTCCTCTTCAAATGACAAGCAACTCTCTGAACTACCTTTTGAATTCTTCTGAAGGCATTCCTTTGTAGACTGAGAGCACTGAGAAATTGCATCTGTATGACCCTGTGAAGTAATGGATTAAAAGCTGTAGACTGAAGCCTCTCGTCTGTGTTTGTCTTTGGCGCTGAAATAAAGTGGGGGCCAAAAGAATCCTGACAATGTAAGAGGTTTTAAATTTGAGCTATTCAGTCCTTCACCTTCCTCATTCTACAGTCTGTACACAAAGGGACTCCTGATATAATGGATGAGTTTATTTTACACAGCTCCTGCCAGCAAATCTATTTAGGATTATTTTGGAGACAGTAAAGATGGCAGAACTAACATGTCCTCCCACTGCAACATATGTCCCAGTATTATCCACCTGCCAACACATCTCCTGCTGCCAAATGCCATCACTGCTTTGCTCCAAGGGAATCGTTTTCATTTCACCTGTAAGTCTTATGGTTCTCCCTCACACTGAAATCTTTCACATGGAGGAAAAACAGGTAATTTAACGTGTGGGGATGACACATTTAGATGAAATAATTCATTTTAGTATAAACATGTTTGCATCATTCAGGTGCCACAGGAGCATCCTGATGTAGGTATTTTAGTAAAAATCCTATCTGGCTCCCATTTACTTAGTAGTCCTATTCAGGAGAAAGGAGATGGAAATAAATGCAACAAAAAGTAATAAGAGTGAATTCCAGGATTAATTAGGATTATTTCTTAAATTAATTCCAGAACTGAAGGATGCATAATTTGCAGCAGGAACCACAGTTCCTCCCATTAATTCATGTATTTTCTCCTGTCTTCACTACTGATGTACATGTGGACATGGATAAAACACTGTACAGGACAGTAAAAAAGCAAAATGGATGTGAATGGATTTATGGGTCCATCAAGAAGCTTTTTTCTGCAGTTTGCTGAGGCTTGAATGTGCAATAAAATGCCCCACAAAAGAAGTCTTGATACAATTGATTGTTGTTCCCCTGGTACTAAGCCAAGGATGGTTTTATCCAGCCCTATTTGGGAATGGGGACACATAAGGAATGTGCCAGGGGGGTTGTGAATGTGCCATCTGTCCTGATGCCAGAATTGGCTGGTCAATTAAGGGCAGGGCCATGATCCTTTATAAAGTGGTGCCCCCCACCAACTTCTTTAAGCCAGCATAGCAATCCACCCACCCTTCCTAGTGTAGCAGTGTGGGTTTAGCCAGTTTCCCTTTCAGGGGTGGAGTATGAATTGTGGGGGTTGGCACCTAAAGGAAATATTTTTTTTTCTGCATGTTTTCTGAATTTTGGGGTTGCCACTGAAGGGAATTTTTTTTCTGCTTGTTGAACATTTGTTATTTCACACTGCAGTACAAGAAATTCCTGAAAGATATGCCCTCCACCACCATGGAAGACATATTGGATCATATTTATTTCAGATGAGACCACTCCCTTACCTCCACCTCATGATGTATCTAGGGATGGTAATTGAGTGCTCTGTTGATATAATAGTCAAGTATAGTGAACCTAGGGAAAAATCCAACATAAGTCCTACTTAGAGTAGACCCATTGAAATGAATGGGACTTTCAATGAGTCTACTCTAAGTAGGATTTATGTTGGATTTTACCCCCTAAAGACCTCACCTTCCCCAGCAGATGGGCTGCAGAGTGAGAATAAGAGCCTACTCCTGAGTAGCCTAAGCAGTGAACAGTCAAGACTCTCAGAAGTTTTGAAATCACCCTCTGCAAGCAATTTTGATGTATCTGAGTATATGTGATCTTCTCCATAATCAGTATCAGTCTTGATTAGATAAAGTATAACATTCTATTGGTTCTTCAGGTACTGTATGAAACCACTGTCTCCTAGAACTGAGATCTTTAGCCAAGGACTTTACTCCAGGCTACGGATAGATGAGTAGTTCATTTCATTTCAGGTTTTTTATAAGAATTTTGCAGTATTCACAAAATTCTCCATATCCAGGATGAAAAGAACTGGAGATTTTTAAAAAATAAATGTGGGAGAGACCAAAACTGAGAGATATCCCCATCCAGGCCCAAAGCTTTGAATTAGTGCTGTGCCAAATCCTGCCCCCTATTTATTCTCTGTCTGCAAAAGAGGCATTGTTTTTTCTGCCCCTTTCAGAAGGAGCAGGACATGGAATAATGGGCTCAAGTGACAGGAAGCCAGATTCCGGCTGAACATCAGGAAAAACGTCCTGACTGTTAGCACAATACGACAATGGAACCAGTGACCTAGGGAGGTGGTGGGCTCTCCCACACTGGAGGCATTCAAGACGAGGCTGGACAGCCATCTGTCAGGGGTGCTCTGACTTGGATTCCTGCACTGAACAGGAGGTTGGACTCCATGGCCTTGTAGGCCCCTTCCAACCCTACTATTCTATGATTCTATGAGGGGAAGAATTTCAGAGAGTGTTCTCCTTGGGGAGTGGGACAGGATTTCCATATACCATTTTAAGTGTAGGCAATTCTTGAGGGGTCATCTTTCTATTTATTTTTTTTTATAAACTCCCAGGAGACGATGTGACCTCACCTGCTCCAGTAGTCATTCAGGAAGAACTCTCAGCTGGAGAAGAGTCCTGGGTTCCTGCAAGTGCAGGAGGTGCTTTAAAAAAAATAGAAAGAAGATCCCCCAAGAATCGCTTATGCTTTAAAAAAGGTATGTGGAAACCCTGTCCCGCTTCCCAAGGAGAAAATTCTCTGAAATTACCCCCCTCCTTGTGAAAGAGGTAGAAAAAACAATGCCTCTTTGGTGGGGAGAGAAAAAGTTCCTGAAAATTGGGGGCAGGATTCGGCATAGCACTAATTCAAAGGTCTGGGCCTCAAAAGACATATCTTTTTGTTTTGGTCTCGCCTTCCCAAGGAGTAAATTTTCCAGAATGCTCACCTCTCCCAGCTTCTTTTCCCAGAGTTTTCATTCCCCAACCACCATGAAATGCCAAAAATGGAAGAATCAAAATGTTCAGTACAGCACTACTGCATGACGGAAAAAAAATTTGCATCCGTCTGTGAACGGATGATGGAATGAAAGGTGCCTGACAATCCACGAAACACAGATGGAGTGCATTTTACACAGTCTGTACATCCCTAATGTGTGGCAAAGCAACTCTATGGCCATTTAATAATCATTCACTAGAATAGGGATGTCAGAGAATTCCGCGACGGATCTCGGTGAGGCCGAATGCCAGTGCATTCGGCCTCCTGAAATCCATTGCAGAATGGCCTGCCATCCCCCCACCCCCCGCTGATCCTCCCCAGGACGAGACTTACCTGGGGCGGATGTTTCGGATGGCGGCAGCTCCAGCGGCGGCTTCGGCGGTGGTGGCTGCTGGTCTTCTGACAGGCTGCCGCCGCCGCAATTCGCAGTCTGTGTTTTTTTCTCTTTTTTCCCCCATAGACGTGATAGGCCATGTAAAGACTTACATAGCTTATCATGTCTGGGTTAAAAAAAAAAAAAGATGCGTACGCAAATGGTGGCTATGGCCGCCGCCATTTGCGTTCCTTATTTTTCACTGTCTTAGTCTACATAAATATTTACGTAGACTAAGACAAAGACAAGAAAGGGGAACGCAAATAGCGCCCAGTATGCTATTTGCGTTCCCCTTTCTTTTCTTCATCTTAGTCTACGTAAATATTTATGTAGACTAAAACAGCGAAAAATAAGGAATGCAAATGGTGGCAGCCGTAGCTGCCGCCATTTGCATACGTGTTTCTTTTTTTCTTTTTTTTACCCAGAGCCCTCCACAGCCGGAAATCTGGCTGCAGACGGCCCTGGCCTGGGCCTGGCTAGAGCCATCGCAGGCCCTGGCCTGGGCCTGGCTCCATGTAGCCGTCGCAGAGCACAGCCGGCCATCGAGGATTCCAGGAGGGAGGACCGGCTCGCCTTCCCCCCTGTCGAGGATTCTGGGGGTAGAGACGGAACGCTTCCCCACCCACCATGAACAGAATCTGTGAAAAGGTAAGAGACTTTCATACATCCCTACAGTAGAAGCAGTAATCCCCTTCTCACCATGTGTGAGCTCTCTGTTGACTCCCAGTTAACACTTTTACACAAACCTGGGTGATTTTAAACAAGACAGAAAACTGGCAGTTTAACCACTTTTACATTTTTGCTTCTAAGTTTTGACTGTTCCAGGTTCCCCCCATCTACTGCAATATAGTTGACAAGCTGCCAATCAACACTAAATCAATTGCTGGGAGGGGGGAATGATCGTTGTTCATGCTAAACTGCACTCCTTAGTTGCTAGTGTGATGTTCTGTGTATGTGTAAAAGGCAGAGGAGAGACTTGGGGAATTAGTAGTTTCACTTTCTTCTTTCCTTTGCTTTCAGCAAAAAGGGTGTATGAAACTGGTTTATCATTTTCTCAGCAAACCGCAAATGCATTTGGAATATTGCACATTAATTCCATTAGATTTCCTGTTCTTTCTCCAGCCTGCCTATTAGGCTTTTCTCATTTGTTCCTTCTCCTCTGGAATCCAGGGGCTAGGCAATTTTACAGCTGAGAGGTTTGATAATGAGATACGGGCCATTCTTTGGCCTAGTGTCCAATTCAAATCTGAATAATTGCAGCCATTGGGCAGTACGAGGGGACATGTCCTTCTCCGCGATTTTGGACTTGAATAGAGATGACCTCAGATATAGCTGGACTACAAATTATGGGCCTTACCACTTTGAACAGTGTGCAACACATGTGAATTAGACAGCGGCCAGCAGCTTAGTACAGTTTTGTGCGCATGTGCACACAAGGCCAACTTATAGAAATCCAAGTACTCTATCTGGTGTGTTTATGTGTGTGTGGAACAAGTAAGTGTCCTGCTATGGTGGTCTTTCACTGGGCGGGGCTCTGTGAACATTCATGATGATCATTTCCGTATTACAAGACAGGAAAGCAATGGACATTATGATAGGCTAGTGATGTTACTAACCTTGTAATTCCTGACATGGACATGCAAGTTTCAGGAGGCTCACAACAGTCACCTCAAATATGAGACTAGTGTTACAACCCCAAGTTTCTTCTCTGGCTTGTATTTTAATTAGGCATGCTGCCAGAATTGAAATTAGGCATTCATTGGTAGAATGTATTATGTTTGTCATTGGAAGGACAGATACTGAAGCTGAAGCTCAAATATTTTGGCCACCTAATCCAAAGAGAAAACTCCCTGGAAAAGACCCTGATGCTGGGAAAGACTGAGGGCAAAAGGAGAAGGGGACGGCAGAGGATGAGATGGCTAGATAGCATCACGGATGCAATGAATATGGACTTGAGTACGCTCCGGGAGAGAGCGCAGGACAGGAAGGGTTAAGTGACATCATTGCTTAGTGTGGAAGACAGAAAGTAAGGGTTAAGTGACATCATTCCATGAACATGAGCATCAGGAACAGGATGTTTACACTCCCTTCAGTCCATGGGGTCACGAAGAGTCGGACACGACTGAACGACTGAACAACAACAACAGCAATTATGTTTGCAATGCCTGTATTCATACAAGCTTGGATGTCTATCTAATGAACTTTAGTATTTTGATTACTGAAAATTGATTACAAGCACTAGCACAGTCTGCATGACCAAAGTATCTAAATTCTGCCATTTCTATGCCTGTCCTGACATTGGTTGGTTTAAACCCTTACTTTAGAGCCAGTGTGGTGTAGTGGCTAGAGTGTTGGACTGGGAGCCAGGAGATCTGGGTGCTAATCCCCACTCGGCCATGGAAGCTCACTGTGTGAGTTTGGGCCAGTCACAGACTCTCAACCCAACCTACCTCACAGGGTTGTTGTTGTGAGGCTAAAATGGAGAGGAGGAGGATTGTGTATGCCACCTTGGATTCCTCAATGAGGAAAAAAGGCGGAATATAAATGTGATAAATAAATAAATAAATAAATAAATAAATAAATAAATACTTTCTGAAGGGAGTGTAAACATCCTGTTCCTGATGCTCATGTTCATGGAATGATGTCACTTAACCCTTTAGTTTCTGTCTTCCACACTAAGCAATGTAGAAGCTTTGACTTGAAATCTTTCAACAAACAAATCACATTTGAACTGAAAGAACAGCCATGTAGATTAGTATCCACAGCCACATAATTTAGCATCCACCAGTTCAGCACTTGTGTGGCTTCATTTCCTTTCTGTTAGTCAACCAAGGCCATTTCTCTCTAGTATAGCAGTGCTGGAAGAAGCCATTCAGGGGGTGGAACTTGGCGAGCTTTTGCCAGCTCAGGCCCCCAGAGTCCAACCCAACATCCGCCAGCTGGAGCAACTCAGCCTGCACTGAGTCAGGCCAGCTGGTAGATTGTCTGCCTGCCTTTGCACAGTGGCAGTGGTAGAAGATGGGATGGGAGTGCTATGGCTCCCTTCTTGCCCTCCCACCACCGCTGCCACAGCACCACACAACCATTGTCTCTCTCTCTCTCTCTCTCTCTCTCTCTCTCTCTCTCTCTGCTCGGGCCAACCCAGCAGAGACAGAGGGATGAAGGTAGTGTGGTGGGGCCAGAGAGAGAGGGACAACAGTAGCATGGGGGTGTCAGGGGCAACACGGCAGGAAGATGAAGCTCCTGTGAGGAAGGAGCCAACCCCAGTACAGAGAGAGAGGGACGGCAGTAGTTGCAGTGAGGGCAGCATGACAGCAATGGTGGGATGGTGAGACAGGAGCTTCACCTTCCCACCTCCCCCCACCTGTGCCCCCTGCCACCACCACTGCCATGCCACTCTGGCTGCCACGCCACCCCCTCCACACTACCATTGTGCCTCTCTCTCTCTACCAGATTTGGCCCTGGAAGAGATAGAGGGGGATGATGGTTGTGTGGTGGCATGGCAGTGGTGGGGGGAGGGTGAGAGGGAAGCCATAGTGCTCACATCCTCTGCCGTTGCCTTCGCCACCATACAAAGGCAGCAAATCCCATCTTACCTTCCTGCCACCACTACAACACCACCCCCACTGTCACGCCACCCCTGTTGCCATCACACTACCATTGTCCCTTCTAATCTTCCTGCTGCCACCGCTATGCCACTCCTGCCACGCTACCGTAACCCCTCTCTCTCTGCCAGGGTTGGCCCCGGCAGAGAAAGAGGGATGCTGTTTGCACAGCAGCAGTGATGGGAACTTTTTTCCTTTTTTTCCCTTCCACAAATGCATTTACAGAAGGAACAAACAAGAAGTTCCCAGTTTTCGGGATGGAATTCCCAGGTCATCTCGCAAAGGAAAGCCAAGCCAGGGACATCGTGGGAATCCACCAGATCCTAAAAAAGCTGCACTTTCCCATGATGGACATCCCTACTCTACTATGTTTTTTTTTCTTGTTTGGTAAGTAAAAGTTTACTTTGGACCTGGCGCTGGTGGGTGGCACTCTGAGGGTACAGGAAAGGGGATCCAAGGAGGAGGAGGTCAGAAGGGGTGCAGAGCAGCCCAGGGTGGCTGCTGGGTGAGGAGGAGAGCTGAACTTTGGAAAATAGAATTGCCTCTTCCACAGCTCCTACTCATGCCACTTGTGCTGCACCTGCTTGCACTGCAGCCACTCATAGCGTAGCCACTCACACTGGCTCCAGCAGCTCCAAGCCTACTATAGAGTAAACAGGGGGGCACATGAAAGCAGCCAGTCAGAGGGGAGAACATAACACAGTGATGCATGACATCATGACACATAGAATGATGACCCCAAGAAGTTCCCCAGAAGCACTTTGGTGATGTGTATGTGCAAAAATTCATATATACACAAACAGATCTCAGAATAATGTAGAACTTTTATCTGAGATTGAACAGAGGAATTTGTAATTTGGCAAGCAAATTATGATTTCTGTTGGGATGGATGAACTCACCCATGCCTGGCTTTGTTGGGCGCTCGCTGAGCCGCTGCCCACCCCTGCTCATGGCACTGTGTGAGCTTCGTCACAACCCAGTGAGTGCCCAACTGTCAAGGGCTCCTTGGAGGTCTCTCTCTGTCTAAACCAGTAGTCAAGTCCAGACACAGACAAAGGAATGATTTTCAAAGCTTTATTCTTCTTTTACAACTTAACAACTATACTGATTGCAACTAGATCTGAGCTGCACAGTACCTATGCCCTAAGTTGGAACAGTTGGTCCCTGTTTGAAAGGGAATTACTGGCAGACCCCTGAACTTAAGGACTAGGGAGAGTCCCTCCCCTTTTCCCTTGGAGCCTCTGGGTGCAGCTGTTGTTTGCGCGCCAACCTGGCACTTCGCCTCCTTTCCGCGCCCTCCATCTGGCGCCTCTCTCTGCATCTGCGTTGCGCATCCACCAAGTCTGCTATCTGTGCTTGGTCACTCCCTGGACTGCTAACTAAACTAGGAATGCTGTTGGGAGGAATCTCCGTCAGCTGTTGGTCCTGGGAAAGAGGAGCGCTCCCCTCTCCCAGGAGCGACTGCTCTTCCTCAGAATCAGAACTACTCTGGGATTCTATGGGCTCAGTGTCCACTCTGACACCAACAAAGCCACAGGGCAGCCTGTCCTCATAGCAAGCTGCCATTGTGCTCAACTATGGTGGCTCAAGCACTTCTGGGTAGGTCATATTGCACAACTGGAGGGTGTAAATGGCCCATTTACACAGCACCATGGGCGTGAATGCTCCACATGCTCGGAGGATAGGGCAGCTTGTGAGCACTCACTGAGCCACAGGGTATGCCCCACAGTTTGGCAAGTGGGGTTGGGAGGGCAGGTAAGGGACACACACACACACAGATTCTCACAACATCCCTAAGTTCATTCATCACTAGGGATGTACGGACTGTGTAAAAAATCATGCCCGAGGCCCGAACTCCGAATTGAAGCGCATTGAATGCACACTTTTAGCTGGGTTTTTTTTAAAAAATGTGGGTATATTTCAACAATGAAGCTTTACACTTTCAGATTATCATCTGCAGTTATCAGGCTAATAATTTTCTATGTATTTTCAGCAATTTTAACCAAGATCTTTGTACCCATATGTAATGTATGTGAAATAACCCCAAATGTGGACAGAAAGAACATAATTTCAGGACTAGAACATAATTTCACTTCTAGAAAAACTGAGAGTTGGCGATAAAAAAAGGGGAAAAATCAAGTAGTGAAATCTAATAAGCTAGATAATTAAAACTGTAATTGTCTTCCTCCTAGCTCCCATCCACCAGTGTTCTCTTATCACATTTCCCACAGTGGAAAACAGACAGTAGCCAATTATGGCCATAAGCAAAACTCACACTCACATAGGGATGGCGGAGAATTCCACCACGGATTTCAGTGAGGCCAAATGCACTGGCATTCGGCCCCCTGAAACCCATGGCAGAACGGCCTCCCACCCCCTGCCCCCCGCAGAATCCCCCTCGGGACGAAGCTTACCTGGGGTGGATGTTCCGGCGGCGGTGGCTCCAGTGGCGGCTCCGGCAGCGGCAGGGGCAGCGGCAGCAGCAGCTGGTCTCTCGGCCGGCAGCTGCGGACTCAAATGGTGGCCACCACGCCATTTGTGTAGCTGCCTTTGCCATGATAGGCTACATAAATACTTACATAGCCTATCACGGCAAGCAAAAAATCAACAACAAAACAGCGTGTGCAAATGGCGGCAGCTACAGCAGCCACCATTTGCATTCCCTTTTTTTCGCTGTTTTAGCCTACGTAAATATTTACGTAAGCTATTATGGTGAAAAAAAGGGGAACGCAAATAGCGTTGTGGGCACTATTTGCGTTCCTTTTTTTCCCGCCGGAATAGCTTACGTAAATATTTACGTAGGCTAAAACAGCGAAAAAAAGGGAATGCAAATGGTGGCCGCCATAGCCGCTGCCATTTGCGTACGCAGTGTTTTTTTTCCCCGGAAGGCTGCCCAGCAGCCGGATGTCCGGCTGCGGGCGGCCCCGGCCGGCAGCTCCGTGGAATCTCCGCGGAGCGAAGCCGGCCGGATTAGGATTTCAGGGGGAGGTGCAGAGCGCCTCCCCCCCACTGCGAATCACCCCGTCGAAAAGGTAAGTGACTTTCATACATCCCTACACTCACAGCAAGTGCAACTTTTCTTCTTTTGGCAAGACTGTCAAAATGGAGCATTCGCTTTACAAGTGACAATGTTTGCACATCTGAAAAGCCCTGGCCATAAAATGAGAGCCTTTTGTGTTTGTGAAGAGCACTTCTATTCCAAAAAGTAAACTATGTAGTTTGAGGGATGTTAAGGAATTATGAGAGTTTGTTTTTGTTAGAAAAAAATGGGTATTAAAGTACTGCAAATGCTCTTTTCTCTCCAGCCCCATGTGATTCTCTCTCCCTCTTACAGCATAATCCTATTATTATGGCTTATTTGATTTGTTTTGTTTTCCTAACCCCTGCTCTTATGCCTTTAATCTGCAGACAATTAGCTGGTGATAATATGTGCTCCCATGGTGTGATAAATGTGACCTGCTATATCTACTTTCTGCAGAACTGTCTTTGGTTTTCTGCTTTGTTTGTTTGTTTGTTTGTCAGTTGTTATCGGTGTAAGTTTATTTTTTTAAGTAAGCATAGGGGTGAAGTGTTAATGTTGCAGGTAAGGTCAGTGTTATCCAGTGTTTTTTTTCTGGAGAAAAACATACCAGAACTGATCCCTCGTGTACAGATATGCTGTTAACTCCTTACAAATACTTTTGCTTTTACCTCTGCTTGCAAACTGATTGTATGTTTCAGTCTATCGCAGATGTAGATTCCAGTTTTTCATTCCAGTGTTATCGTTAGATTCCGGTGTTATCATATGGGTAAGATTGTTTTGTTTAATATTAAAATCAGTCTCATCATTAGTTCAACAGTGAGTTTGGTGCCTGTTAATAGAAACTGAAGTCCTTCCTTCCAAAGATGCCGAACGTTTTTGAAATTAAAGTATAAAGCCTTATCGCTGCTGGTACAATCATAAAAATGTACTCTATTATTAAGAAGTCAACAAAGTCGCTCTCCTGGGCATAATCAGGAAAGACTGAGATTCTTAAGTTTCTCCATGCATTTAATAATAGAAGATGTATAGGGGAACATGTAGGAGTGGCTGAGTGGAAGAAAGTGTTCAGGTTAGGGATGCATGAGAAATTTGTTTTAGTTCGCAAATAATTCAGGCATGCCTGGTTCACTATTACATGTAGCCTCTTGCCTTCCCTGCTTCCACACTATACTGGCTACCCACACAGGGACCTCCTGTCTGAATACATCCACACATGTTTTAAATCCTTTGTGTGTGGACCAAAACCATGTGGTTGATTGACAGATGAAATCCAGGAATATGTGATTTAGTCCAAAGACAGGGTTGGGCAACTGTGGGAGGTTCAAAGGTAAATTTTGCCCCTCAGATCTTCCATCCTATGCAGGCTGCAGTCTTCACTTCTAGAATAAAAAACTGCAGTCAGTTTTTTATTGTTTGGTGACCCAAACAATAAAAAAACCCTAAAAATGTTGTCTTGAGCACTACAAAGCAACAAAAAGGTGAAATTTAACTTGCAAACAAGTTAAATTTGACCTTATTGTTGCTCTGTAATGCTCCAGATGCCACTTTTTTTATGGGGCTTGTAGGCCACATGTTGCCCACTCTGTCAATGTAACTGAAAACTACATGCACATATAAATGAATGCATCCCTGTACATAGAAACTAATTCCAAGGGGATTTTATATGTGCAGAGATTATATGGAGTCTTATTCCATTATGTACATCCTCAACTGCAGTGGTATAGTTCAGAAGCAGATTAACCTCATCAGTGAGGACCAGGTCCAAGGCTTATCAACAGTGAGGCACAGGCGCTGCTAATAAGTAATTCCAGTGTAGTCATATTGTTAAGTTATGGGCACACATTAATGGGTCACCCATATCATATAGTTACTTCTACATTAGCACCAGACTTCCATCAGGACCGTTTTAGTTGGTGAGAGAAGTAACTACACGAGCTTTCCCCCACCTGGTGCCATCCAAATGTTTTGGAATACAGCTCCCATCATCCCTGACCACTGGCCAGGCTGATTGGGGCTGATGGGAGTTGTACTCCAAAACATCTGGAAAGCACCAGACGTGAGAAGCCTGTTCTACACAATCCAGTCAATCTATTTGAGCAGCTTATTATTATTAATATGTTACTGGTGCAACACTTGAGCGCAGCTGAATTAGCCACAGTGGGCTGTAGTGATCATGTGGAACTGGTCATTCGGTTGGATCCAGTGCTGTCATTCTGACAGAACTGCTTCCGTCAGCAAAACTGGGATGTCCCCTCCCCCCTGCAAGACTCCAAAATCTGCTCCAGAGGGTTGGAAAATCAGCCTTCCATAGCAGATTTTTGGGTGGTGCTGCAGCAAGGAGGAGAGAGGGAGAAAGTCCTATTGCATTATTGGACCTCTGCTAGTATAATGTTGGATTTAACCCATGATGTAGTGCTTCGACCCTTTTAACTGGAATCAAGTTCATCTTTTAAATATGATTTCTGTTTGGAGGCAGGATGTCACATAAAGGGGACAATCAGCAAAGTGCCTTGTACTTGAAAACAACACCTGTTTAGAAACGACAAGGACACTGGCTAATTTTTAATCACTTCGGATATTATCTGAAATCCTATCATCTCTATGAGCTTTGAAAACAAAACAAAAAAGACACCAGATGGCTGAATGAAATTGTAAATTTTGATTTATGACTTTCACCCTTAGTACTGGCATATTCAAGGAATCAGAATAATTATTCTGTTACAGCCAAAGCAAGCAAGCTATAGCTTTGGTCCAGTGGAATCTGTTACTGATGCATGATGCCACCTTCTCTACCATTTCTTGGAATGGGTTGTCTCTAATCTATTCTGTGTTGGAGGAATTGCTTTGTGATTTTCAGTTCCCTCAGGATTGTCCTGTTTCAGAATGCCTTTTCTTGTTGTCAAAAAGCTGTGGCTTTCTCATTTCCCAGGATGCACCGTTGCTGCAGCTTTGGTTTTAGATCATCATTGTTCTTCTAAAACAGACCCTGTCATTTTAAACTGTGTCTCTTATCATGTGTTCTCTTATCATTGGCCACTCCTAGGATATCTGGAAGATTGTTTCTATCCCATTAAATGTTGGTATTATTGGTATTATAAAAAAATAATGAGTATAGTGTATCATTTCCTTATTTTTTCCCAGTTGTTCATAATATTATTATTGCAATGCTATGCAATCTTACTTTGGAGTAAATCCTATTGAATTCATGCATAAGGCCTTTAATGTTTATTTATTCTTTGCGTTGGCAGAATACTACTTTGAATATCTGCTCATGTTTGTTTAGTAAGACTGACAGCTTTACTATAATTAAGGGATGTACGAATCCCTTACCTCATTCTGGGTGGGGGTGTCCGCATTGGGGGGAGGCGATCTATCCATCCCCCCAGAATCCTCCCCAGCCAGCTCCGCTCCGCAGGGAGTCTGTGCAGTTGCTGGCTGGGGCCAGCCGCAGCCTGACTTCTGGCCGCAGCCGGTCTTCTACGTAAAGATTTACGTAGCCTATTACAGCAAAGAGCAGGGGCACAAATGGTGTAGCAGACGCTGTGATAGGCTAGGTGAAGATTTACATAGCCTATCACGGCAAAAGGCAGGGACGTAAATGGTATCCGCTAGGGATGGGGGAGAATTTCTCCCCGAAACTTCAGGGGGCCAAGCGCCAATGCATTCGGTCCTCCGAAGGTTGTTCGGGGAGAAATTCTCTGCCCCTCCCCCCAGGATGGGACTTACCTTTCATGAATGTCCCTCCCGGCGGCGGGTCCCGGCGGCGGTTCGTCGGGTCTTCGTCAGGAGTGGGGGCGGCAGCCGGTCTTTCGACCGGCTGCCGCTGCTGCCATTACAAGCAAAGAAAAAAAAAACTGCCCCTGTGATAGGCTACGTAACGATTAACGTAGCCTATCATGGCTAGATTTGCAAAGTCAGCCGTGATAGGCTACGTTAATCGTCACGTAGCCTATCACGGGTGACTTAAAAAAAAAAAATGCGTACGGCTAATGGCGGCCCCCATAGGGAGCCGCCATTCGCGTTCCTTATTTGGTCCCTGTAGTCTACGGAAAGATTTACGTAGACTACGGCGAAAATAAGGACAACGCAAATAGCGTTGCCCTTATTTTCACCGTAGTCTACGTAAATCTTTACGTAGACTACAGGGACCAAATAAGGAATGTGAATGGCAGCTCCCTATGGGGGCCGCCATTTGCGTACACGCTTTTTTTTTTTCAAAGTCACCCGTGATAGGCTACGTGACGATTAACGTAGCCTATCACGGCTGACTTTGCCGATCTAGCCGTGATAGGCTACGTTAATCGTTACGTAGCCTATCACAGGGGCGTTTTTTTTTTTTTCTTTTGAAGTTCGCAGCCGGGGAGACAGGGCGCTTCTCCCCGGCCTGAATTTCGGCCGGGCGAGGCGGAAAGCCTCCCCTCCGGCCTGAATTTCGGCCGGGCGAGGAGGGAAGCCTCCCCCCCAGCCTGAACTTCGGGGGGAGCAGCGAAGCGCCTCCCCCCCACCGTGAAGCAAGCTGTGAGACCAGGTAAGTGACTTTCATGCACCCCTAGTATCCGCTACATTGGATGCCATTTGCGTCTGAAGAGAAGCAGCGGCGGACAGTGGAGGGCAGCTGGACAGACTGGACCTGCTGAAGATCAGGTAGGGTCCGTCTAGGGGGGATTCTGTGAGGTGGGGGGTAGTCTGTTCCGCCACAGACTCCGGGGGTCTGGATTCTAAAGAATCTGGCCTCATTGGAGTTCATGGAGGATCCCTACTATAGTAGGGATCCCTCCGCCATCCCTACTATAATTATTGATGAAGTGATCATTTTGTCAGTTTAGTGTATAATATTATTGTTCTGTGCAAATTAATAATAGCAATACAAATTTGAACTAAAGATGTCATCAGACAATCATTGAAGGCCATTTTTTGTCACTAGGACTGAGAGTTAAGGACACATATGTTTATTCTTTAAGCTATTTTGGTTCTGGTGTACTACTGTAAGGGGCTTTTTTTTAAGAAATACTAAAAATGGTTGTTTCTTCTGTCAGTAAATAGTAGTTGTTGTTAATTATAAATTCATTCATGCCTCTATCTGTACACAGCCTTAGAAAACTAAAAGACAACTTATATAGGATGTGGAGATTTTTGTTATTCAGGTTATGGATATATGATCTTTTGAGCATGAATGACATGTTATCAAGGAACATACTGAAGATTTGTGGGTCACAAAGGTGATCTCCTTTTAAAACCATAGCAATCACTCTTGGGTGTCCTTCTGATAATATCAGAGCCAAGGTATTTTTTAAAAGATACAGAAACCAACAAGTCTAGCAAAACAGAATTTCTGTAAATGTAAAGCTGACTCCTTATTCTGAACCTTACGAAAATAAAGAATTAATTTTTCCATTTATTTCCAGGATTGGATGCACAGTTTTGCCTTGGATTCATGCAATCATACTTAGAGTTGACCCATTCAAATCAATAGGCCTTGCATTAATGACTAAGCATTGTTAATTTTAATAGGTCTTCCCTAAGCATGGCTAAGACTTGTTTCAGTCCTGTGTCTGGAACACAGGAGGGAGCAGAGCAGTGAAACTTACAATTTGGAAAGAGTTCAAACATCATAGTCCTTCCAGTGCTGTAAATAGCTGTACAGTTTGAATTTGGTTGGTGAAGATGGTGAGAATTTCAATTCGATTCTGTTAACAATTTACCAAAATCCAGAGAGTTCTTCATATCCAGGAGAGAAAGAACTTGAGATTTAAAATGTTCAATGTGGGAAAAAGAAAAACCGACAGATTCACCCATATGTAGTCTCCATTTAAATGAATGGGAAAATGAAAAGAAAATTGGTTAATAATGGATTTAAAATTAAACTAATGCAATTCAAGTGCACAAAACAAAACAAATGCAAACTTTGAAAATGAAAACAAATGGAGAAACGAAACATTTATTTATCCCCTTGCATTCCCCTAGACTTAATTAATTGTTCTAGTTTCAAGCATCATTGCTGGCAGTCGTCTTCAGCGGCCCTTCTCCGTGAGCCCCTGCCCTGCCAAAGGAAGTGAGGTGGGTGGCTACTAGGAGGAGGGCTTTTTCTACTGTGGCACCCCAGCTGTGGAATGAGCTCCCTCGTGAGGTTCGTCTGGCACCTACATTACATTCCTTTTGGTGCCAGGTGAAGACCTTTTTATTTTCCCATTTTAGCATTTTAGCTTTCTAGACTTTTAGCTTTGCTGTTTTAAATCTGTATTTTAAATTCCTGCACTGCTGCTAGGTTTTATTGTGGTTGTATTGTTATATTGTGGTTTTAATGTTCTATATATTTTAAATTGTTTTATTGTGTGCCATTTGGTTTTCATTTTTGTGAACTGCCCAGAGAGCTTCGGTTATTGGGTGGTATAGAAATGAAACAAATAAATAAGTTGTGTGTAGCACTGTGTATTTGGATTCAAACTGAATATTCTGGTTAAGATATATATACACACACACATTTTAAAAGCTTTGCTATTTTGACATCCTAAATTAGTATTTATGTTTGATCACCTGTCTGATATCACATTTGCTATTAAATTGGCGACTTGAATTATCCAGTAACAGTGGGTATTCTAATTTAGATGGTAAAACCTGCCAGGATTCCACATTTAAATTACTAATATTGAATAAAATATGCTGTAAATATTTTCCTTGGTTATATTCCTGGAAAAGATATTGGTGATGTCTTGGGATTTGTTAACCCTTTTCGGTCTCAAGGACTGCATGTGATACTGCCTCCATGTGTGCCTGTGAACACGTATGCATGTGCACACATACACAGATGAGGATATCTTGTAGCACCAGTGAGGAAGAAGTAATCTGTATCACAATTGCTGGGGGAGGGAGTTCAGCACTGCAGTGATTAGGGCACTCTCAGTGGGTGCAATTGAGGCCTTTGGGGCCACCTACAGCCCCAGACCACAGCTTGTGCACTCTTGTATTAAACTATCCATTTCTGTCAGAAGTTGCCAAGTCAAAAGGACTGCTTTGCTAGCCCCACTTTGTTCCTACTAAGTGGTAGGAATCTGGGGATGTTGTCTTCTATGGGGCCCATTTCCTCATCAGAAACATAGGACGCTGCCTAACAAGTCAACATCAAAAAGGAAAAACAAAACAAAAATTGCCTCTGAGTATGGACTGTAATAATTATTTATTGTGCAGATCTCTGAAATACTGATGGACTATAAAAACGTTTATTGTGCAGATATCTAAAATGTTCTATGCATTTCAAGACTAAGTCCCTTCCTCAGGAACAACTGAGCTCTTAGATGATTCTCCTTCTGTTTCTGTTGAAATTTGTCTGTTTTATCGACATAATAATAAATTATTATTACAGTCCATACTCAGAGGCGCTTTTGGATTTTTTTTCCTTTTTGGTGTTTTGTGCATACAGCGCCTCCCTCTCAATTTTCTAATTTTCATAACAAGTCAAACCCACTAGCCCATCTAGGTCATTATTGTCTA
Organism: Heloderma suspectum; assembly: GCF_057233095.1. Lineage (NCBI taxonomy): Eukaryota > Metazoa > Chordata > Lepidosauria > Squamata > Helodermatidae > Heloderma > Heloderma suspectum. Next base: position 90,851,860 of record NC_139458.1, read on the forward strand.
CATCAGGGGTAGGCAACATGGTGCCCATAGGCACCAATGCACCCCTGGACACTTTTACTGGTGCCCATCAAGGTGCCCTACCCCCTCCCACTCTTTTCTATTAGGTTTCTGTTGGTGCTGAAAATTGTGTGTTGAGAGAAGTATGTTGGGGCTCAGATGCCAGGATGGGTAATTAGAGGAATCATGCCTGGCACACACTGGGTATTAAAACAAGCCGCTGTGGCTTGTTATTTATTCCACCATGGCTTGTTTGATCATACAAACCAGGTTGTTGTGTTTCCATGTTCACTCAAGTTCCAAAATTCTGGGACACATGCCCTCAACTGATGCTTTATTTAGGCAATATGGATATGGCTGTCAGAGTGGCAGAGTGGTGGACCTAAGTCCCAGAGTTGCCTGTTCACTGGAATAGACATATGGACTCTATGCAACTGAAGCTATCTTGCAATTGAAGCTACCATTCCACATTGCAAGTACTCAACTGGCGCTCTCACACACACACACTTGAGCTGGCTAGAAGATAAGTAGAAACTTGAAAGGGCTAAAATACAGGGTATTTTGTAGGCCTGCTTCCAACTTTTAAAAATCCATCTATCTGGCACCATCTATAAAGACTCTTCAAATCAATGTCAAGCATGTCAGTCACTGAGCAAAGAAATCAGGGAAAGAGTGATATATGACCTCTAAAATGCTCTTTTCATCAGAGGAAGTGCAGTGCGTCAGCATTTGATAAACAAAATGTAGTTCATTGACATCAAATTAAGATATAGCCATTGAACTGATACTAACAAAACCAAAAAAGAAAAGAAAAAAAGCCTACTAAGCTTATCAGTCATGGCTGTTTTCGGCTTTGAAGTTCTTTGCTCTTCCTTGCCATTAGTTTTACTATATATATTTTTATTTTATTTCTGTCCTTCCCAGTTAGTTTTTTCAGCACAAGATTCTGATAGCCAACAGAGTAAAGTCTTTAAAAAGAACTAATTTTGTGATGAGAAATTCAAGGCATTTAGAGTTCTGGGTTCCATCACCACCCCAGAAAAACATCGAGATACTTAAAGAACAATCACACAATACAGTCCTTGTGGGGTTTGTGTACTTAAATCAGAATGACAGAAAGCCACAGAATTCTCTCCATTCTACTGGGTTAACCTTCTGAATTCAAACATTCGACCCCACTAATGTATTTCTAGCATGTAGTCAATATTCCATTCAGGCTTATTTTTACTAGGTGAACCAAGCATAATTGTTTTGGCTATTGCATACATTTATGGATCTCCCACAAATAAGGAAAAGTATTGTAATGCGAGTGCAATTGTGTTTGTCAAGTGAAAATATGGTTCTTCCAATCTATGCTTTTGCATAGTTTGATCTTGCTTAAAGTTGCCTGATGGTGTTACTTGCTCGAAATAAAAGGAGTGACATTTTCTCTCACCAACAATCAACAAAAAATCTTAAATAATTTAGAGTAAAAACAAAACACAAACCAAGACACAAATTACTACAAGCATTCAAGTATGTTATTACAAACATGTTACTGGTCACATGGCTTACAAATACATAATATTTATTTATTTATTCATTCATTTATTTATTATATTTCTATACCACCCCATAGCCAAAGCTCACTGGGTGGTTTACAAAAGTTAACAGTGCAATCTTATACATGCCTACTCAGAAGTATGGCCTACTGAGTTCCATAATGTTTTCTTTCAGGTAAGTGGTTATAGGATTACACTCCCTTGGGGGTAAATCCTATTGAACTCAGTGGAACTCATGTCTGAGTAGACATGGACAGGATTAGGCTAAAATCTTGTGATCCTATACACACTAACCTAGGAGTAAGCCCCAGTGAAGGCAATATGATTTACTTCTGAGTAGGCACACATAGGATTGTATTATAAGAATTTTTAACTCAAAAGTAAAATAACAATTTCCCAGGTGAATTTGGATCACATACATCCTCTTTCTCTTTGACAGCAAAAACATGTTGTCTTTTTTTCACTTCCAGATACAGATACCTGTAATTAATTCATTCACTTTGATGGTTCCATAAGCAAAGTATAGCTCTTCAGGCAACTAATCTGCTAGGGATGGCAGATAATTCCGCCACGGATTTCAGTGAGGCCGAATGCACTGGCATTCAGCCCCCTGAAATCCATGGCAGAATGGCCTGCCCCCCCACCCCCCCACAGATTCCCCCTGGGATGAGACTTACCTGGGGTACATGTTCCGGATGGCGGTGGCTCCAGCGGTGGCTTTGGCAGCGGCAGCTTCGACGGCAGCAGCTTCGGAGGCAGCTGGTCTTTCGACCAGCTGCTGTGGCCGCCATTTGCATTCTGGTCTTTGCTGTGATAGGCTACGTAAGTCTTTACGTAGCCTATCATGGCAAGCCAATAAAAAAACAACAACAGCGTATGCAAATGGCGGCGGCTACGGTGGCCGCCATTTGCGTTCCCTATTTTTTGCCATTCTAGCCTATGTAAATATTTACGTAGGAAATTACAGCAAAAAACGGAACCGCAAATAGCGTAGTGGGCTTTATTTGAATTCTTTTTTTTCCCGCGGTTTTATCCTACATAAATATTTACGTAGGCTTTTACAGCGAAAAAAAAGAAACACAAATAGCGCCCACTATGCTATTTGTGGTTCCCTTTTTTTGCCTTAATTGCCTACGTAAATACTTACGTAGGCTAGAATGGCGAAAAATAGGGAAAGCAAATGGCGGCCGCCGTAGCCGCCGCCATTTGCGTACACCATTTCTTTTTGATTTTTGGCTATCACGGCAGCCTGAAAGGACGCAAATGGTGGCCACTACGGCAGCCGCCATTTGCGTCCACAGCAGCCCATCCATGGCCAGAAGTCCAGCTGCGGACGGCTCCGCAGAGTCTGCTCTGCAGAGCCGCCACAGAGCAGAGCCGGTCAAGCAGGATTCTGGAGGGGAGGACTTGATCGCCTCCCCCCCATTGAGGATTCCAGGGGGAGGGACGGAGTGCCCCCCCACCGCAAACAGTATCCGCGAACAGGTAAGTCACTTTCGTACATCCCTATAATCTGCTTGTTGAAATCTCAGTAGGGATGTACAAAAGTCACTTACCGTTTCACTGATTCATTCGCGGGGGCTGGGGAGGCACTCCGTCCCTCCCACCGGAATCCTCGAAGGGGGGAGGTGCTCTGGTCGCCCCCCCGGAATCCTGCCCGGCCGGCTCTGCTCTGCGGTGATTCCGCAGAGCCACCAGCCGGCTCCGCCCATGGCCGGACATCCAGCCGCTGGGCAGCAGGGATGCAAATGGCGGCCGCCATAGTCACCACCACTTGCATCCCTGTAGTGAGCCATGATAGGCTATGTAAGTATTTACGTAGCCTATCACAGCAGGCTTAAAAAAAAAAACCGCGTGCACAAATGGTGGCGGCTACGGCGGCCGCCATTTGCGTTCTGTATTTTTCACTGTTTTAGCCTATGTAAATATTTACGTAGGCTATTACGGCGAAATAAAGGGGAACGCAAATGACGTAGTGGGTGCCATTTGCATTCCCCTTTTCTTTTGGCTGTAATAGCCAACGTAAATATTTACGTAGGCTAAAATGGCGAAAAATACAGAACGCAAATGGTGGCTGCCAGAGCCGCCGCCATTTGCGTACGCATTTTTTTGTTAAGCCTGCTGTGATAGGCTATGTAAATACTTATGTAGCCTATCACAGCCTCCGCAGGGACATAAAAGGCGTCCTTGCATTAGCCGCGATAGGCTACGTATGTATTTACGTAGCCTATCACGGCTGTGAAGAAGAAGTGAATGGTGGCTGCAGGGCGGCCGCCATTTGCAAGTCGACGCCGACGGGAGCAGGTAAGTGCTCCGTTTCGCACAACTTTCGTGGGGTGGGGGGGTGGGGGCTTCGTCCTGCCCGACTTTGTGGGTTGGGGGAGGCGGGGGCTTCGTTCCGCGATGGATTTCTGGGGACTGAATGCATTCGGCCTCACCGAGATCCATTGTGGAATTCTCTGACATCCCTAAATCTCAGTACTCCTAACAAATGAGGTTTTGCCTGCAAATAGTCACCAAAAAGCTTCAAGAATTGGCAGTTAGTCTTTAGTGTGTTAGCATGTCTGCTTGGTTGAGGGCTGAAGAAAACAGTTTGACAACTGTTTTCAGAACAGTTTGGTCTGAGGAGGAAAGATAAAGCTGAGCATTGCTACTGGCTGGCGAGAAGGAACCTTGAGAAGTTCCAAGGGTAAGCTGTTGCTTTTAATGAACAGTATCTAGGGTTCTCAGAGAAATCTGCCGCAGACTCAAATGAGGCCAGATTCTTTGGAATCCAGCCTCCAGAATCAGCAGTGGAACAGCCCGCTTACCTCGGCTCCAGGAGGATTCTGGCTGGAACGGCACTCCGGCTCTGGAGTGCTGGAAACACAGTAATGGCAGCCGCCATTACCATATCGCTGGGAGGAATACGGTCGCAAATGGTGTAGTGGATGCCACTTGCAGCCGTAAAACACTGAGTTTAACCTAAACGGCTGCAATTAGGTTAAACTGAGGGCTTTACGGTCGCAAGTGGCATCCACTACGCCATTTGCAGCTGTGTTTTTCCCCGTGATATCGCCAGTGCTCCAGAGCTGGAGTGCCATTCTGACCAGAATCCTCCTGGAGCCAAGGTAAATGCAGCTCTGCGGAATCCTCTCAGAGTAGAGCCTTTCTGGGGGATTCGGGGGGGGGGGGAGGAAAGGATAGCCTCCCCCCCACCCAGGGCAGATTCCCCACCGGAATGGAAGGTGAGGAATCCGTACATCCCTAGTAGTATCTACTTTATAGACTAGCACTATCCCTCTGGGTACTTCCCATTTTCTCCATGATCAGTTTGTACAATTAGAAATAAAGTAATCCAGTTGCGGGGTGGAGCTCAATGGTCCCCAAGACTTCAGCTCATCTTCTGCTAGCTAGCCCGACTTGGTCTGCAGTGAGTTGGGCCCACTGGCAGTTTCCTGTATTTTTTCCTGTATTTTTTCCTTTTTAGCAGGACAAGGAAGATAGAGAGCCAGGGAGTGACTACCTAGGGATGGCAGAGAATTCCACCATGGATTCTAGTGAGGCCGGATTCTTTAGAAAATATTTTCTAAATATTTACCTAGGCTAGAATGGCGAAAAAAAAAGGAATGCAAATAGTGTCCACTACGTTATTTGCATTCCTTTTTTTTCACCGTTTTATCTTACATAAATATTTACGTAAGGTAAATCGGTGAAAAGTAGGAAACGCAAATGGCGGCCGCCGTAGCCGCCGCCATTTGCGTATGCTGCGTGGGTTTTTTTGGGGGGGTAAGCCGTGATAGGCTACGTAAATTCTTACATAGCCTATCACGGCTCCCTGCCATTTGCGTCTGCACCAGTGAGTCCGCAGCTGGAAATCCGGCTGCGGACAGTCCTGGCCTGGCTGGCTGCTCCGTGGAGCTGCCACGGAGCAGAGCCGGCCATCAAGGATTCTGGGGGGGAGGACCAGATCGCCTCCCCCCTGTTGAGGATTCAACATTACAGTAAATGTAAAGATTTACGTAGACTACGGCGTAATTTACGTAGACTACGGCGAAAATAAGGGAACACTATTTGTGTTACCCTTATTTTTGCCGTAGTCTACGTAAATCTTTACGTAGACTAGACGTGCCAAACTAAGGAACGCAAATGGCAGCACCCCATGGGAGCCGCCATTTGCGTACGTGCTTTTTTTTTTTCTTCAAAGTCACCCGTGATAGGCTACGTGACGATTTACATTGCCTATCATGGCTGACTTTGGAAATCTAGCCATGATAGGCTATGTAAATCGTTACGTAGACTATCATGGGTGTGTTTGTTTTTTTTTTACTTTACTTTTTTATTTTGCAATGGCGGCAGCAGCAGCCAGTCTGAAGACTGGCCGCCGCCCCTGCCGTACCGCCGCCGAACCGCCATCGGGACCCGCTGCCGAGAGGGACATTTGCACGAGGTAAGTCCCATCCCGGGGGGGCCGGGGGGCAGGCGGAGAATTTCACCACCAATTTCGGGGGGCCGAATGCGTTGGCATTCGGCCTCCCGGAGATTCGGGGAGAAATTCTCTGCCATCCCTAGGTGGTCGGCCTTAAAGATGAAAGCACCTTGTCTACTTCCTCGGAAGGAAGAAGCTGGAACCGATCCCATACAACCGGCCTGCCACTGGCTGCCCCTCGTGCACTAACTGTATCCACAGTGCAGAGAATAGCACTCCTGATCTGGTCGATCCAAGTGCTTTGCAAACTCATCACAGGAGGCCTTAGAATGCTCCATTGGTTCCAGAACATGTGGACTGACCAGGTTCCAGACCACTTGGAACAGCCTCCTGGGACAGCACTCTTCAGACATGATAGAAGCACATAAAAATTCTTTTTTGCTGCTCTTATCGCCACATGGTAGGGTGAAGCTACAGCTAGGGATGGCAGAGAATTCTGCAATGGACTCCAGTGAGGACTTCTAAGAATCCGCCCCCCCAGAGTCCATGGCGGAATGAAAGACTCAGTCACGAAAGATGGATGAGGCCAGAGTCTTCAGTCCCAGGGAACTGTCAAGTGGAGTTGTGTGATCTTTCTAGCGGGGCGGGGGGTTGAGCGAGCTTGTGCCCCAGAAAAAGGATGAATCATAATTAGGGATGGCACAGGAGATTGAGGAGGGGGTGGAGTCCAACAGACTCCTCCCCCGTCTGACCTCCCAGAACCTGCTCGCCAGGCTGCAGGGGGCTCAGCGACTGGTAGGAAGTGCTGCATGGCTGTCCCTAAAGGGCCCTTTATGGTGTAACCTTGAGCCACTGACCCTTTAAGGCAGCCATAGACTCAACCTCAGATATGTGGAACTAACCTGAGCCGCGATTTCTACGCACAATCACAGCTCAGGACGGGGATGGATGGCCCCACAGCGCTTTTCGGGCAATTTCCAAGCCATCCTGCAGCTCCTGCTGCACAGCTTGCATGGCGGGCAGTGAAGACGGCTCCTTCACCGCCCAAAAGGAGCAGACAGAGGTGCATGCATCCATCCCTAATAATAATCAGCATACTTAAATAGTTGGTAACCATGTCTTGACTACTATTCAAAACCTAAATATGTTTACTAGGCCTGTGGATGGGCCCCCGCTTCACTTCGGATGCCAGTTTGGACCCTGAGAGTCAGCCCTGCTTCGACCCAGACTGATTTCGACCCCCTCTGCTTCGACTTGGTTCCAGATCAGAAGTGAGATTCAGATATCTGGATCACTCCCTTTTGGCATTTTCCCACTGACTTGCATGGGAAAACACAAATGGCCATAACTTTTTCGGTTTTCGTGATAAATAGATGAAACATGGCAGCCTCTCTCCTGACATGGAGGGGATCTGGCCTGCCAAATTTCAGACAGTTTGGCCTGGCACCTTTTGTGTGAGGTGCAGCTGGAATTTGATTTTTTCCACAAAAACTCTCAAAGTAAAGAGCTAGAGCTCTCAGCCCCGCACTGCCTCCTCTTCCTGCCTGTTCAGCTGTCAAGGACTGCTGTCCATCTCCTGCCCATGAAGAGGAGACAACTAGCAAGCAGCAGGGGTGTGCGCTGCACCTCCTCCTCCTCGTGCCTGGGTGATTCACAGTGGTTTTTGTGTATAAGTCTATGTGCACATCGACTTCCGATCACCATATTTTTTCATGGTTGCAGCAGAGGCAGAGGGACCAGCGAGTAAAGCAGGGGCTGGGGGGGGTGCATCCGGAGAACCCGGTTGGGGGTGGGTTCTCACATCCCTAAGTAACACCATCAGAATGATCTCTGTCTCTGAAACACAGCCATTTTTCTCCAGTTATTCCATCTTGCTCCCTCCTCCACCACTGTCCCTGATTGGAGATTGCTGCTTACATTCAGCCCTGATTTGGCAACTGATTTGGCAACATCCATTCCCAAAGGTCCCTCCTCCTCCTCCTCCTCCTCCTCCTCCCTTGCCCCTCCCTTCTCCTCGACCCCTCGCTGAAGTTTCTCAAGTTGACACTTTTGGTACCAGGCTGTCTGAGCTGCTCAGTCAGAACAAATCACTGAGTTGGATGAGGCACTTCGTATACAAGCCGCTTTGCTTCAGGGTGCCTTGTTGCTATTCTGCTCCACCTCATATCACATGGAGGCACCTCTGAAGCAGCCCTCTTTGATTTGTTATTTGGACTTTGGACCGAAGTGGTGCACAACCCTAGTGTTTACCCAGAAGTAATGCTCATTGATGTCAATAAAATGTACTCCTAAGCATCTTCATTTGAACTGAGACTAATTTATCTTTCATGAAAGGTTGTTTTGGTTTAACAACAACAAAAAGTAGTCTGGTCTAATACTTTGGGAAAGTGAATAGTTAAAGGTATTCCTTGTTGTATCTTTTTACTTTTGGTAATAAATTGAGTAATGAAATATTCATGTTGAAAGGAATCAGCAAGGACCTGCTCTCCCTTAGTTTTGATAACGTATGCTGGAAATATTTTATCTCCAGGAGAACAAAGCTAACCTTTTGTGAAAAGTCTTTTATAATTTCAATATAGAATTATTCTCATCCTCTCAATCACAATGATAAAAACCAGCCTACAGAATGTATATTTGACATGTTTTTATTAAGGTCTGTGAGGTGGCCTAAGCACTCTGGAGAAGTTTTCCTGTTTTACATAAACTTCCACAGAAGCTTTTACAGTAAATTTAGCAGAGTCCTTTTTAGGTTCAGTGGAGCATTAGAGCTTTCAACTATATTGATTGATCCCTATTAATTCACTATGGATTATTCTGTCTGTGGCTCACAGGTGAAAGGTGTGTGTGTGTGTGTGTGTGTGTGTGTACACAAACCTCAAGAAAAAAACAAACATAAGCCACCAAGTGGTGGAAGGAGTTAGTGCACTATTAGGAAAGAAATCAAATTCATCAGTGTGAAGGAGGCGCATATTTGCATGTTAAATGAAGCTGTAACATATGCTTTACTCTAACTGTTGGAATATGTTAAGGATCAAATGGGTGTTTGGGTCAATTATGCCTTCTCACCAGCCTCCCTCAGTAAGTAAAAAAGCTAGGTTCCACCCAGAACAATAGTAGCACTAGAAGCACAGGGATGCATATCTGGTCAGGAAAGGTGCTTGAGAGTGAGAACCACTCTTTCCCTTCATGGCGTGAGGATCAGAGAGCTGGCTAGCGCTAGATCTTGTTGCTGCTGAATTATCCTGATGCTGAATAGAGAATTGTGAAACTTGGCCATAGAGGTCCTATGCTGTAATTCCCACTGGCTTTAATTAGAATTAGGTGTGCTCACCCTTCCTGACTGAAATCCCTACTGTGATGACAGGCTTTGAGCTGCACTAGAATATTGGACCTGGCTTAGAAATTCTGGTTGGCTTGGAACTGTAGAAACCAAAAGGAGCTACAGGTAGGCATGGCGGAGAATTTCTCCCCGAAACTTTGGGGGGCCGAGCGCCAACGTGTTCGGCCCCCCGAACAAGTTTCGGGGAGAAATCCTCCGCCCCCCCCACCCCCCGCCCCTCCCGGGATGGGACTTACCTTCCCTGAATGTCCCTCCCGGCGGCGGGTCCTGCTGGCGGTTCGTCCGGTGTTCGAGCGGGGCGGGAGCGGCAGCCGGTCTTTTGACCGGCTGCCGCCCCCACCATTGCAATGAAAGAAAAAAAAAAAAAGTCCCCTGATAGGCTACGTGACGATTCACGTAGCCTATCACGGCAAGATTTGCAAAGTCAGCCGTGATAGGCTACGTGAATCATCACGTAGCCTATCACGGGTGACTTAAAAAAAAAAAAAAGTGTGTACGGATAATGGCGGCCCCCATAGGGAGCCGCCATTCCCCTTCCTTATTTGGTCACTGTAGTCTACGTCAATGTTTACATAGACTACGGCGAAAATAAGGGCAACGCAAATAGCCATTCCCCTTCCTTATTTGGTCACTGTAGTCTACGTCAATGTTTACATAGACTACGGCGAAAATAAGGGCAACGCTATTTGCGTTGCCCTTATTTTCGCCGTAGTCTACGTAAACATTGACGTAGACTACAGCAACTAAATAAGGAACGCGAATGGCGGCTCCCTATGGGGGCCGCCATTCGCGTACGCGCTTTTTTTTTTTTTTTTTTTAAGTCACCCGTGATAGGCTACGTGACGATTCACGTAGCCTATCACGGCTGACTTTCCAGATCTAGCCGTGATAGGCTACGTGAATCGTCACGTAGCCTATCAGGGGACATTTTTTTTTGTTTTTTTTTACTTTCGTGTTCGCGGCCGGGCGAGGCGGGAAGCCTCCTCCCCGGCCTGAATTTCGGCCGGGCGAGGCGGGAAGCCTCCCCCCCCAGCCTGAACTTCGCGGGGGGAGCAGCGAAGCACTCCCCCCCACCGCGAAAAAGCTGCGAGAAAAGGTAAGTGACTTTTGTTCACCCCTAGCTACAGGTGCCTTTCTGCTGCTGCCCACTTGTCGGAGTCTAAATTGTTACACATCCAAATTTGCTGCTATGGACTAGAACAGGATATATTGCAATACTGTCAAATTTCTGCATCTTTTTGGATCAAGCAAGGGACCCTGACTCATTGGCTGCATCCCTGAAGTGCGTAAAGCCAAAGGAGATGAACTTCCATTGGTGCATTGAGACTTTGGAAGGATGTGGGAAGACTTGGATTTTAGGAATATCTTTCTGGTTTTGTCTACATAGCTAGTCTCTTGTTGATTACTATTGTTTGTTAACTTGAATAAATATTGTTGTTTGCCCATATCATGGGTGGGTATGATGGAGTGTCTGTGTGTGTGTGTAGGGGGGGATGCTACCCAGATATCCAAATTGGGGTCCCAGGGTTTTCTGGATGGGTGATGGATCCAGAATGTAATGCAAAAGAAGAAGAATTCCTAGACACTGACCCTGGTCCTGGTTGCTGAGAATAAGCTGTTCCCCATTGACTTCAAAAAGACACACAGCCTTGGTCCAGAACATGTTCCGTGCTGCTGTGCTCAAGGAGCGAGGTGACTATGCAAAGGAAATTTTGGAAGTTGGGAAACAGTTGGCTATGGAGCCAAAACAGGTGGGCAGAAGCCAAAGGAAGAGGAATAATTTATCTACTACATGTTTGGCTCTAAATCTATAATTAAACATACCACTCTATCAGGTAAACAGCCCTAAAATGGGATGGTGAATAAAGCAAAAGTTGAGAGGCAGGGAAACGTCATTTACGTCACCTTGTAAAGTATCCTATTTCAACATTCACATTAAAACACATTTATAACAATAATTACAGGAGTTGATTGGGCTGCCTTGAATTTAAGGAGGGAGAGAAGGTGAGCAGGAATCTGCGACTGAAAAGACACCTTAAATAGCAAAGCTTGGAACTACAGATAAATAATATTCTTGTATTCTAGCACTGCATTAATGGTGTGCTTGCTTGTTTCAGACAGGCTATTTCTATAAATACAATGGACACCTTGTACTTGTCGAGCTGACACACACTAAAGCAGCAAGCTGAAGGCAGAGCTCTCCTCCCCCCATCTCTTAGGCTGCTTGCTCCAGTGTTACGGCACACTGTGAGGGGTGGGTGACAACAAGTACTCCTCCCTTCTCTTCTTCCCGCTGCTCTTACATATTTATTTGTATGGCCCTTCTGTCTTTACCTCACACAGTCCTGATGCCGAAGGGACTGCCAGGTTTTCTGAACACACTGTGATAAAGATGTACTGTGCACCTTGTAATGCTGAGTTAAATTTGTATTATTATGGTAATCGCTGACAGTGATAATAGTAGAGCCTTTTTACATAGCTTCTGCCCATTGCTCTCTGCAGATTATATCAAGGCTGGATCACTTCAGACAACAGCGTAATGCCTCATAACAGTGAAGTGGCATTGTTTGAAAAGGCAGACAAACCACAAGAAGCAATTGGGAGCTAACCCAAGTTCCTTCACATTTCAGGTTTCATGAGACGTACTATTGGATATACTCCAGGTTCTCCACCTCCACATAAAAGAAGAAGCTGCTCTGGGACAATTTAGGATTTCTATTTTTTTCATACTACCAACGATGGATCAGATGTACCCTGATGGATCAGACCATAGGAGAGGATGTTCATGACATAAGTATTCTGTTCACCACACAACAGACATTTCAAGATGGTGGTAAGTGGTAGATATAGCTGGTGGGTCACGTACCTTGAAAAATACAGAATGGCTGTGTGTGATTGGCCCTGGACAGTTGATACACACTTTCCATGTTGATTTCTCAGAACAACTAGAGTTGACAGTCATGAAAGCGCAGAAACATATTGCTTGAAGTGGCTAACAATTCTCAGACATTTGTCATGATCATGAATTGACCAGGAAAGCTGGTCAATTTTGCTTAACAAAAAGTTAGCTAATATAAGTAGGGATGGATGGACCCATCTCCATCTGGGGTTAGAGGAACTTGATGATCTGCCCCCCCCCCCACTTGCATGGCCTGGACCTGCTCTGCAAGCCTCCCTGCTCGCCCCACCCACCTGCCAAGCCATGCAAGCTGCTCCTTTTCTGTGTGCCAAGGACTTGGGCAGTCTAGTCCTTGTGCTTTATGAGCAAAAGGGGGACTGACAAGTCCTCTGCACAGCCAGCCCCCAGCACTCCTGCCCTGGCCTCCTCCCGAGGAGGCCAGGGTGTTAGCACTGGGATGCTGCCAAGGCCCTTCCTCTCTGCACTGGCTGTCAAGGGCTTCCTTAACAGCCGACATGGGGAGGAAGGGCCTCGGCATGGTCAGCCCAAGCGCTCTCACCCTGGCCTCCTCTAGAGCACTGGGGTGCCACTGAGGCCCTTCCTCCCCATGCCAGCTGCTAAGAAAGCCTTTGACAGCTGGTGGAGGCAGGACAGATCCTGGCATAGCCAGCCCCAGTGCTCTCATCCTGGACTTTTCTTGAGGAGGCCAGGGTGAGGGCGCTGGGGTGCCATGGCACTCCAGCCACTTGCCGAGCATCGGGGAGCTCGTCAGCAAGGTCCATCAGCAACCCAGGGCTCAGTGAGCAGTAGGGATGGCAGAGAATTGCGCCACGGATTCCAGTGAGGCCAGTTTCTTTAGAATCTGGCCCCCTGGAAGCTATGGTGGAATGGCCTCCTGCCCCTGCCCCCCCGTGGAATCCCCCTGGGATGGAACTTACCTGGGGCAGTCGCTCCTGGGCTACTGCGGCCATCAATGGCCACCTTGCAGCTCTGACAGGCCACGTAAGTATTTACATAGCCTATCACGGCTAACCCCCCCCCCAAAAAAAACAGTGTATGCAAATGGCAGCGGCTACGGCTGCCGCCATTTGCGTTCCCTATTTTTTGCTGTTTTAGCCTACGTAAATATTTACGTAGGCTATTATGGCGGGGGGGGGGGGAAAGGAACGCAAATAGCATACTGGGCGCTATTTGCATTCCTTTTTTTTCACCGTTTTAGCCTATGTAAATATTTACGTAAGCTATTACAGCGGGAAAAAAAGGAACACAAATAGCGCCCACTACGATATTTGCATTCCCCCTTTTTTTCCGCCGTAATAACCTATGTAAATATTTACGTAGGCTAAAATGGCGAAAAATAGGGAATGCAAATGGCGGCCTCCATAGCCGCAGCCATTTGCGTATGCTTTTTTGTGGGGGGTTGCCGTGATAGGCTACGTAAATATGTAGCCTATCACAGCAGCCTGGCTGGACATAAATGGCAGCTGCTATGGAGGCCGCCATTTGCATCCGCAGCAGCCCATCCGCGGCCAGAACTCCGGCTGCAGACGGCCCTGGCAGGCTGCTCCACGGAGCTGCGGCAGAGCGGAGCTGGCTGGGCAGGATTCCGGGGGGGAGGACCGGAAAAGGTAAGTGAGTTTCGTACATCCCTAGTGAGCAGGGTCCAGGATGCTGGATGGGGTGAAGTCCATCAGACACCTCCTTTTTGGACTCCCTCGCCATCCCTAAATATGAGATACCAGAAGACTGGAGAATGGACAAAGTAACACCAGTTGTTTTTTTGTTTTGTTTTTTAAAGGGATCCAGGGGGAAAATTGTAATCTGGAAAATTACAGACTGGTTAGCTTAACATCTATTCTGGGTAGATTGGTTGAAAGCATTATTTAAAGTAAAATTAGTAAGTATATAGAAGGACAAGCCCTGCTGAGAATAAATCAACATGGTTTCCACAAAGGTACTGTAAATCCTGTCTCAATAACCTTTTAGAGTGCTTTGAGAGTGTCAATAAACATGTAGACAGGAGTGATCCAGTAGACATTATTTACTTGGACAACTTCCAAAAGGCTTTTGACAAAGTTCCTCATCAATGGCTCCTAAGCAAACTTAGCACTTATGGAATAAGAGGAGAGGTCCCTTTATGGATCAGAAAGCAAAGAGTAGAAATGAAGGGTAAATTCTCCCAATGGGGAGATGTAAACAGTGGGGTCCCACATTGGTCTGTATTGGTAATGGTATCAATGCTTTTCAACCTATTCATAAATACTCTGGAATTAAGAGTGAGCAGTGAAGTGTCCAAATTTTCTGATGACACCAAAAAAATTCAAATTCAAGTACAAACTGATGGGATCTGAGCTTGTGAGTAACCATCTTGGGGTTGTGGTGTGGAAGTGTAAACCCAGTATGTGGCAGCTGTGAAAAAGGCAAATTCCATGTTGGGCATAATTAGGAAAGGAACTGAAAATAAACCTGCCAATACCATACTCCTGTTATACAAATCTATGGTATGACCTCACTTAGAACATTGTGTACAGTTCTGGTAATCACACTTAAAAAAGAATACTGTAGAGTTGGAACAAGTGTAGAGTTGGAGGAACTCCCCTATAAGGAAAGGTTACAGGATTGTTTAGCTTAGGAAAAAGATGAATAAGGAGTGACATGATAGAGGTGGACAAAATTATGCATGATTTGGAGAAAGTGGATAGGGAGATATTTTCCTCCCTCTCTCATAATACTAGAACCTAGGGTTATCCCAGGAAGCTGATTGGTGGGAGATTCAGGACACATAAAAGGAAGTATCAAATCTTCACCAAGGTTGGCCATAGAATCCCTGTCCAAATGTCTGGAGTTGGTGAGTGGCTGGATGGGGAGGAATAAGCTGAAGCTGAACCCTCCCAAGACCAAGGTACTTTGGTGGGAGACAAGAGGAGGTTGGGGGATGTTGACCTGGTGTTGAATGGGGTACAGCTACCCTAGAAAGACCAGGTCCACAGCTTGGGGGTCATCTTAGACTCCCAGCTGTCCATGGAGGCTCAGGTGTCAGCTGTGAGCCAGGCAGCGCTGTACTAACTCCATCTGATACAGCGGCTGCTCCCCTACCTTCCCAACCATCTGCTCCCATCAGTAGTACATGCCCTGGTCTCTCTCATTTAGACTACTGTAATGTGCTCTATGTGGGGTTACCCTTGAAGATGGTTCAGAAGATGCAGCTGGTACAGAACATGGCAGCTCGCCTGATTAAAGGCAGCTGCCGGTGAGATCACATCACTCCAGTGCTGAAGGAGTTGCACTGGTTACCAGTAGTTTTCTGGGCCAAATTCAAGGTGTTGGTTTTGACCTTTAAAACCTTGTATGGTTCCAGCCCAGCCTATCTCAAGGAGCACCTCCAGCAACACCAGATAGGTCACTCAACAAGATCAGCCTCGGATGGCCTTCTCTCTGTCCCATCAGCCAGGACAGCTAGACTGGTGAGGACGAGGAAAGGGCCTTTTCTGTGGTGGCCCCCACTCTGTGGAACTCCCTCCCTAGTGAACTCTGCCATGCCCCCTCTTTAATGAGCTTCCGCCATGCATTAAAAACATGGTTGTTCAGGCAGGCATTTGGGGTGGGTTAGGGTAATTTTAGAAATGTGATGTTTTTAATGTTGAATTATTGTTTTGAACTGTTTTTATTGTTGTACATCACCCAGAGTGGCTGCGTGAACAGCCAGATGGGTGATTAATAAATTTAATAAAATAAATAAATAAATAAATAAATACTTCTTCATGCAGTGCATAATTAAACTATGGAATTTGCTACCACAAGACATAGTGATGGGCACCAATTTGGATGGTTTTAAAAGGGGGATTGGATAAATTTATGGAAAATAAGGCTATCAATGGATACTAGTCTTGATGGCTGTATGCTATTTCCAGCATCAGAGACAGTATGCCTATGTAACCAGTGGCTGGGAAACCTGGGTGGGAGGGCGCTGTTGCACTCATGTCCTGCTTGTGGGTTTCCCACTGTGAGCCAGTTGGCCACTGTGTGAACAGAATGTTGAACTAGATGGATCCTGGGTCTGATCCAGAATGGTTTTTCTTATGTTCTTCGTATGCTCTTAGATAATTAAAATAGTGGACGAAGAAACATTCTTACTAAACCACTGAATAAATAGATGTTTTAATAGTTGGCTTTAAAACAAAACCAAATTTCCTTGTGCAGCATATTCTCCTCTCAGCTTGAGAAAGTGGCTTAGCTACATTGCCCACTGAATAGTGCACAGAGATTGCTTTAGGACTTGGACTGGATAGTAGTGGCCAAGAAATCCATGCAGTAGCCATCATAAATTTGGTGCTTCTCAGAAACAGGATAGTGGGGACTAGACTATCTTAATTCTAAGAGAAGAATGGAGGAAGCCTCCCAGTGCATTGGGCTTAAGAAAACATGTATGTTCCTCTCATTCAGGGGAAGTATAATATATATATGAATGATAAAACTATAGTTCAGTGCTCTCACTAAACTTCTGGAGCTATTTTCAGATTTTATAATATATGTAGGAGGGGACAGGATTGCAAGGATTGCAAATTTTTGTGAACCACCCAGAGAGCTTTGGCTATTCGGCAGTAGAGAAATAAATAAATAAATAAATAAATAAATAAATAAATAAATAAATAAATGGTCCCTTCCTGACCTACCAGAAGTGAAATAGGTCTGTATCTACTTTTTTTAGGTTTCTGATTGCATGGAGAGAGGCCTATGTGCTTAGAGTTATGCATGAGTTGGTTCTAAATAACCATCCATAGGTTGGGCATGGGGGATACAGCTGTGATCATGTTCCTCCTTCAATGCATCAAATGTCTTGAAAGGACTTTTTTGTGAGACACTACCAAATTTCCAAGTTGATTCCAGCGGGTCACTCCAGGTACTCGGGAACATGGATTTTAAAGGTATATTCTGCCACATAAGGTTATAATTCCATTGTTTTGTTAATAATTATATATTATAATGATAAAATATTATTTTTTTTAAAAAAAGTTCTTTCTGTTTTTAAATACAAATAGAATAAGAATATGTCTTTTGCAGGCATATGTTCAGAAATTCACATTAACACTTTCTATTTGGCCTAATTAATTGGTTATTTTCAGAAGACTTTGTTTCTGAAAACTGTTTTGGATTCAAAACTCAGTACAGCAAGTCTTACTGATGTGCTAGTTTAATGACAGTGGCTTGGCCAAAAGCAGTTGAATACATTTGGGTTTGATGAAGCATAATTGTTTAATATCATGCATTAACCTCTAATTGATGAGTTGTGGTTATAGCTATACTTCCATTAGGTAACGGATGGAATCTTTGATGTAGTGTTCTCGCACACTGAACAAAGAATATATATATTTATATGAATAAGTTTGCATTTATGGTTGTAATGAGAACAAATGGACTAAATTATGAGGGTTATTACTGGATTGTCATTAGAGCGTGGATGGAGCATAGAATCAGGATTATGTCTGCCTGCGTTTTCATGTAGAGTTCAATCACTGAAGCAACTACTGGCACAATAGTTCCAAAGATCCTAACACCAGTGTGAATCATTGTGCTGCTGGTCCAATATGCCTAATTCTATGAAGAAGATTGTGTATATTCTATACATCTGTGGTTGCATGGCAAAAATATAGTATCTGATATCTGGCTCAGAATTCACGAAGCTAGGAATCGAATCTCAGCTTTTGATTCCAGTGATGCCAGACCTAAGCTTGAAAATGTATGACCTGTGCATGTTGACATCTCTGACTCCAAAAGAAGTCTAAATAATGTCTGCAGTGTTTAAATGATGGAGCTTCAGTCCTTCTGCCACTGGAATGAGTATCATTGGGGGACCCTCTAAAGCAGATTTGTAGTGTGTGTGTGGGGGGGGGGTGTAGGAGGGAAGAAGGGAAGACAAACTTCCACTGCATGACCCGAAGTCTGTTTGTATGTATATCATTGAATTTAGACCTATATCTTATACATAGTAAGTAGAGTTATTAGATATCGACCTTCATCATTTTTTAAGGTCACAGAATTCTGCTTTCTTTGATACTTAGCTTGTATAGTTGGCTGTTTTGACTTTGAAGGAATGCTATACAGGGCATCATTTCAAACTAAGCTGAATACAAATATTTGAACTGAAGCCATAGTACTTTATTAATGTGCTCTAGCCAAACAAATAATATTTTCTAAGAGTGTAAAACTCCTGCAAAGCAATGAACTGCACAATTTAGGAAAATATGAATTAAGCATTTAGTCTGTGACAAAGCATGGCATTGTTCTTTTGTTTTTTGTTTTAACCATGAACAAACTTTGACAGAGTCAGATTCATTTAAGATGCAAAACTCACCCCCTGCTTCCTAACAGCAAAATGGCCTTCTTTAAATATTATTATAAATTCTTCACAGCTACATGAAATGAGTATGCACTGTCTTCCTTTATACTGAGTCTTCCTTTTTAATCAGTGGTTTCCATTCAGTAACCATAGGAAACCACAAGGAAGCAAGACATCTGACAATCCAAGGATGTCCCCTATTACTGCATTACATACTCACCACAGTATTTAACATGTGAATGAGATGCATGAATGGCTGACTGGAGTACTGGGCTATCTGTTAAGTCATCTGAAACCAATATAGTTATATACATGAATTAGGATGAAATGGCCTATGTTATGTCAGCACCGTGTTCTTAGAATTTCCACAGCAGGAAATGTTTTTCATCAAGCACAGATACTGAAATGGATTGCAATGGATTTTTAATGCAAATTGATCACTCTCGTATTTGCTCTCTCTTTCTGTTGTATCTCAGACTAATATTACACATAAAGGGTGCTTGCGCTTATTTAGCATGCCTGAAAAAATCTGCCTTCTCATCAAGACAGTGCTTTCCTCCTCAATTAGGGTAGCTAGAAAACTACCAGCCCAGCTAATTTTGTGGAATCGGCCCCACACATTTCTGAACAAAGAAGGAAAACCATGTTTCCCTATCCTGTCTGGTTTTCCTGAAGTCATAAGCTGTGGCTTTTTTAAAATGTTCATTTTGAACATGCATACATCATTCTGTGGGATGTGTGCATGATGCTTCAGATCCCTGCCCACCCACAGTACTAGCCAAGCATCTAAGACTCTACACCTGCTCTCTGCAGGCTAGCAGAACTCTTGGCTTTAGATTCAGGTTGTTGTAGAAACACATTACCATTGGAGCTGAGCAATTTGGGTGCAGATGGCACAGGTGGTAACAGCAGCAGCTGCATGGGCAATAATATTAGCCTGAGGACTGGCTGTTGCTGAACAGGGATTTATGGCACCAACATTCATAATTATCTGGGCTAGTAAATAAATGTGTCTAACTTCGAATGACCAATTGCATTACAGATGAAGTGCCATTTACCCCCAACTTCTTCCCAAGCACAAAATATTATATGAGTATCTGTGGGTGTTTGTTCAACATTTAGCTGGCACTCAAAGCCAACAACTTTGTAGGTGCATGGCATGCACGGAAGTTTGCTAATGTTAATCACTTATTCCAAATGAAACTCCTGTGGATTGCTGCACAAAAGTTGACCAAGTCAACTGAACAAGCAGCATTTCTATTCTGAGTAGCTTCTCTCTTTGGATCAGTTCCCTTGATTGTTTTTGCACACATTTATGTAATTGATTTTACATCTGGGTGTCTTTGTGTGGGGGCTGATGGAATTTTCAATGAGCTCCATGCCAAAGCTGGTGCTATCAGATGGGTATAGGACAGGTGACACATGATATTAAACTATAGTTTCCAAGAGGAAACAACATAGGTCCATCAGTGCTGCATGTGTTGCAACATTATTAGGTGGGGGAGTAATCATGGGAAACAAATGAGCCTTCATTAAAACATGTGCCAAGGAAGTTCATAAATAGCAAACTGATTCCAAATGAAGCTAAGGGGAATTTGTCCATGTGTCAGTGTCAAACGGAGTTAGCTGGCTGCTGTAACGTCTCTAGTTAGCATCTCTGTTCTTCTCTTCTTTCTCAGAGAATAGTTGTATGAGTCCTGGCTCTGTGTATAAGTAAGAGAGAGAGAGAGAGAGAGAGAGAGAGAGGATTGTGTGCTTTGTGGTCAATGATCCTGTCCATCTGCATAAGGAAGGGTGTATGTTGTCATCTTTCAGGCTTATGTCCTGTTTACAACTACTAAAATGAGTAAATATTTTCTACAACATATTCTGCATGTTTAATTCCTTGATCATATAATGCATGTGTTATATACATGAATTAAGTTACCCTTCCTTTGGGTAATCTTTTTTGACTGTTCTGATTATCTACATGTGTGTTCTTGGCCTTTGGACTAAGTCAATATCAGTTTTACCTGTCTGTAAAATGGGCAAATGGTGTGTGTGTGTGTGTGTGTGCTTACTTGTTCAATATATTGCATATAAGTGAGGTATACATGTGACTTGATATATAGTATGTGGCCAGGCTCACCAACTTGAGTTTTCACTCTGCGTGCACCTTTAAGTCTTGCTCAGTGCTTATGACATAGTTCTGCTGTGAATCATTTAAGGTTGATGGATGATGGTGTGATATCATGTGTGGATGGTCTTGCTTGGTGCCAAGGGACTTGTAAGCAGTTGTACATTATATCAAGGGTAAGGAACTTCGTTCCTATTGACCTACCAGAAAAGTCAGTCAGGAGCTGTAACCAATGGTTGGCAGTAAGAGCTTATGGTGGATGGACCTTGCAGCATTGCATGCCTCTTTCTTTCTCTGGGCACCCACCGCATTCCTTCTCTACCTCTCTATGTTCCCCCACACAGAGTGGAAACAATCCCCAAAAGGGCAGTTCAGAGAGGAAGAGTGCGGCCACATCATCTGGAGAGCCAAATTATAATAGTCAAATGAAATTAGGCTGACAGCCATATTGAGCCCTCTGCCCAATTTGCCTATGTGAAGCAGCCTATAGACGGCACACAAACTGGAGATGGTGTAGAGAACTGCTTGTTGATGAGTTCTAGTCACTAAGAGATCACACTGGAGCTCCAGGAGTTGAACTGATTCCATGTAGCCTCAGCATACATTTACAAAGTGCTGGATAGTTTAATGGGCCAAAATAAAACCTGTTATCAACCAAGAGAGGCCTCTTGGGTAAACCATCCACATTTTGCCTTGACTGTAGAACCTACTTTTCCTGGACACTTGCTGGTGTCAGTCTAAGCATTTTACAAAAGCTCGATGAATCCTTTAAAAGCTGGGCTTTACTTTTAATGGCCAGGGCTAAGACACTATGGAATCATGTTAGTTTCCTTTATAGTCTGCTGTACTTAATATTTCAGTGATTTTTATTCTATTAGATTTATGTGGTTTCAAGTGGCTTCACCCCAAGCCCACAGTACAGGCCACTGACATATCTAATAAAAAGTACACACACACACACACACACACACACACACATCCAATGCTTTGTTGTCTCCGTAGGGCCCCAAATGTACATTTGGAATCTCCTACTGATAAGACCTTCTCATTCATTTTAATATAGTTGCCAACCACACACATCTTCTTTAGGGGGAAGACCTATGCCTTTTATTGAGTAGATTTCAAGATCTCCATGTTGTATGCATTGGTGTGCACATGGGGCTCTTATCTGGACCATAAATATAATCCTTGTCTATTGAACACATACCTAAATAAGCTTCAAGACTAGCCCAGCAATGAATGTGTTAGCTTTATAAGTAGTGTTAAGCTGGAAGGGGGCTGACGGAAGATAAAGAAAGAAAAGTAATAACTGTAACATTGCTATATTCTAGTGTGGTTGAAAATATCAGACAGAAAAGTCCACTGAGAGCCTTATCAGACACTTGCCTGGCTCTCAGAGGAGATGCATAAATACATTTCCGTAACACTGGAAGAGAACTGGGGGCTCTTGTTTCTGTTTTAATTTTATTTTTTTTATCACAGATCTTCCACTTCAGTCTCAACTGAAAATCAGTAGCAGAAAAAAGTGCAGTAAATTTTTACAATCCAAACTCAATTAAAGTTCCAAAGAACTTCAAACCTGACTTGGAACCAACTGGGATGATGTACCAGCCAACAACTGCCAACGGATGTCAGATGTCTCAGGCCAGATTAAATTAACACCTTTCGTTTTTAATTTCTTCTAGAATTTCTACCCAGATCTGTTCCCTCCACTGTCACCAAGCAGCAGCCATTCCAGCAGGCTACAACAGAGGGAACTGAGATGAGAAGCAGGGTCATTTCATAGTAGGAATGGAAGAACCAGGGATGCTCAAGGTCACTGAGACTGTCTGGACTTCACTTCAAGACTCAGTTCATCTCCCATTCTTGTTTGTGACCTGTTTTTCTTTTTGTTCAAATGGGAAACATGCACATTTCAAAAGGGAATAGCACGTATTTCCAGGCACATTTTTTCAAAAGTGTGCAGTGACCCCCCCATTGACTAACAAATGAAGGTGTGAAGGGGGGGGTCTGCATTTTACAGTGCATCTTTTCAAAATATGCTTTTTTCAAATGTGATCACAAGCTTGGGAATCTGTGAATGTTTTCCAGAAAAAAATTGCACTTACACTCACATTTAAGATTGTGAACAGGGGAATTTCGAGTGACGTGAACTGAAATGAAATTCTCATACATTCCCATTCCATAGTTTTGCTGAATACCAGGTTCACTGGACTCCTCCCTCCACTGCCACCAGGAAGCAGCCGTGAGGGATATGAGATGGGAGACAGTGTCAGAGACCATATCCATTGGGCTTTTTTTTCTCCCTGAACCCTTTTCCAGATGGTCATTATAAGAACTACTAAGTAACTTTGAGAATGGTGCCTCCATTGCTTTTTTCCCTTCTTCCATCCTACCCATTCCTTCTTTGTTTTCTGTTGTGTCTTTTAGGATGTAAACCTGTGGGCAGGAGCAGTCTTGCTTTTATTGCTCATATGTAAGCCATGCTGGGAGCCTATTTGACTAAAGAGTTGGGGGGGTATGCCTCATTATTAAAATATTTAATATTAAATAGTATGACACTGTTCATAATAATGAAAACTTATTATAGACTCACCAGCTCTGAACCATGGTATTTTTAAGACTGTCACACTGAAGAAGCCCCCATGTGCTTTGGGACTTCCGTTTGGAACCAATGTCGCTTTGGCAGCTTCCCACGGGTTCTCTGTGGGAGCTTTCTCCAACAGCTTTTTAAAAGGTTGAAAAACCTTTTCATCTCCCCCCTGGAATTAAAAGGGGGGCAAGGCAGCATTCTGGATAACATCTTGGAGAAAAGTACCCCCCCCATGAGATAGTTTCCAGGATTATCTCCCCAGAGCTTTACCAATGCAAAAAAACTGTTCTGAAACTCCTATCTCATAGGAGAAAAACAGGGCTGATGTGTTCCATAATAATATATGCTTTATGAAATATCAACAACTCCTGAGGTATGATTTAAGAAATATTAACAATATTTGAGAACATCTGAGGACCTCCCATGACTACACCGAGGAGAAGGGGTTGGTGTCACTGCCAACTCCCCCCATGCCTCCTGTGTCAAAAGTTTCAAAAACAGAAGATATAGGGGAATTATTTACTCTGATAAAGACTTTATCTTTGCAATTTATGGTGCAAGCCAAAAGGTTGGATTTAATCCAAAATTCCATCACCACCCTGCAAGGAGCTGTGGATCTAATTAATCCACATGGCAAAAAATGGAGACAAAAATTAACGACCTAGAATACCAAGTGGCAGGGAATGAAACTATGATACAAGTTTGTTTTAAAAATGCCTCTGACAGAATTTCTCAACTGGAGACCTTCACAAGAAGATCCAGTGCACGTATTATTGGGATAAAAAATCTGTCTAATGTTGTAAATAAAATTGCCTATTTTTGTGGATATACTTTTGCATGAGATGCTCCCTATCCCATCTGATTATTTACTTGATATTGAGCAGGCATTTCGTGTGCCAAATGCGAAAGGGACTGACTATATGATCATAGTCCAATTTGCAAAAGTCTCCACAAAGAATTATATCCTGTGTTTGACAAGAGAGGGTGGAAGCCTTTCCTGGAAACAAGATAGAGTTATGTTATTTCCAGACTACATCAAACAGGTGGCGAATAAAAGAAGGCAATTTACTAAAGCAAAAAATATGGCAAAACAAATGAACTTACAATATTACTTAAAATATCAGCTACACTGTGTATCGTGTCTGAAGGTCAGATGAAGAAGTTTCTAAATCATGAAATGGCGGAGGCATGGCTGAAAGTAAAAATGCATGAGATTTCTGTTCCCCAACTAGAATCTTTAAACAAGCTTTGTTAACTGTTTGTGTTTAGTCTACATGATCCTGGTTAGGTCAGAAGATAAATGATTATACATATATTCATTTATTCTCTTTCATTTTTCTTCTTTTCTTGCTTTTCTTTTTGTTCTTGCTTTTCTTTTTCTTTTTATTTCAAAATAGATATGATATGCTGTATTCAAATTTATTGCTTGAGGGTATATTGTGCATATGTACTTATATATCTAGTATAAATTATAGTACTGATTGTTGAAGGTTTATTTTAAGTTTTATTATTATATAACACTATATTTCTTTATTATTATTATTATTATTATTATTAATGATAATATAGGCTACTGGGAATGAACTGTAGACCTGTTTCTTTGATATAAGATTGATGATAAGATATTGAAATGTAAGGTTGTTTATTAAACTGTAAGATTGTTAAGGTTAAAGTAAGGGTGTACGAAACCCCGCTTACCTGGATCCGCTGGGGTCCACAGGTGGGGGGAGGCAATCCGTTCCTCCCCCACCCAGAATCCTGCCCGGCCGGCTCTGCTCCGTGGCCAGTCCGTGGAGCCAACGGCTGGGCCAACCTGCAGCGGGGCCTCCAGCCGCTGCCGGGCTGCTGCGGACGCAAATGCCGTCCTGCATAGGGGATGCCATTTGCATCTCTATGCCGGCCTCTGATAGGCTACGTATATATTTACGTAGCCTATCACGGCTAAAGCAGGGACGCAAATGGCATCCCCTACATAAAAAAATATTTACATAGCCTCTCACAGCTAAAGTGGAAACGCAAATGGCGTAGGGGATGCCATTTATATATACGTATAAATATAAATATAAATATAAATATAAATATAAATATAAATATAAATATAAACGTAGCCTATCACGGGCTGGTGTAGGGCAGGGATGGACGAAAGGGACATACCTTGTCCCGCAGCTTGCTTCGCGGTGGGGGGGAGGCGCTTCGGTTCTCCCCCAGAAGTTCAGGCGAGGGGGGGAGGCGCCCCGCCTTGCCCAGCCGAAATTCAGGCTGGGGGGGAGGCGCCTCATCCTTCGCCGGTGAAATTCAGGCCGGGGAGGAGTGCCCCGAATCCCCGGCCGTGAAAAAAAAAGTAAAACACACACACACACACCCGTGATAGGCTACGTAATGATTTGCATAGCCTATCACGGCTAGATTTCCAAAGTCAGCCATGATAGGCTACGTAAATCATCACGTAGCCTATCTAGGGATGGGGGAGAATTTCTCCCTGAAACATCAGGGGGCCGAGTGCCAACGCATTCGGTCCTCCGAAGGTTCGGGGAGAAATTCTCCGCCACCCCCCCCCCCGCCACCCCTGGGATGGGACTTACCTTTCATGAATGTCGCTCCCAGCGGCGGGTCCCGGCAGCAGTTCGGCAGGTCTTCATCAGGGGCGGGGGCGGCAGCCGGTCTTTTGACCGGCTGCCAACACCACCATTACAAGAAAAAAAAAAAAAACCACCCCTGTGATAGGCTACATAATGATTAACGTAGCCTATCATGGCTAGATTTGCAAAGTCAGCTGTGATAGGCTACGTTAATCGTCACGTAGCCTATCACGGGTGACTTAAAAAAAAAAAAAGCACGTACGCTAATGGCGGCCCCCATAGGGAGCCGCCATTCGCGTCCCTTATTTGGTCCCTGTAGTCTACGTAAAGATTTACGTAGACTACGGCGAAAATAAGGGCAACGCAAATAGCCTTGCCCTTATTCTAGGGGTGCACGAAAGTCACTTTCCTGGTCTCGCACCTTGCTTCGCGGTGGGGGGAGGTGCTTCTCTGCTCCCCCTGAAGTTCAGGCCGGGGGGGGAGGCTTCCCTCCTCGCCCGGCCGAAATTCAGGCCGGGGGGGAGGCTTCCCGCCTCACCCGGCCGAAATTCAGGCCAGGGAGAAGCGCCCCGTCTCCCCGGCCGCGAACTTCAAAAGAAAAAAAAAACGCCCCTGTGATAGGCTACGTAACGATTAACGTAGCCTATCACGGCTAGATCTGCAAAGTCAGCCGTGATAGGCTACATTAATCGTTACGTAGCCTATCATGGGTGACTTTGAAAAAAAAAAAAGTGTGTACGCAAATGGCGCCCCTCATAGGGAGCCACCATTCGCGTTCCGTATTTGGTCCCTGTAGTCTACATAAAGATTTACGTAGACTACAGCGAAAATAAGGGCAACGCTATTTGCGTTGTCCTTAGTTTCGCCGTAGTCTATGTAAATCTTTCCGTAGACTACAGGGACCAAATAAGGAACGCGAATGGCGGCTCCCTATGGGGGCCGCCATTAGCCGTACTCGCTTTTTTTTTTTTTAAAGTGACGATTAACGTAGCCTACCACGGCTGACTTTGCAAATCTAGCCATGATAGGCTACATTAATCGTTATGTAGCCTATCACAGGGGCTTTTATTTTTTTTTTTACTTTGCTTGTAATGGTGGCGGAGGCAGCCATTCGAAAGACCGGCTGCCGCCCCCGCCCCTGATGAAGACCTGCCGAACCGCCGCCGGGACCCGCCCCCGGGAGGGACATTCATGAAAGGTAAGTCCCATCCCGGGGGGGGCGGGGGGTGGGGGGGCGGAGAAGTTCTCCCCGAACAACCTTCGGAGGACCGAATGCGTTGGCGCTCGGCCCCCCGAACTTTTAGGGAGAAATTCTCCCCCATCCCTACCTTATTCTCGCTGTAGTCTACGTAAATCTTTACGTAGACTACAGCGACCAAGTAAGGAACGCGAATGGCGGCTCCCTATGGGGTCCGCCATTTGCGTACATGCTTTTTTTTTTTTTTAAAGTCACCCATGATAGGCTACATGACGATTAACGTAGCCTATCACAGCTGACTTTGCAGATCTAGCCGTGATAGGCTACGTAAATCGTTACGTAGCCTATCACGGGGCATTTTTTTTTCTTTTGAAGTTCGCGGCCGGGGAGACGGGGCGCTTCTCCCCGGCCTGAATTTCGGCTGGGCGAGGTGGGAAACCACCCCGGCCTCAACTTCGGGGGGAGCAGCGAAGCGCCTCCCCCCCACCGCGAAGCAAGCTGCGAGACCAGGTAAGTGACTTTCATACATCCCTAAGCCTATCATGGGTGTGTTTTTTTTTACTTTATTTTGTAATGGTGGCGGCAGCAGCCGGTCGGGAGACCGGCCGCTGCCCCCGCCCTTGCCGAAATGCCGCCGAAACGCCTCCGGGACCCGCCGCCGGGAGGGACATTCAGCCATGGTAAGTCCCATCCTGGGGGGGGGGCGGGGGGCCGGCAGAGAGTTTCCCCAACACTTTCGGTGGGCCGAATGCGTCGGCACTCGGCCTCCCGAAGATTCATGGAGAAATTCTCCGCCATCCCTAGTGTAGGGACACCAATGGCACCTGCTATGACGGCTGCCATTTGCGGCCACAGCAGCCCGGCAGCGGCCGGAGCCGCCGCTGTCACTGCTACCACTGCTTCATCCACTGGCAGAGCTGCCACCGCCACCGAAGCCACAGCCAGGTAGGCTCTATTTCACGGGGCTTTCGCAGGGTGGTGGGGCGGATTGCTCCATTTCGCCATGGATTCCAGGAGGCTGAATTCACTGGAATTCAGCCTCCCTGGGATCCGTGGCAGAATTCTCTAACATCCCTAGGTTATAGATATAGTTTTTTAAAATAGAATGGCATCGAAGGCTGGGGGGTATTGGAGGTTAAACTTAATCCTCTAAAGGGAAGGGAGAGTGGGAGGGAAGGGAAAATAATTTTCTTTTCTTTTTCTCTACTTCCTTTCCTCCTTTCTTTTTCTTTTTTTCCCCTGTTGTTTTTCTTTTTGTTATTGTGGTGCCCTCATTAGACTATTGTATTGCTGGGAAACTGTAGTATTGATCAGGTTGTTGGTATTTTTGTTATTGTTTATTTCATTTATAAAGAAAAAGTAAATAAAAATATATTCCAAAAAAAGAAGGAAAAAAAAAAGGAGGCCCCATGTGCTTCAAATACTGGCCTTTCTTCATTTTCTTCCTACCAGAACTTGCTTGTTGGGATTTGGGTTTATCACCAAAAAGAATGGATTTCTATATCTTATCACCTTTTCAAGCCTAGCTCTTGAGACCTTGGGCTCCTTCACACTGAGTTTTTATCCTGCAATTGAGAGTGCTCCTTCATGGAAGTTTACAGGCCCTTTACATGACGCTGTGATCATTAAAGGTGTCTCCTGCACTAAATGCCCTTTGTTCCATTTTTAAATAGATTGCAGATAATAAGCTATCAAATTAGTCCATTGTGTTCCACTTTGGTTTCCTCCGTGAAAAGAGGAAAATGAGAAGACGAATGAGATCAATGAAAGATAATGGAAGACTCAGATAAGGGGAGAAGGAGGGGGAAGGGGGTGGGGGGAAAGGAAGCACATGAAAAAGGGAGTTATGGTGATCCTGCATTTAAAATGGAAGCAGAAAGCCCCATTTTAAATGCAGGATTTTAGGCTGGTGTAGAGTTGCCCCTTATTCTGAACAAACACAGATCAGAAGGAATTGCAGAAAAGCTAAACTCAACTACAAACAGAGGTCGGAATAATACAATACAAACTGAGTGTCTTGGAATAAGGCTTACCCAACAATCAACAGTTCTGTTCCATCTAGAACATCTACACTTTACACTAAAACTGACTTTGTATGCACAGCATATAGCATGTCAAATAGCGATGCAGGCCAATGACATAAGAGACATGTATAATCTTCTGGAGGCCTCCATACCTATTTGTTGTGATTTAGGGGGGAATTCCAGGCTGTTTCAAAATGAAATTTGGAAATCTGATGGATCCCTCATGGAAAAACTCGGGATGGCGGAGAATTTCTCCCCGAATCTTCAGGAGGCCGAGCACTGACGCATTCGGCCCCCCGAAGTTGGTTGGGAAATTCTCCGCCGCCCCCCCCTGGGACGGGACTTACCTTCAGCGAATGTCCCTCTGGGCGGCGGGTCCCGGCGGCAGTTCAGTGGCGGTTCGTCAAGCGGTTCGTCGGTGGTTCGTCGTGGGCGGGTGCGGCGGCCGGTCTCCTGACCGGCTGCCGCCGCCGCCACTGCAAAAAAAGAAAAAGAAAAAGAAAAAAAACCACCCGTGACAGGTTACGTAACAATTTACATAGCCTATCACGGCTAGATTTCCAAAGTCAGCCATGATAGGCTATGTTAATCGTTACGTAGCCTATCACGGGTGACTTTGAAAAAAAAAAAAAGCACGTACGCAAATGGCGGCAGCCCATGGGTGCCACCATTTGCCTTCCTTATTTTGGCACGTCTAGTCTACATAAGGATTTACGTAGACTACGGCGAAAATAAGGGCACGCTATTTGCGTTGCCCTTATTTTCGCCGTAGTCTACGTAAATCTTTATGTAGACTAGACGTGCCAAAATAAGGAACGGAAATGGCGGTGCCCATGGGCCGCCACCATTTGCGTAGGCGCTTTTTGTTTTTTTTCCGAAGTCACCCGTGATAGGCTACGTGACGAATTACGTAGCCTATCACGGCTGACTTTGGAAATCTAGCTGTGATAGGCTACATAAATTGTCACGTAGCCTATCACGGGGTCTTTTTTTTTTTTTTTTACTTTTTGTTTTGCGGCCGGGGAGACGGGTCGCTTCTCCCCGGCCTGAATTTCGGCCAGGCGAGGTGGGAAGCCTCCCCCCCTTTGCCTGAACTTTGGGGGGGAAAGCGAAGCGCCTCCCCCCCACCGCGAAGCCAAGCTGCGAAAAGGTAAGCGACTTTCGTACATCCCTAGGAAAAACAAAACAAAACAGGGTTTATGCAACTTTTCCAGAATTCGATGGAAAGATTTCTTGTTGCTTTAATTTGCACAGTTGTCACAGGGACAAAAGTATCAGTTTCTTTCCCCCCATTATACTTCTTACCTTCCTGGTTGAGTGCTACAGCTATTGGAGCATAACTCTCCATCACCTTCTCCTCTGAAGGAAACTGATAGATTAGTTTCCTAATGCTGGGATGCCCCCCTCCTCTTTCAAGCTATTTCAGACAATTTTATTAGTTGAACACATGCCAAATGTTATTCTGCTATACAGGCAATGCATTTGGGTTCAAGAGAGGTCCTAACAATGTGTGACTTTTTTATTTTACACTCCTTCTAAAGGTCATTAAATTGATGCAAGCAGAAATAAGCTTTAAAAAGCCACTGCCCTCAGTTGGAGAGCAATTTTGGTACTCTTGACACAGGAGAGAAGTAACATTTACACACACACAACTCACAACAGTGTTAAGGCATGAAGAGGTGCTGAGAGGAAGTGAGAAATGCACTAATTGAAAACACTAGACTATAAAGACAGAAGTGCAAACATTCCAGTCAGACTGTTCTACGGGATATATTTTAAGAATAGAATAGCCATGCTGAATCATACCAAGGGCCTGTCAACTCCAGCATTCTGTTCACACAGTGGCCAACCAGCTGCCTGTGGGAAGCCTGAACTCTGAAAGTAGTAGCTGAATGGGATGGAGCTACTGGGCAGGTGTACTTACTGTAGGAGTATGTGTACTTCCTGCGAAAATGTAGGGTTTTTTAATTTTATCTTTCCTTCACAAGTAGGGATGTACGAAAGTCACTTACCTTTTCACAGGGATGATTTGTGGTGGGGGGGGAGGCGCTCTGCACCTCCCCCCAAAATCTTAACCCGGCTGCCTCTGCTCTGATGCAACTCTGCGGAGCGGCCGGCCAGGTGCATTCGCAGGCGTGTGGAGCCAGCGGATGCAAATGGAGGCGGCTACGGCGGCCGCCATTTGCGTTCATGTTTTTGACCATGATAGGCTATGTAAAAATTTACGTAGCCTATCACGGCCTCCACAGGGACACAAATGGTGTCCCTGAGTTAGCTGTAATAGGCTACATAAATATTTACGTAGCCTATCACAGCCTAAATGGGGAAGTGAATGACGGCTGCAGAGATGGCCGCCATTTGCAAAGCAACTTGAACTGCACCAGGTAAGTGCTCCGTTTCGTGCGCCTTTTGTGGGGTGGGGGGGTGGGGGGCTTCGTTCCGCCACGGGTTTTGGAGGGCCAAATACACTGGCATTTGACCTCACTAAGATCCGTGGCGGAATTCTCTGACATCCCTATTCACAAATGAGCAAGGCCACACTTGTCGAAATTGGAAAACTTCCCACCACAAACCCATTTTTGTTGTTAGTACACCCGTACTCCTGCAGTAAGTACACCCACCTGCCCCAATAGCTCTGTCCCATTCAGCTTAGGCATGGCAGAGAATTCTGCCACGGAGCATGGTGAGGCCGAATGCCAGTGCAAGCGGCACCCCGAACTCTGTGGTGGAACGGCCTGCCCCCCCACCCCCCACCTGCAGATCCCCCCCGGGATGAGACTCACCTGGGGTGGATCTTCTGGGAGGCGGCGGCTCCGCCTGTGGCTCCGGCGGCAGCTCCTGCGGCGGCCGGTCTTCTGACAGGCTGCCTCTGCCACCTTTTCCACTCTGGTAAAAAAAAGAAAGAAAGAAAGAAAGAAAGAAAGAAAGAAAGAAAGAAAGAAAGAAAGAAAGACATGATTTATGTAGCCTATCATGACTAGGTTTAAAAAAAAACATAAAGTGATAGGCGATGTAAATCTTTACGTAGCCTATCATGGCTGGGTGGGTTAAAAAGAAAAAAAACCCGCATACGCAAATGGCGGTGGCTACGGCCACCGCCATTTGTGTTCCTTATTTTTGCCCTCTTAATCTATGTAAATATTTACATAGACTATGAAGGCGAAAATCAAGGGGAACACAAATAGCGTAGAGGGTGCTATTTGCGTCACTTTTTGATTCTCCATTACTTATCAGTTCAAAACATAATTAGGGATGTACAAAAGTCACTTACCTTTTCACAGATTCTGTTAGTTGTGGGGGGAGGCATTCCGTCCCTCCCCCCGGAATCGATGGCCAGCTCTGCTCTGTGGCTGCTCCGCGGAGCAGCTGGCCAGGGCCGTCCGCAGCCAGATTTCTCGCCGCAGACTGGCTGGTGCAGACGCAAATGGCGGCCGCCATAGCGGCTGCCTTTTGCATCCAGCCAGGCAGCCGTGATAGGCTATGTAAGTCTTTACGTAGCCTATCACGGCTGGGCAAAAAACCCAAACAAATGGTGTACGCAAATGGCGGCGGCTATGGCAGCCGCCATATGCGTTCCTTATTTTTCACCGTTTTAGTCTACATAAATATTTACGTAGACTATTACGGCGAAAAAAAGGGGAACACAAATAGCATAGTGGGCACTATTTGCATTCCTTTTTTTTTTGCCGTAATACTCTATGTAAATGTTTACGTAGACTAAAATGGTGATAAATAAGGAACGGAAATGGTGGCCGCCATAGCCGCCGCCATTTGCGTATACCATTTTTTTTTTGATGGCTTGCTGTGATAGGCTATGTAAAGACTTACGTAGCCTATAACGGCAAAGACCAGCATGGAAATGGCGGCCACGGCAGCTGGTCAAAAGACCAGCCACCGCTGCCGCTGCTGCCGCCACCGAAGCCGCTGCCTGAGCCACCGCCATCTGGAACATCCGCCCCAGGTAAGCCTCGTCCCAGGGGGAATCCACGGGGGGGGCGGTGGGGCAGGCCGTTCTGCCATGGATATTGGGGGGTCGAATGCCAGTGCATTTGGCCTCACTGAAATCTGTGGTGGAATTCTCCGCCATCCCTAGACATAATGCACCGAGATATTGCGGATATTGATATAGGGGATATTGATCTGTACTGCTGAAGAAACCATAGAGTTGTATAAGGGGAGTATGATATTAGCAGTTTTATTTTGAATTCCATTCCATTCCTAATTATATCCAAACATGGAATTTGCCTTGTCACAGCAGGAATTAGGGATGTCATGGGAGTCCAAGAGGGTGATGGAGCCTGGTGGACTCCTCCCCACTTGGCCCCCCAGACCTCACTTGCTGAGCTGCCACCACTTCCCAGAACTGTTTGCCAGGTGCTCGGGCAGTCTGTGAGTGCCCAGAAGCCACCCATCCCCTTAGCAAGCTGCCATTTTACATAAAAATGACAGTCCGGATTTCTCTGTAAAATCAATGTTGCATAAATGGTGGGCATCATCCCTTGCAGCAATACACTGGGTGGACATTTTAATCAAGCTGTCCAGCACAACCCCCAAATCTCTTTCTTGATCAGTCACATCTAGCTCAGATCCCAACTTGGACCCCCACCCACCCCCATCCCCATTCCCACATTCCTCACTTTACACTTCCTTACATTTAATTAGCCTCCGGGGGCTATCATCAGGAGCTTTGGGGTGCGGTGTCATCAGTATGCGGATGCTGTTCTACCTCTCGTTCAAATTTTCACCAAGGTTGGCCGCGGAATCTAGGGATGGACGAAAGGGACTTACCTTGTCCCGCAGCTTGCTTCGCGGTGAGGGGGAGGCGCTTTGGTTCTCCCCCTGAAGTTCAGGCGAGGGGGGGAGGCGCCCCGCCTTGCCCAGACGAAATTCAGGCCAGGGGGGAGGCGCCCCATCCCTCGCCGGCAAAATTCAGGCTGGGGAGGAGCGCCCCGTCTCCCCGGCCGTGAAAAAAAAGTAAAAAAAATAAAACACACACACACCCGTGATAGGCTACGTAATGATTTGCGTAGCCTATCACAGCTAGATTTCCAAAGTCTATCACGTAGCCTATCACGGGTGACTTCGAGAAAAAAAAAAGCGCGTACGCAAATGGCGGTGCCCCATGGGCGCCGCCTTTGCATTCCTTATTTTGGCATGTCTAGTCTATGTAAACATTTACGTAGACTACGGTGAAAATAAGGGCAACGCAAATAGCGTTCCCTTATTTTCGCCATAGTCTCATTAATCTTTACGTAGACTAGACGTGCCAAAATAAGGAAGGCAAATGGCGGCGCCCATGGGGCGCCGCCATTTGCATACCTGCTTTTTTTTTTTTTCAAAAGTCACCCGTGATAGGCTACGTGATGATTTACGTAGCCTATCACGGCTGACTTTGGAAATCTAGCCATGATAGGCTACGTAAATTGTCACATAGCCTATTACAGGTGTGTGGGGTTTTTTTTACTTTATTTTGTAATGGCGGCGGCGGCAGCTGGACAGGAGACCGGCCGCTGCCCCCGCCCTCGCTGAACCGCTGCCGAACCGTGGCCGGGACCCGCCGCCAGGAGGGACATTCGCTGAAGGTAAGTCCCATCCCGGAGGGGGGCAGGGGGCCGGCGGAGAATTTCCCCAACACTTTCGGGGGGCCGAATGTGCTGGCACTCGGCCTCCCGAAGATTCGTGGAGAAATTCTCTGCCATCCCTAGTGGAATCCCTGTCCAAATGTCTAGAGATGGTGAGTGGCTGGATGGGGAGGAATGAGCTGAAGGTGAACCCTGACAACACCGAGGTACTTTTGGTGGGAGACAAGAGGAGGTTGGGGAATGTTGACCTGGTGTTGAATGGGGTACAGCTACCCTTGAAATACCAGGTCTGCAGTCTGGGGGTCATTTTAGACTCCCAGTTTTCCATGGAGGCTCAAGTATCAGCTGTGAGCCGGACAGCGCTGTACCAACTCCATCTGATATGGCAGCTGTGCCCTTACCTTCCCAACCATCTGCTCCTATCGGTACTACATGCCCTGATCTCCTCTCATTTAGACTACTGTAATGCACTCCATGTGGGGGACCCTTGAAGATGGTTTGGAAGCTGCAGCTGCTACAGAATGTGGCGGCTCACCTGATTAAAGGCAGCCTCTGGCAAGATCACATCACTCCAGTGCTGAAGGAGTTGCACTGGTTACCAATGGTTTTCTGGGCCAAATTCAAGATGATGGTTTTGACCTTTAAAACCCTATATGGTTCTGTCCCAGCCATATAATGGAGGCATTAAGGAGTGCCTCCAGCAACACCAGTCAGGCTGCCAAACAAGATCAGCCTTGGATTTCCTTCTCTCTGTCCCATCAGCCAGGACAGCTAGACTGGTTAGGACAAGAGAGAGGGCCTTCTCTGTGGTGGCCCCCACTCTGTGGAACTCCCTCCCTAGGAAACTCCAACATACCCCCTCTTTAATGAGCTTCCACCACACATTAAAAATGTGGTTGTTCAGGCAGGCATTTGGGGTGGGTTATGGTGTTTTTTTTTCCCCTTCATGGATCACTGCCTTGTTGTGGTGAATGGGCTTGCGTAACTCAGTGAAACCATAAGCTATGCCGTGCAGGGCCACCCAAAACGGACAGGTCATGGTGGAGAGTTCTGACAAAATGTGGTCCACTGGAGAAGGAAATGGCAACCCACTCCAGTATTCTTGCCAACAAAACCCCATGGAACGTATCACAAGGCTAAAAGATATGACACCAGAAGATGAGCCCCTCAGGTCGGACAATGTCCAATATACTACTGGGGAAGAGCAGAGGGTATTTCCAAGTAGTGCCAGAAAGAGTGAAGCAGCTGGGCCAAAGCCAAAAGGACACTCAGCTGTGGATGTGTCTGGTGGTGAAAAGAAAATCCAATGCTGTAAAGAACAATATTGTTTAGGAACCTGGAATGTCAGATCAATGAATCAAGGTAAGCTGGAGGTGGTCAAACATGAGATGGCAAGATTGAACATCGACATCTTGGGAATCAGTGAACTAAAATGGACAGGCATGGGTGAATTTAATTCAGGTGACCATCATATCTACTACTGTGGGCAAGAATCCCTTAGAAGAAATGGAGTAGCACTCATAGTCAACAAAAGGGTGGGAAAAGTAGGGATGGGGGAGAATTTCTCCCCGAAACTTCGGGGGGCCAAGCGCCAACGCATTCAGTCCTCCAAACGTTGTTCAGGGAGAAATTCTCCGCCCCCCGCCCCCCCCCCAGGGATGGGACTTAGCTTTCACGAATGTCCCTCCCGGCGGCGGGTCCCGGCAGCAGTTCGGCAGGTCTTTGTCAGGGGCGGGGGCGGCAGCCGGTCTTTCGAACGGCTGCTGCCGCCCGCATTACAAGCAAAGTAAAAAAAACAAAAAACGCCCCTGTGATAGGCTACGTAATGATTAACGTAGCCTATCATGGCTAGATTTGCAAAGTCAGCCATGATAGGCTACGTTAATCGTCACGTAGCCTATCAAGGGTGACATTAAAAAAAAATTAAAAAAAGCACGTACGGCTAATGGTGGCCCCCATAGGGAGCCGCCATTTGCGTTCCTTATTTGGTCCCTGTAGTCTAAGTAAATCTTTATGTAGACTATGGCGAAAATAAGGACAACGCAAATAGCGTTGCCCTTATTTTCGCCGTAGTCTACGTAAATCTTTACGTAGACTACAGGGAAGGACAGATACTGGAAGGACAGATACTGATGAGACAATGAAGACTCATTGGAAGGACAGATACTGAAGCTGAAGCTGAAATATTTTGGGCACCTAATGCGAAGAGAAAACTCTCTGGAACAGACCCTGATGCTGGGAAAGACTGAAGGCAAAAGGAGAAGGGGACGGCAGAGGATGAGATGGCTAGATAGCATCACCGATGCAATGAATATGAACTTGAGCATGCTCTGGGAGAGAGCGCAGGACAGGAAGGCCTGGCATGCTATGGTCCATGGGGTCACGAAGAGTCGGACACGTCTGAATGACTGAACAACAACAAGTGGTATTTTTAGAATATTATATTTTTAATATGATTGTTTTAAACTCTTCTATTGGTGTACATCTCCCAGAGTGGCTGGGTGACCAGCCAGATGGATGATTAATAAATTGAATAAATAAACAAACAAACAAACGACTGCATTTTCCATTTTGATGCCCATTCTCCCATTTTGGAGAGATCCTTTTGGAGCTCTTCGCAATCGTGTTTATTTATTTTTCAACCTCCCTAAATAATTTGGTATCATCAACAAACTTGTCCACCTCACTGCTCACTCCAAATTAGGGATGGGTGGATGGCTTATCTACTATTCTGGGTGGGTGTCCACAGGGGGGGGGGGGCATCTGTCCCTCCCATCTAGAATCCTGGCCAGCTGGCTCCGCTCCGTGGTGATTCTGCAGAGCTGCCAGCCGGCTCTGAAGCGACAGTGATACGGCCGCCATTGCCGTATCGCTGGCTGGGCTGATTGACTGTGGATGCAAATGCCATCCAGTACACCATTTGTGGCCATAAAGGTCTTAGATTAAGGTAAATGCAGCTATTTACCTATGTAAATATTTGCGTAGCCTATCGCGTGAAAAAGCAGGGACGCAAATGGCATCCACTATACAATTTGCGGCTGTAAAGATCTTAGTTTAAGCTAAATGCAGCCATTTACAGCTGCATTTACCTTAATAAAAGACCTTTACGGCCGCAAATGGAGTTTTGGATGCGATTTGTGTTGGGAGACAGTCCCCCTCAGGCAGCGATACGGCAATGGGGGCCGTATCGTTGGTAGGGGTGGACGAAAGTCACTTACCTTTTCTCGCAGCTTGTTCGCGGTGGGGGGGAGCGCTTCGCTGCTCCCCCCGCGAAGTTCAGGCCGGGGGGGGAGGCTTCCCGCCTCGCCCGGCCGAAATTCAGGCCGGGGGGGGAGGCTTCCCGCCTTGCCCGGCCGAAATTCAGGCCAGGGAGGAGGCTTCCCGCCTCGCCCGGCCACGAACACGAAAGTAAAAAAAAAAAACGTCCCCTGATAGGCTACGTGACGATTAACGTAGCCTATCACGGCTGACTTTGCAGATCTAGCTGTCATAGGCTACGTTAATCATTACGTAGCCTATCACAGGGCTTTTTTTTTTTTTTTACTTTTCTTTTGAAGTTCGCGGCCGGGGAGAAGGGGCGCTTCTCCCCGGCCTAAATTTCGGCCAGGCAAGGCGGGAAGCCTCCCCCCCGGCCTGAATTTTGGCCGGGCGAGGCGGGAAGACACCCCCCCCTCGCATGAACTTCGGGGGGAGAAGCGAAGCGCCTCCCCCCCCACCGCAAAAAAAGCTGCGGGACAAGGTAAGTCCCTTTCGGACATCCCTAGTGGGACTTAGGAAGCATGACTAACAACAAACCTAGCAGAGATGACAATATTCCAGCTGAGCTATTTAAAATCCTAAATGATGATGCTGTTAAAGTGCTCCACTCAATATGCCAACAAATTTGGAACACTCAACAGTGGCCACAAGACTGGAAAAGGTCAGTTTACATTCCAATTCCAAAGAAGGGCAATGCCAAAAAGTGTTCAAACTACCGCACAATTGCGCTCATTTCACATGCCAGCAAGGTGATGCTCAAAATCCTACAAGCTAGGCTTCAGCACCATGTGAACCGAGAACTACCGGAAGTACAAGCTGGGTTTAGAAGAGGCAGAGGAACTAGAGATCAAATCGCCAACATTCGCTGCATCATGGAGAAAGCAAGAGAATTCCAGAAAAACGTCTATTTCTGCTTCATTGACTATGCTAAAGCCTTTGATTGTGTGGATCACAACAAACTGTGGCAAATTCTTAAAGAAATGGGAGTACCAGACCACCTTACCTGTCTCCTGAGAAACCTGTACGAGGGTCAAGAAGCAATAGTAAGAACCAGACATGGAACAACCGATTGGTTCCAAATTGGGAAAGGAGTACGACAAGGCTGCATATTGTCGCCCTGCTTATTTAACATATATGCAGCGTCCATCATGAGAAATGCCGGGTTGGATGAATCAGAGATCGGAATTAAGATTGCTGGGAGAATTATCAACAACCTCCGATATGCAGACGATACCACCCTAATGGCAGAACGCAAAGAGGATCTCAAGAGCCTCTTGTTGAGGGTGAAAGAGGAGAGTGCAAAAGCTGGTTTGAAACTCAACATTAAAAAAACTAAGATCACGGCATCTGGCCCTATCACTTCCTAGCATATAGAAGGGGAAGAAATGGAAGCAGTGACAGATTTTACTTTCTTGGGCTCCAAGATCACCGCAGACAGTGACTGTAGCCATGAAATTAAAAGACGCTTGCTCCTTGGGAGGAAAGCTATGGCCAACCTAGACAGCATAGTAAGAAGCAGAGACATCACCTTGCCAACAAAGGTCCGTTTAATCAAAGCTATGGTTTTCCCAATAGTAACGTATGGCTGTGAGAGCTGGACTATAAGGAAGGCTGAGCGCTGAAGAATTGATGCTTTCGAACTGTGGTGCTGGAGAAGACTCTTACGAGTCCCCTGGACTGCAAGGAGGTCAAATCAGTCAATCCTAAAGGAAATCAACCCTGAGTGCTCATTGGAAGGACAGATACTGAAGCTGAAGCTGAAATATTTTGGGCACCTAATGCGAAGAGAAAACTCTCTGGAAAAGACCCTGATGCTGGGAAAGACTGAAGGCAAAAGGAGAAGGGGACGGCAGAGGATGAGATGGCTAGATAGCATCACCGATGCAATGAATATGAACTTGAGCATGCTCCGGGAGAGAGCGCAGGACAGGAAGGCCTGGCATGCTATGGTCCATGGGGTCACGAAGAGTTGGACACGACTGAACGACTGAACAACAACAAGTGGTATTTTTAGAATATTATATTTTTAATATGATTGTTTTAAACTCTTCTATTGGTGTACATCTCCCAGAGTGGCTGGGTGACCAGCCAGATGGATGATTAATAAATTGAATAAATAAACAAACAAACAAATGACTGCATTTTCCATTTTGATGCCCATTCTCCCATTTTGGAGAGATCCTTTTGGAGCTCTTCGCAATCGTGTTTATTTATTTTTCAACCTCCCTAAATAATTTGGTATCATCAACAAACTTGTCCACCTCACTGCTCACTCCAAATTAGGGATGGGTGGATGGCTTATCTACTATTCTGGGTGGGTGTCCACAGGGGGGGGGGCATCTGTCCCTCCCATCTAGAATCCTGGCCAGCTGGCTCCGCTCCATGGTGATTCTGCAGAGCTGCCAGCCGGCTCTGAAGCGACAGTGATACGGCCGCCATTGCCGTATCGCTGGCTGGGCTGATTGACTGTGGATGCAAATGCCATCCAGTACACCATTTGTGGCCATAAAGGTCTTAGATTAAGGTAAATGCAGCTATTTACCTATGTAAATACTTGCGTAGCCTATCGCGTGAAAAAGCAGGGACGCAAATGGCATCCACTATACAATTTGCGGCTGTAAAGATCTTAGTTTAAGCTAAATGCAGCCATTTACAGCTGCATTTACCTTAATAAAAGACCTTTACGGCCGCAAATGGAGTTTTGGATGCGATTTGTGTTGGGAGACAGTCCCCCTCAGGCAGCGATACGGCAATGGGGGCCGTATTGTTGGTGCTCTGGTGCCAGCTGGCAGCTCCGCAGGATCTCTGTGAGGGGGACCAGCTCTGGATGGTTCCTCAGGGAGGTGGAGGTGAGTGGCGCCGTTCCACCATGGACACCGGGGGGGCAGATTTTTTAGAATCTGGCCTCATTGGGGTCCGTGGCGGAATTCTCCACCATGCCTACTCCAAATTCAAGATCATGTATGGACAATTTAAAAAGCACCAGTCCCAGCACAGATCCCTGTGGGACACCCATGTTTAGACGGACACCCATGTTTAGATCCCTGTGGGACACCCATGGGAGAATTTACCATTTATTCCTACCCTTTGCTTTCTGTACTTTAACAAGTTACCTATCCATAAGGGGACCTCTCCTTTTATTCCATGACTGCCAAGTTTCCTCAGGAGTCTTTGGTGAAGGACTTTGTCAAAAGCCTTTTGGATAGGGGTGGACGAAAGGCACTTACCTTTCATCGAAAGTTGTTCGCGGTGGGGGGGAGGCACTTCGCTGCACCCCCCACGAAGTTCAGGCCAGGGGGGGAGGCTTCCCGCCTCGCCCCGGCCAAAATTCAGGCCGGGGGGGAACCTTCCCGCCTCGCCCGGCCGAAATTCAGGCCGGGGAGAATGCTTCCCGCCTCGCCTGGCCGCGAACTCCATTGTTTTTTTTTAAAAAAAAAATGCCCCCGTGATAGGCTACGTGACGATTGACGTAGCATATCACGGCTGACTTTGCAAATCTAGCCGTGATAGGCTACGTTAATCGTCACGTAGCCTATCACGGGGGCGTTTTTTTTTTCTTTTATTGGAATGGCGGCGGCGGCAGCCGGTCGAAAGACCGGCTGCCGCTCCCTCCCCGCTCGAACACCCGCCGAACCGCCGGCCGGACCCGCAGCCGGGAGGGACATTTGGCGAAGGTAAGTCCTGTCCCGGGGGTGTGCGGGGGGTGGGGGGGTGGAGGATTTCTCCCCAAAACTTGTTCGGGGGGCCGAACACGTTGGCGCTCGGCCCCCCGAAGTTTCAGGGAGAAATTCTCCGCCATCCCTACTTTGGAAGTCCAGGTAAGCAATGTCTACCAGATCACCTCTGTCCACATGTTTATTGACAATCTCAAAGAACCCTAAATATGAGTGACACAGGACATACCTTTGTGGAAGCCATGGTGATTTTTTTTCAGCAGGGCTTGTCCTTCTATATGCTTGATAACTGTATCTTTCATAGGGATGTCAGAGAATTCTGCCCGAATTTTAACTGGGATCGAATTCTGACAAAACTGGTCCACAGAATCCTCCTCGGAATGAGGCGGCCTGGTTGACCCAGCCTGGAGCTCATGCGGACCCCTTTTTTTTTTTTTTGTCCACCAAAGGGCGAATTTTACAAAAATAATTACGAAAAGAAATCTGTAAATCGGAAATGGAGGAAGAAGAATGTGAATGGCTTTACCCTTTTTATGACGCATTTTCCCAAGGCTTTCTTTTGCTGGGGCTGAGTTGTGAAGTCCATGGAAATCCTCCATCTTTTCTGTTTATTGTCTGTGGAGGTGAGGTCAGGTCAGCTCCGGTGAGGTCAGGTGAGGTGAGGTAACCGGAAGTTACATGGGGAATCCCTACGAATGGCTTTACTCTTACAGAGACTGATGGCGGGTGAGGGAAAAGGATTTTTCAGCGGTACTTACTAAATCATTTACGTATGTTCAGGGAGCCAAAAAAAAGGGGGGGGAATCCGGGGCATGCGGACGGCGGAACGGGGTGGCCCTTGGCTCTGTGGAATCCTTGCGGAGCGGCTCCACTCTGTGAGTATTCCAGGGGGGAGGATCAGATCGCCTCCCCCCCTCCCCGTGGATTCCCCACCGGAACAGATGGTGGGGAATCCGTACATCCCTAATCATTCATAATGGTTTTTCCACCAATTTACGGAACAAAAAATAAGGTAGCCAGGACCCCCTGCCCCCTGGATCTATTTTTAAACATTAATGTTACATTTGCCAATCTCCAGTCCAGAAGAGGGAAATGCAAATGGGGTGGGGAGACAGATGATTATGCCCCCTGATGTCATTTGGAAGTCATGTCAGGAGGATCATCCTCCCAGCATGTCCACAAGGAAGCCTGCCCTGCACCTTCTCCCATTGGAAATAGGATGCAGGGTAGGTGAAGCCAGCATGGGTAAGCTGGGGGCTGGAGGAGTGCTCTTCCAGCTGCTGGCTCAGTCAGATGGCTTCACTTGCACTGCATCTTCCCCAAGCCAATGGAGGATGATCAATGCACAGCAGAATTGGAAATAATGGGGGAGTAGCATTCTCACCTGCTCTGCCTCCTCTCCCCAGTGGGAGAAGACAGGGCAGGTGAAGTGGCTTCACTGCCCATGGGCCTTCTGTGATGGGAGAAGACCCACGTGCAGCACAGCCATTTCCTGGTGGATGTGTCATCAGTATGTGGATCATATTCAGCTCTACCTCTCATTTCCATCTACAAGTCCCAGGGAGGCTGTCGAATTTGTGAACCGGTGTCTGGAGGCTGTTTTGGGGTGGACGAGGGTAAACTGAAACTTAATCCAGGTAAGATGGAGATACTGTGGGTTGGGAAACTAGCTACGCTGGTTGGAGGTTTACCAGTGTGCAGGCTGGGATTTCTCCTGGGCTCTGTGCTAACTGGGGAAGCCCAGGGACCTGTGGTGTCCAGGAGTGTGTTTTACTGGCTTAGGCTGGTACGCCAGCTGTGGCCCTATCTGGAGAGAACAGGCCTTGCTTCAGTTATCCATGCGCTAGTGACATTCAGGCTAGAGTACTGTAATGCGCTGTACATGGGCTACCTTTGAAGATGGTTCAGAAACTTCAGCTGGTGCAGGATGTGGCTGCCCAAGTATTGGTGGGGGTAAGGCGATTTGATCACATAATGCCTATACTGCACCAGCTGCAATGGTTACCAATGTGTTTCTAAACCCAATGTAAAGTGCTGGCTTTGACCTTTGAAGCCTTAAATGGTTTGGGAGCACTTCCTGAATGACTCTAGGAGAGGGTCACGTGGTCTCATGGGAATTCAGAAAATGCTGCTGGGCTGGAGAAGCTTCTCTATAGAGTCCTGGGCTGCTCAAAGTGCAGGGGGTGTTTAAAAAAAAAAAAAGTAAAAAGGATCCTCAGTCACCACCTACACTTTAAAAAGAAAGCCGAAATCCTGTCCTCCTCTCCAAGGAGAAAGTTACTTGTAATTCTCACTTCCCCAGCCTCTTTTGCCAGAGTTTTTGCTTCACCCACCCCAAAATGTCAAAAATGGAAGAATCAAAATTTTTGGCACAGCACTAGTTTAGACATAAAGTAAGTGATATCCTGGAATGGGGAAAGGACACTTCAAGGGGAGGGGGATCTTTAGTTACCTGCATTGCCACAGAGGCCTGTGTGGGAACATAAACAGTCTGGTTTCCAGGAATATGACAGCTGCAGTTTTCGTCTTTCGCTTTAAATAACATACCTTTGATATTAAAAGCTGACATGTAGGGTGAAATGTTTTAATGTAATCTAAAAGCACCTTTCTTTGGGAAAAAGATGCCTGTATGAAAATAAATTAATGATTACAGATAAAGAATTTGCATTCAGAATTCTGCTTCCACGAGCCCAGGGTGTCACCATATTGATGCTTGTTGATTTCTAGTCAAAACAAACCCTGCACAGAGATATGAATAAAAGCCATATGTAATCACTTGATACTAATATTCAGTAATAGCAAAGGCAAAAAATGTCATGACAGAAATAAAGGAAGTCTTTATGCGATCAAGAGGAGTGTCTTTTCAGATCAAATCAACAGTTTACTTTTCCAAATGTAAACACAGATCTACAATTATAACTGATCATTTCACTATGTAATCAGATCTATATTTATCCTAAAAAAATGTTCATTTATATTACATTTTATTTTGACATTCCACTTTTCCATATCAGGGATAAACTCAGAGCAGCTTAAAAAATGAAATCAAAACAAAATATCATATAAGTAACAACACTTAATAAATACAAAATCAACTACAAAATAACAGCAGGAAAATAAAGCAACAACAATCCATTCCAAACAGGAAAAAAAAAGAACGCACAATGAATTCAGCAATAAACAGCAGCATTTTATAGTTAAAAGATAAGTTTAAAAAACAGCCAGGTCTTGGTGTGGCACCTCAAAGAGCACAGCGCTACTGCCTGATGAACATCTCTGGCGAATGGTGCAATCCTATAGTTGCTAGACAGCGTCTAGACGACCACAGGGTTTTGAAGTTTACGGAATCAGAGCTCGAGTCCCAGAAATCTGACTCTCCTTGCTGCCTCATAGGAGGCATGGTTCGTCCCTAGCTCTGCACTCGGAAGAGCAGCATGG
This sequence comes from Heloderma suspectum, assembly GCF_057233095.1. Taxonomy (NCBI): domain Eukaryota; kingdom Metazoa; phylum Chordata; class Lepidosauria; order Squamata; family Helodermatidae; genus Heloderma; species Heloderma suspectum. Next base: position 90,896,844 of record NC_139458.1, read on the forward strand.
AGTGGCTGAAAAGGGGGCATTTCTGGTGGTGCGGATGGAAGGGGACAATGGAAGCACTGGTATGATGCTTCCTATGCGCCATCTAGCTTTTCCTCCCCACTTCGAGGCCCCCTAGTTAGACAGCCGAAATCAGCCGTCTAGCTGAAATGCAGGGCGGCCGGAGCATGGAGGAGAAGATCCCCTCCATGCTCCTTCCACCCTGCACTGGATAGTTGGCCACCTCCTAGTTCAGAGGTGTCTGACTATCCCCATAGGATTCAACCCTAAGGCATTCCTAAAGCTGGCCATGCTCCTGGCAGATGTCCTCTGAGAATCATTTGGCAGTGGAACCCAGAGCAAAGCTTCAGATGTTGAATATAGCATATACAGTAGGGATGGAGTGGGGATGGCAGAGAATTCCGCCATGGATCTGGGTGAGGCCGAATGCCAGTGCATTCGGCCCCCCGAACTCTGTGGTGGAATGGCCTGCCCCCCCCCTGCCCCCCCGCAGATCCCCCCCGGGATGAGACCTACCTGGGGCAGATCCGCTACGCTATTTGTGTTCCCCTTACGTTCGCCGTCTTAGTCTACGTAAATATTTATGTAGACTAAGATGGCCCAAAATAAGGAACGCAAATGGTGGCAGCCGTAGCCGCCACCATTTGCGTATGCGCGTTTGTTTTGTTTTTCAAAGTCAGACGTGATAGGCTACATAAAGATTTGCGTAGCCTATCACGGCTGACTACAAGGACGCAAATGGAGGCGGCTATGGCTGCCGCCATTTGAGTCCCTGCTAGCCAGCAGCCGAATGTCTGGCTGCTGGCGGAGCTGGCCGGCAACTCCGTGGAATCCTCACGGAGTGGAGCCAGCCGGCCAGGATTCCGGGGGAAGGGACGGAGCGCCTCCCCCCCCCAGCGGAACCCGGCGGAGCCAGGTAAGGGCAATTTCGTACATCCTTAGGATGGAGAACCTCTGGCCGGCTGGCCTGGTCTAGCCCATGGGCCTAATCCAGTCTGTGGAGGTTCCCCATCTTACTACTCCCTCCCCTGCAAGGTCCTCTCCCCCTAGAGGCTAGAACAGAGAGGAATCCCTAACAATGGGGCTTCCCCCATGTCCCTCTCCCTAATTGGAAGGGGAAATGGCATGAAGAGGGACATAAGGAAGAAGGCGGTCCCAAGTCAGTCAGCACTTTAAAGGTCAAAACTAGGGACGCATAAATCAGCAACTCTTGAGTTCACCGAAGTTCTCTGAATTCTAATCCAAAACTCATTCAGACTCAAGTCCGTATCAGATTGCAAACTGGGTTGTTTTCTTTTTGCACAATAATCCATGAATATTTTCATGCATATTTCTTTTCAAATGTACACATCAGTTGTGCGCAACTTTGAAATGTACACATTCTTCTCCCATTGATTAAAGTATTTTTGCGCACATTTTTCAAAGGCGCACATTTTCCAAGTGCATTTTTCAAAGGTATGCACAGCATTTTTCAAACGTACACATTCATTGTAAATAGATCATGCACAATGGTCTAAATCAGGGGTGGGCAGCCATGGGAGGTCTGGGGGGCATTTGTACTGAGCCACTTCCTGGGCCACTCCCACACGATGGGTGCTGAAAACCTAAAAAAAAAAAACATTTTTTGGGGTGGTGGGGATTACCTTGTAAGCTCAGAAATGTACAGATTTCAGTGCAGATTGTGTCTGAGTTAGGGATGTCAGAGGATTCTGCCATGGATCTCAGTGAGGCTGAATGCCAGTGCATTCAGGCCTCTGAAATCCATGGTGGAATGAAGCCCCACCACCCCACCACCCCGTGAAAGGAACGTGAAACGGAGCACTTACCTGGTGCTGTTCACGCTGCTTTGTGAATGGCGTCTGTGACTCCAGCGTCCCTGCAGAGGCCGTGATAAAGGGAATGCAAATGGCGGCCACCGTAGCCACTGCCATTTGCGCCCCTGTTTTTTTGCCGTGATAGGCTACGTAAATATTTAAATAGGGATGTATGAAAGTTCCGCCACGGATCTCGGAGAGGCCGAATGCCAGCGCATTCGGCCCCCTGAAATCAGTGGTGGAACGGCCTGCCCCCCAGCCCCCCCGGGACAGGACTTACCTTGGGAGGATCTTCCTGGCAGCGGCGGCTCCGGCGGCGGCTCCGGCGGCGGTTCAGCGGCAGTGGCTGTGGCGGCCGGTCTTCCAACCGGCTGCCACTGCCGCCATTTCCAGGTAAAAACAAACAAACAAACAAACAAAAAAGTGATAGGCTACGTAAAGATTTACGTAGCCTATCATGGCTAGATTTTAAAAAAATACTGTGATAGCCTACGTAAATCTTCATGTAGCCTATCACGGCTGACTTTAAAAAAAAATAATACCCGCGTATACAAATGGTGGTGCCCATGGGCGCCGCCATTTGTGTTCCTTATTTTGGCACATCTTAGCCTAGATCAAGATTTACGTAGAGTAAGATGGCGAAAATAAGGGGAACGCAAATAGCGTAGACGCTACGCTATTTGCGTTCCCTTTATTTTCACCGTCTTAGTCTACGTAAATGTTTACATAGACTAAGACGTGCCAAAATAAGGAACGCAAATGGTGGCACCCATGGCTGCCACCATTTGCGTACACTTGCTTGTTTGTTTTTTTAAATCAGCCGTGATAGGCTACGTAAACATTTACGTAGCCTATCATGGCTGACTGCAGGGACGCAAACGGCGGCGGCTACAGCTGCCGCCTTTTGCGTCCCTGCTAGCCAGTGGCCGAATGTCTGGCTGCTGGCGGAGCCAGCTGGTGGCTTGGCAGAATTGCTGCGGAGCACAGACGGCTGGCCAGGATTCTGGAGGGAGGGACGGAACGCCTCCCACCCAACATCAACATAATCCGCGGAAATGTAAGTCACTTTCGTACATCCCTATATTTAAAAAAATATTTATGCAAAAAAAAAGGAACGCAAATGGCGGCCGCCGTAGCTGCCGCCATTTGCGTCTGCAGGCTCTGCACACCTGCGAATGCACCCAGCCGGTGGATCCGTGGAGTTCCTGTGGAGTGGATCCAGCTGGGTTAGGATTTCAGGGGGAGATGTGGAGCACCTCCCCCCACGCACTACTCACCCCTTTGAAAAGGTAAGTGACTTTTGCACATCCCTAGTCTGAGTCCATGTTTGATCAGGAAGCTGTAAACTGGGTAAAACACTGATCAAAAATGAACTGAAATGAATTTGTCAGACATCCCTAATCAAAACCAAGTTGAGCCAGGAAACAAAAATATTTACGTAGGCTAAAACGACGAATCAAAAGGGAACGCAAATAGCGCCCACTATGCTATTTGCATTCCCCTTTATTTTTGCCGTAATAGTCTACGTAAATATTTACGTAGACTAAGATGGCAAAAAAATAAGGAACGCAAATGGCGGCCACTGTAGCCGCCACCATTTGCATACACTTTTTTTTTTTAACCCAGATGTGATAGGCTATGTAAGTCTTTACGTAGCCCATCACAGCTGAATACAGGGACGCAAATGGCAGTAGCTACGGCGGCCGCCATTTGCATCCCTGCTACCCAGCAGCCGGATGGCGGCTCCGCGGAATCCCCGTGGAGCAGAGCCAGCCTGGCAGGACTCTGGGGGGAGAGACGGAGCACCTCTCCCCTGTCAAGGATTCCGGGGGGAGGGACGGAGTGCCTCCCCCCCCACCGCGAAGCAGATCTGCAAAACAGTAAGTAACTTTCGTACATCCCTAATCTCTCTTGGGGAGGGGGACAAGGTTTCCACATACCCTTTTAAGTGTAGGGGATTCCTGAGGGATCTTCTTTCTATTTTTTATTTTTTAAAAAAAACAACAAAAAGAAACATCCCTGGCACTTGCAGGAGCCCAGGACTCTTCTCCAGCCTGGCAGTTCTTTCTGAACTCCCAGGAGACCACGTGACCAGCTGGTGAAGAGGCCTCAGCTCCTGCAAGTGCAGGGGGTGTTTTTTAAAAAGTGAAAAAAAAAATAGACAGAAGTCCCCTCAAGAATCACCTACATTTTAAAAAAAGGATGTGGAAATCCTGTCCCCTTCCCAAGGAGAAAATTCTCTGAAATTCTCTTCCTCCCTGTGAAAGAGGAAGAAAAACAATGTCACTTTCACAGGGAGAGAAAAGGTTCAACAAAACAGGGCAGCACAGCACTATGAAAAATGGTCTAACTCCTCCTTTCACATAAGCACATTCGGTATCTGATGACTGCAACTTCTGCCAGTACAGATCTAATAACATAGGCAGAACATTTATACCACATTACACTATCTGAGATGGCTCTGTACCCATGCTTGTTTTAGGATACTGATTTAGCTGATGCAACAGAAACCATTTACTCCATGTTTATTGAAAGTTCAGGAGTGTTAACTGATCTGTTCAAATGGTTATATAAGGTTTTGGATAAGACAGTCTTGCTGTAGACTCTGACCATCACTGTTTTCTATAGACACAAACATTCTATTATATATCTATATCTATATCTATATCTATATCTATATCTATATCTATATCTATATCTATATCTTTATCTATATCTATATCCCCTTCATGGATAGCTGCCTTGTTGTGGTGAAGGGGCTTGCGTAACTCAGTGAAGCCATAAGCTATGCCGTGCAGGGCCACCCAGGACAGACAGGTCATGGCGGAGAGTTCTGACAAAATGTGGTCCACTGGAAAAGGAAATGGCAACCCACTCCAGTATTCTTGCCAAGAAAACCCCATGGAATGTATCACAAGGCTAAAAGAGATGATGCAGGAAGATGAGCCCCTCAGGTCGGAAGGTGTCCAATATACTACTGGGGAAGAGCAGAGGGAATTTTCAAATAGTGCCAGAAAGAGTGAAGTGGCTGGGCCAAAGCCAAAAGGACACTCAGCTGTGGATGTGTCTGGTGGTGAAATGAAAGTCCGATGCTGTAAAGAACAATATTGTTTAGGAACCTGGAATGTCAGATAAATGAATCAAGGTAAGTTGGAGGTGGTCAAACATGAGATGGCAAGATTGAACATCGACATCTTGGGAATCAGAGAACTACAATGGACAGGCATGGGCGAATTTAATTCAGGTGACCATCATATCTAGTACTGTGGGCAAGAATCCCTTAGAAGAAAAGGAGTAGCACTCATAGTCAACAAAAGGGTGGGAAAAGCAGTACTGGGGTAGAATCTCAAAAACGATAGAATGATCTCAGTACGAATCCAAGGCAAGCCATTCAGCATCACAGTAATTCAAGTCTATGCCCCAACCACTGAGGCTGAAGAAGCTGAGGTTCATCGGTACTATGAAGACCTACAACTAGGGATGGGGGGGAATTTCTCTCCGAAACTTCGGGGGGCCTCCAAAGGTTGTTCGGGGAGAAATTCTCCGCCCCCCGCCCCCCCCGGGATGGGACTTACCTTTCACAAATGTCGCTCCTGGCGGCGGGTCCCGGCGGTGGTTCGGCAGGTCTTCGTCGGGGCGGAGGCGTTGCCCTTATTTTCGCCGTAGTCTACGTAAATCTTTACATAGACTACAGGGACCAAATAAGGAACGCAAATGGCGGCTCCCTATGGGGGCCGCCATTTGCGTATGCGCTTTTTTTTTTTTTAAGTCACCCATGATAGGCTACGTGACGATTAACGTAGCCTATCATGGCTGACTTTGCAGATCTAGCCATGATAGGCTACGTTAATCATTACGTAGCCTATCACAGGGCTTTTTTTTTTTTTTTACTTTTCTTTTGAAGTTCGCGGCCGGGGAGAAGGGGCGCTTCTCCCCGGCCTAGATTTTGGCCAGGCAAGGCGGGAAGCCTCCCCCCCGGCCTGAATTTTGGCCGGGCGAGGCGGGAAGACACCCCCCCCTCGCATGAACTTCGGGGGGAGAAGCGAAGCGCCTCCCCCCCCACCGCAAAAAAGCTGCGGGACAAGTTAAGTCCCTTTCGGACATCCCTGGTGGGCCTTAGGAAGCATGACTAACAACAAACCTAGCAGAGATGACAGTATTCCAGCTGAGCTATTTAAAATCCTAAATGATGATGCTGTTAAAGTGCTCCACTCAATATGCCAACAAATTTGGAACACTCAACAGTGGCCACAAGACTGGAAAAGGTCAGTTTACATTCCAATTCCAAAGAAGGGCAATGCCAAAAAGTGTTCAAACTACCGCACAATTGTGCTCATTTCACATGCCAGCAAGGTGATGCTCAAAATCCTACAAGCTAGGCTTCAGCACCATGTGAACCGAGAACTACCGGAAGTACAAGCTGGGTTTCGAAGAGGCAGAGGAACTAGAGATCAAATCGCCAACATTCGCTGCATCATGGAGAAAGCAAGAGAATTCCAGAAAAACGTCTATTTCTGCTTCATTGACTACGCTAAAGCCTTTGATTGTGTGGATCACAACAAACTGTGACAAATTCTTAAAGAAATGGGAGTACCAGGCCACCTTACCTGTCTCCTGAGAAACCTGTACGAGGGTCAAGAAGCAATAGTAAGAACTAGACATGGGACAACCAATTGGTTCAAAATTGGGAAAGGAGTATGACAAGGCTGCATATTGTCACCCTGCTTATTTAACTTATATGCAGAGTACATCATGAGAAACACCAGGTTGGATGAATCACAGGTTGGAATTAAGATTGCCGGGAGAATTATCAACAACCTCAGATACACAGATGATACCACCCTAATGGCAGAAAGAGAAGAGGATCTAAAGAGCCTCTTGTTGAGGGTGAAAGTGGAGCATGCAAAAGCTGGTTTGAAACTCAACATTAAAAAAACTAAGATCATGGCATCTGGCCCCATCACTTCCTGGCATATAGAAGGGGAAGAAATGGAAGCAGTGACAGATTTTACTTTCTTGGGCTCCAAGATCACTGCAGATGGTGACTGTAGCCATGAAATTAAAAGTCGCTTGCTCTTTGGGAGGAAAGCTACGGCACACTTAGATGGCATAGTAAGAAGCAGAGACATCACCTTGCCGACAAAGGTTCATATAATCAAAGCTATGGTTTTCCCAGTAGTAATGTATAGCTGTGAGAGCTGGACTATAAGGAAGGCTGAGCGCCAAAGAATCGATGCTTTCGAACTGTGGTGCTGGAGAAGACTCTTACGAATCCCCTGGACTGCAAGAAGGTCAAATCAGTCAATCCTAAAGGAAATCAACCCTGAGTGCTCATTGGAAGGACAGATACTGAAGCTGAAGCTCCAAATATTTTGGCTACCTAATGCGAAGAGAAAAGTCACTGGAAAAGACCCTGAAGCTGGGAAAGATTGAAGACAAAAGGAGAAGGGGACAGCAGAGGATGAGATAGCTAGATAGCATCACCGATGCAATGACTATGAACTTGAGCACACTCCAGGAGAGAGCGGAGGACAGGAAGGCCTGGCGTGCTATGGTCCATGGGGTCACGAAGAGTCGGACATGACTTAACAACTGAACTATATATATATATATATATATATATATATATATATATATATATATAATCAGGCACTTTAAAATGTTAGTCATCTCATCATATTGGATAGGTTACAGTCTGAAGAACAAGGTTAATGAATAGCAAGCAACGATATTTAAATAAACTATTGTCAGACTTTCAAATATGCCATTACCAAAGACAGTGACTAAAGTTTTAAATATCAAAAGCTAGTGAATTGTATAAGTCTCATGAATAAAATTTAATGATTATGTGATTGCATATGCCACACTCCCATCAATGCATATTCACTTTTTTTTTTCTGTAGCAGCTCTTGTAACAGGAAAGCCTGATAAAATGTATACATTTTCAGTTGGATAAAGGGATGGAAGGGGTTGAGTGAATAAGGAATCTCTAATAATTTTGCAGGATTAAGTGATTGAATCCTGGTGTATATCCATAAATGCTGGTGCAAGCGAGCCATTCTCAAGTTTGTGCGTGTATTCCACAGTGTGGAGAACATCATCCAATCTATAATATACATGATTAGCCCCAATATACCTCCCTATGCATGTACCTATCTGCTCATGATTCATCCTTCTTTTCATGGTAAATAGATCATGCACAATGGTCTAAATCAGGGGTGGGCAACTGGGGGGAGTCCAGGGACCATTTTTTTACTCCCTGATGCTCACACTATGGGTGCTGAAAACCTTAAAAAAAAAACCACATATTTTTTCAATGGCATCAGTAGCAGCTATGGAGCACTAAAAAAGTCAAATTACCTTGCAAATAAGCAAAATTTTATTCTTTTGTCACTCCATAGATGCCAAAGATGCTATAGGTAGGTAGGTAGGTAGGTAGGTAGGTAGATAGATGATAGAATAGATAGATGATAGATAGATAGATAGATAGATAGATAGATAGATAGATAGATAGAGACACACACACACACACACTCACACATTCAGCAGTGTTAGCAGGGCCACAGCAGTGGCAACATACTGCCCACCTATGGTCTAAATGTTTTGGGACTGCACATGACCCTCAGACTGCTGGATTATACACATACTCTGTGTCTTTAAAAACAGAGAAAGACCCAAGCCAGGCTTCCCAGGAGCAAGAATGTAATTTGGAGTGGGACAGGGAAATGAATGATACAATGATATCACAGTATGGGTAAGTATACCTAAACATTAAAGGGAGGGGGGAAGAATGGGTCATAATTGTCAGTGACAGCCATGTTTGGATTTTTGCAACATTGACAATGACCTCAACATGGGGCTGCCCTTGAAGACTGTTTGGAAACTGCACCTAGTGCAAAATGGAGCAGCCAGGTCGGTTTCTGGTATGCACATAGCTAAGCATAGAACACTGGTCTTCATCGGCAGTGCATGTCTGGGGTGGGAGAAGGGGTGCTGCTGCTGCTGCTTCTATGACCCCCACCCAAACTACTGCCACCACAACTCCCCCTCCCGCCTCCATGACCCCCCAGCACCAGCACTCAACCGCCCTCTGGCTTGCTCTGAGTACCCCAACAGAGTGAGCTGGATGGTGGGCTTTCTACTGTAGAGATGCCAGATCTTCTTGAGCAGGGGGTGGTGCATCTCTTTAAAATCTGTATCATTGTCAGGAAAAGCAAGTGACTGTAGGAAATGACGGAGCAGCAGATGGGAAGTACAGGGGCTCTTACATCAAGAGCAAAACCAAGCTGCTGAGGTTTTGCCACTACAGAACAAGCAGAAGAGTGAATAAAAAATAAAATATAATTCTTAAAGGCTTTTGCTCTGAGCTATAGTGCTTAACATGTGGACCATCCCTGTTTTGCACTGGCCACTGATATAGCCAAGACGTTGATGGACAAAGACCAACATTCTCTTTTGGTATGCTAGATCTTTCATTTTTATCCACCACCACTCGCTCCACTTTGATGCTTTTTAAAACTTTTTTTTTAACCAAAATTATAAAAGAAAAGTATTTCTGAGCAGCCATTTGTATTCTGAACAGCTGCTCCACTTGACCAAATTTCTGCTTCATTCATATTTGTTATTCACAAATATTCATGAGAACAGATTTTGTTTTGTTGTGTTGTGTTTATTTGTGGAGTGCCTGTCTTTGTTGGGGAAATTCTCTTCTGGTGTGCAGAGTTACTATGAGCTGGTCTTCTTCTGTATCTGCATGGTAGTAAAAGAGCAATTTGACTGTGCTGTCTGTAGACCACGATCCAGAAGATCATAGCAACTGAAAGGGCAAGAGCCAGTCTGTACACTCATATCTTTCCTTCTCAAAGTTGGCAATTGGAACATAAATTCAAATTTTACCAGAAAATTTGGAGTCTGTCCCTCCTCCCACAGCAACCCCCCCCCCCAAGACTTTGAAGCAATTTGAGGAAGAACTATAATGCCATAGAATGAGTGGAGATGCCACTGAAATTTCACCCAACATGAAAGTAGAAATGAATTTGGGGGGCTTCACCGCAGAAGAAATCTGAAGGGAAAGCTGAAGATATGTCAGTAATACTACCAAAATTGTTCTGTGGGATTCTACACATCCCTACAACTAGGGATGGCAGAGAATTACGCCACGGACTCCAGTGACTTCTAAAGAATCCAGCCCCCCAGAGTCTGTGGCGGAATGGACCACTCACCTCCGCCACCCCGTGAAGTTTGCACCAGCCGGATCCTACCTGCTGCTGGCCAGGTCCGAGTCGTCTGCTGCCGGTCTGTGGAAGCAAATGGCATCTGGTGTAGCGGACGCCATTTGCATCCCTGCTTTTTGCCGTGATACACTATGTAAAGGTTTATATAGCCTATCGTGCAAAGGGACAGGGACACAAATGGCGTCCGCTACGCCAGACACCATTTGCATCCACAGACTGGCACCGGATGGAAGTCTGGCAGTGGAAGGACCCGGCCGGCAGCTCCACGGACTTGCTGCGGAGTGGAGCTGGCCAGGGAGGATTCCGGGGGGAGGAACAGATCGCCTCCCCCCTGCGGACCCCCCAGCGGACTCAGGTGAGTGGGGTTCGTACACCCCTACCTACAACTGTGTCTACAACACTTGTTTTCCATATTTCTATAGTTGTTTTTGCAGATCAGGTTTAAAAGAAACACAAAAACTTAGAGAGAATGTTTCCAGTGTGTTTTCACTTGTATGAACATCAGCCACATGTCACCATTATCATTACTATTGTTACCCAGGCCTTAGATTTCATCTGCTTCTAATTCAGCAGCGCTAATGTCATTAGTCTCTGTGTCACAGATAATTTCATATTCGGTTAAGAAATGGAATTTGAAATGAACATAAGCAGCAGAGCTTTCAGCAACCAAGTTTTTGTCTCTCTTGAAAAGGTCAAGTAGCTGTAAATCATTGTCATAATTGAAGCAGCACAATGCCCAGCAGTGTCAGTGGTCCAGAGATGCAGTGCGTTGAATGGCTCAATAATGAGGCCCAGGGAGCTCTGGAGCCACGAAAAAGGCCAAAAGCTGGAACTACTTATCAAAAATCACAGCATAAAAATTACCCTTAATTAACAAAGGAACCTGTGATTCTGGAATCCTGTGGAAAGATTAAGTACTTGCGAGTTACTCAATGAAGGCGTTGCAATGCCTCAAAAAATGAATGGTTATTTACAGGTACACTGGTCACAGTCATGGAATTTTTTCAAGAAAGGTAACTCAAGTGTGGTGATGGACTGATATGGGAGGAGTGTATACACAGCCCACTCCATGTATTGAAAGACCATGCGGAAAACCTGTGGGGTCACATGGGCTAGCCTGGAACACTGCTGTAACCATTTACTGCTTCTGCCCAGTTGAATGTCCAGCAGATGTTCATGAAAAAAAAAACTTTCTGTATGCAAAGGTGTATGTGCAGGGGCTATGATTCCATTCTGGGTTTTACTCAGAACCAGCCAGAACCCCAAAGGAGCTCGCCAAGGTGCTGATCCTATCCCCCAAATGGCTTCAGCATCATGGATAGCTATTTTAGAATTCTAGTTAGTTCTGCCTGAAACCCAGAAGAGAACCATAGCCCCACCAAAATCAGAGCCACCAGCCTACATTGCCTACACTCAAGGAGGGATGTTGCCCAATCAGGGTCCCTCCTTGGGTGTAAAAGTTCTCTGCACATACATCTGTATATGAAAAGATCTTCTCCTGAATATTCACTGGGTATTAGTCAGGAGAGGGAGGAGATGTCAAGTGTTTCCAGTAGTGGGCAGTGTAGGACACACAGCTCCAAGAACTTACCTTCATCTAGTTCATTTCATCTAGCCCATTGTCGTCTCACTGGTAGTGGTCCTGATGGGGTATCTTTTTAGCTTTGCTACAGAGATCTTTTAGCTGGATGTTGTAGGAATTCATTCTGAGACCTTCTACACGTGAAACCTTTCTTCGGTCAATGACAGGACTGTCCCTGCCATATAGCAGGGTGAAGAAGAGACCTGCTTAAGGTGGCACCATGGGGTCAGGGTAGAGAATAGATGAAGGAAGGAATGTCAGAATAACATAAAAATATTCTCAGCCTCAGCCTTCGTTTATTTCCTCATTGCATCTTCTCTTACTTTCCTGAGTGCTAATCCAGCATTCAGCCTGAACATGTGAGGGAGATGTTTCCCTCCTTTATTAGCAGAAATTTAACAGGAGTAACATTTTCTCACTATTGAGAGACAATAGTCTGGGTCCAAAGAACCACACAATTAGTTCTGCTTATCCCAGATACCTTTGGACTTGTGGTCCAAAAAACAGTTATCCACACCATTAGACATGGCAATACCTAGGGATGTCAGAGAATTCCGCCATGGATCTCGGGGAAGCCAAATGCCAGTGCATTTGGCCCCCCGAAATCGGTGGCGGAACAGCCTGCCATCCCCCGCCCCCCGGGACAAGACTTACCTGGGGCGGATCTTCCGGGCGGCGGCGGCTCCGTCGGCGGTACGGCGGCGGTTCGGCAGCAGTTCGGCGGCGCCATTTCCAGTTAAAAAAAAAAGACGCAATAGGCTAGGTAAAGATTTACACAGCCTATCACAGCTAGGTTTTAAAAAAAAACCATGATAGGCTACGTAAATGTTTACGTAGCCTATCACGTCTGACTTAAAAAAAAAACCCACAAAAACCGCACGTACGCAAATGGCGGCAGCTACGGCCGCCACCATTTGCATTCCTTATTTTGGCACGTCTTAGTCTACATCAAGATTTACGTAGACTAAGACGGCAAAAATAACGGGAATGCAAATAGCGTAGCATCCGCTACGCTATTTGCGTTCCCCTTATTTTCGCTGTCTTAGTCTATGTAAATCATGACATAGACTAAGATGTGCCAAAATAAGGAACACAAATGGCAGCAGCCATGGCCGCCGCCATTTGCATATGCGCGTGTTGTTGTTTTTTTTAAGTCAGACGTGATAGGCTACGTAAACATTTATGTAGCCTATCATGGCTGACTGCAGGGACACAAACGGTGGTGGCTACGGCTGCCGCCATTTGCGTCCCTGCTAGCCAGCGGCCGGATGTCCAGCTGCTGGCGGAGCCAGCCAGCGGCTCCACAGAATCCCTGCGGAGCGGAGCCGGCCAGCCAGGATTCCGGGGGGAGGGACGGAGCGCCTCCCCCCCACCATCAACATAACCCGCGAACAGGTAAGTGACTTTCGTACATCCCTAGCAATACCTTTTAGTTGTTGTTGTTTTAAATGAGGGGAGTTTCAAAAGTAGTCTGTAACTAGGGATGTACGAAATGTACTTACCTTTCCGCGGATTATGTTTATGGGGGGAGAGGCGTTCCGTCCCTCCCCCTGGAATCCTCGATGGGGGGGAGTCACTCCGTTCCTCCCCCCTGGAATCCTCGATGGCTGGCTGTGCTCCGTGGCAGCTCCGCAGAGCTGCCGGCCAGGCCCAGGCCAGAGCCGTCCGCAGCCGGATTTCCGGCCATGGAGGGCTCTGGGTAAAAAAAAACAAAAACAACAACAACAAAAAACAAACACATACGCAAATGGTGGCGGCTACAGCCGCCACCATTTGCTTTCCTTATTTTTGGTGTCTTAGCCTATATAAATATTTACGTAGACTATGACAACGAAAATAAAGGGGAACGCATATAGCGTAGCGGGTGCTATTTGTGTCCCTTTTTGATTTGCCGTTTTAGCCTACGTAAATATTTACATAGGCTAAAAAGGTGAATCAAAAAGGGAAGCAAATAGCGCCCTCTATGCTATTTGCGTTCCCCTTATTTTCGCCATCTTAGTCTACGTAAATATTTACGTAGACTAAGACACCAAAGATAAGGAACGCAAATGGTGGCGGCCGTAGCCACCACCATTTCGTACGCGTTTGTTTTTTTTTTAACCCAGCCATGATAGGCTACGTAAATCTTTACGTAGCCTATCACATCTTGAAAAAAAAACAAAAAAAAAAACCCATACGTCTGCAAATGGCGGCAGCGACAGCCGGTCGGAAGACCAGCAGCCGCAGTCGCCGCCGCCTGGAAGATCCGCCCCAGGTAAGTCTCATCCCGGGGGGGATCCGTGAGGGTCGGGGGGGTGGCAGGCCATTCCACCACAGATTTCGGGGGCCGAATGCACTGGCATTCGGCCTCACTGAGATCCATGGCGGAATTCTCTGCCATCCCTATCTGTAACATGACCACTCTGCCATTCAAAGGAAAGAAGTCTTTGGGTTTCCTCAAAGGAGCTCTTTGGATTCCAACAAGGGATGGAAGAATCTGCAGTTACCACACTGCTCTTCAAGGGACAGGTTTCTGTCAGGAAAAGAAAACGTTGACCCTCTAGTTGGGGTACCCTGTTTCCAGCTCCTGTGTTCAGTTTTAGAAATGATAAGTTTGGCCCCTGACGAGTTGTAGAGCTTGACAATTTGTTTCTTCTGCTGTTAGATGGTATTCTTGAAGAAAAATAAAATATTGTATGCCTGAAATTTAAAAGTCCCATGCATAGCGAAGCTCCTATTGTTAAAGCATCCCTGACTGATAGAATGTTAATAATAGTTAATCTTCAGTGATCCACCACTGGCAAACCAGTCATTTTATTTTAATAATAAACTAATGGGAGATAATTGAAGTGCAGAAATAATGGAATCTATCCTTGCAAGAGTAATTCCATTTACATTTTATTCTTATGTTAAATTCACTTCATCTGTTTTTATTCTTTTTCTTTCTTATATAATTGCCAATAAAGACCCTTGCTTCCAATAAAGCACATCAATGAAGGCATTAATACATCAAATCCATGTTATTAATTGATAGCAAGGCATATCTGTGCTGTAACACATAAAACGTTGAATTTGCAAAGAGCTTCCGTATCTGGATGTAAATAGGGTTTGACTCCAAATACAAGATTTCCCCCATATATATATGGGGAAATGATGTAGTGAGATATATATATATATATATATATATATATATATATATATATATATCACTGCTTATATAAGTAAAAGTTGCAGGATCAAGCTATCTATTAGAAAAACTCATTATACTCACACACAAAGGCATCCGATCTTATTTAACTGACGATAAAAATGAGGGAATGGGAAAAAATCAGGTAGCTTAATTGGGGGTAAGATAAGTATAGGTATGAAAAATTCTACACAGATGCAGAAATATGCTGAAAAGGAATTGTTTGGTGGTCAAAATGTGATTTTTAAAATATATTCTGAGAAAATAGTTAAAAGGTGAATCTATTGGGAGTGAGTATGGCTCACATCTGACATTCTGACAGGGTATCCCCAAGTTCATTCCTGCAGTTTTTAATTTGTTCGGGTGCCCTTAGAGAAGTTCCCATCTCTCACTACTTCTCTACATGAACAATTTATGGCATGCTTATGATTGGCCACTCACAAAAGTTTGTGGGTCCTTTACACGACATTGTCAACTTCCAGGACATCTCCCTCTCTTTTCCACGGTTAACCCGCTTTCAAAAAGATCAGAGAAACTCTGTAATAAACTTTGTGGAATCTCAGCAGTGTGCAATGCTGGTGTAGAGCTATAATTCAGCCACTAGATGCTGCTGTTTCATTGAACATATAGAGCATTGCCCAGAAAGGAAGTTTTCAATTCCACATCGCATGCTCACTATCTAAAGGAGCCTGTTGTAATCCTGCAAAGAAAACAGAAGCAAGAAGTCCTGGTAAAGTTGCAGGATTTTAGCCTGGTGTTGAAATACTCTCAGACTAACCTACTTTATCTGAGTGTTGTGAGGATAAAGCAGTATATTGCAAAGTGCATTGTACAGACACTTATCTATCCTTGATCAGTGAAACTATGACCAGTTAGTGACATTATTCTCACCCCTTCAGGTTTGTCCCCAAAATCAGTTGGGCTTTTTTGAGTGTTCCTGTTCAACACTTGAAAAGCCTCAAGGAGCTTGTGGGAAAACTAAAAAAAGCTCAAGTGATTGAAGCATGGCTCTCCATTCCTGCCAGTCCTCTGGACCCTCACCCTGACAACCACACCTTCCCCAAGCAAAAACAGGGGAAATGAGATTTTTCAGCAAGGAAAGTTTGCATTTTGAGCCAAAGTGTCAACTGACAGGAGAGGTAATCACAGCATACAGGCGTAAGAATTCACTAGCAGTTGCCAAAGTTTTACACTGAAAGAAATACTTTTTGAAACAAGTACCATCCTCCCAAATATTGACTTCTCCCCTGCTTCTTGCTCATCCTTTATGTGTTCCTAGGATAGGGGTGGTGGAGAATTCCACCACGGATCCCAGTGAGGCTTAATGCCAGCGCATTCAGCCCCCCGGAATCCGTGGTGGAGCAAAGCCCCCCCACCCCCACCCTGCAAAACGTGTGCAAAATGGAGCCTACCTGGTGCCGTTTGCTGGTGGGTGCTCCTTGAATGGCGGCCGCATCAGCTGCCACCATTCGCCTCCCCAGGAATGCCGTGATAGGCTACATAAGTATTTACATAGCCTATTACAGCTAATGCAGGGATGCCATTTGCGTCCCTGTGGAGGCTGTGATAGGCTACGTAAATACTTACGTAGCCTATCATGTCAAAAGGCAGCCATGAAAATGGTGGCCGCTGTAGCTGCCACCATTTGCCTAGCTGCCTTTTGCCGTGATAGGCTACATAAATACTTAACGTACGTAATACTTACGTACTATAATAGAAAATTTCCAGTGATGCTGTTAAAGCTATCCTCCCAGATACTGATGGGATCATATTAAGAGTTGTCATTGAATACTTACATAGCCTATCTCGGCTAAAGCGGGGATGCAAATGGCATAGGGGACGCCATTTGCGTCCCTGCTTTAGCCATGATAGACTATGTAAATATTTATGTAGCCTATCACGGGCTAGTGTAGGGACGCAAATGGAGTCCCCTACACAGGATGCCATTTGTGTCCGTAGCAGCCCAGCAGTGGCTGGAGGCCCCGCTGCAGGTTGGCCCAGCTGGCGGCTCCGCAGACTGGCTGCAGAGCGGAGCCGGCCGGGCAGGATTCTGGGGGGAGGAACGGATCGCCTCCCCCCAACTGCGGACCCCAGCGGACCCAGTGGGGTTTCGTACACCCCTATCCTAGGAAACCACCTATTCAATGACAACTCTTAATATGATCCCATCAATATCTGGGAGGATAGCTTTAACAGCATCACTGGAAATTCTCTATTAAAGTATATGCAGACCTTATAGCTCTATGTGTTATAGTGGGCAGAGTTTGGGAATAGAGTTTTAGGGCTCAATCCTATGTGTGTTTAGATAGAGAAAAGGCCTACAACTCCCAGCATTGCCCAGCCAGCATGGCTGGCTGAGGAATGCTGGGAGTTGTAGGCCTTTGTCTAAACATGCATAGGATTGTGCCCTAAAATGATAAAATTACATTGGCTTGGATCCTATCTTTCTGCTCCACGAATGGAGAGAGCTAAGAAGGGTTTCTTCTGTGAGTTCAACTCTCCTTTTGTCAATGGAAGCTACTTCTGTTCAAAAAGGTGGGATCCAAGTAGGGATGTATGAGTAATTCAGTTCAGTTCACTTTTGACCAGAATTTACACAGTTCACAACACCCAGAAAACATATGTGGCCCCGAACATAAACTGCACTTGAGGCTTATAAATTTCTGAGGTTGTGATGCAATCCATAGGACAAAAATATGCGATCAGAAAATGTGTACATTTGAGAAATGTACACAGCCATGCTTTAAGCAATGGGAGTAAAAGGTGTACATTTCAAAAATCTGCATAGTTGATGCGTACACACTGGAAAAATGTGCATGCAAGTCAGCAGAGAAAAAAGGAAGAACTGATCTGATATGGACACAATTTGGAATGAGCTTCAAGGTGGAATTCAGAGAACCTCAATGTGCTGGAGTTTTGCTGATTCACATCTAGGGATGGCGGAGAATTTCTCCACGAATTGCCAACGCATTCGGCCCCCCGAAATTGGTGGTGAAATTCTCCACCGGCCCCCCGCCCCCCCCGGGATGGGACTTACCTCATGCGAATGTCCCTCTTGGCGGCGGGTCCCGGTGGTGGTTCGGTGGCAGTTCGGTGGGGACGGCGGCAGCGGCGGCCAGTCTTCTGACCGGCTGCTCCCGCCGCCATTGCAAAATAAAAAAGTAAAGTAAAAAAACAAAAACACACACCCGTGATAGGCTACGTAATGATTTACGTAGCCTATCACGGCTAGATTTCCAAAGTCAGCCATGATAAGCTATGTAAATCATCACGTAGCCTATCACGGGTGACTTTGAAAAAAAAAAGCACGTACGTAAATGGCGGCGCCCATGGGGCAACGCCATTTGCGTTCCTTAGCTTGGCACGTCTAGTCTACATAAAGATTTACGTAGACTACGGAGAAAATAAGGGCAACGCAAATAGCGTTCCCTTATTTTCGCCATAGTCCACAAAAATCTTTACGTAGACTAGACGTGCCAAAATAAGGAACGCAAATGGTGGCGCCCCATGGGCGCCGCCATTTGCGTCTGTGCTTTTTTTTTTCCAAAGTCACCCATGATAGGCTACGTGACAATTTACATAGCCTATCATGGCTGACTTTGGAAATCTAGCTGGGATAGGCTACGTAAATCATTACGTAGCCTATCACGGGAGTGTGTGTGTGTTTTTTTTTAACTTTACTTTTTTTTTTCACAGCCGGGTAGACGGGGCGCTCCTCCCCGGCCTGAATTTTGGCGGCGAGGGATGGGGCACCTCCCCCCGGCCTGAATTTCGGCCGGGCAAGGCGGGGTGCCTCCCCCCCCTCGCCTGAACTTCGGGGGGAGAACCGAGGCACCTCCCCCCCACCACTAAGCAAGCTGTGGGACCAGGTAAGTCCCTTTTGTCCATCCCTATTCACATCCCTAGATCCAAGATAGTATCTATTTGTTTGTTTTTATTTAGAGATGGCAGAAGATAACTGATGTTGTAACCATCCAGTGATAATGGATATATAAAAATTCACAGAACACTGAATGTTAATTTTAAATATAATAATGAAAATATAATAAAAATAGCCTCTAAACTGCCATAATTACTTTTTTGTAAAAAAAACCAAAACAATAATTACTTTTTAGAATTTAGTATTTTTTATTTAACATGTTAATCAAAACAACTCTCTGATGTAGTTTTCCTTTCTAAAGGCAATACGAAACATTCAGAAAGTCATATTTGGATGTCAACGAACTCGAGAGTAATTATCTTTCATACAGAACAAAATGATAGTCTATCAGTATTAAACTACATCCTGCAAATAATGATTACATTTCATTGAGGATTTGCTGACAGAGTCAAACAGAAAGAAATGTGTTTGTTTTGTCCTTTCATCCTGTTTAGCTTGGTTTTTATTTTAAGAGCAGGTGTCAGATTTTTTTATCTTTAAGGCTTTTAGCATGTCCAGATGAAGGAGTTCATTTGTTTGTTTACTTCCGTCAATTGTATGAGGAGCTCATAAGAATGATGCATCCTTTCTGAAAATTGGTAAGGAATGGAAGGATTTTATAAAAAAAGAGTAAGTGGAAAATTGGGGAACTATCTATTTTATGTATTTGCCCTTATATATGAGAGCAATATAGGGCAGCATCCACCCACACCTGTATGGGTGGATGTTATTGCAAAGAGGGGTGGTACTCTTGCACAGCCTTTAAAGGCAGTCTAGAAATAATTTCAGATAGATAGATAGATGATAGATAGATAGATAGATAGATAGATAGATAGATAGATAGATACCATTCATGCTAATTGGGCTTTGCAGAACATCCTGGTGGATTGTAACAAAATAAACATAGGGCTAGACTCACATGTAGTCATAGAGTAGGCCCACTGAAATTAATAGGACTTTAAGTTAATTGTGACTAATTTATATCCCATTGATTTCAGTTGGTCTACTGTAAGAAAGACTCAGGGTTCAATGGCTGGCTGGGGAATGCTGAGAGTTAGGACTTGTTTCTGTCTAAACATGCATAGGATTGCACCCTTATTCTGGATCCAGCTATAGTAGATTAAGGGTGCAATCCTATGGCTGCTAGTCAGTGGCTAGACAGCCATAGGATTAGTCATTTCCTGGGACACAACCTCGGAGCCTGCACTCTGAGGTCAGTTCCTGGAGAACCGACCTCTACCCCCTCCTGCGCCGCCTTGTAGGCAGCATGGATTGGCCCTGTGCTACGCGCTCATAAGACCTGGCAGAGTGGGGGAAACAGGGCATTCCTGGGGGGCGGTGTGGGGAAGTTGGAAGTGCTGATATGACACTTCCTATGAGTCCTCTGGCCTCCCCACCCCATGCTCCAAGGTCCTGTGGCTAGACAGCTGAAATTGGCTGTCTAGACGTGAAAGGAGGGCAATGGGAGGAAATGCGCTCCTCACCACTCCTCCCGCTCTGCAGTGGATAAGTGTTCACCCCCGGGTTCGGAGGTGACTGTCAATCCCCATAGGATTGCTCTCTAAAATAATCTTTGAAGTTGTTTAACTTTGGCCATTAAGTATTTTCCAAACAGTGAAGAATAGCATTGCTTCCTAAATAAACTCAGGTCAGGTCTCTGCTGGGGTAGAAGAGGTAGTTCCATAATTATGAGGGAGAAAAATGAGAATGCCCTTAATACTTTAATTTGGTACAAGGGTATTATTGTTAATAGGACATTGACTGTGGAAGGTTAGAGTGTCCTATAGGGAAGGAGTTAGTCTTTGATATATGTAGGAGCCAAGTGCTTTATAGATAATGACCATTTCTTGACATTGTTCTAGAAGGCTACGGGATTCCAGATTAGTTGTTCTGGCAATCTACAATTTTTTGCACCAGTCATTGTCTCTGAATAGCTTTTAAAGATAGCACAACATGGGATACAGAAAAGATTGAACATATAAAGGTGCCTTATACTGAGCCAGGCCACTGATCTGTTTAGACTGGTATTGCCTACTCCAGCTGGTAGTGACAAAGAATACTTAAAACAACAACAACAACAGAGCTCTGAAATTAAACCTATGCCCTTAACTGTTATCCCTGCTGTATTTTGTGGTTTTAATTTTTGTGAACCTCCCAGAGAGCTTCAGCTATTGGGCAGTACAGAAATGTAATAGAAAAATAAATACCTAAATAAAGATCCTTATCTCAAAATGCGGATCAACCCATAATCCCCACAAGGGACACAATTCAGTGGTAGAGCATGCTCTACGTGTTTAAGATCATGAAAACTCCTCTATCATAATGTAATAATGGGCAAATTGAATGCCCAAAACAAGAACAGCTGGGTTAGTATGTATCAGTCTCTTGAAAACAAAGTTGAGGTAGCAATTAAGTTCAGGATCTCAAAACAGTGACCAAGCCATATTTCTCAAATTGTGCTCATTATCATATACTACCCCTGGGAATCATTTTAAGAACAGTAAACTACCTAGTTCCACCACATTTCTCATAAAATTATTCTCACCAGACAGATCCACCAGATCTACATTGCCATGAACTATCTATGGTGGAGACCATCTGCTCCAGTGTTGTTGCTGTTTTCCATCATGAACAGATGGTTTTGTTCAAGGGACTGTAAGGATTTGTTCCTTTCACAACTGTAGCCCCCCAATTATGGGATGATCTCCCCAACATGGCCCGCCTGGCACCAACGTTGTTATATTTTTGCCACCAGGTTAAAACTACTGCCCTCTTCCCTCAGGTATTTGGGAGGGAGGGAGCAACGGAGGGATGGACTGTAGTTCAGTGTGGTAGACCACCTGCTTTGCATGCAGAAGGTCCCAGGTTCGATCCACAGCTTCTCCAAGTAGGGCTAGGGAAGAATCCTGCTTGAAACTAGGGTTGGCGGAGAATTTCTCCCCAAAACTTCGGGGGGCCGAGCGCCAACGTGTTCGACCCCCCGAACAAGTTTCGGGGAGAAATTCTCCGCACACCCCCCACACCCCGCACCCCCCCGGGACGGGACTTACCTTTGCCGAATGTCCCTCCCGGCGGCGGGTCCCGGCGGTGGTTCGTCGGGTCTTCGTCAGGGGCGGGGGCGGCAGCCAATCTTTCGACCGGCTGCTGCCGCCGCCATTCCAATAAAACTAAAAAAAAAAAAAAAACGCCCCCGTGATAGGCTACGTGACGATTAACATAGCCTATCATGGCTAGATTTGCAAAGTCAGCCGTGATAGGCTACGTAAATCGTCACGTAGCCTATCACGGGTGACTTTAAAAAAAAAAAAAGCGCGTATGGATAATGGCGGCCCCGATAGGGAGCCGCCATTCCCGTTCCTTATTTGGTCGCTGTAGTCTACGTAAAGATTACACAGGCTACGGTGAAAATAAGGGCAAAGCTATTTGCGTTGCCCTTATTTTCGCCATAGTCTACGTAAAGATTTACGTAGACTACAGCGACCAAATAAGGAACGCAAATGGCGGCTCCCTATGGGGGCCGCCATTTGCATACGCGCTTTTTTTTTTTTTAAGTCTCCCGTGATAGGCTACGTGATGATTTATGTAGCCTATCATGGCTGACTTTGCAGATCTAGCCGTGATAGGCTACGTTAATCGTCACGTAGCCTATCACGGGGGCGTTTTTTTTAACTTTTAATTTCGCAGCCGGGCGAGGCGAGGCGCCTCCTCCCCAGCCTGAATTTCGGCCGGGCGAGGCAGGAAGCCTCCCCCCTGGCCTGAATTTCGGCCGGGTGAGGCGGGAAGCCTCCCCCCCCCAGCCTGAACTTTGGGGGGAGAGCAGAGAAGTGCCTCCCCCCCACCGCGAAAAGCTGCGAGACCAGGTAAGTGGGTTTTGTGCACCCCTACTTGAAACCCTGGAGAGCCACTGCTGCCAGTCAGTGTCAACAATTCTGGGCTAGGTGGACCAAGGGTCTGTCTCAGTATAAGGCAGCTTCCTATGTTCCTAGCATATAATGAGTTTTAATTAGGTCCTGGATTGTCTTGGCTGATGGTTTAATGATTAGTTTTTAGATATATGTTGTCTGTGTGTTCTGTTTATATGGTTTTTATGTAATTTTTGTGGACTTTGTAGAATGTGTTTTAAGGGTTTTTAGTTTTTTTGAAACACCCAGAGAGCTTCAGCTATGGAGTGGTGGAGTATATAGAAATATAACAAATGAAATATAACTGTTTATGTCCTTAATGCTCTTCATCCCTTGGCCAACATTTTTTCATCTGCTGGTTAAAGATGTGGCAGCTAAGATCAGTGTAGGGCCTCTTCCCATGTACATGTTGGCTTTGTTGGAGTAACCCCTGAATGTTTTTGAGCAGGGAAATACAGGTATTCATGCCTGGCTTTAAAATCATAGAAATTGCGTAGTGAAGGAGTCAAAAAAGCATTCAGCTTTAACCCCCATGGCCAAAGAGAGGACAATCTACCTTGAAATTCCCCAACAATCAAGCTATTCAAACTAGATTATGGTATATCTCTAAGGCAGTATCTTATTTACTTTAGGAAACTATGTTTTTCTACCACATTTTGAATGTATCTTCCAACGATCTTTCAATTTAACATTTGGAGAGTGATTTGAATGGAAAAAATAATAATCGGAACTCCAAATAGAGGGCATCTGGCTACAAATGGGTTTGCATATTTGAAAACAACAGAATTTATCATCTATAGTTTGGTCTGTGTGTTTTTAATGGGTAAACATCTAGACTTGGGATCAACAATGTTTTACTATTTTCAGTAATAATTAGTGAATTATTTGAAATATTTGAAATCACTTGTTTTGGAATACAAATCTGACCAGCTCATAATGCATGGGTGCATTCTAAACTGAAAATTATTTTCACCAAAGTTTTTCACTAGCTAGGAATATAAAATGAGATTCCGCTCATGTGGTTGGCAAACCAGATACCCAAAGTTAGCCATTTGTAAAACATATACATAAACACAAAAGCTAATTAAAGTTAAATTCTTACTCTCAGTGAAACTCTCATTGATTGCTGTGAACTATGTGAGCAGCCCGCCTAACTGAGCTGTCTTTTGTTTGCTCAGTAACTTTTCTATTTGTGCACACACTAGGGATGCCAGAGAATTCCACCATGGTTCTCGGTGAGGCCAAATGCCAGTGCATTCGGCCCCCGGAAATCTGTGGTGGAACGAAGCCCCCCCTGCCGCCCCACCCAGATGGGCCCAGAACGGAGCACCTACCTGCTGCCGTCTGCGCTGAATTGCGAATGGCGGCCGCATCTGCGGCTGCCATTCGCTTCTTCCATATAGCCATGATAGGCTATGTAAATACTTATGTAGCCTATCACGGCTAACGCAGGGACACCATTTACGTAGCGTAAGTATTTACATAGCCTATCATGGCAAAACTAAGGGAACGCAAATGTCAGTGGCTACGGTGGCCGTCATTTGCGTTCACTTTTTTTTGCCATTTTAGCCTATGTAAATATTTGCGTAGGCTATTACAGCAACAAAAAAAAAAGGAACGCAAATGGCAGCTGCCATTTGCGTTCCCTTAGTTTTGCTGCAAATGGCTACGGCTGCCGCCATTTGCGTCCCTGCACGCTGCCCAGCAGCCGGATGTCCGGCTGTGGGCAGCCCCGGCTGGCAGCTCCATGGAATCTCTGCGGAGCGGAGCCAGCCAGAGAGAATTTCAGGGGGAGGGACAGAGCACCTCCCCCCCACCGCGAATGTCACCCTTTGAAAAGGTGATTTTCGTATATCCGTAGAACACACACAAGTATTAGCAAACGCTTTACATGGTTGCTGTCTCTCCTCCAGATCCAAATCTGGTTCCCAGGTGTATTTATTGGGGAAGAAGTGGATGAGTTTCCACATAGCTCTTGGCCATCACCTCTGGGCACCATGATTTCCAGCAACCAAAACAATATGATTCATGCGGGCAGGAGCAGCAGCGCTTATGGGCCAATGTAACTAGTGATAAAACACACGGGAAAACAGATCTGCTTTTTTATGAATATTCACCACAGTTTTTTGACTATCAAGCTGATTTGAATTGAGCTGAGGGCAGTTCGCCCATCAGCATCATCTTCACATTTTAAACTCATTGACAATATGCCCCATCCCTCCAATTCACCTCTTTTTGATTCATATGCTGTGATATGAATTCCTTACGTAGTTAAATGGTAATATCATTTGTAGCCTGGCCATTTGGTAAGTAACATCAATGGAAAGTAATGCATCTAGGACAGCTTAGCTCATATGTTCAGTCATCTGCCCCATTTTGTCCAATCATCTCATGATGTAAGTATCCATGAACATTTTTCCTGGGAACCCCAAGATGGCTTTCTATCCGAGATTAGGCCATTTGATACAGCTGATGTGAACAGTTTGAATTTCTCTGTGTATTTTCAGTTCTGATCTGAAAGCAACATTGTCCCTGCTTTACTACTGTCCTCCCATTGCAAGGATGGATATGGGCAGACTAGAGAGACTAAGTGATTTTCCTAATATTACCCTGTGAACCAGGACTCATGATTCCCAATCTCTTGCCACTGAATCATAGCTGCCAAGAGCTTTCCCTCATTTTTCAAATTTCAAAGTTATTTAATTCACCTTGAATCAGAACACACACTGAATGCCTATTAGCAGACCTGGATTGAGGACAGAATTTATAATGAGGATTTTTAAAACTGCCAGATATCTTCAAAATCTTAGGCCATCTGGTTTCACGATACGCTTGTAGCTGATTAACTGCTTAAGAATTAATTAGCAACTTATGCTAACTGTTGCGATAGTAGAACTGTTGACATTTATCTAATAAGTGCTTTTTTTTTTTTTTTTTTAAGGAGTCACTATCCAAACTAAAAACCAAAACAAGATAAGAGTTACTGAGAAGAAATTAGGATGTCCTAGAATAGAACTTGGCAGCACCAACTTTACCTTTCCTGGAACCGTGGAATCTAAAACAATTAACAGGGTTATTCCTTATATCTGGCATATGTGAAAGATAATATGCCTCAGTATACACATTCTTACTGCTATGAGAAATTTTATTTATTTATTTATTTATTTATTTATAACATTTGCATCCCACCTTGTATCATTAAGATCACAGGGCGGCGTACAGATAAAATTAGTTTAAACAGATATTAAATAGAATAGAAACTGATGTTAGAAACCGATACTCCAAACTCACTTAATACTATTCTCATAATAGCTTATCTCCATTAGTCAAATGCACACTGGGATTGTGAGACTGGAACTCACAGAACTGCACAGTGCCTTTCAATTTTCCGTTGAATGGAGAGGATGTGGGAACAGGTTTCTCCCACCCATTTATCCCCTTGTCTTTAAGAACATAACAAGAGATGTGCTAGATTATACTAAAGGTTTATCTAGCCCAGTATTCCATCCCCATAGTGATAACCAGATATCTGTGGTAAGCGCATAAGCAGGACATGAGTACAATAGCACCTTCTCCCTGCCCTATTATCTTTACCACCTGTTATATTGAGAAGGATTCAGAAAAGGCTGTGGACAAAAGGATCAGGGGGTGGGGGGACATTTATTTATTTAGTTATTTATTTATTTTATTTGTGCCCTGCCTTTCTACCACAAAAAATGCCACTCAAGATGACTTACAATTAGGGATGGATAGATTCTCTACCTTCTGGTCCGGTGGGGAATCCACCCGGGGGGGGGAGGCGATCCATTCCTCTCCCCCCCCCCCGGAATTCTCTGGAGCGGCTCTGTGTTGGGAGGATTTCGCAGAGCCGCACTCTGGCTCTGTACTGCTGGCGATACGGTAATGGCGGCTGCCATTACGGTATTGCTGGGAGGAATACAGCCGCAAATGGCATAGTGGATGCCACTTGCGACCGTAAAGCGCTGAGTTTAACCTAAATAGAGCCATAAACGGCTGCAATTAGGTTAAACTCAGTGCTTCACAGCCACAAGTGGCGTCCACTATGCCATTTGCGGCTGTATTCCTCCCAGCAATACCGTAATGGCAGCCGCCATTACCGTATCGCCAGCACTCTGGAGCCGGTGTCCGTTCCGCACGGAATCCTCCTGGAGCGGAGGAAAGTGAGCCATTCCGCTGCGGATTCTGGAGGCCAGATTCCAAAGCATCTGGACTCATTTGAGTCTGCGGTGGATTTCTCTGACATCCCTACTTACAATCATATATAAAAGTTGATGAAAACAATAATAAAAACAAATGCATTAAAGCACAATTAAAAACACAACAATAACAGAATCAAAACTGTATCCAACCCAACAGACCTGCTTACATGCCAAAGGCCTGCTTGAATAAAAAGGTCTTTGCTTGCTGGCAGAAGGACAGCAGAGAGGAAGCGTAAGGAATTCCACAGCCTGGGAGCAGCCACTGAGAAAGCCCTCTCTCACACTCGGCTGGAGAAGAGTTCTGGGCTCCTGCAAGTACAGGGGCATGTTTAAAAAAAAATGGAAAGAAGACCCCTCAAGAATCACCGACACTGAAGGTATGTGGAAACCCTGTCCCCCTCCCCAAGGAGAGAATTCTCCAAAATTCTCACCCCTCCCAGCCTATTTCTCCAGAGTTTTCATCCCCCACCCCACCCCACAAAATGCCGAAAATGGAAGAGCTGAAATGTTTGGCACAGCATTAGGTATGGTCCCTCAACAGCTGCCCCACTGTACTGACCCATGATGTCGGCCGTGAGAGCATGTGGCTTCCAGGATACAAATGTGTCACTGGTTGCTGGTCCATTTCTGGGCTCAGTTCAAAGCGTTGGCCCATCTTTCTTAGCTTGGGATGATTGAGGAGCAAGGCAGTGTACTCCACTTTGCTCACATTCAACCCTCTCAGAAGAATGCTAGGTCACCTGGCAGCAGCTGCACTTTGGAACAACCATTAGGAAGGTTTTCAGCTACATTTGGCTTCCATGGTCTTGTTGGGCACCTTCACCTGTGTCTGACAAAGCAGCCAGGGTTTCCCCCCCCCCAAGTTATTATTCCTTTTCTCATATTTGAGTATGAGTTTTGTTACATCTCAGGGATATGAGTGGGGAAGCATTTACTCAGATATTGAAACTGAGGTCCTAGGTTTCCTGAAGGGGCTTGAACAAAGTAGAGGTAGAATTATATAACGTATCACTTTAAATCTATTTCTTGGTTCTAACATAAGTGTTTGCATCTCTGTTTCACATCAGTAGTGTTCTAAATACGCTTGGTGATAGGTTCCACTGATTTCAATAACATCTGCATCCAATTAAATATATTTAGTTTGCTGCTTATAAAATTCTAATTTAAGATTTGTTTTCTTTTTAGATTTAATTAGAATCTCTATGTGTTGCTAAAAATTCCTTTTGTTTTTTCAGACAGAAAACTGTAAAGGGAGGTCTTCCTGACCTGTCTTTTAGAAGTAGTAATTGTACAGATGGAAACATTTGTCTTTAGCAATTGCATGAAGCTTTTGCTAGCATATAAAGGGACTGATGGGAAGCTTTATCTCTTGAATTTTCCCCCTGTCATGCAGCCCTTAAAGATAGAGGAAATCTGCCTTTCCCTCAAAGGTACCTGTAGATCACTTACATGGGTGAGCCAAATCAACATGCCTCAGGTCATGTGTAGATCTTGGGAATGTTGGGGATCTTATTGATGTTGTTCCTCTTGGTGTTTTTTTTTTTTTTTTTTCCTGACTGCAAACTGAAGTTTTCAATTTCAGCAGCATGGAGGCCTTGATGGGCAAAGTGATAGCCAAAGTTGGGGGGAGATGAAAAGATTGTCCTAACCAGTACTGGCCCTTATTCCCCAGCCAGTGATTTCTCTCTCCTCCTCCTCATGCTCCCAAAAGGAATTGAGCAGTGTAATACAAGCCCTGGCTGTGGGGAGGGTGTGAGTCAACTGAGTCTGACAAAGGCTGGCTGTCAGGGAGAAAACATTTCAAGGCTACCTGAAAGACTGCCTTCTCCCATATGAGCCTGCTCAGGTTTTAAGGACTTTGGGGGAGGCCCTTCTCTTGGTAGTGTACCATCCAAGGCACATTTGTTGAAGATGCAAGAGAGGCCCTTCTTGGCGTCTGCTTCCAGGCTTTGGAACTCCCTGCTGAGGGAGGCAAGGTTGGTCCTAGCTGCTGTCCTTCCATTGGCAGCCAAAGACGTTTTTATTCAAACAGGATTTGACATGTAAGCTGGCTTGGGGGTTGGCTGCTATTTTTATTCTTATGCTATTGTTGTGTTGTTAATATCTTTGTTTTATGATTGTCTTAATTATGTTTTTTATCTTCATTTTTGGCAAGTACCGTTGTTAGCCACCATGAGCTAGGGATGTTAGAGAATTCCACCACGCAGTCCAGTGAGGATGGATTCTTTAGAATCCACACCTGCAGAGTCCATGGCAGAATGGAGCAATCCCCACCGCCACCCCGTGAAACCTCCCCGGGACGGACCCTACCTTTTGTCGGCCGTCCGCTGCCCTCGTCTGTGGGTGTGAATGGCAGCCCCAGTCTGCAGCCACCATTTCCCTCGCTACGTTAGCCATGATAGGCTATGTAAGTATTTATGTAGCCTATCATGGCAAGGACTTTATACTTGGACTTCACCAGATGGTTGACACCGAAATCAGATTGACTACACCTTTGGAGCCAAAGGTCGCGGACATCTATACAGTTGGTAAAAACAAGACCTGATGCTGACTGTAGTTCAGATCACAAACTTTTTACTGCACAATTTAGAATCAGACTAAAGAGAATAGGGAAGACCCACAGAGCAGTTAGATATGAGCTCACTAATATTCCTAATGAATATGCAGTGGAGATGAAGAATAGATTTAAGGGACTAGATTTAGTCGATAGGGTCCCAGAAAAATTATGGACAGAAGTTCGCAACATTGTTCAGGAGGCGGCAACAAAAAACGTCCCAAAGAAAAAGAAAACCAAGAAGGCAAGGCTGTCTGCTGAGATACTGGAAGTAGCCCAAGAAAGAAGGAAAGCAAAAGGCAACAGTGAAAGGGGGAGATATGCCCAATTCAATGCAAAATTCCAGAGGTTAGCCAGAAGAGATAAGAAATTATTTTTTAAACAAGCAATGCGCGGAAGTGGAAGAAGATAATAGAACAGGAAGGACAAGTGACTTCTTCCAGAAAATTAGAAACATCGGAGGTAAATTCCAGGCAAAAATGGGTATGATCAAAAACAAAGATGACAGGCACCTAACAGAAGCAGAAGAGAAGAAAAGGTGGCAGGAATATACGGAATATCTGTATAGGAAGGATAATAATATCGGGGATAGATTTGGTGGTATGGTCAGTGAGTAGAGCCAGACATCCTGAAGAGTGAGGTTGAATGGGCCTTAACAAGCATTGCTAATAACAAGGCAGCAGGAGATGATGGTATCCCAGCTGAACTGTTTAAAATCTTGCAAGATGATGCTATCAAGCTGATGCATGCCATATGCCAGCACATTTGGAAAACACAAGAATGGCCAGCAGATTGGAAAAGATCAACTTATATCCCCATACCAAAAAAGGGAAGCACAAAAGAATGTTCAAACTATCCAGCAGTGGCACTTATTTCACATGCCAGTAAGGTAATGCTCAAGATCTTGCAAAGTAGACTCCAGGAATGCATGGAATGAGACTTGCCAGATGTACAAGCTGGGTTTAGAAAAGGCAGTGGAACTACAGACCAAATTGCCAATATCTGCTGGATAATGGAGAAAGCCAGGGAGTTACAGAAAAACATCTATTTCTGTTTTATTGACTATTCTAAAGCTTTTGACTATGTGGATCATAACAAATTGTGTCAAGTTCTTGGTGGTATGGGGATACCAAGTCATCTTGTCTGCCTCCTGAGGAATCTGTATAACGTAGGGATGTACGAAAGTCACTTACCTTGAACGAACTTTGATTCACGATGGGGGGGAGGCATCCCATCCCTCCCCCCCGAAATTCTGGCCAGGGGGGGGAGGCGCCCTGTCCCTCTCGCCACGAATCCTGGCCGGCCGTGTCTGCAAATGGCGGCGGCCGTAGCCACCGCCGTTTGCGTCCCTGCAGTCAGCTGTGATAGGCTACATAAATGTTTACGTAGCCTATCATAGCTGAGTTAAAAAAAAACACAAAAAACCGTGTGTATGCAAATGGCGGTGCCCATGGGCGCCGCCATTTGCGTTCCTTATTTTGGCACATCTAGTCTATGTAAACATTTACGTAGACTACGGCGAAAATAAGGGGAACGCAAATAGCATAGTGTTCCCCTTATTTTCGCCATAATCTACGTAAATGTTTACGTAGACTAGACGTGCCAAAATAAGGAACGCAAATGCGTACACGCGGTTTGTTTTTGTTTTTTTTACTCAGCCGTGATAGGCTATGTAAACATTTACGTATCCTATCATGGTATTTTTTTTTAAATCTAGCCATGATAGGCCATGTAAATCTTTACGTAGCCTATCACTTTTTTTTTCCCCCACTGGAAATGGCGGTGGTGGCAGCCGGTCGGAAGGGTGGCTGCCGCAGCCGCCGCCACCACACTGCCGCCGCACCGCTGCCAGAGCCGCCGCCACCAGGAGGATTCGTCCAAGGTAAGTCCCATCCCGGGGGGGGTGGCGGGGCAGACCATTTCGCCACCAATTTCGGGGGGCCGAATGCGCTGGCATTCGGCATCCCTGAGATTCGTGGCAAAATTCTCTGACATCCCTAGTATAACGACCAAGTAGCAACGGTAAGAACAGACCACAGAACAATGGACTGGTTTAATACTGGGAAAGAAGTACAGCAGGGTTGTATACTCTCACCCTACCTATTCAACCTGTACGCAGAACACATCATGCGACATGCTGGGCTTGATGAAGCCAAGGCTGGAGTTAAAATCGCTGGAAGAAACATTAACAGTCTCAGATATGCAGATGATACTACTTTGATGGCTGAAAGTGAGGAGGAGCTGAGGAACCTTATGATGAAGGTGAAAGAAGAAAGGGCAAAAGCTGGGTTGCAGTTAAATCTCAAAAAAACCAAGATTATGGCAACCAGCTTGATTGTTAACTGGCAAATAGAGGGAGAAAACGTGCAGGCAGTGACAGACTTTGTCTTTCTAGGCGCAAAGATTACTGCAGACGCTGACTGCAGCCAGGAAATCAGATGACATTTACTTCTTGGGATGAGAGCAATGACAAATCTTGATAAAATAGTGAAGAGCAGAGACATCACACTGACAACAATGGTCTGCATAGTTAAAGCAATGGTATTCCGCGCAGTAACCTATGGCTGCGAGAGCTGGACCATAAGGAAGGCTGAGCGAAGGAAGATAGATGCTTTTGAACTGTGGTGTTGGAGGAAAATTCTGAGAGTGCCTTGGACTGCAAGAAGATCAAACCAGTCCATCCTCCAGGAAATAAAGCCAGACTGCTCACTTGAGGGAATGATATTAAAGGCAAAACTGAAGTACTTTGGCCACATCATGAGAAGACAGGATACCCTGGAGAAGATGCTGATGCTAGGGAAAATGGAAGGCAAAAGGAAGAGGGGCCGACCAAGGGCAAGATGGATGGATGATATTCTGGAGGTGACAGACTCGACCTTGGGGGAGCTGGGGGTGGCGATGGCCATCAGGAAGCTCTGGCGTGGGCTGTTCCTTGAAGTCACGAAGGTTTGGAAGCGACTGACCGAATAAACAACAACAACATCACGGCAAAGAGCAGGAATGCAAATGGAAGCCGCTACACCATTTGTGTCCCTGCTCTTTTCGTGGTAGGCTACGTAAATATATTTGTAACCTATCACGGCAACGCAGGGACGCAAATGGCGGCCGCTACGGCAGCTGCCATTTGTGGCCGCAGCCTGGCAGTGGACGGAGGTCTGGGTGCTGGCGGCCCCGGCTGGTGGCTCTGAGGACTTGCCGTGGAGCCGAACCAGCCAGGGAGGATCCCGGGGGGAGGGACGGATCACCTCCCCCCCACCACAGATCCCTGGAACGGAGCCAGGTAAGGGATTCATACATCCCTACCGTGAGCACCATTTCCTAGTGGAAAGGTGGGGTATAAATTCAATAAATGTAGGTTGCAATCCTATGCATATTTAGACAGAGAAAAGGCCTACATGGCTTGCTGGGGAATGCTGGAAGGTGTAGGCCTTTTCTCTGTCTAAACATGTACAAGATTATGCTTTAAATGAATGAATAAATATAAACATTGTCCTAACCAATCAGTTCCTATGTACAACCATTTCTAGATTATGGGTGTCAGAAGTGGTTCCAGCCATCAAATATAAATCTTTGATTCCAGTACTGTTGAGGTGAAAAATGGACAGACTGCAACCCTAGCAAGAAAACTCTTTAAAACCCTCGGAAGAAAGCCCATTTTAAACGGCCCTTATTTCTGAGAACATGCTTCTTTCTATCCCAATCACAAAATTGATTTTAAGTTTTGAAGAGAAAGTAAACCTGAATGAGGACATATCTTTTCAATGGTATCTCCAATTGTGGTACCTCTCATCACACGGAAAGAGTCGTTTAGCCATTCCAGTGGGTTCAGTACCATTTTATGACATCACATTTACCATCTAACCAGATGTTCTGATCCATGAGTTTTATTATTATTTTGATTTTGATTTTTCTCTTTCCCACTATAAAATGCTCCATATGATTTTATTTCTTATGAAGGCCTTAGTAATCATAAAGACACTTGTGATTTTAAAATCATCTCTAAGTATAAGGGCTGGTTAACTGTCAGAGAGACATAGCGGAAACTGCCTGCTGATAACTTCCAGCTTAACTACAAAGGACAACTTTGCAATTTAGGCTGCAACCCTGTACCCACTTACCTGGAAGTAGGTCCCGTTGAACTCAGTAGGGCTCACTGAGTAGATAGGATACAAAACTATTGGTTATGCAGTTATGTGATATTTTAAATGGTGACTAATGCTGCTATATGTAATCAGTATGGAACAGATAATTGATGCATTGAGTTTTTGGGAGACAATCTGATGCATGTTTAGCCAGGAAAAAAGTTCTACAACAGCCAGTAGGGGGAATGCTGGGAGTTCCTAAGCATGTGTAGGATTGTACCCTTAAGTATTAAAATGTATAATTCACCCATGGCATAACTGCATACTGTGACACACACACACACACACACACACGCATTATTGGAGGCACTGTTGTGTCTCCAATAGCTAAGGCGATCAGTCAAAAAAGAGTTCCACCATGTTAAATGAAAATCAGGGTGGGTGGGTTATTCTAACCTTAATAAAATCAAAAGGGTTTCACCAACCTTCCTGAAAATCATATGTGCCAGACAGAAATGTTGATTTTTCATAACCTGAAAATTTCAGAAAGATTGATTTAAGACTGAGGGAGAAAGGGCAGTTAACAAAAAATAAAATAAAATAAATACTCAGTCACACAGTGTTGGCACTGAAAACATGTGCTGGCAACTTTTTGTGCCTATCATTTGCCAAAAGGCTGGAGGCCAAATATGAAAACCATATATGTTTTCCTATTCCCTTTCTATTGAAGTTGGTGGAATGGAATTCCTTCTTTTTAAAAAAAAAAAAAAAATCAACGTACTTGTTTTTAAAATAATTTTTATTGGCATAATGAATCCCTATGTGATTTCATAAGGCGGCACTCAGAATGTTGAAGGTGGGGGTGGGGGAGAGGGAATAACTGCCATGTGGAGAAGCAGCAGCAGCTGCAGTTAACTGAGTTTCTCGGACCTCTATGTCTTTGTACACAGACAAGCAATCCGCTCAGCATGACTGGACCTCACTGCATCTATTTACTGGTCTCCACTCCCAGCTGTTCCCCTTCTTTCTCTTTTCCTCCCTGTCCCCTTAATTGTTTGTGTTACTAAGGTCCCTTTTTGGATTCAAGTGCTGGGAAGAGAGGCCTGACAAGGACGCTATGGCATGGAATGGCAGTGAAACTTTGCTTCATAAGCAGGCCTGTCTTTCCTTAAGGGCAGAAAGTTTTGCTTCCTGGAGTTTGAGAAGCAGGCAGTTGTGCTGACAAAGTTGTGGTCAAGCCATGGAACAAAAGAGGTTACGTTTGTTACTCCCTGCAGCTAGCAGCTCCATGAGTCCGGAGTGTTCCCATGTATCCTGATAAGGCCAAGAGTAACATCAGCTGCCTAAAACAATGGGATACTGTCCCTGCAGGTTTCTGCCCCCCCATCATTCAGAACCAATTCAGAAACAAATTTTCCAGTTAGCAACTACAGAAAAGAGCCAATCAAAAAGCAGAAAATTGAAGGCTGTCAGAGGATTAAAGAAAGCAACAGTGCCCTGTGAAAAAGACAAAAACCACCTTTCTTCCAAGCTGGCTTGCTTGCTTTTTACCTTTTGATTAACTCTGAACTTTATTAGCAGATTTTGATTTGTTTTTAGAGCTTTTTTGGTTCTTGCCTCCCTTCTGGGAGAAGAGTCCTCTTTTCTCTTTTTGAACATGTTTTCTCAATGTTTTGGCTTTGAGACTATTTTGGGCTATCTTTCCTGAAGCCCGTTTCGCTGACCCAGGCACCTGGCGCCTGAGCAGCTTGGTGTAGTTTTTGCCTACTATTTTATTTTGCTCACTGGTGAAGCATGGCCTTTTCAATTTAAAATAATGTCTTCACTTTCTACCTGGATTCATTTTCCCAGCTGGACTTTGCTGAGTTTTACACTCTGGATTCTAGGAGAGGTCTCTTTCAATCTTCCTCTGGGTGCATGAAAGCCTGGTCTTCATATCTCCGCTTGGGATAGGTAGCTGTACATTCCTTTTAATTCCCCACCCATCACTCCTCACTCCTCACTCTCTTCCTTTTCTCTAAAAGTTTGGACGATACTGCTATATTGCTGAAAGCATGAAACACTGCATTTAACAAGTTTGGATTGGTGGAAGTTTAAGTGCCGCAAAGTACAACTGAAACTGCTACTGTGCCTACTTGGGCCTACTAACATTGTTTTGGGCCTACTAACATTGGGCCTACTAACACTGTTTTTTTTAATAGCCCATAGACAGAGTTCAACTAGTGTATTTTGCATAGCGTACACATGTATTCTCTTTGTAATCATTACATGTTTCATATGTTACATTTTCACATTTCATATTCTCTATGTGATGTTCTTCTGCATTTGCTTTTCTTTATAAACCATATCTTAAGACTTCTTGTGGCAGTTGTTTAACAACTTAAAAGGGTATTCACTGTTCTGCTGAAGTCTTAAAATATATTTTCAAACATTTTCTACTTTTACATAGTTTTTTTAGATAGCAGGGATCTGTATTGGGACCAATGCTTTTCAACTTCTTCATAAAGACAGTGTGGTGTAGTGGTTTGAGTATTGGCCTGGCATCTGGGAGTTCTGGGTTCTAGTCCCCACTCAGCCAGGAAACTCACTGGGTGGCTTTGGGCCTCTCACTGACTCTGAGCCTAACCTACCACTTCTTGTGAGGATGAAATGGAGGAGGAGGATGCCCATGTAAGCTGCCTTGGGTTACTTGCAAGAGGAAAAAGGGCAGGATATAAATGTAGTAATAAACTTAATAGTAGTAGTAGTAGTAGTAATAATAATAATAATAATAAATGATCTGGAACTAGGACTAAGCAGCAGGGTGGCCAAGTTTGCTGATTACTCCACATTATTTAGGGCAGTTAAAACAAAGAAGGATTGCAAAGAGCTCTGTACGAATCACTCCATAGGGGAAAAATGGACATCAAAATGGCAAATGCAGTTCTGTGTAAGCAAGTGTAAAGTGATGCACAGGTAGGGCAGGGGGATCCCAACTTCATTTGTATGCTTGTGACAGACCAAACCAGAGAACATGGGCTTATGGTTGACTGTTTGATGACAATGTCAACCCAGTGTGCAGCTGCTATGAAAAAAGGCACATTCCATGTATTCCAAGGCATAATTAGGAAAGGAATTGACTTGGCTGGGGGGATGGGAAAATCTTGCAAGGCACTGATGTTTCAACACCCCCTTAAAGTCCCCTCACCCCCCCCCCCCATCCATTACTTTCTGGTTCAAGTCAAGCAAATACTGTATAAGGATAGTAATTTCCCCTTAGGGCAACTTCTGCGGATTCAAACAAAAAGAAAAGTGCAAACTTCCCAGTTACACAGGATTCTTCATACAACAGAAGTATGCTGTATCATGCACTCAGACATTTTCATTAATTTTTATCATAGAAGCTTCCACACTGCCAGTCACTATTTCAAAACCACTTTTGAGTGAGAGATATAGATTGAAATTGTAGGCAAGCCTATTTATTTATTCATTGCATTTTATTCTTCCTTTTAGCTCAAAAGTCTCCCAAGGGGACTCACAAAGAGAGGAAATGAACCAGCCTCTGTCCACAGGCTTACATTCTAAAAGACATAATAGAAAAGGAAGGGGGATTGGGAGGGAGGAGGAAACACAGAGCCAAGATAAAGCCATGTGGCATAGCTGTTTCTCATTATACATTGCATGGTACACACAAGAACACAGTGCAAAAGGAGGATCATCAAATCAACATGCTATAAATGCTTTGGACAAGTCAAGTTTATAACCCAACAAATCGCATGCATGTTGAACCCAAATAAACAGTAAGGGCCGAACTACATTGCGCCCGCCATCGCAATGAATTCAGTGTCCCATCGGGTTAAACGCTCTCGCATTAAAACGTGATTATTCACACTCACCCATTTTCCCCATTGCAGTGCTTTATCGAATGCGTGTGGTCAGTAGTTGGATGGGCACTGAGCAGGGGGTTGTTGTATCCCTTCAAATGAGGTTAAGTTTTATCTAGGGATGTCAGAGAATTCCGCCACGGATCTCAGTGAGGCCAAATACCAGTGCATTCGGCCCCCCGAACTCCTTGGCGGAATGGTCTGCCCCCCAGCCCCCCTGCGGATCCCCCCTGGGACTAGGGATGGACAAAAGTCCCTTACCTGATCCCGCAGCTTGCTTCGCGGTGGGGGGGAGGTGCTCCGTCCCTCCCCCCAAAATTCTGGGCGGGGGGGAGGCGCTCCGCCCCTCCCTGCCGAAAGTCTGGCCAGGGGGGAGGCACCCCGCCCCTACCCGCTGAAATTCTGGCCGGGGGGGAGGTGCCCTGTCCCTCCGGCCACGAAAGCTCGTCTCCTGCCAGGACGCAAATGGCGGCGGCCGTAGCCGCCGCCGTTTGCGTCACTGCATTCAGCCGTGACAGGATACATAAATGTTTACGTAGCCTATCACGGCTGACTTTGGGGAAAAAAAAAAAAGCGCGTACGCAAATGGCGGCGCCCATGGGCGCCGCCATTTGCGTACGTGCTTTTTTTTTTTCAAAGTCAGCCGTGATAGGCTACGTAAACATTTACGTAGCCTATCACAGTGTTTTTTGAAAATCTAGCCGTGATAGGCTACGTAAATCTTTATGTAGTCTATCACGTTTTTTTTTTTTTTTACTTGGAAATGGCGGTGGCGGCAGCCGGTCGGGAGACCGGCCGCCGCAGCTGCCGCCGCCGAACCACCGCCGAACCACCGCCAAACTGCCGCCGCCGCCAGGGACATTCGCACAAGGTAAGTCTCATCCCGGGGGGGGGTGCGGGGGGTGGCAGACCGTTTCTCCACCAATTTCAGGGGGGCAAATGCATTGGCATTTGGCCTCCCAGAGATTTGTGGAGAAATTCTCTGACATCCCTACCTGGGACGAGACTTACCTGTGGCGGATCTTCCGGGCGGCTGTGGCGGCAGCTGCGGCAGCGGCTCGTCTTCCGACCATCTGCTGCTGCCGCCATTTCCAGGCTGATAAAAGAAAAAAGAAAAAGGACTTGATAGGCTACATAAAGATTTACGTAGCCTATAATGGCTAGGTTAAAAAAAAAAAAAAAACACCACATGATAGGCTACGTAAATCTTTACGTAGCCTATCATGGTTGGGTGGGTTTAAAAAAAACACGCGTGTACACAAATGGCGGAGGCTATGGCCGCTGCCATTTGCATTCCTTATTTTTGCTGTCTTAATCTATGTAAATATTTACGTAGAGTATGACGGCGAAAATAAAGGGGAACTCAAATAGCATAGCGGGCTCTATTTGCATCCCTTTTGATTAACCATTTTAGCCTACGTAAATATTTAGCGCCCACTACGCTATTTGCGTTCCCCTTTATTTTCACCGTTATAGTCTATGTAAATATTTATGTAGATTAAGATGGCAAAAATAAGGAACGCAAATGGCGGCGGCCATAGCCGCCGCCATTTGCATATGTGGTTTATTTGTTTGTTTTTTATCCAGAGCCCTCCGCGGCCGGAAATCCGGCTGCGGACGGCTCTGGCCTGGCTGGGCCTGGCCAGCTGCTCCACCAAGCTGCCGCGGAGCACAGCCAGCCATGGAGGATTCGAGGGGGGAGGAACGGAGCGCCTCCCCCCCCACCATCAACATAATCCACAAACGGTAAGTGACTTTCGTACATCCCTAGTTTTATCCCCTCCTATCCCCGCTCTGGATGGTTTTTTAAAAAAATTCAGGCATTATCCTCGCAGAATTGGGGCTTCTCCGTGATGTTTTTTTTTCTAATTCAGGCATGATCTTGGATGCTTGGAAGATCATGCCTCAATTAGAAAAAAAAAAATCAGAGAAGCCCCGATTCTGCGAGGATAATGCCTGAATTTTAAAAAAACTACATCCAGAGTGGGGGAT
This sequence comes from Heloderma suspectum, assembly GCF_057233095.1. Classification (NCBI taxonomy): domain Eukaryota; kingdom Metazoa; phylum Chordata; class Lepidosauria; order Squamata; family Helodermatidae; genus Heloderma; species Heloderma suspectum. Next base: position 90,936,169 of record NC_139458.1, read on the forward strand.
AGGAGGGGGTAAAACTTAATTTCATTTGAAGGGATACAACAATCCCCTGCTCAGTGCAGGAAGCCTGATTCCCAGGCGGTCGCTCATCCAAGCACTGACCAGGACCGACCCCGCTTAGCTTCTGAGATCAGACAAGTGTGTGCACATCCAGCCCTTTGCTTGTTGCTGAGGAAACAGGGGCTGCTGAGGAAGCTATGCAATCAGTAGGGATGTATGAAAATTCCGCCACGGATCTTGGGGAGGCCGAATGCCAGCGCATTCGGCCCCCCGAAATCGGTGGCGGAACGGCCTGCCCCCCCGCCCCCCCGGGTTGAGACTTACCTTGGGCGGATCTTCCTGGCGGCGGCGGCTCCGGCGGTGGCTCCAGCGGCAGTTTGGCGGCGGCAGCTGCGGCGGCCAGTCTTCCGACCGGCTGCCGCTGCCACCATTTCCAGTTAAAAAAAAAAAGAAGAAGTGGTAGGCTACGTAAATATTTACATAGCCTATCATGGCCAGGTTTTAAAACAACAACAACAATGCGCATATGCAAATGGCGGCGGCCATGGTTAAATTTAATATTTAAATAATAATATTTAAATATTATTAAATATTTAATAATTTAAATATTAAATTTAATATTTAATTAAATATTAAATAGGGTTACATAAATATTTATGTAAACCTTTACGTAGACTAAGACAGCGAAAATAAGGGGAACACAAATAGCATCCACTACGCTATTTGCGTTCCCCTTATTTTCGCCATCTTAGTCTACGTAAATGTTTTCATAGACTAAGACGTGCCAAAATCAGGAACACAAATGGTGGCGGCCGTGGCTGCCGCCATTTGCGTACGCGCATTGTTGTTGTTGTTTTTAAGTCAGCCGTGATAGGCTACGTAAACATTTACATAGCCTATCACGTCTGACTGCAGGGACGCAAACGGCGGCGGCTATGGTCGCCGCCATTTGCGTCCCTGCTAGCCAGCGGCCGGATGTCCGGCTGCTGGAGGAGCCGGCTGGCGGCTCCGCAGAATCCCTGTGGAGAACAGCCGGCCGGCCAGGATTCTGGGGGGGGGGGAGGAACGGAGCGCCTCCCCCCCTGGCGAGGCTTCTGGGGGGAGGAACGGAACACCTACCCCCCAACCATAAACATAATCCACGAAAGGTAAGTGCCTTTCGTACATCCCTAGCGATCAGTAGCCGGAAGAATACATGGGGCCATCGAGAGCTGTGATTGGACAGGAGGGAAATACAAACACCGCCACATATGGACAGGCGGGGGAGGGGACTACAACCAGATATGGTAGTGAAGGCGGAAAATCAGAGCACACTAAGGGGAAATACCAGGATATTAGGGTATTGAAAGTGGGAGCACGGAAGTGGGAAATTCCGGTTCCAATTCAAGGCGGCTACTGCGTAGTGTGATAGGTGGGCGGTGAAACTTCATTGGAAGCGAAAAAAGGCAGTAAGTGTAGATCCAGTCTAAGTGAAGACAATTCCTGCCTGCAGGCTTACAAGCTAAAAAACAAAGAAACACGACACATAAGGAAAAAAGAATTGGGAGGGATGAGGGGGGGAAATAGGATGCAATCCTAGGCACGTTTAGGCAGAAATAAGTTCTACAGCATTCAGTATTCCCCAGCCAGCCTTTCAGTAGGAATAATGCTGTTTCTCCCTCTCATCTCATCTCTCTCAGCACAGCCTGCGGGATTGGAATTTTTAGGCCGCCTTTAAGGGTAGAACTTAGAAGGGTAGAATATACAGGATTTAAAAAAAGTATACACATGGACATTTTTTTTAAAAAAAGCTTTTTATTCTATTTTAATCTTTATAAATGAAATAAACAATAGCAACAACCCAAATATTATCTACAGTTTCCAACAATACAGTATTCTTAAGAGGACACAGCAATAAGAAAAAGAAGAGGGGGGGAGAGAAAAAAAAGACAAAGGGGAAGAAAGCTAAAGGGGAAAAGAAAAAAATATAAAAGTTACTTCAAGGGATTAAATTTAAACTTCATTGCACACAGACTTCAAGTATCATTCTATTTAAAAAATTATACCTATATCATTGCCATTATTAAACTTGAATACAGCATAGATAATCAACCTTAAATTTCAATATCATATCATCAGTCTTATAACACGGAAGGAAGCATACAATTCATTTCCACTAAGCATATATTGCCCTTCAGTTAATATATAATAATACAGCTTAAAAATTTAGCCAGTTAAAAATATTACTAATCAAGGTCTCATAGTATGAAAATAATAATAGTAAAAAAAGAAAAGAAAAGAAAAGAAAAGGGTAAAAAATAATAACAAATCACTAATATAGTTTATATTATCTATCTTTAAAATAATATCACTTCTGGATATATATATATATATATATATATATATATATATATATGAATGTGTACATATCTATACACACATGGACAATTTTTTTTAAAATAAACATTTTATTTTTGAAAAGATCCATTTTTGAAAAATAGATCTTTTTCTACAAGAAAATGGTGCTGATTCTGAAGTATTTAAGTTCCGCATCGGGACCACAGAAGCAAGCTCCATTTTATTTCTGCAGTCATAGTTATGATATAATTTAAGTGAGTTTAAAGTGTAAAACTACACATGCTCAGAGTACTATTATTTTTTAATCAGGGTTGGCAAACAACTGTACACCATGGATTGGTGAGGCAGTTATGTGAACCTGTTCCTGTATTCCAAAGGCTGTTTTTTTGTGTGATTTTGAGAATATCACATGTTATTTTAGTTATCATCATCATCATTGATTTTATGGTTTGGGGTGTTTTTGTGTATGTGTGTGAAAGGGGGCGGGGGCCGCAAAGGATTCCTGCTGGCTTCCAAGGGATATAATCATCCTTATCATCATTACATACAAAGGGATGCCTAGACTTTCTCCTGAGCAGTCCAGTCCTTACTTACTTTCTCCTGAGCAGTCCAGTCCTTACTTACTTCTTACATGTAAGATATACATAATCTGGAATTTTGTACTGTGCTGCTTCTGACTAGGCCTGCTCTAGTGGGTGCTTTGCAATGGTTTTTTGGATGCTTTTAGAACAAAAGCATGGATGTTGGGAGGCTTTCAGAACTTGTTTCTGTGTTCCAAAGGATGCTTTTCTATGTGGCCTGAGAGTATCACATGTTATTTTAATTATTATCATTATTATTATGGCTGTGTGGATTCTCTGCTCCCATTCATCATCTTAAAGACACCTGACTCTGTGAAATGGGAGTTATTGCTGAAACAGGAGAATGTGGGTACAAAGGGGTACTTTTATGTGGTTATGTACTCCCCCCCCATTTGCATGTTTCGTGCCTCAGATTTCTCCTTCTGTGGTATGGGCTGGGGATTCAAAGACTGCTCCTCATCCACTGATCCCCCCTGGCTCTGCCTCTCATGAGCTCTTGACTCTGCCTCGCATGACCCCTTGGCTTTGCCTCTGCTGACTTGCCCTCCGTCCCACCATTCAGGCTGGCCACCAGCCTCTACTACATGATAGTGGTGTTTAAAATTATGCATGGCTAGAGAAAGTGGATAGGGAGACATTTTTCTCCCTTTCTCATGATACTAGAACCCAGGGTCATCCCATGAAGCTGATTGGTGGGAAATTCAGGACAGGTAAAAGGAAGTACTTCTTCACACAGCACACAGTTAAATTATGGAATTGGTTGCCACAAGATGTAGTGATGGCCACTAATTTGGATGGCTTTAAAGGGGGATTGGACAAATTCATAGAGGATAAGGGAATCAAGGGCTACTAGTCATAATGGCTATAGCTATCTCCAGTATCAGAAGCAGTGTGCCTATTTACAACCATTGCTGGGGAACATGGGCAGGAGGGTGCTGTCGGACCCATGTCCTGCTTGTGAGTTTCCCATGGGCAGCTGGTTAGCCACTGTGTGAACTGAATGCTAGACCCTTGGTCTTATCCAGCATGGCTCTTCATATGTTCATATTAGAGAAAGAACCTCAATGTTTAGAGGCACTGTACCTCTGATGGCAAAAAGAGAGGCAGAAAGACAGACAGAGCAGGTTGTGTGTGTGTGTGTGTGTGTGTACACACACACACACACACACACACCCCTCTACCTTGGGGAGACATTTGCTTTTCAAAAACCAAGGAAATTCAGTCACCAAAAACCTGCTGGTTTAAAAGACCAGACGGTGAGGTTATCTCATATTGGTCCAAACTCAACAAACCCAGTAAGCTCGAAGCTAAGGCTGATGCCTTGACTGATGTGCCCCGTGATCAGTCATGAAGTTGTGCAGTGTCACAAATTGTGCTTGCTTACAAATTGTGCTTGCTTACCCTCCATGCACCCACACTTTTCCTGGGCCTTTCAGTCCCAAATCCACATTGGGAAGATGGAGTGCCTGCGACCAGCAAAGATGCTCCATGTTTTTCCTGGTCCTGTATTGCCTTATGCAGCATCTGAGTTGTAAGCAAGCACAATCTGTGAACATTGCACAATATCATGACTGATCATGGGGCACATCAGTCAAGGCATCAGCCTTACCTTCCAATTTCCTGGCTTTGTGGAGTTTGGACCAATGTGAGATGACCTTATTGTCTGCTCTCTTAAATGAGCAGTTTTTTTGATGATTGAGTACACACACACACACACACACACACACACAGAATGGTCCTGGAAGCTCACCCACAATATACTTGCCACTGTCAGAACTAGGGATAAGTTTGGCAGAGAACAGAATATATTAATTGTGAGCGGAGATGGGTCAAAGAAGACGCAGACAACAAGCTTGGATTGAAAATTGGGCCACATTTATTGAAATATTTGCAAAGGGGTAACTAGGACGGGCATCTAACTGTGTCAGCATCTAGCTGACACTTCTAGGGCGAAAACACACCCAGCCTGAGGGGTGGCGGTGATCTCGCCATCCCTCCGGACTGCCCCTTCTGGGGGAGGTAGACCTTCCGGTGTCACCCCCGACCCAGTGCCGCAAAACACCTGGGTGAGTGAGTAGGGTTGGTCTCCCAGGCAACCCTTATCCCCCCCGCAGAGCCGCACAACCCATTCGGGGGGCCTCAGACGTCACCTGTCACCATAAGGTGCCTCTGCGTGCACACCATCCCTACTCTCTTTCCTGTTTTGCCCGTCCTAGCCGCCAAGTGGAATGTGACCGATGATATAGAATGGAATTCCCTTACAGGACACACACAACCCGCATAACAGTGTGACGTAGGCAAAAAAGACTCACAGTCCTAGGCCAATCTGGCTGTGAACCAAAAAATTCCTACATGGCTCCCAAAGGGGCAACTGGCAAAACCCACACTGCTAAGGGGAGGGTGGGAGGGAGCTGCGTCGCGCCAAAGAGCTGAGATATGGAGGGGGGTCGAGTTTAAAACAACTCGGCCCGCTCCTCCCTGACTGGTGGTGTGACTGGGGTGCACCAATCAGAGGCCCATACGTCTTATCACCCCACCCACCCGCAATGGCCCCCCCTTTCAGCCAGACAAGCTGGCGCCGGGTAGGGCATTTGCGAGCGGAGATGGGTCAAAGAAGACGCAGACAACAAGCTTGGATTGAAAACTGGGCCACATTTATTGAAATATTTGCAAAGGGGTAACTAGGACGGGCATCTAACTGTGTCAGTGTCTAGCTTCTAGGGCGAAAACACACCCAGCTTGAGGGGTGGCGATGATCTCACCATCCCTCCAGACTGCCCCTTCTGGGGGAGGTAGACCTTCCGGTGTCACCCCCAACCTGGTGCCGCAAAACACCTGGGTGAGTGAGTAGGGTTGGTCTCCCAAGCAACCCTTATCCCCCCGCCGAGCCGCACAACCCGTTCGGGGGGCCTCAGACGTCACCTGTCACCATAAGGTGCCTCTGCGTGCACACCATCCCTACTCCCTTTCCTGTTTTGCCCGTCCTAGCCGTCACAGGAGTCACAAGCCTATTGCTTGTGAAACTCCCCCCACCTGCGCAGAAGAACTTCCCACAGGCCCCTTTGCAGATCGGCCAAAAATAAGTCGTTGCCTATGTCTGACAGGTGGACTCCGTCCTGCCTGTAAAGCTCCCTCCTAGTCCAATGGATTCCTTGGTGGTTGATACAGCCGTCACCATGCTCTGACAACCCACGTGCCAATTCTCTGTTCACCTTGCGCTGGGCCCGTTCCATGGCCGCATTGCTCTGCGCCCTCCACATGATTCTTGGGAGCATTGAGGACCATAATATGGTCACCCCTGGCCAACGATGTCGGATCGTCCGCAGATCAGCCAATGCCTGCTCAATCAAGACCTTTCCAGGCTTGTAGCCCAGGTCGTTCCCTCCTAGGTGCAGCACCAGGACCTGTGGAGGGAACCTGACCAAACCTCGTTGAAAGAGTGTGGGAAGAAGACTGTCCCAACGCATACCCCGTCGGCCGAGCCATTGTATTGCCACCTGTTGGGGAAACTGCAGCCGGGATCCGAAAGCTGATGTAGAAGCTCTGCGGGCAACCCAAAAAACCATACTGTGCCCACAAATGAGCACCTGTACTGGCGTCGGTCGCATCCCATCTAAATAAAACATTGGGGAAGGCGAAGAGAATCATCATGAAGCATCAGGCAACTTGCGAATGTAAGAGCGGAAGGCCCTGGAGCGCCATCTCCCTACCACCTTCACTTGCTTGGAAGAAAAGCCTATGGCAGCTGCCATAGAGGCTGCCCCAATACGGAATGAGTGAGTCCCAAAACGATAATGCCCCAGATCCAGTGTGGTCAAGGCTAACTTGGTGACTGCCCAAAATTGGAACTTTGTCAGTGGTGAACCATCAGCATGGCAAAATAGGGGACCCTCCTTTGCCCTGCGATGCTCAAAGAAAGCCTGCAAGGCCCTGACAGGGCATAACTCGTCAGCCTGGGCCTGGTTAAGGGTCACCAATGTTCCCTTGCCTGACTGATCGGTTTTTGAATGTCGAATATGGAGGTGAATCAGGTTAGAATGGATCAGGATATCAGAATACCTCAAGGCCCTCTCGGTGGTGTCGGATTTGGATGCCCAGACCAGTTCTGAAATCCTAAGGGCCCCCAAAAAGGCTGTTAAGGCTGCAGCGTGAAAGAGGGAGGCTTCGTATGGAGAAGAGCAAATGGAGGGCCACAATGCCCGAAGCCCTATAAAAATAACTGGCGACAAAGGATGTCTGGAGTCTGGCGGGGCGGGAGACATCCGTGCCCAGCCTTGCACAGCCTTCCTGATTCGGAAATCTGAGGTGAAGTCCTCCACCCCTCGCACTTTGGCCAGAAGGCCAAAGAGGCGAGCTTCCCCGAAATGGTCCTAGCAGATAGTCCCTTATTATGCAGATGTACACAGAATTGTAACAAGTGGTCCACAGGTAAGGGCCACACATCCTGCAACTGCAGTCCACACCTGAAGGCGCTAAACTCCCTACCTGCTTTCTCGTAGGCAGCTCTAGTGCTGGGGGCTATAGAATTCAGGATAGCGTGTTCGACTTGAGAGCGCCAATCTCCCATAGTTCGTCTGGTATGGGGTCTGGCAGAGGACGTGCCCACGGAGCCAACGCACGGAACCAGTCGATCTGGTTTCGTGACAAAGCATCGGCTACAGGGTTCCTCAGACCCAGCACGTGGCGGGCACGGAACCATATGTTGTGGCGTAGGCATTGGAGGGTAAATGCTCTAACTAACTCCATAACCCTTTCGTTTCTGGAGGATAAAGTATTAATGACTTGCACTACCACCAAATTGTCACACCAAAAGAGAGCGACAGAGTTGGCCATCAATTCTGCCCAAATATGTACAGCCACGTAAATGGGGAAGAATTCCAGGAAGGTGAGGTCAAGACAGATACTGCCGGCAGCCCAGCTCTCTGGCCACTGGCCCCGGCACCACCGGTCTTGCCAAATTGGCCCAAAGCCAAAGGTGCAGGCCGCATCCGAATGGATCTGCATGTCAGCTCGTAGAAGTAACTCATGCCTCCAAAAGGAGATGCCGTTAAAGTCTCTCAAAAATTTAAGCCATACTCGCAGGTCCATGCGCATAGTGGAGGTGACTCTGGTGCGATGATGCAGTAGTCGAAGACCCCGCATTGCCCAGCTGAGCCGTCGCAGGAATGCGCGGCCGGGGGCCACTACCCTACAAGCGAAGTTCAAATGGCCAACGATCTCTTGGAGGGCTCTAACGGAGACTTTACGAAGGTGCAAGATGGATTGGATCTTATTCCTAAGTACCAGCAATTTATCAAGAGGGACACGAGAGCACTGTGCAAGGGTATCAAGCTCGATCCCTAAGAACTTCAAAGTAACAGCTGGGCCCTCTGTCTTCTTGTGTGCCAAAGGGACACCTAAATCTGAGGACAGGGATATGAATGCCTTAATCAGGTCAGAGCATTGACTGCTGTCCCCAGGTCCAGCAAACAAGAAATCATCCAAATAATGAGCCACATCGCCGCAGCCCGTCTTATCCCATATGGCCCATTCCAGAAAGTACTAAATGTTTCAAACATGGCGCAAGAAATGGAGCATCCCATAGGGAGGGCGCGGTCGATGTAAAATTTGTCCTGGAAGGAAAATCCCAGCAAATCAAAGTCCAGAGGATTGATAGGCAAAATGCGAAAAGCGGATTTGATATCACCTTTGCCCATCAATGCCCCACGGCCCAGGGCTCTTATCATGGCTACCGCAGTGTTGAAGGAAGTGTAACGCACGGAACATAGGGAATCTGGGATTTCATCGTTAACAGACTGACCTTTGGGAAAAGAGAGGTCATGAATTAACCTGAACTCACCGGGCGATTTCTTGGGGATAATTCCCAAAGGGGAAATCCGCAGGTTGGGTAGCGGGGGCGAGGGAAAGGGGCCAATGACCCGACCTGACTGAACTTCTTTGTTACTTTTGTCTTGCACTAAGCACCGCATGCTAAGAACAGACCGGTGGTTACCGGTCAAATACGGCTTTCGCAGACTCATAAAAGGGATCTTGAAACCCAGTGTAAAGCCGCGTTCCAAGTAGATCGCTGCCCGACGATTTGGGTAACGCCTTAGAAGTTGAAGGAGCGGAAGAATCTTAACAGGGCTGGGGCCCTTTGTGAGGGGGAGGGTGCCCACCACCATGTTTTCTGCCACCACGGCCATCCCTTGGGGAACCTCTCCAACCTCTGGCTCTCGGGCAGGAGGAGCAGGAGTGTTGACTGCCACAAAGAGAGCACTCGTGCTGGAAGCGGCATGGGTTTCAGGAACAGGAACCTTTGGAGCTGAACTCCCAGCACAGCCAGCGGTGTTGAACCCCTGGACCCACAATGGGCCTGGCGGCTATTGCAGGCGACAGCTTGGCCAGGATGTGGCCACTGTCAGACCTGTCGCTGAAGCCTGGCCTAGAAGGGGTCATGAATTGGAGCCAAAGGTCCTGGTCCTTCAGATCCCAGTGCATGGAGGGATCAATGGCGGCCCTCCTACGAAAGGCTTCATCGTAGGCCAGCCATGCACTCCCTTCATATTCGGTGTAAGCTCTGTATATTATGTCAAGGTATTTGGTGAGAACCCAAGCCCTCTCAGGGAATCTCTGTTGGAGGATGCCAGCATAAATTAAAAAACCTGGCAAGCAGTTCGCCCATGTGCGAGGCACTTTGCGGGCTTTGCTCCGCTCAGGATCTCGGTCTCTGGACCTATCTTTATCACTGGGTTCGGGCTCACTTAAGAGCAGGGCAAAGACGTCAGTAAATTCACCCCACAGAATTTTTTCTCTGGTGGCAATGGTTAAGTGAAAACCAATAGGGGAGGAAGTAGCACCAGTAGGCATAGATCCTCTACTCAGGTTGGCACATGTGTCAATTGCAGACAACTGTGGGGCTAGGAGAGGAGGAGATAGGGAAGCCAGGGGGTTCTGAAAAGAACCAGCGGGCCCCTGCCAAACACTGGCGGAGGCGACGTTAATTGGATGAGGCTGGAGCAGTGGCGGAGCCGACGTGGTGGCATCTCCTGCTAAGGGGAATGAAGCGCCAGGCCCCACTGAATTAGGTGGGCTAGCCACCGGAGCAGTTGAGCTGAGAGTTGAGGCCGAGGCAACAGGCTGGGGAGTACTAACTGGGGAGGCTGAAGTAACTGAAGGAAGTGAGAGAGGGGGAATTGGGCCACCCTGAAGAGTAAACCATGGCAACCAACCCCATGGGGTGAATTGTCCCATGCCCGGCCATGCAAATTGAGGTGCCAAAGCAGTCTCACCTGTATCAATCGTAGGTGTGTTCTGATCCCTAGCTGGAAAAACCAATGTTGCTGCTTGTGCGCCCAGGGAAGATGAGGCCACAGAAGGGAGGAGCTCCACTGAAGGCGGTGCGCCTTCTGGAAGAGCTGAGGAAGAGGAGGTGGATGCCTCAATAGCGTCTAGACAAGCTGAAATAGAAAGAAGCAACAAGCGTTGGGTCTGCTGCCGTGTTCGCTTAGGTTGGACCGCTGAGGGTTTTTGGGGCCTGGCTGGGGGAGGGAGAGGTATCCCCGAGGAATGCTCAGCAGCTTCCAAATGAGAAAGAATTGATGACAATACCGGGTCTGAGTCCTCATCAGACTCAGAATCAGGCCTTGGCAGCAGTCTTTTGGGGAGGGGGGGAGGGGCCCTCCCTTTACCTTTCTTACCACCTTGGCCCTTCTTGGGAGGCATGATGCAAAAGGTAAGTTAAGCTTAGCTGCTACCGACTGAAGTAAGCAAGTGGGCACGCCGGGCAACAGGCAGCTATCACACAATCTTCACAATCAGCGGATACGCGTTCCGGACCGAGAGATTAAAGCTTAAGAGGTGCAGCAAAGTTGTTGTTGTTGTTGTTTTGTTGTTGTTTTTTTTGGTTTGTTTTGTGTTTTTTTTTTGAAGGAAACGCGCTTGAGCCTGGGCACCCTCAGCTGAGGGCACCCTAGCTCAGGAGGTGCCAAAGAGGCAGCCGCGGCTGCTTCAATAGTTTAAGTAATTATTTATTTATTTATTTATTTATTGGGGGGGAGATGCCAACAGGAGAATAGCAAGGTGCTGGGGGGGAAACACCTAGTCCCTGGCCCTGCCGCCAGACTCCCCTCCCCACCAGGCAGCCTAAACTGTTGAGCTGGGAGGGGGGAGGCAGGCACGCAGCTGCCAGGACAGCCGGAGCTGGCAAACACGGGTGCCGCGCTCAACGCGCGCCGCCGCCTCACCTCGCCGCCACCAGCCTCCGAGGCTCAGCGAGGCAAGCGAAAGGCCATGGCCAGCAGAGGCCGGCGGAAGGCGAGCCCGGCAGACCAATACGCCGGCCGGCAGACAGGCCAGGAGCCGGCCAGCCAGCCGGCCGGCCGGCCAACAAAAAAAGGGCGGGAGATTGAGAGACCGTGCGGGCGGGTGAGCGAGCGGGCGGGCGGGCGGGCAGGCAGGCAAAGGAACGATGGGGCGGGCGATCGAGCGGGCGGGCAGGCAGGCAGGCAAAGTAACGAGGGGGCGGGCGGGCGAGGTGATGGGGGGGTGAACAAAGGCCGAGGGGGCAGGCGGGCGGGTGCGCGCCGCCCCACCCAGACCCCCGGGAAGGAGTAAGGCGCCTCACCCAGGCACGCGAAGAAGAGAGATCACGTGCTCGAGTGCAGCCGCTGCGCCACCGGCCAAACCGGGGCTGCAGTGGGCACTCGAGGAAAGGAGCCAGCAGGGAGGGAGGGAAGGGGGGGTGGAAACGATATCACCAGTAACGTTGGCTCTCCTGACGGCCAGCAGGCGCCGTCCCAACTCGTCGGCAACTCGATAGCCGCGCGTGAAGAGAAGCTTTGGTGCGCAGAAGCACGCTGAGTCCAGGTGGCTGGAAAGTAGGGGTGAACGAAAGTCACTTACCTTTTCTCGCAGCTTTTTCGCGGTGGGGGGGAGCGCTTCGCTGCTCCCCCCGCGAAGTTCAGGCCGGGGGGGAGGCTTCCCGCCTCGCCCGGCCGAAATTCAGGCCGGGGGGGGGAGGCTTCCCGCCTCGCCCGGCCGAAATTCAGGCCGGGGAGTAGGCTTCCCGCCTCGCCCGGCCGCGAACACGAAAGTAAAAAAAAAAAAAAACAACGTCCCCTGATAGGCTACGTGACGATTCACGTAGCCTATCACGGCTAGATCTGGAAAGTCAGCCGTGATAGGCTACGTGAATCGTCACGTAGCCTATCACGGGTGACTTAAAAAAAAAAAAAAAAAGCGCGTACGCGAATGGCGGCCCCCATAGGGAGCCGCCATTCGCGTTCCTTATTTAGTTGCTGTAGTCTACGTCAATGTTTACGTAGACTACGGCGAAAATAAGGGCAACGCAGAGTAGTCTTCAACATCTGAAATGAATTCTGCAATCCATATCATGACAGATGTATATGAGACACTGAAGGTTGGATCCACACTTAGTCATACTTTGAGCAGACTCAATGAAATCAATGGGACTTACAGTAGTCATGACTGGCTTAAGTCCTATTGATTTCAATGGATCTTCTGTAAGTATGATTAAGTTTGGATACAAGCTAGCCTTCTCTGTGCATGCCTCTGGTGGCCATGCTAAGGCTGCCTGTGAGGCTTCTGGTGCTCTGAGAGAGCGGCAATGTTGCCATTCATTTTGTGTGCCAGAGGCCTTTGGGAATATGAGGCAAGGCCTACAGTAGCTCAGGTGATGATAGCACAGTGCAAAAAGGAAGACAGATGACAATGGAAACATATTCTGATCTATAGTATATATCATATTGAACATCAAATAGCCATATGAATCTTTAATGTTTTCAATAAAAAAGAGCAAGGAGAAAAGAGGGGAAAGGGTGATCAAATTGAATAGAATCTTTGAGAGTATTACAAATATTACAAAATAGGACTTCTTTTAACACCAGCTTCCACTAAATCATGTTTTAATCTGCAGCATAGTTGAAGGAATTTCTTTTCTTTTAACCACTATTACCTTTCTACTGATGTCAATTATTTTGGGAAAATGTTATAATTACAGAGATTAATTAGCAGTCAGAGCAATCAAAGCACAACTCTTCAGAATAGAAAGATGTCAAAAACCAAAGGGTTGAAGGTTTTCAAATGGAGGAAATGAAATCTGAAAATCATAGTGCTTGATGGGACAGGCAGGAATATGAAAATGGTTTTTCCTGTCATTAGGAATATTTTGTGCTGATATGAAAAAAGGTAATTAGTCTTCTTCATTAGAACGTATCTTTAAGTTTGTAAAAATCCCTTAAGTGGTAATTAGGTAAGAACCCATCAAAACCAGATTAGGAACAATTGGCATTCATACTCATTACCAAAGGAAAGAGGGGAAAATATAATTGTTAATACTGAGACATTAAAGGTACAATCCAATGGCCTCTAGACAGTGTCTAGACAGGCATAGGATTTTTTAGTTTGTGGGAACTGAGCTCTGATCCGGCGCTCCAAGCTCGGTTCCCAGAAATCCGACTCCCCACCCCCTCCCCTGCCGCCTCATAGGAGGCGTGGTTTGTCCCCAGCTCCATGCTCGGAAAAGCAGTGCAGAGTGGCCAAAAAGGGGGTGTTCCTGGGGGCAGGGATGGGACCGTAGAAGCACCAGTACAACCCTTCCTATGTGCCATCCAGCCTCCCCCCACCCCCACTCTGAGGCACCCTGGTTACACAGCTGAAATCAGCCATCTAGCCACAAGTGCAGCATGACTGGAGTGTGAAGGAGAAGATCCCCTCTGCACCCCACCTGCCCTGCACTGGATAGTTGGCTGCCTCTGGGTTTGGTGGCAGCCGACTATCCCCATAGGATTGTGCCCTCAGTGGGTGTTTTATTTGAAATGGAAGACTATGGCCATATTTACACCTTGTGTCATATCATTACAATCCCATCATGGTAACACTATATCCCTCTTGCTCATTTATACCTCGTAGGACATGCAATTTCATTTGTTGTGGTATTTTGGATAACGTGGAATAAAATGCAGGAAATAACACTACAATAATGGTATATAGAATGTGTCATGTGCCCCAACATTTATCAGTGTACTTCACACTGCTATAAAGCAGTAGTGTAGATCTAGCAGAAATTAAAGCTATTGTTCTGTTGGAATTCAGCAGTCACTTACCACCCCGTTTAAACAAACAAACACACACACACACACACACACTTTTGCATGACCTTCTCAGAATTCAGATCAAAAGGTCATATAGGGAAAATGTATACATACAAATATCACAAACTTCTTATTGCACAATTTAGAATCAGACTAAAGAGAATAGGGAAGACCCACAGAGCAGTTAGATATGAGCTCACTAATATTCCTCATGAATATGCAGTGGAGGTAAAGACTAGATTTAAGGGACTAGATTTAGTGGATAGGGTACTGGAAGAACTATGGACAGAAGTTCGCAACATTGTTCAGGAGGCGGCAACAAAAAAGTCCCAAAGAAAAAGAAAACCAAGAAGGCAAGGTGGCTGTCTGCTGAGATACTGGAAGTAGCACAAGAAAGAAGGAAAGCAAAAGGCAACAGTGATCGGGGGAGATATGCCAAATTAAATGCAAAATTCCAGAGGTTAGCCAGAAGAGATAAGGAATTATTTTTAAACAAGCAATACATGGAAGCAGAAGAAGATAATACAGTAGGAAGGACAAGAGACCTCTTCCAGGTTATTAGAAACATCGGAGGTAAATTCCAGGCAAAAATGGGTATGATCAAAAACAAAAATGACAAGGACCTAACAGAAGCAGAAGAGATCAAGAAAAGGTGGCAAGAATATATGGAAGATCTGTATAGGAAGGATAATAATATTGGGGATAGATTTGATGGTGTGGTCAGTGAGCTAGAGCCAGACATCCTGAAGAGTGAGGTTGAATGGGCCTTAACAAGCATTGTTAATAACAAGGCAGCAGGAGATGATGGTATCCCAGCTGAACTGTTTAAAATCTTGCAAGATGATGCTGTCAAGCTGATGCATGCCATATGCCAGCACATTTGGAAAACACAAGAATGGCCAATAGATTGGAAAAGATCAACTTATATCCCCATGCCAAAAAAGGGAAGCACCAAAGAATGTTCAAACTATCGAACAGTGGCACTTATTTCACATACCAGTAAGGTAATGCTCAAGATCTTGTAAGGTAGACTCCAGCAATTCATGGAACGAGAATTGCCAGATGTACAAGCTGGGTTTAGAAAAGGCAGAGGAACTAGAGACCAAATTGCCAATATCTGCTGGATAATGGAGAAAGCCAGGGAGTTACAGAAAAACATCTATTTCTGTTTTATTGACTATTCTAAAGCCTTTGACTGTGTGTATCATCACAAATTGTGGCAAGTCCTTGGTGATATGGGGATACCAAGTCATCTTGTCTGCCTCCTGAGGAATCTGTATAACGAACAAGTATCAACGGTAAGAACAGACCACAGATCAATGGACTGGTTTAAGACTGGGAAAGGAGTACGGCAAGGTTGTATACTCTCACCCTAACTATTCAACCTGTACGCAGAACACATCATGCGACGTGCTGGGCTTGATGAAGCCAAGGCTAGAGTTAAAATCACTGGAAGAAACATTAACAATCTCCGATATGCAGATGATACCAATTTGATGGCTGAAAGCGAGGAGGAGCTGAGGAACCTCATGACGAAGGTGAAAGAAGAAAGTGCAAAAGCTGGGTTGCAGTTAAACCTCAAAAAAACCAAGATTATGGCAACCAGCTTGATTGTTAACTGGCAAATAGAGGGAGAAAACGTGCAGGCAGTGACAGACTTTGTCTTTTTAGGCGCAAAGATTACTGCAGATGCTGACTGCAGCCAGGAAATCAGAAGACGTTTACTTCTTGGGAGGAGAGCAATGACAAATCTTGATAAAATAGTGAAGAGCAGAGACATCACACTGACAACAAAGGTCCGCATAGTTAAACCAATGGTATTCCCTGCAGTAACCTATGGCTGCGAGAATTAGACCATAAGGAAGGCTGAGCGAAGGAAGATAGATGCTTTTGAACTGTGGTGCTGGAGGAAAATTCTGAGAGTGCCTTGGACTGCAAGAAGATCAAACCAGTCCATACTCCAGGAAATAAAGCCAGACTGCTCACTTGAGGGAAGGATATTAAAGGCAAAACTGAAGTACTTTGGCCACATCATGAGAAGACAGGATACCCTGGAGAAGATGCTGATGCTAGGGAAAATGGAAGGCAAAAGGAAGAGGGGCCGACCAAGGGCAAGATGGATGGATGATATTCTGGAGGTGACAGACTCGACCTTGGGGGAGCTGGGGGTGGCAACGGCCGACAGGAAGCTCTGGCCTGGGCTGGTCCACGAAGTCATGAAGAGTCGGAAGCGACTGAACAAATAAACAACAACAAACCATATTTTATGCAACATTCATATTAAGCCATCTTGGTCTTTTGGTCTTGGACTCCATTCACTTAGATCTTTAAAGGTATGGCATTAGCATAACAGCAGCAGGATGTGTAAGCTACCGTTTTCTTATTTGTGAGTGAGATGGTGTCACAATAGGAATAGGAACTTCATTTCTGCTTACCTTTTGATAAAGATGTACCAAAGTTTGCAAAGTTATCCATATTTGGGACAAAAATAACTTGAAGTGTTTTTTTTAAAAAAATGAATGTAAGAGGAATGGGATGGACAGATTTATCCATCCAGGTCTAGGGCTTTGAACGCTTAGTTCTTAAAAGTCTGAGTTTTGATCCTGATGTATTCAGCCATGTTAGTGCTTAATTAGGGTTGCCAATAGGGATGCTGGAGAAATTTGAGATGGACTAAAATGAGCCCGGATTTCTAAGAATCCGACCTGTGGCATCTGCTGAGGAGCAACCCCCTCAGGCCATGCTGAGCCCATGAACTTTCAGATATATATATATTTTTTTTACTTTCCTGAATGTATGCATATTTATTCATAGGAAAATGCACATGTTTCTGCTGAAGAAAAGTTGAATGGAATGGGGGACAACATGCTAAATGTTATATACTGAGGTCAATTATGAAAATACTTATCTTAATATTTACGTAATGATTTGCGTATTTTTCCACATGACGAAAAATATCTGCATCTGTCTGTGAGTGGATGATGGAACAAAAGGTGCCCGACAATCCGTGAAACACAGATGGAGCAGATTTTACACGGTCTGTACATCCCTAGTTGCCAACTCTTTTAACAGCGGTATGGCAGGCAGGTACATCATGGTCCTCTCCCTACTGGGAATAGTCGTGCCTCTTGAATTTTGTCAGTGCAGATGGGTGACACTTTCATTTCCATTTGTTTATGAAAAGAATTTGCCAAAATTAGGAGAGAAGGAACTTGAGATTTTTGAAGAACTGAATGTGGGAGACAGCAAAACTGACACATTTGCCCATCCCTAGTCTGTTTACACTTGGGAGTTTGTTGACCCACGTATCTCACAAGTTTTGACTTAAAATGACTCCTGTAAACACAGAAGTTAGAGCCAAATGACACATTCTTCAAATCATGTGTAGCTCTACAGAATACCCTCTACAGTTGGGGAAGAGGAACAATGTAGATGGCTTGTGGCATCATCTTAGAGGCAAGCTATACATTCTTCAAATCGCACATAGCTAGGGATGTACGAAATTGGCCTTACCTGGCTCCGCCGAGTTCCGCTGGGGGGGGGGAGGCCCTCCATCCCTCCCCCCGGAATCCTCGCCAGCTGGCTGTGCTCCGCAGGGATTCTGCGGAGCCGCCGGCCAGCTCCGCCAGCAGCCGGACATCAGGCCACTGACTAGCAGGGATGCAAATGGCATAGCCACCGCCATTTGCGTACGCGCGTGTGTTTTTTTTTTTAAGTCAGACGTGATAGGCTACGTAAAGATTTACGTAGCCTATCACATTTTTTTTTAAACCTAGCCGTGATAGGCTATGTAAATCTTTACATAGCCTATCACGTCTTGTTTTTTATATGGGAAATGTTGGTGGCGGCAGCTGGTCGGAAGACCGGCCACCGCCACCAAACCACCGCCGGAGCTGCCACCGGAGCCGCCGCCACCCAGAAGATCCGCCGCAGGTAAGTCTCGTCCCGGGGGGATCTGCAGGGGGGGCAGGGGGGCAGGCCGTTCCACCACAGATTTAGGGGGGCCGAAAGCGCTGGCATTCAGCCTCCCTGAGATCTGTGGCAGAATTCTCTGCCATCCCTACACATAGCAGATCCATTCATGATTTGCTTCTTTATCTCACTGTAAGTGTGTGTGGCCCTAATTCGTATTGGGGGGGAGGAGGGAATTACAAAACAACAACACTGCCATTGGAGTCAATGAAAGCTAGTGCTGTGCCGAAAATGTTGACTCTTCCATTTTCAGCATTTCAGGGGGGACAAAACTCTGGAGGAAGAGGCTGGGAGAGGTGAGAATTTTGGAGATTTTTTTCTTGAGGAAGAGGACAGGATTTCCACATACCTTTTTAAATGTAGGCAATTATTAAGGGGTCTTCTATGTATGTATTTATTTTAAAATACTCCCTGAACTTCCAGGCTCAGAGGCCTCTTCCCCAGCTGGGAATTCTTCCTGAATGCCTATTGGAGTGGGCAAGGTCACATGGTCTCCTGGGAGTTCAGGAAGAACTGCCAGGTTGCAGAAGAGTCCTGGGCTCCTGCATGCACAAGGGGAGTTTCTAAAAATAATAATAATAAAAAATGGACAGAAGAGCCCTCGAGAATCTCCTACACTGTAAAAAAAAAAAAAAAGGACGCGGAACGTCTCTCCCCTCCCCAAGAAGAAAATTCTCTGAAATTCCCCTACTCCCTGGGAAACAGGCAGAAAAAACAATGCCTCTTTCGCAGGGAGAGAAAGTTCCCCAAAATTAGGGATGGCGGAGAATTTCTCCCCGAAACTTCGGGGGGCCGAGCGCTAACGTGTTCGGCCTCCCGAACAAGTTTCGGGGAGAAATTCTCTGCACCTCCCCCACCTCCCGCACCCCCCCCGGGACGGGACTTACCTTTCCCGAATGTCTCTCCCGGCGGCGGGTCCGGCCGGCGGTTCGTCGGGTCTTCGTCAGGGGTGGGAGCGGCAGCCGGTCTTTCGACCGGCTGCCGCTGCCGCCATTCCAATAAAAGAAAAACAAAACAAAACGCCCCCATGATAGGCTACGTGATGATTAACGTAGCCTATCACGGCTAGATTTGCAAAGTCAGCCGTGATAAGCTATGTAAATCGTCACATAGCCTATCACGGGTGACTTAAAAAAAAAAAAAGCGCGTACGGCTAATGGCGGCCCCCATAGGGAGCTGCCATTCCCGTTCCTTATTTGGTCACTGTAGTCTACGTAAAGATTTACGTAGACTACAGCGACCAAATAAGGAACGCAAATGGCGGCTCCCTATGGGGCCGCCATTTGCGTACGCGCTTTTTTTTTTAAAGTCACCCGTGATAGGCTACATGACGATTAACGTAGCCTATCATGGCTGACTTTGCAGATCTAGCCGTGATAGACTACGTTAATCGTCACGTAGCCTATCACGGGGGCGTTTTTTTTTTTTTTTACTTTTAATTTTGCGGCCAGGCGAGGTGAGGCGCCTCCTCCCCGGCCTGAATTTCGGCCGGGCGAGGCGAGAAGCCTCCCCCCCGGCCTGAATTTCGGCCGGCCGAGGCAGGAAGCCTCCCCCCCTGGCCTGAACTTCGCGGGGGGAGCAGCGAAGCGCCTCCCCCCCACCGCGAAAAGCTGCCAGACCAGGTAAGTGACTTTCGTGCACCCCTACCCAAAATAGGGGGCAGGGTTTGGCACAGCACTAATGAAAACATTATTTCTTTTTTTTAACCCCACCGGGGAAGTGGTGGAATTTTGGGATGAAAATGGATGTGGGGAAAGAAATTGCTCCCTTCCAGAGCATCATGTTCTAATCCGAATTGCGGCTCCATGTGCTTACACTGATGCTGTTGTAACAAGCCTTCTAGGATTTTTTTTTCAACAACTGTAGAGGGTATTCTTTGTGGGGAGATGTCTCAGGCACGTATTCAATAAGGGTAGGACTGTGGTACCTAATGGCTCTGGGTGGAAAGTATTTTTGACTGCTCCTTCTAGATCAGTAGCATAGAGAGGATCTAGGCATTTGATGTATCTTTGAGGAGCAGTTTAACATTATTCTGAGGCATGTCAATTAAAAATGGCATTTTTATTTAGAGTACACATAAATTACAGGGTACTGATAGAATAGGCAATTTTAGAAAAGAAATCAAAAGGACAAAAATATTTTTAACTCTTCTATTTCAGCTCTGCATCTTTTGTTATATTGCTAAGCTTGTGGTAATTCTTAATAAGACTCTCTGTTTTGAACGGTAATCAGTGAATCAATGGGGAGAATTCAAGATCCATGCAAAGCAGATAACACAAAACATGAGCTAAGCCATAGGCTTCAGGTCAAATGAATCCATTCAAAGCAGATACACAAAGAAGCAAGCAAACCTAGCCATAGACTCTGCAATAGGCACTATATTTCTCTTATGCTCAAGAAATTAAGCATCTATTCCAGACCACCATACACACACAGTAGGGCTCATTGCGCTAACCCACACTTGTTAAGCACCCTGGACAACCCAACAACAAACCATGGGTTCTCAAGGGAGCTTGTTTGAGAAAAATAACCCACACTGCATGGTCAACAAGCCACCCTGTGGAAAATGTCTTGGGTTCTGATAACACACTAACCAATGGTTCAACCAATGGTTCAACAACAACCCACATTCAACCACTGAGTGTGGGTTAGTGTGCTGTGTGAACCCAGTCAACCTCATAGCTGTTCACACAAACTAGGAGTGTACACAGAAAAAAAAAAACCCTTCAGAACTCACTTCAGTGTGTAGTATAGGAGGCTTTTGGTGCTTTGGACAAATTCGGACAAGACCTACTTCTCTTCAGATTTGAGGTGGAGTTTCAGTTTTCTAAAACTTTGGATATCTCCCTGTTAACTATAAAGAGGAAATAAGCCAATGGCTCTAACTCCTTTGGGTGCAGTAGGTTTTCTGCAAGGAGTCTTTAAATGTTGAGGATGTTTTAAAGAAAGGAACTGCATTTTGTGAACCACCCAGAGAGCTTCAGCTATTGGGCGATACAGAAATGAAATGAATGAATGAATGAATGAATGAATGAATAAATAAATAAATAAATACATGCATAATTGGATGAAATCTGCAAACATTTGGTGGGATTCTTCTGAAGGGATGAAGACCACCAAATTTCATATAGACAACAGCAGTGACTTTTGTTCTGGGTGCCTTTAAAGTTGACCAGGAGGAAAACTGACCTTGCTGCTTATCCCCCCCCTCCCCCCGGAAACTGCCCTGCAGGCAACTCAAGCATTACCACACTCCTGATTTATCCTTGAGTAGATGCTACATAGTTGAAATTTTAAACTGTACATTAATGTATTCTTGTGAAAACTATAAGCACTAATGTAGTGATTGTGCATACAACACACAAAACACATGTGCACATACACACCACACCAAAAAACTAGAGATGTGACAAATCTGTCCTCCAATTTCAAAAACATAATCTTCTTGTGGAAAAGGCTTCTGTTTTTCTGCTTCATTCTCAGGGCATTTTAGAATTTCTTTTGGATTTCCTTTAGATGTGGTTCTGAGCTTAGCTTATTGTAAGGCAACAAAGGACATTATATGTTGTTGTTGTTGCTATTATTATTATTGTTGTTATTATTATTATTATACATCTCTATATAGCTTTGCAGCCTCCCCAGCTGCCTATTCTTCCTGATCTGAAAAAGAAAAGAAAAAAATCCTATGGGAAGATAGGATTATCTCCACAATGTCTTTAATTGAGATGCGGGCACCTGGGAACATTGCAGCTCATCATGGAGAGGATCCTATAATGAAAGACAGGACATTCACAGGCATTCCTCAGCCACCCTGTAACTAAGGGAATCCTGCAAGAACTCCACACCTTACCCATGAGAATGTCATCAATGTTTTGTTTGTTTTTCCCTCTGATTTTTTCCTTTGGGGAAAAGCAATTACTTTTCCATCAGCTGGAATAAGAATGGACACAAAATTCAGAAGATATTTTCAGCACAGCACTAGAGGCAAGGCATTAAGTTTGGCCCGGATAAAAAGGGTGCTTTTCATTGCTAAAGTTAGCATCATTTGAAAACCCATTTGGGAAAGAGAGCTGTGCCCCTTGGCAAAACTAGATCTGGCAAGGCCAGCCATCAGTTCTCCCAGACAAAAATGATGTAGATTATTTTATTTATTTAGCATAGCAATCCAATGGCATTATTCTCATGACTAACGCATTCCAAGGAATTGGTGGAAGGGCAAAACCAGGAGTAGAGCCTTCAGCTTTTGAGTTGAATGAAATAATGGATTTGGAGGTCTTATTGTGTTCCAATTCATGTTTAGGGCTGGGAAATGCGAATCTGGGAAGTATGCATTGAAATGCATTGAAATGCAAACTGAAGTAATGTCTCACCCATCCCTAGGAATACCTGGGGGATCCAGTTTCAGGGGAAACAAGCTCAGTCACCTGCCCTTTTGCCTGGTCCCACACTTGCGGAAATGTCCTGTTTGCTGTGCTCCACCTGCAACGAGAAGTTAACTTCATGCAGGGCAGGTGGAAAAGAATGCCTTTCTGCCTGCCCCACAGGCCAGTCTTGGTTCCAGCCACATTTTGCCACTTTTGTGTCTGTGTTCTTGTGCAGCAGTGGAGCAGTGCAGCAGCTGCAGGAGAGACTGGAATTTAGCCCCCTTTGTGGAGTGAATGGGCCTGGCTTTTTCTGGCAGCTGGGGTTTAGTACTGAGAGGATGCCCCTGATCTCAGAATTGGTGTGGGACAGACTGGCTACATGGAGCCTGTGTAGACATGGAGTTCAGCTAGAGGTAAGACATGCCCAGCATTCAGCGTACCTTGGTTTGTTATCTGAATGAGGCTACGGCATTGCTAGGGATCTTTTCCATCTCCCCTCCCATTTGCATCACATGGAGAAGGAATACATTGCCATCAGGGGTCCACTCCACCATGCTCCATCATGGCTGTTTTTATTGCTGGTTTTCTTGTTGATTTTTCTTGCTGTTTTTCTTGTGTTCTTACTGTTCCATTGTGTTTTTATTCCTCTTAAAATTGCATCAGTTGTATGTGTTTTATTGTTGTATGTTGCCTTTGGAGGGCTTCTGCCATGAAAGGTGGCCTATAAATATTATTATTATTATTATTAATAGCAGCAGTAGTAGTACCAACAACAACAGCATCTGCTACTTAGGGTATGGCAGTGAGAGGGCCAGCATCAAGGGTAGGCATGGTCAGGCACCTGCCAAGAGTCCACATTCCAGCAGGGGCCTCTCACTCTGGCTCTGATGGTGGTGATGGTGAGGAGGAGGAAGAGCACATGCCACTGCCTACTTGCTTCCTGGCTCTCGCTTGTCAAGCAAGCAAGTGGTAGAAATGACGAGAAAGAGGATGAGGAACAACAGCAGCTGGCGATAATGGTGGTGAGAAGGGAGACTCACT
The DNA here is from genome assembly GCF_057233095.1 of Heloderma suspectum. Lineage (NCBI taxonomy): Eukaryota > Metazoa > Chordata > Lepidosauria > Squamata > Helodermatidae > Heloderma > Heloderma suspectum. The sequence goes on from NC_139458.1 coordinate 90,959,554, forward strand.
GAGGGAGGGAGGGCATTGAGTGTATCTTGCACAAGGGCCCTCAAAAACCCAGAGCCAGCACTGGGCAGTTATTTTATCGGAGAGGAGGAAATAAGAAGACCGATGAGGTGGTGGGGCATCCAAATGTAGATGGGTATGTTGTTAATACCTGCATATCAAAAACCAGCCTTTTTATTTATTTATTTTTGCCAACAGAGATGCATTTGTTTCCATCTGGGATCAACAGTTGTATCGAATGAATCATTTTATCTGCTCTAAAATTACCTGCTGCTCACAAAAGGACAAAAAAGAGCATCATGTTAGAGAAGTTCACACACTTGGGGATAGCACAGCATGTTCTGTGAACCATCTCTGTCCCACTCAGCCGCCCACATCACACATTTATCTACATGTACGAGACTGATTGGGTATTGAGTGAATGGTATTGATGTGAAAGACATCCATTTCCCAGTCTTGGGGAATGTAAAGACAGACCTCCTGTGTACCATACTGAAAACACGTTTATACATATAAATCAAAACTTTCTACAGCTGGTAGTAACCTTGCCATTTACCCGGCTCCCATCCACTCTTTGATCACGACGACTTTGAAGCAATCCAGAAATGCATGCAACAATTAACAGAGCTTTAATCACTGTTATAAACCTCCTGAGAACAGTCACTGTAATAAAATTGGCATATTAAGGATATGAAAAAATAATTGCAGGTGCAACTAAACATGATTAATGATCAGACAACAGCTTCCACATGAAAAGAATATTAAATAGTTCTGGATGCAGGTCAGAGCCAAGATTATTATTCTGTTGCTCATCTGTTCACATTCAATAAAATATAGGGTTAGGGCATAATGAAATGCTGTAGCTAATGAGCATTGATTGAACTGCATCGGCTACAGGACCACCCAGTGAGGAGATGATCTGGAAGTATCATGTGATGCAACCACCTTACACCTCATCCCGACTGACCATAAATTGAGGCCACAGAGTGAAGTGCACTTAAGCTGAATTATTAAACTGGATTTACTCATACCCATCTCTTGGATGGAATTGTGGCCTGGCTGTGTAACTAACAGATAAAGGTAGAAGGTGAAAGAGAAATGACAGCATGAGATTGCATGTCTTTCTGGCCTGTAACTTCCTGCTCCTCAACCTGTTTTTGTGTGTGTGTGTGCGTGTATGTATGTGTGTGTGTATGTGTATATATATATAAAAATTGGGAATGATCCAGACAAAGAGAGGGAGCAATCCAGTGTCTAGGGGACATAGGATAATTTGGATTCCTGGATCGGAGGCCAGAGTCAGGGCTCCCACCTTGGAGCCAGGAAAATGAGCTCCCCATCCCTTCCTCTGCCCCCTTGCAGCTAGCACAGAGAGAACCATGCCAGCTGCTTCTATGAGCTCACAAACATAATCTTGTAGAGGGGTTAAACTAGGCCTGTCAGTGGGTGGGGAGGGGAGGGGACTGGGGATGCAGGGATCCAAGCTGTCCCCAGCCTCCTTCCCTCCCCCTCCACAAAGCCTCTGCTAGACAGGCAAATATGCTCGTCTAGCTAAAAGGCAGAATGGGAGGCGCGATCTCCCTCCCGCTCTTCATGGAACACATGCAATCCTACATGTTCGGAGGCTTATGAGTACCCAGGGTGGATCCGATAGGATTGTGCCCTTAAGCACTTTTAAGACTCAACTAAGATTCTTCAGATCTCTTCCACTGGCATCAATAGGACTTTAGCTTTGGTTGTATTACATGTTGTTACCTCCCAGGTGGAATTTATTTACCCTACCTGTAGTATTTAGTAGTTTGATTAACTGGGCATTTTCATAAATTCAAACTAATGTAGTGTTAAGAACCACCTCATACAAGTCATTGTCCCTCAGGCTCATGGATATTATGAAGAAACTCTTGCTGATGAAAGCTCAAAAAATTGCTAGCATGCTAGATAACTATAACATAGGAAAGATGTATGCTATCATGTTAAGTTGGCATGAGTGTTTTCCTGAGCATGCATGAGTTTTGGAAGCCATATCAGTATCCCAGAATGTATGTACCTTGTGCTTTTCTTGACATCCTCATTTCATATATGCAGGAAGCTGGGAGGACCTGTGGCTCAGTGCTTTGCATGCAAAAGGTCCTAGGATCAATCCCCAGCATCTGTAGGTAGAGCTAGGAGAGAATCCTGCCTGAAACCCTGGAGACCCACTGCCAGTCACTGCTGACAATATGGGTCTAAATGGAACCATGCTTTAACTCAGTACAAGGTAACTTCCTATATTTCTGTGTTCCTACGTTTTGGAGTTGTGGGAGTGTTCACCTTTAGTGAAACCATCCAGCAATGGATACAAGACACGAGGCTGCTGATCATGTAGCTAGGCTCTTACTTCAGAACTGGATCTTATCATGACAGCATGCATTGAATTTTGAAATTCTGAACAGTTTTGAGATATTTGATGTGATAATAATGTAAGGATTGACATGGAGTTGCTGATTGGCTCCACCCTTGTTGACGACTGATAGGCAAGTTCTCCACCAGCTCAAACTGGATTGCCTTGGAAATGTGCTGTTATTTTCCTCCCAACTCAGACAATATACCTCAATTTATTTCTAAGCCTCTCTGAATTTAAATTTGAACACACCACTAACCCGTCCACCAGCAACTGCTCCTTCATAGAATCATAGAATCATAGAATAGTGGGGTTGGAAGGGGCCCCCTCAAACCCACTCACCATTTCCCTTCCGCCCCACATACCTGGTTGCTGCTGGGCTGGCACTCTGGGTGGCTGCAAGTGGGGGAAAGGAAGGGAGGTTCATTTCCAGCACTTAGTGCGCAGCTGCAGTGTGCCACATAGGACCTAGAGGGGTTTGGGTGCTGGCTGGGTGCAACAGCGGTAGGAGCGGAGTTGTCCTCTGGCCATGGTTAACATTCAAGCTGGAGAAGACTTCAGGAGTCATAGTACTTGCCTTGTATCCAGGTATTACAAATCCCACATAGGAACACAGGAAGTTGGTCTACACCTAGTCAGAGTACTGGTCCAATGCTAGCCCAGTACTGTTGACACTGATGAGTCTTCAGGGTTTTAGGCAGGATTCTTTCCTACCCCTAACTGGAGAAACTCTGCAGGAATGTGGGCCCTTGGCAGGTGCTTGACCATGCCTACCCTTGATGCTGGCCCTCTCACTGCCTTACCCTAAGTAGTAGATGTTGTTGTTCTTGTTATTATTACTACTACTATTATTATTATTATTAATAGTATTTATAGGCTGGCTTTCAGTTCGAAAGCAAGAAATTGCAAGTAGATAAATAGGTACCGCCTCGGCGGGAAAGGTAACAGCGTTCCGTGCACCTCGGTGTTCAGTCATGCCGGCCACATGACCACGGAAGCGTCTTCAGACAGCGCTGGCTCTTCGGCTTAGAAACGGGGATGAGCACCGCACCCTAGAGTCGGACACGACTGGTTGGGGACACCTTTACCTTTACCTTTTTTTTTTCATGGCAGAAGCCCTCCCAAGGCAGCATATGACAATAAAACACATACAACTGATGCAATTTTAAGAGGAATAAAAACACAATGGAACAGTAAGAACACAAGAAAAACAGCAAGAAAAATCAACAAGAAAACCAGCAATAAAAACAATAATGATGGAGCATGGTGGAGTGGACCCCTGATGGCAACTTATTCCTTCTCCATGTGATGCAAATGGGAGGGGAGATGGAAAAGATCCCTAGCAATGCCGTAGCTTCATTCAGATAACAAACCAAGGTACGCTGAATGCTGGGCATGTCTTACCTCTAGCTGAACTCCATGTCTACACAGGCTCCATGTAGCCAGTCTGTCCCACACCAATTCTGAGATCAGGGGCATCCGCTCAATACTAAACCCCAGCTGCCAGAAAAAGCCAGGCCCATTCACTCCACAAAGGGGGCTAAATTCCAGTCTCTCCTGCAGCTGCTGCACTGCTGCACAAGAACACAGACAAAAGTGGCAAAATGTGGCTGGAACCAAGACTGGCCTGGAGGGCAGAAAGGCTTTCTTTTCCACCTGCCCTGCATGAAGTTAACTTCTCACTGCAGGTGGAGCACAGCAAACAGGACATTTCTGCAAGTGTGGGACCAGGCAAACGGGCAGGTGACTGAGCTTGTTTCCCCTGAAACTGGATCCCCCAGGCAGGCATTCCTAGGGATGGGTGAGACATTACTTCAGTTTGCATTTCAATGCATACTTCCCAGATTTGCATTTCCCAGCCCTAAGTAGGAATTGGAACACAATAAGACCTCCAAATCCATCATTTCATTCAACTCAAAAGCTGAAGGCTCTACTCCTGGTTTTGCCCTTCCACTAATTCCTTGTAAGAATGTGTTAGTCATGAGAATAATGCCATTGGGTTGCTATGATAAATAAATAAAATAGTCTGCATCATTTTTGTCTGGGAGAACTGATGGCTGGCCTTGCCAGATCTAGTTTTGCCAAGGGGCACAGCTCTCTCTCCCAACTGCATTTTCAAATGAAGCTAGCTTTAGCAGCAAAAAGCACCCTTATTATCCTGGCCAAACTAAATACCTTGCCTCTAGTGCTGTGCCAAAAATGTCTTCTGAATTTTGTGTCCATTCTTATTCCAGCTGATGGAAAAGAAATTGCTTTTCCCCCAAAGTAAAATCAGAGTGGGGGGGGGGACATTGATGAAGTTCTCATGGGTAGGATGCAGCATTCTTGCAGGATTCTTCATGCAAAGCATGTGCTCTACCACTGATTTACAGTCCCTCCCCATACTCCCCCCCCCATTCTAAACTCACAAATATCTGGTCAAGTAGGCTAGGAGCTCATCACTGGCTCAAGATCGCCCAGTGAGATTCATATGGCTGTGTGAGGATTTTAACCCAGCTCTCCTAGTTTGACACTCTGACTACTACATGTCTTTGGTCAAAGAGACTCATATTTCTGAGGCTGAAAATATGAGTCTCAGTGACAGCAGTATCACTAAAATGACAACTACAGGCCTCCACAAAACTGACTGAAGTTTTCCTGCCTCCACCACCACCTCCAAAAGTAAGAGTAGTGATAGTAAGAATTCCTCACACCCTCAGTTGCCCTGCAACCATGGTTCTCACTGGTCACCAACTCCACATCCACTACTGATGTAATCTGTAAAACATATTTATCTTCACCGATGGTTTTTTTTAATTTTTTTTCCAAAAATCTATGTATTTGTAAACTCATGCATATGGAAAAACACAGATATCTGTGTTAAAATAATGCTGTTGATTATGTGAGCTTCTGTGATGGATGACATTGATTACATTTTGCTAAGAGGGATATCATCCTTCACTTAAACTTGGATTTCTATAGTTGAGTGGACTTGGCATTCCTAAGGGATCAGCCCTTGGCATATTTGGTGCTGCCAAGGCAAAACTAGCAGCCCCCTTAGTTTCAGCCCAGGATCATCTTGAGGCAGAACAGACTGATCTCACTTTGTGTAGTTAAGTTTCCATCAGTGTTTCAGGGCTGCATGACAGAAGCACAGTGTGATGTGGAAAATGTGAGATGATGTAAGGAAGGTTTCATTGGAACAATAATGCAGTACACTGTACTTTAATTTCCTTTGCTGATCGAAAGATCTGGCATGCACCTTCTGTCAAAAACTACTTTGTAGATAACCTCATCTGCTGACTTCAAGATTAAGGTTGATGTTTTAACCTTGTCATTTTGAGACTGGGCTGTTTGGCTGATAAGCATTAAGAAGGAAGTTTCATTATTATATAGGGTGGGATGAGGAGAACTAGGGAAGGAGAGGGCTTTCTATCTTGAAATGAAATTCCCTCCACCTTTTTTTTTTTTAGTGTGTGTATGTGTGTGTTGGGGGGTGGGGTCAGTATTTCATCATCACTTAAGACAATGTTGGGTCAGGGAAAAGGTTCTGAATTACACTACTTCTATAAAAAAAAAAACAATTTAGAATACCAAACATCCCCCTTCCCCAGAATAAACTCTTTATTACCATAATGCAGTATTATTTTATTTTTATGTACATTCTGCTCTGCAGTGGTCAGTTTTATGAGCCATCTGTGCCTATTGCTAATGGGAGTTTGCACGATCTGTTCATAATATATTTGAGACCTGTACCAAAATGTTGCTCACGATTTCAAACCATGATGCGAAATCGATTCTCCTTCGTATCGCCCCATGTTTTATTCTAGGGTCCCCATCCCCCTGTCCCTGCCTTGGCTCTTTGCTCTGCTTCATACATTTACTGAGCGTTGTGGTCAGATGAACGGCGTTAGTTCTTCTCTTACACCATGAAAATAACATATTGTGTGAGTCAACAGAAAAATACCCTGTTTGACTTTACAACACTCTGTACATTTTACAAGCCTTAAAAGGAGGGGGGGGGAGAAATTGGGTAGCCAGGACTGCCAGGACATCAACAATTCATGTGGAAACCATGGACAGACTCATGCTGACTTGCACAATGTAATTTCACTACCGACTCCTGGTGAATTTATGAATGGGGCTGTGTTTCCATCCTACTTTCAAGGGAAATAGCTTCCTGTTTGACAAAATCTGTTTTATCCTTGGCTTCTCCTTCACCTACATTTTTGTCACATTCACCCCCTCTGAATCTGAGGCCATTGCTTCCATTACTTATCCTTCTTTCAGGTTGCTCATTCAGTAAGCCAAGTGCTTATTCCTTTACCATTCTATCAAATATTCTACCTTATGGGTCATATGTCCCTTACCTGGATGTATGTTACCTTCCCCCACCTGCTGGTCTTAACTCCACAGACAACCCCTGAAGTACTATTCCATGAGCTTGCTTCTAAAAATGAAATAAATAATCAGAAACCAGAAAAATGGGTGTATAGAGGGGAGTGGTTACTGTTGTGGGAAAGGTTCTGGGTGGAGTAAGAGGTCAGTGTGTCCTTTTGATACTTCAACCCTTCCAAACACTTCTTCAGACCTAATTGAGGCAGGTCTCCATCAGAAGGCACATTCAAATCATGTGTATTGTGGGTCTTAAAAGTGCCTTGGTGTGATGTGGAAAGCTGAGGTCATATCCTGGTAATGTTAATTTTAATAGGAGAGCACAACTGTACAGTGGATTGTATCCATCAGAAATAATATTTCCACAAAGAAATGTGTGGATTTGAAAGTGGTTAACTAATATGGTTAGTTAAGAGTACACCACTCCCAGGAAAGAAATATGTATAACGCCTTCTAGATCACATGAAAGCTTTTCATTAAATCAATATTCACGTTTAGCTCAGGATAGGCTGGGGTTTTCTGAATTTCATTTTAATAAATAAAATTTTTCTACATTCCTAAGAGTATAAAAAGAGCCCTGCTGGATCATCCCTATGGTCTATCTAGTCCAGCATTCTATTTCCTCAGGGGCCAATTTTACAGTTCCAGGAAGACCACAGCTAGGCATACTGCCTCTGAATCTAGGTGTTCCATATAGCCATACTGACTAATCACCTCTGATACACATTGTGGCAGAGCTGGAAGATTCATGCAAGGTCCTTCATGCAGCAACCCTCTGAACAGATCAAGTAAGTCCAGATCAAATAACTTTGTAGTGTTCCAGGGTGGTTAGGCCACATAGGAAGAGAGAAACCCTCTTCCTGGGGTCTTAGTCAGAAACCTCAATTACTTCCCAACCAAATTAGAAGAAAAGCAAATATTTATTAATCAAAGAGTTTGTACAAAAACAGAAAAGAATCGGAGTATACATCACCAGAAAACAAATGAAAGCATTTACTCTATATATCTAGCTTGAACTCTGTACTCACTCCTTCCCACCAGTCTCCAGGGAATGCCTCACGATCCTCCACCTCTTTAGTCAAGAGTGGAGCCAGGGTCCAGAATATCAGTCCATCTAGCTACCACTAGGACTGTGCAGGGACCCCCTGAACCAACTTGGAAGCCGCTTGGGGCTTCCAAGGTGGGCCCGATTTGCTTTGGGCTGATTTGGGGGGCAGGGTGACCCACCTCAGCCCAGATCCTGAAGCAGGATTCGGATGGCCCCCTGACACCCCCCAGCACCCCCCCCAGCTCCCTACCTGGGCAGCTGTCATTGTCACCACCACTGCCGGCACTGCCGCCACCACTACCGCTATCACTGCCACCACTATCACTACTGCCATCATCACTGCCACCTGCTGCTGTGAGCCCCTGAGCACTGGATGCGCACCAGCTCTTGTTGCAGGGAGTTGCCATTTTTAAAATGGCAACTTCCTGGAAATGACAGAAGGCACTAACATTATTTTAAAAATGGCGACCCCCTGCAACAAGAGCCGGTGTGCATCCAAGGCTCAGGAGCTGGTGGCCATGGCAATAGCAGTGGCAGCTGTGACGGCAGAGGTGGAGGTGGCGCGGTAACAGTGGTAGTGGCGGCGGCAGCAACAATGACAGCGGTGGCAGAGGTGCTGGTGGCAGAGGGGGCGTTGAATCCTCCTGTGAGTCAGCTCAGGTAAGGGCCTGGAGGTGCCGGTGCAGTGGGCCCAGGGTGCCGAAGTTCTGATGTGCACAGACCCTCTTCGGAGAACCCCCGGGCCTCTTCAGGTTGCTTCATGCCCCCTCTGCTTCACCTCAGAAGGGCCCCAAAGCAGCCCACTTCAGCTTGGGCCTTGGGCCAAAGCAGTGCACAGCCCTAGTTACCACAGACTGCCAGTCTAAAGGGAATACAACCTCTATAGAGTTTTATCAGGGCTAGCTCACAAGAGGAGGGCAAAAGAGTGACATACCGGCTCCTAATTAGGCTGAAACTAAAAAAGGGCCAGCTGTTAATTACAAGGAGGAATACTGGGCCCAGTTCCAGTGAGCTGACGATCTTTGAAGGAGACTTATCGAGACAATTCCACATAGGGAGAGAGCCCTGTGCCATAGGCCCATCATCCATGTGTCAGTGAAGTCAGGATGTTTTGCCCCAGTAGGATCACCCCTGAGTCAGAGCTTTTATGACAAAGTCAGTTAGCACCAGTCCCCAATACAGATCCTTGGGAAGCCTAATTTTTACAACCCTCAGCGTGAGAACTCACTCTGCTTCTTGTTGTTAATCCATAAAATGTCTTGTCCTCATATCCCATGACTGCTAAGTTTGCTCAAGAGCCTTTGGTGAGGGACTACGTTTAGATAATAATTTTTGTCATATTTTGATTTGTGGTTCCATCTTTATTACTAGTAACACATAGGATGGCCAGATATCCCTTATTTTATAAGATTGTTGTCTCATCAAATATTATGCACAAGTTTTACATCAGTACTCAGAACCAATATAATACTATTATCACTCCAGCTGACTGCAGTAGCCTATTTGCTTTCCATGGCTAAAGTAGAAGTATAAAGTACGAAGCATGTTTCACCCACGTCTTTCAGTCACTCCCAGACATTTTGCTGGAAGTCTTTGATTAGAAACCAGATGCTTTCCATCACTTTCCGCAGGAACCATTATCAACATTAAAACATTTTTCATTCTTTCTTTAATTATTTATTCAATCCTGGCTTTTAAGATATAATTTGAGGTGCCAGATTGTTCTAATCAGGTGCATCAACCATTCATTAGCAAAATGGTGGGAAAAGCTAACATTATATATCTAGCAGCTACCCGGAGAGAAGATATCCATTTACAACCCATAACACTTACGTAGATAGATTGTAGACGTAATAATAATCTACTGGAGTAAGGGAGAAATAAACAATTACTCTAATGGAAAGGAAGAGAATGTGATTAACATGGAATGCTACCCACAGAGGAGAGAGACAGAGATGTGTGTGTGGCAACAATGACATACAGGACAGCTATACAGCTTGCTCTGTCTTCTTGGAGAAGAGCAATAGTGCACATAACCAATAGGGAATTCTGTGCTCTTCAAATTTATGAAGTTGGAACCAGGGGCGTTGCTAGGCACTCAAAAGATTTGGGGCTCAGGCCCATAGAACATAGATCTGCCAAAAATACAAATAATTCAAAAATGCATATGCTAATTCATTATCTAGTATGCAAATTTAGAAATCACAAGGATTTATTTAATTTTCACAAAAGGAAAAGCCAGCCAATTAATTTCTTATCCCAATCACCCCAAATAAAAGCTTCCTTTGGCACCAATGGAAGTTCTTCTTCTTCTTCTTCTCCTCCTCCTCCTCCTCCTCCTCCTCCTCCTCCTCCTTCTTCGTTTAACTGACATGTGGGGGATTATTTGGGGGAGAGGAGACAGTGCATGGTGGAGGGGATGGTTAACCCTTTTCTCTGAAAGTGCAACCCCATCTGGAAATCCCACCCACCCACATACATACATGGCAATTAAGCTTACTACATACATTCCAATGGTGTGAGGTGTTTTTCCTAAGCTTCACTGCCACATTTGGTGTGTGTGTGTGTGTGTGTGTGATCTGGGGGTTTCTGTAGTGCATAGGGAGGATTAACCCTTCCTTCCTCAGCTGTGATTTTCCCTGAAATCATGCCTCCCCCCCACACACACACATTTCTGGGACTTAAGCTTAGGGGGAAAAAAAACCTTCCATTGGCACTAATGGACACTCAGTGCTCTTGGGAAAAGATTCGGGGCCAGGGATCTATGTGCCCAGGCTTAGCAACACCCCTAGTTGGAACATTATTTGATTTTTGCTTTCCTTAAGGAACATTTTGTTCTGTTGACCTTGCATGTATAACATTGCTTGGGAAGAAACAAGGCTATGCAATATATGAAGATAAAGGGCCAGGCTGTGGAAAGCTGTGAATATATAAGTTTTCTGGCAAGTTTTGGGATACAGCGTACAGTTCATCTTACCCACTGGAATGCCCACACTTCAGTAGACATATATCAACTACTTTTATTTTCCCTGGCTAATAGGATTTCTTTCAATATATCGTACTCAGGGAGAGTAAAAGCCCAACAGAAAGGGGGGAAAATTAAATTAAAAGTGGAAGAAGGATTTACTGAAATGACAGGAGCACTAACATTATCACTGTACTAGTATTTGGTACTAAGTAGTAAATGCAGAGCTGACACTGACAAAGGGTTCATATGAGGACTCTGAATAGGAAAGTGGGGTATAATATTGTACTAAGCATAAATTACATGTTTCACTGAATTACTGGAGCACATCAATATTCAAGATTTTGTTACGTGCTTGTATTGGGGAAAAAATATAGCCTGCCTGAATTATGTAGTGGCCTCATGCACTGTTTTCCAATTGAAGAATACATATTTGAAAAGTTATGTAACACTGTGGAGCTGTTTAGCCAAAGTTAGGTGTATTGTGGGATTAAAATGACTCGTATCAAAATTAAAATAAATTAGGTTCATGGAATGCAACCAGAATAAGTAAGCTCTTGTGTCGTTCTGGAATTAATAACATTATTACTCAAGTAATCTGGGAAAAATAACTTCTAGGTAAAGATTAGATTTTTGAAGCACACATTTATTGGTCTTCTAATTACTTGGTAACAGTGGAACCCTTTTTCAAGCTAAACCTGCTGCCTCAAATGGAGATGTAACTGTCCTGGGAACATGATCATCAAGTTCCCTAAACATTGCACCTGTTGAAGCACTGTCGGCACACGACATGAGGAGGAGCCAAAAACATTGTTATTGTGACCTTTGTTTGGATCAAAGCAAATGGTATTCATCTTGGGGGTAATTTTGGGAGTGTTTTGACAGACATTCTGGTGCTGGGGGGCAGAGGGCATGGAAATTGGAGAAATTCTCATTTGAGTGAGGGTGGATTACAAGGACAGGAGTAACTAGCTTATCTAAGAAGTATACTGGGTTTACATCTTGGCAGGATCTGGCACGGTTTATTGCTTAAAGGGGATCAGGCCAACTTAGAAGTCGCATCTTCTGATGAGGTCTCATGCCCTCAAGCCCCAGATGTGTGGAAAAAAGATGTGTCCTTTCTTGGATGACACTGATTATCTCAACCCATTTCAGTCTGGGTTCAGGCTTGGTTTTGGGACTGGATCATCTTTGGTCACCCTGATGGATGACCTCTTCCAGTAGAGAGACATAGGGAATGCTACTGTGTTAATCCAGCTTAATCTCTCAGCAACTTTTGATACTATGGTATTCTTTTGGATCATCTTTGTGAGTGAGGAATTGAGAGCACTGTTCTACAGTGGTTCTACTTCTACCCCAACTTGTGGAGATGGTTCCAGAAAGTAGCACTGGGTGACTCTGCCTCGGTTCCCAGCCAATTATGCTCTGGGGTGCCATAGGATAACATCTTGCCTCCAGTTCGGTTTAATATCTATATGACACCACGGGGGCAGGGGGGTTATTGGGAGAATTAGGGCAAGGTATCATCAGCATACGCAGCTCTATTTCTGTGTCATCGGAATCAGGAGAGGTCATGCATGTTCTGAACAAGTGCCTAGGCACAGTGATAGGTTGGATGAGGGTCAAAAAACTGAGACTGAATCCCGATAAAATGGAGACTCTATCGGGTAGGCAGTTCCTGGGTATGGGAATGGGGGAGTTTGCCTGCTCTAGACAGGGTTTTACTCCCTCAGAAAGAACAGGTACATAGTTTGGGGGATTCATCATTGTCACTAGAGGCCCAAGTGACTTATGTGGGGAGAAGCACCTATTAACAGTTCTGATTGGTATGTCAGCTACTCCCTTTTCTGGACAGGGATAGCTTGGCCACTGTAGTCCATGCATTGGTAACCTCTCATTCAGATTACTGTAAAGAACTTATGGGGGCTACTCTTGTGCTTGGTCCAGAAGCTGCAGCTAGTGGAGAATGTGGTGGCCAAGAGGCTGAGTGGGGCATTAGCCTTCCACATCTTACACTAGTGTTGAAGCAACTACACTGGCTAGCTATTAGCTACCAAGCCAAGTTCAAGGTCTTGCTGTTGGCATATAAAGCCCTGAACAGCTTGGGACAGGGTTACCTGGCAGATCACCATCCCCAATATAGACCTCAGTGATCACTGAGATAGTCAGAGGAGGCCTTTCTCGTTGTACTGCGACCTGCAGATTGTCATCTTGTGGCAACCCAGAAGTGGTCCTTCTCTGTGATGGGGCTCACATTATGAAATACCCTCCACCCTGATATTTTTGTTGTTGTTGTTCAGTCGTTCAGTCGTGTCCGACTCTTCGTGACCCCATGGACCATAGCACGCCAGGCCTGCCTGTCCTGCACTCTCTCCCGGAGCGTGCTCAAGTTCATATTCATTGCATCGGTGATGCTATCTAGCCATCTCATCCTCTGCCGTCCCCTTCTCCTTTTGCCTTCAGTCTTTCCCAGCATCAGGGTCTTTTCCAGAGAGTTTTCTCTTTGCATTAGGTGGCCAAAATATTTGAGATTCAGTTTCAGTATCTGTCCTTCCAATGAGCACTCAGGGTTGATTTCCTTTAGGATGGACTGATTTGACCTCCTTGCAGTCCAGGGGACTCGTAAGAGTCTTCTCCAGAACCACAGTTCGAAAGCATCAATTCTTCGGTGCTCAGCCTTCCTTATAGTCCAGCTCTCACAGCCATACATTACTACTGGGAAAACCATAGCTTTGATTAGACGGACCTTTGTCGGCAAGGTGATGTCTCTGCTTCTTACTATGCTGTCTAGGTTTGCCATAGCTTTCTTCCCAAGGAGCAAGCATCTTTTAATTTCATGGCTACACTCACCGTCTGCGGTGATCTTGGAGCCCAAGAAAGTAAAATCTGTCACTGCTTCCATTTCTTCCCCTTCTATATGCCAGGAAGTGATGGGGCCGGATGCCATGATCTTAGTTTTTTTAATGTTGAGTTTCAAACCAGCTTTTGCACTCTCCTCTTTCACCCTCAACAAGAGGCTCTTTAGATCCTCTTCACTTTCTGCCATTAGGGTGGTATCGTCTGCATATCGGACGTTGTTGATAATTCTCCCAGCAATCTTAATTCCGACCTGTGATTCATCCAACCCGGCATTTCTCATGATGTACTCTGCATATAAGTTAAATAAGCAGGGTGAAAATATGCAGCCTTGTCGTACTCCTTTCCCAATTTTGAACCACTTGGTTGTTCCATGTCTGGTTCTTACTGTTGCTTCTTGACCCTCGTACAGGTTTCTCAGGAGACAGGTAAGGTGGTCTGGTACTCCCATCACTTTAAGAATTTGCCACAGTTTGTTGTGATCCACACAATCAAAGGCTTTAGCATAGTCAATGAAGTAGAAATAGACGTTTTTCTGGAATTCTCTTGCTTTCTCCATGATGCAGCGAACATTGGCGATTTGATCTCTAGTTCCTCTGCCTCTTCTAAACCCAGCTTGTACTTCCGGTAGTTCTCGGTTCGCATACTGCTGAAGCCTAGCTTGTAGGATTTTGAGCATCACCCTGATATTTATGAAGTGCCAATTTATGACATCCTTTAGGCATTAATACCCATCTCTACCCAGGCATTCCCTGATTGACTGTGCTGCCCATTTTGTCATTATTGTAATGCAAATATTTGTTTTTAATGTTTTTATAAAGGTTTTATCTGAATGTATTTGAATATATTTTCTTTGTAAATTGCTAGAAATATATATATATATATATATATATATATATATATATATATATATAAAAATGTGGGAAGTGGTCAGATACAGTTTGCCATTCATGGATGGGTGAATCATACCGCACCTGCCAAAACTTCCTCTTTTGTGCAAGTATTAAAGATTAAAGGGTAGGACTGAGACAAAACTACTCCATTAAAAAAATATTTTCAGTTGTTTTGGAAATTACCTTTACTTATTTTTGGCAATGCTTGCAGAACTGTTTATCTATTCATTTTCATAGAATCATAGGATTGGAAAGGGCCTACAAGACCATTGAGTCCAACCCTCTGCTCAATGCAGGAAGCCTGATTTGCAGGCAGTGTCCCATCCAAGTACTAACGAGGGCTGACCCTGCTTAGCTTCTGAGATCAGGCACATCCAGTCCTTTGCTCAGTTCACTGCTCATCTCTCTCAATTGATTATATATATGCCCTTATGTCATCATGTTGCCAAATCTGATTGGCTATGAAGTGTAATGATGTTGCTCTGGCTTGGATTACTATATATGACTGTTCTAGGAAGCAATGCCCACATTCTCAATTGATGTTACTTTGACTAACATAATCAAACAGAGTTGATTGGCTACAGACCAGATTAAAAGTACAGGATCCTTTGCAGCTGTTCATGTGACTTAATCTGATACATTAGAAAGTCCCTGATTGGTTGAGCTCATTATGTGGCTAATCTTAAATGAATAAAGTAGTAGTGATCATGTGACCAATCCAAAAGGAATAAAATAGTCATAACGAGAGAAAATATTGTGCTAAAGCAGCAACAGATAAAGAAAACAATGATGCCTATAGAAATATATGAATTATCTAGCCATTGTAGTGGTCCTATGTTAATTAAGGGTGAGTTGGCTGAATCATTTTAGCCAGAAATTGCAGGGCTGGGGGCAGTAAGTTCTATAGCTTATACTGAGAGAACAGCTCAACAGACTGATCTGAAACTTGACAGTATAAGAGAGGTGGGTTTGAGGATAGTCCATGCCAATTTGAGATAGAAAGGGCAGGAAATTGTTTATTTATAGGAGTTTAACAAGTGCCCACCAGCACTTTGACAAGCATTATCTGTTAGTTTTTGTTTTCCCCATAGACTTACATCATGGGGTTTGCTTTGTAGTAACATTTCTCCATTAGTACCATGTCTTTTGGAAAACAGTTTATCCCTTCCAATTTTATCATTCTGTATGGATGGTACTGGTTGGCAATTGGGTACTTGAAACATGAATGGTAGTTTCACCTGCATGGTAGCTTCAGTTGCATAAACTCCATGTGTCTATTCCAATGAAAAGACAAATCTGAGACGTAGATGTACTACACTGCCACCAACAGATATCCAGCTCCGAGGTAGTGGTGAAGCTGGAATTAACCACAGCATAGGGCACTAATATATATATATATATATATATATATATATATATATATATATATCCTAAATAACTTGCATATTAAGGGCAAGGCCATGTAATTTCCCAGGATTTTGGAGCTTGAGTGAACACAAAAAGCCCTTAACACAACATGTTGAACCAAAAGGTATTTTGTTAACTGAATATTCTCACAATCAAATAATTTTTAATGAAATATTTAGGGCGCAATCCTATGGGGATAGCCGGCTTCCTCCGAACTTGGAGGTGGACAACTATCCAATGCAGGGTGGATGGAGCATGGAGGGGTTCTTTTCCATACTCCAGCTGCCCCGCATTTGCAGGTAGACAGCCAATTTCAGTTGTCTAGCTGGGGACATTGGAGCAGGGGTGGGGGAGGATGGACAGTGCATAGGAAGTGTTGTAACAATGCTTCTGCAGTCTCCTCCCCTCTCTGGCCCCGGGAACGCACCCTTTTCACCTGCTTCACACTGTGCTTATGAATGCGGAGATGGGGACAAACTGCACTGCCTATGAGGTGGTGGGTGAGGGGGCAGGGAGTGAGTTTTCTGGGAACCAAAAAATCCTATGGCTGTCTAGACACTGTCTAGCAGCCAGAAGATTGCTCTCTCATACACCTTGTAATTGCTGTTTTCATCCCAAACATCTAAACAGAAGAATATTTGATGCAGATTTAATTAAAAGAAGAAAATCCTTTGCAGCTGGTCATTGTAGATATGTAAATGAACAATCATTATGTTCATTGCTGCAGTAGTAGTAAAGGAAAGTGTGTTTTTTTCTTTCTTTGCCTTAGAAAGCCTGATTAGGGATGGACAAACTCATTAAAGTCCGTGCTTGGCGGGTGCTCGAGCAGCCGCCTCTGCCACCCACCCGTGTGAGTCAGGCTGCACGACCCCCCAGAGGGCTTGGTGAGCTGTCCAGGAGCATACTGCAGCTGCCCGCTCCTCTATGCAAGCTGTCATCTTTTGCACAAAACGGGGCTCTATATTTTCATAGATTTATTGTTGCGCACAACAGTGGCCAGAAAGGGCCATTTCCACAACATTACTGCCCTCTAACGTTGTAGAACTGGCCCTTTCCGACCACTGTTGTGCGCAACAATAAATCTATGAAAATATAGAGCCCCATCTTGCGTAAAAGGGGCTCTATATTTGTATTGGGGGTTGGTCGGGGGGAGGATCATTCCTGTTTCCCCCTCTCATCCTGGGCCAGTTATGCAGGGGAAGAGGCTTGACAGGAGGAAGAAGGCAAGGGAGGTTTCTCTCTCATCTCCCTCCTCCAGTCAAGCCACTGCCATCACAGGAGCTGGGATAGGGAGGGGAGAAAGGATCACTCCCCGACCCCTTGCTGAGCCATGCGCCTGCAGCAACCATTTTTTTTAAAAAAATAAAATCTTGCGCACAATGACTGGCTGGAATGTGCCAGCCATTGTGTGCAGGACTTAATTTACGAAACATAGCAAATCGCCATTTGCGACTTGGCTGTGGGCGCTCATGGGTGGGGATGGTAAGTCCCGACAGCTTGTGCAGCTTGGCAGGCAGGGGTGGGGGCTCAGTGAGCAAAGTCTGGGGGACTGAGCAGGGGGGAGTCCATCAGACTCCACCCCCTGCACAGATGTTCATGACATCCCTAAGCCTGATATTCACAGCCAACTGGCTACTCTGTTGTTGGCATAAGTCACCCAGTTGTCTGGGTCTGAAATTCTCTACCGATGGACATGTAACATTCACTGTGTTTGAGTTCTGTTTACTGAATGAGCTCATGTAACAATACTTTTGCAACCTAAATGAATAAAAAAAAGCCATTTATTAAAAAAAAAAAAAAAGCAGCCTGGCCAACACTTGATACAAAAAGCTAAGAAAAGGTTAACAGTACTAGTTTTGACAAGGCACTGAAGATTACAAATGCCACTTTTGAAGTTTGACAACAGAGCATATTATTGCTTACTCTTTATTATTGTTCTTTATTATTTCCATCCTCTGACACAACCATGCTAGGGATGTGTGTGTGTGTATATATATGTGCCGTGTCAGTCTTAGACAATTAGGACCTGATTAATCAAATTTGCAGCACCTCATTTTGATGATAATGTTCTGTTGAAACGGGTCTTACCTTCGACTAATGGATGATAGAGTTGATAACTAGGGACATTTTAATCACAGAGCCCCAGTGACAGATGGCTAGCCTGGTTAATTGAATTATTTGAAAACATATTGTCTTTGGGACCTGCACATTTTAGATTCAGAGGTGGAAGGCATGTTGTCAGGCAGTGTTAAAACATGCACACGCGCGCGCGCGCACACACACACACTTGTGTATTGTTTTTTTGGAGCTGTCATAGGTTCATGATGGAAAATCTGCTGCCTTGATTTATTTATTTAACTATGGAAAGCCCAAACTTGGCTTTGCCTACATCAGTCTCTGTGGAACCAATGAGAGGTTTTGTGTCTATTGCCTTGCCTTTGTACGGTATGCAGTTGGCAGTTAATATGGAGGGCATTCCAGATGGAGAATAATAGACCCTGGTGGTAGCAGAAGGCTTTCGATGTTTCAGTTCTTACCCCTTGCTGATCCTTCCCATGTTTTTCTGCTCCACACATATAGGGCTGTATATGGGTGTGTCCTTCCATTCATGGAAGGCTCTTTGATCCAGCAGAGACTTCTGTGAACAGAAGGGGGTGTCATTTTTGCAAATTCCCCCATTCATCTTCAGCTCCTGTCCCCCTTCCCATTTGCTCCATAGGGTTGGGGGACCCTCTGGCATAGAATAGGAGGTAGCTCAAAGACTTCAAGAGGAAGGAAGAACTGAGGCTATCTCATGCTGGCTCAAACTCCACAAAGCCAGGAAATTGAAAGCTGGGGCTGATAACAGACATGACCTATGATAATTAATGATGTTGTGCAATGTCACACACTGTCCCTGCACCCACATTTTTCCTTTGGCTTTTCACCCTGAATCCCGATAAGATGCTCCATGCTCTCCTGGTCTTGTATTGCCTTATGAAACCTCTGATACTATTTCAGTGGGCTGACAGCCTTGTATGGGTGCAGGCATTCCTTTAGAAGGCAGGACCCAAACCATTAATGGATAAAACCAGCACTTTAAAGGATGCATGCAACCTTATCTATAACAGGCATACACATTTTTCTTGTACCACCCACCATCAGCATGTCTGTCTTGTCAAGATTCAGCTCCAGTTTGTTCAGAGACAGGTTATGACTCTGAGTGCTGCCTGGAATTTGTTTTTGTTTGGTTTGGTTTTTTCCTTAAAAAGTGGGGGCGAGGGGAATAGAGCTGGGTGTCATCAGGATATTGATGATACCACACTCTGGAATGATAATCTCTCCCTGAAGCTGAATACAGCTGTTAAAAAAGCATTGGGGACAAGATAAAGCCTTGCAGCAGGCACCACTGAGTAAGTTCCCATAAATGGAGCAGGGGACACACTATGCTACCTTCCGCAACTGCCCCATCAAGTAGATTCTGAATCGACTGCCCCATCAAGTAGGACCAGTCCTACTTCTTCAAGGTGGCTTAGAAAGATTTGTATTGTATTAAATGCAACTGAGAGGTCCAGAAAAAGCAACAGGGTAACATCTCCCCTGACATCTTCATTTCAAACTGGAGATCATTGACCAAGCTTACCAAAGCAGCCATTACTCTTAAGGCCAGACATGATCCATTTCAGTTACCTCCAAAAATCCCTGAAGGTGATCCAACAACAGCTGCTTGACATCCTTGACCCAGGTAGTAGAGAAAGGTCTGTAATTGTATAAGCCCCTTGCATCCAGGTATGGTTTCTTTAAAAGAGGTCATATTGCATCCATCTTTAAAAGTGATGATGGAGCTCAGCCTCCTCTGAAAGAGACATTTATTATGTCCATTAGCATAGACATGTCTCGCACAGCTGGATTTAACCAGGAAGAAAAAGCAAGGGCCAAACATTTAACTGGACTGGGTAGTTTATTGGGGGGGGGAGTATTTTAGTTCTCTTGGGGGTAATCAGGACATGTTTTGAGGATGGGGCTGTGAAATTCACTGGCACTCCTACCAGGTCCCTGCTACTGCTGCCGACACTTTTTAATTACACCAGAATGCCCTGGAATGTTTATATGTCATATACTGTCATTCTGAGGGGCCTTCTGGAAGAAAATTGACACCTAGATATCAAAAGATATACAAAGAGGGCTACTGCACCTTTCAGAATTGCAACTAAAATGATGAAGGGGGTGGAGTAACTCCCCAATAAGGGAAAGTTACAACAGCTGGCCCCTTCATGGATAACTGCCTTGTTGTGGTGAAGGGGCTTGCATAACTCAGTGAAGCCATAAGCTATGCCGTGCAGGGCCACCCAAGACGGACAGGTCATGGCAGAGAGTTCTGACAAAATGTGGTCCACTGGAGAAGGAAATGGCAACCCACTCCAGTATTCTTGCCAAGAAAACCCCATGGAATGTATCACAAGGCTAAAAGAGATGACGCCGGAAGATGAGCCCCTCAGGTCGGAAGGTGTCCAATATACTACTGGGGAAGAGGAGAGGGAATTTCCAAGTAGTGCCAGAAAGAGTGAAGCGGCTGGGCCAAAGCCGAAAGGACACTCAGCTGTGGATGTGTCTGGTGGTGAAAAGAAAATCCGATGCTGTAAAGAACAATATTGTTTAGGAACCTGGAATGTCAGATCAATGAATCAAGGTAAGCTGGAGGTGGTCAAACATGAGATGGCAAGATTGAACATCGACATCTTGGGAATCAGCGAACTACAATGGACAGGCATGGGCGAATTTAATTCAGGTGACCATCATATCTAGTACTGTGGGCAAGAATCCCTTAGAAGAAATGAAGTAGCACTCATAGTCAACAAAAGGGTGGGAAAAGCAGTACTGGGGTACAATCTTAAGAACGATAGAATGATCTCAGTACGAATCCAAGCCAAACCATTCAACATCACAGTAATTCAAGTCTATGCCCCAACCACTGATGCCGAAGAAGCTGAGGTTGATCGGTTCTATGAAGACCTACAACACCTTCTAGAACTAACACCAAAAAAAGATGTCCTCTTCATCATAGGGGATTGGAATGCTAAAGTAGGAAGTCAAGAAATCACCAGGATAACAGGCAGGCATGGCCTTGGTGTACAAAATGAAGCAGGGCAAAAGCTAATAGAGTTTTGCCAAGAGAACATGCTGATCATAGCAAACACACTTTTCCAACAGCACAAGAGACGACTCTACACATGGACATCACCAGATGGTCAATATCGAAATCAGATTGATTATGTCCTTTGCAGCCAAAGATGGAGAAGCTCTATACAGTCAGTAAAAACAAGACCTGGAGCTGACTGTGGCTCAGACCATGAGCTTCTTGTTGCAAAATTTCAGCTTAAATTGAAGAACGTAGGGAAAACCACTAAACCATTCAGGTATGACCTAAATCATATCCCTTATGAATATACAGTGGAGGTGAGGAATAGATTTCAGGGATTAGACCTGATAGACAGAGTGCCTGAGGCACTATGGATGGAGGTCCGTTCAGGAGGCAGCAACTCAATCCATCCCAAAGAAAAAGAAATGCAAGAAAGCCAAGTGGCTGTCTGAGGAGTCTTTACAAGTAGCTGAGGGAAGAAGGGAAGCGAAAAGCAAGGGAGAAAGGGGAAGATATATCTAACTCAATGCAGAGTTCCAGAGAATAGCAAAGGGAGACAAGAAGGCTTTCTTAAATGAACAATGCAAAGAAATCGAGGAAAACAACAGAATGGGAAAGACTAGAGATCTCTTCAAGAAAATTGGAGATCTCAAGGGAACGTTTTGTGGAAAGACTGGCATGATAAAGGACAAAGAAGGCAACGACCTAACATGAGCAGATGAGATTAAGAAGAGGTGGAAAGAATACACAGAAGACCTATACAGGAAAGATCTGAATGTCCCTGATAGCCATGATAGTGTGGTCACTGAACTTGAGCTGGACATCCTAGAGAGTGAAGTCAAGTGGGCCTTAGGAAGCATTAGTAACAACAAAGCTAGCAGAGATGACAGTATTCCAGCTGAGCTATTTAAAATCCTAAAAGATGAGGCTGTTAAAGTGCTGCACCCAATATGCCAACAAATTTGGAACACTCAACAGTGGCCACAAGACTGGAAAAGGTCAGTTTACATTCCAATTCCAAAGAAGGGCAATGCCAAAGAGTGTTCAAACTACCGCACAATTGCGCTCATTTCACATGCCAGCAAGGTTAGGCTTAAAATCCTACAAGCTTCAGCAGTATGTGAACCGAGAACTACCAGAAGTACAACCCGGGTTTCGAAGAGGCAGAGGAACTAGGGATGTACGAAAGTCACTTATCTTTTCGCAGCTTGGCTTCGCGGTGGGGGGAAGGCACTTCGCTTTTCCCCCTGAAGTTCAGGCGAAGGGGGGGAGGCTTCCCGCCTCGCCCGGCTGAAATTCTAGCCGGGGGGGAGGCTTCCCGCCTCGCCCGGCCAAAATTCAGGCTGGGGAGAAGCGCCCCGTCTCCCTGGCCGCAAAACAAAAAGTTTTAAAAAAAGACCCTGTGATAGGCTATGTAACGATTTACGTAGCCTATCATGGCTAGATTTGCAAAGTCAGCCGCGATAGGCTACGTAAATCATCACGTAGCCTATCACGGGTGACTTTGGAAAAAAAAAAGCGCGTACGCAAATGGCGGCGGCCCATGGGCGCCACAATTTGCATTCCTTATTTTGGCACGTCTAGTCTACATAAAGATTTACGTAGACTACGGCGAAAATAAGGGCAACGCAAATAGCGTGCCCTTATTTTCGCGGTAGTCTACGTAAATCTTTACATAGACTAGACGTGCTAAAATAAGGAACGCAAATGGCGGTGCCCATGTGCCGCCGCCATTTGCGTACATGCTTTTTTTTTTTCAAAGTCACCCGTGATAGGCTACGTGACGATTTACGTAGCCTATCATGGCTGTCTTTGGAAATCTAGCCGTGATAGGCTACGTAAATCGTTACGTAGCCTATCACGGGTGTGTGTTTTTTTTTTACTTTAGTATTTTTTTTTTTGCAATGGTGGCGGTGGCAGCCGGTCGGGAGACTGGACGCCGCCCCCGCCCGTGACGAAATGCCGCCAAACCGCCGCCGGGACCCGCTGCCGGGAGGGACATTCACCAAAGGTAAGTCCCGTCCCGGGGGGGCGGTGGGGGCGGAGAATTTCACCGCCGATTTCGGGGGGCCGAATGCGTTGGCGCTCGGACCCCCGAAGATTCGGGGAGAAATTCTCCGCCATCCCTAAGAGGAACTAGAGATCAAATCGCCAACATTCGCTGCATCATGGAGAAAGCAAGAGAATTCCAGAAAAACGTCTATTTCTGCTTCATTGACTACGCTAAAGCCTTTGATTGTGTGGATCACAACAAACTGTGGCAAATTCTGAAAGTGATGGGAGTACCAGACCACCTTACCTGTCTCCTGAGAAACCTGTACGAGGGTCAAGAAGCAACAGTAAGAACCGGACATGGAACAACTGAGTGGTTCAAAATTAGGAAAGGAGTACGACAAGGCTGCATACTGTTAGGGGTGGACGAAAGTCACTTACCTGTCCTCGATGCTTGTTCGCGGTTGTGGGGGAGGCGCTTCGCTGCTCCCCCCGTGAAGTTCAGGCTGGGGGGGAGGCTTCCCGCCTCGCCCGGCCGAAATTCAGGCTGGGGGGGAGGCTTCCCACCTCGCCCGGCCCGAATTCAGGCCGGGGAGGAGGCGCCTCCCCTCGCCTGGCCACGAACTCAAAAGTATTTTTTTTTAAAAAAAAAAATGCCCCCGTGATAGGCTACGTGATGATCACGGCTAGATTTGCAAAGTCAGACATGATAGGCTACGTTAATCGTCACGTAGCCTATCACGGGTGACTTAAAAAAAAAGCGCGTACGCTAATGGCGGCCCCAGTAGGGAGCCGCCATTCGCGTTCCTTATTTGGTCACTGTAGTCTACGTAAATCTTTACGTAGACTACGGCAAAAATAAGGGCAACGCAAATAGCATTGCCCTTATTTTCGCCGTAGTCTACGTAAATCTTTACGTAGACTACAGCGACCAAATAAGTCTAGACCTATGGGGGCCGCCATTATCCGTACGCGCTTTTTTTTTTTTTTTTCCAAAGTCACCCGTGATAGGCTACGTGACAATTTACGTAGCCTATCACGGCTAGATCTGCAAAGTCAGCTGTGATAGGCTACATTAATCGTCACGTAGCCTATCACGGGGGTGTTTTTTTCTTTTTTCTTTTATTGGAATGGCGGCAGCGGCAGCCGGTCGAAAGACCCGCCGCCGGGAGGCACATTGGCCAAAGGTAAGTCCCGTCCCGGGGGGGTGTGGGGGTGGGGGCTGCGGAGAATTTCTCCCCGAAACTTGTTTGGGGGGCCGAACACGTTGGCGCTCGGCCCCCCCGAAGTTTTGGGGAGAAATTCTCCGCCATCCCTACATACTGTCGCCCTGCTTATTTAACTTATATGCAGAGTACATATTGAGAAACGCCGGGTTGGATGAATCACAGGTCGGAATTAAGATTGCTGGGAGAATTATCAACAACCTCCGATATGCAGATGATACCACCCTAATGGCAGAAAGCGAAGAGGATCTAAAGAGAGGGTGAAAGAGGAGAGTGCAAAAGCTGGCTTGAAACTCAACATTAAAAAAACTAAGATCATGTCATCTGGTCCCATCACTTCCTGGCATATAGAAGGGGAAGAAATGGAAGCAGTGACAGATTTTACTGTCTTGGGCTCCAAGATCACCGCAGACGGTGACTGTAGCCATGAAATTAAAACACGCTTGCTCCTTGGGAGGAAAGCTATGGCAAACCTAGACAGCATAGTAAGAAGCAGAGACATCACCTTGCCGACAAAGGTCTGTCTAATCAAAGCTATGGTTTTCCCAGTAGTAATGTATGGCTGTGAGAGCTGGACTATAAGGAAGGCTGAGCGCCGAAGAATTGATGTTTTCGAACTGTGGTGCTGGAGAAGACTCTTACTAGTCCCTTGGACTGCAAGGAGGTCAAATCAGTCAATCCTAAAGGAAATCAACCCTGAGTGCTCATTGGAAGGACAGATACTGAAGCTGAAGCTCCAATATTTTGGCCACCTAATGTGAAGAGAAAACTCTCTAGAAAAGACCCTGATGCTGGGAAAGACTGAAGGCAAAAGGAGAAGGGGACGGCAGAGGATGAGATGGCTAGATAGCATCACCGATGAAATGAATATGAACTTGAGCACGGTCCGGGAGACAGCGCAGGACACGAAGGCCTGGCATGCTATGGTCCATGGGGTCATGAAGAGTCGGACCCGACTGAACAACTGAGCAACAACAACAGCTGGGATTGTTTAGCTTGGAGAAAAGGAGAGTAAGGGGAGATGTGATAGCAGTGTACAAAATTTTGCATGGTATGGAGAAAGTGGACAGGGAGACATGTTTCATCCTCTGTCATAATACTACTAGAAACTGTGGATATCCCATGAAGCTAATTGGTGGGAGATTCAGGACAGATAAAAGGAAGGACTTCTTCACACAGTGCATGGTTAAACTATGGAATTCGCTACCACAGGAAGCAGTGATGACCACCAGTTAGGGGTGGACGAAAGTCACTTACCTGTCATCGAAGCTTGTTCGCGGTGGGGGGGAGGTGCTTCGCTGCTCCCCCCGTGAAGTTCAGGCTTGGGGGGGAGGCTTCCCGCCTCGCCCGGCTGAAATTCAGGCCGTGGGGGAGGCTTCCCGCCTTGCCCGGCCGAAATTCAGGCCAGGGAGGAGGCTTCCCGCCTCGCCCAGCCGCGAACTCCAAAGTTTAAAAAAAAAAAAGCGCCCCCGTGATAGGCTACGTGACGATTAACGTAGCCTATCACGGCTAGATCTGCAAAATCAGCCGTGATAGGCTACGTTAATTGTCACATAGCCTATCACGGGTGACTTAAAAAAAAAAAAAACGCGTACGCTAATGGTGGCCCCCATAGGGAGCCGCCATTCGTGTTCCTTATTTGGTTGCTCTAGTCTACTTAAATCTTTACGTAGACTAGGGCGAAAATAAGGGCAACGCAAATAGCGTTGCCCTTATTTTCGCCGTAGTCTACGTAAATCTTTGCGTAGACTACAGTGACCAAATAAGGAACGGGAATGGCGGCTCTTTGCAGATCTAGCCGTGATAGGCTACGTTTTTTTAAAAAAAACCAATGGAGTTTGCGGCCGGGCAAGGCGGGAAGCCTCCTCCCCGGCCTGAATTTCAGCCGGGCAAGGCGGGAAGCCTCCCCCCCCGGCCTGAACTTCGCGGGGGGAGCCGCGAAGTGCCTCCCCCCCTCCGCGAACAAGCTTTGACGAAAGGTAAGTACCTTTCGTCCACCCCTACGTAGCCTATCACGGGGGTGGTTTTTTTTTTTTTCATTGGAATGGTGGTGGCGGCAGCCGGTCGAAAGACCAGCTGCCGCTCCCGCCCCGCACGAACACCCGCTGAACCGCCAGCCGGACCCGCCGCCGGGAGGGACATTCGGCAAAGGTAAGTCCCGTCCCGGGTGGGGGTCCGGGGGGCGGGGGGGTGCGGAGAATTTCTCCCCGGAACTTGTTTGGGGGGGTCAAACACATTGGCGCTCGGCCCCCCGAAGTTTCGGGGAGAAATTCTCCGCCTTCCCTACCACCAGTTTGGATGGCTTTAAAAGGGAATTGGACAAATTCCTGGAAGAGAAGGCTATCAGCGGGTACAAGTCCTGATGGCTATGTGCTACCCAAAGTAGCAGTAGCAGAAGCAGTAAGCTGATGTACACCAGTTGCTGGAGAACATGGGTGTGAAGGTGCTGTTGTGCTCATGCCCTGCTTGTGGGTTCCCAGTTGACATCTCGTTGGCCACTATGTGAACAGAATGCTGGACTAGTTGGACCCTTGGTATGCTCCAGCAGGGCTCTTCTTATGTTCTTATGTTCTTATGCAGCTTTGGGCATGGCCTAAGGTGGGTCCTGACCTGGCAGTGGACATAGCCAGGGCTGGTGTCACCCTCCTCCCCTTCCCTCCCCCCTCTCAAATACACACAAATACAAAAACCCATCCCTGTCTCAATCTCACAAACATGCCCACCAATGTACCTCTGCCTCCCCTCCCCCATTAGCATGCAGGAATGGGAAATCTGAATCCTCCCCTCCCTATGGACTGATATCGCATCACTCCTCAATCAGCTGGGCAGGGGGAGATATGCAATTTAAATGAGGGGGACAGCATACAGAGATGACTACCCATGCACCATCTTCCCCATTTAACTGTTTTGTGGGCAGGTGGGAGCATGGTAGTGCTGGAGAGGACAGCAAAATCTGGCTACTGGTAGACCATGAGTTTATGTTTTGATGATGGTTGAATTAGTTGTTCAGGAGCAACTCTCCTATTAAATGTCTGTTCTCTCTGGAAAAGTGACTAACCCTAGACATTTAGGAAATTTCAATACAAGTAGCTTTCAATCCCTTATGATTCTCCCCACCCAAGGAACACCCAATAGAATGTTGATTTGTCTATTGATATTCTATTTTCTTACTTCTTAATCATGGAAAAATTCAAATCTGGTTTTGCCTTAGGTTCTCTCATTTTCCTGTAAATTGTTCAGTCTTTTTACTGTGTACAACTTGAACTGTACAACAACATGGATAATCACGTTCTACAGCTGGCTGCTAAGTCGATGGTAGTCACTTGTCCATTAGTGGTACCCAAAGACCTTTCCATGATTCTTTGTAGCATAATGAAAGGTCTTGTCCCATCTCATTGCAGTGCCTATCCATTATATGGGATACAGAGCAGAGAATGTCTTCTATCTGAAAATGTTTCCGCCATTTCTGGTTTACTGCATAATGAGGTAGTTATGGGAAACACTGACTTGCCAGAAGAGTTACATAACACTCATCCTTTTTAACCTTGAAACAATAACTCACAAAAAATATAAAGAAAGGATAGTTTTTGCAGCAGCTCTTCCCTTGTAATATCTATAAAGGGGTGTATGTGTTGGGAGGAGGTATTATTTTATAATGGGACTGGAGGACCACATCACATCAAATGGAAGCCAATGTAGTTTGGATCTGGAATAAACAAACACAAATCTACACAGAACCATGGAGGTTCCAGGTAGCTTTGAGCTAATCACCATTTCTAATTTTAAGTTATCATGTTATTTGTGGTAATAAAAGGGGAGAAAATAGCAAATCCCTTTGTAGATATGCACCTGTTAATATTAATTATGAAAATCGTAGTAGCACAATAAACCAATTTAGTAGCCCATATTTAATTTCCTATTTAATATAATGGAGCAATCTGAGGAGTGTCCAGTTTAGTTTTCAAGTGGACAGTCCCTCTGAACCCATATATGTCAAGCACAATGATGGGGTAAGTACCTCAGGCAGACAGTCATTAAGCAGGCTCAACTCCAACAGCCTAGCAGCAGAGAAGGAGTACCTGCTGCCCTCTTGCAAGAAGTTGCCCAGATGGACTGCAGGCAGGAGATTTGGAAAATGTTATCAGACAATAGCAATAGATAGGTACTCTGGTGTTACCTGCCTCCCTGGACTTGGAAGATTCTGAGCTGTTGCCCTGATGACAACCTGATTGACAGATCTCCCACTTCAAGCCTGCAGCACCTGTCAGTGTTTTGCTAGTACATCACTTGTCCACTCTTCTATAAAACTGGCTTTTTTATAATGCACAGCTGAATAAGAATGTTCCTGCTATGACATAGACATGGTCAAACATTACTCAGAATGTGTGATGTTCTACATGCTAATTATTAGTAAATGAAAACATGAAGGATTTGAATTTAATTTCTTGGATCTGTATCCAACTTCTTCAACAAAATAGAACTCCTTCCCTCATCTATAGGCCGTCCAATTTGGCAGCCACTGATAACTTTGATCAGGTTTACTGAACAGTAAACCTCTGCATGCTGCATCCTTCATCTGTCCATTAAGAAATAAACCTATATTAAGTAGGGATGTCCGAGAATTCCGCCACGGACCTCAATGAGGCCAGATTCCAAGAATCTGGCCCCATTGAGGCCTGTGACAGAATGGAGCACTCACCTCTGGCTGCCCTCGGAATCTGCCCAGGTTGGCTTCCTCCCTGTGGCAATCCTGTGGAGCCGGCCACTGGCTCCGCAAGTGATACAGCCAGCTGCCATTGCCGTGCTGTATCGCTATGGTACATATCCAGAGGCAAATGACGTATTGGGCACCATTTGCTGCCATAAAGCTGGTGGATTAGCCTAAATGCAGCTGTAAATGGCTGCATTTAGGCTAATCCGCCAGCTTTACAGTTGCAAATGTTGCCCAATACACCATTTGCTTCCAGATACTTAATATAGCGATAAGTAGGGATGTATGAAAGTCACTTCCCTTTTCGACAGGGTGATTCGCGGTGGGGGGGAGGCTCTCTGTCCCTCCCTCCAAAATTCTGGCTGGGGGGGGAGGTGCTCCATCCCTCCCCCCAAAAATTCTGGCCGGCTGGCTCCGCTCCGCAGGAATTCTGCGGAGCCGCCAGCTGGCTAGCAGGGACGCAAATGATGGTGGCCATAGCCGCCGCCGTTTGCATCCCTGCAGTCAGCCATGATAGGCTACGTAAATGTTTACGTAGCCTATCATGGCTGATTTAAAAGAAAAAAAATGCGCGTACGCAAATGGCGGCGCCCATGGGCGCCGCCATTTGCGTTCCTTATTTTGGCACGTCTTAGTCTACGTAAACATTTATGTAGAATAAGACGGGGAAAATAAGGGGAACGCAAATAGCGTAGCGTCTACGGTATTTGCGTTCCCCTTATTTTCACCGTCTTAGTCTACGTAAATGTTTACATAGACTAAGACGTGCCAACATAAGGAACACAAATGGCGGCGCCCATGGGCGCCGCCATTTTTGTACGCGCATTTTTTTTTCCTTTAAATCAGCCGTGATAGGCTACGTAAAGATTTACGTAGCCTATCACGGTGTTTTTTAAAAATCTAGCCGTGATAGGCTACATAAATCTTTACATAGCCTATCACATTTTTTTTTTTTTAAACTGGAAATGGCGGCGGCGGCAGCTGGTCGGAAGACTGGCTGCCACAGCCGCCGCCGCCAAACCGCCGCCGCCGCCGCCAGGAAGATCCTCCCAAGGTAAGTCCCGTCCCTAGGGGTGGGGGGCGGGGGGGTGGCAGACCGTTCCACCACCGATTTCAGGGGGCCAAATGTGCTGGCATTCGGCCTCCCCAAGATTCATGGCAGAATTCTCTGACATCCCTAGCGATAAGGCACGGCAATGGCAGCCAGCCGTACCACCAGCATTGCGGAGCCAGCGGCTGGCTCCGTAGGATTGTCATGGAGCCGGCCTGGATGGACTCTGGGGGGAGGGATGGATGGACTCCCCCCCATGCAGATGCCCCCCCCAGACCCAAAGGTAAGGTGTCGGCCCACCCCTAATATTAAGCCGCAGCCTTATATGGAACTTGACATAGAACTGAAACGGTGGTGATGGGGAATTGTACCTCTCTGTTGCAAGCTGGGTATCACTGACATCCTACTGATTCTTGGTAGAACTGGTTATTTTTCAAACATATAAGATATTTATATGTTTGCTGTTTTAATGTTTCACTAATTAATGATGAGAAGTTTAAAACCCATATGTTAGCTGAACAAACAGAGTATTTCAATACTAATGAGGGACAACAGGTTCGTGCGCCATTGAATGGGAGGTTAGTAAGGCTTTTATAAGGGGCTGAATTATTCCTTATGCCTCCAACCAAAAATGCTTTAAAAAACTCAACATACACACTTAAATAAGAAGCTGAAATCTCTCATAACTCAGTTTCCCACTTCCCCCACAGCACAATTTTATCAAGAGCTACAGAGTACTAAGTATGAGTTGAATAATATCCTTTCACAACAGGCTCAGAATTTGCTCTGTAATAGGGATGTACAAAAGTCACTTACCTTTTCGCAGCATGGATTCGTGGTTGGGGGGAGGAGCTCCATCCCTCCGCCCAGAATCCTCCCTGGGCCAGCTCCGCTCCGCGGCGGCTCTGCAGAGCCGCTGGCCAGAGCCGTCCGCAGCCGGAGTTCTGGCCACAGACTGGCTGCTGCTGACACAAATGGCAGCCGCCTTAGTGGCCGCCATTGCATCCTGCAAAGCTGCCAGGATAGGCTACATAAGTATTTACGTAGCCTATCATGGCAAGCCAAAAAACCCCCCCAGGGTACGCAAATGGTGGCGGCTCCGGCGGCTGCCATTTGCGTTCCGTAGTTTTAGCCGTTTTAGCCTATGTAAATATTTACGTAGGCTAAAACGGCTAAAAATAGGGAAGGCAAATGGCGGCCACCGTAGCCGCCGCCATTTGCGCACACAGTTTTGTGTTTTTTTGGCTTCCCGTGATAGGCTACGTAAATACTTACGTAGCCTATCATGGCCTCCGCGGGGATTCAAAAGGCGTCCCTGCGTTAGCCGTGATAGGCTACCTAAGTATTTACATAGCCTATCATGGCTGTGATGAAGAAGGGAATGCAAGTCAGCAAGTCATTTGCAAGTCAGCGCGGATGGCAGCAGGTAAGTGCTCCATTTCACGTGCCTTTTGTGAGTTGGGGGGGTGATGTTTTGTTCCGCCACAGATTTCAGGGGGCTGAATGCACTGGCATTTGGCCTCACCGAGATCCGTGGAAGAATTCTCTGACATCCCTAGGTTGTAACAGAAATCTCATGCATTTTTACGTACAGCAATGCCTCCGCCATTTCATATTTAGAAACTTCTTCATCTAACCTTCAGACACAATACAAAGTATAGCAGGATATTTTAAGTAATATTTGAAGTTCATTTGTTTTACCATATTTTTTGCTTTGATATATTGCCTTCTTTTGTTTGCCACCTCTTTGATGTAATCTGGAAATAACTAGGGATGTACAAAAGTCACTTACCATTTCACGGATCTGCTTCGCAGTGGGGGGGAGGCGCTCCGTCCCTCCCCCCGAAGTCCTGCCCAGCTAGCTCCGCTCCGCGGGGATTCCGCAGAGCCTCCATCCGGCCACTGGGCAGCAGGGACTCAAATGGCAGCGGCCATAGCTGCCGCCGTTTGCGTCCCTGTACTTAACCATGATAGGCTACGTAAATATTTATGTAGCCTATCATGGCAAAGTAAAAAAAAAATGCGTATGCAAATGGTGGCGGCTATGGCGGCTGCCATTTGCATTCGCTATTTTTCGCCATTCTAGCCTACATAAATATTTACGTAGGCTAGAACGGCAAAAAATAGCAAACGCAAATGGCTGCTGCCGTAGCCGCCACCATTTGTGTATGCTGCCCCTGGCTGCAGCTGGCCAGGAGACCAGCCACTGCTGCACCCGCTGCCACTGCACCTGCCGTAAATATTTACGTAGGCTAAAACGGCAAATAAAAAAGGAATGCAAATAGTGCCCATTACGCTATTTGCATTCCCCTTTTTTTTTGCCGTAATAGTCTAGGTAAATATTTACGTAGACTAAAACTGCGAAAAATAAGAAACGCAAATGGCAGCCGCCGTAGCTGCTGCCATTTGCGTATGCTTTTTTTTTTTTACTTTGCTGTGATAGGCTATGTAAATATTTATGTAGCCTATCATGGTTAAATACAGGGACGCAAACGGCAGCAGCTACGGCAGCTGCCATTTGCATCCCTGCTGCCCAGTGGCTGGATGTCCGGCTGCGGGCTGAGTTGGCCGGAAGCTCTGCGGAATCCCCGTGGAGCGGAGCTGGCTGGGCAGGACTCCGGGGGGTGGGATGGAGCTCCTCCCCCCCACCGCGAAGCAGATCCTAGGGATGGACGAAAGTCACTTACCTGGTCCCACAGCTTGCTTCGTGGTGGGGGGGAGGTGCTCCATCCCTCCCTGCAAAATTCTGGGCACGGGGGAGGCGCCCCGTCCCTCCCTGCCAAAATTCTGGCTGGGGGGAGGAGCCCCATCCCTCCCCGCCAAAATTCTGGCCGGGGAGGAGCGCCCCGCCTCTCTGGCCACAAAAGTTCTTTTCTTCTTCTGCCGTTTGCATCCGTGGCCTGCAGTCAGCCGTGATAGGCTACATAAATGTTTATGTAGCCTATCACGGCTGACTTTGAAAAAAAAAAAAGTGCGTACGCAAATGGAGGCGCCCATGGGCGCCGCCATTTGCGTTTCTTATTTTGGCATGGGTAGTCTACGTAAATATTTACGTAGACTACGGCAAAAATAAGGCCAACGCTATAGTAAGGGCTACCTGGGCCAAAATAAGGAATGCAAATGGCGGCACCCATGGGCGCCTCCATTTGTGTACGCACTTTTTTTTTTTCAAAGGCAGCTGTGATAGGCTACGTAAACATTTATGTAGCCTATCACAGTGTTTTTTGAAAATCTAGCCATGATAGGCTACGTAAATCTTTACGTAGCCTATCACATTTGTTGTTTGTTTTTTTTACTTGGAAATGGTGGCGGCGGCAGCCAGTCGGAAGCCCGGCTGCCTTTGCCGCTGCCGCCGCCGGACCACCGCCAAACTGCCGCCGGGAGCCGCCGCTGCCAGGGACATTCGCCGAAGGTAAGTCCCATCCCAGGGGGTGGCGGGGGAGTGGCGGACCGTTTCTCCACCAATTTCGGGGGGCTGAATTCGTTGGCATTCGGCCTCCCGGAGATTCGTGGAGAAATTCTCCGACACCCCTAGCAGATCCGCGAAAGGGTAAGTGACTTTTATAAATCCTTATATTTGCATGGTTGCCTTTTGCCTTTGCCATAATAGGCTACATAAGTATTTATGTAGCCTATCACGGCAAAAGGCAGCCATGCAAATGGTGTAGCGGCTGCCATTTGCATCCCTGCCTTGTGCTGTGATAGGCTGCATAAATACTTACGTAGCCTATCATGGTTTGGCAGGGCGCAAGTGGTGGCCGGCGTAGCAGCTGCCATTTGCGGCCGCAACAGCCCAGCACTGGCCGGGAGGATTCCAGCGGGAGGGACAGAGCTCCTCCCCCCACTGTGGACATGCCCTATAGGAATGGTAAGTAGATTTCGTACATCACTAAACCTTCCCCCCTTTTTTTCTTAAATATTGTAATGTTAGAAACTGCATATTTTGAACATGTTGTTTTTTTTTTTATTTCATTCTTTTTTTAGGTTTTGTAATGTTTTTATTTTGTTCTGTTTTGTAAAAATTCACAATAAAAGATTAATTTAAAAACATATAAGATATAAAAGATGTGTATAGGATTGTGATGTTAGTAAACTATTTTTTCTTGAGATAAAGATAGAAAGATCTGATTCTGCTACTGAATCATTTATTTATTAATTACTTTGGGAAGTTTTAAAAGTCTGCATGGTAATTTCCATGATTACATGCATTTTTGTATACAAATTTGCCTAATATACACCTTTTTAACAAGCAATTTTTATAATATAATGCAGCTCTGCATGTTATTTTCACTAATGTATGCATTTGTGTGTGCATTTTTTTGACTGGATAACTCCATTGCAAATTTGCGCATATTTAGAGGCTGGGAAGTAAATGGAGGGGAAATTTGTGCAACAGTAGTAACTGTGCCGAGAAGGAGCCATGAAAAGGGGGGTGAGCCAATAACTGCCCTTTCTGGACTAGTTGGACATTAGGGGAAGTGTTGAAAGGGAAGAGGACACTGACAAGTGTCAGTTGAAGACTTACTAGCAAGACTTACTCCCACATTGCCAAGGGGGAGATATTGTGTGCCCCCCCACTCCCTTTGGTGCACTTACTATTTTCATATTTCTTTTTCTTTTTTGGTCCCTCAGAATTGCACAAATGGTTTCCTCTGTTCTCTTACTATTATTTCTCCCCTGGTTCTTCACAATGGTGTGCAAATTCGCCTATATGCAGTCTCCCCTTGTCAATTTCCTTGTATGTTACCTACTCCACTTTAGCACTCCCATTGACAGCTGACAGATACAAGGAAATTGACAAGACAGGTGTTGCCCAATACAACTATTGGGCAGCTGAATCTGCACTCTTTCAGAACTGTGAAAGACTGGGGGGGGGAATCATTAAGAAAACAACAACCTCATTTGCATAAATTTCAAGATTCCTCGCCAATCCAATTTGTAGAAATTGCTGCAATTAAAACATACACACACACACACACACACACACACAACAGAATCTGTGTATTGGATTGACTTGCTACAGATCGAATCGACACCAGTGGGGGTAGAAATGGAATGACATCTTCCACGGCTGAACTGGAAAAATCTGTTGGGTTTTCATCCCACAAACAGAATTCTCACACATCCCTAAAGGTAACTGAGTTTCAGTTCACAAATTGATTAAAAAGTGTAAAATTAGGTACATTCATATTAAAATGTGAACCAAATACTTTTCTCCACCATCCCTACCTAATTGTGATTTTGCATTCCAAGCATTAGTTAGCTTTATCCTATTTTTAAATTCCTCTATCACAGGCGAAGCAGGATAGCACAGACTTTACCTGATTTTAAGATCCTTGTTGGAAAATATTCTGGTCAACACATGATTCATTGGGGAACCTATGCAACTAAACATTTGAAACTGGATTAGGAATGATTGGGCCCAATAGCCGCCAGCTGGGTTGGGGCCATTAAAAGCAAATCCTGGCACATTTATGGCAGGGGACATCCTGTTGGGTTTGAAATTAGTAAATTGATGTGAAATTATAAGTAATTAGCTCCAGCATTTTAGCAGACCCTATGAAAATTATTAAAAAAACATCTAACAGCTGTTGGCTAATCGAGAGAAATAGTGTAGCTACTGTGGAACATTTTAAATGCTCCTAATAAAAATGTTAGCATTTCATGAAGGATGGATGCTTGACTATGTGCATAGCAGTTATCGGAAAAAATAAGAAACATTTGGTAGATAGGATATGGGAGACTTGAAATGCAAAACAAAGCTTAATTTGGCTGTCAGTAAGCAGTCAATAATATGTACCATTCTTGTTATTTGGAATGAGAAAGACTGATTGCTCTGCCATCGCTAAGTTTGTTCTGGCACAAAAGACAGGACAGAGCTGCCTGAATATTTACAGCTAGCTTCAGACCTCAGACAATTTCTTCAAGACAAATGGCCTATGAGGTGTGTATCCATAGAGGACCTTGAAGGTTGTGCTGAAGGTGGCCATATTTTTAAGCCATCCTTTGGGCTAGTTCATACATCATTTAATGTCCTTCAAAATTGGCCTCCAGCTCACTCTAGCAATGTTAGCTTCCAAGTCTTGGGTGTTTGGAATTAACTGGTCTTCTGTTTTAGATTTTCACTTTTTGTACAGTGCACTGTGCATGCATAGTTTTCTGCATCTGTAGTTCTTGTTTTCTCTCCACCTCTCTCCAATCCAAATTACCAAGGTGCATGAGTGCAGAGTGCATTGATAAAATTGATAAAAGGGGGGGGGGTGCTGATGAAATTTGATGCATCATCATATCAAGTTGCTTTTTGCACAGATTTTTTTCAGGCATATGTGTACTTGTTGCATTGCTACCCCCCCCCCCGGCCCCACCCCAAACCAAACTATATGGTTGTAGGAACACATGTCTGTGAAACATCACACAAATGTTGATACAGCCACACAGAGATCATTTCAAGATTGTTTGGTGTATGTGTGTGTTTTATCTAGGGATAGGTGAGAATTTTATTCATGCCTTTATTTATGTTTTAAATAAGAACTTAGCTAAATTCACAAATTTCTTCATAACCAGGACAGAAAGAACTTGAGATTTTTATTTTTTTTTTAAAAAAAAGAATGTGAACAAATGTGAAGCTGACAGATTTGCCATCCAGGGAGAAAGCTTTGAGTACTTAGTTCTTAAAAGTATGGGTTTGAATCCCTGTGCATTTGTGGTGTTAAATTAGGGTTGTCACCTCTATGTTGTTGTTGTTGTTGGTTTTTTTTTAAAAAAAAAAAACACCTACCTCATGTTTAACAACTTGATGGCAGGCAGGTGCCATATGATCCTCTTGATAATACTTCCATGAAGAAAACAAGCCACAGTGTAGGAAGTGCCCGGTCTGCATTCTTGGATGTACAACAGATGCAGAAACAGGACTATCACATTTTAATGTACCAGTTGTATTGTCAGAGAAGCCAAGCCTCCTCTGGACCCTAGCCTGGTAAGCAACCATGTCCAGCCTTTTTGGACGCAGAATAGAATAAAGGTATTGAACATCAGAACTTGTGATTGGTAGGCTGTATGAAGACCCCAGATGGATGTTCTTCCATTGCCTAATGAACAAAACAGTGCCTCATGCATTCTTCATTTAGGCTCAAAATTCCAGTTAGGGATATTGGAGGAATCCGGTTTTGGGGGGTGGAACTCCGTGAGTTCTTGCCAACTCAGCACCCCAGATGCCAGCATGTGCCAAGTCAGGCAAGCTCACGGTTTCCCACTTTTGTTTTCTGTGAGCCAGATTTTGTGCAAAATAAAAATATTTTGATTTTTTTCTTGGTGCATGCCAAGTAGGGCAAGCTCATGGTTTCCTGGTTTTTTTTTTTTCCTTTTTTTTCTGCAAGCTGTGATTTTGCACAAAATATTTATTGAAATAATGATAAATAGTGCAAGTTGTGCTATTTACAGGTGTAAATGGTCTAATTACATAATTTACACCTGCAATTTTGCATAAATCACAGTATTTATGTCTGTGATTTTGTAAAAATTGCAATTCCCATAAATAGCTATGCACACAATTTTGCACACAATTGCAGCTTGCCACCCAAAAAAAGACACGAGCGCTTGCTGGGTGCCCAGGGACCATCTGGCAGCTCACCCCATGTCCCTGCCAGGGTTGGGCAAGTGGTGGGAGTCCAATGAATAGTGTGCAAACAGGTCATGGGGAAGTTCACTCATCCCTAGTTTTAATGTTTCCAGTTTCTCTTGCTTAATCCATTTATATCAGTGATCTTGAATTGGAAACAGACAGTCACACCCTTTAATCAGCATGTGACTGATTAAACTTCCAGTAAGGGCAGATTGCCCCTATTACTAAGAAGACATGGATTGCTCAATTTCAGTTTCTCTGTTTTTAAAACATTATTTTCAAATCTTATGTTTGTTCCATCCCATTTCTACAGCAGTTTGCAAATTTCTTTTTAAAAGTTTGCAGGAAATTTCTCATGGACTTTTGTACGCAATTCTGCCTAATATATGCCTTTTTTGCATGCCCTTCTATGTAATATAATGCATACTTGCATGTTTTCATTACTATATGCATTTTTGCATGAATTTTTCCCTAACTCACCCATTTTGATATGCATTTTTTGACTGGACAATTATATCACAAAAGTCAGAGAAGTGCGAATACTGAAGAGTAACTGTTTTTGTTTGTGTATTGGCATGGGAAATGTGAATTAGGTAGGTTTTCATTAAAATGTGAAGTGAACCAATTTATTCCCCATCCCTACATATAGGACAATATAAACAACATTATCTGAGTGTTTTTTGGAAAAAAAATATCCCCCCCTCCCCACCACCTTTTGGAGACATCATTCTTCTTGGAATCCTAAATGTATATAGAGGGTAATTGGACACAAACATTCCCCCAGGAGCCTTTTCTTATAACTCGTGTAATTCAGTCTGAAATCACATCATTACTCTATGCATGACAGCAGCCGCTCTATATTCTCACAAAATCCCACTCACAGGGTGCCAATCAAAAGGCACTCATGCTGTGACTGTGCATACTCTACTTCTGTCTAATTAAATGGGTAACTCAGGAGAAGCATGCTCCCGCAAAATGGGAGCACCACTTTTTTCCCCTTCAACAGATGACAGTTCATTTCTATCCAGAGCAAATATTCTGATATATGTTCAGACAATTAAGGTACCTATGTAAGGAATAAATTATCAGCTTTACATTTTTCTCTGCTATTTCTCCTTGCTATTGCAGTCCTCTGTTCCTACAGTGTTTAAAATGAACTTGTGTTGTCTGAAGATAACTCTTGTTATCTTTCTGTTCACTTGTTTCTCCTCAAACGCTAGACGTGGGGAAAGCTTTTTCTAAAGCCTTTGCAGTATACCATTAAGTGGGGTGCCTTGGTTTCTGATTGCCAAGGAGAAAACACAGAGATCCATGACTGAAAGCAGACAGATTTTAAAGCTGATTTAGGCCAGGCTCCCAATTTGACCCACTGCAATCCAGTCACAAGCACTGTTGAGTCATATTGATTTGAATATGAGAATTAAGCATTCAATGAAAGGTGAAGTCTCTTCATTGAAATAAGAACCTACGAACCTAAGGAGAACCCCGCTGGATCAGACCAAGGGTCCATCTAGTCCAGCGTTCTGTTCACACAGTGCTCAATCAGCTGCTGACCAGGAACCCACAAGCAGGGCATGAGCACAACAGCACCCTCCCACCCATGTTCCCCAGCAACTGGTGTACATAGGCTCACTGCCTCTGGTACTGGAGGTAGCACATAGCCTTCAAGACTAGTAGCCACTGATAGCCTTCTCCTCCATGAATTTGTCCAACCTCCTTTTAACTGTGGACGTCAAGTGTTTAAGTTCACTAGATTCCACTTAAAATCATGGAAATAAGGCCTCTTTTACTGGCATCTCCCTCTGAACCTAGGAGGTAGCTTACAGCTACCATGACTATTAGCTCTTGATAGTCCTATTTAGGGATGTACAAGAACTTCATTTCAGTTGGAAAATCACCTGAATGTGTCCTGTTGGCAATCCCAAAAACAAATGGGAGTACCATCATGTTCAAATTGTGTGATTTTTTTTTTAAATGTACACTTTGAAATGTACCTACACACACACACATACTTTCATGTTTTACTCAACAGGGGACTGTGTGAACTTTTGAAAAACACATGCAGAAATGCATACTTTCCCATTCAAACAAACCAAAAAACAGGAACGAGCTGAACCAAATTTGAAACAAAGTTTGGTAAATTTTTGTGAGCTCGAATATCCTCTGTGTTCCCCCATCCCTAGCCATGATTTTGTCCAGCCCATCACTCTATCATGTGGCAGTGAATTCCATAGGTTAACTATGAACTGTGCACGGAAGTACTTGCTTTTGTCTGTCCTGCATCTCTCACCATTCAGCTGCACTGGAGTTCTTCGCTGAGGAGATGGAGATATTTGAACTAGGCAATATGAAACTAATAATATTACAGGACTGATTTCACTATTACCAAGATAATGTGAAGGATTTTGAAGACTATAAGAACTTACCTACATAAATGCTAAGGGTAGCAGTAGTATATACAGTGAGTAGGGATGGCGGAGATATCCTCTATGGACTCCATGGACTCTAAAGAATCTGGCCCCCTGGAGTCCGTGGCGGAACGGACTACCCCCCCACCACTCCGCGGAATCCCCCGGGATGGACCCTACCTGGTCATCAGCAGGTCCAGTCCATCCAGCTGCCCTCCGCCATCCGCCGCTGCTTCTCTTCAGTCGTAAATGGCGTCCACTACGCCATTTGCACCCCTGCTCTTTGCTGCGCTCTCCCTCCTTAGCAATGAGGTGGGAGAGCGCAGCGTGCCGGCAGCACCCCCCCCACACACACACCCTTATCCACACACTGCCACTGGCACCATTCTTGTTGCCATTCTTGTTGTTGCTACATATGCAATCCTGTATCCCCACCCGTCACACCATTGCCTTTGCCATTGCCGCCTGCCCCCTGGCTCACTCTGAAAATCCGCTCAGAGAGAGCCAGGGGTCAGGCTCTTCAGATAATCAGCCATGGCCAGGCCCAAAGGGTTCTTCCCCTCAGGCATTGTGTGGATCTCAGGAAATCTCCTGGAACACCTTTCCCAAAACATCTGGCTCTAAGAAAAGACCCCCTCAGATTCACCCATTTGGGCCTGGCTGGCTCTCTGATGAGGTGCACTACTTTCTCTGGCTGATGCAGCTCTCCAGAGAGCCCTCCCTCCCTCTTGATCACTCAGTGGGTGGCTGCTCCAGAGAGCCCCATTGTGCAATCTCCCATTGTGGAATTTGCCACAGTGGAGAGTAGCTGGCAGGGCTCTCCGAGGCACCTGCTGCTCTCACTGGAGGAGGTGACCAGAGCAGGGGGAGGACTTCTGGCGGGTGGGAGCATGGAATTTGCTGCTCCCACCACACCACCACCTGAGGTGGGGATTCACCCCACATCATAAGAGCACTGGCTCCATGTATGTAATACAATTCTACCCAAACTTGTTAGAAGCTGAAGGCCAGGCTGCTGACACAATGTCTCTCAGTCCCAAGCCTAATCTGGTGAAAGAAAGGGCAAGAAAGAAACTCCAGGCTACATGCAAGTGTCAAGTGTGACACAGAACCTGGATTTTATCCAGAGCCTAATGCTGTCCCGAAGACTGATGGCAGAATTGGCTTGTGTTTCTATCCAGCTTTTTATGTTATTAAAACAGTCAGTATCAGCTTTCATGAGGAATACGTTAGAATTCCATGCACATTTATTTTAAGGTATTTATATCCCACCATTTGTTCCTACTGACCAGCAAGGTGGCTAACAATACTATTCAACCACAATAAAACAATAAAATGAGAGCAGGGTTTTTTTAAAAAAAGACAAGTTAAGCAGACATCAAATGCTGACAGATGAACTAGCAGGAAACAATCAGCTTTGAGATCAATGCTTTACAAGAACAAAACTGGTGATGATACCTGTGCTCGGATCTACTCTATGTGTGCACATGCTTTCCATCCCTGCCTTGGCATACCTGCTCCACATTCAGTGCCAACATACATCAGCACATGCATGGTCATAACATTTTAAAAGGTATATATGTGTCAAATCCATGGTGCACAGACCTAGATTTTGCAGTTGATATTTCATGTAATATCCAGGGATTTACTTCGTAATTTGGGCCTACACGTACTGCATCTTATGTACATATGCCTTTAAAAATCTTGCAACGTAGTGAAAACATTTGATGATGTAAAGGAGACAATCTGGACAAGGTAATCATCCTATCTGGTCCTAAGAAAACCAAATACTACTATCCCTTATTAATAGCATTAACTATGGCTACAGATGGATGAACATGTGATGTTTGAGCTCATTGAGTTTCTCCAATTTCCTCCTCAAAGCTTGGTTCACTTTGGTTCACTTTCCCAAATGTGAATGTCTTTTTTTATTATTGGGAAAAATGTGAATTTTCAATTGGGGAAAAAAGCATTTTTAAAGGTGTGCACCCAAAATGTGCACTTTTCGCACATAGGCTGAAGCCTGAAAATGTGAATTTGGGGGAGCGGGGAATGCACGTGCACACTTTGGAACATGAACACAAGCTCAAGAAATTTCAAAAAATTGTGTTCCTGCTAGCATTTGGGGTTGTGAACAGAACATACTCACATGATTTGTGAACAAGAATGAAATTATCGTACATCCCTAACTAGGGAATCTTTACGTACTAACTTTGGCTTAACTAAACAGTACCTTTAAAGTAACACATAGTACAGAAGTTGATGAATGCTTTTATCAACGAATAACTAATGCTGTTTCATTAATAGTAGACTTCTAAGTTCAGGAGTTTTCAGAGGAACAGTTATATCAAACATTAATTCCATCACCTGGAAGCACTGGACTAATCTCTAGATGGCAAATATGATTTCAAGTTAAAAGTGAATTTTGATCAGAAGAGACTACACAGCCTTCTTAATGTGAAGCAAACTCCACATTACAATTTCTTAGAGGCCTTTTATGACAGGCTTCTGCTATGCTGGAGTCAGTCTGAGGGTGTGCAAGTCAGGATTTTAATATCAAATATAATACGGCATGTGGTGGAAGTATATAAATCCAGATCCACGTACCATACATCATTCTTTGAAATTCAAATCAAGGTTGGTAATTTAATTATTACTGCAAAGACAGAGGTGGCAAAGGAATGGAAATTAACAGAAATGCTGACAGTAAAAAAGTGGGAGACTATGTGTATGAAGAAATTAACAGTCAAGAGGTGTTAAGGGAATCAGGAGGTTTAATATATTTGTTGTTGTTTAGGAATAATAATCCTGGGAACCATTTATTTGTTGAAGTAACCATATGACCAGTGGAGGCTGGGGGGGTCTGATGTCAGTGAGATGGTGAATCTGCTCTGGGTTTCAGTCAGAACAAGTCAGAACTCGTTCGGAGCTATCCAAGGTGCAGAAAGATGAAAGAATCTTGGACAGTTCCTTTAGAGTTCTGTCTGAAACTCCTTTAGAGTGCTGACTGGTTCTGACTGAAACTCCTCTAGAATGCTGACTGAAACTTCTTTAGAGTTCTGACTGGTTCTACTGAAACCCAGAGAGGACGTACTGTCCCACTGACATTGGAGCCACCAGCCTCCACTACGTATTACTGCTCCTTCTTCCCCATCCACAGAGCAGTGAGGAAGGTGTCTTTGCACTCAGCCCACAGCCATGTGGCATGACATGTGTGGGGCCAGGGCAGAGCCAGGCAGCATCACTCTGAGGCGCAAGGGGAAGCAGCTGTATAAGACTTCAGTTGCATGCTTGGTCCAGCAGCAGGCAGATCACTGTGGATTGTTTTTGGTGAGCGGCATGAGGCCTTCAAGACTTGTCTTCAAATGTCACTAAGGCCAGTCAGCCAGAACACAAATGGTGGTAGCATTAGCAGGGACTGAAGAGCAGTGTTCTATACACTAGTGGAGGCTATAGTGTAGTGACTAGCAGCAAAGGGAAAACAGCCCCTGCAGTTGAAATTCTGAAGGCCAGAGCTCTGGGCTGAGTAGAAGGGAGCTGATGGGGAAGAGAAGGAGTAGTGGGTTCACTATTACCCCA
The DNA here is from genome assembly GCF_057233095.1 of Heloderma suspectum. NCBI lineage: Eukaryota > Metazoa > Chordata > Lepidosauria > Squamata > Helodermatidae > Heloderma > Heloderma suspectum. Next base: position 91,003,181 of record NC_139458.1, read on the forward strand.
GACACACACACACATGCACACCATAATTTTAAAGGACTGAGGACAACTATTCTAAGCCTCGGAGAGCTCCATAGGCTATATATGGCCAGGTTTGGCAGGGAGGAACACGGCATTTCAAGGTCCTTATATGGGGTAGTTCAGGATCGATCACTCATTACACTGGGCACCACACCCTTTCCTAAGCCCAAAGGGATGGTGCCTTCCCCTTGGGTGATTACCTACTTTCAGCCACAAAAAGATGGCATGGAGAACACATATGCCTGTTTCCTTGTTGTTCAGGGAGCCAAGACATTGGATAAGGATCTAACCATGTTATAGGTCAAGGATCAATTAAAGTGCAAGCAAGAGGATAGAACTGGGATATCTGGATCACAGAGTACTGGAGCCTTCCCCAACCTGATGCCCTCCAGGTGTTTTGGACTTCAGCTCCCATCAGCCCCAGCCAACTAGGCCAATGGACAGGAATTCTGGGAGATGTAGTCCAAAACATCTGGAGGGCACCAGGATGGGGGAGGCTGGATACAGCATCTTCCTATGGGTGGTGTTACAGCTCATCTGTGGAGGTCCCCCACACTGGTGAAGCACTTAGACATCATTCAGCATTCTTTTTCAGAATAATTGGTGCCTGCAAGGCTCAGATATGCCACTGCTAACTCCCATATAGGAATATGTTCTCTTCCAGTCTGAAGAAACTCCCATAGATGTTAACAACTCCCATAGGTGGTAGAGATGGTCTCTTATCCTTTCATCTCACTTTTTCCTGATTTATTGATATCTTTACCTCATTTTACTCCCTAAATGAAGGTTTATCCCTGCCCACATGAATCCTGATTCCTGACCCACGTGCCAAGTATTGAGTGATCTGTATATCATTCTGTAACATTTTTCAGTTATACTATCCCTGTAAACAGAACATCCATCTTTATTAAAGACGATGTTCTTTAACTTCTCTGACAAAATCACCCTGTTATCCAGCATTTCTGGATTTATCAGGAAAGAATGTAGTGCTATCTGAGTTGCCTCTTTTCTGAGCAATCGGAGAGGACACTTCCCTGCTCTGATTTAAGGAGAGAAAGGTTTGATCTGGGAGCTTTCAGTCTATGGTGGAAGTTCCTGTCTCTGGATGAGCTGCATATACATTAAACAATAGAGGTCACAGTGCTAGAATTGAACAGCAGTTCAATAACTAAAGAAGGGAGAAGAATTAATATTCTTCACTCCCAAATGAACTGCCTGAATGCTGTGTGGCATAAACAGACCAGACCCAGCCATATTAGCCAACCTGGATAAGGCCTGTGATACTATTTTTGCTGAGGAACCTGGAGTGGTTTGTAGATCAAGCAGAATATAGAACACCAGAAAGACTTACTGAGCAATGCTGACGTTTATAACCAAAGCTAATACAATGTATTTTTTTAAAGAACAGAAAAAAGAAGAGACATGTGAGAATAATACTGTCTCTGTGGTATTTCCTCATTTAGTTATGTGGATTTGGTGGAGAGTACTCACAGTGTGAGATGACCTCCCAGTTTGCCTGCTCTAAAACCAAGAAGCAGCTAGGGATGTCAGAGAATTCCTCCATGGATCTCAGTGAGGCCAAATGCCAGTGCATTCAGCCCCCCGAACTCTGTGGCGGAACGGCCTGCCACCCCCCCCACCCCCCGCGGATCCCCCCCGGGATGAGACTCACCTGGGGCAGAGCTTCCGGGCGGCGGCGGCTCCGGCGGTGGCTCCGGCGGAGGCTCTGGCAGCGGCGGTGGCGGTGGCCGGTCTTCCGCTGCCATTTCCAGGCTTGTGTAAAAAAAAAAAAAGACGTGATAGGCTACGTAAAGATTTACATAGCCTATCATGGTTGGGTGGGTTTTTTAAAAAAAACCTGCTTATGCCAATGGTGGCGGCTACGGTTGCCGCCATTTGCATTCCTTCTTTTTACTGTCTTCATCTATGTAAATATTTACATAGACTATGACAGTGAAAATCAAGGGGAAGGCAAATAGCGTAGCAGGTGCTATTTGCATCCCCTTTTGATTTGCTGTTTTAGCCTACATAAAGAGTGCCTCCCCCCCCAGCCAGGATTCCGGGGGGAGGGACGGAACACCTCCCCCCCCATCAACATAATCTGCAAAAGGTAAGTCACTTTCGTACATCCCTAGAAGCAGCAGGAGTCAGGGTAACTTCAAAACCTTCTTTATTAAGGAACAACTGATACCAACAACAATACAGTTTACTAGCTTGGGATTTGCTATGAAGAGAAACTAACACACCCTAACCAGTTTTAACTAGATCATAGAGAAAACCACACTCACCCAAAGATGAGGAGTTGCTATTATAACCCAGGTATGTTGTAACAGCAGGGGTGGGCAACCTTTTGGGGCCCATTGGTGCATTTGGCAATTTGAGAAACTGTCCTGGGCACCACCACAAAATGGCTGCCATGGGAGGCATGACAAAGGACAAGTAATCTGCCCCAAAGTCTGAGTACAAAGGAGAGGTATGGTCTGAGCCCTGACTCACTGAACAACTTCTTTAACACATAGTTTTCAGCACCAAATGAAACGTATTTCACAGTAATCCCCACTGCTGGTAAGAAAATATGTTAATTTGTTTTGTTTTAAGTTGGAGGGACAGGGCACCTTGGTGGGCACCAGGAAAGGTGTCCAAGAATGCATTGGTGCCCACAGGCACCATGTTGCCTACACCTGTACTACAATCTGTTGGTTGCATATATGTTGTTGATGTTAACAAGAACTGGTTGAACCTGCTAACACTCACTAGTTAGCTGGTATAGAAAGATGCCAGCTCCAAGGAGAGCTGCATGCAGCATGGAAAATGTAATCTCTACAATTTAATAAATATAAAGTCTTGCTTCTACATGGAAAAAAATAACAAGGCCGCTTTTGTTGTTCTTGCATCCTTAAATTCTATATTAATCCTCTTGCAGGGGGAAGGTGGTATGGGGCAGTGCCATGTTTTGGAGTTCCCAACAGCCACTGCTGATTAACGTTATCCCTCACAGCCAGATACAGCAATCAGCTCAAGCTGACAAGCATGCAGTCATCATCCAGCTCAAGGAGATGCCATACCTGGGTATTTCTATCACTCCACCCTTTACCTCTCTTATACATCCTCATACACACTGTTACTTCATGTGACATCAGCATCGTTGTTTATTTATATCCATGCTTCTATTAAAATACCCACTGCAGCATACATCAGCATCATCAACCCACCATGTACTATCAGTTAAAGTAGAAGTGCACCTAACAAATCTGGAACCTGCAGTCTTCTTCAAGCAGCTCAAAACATTCCATCAGACCTTACACTGTGTACTGCAATTAATGGTTCATTCCCAATCTGAAAGGTGTGTACCATCCTCTCCAAATTGGATTCCAGGAAATCCCAGGCTGGGCTCTAATCCTCCCCTGGCCTCTTGAATATCCAACCAATGTCCCTATTTACCATACATTTCATTTTGTCAATCACAGCTGGATGTGTTGCCCTACAGCATGCCCCTAAGAAGCATCCCCAATCACACACACACACACTCACACACACACACAAACACATGTCACTGCGAATGTAACTCTATATCCATCAATGTTAATAAGTCCTAAGCCCACCTTTTCCTGAGGTTGTTCTCTCCCAGATGAGCTGAAAATAAACCAAGGAGCCACCTTCTGGTAGAATAAAGGCTACAACCTGTCTGCTACTGCATCTCCAGACTAGGGATGTCAGAGAATTCTGCCACAGACTGAAATGGGATAGGATTCCCAGAATCCCCAGGAAGTGTTTTGGCTGAAAGTAAATGGAGACGGAGGTTTCCAATTTTTTAAAAAACACGTAAATATTTATGAAAAATAGCAATTCTTACGGAAGTTATGCAGAGTCATGGAGACAGCTGGGCACCGGAATTACGGTTGGTGGTATGGATTTATCTTCGTAATTTTCTGAGCAGAAAAAAAAGAGGAGAATTCCAGGGGCTTGTGAATGGCGGAACGGAGCACTGGCCGCAAACTGCAGAAGTCAAGCGGCACGGAAGGTACACAATTCGTACATCCCTACTTCAGACTGTGCTGACATAAATCTGGACCATTAGCACAGAAGACATTGCTCTACCTGGAAGCAAACAGAAAACTTCAACTGGTGCTGAAAGCAGCCTCATCACTTTTGTGTCCCTGTTTAGAGGCCACAAAAGGGGGGGAGGACACACAGAATATGCCCCAAGGTTATGGCAGTGGCAGAAGGCAGTGGTGTTCATTTTAAAAAAAGTATGCTCCAAATTGGGGATGGGGGTAAGAAGAAGAAAAATCTTTGACATTCTGTATTGTCCCGGCCATGGGCTGCTAAGGTTTGGAGGTGCTGCAGAAGTGATAAGCCAGATCCAGGTTTACATACAAGGAGACTTCATTGAGTACTTACAGCACACAGGCGTACCCAGTGGTTGGATCAGACAGCTTCTCTGAACCCAGAGCCAAGGGGTACAATGGGCCTTATACCATACATGTCAGCAGTGAAGCAGCATGACAGCGGCAAGTGTTAATTAGCGTTCATCTGCAACTTTCCCAGGATAGACTAACAGTGCTTGGTGAGGAGGAAAGCAATCAGAACTTTCCCAGCACAGACCCCTTAGCTTAGCACAAACAGAGCTCCACTTCCCAGGTGCATCCTAGGCCCTGATAAGATTCAGAGCTCATTAGCATGGAATGTGCTGATGCTGAGATATTGACCTTTGACTCATCTTACCAGCCAAGAGGCCCACTAGCAAGAGAATTGCAGCCCATGGACCAAAGCCGAGAGCATTATGGATCTCTAGGCCCCTCTAAAACTACTGGTCACTTGGTTACAGGCTTGGGGACATTACACATTCTTTCAGAAAAACAATGTCTTCTGAGAAATTTTGGCTCAGCTCTATCTAGATCCCAGTCCAGCTTGTCCTCTACATATACACATATCAACAGGCATTCTCAGACATACTGTGTACAAAGTTCCCTGTGCATGGGAGAGTTGCCACTGGGGTAGCAGAAGTGAGAATTAGGGAACATTTGCACACAGAGCAGGACTTACGTGAATGTAAAAGGCAGAAACTGGATTGTGCCCCTAGCATACATGTCTGGTTTTCTTACTGCCTCTGCAGATTTCCCTTTGCTCCATATCCTAACTGATGGATATCTGTCCCTATCTCTTCCATTTCCTTGCTTTGGCATATGTGCTTGGCTGCCTGTTTGTGCTTGGCTTTGTATAGCAAGTGCTTAGTGTTTTATGCCATGTCTTACCAACTTCTCCTTGGATGGTTTTCCTTTCTGTCATTGTCTTTCTCTTTCAGCTTCCTTGGCTTGCTCTGCCACCTATTGCTGCAAGCCAGCTTGGCTAATTACAAACTAAAATGATAAAGGACCAACACTTGTCCTCCCTTCAATGTGCAAATGCTCAGCTGAAAGATAAATGTTCCATTCTACTGATCTCTTTTTCAAATATTGATTTCAAATACTTTGTTCTGGCCATATGAGTCTAGGATCCCAGATAGTTTGGATCCCAAATTTTCTAATCTACTATAATTCTTTAAATCCTAGGGATAAGGAGAATATAGAAAGAACCTTACACTAAACAGAAAGATGCTGAACAATCCACATTCCAGCTTCACCAGTGACTGAATAGGGTGATGCGGGTTGATTTTTGTTAGCTCCATTCTATTCATGTGTACCAAGCTGAGTTCAGTGGGGCACAGTATTCATGCTTTTAAATGTCTATTTATAAATAATCCTAGTTACCTTATTTTCTAGTCTGCTTCACAGACTTATTTGAATCAGGCAAATGTAGTGCATTTGAAAATGTAGGCCTATACCTGGAAGAGGAAGAGGAGACAAAGGAGACAAAGGAGACAAAGGCAAAGAGGTACATGGGCTGGAGTAAGCCCAGGGGGCTGTCCTTTCCCTCCTGAGTGGCTGTGACCTCACCAGGTGCTCCTGAGAGTGCCAATTGAATTGAGGGGGTGTGGCCTGAGTACTCCCAGCAGCTGTGTGGGCAGGAAGTTTCAGTCTGTTTCCCACCTCCTAGCTGAGCAGAGCAGAGGAAGCTGCTCCAGCTGGTCTAGGGACTGTATAAGCAAGCAAGCAAGCAAACAGGAGTTGGCAAGGGGAGTTTGGCAGGGGAGGTCCCTAACATTTTTTATTATTAACACATTTTTTAAATTTATTTTTCATGTAAAACACACTTCCGTACCAGTGGGACTCTGTTTTTAACCTCCATTGAGTAGAGGACCAAGCAAAGCCTACTCTAGTACAATCAGAAAGCTAGAAACAAAAAGGGGAAAGAGACTATGAAAGGACAAGACTCTCCAGTGGTGGTGACCTGCAAGGTGTGTGCAATGTTTGTTTTCTTGCCTGAGAACAACATGGCCTACACATGCAACAAGTGCAATTTGATCACATTGCTGGAAGAAAAAGTAAGAGGACTGGAGTGGTGAGTGTTGACCCTCCAGGGAAAAAGAGAACACGAAGAGTTCTTGGGCAGAATGGGGGAACTACAGCAGCAACATGAAGAACAGAAGCTTAAAGAACAACAGCAAGCTGAGGCAGAAGAGGAAAATGCTGAGGTGAGGAAAAATGCAGTCGAGGATACCCCTTCAAAAAGGAGTTAGGAGCAGAAGAAATAGAAGCCACTCTGCACCAGTGGAAGCAGTGGAGCTATGGAACCATTTCCAGGTACTTGAGGATGAGACTGGAGGACAGCCTGCAGAGGAAGAATTACAGGAGAACCTGCATGAGAGTGAGCAAGAGGATGAAGGTCAGTCAAGCAGAGGCAATGAAACCCAGGCCTACAACAACAAGAAGGGAAGAGTAGTAGTAGTGGGAGACTCCTTGCTGCATGGGATCAAAACCCAAGTATATCAAGAAGACCTGTGGACTAGGGATGGACAAAAGGGGCTTACCTTGTCCCACAGCTTGCTTCGCGGTGGGGGGGAGGCGCTTCGGTTCTCCCCCTGAAGTTCAGGCAAGGGGGGGAGGCGCCCCGCCTCGCCCGGCCAAAATTCAGGCGGGGGGGAGGCGCCCCATCCCTCGCCGGTGAAATTAAGGCCGGGGAGGAGCGCCCCGTCTCCCCGGCCGCGAAAAAAAAAGTACAGTTAAAAAACGCACACACACACCTGTGATAGGCTACGTGATGATTTACGTAGCCTATCACGGCTAGATTTCCAAAGTCAGCCATGATAGGCTACGTAAATCATCACGTAGCCTATCATGGGTGACTTTGGAAAAAAAAAGCGCGTACGCAAATGGCGGCGCCACATGGGCGCTGCCATTTGTGTTCCTTATTTGGACAGGGGTAGTCTACGTAAAGATTTACGTAGACTACGGCGAAAATAAGGGCAACGCAAATAGTGTTCCCTTATTTTCACCGTAGTCTACGTAAATCTTTACGTAGACTAGACGTGCCAAAATACGGAACGCAAATGGCGGCGCCCATGGGGCGCCGCCATTTGCGTACGCGCATTTTTTTTTCCAAAGTAAACCGTGATAAGCTATGTGATGATTTACGTAGCCTATCATGGCTGACTTTGGAAATCTAGCCATGATAGGCTACGTAAATCGTCACGTAGCCTATCACAGGTGTGTGTGTTTTTTTTTAACTTTACTTTTTTATTTTGTAATGGCGGCGGCGGCGGCAGCCAGTCGGGAGACTGGCCGCCACCCCTGCCCCTGCCGAACCGCTGCCAAACCGCCACCAGGACCCACCGCCGAGAGGGACATTCGCTGAAGGTAAGTCCCATCCCGGGGTGGGGCGGTGGGGTGGCGGGCCGGCGGAGAATTTCCCCACCAATTTTGGGGGTGCCGAATGCGTCAGCACTCAGCCTCCCAAAGATTCGTGGAGAATTCTCCGCCATCCCTGCTGTGGACTTGTCATGTATGCAGTCTCCCAATAGTACGGATTAGAGACAAGATTGAAGGGTTGCTTGCACTCATAAAGCCCACTGACAGGTATCCCTTTCTTCTCATCCATGTGGGAACAAATGATACCACCAAGTGGAGCTATGAAGAAATCACATCAGATTTTGAAACTTTGGGAAGAAAACTCAAGAACTTTGGGGCTCAGTTTTCTCATCCATCTTGTCAGTAGTTTGAGGAGGGATAGAAAGGGAAAGAAAAATACTCTGGGTGAATTACTGGCTACAAAGTTGGTGACAATGAGAAAGATTTGGATTCTGGGACAATGGGCTATACTTCCTGGAAGATGGACTGTTAGCAAAGGATGGGTTGCACCTCACAAAGGCTGGAAGAATATGTTTGGCCACAGCATGAAGAACTTTATCAGGAGAGCATTAAATTCAATCCTACGACATAAAGGGAAGGGAGACATAAAGTTGGGGGTAAAAATGGACAAAGGCTCATGCACTGCAATGGATAGAACAGCTCTAAAGCACACAATAATAGTCTTCACAAACATGTAGGAAGAAAGCCAGACTATGAAGCACATGTAGGGATGTACGGAAGTCACTTACCTTTTCGAAGGGTGACATTCACAAGGGGGGGAGGCGCTCCGTCCCTCCCCCTGAAATTCTCTCTGGCCGGCTCTGCTCTGCGGAGATTCTGCGGAGCTGCCGGCCAGGGCCGCCCGCAGCTGGACATCCAGCTGCTGGGCAGCCTGCAGGGACGCAAATGGCAGCGGCTACAGCTGCCGCCATTTGTGTCCCTGTATTTTGCTGTGATAGGCTATGTAAATATTTACATAGCCTATCATGGCAAAAAAGAAAAAAAAATAGTGAACGCAAATGGTGGCCACTATGCCATTTGCGTTCCCTTTTTTTCTTTTGCCATAATAGCCTACGTAAATATTTACATAGACTAAAATGGCAAAAAAAACAGGGAACGCAAATGGCAGCCACTGTAGCCACCACCATTTGCGTTTGCTGTTGTTGGGTTTTTTTTGCCGTGATAGGCTAAGTAACTACTTAGGTAGCCTATCACGGCCCCCACAGGGATGCAAATGGTGTCCCTGCATTAGCCGTGATAGGCTACGTAAGTATTTATGTAGCCTATCACGTAGGGGTGTCAGAGAATTCTGCCATGGACTGAAATAGGATCGAATTCCCTTCAATCTGTGCAGCAGAATCCTCTGCAGAACGGCACCATGAGGTCCTGCGGAGCCAGCAGTCATGCGGCTTTTTTTTTTGTCATCCGCACAGAGTCGCGAAACTTTCGTAAATAAAAACACAAGGTAGTATATTTCGATAATAAATACGTAATTTTTTTTAAAAAAATGAATTGTGCTCACCGCCTTATTTGTGGGGGTTCTTTTTCAATTGAAATCCTCCATCTCCATTTACTTTCAGCCAAAGCACTTCCTCCTCCTCGGGGCTTCCCAAAACAAGACTGCCCTAGGTGTGCCTAAGCGATGCACTCTTTGTTTAAAGCAAGGCTGTTTGAAAGAAAGAAAGAAAGAAAGAAAGAAAGAAAGAAAGAAAGAAAGAAAGAAAGAAACCTTTTAAAATGTCCATGCTGGTCTGGAGCCCTGCATGACTATTATTCCCCCTGCTAGGCTTTCTATTTCCACATCCAGCTAGGGATGGCAGAGAATTCCGCCATGGATCTCAGTGAGGCCGAATGCCAGTGCATTCAGCCACCCGAACTCCATGTCGGAATGGCCTGCCATAGCCCCGCCCCCCCGCGGATCCCCCCCAGGACAAGATTTACCTGGGGTGGATCTCCCTGGAGGCAGAGGCTCCATTGGCATTTACAACATTTATGTAGTGTTACGTAATAGCTTACGCTTACATAGTAGCATCTACGCTATTTGCGTTCCCCTTATTTTCTCTGTCTTAGTCTACGTAAATGTTTACGTAGACTAAAACATGCCAAAATAAGGAACGCAAATGGCGGCGGCCATGGCCGCCGCCATTTGCATATGCACGTTGTTGTTGTTGTTGTTTTAAATCAGCCCTGATAGGCTACGTAAACATTTACGTAGCCTATCACGGTGTTTTTTTAAAATCTAGCCATGATAGGCTACGTAAATCTTCATGTAGCCTATCACTTTTTTTGTTTTTTTGGTTTTTTTAACCTGGAAATGGCGGCAGCGGCAGCTGATCGGAAGACCGGCCGCCGCAGCCGCTGCCACCAAACCGCCGCCGGAGCTGCCGCCGGAGCCGCCGCCGCCAGGAAGATCCGCCCATGGTAAGTCCCATCCCGGGGGGGCGGAGGGCCGGGCCGTTCCACCACCGATTTCAGGGGGCCGAATGCGCTGGTATTCGGCCTCCCTGAGATCCGTGGCGGAACTTTTGTACATCCCTAGCTGGATGTGGAAATAGAAAGCCTAGCAGGGGGAATAATACTCATGCAGAGCTCCAGATCCACATGGTCATTTTAAAAGGTTCTTTCTTTCTTTCTTTCTTTCTTTCTTTCTTTCTTTCTTTCTTTCTTTCTTTCTTTCTTTCTTTCAAACAGCGTTGCTTTAAACAAAGACTGCATCGCTCAGGCACACCTAGGGCAGCCTTGTTTTGGGAAGCCGGGAGGAGGAGGAAGTGTTTTGGCTGAAAGTAATTACTGCACATCTTAGGGCAGGGGAAAAAATATGTAAATATCTACGAAAAATAGCCTTTCTTATGGAAGTTATGCAGAATTTCGGCTGTCGGTATGGATTTATCTTCATAATTCTTGGAGCAGAAAAAAAAGTGGAGAATTCCGGGGGCTTGCGAACCACGGTACAGAGCACTGGCTGCAAATTGCGGAGGTCAAGTAGCACGGAAGGTACACAATTTGTATATCCCTACTATCACGGCTATAATGAGGAAACGAATGGCGGCCGCAGACACGGCTGCCATTCGCAAAGTCACGCGAACGGCAGCAGGCAAGTGCTCCATTTTGCGCGCCTTTCGTGGGGTGGGGGGACGGGGGGCTTCATTCTGCCACGGATTTCAGGGGGCTGAATACACTGGCATTCGGCCGCATCGAGATCCATGGCAGAATTCTCTGACATCCCTAAGCACATGGTCTTTGATATCTATATACGGATGCCCAGAGTATGGGAAACAAACAGAACAAACTTGAACTCTTAATACAGGAGGGAAATTATCACTTGATAGGTGTAACTGAGACTTGGTGGGATGACTCATGACTGGAATACAGCAATTGAAGGATATAACTTGTTCACAAAGAACAGGAGGAACATAAAGGGAGGTGAGGTTGCACTATACATTAAAAATACATATATCTGCACAGAAATACAGTAGGATGAGCTTGGTAGCCCCATCAAGAGCATCTCAAGGCACAATTACAAACAATTCCAACAAGAAGAAAAGGTGTAAGACAACAGAAGAAGCCAATGTGGCTTCACAAAAAGCTTAGAGATGACCTGAAAACAAAAAAGCACACATATAGGAAGTGGAAGGAAGGACAAACAACAAAGGAAGAGTACCAGTAGGTAGCACAGAATTGCAGGGATGGCATCAGGAAGGCTAAAGCTGAGAACAAGCTGAGGTTAGCGAGGGATGCTAAAAGCAACAAGAAGGCTTTCTTCAGATACATGCATAGTAAAAGATAAAGGAGATAAATGGTGGTACAACTCTTAAATAAAGATGGTAAAATGGTAACAGATGACAAAGAAAAGGCAGAGGTGCTCAATTCCTACTTTGGCTCAGTCTTCTCCCAAAAGACGGTCGATGACCCCCCTGGCAAAAGGCGAAGTAGTACAGGCTGAGGGGGCAGGACTGCAGCTTGAGATTGATAGGCATATGGTCAAGGAACACCTAATTACTTTGAGTGAGTTCAAATCTCCAGGGCCAAATGAACTGCATCCTAGAGTAATAAAGGAACTAGCAGAAGAACTCTCAGAGCCACTGTCTATTATCCTTGAGAAATCATGGAGGACAGGTGACGTGCCAGATGACTGGAGGAGGGCTAATGTTGTCCCTATCTTCAAAAAGGGTAAAAAGGAGGAACCTGAGAACTACAGACCAGTCAGTCTGACATCAGTCCTTAGGAAAATTCTGGAGCAGATGATAACGCAATCCATCTGTAAGCACCTTGACAACAATGAAGTGATTACTCGAAGCCAACATGGATTTGTCAAGAACAAATCCTGCCAGAAAAATCTGATCTCATTTTTTGATCAAGTGACCTTCCTTGTGCAATGTGAGAATGCTGTGGACACCATATACTTTGACTTCAGCAACACTTTTGACAAAGTGCCCCATGATATCCTGATGAGCAAACTAGCTCAAAGTGGGCTAGATGAAACAACGATCCAGTGAATCCACAGTTGGCTACAGAATCGGACTCAAAGAGTGCTTATCCATGGGATCTTCTCAAACTGGGGAGAGGTAACAAGTGGGGTACCACAGGGCTCAGTCTTGGGCCCAGTGCTCTTCAACATTTTTATGAATGACTTGGAGGAGGAGGTGCAGGGAATGCTGATCAAATTTGCAGATGACACAAATTTGGGCAGGATAGCTAATATCTTGGAAGATAGAAACAAAATTCAAAGTGATCTTGATAGACTGGAGCACTGGGCAGAAAACAACAGAATGAAATTTAATAGGGATAAATGCCAAGTTCTGCACCTAGGAAAAAGAAACCAAATGCACAGTTACAAGATGGAGGATATGTGGCTCAACAACATTACAAGCGAGAAGGACCTTGGAATTGTTGTCGATCACAAGCTGAATATGAGCCAACAATGCGATGTGGCTGCAAAAAAGGCAAATGCTCTTTTGGGCTGCATTAATAGAAGCATAGCTTCCAAATCCCTGGAAGAACCAGTTCCCCTCTACTCAGCACAGGTTAGGCCTCATCTGGAGTACTGTGTTCAGTTCTGGGCACCGCACTTTAAGAAGGACGCCGACAAGCTGGAGAGGGTTCAGAGGAGGGCAACAAAGATGATCAGGGAACTGGAAACAAAGCCCTATGAAGAGAGACTGAAAGAACTGGGCATGTTTAGCCTTGAGAAGAGAAGACTGAGGGGAGATATGATAGTGCTGTTCAAGTACGTGAAAGTAGGGGTGCACGAAAGTCACTTACCTGGTCTCGCAGCTTGCTTCGCGGTGGGGAGGAGGCGCTTTGCTGCTCCTCCCAAAGTTCAGGCTGGGTGGGGAGGCTTCCCTCCTCGCCTGGACGAAATTCAGGCCGGGGGGGAGGTGCCTCGCCTCGCCCGGCCGCGAAATAAAAAGTAAAAAAACAACAACAACGCCCCTGTGATAGGCTACGTGACGATTTACGTAGCCTATCATGGCTAGATCTGCAAAGTCAGCCATGATAGGCTACGTTAATCGTCACGTAGTCTATCACGGGTGACTTAAAAAAAAAAGCGCGTACGCAAATGGCGTACGCATTGCCCTTATTTTCAAATAAGCGTTGCCCTTATTTTCGCCATAGTCTACATAAAGATTTACGTAGACTACAGCGACCAAATAAGGAATGCGAATGGCGGCTCCCTATGGGGGCCACCATTAGCGTACATGCTTTTTTTTCCCCCAAAGTCACCCATGATAGGCTACGTGACGATTTACGTAGCCTATCACGGCTGACTTTGCAAATCTAGCCATGACAGGCTACGTTAATCGTCATGTAGCCTATCACGGGGGCATTTTTTTTTTTTTTACTTTTCTTGGAATGGCGGCAGCGGCAGCCGGTCGAAAGAACGGCTGCCACCCCTGCCCCTGTCGAAGCCCTGCCGAACTGCTGCTGCGACCCGCCACCGGGAGTGACATTCGGGAAAGGTAAGTCCCATCCCGGGGGGGGCAGGGGGCGGGGGGGCAGAGATTTTCTCCCCGAAACTACTTCGGGGGGCCGAATACGTTGGCACTTGGCCCCCCGAAGTTTCGGGGAGAAATTCTCCCCCATCCCTACTTGAAAGGTTGTCACAGAGAGGAAGGCCAGGATCCCTTCTTGATCATCCCAGAGCACAGGAGACGGAAGAATGGGCTCAAGTTACAGGAAGCCAGATTCCGGCCGAACATCAGGAGAAACTTCCTGACTGTTAGAGCAATACAACATTGGAACCAATTACCTGGGGAGATGGTGGGGTCTCCCACACTGGAGGCATTCATGATGAAGCTGGAAAGCCACTTGTCAGGGATCCTTTGATTTAGATTCCTGCACTGAGTAGGGGGTTGGACTCGATGGCCTTGTAGGCCCCTTCCAACCCTACCATTCTATGCTTCTATGCTTCTATGGCCTCTAAACATTTCAGCTAAGGTGGTCTGTCTCTCCTCTATTTTACATAAGATGTAGTATACCACTGTTATTCTGCGAAGCTGCAGTATTAGTTACCAGTTTAGTAACAACTTGTTCCTCCATTCAAGTGACAAATTTCACCCCAACATGTTAACACTGATGTTCCTAAATCCCACTAAAATCTAGGGATGGGGGAGAATTTTTCCCCAAAACTTTGGGGGGCCGAGTGCCAACGCATTCGGCCCCCCGAAATCAGTGGTGAAATTCTCCGCCCCCCCGCCCCCCCCGGGATGGGACTTACCTTTCATGAATGTCCCTCCTGGCGGCGGGTCCCGGCGGCGGTTCGTCGGGTCTTCATCAGGGGCGGGGGCGGCAGCTGGTCTTTCGACTGGCTGCCACCGCCGCCATTACAAGTGCAGTAAAACAAAACAAAAAACCCCGTGATAGGCTATGTAACGATTAATGTAGCCTATCACGGCTAGATCTCCAAAGTCAGCCGTGATAGGCTACGTTAATCGTCACGTAGCCTATCACGGGTGACTTTGAAAAAAAAAAAAAAAGAGCGCATATGCAAATGGCGGCCCCCATAGGGAGCCGCCATTTGTGTTCCTTATTTGGTCCCTGTAGTCTACGTAAAGATTTACGTAGACTACGGCAAAAATAAGAGAACGCTATTTGCGTTGCCCTTATTTTCGCTGTAGTCTACGTAAATCTTTACGTAGACTACAGGGACCAAATAAGGAACGCAAATGGCGGCTCCCTATGGGGCCGCCATTTGCGTACATGCTTTTTTTTTTTTCCAAAGTCACCCGTGATAGGCTACGTAACGATTTACGTAGCCTATCACGGCTGACTTTGGAAATCTAGCCGTGATAGGCTACATTAATCATTACGTAGCCTATCACAGGGGTGTTTTGTTTTTTTTTCGCAGCTGGGTAGACGGGGCGCTTCTACCCGGCCTGAATTTCGCTGGCGAGGGACGGGGCGCCTCCCGCCCGGCCTGAATTTCGGCTGGGCGAGGCGGGGCGCCTCCCCCCCCTCACATGAACTTCGGGGGGAGAAGCGAAGCGCCTCCCCCCCACCGCGAAGCAAGCGTCAAGGACAGGTAAGGGACTTTCATCCATCCCTACTAAAATCAGTGATGCTCAAGGGCCTAACTTTGTACACCTAATTTTATCTAGGCTGCATCCACAGGGCCTGAGCCTGCAGCACTAAAGTACATAGCTAGGGGCTTCTCCTTTCATTTAAATATCAAGGGACAGAGATCCATGTGCAGAACAGAGGTAACATTTGAAGCTTTGTCTGAATTGGAAGAGGTAGCTAGTGTGCACAATGGTGTCATAGGATTTTGGATTCTAGATACTATCTAATCTGGCCGGGGCATACATCTTCCTAGCCAGAGCATTCCAAAGCTGTGACGAATACCCATAAGAGATAAAAGGATACCTCATTGTTGTTTTGCACCCGTCTTCTTTGTTTGTATTAGTCAGTACTGTCTCTTGTTGAAGACAGACAAGACAGACTATGAGGCTAATCCACAGAGACTGATCTTATTTCTTGAGGAACATACACTTATTTGGGAATTATTTACCAAGTTTGATTAATACAAGGGTGTGGTTTTTTAAAAAACTTTCTGTCTTCCATGGTAGAATATGATAGCAATGCTCTAATGTCTATGAGATGAAGGAACCATGTACTTGAATACTTTTCTCATCTTTCATAACAAGTAGTTTTGAAGAAATAATAAAAGCTCTGCTCTTTGCAGAAAAAAAATGAAATGAAATGAAGCTGACATAGTCCCCAAGGCAGAGATGTGCTTGTAAGTCTCAGCTGAGCCTTTAGTCACCATCAATGCCAAATTAAGTTTTCTAATATATTGAAATGCCACATAGCTCAGATAAACAACATTGAAAGAGAGATGTGACTCTAAAGGGAATCGTATCTTTCATCTGGTTTGATAAAGAAATGGGGGTAATGAAATGTTAGCCGTATGTTTCCTCTGACATTAAGTTTGACATACATTGGCCTTGGGTGAACTCAAAGCAGAAACATTGTTTTGAGGCTCACATAGTGAAAAGACAGCTGGAGCAAGCCATTTACTGTCTTGTGAACACTGAGATTATTGGTCAATGCAAGTTATCAGGTAATGAATGTTTTTCACTTCCAATGCCTACTTTGTGATAGAGTTCCTCTGCTAGGTCATTAATGAATCTTCTGCCAGACCTAGAAAAGAGCAATGAGGTGACTACTGTCCCTCTTCCCCACCATCATATCTCCTACAATGCACCTGTGTTCAGTTGTAACCACATAATTCATTGTCCTGCTCCTTTGCCATGGCAGCCAATTATGTGGAGGACTGGAGTGGAAACACAGATCAGGACATTGGTTAAGTTGTACTAGAGGGAGAGGGAGGAACTAGATACATGGCTTCCATTTTCAGTGGCACTTCCACTTAGATCATAGCATCTATTTCCAGGCTTGGATTATCTGTTGCGCACCAGTGAAAACAACATCATGCTTAGTGCCTGAAGAGCATTAAGCTAGAGTTGCCCCAAGGTTTCCTAAACTGGAAGCCAGAATGAGATCAAAAGCTTTTCTTCTGGCACTAAGTATCAGAAGAAAGTCTAGGTGAAGCTAAGAGTTCTTATCAGAGTAGCAGCCCCTGCCCCCGCCCCCCATGAGTTACTATTTGAAAGAAAGTATTGTAATATTCATAGTGGGGGGGGGAGGAGAAAGGAAGTACCACAACTACACATACCTTTACAATGATTTTGCCAAACTTGCACAGAAGAAGCCAGATGCAGTGGAAAGGGAATTCCATAACTGGGGGCCCACGACTAAAGTGGCCCTGTCTCCCATACCTGCCATACTGAAATGGATCTTATTGGTAGGGCAGTGAGAAGAGCCTCCAAAGTTGAACTTCACATATGAGCAGATTCATATGGGAGAAGTGGTCTTTCAGATACCCTGGCTCCAAATTATATAAAGCTTGAAAGGATAACACCAGGATTTGAACTGGGCCCAGAAACATGCCAGTAGCGAGTGCAATTCATGCAAAATGGGTGGCACATATTTTAACCTTCTAGTCCCCACCAATGTCTGGGTACCAGCATTTTGCACCAATTAAAGATCCATCTTCAAAGGCAGCCCCACATACAGTAGGCTAGTCGGGAGGTAACTAGTATTTGGGTAACTGAAACAAGATCTGTCTGTTCTAGATGCAGTTGCAGCTGGCATATCAGCCATCCTAGTGAGTAACACCATCTACAGTTCAATAGATAATGCTGAATACATGGGGCACCTATAAGCTAAAAACTTTGTCCTTTAGGGGGAATTCAGCCCCATCCAAAACTAGTTGCTTACCTCCATCCAGTTTGGTTGACTTCCCAACCAATAGCACCTCCATCTTATTTGGATTACATTTCAGCTTGTTCACCTTCATCCATCCCCAAATCATCTTCAGACACCTATTCAAGAGTATCACAGGCCTCCCTGGGATTTGTAGATGAAAAAGAGAGGTAGCACTCCATATCATCTACATATTTGTGACATTGGAGCCCAACCCTTTAGCAGTAGCATATCATGTAGATATTTTTTAAAAATATGGGAGACAATATGCAGCCTTTAAGCACCCCATAAGCCAATGGTCATGGACTAGAATAGAAGTCACCCAGCACCACCTGTTTGGATCAATCCTCCAGGAATGATTACAATCACCATAGCACAGTGCCTCCTAAGCCCAAAGCAAAAGGATACCACAGTTGATGGTATCAAAAGCCACTCAGAGGTCCAGAAGAATCCATCCATTTCTAGGGATGTATGAAAGTCACTTACCTTTTTGAAGAGTGACATCCGCAGTGGGGGGAAGGCGCTCCATCCCTCCCCCTGAAATTCTCTCTGGCTGGCTCCGCTCCACAGAGATTTATTTATGTATGTATGTATGTATGTATGTATGTATTTATTTATTGTATTAATCGCCCATCTGGCTGGTCACACAGACACTCTGGGCAATGTACAGCATATAATAAAACAGTTTAAAACAATGAAATTCTACAATAAAAATGTTTTCTAAAATACCCTAACCCACCCCAAATGCCTGCCTGAACAACCACGTTTTTAATGCACGACGGAAGCTCATTAAAGAGGGGGCATGGCACAGTTCCCTAGGGAGGGAGTTCCACAGAGTGGGGGCCACCACAGAGAAGGCCCTCTCCCTTGTCCCCACCAGTCTAGCTGTCCTGGCTGATGGGACAGAGAAAAGGCCATCCGAGGCTGATCTTGTTAAGCGGCCTGTCTGGTGTTGCTGGAGGTGCTCCTTAAGATAGGCTGGGCCTGAACCATATAGGGTTTTAAAGGTCAAAAACAACACCTTGAATTTGGCCCGGAACACAACTGGTAAGCAGTGCAACTCCTTCAGCACTGAAGTGATGTGATCTCACCAGCGGCTGCCTTTAATCAGGCGAGCTGCCGCGTTCTGTACCAGATGCAGCTTCCAAACCGTCTTCAAGGGTAACCCCATGTAGACCGCATTACAGTAGTCTAAACAAGAGGAGACCAGGGCATGTACTACCAATGGGAGCAAATGGTCGGGAAGGAAGGGGCGCAGCTGCCGTATCAGATGGAGTTGATACAGCGCTGTCTGGCTCACAGCTGACACCTGAGCCTCCATGGACAGCTGGGAGTCCAAAATGACCCCCAGGCTGCAGACCTGGTCTTTCAAGGGTAGCCATACCCCATTCAACACCAGGTCAACATCCCCCAGCTAGGGATGGCGGATAATTTCTCCACGAATCTCGGAGTGGCTGAATGACAATGCATTCGGCCCCCCGAAATTGGTGGTGAAATTCACTGCCCCCCTGCCCCCCCCTGGGATGGGACTTACCTCCTTCGAATGTCCCTCTCGGCGGTGGGTCCTGGCGGCGTTTCGGCGGGGGCGGGGGCGGCAGCGGGTCTTCCGACCGGTTGCCGCCGCCGCCATTACAAAGTAAAGTAAAAAAAAAACCCACACACGTGATAGGCTACGTAATGATTTACGTAGCCTATCACGGCTAGATTTTCAAAGTCAGCCATGATAGGCTATGTAAATCTTTACGTAGCCTATCACGGGTGACTCTGAAAGAGAAAAAAAGCACGTACGCAAATAGCGGTGCCCATGGGCACCACCATTTGCATTCCTTATTTGGGCAGGGGTAGTCTACGTAAAGATTTATGTAGACAACAGCAAAAATAATGGCAACGCTATTTGCGTTGCCCTTATTTTCCCCGTAGTCTACGTAAATCTTTACGTAGACTACCCCTGCCCAAACAAGGAATGCAAATGGAGGTGCCCATGGGCACCGCCATTTGCGTACGTGTGTTTGTTTTTTTTCAAAGTCACCCGTGGTAGGCTACGTAAAGATTTACATAGCCTATCACGGCTGACTTTGAAAATCTAGCCGTGATAGGCTATGTAAATCGTTACGTAGCCTATCACAGGTTTTTTTTTTACTTTACTTTTTTTATTTCACGGCCGGGGAGACGGGGCGCTCCCCCCCGGCCTGAATTTCGGCCGGGAGGGGCAGGGCGCCTCCCCCCCTGCCAAGAACTTCAGGGGGAGAACCGAATCGCCTCCCCCCCACCGCAAAGCAAGCTGCGGGACCAGGTAAGGGACTTTCGTCCATCCTTACCCCCAGCCTCCTCTTGTCTCCCACCAAAAGTACCTCGGTCTTGTCAGGGTTCAGCTTCAGCTTATTCCTCCCCATCCAGCCACTCACCGTATCCAGACATTTGGACAGGGATTCTATGGCCAACCTTGGTGAAGATTTGAACGACAGGTAGAGCTGTGTGTCATCTGCATATTGATGACACCGCAACCCAAACCTCCTGATGAGAGCCCCCAGCGGCTTCACATAGATGTTAAATAGCATTGGGGAGAGGATGGAACCCTGTGGCACCCCACAAATGAGTGGCCACGGGTCTGAAACCTCCTCTCCCAGTGCTACCCTCTGGTATCTCCTGGAGAGGAAGGACCGGAACCACAGCAATACTGTGTCTCCAATACCCAACCCCTCCAGGCGGTCCAGGAGGATACCATGGTCAACGGTATCAAAAGCTGCTGAGAGGTTGAGGAGAACAAGGAAGGAGCATTCACCCCTGTCCAGAACCCTCCTCGTATCATCCACCAAGGCGACCAAGGCCATTTCTGTCCCATGCCCAAGCCTGAAGCCCGACTGAAATGGGTCTAGATAATCAGTTTCTTCCAAGTGTGCATTCAACTGCATCGCCACCACCACCCGTCAATCACCTTGCCCAAAACTTGGCAGATTTGAGACTGGGTGAAAGTTGTTCAGAACTTGAGGATCCAAGGAGGGCTTCTTTAAGAGTGGTCTTATCACTGCCTCCTTGAGGGCTGATGGCATCACTCCATCCTCAAGGGAGGAGTTCACCACCGCCCTGATCCCCTCACCCAGTCTCCCTCTGCAGCCCATAATGAGCCAAGATGGGCAAGGATCAAGTAAGCAGGTGGTCGGCCTTACAGATGAAAGCACCTTGTCCACTTCATCAGAAAGAAGAAGCTGGAACTAGGGATGTACGAAAGCTGCTTACCTTTTGATAATTATGTTTATGGTTGGGGGGGAGGCATTCTGTCCCTCCTCTTGGAATCCTCGCCGGAGAGGAGGCACTCCGTTCCTCCACCCCCCTGGAATCCTGGCCACCTGGCTCTGCTCCGCAGGGATTCTGTGGATCCGCCGGCCGGCTCCGCCAGCGGCCGGACATCTGGCCGCTGGCTAGCAGGGACGCAAATGACGGTGGCTGTAGCCGCCGCTGTTTGCGTCCCTGCAGTCAGCCGTGATAGGCTACATAAATGTTTACGTAGCCTATCACGGCTGATTTAAAAGAAGAAAAAATGCGCATAGGCAAATGGCGGCGCCCATGGGCGCCGCCATTTGCGTTCCTTATTTTGGCACGTCTTACTCTACGTAAACATTTACGTAGACTAAGACGGAGAAAATAAGGGGAACGCAAATAGCATAGCGTCTACACTATTTTCGTTCCCCTTATTTTCGCCATCTTAGTCTACGTAAATGTTTACGTAGACTAAGATGTGCCAAAATAGGGAATGCAAGTGGCGGCACCCATGGGCACTGCCATTTGCATACGCGCGTTTTTTTTCTCTTTTAAATCAGCCGTGATAGGCTACGTAAACATTTACGTAGCCTATCACGGTGTTTTTTTAAAAATCTAGCTGTGATAGGCTATGCAAATCTTTACATAGCCTATCACGTTGTTTTGTTTTGTTTTGTTTTTTAACTGGAAATGGTGGCGGCAGCAGCCGGTCGGAAGACCGGCCGCCGCCGCCGCCACACAGTTGCCGGAGCCGCCGCTGCCAGGAAGATCCGCCCAAGGTAAGTCCCATCCCAAGGGGGGGCGGGGAGGGCAGACCGTTCTGCCACCGATTTTGGGGGTCTGAATGCACTGGCATTCGGCCTCCCAGAGATCCGTGGCGGAATTCTCTGACATCCCTAGCTGGAACTGATCCCACAAACCTGGTTTGCCACAGACCACCTCTTGCTCACTAACTGTATCCACAGCATGCAGAGTAACATTCCTAATCTGATCAATTTTATCTGCAAAGTGCCTTGCCAAGGCCTCACAGGAGGCCTTAGAATGCTCCAGTAGTTCTGGAGCCACTGGACTGACCAGGCTCCGGACCACTTGGAACAGCCTCCTGGCTGGGACAGCACTCTGCAGATGCGATAGAGGCAGCATAATATTCCTTTTTTGCTGCCTTCACCACCACATGACAGGCTGAAGATATCGCTCTAGCCCGTGTCTGATTGTCTTTGGAGAGAGACTTCTGCCACCGGCGGTCTAGCCGTCTCACCTCCTGTTTCAGAGCTCGTAACCGCGGAATGAACCATGGTGCAGTCCAAGCCCTGTTCAGGGGGAGAGGGCATTTTGGAGCCACCGAATCCAATGCCCCAGTGATTGCAGCATTCCAGGCACCCACCAGGGTCTCGACCGAGTGGCTGTTGGCATGCCCCAGAGAATCCCCAAGCATCAGATCCATAAGACGCCTGGGGAGGACCATTTTAATGGGTCTTCCACCCCTGCAGAGGGGTTCTGGAACCGAAAAGTCTAACGTCACCAGATAGTGATCTGACCATGACAAGGGGGTGGTGGATATACCCCCAACTTCCAGATCACTCCCCGCTTCTCCAGAAACAAACACAAGGTCTAGTGCATGACCGGCTACATGGGTGGGCCCAGTTAGAATATGGTGCAGCTCCCAGGAGGCCATGGTCTCCATGAAGTCCCGAGGTGCTCCTGTGAGGATGGCCTCCGAATGTACGTTGAAGTCCCCCAACACCAATAAGTTAGGGGACTGTACACGCACATCAGAGACCACCTCAAGCACCTTGGCCAGGGAGTCAGTCGTGCAGCGGGGTGGACGGTACATGAGCAGAATCCCCAGACTGCCCTTCAAGCCCAACCTCCAGTACATGCACTCAGCAACCTTGGTCTCCCAGAGAGGGGGTCTGGTGAAGACCAAGGACTCTCGGTAGATAACAGCCACTCCCCCTCCACGATCCCCAGCCCTCAGCTGCTGTGCATATGAAAATCCGGCTGGACACATGGCTGCAAGGGTTGGAGCAGCAGCCTTAGCCAGCCAGGTCTCCATAATACATGCCAGGTCTGCACCCTCATCCAGGATCATGTCATGGATGAGGGAGGTTTTCTGGGTAACAGACCTGGCATTGCAGAGCAGCAAACGAAGGCCAGGAAATGGAGTCACGCCTCCCCCAGCCATCCTTTGGCTTTGGACAGGCCCGGAGCAGGGGACAGATATTACACATCTCTCCCTTGTTCCCCTTACCTGGCATGAGCTGCCCCTAGCGCTCCGTCAGCGCCTGCTGCCCAGCCTAGGTATATTCTGGCCCCAACACTCCCCCCACTGCCTCCATCAGGTGGACATGTGCCCCCTCACTCCTGCCTATCAGGCAGGCTACTCACCCCTAAAAACACAACAGAAACCCCCAGAAATTAAAAAAAAATCAATGAAAAAATCCCCTTAAAAATATGCCACAGTAGTGGTGGTGGTGGTGGTGGTGATGGCGGCGGCGGCAGCAGCAGGCCTAGCAGCAGCAGGCACGCCTCTTCCCCAATGGTGACAGCTTCTCCTGCAGGCCCTGACTCTCCCAGACCACCTCAGCCAGCCAGCTTATGTAGCCCCTCCAGGAAGGGGCAGGTGGAAGCAGCACAGCTGGCTCAGTACCTGGGGGCCTGGTCCTGCAGGGACTAGTGGTCTGCCAGGCAGAAGTCTGCAGGGAAGGCCTGGTGGTGGTGGTGGTGGTGGTGGCGACAGCAGCGCCAGCACCAGCGGCAGGCACACCTCTTCCCCGATGATGGCAGCTTCTCCTGCAGGCCCTGGCTCATCATAGAAAATGCCACTCCCAGCAGCTGGGTGTTGCTTTTTCTCTCTGCTCTGCTTTGTCCCTCATGCCTACAGTCTAACTGTTATCACAGGTGGGCACACAAGTAGGGCCTCGGACACTGCAGGCAGGTTGATAGGGGTGCCAGGTAACCGGCAACAATATGCTGTGGTGCTTTGGTATTTTTGGCTTCACCCCATTTTCTTTTGGCCCCACCCAAAACATCCGGCTGCTGGGCAGCCTGCAGGGACAAAGTGGTGGCTGCTGTAGTTGCCGCCATTTGCGTCCCTGTATTTTGCCGTGATAGGCTATGTAAATATCTACGTAGGCTAAAACAGCAAAAAAAAAAAAAAGGAATGCAAATGGCAGCCGACGTAGCAGCTGCCATTTGTGTTCCTTTAGTTTTGCCATGATAGGCTATGTAAATACTTATGTAGCCTATCACGGCTTCAGCAGGGATGCAAATGGCATCACTGCATTAGCTGTGATAGGCTACCAATGTATTTACGTACCCTATCATGGCTATATGGAAGAAGCGAATGGCGGCCGCAGACGCGGCCACCATTCGCAATGCAGTCCAGACGGCAGAAGGTAGGTGCTCCGTTCCGGGCCCATTTCACAGGGGGAGGGCTTCATTCTGCCATGGATTGGGGGGGGGCAAATGCACTGGAATTTGGCCTCATCGAGATCCGTGATGGAATTCTCTGACATCCCTATCCATTTCTTGACAAAAGTCATCATTAGGGTGACCTGAAATTGTGTCAGAATCCATGATGGAATGGAACCAAATAATCAGTACTATCCATGGAACTGAGAGGCCACCAACTATTCCAACACCTTTCCTGGAAATTGAAGGTTATAGACTTGGAAATTAATAATTTCCCAGGACATTATCCCAGAACATTGTGTCTAAGCTTAGATACATTAGAAAAAGTCCTATATGAATGGCTCCTTAAGAACAGTATGGAACATACTCTCGTCAGGTTAGGGATGTACGAAAGTCACTTACCTTTCTGCGGATTATGTTGATGGGGGGGAGGCGTTCCGTTCCTCCCCCCCGGAATCCTCCACAGCTGGCTGTGCTCTGCGGCAGCTCCGCAGAGCAGCCGGCCAGGCCCAGCCAGGCCAGAGCCGTCCACAGCTGGATTTCCAGCCGCGGAGGGCTCTGGGGAAAAAAACCCAAAAAACCACGTACGTATTTACGTAGGCTAAAACGGCGAATCAAAAAGGGATGCAAATAGCGCCCGCTACGCTATTTGCGTTCCCCTTTATTTTCGCCATCATAGACTACGTAAATATTTAGGTAGACTAAGATGGTCAAAAATAAGGAACGCAAATGGCGGCGGCCATAGCTGCCACCATTTGCGTATGCGGTTTTTGTTTTTTTTTAAACCCAGGCATGATAGGCTACGTAAATCTTTACGTAGCCTATCACGTCATTTTTTTGTTTTTTTTTTAAACCCAGCCATGATAGGCTACGTAAATCTTTATGTAGCCTATCACGTTGTTGTTGTTTTTTTTTAAAAAAACCAGCCATGATAGGCTACGTAAATCTTTACGTAGCCTATCATGTCATTTTTTTGTTTTTTTTTTAAACCCAGCCATGATAGGCTATGTAAATCTTTATGTAGCCTATCACGTTGTTGTTGTTTTTTTTAAAAAAAAAACCAGCCATGATAGGCTACGTAAATCTTTACGTAGCCTATCACGTCTTTTCTTTTTTTTTTTACAAGACTGCAAATGGCGGCAGTGGCAGCCAGTCGGAAGACCAGCCGCCGCAGCCGCCGCTGCCGAAGCCACCACCGGAGCCACCGCCACCCGGAAGATCCACCACAGGCAAGTCTCGTCCCGGGGGGGATCCTCGGGGGGCGGGGGGGCAGGCCGTTCCGCCACAGAGTTCAGGGGGCCAAATGCACTGGCATTCGGCCTCATCGAGATCCGTGGCAGAATTCTCTGACATCCCTACCTCAGGGAGGCATTCATTCACTACCTCTGAAGTTCAGATCTTTAAACATGCCCTAGTAGCTTTTACTATCCATGATGGGTAGGGATCAAAAGGATATGTGGCATGCCTCAAACCTTGGAGATATATAACATCATGACTAGATGATGTTCTAGCTACATTCATCTCTGACCATGTTAAATCTATGGCATCCAAATCCCATACTCTGATTAATCCTAACAAGTTTTACAGACAAGGAAAATACTGTAATCATACTTTACTTTCTTACTAGGCTATGGCTGGTGGGCTAATAATAGACAAAAAACACTGGAATAGAGGATAGGTACAAGATGGATGAAAGTGAGATGGAACAGGAAGAGATAAATGGGAATGAAATGGATAGTGGGGAAAATGAGGTGAAAATCATGTCAATCGTAAGTTGTGGCTTGAGTCGTTCAGAAAGGCTTTGCAAAGGATTTCCAGATGGGCAATGATATTAATCTTTTGCTACAAAAACAACAAAGACTTGTGGAACCTTAACCACTAAAAAAAATATTATGGCATAAGCTTACATGGCCCAGAGTCCACTTCATCACATGCTTGTAGTGTTATCCTCAGTTGGCCAGGATATATTGGAAAAGATGTGACAAGAATCTTGGAGGAAAGGTGGGCAGGTAGCCCAGTGAATAGGTTGGGGTGCTAAAGTAGACATTGTAAGGAGTAAGACAGGACACACAAATTGGATAACAGGAGCTGCTGAACTAATATTTGAACACATAAGGCTGCCCTTATACTGAGTCAGATCTTTCTTTGGTCCATCTAGCCCAGTACTGTTTACTCTGATTGGCAATAGCTCTCCCAAGTCTTAGCCAGAGAGGCCTTTCCCTGTGACTGTGAAGGAATGAAACTGTTCAGCCATATTGTGTTTTGTTCTTGGTTGATTTCTGTTTACAGGCTGTTTTTGCCAAAAGGTTCTAAGGGCCAGAAATTGAAACTTAAGAGTATCGATGGTTTGAACTTAATTAAAATGGGAAACAAAAACTTAACAAATCTCTACCATCCTTCTGATTGGCAAAGAGGATGGGAGGGACACTGTGTATATGTGAAGCCAGGAAACAGGCAGGAAAACGTTATGAGAGAATTCAGAAGATAAGAGAGGTAGAAATTTGAAGAAGCCAAGATGGAGACTGTCACAGGGAAACAGATGCAAGCAACAAAAGAAGCTGAGATATAAGCAAGAAGGCTGGA
Source organism: Heloderma suspectum (assembly GCF_057233095.1). Taxonomy (NCBI): domain Eukaryota; kingdom Metazoa; phylum Chordata; class Lepidosauria; order Squamata; family Helodermatidae; genus Heloderma; species Heloderma suspectum. The sequence goes on from NC_139458.1 coordinate 91,029,946, forward strand.
AGCTATGCTACCAATGGGCTGGGATGAGCTGAAGTTGCTTTATTGCCAGGTCTTGTTTTCCATAGGGAAACAGTCTAGACAAGGTTTAGATGGATGCATTTTTACATGTTATTTTCACATTATAATTGTTCTTATGGTTAACTGCTAAAACTGTTTTAAAAACCATCAATTCCATGAGTAGAAGGGAAAACAGGCCAAATAGTGTGTCACACTCCTTTTGCCCTTCTCTTCCTGTGGCTTTTTCCAGTGCCATCAAATGAGGAAAACAATTGTTTCCTCTGGCTTCCTTCACCAAGTCCAAATCAGCCTTAAAGACTTAGAGGGTCTGTGGTATCTTCTTTAGTGAGTATGGGGGTTGACTGTTAGATGTTTGGTGGGTACCCAAAAAGAGAACACAACATTTCAAATAACAAAATTTAAATGTTGATGAAAAGAAATGCCAATAGGAAAAAAAGTTTTAAAATCTGAATGGATATTCATACACAACAAATACAAAAACCCCCAAAACACCATGTGAGCAATAGGGTGATAAAACAACCAGGGATGGATGCATCCCACTAACCTAACTAAATGGTGCCCCTGTTTTATCCAAGTCCCTTATCCAAGAACTACCTTACTGTCATTAGTCCAGCTCTCTCAGTTAGTTCTCGTTCCAGCAATTCTTGACTCTTACTTTCTCTAGGATTCTGGCGGGCCCTCCCTCCCTCCCTCCCTCCTCCTCCTCCTCCTCCTCCTCTTCTTTTTCTTCTCTCTGTTTCTCTGCCTTTGGCTTATATCTCTAAAATTACATTTCCCTCTTCCAAACCCCAACCAATCAGGAAGGCAGTTTTTTGTCCATTTGTGCAAACCAAGTTTCTATTTCCTGTGTTAATATTTTCTCTCTCTCTTCCACTGACCACAGTAACTGTTCGCTGCTTTACTCAAATCAATTCTTGTTGCTGTTGTTTAACTTCGACTGATGACTTGATCTTCACCTGATGCCTAATTGCCTTCCCTCACTAGAGTGAGTTGGCTGGGTCAGTACGGCAGTTATAGAGATTAAAGTGCTGTTCTAGATGAAGCAGCCAGATAATAATGATATCTGCTTGGTGTGGTAGTGCTGTGTTCCACAGGAGGGTGAGACAATGAGCAAAAATAGGTAGTATGTATAGGAGAGCTATATAATGATCAAAGTAGTGGAAGATAAATATGAGTATAGCTGGGATGGCAGTTTGAATCAGCTGGAGAAGAGAGATATGGCAGAGGGAAAGGCTGGCAAAACAAATGTTATATATGAGCCAAGGCAAGAGATAACCAGAGCATGGAAATCAGTAGGTAAAACCTATTGCCCTTTAATCTCTCATGGACATCCTCTCTTTATCTTCTGCTCTAGTCACCAAAATTTGCCTAAAGCAACATGTGTAATGTGATTTGGGATTTCCTTTTAGGCAAAACATCTGAGTAATTTCAACAGAAGCCAAAGAGCTTCAGTAAGACCAGTACAATTTTTCAGGAGTATGATCCACATATCCCTAAGTTGGCCTCAGGTTATATCAAAAGTTAAATTCAAAGCAAATGTGGAAGGTTCTATCCAAGAGAACCATCCAACAAAGACAAATTTCAAAGGAAGCCCACAGAGTTGCAAGAACTAGTGAAATTTCTTAAGAGGATTCTGCACAGACCAACTCCTGTTCCCAATTCCAATTAAAGAAAAGAGAAAGATACGAATGCAATGCATTATTAGACAGTTATATGCAAACTGTCACAAATCTGTCTTTTTATCCAGGTGGGAAAAATGAGGAAACAAAGTGTTACATGTGGTGATCAGCATTTTAAATAAAAGAGCTGAGCCATCTGCAAAAGAAAACTTCTCTCCACAGCTATCAGCAAGTAACACAGTTGGAGATAGAGTTGTTTCTTGAACATTTAATAGTGAATGAAAATTCTTTTATTAATATAAATACTTCATGTTTAATGCCTCTATACAATATATTTAATTCCTCCTATTCTGTTATTCAGCTAAATCTTTTCAAAGCTCATTAGCACATTGCTGCAGATATAATTACAATTTCAGTTGGCACAGCATTTTCCTGCTGATTGCAGGGTAGCAAATGGTTCCCTTTGGTGCCTTTCTCTCTCATCTGGAGCAGAGAACCTAACTGCTGTGACCACTTATGTGACAAAATTGGCAGATAGAGGACCCCAGATGGAAAGCTCTCCAATTTGTGTTTCCAAGAGTAGCATCTGGGCCTTTGATTGGCTTCCTGGCTTGATCCTTAGAAGTTCTCTTGAATGGTTCCACTGCCATTTCTAGCTATAGCTGTTGCAGAACAACCAGGGGAGGGCAGTTGATACAAAGGGACTGCTTGCATGTAACAATAGGCCACCATGGGTTAATTCCCCTGCAGGCCTTAGTGGAGCACACTGGCTGCCATTTTAAATATGCAAGTGGCAGCAGCAGACTCATAGCTTGTCGTGTTGTGTGTACCCAGCATCGTGGGTTGAGCAGGGAGGCAACCTTCAAGTAACCTATAGCTCATTTTAGGGTTATTTGAGGTTCTCTATCCCCTCAAGCAACCCACGACACTACGTTTGCATGTCATGGCAAACCACGGCAGGCAGGGGCACCCACAGTGGCTTCTGTGTCATGCAAATTGGGTCATTGTTGGGTGGCCTGAAGACGATCATAATGGGATAAATATTCATTGTTATATCCTTATTGTATTTGCAACAAAGGATGCCTTGTGCAGTGTCATAGTTAGTTACCTGTGCTATATTTACTCCTTTCCCTGTGAAGTGATTATACAGATAATAGTTTGTATGCAGCAGTTCTGTGCTGTAAACTCCTTCCTCAAGCTATTAGTCTTGTTGAAAAGGAAATACATGTGAATATCTCTAGTGGGCAGTAATCTGTTCGTAGTGGGGATGAGCGAATCAGTCTAGTTGTGATCTGTCAGTTTTGCATGTATTCATGATGCATTATGATATTCAATCATAAGTCTATTCTATCTAATTTCTGTTATCAGACTGCGATTTTTCTTTAAAAAATACACACATAAAAATACTCATTTTTGCACACATTTTTTCTGAATACACACATTTTGTATGCAATTCCCCTAATATACACATTTTTTCATTCTAAGTTGTATGTGACTTTCACTAATATATGCAATTTTTGAGACAAGAACTGAATCACAAAATTCAGAGACGAGTGCAGTCCTAAGGAGAACTGTGTTCCAATCCACATTTTAATCCAAGAAATAGGAATTAGGTCAGTTCACTTAAAGCCAGACCAAACAAAATTCTCCCCCATCACTAGTTTCTAAAACTACAATGGCACTCCGGATGATGATGATGATGATTTCAGTTTTCATTCTTGCTTTAAGCTTTTCATGTACATTATCTGAGTAATCATTACAACAAGCCTTTATTTTAGACCCATATTAATGCACTCGCAGTTTGGTGGCAGAGGGAGACTGAGACTGAAAAACAGCAGCTTCTCTCCGATCACCAAATGATTGCATGCTTTAGGTAAGGTTTCAACTGGGGACTTCCCAATCCCAACTAATAACTTATGTTCCTAATCACTATGCTGTAAGTATGCCACCTCTTACTGATCAGAAATACATGATTTCTGTAGACCTATTACATTATTGTCAGACATCAGGGACTTAAGACACAGCTCTGTCAGGTTGCTGCCTGCTAGATGGAAGCCTCCAATCTTGGAGTTTCCCAAGATGCCTTTGCCCTGCTAGGCTGCTGCTGACAGGGCAGGAGGAGTGACAAAGGAAGTTTTCACCTCTCCACCCTCCTTTTTAATTTTTTTCCCCTCTAGATGAGCCTCTGAGCCTGTCTAGAGGAGTCACACTGGAGAGGTGGGGCCAGGACTGGGAGGTCATAGGATTTCGTGGATCCTGGGCTCTCCCCTTCCCTCCTCACCCACCAGAATGCCCCCTTTTGGACCTGTATGAGGTCATCTGAGATTGCTTTTGCAACCTCAGAAAGCAGGCAAGGGGATTCTTTCCATGCCAGCTGTGAGGGGATGGGGTAGGGGATCAGTTCTTGAAGTCCTCCTCCTGAAGTCATAGCACTGTCTATGCTTTTGGAAGGGGGGATCCAAAAGAATCCTATGTCCCTGGGATGCTACCTCAGAACATAAGAACATATGAAGAGCCCCGCTGGATCAGACCAAGGGTCCATCTAGTCCAGCATTCTGTTCATACAGTGGCCAACCAGCTGTCGACCAGAAACCCACAAGTAGGACATGAGTGCAACAGCACCCTACCACCCATGTTCCCCAGCAACTGGTGTACATAGCTCACTGACTCTGATATTGTAGAATTGTGCCCTTACTTAATTTGGCACTGGGATGTAGAAGACTGCAGCCTTATTAGCTGGAAATTACAAATGTCAATTCTAATTAAAGTTTATCACTATGGATTTGTCAGGGTGGGAGGGAGAATCATCTAGTTGGAAGTGACACAGGGCAAATGATGGAACAGCTGATTTCTTGGGAATCCACCAAATGTACTAGGAAAGCTTGAAGGAACAACACATCAATTGGCTTTCAAAAATTGGTCCACCTCACAATCTCCTAAATGGGCTACCAACATTCTCTCCAAGCTAGAAGAACGGGCATTAAAATGGCAAAGGCAGTGTGATGTAATCAAGTGTAAAGTGAAATGATGTACTTTGGCGCAAAACACCCCAACTTCACCTATACACTGACGGGATCCAAGCTGGTGGTGTCTGACCAAGAAACAGATCTTGGGGCTGTAGTAGGCAGCTTTATAAAAATGTCAACCCAGTGTGCACCCACTGTGAAAAAAATGAATTCCATGTTGGGCGTAATTTGAAAAGGAATTGAAAATAAAACTGTCAATATCATACTTCCCTTATAGAAATCTATAGTGCAACCTCACTTGGAATATTGTGTATAGTTCTGGTTACCAATAAGGATGCTGGAGAATTTCGAGATGGACTAAAACGAACTTGGATTTCTAAGAATCTGACTTCTGGAATCCACTGCAAAGTGACCCCCTCAGGCTGCGTGGAGTCCATGGATTTTGGGTTTGTTTGTTTTACTTTCCTAATATTTACTCATATTTATTTGTAGAAAAATATCAAGTTTCTGCTAAGGAAAAGTTGGATGAGGGACAATACATTAAGTGTTATTTACCAAGGTAAATTATGTAAATTGATATGAAACCTCTTATGTAATTATTTGCATATCGTTCCATATGATGAAAAATAATAATTTATATCAATCTGTGAGTAGACAACAGAACAAAAAAGTGCCTGACAATCCATAAAACACAAATGGAGTGGAATTTACAGTCTGTACATCCCTACACCTCAAAAATAATATTGTAGCACTGGGAAAGGTGCAGAAAAAGGAAACCAAAATGATCAAGGGGCTGGAGCAACTACTGTACAGCATCTGGGGCTGTTTAGCTTAGAAAAGTATCAGGAGACATTAGATACTTTTGTTATCTTAATGTTAGAGGTGCACAAAATTAAGCATGGTGTGGAAAAAGTGGATAGAACCCAGGCTCATCCCATGAACCTGAATGATGGGAGATTCAGGACAGATAAAAGGAAATATTTCACACAGTTCATAGTTAAACTATGGAATTTGCTACCACAAACTGTAATGATGGCCATCAACTTGGATGACTTTAAAAGGCAATTAGACAAATGCATGGAGGATGAGTTTATCAATGGTTATTAGCCATGATATTTATATGTTATCACCAATATCAGACACAGTGTGCCTCTGAAGACCACGTACTGGGGAAAACAAGTGTGTGTGGGTGGGGAGTGCTATTTCACTCATGTCTTACTTGTGGGATGTCCACAGGGGAAGCTGGTTGGCCTCTGTGTGAACAGAATGCTGGACCCTTGGTCTGATCCAGTAAGGCTTGTCTTATGTCCTTAACTTCTTATTCTAAGAACTTCCAAACTAGACATTTTGTATACTTTTCTAATATCTTTTGACTTTCTAACCCTTTTAATTCATTGATTTCACTCGTACATTTAATGTTTGGAAGAGGGAGCTGGGCCATGGCCTCTGGCCCCACCCTCAGTGCCGTGGCACCCAACTGGCCCTTCTCCCAGATCTTTGCAAACTAGCCAGAAGGTTTGAAAGTATCCCCTATCCATGTATGTCTGTACATGTGTAGGTAGGTACTCCATTCTAAGGCTGTGCACAAAATGGCCTCTCAAAATTCTCCAGCCTATTTGTGGGCAGAGCAATCGGGGAGACAATTTCACTGAATTGCTCCTAGTGGAGGAGAAATTCTCCCACAGTTTCTCACCATGGGGCTCACTATTGGCAGAAGTTGTAGCACAGGGTCTTTCTTTTTTCCTAAGGGCTTTTGTTTTAGTGCACTGCTTTTGCAAGTGGCAACAGCATCAACTGTGTTGAGGCTTCCACTTTTTTGAGTCAGAATGTTGAATTTCTTTTGGTGGTAATTTTGAGCTTAGCTAATCACAGTGCGAGGCAGCCGAGGTGCTGTGGGTGTTTTCTTTCGCTATTACACATCTTTCCATTGTTCTGCAGCCTCTCAAGCCACTTGCACTATCTGAACTGAAAAAGCCCCATGGGAGGAATTGCCTCATGACTAGGGATGTCAGAGAAACCTGCTGCGGATTCAAATGAGGCCGGATTCTTTGGAATCCGGTCTCAGGAATCTGTAGTGGATCAGAACCACTTACCTCCGCTCCAGGAGGACTGGAGGCAGAATAGCACTCGGTTGCTTCTTGCTGGCCAGAACCATTCGCCTCCTCCCTGTCTCTGCTGCTTGCCATGTCTTAAAAAAAAAAAAGTGATCTGGAGGATGTGCCCATAGACATATACACAAATAGAGTCATGAATCTTGCATATCAGTCTATGTGTCCATAGGCTTATACGCAAGATTCATGGCTCTATTTTGCATATAAGTCTATGGGCACATCCTGCCGAACACCATTTTTTTATTTTTAAGACATGGCAATTGGCAGGGACAGGGAGGAGGCGAACAGCTCTGGCTGGCAGGAGGGAAGCCCTCAAGCCAGTCCTCCCCCCCCCCGGAATCTGAGTGGAGCGGAACCGCTCTGGAGGATTCCCGGGGGGGGGAGGAATGGATTGCTTCCCCCCCCATGGATTCCCCACCAGAACAGACGGTGGGGAATCCGTACACCCCTCCTCATGACATCTTCCTCATGATGGCTTTAACTGAAGTGCAGGAAGCCAAGGAAGCTACAGGCTGCCACAGAAATTATTGTACAGTAACGGACAGTATACTCACGCACACTCCATGGCCACCTCTTAGGTAAGGTAAATACAAGAACCCCAAACCCAACCCATGAGAATTCCTCTGAAATTTCTCCTCCTTTGAATTTCTTTTCAAAAGCAATTTCTTTTCTATAAGATTGAATGAGAATGGTTGAAAAAAAATGTGGGAGAAATTTTTGGCACAGCACTACTCCATTCATACCTTCCATTTGACACACAAACATGAGGGAGGGGGGCCAACAGGCATGATCTTGCTCCCCCCATCTACATGTTTACTGAACATATGAGGCAACAAGTGGAAAGGACTTCTGTCTCACTTTTTGGTTCAGGGACCATGCTCAGTTCACAGTTTCTAGGTTAGCAATCCTTCCTTCAAATGTATAATCTTTCATCCCTGTGAAAATGCAATGTATGTTTATTTTAAGCATCCAGATTGCCAAACCTTAATGTAGGGACTCCAACAGCACAAGAGGCGACTCTACACATGGACATCACCAGATGGTCAATATCGAAATCAGATTGATTATGTCCTTTGCAGCCAAAGATGGAGAAGCTCCATACAGTCAGTAAAAACAAGACCTGGAGCTGACTGTGGCTCAGATCATGAGCTGCTTCTTGCAAAATTTCGGCTTAAATTGAAGAACGTCGGGAAAACCACTAAACCATTCAGGTATGACCTAGATCATATCCCTGATGAATATACAGTGGAGGTGAGGAATAGATTTCAGGGATTAGACCTGATAGACAGAGTGCCTGAGGAACTATGGACGGAGGTCCGTGACATTGATCAGGAGGCAGCAACGAAATCCATCCCAAAGAAAAAGAAATGCAAGAAAGCCAAGTGGCTGTCTGATGAGGCTTTACAAGTAGCTCACGAAAGAAGGGAAGCGAAAAGCAAGGGAGAAAGGGGAAGATATACCCAACTGAATGCAGAGTTCCAGAGAATAGCAAGGAGAGACAAGAAGGCCTTCTTAAATGAACAATGCAAAGAAATCGAGGAAAACAACAGAATGGGAAAGACTAGAGATCTCTTCAAGAAAATTGGAGATCTCAAGGGAATGTTTTGTGCAAAGACGGGCATGATAAAGGACAAAGAAGGCAGGGACCTAACAGAAGCAGATGAGATTAAGAAGAGGTGGCAAGAATACACAGAAGAACTATACAGGAAAGATCTGAATGTCCCTGATAGCCATGATAGTGCGGTCACTGAACTTGAGCCGGACATCCTAGAGAGTGAAGTCAAGTGGGCCTTAGGAAGCATTAGTAACAACAAAGCTAGCGGAGATGACAGTATTCCAGCCGAGCTATTTAAAATCCTAAAAGATGATGCTGTTAAAGTGCTGCATTCAATATGCCAACAAATCTGGAACACTCCACAGTGGCCACAAGACTGGAAAAGGTCAGTTTACATTCCAATTCCAAAGAAGGGCAACGCCAAAGAGTGTTCAAACTACCACACAATTGCGCTCATTTCACATGCCAGCAAGGTGATGCTCAAAATCCTACAAGCTAGGCTTCAGCAGTATGCGAACCGAGAACTACCGGAAGTAAAAGCTGGGTTTAGAAGAGGCAGAGGAACTAGAGATCAAATCGCCAACATTCGCTGCATCATGGAGAAAGCAAGAGAATTCCAGAAAAATGTCTATTTCTGCTTCATTGACTACGCTAAAGCCTTTGATTGTGTGGATCACAACAAACTGTGGCAAATTCTTAAAGTGATGGGAGTACCAGACCACCTTACCTGTCTCCTGAGAAACCTGTACGAGGGTCAAGAAGCAACAGTAAGAACCAGACATGGAACAACCGATTGGTTCAAAATTGGGAAAGGAGTACGACAAGGCTGCATATTGTCACCCTGCTTATTTAACTTATATGCAGAGTACATCATGAGAAATGCCGGGTTGGATGAATCAGAGGTCGGAATTAAGATTGCTGGGAGAATTATCAACAACCTCCGATATGCAGACGATAGCACCCTAATGGCAGAAAGCGAAGAGGATCTCAAGAGCCTCTTGTTGAGGGTGAAAGAGGAGAGTGCAAAAGCTGGTTTGAAACTCAACATTCAAAAAACTAAGATCATGGCATCTGGCCCCATCACTTCCTGGCATATAGAAGGGGAAGAAATGGAAGCAGTGACAGATTTTACTTTCTTGGGTTCCAAGATCACCGCAGACGGTGACTGTAGCCATGAAATTAAAAGACGCTTGCTCCTTGGGAGGAAAGCTATGGCCAACCTAGACAGCATAGTAAGAAGCAGAGACATCACCTTGCCGACAAAGGTCCGTCTAATCAAAGCTATGGTTTTCCCAGTAGTAATGTATGGCTGTGAGAGCTGGACTATAAGGAAGGCTGAGCGCCGAAGAATTGATGCTTTCGAACTGTGGTGCTGGAGAAGACTCTTACGAGTGCCCTGGACTGCAAGGAGGTCAAATCAGTCCATCCTAAAGGAAATCAACCCTGAGTGCTCATTGGAAGGACAGATAATGAAGCTGAAGCTCCAATATTTTGGCCACCTAATGCGAAGAGAAAACTCCCTGGAAAAGACCCTGATGCTGGGAAAGACTGAAGGCAAAAGGAGAAGGGGACGGCAGAGGATGAGATGGCTAGATAGCATCACGGATGCAATGAATATGAACTTGAGCACGCTCCGGGAGAGAGCGCAGGACAGGAAGGCCTGGCGTGCTATGGTCCATGGGGTCACGAAGAGTCGGACACGACTGAACGACTGAACAACAACAACAACAACAACAATCTAGGGATGTCAGAGAATTCTGCCACAGATCTCGGGGAGGCCAAATGCTAGTGCATTCGGCCCCCCGAAATTGGTGGCGGAACGGTCTGCCCCCCCTGCCCCTCCTGGGACGGGACTTACCTTGGGTGGATCTTTTTGGCAGCGGCGGCACTGGCGGCGGTTCAGCGGGGTGGTGCGGCGGCGGCCGGTCTTCTGACCAGCTGCCGCCACCACCATTTCCAGTTAAAAAAAAAATCAAACAAAAAAACGTGATAGGCTACGTAAAGATTTACGTAGCCTATCATGGCTGATTTAAAAGAAGAAAAAAAAACATGAGTACACAAATGGCGGCGCCCATGAGCGCCACCATTTGCATTCCTTATTTTGGCACGTCTTAGTCTACGTAAACATTTACGTAGACTAAGACGGCGAAAATAAGGGGAACGCAAATAGCGTAGATATAGTGTTCCCCTTATTTTCGCTGTCTTAGTCTACGTAAATGTTTACATAGACTAAGACGTGCCAAAATAAGGAACGCAAATGGCGTTGCCCATAGGCGCTGCCATTTGAGTAAGCGCGGTTTTTTTTCTTTTAAATCAGCCGTGATAGGCTACATAAACATTTACATAGCCTATCACTGCTGACTGCAGGGATGCAAACAGCGACAGCTATGGCCGCCGCCATTTGCGTCCCTGCTAGCCAGCAGCCGGATGTCCGGCCACTGGCGGAGCCGGCCGGCGGCTCCGCAGAATCCCTGCAGAGCGGAGCCAGCCGGCCAGAATTTCAGGGGGGAGGGACGGAGTGCCTCCCCCCCCCACGAATGTCACCCTTCAAAAAGGTAAGTGACTGTCGTACATCCCTACCTTAATCACAGTCTTGAGATTGCATGAGGCAGTAAGCGTAGATTTTGGAGGAAGATGTGGCTGAATAAAACAAGTTAACTTTTTACCCCCTTTATTTGGAATCTGACAAGAGTATTCTGTGAAGAAATGATCCTTTGCTTGGAGAAATGTACTGTGTGAATCAGACATAAGGATTTCTTTAAAAGCTTTGGGCATTACTTTCTGGAACTCAGGGATCACAGAGTTGATTCTTTGTTGCAAATGTGATCTGACCAATCTGGCCTTTAATACATCAATTAAGACAATAAGTGGTGATAAAGACAATTAACTGGCTGTAGGTTTCTCACACCAAACAAAGAAGGTAATTTACCATGACAATGAAGTTTGTAGTTTTGAAGCTGTTCTCCACGGACTAGCTATTTAATTGTGGCTTTTGCAACAGGTAAAGCCACATGATTGTATCCAACATAAAGCATTCTGCACTTTCTTCATTTTTCATAACTGCATATGAAACATATTACAGATTTATACATTTCTGGGAATTCAGTAAATATACAGTGAATACAAAATATTGCAAAGAGATAATGAAATACTTTTCACAATTCATTTAGTATAATACTAAAGAATTGTACATGTCTTATATGTGTGTGTAGCCAATGAATGTAGAGGTTGAGCAGGATTGTGTCTCTGGACTCTGACCACCTGTCCAGCACACTTTTGACATAACCTAAAAAAGAGCCTACAAATATGAAAACTGCAAATTCTGTTCAATTTTCTGTTCAGTTTCCATTTTATTGCATTGACAACCAATCATTTGCATCATATCTGACTAAAAAACTGCAAATGTAATTTGAATCATTTTCCAAACCAATATGAAGCTTGGGAAATTATACCATCCCCTGACAGCTCTGCCCATCACCACAGCACCCCACCAACATGCCTAAACTCATTTCAGGCAGAAGCAGACATTACTAGGAGTGCGCAATCCTATTGGGATCGACAGTTGCCTCTGACCCTGGGGGTGACTGCCTCTCCACTGCAGGGCAGGAGGAGTGATGAGGAGCAGATCTGCATGCTCTTCCTGCCCTGCTTTCACAGCTAGACAGACCATTCCAGCTGTATAGCCACGGGACCTGAAAGTGTGGGGAGAGATTGCCGAATGACACATAGGAAGTGCCGTACCAGCACTTCCGGACTCTCTGCCCAGCCCCCAGGAACACCCTGTTTTCCCTGCTCCATGCTGCTCTTCAGATCCATGCTGCCTATGTGGTGGTGTGTGTGGGGGTGGGGTTCTCCAGGAACCAATCAACCCCATGACCATCTAGCCGCTGTCTAGTGGCCATAGGATTGTGCCCTAAATCTGTGTCTAGCAGCTACATCTTTCTTTTTCATTTTTATTCAGAAATGAGTAAAACTTTTCTAGACTAGATGCAGGGAGCCCAGTCTAGATCAGGACCCTCACGTGGTTGGGTAGGGGTTACTTTTAAGATCCAGATGAGCCTCCTGCACCTATTGTAGATTGGAAATAAATAAAAAAAAACATAGCTGCTAGACACAGAATCAAAACAATGTCTGTTCTGACCCTTAGTGAGTTTGTGACTGCGGAAAGACTTGAACGAGGATCTAACCAGCTCTCAGCCACCTTGCCACGCCCGCTCTCCATGCTGAGCAGTGGTCCATCAGAATCAAGTCACTGCAAACAGTGTTATTAATAGAGCATTAGGAAGGCAATACAGTGTTGAACAAATCACTCATCAATTCAAACGCATATGGTTGTCACTGGTACTGTGCTGATATTATCGATCTATTTTTTTTTAACCATTCAATGGGGTGGGGAGGGTCAAAAAGAAATTGCATACAAAATTGTGGGCAAGGTGTAAGAATTTTCAGAGAAATTCTCAGAATTTTGGCCTTTGGGACTTACCTTGCTGTTACTGTGGCTGAGCGGTACGTGTGTGTGTTTTCTTCCTTTTCGGATCCACGTGCCCTGCACTTGCAAAAGCTCTTCTCTCCCTGCTCAAGTGGGGAGGTTGTTTCTGCTGGTGCTTCCTTTGGATCGGAGAGAGAGCTTTGCAAGTGCAGAGTGTGCTGGCTGTGAAATGGTACCCTGTGCTTGCAAAGGACCCTCTCCACCTACTCAAGCTGGTCAGTGGCTGTTGCTGCTTCCTTCCTCAGTGGTGAGAGAAGGGCCTTTGCAAGCACAGGGGCAAACCTTACAGCATTGTCAGCTAGGGATGTCAGAGAATTCCACCACGGATCTTGAGGAGGCCGAATGCCAGTGCATTCGGCCCCCCGAAATCGGTGGCGGAATGGTCTGCCCCCCCGCCCCCCCCGGGACGAGACTTACCTGGGGCGGATCTTCCTGGCGGTGGTGGCGGCGATGGCAGTGCGGAGGCAGCAGTGGCCGGTCTTCCGGCCGGCTGCCACCGCCATTTCCAGTAAAAAAAAAAAAAGACGTGATAGGCTATGTAAAGATTTACATAGCCTATCACAGCTAGGTTTTTTAAAAAAAACGTGATAGGCTACGTAAATCTTTATATAGCCTATCACATCTGACTTAAAAAAAAAAACAACCACATCCGCTATGCTATTTACGTTCCCCTTATTTTCGCCGTCTTAGTCTACATAAATCTTGACGTAGACTAAGACATGCCAAAATAAGGAACGCAAATGGCGGCGGCTGTGGCCACCGCCATTTGCGTACGCGTGTTGTTGTTGTTGTTTTAGTCGGACGTGATAGGCTATGTAAACATTTACGTAGCCTATCACGGCTAACTACAGGGACGCAAATGGCAGCGGCTACGGCTGCCGCCATTTGCGTCCCTGCTAGCCAGCGGCCGGATGTCCGGCTGCTGGCGGAGCTGAACCATCTTCAAGGATAACCCCACATAGAGCACATTACAGTAGTCTAGACGAGAGGAGACCAGGGCATGTACTACCGATGGAAGCAGATGGCTGGGAAGGTAGGGGCGCAGCTGCCGTATCAAATGGAGTTGGTACAGTGCTGTCTGGTTCACCATACCTGAGCCTCCATGGACCGCTGGGAGACTGAAATGCCCCCCAGGCTGCGGACCTGGTCTTTCAAGGGTAGCTGTACCCCATTCAACACCAGGTCAACATCCCCCAGCCTCCCTTTGTCTCCCACCAAAAGTACCTTGGTCTTGTTAGGGTTCAGTTTCAGCTTATTCCTCCCCATCCAGCTATTCACCGTCTTCAGACATTTGGACAGGGACTCTATGGGCAACCTTGGTGAAGATTTGAATGAGAGGTAGAGCTGCGTGTCATTGTCAAGCACTCCTTGGAGGCCTCTCTCAGTCTAATCCAGTAGCCAAGACCAGACACAGACAAAGGGATTCTTTTCAAAGCTTTATTCTTCTTTTACAACTTAACAACTCTACAGGTAGCAACTAGATCTGAGCAGCAGAGTACCTATGCCCTAAGTTGGAACAATTGGTCCCCGTTTGAAAGGGAATTACTGGCAGACCCCTGAACTTAAGGACTAGGGAGAGTCCCTCCCATTTTCCCTTGGATTCTCTGGGCGAAGCCGTTGTTCGCGCACCAACCGGGCACTATGCCTCCTTTCTGCGCCCTTCATTTGGCACCACTCTCTGCGTTGGCGTCGCGTGTCCACCAAGACTACTTCCCGCGCTCGGTCACTCCCTGGACTGCTTTCTAATCTAGGAATGCTGGTGGGAGGAATCTCCATCAGCTGTGGGCCCTGGGAAAGAGGAGCGCGGTCCTCTCCCAGGAGCGACTGCTCTTTCTCAGAATCAGAACTACTCTGGGATTCTATGGGCTCAGTGTCCACCCTGACAGTCATCTGCATATTGATGACACCACACCCCAATCCTCCTGATGATGGCCCCCAGCAGCTTAACATAGATGTTAAACAGCATCGGGGAGAGGATGGAACCCTGTGGCACCCCACAAGTGAGTGGCCATGGGTCCAAAACCTCCTCTCCCAGTGCTACCCTCTGGTACCTGCTGGAGAGGAAGGACCGAAACCACCACAATACGGTGTCTCCAATGCCCAACCCCTCCAGGTGGTCCAGGAGGATACTGTGGTCAACGATATCAAAAGCTGCTGAGAGATCGAGGAGAACAAGGAAGGAGCATTCACCCCTATCCAGAGCCCTCCTCATATCATCCACCAAGGCGACCAAGGCTGTTTCTGTCCCATGCCCAGGCCTGAAGCCTGACTGAAATGGATCTAGATAGTCGGCTTCTTCCAAGAATACCTTCAACTGCATCGCCACCACTCGCTCAATCATCTTGCCCAAAAATGGCAGATTCGAAACTAGGGATGGCGGAGAATTTCTCCACAAATCTCTGGGAGGCCAAATGCCAATGCATTTAGCCCCCCGAAATTAGTGGAGAAACGGTCCGCCACCCTCCCGCCACCCCCCGGGATGGGACTTACCTTGGCGAATGTCCCTGGCGCTGGCGGCTCCCGGCGACGGTTCGGCAGCAGTTCGGTGGTGGTTCGGTGGTGGTTCGGCAGCGGCGGGGGCGGCGGCCGGTCTTCCAAGTAAAAAAAAAAACAAAACTCAAGCAAACGTGATAGGCTACGTAAAGATTTACGTAGCCTATCATGGCTAGATTTTCAAAAAACACCGTGATAGGCTACGTAAATCCTTATCCTATCACGGTTGACTTTGGGGGGGGAAAAAGGGCATACTCAAATGGCCGCCATTTGCGTTCCTTATTTGGGCACATGTAGTCTACATAAACATTTACGTAGATTACAGCGAAAATAAGGGCAACGCTATTTGCATATTTACGTAGCCTATCACGGCTGACTGCGGCGTCATTTGCGTCCCGGCCAGCAAGGAGGATTCGCGGTCAGAGGGACGGGGCGCCTCCCTCCGGCCAGAATTTCAGCCAGAGGGACGGGGTGCCTCCCCCCTGGCCAGAATTTCAGTGGGGAGGGATGGAGCGCCTCCCCCCCACCGCGAAGCAAGCTGCGGGACCAGGTAAGGGACTTCCATCCATCCCTATTCGAAACTGGGCAAAAGTTGTTCAGAACATGGGGATCCAAGGAGGGCTTCTTTAAGAGTGGTCTTATCACTGCCTCCTTGAGCCATGATGGCATCACTCCCTCCTCAAGGGAGGAGTTCACCCCTGCCCTGATCCCTTCACCCAGTCTCTCTCTGCAGCCCATAATGAGCCAAGATGGGCAAGGATCAAGTAAGCAGGTGGTCAGCCTTAGAGATGAAAGCACCTTGTCCACTTCATCAGAAAGAAGAAGCTGGGACTGATCCCACTAAACCCGTTTGCCACAGACCACCTCTTGCTCACTAACTGTATCCACAGCGCATGGAATAACACTCCTAATCTGACCAATTTTATCTGCAAAGTGCCTTGCCAAGTCCTCACAGGAGGCCTTAGAATGCTCCAGTGGTTCCGGAGCAACTGGACCGACCATGCTCGGGACCACTTGGAACAGCCTCCTAGGACAGCACTCTGTGGACATGATAAAGGCAGCATAGTATTCCTTTTTTTGCTGCCTTCACCGCCATGTGATAGGCTGAAGATACAGCTCTAGCCCATGTCTGATCGTCTTTGGATCGAGACTTCTGCCACTGGCGCTCTAGCCGTCTCATCTCCTGTTTCAGAGCTCATTACTGCAGATTGAATCATGGTGCAGTCCGAGCTCTGTTCAGGGGGAGAGGGCATTTCTAGGGATGTCAGAGAATTTTGCCACGAATCTCGAAATCGGTGGCAGAACGGTCTGCCACCCCCCCACCCGACCCCGGGACAAGACTTACCTTGGGCGGATCTTCCTGGCTGCGGCGGCTCCGGCGGTGTGGCGGCGGTGCGGCGGCGGCGGTGCGGCGGCGGTGCGGCGGCGGCGTGGCGGCGGTGCGGCGGTGGTGCGGCGGCGGCTGGTCTTCTGACCAGCCGCTGCTGCTGCCATTTCAATTAAAAAAAACCCCAAAAACGTGATAGGCTACGTAAAGATTTATGTAGCCTATCACAGCTAGATTTTTAAAAAACACCGTGATAGGCTATGTAGGCTACGTGAATCTTTACGTAGCCTATCACGGCTGATTTAAAAAACAAACAAACGCATGTATGCAAATCTACCTTCCTTATTTTGGCACGTCTTAGTCTACATAAACATTTACGTAGACTAAGACGGTGAAAATAAGGGGAACGCAAATAGCGTAGCGTCTACACTACTTGCGTTCCCCTTATTTTCACCGTCTTAGTCTACGTAAATGTTTACGTAGACTAAGACGTGCCAAAATAAGGAACGCAAATGGCCCATGGGCGCCGCCATTTGCATACGCGCATTTTTTTTCTTTTAAATCAGCTGTGATAGGCTACGTAAACATTTACGTAGCCTATCACAGCTGACTGCAGGGACGCAAATGGCGGCGGCTACAGCCTCCGCCATTTGTGTCCCTGCTAGCCAGCGGCCAGATGTCTGGCCACTGGCGGAGCTGGCCGGCGGCTCCACAGAATTCCTGTGGAGCAGAGCCGGCCAGGCAGAATTTCGAGGGGGAGGGATGGAGCACCTCCCCCCCACCATGAATTTCACCCTTCGAAAAGGTAAGTGACTTTCGTGCATCCCTAGGCATTTCAGAGCCACCCGATCTAATGCCCCAATGATTGCGGCATTCCACCCACCCACCATGGTCTCGATCGAGTGGTAGTTGGCCTGCTCCAGAGAATCCCCAAGTGTGTTCAGGAATCCCTTCAGATCCATAAGATGTCTGGGGCAGACCATTTTAATGGGTCCTCCACCCCTGCGGAGGGGTTTTGGAATCGAGAAGTCCCACATCACTAGATAGTGATCTGACCATGACAAGGGGGTGGTGGATATACCCCCGACTTCCAGATCACTCCCCACTTCTCCAGAAACAAACACAAGGTCTAGCACATGACTGGCTACATGGGTGGGCCCAGTTAGAATAGGGTGCAGCTCCCAGGAAGCCATGGTCTCCATGAAGTCCTGAGGTGCCCCCATGAGGACGGCCTCCGAATATACGTTGAAGTCCCCCAACACCAATAAGTTAGGGGACTGCACACACACATCAGAGACCACCTCAAGCACCTCAGCCAGGGAGTCAGTTGTGCAGTGGGGTGGGTGGTACACGAGCAGAATCCCCAAGACTGCCCTTCAGGCCCAACCTCCAGTACATGCACTCAGCAACCTTGGTCTCCTGGAGATGGGGTCTGGTGAAGGCCAAGGACTCTCAGTAGATAATAGCCACTCCCCCTCCCCGATCCCCATCCCTCGGCTGCTGTGCATATGAAAACCCAGCTGGGCACATGGCTGCCAGAGTTGGAACAGTGGCCTCAGCCAGCCAGGTCTCTGAAATACATGCCAGATCTGCATCCCCATCCAGGATCATGTCATGGATGAGGGATGTTTTCTGAGTAACAGACCTGGCTCCTCATTGATCTCGCTCCTCTTCTTGCTGCTTTAACTCTTTTCACAGAGGAAACTGAAGCAGAACTCAGTGTGGTATTTGATAGCTCATTGGGCATCTCTACACCAGCCTAAAATCCTACATTTAAAATGGGCCTTTCTGTTTCCATATTAAATGCAGGATCACAACGAATCCCATTTTCATGTGCTTCCTTTCCCCCCACCCCTTCCCCCTGCTTCTCCCCATATCTGGGTCTTCCATTAACTTTCATTGATCTTGCTCCTCTTTTTGCTGCTTTTCCTCTTTTCAAGGAGGGAACTCAAGCAGAACACAATGGGGTAATTTGATAGCTCATTATCTGTGATCTATTTAAAAATGAAACAAAGGGCATTTAGTGCAGGAGACACCCTGGATGGTCATGGCAGAGTCATGGCCTCATGTAAAGAGCCTCCAAACTTCCATGAAGGAGCAATCTCGATTGCAAGATAAAAGGTCCATGTGAAGGAGCCCTTGTAATGCCCAGAGGACAACCGTAACAGTTATGATGTCCTGCTGTCCTCCCCTGGGCATAATCAGGAAATCCAGGAAGCTGAACCAAGTGGCAAATCATCGAGGGGAGATCTTCTTCATTATCTTAAAAAAAATAAAATAAGGAAAGAACATCAGCATCCTGAGAAGGGATGTACGAAACTCACCTTTTCGTGGAATCTTTGAGGTGAGGGGGATGGGGGGGAGGCGATCCGGTCCTTCCCCCCGGAATCCTCGATGGCCGGGTCTGCTCCATGGCCAGGCTGCAGAGCAGCCAGCCAGGGCTGTCCGCGGCTGGATTTCTGGCCACGGACGGGCTGCTGCGGACGCAAATGGCAGCCACTGTAGCAGCCGCCATTTGCATCCAGCCAGGTAGCCGTGATAGGCTACGCAAGAATTTATGTAGCGGCCACCAGTTGCATTTCCTATTTTTCGCCAATTTATCTTACGTAAATATTTACATAAGATAAAATGGTGAAAAAAAGGGGAATGCAAATAGCGTAGTGGGCGCTATTTGCGTTCCTTTATTTTTTGCCGTTCTAGCCTATGTAAATATTTATGCTGCCATTTGCATATGCTGGGGGTTTTTTGAGGGGGGGGGGTTAGCCGTGATAGGCTACGTAAATTCTTACATAGCCTATCACGGCTGCAAGGATGGCAATGGCGGTGGCGGCAGCCCAGCTGCGGCCGGCCAGGAGACCAGCCACCAGAACTGCCACCACCGAATCCACTGCATCTGCCCCAGGTAAGTGCCATACTGGGGGGAATCTGTGGGGGGGGGCAGCAGGCAGGAGGCCATTCCACCATGGAATCCATGGCAGAATTCTCTGCCTTCCCTAATCCTGAGCAACCTCAGAACTCTTGTAAGTAAGTGGCAGCCTCCACTCCTGAAATCTTCAAAGAAATTCTTCCCCCTTGCACAAAAGAGGCAGAAAAATGACTGCCTTCTTCACAGGAAGCAAGAGTTTCTCAAAACTGCAGAACAGGGCTTGGCACAACATCAGAATCAGATGAATAATTTCCACCAG
This sequence comes from Heloderma suspectum, assembly GCF_057233095.1. Classification (NCBI taxonomy): domain Eukaryota; kingdom Metazoa; phylum Chordata; class Lepidosauria; order Squamata; family Helodermatidae; genus Heloderma; species Heloderma suspectum. The sequence goes on from NC_139458.1 coordinate 91,049,709, forward strand.
ATTGCTATTATAAACTTTCATTTGAAGGGTTGATTTATTCTTGCATAACATTAGGAAACCCATGGCTGATGTTATTCTGCAGCAAAAAAGAAAGGGGAAAAAAGAGTAAGAAATGCTATAGTTTTAGAAATCTGTTCTCAGTTGATAGAACACTTCTTCCCAACCTCCTGGTCCCTTCTTTCCTCTGTCTTTATTGCTATTACAAAGAAACTTTATTGACTGCAACACTGATTTGGGAGGATTCTCTATTTTATTTTAAAAAGTCAAAAACTGTTGGAAACACTCTGGATAGTATCACTTTACTGCGCTCTGATCATAGCAGAGAACATACTGTTTTATCTTGAAACAAATGCTCTCTCTCCCTCCCCCCACCCCAATGTTGTGGCTAATAGAATATTCAGAAGTGATTTTGGTCAGGAAAAGGTAAGGGTAAACCCTCCTCTGCTAGGTGGAATCACTTACCCAGTTTTCAGAGCAAAACTAGGGATGTCAGAGAATTCCGCAACGGATTTCGGTGAGGCCGAATGCCAGAGCATTCGGCCTCCAAAATCCATCGCGGAATGGCCTGCCACCCCCCCGCCCCCTGCGGATGCCCCCCATGATGAGACTTACCTGGGGTGGATGTTCCAGACAGCAGCGGCTCCAGCAGCGGTTGCGGCGGCGGCTAGTCTTCTGAACGGCTGCCGCCGACGCCATTTGCAGTCTGTGTGTGTGGTTTCTTTCCCCCATAGACATGATAGGCTACATAAAGACTTATGTAGCCTATCATGTCTGGGTTAAAAAAAGAAAAGAAAGGTGTACGCAAATGGCGGCGGCTATGGCTGCCGCCATTTGCATTCCTTATTTTTCGCTGTCTTAGTCGACGTCAATATTCACGTAGACTAAGACAAAGAAAAGAAAGGGGAACACAAATAGCACCAACTACGCTATTTGCACTCCCCTTTATTTTCTTCATCTTAGTCTATGTAAATATTGACATAACTAAGACGGAGAAAAATAAGGAATGCAAATGGCGACGGCCATAGGCCTGTGCCTGGCCGGCTGCTCCACAGAGCCGCCGCGGAGCACAGCCGGCCATCGAGGATTCCAGGGGGGGAGGATTGGATCTCCTTCCCCCCCCGTTGAGGATTCCAGGGGAAGGGATGGAACGCCTCCCCCCCCCATGAACAGAATCTGCAAAAAGGTAAGTCACTTTCGTACATCCCTAAAAAAAAAAACACCCAACAATCTGTGGAAGGGATTAATTGTGGAACTTTTAACCATGTTAATTTGAACCTTGGCCATGAGGCTTGCTGGGTAATTTTTGAGGAATCACCATGTCTCTACCCTACCTTATAAGCTTGCTGTTGTACATCACACCTTGGGCTCCTTCAAGGTAGGGTGGTAGAAAATAGTAGTAGTAGTGGTGGTAAAGAATCTGAGGTAAAACTGAAATAAAAGTTCCATAGAATCATAGAATCATAGAATAGTAGGGTTGGAAGGGGCCTACAAGTCCATCGAGTCCAACCCCCTGCTCAATGCAGGAATCCAAGTCAGAGCATCCCTGACAAATGGCTGTCCAGCCTCGTCTTGAAGGCCTCCAGTGTGGGAGAGCCCACCACCTCCCCAGGTAATTGGTTCCATTGTTGTATTGCTCTTACAGTCAGGAAATTTTTCCTGATGTTCAGCCAGAATCTGGCTTCCTGGTTTAACCATTGTGTTTTATTTCAGTGACTGAAGGACTGAATGGGTTAACAGTAGAAGGAAAAAATGTATGTCTTTTATTCTAGGCTTGTGCCTGAGGAGAGTTGCATTGTAAATGTGGTGTGCTGGTCAAACTGCAGTTACTCTTACTACTGAGAGGGAAATGAAGCCACGTTTCTGTCCCTATATATGGGAAGGTGGGATTGTAATTGGTACCATCTGATTGGAGAATAGCCAGTTAAGTGCTGAATAAGTTACCTGGCAGCTGCTGGGTTTTTTCACACTCCATGGACTGTTCTAAACACAAGCAGGAATCAATTGGGCACAATAGCCTGAAGGCAGCTTAGTTAGGCCATTAGGGATGTGTGAGGAATCCATCCTGACAGATTTTTAAAATGGATTTCTGCAATATGCAGCTCCTGGAAGTGTAGTAAAAATGTAACCTAAAAGCCATTGTATGTGTCTTAAGCAGCACATAGTACTGTAAGAGCTGCGCATGCCTGGAATGAGCAGACAGTAACCCTAAGATAAGGTTGCTAAGCAAACCGCTGGCAACCAATCAAAAGTAACACGCTGGCTGAGGAATGCAAGCTAAGTGATAAAACTGTAGCGCGGAGGTTGCCCAGGGTCGACTCTGCTTTGAGCGTGAGCTCCTTTGTCGAACTGTTTGCAAACAATAAAATCGAGTTGGACCCAGCCTGAAGTTGACTCTCCTCTTTGGGGCAAATTGGACTAGCCTCCAGGGGGCGAAACTAGCATTTTGTGCAACAAACTGGCGAGCAGCCACGAGTCCCTTGGACCACCCTGGGGTCAAACGACAGAACCGGCAAAGGTGCCTGTGGGGCGCGCCGGACCGCCTTTGAGGTCTGCCACGGCACCAGAGTACGGGGGTCGGGACACCCAGGAGGTTAAAGGCGTGGACTCCATTGATTGAGTCAACCAGGCTGAACGGGTCTGAAGAGACGGCACTAGGGTGTTGGGCAGAGTAAGTACTTGATTTCCCTTCTGTCTTTCTGTTTGAGTTGCCTTCGGAGCGTCTGAGGTTTGTCAGACTCCGTGTCAGTGTCGGAGGTTTGTCAGGCTCCGTGTATGGTTTCAAATAGAGGTAGGCACAATGGAGGCGGGTAGCTCCCGTTTAGAAAGCTCTGCCACTCCCTTGGGATGCATGCTAAAGAACTTTAGCAAAGTCAAGCGTCTGAGGTTTGTCAGACTCCGTGTACTAAGATGTCGAAAGGCAAGCTGGTTACACTCTGTCAGTTGGAATGGCCAGCATTTGGAATTAGTTGGCCAGACATAGGATCCTTTGGTGTAAATCTTGTAAATGCTGTATATAAAAATGTGGTGAATAATGGGCAATGGGATCAATTCGCTTATATTGATAGTTGGTTAAATTGGTGCGGAAAGAATCCCCCTTAGTTACAGAAGTGTAAATGTGTAAATGTGTTACTGGCAAAGGACCACAGGGGCAAGAGACCCCGGGTGGTGTCTGAATCAAGTAGTAAGAGATAAATTTGCCTCAGGGAAGGTGAGGTTATCAGCATTTGGATGAGTGCCAACCAAAATCCACTGAAGGCGAGAAAAGGTTGAATATAAAGTTCAATATTGTAAAGTCATGATGGTATGCTCCGAGGTGAAGCCCAAAGCCCCTGTTCCCCCCGATTCAAGCCCCACGGAAGGAGCTTGAAGACTGGGAGACCCTGCCCAAGGTGCCCTGAGCTCCCCCCCGTCTGATTCGGTCTGTTAGGTTGGGAAGAGAGGTTGTTGGGGGAGGGAGGGGGCCCGCCAGAGACAGTTTGTCTGCCACCGTATCCAAGTTTGTTAGAAGAAGCAAAAGCAGTTGAAAAAGTTGCAACTTCTGAAGAAAGAGATTTGTTTGATGACTTAAAGACTGTGGCAAAATCAAGAAACAAAGACAGAGCAAGTTCTTAAAATATCAGGGTCTGTGTGAGCTTATCTCTGTCAGCCTACTCAGAGCAGAGCCAAGGGGGACTTGCCTAACCCCCCTTCGCCGTGGCTGGTTTAGCCTTAGCAAGCAGAGAGGCTGGAAGGTGTCTGTGAAGACCTGACAAAAGAGTGAGATTTGCAAAAAAACAAACAAACAAGAAAAGCATCACAGCTGGAAAGCTGAGCAGCACTGCTCTGTTCTTATCTGTGGAGGAATCTAGAAGAGGTGTAAGGTTACACCTTCCCCATTCGAACTGATGAAGAGACACAGAGCTTTTGTTAAAACGCATCCCTTCTTTATGGCCCAAAGCCTTCTTTGTTAGAGGCACTCTGCACATGGACTGGAACTTTGGCCAGTTAAAGACTTGCCGTAAAAAGTACTGTGAGGCTTGTCATAGCCTTAAACTCCCGTTGTTGTAGATTGTGTGTTTGTTTGTGATCAGCTCAGTGTACAGTTTGATTTGTGATTTCAACACTCAGATAAAAAGCTGCATTTGACTGAAAGAACTGGGTATATTTAGCCTTGAGAAGAGAAGACTGAGAGGAGATCTGATAGCACTCTTCAAGTACTTAAAAGGTTGTCCCAGAGAGGAAGGCCAGGATCTCTTCTCAATAATCCCAGACTGCAGGACACGGAATCATGGGCTCAAGTGACAGGAAGCTGGATTCCAGCTGAACATCAGGAGAAACGTCCTAACTGTTAGAGCAATACGACAATAGAACCAATTACCTGGGGAGGTGGTGGGCTCTCCCACCCTGGAGGCATTCAAGACGAGGCTAGACAGCCATCTGTCAGGGATGCTCTGATTTAGATTCCTGCACTGGACAAGGGGTTGGACTCGATGGCCTTGTAAGCCCCTTCCAACCCTACTATTCTATGATTCTATGATTTCCAAGGCTTTGATTTCATTTACCCTAATGAAACATACAGATACAAATTGCTAGAGATTCATAGACTACAAAGGAAACAGCCTTCAAAAAGTTCAAAGAGAAACTACGAAAGTTAGTTTCCCTTTAAAAAGGGGGCAGCAAATTCTCTTAACTTAAGAGGTGAGAGAGAGAGAGTCCCCCACTCTCCCGTGATACTTCTAAGCCCAGCTGTGTTTCTGAAGCCTAAGAAAGTTCCTGCCCCATGTGTTCCAGCTCTTTCTCAAAATCTGAACTGTTCTGACGTTCCATTTGCTCAGAGGCAAACCTGACACTCTGCCAAAACTCATGCAGTGTGGAGTTGCCGATGCAAAAATGGTGGCTTGGAACTCTTTCCACATATGAGAACGCCCTTCCCTTAATTTTGATGGGCCCTGACCATGCAGTCAGAGGAGCAGTATAATGGTTAGATCTGCTCCACCATGCCCTACTATACAAAACAAATGTTTTCCAGTCATGGTGTTAGATTTTAATTATATAAAAAAGGTATAAAAGAAGGCAGAAGAAAGTAGCAGACAAAAAGGCTTAAAAAAAGAAAGAAAGATTATTCCAAATGTGTGTCGTTGAAATTAGTAAGATCTAAGCAAGCGAGTCTCTGTCGAAGCAATGGCAAACAGCCTAACTTGCAGAGAAAACAAAGAGTTAAAACTGGTGCATGGCACAGAGAATTTGAAACATGATTTGCAGAACAGGCAAGCCAAAAGATAAGTGTGCCTGTTACAAGAGGGAGGCTATAGTAGCCATAAAAAGGGGTGAAGCCCCCGTATGAAGCTTTAACAAAAATATTACCCACTAGAAGTGGACAATTAAAATAAAAAAAGGCTTTTCTTAAATTGAAGCAAGTCTTAATATCACCGCCTGCTTTAGCCTTATCAGACCCCAGATCATGAAGTTTTTAGAGCTATGGTGCACATGAGAGCACATAAAAAAGTGCCATTCCTGGAAAAAGGAAAAGGCAATGCTGGCAGCCACCATGGGCGGAGATATAAACAGCAGCTTGAGAGCACAGAAGCGACCAGAGGGGGGGGGCAGAAAAGGAAAGGGCCGACCGAGGCTCAATAAATGTGCGTATTGCCGAGAGAAGAGACATTAAAAGAAAGATTGTCCAGAGCTGAAAGAAAAAAGAAAAGAGACTCACCCTGAAGGCTGCCAAATGCTGGCAGGGTCCTCCAGTGGGGGGGAGTCTAGCTGAAGGGCCACCACCCTACGAACAAATGCTCGGGAGAATCCCAAGGTAAAAGTAAGGGTTGGTGGCGAGGACTGTAAAGCCCTAGTAGATACTGGAGCCACATTTTCTATGATCCCTGTGTAAGCCCCTCCTCACGAAGACTGGAAATAACATACTGGAACATGCCTTTGTAGTTTCATCTGCATACCTGGTTGCCCTCATGGAGCGGGACTTGTTAACAAAACTGCAAGCTAAAATCTTCTTCAGTGATAATCAGATTGTAGTACAGCTGCCAGCAATGCAGGGCTCAAATTATCAAATGGCCTTTCAAGCAATCAAGATTGTGTCAGAGGCCAAAGAGACTGAGATTTTAGAGAATGTTGATCCATGTGTGTGGGCAGACAGAACCCCTGCCCAAGCAAATGCATGACACCAGTTAAAATCTTCTTTAAAAAGGGAGAGCCCTGTGTGCGTGAGGCAGTATCCTCTGAAAAAAGCCACCTGTGCAGGCTTGAAGCCGCTCATTGAAAAGTTCAAAAATTATGGTTAGCTAATAAAGGGATCGTCCCCCTTTAACACCCCAATTTTAGGTGCGCCCGAGGCAAATAGCACCTCCTTCAGGTTAGACCAAGACCTGAGAACAGTGGCTGATTGCCCTTTGTGCCTCAAAAATGATTCAAAGATGTTTGAGCCCCCAGCTCAAATGAGAAGTCGCCCATGTGCTTACTATCCTTTTCAGAGATTTCAAATTGACTTTTCAGAGTTGCCCCAGACTCATGGCTATCGGTACCTGCTAGTAATGATAAAAGCAATTGACTGCACCGCTCAGACAGTAGCCAAGATCCTGTTAAAAAGTAATCCCTAAGCTCTTGTTACCTAAAGAGAGTGAATCAAATCAGGGGCCCCATTTTGTTGGACAAGTGACGCAAGTAGTGGCCCAGGCATAACAAACTAACTAGAAGCTACACCCCCCTTGGAAACCTCAATCTACAAGTCAAGTTGAGAAGATGAACCGCACCTTAAAGACAATGCTCATTAGAATTTGTTGAAAGATTAAGTTGAAAGGCCACAGGCCTTGCCAATCACCTTGACTCGAGTATGGTGCGCCCCCAAGGGAAGTATTAAATTGACACCTTTTAAACGTTCCATAAGTGCCCACCTCGAATATTACCTATGGCTGATAGCTTAAATGTGAATTTAAAAGTAAAAGTTTTAAGATTCAAGGTTATGTTACTGCTTTGCAGTCTGTTTTGTTTTCACAGGTTTGCGACACCGCACCAATCCTGGCCTTTAGATGCTCCAGTGCATAATCTCAATCCCAGCGATTGGGTGCTAATCCAGTCCTAGAAAGATGAACCACCTACCAAGAAGCAGAAGGGTCTGTTTCAGATCCTACTTACCACTCCCATTGCTATGAAAGTCGCCAAAGAAAAGAAGTGGATTCATCACACTGAATAAAGGCATCACCTGCACCAGAGAGGGTCACACCGGAAGCTGACCCACCTGAAGGTCACCGTTGGAATAATGAACCCCTGAAAGGACTCAAGTAGCTCTACAGAAAGGGGACGCTCTCGTTTCAAGGGTTCCTGATGAACAGAACAAAACTGAGTTCCAAAAGTTCAAAAAAACTGTGTTTTTGTTGTCAACATTCTAGTAGCTAGAACAAGGGCGTCCCAGGCCTCACTTGCTGTTTAGAGAAAACCGTCAATGCCACAGCAATAATAGTTTGCGCCTTTAAGTGCGTAGTCCACCGCTGGACCAAAGAGAGTATAAATTTGAGAAAAGCCTTTTGAGGGGGGAATTGTAGTAAAAATGTAACCTAAAAGCCATTGTATGTGTCTTAAGCAGCACATAGTACTGTAAGAGCTGCGCATGCCTGGAATGAGCAGACAGTAACCCTAAGATAAGGTTGCTAAGCAAACCGCTGGCAACCAATCAAAAGTAACACGCTGGCTGAGGAATGCAAGCTAAATGATAAAACTGTAGCGCGGAGGTTGCCCAGGGTCGACTCTGCTTTGAGCGTGAGCTCCTTTGTCGAACTGTTTGCAAACAATAAAATCGAGTTGGACCCAGCCTGAAGTTGACTCTCCTCTTTGGGGCAAATTGGACTAGCCTCCAGGGGGCGAAACTAGCATTTTGTGCAACAGAAGTAGGGATATATGAATTGTGTACCTTCAGTGCCACTGAACTTCTGCAGTTTGCAGCCAGTGCTCTGTTCCGTCCTTAACAAGCCCCCGGAATTCTTCTCTTTTTTTTCCGCTCCAAAAATTACAAAGATAAATCCATACCAACAACCATAATTCCAGTGCCCAGCCATCTCCATGAGTCTGCATAACTTCTGTAAGAATGGCTATTTTTCATTGATATTTACATATTTTTCCCCCTGCCCTGAGATATGCAGTAATTACTTTCAGCCAAAACACTTCCGCCTCCTAGGGGCTTCCCAAAACAAGGCTGTCCTAGGTGTGCCTGAGCAATGCACTCTTTGCTTAAAGCAACACTGTTTTAAAGAAAGAAAAAAACCTTTTAAAATGACCATGCCAGTCCTGGAGCCCTGTACGAGGTATTATTCTTCCTGCTAAGCTTTATATTTCCACATCCAGCATTGTTGTTGATGTTGTGAGGCTAAAATGGAGAGGAGAACCAACTCTGTGCATGCCTACTCAGAAATAAGTCTTATTGAGTTCAATGCAACTTACTCCTACACATGTCAGCACCCCACTTGCCCCCAGCTCAGCTTTGTATTTCCACATCCAGCTCATGATCAAACCTCCTGTTAGATATCTCACTGGGTGACTTTGGGCTGGCCCGCAACCACTACAGCACACTTCTGTTATGAAACTCATGAAAAAGAGACAGTATAATGGAAAGTTCTTTCTGAAGCAGTCACACTTGTACAAATACAGCATGAAGGGAAAGATTAGCAAGCTTCTCTTTGCTGAATAAAAAGCACACTCTGCACATGCTCAGGGAATGGACAAAATGAGGAATAAACATATTGCTCAGGCACACCTAGGACAGCCTTGTTTTGGGAAGCCCCTAGGAGGAGGAAGTGTTTTGGCTGAAAGTAAATGGAGATGGAGGATATAAATTTAAAAAGAACCCCCACAAACAAGGCAGTGAGCACAATTCATTTTAAAAAAAACCTTATGTATTTATTATCGGAACATACTACACTGCGTTTTTGTTTACGAAAATTCCGTGACTCCTTGCGGACGACCAAAAAAAAAAGCCGCATGACTGCTGGTGTATGCCCTTATTTTCGCCGTAGTCTACATAAATCTTTACGTAGACTACAGGGACCAAATAAGGAATGCAAATGGCGGCGCCCCATGGGGGCCGCCATTTGCGTACGTGCTTTTTTTCTTTTTTTCAAAGTCACCCGTGATAGGCTACATAACGATTCACGTAGCCTATCATGGCTGACTTTGGAGATCTAGCTGTGATAGGCTACGTTAATCGTTACGTAGCCTATCACTGGGTTTTGTTTTGTTTTTTACTTTTCTTGTAATGGTGGTGGCGGCAGCTGGTCGAAAGACCAGCTGCCGCCCCCGCCCCTGACGAAGACCCGCCGAACCACCGCCGGGAGGGACATTCGTCAAAGGTAAGTCCCATCCCGGGGGGGGGGTGGGGGGCGGAGAATTTCACTGCTGATTTCGGGGGGCCAAATGCGTTGGCACTCGGCCCCCTGAAGTTTCGGGGAGAAATTCTCCCCCATCCCTAGGTCCATGTTATCTATGCAAATTCACCAGACAACGAGGTAAGCCACAGTGGGCCACATTAACCATTCTGAAGAGTGTGGGTTATGGGTGTGATTCAATGGGGGTAATTAACCCCTCAACACACTAACCCTTGCCGGGTTACTCCCGGAATTTCCTCACCATGGTTTAGCATGTCGTCTGAACCCAACCACTGTCTCTGGTAGCCCAGCTCAAGCTGATCCAGCTCAAGAGACTCCTCTTTGACCCTGTTCAGAACCAATATATCCTCACCTTGTACTGCTGGTCTCCCAGACTGACCTAGTTTTTTCTTCTCTGTGTCCTGGCTCCAGCAGAGCTATCACCCTCCATACTACTATGACTTGCCTTACCAAGAAATAAAGGAACATGTGTGCAAGGAGTTCATAATTTTCTTTCCCCTTTCTGCACTGCCTAGATTAGAGCTCTCCTTTTTACATAAAATAAGGTGGAAATCAGATGTGGCAGAACTCTTACTTGTACCACTTTAGAAGGTAGAAGGTCTTATTTTTGAATTTTCCACATTAGAGAAAAAAGAAAGAAAGATCAATCCTGATATGTTTGTTTACTACATGAAATGAGGTTTTAGTGGGTGACAGAAAATGACATAAGATGGGTAAAATACTAAAAAAGAGTGGCTCGTACCCAAACAATATGGTTATTATGGACTTTTGATTTTAGCTTGGGGCCGGTTCAGAATGCTGGTATATCTACAATACGTCTGTATGAGAAATGCATGCCAGTTTGTTTTTGGTCAGGATCTATAGATCAAAAATATCAGCAAAGCACTAAGATTTACCCAGGTGGCACTTCCTGGACTGAACACAGACTTGAACACAGTGTGCAGTTGAAGATTTCTGAGCTTGCAGTGGGATTCACGGATCCCCCACCCCCCAAAAATGTGTTTGATGGCATGCATACATTTGAAAAGTGTGCATGAAAAATGTGTACTATTGAAAAATGTGCACAGCCACACTTTAATCCATGGGAGAAGATTTCAAAGATGCAGACAACTGATGCAAATATCTGGGAAAATATGCATGAAATCTGCACAAATTTAAATGCAAAATGAAAAAAAAAAAGCTTGCAATCTGATACAGACATGAGACAGAATGAGCTTTGAGGTGGAATTTTGAGAACTTTGACAAGCTTGATTTTTTCTGATTTGCACATCCCTAACAATCACAGAGGGCTGCTGACTTGTGACATGAATGGCTTAATTCATATTGACCTTTCTCCATATGGTGAAGATCGATGTACCTTCAGTGAGACCATCAGTGTAATTATGCTTTCATACCTATGTTTAGCACAGTGTTTATAGCAGCTTCTACAGAGAGAACACATATCCCAAAAGGAAAGGGGAAGTAAGTTGTTTGTCTTCCAAAGGACAATTAGAATGAGTATATGCCAGCAGGGACTGCCTCCTGCATGGGCAGGGGTGTGTGCCTATTGCTCCCTCGAGCATAGAAGAAGATGAAAGTAAGCTCTCACCAACTGTTTATGTTCATTAAAGGTCCCATGGTCCTGGATAAAATGCAATTGTGTTCATTACCATCTCCCTCCTCGAAAACCCACTTGTGTGTGTCAAGTTGATAACGTATGTTTCACTTCCTTCTTGTAATAAAGTTATTTTGTTTTGTTAGGACAACTGCTGGGTTCCACACTAGTGATGGCTGCATTTCCTGATGTAGTGAAGAGATGGCTAGATATATTTGCTCCTAAAACCACTTTGGCATCTTCTTGGATGAATACAAATGCAACATTAACACAACAACACCAACTGCCAAGTGCCAAGAAGGGCTTGGTCAGGCTCACTTTGGTACATGCTGTATGAAATAAGAACATCAAATACAGTATTGTCAGAACATCACTCCTCTGCCCACCGAAAGGGCAGAGCATGAGGTATCTTGCCCAGACCTTGTGCAGCCCAGTCAATGAGAGGCTTGCATGACTGCATTTGTGCCCCTGCATGTCATTGATGTTCCATGGCTGTGTAGAACTGGTCACCTATCAGGGGCCCAATAGGGTGTTGTTGGTTTTTATGGCTATTGTTTCCTGATTGGAGTAAGTTTTCACTTACTCTGCACTGTTGGGGAGGGGATGATCCTGTAAATCTAGTCTCTTTGATTTTCTCAAATATCCTAACTTGACTAACAACTGGCATTGCAGATAGGGAAGCAAGAAAGAGCTAGGCTAAGGTGATGAGCACGCTAACGCAACCAGAGATGAAAGCACAATGGCCTAAACCAAGCTCTCACAGCTTACCAGCTTGAGGAGCCCTGGGAGATGGAGCACCTTTCAGTGTGTCTGGACTTACTGATCCCTAGTGTACTGGAAAGGGAGGATGCTGCCACCTCTGTACACCTTTAAGGTGTGTGGGCAAGGAAGAACAAGGATTCATCAAGAGACAGTGTGGTGTAGTGGTTAGAGTGTTGGACTGGGACTCAGGAGATCTGGGTTCTAGTCCCCACTTAGCTATGAAGCTTACTAGGTGATTTGGGTCCAGTAACTGACACTCAGTGTAACATACCTCACAGGGATGTTGTGAAGACATCATGGAGGGGAAGAGGACCATGTAAGCTGCCCTGGGTTCCTTGCAAGAGGAAGAAGGTGGGATATAAATAAATAAATAAATAAATAAATAAATAAATAAGTGAATCAGTGCTTGGAGCTAGGATTGGGCCACCCAAGTGAGGCAGGCAGCAGGAGACACAGCCAGCTCAGCCATGTACCAAGAACCTCCCTACCAAGGGAAGGATAAGTCTGTAATTAGGGATGTACGGACTGTGTAAAATCCTCTCCGTCTATGTTTTGCAGACTGTCAGGTGCCTTTTGTTCTTTTGTCCACCCACAGACGGATAAGAATATTTTTTCGTCACACAGAAAAATACGCAAATAATTACCTAAGTATAAAAGTATAAAATAATTACCTAAGTACATAAGTATTTACATAATTTACCTTGGTACATAACATTTAGCATATTGTCCTCCATTCTATTCAATGTTACCTCAGCAGAAACTTGCATATTTTCCTACGAATTTATATGCATAAATTTTGGGACAGTAAAAAAAAAATCATCCGAAAGTCCACAGACTCTGCTCAGCCTGAGAGGGTCATGCTGCCGTGGATTCCACAGGTCAGATGCTTCGAAATCTGAGCTCATTTTAGTCTGTCTCGAATTTCTCCAGCATCCTTAGGTCTGTTGACAGTTAAACAACAAGATTTAGCAAGATTTTTTAATAGAAGACACTGTGGGAATTCCAAATAATGTTCTGCTCCAAACTACAGAACCTAGCAAAGCCACTCCCCTGGTTGCATATTAAATTGCCAATGATTTATGTTTCCTGCAACACCAAATGGAGTTTATATTTTCTCTTCTGCTATTATTCTTCACCTGAACAGAGAGTCTCCTGTGTATTTAGAGAACAAGGGGGAAAAGAACAACCACAACCACAATCCTTTTTTCTTCTCTTGTTCCAGAGAGGAAAGGTCTGTAACTCAAATGGAATCATTTGCGAAAGACACTCCTTACATTAAGAGTACTGCATAATGTATTATTGTGTATAATTTGCAATATTTTGTCTCATTTTGAAGGTGTCAGTCACATGTGAACATACAAAAGTGATTGCCACTTTATCACTTGCAACTTTATGAATTAGAAAAAGCTGATCTGTGGCTTTGTACATTTTTGCACTATAGAGCAGGCCAGCATAATCTACCTAGCCAAACCGCCCTAGCCAAACTGCCCTCCCGACGTGTGTGTATCAGCTGTGGGTGACAGAGAAATCTGCAGCGGAATCGAATGAATTCAGATTTCTATGAATCCGCCCTGTGGATTCTGTAGTGGAATGGCTTTTCCCAGATCACATGGATTCTATGGGCTTGCAGACTGTTTGTTGTTGCTGTCGTTGTTGTTACTTTCTGGAATTTTATGCAGATTTAGTTGTAGAAAAATACATTAAAAAAAACCAGCCAAAAATGTACATTTCCCCCATATGCTAAAGAGTGAACATGCACATCTTGGGGGACTTTGTGCATGGGGGGGGGGGTAGGATTTGTGCATTTTTTCAGGTGCAAATTTGCACAAATGCAAATATGCGCAAATGCAAATTTGTGCAAGTGTGCATGAAGGCATGCTTTGGAAATTGGAAAAAACAAAACAAAGCCTCGATTCCATCAATGAGCAGACAATGGAACAAAAGGTGCCTGACAATCCGTGAAACACAAACAGAATGGATTTTACAAATCCATACATCCCTAGTGTCAGCCTAATTAATTAATTAATTAATTACTATGTTTTTCCTCCACCACTGAAGCCAAGGAAGTGTATGTAGGTTTCCCAGACAATCTCCCATCTAAGCACCAGCCAGTCCTGCTTAGCTTCAGCAATCTGGCTCCTTCATGTATCTTCCATCCACAACCTGGGACCTCCTGCGACTGATAAAACTCCTGTTATTGTCATCTGTTCTGTGGCAAATTTGAAGACATGTGTGTCAGCTGATACAGGAGCCTATCATGATTTGGGATCCCACGTGGCTGCAAAATAGAAATGATTATTTTTTAATTGAAAGCATATATTGTTTATAATGCTAAAAGCAGTAGCTTGCACTTCATGGCAGTGTCTTCTGTAGCACTGAGATCACCAGTGCTTGTATGAACTGTTCATTGGTGGTTGACAGTTGCTTGCTATCACGGCCATGGAAAGGGGAACCAGGAACCTGCACTTGGCTTGGAAACTACAGGTGCTTTGTACTGATTTGGATCATCTAAGGAGGCAACAGGGAATTTTGAGGTAATATTATCCAGGTTCTAAAAGTAACTCGCTTTTATTCTAGAAATCAAAAGATCTGAAAAACATTTGAACCATACTTTAAAAAATCATCAGTCTGTTACTAGGGTAGTCTGTCAGAATCTATGATCATGTATTGAATTGCCTTTGGCATTAAGGATTATACACTGAAGTGTGTGTGTGTGTGGGGGGGAACCTTCTGCAAAATTTTGATTAGAATGTGGAGGACAGTTAAAACCTCTAAAAAAAAACTCTGCAGGAAAGTGCAAGTTCACCCTAACGTCTGAAGTGAGCTGTGAGTGTTTTTGTTTATTTGTCTTTGCTTGTTTGTTCAAGGGATTTACATGCTGGTTTTCAGGACAAAGCCCTCCCAAGGCACTTACACATAATTAAAACAATATAAAACATTTTTAAATACATGCAAAACAATACGATTACTAAACTAATGACAGCAGCATTTTGTTAAAAGCCCAGCACAACACTTTTTTGTAAAATGCAGATTGAAACAAAGTTTTGAAGGTCTGTATAAAAGCTAAAAAAAGCCTTATGCAGGCATGCAGCCTAACCATATGAGGACTAAAAGGGTGGTGACAGTGAGGCTGTGCATGCAAACACCACATCCAAAGTACCCATCCCCGCCCATTCAGTCCCCGAGCTTCCTATATAAAGGAGAAGTTCTGAAGGGGTCTTCTAAGCAATTGTGGAATGATCTCCATGCTGAGGTCCACCTGCTGCCAATGTGTCATCCTTTTGACACCAGGTTAAGACTTTCTTCTACTCCCAGGCATTTGACCACATTTGATAAGATTTTTAACAAGTCCCAGGATGTTTACTGTTGAGTGTTTTGAATTGTTTTGTATTCAAAAAGTGGTTTTTATATTATGTTTCATATCGTATTTTAAAGGTTTTGATCTTCTGTAACTGCCAAGAAAGCTTTGGTTATTGGGTGGAATAGAAATGTGAAGAAGAAGAAGAAGAAGAAGAAGAAGAAGAAGAAGAAGAAGAAGAAGAAGAAGGAGGAGGAGGAGGAGAAGGAGGAGGAGGAGGAGGAGGAGAAGAAGAAGAAATGTGAGTTCAAATCCTGACAAAGCAGGGTTCCCAATCACAATGAGGCTTCTACTTGTCTTGACATTAATGCAAGTAGCAGGCCCATTCAGACCTTGCCTATCCACGCAGGAAGGTTCAGGACAGAGTGAGAAGATCGGGACATTGGGGGTGGGGCTTGCATGCATTCCCTGACTCTTACACCCTCTTAGCCCTCATATGAGTACCTGCATAGGGCTAAAATGCCTGCATAGGGTTAAAGTAGGGATATTAGAAAATTCCGCCATGGACTCCAATGCTGGAGTCCGTGGCAGAATGGAGCAGTCCCCCCCGCCATCCCACAAAATTTTCCTGGGACGGACCCTACCTGGTGTCGGCCGGTCCAGTCCATCTGCTGCCCCGGTCTGCGGCCGCGAATGGCTGCCCTGGTCTGCTGCCGCCATTTGCCTCCCTGCGTTAGCTGTGATAGGCTATGTAAGTATTTATGTAGCCTATCACGGCAAAGAGCAGGGACGCAAATGGCGTCTGCTACACCATTTTCATTGCTACTCTTTGCTGTGATAGGATACGTAAATATATAAGTAGCCTATCATGGCTAATGCAGGGACGCAAATGGCGGCTGCTATGCCATTTGCATCCCTGCCTTAGCTGTGATAGGCTATGTAAATATATATGTAGCCTATCACAGCAAAGAGTAGCGATGCAAATGGTGTAGCAGACACCATTTGCATCCCTGTTCTTTGCCATGATAGGCTACACCGGACACCATTTGCGGCTGCAATCCGGCAGCAGATGGAAGTCAGGCTGTGGGTGGGCCTGGCTGGCGGCTCTGCGGACTTGCCGTGGAGCGGAGCCAGCCAGGGAAGATTCCAGGGGGAGGGGAGGATCGCCTCTCCCCCCAGCGGACACCCCCACCCGGAACGGGCTAAGTCATCCACCCATCCCTAGGTTAAAGAGGGGGAGGACATATGTACTTCCTTTGGGAGAGAGTGCCAGAGACATAGGGCCACCAGACCTAAAAGTCCTGTTTCTAGTGTCCACCAGATGGATTCTGGACAATATCAGATTTTATATACAGCTACAGGCTTTTGCCATTTCATATCAACTTACAATGCTTCCTGACATAGCCAGTATACCCTTAGAGCCTTTTGCCATAGTACAATGATTGGCAGCTGATGTGTTAAGTGAATGTGGATACACTAGGCAAGCATGTCAGAATCACTCTTCTCCGAATGAAATGAAAATAAATATTGCCCTACTTTCTTTGGCTTTATTTTCAGGATTGGTTTGGGAGGAGTACTTCTAAGGCATATGGATTTTGAAAATTCCTCATGAAAACTGTGCCAGGCTCTTGATTCCACTAAAGTACTCACACCTTTTCTTCGATGCTTGCTAGCAAACAGAGGCTCATGCTTTAGTCCTATCTGAAGCATATGAAGTGCCATGGCTGTTTCTGCCCAGCAGCCACTGTTCACACTGAATCTAGCCAGCATCGCCACAGACACCATAGGCCACATTGAGTGGGGATTCCTAGATACTTTCTGCATATGCTGTTGGCCTGCACATGGACAGAAGATCATGTGAGCAGCAGCTGTCATGCAGAATTCCAAGTGATCTTGATAGGCTGGAGGCGCTGGGCAGAAAAAACAGAATGACATTTAATAGGGATAACTGCCAAGTTCTGCACCTAGGAAAAAGAAACCAAATGCACAGTTACAAGATGGCCGATACTTGGCATCATTGTCGATCACAAGCTGAATATGAGCCAACAATGTGATGTGGCTGCAAAAAGGCAAATGCCATTTTGGGCTGCATTAATAGAAGCATAGCTTCAAAATTCTGCTCTTAGGGCAGAACTAGCTGTAGGCTTGACTCACTCACACACACCACCAACCCTATTGATCCCAAATAGGGCATGGTTGGGAGTAAAGCTTGAATCGGAGTAAAACAGAAAAGCCAGAAGACAGTGAAGCTTTCCTCTGCCTGCTACTTTTTATCCTACACATAGGGATGTTGGAGAAATCCACCATGGACTCCAGTGAGGGTGGACTCTTTGGAATCTGGCCCCTTGCAGTCCATGGTGGAACGGCCTCCTCCCTGCCACTCCCCGAAATCCCCCCCAAGACGGACCTACCTGGCAGCGCTGGCAGATGTGGCGGCGGATGCGGTGGCTCCGGCTCGTCTTCTGGCCCCTGCTGGGCTGCTGCAGCCGCCATTTGCATGCCTGCATTAGGCCATGATAGGCTACATAAATACTTATGTAGCCTATCACGGCAAAGAGCAGGGGCGCAAATGGCTGCTGCTATGATATTTGCGCCCCTGCTCTTTGCTGTGATAGGCTACTTAAATACTTACGTAGCCTATCACGGTCTAATGCAGGCACACAAATGGCATAGCTGCCTCCATTTGCGTCCCTGCCTTTTGCCATGATAGGCTATGTAAATACTAATGCAAGGATGCAAATGGCAGCTGCTACGATGGCCACCATTTGCAACCACAGCAGCCCGGCAGCTGCCAGAAGTCCAGCTGCGGCAGGCCCCTGCCAGCCCCTGCCGGCAGCTCCGAAGTCTTGCGGCAGAGCGGAGCTGACTGGGGAGGATTCCGGGGGGAGGGATGGATTGCTTCCCCCCACCACGGTTCCCCGGAACAGAACAAGGTAAGGGATTTGTATATCCCTACCTACACACCAGCCACTTATTCCTCCAAGTCTTACTTCAAACCTTGGAAACTAGCTAAGAGAAAAGCAGCTGGAGAATGATTATGTGGGTGAAAGTAGAGGAGGCTCAGCACCCACCTCTCAACTGCTGTCTCACACTCTCTCCACTATGTTCACTGTGGTCTGCAAGTGATGTTACAGGTCTGTCACCATCGTGTCTCTTACATTTTGTCCTTAGTTATCTTGTACAGAAGCTGTTGTGAGGCAAGCCTCTTCAGAAGCTGCAGCAAATTAGCCTTTATGCCACTGTGCTGGAAAGATTTCTTCTGAGCAGGCCTTGCCTTGGCTTGCAATATGCTTCACATCTGCTAGTGAAGGATTTTAGTATTTAGCATGTTGCTCCCCTTTTAATTTGATCCTTTCTATTGTTTAAAAAAATGTGAATGGAGTATATTAAAAAAAGGGATATTTCTTCTCCTGTATTTATTTCCTTACATGATGTACTTTGGGGCTATTAAATGCAGTGAGAAGCCATCTCAAGACTGTTTATCCTTTTAATATTAACACTAGCAGGGTTTAATACGAGGTCTAGGAAATTAAATCACAGTTGATAATAAAACGTGTAAAATTCATTGGTAAATAAAACAGAAGGCGTTCTGCATAGGTCAGCATACATAATGTAAAATTATTTGTGAGCAAATTAATTGAATATTGGCCAACTAATTCTTTGCAATAGAAGCTGCAGCTCCGGGCTACAATTCTCTGTCAAAGACAATTTTTCCAGGCCAACCCATAACCGGTATTTTGTTTTTAATGAATGGATCTAAGCAAAATAACCAATTAATGTTTCTGGAATTAGGCGAGTAGTGAGATAGCTCAGATTCTAATGATGGATGACGCATGCAGAATAAATTTCTCAGAATGTCAGTATATGGAGATATAACAGTTCTTTTTCTATTACTGTGGATAAAAAAGATGACATTAATAGAGGAGAAACTGCCCTGAACTTTCCTCTCTAGAGCACGCATTTTATAACACTTGATTTTGTACTAAGCTATTTATTGCAGTGATGTTCTGATATTTATCCTTGTTTTTGTATTGTTGCTCTTATATTTTGAGCCACTTAGAGCACATTTATGTGGAAAAATACCATACAAATGTAGGTGATGATGACAGGAGGTAGCCAGCAATAGAGAGACATCACAGTTATTAATACAAAATTAGCGCTCTACCAGCAGCATAACACACTATTTCTCCTTGGAACTGTTCCTTCCTGCAACATCAAATTGTTCTTCCTCAAAATGCCATGAAGATCGAAAAAGTGTTTTGACTGTGGAAAACTCAGTATTAACTAGGCATGTATGGACTGTATAAAATCAATTCTGTCTGTGTTTCACAGATTGTCAGGCACCTTTTCTTCTGTTATCCACCCATCAATAGAATCAGATTTATTGTAGTTTCTGACTTTGCACAAATTCGCATTTGCGCAAATTCTGCTGAAAACACATTTTTGCGCTTGAGCCTATGGGGGAAATGTGCATTTTTGGCCAGGTTTTTTTTTATTTTCGCATATTTTTCTATGACAAAATTTCTATGACAGAATAAAATCCTGAAAAGTTTTTTTTAAAAAAAACAATGGTCCACAAGTCTGCAGAATCCACCCACTGGGGTAAAGTCAGTCCACTGTGTAATCCATGGACTGGATTCTTAAAAATCCAAGCTCATTCGGTTCCATTGCAGATTTTCCTGACATCCCTAGTATTAACTTTATAATGGCTCTTGCAAAGCAATGGACAGGGCAAAAGGGCCAAATAATCAAAGCCCAAATGAAAGAATGAATATTTTACTACGGTAGACATTATTATAATAGTTGAAACTATAATATAGAGTCACATTAAAAGAAATTAAGGCTACTGCAATATTTTAAAGATAGGATAGCACTCTTGCAAAACATTTCCTGGAATGCATGCAAATGTAAGGTAAGAAACTGTGATAATGCAAACAAGCTGTTCGGAAGGAAGGCCCATGAACAGTGAGGTTAGGGAAGAAGCATATCATAGAGACATGTGAGCAATCTGCCCCTGAAGTCCGTATATTTCTGAGCTTATGCTGTGATCTGTCATGGTCCCAGGTGTCATCGTGCTGCCACTGAAGTCATCTTCAGAGGAGAAGCCAGAACCATCAGAGCCAGGTGGCCCCTTAGGAGACCCTGGCACTCGCCAAGATGCTCTGGGACCCTCAGGAGTGATGCCTTTGAATCTGCCTCCCAGAGAGGCAGTGAGTTCAGCTTCTGAGGCAGAGAAAGATGCTGGGCCACCACCTAGCCCGTGAGAATGCTGGCACATTATGGTCCATGATAGGATGGTTGCCAGGTGAGGAGTGCTTGCTTACTGAAGAGGACTACTCATGAGTGGGCCCTTCTCATGAGGAGGACATCTGACAAGCCTCTAACAAGAAGCAGCTGAGCACTGGGTGGGGCTCTAGTAGCTATAGCTAGATCAGCTCTCACCGGTAATATAGGAGTAGGGATGGGTAGATGGCTTACCTGCCATTCTGGGGGGGTGGTCCACAGGGGGGGAGGCAATTTGTCCCTTCCCCCCATCCTCTGCACTATTTACTTCCATAAAGGTCTTAGTTTAAGCCAAATGCAACCATTTACGGCTGCATTTACCTTAATCTAAGACCTTTACGGCTGCAAATGGCATACTGGACACCATTTGCATCCAGAGACAGCCCCCCTCAGCCAGTAATACGGCAATGGCGGCCATATCGCTGGCGCTCCAGAGCCAGCTGGCAGCTCTGCAGGATCGCTGTGAGAAGGATCCGGCTCCGGATGGGTCCTCAGGGAGGTGGAGGTGAGTGGTGCCGTTCCATCACAGACTCCGGAGGGGGGAGGCGGATTCTCATTGGGGTCTGTGGTGGAATTCTCCGCCATCCCTACTTAGGAGTTGCTGGAAGCAATGCCTCTGCGAGTTGTAGTAGCTGCTATTTTGTCCCTTGTGACTGATGTTCTGTGCAATTGCTGTTTCTTGACCCTGCTTCTGTACTGAGCAATGTACCTAACTGATTTACTGTGTTTGACCTCTTGCTTGTTACCTTGACCACTCCTGCTGCTGCCTGATCCTTGCTGTCTGACTGTCTGACTGTGTTCTGACTTCTGTCTGGATTTTGACCACTCCTGCCTTAGCCAAACCCCATTAGAATGAAACCTGTGCTCTTGACCACTTGCTTGCCAAATGTGCATGAAAAAATGTGTACTTTTGCAAAATTCACGTAAACATGCTTTAATCATTGGGAGAAATGCATACATGACAAAAATGTGCACAGTTGCTTCATGCACTTGGAAAAATTCACACGAAAATATGC
The DNA here is from genome assembly GCF_057233095.1 of Heloderma suspectum. Lineage (NCBI taxonomy): Eukaryota > Metazoa > Chordata > Lepidosauria > Squamata > Helodermatidae > Heloderma > Heloderma suspectum. Next base: position 91,071,024 of record NC_139458.1, read on the forward strand.
ACACATTTTCATGCAAAAAGAAAAAATAAAACTCACAATCTGGCCCTTTTGGGGGCCATCGGATTCCCGCAATGCCCTGGTTCAGCTTGCTTTTGTGAGCTGAGCTGGGGAGTTCCATCCTGAAATCCAAGAACTCCTGTTTTGTTTTTTCCTTCTTTTCTTTTTCTGTATATGTATTTATGGAAGGGGAAAAAAAAATCCTGCTGCTGCTGCCACACAACCATCATCCCTCTCCCTCTGACAGAGCCAAGCTCAGGTTTTGCTGATCTGAATATCCCTAGTCAGGAACTGATATGATATTCCACTTCATCCTGTTATGGTATTATTAGGTTATCAATATTATCCATTGTTGTGGAATGAACAGATATGGAATGTATCCCATGTTAGCTGACGTCAGTAAAAATATACATGCACCTTACTAAAAGAAGAGATGCACTCTATATATGATTGGTGTCTGAGTGACTGGGAGACAGCAGAAATATGCATAGCAAATATGCATAGCAAACATAGCAATTATACCTCTGTGTTTTGAAAGGTGGACAAGAAGATGGGTTTATTGTTAATAGAACTTTATTTGTTTTTTTTTTCCTGTAATGACAAGTATAATGATAATCTGCTTATGTTTAATTTGATGCATATGTGCCAATATTATTATTTACAATAAATGAAAACTGGATCTGAAGGTAAAATAAGGAAAGAGAAACAGAAAGATAAACAAAGCATGCCAAATGCATGTTATGAAACATGGAGCAGAAGATGATGCTATGGATTTATACATTACTGTGGTGAGGAAGTGAGCTGCATATCAGCAGCTGCTACATTCATTTCAGCTTCTGTATGTACACATGGAGATCTGATGCACAAGAAGACCCATGCACATTAAGAGCCATGAACTGAGCCAATGAATTAGAAGTATGACTCTAGGTTAGGGATGTCGCGAGTGCCCGACTGGGTTTGGGAATTCATCAGGCAACCCCCGCTAGCACCCCCCGAATTGCACCCGCTGTGGCGCTGTCCTTGTTTGCCCCCCGCTCATGCCCGCTCATGCTCCCCAGTACTCACCATGATCCCGTTTGGTGAGTGCCACCATTTTCGCACCCTTGATTTCTGCATAAAACAGGAAGTTAAAAAATGTGCATATTCAAATATGTGCAGTCTGGAGCTGGGAAAGCTAAATAAGCACAATATTAGAGTTATCATTCCTCTAATATTGACCTTATTTAGCTTTCCCAGCTCCAAACTGCACATATTTGAATATGTGCATTTTTTTAACTTCCTATTTTATGCAGAAATCAAAGGCACGAAAACAGGATCGTGGTGAGCCCAGGGAACTCACCTAACTTGTGGGTGGCCCAAGCACAGGTCCGGGGGGATGCGAGCAGGGGTGCTGCTTCGGCGAGTGCCCAGAGAAACCCAACTACGATGAGGTCTTACATCCCTACTCTAGGTCCTGTGTCTACTGTGTTTCTTAAATTTATGACTGTCCCAAAGCTAAAGCTCTCAAGGTGAGGTTAGGGATGCTGGAGAAATTTCAGATGGACTAAAATGAGCTTGGATTTTTAAGAATCTGACCTGCATAATCTGCTGCAGAGCTACCCTCTTAGGCCATGCGGAGTTTGTGGACTTTCAGATTTTTTTTTACTTTCCCGAAATTTATGCATATTTATTTGTAGGAAAATGCACAAGTTTCTGCTGAAGAAAAGTTGAATGGAATGGGGGACAATATGCTAAATGTTATGTACTAAGGTAAATTATGTAAATTCTTACAAAATTTCTTATGTAATTATTTGTGTATTTTTCTGCATGATGAAAAATAATTCACATCCATCTGTGAGCAGACAAGGTGGGAAAAGGTGCCTGACATTATGCAAAACAAAGATGGTGTGTATTTTACACAGTCCGTATATCCCTAGGTGATGTACATTATTGGTATGACCATATTATGTCAGTATTGTACCATCATCACTGGTCCCCAGTTTGTTCCCAGGCCAAATTCAACGTGTTGGTGTTAACCTATAAAGCTTTTCACAGCTTAGGCCCACAGTATGTTTGCTGTCTGACAACATTAGGGATGGACGAACTCACCCGTTTCCAGTTTTGCCAGCTCCTCACCAAGCCATTGCTGATGCCCGCCCCCACTTGCGGCACTGTGCAAGCCCCTGGATGGCTTGGTGAACACCCAGTGAGCCACCATTTTGTGCAAAATGGCAGCTTGGGGTTTTATGGAAAGGTAATGTTACATAAATGATGCCTTTATGGCTGCTATTTATGTAAGATTACTTTTCTGTAAAATCCTAAGCAGCTATCTTGTGCAAAATGGTAGCCATCAGAGTCCCCATCACCACCCAACAACCCCTCATTCTCTCCTACTTGCAAGGAGAGAACGAAAGCTTGGCTAGCAGTGATGGGACTACTGGCCCCATCCCCTGTCAACCCCTTACAGTCTCCTTCCTTGCAAGGGGACCTGAGGGATTGAGAGGCGGTGGAGACAGGAGTCGCCCGCCAACTATGTAGGAGAGAATGAGTGGTTGGCAATGTAAGGCCCCAGGCCTGAACCAAGCTATTAGTAGTTTTAGAGGGGCTTAGATGCCCCATAATCCTCTCTGACTTTGGTTCAGAAGGCTGCTGTTTTCCCTAACAGGCCTCTTGATTTACCAGGATAAGTCAAAGAGTGACAGTCAAGCACATTCCATACTAATTAGTGGAATGTCTTGCCAAGATGTGCCTGGGAAGCAAAGTTTGTTTGTCTTAAAGCTGCAAGTGGCTGTGCTGAGAACCAAGCCCTGCTAATCTATCCTGGGAATGAACGCTAGGGGGCGCTCACTGCTGTCATGCTGCCTCACTGCTAACATGTATGGTATAAGACCCATTTTACCCCATGGCTCTGGGTTCAGATAAGCTGTCTGATCCAACCATTGTGTACGCCTCTGTGCTGTAAGTTACTCAATAAAGTATCTTGTTGTAAGTAAACCTGGATCCGATTTATCACTATCTTGGCACCTCTAAACTAAGAGTTCAAAGCCTACTGCAGAGGCAATACAGGCGGGTAGCACGGGACTCCTACCCCAATCGCCTCTGAACCCCTTGCATAGGGATGGCCGAGAATTTCTCCCCGAAACTTCAGGGGGCTGAGTGCCAACGCATTCGCCCCCCCCGAAATCGGCGGTGAAATTCTCCGCCACCGCCCCGCCACCCCCGGGAAGGGACTTACCTTTGCCGAATGTCCCTTCCGGCGGCGGGTCCCGGCGGCGGTTCATCAGCCTTTCGGCGGGGGTGGCAGCCGGTCTTCCAACCAGCTGCCTCCACCGCCATTACAAAGTAAAGTGTAAAAAAACACAAAACAACGTGATAGGCTATGTACCGATTAACGTAGCCTATCACGGCTAGATTTCCAAAGTCAGCCATGATAGGCTACGTAAATCGTTACGTAGCCTATCATGGGTGACTTTGAAAAAAAAAAAGCGTGCGCAAATGGCGGCGCCCTATGGGCGCCGCCATTTGCATTCCTTATTTGGTCCCGGTAGTCTACGTAAAGATTCTTTGTGGTCTACGTAAATCTTTACGCTGTGGTCTACGTAAATCTTTACATAGACTACCGGGACCAAATGAGGAATGCAAATGGCGGCGCCCATAGGGCACCGCCATTTGCGTACGCGCTTTTTTTTTTTCAAAGTCACCCGTGATAGGCTACGTAACGATTTACGTAGCCTATCATGACTGACTTTGGAAATCTAGCCGTGATAGGCTACGTTAATCATTACGTAGCCTATCACGGGGGGGGGGTTGTTTGTTTTTTACACTTTTTCTTTCACGGCCGGGGAGACGGGGCGCCTCCCCCCCGGCCTGAATTTCAGGGGGAGAAGCGAAGCGCCTCCCCCCCACCGCGAAGCAAGCTGCGGGACAAGGTAAGTCCCTTTCGTCCATCCCTACCCTTGCATTCTCCTTCCTTGCAAGGAAGGATACTGCAAGGGGTTGACAGGCAGAGGGGGCAGGAGTCCCATTGATGTCCACTTATTCTCTCCTTGCCAGGAGAAGACAATGAAGGGTTGGTGGGTGGCGACAGGGACTGTAGCACCCACCATTTTGCACAAAATGGTGGCTCGGGATTTATGGGAAAGTAATATTACGTAAAGGGTGGCTGTAAAGGTGCCATTTATACAACATTACTTTTCCATGAAACCCTAAGCTTCCATTTTGTGCAAAATGGTGACTCGCTAAGGGGACAGGCGCTGCTGGGTGCTCACAGACTGCATGAGTGCCTGGTAAACCAGTCTGATAGGTGGCAGTGGCTTAGCAAGAAGGGTCCAGGGGGTCAAGTTGGGGGCAGGAGTCTGCTGGCTCCACCCACTTCTCAGACATCCCTAGAAAACATTGGATGAAATGTACCAATTTAGGCCCTGTGATGGGATGAAACCTGCCAAACTTCAGACAACTACATATAGGGGAGTTTGTGCTAAATGCCTTTGGGCTGACTTATTTTTAAAACCACACTCTATATATGCTTTCTTGAGATGAATAGGTACAGGCATTTTGTTCAAGAACAGACTTAACAGTTTTAGGAGTTCTAAAAAAGGATGAACTTATTTCCCTATTGATGTTAATGACAGACAGCGTAGCATAGAGCTGATCCTAGGAAAGAAACCTGCAAAATTTCAGAAGGATGGGTCTTTCTGTTTTTGCAGAAGGAGAGTCTTCAAATTTGGGGCAGGGAATTTGCTTCCCCTTCTCTATCTGTAGTATTTTTAGGGGAATCAATTTGTACAAAAATGGCATACATCATAGGGGTGTCCCTTGGCAAGAAACATGCAGAATTTCAGAAGGATCAGTGCAGGGGCTGATGAATGACAAACCATTTAAGGCTTTGTTGTTTTCTGCTCAATTGGTACCAGATTCACAGAAAGTGCAATATGGTAGGGCTGTATGATGGACGTAAAACATACAGTGGCAGACACAGAAGGACTTGAACATCCAGCATTTTCCAAGCAAGCACCCAATGCTACACCTTCCCAGATTCCACAGACACCACCAAACCTCTTTTGATATTCCTGGAAGAGAGATCTAGCAAAGAACACTGAACACTGGAAGAATCCTATGATATGTTACTTCAACATCCCTCCCACAAAGCACTGTGATTGGAAAGCCCTGCTAAAACCATTTGTTGTTATTAGAAGCTAGAGCTGCCAGTCACAGAACTATGCCCTTTCTCTCCCCCTCCCCCCACACCCTGGTGTTTCCTTATATGCAGAGCTTGTGGGGAAATGTGCCAATTTTTTCAGACATATGCATACTTCCTCACCACAGTAATGTATAAATCTCCAAGCCTCACAAGGGTTCAGATTCAGATTTGGTCTGCTCCAGTGGAGCCCCTCTTCTATTTGGACATCTTCTGAATATTCCAGAATCATCCCAATTTGGTTTGGAATTTGTGAATTGGTCAAATCTGACACATACCCCTAAAATCATAGAATCATAGAATAGTGGGGTTGGAAGGGGCTTATAAGACCATCAAGTCCAACCCCCTGCTCAATGCAGGAATCCAAGTCAGAGCATCCCTGACAGATGGCTGTCCAGCCTCATCTTGAATGCCTCCAGTGAGGAAGAGCCCACCACCTCCCTAGGTCATTGGTTGCATTGTCATATTGCTCTAAAAATATTTCATTGGCAACTGGCAACAGACTGAAACAGACACCCCCAAATATCATGGGGTGTCTGTTCTGTAGAGCTTGAGTCATCAGGGGTGGCTCCTTAATGCCATAAAGTGGTGGGATTTGCACCTGGGGAAATGCACGTTTATTCTGGGTTGTTCTGTGAAGGCATGTGATGGCTGCAGTACATCTATGTATATTTTTCCAATGAAATATTTCAGTACTTTGTTTCTCAGGATGTAGCCAGATTTAACCAATTGACTCCTTTCTTCTAAAGAATACTGGTGTTTCACTGGTTATCATCATCTTGTGCTTTCAATTATTTCTATGCCACACATGGGTTTCTATGATTGGCTGCAGTTCTTTATTGACTGTATACTTGGGGCAGTATATCCAACTGTGTCATTTTGGCATAAATGATGGTGCACTAGCAGAAACTAGTTCTGAACAATGCACAAGAGAAGAATCTAACCAAAGTTATGTTTGCTCAAGTTTGGTTGTGCAAGCTGTTATGCATTCTGCCTGGACAACCTGTTGTGCAACTGCTGGTGCAACTGCTTGAACAACTCGTTGCACAAGCATAATGGGCAACCGCTTGTGCAACAGAAAGGTCCAGTAGAACTCCACTAGCGCTATTTCTGTTTGTGGAATGACATTGTTGGACACTTCCCTTGGCTGGGAAAAGGGATGTCAGAGAAATCCACTGCAGATTCAAATGAGGCTGGATTCTTTGGAATCTGGCCTCAGGAATCCGCAGCGGATCGGGACCACTTACCTCTGCTCCAGGAGGACTAGAGGCAGAATGGCCCTCAGCTGCTTCTTCCAGCCAGAGCCGTTCACCTCCTCCCTGTCCCTGCTGATTGCCTTAAAAAAAAAAGTCTTTTAAAAAAAGGCAGTCGGGAGGATGTGCCCATAGACATATATGCAAATAGAGTCATGAATCTTGTGTCCATAGACTTATACGCAAGATTCATGACTCTATTTGCATATAAGTCTATGGGCACATCCTCCCAATCGCCTTTATTTTTAAGACATTTTTTTTAAAGGCAATCAGCAGGGACAGGGAGGAGGCGAACGGCTCTGGCTGGCAGGAGGGAAGGTAAGTGCCCCCAAGTCAGTCCCCCCCCGAATCCTCCAGAGCAGAACCACTCTGGAGGATTCCGGGGGGGAGGAATGGATCGCCTCCCCCCCTCACGGATTCCCCACCAGAACAGACATACACCCCTAGCTGGGAATTCTATTTTCCTTCTAGATAATGTGTGAAATTGTGAGTAGAGAACTTGGTCTTCTCATTGTAATCCTGGTAAGATTAATTGGAGCAGGGGAGAGGACTTCACAGAGGATATGATTGCACTGTTGGGATCTTCTCTGACAGCATCGATGGAATTAGATAAGCACACATTAGCATAGCTGTGCATCTCTATACATAATACTTAATTATATCAGGCCGAAATCCAGATTCAGCTGTATACTTCAAAATATAAACGTTTGACAGAAGGGCAATTAAGCCATGTCAGTGTTCTGATCTATGGCAACCTTGCACAGAGTTTTGTAGGTTCTGAATTAATAAGATCTCCTGAGGCATTTCAATAATTTCATGAGAAGCAGTTTAGATTACAGTTCTAATCGATCAAATAGGCTATTAACTGATCTCCAAGATTTAGTGACTAAGTACAATTCTCCTTTCATAATCAATACAACTTGAAGTATTTATATTAGAGGTTTCCTGTGAATAGTTAACATAAATAAAACATTGGCCTAGGGTATGTTTTTTACTTTAGTGTTGGGGAAACAGATGAATCATGAGACACAGAATTGAAAACATTGTTTATATCTTAAGATGTGCTCTATATGAATAAGTGTGAGATCCCCAAGCTACCCAATATCTTCCCCAGGCTCTGGGGACCTGCTCACCTATGGTCTCTCTTTGTTCCTATTGTGTGGAGCAGGAGGTGAGGGTAATCTTCTACCTCATGTGGACACAGGAAGCTGCCTTCTACTGAGTCAGACCCTTGGTCCATCTAGCCCAGTATTGTTGACACTGACTGGCAGCAGCTCTCCAGGGTTTCAGGCAGTAGGTTTTCGTGCCCTACCTGGAGATGCTGTGGATCAAACCGCGGACCTCCTGTATGCACTCTATCACACTGGGAGCTGCTGCATGCACTCTGTCCCACTGAGCCACGGCTCTTCCCTCAAATGTGGCTGGTGGTCTTATTATTTAGTTCACTGCCCAACCATTCTGTGACCCCACCCAAGGGAGCCAATCAGCTTCTGGGCGAGTGGCCTCAGAGCAAACCTGAAAAGGAATCATTTCCCTCTAGTGTGCTCCTACACTATACATCTAGGCCCTGCCCTGAGGCTTCACCGATGCAGCTGCCAACTTCCCCGCCCAGCTACCTTTGGTTTAGCGCTTGTTACTTTGCTATGGTTTCAGTAATGCAGGGGATCTGCCTTCCTCATAGCAACTTTTCTCATGTCAAAAGTTTAATACTAGAAGAATAAAAACACTAGAGTGGTCACATGCTCAGGTTGCAAAATCAAAGGCCCTGGCCACTCAGAGATGTTTACATAGGACAGGATCTTACTGGGCTGCTGTGCTCCTGCTGATGGTGTTGCACCAGTGGGAGCAACTGCTTGCACAACAGGGAATTGGTGTTTCTAAAAGTCACCACAGACATGAGTTGAAATGGTTGTTTCTGGATCAGAGGGAAGTCAGCAGAGCTCCCTTCTGGGAGCTCTGCTGACCTGCCCTGTTCTGGAAATGAATGCTTCCTCTGGTTTCGGGTTGCTTTTAGAAACTCTAAATCCCTGTTGCACAAGCAATCACTGCAGTTGCCTCACAGGCAAACTAGGATACTGCGCTTGGAAGGGTCATGTTCCTCTCATAATTGAGACTTGATAGTCTGAGACAGCTAGTCTGAGGTACCAGGGAGGTGGCATCTAGTGTTGGTGGATAGTGTAGAAGCATCAGCCTCAAAATCTCTTGGAAGTACAGAAAGGATCCACATATGCTGAAAAATTCCCTTTTTAATCCTGCTCTGATACTCAAGGAGAAGTTAGGGGATTGTTTACCATGTCATAGGCTTGCCCAGTTCCAGCTTGTCCCATTTACTTCTCTCACCTGTCCTCCATAGTGCTCTTTCTCACCATTTTTATTCTTCACTTTTTCTTTTTAGTTTTGGAAACTATTCTCGAGGTTGCTAACAAAGGCTTCCCTTCATCTCTCCAAGTCCAACCATTCTTATTTGCAGCTGGGTCAATCATGTCATCGAGACACTGAAGAATGCAGCACCTCACACCTATTAAAAATCACAAAATGGAAGGCTATTTGCTATATTAAGTTGAGAAGATTCAGCAACAATATAGCAGTGATAGGAAGAGTTCCAAATACTTGGCAATAGGAATTAAAAATGCTGTAGCTTGACCTTTAAGTCCAGTTCCTGTTATTTTTTTCCTTTTGCTATTCTTTTCTCTTTCTTTTTGTATAAAACTGATTTTGAAAGACAAGCAGATTCTTTGCCTTTGTGCTAGTTCATTACAGATTAACAATTAATCCATTAGGGTATCATTTGCAAGCTGATATTGTTACACAGATACACACACATATGGTACATCAATCCTGAAACGCTGGTAGATATGATTGTGACTACACCAGAACTAAGAGGTGAGCCTCAAGAACTGGGTTAACCAGCTATGTTTATTATTAACATAAGATATTTGCAACAATGAGTACTGTAGCTCACTGCACTGGCTTCCTATGTGCTTCTGAGCCCAATTCAATGTGCTGGTTTTGACCTATACAGCTTTCCATTACCTGAAGGAACACCTCTCTCGGCATGAACTGACCCAGACACTATGCTCTGCATCTAAGGCCCTCCTCCAGGAGCCTCCTCTGAGGGAGGCTCACAGGATGGCAACAAGGGAGAGGGCCTTTTTGGTGGTGTCTCCCCATTTATGGAACAATTTCCCTAATGAGGCCCGCCTGGTGCCAACATTATCATCTTTTCGGCACCAGGTTAAAACTCCTTTCTTCTCTCAGGCATTTGGCAGCATATAAGGAGTCTCTTTGATTGTCTCTGGCTGATTGTTTTATGCTGTTTTGGATATATGCTGCTGTGTGTGCTATTTGTTCTATGTCATTACATGTGGTTTTATACTTTACATAATGTATTTTAATTAAAAAAAATTGCACACCTACAGCTCTTCCTTCCCACACTGCCATGCCAATGTGACCAACCTACGACGCCACCAGACAATGGCTGATTCTCATGCAGTGCAGTGTAGAGCTGGAGAAAGAACCCAGTGATCACTGCCATCAGGTCCCCCAAAATTCTTACTCAGCCCAAAAGTGACTCACATCCACTATTTTCTTCTATGCATTTGCCCTATTTTCTGGTGTTTGTTTCTTCATGTTCCAAGATATGTCCATCTTGGAACATGAATTCCAAGCTAGGCATGGCTAGGGATGTACGGAGTGTGTAAAGTCTGCTCTGTCTGTGTTTCATGGATTGTCAGGTATAGGGATGGCAGAGAAATCTGGCATGGACTTCTAAAGAATCCGGCCCCCCAGAGTCCATGCTGGAACGGACTACTCCCCCAGGCCACCCCCTGAAATCCTCCCCGGACGGACCCTACCTGCTGCCATCCAATCCATCCAGGTCCATCCAGTCTGTCTGGGTCCATCCGCTGCCATCCATCCACTGCCCTGGACTGCAGATGAAAATGGTGTCCAGCATAGCTGATGCCATTTGCGTCCCTGCCCTTTCCGTGATAGGCTATGTAAATATTTACATAGCCTATCATGAAAAGAGCAGGGACGCAAATGGCGTCAGCTATGCCATTTGCGTCCCTGCTCTTTGCCATGATAGGCTATGTAAATATTAATGTAGCCTATCACCGAAAAGTGCAGGGACGCAAATGGCATCAGCTATGCCAGACGCCATTTGCGTCCGCAGCCCCGCAGCGGATGCAAGTCCAGCTGCAGATGGGCCTGGTCGGCAACTCCGCAGACTTGCCATGGAGTGGAGCTGCCCCCCCCCACGGACCCCCCCAGAGGACTGGTGAGTGGCTTTCGTACACCCCTAATCAGGTACCTTTTTTTCCATTGTCCGCTCACAGACGGATGTGACATTGTTTTCGTCATGTGGAAAAATTAGGGATGTACGAATCCATTACCTTGCTCCTCTGAGGGGCATCCGCGGTGGGGGGGAGGCACTCCGTCCCTCCCCCCGGAATCCTCAACACGGGGGGAGGCACTCCATCCCTCCCCCTGGAATCCTGCCTGGCCGGCTCTTCTGTCGTAGCTGCCACCATTTGCATCCCTGTATTGAGCCATGATAGGCTACGTAAATATTTATGTAGCCTATCACGGCAGGGCAAAAAACCCCAGCATACGCAAATGGCGGCGGCTACCGCCATTTGCGTACGCTGGTGTGTTTTTTCCCCCTGCCGTGATAGGCTACGTAAATACTGACGTAGCCTATCACAGCCTCCACAGGGATGCAAATGGCATCTCTGAGTTAGCCATTATAGGCTACGTAAGTATTTACGTAGCCTATCATGGCTTGAAGAAAAGGAAGCGAATGGCGGCCACAGGACGGCTGCCATTTGCAAAGCAGCGCAGACGGGAGCAGGTAAGTGCTCCGTTTTGCGTGCCTTTTGTGGGGTGGGGGTGGCGGGGACTTCGTCCCGCGCGACTTTCATGGGGTGGGGGCTTTGTTCCACGACGGGTTTCGGGGGGCCAAATGCACTGGCATTTGGCCTCACCGAGATCTGTCGTGGAATTCTCTGACATCCCTAGGAAAAATACGTAAATAATTACATAAGTATTTATGTAAGTATTTACATAATTTACCTTTGCACATAATATTTACTGTATTGTCCCCCATTCCATTCAACTTTTCCTCAGTAGAAACTTAGGTATTTTCCTATGAACTGATATGTGTAAATTTCGGGAAGGTAAAAAAAAAAAAAAAATCATCCAAAAGTCCACAGACTCTGCATGGCCTGCGGGGGTCGCTCCACAGCAGATTTTGCAGGTTGGATTCTTAGTCTGTCTTGAATTTCTCCAGCATCCCTAGGAATGGCCACATACTTTTCACCACGTGCAGAGGACAAATGGAGGGGTGACCTCCTCAAGTCATTCTACAGACTGCAGTGAGATATTGTGGTGAGTTTGTGGTGAGCCTCCAAGATATTAGCTAACACAACCTAGGTATACACTTTCCCCCTTTCCAACAATATTTAAAATGATTATTACTTTAGTCTTATGGCACTCATATGCTGCTTTCCTAGCACTCAATGGCTGTCAAAGGGATGTTAACTGTTGGGGTTTTGTGTGTTTTCTTGTTTTTTCAAGTAAACGTTCATACAGCTTGTATGAAGTTACTTCTCCATTCCCAACCCATTCCATTCCCAAATAGTGAGGCAACTATAGGCAACATAAAGAAGAAGAAGAAGAAAAGCATCAATAAAGGGGGGGAAAAACTGAGCCAGGGTAGTACAAAATATGCAGAAGAAACAGGAATTCAGGGAAGAAGTGAAGATGAGAAAGCAAAGTATTACTTTAAGCAAGTAATCTAGGCAAGAAATCTAGGATAATATAGTGAGTCGGGATGCAATCTCCTACTGAGATCTAGCAGGGATGTCGTCTTGACTGTGACACATTTGCCAGTGATTCAATATGCAGCAACCTGAGGGCTAAAGTAAATGTTCTTGAAATCACATAAAGCAGAGCTATGCATGATTGGATTTTTTACTTCAGTGTAAGTGTGCACAGCTCCAATTCAGATCAGGACCATGATACTCTGGGAGGGGGAATTTAAGCTTCCCCCTCCCATTTTCATCCTGAGATGGAGATGTTTTTTGTTTGTTTTACACATGTGCACACACACACACACACACCGCCCACACACACAGACATTTACACTCTGAGGTAAAGAATCCAATCTGCTCTGTGTGATTGAAGAGTGTTTAGTTTGGCCCTGAGAGGGGCATTCTCAATACATATGTGGAACTCCCTCCATACTCAAATAAAGCCAACACTGACTCTTACAAGCTTTCAGTGCTAACTGAAGACCTATTTGCTTCGCCAGGCTTTTTGAATGAATCTGTGTCGCGGCATTTCGTAAACTGTTATTTATCTATCTATATATTGTCCCCAGTTTTACTATTTTGTTGGTTTATGATTATTTGGTTATATTGTGTTTTATTGGTATTGCACCCTGATTTGGAATTATTTTATAATGAAAACCTGGTAATACATTTTGTAAATAAATGATAAATACATACTATACACACTTACCTGGGAGTAAGTCCCGTTGACCTCAGTGGACATGTATAGGATTACACTGTTGATGGCAGTGTCTGCACTGGTCTTATCTCTAAATTTCTGCAGTCATCATTCAAGCACTCTTCCTTCCTAAGGGACTACAAAGAAACAAAATGGTCCGAAGCTTAGTTTTGTAAGACTAATTCACAGCAAAACCAAAATAAAAATGCTAAATTGCACCAAAGTTCACAAATTTTCAATCAGTTTACAAATTCCCAGGATGTTCTCTTAATATAATTCATTTTTGTTGAAGAAACATATTTTCCCCTTGTGGCGGAAAAGTCATGAAGCTGCCAGGCATGAAAATAAACGGGATTCTTGCTCAAGATTCAGAAGCAAAACGATCTATAAATACTAGCTTTGGTATAAGGAGGGAGACATAATAAAAAGATTCTAAAAATATATACTGCCTTTTTGTTTTTTTACTTCAATTAATACCGAGTTATACTCACATGAACCAAGGGTCCTTGAATGTATGTTTTTAAAAGAAAGGTGAGCTTAAAGAGTGTAATGATGGGAGCAAGGAATACAAGAATAAGTAAGTCTGATACTAACAATAAACTAGAATCAAATAAATACAGTTGAGCATGGAGGAGGAATGGTGATTTGATCAATAGAGATTTTGATATTTCAGATGTCTATAATAGGGCTGTGCACCGCCTCGTTACGAAGTCCGAATAACGGGGGGAAGTGGGCTGTTTCAGAGCAAAAGTCTCATGATACAAGGCAGTTCAAAGCGGTACCAAGGCACCCCAGGGCAAAGCACCCCCCCCCATGAAGCACCTCCTTCGCCTTGTATATTCAGAGCTCTAGTGAATGCCCCAGCAGTCCAGAAAGGCTGGCTCTAAATTGTATCAGCTTCTCAACACTCCTGTGGAGGGGCATGAGGAGGAGGAGGAGGAAGGAGGGAGGGGGGAGGGAGGGAGGGGGAAGGCGAGTGGATGTGGGAAGGCGGGGGAGGTGGGAAGGTGAGCGCAGGAGGAGGAGGGAGTGTGCTTTGGGGAAAAGGAACCCTCAGCCAGAACCAATGCTAGCAGTCTCCAATCAGAGAGAGTGTTGGAGGAAGGGGGTATATACTTCTGCGAAAGGCTGCATTCGGTCATTGCACTAGCTGGGTCTTTGGGAGTGAGGGATGGTGTGGGTGGATAATCATTTGTGCATGTGTGTGCATGTGCATTCCTAGGAGTTGTTCCTTCAATTTATTCAATTATGATTGCCATTAGGCTTTCCTCAGAATTTAAATTAAAAGGAAACAGCTTGGTTGTACTGGGAGCGTTCTCTTCCCTTGGTCCTTTATTGTCTGTCCCCATTGGGACGGTGTCTTTTGCAGCACCTAGGGGTGCACGAAAGCCACTTACCTGGTCTCGTAGCTTGCTTCGCGGTGGGGGGGAGGCGCTTCGCTGCTCCCCCCGAAGTTCAGGCTGGGGGGGGGAGGCTTCCCGCCTCGCCCGGCTGAAATTTAGGCCGGGGAGGAGGCACCTCGCCTCGCCCAGCCGCGAAATAAAAAGTTAAAAAAAAAAATGCCCCCGTGATAGGCTACGTGACGATTAACGTAGCCTATCATGGCTAGATCTGCAAAGTCAGCCGTGATAGGCTACGTTAATCGTCACGTAGCCTATCACGGTTGACCCCGAAACTACTTCGGGGGGCCGAACACGTTGGCACTCGGCCCCCCGAAGTTTCGGGGAGAAATTCTCCCCCATCCCTAGCAGCACCTCTCCCAGTCGCTTTCTCCTATATCTTTGTACCTCCAACTCATTTGTTATTTGTATTTGATTAGATTCATCCCTGCTTTCCATATTTTTTTCAAACTAACATAGCTTTTCCTTGCAAGTTGCTGCCATGCATACTGTCACCTCAATTTTGGACCCTGGAAAAGGCTGCGTTTTTTATGTAACATTGAGCCTTTCTTCTGCTTTCTCCTTTCAATTTTCTTGTCATTTTTTGTCAGTCAACTGTGTCTCTGTTAGATTTTTACAAACCCAGTCTTATTTAGAATTTTAAAAACAAACATTGACTTCTGGGCATGTCCCCCCCCCCCGCCACCCTTTTAAGTGTTATTGAAGCATTTAGTTTCTTTCTTTCTTTCTTTCTTTCTTTCTTTCTTTCTTTCGTTCTAAATCCTTAAAGAAAGACATATTATAGCAGCCTATGTGTGTTGTGTTTGCCCCCCTGCCCCCTGTGCTGAAGTGAACCATCTGTGTCTTCTCTGTGTTTATCCTCCCAAAACAAAAATTAAAGAAGTTTTTTTTTAAAAAGGGGGTTTGATTTGGCTGTTACCTAATTGCCTGCGCTATCACCCTGTATTTCTTGAAGTTATCCTACCTTCTATAAACGAACATGAAATATAAAACAATAAATTAAAGACACCAGTCATTTGCTTAGGTAGTTCTGCTTTTCTTTAGCTCGTGTGTGTCTGTGTCCATGTATGTGTGTGCTAGGTTGTAGTTCCACCAACACTATCCATCCAGATTTCAAGGCAGTGTTGAAAAAGCACGAGACTCATAGTATTTATATTAATTGCCTTCTTATTCCAATGACAGTCCACTGTGTGGCAAAGCAATTCAGCACAATATGAGGCATCTTCGGGGTGTTGGCAGGGGCAGAGGTGGGGAGAAGTTACAGCTCTTTGCTTTCTGAGTTTCTTTGGAAAACCTCAGATTTCACCAGTGCCTTGCACAAAAGCCAGTGGGCCAAAGTGCCTGAACCCTTGGGAGTGGGATGCCCTCGAGGGGTGCTGGGAGGGGCCCAGGTGTCACGCGTGTGCGTGGAAACAGGAAAAACTTACGGGTCTTAGATTTGGGAGTTTTCCTGGAAAAACTGAAATTTCACCTGCACCTAACACACAAGCTTGTGGGCCAAACTGCCTGGGCTTTGGGGGGGGGGTGCAATTCCCTGGAGCGGGGCTGGGAGAGGCTCAGGTTTCACACACATCTGTGGAAACAGGGAGAAATTACAACTCTTTGCTTGGAGAGTTTCTTTGGAAAACCTCAGGTTTTCATTCCTCCTAGCACAAAAATCACTGGGCCAAATTGTTTAAAATTTTGCATGTGGCTCCCTCTCCAAGGGGGTGGATACTTCCCCAAATTTCATGCCTGTGTCCTAAAAACTGGAAAAGTTATGACCATTTGTATTTTCCCATGCAAGTCAATGGGAAAATGCCAAAACTGTGCAATCTGACTGAATCTTGCTTTGGATTCAGATCTGAGTCGTATCGGAGGGGATCTGAATCAGTCCGAGGCGGATAGGGGTCACTCCGGATGATCCAAAGCGGCATCCGAAGTGAATCGGGGGATTCACCTAGTTTATAAGTAACACAAATAGACAGAGGCAATGCACATATAATGAAGGTATATATTCACGATAATGAATATCTTTTATTTTAAAAATGCATCCTAGAAATAATAAATAAATAAAATAATGTTGGGTGCTTCCACTTTGTGTGAAGGCTTGCATGTGCCCGTTCACAGGCCTATCACATGCACAATCTCTTGTGAACTGCAAATAATCATACCTGCAATTGCTGAAGTTCCTCTGAACATAATGACTTCCAAAGGTGCCATTATATCAGCACTTCTCCTTTAAATAATACTTCCCCTACATGAATGTAGTCAGGGATAAGCCTTGTTACAATAAGGGGAGGACAGGACAGGCAGTAAAGGCTAGAAGAAATTGCTCTAATGCAAGCTCTAATGATGCAAGTGTCATATATATAAAAGCCTAGCGCCAGTGCAAATGCTAAGTGCACAGCACATAAACGTGTCATGTGACTCTGGTTATCCAAGCTCTCCACTGCTCTCCCAGCTTGGATCACAGCCCAGATGATAAAAATGTAAGGAGGAGGATGTGCTCTCTCAACTCTGCAATCTACCATCTCAGTGGCTGCTGCAAATAATGGGATATGGGTCTTTTCCTCTAGAGTAGCCTTCCCCAAACTGGTGGCCTCCGGATGTTCTCAACTACAGCTCCCAGAATTCCCATCCATTGGCCCATGCTGGCTGGGGCTGATGGGAGTTGATATCCAAAACATCTGGACTGTCAAGTTAAGGAAGGCTGTTCTAGGCTACCGGGAAACCCCACCCACATTCCCACCCCTGTATTCCTTAGAATGGAGGTTTAACCTGGGCTTTCAAAGGTGGAAGGGAAACTAATGTGCAGTCTGAGAATTCTCTCCCTTTTGAGTTGCCTGCTTGGCTTGAGAAGCTGGATTGTGAAGAAATTGTGACCAAAATGAGCTGGCAGAGGAGACCTTGCAATGACTCTCCGAATTGCCTTGCTTAGGGACCCATATCCTTTTATGTCCTGGTGACAGGAGCTTAGTCATTGATTCTATACAGGGAGCTTGCTTTTTTCATTCTAGTCTCAAAATGATCACTAGTATTTCAATATCACTTGCAGATACACTGTTCCAAATGTCATCCCAGTCCTAGATGGCTCTGCATCATTCCAAGAATTCACTGAGCTGGTTATCAGTCCTTTTATAAGTTTTATAATGGCATTCTTCACAGCATTTTCTGACCCATAAATGGGGCTGAAATCAGGTGGCATAACAAAAGGTTCCACACAAGGCATGAAATATAATCAGACATGTCAACATATGAATCCAATGGTGTCTGTCAACCCACTGATGAAAGCACTGCAGTTCTATGAGTGGATAGATGCATGCAGGAGGCTGAGCAGTGATTCCTTCTCTCCTGGAAGCCTCCCACATGCCATCAAAATCTGCTCTGGAGGGCTGGAAAACCCCATAGATTCAGGTGACATGGAGGGCTGCAAGGCCTAAGAGAGAGGAAGAAAATCCAATTGCACTAACCAATTTCCACTGATGGTGGATTTAACCCATTAAATTGCACTTTCTTTGGTGATGTTTATTCTCTTTACAATAAGTTTTGTCTTTTAACAGGTCCTACTTTATATGATTAAGAAAGTGGGTTTGTACTCCAAATAAAACTTCTTTCAGCATTACAGATGGAAATGCAATTTCTACCAATTTTCACAGTTTAATTAAATAGAATCTTCCTTTGTTCTGATAGTTTATCACCATTACAACAATTTGCTATGGAAATTAGAATAAGAGGAAAAAAGAACAAGGCAGATAACATTATACTTTGTACAATGCATTTTTAATGGTTTTTAATCTTTGTGAGCCGCCCAGAGAGCTTCAGCTATGGGCAGTATAGAAATGTAATGAATGAATGGATGGATGACTAAGGGAATTAATAAGAAAAATAAAGTGAGGAATTCTGAATGATGATAGCTCAGTTCCTATTTCATCGCATTCTTCCTCCTTTAGTTTATTGCAACATGTTTTCAGAAAGAGTTGAGAGAACTTGGCAAGCTCATGTAATTCAGTCACTCTCATCCTTACTTTTCAGTGGTTAAGTATTAGAAACATACATTTCAAAAGTTCAGCATACTTGTGCAATCTCCACATTATTATTACTATTAATTCAAATTTGTATACCACTTTCCACAGAGGTATCAAAGCAGTGAACATAAAATATGATGGCATCAAAACAACAATAAATACAATAATACAAACAACACAATACAATTAGGGAAAAATAAAACTGCACACTCTACTGTGTGCTACAAACCATAACTGGCTGGGTTGCACTTCAGAAAAACCCTGTCTGAGGAGATGAGTTTTAAGAAGACATCTGGATGTCATTACTGTGAGGGACTCTCTTAGGGATGGCACAGGACCCCAACTCAGTCTGGGATTCCAGCAGACCACCTGCATCCTCCTAACCTCTTCCGCCAAGCCCCTGCCCCCGCTCAACCCCCTCCCATGCTCACTGAGACACCCACAACTTACCTGGGCCCCATCTGCCTCTGCTGCAATTGCCATGTCTGGAAAAAACATGGCGATTGCAACACTGTGCCCATAGATGTATATACAAAATGGCAACATGAGTCTTGTGCATATGGGCGATTCATGGCACCCTTTGAAGTCCTTTTCTTGTATAAGAATCAAACTGTGGAAATAGAAGTGTTGAATGCTGTGTCATATAATATATAGGTAGATGGCTGCTAGAATTTGTCCTGTATAAGCACTTGCTTACTGTAATCTAAATAGGTTTGGGGGTTTTCTAAACCATTTTGAGTGCACAGCATAAAGTTTCACTCATAAATCTTTTTCTCTACCCCATACTAAGAGTGCAATCCTATCACTCCTAGGTAACACCTATGGGGCCATAGAATGCTGGGGAGTTCCTCCTCCAAGGCCGTAGGTAATGCTATGACCTTGGAGGGGGAAATCTGGGCAGGGATTTCCACCCACACTCACCCCACCCCTCCCAACCACAGTGGCTGCCTCTCACTGGGGCTGAGCACTGACCATGAGAACAGGAAGGAGGGAATGGGCTGTGCTGTTGGGTGGGTTGGGAAGAGAAGAGGGCATGGATTCACTGGATCCAAAGTCCTCCCAGCCATCATCCCACTCCCTGGAAGTGTGAGGCAGCTACATGGACTCAGAGGCCCATCTAGTAAAAAACACAGTAAAGGGAGACAGAGGGGCAAAAGCAGGATAAAGGATACTCTGGACGGAGGCTTCTGTCATTCAGGTGGCAATTCCATAGGATTGCATCCTATGAAGTCCTGCTGGATCAGACCAAAGGTTGATCTAGCCCAGAATCTTCTTCCAAATGGTGGCTAGCCAAGTGCCTCAAACAGGGCATGAAAGCTACAGCCATCCTCTGCAATCTCTAAAGAAAACTCATGGTGATTTTGGCTGTTCAACAGGAAGAGCTGAGCAGCTCAACTGATCTGAGCAAGTTGGTGCTCTCCCATCTCAAGGGCCAACCCCAATACAGGCTGCTGCCTGAACCAAAGGCATGCTGCCCACCCCCATTTCACATTCAGAAGCCAACTGGACTGTGAGTGTCTTCAAAACTGTCAATGGCAACATCCTCCACCATATCTGAGGGCAGTAGTTTAGCTTGTGGAGGGAGGGGAAGGGGGGGACAGGGTAGGCCACATGTTGCACACATCTCGCTGTCATTCCTTGTCCCTCAGCATCTGCCCCCTGTGGAGTCCACCTACTTCATCCTGTCCAATAGAGGGCTATCTCTGCCCATCTCTTAAGTACAACTTCAAAATCCCCACTTTTATATATTGCTAGAAAAAAGTGGAACCTTTTTTTCTTCACAAATAACCTTGCTTGTACTGTTATCAGGTAGCACACTTGTAAACAAGGTCCTACTTTCAGCATGCCTTGCTTAGCATTCTGAAGGCAAAAGGAACCATTTTAAAGAATAGCACCTGAGGGAGGCAGAGACTCCTCATTATTCATACCTTGGCACACAAGAGCTGTGATAACTAGCTTAAACCTAAATGCTTCAAATGAAGGGGGAATTGTATCAAATTTGGTTCTTAAGGACAGCCCTGAGCAGATATCACTAAGCAAAGCCTACACTTAAGAGGTGTGAGGGGTTCACATACTATTTGAAGTTGGCCCATGGCTCCTTGGAGATTTAACACAGCAAAAAGCCATCTTCTACCTTCTTTTACTACTTGCTTCAGCCACTATAGAAACCTTGAACTATATGACTTGCCTAAAGCCTATCCCAACAAGTAAGATTTCAGCATTAAATTCAAACTGGAGAATGATGAGTGTCTACTCCCATACAAGATGCCTCCGTCAATCCTCATTGTTATGCATTGCAGAGTCTCGAGACAGCCTGATTGCTTGCCAGCAAGTTAAGCAGCTGTGACTTCTTCAGAGAGTTTTAACCACTGATCTGGAAAATATGGTGCAGCTAGTATTTAAGCAAGCCAGTGAGTTTTTGACTTATAAGGCCTGATCCTGCTCACTGAATTTAATGGGAGCTTTGCTGTTGGCTTCCACCAGATAAGGCAGAAGCCTCTGGAGGTCCCTTGCTTTTGTAAGGAGTTTGGAAGCAAAGGCCAAGAATTTGTTCAGATTAGGGGTTTGAAAAGCAGATTTTTTGAATTACATAGAGAGACCTAGTAGAGTTGTCCCAGGTGGCTCAGCACTTCTGTGTTTGGATTTAGCCTATAAATTCCTAAATCCTGTGAAGACTACTGGCCTTGAAGTTGTTCTCCAGAGTATAGATTAAATGCTATGGATCTTAGGAGGTCTACAGGATTTCTGTTCTTGAGTCTGAAAGGTCAAGCCACATAGAAACAACCAGTTTGCACTTGGACAACATACTTCAAAACTGCATGAAGTTCAACATCATATATAAGGCAAAGGTAAGCCTAAAGTGGGTAGTGTAAATGTGCAATGATTCACTGATTTCCAGGACCCTGCTGCCACCCATTTTTGACTGAAAAGTGAATTTCATAATGAATTTGGAAGGTCCTATTCAAGCAAATCACCTGTAGGGCTTTTAAGGAGATAGATGACTGTCAATAACATCTAAAAATATTCAAGGGGTTCTGCTCAGCTACAGTTATGCCCTTTAGGCAGGGTCCACTGAAATTAGTGACCCATTGGTACAGTAATAGCATTCCTAGCTTTCCTAAAGTCACTGAACTGAAAACATAGTTGGGCTCAGCTAAGTGAGATGCGGGGCAGGCAAAGCATTCTCATTCCATTTTTATTAAATATTTATTAATGTACACATTTGTTGTTGTTATTGGTTTGGATCCAGAGATCCCACAAATTGATTTCTAGTCATGGGATCATTCTTTCTGCAGAAGGAGGGTGGGGGACAATTTTGGCTGATTCCTTCTGCTGTTCCCTGAAAATATGCTCTGGAGGGTTGTGAGAACCTCTAGAACCGTGTGGCAGCTGACATGGAGGCTGCAAGTAGAAGGGGAAATGGGAAATCATCTCTCCTCCCCCTTTCACCCTAGGGATCCCTACAGGAGGTGGGAAAGTGCCCTGTTTCTTCTGAGAAAGCAAGGGTGCCAGGCACAGGGAGGGGTGGAAGGGGCACCTGCTCCCCTCTCCCCATGTCTGGCATCATCACTTCCCCAGAAGAAATGAAATGCAGCAATTTTTAAAGTGTCTTCCTTCCAATAAAACGAAGACATAAAAAAAGGGAAAAGCAGGGGCAGGGTGGAGTGGGCTTGGGGGACACCAAAGGGGTCCCTACCACTCAGGCATTCTCTCTTCCCCCTGCCACATACCACCTTCTCCCCCAAAAAGGCATTTCCCCCCAGCCAAAAGAAGGCTTCTTCAAGCCACTTCCCTGTTAAAAGGCAGGTGGCAAGAGGAATCTTTAAGCTGGGCAGGGGGAAAATGCCTTTTAGGGGGTGAAATACACCCCCAGCCAAGGACTGGCTTTCTTCCACAGTCCTTGCCCTCCCCCCATTTTCCCAAGGAGCACCTTGAAAATCCAATTTAAGTGAATAGAGCAATTCACTTACATTAAATTTTCAAAGTGCTCCTCATGAAAAGTTGCCCCAAGGATCCATGGCAGGGGGGGATTCCCCACCCCCAATTTTTGCAAGGAGCACTTTGAAAATCCAATGTAAGTAAATGGAGCCCCTGTACTGCTACAGGCAGTATTGAGCAGCTTGGGGCCTTTACTGACCTATGTGCACAATATTATATTTATGGAAGTTCCTGAGGCACCATTTTTTTCTGCAAAATGGTGACCACGGGAACGTCAGGCAACGGCTCATGAGGCAGCTCGGCAAGCTGGGAGGGGGTGCGAGGGTGGGCATTGGCTCGATGGATGCAGCCCAGAGATGTGAGCGGGGGGGGGGAGGAATCTGTCAGACTCCTAGACTAAACTGAGCACCCGTGCCATCCCCACTTCTAATTAAATCTTAGCTATAAACTACAAGGCCCACTGCAGTGCTAAAACTGGGCCCTGACACTGTAGTGGAGTGATGGGAGTGGGGGGCTCCTTTTTTTTAAATGACTCACATGAACATTTCCCCTGCTGTCGTTGATACCAGTGGGAGGGGAAATGACTATGCCACCTTCTTGGCCCTTTGGGGGGCAGTGTCTGTGGAACAAGGAGGCTTTGCATCCTGTGGGGCCAGTCTCACCCCCAATACACTGTTGGGATATTTTGGATCCTACCAACTGCTGAGCCACCACTGAGAGTACATCTATGCCAGGTTTCCACAGGCATGCCAGGTACTCTTTGAGTTTTGTAATTGCCACCCCAGCAGTCAAGCTCTTTTTTGCTGGGAGAACAGCATTTCCACAATATTGTGCAGCCTGTTGGAGACCAGCTGACAGGCTGTTGAATTGCAGTCATAAATGCCAAAAGTCTACATAGTTTTTTTTAATGTGAATTTATCTTTCTGTAACTCAGGTAATTCATTCCTTTTACAACTTCCTGTACTAGTTGAAAGAGTCTTTTAATATCCTCCCTATGAAGAGACATAATCAAGTCAATGATTTAACTTTCTTTTTTTTTTCTTGATTCTATTATATCTGTGACTGCAAACTGGAGTTCCCAACCCACAGAATGGTCTTTACAGCTCATTTCAGCATCTGCTCTCATTTTCAGTATCCTTTCAAACTCTTGGGTGCAACCAATTTTGACTTTATTTTTATTTTTTTTTATAATGAGCTACTGATCAATCATTAGTAGAAAGTCCAAAAGACAGTAAACAGAGAATGGGGCATTTAGATGGGAAAAAAGATAATCTCAGAAAGTGTGAAGCCAAGTGTAAAAAGTGACAATGGAAAGGAAGAGTGAAACTTGCAAGTAAAATCATGGAGTTCCTTCGGAATTGGGAGTTCTGGAAATAAAGATACTATGGGAAAGGAAAGGGAACAATGACTGAAATCTTGCTACTCTCCTGAATAAACAGTCTAGGATGCAATCTCATGCATGTGTACACAGAAAATAAAGTCCTACAACTCCCAGCTTCCCCCAGCCAGCATGGCTAGCAGGGAATGCTGGGAATTGCAGGACTGTTTTCTGTCTCACCATGCATAAGATTGCAGTGAACACTAGTTTTTTCCCACCAAAGAACGGAAAATCTAAAACACAGAGAGCCTAAATATTGTTTGGCAAATTGTAAGACAGCTGCTATCACTCTTAAGAATGGGGAAACTTTTGTTTGGTTCACATTCCAATACAAACTTAAGTTGGCACTTCCTAAATCAATATGCAAACCTAGGGAAGTGGAACCCCTTCTGGGTTCTCTGGACACCTGCCCAGACCCTGTCCCCACTCACCGGTCCCTGGATCGTGCTCAAGGGCTTCCCACACTCGGCGAGCAGCCTGCACTAACCCCAGCAGCCTCATTGACCTCCGCAGTTGCCATTTTTTTAAAAAAACAAAATGGCAATTGCAAAAATCTGCTTGTTTTTGTATGCACAAAAATGTGCATTTTGCGAACTCGCATATTTGTGTCTGTGCGAAATGAGCATTTTGGCAAAATGCACATTTTCGCACACACGGAAGTGTGCATTCACAAAATGTGCATTTTCGCATGTGTGCGAATATGTGCATTTTTGTGAGCGCCATTTTATTTCTCAAAAAATGGTGACCATGAAGCTTGATGAGGCCACAGGGGTGAGTGCAGGCCATTCACCGAATGTGGCAGTGGCGGGTGCAGCCGCGGCCGTGGCAGGTGTGGCGGGTGCAGCGGCAGGTGCGGCAGGTGCAGCGGCGGGTGTGGTGGCGGCAGGTGCGGCAGCGGCGGCAGGTGGGGCTGGTCTCCTGGCTGGTTGCGGCCGGGTGCAGCATACGCAAATGGCGGCAGCTACAGCAGCCACCATTTGCGTTCGCTATTTTTTGCCATTCTAGCCTACGCAAATATATACATGGGCTAGAAGGGTGAAAAATAGCGAACACAAATTGCGGCGGCTGTAGCCGCCACCATTTGCATATGCATTTTTTTTTACTTTGCCGTGATAGGCTACGTAAATATTTACGTAGCCTATCACGGTTAAGTACAGGGATGCAAACGGCGGCAGCTACAGCCGCTGCCATTTGCCTCCCTGCTGCCCAGCGGCTGGATGTCTGGCTGTGGGCGGAGTCAGCCAGCAGCTCTGCAGAATCCCCGCGGAGCGGAGCCAGCTGGGCAGGACTCTGGGGGGAGGGACGGAGCGTCTCCCCCCCACACCACAAAGCAGATCCGCGAAACGGTAAGTGACTTTCGTATATCCCTATTTTTCTGCATCATTCTTCTCAGGGCATTTTATCATTTATGTTGGTCATGTTTTTGAGCTTGCCTAATCACTGCGATGTGGTGCTGCGTGTGTGTATGTGTTTCCTTTCTATTACATATCTCCCTGTTGGTCTGTGGTCTCCCAGACTGCCTGTGCTTCCTGATGTGAAAAAGCCCCATGAGAGGAATGATTTTATGTCTTGCTTTGGGCTTTAATTGAAGTGTGGGAAGCTAAGGAGGCTACAGGCTGCCACAGAGATTATTATACAATGAAAGACAGGACACTTGTGCACACTCCATGGCCATCTCCTAAGTAAGGTAAGCACAAGAACCCTGAACCCAACCCATGAGAGTTTCTCCAAAATTTCCTGTCCTTTGAATTTTGTTTTGAAAGCCATTTCTTTTCTATCTGAGAATGGTCGAAAAAAATATGAGATAAATTTTCGTCACTATCTGGAACCAACCAAATAACTCAAAGATAGGTAACCCACAGCCCTCCAGATGTTTTGGGCTACAACTCCCATAATCCCAGTCCACTGGCCATGCTGTCTGGGGCTGATGGAGTTGTAGTCCAAAACATTTGGAGCAAACCAGATCGCCTGGCACTGCAATGAGTGTAGTACACCATTATGTATTTAGCTGGCTAATACTTTACACCATTTCAGCTTCACATTATTGAGTGATAAGCTATCAAGTGACGTATAGACATGGGTGAAAGAGCCCTTACTCCAAGACGGGGTACTTGAGCATGACAGGTAAGAAGGAGAGAGGAAGAGAATAAATAATCTGAACGTCATGGATATAATACATAGTCAAATGCTGACTTAATTAAAGCATTTTTAAGCAGTCTTGTTTAGAGTTATGAAGGTTTAATTTAACCCCAGGCTTAAATTACTGGGTACATTTTCTTATTGTGACATCGTCAGAACCCATCCGTGACATTATAGGCTTATAATTCACATTTACCTCTTATTTCTTTAATACACTGTCAGCATTTCTCACTGTTCATCGCAACTCTAATATTAACAGCCAGCTGTTCTTTTCTCTATTCCCTCCCCCAAGCAATATATTTGTTATTCACCAGTGAACTAAATTTCACACTACAATGCAATAGATAGTGATGCCAGAGGCAAATTTTGCTTTACTATGTCATAAAGAAGAAAGAAGCAGGTAGGGCCTGTCGAAGCAAGGAAGGCATCTGATCAAGATTAATGTAAATCATAAATCCAAATCTCCAGTGTTTGTTGTTAAATAGAGGAAAGGATTGGTAATCCAAGGTTTGGTACTGAAGCCTTACATTCGGTACAGCACTCTGATAATATGTAGGGATGTCAGAGAATTCCGCCACAGATCTTGGTGAGGCCAAATGCCAGTGCATTCGGCCCCCTAAACTCCGTGGTGGAATGGCCCGCCACCCCCCCGCCACCCTGCGGATCCCCCCCGGGATGAGACTTACCTGGGGTGGATGTTCTGGACGGCAGTGGCTCCAGCGGCGGCTTCGGCGGCGGCGGCTGGTCTTCCGACCGGCTGCTGCCGCCGCCACCATTTGCAGTCTGTCCCCCCCCCCGCAATTCGTGATAGCCTACGTAAAGACTTACATAGCCTATCATGTCTGGGTTAAAAAAAAAATGCGTATGCAAATGGCGGCGGCTACAGCCGCCGCCATTTGCATTCCTTATTTTTGGCCGTCTTAGTCTACGTAAATATTTATGTAGACTAAGATGGTGAAAATAAGGGGGAATGCAAATAGCGTCCGCTATGCTATTTCCATTCCCCTTTCTTGTCTTCGTCTTAGTCTACATAAATATTTACATAGACTAAGACGGCCAAAAATAAGGAACGCAAATGGCTGCAGCCGTAGCCGCTGCCATTTGCGTACGCATTTTTTTTTTTTAACCCAGATGTGATAGGCTATGTAAGTCTTTACGTAGCCTATCATGGCTGAATTCAGGGATGCAAATGGCGGCGGCTATGGCCGCCGCCATTTGTGTCCCTGCTAGCCAGCGGCTGGATGTCCAGCTGCTGGCGGAGCCGGCCAGCGGCTCCACGGAATCCCCACGGAGTGGAGCTGTCCAGCTAGGATTTTGGGAGGAGGTGCAGAGCACCTCCCCCCCGGCGAGGATTCCGGGGGGAGGGATGGAGCGCCTCCCCCCCCCCAGCAGAACCCGGCAGAGCCAGGTAAGTGGGGTTTTGTACATCCCTAATAATATGGTATGCAGAAAATGGTTTGGGAAAAGCAACTTCAGACTATTTATTTATTTATTTATTTATTTATAACATATCTATCCTGCCTTATATCATTAAGATCTCAGGGTGGCATACAGATAAAATCAATTTAAACAGTACAAAACAATAAATAAACACCTAAAACATATTAAACTATTAAACAAGCTAATACCAGTTAAAATCTAAAACAATAAAACAGTTAAAACAATGTGCTAGGGAATGCATTTAACCCTCCAAGGCTATGGTAAAAAGCCATGTTTTTACTTGGCACCGAAATGAGACCAATGTCTGCCCCAATCGGCCCTCCACGGGGAGGGCATTCCACAACTGGGGTGCCACAGCAGAGAAGGCCCTCTCCCATGTCGCACCATAGTGTATGTCTCGCACTGGTGGGACGCCCTCCAACAGATCTCAGTCCTCGGACAGGCATATATGGGGGGAGGTGGTCCCTCAAATATTGAGGTCCCAAGCCGCTTAGGGCTTTAAATGTCATCACCAAAACCTTGAATTCTGACCAGAAGCGTATTGGCAGCCAGTGCAATTTCTTTAAAACCGGTGTTATATGGTTTTTATGAGCTGTTCCGGTCAGCAGTCTAGCTGCTACATTTTACACTAGCTGCAACTTCTGAGTCATCATCAAGGGCAGCCCCACATAAAGTGCATTGCAGTAGTCTACTCTAGTACAAACTAGTTAGTAAAAACTTGTACTGCTGCAGACCAGAGAACGCACCTGCAGAAGAGAATGAAGGGTGGATCAGCCTGTAAACCCCTATGCAGCCAAGTGGGTTATGGCCAGTAGAGGTAGAAACAGTTCAAAGTGTGTTGGCAGACTAAAGGGGGGAAATGTATTGGGTGAATACCAATACATTTTGTTCTAGGATTAATTGCCTAAGGTTCTCTGAATCTTTCAGATTGGTCAGTGATGGAAAGCAAATGAGGATCTAGTGTTGGCAAAGTATCCATCCTCCCTTTCTCTTCTGCCCTCTTTGGTGTAAGTTTCTTCTTCCTTACATAGTCTGTTTTAACCACGCTGGGGGGGGGGCATGATGACTTGAAACTAGGGCTGTGCATGCCCCCCTGCTTCGCTTCTGATGCCACTTCAGACCCTCTGAAGCACCCCACTTTGCTTTGGATTGATCCAGACCCAATTCATTTTGCTTTAGAATCGGATCCAAAGCAAGATTCAGATATCCAAATTATTTGGATTTGATGTTTTCCGATTGACTTGCATTGAAAAACAAAAATAGGCATAACTTTTCAGTGTTCATGGTAAGTGCACTGAATTTGGGGAACTAGCAATCCCCATAGAGGGGATTCCATCTGCCAAATTTCAGACAGCTTGGCTTAGTAGTTTTTGTGCTAGGCACAGGTATAATTTATGGACTTGAGCACACTCCGGGAGAGAGTGCAGGACAGGAAGGCCTGGCGTGCTATAGTCCATGCGGTCACGAAGAGTCGGACACAACTGAATGACTGAACAACAACAACAGGTATAATTTGATTTTTTTCAACAAGAATTCTCAAAGCAAAGAGCTATAACTGTTTCCACAGAAGTGCATGAAATCTGGGCACCTAGCAGCCCCACGGAGGTGACTGAACCTGTCAAACTTCAGACAGTTTGGCCCAGGAGTTTTTGTGCTAGGCACAGATAAAATGTGCTGTTCTCAGAAACTCAAACCAAAGAGCATAAAGGGATAATCAGGGAAGTTAGGTGTTTAAGCAGAGAATAGAAGCAGGTCACTATCCCTAATCTCTGCTCTAGGTTTCTTTGAAGTACAAACAACCTATCTCCCCTAGTGCTACTTTCCTATTCAGCTTCACAGTGGATGACCTCAGGCTCTCTTTGGCTGAATGGGACACACATTACCTGGGAAAACAGGCTGGCAAAGGCGTTTTTGTGCTACAGTATGGTTTTTTTCCAACAAATGCCCTACTCCGAGTCCGACTTGCCTGGCCAAGGAGGGGCCTTTGCAGGTGGGGGGAGGAAGAGACATCATGTATCACCACTGGCGGTTCCCACGTGGAGCCACTGGCTGGGGTATGGGCCTAAGAAGTGTTTTAGCTCTCTGGGTCCCTCCTTTCTGCCTTTTCAAATCATGGCTCCCTCCCCCTTCCCCCTTATATGTAATGTGGGTTCTGCTGGTTGCCCTTTTGGGGGCTGAGAAGGAATTTTTGGCTCATAGTTGATTGGTCGAGGCTGCATGTCTTTTTGCCTACTTCACACTGTAAGTTTGGGCAAGGGTGTATATTAGGCGAATCTGGATGTTGCTCTTACGGTTTATTTAATTTGGTCACATTTTTTTCTAGGTTGGCTGCTAGGGATGGACACTGCTGCTGAGAACAGGGATGCTGTTCTGTATGAGGCACTGTTTTGGTGACAGGTGATGCCTGAGGTCTCCTGCTCTGGGTTTTGCAGCCCGGTGGGGGGATAAGGGTTACCTGTGAGGCCAACTCACCTCACCCTCCCAGTGTTTTGTGGCCTGGGAGGGGGTGGCATGGGAAGGCCTCCATTCCCCACAAGGGGGTAGACCTGGGGGTAGAAAACTCATAGACGCCACTCATCAGGCAGATAATGTTTTGCCTGTTACGTTGCCTAGCTAGTTGCAGGCATAGTTTAGTGGCCTGTCCCAGTATTTCACCTTAGTAGATTTTCAATAAATGTGGCCCAAATTTGATACCAAACATTTGTGTCTCATCTCTTTATCCCCCCCCACAAAAACTCTCAAAGGAAAGAGCTATAACTTTTCACTGGTTGCACAGAAGGGTCCCAGCAGCACCTCACCCACCTCTGCCCCTGCCAAGACCCTGAAGATGCTTCATATTGGGCTTGATTTGCCACACAGTGTAGTAATAAATTTAAATAATATATGTTGATGTGTGTAGTGCTTTGCCCACTGTATTTTGAAATGTGGACTTGTGTGTAGTGCTCTGCCAACACTGTTTGCTTGGCCACAACTAGGGGTGTCAGAGAATTTCTCGCCAAAATTTCGGGGGGCCGAGTGCCAACGTATTTGGCCCCCCGAAGTAGTTTCGGGGAGAAATTCTCTGCACCCTCCCGCCCCCCACACCCCCCCGGGATGGGACTTAGCTTTCCCGAATGTCACTCCCGGTGGCGGGTCGCAGCGGCGGTTCGGCAGGGCTTCAACAGGGGCGGGGGCGGCAGCCGGTCTTTCGACCGGCTGCTGCTGCTGCCATTCCAAGAAAAGTAAAAAAAAAAAAAACGCCCCCGTGATAGGCTACGTGACGATTAACGTAGCCTATCATGGCTAGATTTGCAAAGTCAGCCGTGATAGGCTACGTTAATCGTTACGTAGCCTATCACGGGTGACTTAAAAAAAAAAAAGCGCGTACAGCTAATGGCGGCCCCCATAGGGAGCCGACATTCGCATTCCTTATTTGGTCGCTGTAGTCTATGTAAAGATTACGTAGACTACGGCAAAAATAAGGGCAACGCTATTTGCGTTGCCCTTATTTTCGCCGTAGTCTATGTAAATCTTTACATAGACTACAGCAACCAAATAAGGAACGCGAATGGCAGCTCCCTATGGGGGCCGCCATTTGCGTATGCGCATTTTTTTTTAAGTCACCCATGATAGGCTACGTGACGATTAACGTAGCCTATCACGGCTGACTTTGCAGATCTAGCCGTGATAGGCTACGTAAATCATCACGTAGCCTATCACGGGGCATTTTTTTTTTTTTTACCTTTCTGTTGAAGTTCGCGGCCGGGGAGACGGGGCGCTTCTCCCCGGCCTGAATTTCAGCCGGGCGAGGCGGGAAGCCTCCCCCCTGGCCTGAATTTTGGCCAGGCGAGGCAGGAAGCCTCCCCCCCCAGCCTGAACTTCGGGGGGAGAAGCGAAGCGCCTCCCCCCCACCGCGAAGCAAGCTGCGAGACCAGGTAAGTGACTTTCGTACATCCCTAGCCACAACACAAGCGTGCACGTGCACACACACACACAGGACCAAAGGAAAGCAAATACAGAACTACCTATAACCAAAAAAAAGGGTTTTTGTTCTTCATTTTTAGGGAAAAGATATAGAGTTCAAGGGAAGGGATGCAAAAATTGAGAAGGGCGGGGGAGTTAAGAACAAGGAAAAGAAAGGAGTGTGTGTGTGTGTGTGTGTGTGTGTGTGTGTGATAAAGGACCTAGAAAGAGAAACCTACTAGGAAAGAGTTGAATTGAGAAGGGCAGGGGGCGGGGGAGAGAACAAGTCAAGGCAGGAAACTAAAGTACTTTTTAATTTTTTTGATTTTTTAAATAAAGAATCAAGAATGAACGAATGAACTAATAAGAATGGTTGAATTGAGAAGGGTGGCTGCGGGGCGGAGGGAGAGAGCCAAAGAACAAGGAAGGGAAAGGAGGAAACTTAGGTACTTTTTAATTTATTTATTTTAATAAAGAACCTAGAAAAGACAGAAAGGGAGTAGGGAATTGAGAAGGACTGGGTGGGAAAGAAGAAGGACAAAGCTGCAGTACAACTAACTCTCTCTCTCTCTCTCTCTCTGTCTCTCTCTCTCTCTCTCTCTCTCTCACGCGCGCGCACACACACACACCAGACAGATCAAGCCAACTAACCAGCTCCAACCAGCTGTCTCTAACTAACTTTAACCAGCTCTCACAATGAAACAAACGCAGGCTGATCTCCAATATATACAGTACCCCCCCACACACACACGCACACACACACGCGCACACACAACTCCTCCACCACTGTCACTGATTGGAGACTGCTGGGTTACGTTCAGCCCTAATTTGGCAACTATAGGTGCCATTCACCAAAGCTCACTGACTCTTCCTCCTCTCCCCTTCCCCCTTCTGTCCTCCTCCCCACCTCTCTGATCTTTCACAAGTTGATACATTTAGAGACAGGCTGTCTGGGCTTCAAAAGGTGTCAGAATAGCTCCAAACCTCTGACGCAGACCAAGTAGGGATGTCAGAGAATTCCGCCATGGATTCTTCTAAAGATTCCAGCCCCCAGAGTCCGTGTTAGAACAGCCTCCACCCCCGCCACCCCATGGAATCCCCCCAGAATGGACCTACCTGGTGGCGGATGCAGTGGCAGTGGCGGCAGGACTGGCCGCTGTCTGGTGTCAGGGTGGAAACTGAGCCCATAGATCCCCAGAGCACTTCTAATTCTGAGGAAGAACAGCAATCCATGGGAGAGGAGCTCGCTCATCTCTCACAAGCACAGCAGCTGGCAGAGATTCCTCCTGCCAGCATTCCTGGGAGAGATAGTGACCCTGGCAGTGAGAGAGCGCTGGAGGGGGGCTTGCTGGACGTTCGGCGCAGACTCAGGGAGTGACGACAGATGGAGGGCGCAGAAAGGAGGTGCTCCGCTTGTTTGGCGCTCAAACAACGGTCGCATCCTGAGGACCCAAGGGAAAGAGGGAGGATCTCTCCCTAGCCCATACGTTCAGAGTTTTCCCGTGGTTCCCCTTCAAACGGGGACCAACTGCCTTACCTGGAGCTTAGGCTACTCTGCTATCTTTCCCCAGTGCTGTTCCTTGCTTAGTCGCTAGTGATTAGTATCTGTAAGAGTCATAAAGGAATAAAGCCTTGGAAAGAATCCTCGTCGTCTGTGTCCTGAGTTGGCTATTGGAGGGGACTGTAAGAGGCAGCTAGGGCACTCCTGACACTGGGCTGCTGCGGCCGCAAATGGTGGCCATCGTAGCGGCCGCAATTTGCATCCCTATGCTAGCCCATGATAGGCTACATAAATATTGAAATTATTAATATTTTTATATTAATTATATAAAAATATTAAATATTTACATAGCCTATCACAGGCTAGCATAGGGACACAAATGGTGTCCCCTATGCAGGACACTTTTGCAACTGCAGCAGCCTGGCAGTGGGTGGAGGCCCTGCTGCAGATTTGCCTGGCCAGCAGCACTGCGGAGCAGAGCCAGCCAGGCATGATTCTGGGGGGGAGGACTGGATCGCCTCCTCCCCATTGAGGATTCTGGGGGGAGGAACGGATCTCCTTCCCCCACCCACGGACCCCAGCAGAGCCAGGTAAGTAAGGTTTCGTACACCCCTAAGACCAAGACACTTTGGTGGTACTCTGCTTTGCCTCGGAGCGCCTTGGTGCTGGTCTGATCCTCTTCGGAAGTAGCCTGATTCTCTTTGGTATTCAGATTCAGCACTGAAGTGATGCACAGCCTTACTTGAGACCCTCTAGATGATCCGGAGGGCCACAAGTTGCCCACCCCTGGTCAGAGTTACATCTACACTGATGCTACCTCTGGTTAATATTAACCAGGTTCTATCTCAGCCAAGGCTTGCATCCTTCAAATCCTGGTTCCAAACTCTGGTTAAAATAGGAATCCGGCTCTATTAATTACAAGGCAGAATCCAATGAGGCACTTGCATGCCTGCCAATTCCTTTCTGTCCCATCAATTCCCTTCCACAAGTGGTAGGTCCCCTCCAATTCTGTTGCAGAAGCAGGACCCACCACTTCCAGAAGAGAGATTTAGTGCTTCCCAGGGGGAGCCCTGAAATGAGTGGAAACACTCATTTCTGGAAAGGGGCATGTTAGCAGAGCTCTGTTACGCAAACTCCACCAACCTGCCTCCTTCCAGAAACGAGTATTTCCACTCATTTCAGATTGCTCCAGAAGTGCTAGATCACCATTGTGCAATCAGCGAGGGCCATTTGTGCAATAGAATTGGCAGGGTGGAAGAGAATCGATGGGGGCATAAATGCCCCAGTGGATTCTGCCCATGTTTAATGTCAATGTAGTTCCAATACTAAATCACAGTTAAGGCATGTAAGGAAAGGAAGGTGGGAATTTACACATAGAGAAAGGAGAGAGGAGAGGATCACACATTCCTAAGGCTTGCTCTGTTTGTAAACTATGGCTTGCAGGGACCAGGAAGCTAGAGTTATATCTATATTGAGTTAAATGGATCAGTCTGGTGAAGAGTGGGCTTTATCCAAGAATCTGATCACAGTGGATGGCTTCAAGGGAAAAGAAATAATTCAGACAAATAATTCAGATGCATGGTAAAGAAAAGTAACAAAGTCAGTGACAGTAACAATGTATGGCTCATTATTGGACAATAGGGTTCTGAACTGGTAAGTGACAAACATGCAGATCCATGAATGTTTGATCCAGTTTGCATGTAACAGCTCACTATGGGTTGGTTAACCCATTAAACAACCCATAGTTAGTTGTGGCCACATGGCAGCAACCAAGCACACTACCTCCCACACACTTATCATTTCTGCTTTCCTAAACAACCCAGGAATGCCCTGTTTCTGTATTCTTATTGTTTTGTCTGAACCCAGGGATTCTGGGTTGTTTATGGGTTCAACAACCCAGAGTTAACCCAACCACAAACCACTGGAAAGTGGAAGTGGATGAGTGAGCAGCAATCATCCCACTCACTCAGTCCTGCATGGTCACAGACAACCCACCCAGGTTTTTGTCAATGTATGCAGTTCTGAAACAGAACAGAACCCATAACCTGTACTATATTTTTTTTTCTATTGTGCTAAGAGAAGGTGTTCGGATCAAGGAGTGTCAGGACTATAGTCAGAAACGATGCTGGAGAATGAGAATCTCACATTCTGTGGAGGGGCACTCAGAACTGGCCACATGTCAAATTATACATAGACCTCAACACAGGGCAACCCTTAACCCCCCCCACACACCATATTTTGGGATAAAATGCTATCTGATGCCTCATTCCCACTCAGATAAATCAACAGTACATTTGGTATTTGCTGTCACTTTCTGACCCATTCCCAGTAATGATACAAATTATTAAAATCATTAGTACCTAGTAGGCATAATGCATGGTGGGGGATTTGCCCCTAAATTCTCTACCTTGTAGGGCTGATCGACAACTTTTCCCAAGCATTTTCCAAATGTGATATTATAGTGGGTGGTTTTTCTTCCCCTTCCTTCTTTCATATGGGATGTAAAGATTATGCTTATGTGTTGATTGATGTTTTATGAAAGCTTGTTAGGGAGCTGAGCACCTGGCCAATTACAATGAGTTGGGCCATGGAGCCAAAATAGGGAATGTGCTGATAAGACTTGACCGAGGAACACTATGAGGGTAGATTCTGTTGGGATGGTGTGGACTGGGGAAAGGGGGGACATTTTGGATAGCATAAAGCAACGGCTGTCCTTAAGCCTGGCTATTTAAAAGTGACATAAAATAAAATAAAATGGGAAGGCTAGCATTTCAGTTCAGGAATTGCCTGTGG
Source organism: Heloderma suspectum (assembly GCF_057233095.1). NCBI lineage: Eukaryota > Metazoa > Chordata > Lepidosauria > Squamata > Helodermatidae > Heloderma > Heloderma suspectum. The sequence goes on from NC_139458.1 coordinate 91,106,499, forward strand.
CACCGCAAATAGGCTGAGAATTGACTAGACTTTATGTCTCTAATATAGTGTAAATGAGTCCTATATTGACATTTGGCAGGATCAGTCCAAAGTAGCCCTGATATTTTCTCTCTTTTAAGATACACCCTAATCCCATTTGTAGCACAAGCCAACCATAGCACACTATATAAAGCTCAGGCAAGCAGTCTGTTATGATTTCGCATTACATTGATAGGAGGTGTACAAAAAACTCACTTTAAAAAAAGCACCAAAAAAGATCTGAACCTGTAAACCTATAAGGAACAACAACAATAACAACAATAACAGTGTCTTGATCACGTCACCCAGACCACAATTTTAGAGGTCCATTTCCTCTCCAAGTGAATGGCAACCTCTGCTTATTATCCATCCTGAATTGGGACTGTAGCTCAGTAAGAAAACACATGTTTTACATGCATGTGGTCTTACGTTCATTCTGAACCATCTTAGTTTAAAAGGTCTCAGGTTGTAGGACTACAAAAGGCCTCTGCTTGAGATCTGGAAGTACTACTGCAAGTCAGATGTGTCATCCAGGAATAGACAAACCAATCTTATACTTAGATGTGATTCTCAAGACCACTTCTGTTGTAGTAATTGCTTTGAATACTACTTTCCAGCTGCTGGAACCACATTTTTACAGAGGTCACCTCTGTAAAAGAGAAACTAGTGGAAGTAACTGCAGTTCCGACTTTGCTTTGCATGTAGAATATTTCACCTTGGTCTTCATTATTTCCAACTGAAGACTCTCAGGCTGGGAAAAATACTTCACAGTTATGATACTTCATGGAATATGATATTTTTTAGAAAAGTTTATGTATGATAGCCATCTAGTGCACCTGCACTGATGGAAGGATCTGTCAGCAAAACAAGGAGGGTGATTTTTGGTGCAGCCTTCCTTCTTGCAACCTCTGTGCACATTACCCTCACCAAATCGTCTCTGGAGGGTTGGGGAGGGGCCTCCAGAACAGACTGGGAGGAGGGTGCATGGGCAGCTACAGGGAGAGGGAATTGTCCAAAATTACCTCCTCCCCATTCCACTGACACATACCTTCCATCAACAGAGGTACACTAGTTAGATATGACCCTATGCCTATGGATTGTCAGGAAATTAGCCTATCTTTCTTAGATATTTCTTCCAAAATCAAATGTTTAGGGTCCATATTGGTTCCACATGGTTATATACTGTGCAAGAATATCCAAAAAAACCCCACAAGGTTGCACCTCCAGGATTTTCTTGTTCTTTCAAAGTGAAGGAAGTATATCAACAAGCTTCCACACTTTGTTAAGAACAGCTTCTGTCAGTGCTTGTGATAACATATGGGGTTTATAGAAGGATAACAGACTGCCCGTCACCATAATTATAGGTAGATTATTGCAAATGGCTCTAGTTTTCCTGATCAGTTTGCAAGCAATTCTGCTAATAATACAGCCCTCGACATGGATGGTACAACCAAAAAGTGCAATCACCCTAAGTTAGTCACTGGAACAAACCCCTGGTGTTTTCTCAAAACTGACCTCTCCATCTCATAATTTCTTGCCCTAAAAGAAAAGTGGCACTGCATATCTTCATCTCATTATATTATTCTGAATTCTGGTACAGTCAGCAGTGCCCACCACTATAGAAGAAAGGGCAGGAAATGAGAAAACGAGGGTGCAAGCTTGAGTGTTTTTGATTCAGGCTTTACTAAGCCGCATTACTGAAATCAACAAGCTTGCGAAGAAAAATAACCAGGGATGAGAAATATGCTTATAACTGAGAAATGCTGGAGACTAATAATATTTTTAGAAGCAGGAAGTACAAATTGCAGTTAGCAACTTGTGAGTCTGTGACAGGCAGCCTTGTGGTGATTTGCAATTTTCTATAATTGTTGCTTGACCCTTCTGTGGTTGCTGACTTCTCATTATCATGATCAGTTAATCAGTTGATCAATAATTCAACAAGTCAATGATTCATATGTTAATTTCAAACCTATATAATCTGTTGCTTGAGAATGGAAGGGGAAGAGCTTTGTACCACAGCCTGTTGTGGTCACATGGGTCTCTTCCCCAACAGCTGTTGAGTTGTGATTTTTCTTTGGCTGATAAAAGTCTCTGAAGACATTGTACTCCTGAAACACACGAGTGGATTAATTTTTTTCTGTGACACCACATATGCTGATTTTCCCTAGCCAGCTAGAATGGTTTAGCAAGAGATCTGACTCTAGAGATCATTCATTACATTTTATCACAGTCTCCCCATCCTGAATAACATCGGAATCAGTGAGGGAGACAGGAGCAGGCCAAGGGAACATCAGGGCCTTGCTCCATTTGGACTCTCCACCCCCGCCACACATGTACACAGATCTAACTGATATCAACTGACCTATGGAAAAGAAGGAGCAAGGGACACAGGAGCAGGACGTGAGAACTTCAGGCCTTCTCCAGTTGGATGCCCCCACAATGAGATAGGAGACAAAGTAGAACCATTCCACCAGTCCTGCTGAGAATCTATTTTTTTCCTCTTCCCCCCTCATCCCCTTTTCCTTGTGTGTCATGTCTTTTTAGGTTGTAAGCCTGCAGGGAAGGACTGTCTTTTACTGATTGATTGTAAGCCATTCCAGGATCCTGAAGGCGTGGCGTGGCATGGGCTGAGGCAGCGCATAAAAATACTTTAAATAAATAAGAAATAAATCCTTTCAATATTTGAAATACACCCAATATATAGACAAACAAAACATGTGCATCTGGAACCTACTACATGAAAAAAATGTCAAGTCAAAATGCAAAATCCATGTGGCTTCGCACTTGTCCACTCCTGCTCACAAATCTTTCCTACAAAGCCCATATAGACTTTTCATTCTGATGTAATATATTACAGCACTAGGATCTTTTCTGGAAAAAATGTTAGCCTGGAAATTGACCTAAGGAAGCAGGCCCTGCATTTTATCTAGTCTAATCCTGTATCTGCAACTGCCTGATTTGTCTGAGCAACTTGACAGTTTTGACAGTTTGGTCTTTGCTGTTAATTTCAACAGATGTAACATTTTCATTCCCTACCATTTATCGCATCCTCCTACCAGGCCTCCTGACAATTCAAAGGGCCTTACATGTGCCTGGCAATGAATATTTTCTTTTTGGCCAACTGCAAGCATATTTTATCTGTGCATGTAAAACATTTGTGTTGGAGTTCTCCTGCCTAGAAAATAAATGAGAGCTGGGAAGGGCTGAGGAGAGAGAAGCACTCATCCAGCCATTGGAGGACTATCATGCCCAGCTTTCTTAATGATAAAACAGATGTCTGGTGTGGGATTTAGAACAAGAAAGGTGTTAAATTAGCAACGATGTTTTGCTTTGCTGTGTTCACATTTAAACTCAGATGCCTATTCAGCCCTTTCTTTCCATGCAAACTGCCACATTTGGTCTCATTTACAATACTGAAAAGGTAATAAAGCAGCAGGGCAATCAGTTTTCTTTTTTAGTTAACTGTACCTAAATTCTCTTTCTGTCTTCCTTCATTGCTTCCTCCCTTCCTAAGAATCTAAAGAATATGGGTTAGATCCAGAGGTGCCATTCCAGAAGTGAAAGGCCTTGTCTATAGTACAAGGTCCTGGCATGAGAAAAGATAACTAAAATCCACCACTACCTGGTGGGGTTTAGACTTGCTGTCATGCGGAACCTCTGCAGGGGTGGAGGGCCGATTAAGATGGTCCGTCCCAGGAGGCTGATGGATCTGAATGGTTTCCTGGCAGCTCTTGGGGATTTTCCTGTTGCCTCGGCAGGCGATTCTGTCAAAGCCCTGGTCGATCTCTGGAATGGAGAAATGACCAGGGCTGTGGACATAATTGCTCCTAAGAGTCCTCTCTCACAAAGTGGAGATGCACCAGCACCCTGGTTTTCTAGGGAGCTGGCAGTGATGAAACGACTGAGAAGACGACTAGAATGACGTTGGCAGAAAACTCAGAGTGAATCCGATCGAACATGGGCTAGAGTCTATTTGAAGGCCTACTCTGTGGCAATATGGGCAGCAAAAAAATATTTTGTTCTGCCACTATTGTGTCTGCAAAGAGCCATCTAGAGGAGCTGTTTCAAGTGGTCAGGGGTCGTTTACACACCAGTCCACAAGATCAGAATTTAAACCGCCCGACAGCCCGCTGTGAACAATTTGCTCAACACTTTCCAGACAAAATTGCTCAGATCCACTCTGACTTGGATGCTATAGTTGATACAGTCTCAGTGGATGTAACTGTGGCCCCTGCTTGTCCAGTGTTGCTGGATACTTTTCAATTTGTACAGCCTGAGGATTTGGACAGGATCCTGGGAGAGGTGAGAGCCACCATGTGTGTTCTAGATCCTCGCCCTTCCTGGCTCATAAAAGCAGCCAGAGGTGGACTGGTCAAGTGGGTAAGGGGAGTGGTTAATGCCTCCCTTGGTCAAGGCTGAGTTCCAGCCTGTCTGAATGAGGTGGTGGTGAGACCTCTGTTAAAAAAGCCCACCCTGAAACCCACCATATTGGATAATTATATGCCAGTCTCCAACATTCAAAATTTGGGCAAGATATTGGAGCACTAGGTAGCCTCCCAACTCCAGGGATTCCTGGATAAGACAGAATATCGAGGTCCATTTCAGTCTGGCTTCAGACCCGCTTATGGGACAGAAACAGCTTTGGTCACCTTGGTGGATGACCTACGCCAGAAACTAAACAGGGGGAGTATGTCCCTGTTGGTTCTGCTGGACCTCTCAGTGGCTTTCATTACCATTGCCCATGGTATCCTTCTGGGCCACCTTGCTGAGATGGGACTTGGAGGCACTGTTTTAAAGTGGCTCCATTCCTTCTTGGTGGGGCAGACTGAGAAGGTGGTGCTGGGGGATTTCTTTTCGACCCCCTGGCCATTGGCCTGTGGAGTTCCTACGGGTTCCGTTTTGTCCCCCATGCTAATTAACATATACATGAAACCATTGGGAGAGGTTTCCAGAGTTTTGGGGTTCGGTATCACCAGTATGCTGATAACATCCAACTCTACTTTTCCTTTCCATCTAATTCCAAGGAAGCTGTTGCGGTGCTGAACTGGTGTCTGTCAGCAGTAATGGACTGGATGAGGGCAAGCAAATTGAAGCTTAATCCAGACAAGACAGAGGTGCTCCTGATCGGTCGAAAAGTAGATCAGGGAATTCAGCCTGTGTTGGATGGGGTCACACTCCCCCTAAAGACACAGGTTTGCAGCTTGGGTGTACTTCTGGATCCAGCCCTGAGCCTGGATGCCCAGGTTTCAGTGGTGGCCAGGAGTGCATTTGCGCAGTTAAAACAAGTGCGCCAACTGCTCCTGTTCCTTGAGATGTCTGACTTGGCCACCGTGATACATGTCTTAGTTACATCCCGCTTGGATTACTGTAACACACTCTACGTGGGGCTGCCTCTGAAGAGTGTTCAGAAACTTCAGTTGGTTCAAAGAGCTGCTGCCCGACTGTTGACTGGGGCTGGCTAGAGGGGGCATACAACTCCCCTGCTAAAACAGCTCCACTGGCTCCCAGTCTGTTCCCAGGCACAATTCAAAGTGCTGGTCATAACCTATAAAGCCCAATACGGCTCAGGTCCAGGTTATCTGAAAGACTGAATTCTCCCCTATGAGCCTGCTCATGCCCTGAGATCTTCAGGGGAGGCCCTTCTCATGGTCCCGCCATTATCACAGGCTTTCCTGGTAGGAATGCGGGAGAGGGCCTTCTCGGTGGCTGTGCCAAGGCTCTGGAACTCCCTTCCCAGGGAGGCGAGAGTGGCACCCTCCTTGGTATGTTTCCGCAGACAGGCAAAAACTTTTTTGTTCTGGCAGGCCTTTGGGGATAGATAGTCTGGACCTGTGAGAATAAGATGCATTGGTATTATTGTTTATATTCTTCTTGTTGTTTTTAAATTCTGATATTTTATACAATTTTTATACTATTGATGATTTAATTATATTTTTAACTTCTGTATATTTCTGTTTATATGTTTCGACTGTATAAGTTTTAATGTTGTAAAGCTGTCTTGAGTCCCAGTATCGGGGAAAAGGTGGGATATAAATGTTGTTGTTGTTCAGTCGTTAAGTCATGTCCGACTCTTTGTGACCCCATGGAACATAGCATTCCAGGCCTTCCTGTCCTGCGCTCTCTCTCGGAGTGTGCTCAAGTCCATATTCATTGCATCGGTGATGCTATCTAGCCATCTCATCCTCTGCCGTCCCCTTCTCCTTTTGCCTTCAATCTTTCCCAGCATCGGGGTCTTTTCCAGAGAGTTTTCTCTTCACACTAGGTGGCCAAAATATTTGAGCTTCAGCTTCAATATCTGTCCTTTCAATGAGCAGTCAGGGCTGATTAATAATAATAATAATAATTCCAAAGGTGTGCTTCTAGTTCTACAAGGTACACAATCTGTTGCACAAGGTCTGTACCACATCACACAGTGTCTTCCACAAGCTTGCACAACAGTTCATACAATAGCACACCTGCCAGCATTTCTTTTGCTAGTGCATCTCTGGATCCTACTATTCATAAAAGACGAATTGCCCCAGTGTTAGATTTCCTCATGGCCCTTAAATGTGTGTACTTCAATAATTACACAGTTATGCAGAGCTCCTGCTACTGACACTATTGGCAGTGACCATCAGAGGCCCAGTGCAACCTTGATAGTCCAAATTCAGCAAAGAGGTTTCCCAAGAGAAAAAAACACCTGTTCTGGGTTGTGTGTTACAGCACTGAAGAACTGTACCAGCTATTAGAGAGAAAGTGTGGTTGACTGGCTTATTGGAAGCAAAGAACAATATTGGCCAAAATGTTCTATGTGTCTTTGCCTTGTTACATGCTGAGCTAAAATCCCTGACTACAGGCTTAGTAGTCCTGAAATACTGGAATGCACACAGGCTTGTGTGGAGACAATTCAAATGTTAAGAGTTGGGAAAGCCTGGAACACAAAAACATGGTGTCTTTCTCACCATCCTCAGAAATTGACTGATAAGAGACATGAGAAATGGATGAGTCCCCCAGGACAGAGGAAGAGTTCACTATAAGAAGAGGGAAAACAGAAACGGAAAAAGGGAGCAGCACTTGAAATGATGGGGCTATTGTATAAGACCTCCGGTGGTAATGGGAGACAGGAAACTATGCTAGTTGAGGCCTATTGGATTTGAGGAGGAGGAGGACGACACACATACAGAGAAGCTCATTGTAACTTTAATGCTGTATTATTTTTCAGCTGTTATGGTGGTTTTTAACTATTTATTTATTTTATTTATGACAAATAAATTGTAACTAGAACACATGGAGATACTATGAGTTTAATGTTGATGGCAGCTCACATGGATTTTAGTCAGAATTGCAAAAAGATTAATCCGCCATCCTCACATCAGTGGTTTATTGGAATCAGGGACATGGCATATGGGACATGGCATATGATTCAGAGATATTCTCTGCCTTCTGCTAAGAACAGATAGTATGTCTTATGAATTAACTTAAACTGTTCATTTTACTATAAAACACAAGTGAGGCCTACAGCTTATAACTGCAATCAGCCATCTTAAAAATAAGAATAACAAGGGGTTCTTCTTTCCATGCTGTCTCTGGGACGCAGAGGGCCCCTCCTCAAAATCTGAACTCTTTACTCTCCACAGTACTACTGCATACTCTTTACTACAGTTGTTTCTATGACCAAACTCACAAATATAATTAGGAAAGTAGACAGAAAGAGCATTTGTATGTTGAGAAATGGAGCCATTTCATTAATTGTTACTAATTGTTAGTAGTTTTTTTTTAAAGAATGATCAAACTGATTGTTATCAGTAATGCTGCTTAAGAACATTTGTGTCAAAATGCCTATTCAACAATTGATGGCAAGCAGGGACCCAACACACAAGAGGATAACATAAGATGTTGGTGGAAGCATGGTTGCCTACTACCTTAGCACCATTAAGCATGTGATACTGGATCACTAGTGGGGGTCCAGCAGGACTCAGCAGCCTATAGTGGGCCCTGTTAGCCACTCAGCCATACATCGTCCTGCACTGTATTCAGGTAACAGTTGCCTGGTCTCCAAAAGCACCTGGCACAGTGCCCTCCAGGAAACATCTCAGGTCTTCTTCATCCTCAATTGCCACTTTTCAGCTTTCAGCCTACTTCATCAGCAACTGCTGGCTGGATGAACCCTTTGAGACAAATCTTCAGTGACATGACTAATAACAGCGCAATGCATCTTCAGTGTAGGGTTCTGAGCAGGGCAAGGGCACTTTCATTCTCAAATGGCTTTTCAAATTTAACAAAGCCCCTAGATGATATAACTGTGAGGAAAGGCCAATTTTACGAGTATCGCTAACTTTACAAACATATCAGGGTCCCCCCCCCCCACTTCAGACTCACATTTGCATAGCCAATGGATTTGGTAGTCGTTTCAGGCTCAGTGTCTTTTATTAACCTCTCCCCTGCCACTTCCTCTATAGAGTTGCCATTTATTAGTTGAGTACCGATCCTGATCCTTAAGATAATAAACTAAAGGGAGATTTAATGCCATGTAAAGCTATCTAGGAACAGGACTGCAGAAATAAGATGACTTTCATTGTGCAGTCCAATCAAGAGCACCTGTTTTGGAATTCATTACTTTGGTTTTGCAAGTGGCTGGATGTATGCCATGCCACATCCTGATGAAGGCTGGAGGAAAAGAGAAGGAAATGGCTGGAAGGATAGCTGTATATTATGGAAAACAAGAACAGCACCTGGTATTCTGGGTCAGCTGCCAGGGCCCCAGGGCAAGTACTATCCTGATAACTGCCTCATGCCTCCATTTTGATTTCTTTTCTTTTTTTTTCTCCAGACCAGTGCTCCAAGAAGTGCTAGGTGCTGGGTATAGCTTCCATTTAAAGGGGACGTTGTAGGAAATTAAAGTGGTGGTTATCCCCAGCTGTCCAATACACCACTGCTACCACCACAAAATAACCTGCCTAAGACTGCATTGCCTGGGGCTCCCTGAAACCTGGAGCTGGCTGTGCTGGGAAAGTTAACAAAATATACATTATTCCTGAGCACGTTATTCAAATATTTGTTTAGCTCATTTTTATTTTAGCAGCTGAGGTTCTATTTAGGGAAGGCACAGTGGTGCACTCACCTTCCTTGTCATAGACATTAGAGGAAAATAGATTGATTGTGCCCCTTCATGGATCACTGCCTTGTTGTGGCGAAGGGGCTTGCATAACTCAGTGAAGCCATAAGCTATGCCGTGCAGGGCCACCCAAGACGGACAGGTCATGGCAGAGAGTTCTGACAAAATGTGGTCCACTGGAGAACGAAATGGCAACCCACTCCAGTATTCTTGCCAAGAAAACCCCATGGAACGTATCACAAGGCTAAAAAAGATGACGCCGGAAGATGAGCCCCTCAGGTCGGAAGGTGTCCAATATACTACTGGGGAAGAGCAGAGGGTATTTGCAAGTAGCGCCAGAAAGAGTGAAGCGGCTGGGTCAAACCCGAAAGGACACTCAGCTGTGGATGTGTCTGGTGGTGAAAAGAAAATCCGATGCTGTAAAGAACAATATTGTTTAGGAACCTGGAATGTCAGATCAATGAATCAAGGTAAGCTGGAGGTGGTCAAACATGAGATGGCAAGATTGAACATCGACATCTTGGGAATCAGCGAACTCAAATGGACAGGCATGGGCGAATTTAATTCAGGTGACCATCATATCTACTATTGTGGGCAAGAATCCCTTAGAAGAAATGGAGTAGCACTCATAGTCAACAAAAGGGTGGGAAAAGCAGTACTGGGGTACAATCTTAAAAATGATAGAATGATCTCAGTACGAATCCAAGGCAAACGGTTCATCATCACAGTAATTCAAGTCTATGCCCCAACCACTGATGCTGAAGAAGCTGAGGTTGATCGGTTCTATGAAGACCTACAACACCTTCTAGAACTAACACCAAACAAAGATGTCCTCTTCATCATAGGGGATTGGAATGCTCAAGTAGGAAGTCAAGAAATCACTGGGATAACAGGCAGGCATGGCCTTGGTGTACAAAATGAAGCAGGACAAAGGCTAATAGAGTTTTGCCAAGAGAACATGCTGATCATAGCAAACACTCTTTTCCAACAGCACAAGAGGCGACTCTACACATGGACGTCACCAGATGGTCAATATTGAAATCAGATTGATTATGTCCTTTGCAGCCAAAGATGGAGAAGCTCCATACAGTCAGTAAAAACAAGACCTGGAGCTGACTGTGGCTCAGATCATGAGCTGCTTCTTGCAAAATTTTGGCTTAAATTGAAGAACGTCTGGAAAACCACTAAACCATTCAGGTATGACCTAAATCATATCTCTGATGAATATACAGTGGAGGTGAGGAATAGATTTCAGGGATTAGACCTGATAGACAGAGTGCCTGAGGAACTATGAACGGAGGTCCGTAACATTGTTCAGGAGGCAGCAACGAAATCCATCCCAAAGAAAAAGAAATGCAAGAAAGCCAAGTGGCTGTCTGATGAGGCTTTACAAGTAGCTCACGAAAGAAGGGAAGTGAAAAGCAAGGGAGAAAGGGGAAGGATCTCTTCAAGAAAATTGGAGATCTCAAGGGAACGTTTTGTGCAAAGATGGGCATGATAAAGGACAAAGAAGGCAGGGACCTAACAGAAGCAGATGAGATTAAGAAGATGTGGCAAGAATACACAGAAGAACTATACAGGAAAGATCTGAATGTCCCTGATAGCCATGATAGTGAGGTCACTGAACTTGAGCCGGACATCCTAGAGAGTGAAGTCAAGTGGGCCTTAGGAAGCATTAGTAACAACAAAGCTAGCGGAGATGACAGTATTCCAGCCGAGCTATTTAAAATCCTAAAAGATGATGCTGTTAAAGTGCTGCATTCAATATGCCAACAAATCTGGAACACTCAACAGTGGCCACAAGACTGGAAAAGGTCAGTTTACATTCCAATTCCAAAGAAGGGCAACGCCAAAGAGTGTTCAAACTACCGCACAATTGCGCTCATTTCACATGCCAGCAAGGTGATGCTCAAAATCCTACAAGCTAGGCTTCAGCAGTATGCGAACCGAGAACTACTGGAAGTACAAGCTGGGTTTCGAAGAGGCAGAGGAACTAGAGATCAAATCGCCAACATTCGCTGCATCATGGAGAAAGCAAGAGAATTCCAGAAAAACGTCTATTTCTGCTTCATTGACTACGCTAAAGCCTTTGATTGTGTGGATCACAACAAACTGTGGCAAATTCTTAAAGTGATGGGAGTACCAGACCACCTTACCTGTCTCCTGAGAAACCTGTATGAGGGTCAAGAAGCAACAGTAAGAACCAGACATGGAACAACCGATTGGTTCAAAATTGGGAAAGGAGTACGACAAGGCTGCATATTGTCACCCTGCTTATTTAACTTATATGCCGAGTATATCATGAGAAATGCCGGGTTGGATGAATCAGAGGTCGGAATTAAGATTGCTGGGAGAATTATCAACAACCTCCGATATGCAGATGATACCACCCTAATGGCAGAAAGTGAAGAGGATCTCAAGAGCCTCTTGTTGAGGGTGAAAGAGGAGAGTGCAAAAGCTGGTTTGAAACTCAACATTCAAAAAACGAAGATCATGGCATCTGGCCCCATCACTTCCTGGCATATAGAAGGGGAAGAAATGGAAGCAGTGACAGATTTTACTTTCTTGGGCTCCAAGATCACCGCAGATGGTGACTGTAGCCATGAAATTAAAAGACGCTTGCTCCTTGGGAGGAAAGCTATGGCCAACCTAGACAGCATAGTAAGAAGCAGAGACATCACCTTGCCGACAAAGGTCCGTCTAATCAAAGCTATGGTTTTCCCAGTAGTAATGTATGGCTGTGAGAGCTGGACTATAAGGAAGGCTGAGCGCCGAAGAATTGATGCTTTCGAACTGTGGTGCTGGAGAAGACTCTTACGAGTGCCCTGGACTGCAAGGAGGTCAAATCAGTCCATCCTAAAGGAAATCAACCCTGAGTGCTCATTGGAAGGACAGATAATGAAGCTGAAGCTCCAATATTTTGGCCACCTAATGCGAAGAGAAAACTCTCTGGAAAAGACCCTGATGCTGGGAAAGACTGAAGGCAAAAGGAGAAGGGGACGGCAGAGGATGAGATGGCTAGATAGCATCATGGATGCAATGAATATGAACTTGAGCACGCTCTGGGAGAGAGCGCAGGACAGGAAGGCCTGCCTGGCGTGCTATGGTCCATGGGGTCACAAAGAGTCGGACACGACTGAACGACTGAACAACAACAACAAGATTGATTGTGATCCCAGAGGTCTTTGCAACTCTATTGAATGCATCCCTTCATTTAGTTTAAAATGAAATTTGTACAATTCTTGATGCTTAAACAGCCTGGCTAGTAATCTTAACCTCATGATTATTCTTGTCTGTGTTCTTGTAGGATAGATAAGAAGTAGTCACAGACTACTCAGCCCAACCTACCTCACAGTAGTCACAGACTACTCAGCCCAACCTACCTCACACTGTTGTTGTGAGGATAAAATGGAGAGGAGGAGGAGGAGAATGTAAGCCACCTTGGGTTCCTTGCAAGAGGAAAAAAGGCGGGATGTAAATGTAATAGATAGATAGATAGATAGATAGATATGAAATATGAGTTATAGTCACTCCTTTCAAAGCTTGTTTGTAAGCTTGCTGCTCTTTGCTTTTTTCTTAGCCTTGTTTCTGAATAGCTACTTTCACTTAGCTCAGCTTTTGCTAATCACGGTTTGTAAACAAGCAAGTCAGATTAGATTTTGTTCACGTGCCCCTCAATGTGTTGCATTCCTGTCTCTGGAAGAAAAAGGTTTTTGAAAGGGGGATTTAGTGTAACATGCTAACCTGAACATGTAGTGAAAACATTTTTGGAATTTCAAAGCTGTTTTATTGGGGGATCGAAGGGTGATGTAAAATATGACGTAGACTGGGGATGTTTATCTTGTTTCAGCTGGAGGGCTGAATTCCATTTTGGAGAAATTCTAGGTCCTAGAGTCAAGTATTTTGTTTTGAACCTTAGTGGACATCAGTCCATCAGCGATTGCCAGGTGCTAGGAGCCTGCTACAGGAGATATATTTTACTGTCTATTCATTGACTGAATTAATGATATCCCACCTTTGATGGATTGGCTGATTGATCACTTTTCAGCCCATAAAAGGGCCTCACAAGGTCACTTTCAGGATCATCATAAAACTGTTGTAAAACTATCTAAAATGTGATGCAAAGACAGCGGATGAAATAGGCGTAAGTCAAAACATATAATCAAAGAGACAGTACATGAAATGCTCAGACCTAACAAAGCAATGAATAATGAAATCTGATCCGTTGGCTTCCCCAAACCCTTCTGAAAGGATTGAAGTTAAAAGAGAGCAGGTCTAGAAAGCTCCCCTAGGGCGTTTGATAATGCCCTGATTTTTAGTTTCTATTCCAGCAATGTCAGGCTGGTCCCTTATGGTGGCCTTGTGTTTTCTTTTACAATCCTCTATTTGAAGGGCTTCCAAGGTACCACCCTCTATTGAAGGTGATCTCTATTTGAAGGGCTGCCCTATCTGAGTCCATTCAATGTTAAAGAACCATAACTGCTGCCCATCAATGGTTATCACCTGAGCTGCTGAGCAGCAGAAACAGCAGGCAGGTCCACATGTCACCTGGTCAGTTTTCTGCACTATAGTGAGATGTACTGTATTTCTATTTAAAATATAATAACCATTCCTAAACTGGCATCTATACATATAAATTAGTATATGCAAATGCTATGAAAATTGGAACCCTCTGTTTTGAGGGTGTGTTTCCACGTTTTTGTGATTCATAAATGGCCACCCTATGGTGACTATTGGGTGCAGCATGCAGGACCAAATGGGCCTATGGTCTGCACTTAGGAACTGATGCACAAGGCACATTTTCTGTCTTTAATTATTCCGTCTGTGTGCCATTTATTTACAGAAGAGGGAATCCTCACTGCATCCTTTCAGTCACATGGTATTCAAATGCAAATATTTGCTTCCATTGGGTTTGAATTTCCATAATAATTGGAGAGTCTGCTACCTTTAGAACATGTTTCCAAAATTTTCAACTATTTTATAGTTCCTTTTCTAAAAACACAATTTAGGCCATTTTCCTGTTCTGGAAGGGATGGAATTTATTTGATTCAATCAGAACATTATTGGGGCTGTACTGAAAAAAAATCAGGGCAGTTGGCTGCCCCAGTGACTTCATAAAAATAATTTTAAAAGAATTCTAGTAAAAGCTTTCTTTTACTATGATTTGCATCTTTGCAGTTTCCCCTGCTTTAGAAGGCTAGCGATCATTCCGCCTCTCTCATCCTTTCACAGATGATTCATAGACAGCATAATTCTCTATATCTTCACAGTTTCCTTTGATTGCTAGGATCAGCTCTGCAAAAGAATAATTTACACCTTTTTGCACAAAATCCATAGCTCATCTAAGATTTAAGAGTGAAGAATCGCATTAGAATGGCTTTATCCATACTTTTCAGGTCAAACACCCTTCATGGTTCATTTTTTTGCTTAAAACAATAAATCATTTTACTGCATGTTTTGTCCTGCCAAATACAAACGAGGCAAAGCAATGGTTGTGAACAATGGATTGCAAATGTGAACTATAAACAGAAAGATGCTGTGCACTGGGAACAATAGCATGTAAATTAGGTATTATTTTATAAAGATTGGTGATATGATGTGCCAAGCCTTACCTGAGTTTTACTGGGCTGGATGGGCTATGCTACAATGAGATATTGAGTAGGTTCATATGACATGATAGCCCACTATGGCTTAATTTACCCATGGGGCCTGTTGTGTTGTGCTGGGTGCCCACGGGTGCTATTTTTGCAAGGTGCACAGGTGCCTGGCTTGCTGTGGCATGTGAAGCCAGCTGGCAGGGGTTGTTTGAGAGTTAAACAACCCTCAGATAACCCTAAAACTCTCAAACAATGCCTGCTGTCTGGTTTCACACAACATGACAACAAGACAAGCCATAGCAAGCCGGGTGACATGCAAAAATGGTGCCTGCAGGTGCCTCGAACAACACAAAAGCCCTGATGGTAAATTAAGCCATGGTAGGCTGTCATGTTATGCAAACCTGGTCACTCGATTGTGGGTGATTATGAGGGGACAGAATTGGTGCTGAGTTGCAGGGCTCCAGTCAGCCTGTACATGAGCACAGGGTGGTGCTCACAGGAAATGTGGAATGTGGAATGAAAGTATGTGAGATGATTGAAGACACAATTTCTGTTCAGCTGACAGTTATTTTGGCCACATGCCTGGTGCTCTGTCCTTGTGTGTTCCTATTCCAACAGGAGACCTACAGGGCCAAGGCTGAAATACTGGAAAGGATTAGGCTGAAGAGAAGTAGAAGGTTTAGCAGATGGGCCTTGGGAAATATGGATAAATATGGGTGAATCAGTCTTTTTCTTGTCCATGTCACTTCTGCATGTGTTTCATTAGTGTCACTCTGATGAGTAAATACCAGCCATTGTTTTATAGATTTATTTCCTTTTACTATAACATTTTGTGTTTTTTGTTTTAATTTGTTGCACACTACTTTGATATATCTTGAGTGGTTTAGAAATTCTATAATAATTCTGCTCCTGCATGAACCTGTGATTTTTTTAAAAAAAAATGCACAACACTTTGCATTTAAATAATGTCACTCAAAATATGCATTTTAAAGTATTTTCTCTCAAGATAACAGTTTACACACATATATATATATATACACACACACACACACACACACACACATTTTACACACACATCTATCTATCTATCTATCTATCTATCTGAAAACTGAATTTTTCCAACATTTTGGAAATACAAAACCTTGTGCGATTTATATACATAAATTATTTAACGTCTGCACATTAGTTCACATATGTGTGGATCATACTGGAATCCACAAAAAAATTAATTGCTTGAGCTACTATGAAGATGGATACATTGGCATAGGCTGCCTATTCAAGATGGAAGGAGACAGAATACTTGCTCACGGCAGGGGCAGGGGGATTGTCATAATTTCATAGATGAGCTTCAGTGATTGCATATCAAGTAATTTTATGTCTGTAGTGCAGGAGCAGGTAGTCTAGTAAGCAAAAAGGCTAAGAGGTTGGGGAGGACAGAGATGCAGATGATACCTCTTTGATGACTGAAAGCGGGGGGAGCTGAGGAACCTTCTGATGAAGGTGAAAGAAGAAAGTGCAAAAGTTGGGCTGCAGCTAAATCTCAAAAAAACCCCACCAAGATTATGGCAACCAGCTTGATTGATAACTGGCAAATAGAGGGAGAAAACGTGGAGGCAGTGACAGACTTTGTCTTTCTAGGTGCAAAGATTACTGCAGACGCTGACTGCAGCCAGGAAATCAGAAGACGTTTACTTCTTGGGAGGAGAACAATGACAAATCTTGATAAAATAGTTAAGAGCAGAGACATCACAATGACAACAAAGGTCTGCATAGTTAAGGCAATGGTATTCTCCATAGTAACCTATGGCTGCGAGAGCTGGACCATAAGGAAGGCTGAGCAAAGGAAGATAGATGCTTTTGAACTGTGGTGTTGGAGGAAAATTCTGAGAGTGCCTTGGACTGCAAGAAGGTCAAACCAGTCCATACTCCAGGAAATAAAGCCAGACTGCTCACTTGAGGGAATGATATTAAAGGCAAAACTGAAGTACTTCGGCCACAGAATGAGAAGACGGGATACCCTGGAGAAAATGCTGATGCTAGGGAAAGTGGAAGGCAAAAGGAAAAGGGGATGACCAAAGGCAAGATGGATGGATGACATTCTTGAGATTACGGACTCGAGCTGGGGGTGGCGACAGCCGACAGGAAGCTCTGGCGTGGGCTAGTCCATGAAGTCACGAAGAGTCGGAAGTGACTGAGCGAATAAACAACAACAACAATGTTGCTTGCTGGTAAGATAGGGATTCTAGACAGAGAATTTTCCAGAATTTGGGGGGATCCAATTTGGTCATAGCCAGAGCAAAGAAGCTAAGAAGAAGACGGTTGATCTCTTTGAATATTTTAATCAGTTACCTTTGAGGTGAGAGGATAGGCTACCCAGGTTCATTCTCATGGCATTGGGTAAATGGAGTGTGGAGTATTGTTTGAAGATTCCTGAGTGTGACACATAACCAGAAAGCTGGTTGCAATCAGTAGTGCAGAGAGACCAGGATTTGGGGATTTTTTTCCAATCACTATAGCAGTCCATATCTAGAGGGAAACTTTTGCTGATCAGCAATTTCAGTTTGGTTGTATCAAGTAACTAGGCTGTTGTCCAAGTAGTTAACTCTCAATCTAAGTGCAATTTTTATTTATGTTGCCACTGGATGATTTTAAATGTTACCATGCAAACCACAACAGATAAATCAAAATGTATATGTTTTTTAAATAACTTCTAAATTTAGAAACCAAGGCAATAAAATAAAATGTATGTGCTGTGCTTGTCTTTAATCTTGAACAAATATTGATGCATATGAACACTATTTGCTTTCAGTCTCAGTAGAGAGATACAGATTGCAGTGTTATTTGGCTATCTTTAATCTATCAGTGATGAATGTGGGATGTACAATAGATGTTTAATAAATATGGAGAAGCTTGGTAAGCAAAACAGAAGAAGTCGTAGTTCGACCTTGATAGTTTAGATGTGATAGGAACCACCGTATTTGTTTCCACTGCATTTCTTTCCATTCACATATGAAGTAGTGCATCGGGAACACATTTTTCGCAAGAAGTCACATGGATGATGGAAGCTGAATCCTGGTGTCACCTTTACTGCATCATACCACTCTCCATTACTTCAGGAAACATTTCCCCCACCACATATAATTTCTGATACTGGAACAATGCTGGAAGAAAAGTGCCTGCAGGGATGGCATTCAGAGAAGTAAGGCAGTTCCAATGAACATAGGAAGCTGCTTTATACTAGTCCAGTATTGTCAATACTGACTGGCAGTGGCTCTCCAGCGTTTCAGGCAGAAGTCTTTCCAGTCCTGGAGATAACAGAGATTGAACCTGGAACCTTCTGCATGCAAAGTATGTGTTCTACCACTGAGCTCCCTTAGCACATTTCCCCACACTGTTACTGAGCAGCTGTTATTTTTGAGTTATGCCTCACTCATTTTGACTCTCAGATCTCCATTTTATCTCAGAATTCAGCAAGGATTTAGGATAAGTCAGGCAAACAAGCTGCCATTTCCACTAGCTGACCTTTAACTTAATACATCTTCAGGAGCAACCTAACCCCTGGTATGCAAAACTAGGGGTGGACGAAAGTCACTTACCTTTTCTCGCAGCTTGTTCGCGGTGGGGGGGAGCGCTTCGCTGCTCCCCCCGTGAAGTTCAGGCCGGGGGGGGAGGCTTCCCGCCTCGCCCGGCCGAAATTCAGGCCGGGGGGGGAGGCTTCCCGCCTCGCCCGGCCGAAATTTAGGCCAGGGAGGAGGCTTCCCGCCTCGCCCGGCCGCGAACACGAAAGTAAAAAAAAAAAAAACCAACGTCCCCTGATAGGCTACGTGACGATTCACGTAGCCTATCATGGCTAGATCTGCAAAGTCAGCCGTGATAGGCTACGTGAATCGTCACGTAGCCTATCATGGGTGACTTTAAAAAAAAAAGCGCGTACGCGAATGGCGGCCCCCATAGGGAGCCGCCATTCGCGTTCCTTATTTAGTTGCTGTAGTCTACGTCAATGTTTACGTAGACTACGGCGAAAATAAGGGCAACGCAAATAGCGTTCCCCTTATTTTCACCGTAGTCTACGTAAACATTGACGTAGACTACAGCGACCAAATAAGGAAGGGGAATGGCGGCTCCCTATGGGGGCCACCATTATCCGTACACACTTTTTTTTTTTTTTTAAAGTCACCCGTGATAGGCTACGTGACGATTCACGTAGCCTATCACGGCTGACTTTGCAAATCTAGCCGTGATAGGCTACGTGAACCGTCACGTAGCCTATCAGGGGATGTTTTTTTTTTTTCTTTCATTGCAATGGCGGGGGCGGCAGCCGGTCGAAAGACCGGCTGCCGCTCCCGCCCCGCTCGAACACTGGACGAACCGCCATCCGGACCCGCTGCTGGGAGGGACATTCAGGGAAGGTAAGTCCCGTCCCGGGGGGGCGGGGGGGTGCAGAGGATTTCTCCCCGAAACTTGTTCGGGGGGCCGAACACGTTGGCGCTCGGCCCCCCGAAGTTTCGGGGAGAAATTCTCCGCCATCCCTATGCAAAACATAGGAACTTCACAACCTCCACAACTATCTCTCTGATCACTGAGTCACTATTCTAATCAAGCTACACAAGAACATTTGCAGAAAAAAAATGCTCCATGCATCACCACCATTGGTAAAGACATTAGTGGCTATTTGCAGTCCTTAAGGATAGGACCTTCACCCAATGTTTATGAATGGCACCTATTGCAACCTAGGATTCCTACCATTGTGCACATGGAACTCTCCCTGCATCAATATCATATACTCCCTTTGATTTCCCTTGTTTTGGGGGATAAGCCCCCACACAACTAAAATTTCAAAACAGGCTCAGCATTCTACCTGCAGTTAGCTCTGCTAATACTATTGCATTTAGTGTATTTTATTGGATTTTTTTTAATGCAAACCACCTTTTCATCTTTTGTAATGAAAGGCAGTATATGAATCACCACAGTGAATAAGTAAATAATGGAAAGGGAAATTTATCTTTCCCTAAATAACGGGGTCCCTACATAATTTTGCAACTCTGCAGCCTAAGGAACCCTTAACACAAGATGATTTTTCTACATGGATATCACTTCTGTGTGCAGGAGAATGTGTGCACCATAATTTGAAAGAAATGCCCTAACCCCAGCACCAGCTTGTCTGGCTGAAAGGGGGGGGGCATTGCGGGCGGGTGGGCTGACAAGACGTAGGGGCCTCTGATTGGTGCACCCCAGTGGCACCACCAGACAAGGAAGGGCAGGCTGAGTTGCCTTAAACTCAGCCCCCTTCCAATCTCAGCTCTCTGGCTCGACGCAGCTAGAGAGAGCTACAGCTCTGCCTGGAAACGATGAGGGACACCTGCCTGCTGAAGACCAGATTTGTCCTTGTTCCAGCTACCAGCCTCCTTGGATTCAGTGTGCTATCAGCGCGCCCAAGAAAGCTTTGCCCCGGTGTTTCCAGCATTCATGGGACCGCTGGCATTGGTGATGGCACGCGCTAGGGAGCGGTGTCTGTCGCCGCCAGCGCTTGCTGCCCCCTGGAGGTCCTGGTGCTTGAGGTGGCGGCACGCCCGCCCCCCTCCTGCTCCTCGCTTCCTGCGGTTTGCTCGGTGCACCTGCCGCAGCTCTGGGTTGCCGGCGCTCGCGGCAGTGGCGCATATGCGTCGGCGCCGGAGTTAAGCCTGCACTTGCTGCCTCGGCGGGAGTGCTGGTGGCTGTGCCGGCAGCATGCGCCTGGGTGTGGCGCTCGTGGTTCTGCTCCCCTGCAGGGTGCTGGCGCTGATGGCGGCCGAGCGCTCACCCGCCTACCCACCCACCTACCCACCTTTTTGCCTCCTTCGGCCGCTGTGTTCCCCTTACGCCACCGCAGCCCCGGGGTTTGCGCGTGCCGCGCGCTGCCCCTCGTAGCCGGCTTACCATGCCGGCAGGAGCACCAGCATTCTTGGCAGGGGCGCGTGCTTCTGAGTAGTGCTGGTGAGTGCTGGCTTTCGTGGTGGTGTGCGCTAGGAAGTGGTGCCTATCGCCGCCGGTGCTTGCTGCTCCCTGGGGGCCCTGGCACGTGTGGCGGTGGCGCGCCCGCCCCCTCCTTCTCCTCGCCCACCGTCTGCCCAGCACGCCTGCTGCGGCTCCAGGTTTTCCAGTGCTCACGGCGGTGGCGCGCAGGCGCTGCCCCTTGGTCGGCGCTTGCTGCCTCAGCGGGTCCACCAGCGGCTGGGCCGGCTGCGCACGCCCGGGTGCGGCGCTCATTGGTCTCCTCTCCTGCAGGGGTGCCAGCATTGGTGGCGCCTGCCGGCCCACCCGCCCGCTGACCCGCTGGCCCGCAACCTTGCCTGCCTTCCACCCTCCCTCCTTCCCTACCCTTTTTGCCTCTTTTGGCCATTGTGGCCTCGGGGATTGCTGGTGCTCGGAGCGGTGTGCACGTGTTGCACTCCGCTCCTCCTAGCCAGGCTCGCCGTACGCCGAGAGCACCAGCGTTTGTGGCAGCAGCACGTGCTCGTGCACGGCGCTGGTGACTGCCGGCGCTTACTGGCCTTTGGGGCGCCGGCGCTCATGGCAGCAGCGTGTCTGCCCCCCTACTTCCTTACTCACTGGTGGGCATGCGGGCCCGGGCGCAGAACACATCGGCGCCAGCTCTCACTGCCTCCCGGGGGTGTGGGGCACTCGTGGCGGCAGCTTTTGTCCCACACACACACACACACAATAAATAAATAAATAAATAAATAAATGGGCAGCCGCGGCTCTCTGTTGTGCGTCTGCCTCGGCTCCCAGGACGTGGGCGTTCTCGGCTGGGAGCCCTGCGCGCAGGCGTGGCTCAGTGGCCATGGGCCCTGGCCGCGCCTCTTGGGCACCGATCCTTGTAGCGGGCGGCAACTGCCCCCCCTTCCTCTTCTTAGCATGGTTGGCAGCGCGTCAGTCTCATAAACTGAGGGTCCCAAGTTCGATCCTCAGAGAGAGCAGTGCCTTGCCTCTCTAGCCGCTGCCAACCGCAGGAGGCACCCCTCTGGCCTAAGCAGTTGCGGCGGTGCTCCCCTCCTCCCGGGGTGCTGCCGGTTGACCGGGGAGCCCAGTGAGTTGCTTACTGGAACCTCCTGCTGTGGGCTCTGACCCCTGCCGCATTTACCCCTAGGGGTGGTGGTTGGAGTGTTGGACTGGGTACTGGGACCCGGGACCCTCGCTTCTTTCTTGCCAATATCGCAGTAAGCTTAACTCACTTTTGGCATCACGCCCCCCAGGTAGGGCCAAGGGGGATAGGAAGGGAGGGGTAGGGCTCCGCCTCCCCTCCCCAAGAGACCGCTGCCAAGGCCCAATCCTGAGTTTGATGAGGAAGCAGACCCGGTACTGGCATCAATTCTTGCTCATCTGGAAGTTGCTGAGCATTCCTCAGGGATCCCCCCCTCCCCCAGCCAGGCCTAGGAAACCCTCGGTGGTCCAGCCCAAGCGAACATGACAAGCAGACACAACGCTCGCTACTTCTTTCTATTTCAGCTCGCCTGGACACTGTTTAAGCATCCACCTCCTCTTCCTGGCTCTTCCGGATGGCTCACCATCCACGATTGAGCTCCTCCCTTCTGCGGCCTCCTCTTCCCCAAGCGCACAAGCAACAACATCCATTTTTCCAGTTGGGGATCAGAGCACGTCCACACTGGATTGGCTGCCCTGGATATGGGTGAGAGGACTGCACCTCGCCTCACTTGTCCAGACAGGTGACTTTCAGGGCCTTGGGGTTGCCACATTGGCTTACCTCCCTGGGGCAGCTGTCCCTCCCAAGGTCATATCCCTATATGATGCCCAGGCCACCTGCAGCTTCATCAGTCACACCCCACTGTAGCCCCAGCCGCTTAACTCAGCGTCTTCCAGGGTTCTGCTGGGTTAATTCAGGATCCCTCACCCTGCCCCCGCCCGCTTGGGCATCCACATAAGTGGCATATCAGATCCATACACTAATCTGGCAAGTGGCGATGCCACCGGGGCTACTCCTTCTCATAATGGCTTTCACCTGAGGAGGTGAAAATGTCAAGGCCTTCCACAGGAGGGCCACCATTGACCCTTCTCTGTGCAGGGACCTGTTGGA
Organism: Heloderma suspectum; assembly: GCF_057233095.1. NCBI lineage: Eukaryota > Metazoa > Chordata > Lepidosauria > Squamata > Helodermatidae > Heloderma > Heloderma suspectum. The sequence continues at coordinate 91,129,279 of NC_139458.1, forward strand.
CCAGGACCTTTCGCTCCAATCTTGACTCCTTCCCGGCCGTGTTTCGGCAACAGATCTGGCAGTGGGCACATTCCCCAGGCTGTCTCCCGCACTGGCCCTCGGCCCAGTGGGTCTGCTGTTTCAGCACCACTGTCTGTGCTGAGAATACAGCCCCAAGGGCGCATACTCCCAGAACACGTGCTTTTTTGTCGTAAGTGCTCCCTTGTAACAGTCAGCACTCGTGCACCTCTTGTCCAATGCCCAGGGATGGTAGGGTCCCCCTTGGTAAGGCTGAGGCAGTAGGAAGCCCAGGGGCAGGCTACAGCTTCCCCCGGTCGGCCCATGCCCAGTTAGTTTGGCACCGCTACTCTGGCTTTAAGACGCTACCCAACAGGGGGAACGTGTTTTAACTCGGAACATGGTTTCATGCTGGGTCCTAGGACCCCTCCCCCGCTTTCTCTAGGTCAACATAGGCCATCCTTACCTCGTAAGCAACATTTCTCCTCGTCAGGCATCAATAGGTTCATGAGAGCTTAATAAGGCAGTACTGGCAGAAGGGTTAATAGCCCCCCCCTTTTTCCACACCCCGATATCTACCCTAGGGATTTCCCTTCTCGAAATGGTGCCAGGGAAATCCTCTAGGGAGTTATCCTGATTCGTAACCTCCCTTCCCTGTGGGCCAGTCTGTTAATCACTAGTTCACTGATCATCTGTGCTCAGTGCAATACATCTCGTTGATGGGGCAGTTGTCTTGGTTGGCGATCCCAGCCACAGGTCCCTGATGGGCATATGCTACATGGAGTCCAAAGTTGGTGGTCAATGTTCTGACCTAACGCAAGTATTGCTTCCCTTTCCTGTTACCGGTGTCCCTTAGCTCACAAGAGGCTGAGGGCCCATCTCCCACATCAACATTCGGTGAAGCCAATCTGATACCCTTAGGCATTATTCTCACCTCCCTCAGGACAACTTTCAGGTCCTTTAGGCACAGCTCCAAGCAGTTATACATCTCCCTAGGGTTTTCCCTTGGGGGCCATGCAAGAGATTGTAGGGCATCTTCTTTTCACAGTTAGGGTAGTGGCCCCTGGCCGTGCCTTCTCGTACCGGCTCAATTTGGGCAGTACAGGAACTGCGGCTGCTGCACCATCAAACCAGGGTCACTTCTGCTGTACGCACGTATCCATGGGCATGGCTTCAACTTAGTAGGGCTTTAATGGCACCTCCTTCCGGAGGCGTGAGCCGCTCCTCAAAGCCGGACTGCAGATTCACGTGGTTCCGCCGCTACCCCGGGGGGTTTCAGACTCTTAGAGCAGGTCCGATCGTGCTGTGGGTAGCGGCCTGTAGAGGGAGGCTGCCGCCACCAGGCACATTTTGGATGATCTCATAGCCAAGTCAGTAACCCCCCCTTCAGTATGACGACATGACCATGTTATTCATTCTCCATCCTCCTGAAATTGGAGGGTCATGTCATGTGCCAGTGTGTTCACACTCCAGTGTCGGTGTTACAACAACCCTACTCACTCACCCAGGTGTTGTGCGGCACCGGGTCGGGGGTGACACCGGAAGGTCTACCTCCCCCAGAAGAGGCAGTCTGGAGGGATGGCGAGATCACCGCCACCCCTCAGGCTGGGTGTGTTTTCACCCAAGAAGTGCCAGCTAGCCGCTGACACAGTTAGATGCCCATCCTAGTTACCCCTTTGCAGGTATTTCAATAAATGTGGCCCAGTTTTCTAGGGATGGACGAAAGTCCCTTACCTGGTCCCACAGCTTGCTTCACGGTGGGGGGGAGGTGCTCCATTCCTCCCCGCTGAAATTCTGGCTGGGGGGGAGGCACCCCGTTCCTCCGGCCAAAATTCTGGCCGGGGGGGAGGTGCCTCGTCCCTCCGGCTGCAAATCCTCCTGGCCGGCCGGGATGCAAATCCTTGTAAATCCTTACGTAGCCTATCACAGCTGACTTTGGGGGGGGGAAGCGCGTATGCAAATGGCGGCGCCCATGGGCACCGCCATTTGCGTTCCTTATTTGGACACGTGTAGTCTACGTAAACATTTATGTAGACTACGGCGAAAATAAGGGCAACGCAACTAGTGTGATAAGGATTGATGTAGCCTATAATGGCTGACTGCAGGGATGCAAATGGCAGCAGCTATGGCCGCCTCCATTTGCGTCCCGGCAGGACAGCAGGATTCGCGGCCCGAGGGACAGAGCACCTCCCCCCTGGCCAGAATTTCAGCCAGAGGGACGGGGCGCCTCCCCCCCAGCCAGAATTTCAGGGGGGAGGGATGGGGCACCTCCCCATGCCCAGAATTTCAGGGGGAGGGACGGAGCGCCTCCCCCCCACCACGAAGCAAGCTGTGGGATCAGGTAAGGGACTTTCGTCCATCCCTAAATTGCGGCCACAGCCTGGCAGCGGACAGAAATACGGCTGCGTGTGGCCCCGGCCAGTGGTTCCACAGACTCTCCGTGGAGCAGAACCGGCCAGGGAGAATTCCGGGGGGAGGGAGGGATCGCCTCCCCCCCTCAGAAGGCCCTGGAGCGAACTGGTAAGTGCGGTTCGTACGCCCCTACCCAGGCAAGTTGGGCTGTGTGAGACCCTGGAGGGCTTGGCGACCTTTACACTCATGTCTGGGCCTGGCTCACACATGTCTTTCCTCTGCCTGTCCTCCTTAGTGGCTGGCATTTTAATGCAAGATGGGGGCTCTTATTTTTCATAAATCTATTGTTGCACACAATGGTGGCCCTAAAGGGCCATTTCCACAACAATAGACTTAGGAAAAACAAGGGCCCCCGTCTTACGTTAAAATGGCGGCCGCTAAGGAGAATGGATGAGGAAGGACACACGCGAGTGGATGGGCCCGGTAAGTCCTCTTGCCCCACCTGTGCCACTGCTACCATAGTCGCCAGGATGGGGAAGGGGATGAGAAGGGGGAGCCTCTCACCTCTCCTCTTCCCCCCATCCCAGCTACCACAATGGCATCAGCAGGGCAGGAGGGTGACAAGCCCCTGTTGTCATCCTCTGCCCCACCAGCACTGCTGCTGTCATGGTAGCCAAGGTGGGGGTGGGGGAGAAGGAAGCAGCGGCACTGGCAGTGAGGGGTGAGCTGATCCCAGGTGCTGCCGAGCTCTGGGGCACTGAGCAGCCAGGTTCATCAGTGCCCCATGGCTTGGTGAGCAGGGTCTGGGAGGCTGAGCATGGGGGAGCTCGCCAGCCTCCCAGACCCAGTCAGGTGCCCACAACCACTCTAGTAACAATTACAGAATAAAAATAGCACCCAACCCAACAGACCCACTTACAGGCCAAAGGCGTCCTTGAATAAAGTGGTCTTTGCCTACCAGTGGAAGGATAGCACAGAGGGAGTGAATCTAGCCTCCCTTGGGAGGGAGTTCCACAGCCTGCCGAAAAAGGCCCTCTTATTATAATATCCTTATTTTCAGCCCTACAGCTGTATTTTATCAGTGCCTGATGACTCCATAAGGTTGTCTTGTGAACTATAGAGAACTTCTGTTTCTCCTGCTTCTGAGTTTTGTGTCCACACACAGAGCTTCCTGGTCTTTTTCAGAATGGTTGCAGCTATAGGTAAAAGAATTACATTTCAGGGCATTTTTTGGACCCTGCATAAAATAATTATTCAAAATATGGCTTTGAACTCCCAAGGTTCTCTTATTCCAAGCATCCCTAGCCAAAATTTACTAAAAGTTCTGAATTTACCCAGAACCATAGTGTGTGTGTGTGTATGAGAATCTGTGAAGTTAAAAGTTAGGGATGTGAGAACCCATCCCAGCTCAGGTTCTCCGGGCTCCTGCAGAAGTGCAGCTCCCGCTTGCGGGAGTGAGTGGGGGGCAAGCAAGGACAGCATCTCAGTGGGTGCAGTCTGGGAGTCGCGGGGGGGGGGAAGACTCCTGGACCCAGTCGGGCATCTTCAACGTCCCTATTCAAAGTCAGCAGTAGTGTAAAATTGGAAAATACATTTCACCTGAAAAATGTTTACTCTTCGTCATCATACACAGGCACTTCCGGAGCAGAATACTTAGAGACAATATTTTTAGTTGATGAATTCAAGGATTCCCCCCACCACAGTCCTAACTACAACAGCCTAATCAAGTACCTGCAATTAGCTAAGCTTGAATTTAACTAGGCCATCCAGTTTTTTTCAATCTTCTGTCTTGCCAGAATTCTGCTGGCATCTTTAAAAAATCATACTCAGCTAGAGCCCTTTCTTTATTATTTTCTCAAATGGACCAATGAAGGGTTGAAAATGTGTGTGTGTGTGTGTGTGTGTCTGTGTGTGTGTGACTGCCAATTAAAGGTGTTTATTTCCTCTCACTTCTGGCTCATTTCTCTTATATAATCATTTTTCAAATGGGTCCTCATTTGCCTTGAGGTTCATTTCATTGCCACAATTTCCCACTTTTGAGGCATTTTTCAGATGAAGAAAGCGTCATTTGTCAGATGTTATTACTTAATTAAATGTCTCTGAACACAAATACAGAACTCTGAAAGGTAGAGGGGGGTCAATGAAGAGGCCCGGCATCTGTGTACATTAAGGAGAAGGCACAGCCTATGAAGAGAGACCAAGTGCCATCTAGTGAAGACAAGAGTTCTATTTCAGAGGACCAGAAATGTTTCAATACGGAAAGAGCTGGTTTTGTGTGATGCTCTGGTTGTCTGAGAATGCACATGTATTTGTACATGTGCACATGTATTTGCACATGTAACAAGGTACTAGTTCCTCTGACTTTCTTTTAATACATTATTTATAGGGATATACGAAATACTCACCTCCAGGTTCCAGGGGGCATCCATGGTGGGGGGGAGGCTATCCGACCCTCCCCCCAGAATCCTCCCCGGGCGCAGCCAGACTTCCGTCCACTGCTGAGCTGCAGCCGCAAGTGGCATCCAGCATAGGCGATGCCATTTGCATCCCTGCTTTAGCCGTGATAGGCTACATAAATAGTTACGTAGCCTATCACAGCAAAGAGCAGGGGTGCAAATGGCGTAGCAGATGCCATTTGCATCTGCTACGCCATTTGCACCCCTGCTTTAGCCGTGATAGGCTAGGTAAACATTTAGGTTTGTGATAGGTAGCCTATCACAAAAAGAGTAGTGATGCAAATGGCGTAGCGGATGCCATTTGCATCCCTTCTCTTTGCCGTGATAGGCTACGTAAATGTTTACGTAGCCTATCATGGCTAAAGCAGGGACGCAAATGGCGTCTGCTATGCTGGACGCCATTCGTGGCCGCAGAGCAGAGCAGTGGACGGACCGGAGTCATTGGAGTCTGTGGCGGATTTCTCCGCCATCCCTAGTTATTTAAATTTTAGGATATGATCCACATAACATTAAGTGCTTTTACATCACACTGACTATAGGAATGTGACAATAGGAGAATTACGTACGTGCTTCCAAAATCAGTGGGGCCATAAAGGTGAATCATAGAATCATAGAATCATAGAATAGTATGACTTTTATGGTGCTCAACTTTTGTTGGATCATTTTCATATCTTGGGCTGTATCCAGTGCTGCTGCTCTACTTACACCACTGATGTTGTGCTAGGATAAGTAACCTCTAATGGAATCCCAGTAGAGTACCCTGGCACGATGGTGTCTTTGGAAGTTATGCATTTGTGCAAATGTTTTCTTCATTAAGTTTTTGCTTTGCATTTCTTGCGTTCTCTGCTTTGTTATACTTCACCTTAGCTTTGCACAACAAGTGCAAGAATTTCCTTTCCCCTATTGCCTCTCTCTTATTTAGATTATAAATGTAAGGGCTGGATCGTGTTTATTTATAAGGCAGCCGCTGGTGTGATCACATCACTCCAGTGCTGAAGGGCTTGCACTGATTACCAGTTGTTTTCCGGGCCAAATTTAAGGTGTTGGTTTTGACCTTTAAAACTCTATATGGTTCCGGCCCAGCCTATCTTAAGGAGCGCCTCCAGCAACACCAGACAGGCCGCTTAACAAGATCAGCCTTGGATCGTCTTCTCTCTGTCCCATCAGCAAGGACAGCTAGGCTGGTGAGGACGAGGGAGAGGGCCTTCTCTGTGGTGGCCCGCACTCTGTGGAACTCCCTCCCTAGAGAACTCCGCCATGCCCGCTCTTTAATGAGCTTCCACCATGCATTAAAAACATGGTTGTTCAAGCAGGCATTTGGGGTGGGTTAGGGTATTTTTAGAAATACCCTATTTTTAATGTAGAATTTTATTGTTTTAAACTGTTTTTATTATTGTACATCACCCAGAGTGGCTGGGTGACCAGCCAGATGGGTGATTAATAAAACAAACAAACAAACAAATAAATAAATAATTGTCTCTATGAACAACACTAGTATAGTCAACGTACATTATAAAGTTAAATGGTAATGATTATGATGTTGAGGTCTGGCTCAGTTGGTGCATTTTAATGGATTGTACTGATGGTGAGAGTGGAATATTCCTCTTGTGATTTCAGAACACAGACCCTACCAGGCATGGAAACCAGATTCGATTACTTCACACGTCCAGCCAACCACCATATATACAGCCATGACTTGTTCCAGTAACTGCATACTCCGATCCTCAGTTTAAACCACTCAAAATAATGAAATAGGCTTTTAAAGTTCCATGAGTTTCAGATGATTCATCCATCTTCTTTTGTCTCGAGTGATATTTATGGAAGCTCCAATTACTTTTTCTAATCTAGACACAGGGAGGCCTGTTAAGGCACTGACTGAAAAACAGTGCACTAAAAAAGGGGGGGCGGAAATCCAGACTTCTCCTTCTCCCCAATTAAGATCTCTCCCCCACCTCATTTCACCTATTACGACAATAGAAAGAAGGACAGAAAACATTTTACCGGTTACACTCATTCTGATCTTAGTCATCATAGGTCCTGCACAAACTCATTGGAAGGAAGGGGTTTCCATACTTTTCCCCCCTTTACATGCAGTTCAGAAGGTAGTTTTTGCTTTCATTCCCTAACCTATTGTATATCTTTTTCTAGTGCCATGCATGAAAAAGCAGCTCGGAGCATGTGACTTTAAGCTGAAAAATAAACAGTTCCTTTCCATTCATTCTTCCTCTGTTCTCACTTGCAGTCTGCCTAGGCTGAATTTTTGCTGTTGTTTCTTTGTTTCTGTTTTTTAATTTTTTTTAAACAACAACAACAAGGGCATATGTTTAATGTGTAGTTTGAGCCTTGCTCCAGAATCAGCAATGTGTAACCCTCCGCTCCTGAGAATTCTTGCTAATCTTATGGAAAGTGTTTTGAGCTCCCTTGAAATTCCTCAAATGTTTTACTGAAGCAGGAAACTCAGGTTTAGTAGCATGTCTTATCAGTCATCTGTTTGGGCAATAAATTGGTGGTCAGGGAGAAGGAATCTGGATGGGTTGAAAGGAAGCATTTGGGGACCAGAAGTATGGGAACAGACAGGAAGGGTGAAATGGGGGCATTTTGGCTCAGCCCCAGTAGAAACACAATTCTCTGCAACATCATTAATCCAGGCTAGTGCCAAGCCAAAAGTCCAAATTTGTTGAACTTTCAGCTCAAAATTTGGAGTTGCTGATTCGGGGCCCACAAAACTGGGTGGACAATTTCAGCAGCATCCTTTTTTCTTTTAAATTTCCCTTATCAATAATGCTGAAATTACCCTGCAACACAACAAGTCAGGTAATTCCAGGGATATTTTGGTGCAGGAGGGAAATGGTGGCCAGCAACTGGTAGCCACACAAAAGCATTTTGCTGCTGCTTCTGCAACCATGGCAGTATTTGTTTGTTTTTAAAAAATACAGTTTTATAGTTTGTTTTTTTAAGAGGTTAGGCACATCCCTGAAGCCATTAGAAAAATGGCATTCCCTGGAATATCAACAAAATCCTTCCCTGCTAAATTTGCTACCCACAAATTGGGTGCTGAATTTTGGGGAAGCATTTTATCTCAGTCCTACTCTAACAACTGTCTGAGAGCAAAGCCAGGTCTAGGAATACTTCTAGCCTCCTAAACTGATCTGACAGAGGGATTGACCCTTTACCTATCACAGGAAGAGCCACTGCATCCAGAGGCTTGGGAGCTACCTAATAACATCACCACAATATATGGTTTTGGAGAGGGTTTGGGGCCCCTTGTAGTGCCTATTCTGTAAGCCCAGGAAGGACACTTCCTTCTCTGTCTGAACCCCCTATTTCCATTCTTGGCTAGCCAGCTGTGAACTCACCGAGCTCGAAAAATAAGGCCGAGACAACCATAAAAAGTGTCTATATAGTAAAAGGATACGCGCACATGCGCGCACACACACATTGTATTTATTTATTCATTCATTCACAATATTTGTATACCGCTCCACATCCAAGGATTTTGGAGCAGTTAACAGCAGATAGGATAAAATAATAAAAACACCATGTTAAAATAGTTAATATTTTTTTAAAAAAGAAACAAGTTCTGCTAAGACTGAATTTAATACACCACAGCTGGTCACTCAAGGAAGCCTTCCTGAAATAACAATGTCTTCAGGAGGTGCTGGAAGCAACACAACATTGGTGCCTCCCTGTCCTCCAGAGGCAGGGAGTTCCACAGAAAGGGGGCCATCACACGGAAGGCTCTTTTCCTGGTGGATTCCAACTGGGCCATGGGTCCATGTGGAACTACCAGGAGCAAGCCCTCTGAAGAGGCTGCAGTGACTGGGCAGGTTGATAAAGAAGGAGGCGCTCTCTCAGGTATCCTGGTCCCAGGTTGTTTAGGGTTTGTACACTAGTACTAGAACCTTAAACCTGGCCTGGTAGCGAATAGGTAACCAGTGCAGTTCCCTTAGCAAAGGACTTGCATGCTGAAAAGGGCAGCTGCTGACAAGAGCCAAGCTGCTGCATTCTGCACTAGCTCCAGCTTCCAGAGCAGCCTTAAGGGCAGCCCTACATACAGCACATTGCAGTAATCCAGTCTTGAGGTTACTAAGGCCTGTACCACTGTGGCCAAGCTATCCCTGTCTAGGAGAGTCCGTAGCTGGTGAAACAGCCAAAACTGGTAAAAGGCACCCCATAGCCACTTGGGCCTCCAGTGACAGTGATGGATCTAGGAGTACCCTGTGTGTGTGTGAGTGTAGTTTATATATAATCATATGAAATACATTACGTTATGCAAAATATTGGAAGAAGGCTTATATTCCAGCAATAACAGGATGGGAGATTTAAAAAAGAAAGAAATATATACATATGAAATAATGGCTAAGCATGTGAGTTATATTAGAGTTAAATAATGTAAGCAAAATTTCAATAGATGTGTACACAACTGGAATTCATGTATTGATTATTGGAATAGTAGAGCATATTTGTTAGGTGATCATAGCTATTTATTTGATATGTTATTTTAGGACTAGATTAAAGTGTGTGTGTGTATGTCTGTATGTGTGTGTGTGTGTATATGTGTATATATATATATATATATATATACACACACACACACACACACACACTCAGACACATGCACAATGTAATAACATTACTGTATAGTGATATATGTTTATTTATTGATCTATTTTTATATCTATCTGGTGCAGTACGAAAAGTATTTTATAATATTTTTTAAAAAATTCATGAATGATAAATAAAAAACTAAATTACAAATATAAATTAAAATCTATGGGAGTGCTTCTACAGTAAGACAAAAAAGGAAAATTTCTTCACCTAGTATGAATCTGTTTACTGTAGAGGTTGGTTATGCATTTGGCTTTGCAATACCAATAACATTAGAGGAGGTATTGTAACTGTAAGCAAATAACCATTAGAAGAAAATTAGGAAGGACTTAGTAGGGCTCTGTGAGGTGGAACACATAATGGGAAAATTCATTATAGGCTGACCAACTCTGAGAGCAGCACAGTGCTCAAAAGAGAGAAATAATTCATCCTTATTGTTATTTGCAAATGGTATATATGTCTGCAGGCCAATTCATTTTGTTTTTATTTATTCTTCCTACCTAAAACTAAGAGTTGAGTACAAGAACCAAGTGGAATAAATATTACTGTAACACTGCATCCTATAATTTCTATTCAAAAATAAGTCCCATTGTGTTCAGTGGGACTTACTTACACCAATTAAGTGCGTATATGACCACACTAACTTGAACTCCACACATTCTTGTTTACACGCACATACACAATCACATGCACAGGGGCTCTTGACATTTACATCTTTCTAAAGCCCTGCTCAGGCATTTGTCTGAATGTGTGAAGGCTTAAAGTAGGTAGCGGGTCAGAGCCACGCATGCTTCCCTATGTTTCCAGGTGCGCTGGTCCCGATCCCCTAGGTTCAGATCTTGCTGTGTTGACATGGTGAGGGAGTTCTACTCATATTTGCTTGATCACAAGTAGAAACCTCTGCACAAATGCAGACACTACTTTATCAGGGTTCCCAGTCCTGCAGAGAGTTCTATTTGCCTTCAAGTGAAGATGAGTAGGACTCCCTTTCAGACTTTGCTGATTTGCTAAACTGAGGGGAGCAGGTCCAGCTGACCTGGAGATGTAGGCCCTGACCCTCTACCCACTTTAAGAACTCATGCATTAAGACAAATGCCTGAACAAGGCTTATATCTAGTTACAATAAGGAAGACAAGGCAGAGATTGAGAAGAAGAAGGTGTGTGTGTGTGTGTGTATAGTGATGACTCCAGGCAGGGCTAGTGAGGACTAGCAGGTTAATATTTTCCTGCTATCCCATTTGTTTCCTGCTCTCACATTTGTTTCATTAACTCCTACATGGTGTGGATTAAATCTTTGCTTCCCTAATAGTGTCTTTTGTTTGTGGTGATATGAAAATTATATCTGATTGCTAATTTGCACATGCTAACTTTCACTTGGTATTGCTGTCACTTAGGTTGCAATTCTATATCCACTTACCTGGGAGCAAGCTCTATTAAAGTCAATGGGCCTTATTTTAAATCAGACATGCGCAGAATTGGGCTGTTAGTGTTGAAAATGCATATATGTGAATCTATATTAAAAAAAACCCCAGTGCATTCAATAAACAGATGAAATCCCCCCGCACACGCACACATTTTCTTTTTTCTGTAATAGTCCTCTAAAATAAAAATCCAGAAAGGAAAGTTGATATCCCCATGTATGTACATGTACTTATGATGAAAAAAAGCAAGTGAAAAATAAAATGTACAGAAGAACAAATAAAAATCTTGAAATCACAGTTCATATGCTTGCAATTTGATGTTTTCAGAGCAGAAAGAATGATAATAGTTTTAAAGATGCTAATGGTTGGTGTATGTTCTTTTTTTATAATGCATTTGTACTAACATTTTTATTAAGTATTTTGCTCAGTTGGATCTGTAGCCTGGAATTTATGAGCAAATGCATAACATCAGAATAATCACATCCTGAGATCTTCAGACAGAGACAAACTCTTTGTTTTTCCATTAGTAAAGAGACTGCCATCCATTAATAAACACTGTACAGTGCCACTTTCACTCATTTGCCCATACATACACATTGCTCTGAATTACACTCATATTCATAGGTCTTAAGATTCCATTACAAAATTTCCAACTAATAGCCCCATCTTGATGATAATCTTGCATATCTTTTCCCTTTGCATGGTGGGAAGCAAGATCATGCATTCCTACCAACTCATCAGGTGCACTTGTCCCATGAGTCCCAGTTGTGTATTTGTGGGCATAACATTTGAATAAGATGTATACATGTTCAATCCAGCATGCATAGACCCAAATCGTACAGTCAGTTCCTAGACTTTGGAGGGCAGCTTTGGTACTGTACACTGGATGATGATATTCAAAAGGTATGACTACCCATGGACATCTCTGCAGTGTGTATGGTAGGAAGATGTGATGTGTTACCTCCCCACACACTATATGCCAGTGCAAGAGAAGGAAGGAACAGAGATCCATATTTACAATACTGGAGTTGTAGGGGGATCTTTTTCATTTTTTGTGTGGGGGGGTAGGAGTTGGTCAACACATGCAAAAGAATGAAGATTCAGATCATCTCCTGCCTTTGAAATGAATGGGAAAGTTATTAAAGATGATTAGCCTCATGTGTACATCAGAGCTTTGGTGTCGAAAGCACATTACTGGATTGTGACCAACCCCCCTCCCCACATTTTGTTATTATAAAAACAAAGATAATAGTAGTGAACTCTTGGTTTACTAAACTTAGGATAGAGAAGAATTGCAAGAATCCATCAATTCCTAGGAAATTAATTTTATGGCAACACTGGCAGGAAGGGGACAGATTTAATTATGTTGTTGGGAATAAAAGATGGGAGAGGTTCAAAGAGCAAATAAAATGGCTAAAATATGCATCTTTCCATTTTGCATATTGATTTGCTTTGTGTTTCTGAGGCAAAATCACTTGGCAGTTCATGTCAGGTTACAACAGCTTGAGTTGGATTATCTTCAGTAATGCAATGTGACTGATGTAAGCTGATTGAGAGATGCCACCCAGCAGTACATCAGGTGTGTGAGAGATGGGCAGGCGAGCGGGTGGGGGAATCAAGAGAGAGATCAGGACAAACAGACAAGCAGAGAGGGAGAGTGAACAACAGCTGTTATTTTCACATTTAGCTGATTTAAAAGAAAGGAGGCAAGATCAGAGACACAAAACTTTCTATCAGAGATGAGCCATCATTTCTACATACGTTGTGCTTAAATGGAGGAAACAATGAAGCACAGAGGCTCAACCGTTTTCTCGATGGCATCCACCTTTGGCCTTGGAGAGTCAAACCTGGAAAATAATTTCAATGAGTATGATGTACTGTGGCATATTTTTTCTATATTGTTAAATGTTAACATCTGTTCAACTTCCCCATCTGACTTGAGTTGCATTTCTGGGAGAGTTTAATGCTCTTTTTAAGGTACAGAGACTTCATCCTCCTCCTACCCTGATAAAGTGCAAAGAAGAAGCTGTAATGGGCTTGGACTTTAATGATTGCCACTAGGGATGTGTGAGTGTGAAAGTTTGAGGCCTACAGAGGCAAAGGGGGAAAAGATCAGGTTTAGAGGCCTGGAGTTTTCTGTTGGGAGGAGGTAATCCTGATAGGAGTAGTTTTATTTCTCTGGTTAAGTGTGAGTTTCATTTTTCCACTTCAGTTTCATTTCTTCAGGTTTGAAACAGTATCTTCATATTTGAGGGAGGAGGTATATAAAGAGAGTGAAAGAGCCAGTAAGAGCAGAGAGACAGCCAGAGCCTGAAGTTAGAGGAGAGTCTGAAGAGTGAGCAGGAAGAAGCAGCCTAGAAAAGTCTAAGGACAGCTAGGGTAAAGGAACTTGCGTTTTGCTAGTTTTCTTTTCTTTTAATGCCCTTTGTATCACTCAGCTCTATTGTGTAAATATCTTTCGTTGTAATTTGTAAATATATTGCATTGTAATTTCTTTGCTTTAAATCTACTAGTAAACTGTTGTGGTTAAATCCAGTGTCTGAAGTGGCGAACACCCCATGCCTATAGCCTAAACCCTAGGGATGTACGAATTGTGCACCTTCCGTGCTGCTTGACTTCTGCAGTTTGTAGCCAGTGCTCCATTCCGCCATTCACAAGCCCCTGGAATTCTCTTTTTTTTCTGCTCCAAAAATTCTAGGGATGTACGAAAGTCACTTACCTGGTCCCGCAGCTTGCTTTGCGGTGGGGGGGGAGGCGCTTCGGTTCTCCCCCCGAAGTTCAGGCTGGGGGGGAGGCGCCCCGCCTCGCCTGGCTGAAATTCAGGCCGGGGAGAAGCGCCCCGTCTCCCCGGCCGCGAAATAAAAAAGTGAATGTAAAAAAACCAACACACACACGTGATAGGCTACATAACAATTTACGTAGCCTATCATGGCTAGATTTCCAAAGTCAGCCATGATAGGCTATGTAAATCATTACGTAGCCTATCACGGGTGACTTTGAAAAAAAAAAAAAAGCGCATAGGCAAAAGGCGGCGCCCATGGGCGCCGCCATTTGCATTCCTTATTTGCGTTCCAACGCTATTTGCGTTGCCCTTATTTTCGCCGTAGTCTACGTAAATCTTTACGTAGACTACCCGGGCCCAAATAAGGAACGCAAATGGCGGCGCCCATGGGCGCCGCCACTTGCGTACACGCTTTTTTTTTTCCAAAGTCACCCTTGATAGGCTACGTAATGATTTACATAGCCAATCATGGCTGACTTTGGAAATCTAGCCATGATAGGCTACATAAATCGTTATGTAGCCTATCACGTATGTGTGTTTGTTTTTACATTCACTTTGTAATGGCGGCGGCGGCAGCCGGTCGGAAGACCGGCCGCCGCCCCTGCCCCCGCCGAAACGCCGCCAGGACCCGCTGCCGGGACCCGCTGCCAAGAGGGACATTTGAGGGAGGTAAGTCCCATCCCGGGGGGGGCGGGGGGGCGGAGAATTTCACCGCCCATTTTGGCCTCCCCGAGATTCGTGGAGAAATTCTCCGCCATCCCTAAAAAATTCCAAATATAAATCTGTACCAACAATCGCTATTCCGGTTCCCAGCTGTCTCCGTGAGTCTGCATAACTTCCATACGAATCGCTATTCTAAAAAAATATTTACTTTTTAAACAAATGAAATCCTCCATCTTCGTTTTCTTTCAGCCAAAACACTTTCTTTTCCTAGGGGCTTCCCAAAGGAAGGCTGTCTTAGGTATGCCTGAGCGATAAACTATTTGTTTAAAGCAACGCTGTTTTAAGAAAGAAAAAAACTTTTAAAATGACCATGCCACTCCAGGACCAGCATGGTCATTTTAAAAAGCTTTTGTCTTTCTTTAAAACACTATTGCTTTAAACAAAGAGTTTATCACTCAGGCACACCTAAGGCAGCCTTCTTTTGGGAAGCCCATAGGAAGAGGAAGTGTTTTGGCTGAAAGTAAACGGAGATGGAGGATTTCAATTGAAAAAGAATAGGGGTGCACGAAAGTCACTTACCTGGTCTCGCAGCTTTTCGCGGTGGGGGGAGGTGCTTCGCTGCTCTCCCCCTGAAGAGAAGGCCGTGGGGGAGGCTTCCCGCCTCGCCTGGCTGAAATTCAGGCCGGGGAGGAGGTGCCTCGCCTCGCCTGGCCGTGAAATAAAAAGTTAAAAAAAGAACGCCCCCGTGATAGGCTACATGACGATTAACGTAGCCTATCACGGCTAGATCTGCAAAGTCAGCCATGATAGGCTACGTAAATCGTCACGTAGCCTATCACGGGGGCATTTTTTTTTTTTTTAATTGGAATGGCGGTGGCGGCAGCCGGTCAAAAGATCGGCTGCCGCCCCCTCCCCTGACGAAGACCCGACGAACTGCTGCCGGGACCCGCCGCCGGGAGGGACATTCGGGAAAGGTAAGTCCCATCCCGGGGGGGGTGCGGGGGGTGGGGGGTGCGGAGAATTTCTCCCCGAAACTTATTCGGGGGCCGAACACGTTGGCGCTCGGCCCCCCGAAGTTTCGGGAGAAATTCTCCGCCAACCCTAAAAAAGAACACCCACAAACAAGGCGGTGAGCACAATTCATTTTTTTTAAAAAAAACTTACATATTTATTATCGGAATATACTACACTGTTTTTTATTTATGAAAATTTTGCGACTTTTTGCCGACGATGGAAAAAAATCCGCATGACTGCTGGCTCTGCAGGACCTCATGGTGCCGTTCCGCAGAGGATTCTGTGGCACGGACTGAAGGGAATTCAATCCCATTTCAGTCCATGGTGGAATTCTCTTACTTCCCTACTAAACCCCAGTTTACTGGGAAGGAGAAGTTTAAAAGAAGGACGGTGGGACTCTTAAGGAGGCAAGAGATCCTTAAGGAGTTGCTCAGGGGGTCCAAGTCATAAAGTGAATCCTGACAAGGAGAAATTCATTTCAGTTTGTTTTTGATCAGGATTTACCTAGGTTGCATCTCCCAGACTGAACATAGATTCGAACACAATCTGTTCCCCCCTTCCCCCCTGTGTTGAACTAGCAAGGTCAGATTGGAACATGAATAGATTTCTCAGCCTGATCGGGAACCCGGATTAGGCAGGGTCCACAACACCAATGTGAGTAGAATAGGGATGGGGGAGAATTTCTCCCTGAAACTTCGGGGGGCTGAGTGCCAACGCATTCGGCCCCCCGAAATCGGCGGTGAAATTCTCCGCCACCCCCCCGCCACCCCCCCGGGATGGGACTTACCTTTCACGAATGTCCCTCCCGGCGGTGGGTCCCGGCGGCGGTTTGTCGGGTCTTCGTCAGGGGCGGGGGCGGCAGCCGGTCTTTTGACCGGCTGCCGCTGCTGCCATTACAAGGAAAGTAAAAAAAACACAAAACCCCGTGATAGGCTACCTAACGATTAACGTAGCCTATCACGGCTAGATCTCCAAAGTCAGCCGTGATAGGCTACGTTAATCATCACGTAGCCTATCACGGGTGACTTTGAAAAAAAAAAAAAAAAGCACGTACGCAAATGGCGGCCCCCATAGGGAGCCGCCATTTGCGTTCCTTATTTGTTCCCTGTAGTCTACGTAAACATTTACGTAGACTACGGCAAAAATAAGGGGAACGCAAATAGTGTTGCCCTTATTTTCACTGTAGTCTATGTAAATGTTTACGTAGACTATACGCGCCAAAATAAGGAATGCAAATGGCGGCGCCCATGGGCGCCGCCATTTGCGCACACGCTTTTTTTTTTAAGTCAGCTGTGATAGGCTACATAAACATTTACGTAGCTTATCACGGCTGACTGCAGGGACGTAAACGGTGGCGGCTACGGCTGCCGCCATTTGCGTCCCAGCAGGAGACAAGGTTTCGCAGCTGGAGGGATGGGGCGCCTCTCCCCCAGCCAGAATTTTGGCGGGGAGGGATGGGGCGCCTCCCCCCTGGCCAGAATTTCAGTAGGGATGGCAGAGAATTCCACCACGGATCTCGGTGAGGCTGAATGCCAGTGCATTCAGCCCCCTGAACTCTGTGTCAGAACAGCCTGCCACCCCCCCGCTCCCCCGCAGATCCCCTGGATGAGACTTACCTGGGGCGGATGTTCCAGGCGGCGGCGGCTCCAGTAGCGGCGGCGGCGGCGGCAGCGGCTGGTCTTCCGACCGGCTGCCACTGCTGCCATTTCCAGTATTAAAAAAAAAAAAGATGTGATGGGCTACATAAAGATTTACATAGCCTATCATGGCTAGGTTAAAAAAACACACAACAACAACGTGATAGGCTACATAAACCTTTACGTAGCTTATCATGTCTGACTTTAAAAAAAAACAAAAATGCGCATATGCAAATGGCGGCGGCTATGGCCGCCTCCATTTGCGTTCCTTATTTTGGCCCATCTTAGTCTACGTAAATCTTTATGTAGACTAAGGCGGCAAAAATAAGGGGGAACACAAATAGCGTCTGCTACGCTGTTTGCGTTCCCCTTATTTTTGCCGTCTCAGTCTACGTAAATATTTATGTAGACTAAGACAGGCCAAAATAAGGAATGCAAATGGTGGCGACCATAGCTGCCGCCATTTGCGTACGCACATTTTTTTTTTTAAAGTCAGACGTGATAGGCTACGTTAAGATTTACGTAGCCTATCATGGCTGACTACAGGGACGCAAACGGCGGCGGCTATGGCTGCTGTCATTTGTGTCCCTGTTAGCCAGCGGCCGGATGTCCAGCTGCTGGCGGAGCCGGTCGGCAGCTCTGCGGAATCCCCACGAAGCGGAGCCGGCCGGCCAGGATTCCAGGGGGAGGGACGGAGTGCCTCCCCCCCCCCAGTGGAACACGGTGGAGACAGGTAAGGGCAATTTCGTACATCCCTACTTCACAGGTTCCTTGCTTGCGAAGAGTGCATTAAGGCTTGCGTCAGGTGGCAGAGGCAGGAGTTGCCTTCCAACTACACTCTCTCCCTTCCTTGGAAGGAGGGGAGGGTGCCTGGTTGGAAGCTGACTCCTGCCATTGAGGGTGGGGCTGCCTTCACCAGTTCTATCTTTTTCTGGAAATGGTGAGAACCATTCCCTCACCCTGTTCTTGCACTGTGGCTGTGCCTGTGAGTGGCAAATCTGTGATCTGGTTCAGTTCATGTATCTCTTAAATAGATACATTCGGTGCCTCCGCATCCTCTCACCTTCCCCATCCCTCCTCCTGTGCATGATCTTTCAGAACTTGATACATTTTGGAGACAGCCTGTCTAGGCTGCTCAGAAGGCATAAGAAGAGCTCTGAATATACAAGGCAGACGAGGCGCTTCGTTTCGATGCACCTTGATGCTGATCTGATCCACTTTGTATCATGACGAGGCACCTCCGAATCAGCCCCTTTTGCCTTGTTATATGGGCTTTGTATCAAGGCAGTGCACTGCCCTAGAAATCACTGCCACCACAGTCTCCATTTTGATTAGCTAAAAAAACAAAACAAAACCCAGCCATTCAAGCTTCTTTAAAACAATGATGGCCTGCCCTAATGGTAACTTTATTTGCCTTTTGTACTAAGAGTCTGGATCAACATTTGATTTACTCAACACATGAGCTGTAAACAGGGAGTTAAGCCACTGTGGTGGCAGTGTTGACTGGCACAGAAATGCAGTGAATTTTCCACATGAGTGAGAAGAGGAATTGCACAAGCCATTGGTATCCAGGAGTCTGTTTTGGTGCCTTCTGGGGACAGATTTGGAGAGAGAGGAGGATGTAGAGGGGTGGGTGAAAATTTCATTTCAGTTTGCTTTGATAAGAATTTACCACAATGTACAAATTTCTTCGTAACTGAGATGGAAAGAACTGAGATTAAAGCGAACGGATATGAATGTTGGATAAACCAAAATGGAAAGATTTGTTTATCCAGGCCCAGGGCTTTGAGTGTAGGGATGGACGGATCCATTGGAGTCCATCCTTGGTGGGTGCTGGAGTAGCCACCGCTGCAGCCTGCCTGCACAAGCCAGGCTGCACAAGCCCTTGGAGGGCTTGGAGAATTGTCCAGGAGCACGCTGCAGCTGCCTGCTCCTCTAGCGAGCCACCATTTTTTATGCAAGATGGGGGTCTATATTTTCGTAGGTTTATTGTTGCACACAATAGTGGCCAGAAAGGGCCATTTCCACAACGTCAGAGGACCATGGTGTACAAGGGGCTCTATACTTTTGTATACTGGTTAGCTGGGATGGGAGGGGGACAAAGCACTGAGCCTTTCTCCCCTTCCCATCCCAGGTCAGCTATGCGGTGGCAGTAGTTTGATAGCAGGAGGATGGCAGGAGGAGCTTCCCTCTCATCTCCCTCCTCCTGTCAAGCCGCTGCCTTCATGGAAGTTGGGGTAGGGGAGGGAGAAAGGATTGTTCCTTTCTCCTCCTCCCATCCCAGGCTAGCTACTTGAGAGCAGTGGCTTGATGGGAGGAAGACAGTGAGACGGGCTTTCCTGTCATCTACCCCCTCCCCCCATTAAGCTGCTGCCTTTGCGGTGGCTTGGATGTGAGCTTCCCTTTCGCCTTCCTCCTTCCCTCAAGGTGCTGCCTTCAAGGTAGCTGGAACAGGGGTGGAGGAGAAGGATAGATCCTTTCTCCCCCTCCCATCCCTGGTCAGCTACTCAAGGGCAGCACCTTGATGGGAGTAGGACAGTGAGAGGAGGATTTCCCTCTCTCCTTCCCTCAATGTGCTTCCTTCGTGGTAGCTGGGATGAGGGGGGCGGAGAGAAATGATCGTGCCCTCCCTGGCTGAGCCATGCACCTGCAGCAGCTGTTTTTGTAAATTCAATATTGTACACAATGGCAGGCCAGAAAGTGTGTGCAAGATTTGTGTGCCATTGTGTGCAAGATTTAATTTAAGGAAAATAGCATGTCGCCATTTGTGACTTGGCTGCAGGAGCTCGAAGCGGGGACCAGTAAGTCCTGGCAGCTTGCACAGCTCAGTGGGTGGAGGTGGGGGCTCAGTGAGCCAATTCAAGGGGGCCAAGCAGGGGGTGGAGTCCATTGGACTCCACGCCCTGCATGGACGCACATGACATCCCTATTTGAGTGCTTAGCTCTTAAAAGTCTGGATTTGATTCCCCATGTATTCCAGCATGTTAGTGCTGAGCTAGAGTTGTCTCGTGGCCGCGGTGGCTTAGTGGTTAAGACGCTGAACTGCAGACCAGAAGGTCGGCAGGTCAGCAGTTCGAGACCCGAGTGCTGCGTGACGGAGTGAGCTCCCGTCTTCAGTCCCAGCTCCTGCCAACCTAGCAGTTAGAAAGCAAGAAATTGCAAGTAGATAAATAGGTACCGCCTCGGCGGGAAAGGTAACAGTGTTCCGTGCACCTCGGTGTTCAGTCATGCCGGCCACATGACCACGGAAGCGTCTTCGGACAGCGCTGGCTCTTCAGCTTAGAAACGGGGATGAGCACCACACCCTAGAGTCGGACACGACTGGTTGGGGACACCTTTACCTTTTTAGAGTTGTCTTACAGGCTCCTCATCTTTAACACCTATGCTATGTGGCAGGCAGGTGCAACATGGTCCTTTCCATGCTGGGGATAGCTGTACCTATTGAACTTGACCAGTGCAGATGGTGAGAATTTCACTTCAATTGGTTTTTGATAAGAATTTACCAAAATTCTCAAATGTCTTCCTATTTGGGATGGAAAGAATTTGAGATTTTAAAAAGCCACACGTTGGGAAAAGCCAACTGACAGATTTGTCCATCTCTAAGGGCTTAGTCAGGATGATGCTCAACCAGAGCACAATATTTCCACCCCACAATTGCAGTTCATGAGTCAAATTATTATTCAGGTCATGAATCATTAAGCTGGTAAGCAAAGGCAACATGGTATTTAATATGCTGTCACGAGGCATGAAAGAGCACTCATGTGTTAATTAGACACCAAATTAAATTACAAACAAAAACGACATCTTAATAGCACAATGGGCTTCACATAAAACTAACAAGAGCAAAGGGTTTTTTTGTTATGTATCTATCCACCAGTATGCAACTTCATTCTCAATGCTTGTATAACTTTGAACAGGATATTGTGATATCAATCAAATGGGTTTAAGGAAAAACTGGATGAATACGTGGAGAACTATGGCAGCTAATACACGAAGGGTGAAGAACCTGTGCCCCTCCAGAGGTTATTATAGTACAACTCCCATCATCCCCAGCAAGCATTGGTCAATGGTTGGGCACGATGGGAGTTGTAGTTTGATAACCTCCAGAGATACCCTAACCCAGGTGCCAGCTTGTCTCCAGAGATACCCTAACCCAGCTCCCGGGCGCAGCGCCTCCTAGTCTGCTCCCCTGCTGGGGCACCCGTGCTCCCGGCGGCTGCGCGCCCGCTCCACTGCGGCCCCGGGGTTGCCGGCACTCGCAGCGGGGGTGCGTGTGCACGGGCGCCGCCCCCTCGGCCGGTGCTTGCTGCCTGACGGGGGCGCTGGCGGTTGTGCTGGCGCACACCCGGGAGCAACGCTTCCTAGTGCGCTCCCCTGCTGGGGCGGCCGCCCTCTCGGCGGCCGAGCGCCTGCCCCCCCTTCTTGCCTCTTCAGGCGGTTGCTGCGCGCCTTCACTGCCATGGCCCCGAGGTTGCTGGCGCTCGCGACGGGGGCGCGTGTGCGCGTGCGCTGCCCCTCGGTCAGCGCTTGCCGTCCCAGCAAGAGCGATGGCGGCTGTGCCTGCGTGTGCCCTGGTGCGGTGAATGTCGGTCCGCTCCCCTGCCGGGACAGCGGCTGAGCGCCCGCCCCTTCCTTTTTTCTGGCGCATGCTCATGCATGGTGCTGGTGGCTGCGTGCAGTTACTGGCTTTGAGGGGTGCCAGTACTTGCGGTGGCGACATGCCACACCCCCACTTCTTTCCTCTGGCGGTCGCACGAGCCTGGGTGCCAAGCAAATCAGCGCCGGCTCTTGCTGCCTCCCGTGAGCGTGGGGCGCTCGTGGTGGCAGGACGTGAATCCCCCCCTGAAAAAACACGAACAAAACACACGAAAATAAACAAAACAAAAACAAAACAAAAATAACCACCTGGGGGCGCCGCGCTCAGGAGCGGCTCCCGTGGCCATGGGCTCTTGCTGCGACTCGCGGGTGCCGGGCTTGCAGCAGGCAGCAACTGCGCCCTCTTCAAAGCCACTGTGTTGTAGTGGCTAGAGTGTTGGACTGGGACTTGAGACACCCAGGTTCTAGTCTCCTTTCCAGGGGCATCGTTAGGGCTGGAGCCCCTGCTGGGCATGCAGAAGGTCCCATGTCCAGTCCCTGGCATTTCCTGGTAGGGCTAGAAAACCCCTGTCTGAACCCCTGCAGAACCATTGGGGGGACCACTGATTTTCCACCCCTGCCCTATAAGCTAATAAGGTTAATGGCTAGACACACGGCGTCTTAAATGTGAACACACAGAGCCATACAGAAAGAGGATCTATGTTTTTCGCTCACCTCTCTAGCTGCTACCGGACATGGAGGGTGCCCCTCCTGTCTAACGGTAGCAGCGGCACTGCTGCCTGTTGTCCGGGGTGCCCAGTGAGTAGCCCACTGGAACCTCCTGCTATGTGCTCTGACCCCTACCGCATTTACTTCTAGGAGTGGTGGTTGGTGTGTTGGACTGGGTCCTGGGACCCGAGCCCCTGCTTCTTCTTGCCAATGTCGTGCCAAGCTTACCTCACTTTCTACATCATGCACCCCCAAGAAGGGCGAAGGTTGAAAGAACAGAAGGCTCATCTATGGGTTCAGTGCACCTGGACGCCATTGAGGCCTCCACCTCGCCTTCGCAGGTTCACCATGGTGGTACTCCACCACTGCAGGCAGTCCACCTTCCTGCGGCATCTCTGTCAGCAGTAATCCATCCTCCTCCTTGGAGTTTTGCCTAGGCGACACACCACAGCTGGAGGCGGTCCACCATCATGGGGCATCTCCGTCAGGAGCACTGCAAGTGGCATCTCCTCCTTGCTCCCGGGGACCCGGACACGGCTGCCCTGGATATGGGTGAGATGATTGCACCTCGCCCCAGTTGTCCAGATGGGTGACCTTCAGGGCCGTGGGGTTGCCGCCTTAGCTTACCCCCCTGGGCCAGCTGTCCCTCCCAATGTCATCTCCCTATACGACGCCTGGGCCGCCTGCAGCTCCGTCAATCACACCCCAATAACCCCAGCCACTTAACGCAGCATCTTACAGGGTTTTGCTGGATTAATTTAGGATCCCTCACCTGACCCCGCCCACTCGGGCATCCACGTAGGAGGCATATCAGATCCCTACGCTAATCTGGCAAGTTGTAATGTCACCAGGGCTACTCCTTCTCGTAATGACTTTCACCTGAGGAGGTGCGTGACTGGCTTATGTTGAGGCCTTTCGCAGGAGGGCCGTCATTGCCCTTCCCTGTGCAAGGACCTGTTGGACGAGAACCTTTTGCTCCAATTTTGACTCCTTCCCGGCCGGGCTCGGCGACGGATCTGGCAGTGGCCACATTCACCAGGCTGTCTCCCGCACTGGCTCTCGGCCTATGGCGGGTCTGCTGCTTCAGCACTGCTATCTGTGCCGGGAATAAAGCCCCAAGGGCACATACTCCCAGGACACGTGCAGTTTCTGTCGTGAGTGCTCCCTTGTAGCAGCCAGCACTCATGCACCTCTTGCCCAATGCCCGGGGATGGTAGGGTCCCCTTGGAAAAGCCAAGGCAGTAGGAAGCTCTGGATGGCCCATGCCTAGTTAGAATGCGTCTTGACTTAGAACACGGTTTTTATGCTATGTTCCAGGGACCCCCCCTTTTTCTCTAGGTCAACATAGGCCATCCTTACCTCATAAGCAACATTTCTCCTCGCCAGGCGTCGACAGGTTCAGGAGAGGTTAACAAGGCAGTACTGGCGGAAGGGTTTTAGCCCCCCCTTTTTTCCAAACCCCGTTATCTACTCTAGGGATCTCCCTTTTCGAAATGGTGCCCAGGAAATCCTCTAGGGAGTTTATCCTGATTCGTAACCTCTCTTCCCTGAGGGCCAGTCAGTTAATCACGAAATCCCTGATCATCTCTGCTCAGTGCAACACACCTCTTCGATGAGGCAGCTGTCTTGGTCTGGGATCCCGTCCATGGGTCCCTGATGGGCATGTGATACATGGAGTCCAAAGATGGTGATCAAGGTTCTGACCTAATGCAGGTATTGCTCCTAGGGATGGCAGAGAATTTCTCCCCGAAACTTTGGGGGGCCAAGCGCCAATGCATTCGGCCCCCTGAAATCGGCAGTGAAATTCACTGCCACCCCCCGCCACCCCCCCGCCACCCCCCCGCCACCCCCCCCCCGGGATGGGACGTACCGTAGCCGAATGTTCCTCCCGGCGGCGGGTCCCGGCGGCGGTTCAGCGGGCTTTTGGTGGGGGCGGGGGCAGCAGCCGGTCTTTTGACCGGCTGCCGCCGCCGCCATTACAGCTGAAGTAAACAACAACAACAACCCCGTGATAGGCTACGTAATGATTTACGCAGCCTATCATGGATAGATTTGCAAAGTCAGCCGTGATAGGCTACGTTAATCATTACGTAGCCTATCACGGGTGACTTTGAAAAAAAAAAGAAAAGCACGTACGCAAATGGCGCCCCATGGGGGCCACCATTTGCGTACGCGCTTTATTTTTTTTTCAAAGTCACCCGTGATAGGCTACGTAATGATTAACGTAGCCTATCACGGCTGACTTTGCAAATCTATCCGTGATAGGCTGCGTAAATCGTTACGTAGCCTATCACGGGGTCTTTTTTTTTTTTACTTTCGTAGTTCATGGCCAGGGAGACGGGGCGCTTCTCCCCGGCCTGAATTTCGGCCGGGCGAGGCAGGAAGCCTCCCCCCCAGCCTGAATTTTGGCCAGGCGAGGCGGGATGGCTCCCCCCCTCGCCTGAACTTCAGGAGGAGAAGCGAAGCGCCTCCCCCCCACCGTGAAGCAAGCTGCGAGACCAGGTAAGTGACCTTCATACATCCCTAATTGCTCCCCTTTTCTGTTACTTCGGTGTCCCTTAGCTCACAAAAGGCTGAGGGCCAGTCTCCCACATCAACATTCGGTGAAGCCAATCCAGTACCCTTAGGGTTATTCTTGCCTCCCTCTGGACAACTTTCAGGTCCTTTAGGCACAGCGCCAAGCAGTTATACATCAGGCAAGGCTTCAACTTAGTAGTGCTTTAATGGCACCTCCTTCCGGAAGCGTGAGCCTCTCCTCAAAGCCAGACTGTGGATTCACTTGGTTCCACCGCTACCTCCAAGGGGTTTCAGATTGTTAGGGCAGGTCCGATCGTGCTGTGGGTAGTGGCCTGTAGAGTGGAGGCTGCTGCCGCCACCAAGCACATTTTGGGATAACCTTATAGCCAAGTCAGTCACCCCCCCCCCCTTCGGTATGACAACATGACCACGTTATTCATTCTCCGTCCTCCTGAAATTGGAGGGTCATGTCATGTGTCAGTGTGTTCGCGCTCCAGAGTCGGTGTTACAACATCAGGTTCTGGGTCCACTATGTGCCGGGTTAGGCAAACCCAATTGTCAATGCCTTGTCATGAAATTAGGTCAACGTCTTCTGGGCCTTAGCCCTGTGGGTGCTCCATTCCCAGATCCCATCCTTGCAGTACTACGGGAGACCGGGATACTGAAGCCAGGAATGCCAGTCTGCATTCCATGGCTCTCCATACAGGAGCCGCCTGCGACAGAACAGGTAGGGTGTGCCGCGCATTAGGCAAAGCTTCAGCGATAGGATTCATGACCCTTATCTATAAATCAGTGGCAGCATTTCGCGCCTCCTTAAGGAACAACAGACTATTTGGAACCATAAGTCGCAAGCTGGCCATTTAGCCTTCCGGCCCACAATGGTGGGATTCACTGACTCCATGTCAGATTTTAGGGTTCGGCATGCAATATAGTGTTGGGCACAGATGTTGCCTGCTTTAGTAAATTAGCCACCCTCTCTCTCCGGATACCCCTTTCGGGCTCCGGGGGTAATGGCCCTCCATTTCAGCTTTCCAGTAAGACGTTTCCCTGTCCCACGTAGCAGCCTTAATGGCCTTCTTCAACCCACCCCCCCTTAGTAATTCAGGGTTGGTCTGGGCTCCCAAGGCCGACTGGTCCCGGAGGGCCTTGATATGCTTCAAGGTATAGGTCTGGCCCAATGTAACCCATTTACGTATTTGGTGATCTAACTGATCGGTATGGCAAGGGCACGGCAGTGGCCCATGGCCAAATGCAAGTCAATGGGTTAGGCCCCGTCGGCACCTTATGGGGTTTATGGAATGCCGCGGGTCTGAGGAGGGGCCTCCATTTTATCACTTCAACAGCTTACTGTTGACTTAAGGGCAATTTGGGCAGTTTCTACATTAGCTCTACCCCGCTAGGCCTAGGTAATTTGCAGTTCAGAACTCACTCCATGGTAGCCGCTGGAGGTTTCTCTCTCAGGCATGTTAGGACATTTTGAAAATGGGGCTTCACAGTGTTTCAGCCTGCGTTCTCCAGTTGTCCACTTCTTCCTGACACAATTTTCGCTTTGCTTGCCCTAATGTGCTTATTCCTTAGACCAGCAGACTCGTCGTACACCGGTACAGGTGCTCTTACATGGCCACGTTATGATGTCTGGAGCTGCACGAAGGGCTTGTATGTCGTCTTCAGATGTCAGCTTCTGTTACCCCATCACATTAGGATCCAGTGGCTTCACAGATGTGGCAGGCGGTGGGTGTACCCTCCTCACTCTGTTCCACCAAATTTTGTCATTCTTCCTCTGCAGGTCCAGGTGCTGCACATTGAGAGGAATGACATCAGCTGTAAGCCAGGTGAGGACCTGATCGAACAGGCCTTGGTTGAGAGGCAGGTGGTCCGGCATACCTGGCCGGAAGTAGCCTATTGCAGCCCTCACTGTTCCCATGGATCAATGCAAAGGACTGGAATGATGTTGCCAGCGGCAGGGCATGTCCAAAAGTGCACAGAGAAATGGCTTATGGCCATGTGAATGAGGTGATGGATGCACCACCCACTGGGGAATTCTGTGGACATGGAGGGAGCGTTACAGGTAGGATGGTGTCCACCTGTCTCATTTAGTGAATAACATATTTCTGTCTGATCTGCAAGGAGCCTGCGGGAAGTTCTTCTGCGCAGGTGGGGGGAGTTTCACAAGCTCTAGGCTTGTGACTCCTGTGGTGGCCAGGACTGGCAAAAACAGGAAAGTAGGGATGATGTGCATGCAGAGGCACCTTATGGTGACAGGTGATGCCTGAGGCCCCCTGAACGGGTTGTGCGGCTCGGCGGGGGGATAAGGGTTGCCTGGGAGACCAACCCTACTCACTCACCCAGGTGTTGTGCGGCACCGGGTCGGGGGTGACACTGGAAGGTCTACCTCCCCCAGAAGGGGCAGTCCCGAGGGATGGCGAGATCACCGCCACCCCTCAGGCTGGGTGTGTTTTCACCCAAGAAGTGCCAGCTAGCCGCTGACACAGTTAGATGCCCATCCTAGTTACCCCTTTGCAGCTATTTCAATAAATGTGGCCCAATTTTCAACCCAAGCTTCTTGTCTGTGTCTTCTTTGACCCATCTCCACTCTCAAATGCCCTAACCCCGGAGCCAGCTTGTCTGGCTGAAAGGGGGGGCCATTGCGAGCGGGTGGGGTGACAAGACGTAGGGGCCTCTGATTGGTGCACCCCAATGGCACCACCATGCAGGGAGGGGCAGGATGAGCTGCCTTAAACTCAGCTCCCCCTCCCAATCTCAGCTCTCTGGCTTGACACAGCTCCCTCCCACCCTCCCCTAAGCAGTGTGGGTTTATTACCTGTTGCCCTTTGGGAACCATGTAGGAATTTTTTGGCTCACAGTTCGATTGGCCTATTACTGTGCGTCTTTTTTGCCTACGTCACACTGTTTTGCGGGTCGAGTGTGTCCTGTAAGGGAATATGGTCTTTATCATCGGTCACATTCCAGTTGGCGGCTAGGACAGGCAAAACAGGAAAGGGAGTAGGGATGGTGTGCATGCAGAGGCATCTTATGGTGACAGGTGACGCCTGAGGCCCCCCGAATGGGTTGTGTGGCTCGGCGGGGGGATAAGGGTTGCCTGGGAGACTAACCCTACTCACTCACCCAGGTTTTGTGTGGCACCAGGTTGGGGTGACACCGGAATGTCTACCTCCCCCAGAAGGGGCAGTCCGGAGGGATGGCGAGATCACCGCCACCCCTCAGGCTGGGTGTGTTTTCGCCCAAGAAGTG
The DNA here is from genome assembly GCF_057233095.1 of Heloderma suspectum. Taxonomy (NCBI): domain Eukaryota; kingdom Metazoa; phylum Chordata; class Lepidosauria; order Squamata; family Helodermatidae; genus Heloderma; species Heloderma suspectum. The sequence continues at coordinate 91,157,282 of NC_139458.1, forward strand.
CCAGCTAGCCGCTGACACAGTTAGATGCCCGTCCTAGTTACCCCTTTGCAGCTATTTCAATAAATGTGGCCCAATTTTCAACCCAAGCTTGTTGTCTGTGTCTTCTTTGACCCATCTCCGCTCGCAAAGGCACATGTTTTCCACTGCTGCTATACATTTTTTGGAGTCCATATAGCCCACGCAATCAGATGATGGGAATCTGTACGAAGGGTTTCACTCTTGACCTCTTTCTGGAATTTCATTGGGCACCTGCTTGTCCACTGCCAGTTGTTATAATGCTGAGCTGACTAGACCATTGGGCTGACCATGAACACCAATTTTCATGTTGTCAGAGTAGAAGTATTGCTCTTTGCTTAAGAATCCTGCTTCTAAAATAGCAGTTTGTTTTATTTTTGAATCCATATCACACGAATTACAGTTTTCCTATACAATTATCCCAATGCGTAACTGTGGAAGAATGAATACTTATCTGTTATTCACATGTGTCAGCATAGACGGGAGCACTCCCACTCCCCCCAAATACACAGAAATCAGCACAGCTCAGGAAAAGTGTTGTGTGTACATGTGAGTGACATGATTTTTGGTCTGCCCTGCCTTGCAATCAGGAATTTCATGAGCTCCACTGACCTGTGCCATTCCAGAAATTAATGTTTTCTCCAATTTCTGATTGCTTCAGGAACCACTAGGTTACCACTGTGCTAGCGGAACATCCTGCTAGCACGTGGGCAGTACTGGATACTGCCCATGGAATCCCAAGATTAATGTGGGACTGTACCAGAGGAATGGAAGTTGGCCAATGTAACACCAATTTTTAAAAAGGTATCCAGGGGGGATCGGGGAAATTACAGGCCAGTTAGCTTAACATCTCTTCTGGGTAAATTGGTTGAAAGAATTATTAAATATAAACTTAGTGAGCCTATAGAAGGACAAGCCGAGCTGAAAAAGAATCAACACAGCTTCTGCAAAGGTAAGTCCCATCTCACTAACCTTTTAGAGTTCTTTGAGAGCATCAGTAGACATGTAGACAGGGGTAATCCAGTAGACAGCAAGCTTAGAAGTCATGGAATAAGAGAAGAGGTCCTCTTATGGATCAGTAACTGGTTAAAGAACAGAAAGCAGAGGGTAGGAATCAATGGTAAATTCTCCCAATGGAAAGATGTAAATAGTGGGGTCCCATAGGATCTGTATTAGGACCAATGCTTTTCAATTTATTCAGAATTAGGAGTGAGCAGTGAGGTGACCAAGTTTGCTGATTACTTATTGACTTATGACTTATGTTTGCAAATGACTTATGACTAACTTGTTTAGGGTGGTCAAAACAGAAACAGATTGTGAAGCATGCCAAAAGGATATCTCTGAACTGGGAGGCATCCAAATGGCAAATGCGGTTCAAAGTAAGCAAGTGTAAAGTGATGCACACTGGGGAAAAAAATCCCAACTTCAAGTATAATCTGATGGGATCTGATCTTACAGCTGGGATTGTTTAGCTTGCAAAAATGGTGAGTGAGGGGGGACATGATAGAGGTGTACAAAATAATGCATGGTGTGGAGAAAGCAGATAGGGAGACTTTTTCTCCCTCTCTCATAATACTAGAACCTGGAGTCATCCTGTGAAGCTGATTGGTGAGAGATTCAGGACAGATAAAAAGACATACTTCTAGGGATGTACGAAAGTCACTTACCTTTTCGCAGCTTGGCTTCGTGGTGGGGGGGAGGTGCTTCGCTTCTCCCCCCAAAGTTCAGGTGAGGGGGGGGAGGCATCCCGCCTCGCCCGGCCGAAATTCAGGCTGGGGGGGAGGCTTCCCGCCTCGCCTGGCCGAAATTCAGGCCGGGGAGGAGCGCCCCGTCTCCCCGGCCGCGAAACAAAGTGTAAACAAACAAACAACCCCCCCATGATAGGCTACGTAACGATTAACGTAGCCTATCATGGCTAGATTTCCAAAGTCAGCCGTGATAGGCTACGTAAATCGTTACGTAGCCTATCACAGGTGACTTTGAAAAAAAAAAAAGCGCGTACGCAAATCTTTACGTAGACTACCGGGACCAAATAAGGACCGCAAATGGCGGCGCCCATGGGGCGCCGCCATTTGCATACGCACTTTTTTTTTTTCAAAGTCACACATAACAATTTACGTAGCCTATCACGGCTGACTTTGGAAATCTAGCTGTGATAGGCTACGTAACGATTTACGTAGCCTATCACGGGGTTATTGGTTTTTTTACACTTTGTAATGGCGGCAGCGGCAGCCAGTCGGAAGACCGGCTGCCGCCCCTGCCCCCGACAAAAGGCTGACGAACCGCCGCAGGGACCCTCCACCAGGAGGGACATTCGCCAAAGGTAAGTCCCATCCCGGGTGGGCGGGGGGGCGGAGAATTTCACCACCGATTTCGGGGGGCCAAATGCATTGGCGCTCGGCCCCCCGAAGATTTGGGGAGAAATTCTCTGCCATCCCTACATACTTCTTCGCACAGCACATAGTTAAGCTGTGGAATTTGGTATCACAAGACACAGTGATGGCCACCAATTTGGATGGCTTTAAAAGGGGATTAGACAAATTCATGGATGAGATGTCTAGCAAAGGCTACTAGTCCTGATGGCTATATGCTACTTCCAGTATCAAACGCAGTATGCCTATGTGCACCAGTTGCTGGGGAACATGGGCAGGAGGGCGCTGATGCACTCATGTCCTGCTTATGGCTACCCGGTCACCAGCTGGTTGGCCACTGTGTGAACAGAATGCTGGACTAGATGGACCTTTGGTCTGATCCAGCATGGCTCTTTTTATGTTCTAATGTGGTAATTACTCTTGAGCCAATAAATATCCATCTTGTTCCAAAATATGTTGTATATCGCCACTGTTCATGGTATACAGTGTCCTTAATCACTGTATTCTTTAAGATGCAACTTTTCTCACATTATTGTTTGTCATGTAACAGAACTATACTGTTACTAGAAACCATATATATGAAGAAAATGGATATGAGCTGCATGCAGGAAAGGAAAACATGAAATGAACAGTGCAATTCTATGCAAGTTTACTGAGAAGTAAGTCTCACTATGTTCTGCAGCTTACTTTCAGTTACCATAATTAATGTGTAGCAACACTGTGGACAAAATACTGAAGGGAAAACCTTTACACTGATGTAATTAGAAATTGTCCACAATAATCCAGAAAATGTGTAATGAGACTAGTTTTTCATATAACCAATAGAACCAGGTTGAACATATTTAGTCTTAAAGCATGGAAAAGCTGTTCTGACATATGGTTGTATCCAATGTTAGACTAACTTCAGTCAGTCCCATTCCTTTTAATATATCTTCTCTGTAGGAGTAACATTGGATACAGCCTGTATCCTCCTAATTTTAGTGGTGGAGCTGACTCAGGTTCATGCCATGCTGGGCAAAGAGCATTATGAAATCAGTCACTGAAACAGAACATAGCTGGATGAGCCTTTAGCAAACATGGGTGGAGGTGAGACGGGAGGGTTGATACATTCAAAGCAACTGCATCTGAAAGCTCCAAAATCTGAATTGAATCTAAGGCCAGGTCAAAAGTGTACCTTTTGTGTGCATAAGGATTTTCACAGCATTGTCAATGGAGTGCATTTTCTTTGCTTTGTCCCTTCCAGGCCATGGTTCCTTGCATTGTGCTGGAGTCCTAAATTTCCCCTGAGTTCTGAGTGCAGCTTGGTCGGTTGCTGTGATTTCTCACTTCTGTGTCACCTTACAAAAACCCATAATGTGTGAATGAGTCTTTTATGAGAAAAAATATTGCAGCAGGGAGAAAAGGGACATTAGGGCCTTAATTCTCATAGCACTAACAAGCTAGCATACTTAACAATATCACAGAAAAGATATTGCTGTGCATAACTGAACAAACTCCACTTTGTTATGTTATCTGTCTTCAGATCCATTAGGAGTAACATTTGTAAGCTATATGTAGTTGTCATATTGGGAGGAAGTCTTATTCTTGTCTAATTAAATTCTCTTGGCAATGGATGAAGACAGAGAAGGGGATAATTAAGCTTGGGTATGTTGTCCTCTTCTGCTGTTACGCTATTATTCAAGCACAGAGAGGGGGGAAAAGCCTATCATAAGGAGGCTTTTTAATACTTCATAGGCTCCTATAGGATGCTGTTTTCTCAGGTTGCTGCCATTTATTAAGGATTTGATTTATTCAAGCAAGATTAATAACTCTAGGGAATCATATTTCATTTTGGTTCAATTCCCCAGGCATATTGCTTCTTTGAAACAATCCCCACCAAATGGTTACAGATGAACTATCATCTGAAATCAGTGTCGTGCATTTAAAACGGAAGGCATGTGCAATACACTGCAGATCCAGGTCAAATGACTTGGTGGCTGGCTAGTCACCAGCCACCTGGAAGCCTTGCTGTCCTAAGAACTGGGCTGGTGAAACATCGCTCCCTTCCCCAGCCCCCCAGCCCTGAGGGTGCTGTATGTCCAATGAATTAAGTTCAGTTGTACAAATTTGTCTTGAATATTAAAAATACATGATCAGACATAGTGATAGGATTTCCCCCCTTACAGGTCTCATTCTGAAGCGAGCTTTTCATTATGGTTCCAAAAGACAATGAACTTATTTATCTGTTCGTTTGTTTATTAAAGACAACTCTAACAGTATTTCTGAAAGGAACCAGGATGCTAGCCACTAGGAACTATAGTCTTTTATTGCTCCATTGAGCAGGAATGATACAAAATGTCTGCACTACAACTTTCTGTGGAGAGATATTTTTAAATAATTGCATCCTCATGCTAATGCTGTTCTTTTATTACTGTTTTTATAGATTCTTGACACAATGCTAGCATCCATATAACAGCAAAAAAAATCTTCATAAATGTAGCAGCCAATGTTTAACCTATTACAACATCGATTTATAGTTGGGTTTCATATTGTCCTTGGATTAAATGTTGCTTTTTGATTTTGTTTGTATGTAATCTGATCACCCCAACATGTCCCCCCATAAAGAAATATGCTTCAGTGGTGGATGATATCTCAATTTTAAGGACATTTCTGTTCTGGGCATCTGGAATGCAGCACATTTGCTGCTGGAAATGAAATGGAAATTGGAAATAAGAGAGATAGGGACATATTTTCTATTATTCTCTTAGGGAGTTTCCATATTTGTCTTTTTTCTGTGCATGGGTGGGGGAGGAATCTGGATATGATCACATCTGGGACGGTAACAAGATTACTTTTATGTGTTTTACCAATTGCACATACATACATACACACTGATAAAAAAATGTAAACAACATTTTTTTTATGACTCTGCATGTACAGTTACAACAAGATTCTTGGTGGTGTTTTACTCAAATGCTGGACCACACATGCACAACATGTGGCCATAAAAAAAATGACACAAAAATATCTTGATTAAAAATATGTATGATCACATCAAGGTTACTTTTTTCTGTACTGCTTTTTTTTTAATGCATATGTAGAAGTTATGTTATGATATGTTACATTTTATTTCTATGCTCCCTTTCAGCCCAAAGGCCCCCAAGGTGGCTCACAAAAAAATACACAATTACAATATTCAAACAATACACTAAATATAAGTTTAAAGTGGAGATATTATGATGACAATTTAAAACTAAACAACAACGCTGACACCTGAACAGACGTTCTTCATGTCCAAAAGCAAAAACCCAATCAGTAAAAATGCCAAAGGAGAGCTGGAATAATCCCCTTCTCCTTATAAGGTTTCTCAGGCAAGGGGATGGAGCAGAGCAGATGGAAAAAAAAATGCCTTGGTTGGAAAAGCATCTCTCCCCTGAAGCAGGGCCTTCAAAGCTGCAGCTCCAGCCTTGCTTATCAGGTTTCCAGAGGGGTGGGGCGGGTGAGCAGGTGGAAGAGCTCACCCTTAATACAACAGTGTCTCTCCCTTAACAGAAGCAGTGCCTCCCAAGCTCCAGCTCTGCTTATGAAGTGAACGAACAAGCGATGTTTGAGATCGCCAGGATGAACCTCATTTCACCACTTGTCTTGTGCACAATTCCCACTTGTATTTGCGATCGCTCCTCACTCTGTGCGAACTGGAAACTTGTGCAAATCTAGCAACAATTGAATTGGGGATTTGTGCAAATATCACCAAATTTGCACACATTTCCTAATTTGTGCGACTTTTCTCCATTGACTAAAGTGGGGCTGATTCAGTCTACGGAAGAAATTTGCACAAATTAGGAAATTTGCACAAATCGAATTGGGAACTGGGAATCATGAGAGGAACAGGAGCATATGTTCGATGATTTATGAATATTTTTGACAGACACGCATGTTTGGCAGAGTGTCAAACAGGGCATGCTCACATGTTTTGTGAGCAAAAACAAAATTATCATGCATCCCAATTATAAACTAGTATTTAAATGTTAACACCGGGTTGTTTAGCTTTAACATAATTATCAGGGTCTGTATTTTTTACATTTCATTTCATTTCCCTCTGATTTCCTTTTTCTCCATTTATTCATGTATGGGCATATGTATACGCACGTGCGCATGCGCGCGTCTGTGTATGCCAACTGAGGATAACACTTCATGCATCTGATTATATGGACTCAAACCCAGAAATGCTTATCCCATAATAAGTATACTTATATCATAACAGATATGTTAGTATTTAAGGTGTCATGACTCCTTGCTGTTTTTGTTTACACAGGGATGACAGCCAGTGGGTGGCTAAGAAATGAAGTGAATAATAATAAAAAATAATAACGAAAAGTTCTGAACTAGTATTACCACATCTTATTTTCAATGCAAATATGTTCATTTGTATGTATCATTCAAATGGCACCTGTAATTCTTTGTTTAAAATACAGAAGTTGGGGGTGAGGGAAATGAGGTAGTGACATGCAGCAACATGCAAGTGTTTTGGAAGGGTGGAGGAGGGGAGCCTTCTCCAACCTGGTGCCCCCAGATGCTTTGGATGTCAACTTCCATCAGGCCCAGCTATCCTAGTCAATGGTCAAAAATGCACTTGTATGTAGCCCAACACATATGGAGGGCACACGTTTGGAGAAAGCAGTCATAAGGAGATAGAAGGGGGATAGAAACCAGATAGGCCTATGAAGGGCCTCACTGGGTTGGGGCGAGATTACAGACAACACTTTGACCTGGGCAGAACCTTGGCCTTAGGCAATACGGGTATCTGTTCCAAAGCCAGAGAAGGAAGAGGGTGCTATTGCACTCATGTCCTGCTTGTGGGTTTCTGGTCAACAGCTGGTTGGCCACTGTGTGAACACAATGCTGGACTAGATGGACCCTTGGTTTGATCCAGCATGGCTCATTTTCTTAAGAGAAAAGGCAGAATTAAAAAGAAAGAGTCTGAAGCTCAGCTATTGCCTATACAGAATCAAAGGAAGTGGAAGGGGACTCTTCCTGAAGGTTCCGCTCTTAGTTGGGCTTTGCCTTTGGGACTGCAGCACCAGGGTTACATAGGACGATCCTTAGAAATGATGGATGATCTGTGCATTCCTGCTTTTAAACAACAAGATGCACTTTGAAAGGGAAAGGCTGTGATGGGGAACTGAGAGGAGACTTTGCCTTTATAGACACCTTATGGTCTGGAACTTAGACAAAACAAAAAGCTGAATTCTTCTTGAACCCTCAGCTTCACTCATATATATGCTGATGAGATCTTGGTGACTGACCAAGAAAGAGACCTTAGGTTTGTGGTGGGTTGCTTGATGAAACTATCCACTCAGTGTATGGCTGCTGTGAAAAAGGCAAATTCCATCTTAGGCATAATGAGGAAAAACATCAAAAAGAAAACTGCCAGTATCATACTGCCATTATACAAATCTATTGTGTGACCACACTTGGAATGCTGTATACAATTCTGGTCACCACACCTAAAAAAGGATAATGTAGATAATGTAGAAATAGGGGGGGAGTGCAGAAAGGGGCAACAAAAATAATCAAGGGGCTAGAGCCACTCCCTATGAGGAAAGGTTACGACAGCTGGAGCTATTTAACTTAGAAAAAAGGCGAGTAAGGGACACATGATAGATGTGTACAAAATTATGTATGGTGTGGAGAAAGTGGATAGGGAGACAGTTTCTCCCTCTCTTATGATATTTGAATCTGGGGACATCCCATGAAGCTGATTAGTGGGAGAGTCGGGTAGGGATGGGGGAGAATTTCTCCCCGAAACTTCAGGGGGCCGAGTGCCAACGCATTCGGTCCTCTGAAGGTTGTTCGGGGAGAAATTCTCCACCTCCCCGCCCCCCGCCCCCCCAGATGGGACTTACCTTTCACGAATGTCCCTCCCGGCGGCAGGTTCTGGCGGTGGTTCGGTAGGTCTTCGTCAGGGGCGGGGGGCGGCAGCCGGTCTTTCGACCGGCTGCCGCCACCGCCATTACAAGAAAAGTAAAAAAAAACAACAACGCCCCTGTGATAGGCTACGTAACGATTAACGTAGCCTATCACGGCTAGATTTGCAAAGTCAGCCGTGATAGGCTACGTTAATCGTCACGTAGCCTATCACGGGTGACTTAAAAAAAAAAAAGCACGTACGGCTAATGGCGGCCCCCATAAGGAGCCACCATTCGCGTTCCTTATTTGGTCCCTGTAGTCTACGTAAAGATTTACTTAGACTACGGCGAAAATAAGGGCAACGCTATTTGCTTTGCCCTTATTTTCGCCGTAGTCTACGTAAATCTTTACGTAGACTACAGGGACCAAATAAGGAACGCGAATGGCGGCTCCCTATGGGGGCCGCCATTTGAGTACGCGCTTTTTTATTTTTTCAAAGTCACCTGTGATAGGCTACGTGATGATTAACGTAGCCTATCATGGCTGACTTTGCAGATCTAGCCGTGATAGGCTACGTTAATCGTTACGTAGCCTATCACAGGGGCGTTGTTTTTTTTTTCTTTTGAAGTTCGCGGCCGGGGAAACGGGGCGCTTCTCCCCGGCCTGAATTTCGGCCGGGTGAGGAGGGAAGCCTCCCCCCCCTGGCCTGAACTTCGGGGGGAGCAGCGAAGCACCTCCCCCCCACCGCAAAGCAAGCTGCGAGACCAGGTAAGTGACTTTCGTGCATCCCTAGAGTCGGGACAGAAAAAAAAGAATGTACTTCTTCACACAGTGCATAGTTAAGCTATGGAATCTACTTCCATGGGATGTAGTGGTGGCCACCAATTTGGATGGCTTTTTAGACAAATTTATGGAAGCTAAGGCTATCAATGGCTACTAGTCCTGATGGCTATGTGCTGCCTTCAGTATGCTATGTGCTACCTTCACTATGTTCTACCAGTACTTCAGTATGTGCTACCTTATGTGCTACCAGTATGTGCTACTGGTACTTCAGTACTTCAGTATGTGCTTCAGTATGCTATGTGCTACCTTCACTATGTGCTACCTTCAGTCCTGATGGCTGTGTGCTACCTTCAACTATTTACACCAGTTGCTGGGGATCTTGACCAGGAAGGAGCTATTGCACTCATGTCTTACTTGTATGTTTCCCACAGACAACTGGCTGAACAGAATCCTGACTAGATGGACGTTGGTCTGATCCAGCATTGTTCTTCTTATTTTCTTATGGCCCTGTGACCAAATTGCTTTTAAAGGAGCTGCTTCAGAAGTCTTATGTAGGAGAAAGAAAGAGGAAATGTCAAGATTTAAATTTCTTATTTCCTAACAGTTCCTATATGCTGGTACATATGTTTCTGAATGTGAATAATGCAATACTGAGTGAGAAGTATTTTCCTGTACAGTCAGTGAATATACATTATGTATGGACTGAGGAATGAACAGGGTTTTCCATTAAAATTCTTCCAACTGTGTTCCTCCAGAGTTTCAGCTGAAAATCCAGGTTAACAGCTCTTCATGTTTTGAGAAAGACAGTCCACAGGAAGATGGCATTCACAAAGCAGTCACTGGAAGAAGGCACAGACAGAACAGCTTGAATTAACTTTTTGTCATACACAAACTTGCTTTAATAAACTTTCAACTTGTCAAACTTGCTGCTGAAATACTTTCAGGTCCAACACCTTCACTATAACTAATATAATATATATTTTGACATCTTGTACATTATATGAAGAGCTCCAAGTATAAAATGCATTGTAGAGAATGTACCTTTTTGCCTCTGGAAGAAATTCATATAATGGTTGAGTTGTCAGGGAAATGACAGCCAGTAAAGGATAGGAATGCAAACTGATTTAGAGCTGTGGGAATCTGTGAAGGACACAGATTAGCACTGAAGTGAGTAGGAGGATCCCAAAAGGTCTCTGAATTCATAGCTTTCTCTTCCAACATTTTTGAGGTGTAGTGTAATTACATGCATATGTGCATGCACATGCACACAAACCACCCTATCTATTTTACGTTATCACTGGAAGTTCTCATTTAGAGGACTCACTGCAAAACAGATGATCTCAAATCCAAAAGAGAAAAGAATCCATTTAAACCAGTATAGGAGATAATTGTTCATTATTAATGCCCAGTTCAGGCATTACATGTCCAAATGAGAGCCAGTGTGGTGTAGTGGCAAGAGTGTTGGACTGGGAGCTGGGAGATCAGGGTTCTAGTCCCCACTCAGCCATGGAAGCTCACTGGGTGACATGGGGCCAGTCATGGACTCTCAGCCCAACCCACCTCACAGGGTTGTTGTGGTGAGGCTAACATGGAAGGATTATGTAAGCCTCCTTGGGTTCCTGAAAGAGGAAAAAAGGCAGGATATAAATGTAATAAATAAATAAATAAACAAACAAACAAACAAAGGACCACACAGATACAGAGGTGCTGTGGTGTTGCACTTTTAGTGACTCCTCCTGACTCTCCTTGTGTTGGGTGATAACTTCTGCAGCAGCAAACCTTTTTGTCCCAATGAAGCTCCCAGCACAATTTAGAACCCTGGAAAGTAAGGATTCTTAGGGTCAAACTAAATGTTCTTCATATCGTAGCTCTGCTATGCATGATTGGCTTATTTACTTCATTTCATGTGGCCACAATTCAGTTTGGGACCATAGTGCTCCAGGAGGGGAGTTTAAACACAAAACAAAAAAAAACTTCCATTGGTTGAGATCAATAGCCACTTCCTGGTCTTCAGAACTGAGTCTTCTCAACATGCACCTTAAGTCATTCACAATAGAAGGAGGCACACAGATATGCACAATGAAATCACTGTAAACAGTGAAAAATAATAGTTGCATAAACCATCTACAGGAAATTAAATTCATATATATCATACAATATATCACCTTACATCTTACTACAGTGCCTGCTTAGTGTTCTTCTGCATCATGGTGGAAAACCTGCATTTGACTAGGGATGTTAGAGAATTCCGCCACGGACCCCTGGAGTCGGTGGCGGAATGGAGCAATCTCCCCCGCCACCCCGCGAAACTTCCCCAGGACGGATCTTACTTTGTGTCGGCCATCCAGTCCATCCGATGCCCCTGGTCTGCGGCTGCAAATGGCTGCCCTATTCTGCGGCCGCCATTTCCCTCGCTACTTTAGCCGTGATAGTCTACGTAAGTATTTATGTAGCCTATCACAGCTAAGAGCAGGGATGCAAATGGCAGCCGCTACACCATTTGCGTCCCTGCTCTTTTCATGATAGGCTACATAAATGTATACGTAGCCTATCACGACTAACGCAGGGACGCAAATGGAGGCCGCTATGGAAGCTGCCATTTGCGGCCACAGCCTGGCAGCAGACGGAGGTCCGGCTGCGGGCGGCCCTGGCAGCGGCTCCGCAGACTCGCTGTGGAGCGTAGCATGCCAGGGAGGATTCCAGGGGGAGGGACGGATTGCCTCCCCCCCACCACTGGCGCCCCGGACCGGAACAAGGAAAGGGATTCATACATCCCTACATTTGACAAAGTCCTTTGCTTTTCCCAAGTGCTGGAAATTTGCAGCTGTTGACAGGTGTGAACTGGCATGGCTGTGCAAAGGCAGGGCAGCTTTAATAATGGAGAGAAATGCAGAATGTCTCTCACAGTAAGGAACACTTCAAATGGATGTATGCACTAGGGATCTCAGAGAATTTCGCCACGAATCTCGGGGAGGCCAAATGCCAGCGCATTCGGCCCCCCAAAATCGGTGGCGAAATGGTCTGTCACCCCCCCCACCCCGGGATGGGACTTACCTTGGGCGAATCCTCCTGGCGGCGGCGGCTCCGGCGGCGGTTCGGTGGCGGCGGCTGCGGCGGCCGGTCTTCTGACGGGCTGCCGCCGCCACCATTTCCAGTAAAAAAAAACGTGATAGGCTATGTAAATGTTTACGTAGCCTATCACGGCTGAGTAAAACAAAAAACAAAAAACCGCGCGTACGCAAATGGTGGCGCCTATGGGTGCCGCCATTTGCGTTCCTTATTTTGGCACGTCTAGTCTACGTAAACATTTATGGAGACTACGGCGGAAATAAGGGGAACGCAAATAGCGTAGCGTCTACGCTATTTGCGTTCCCTTTATTTTTGCCATAGTCTACGTAAATGTTTACGTAGACTAGACGTGCCAAAATAAGGAACGCAAATGGCGGCGCCCATGGGCGCCACCATTTGCGTACGTGCGGTTTTTGGTTTTTTGTTTTAATCAGCCGTGATAGGCTACATAAACATTTACATAGCCTATCATGTTTTTTTTTTACTGGGCGCCGCCATTTGCGTAAGTGCATTTTTTTCTTTTAAATCAGCCGTGATAGGCTACATAAACATTTATGTAGCCTATCACGGCTGACTGCAGGGACGCAAATGGCAGTGGCTACAGCCGCCGCCATTTGTGCACCCAGCCGGCCAGGATTTGGGGGGGGAGGGATGGAGTGCCTCCCTCCGGCCCAAATTTGGGGGGGAGGGACGGAGCACCTCCCCCCCACCTCGAATCACATTTCGTCAAAAGGTGAGTGACTTTCGTACATCCCTAGTATGCCCGCTCCTATGCCATTTGATTAGTATGACTAAGGGCACAATCCTATGGTGATAGGTGGATGCCTTTGAACTCAGAGGTGACTGTCTATCCAATGCAGGGCAGGAGACACATGGAGGGGATCATCCCCACTACCCTGCATTTGTGGCTAGACAGCTGGTTTTGGCTGTCTAGCCATGGGAAGGCGGAGTAGGGTAAAGTGGCTGCCGGATGACACATAGGATGTGTCGTACCAGCATTTCTGCCTTCCCTGCCCTGGAATGTCCCCTGGAATGCCCTGTTTTGACCACTCTGCACTCCTCTTCTGAGCATGGAGCACAGGGCCATTCCGCGCTGCCTGTGAGGCAGCGCAGAAAGGGGAGAAGCACAGGCTCTGAGGTCGGTTCCTGGGAAACCACATATCCTATGGCCATTGAGCCACTGACTAGCAGCCATAGGATTGCTCCCTTAATTAATTTATTCTTTCTGCATAGTATTCTGAATTACATAGTTGATTGGAGGGGATAGTAATTGGTGGATAATTCTGCCCTGCAGAAAATGGTCAAAATAACTGTATCTCTAATATTAGAAACTAGTTCCAATAGTAATAATAATAAACTTTAAAGAACATTTTATATTTTAAGCATTTTATATCTTAGGCATTTATAAGGCAGTCTCATGTTAGAGGAGTCAGTCTTTTAGGTACCCTGGTTGCAAGCCATGCAGGCCTTTGAAGGTAACTACCAGCATTTTCACTTCTGCTCAGAAATGTACCAAAAGCCAGTGGAGCTGTTCCCCCTGACTACTCCCAGTTAGCAGCCTAGAAGCTATACTATGGGCTAACAGTATTTCCTGAGCAATCGCACTCTTCAAAGATGAACCACAATACATACAGATTTATACAGTAGTGATTATTGTCCTAGTACTAGTATCTGATTGCTACGTGCTAGTGTAGTGTAGCTGATATTGCGGGCCAATAAAGGTGGCTGTAATGTGTCTGAAGAGCACAGGATAGTGTGTAGGTAAGCCTAGCCCATCCCAGCTCACTTTTTCATTTGCAAAATACAGTTCTGTAATGCAGACTGTAGTTCCAGCAAATTGCGCTGTGGCATCTATGTAATGTTAAGAATGGGTGAATCAGTCAGTTTTGCTTTCTCCCACATGCATTTTTTTTTTAAATCTCAAGTTCTTTCTGTCCTGAGCATGAATATATGTGCTGATTTGGGTAAATCTGGACAAAAAATGAACTGAAATGAAAAATACTCAACCATTTGCACAGGCCAAATTCAATCAGTACAGCTACTCTCAACATGCCAGAGGACTATGTTGTACCTAGGGATGGATGAACCCACCCCTGCCCACTATCAGCAGGTGCCCACTGAACCGCTGCCCCTGCTTGAGACCCCCCTGACCCTCAATCGAGCCCTCACAAGCTCACTGAGCCACCCACACTCAACCTGGGTCCCTTCTGCGCATGACCGCCATTTTGCCAAGCTTGCTTTATGGAAAAAAGGAGGTAATTAAAAAGGTGCATATTTAGATATGCACACATTTGGGCTGGGGAAGCTTGATCTACGCAATATTAGAGGTGTAATGCCTCTATCAGTTTTCCTTTCTCTCACTTGAGGGTTGTTGTTGTTAAATCTCAAGTTCTTTTTGTCTCAAGTATGGAGAAGTGTGTGAATTTTGTAGGAGTGCACGAAAGCCACTTACCTGGTGTTGCAGCTTTTCGCAGTGGGGGGGAGGCGCTTCGCTGCTCTCCCCCCGAAGTTCAGGCCAGGGGGGGAGGCTTCCCGCCTCGCCCGGCCAAAATTCAGGCCGGGGGGGAGGCTTCTTGCCTCGCCCGGCCGAAATTCAGGCCAGGGAGGAGGTGCCTCGCCCAGCCACGAAATAAAAAGTTTTTTTAAAAAAACAATGCCCCCGTGATAGGCTACGTGATGATTAAAGTAGCCTATCATAGCTAGATCTGCAAAGTCAGCCGTGATAGGCTACGTCAATCATCACGTAGCCTATCACGGGTGACTTTTTTTTTTAAAAAAAAGCACGTACGCAAATGGTGGCCCCCATAGGGAGCCGCCATTCGCATTCCTTATTTGGTCGCTGTAGTCTACGTAAATCTTTACGTAGACTATGGCGAAAATAAGGGCAACGCAAATAGCGTTGCCCTTATTTTCGCCGTAGTCTACGTAATCTTTACGTAGACTACAGCAACCAAATAAGGAACGTGAATGGTGGCTCCCTATGGGGGCCACCATTAGCCGTACGCGCTTTTTTTAAAAAAAAAGTCACCCGTGATAGGCTACGTGACGATTTACGTAGCCTATCACGGCTGACTTTGCAGATCTAGCCATGATAGGCTACGTTAATCTTCACGTAGCCTATCACGGGGGCGTGTTTTTTTTTTTACTTTTATTGGAATGGCGGCGAAGACCCGACGAACTGCCGCCGGGACCCGCCACCGGGAGGGACATTCGGGAAAGGTAAGTCCCGTCCCTGGGGGGGCGCGGGGGGTGGGGGTGCGGAGAATTTCTCCCTGAAACTTCTTCGGGGGGCCGAACACGTTGGCACTCGGCCCCCCGAAGTTTCGGGGAGAAATTCTCCGCCAACCCTAGAATTTTGGTAAATTCTTATCACAACTAACTGAAGCGAAATTGTCACCCAACCCTAGTAACAGCTTATTAGATCAAGAACATAAGAGAATCAAGCAACTGGATCACCTCAAAGGTTGTATTTTGTACAGTATTCTGTTTCCAGTAGTGCTGGACTGAATCCCTGCCCCCGTCATTTTCACTAAAGTTTTCACCTCCTGTGAAAGAGGCAACTGTTTTTCTCCCTCTTTCGTGGGGGTGGGTCAAATTTCTCTAAAACAATTTTGAGGGGAGAGATTGTGCTTACTGCTGTGTGGGTGTTTTTTTTAAATTGAAATCCTTCTCCAGGGTTCCCAAAAGTCTCCCCTGTGGTGCATTAATTACTTTCAGCAAAAAGCCTTCTTTGTAGGGGCTTTCCAAAAGAAGGCTGTCTCAGGTGTGCCTGAGAGATAAACTATTTGTTTAAAGTAACTCCTTTTTAAAGAAAAAAAAAACCTTTTAAAATGATCGTGCTGAGCCCTGCACGATGTATTATTCTCACTGCTAGGCAGGAGAGGGGGCGGGGGAAAGTTTGAAGGCATAATAGCTAGAGAATCCCAGCTTGCAAGGTTTCTTTCTGCCTAGCTGAAAAGTGCCTACATGGTTTACTTAGGTGTAAGCATGGTTGTGTTCAATGGGATCTTTGAGAAGTCTTGAGGATTTTTAAACTGATCTACATCAAGTCTGTTGCATGTCTACTCAGAAGTAAGCCCTATTGAGTTCAATGGGACTTACTCTCAGGTAAGTCTGTATAGTCTCAACCACACACATTCACATTGTCGCTTCTTGATCTATTGGTTTCCAGAGCAATACAATACATGTCAGCACCCCACATTGCCCACAGCTCAGCGTTGTATTTCCACATCCAGCTAATTTCCAAACCCCCTGTTCAGTTATCTCAGAAGACCCTTGCGGGGAGGGGGGGGTTCCAGAGAAACAGCTGGATTGGGTGAGAAACTAACCCCCCACTCCCCCCACATGCACAGAACATACACACACATGATGGAAGAATGTAGTTCTTCATATTCCCTGGTATGTTTATTTCTCATTTTGTCATACCCTGAGCATGTGCAGGGTGTACTTTTTATTCTAACAAAGAGAAGCTTGCTGATCTTTCCCCTCATGCTGGATTTGTACAAGTGTAACTGCTTCAGAAAGAACTTTCCATTATACTTTCTCTCTTTCATGAGTTTCATAAGCTGAGCTGGGGGCAAAGTGAGGAGCTTGCATGTGCAGGATTGCTCTGGAAACTTTTCAGACAGGCATAGCCATTTAAAAAGTTTTTTTCTTCTTTTAAAAAGGAGTTGCTTTAAACAAATAATTTATCTCTCAGGCACACCTGAGATAGCCTTCTTTTGGAAAGACCTTCCAAGGAAGTGTTTTTTCTGAAAGTAATTAAGGTGCCAGTCACTGCCCTAGAGGCTTGGGATTGCCCATGAAGTGGCGTAGGAGGAACAGCGCGCACACACCTTGCCTGTCCCTAAACAGTTCCCTACAAGCTAAGCACTAAGCCACCCTATAGAAGAGAATTTCTACAAAATTCCCCACTGTTTGGTAAACAATTTTGTAAGTAGTTCTTTTTGCCCCTCCCTCCTCCATGAATGGTCGAAAAAACTGATAACAGAAATTTCGGCATAGTACTAGTTTAAGAACATAAGAAGAGCCGTGAGGCCAGCTGGAGGTCTCCATGAACTCTGCTAGCAAGGCATGAATACAACAACTTTCTTCTGTTCCTTGATCCCCATCATCTGGTATCCAGAGATCTACTGCCTCTGAAGTTGAACATAAAGTTTACTTAGCTATCATGGAAACTCCTAATAATATTCATCATCTCACTAAGTCAAATATTCTGCTGATGTTACTGCACTGACCTTCCCAATAGGTCATCAATAATAGGGATGTCAGAGGATTCCGCCATGGATCTCAGTAAGGCTGAATGCCAGTGCATTTGGCCCCCTGAAATCGATGGTGGAACGAAGCCCCCCCCCCCGTCCCACCACTCTGCGAAAGGTGTGCGAAACAGAGCACTTACCTGGTGCCGTTCGCGCTGCTTTGCGAATGGCAGCCACATGTGTGGCCGCTATTCACTTCCCATTTTTGCCATGATAGGCTATGTAAATACATATGTAGCCTATCACGGCTAATGCAGGGATGCCATTTGCGTCCCTGCAAAGGCTGTGTTAGGCTTAGGGATGTACGAAAGTCACTTACCTGGTCTCGCAGCTTGCTTCGCGGTGGGGGGGAGGCGCTTCACTTCTCCCCCGAAGTTCAGGTGAGGGGGGGGAGCTGTCCTGCCTCGCCCGGCCAAAATTCAGGCCGGGGGGGGAGGCTTCCCGCCTCACCCAGCCAAAATTCAGGCCGGGGAGAAGCGCCCCGTCTCCCCGGCCGCGAACTACAAAAGTAAAAAAAAAAAAAAAAAAGACCCCGTGATAGGCTACATAACGATTTACGCAGCCTATCATGGCTAGATTTGCAAAGTCAGCCATGATAGGCTACGTTAATCATTATGTAGCCTATCACGGGTGACTTTGAAAAAAAAAAGCGCGTATGCAAATGGCGGCCCCCATGGGGCGCTGCCATTTGCGTTCCTTATTTGGTCCCGGAAGTCTACATAAAGATTTACGTAGACTACAGCAAAAATAAGGGCAATGCTATTTGCATTGCCCTTATTTTCGCCATAGTCTACGTAAATCTTTACGTAGACTACAGGGACCAAATAAGGAATGCAAATGGTGGCGCCCCATGGGGGCCGCCATTTGTATACGCGCTTTTTTTTTTTTCAAAGTCACCCGTGATAGGCTACGTAACGATTAACGTAGCCTATCACGGCTGACTTTGGAGATCTAGCCGTGATAGGCTATGTTAATTGTTACATAGCCTATCACGCGGTTGTTGTTTTTTTTTACTTCAGCTGTAATGGCGGTGGCAGCCGGTCGAAAGACCGGCTGCCGCCCCTGCCCCTGCCAAAAGCCCGCTGAACCACTGCTGGGACCCGCCACCGGGAGGGACATTTGGCTACGGTAAGTCCCATCCCGGGGGGTGGCGGGGGGGCAGCGGGGGGGGCAGCGGAGAATTTCACCGCCGATTTCAGGGGGCCAAATGCATTGGCGCTCGGCCCCTCGAAGGTTCGGGGAGAAATTCTCCGTCATCCCTAGTTAGGCTACGTAAATATTCACGTAGCCTATCACGGCGAAAGACAGGGGAGCAAATGGCGGTTGCTATGCCATTTGTGCCCCTGTTTTTTTTTTGCCATGATAGGCTACATAAATATTTATGTAGCCTATCATGGCAAAAAAACAGAATGGAAATGGCGTCTGCCGTAGCTGCTGCCATTTGCGTCCGCAGGCTCTGCACGCCTGGGAATGCACCCGGCTGGTGGCTCCGCAGAGTTGCCTCGGAGCAGAGCTGGCTGGGTTAGGATTTTGGGGGGAGGTGCACAGTGCCTCCCCTCCACCATGAGTCACCCCTTCGAAAAGGTAAGTGACTTTCGCACATCCCTAATCAATAATACAGGCCAGAGACTAAAAGTTAAAGATGACCCTGAGTATATCTAATAAGTTCATGACCAAGGAGGGAGTTGACTCAATCCTGGCTCTCCCCGCCCATTCCTTATCTACACTTTAAGCACCTAAGGAAAAAATGGCTCTTATTTCAGAGATAGCAAGGATCCACAGATCCCATGAAATTAAACAGCAACGGAAGGCATTCATTGGCTCTTCCTAAGTACCACCCACACAGAAGCAAGTGTACTCCCTTTCTCAGGTGAAGTGAAGATCCTGTTGTGCCTGCTACATCTGCACCACTTGCTTGCTAATTCTACTATCGTTAAGACAAGAAATGTAACTTACCAAAGCGTGATGAGTTTCTGTGGGCCTAAATGGAGTTGTCCATCGAGTATATTGTTACATAGCACCCCAGATGCCATAGAACAGCAGAAAGAAAATTGTAGTCCCTTTGGTTACTCGTTTAAGTCAGATAGATTCCTACTTCTTTTCCTACCCATGGAAATGTACCTGATTACTGGGCAATTTTGTTTAATTTCAGTCCAGTTTGCTTCAATAAGGAATGGGGCGACAATGTATTGAATCTGTTCTGGGCAGAGATTTCTTTCATTGTATAGAGATTTTCACATATTCTGGTTTGAATTGATCTTTATCAAATATTTCTACATAAGTGCATAATTGGTAGCAGGAATGGCGAACTTTGGAAGCCAGCTTCCCTGCTGGTTTCTCTCAGATTGGAGATATCAGAGACTGGAGATAAAGGATTTTCCCTTCTCTCTCCCACACTACAGTGGGGCTTTTAGAAGCTGTGTAGGGGGCAATTTCAAGGGGGTGGCTGCTGGGGAGGCAAGTTCAAACCCAGGGCCCGCCCTAGCATAAATAGCGCCTTGGGCAAGGAGTGCCTTTGGTCTCCCCCCACCCCTGTCCATACTCAGTTTTGCAGGGCTACCCAGAGGATTTATGGGGTGCGAGAACAACATTGCTCAAAACCTTGATCTCTCAGCCACTGTGCTACGGTTTGCACAAGCCAGTGTGCAAAAACCATATTCTGAGCTGTGGCAGTGCACTATGCAACACTAAGGATGTCAGAGAATTTCTCCACGAATCTCGGGGAGGCCGAATGCCAGCGCATTCAGCCCCCTGAAATCGGTGGCGAAATGATCTGCCCGCACCCGCCCCCCCCCGGGATGGGACTTACCTCGGGCGAATCTCTCTGGCGGCGGTGACGGCGGCTCCGGCGGCGGTGCGGCGGTGGTGCGGCGGCGGTGGCGGCGGCGGCCAGTCTTCCGACCGGCTGCCACCGCCACCATTTCCAGTAAAAAAAAAAAAAAACACGTGATAGGCTATGTAAAGATTTACGTAGCCTATCATGGCTAGGTTTTTTAAAAAATACCGTGATAGGCTACTTAAATGTTTACGTAGCCTATCACGGCTGAGTAAAAACACAAACAAACACAAACCGCACGTACATTTGCGTTCCTTATTTTGGCACGTGTAGTCTACGTAAACGTTTACATAGACTACGGTGAAAATAAGGGGAACGCAAACAGCGTAGATGCTACACTATTTGCGTTCCCCTTATTTTCACCATCTTAGTCTACGTAAATGTTTACGTAGACTACACGTGCCAAAATAAGGAACACAAATGGCGGCGCCCATGGGCGCCGCCATTTGCATACGCGGGGTGTTTTTTTTTTTTAACTCAGCCGTGATAGGCTACGTAAACATTTACGTAGCCTATCATGGCTGACTGCAGGGACGCAAATGGCAGCAGCTACGGCCGCTGCCATTTGCATTCCCAGCTGGCAGGGATTCACGGCGGGAGGGATGGGACGCCTCCCACCCGGCCAAAATTTTTGGGGGGGAGGGACGGGGCATCTCCCCCCCACCTCGAATCAGCTTTCGGGAACAGGTAAGTGACTTTCGTACATCCCTACACAGTGGAATGATCACAGGTTTTATACACACACACACACACACACACACACACACACCTTTAGTTTTGTGGTGGTTCCTCTCTTTTGGTAAGTATTCTTTATTTTATAATATACATTATTTTTATCTTTAAAGATAATAAAGCAAAGTTATAAATAAAAATGTATCCTGCTGACCTCATACAGCTTACAGCTTCATTTTATTACTGTTTATATAGTGTTTATAGTGTTTCAAGTATCTGAAGTGCTAAGTGCTCAGTAAAATTGCCACAAAGTAAAGTTGTGTTCCACTGATTTTTACCTAGTGCAAATGACATTGAAGTGGAAACTGAAAAAGAAGCCCACTTTAAAGCTCATTAAGGATGATCATTTTGTAGTTAGCACCCAAACAACCTGTAGAACCTTGAAAGAAAGAAAGAATTACAAACACTTCCTTTTTTACACCCTGTCTCGCTGCAGACAGTACATTAAAAAACAAAACAACAAACAAACAAAACCACAGCCACTGAGCTCTGCTTGGCGCCCCCTCAGCTCAGCCTCAGGCCAAGCTCACCCACCCCTAAGGTCAGCCCTGGACAACCCTCCCCTCTCCAATGCTGTGACCTCCCAATCACCCCTCCCTTGCTGCAACAAAGCTTTTAAAAATGTTGCATATCCCATTTAAAAGAAAAGCCTTATTGCAGTGTGGTGGCATTTTCAGAGTGTTGCTGCTTGGAAGGGGGGGATAGCCCTCCCCTCCCCAGTGCTGTAACCCCCCCCCCAAAGCCCCTCACTTCACTGCGATCAGGCTTTTAAAAAGCTTCCATGGCATAAATGAAGGCTTTGCTCTGTGTGTGTGTGTGTGTGTGTGTGTGCGTGTGTGTGTGTGTGTGTGTGTGTGAGAGAGAGAGAGAGAGAGAGAGAGAGAGAGATTGGGGTATAGGCAATCACTCTGGAGATGCATGCAACAGTACGGTGGCACCACCAACTTTGAGTGTTGCAGCACCAACTTCTATAGTCCCCGACATGCTTGCCCAGAACCAATTTTGGTCCTTAGACGAAATATTATACATTGCGAGCGGAGATGGGTTAAAGAAGACGCAGACAAGAAGCTTGGGTTGAAAATTGGGCCACATTTATTGAAATAGCTGCAAAGGGGTAACTAGGACAGGCATCTAACTGTGTCAGCGGCTAGCTGGCACTTCTTGGGCGAAAACACAACCAACCTGAGGGGTGGCGGTGATCTCGCCATCCCTCTGGACTGCCCCTTCTGGGGGAGGTAGACCTTCCGGTGTCACCCCCAACCCGGTGCCGCACAACACCTGGTTGAGTGAGTAGGGTTGGTCTCCCAGGCAACCCTTATCCCCCTGCTGAGCCGCACAACCCGTTTGGGGGGCCTCAGGCATCACCTGTCACCATAAGGTGCCTCTGCATGCACACCATCCCTACTTTCCTGTTTTTGCCCGTCCTAGCCGCCACAGGAGTCATAAGCCTAGAGCTTGTGAAACTCCCCCCACCTGCGCAGAAGAACTTCCTGCAGGCCCACTTGCAGTTCAGACAGAAATATGTTATACACTACATGAGACAGGCGGACACTGTCCGTCCTGCAACATTCCCTCCATGTCCACAGAATTCCCTGGCGGGTGGTGCATCCATCCCCTCATTCGCATAGGCCATAAGCCATTTCTCTGTGCACTTTCGGACGTGCCCTGCCACTGGCAACGTCATTCTATTCCTTCCCATTGATCCATGAGAGCAGTGAGGGCTGCAATAGGCTACTTCCGGCCAGGTATGCCAGACCACCTGCATCTCAACCAAGGCCTGTTCAATCAGGTCCTTGCCTGGCTTACAGC
Source organism: Heloderma suspectum (assembly GCF_057233095.1). Taxonomy (NCBI): domain Eukaryota; kingdom Metazoa; phylum Chordata; class Lepidosauria; order Squamata; family Helodermatidae; genus Heloderma; species Heloderma suspectum. Next base: position 91,180,045 of record NC_139458.1, read on the forward strand.
CGAAGTCCTTCCTCTCAATGAGCAGCACCTGGACCTGCGGAGGAAGACTGATGAACTTGGTGGAACAGAGTGAGGAGGGGATTCCCACCGCCTGCCTCGTCTGGGAAGCCACTGGATCTTAATGTGACTGTGTGACAGAAGCTGAAGTCTGAAATCGATGTACCAGCCCTTCATGCAGCTCCAGACGTCATAACATGCCCATGTAAGGGCTCCCGTTCCAGCGTACATCAAATCTGCTGGTCTAGGGCATAAGCACATTGGGGCAAACAAAGCGAGAGTTGTGTCAGGAAGAAGCAGATGACTCACTAACACAGGCCGGAGCGCTGTGAAGCCCCTTTTTAAATTGCCATAACGTGCCTGAGAGAGAAACCTCCAGCAACTATCATGGAGACTGCTTCAATGTAGCGACTGTGGGTTCTAAACTGCAGAACTACATAGGCCTAGCGGGGTAGAGCTAACGTAGAAACTGCCCAAATTGCCCTTATGTCAACAGTAAGCCGTTGGATTGATACAACGGAGGTCCTTCCTCAGACCCACGGCATTCCATAGAACTCTAAGGTCCCGATGGGGCACTACACATTGACTTGCGTTTGGCCATGGGCCACTGCCATGCCCTTGCCATACCGATCAATTTGATCACCAAATGCATAAGTGGGTTACATTGGGCCAGACATGCACCTTGAACTGTATCAAGGCCCTCCGGGACAAGTCGTACTTGGGAGCCCAGACCCGCCCTGAATTCCTAATGGGGGGGGGGTTGATGAAGGCCATTAAGGCTGCTGCGTGGACAGGGAAATGTCTTTCTGGAAAGCGCATCTGGGGAGAGAGGGTGACTAAATTTACCAAAAGCAGGCATCATCTATGCCCAATCCTATAATGCCTGCCAAACCCAAAATCTGACTTGAAGTCAGAGAATCCCACCATTGTGGGCCAGAAGGCTAAGTGGCCAGCTTGTGACTTATAGTCTCATATAGTCTGTTGTTCCTAAGGAGGTGCAAAATTGCAGCTGTTGATCTATAGGTAAGGTCATGAATCCTAGCACTGAAGCTTTGCCTAATGCGCGGCACACCCTACCTGTTCTGTTGCAGGTGGCTCCTGTACGGAGAGCCCTGGAATGCAGGATGGCATACCTGGCTTCAGTCTCCCAGTCTCTGCAAGGATGTGATCTGGGAATGGAGCATCCGCGGGGCTAAAGCCCAGAAGTCACTTACTTAATTCCATGACAAAGCGTCGACCATTGGGTTTATCTAACCCGGCACATGGTAAACCCAAAACCAAATGTTGTAACACCGACACTGGAGTGCGGGCACATTGACACATGATATGACCCTCCGATTTCAGGAGGATGGAGAATGAATCACGTGGTCACGTTGGCATACCAAAGGGGGGGGTTACTGACTTGTCTATAAGGTCATTGAAGATGTGCTCGGAGACTGCGGCCACCACTCTACAGGCCACTACCCTCAGCACGATCGGACCTGCCCTAAGACCCCGAAACCACCTTGGGCGGCGGTGGAACCAAGTGAATCTGCAGTCCGGCTTTGAGGAGCGGCTCATGCCTCCGCAAGGAGGTGCCATTAAAGCCCTACCAAGTAGAAGCCAGGCCTGTGGATATTTGCGCACAGCAGAAGTAACCCTGGTTCGATGGTGCGGAAGCCGCCGACCCTACATTGCCCAGACTGGGCCGGCGCAAAAAGGCACGGTCAGGGGCAGCTACCCTAACTGTGAAAAGAAGATGTCCTACAATATCTCACATGGCCCCCCCAAAGGAAAACCCTAGGAAGATATATAACTGCTTGAAGCTGTGCTCAAAGGACCTGAAAGTTGTCCTGAGGGAGGCTAGAATAACGCCTAAGGGTATCAGATTGGCTTTACCAAATGTTGATGTGGGCAACAGGCCCTGAGCCTTTGTGAGCTAAGGGACACCGAGGTAACAGGAAAGGGAAGCAATGCTGGCGTTAGGTCAGAACATTGACCACTGTCTTCGGACTCCATGCAGTATATGCCCACCAGGGAGCCGTGGACGGGATCCTGAATCAAGACAACTGCCACGTCAACGAGGTGTGTCGCACTGAATACAGATGAACCGGAGAACTGAACTAGGGTGAGTTCTTACATCCGTATAAAAAAGTATTTGGGGTCAAAGTGCCATAATTTTACTTACTTACTTATTTATTTTATATCCTGATTTTCTACACAAAAATTGTGATCAAGGCAACTAACAATAAAGTAGAGATTAAAAACAAAACTTTACATAAAAACAAACACATGAATAACACAAAAAATCGATAAACAGCACCAATCAATTTGAAACCCCTTCAGTAGGGATGTACGAATGCCACTTACCAGTCTGCTGTCTGGGACTGCTGGGGGGGAGGTGATCTGTCCCTCCCCCCCAGAATCCTCCCCAGCTGGCTCCGCTCCGTGGCAAGGCTTCGGAGCCATCTGCTGGGGCTGGCCACAGCCGGACTTCCGGCCGCTGCCGGGCTGTTGCGTCCGCAAATGGCAGCCGTCATAGCAGCCGCCATTTGCGTCCTTGCATTAGGCCATGATAGGTTACATAAGTATTTATGTAGCCTATTATGGCAAAAGGCAGGGATGTAAATGGCAGCCGCTATGCCATTTGCGTCCCTTCCTTTTGCCATGATAGGCTACGTAAATACTTACGTAGCCTATTATGGCAAAGAGCAGGGGTGCAAATACTTATGTAGCCTATCACGGTCTAATGCAAGGATGCAAATGGCGGCCACTACGATGAATCTGCATGGGGGGACGATCCATTCCTCCCCCCCCCCCAGAATCCTCTGGAGTGGCTCCGCTCCATGAGGATTCCGTGGAGCTGCCCAGCTTGAGGGAGGCTTACCTGGACCTGTTCGCCTCCGTGCCAATAACCACTTTTCTTTAAAAAATGGCGATCAGCAGGATGTGCCGATAGACTTATACGCAAAATAAAGCCATGACCTTGCGTATAAGTCTATGTGTCTATAGATCGTTCCAGTCTCCCCTTCCCATTCCAGGCCAGCTGCTCAGGGGCAGCAGCTTAACAAGACTCTTGACTCTTGTCAAGCTGCTGCCCCTGTGTAGCTGGACTGGAATGGGAAGGGGAGACTAGAACTATCTATGGACATGTAGACTTATATGCAAGATTCACAGCTCTATTTTGCGTGTAAGTCTATGGGCACATCCTGCCAATCACCATTTTTAAAAGAAAAATGGCGATCAGCACGGAGGCGAACGGCTCCGGTTAAGCCTCAAGCAGTGGAATGTCGTTCCGACCAGAATCCTCCTGGGGTGGAGGTAAGTGAGGACATTCCACTGCGGATTCCGGAGACCAGATTCCAAAGAATCTGGCCTCATTTGAATCTGTGGCAGATTTCTCTGACATCCCAAGCCTTAATGTCAAAGCTTCAAAGCTTCGACTGATTGCAACATGGCAGGAAGAACACTGTGTTCATTGTTGCTTTAAAGAAGTAATGATGTGAGGGGAGAGAGAGAAGGAGATTGTTCAACCTTTGGCAGGTTCAAGGCAGAGAGAACACTCTGTTCTTGAGATGATTGGTTGCTTTAAGAGAATAAGTAATGCAGGGAGAGAGAGAAGGAGAGTGATTTTATCAAAGGAGAAAGGGGCGAGAGCCTGGATAGGGGGAAGCTCTCTTATTGGTTGAGCAGCCCCTGCCAGTCAGATGACGTTCACTCTAATGCCCCCAACCCACCCAGAAGTATGTTCTATGAAGCAACTTATACTGGTGCAGTACACTCACTCGTGGAGCTCAAAGGTGATCTCTTGACAAATCTGGGTAATCCTCCATTGCTTCTCCCTTCGTTGTTATGGAGAAACCCCCCTAGCCTCCCTCAGCAGGGATTTCCAGAGCCTGAAGTGGACTCTAAGCAGGCTCTCTCTCACATCCCCACCAAATGTGCTTCCAGCAGTGGCGGTAGTGAGAGAACAATCTTCCCCAAAGATCTTAAAACTGGGGAAGGCTTGTCTGGTGGTCTTTCAGGTAGTATGATGCCAAGCCATATAGGGCTTTATGGCTCACAACAAGCTGTTTTAACAAAGGAGTCCTATACTCCCTGTAACCTGCCCTGCTTAAGGACTTTTCTACATGAGGCATTTATTGTGAGCTTGTCATTCCCTACACATGGTTGTTTACAGGTTATTTAGATGACATCATGACCCTCCAGTTTTGCTTCTGTGTCTAACCAGAACTTTTGGCGTGGTTTTTAATTTCACAATTTAATTGTGAAAGTGAACGAAAGTGATTTCCTCTTGTGTATTTGCATTATTCTTCTATACCTCAGTGCCACCTAGAGGTTATGTAGTGGAAATGCACTTTGTGTAGTGTCCGCTAGGGATGAACAAAAGGGACTTAGCTGGTCCCGCAGCTTGCTTCGCGGTGGGGGGGAGGTGCTTCGGTTCTCCCCCCGAAGTTCAGGCAAGGGGGGGAGGCGCCCCGCCTCGCCCGGCCGAAATTCAGGCCAGGGGGGAGGCACCCTATCCCTCGCCGCCGAAATTCAGGCCAGGGAGGAGCGCCCCGTCTACTCGGCCACGAAAAAAAAAGTAAGTAAAAAAACCCTACACACACCCGTGATAGGCTACGTAACGATTTATGTAGCCTATCACGGCTAGATTTCCAAAGTCAGCCATGATAGGCTATGTAAATCATCACGTAGTTTATCACGGGTGACTTTGAAAAAAAAGAAAAAAAGTGCGTATGCAAATGGCAGTGCCCATGGGGCGCTGCCATTTGCGTTCCTTAGTTTGGCACGTCTAGTCTACGTAAAGATTTCTGTAGACTACAACGAAAATAAGGGAACGCTATTTGCGTTGCCCTTATTTTCGCCGTAGTCTACGTAAATCTTTACGTAGACTAGACATGCCAAACTAAGGAACGCATATGGTGGCGCCCCATGGGCGCCGCCATTTGCATATGATTTTTTTTTTCTTTTTCAAAGTCACCCATGATAGGCTACATGACGATTTACATAGCCTATCATGGCTGACTTTGGAAATCTAGCCGTGATAGGCTACGTAAATCGTTACGTAGCCTATCACGGGTGTGTGTGGTTTTTTTTTACTTTTCTTTTTTATTTTGCAATGGCGGCAGTGGCAGCCGGTCAGAAGACCGGCCGCCGCCGCCACCCCCACCGAAACGCCGCCACAATGCCGCCGGGACCCGCCGCCGAGAGGGACATTCGCATGAGGTAAGTCCCATCCCGGGGGGGGGCGGGGGGCCAGCAGAGAATTTCACCACCAATTTCGGGGGGCCGAATGCGTTGGCATTCAGCCTCCCAGAGATTCGTAGAGAAATTCTCTGCCATCCCTAGTGCCTGCCCCATGCCTGCCCTGCGCACTGCTCGCTGGACTCCCACTGGCCGTCCGACCCTATTCAGTGCATGGGGTGAGCTACTGGATGGTCTGAAGGACAGCTCCTCTTCTCCTCGTGAGCCTGCCTCTGCTGCCTGTCAACCCAAAGGGAGGGGAGCATGAAGGGCTGCAGCCGCCGAGCAACTGTGTCTGCCTCCATGGGGGCCCACCAGAGAGAGGTGTGGTTGCTAGGGATGGTGGAGAATTTCTCCCCGAATCTTTGGGGGGCTGAGCACCAACGCATTCGGCCCCCCGAAATCGGCGGTGAAATTCTCCGCCACCCCCCCGCCACGCCCCCGGGATGGGACTCCATGCCATGTTGAATCCAAGGAGGCTGTGCAGGAAATGGTGGTGCCCCATAAAGGTGAGACCAGCCTCCCTTCTATTGGTTGGCTTCACCAGCCTCTTAATGCTAGCTCCCAGACTCATGTCTGGGAAGAGGTCTGGGGCAAACCCTGACAAGCACAGGAACGGGAGAACCAGTGGTGTTTGAGCTCACCTACATTTTCCAAAAATCACTTCAAAGTTCGTTTAGGATCAGACCTGTTTTCATTTTCATTTCTGACCCCCCCCCTTTTTTGGGGGCTCATTCAAATGGGAAAAGTGCACATGTCTGTGTATATTTTCCCCAGAACTCTCAAGGAGCTAGGCAAGGTGCTGAACCCTATCCCCCAAATAGGTTCAGCATGTTGGATAATCCCTTTAGAGTTCTTACTGATTCTGACTGAAACCCAGAATAGATTCACAGCCTCACCAAAATCGGAGCCACCAGCCTCCACTGGGTGTTTTATTTATATTAACGATGAATAAAACTACCTCCCCATTTTAGTGGGAACATTTGCCCCTGCAAAAATGGGGGGTGGGTTGGTTTCTTTTGGATGGTAGGAGAAATGTAGGGTTGGCGGAGAATTTCTCAACCAATATTCGGGAGGCCGAGTGCCGACACATTTGGGCCCCCGAAAGTGATGGGGAAATTCTCCGCCGGCCCCCCACCCCCCCGGGATGGGACTTACCTTGTGTGAATGTCCCTCTCGGTGGCGGGTCCCGGCAGCGGTTCGGTGGCGTTTCATCGGGGGCGGGGGTGGCGGCCAGTCTCCCGACCAGCTGCTGCCGCCACCATTGCAAAAAAAAAAAGTAAACACACATACACACACACACACACACCCGTGATAGACTATGTGACAATTTACGTAGCTTATCACGGCTAGATTTCCAAAGTCAGCCGTGATAGGCTACGTAAATCGTCACGTAGCCTATCACGGGTGACTTTGGGGGGAAAAAAAGCACATACGCAAATGGTGGCGCACATGGGGCGCTGCCATTTGTGTTCCTTATTTTGGCACATCTAGTCTACGTAAAGATTTACGTAGACTACGGCAAAAATAAGGGCACGCTATTTGCGTTGCCCTTATTTTCACCATAGTCTACGTAAATCTTTACGTAGACTACAGGGACCAAATAAGGAATGCAAATGGCGGCTCCCTATGGGGGCCGCCATTTGCGTATGTGCTTTTTTTTTTTTTTTCAAAGTCACCCGTGATAGGCTACGTGACGATTAATGTAGCCTATCACGGCTGACTTTGCAAATCTAGCCGTGATAGGCCATGTTAATCGTTACGTAGCCTTAGGGATGTCGGAGAATTTCTCCCCGAAACTTCGGGGGGCCGAGTGCCAACGTGTTCGGCCCCCCGAACAAGTTTCGGGGAGAAATCCTCCGCACCCCACCCGCCCCCCGCACCCCCCCCCCGGGACGGGACTTACCTTCGCCGAATGTCCCTCCCGGTGGCGGGTCCAGCCGGCGGTTCGGTGGGTGTTCAAGCGAGGCGGGAGCGGCAGCCGGTCTTTCGACTGGCTGCAGCCGCCGCCATTGCAATGAAAGGAAAAAATAAATAAACACCCCCTGATAGGCTACGTGACGATTCACATAGCCTATCACGGCTAGATCTGCAAAGTCAGCCGTGATAGGCTACGTGAATCGTCACGTAGCCTATCACGGGTGACTTAAAAAAAAAAAAAAAGAGTGTACGGATAATGGCGGCCCCCATAGGGAGCCGCCATTCCCGTTCCTTATTTGGTCGCTGTAGTCTACGTAAATGTTTACGTAGACTACGGCGAAAATAAGGGCAACGCTATAAGGTTGCCCTTATTTAAGGGCAACGCGTCCCCCCCCTTGCATGAACTTCGGGGGGAGAAGCGAAGCGCCTCCCCCCCACCGCGAAAAAAGCTGCGGGACAAGGTAAGTCCCTTTCGTACATCCCTACTTTATAGGATAAGCTGGCTTAGGAGGATTTTTTGCAATCTAATTTTACACTTTTTCTATTAAAAAAAAAAAAGTTTGTTGGCTGCTCATGCCAGCTTCCAAAACTTCCTGCAGTAGCCTTCAAAGTTCCAGCCTGAAAGGAACAGCCTGCAAAGCCTTTTTAAAAGTGTAAACATAGACCAACCCCTCTGCCTGTAACTACCTCATCCTACAAGCTCCTCCCCAATTTTGGGGATGAAATTTATTTTCACTGTTGCCTCCATGAATGTCCAAAAAGAGCTTACTTCTATGTCTATATCTATCTACTGTATATTAAAAGTTCTTCCTACCCTAAACGCTCCAACCTTAAGTAATTTTTTAAAAATGCCTCACAAAAAATGGCTGCTTCTTCTTCTTCTTCTTTTTTTCAAAATATGGACAAGACATCTTAAATGTAAAAATTGAAAACCATGGACAAAAAAGCAGGAAGAATAAGCTGTTTCTTAAAATACAACCCTAACCACATGACTCTGAAAATGTCTTCACCTATCAGTGTCTCCTGCCACAGAATACTAATGAATTTGTTGTTGTTGTTGTTCAGTCGTTCAGTCGTGTCCGACTCTTCGTGACCCCATGGACCATAGCACGCCAGGCCTTCCTGTCCTGCGCTCTCTCCCGGAGCGTGCTCAAGTTCATATTCATTGCATCCGTGATGCTATCTAGCCATCTCATCCTCTGCCGTCCCCTTCTCCTTTTGCCTTCAGTCTTTCCCAGCATCAGGGTCTTTTCCAGGGAGTTTTCTCTTCGCATTAGGTGGCCAAAATATTGGAGCTTCAGCTTCATTATCTGTCCTTCCAATGAGCACTCAGGGTTGATTTCCTTTAGGATGGACTGATTTGACCTCCTTGCAGTCCAGGGCACTCGTAAGAGTCTTCTCCAGCACCACAGTTCGAAAGCATCAATTCTTCGGCGCTCAGCCTTCCTTATAGTCCAGCTCTCACAGCCATACATTACTACTGGGAAAACCATAGCTTTGATTAGACGGACCTTTGTCGGCAAGGTGATGTCTCTGCTTCTTACTATGCTGTCTAGGTTGGCCATAGCTTTCCTCCCAAGGAGCAAGCATCTTTTAATTTCATGGCTACAGTCACCGTCTGCGGTGATCTTGGAGCCCAAGAAAGTAAAATCTGTCACTGCTTCCATTTCTTCCCCTTCTATATGCCAGGAAGTGATGGGGCCAGATGCCATGATCTTAGTTTTTTGAATGTTGAGTTTCAAACCAGCTTTTGCACTCTCCTCTTTCACCCTCAACAAGAGGCTCTTGAGATCCTCTTCGCTTTCTGCCATTAGGGTGCTATCGTCTGCATATCGGAGGTTGTTGATCATTCTCCCGGCAATCTTAATTCCGACCTCTGATTCATCCAACCCAGCATTTCTCATGATGTACTCTGCATATAAGTTAAATAAGCAGGGTGACAATATGCAGCCTTGTCGTACTCCTTTCCCAATTTTGAACCAATCGGTTGTTCCATCTCTGGTTCTTACTGTTGCTTCTTGACCCTCGTACAGGTTTCTCAGGAGACAGGTAAGGTGGTCTGGTACTCCCATCACTTTAAGAATTTGCCACAGTTTGTTGTGATCCACACAATCAAAGGCTTTAGCGTAGTCAATGAAGCAGAAATAGACGTTTTTCTGGAATTCTCTTGCTTTTTCCATGATGCAGCGAATGTTGGCGATTTGATCTCTAGTTCCTCTGCCTCTTCTAAATCCAGCTTGTACTTCCGGTAGTTCTCGGTTCGCATACTGCTGAAGCCTAGCTTGTAGGATTTTGAGCATCACCTTGCTGGGATGTGAAATGAGCGCAATGGTGCGGTAGTTTGAACACTCTTTGGCGTTGCCCTTCTTTGGAATTGGAATGTAAACTGACCTTTTCCAGTCTTGTGGCCACTTTTGAGTGTTCCAGATTTGTTGGCATATTGAATGCAGCACTTTAACAGCATCATCTTTTAGGATTTTAAATAGCTCGGCTGGAATACTGTCATCTCCGCTAGCTTTGTTGTTACTAATGCTTCCTAAGGCCCACTTGACTTCACTCTCGAGGATGTCCGGCTCAAGTTCAGTGACCACACTATCATGGCTATCAGGGACATTCAGATCTTTCCTGTATAGTTCTTCTGTGTATTCTTGCCACCTCTTCTTAATCTCATCTGCTTCTGTTAGGTCCCTGCCTTCTTTGTCCTTGATCATGCCCGTCTTTGCACAAAACGTTCCCTTGAGATCTCCAATTTTCTTGAAGAGATCTCTAGTCTTTCCCATTCTGTTGTTTTCCTCCATTTCTTTGCATTGTTCATTTAAGAAGGCCTTCTTGTCTCTCCTTGCTATTCTCCGGAACTCTGCATTCAGTTGGGTATATCTTCCCCTTTCTCCCTTGCTTTTCGCTTCCCTTCTTTCGTGAGCTACTTGTAAAGCCTCATCAGACAGCCACTTGGCTTTCTTGCATTTCTTTTTCTTCGGGATGGATTGAGTTGCTGCCTCCTGAACAATGTTACGGACCTCTGTCCATAGTTCCTCAGGCACTCTGTCTATCAGGTCTAATCCCTGAAATCTATTCCTCACCTCCACTGTATATTCATCAGGGATATGATTTAGGTCATACCTGAATGGTTTAGTGGTTTTCCCGACGTTCTTCAATTTAAGCCGAAATTTTGCAAGAAGCAGCTCATGATCTGAGCCACAGTCAGCTCCAGGTCTTGTTTTTACTGACTGTATGGAGCTTCTCCATCTTTGGCTGCAAAGGACATAATCAATCTGATTTCGATATTGACCATCTGGTGACGTCCATGTGTAGAGTCGCCTCTTGTGCTGTTGGAAAAGAGTGTTTGCTATGATCAGCATGTTCTCTTGGCAAAACTCTATTAGCTTTTGTCCTGCTTCATTTTGTACACCAAGGCCATGCCTGCCTGTTATCCCGGTGATTTCTTGACTTCCTACTTTAGCATTCCAATCCCCTATGATGAAGAGGACATCTTTTTTTGGTGTTAGTTCTAGAAGGTGTTGTAGGTCTTCATAGAACCGATCAACCTCAGCTTCTTCGGCCTCAGTGGTTGGGGCATAGACTTGAATTACTGTGATGTTGAATGGTTTGCCTTGGATTCGTACTGAGGTCATTCAGTCATTTTTAAGATTGTACCCCAGTACTGCTTTCCCCACCCTTTTGTTGACTATGAGTGCTACTCCATTTCTTCTAAGGGATTCTTGCCCACAATAGTAGATATGATGGTCACCTGAATTTACCAAGTGTTAAATGTGCAGAAGTTCTAACACTTGATAAGGTCTTTGATCTTGACTGCACATTACAACATGTGTCTGAAAAACATCACTCCAAATTTTCATTAATGAAGACGATCAATTAAAAAAAAATGCAGCTACATTTATGAGCTGCATAGATAAATCTTTACCTAGGCCAGCCTTCTTCAACCTGGTGCCCTCCAGATGTTTTGGACCACAGCTCTCATCAGCCTTAGCCCGTCAGCATGATCAATGGTCAGGGATGATTCGAATCATAGTCCAAAACATGTGGAGGGCTTCAGATTGGGGAAGGCTCATCTATATACTTACAAGACATTGTGAAACGTAGGTACTGAAATAAGTATGGGTACTGTTTTGCCTCTGGACTGTTGGGAGAAAATTAGGATCAGTGGTCCATTGGGGTATTAAGATAAATCACATGCTTGTGTGTAGTGAATAGCATTACATGGGGAAAGGGCACCAGAAGGTAAGGCCCTACCCTTCTTCACACAGCTATACTTGTTCCTGAGCATCACTCTCATCCTCCCCTCCCACACAAACAACCAAGGGAGCAATCTGTGGCCGCTAATCAGTGGCTAGATGACCATAGGATATGTGGGTTTCTGGGAACTGATCTTCCCCCCTTCCATGCTGCCTTGGAAGAGGAGTGCAGAGTGGCCAAAATGGGGCATTCCAGGGGGCGTTCCAGGGCAGGGCATGTGGAAATGCCAGTACGACACATCCTTGGTGTTGTCCAGCAGCATCGTCCCCCGCTCCGCTTTCCCATGGCTGGACAGCCAAAATCAGCTGTCTAGCCACAAATGCAGGGCAGGAGAAGTGCAGAGGGAATGATACCCTCCATGTCTCTCCTGCCCTGCATTGGATAGGCAGTCACCTCTGAATTCGGAGGCGGCCGCCTATACCCATAGGAAAGCGCCCTAAATGACATATTGTAAAGCGGTTACGTCAATGTGTGAGTTTATCTGAAATAACACCATGCATGTGAAACCGCTGAACTTTTAACTAAAATACTCTACACATTGCTAAGTTAAGCTTCCTTACCCTAGGGTTGAAAGCCAAATTTAAAAACAGCAGCACTCACATCCTTATTAAAAACATTATTCTGACAAAGCCTGCTTAAGCAGAACTCTCCTTGCTGTTGACCTAAAAGGGAACAGCAATAGGGCCTGGGAGCCCATTCAAACTCCTACTTGCAAGGGCTTCCTGCTTGCATTCTGCTCCTTTTTATTATTGCTTCTTGTTGAGCAGGGTTGTGGGACTACTGATGAATAGACTGTTAATTGCCCCTTGAGTGGCCTTTCTTAATTGCCCCTTAATATCAATTCCTATTCCTGCTGTGGTGGCAGGAGTCTTTAATTACTGGCTCCCCCGCCCTCCTTTTTGTTTTTATAGCAAAATTGTACTATTTAGCTATAAATGAAAAGAAAGAGAGAAATGATGAGAAGAAACCACTAAATAAAGCTTCCCCTCCCCACAATAATAAGAACTGATCGTAAGGGGGCAATAAAGGCAAACAACAGCTGATTAACTAGAAGTTCTGTTGCACGCTCAAATGGAAGCAATAAAAGAGGCAAGAACTACAAACAGAATGGTTTTATGGAATGATGAAGGAGATCTTTGCTGAATGGGACTGACTTCTGAGTAAACCTTATGGAAGGATATTGGACATGGGGATGCACACTGCCATATAAAATAGCACTATATTAAGCCTTCTGTGAAACCACCATTTTAATTCAGTTTATTGCAGAAAAGCAATAATCCAGCAGTAGGGGTGGATGAAAGTCACTTACCTTTTCTCGAAGCTTGTTCGCGGTGGGGGGGAGGCGCTTCGCTGCTCCCCCCGTGAAGTTCAGGCTGGGGGGGGAGGCTTCCCGCCTCGCCCGGCTGAAATTCAGGCCGGGGGGGGGAGGCTTCCCGCCTCGCCCGGCCGAAATTCAGGCCGGGGAGGAGGCTTCCCGCCTCGCCCGGCCGCGAATGCGAAAGTTAAAAAAAAAAAAAAACGCCCCCTGATAGGCTACGTGACGATTCACGTAGCCTATCATGGCTAGATCTGCAAAGTCAGCCATGATAGGCTACGTCAATCGTCACGTAGCCTATCACGGGTGACTTTAAAAAAAAAAGCGCGTACGCTAATGGCGGCCCCCATAGGGAGCCGCCATTCGTGTTCCTTATTTAGTCGCTGTAGTCTACTTAAATGTTTACGTAGACTACAGCGACCAAATAAGGAATGGGAATGGCGGCTCCCAATGGGGGCCGCCATTATCCGTACACACTTTTTTTTTTTAAAGTCACCCGTGATAGGCTACGTGACGATTGACATAGCCTATCACGGCTGACTTTGCAAATCTAGCCGTGATAGGCTACGTGAATCATCACGTAGCCTATCAGGGGACTTTTTTTTTTTTTTCCTTTTATTGCAATGGCGGCGGCGGCAGCCGGTCGAAAGACCGGCTGCTGCTCCCGCCCCGCTCGAACACCCGCCGAACCGCCAGCCGGACCCGCTGCCGGGAGGGACATTCGGCGAAGGTAAGTCCCGTCCCGGGGGGGGTGCGGGCTGTGAGGGTGTCCGGAGGATTTCTCCCCGAAACTTGTTCAGGGGGCCGAACACGTTGGCGCTCGGCCCCCCGAAGTTTCGGGGAGAAATTCTCCGCCAACCCTATCCAGCAGCCCTAAATAATATGGTGGTAGGCAACTTCTGAGTCTGGAAGCAATCCACAAAAGTTATAGAGGAAAATGCTGTATGCAGAACCAATGTACTCAGACTAACAGATAGCCACACCGGATCATGCCCCACTTGTGAAGCTTGGTATCTGGTTGGAGATAGAGAACTGCACTAGATAGACCCTTGGTCTAGGGATGGGCAGATTACTTACCCCGTTCCGGGTGGGGCGTCCGCTGGGGAGGGGAGGCAATCCCCCCAGAATCCTCCCCGGCCGGCTCTGCTCCATGGCAAGTCCGTGGAGCCACCGGCCAGGCCCACCCACAGCCGGAATTCCATTCACTGCTGGGCTGTGGCCACAAATGGTGTCCGGCACAGCGGGCACCATTTGTGTCCCTGCATTAGCCATGATGTTGTTGTTTATTCGGTCAGTCACTTCTGACTCTTTGTGACTTCATGGACCAGCCCACGCCAGAGCTTCCTGTCGGCCGTCGCCACCCCCAGCTCCCCCGAGATCGAGCCTGTCACCTCCAGAATATCATCCATTCACCTTGCCCTTGGTCGGCCCCTCTTCCTTTTGCCTTCCACTTTTCCTAGCATCAGCATCTTCTCCAGGGTATCCTGTCTTCTCATTATGTGGCCAAAGTACTTCAGTTTTGCCTTTAATATCCTTCCCTCAAGTGAACAGTCTGGCTTTCTTTCCTGAAGTATGGACTGGTTTGATCTTCTTGCAGTCCAAGGCACTCTCAGAATTTTTCTCCAGCACCACAGTTCATAAGCATCTATCTTCCTTCACTCAGCTTTCCTTATGGTCCAGCTCTCACAGCCATAGGTTACTACAGGGGTTAGCCGTGATAGGCTATGTATATATTTACATAGCCTATCACACCAAAGAACAGGGACACAAATGGTGCCCGCTACGCCATTTGCATCCGTGCTTTTTTCGTAATAGGCTACGTAAATATATACATAGCCTATCACGGCTAATGCAGGGACGCAAACGGTGGCCGCAGACTGGGACAGCCATTTGAGGCTGCAGACCAGGGCAGCGGATGGACCGGACTGGCCGACGCCAGGTAGGGTCCGTCCCGGGAAAATTTTGTGGGGTGACGGGGGGGGGGACTGCTCCGTTCCACCACGGACTCTGGGGGAATCCACGGACTCTAAAGAATCCGGCCTCATTGGAGTCCATGGCAGAATTCTTTAACACCCCTATCTTGGTCTAAACCTGATTTATGATGATGCATACAGTTACAATGCTAGCATGACTTAGGTTGGGAAAAGAAAAAAAGACAACTAACCAAAGGTACCTCTCTATATTAGGGTTGGCGGAGAATTTCTCCCCGAAACTTCGGGGGGCCGAGCGCCAACATGTTCGGCCCCCCGAACAAGTTTCGGGGAGAAATTCTCCGCACCCCCCTGCACCCCCCCCGGGACGGGACTTACCTTTGGCGAATGTCCCTCCCAGCGGCGGGTCCAGCCGGCGGTTTGGCGGGTGTTCGAGCGGGGCGGGAGTGGCAGCCGGTCTTTCGACTGGCTGCCGCCCCCGCCATTCCAATCAAAGAAAAAAAAACAAAAACGCCCCCATGATAGGCTACGTGACGATTAACGTAGCCTATCATGGCTAGATTTGCAAAGTCAGCCGTGATAGGCTATGTAAATCGTCACGTAGCCTATCTAGGGATGGCGGAGAATTTCTCCCCGAAACTTCGGGGGGCCGAGCGCCAACGTGTTCGGCCCCCCGAACAAGTTTCGGGGAGAAATCCTCCGCCCCCCGCCCCCCCCCCGGGACGGGACTTACCTTCCCTGAATGTCCCTCCCGGCGGCTGGTCCGGCTGGCGGTTCGTCTGGTGTTCGAGCAAATAGCGTTGCCCTTATTTTCGCCGTAGTCTACGTAAATCTTTACGTAGACTACAGCGACCAAATAAGGAACAGGAATGGCGGCTCCCTATGGGGGCCGCCATTATCTGTACGTGCTTTTTTTTTTTTTAAGTCACCCATGATAGGCTACGTGATGATTAACGTAGCCTATCACGGCTGACTTTGCAGATCTAGCCATGATAGGCTACGTTAATCGTCACGTAGCCTATCACGGGGGCGTTGTTTGTTTGTTTTTTTACTTTTCAGTTCGCGGCCGGGCGAGGCGCCTCCTCCCTGGCCTGAATTTCGGCCGGGCGAAGCGGGAAGCTTCCCCCCCGGCCTGAACTTCGCGGGGGGAGCAGCGAAGCGCCTCCCCCCCACCGCGATCAAGCTTCGAGGACAGGTAAGTGACTTTCATCCATCCCTACTATATATTAGAAGTTAATTGCAGGACAACCCTAAAGAGGTGGAGCAGAATAGACTGCCAACTGAGATCAGTGGCAGCCTAATTGTGGGTGATCTTCCCCCCATCCCCTTGTTTTGTATAGAGGAATTATATACCCTTATTGTGCATTTAAGCTGGTCTTCTTCCTAAGGTGAAGATTCTATAAAATGTAAAACAACATCCCAACAAGAAATAGCCTTCATTCTAAAATTTATATGATTTTCTTCATTTGAGCCAAAATAATGCCTTTTAAAAGATATTAGAGTTAAAAGTAAGCTCTGTTGGCAGGCACTCTTTAGTTTTATATCATTATAGGTTGTTGCTCCAAGGAAGAACAGTGGATCAAAATGTTTAGGCCACCCAGTTCCCCAATATGTACGGTTGTTGTCTCATTTTGCATTTCCTGCTATTGCAGAGAAAATTAACAGTTCTTAAGATGAAGCTGTAACCATAATTAATTCTGATACAAGTGTGGCATTTTTCTTCCTTGTTACAGAGGCCATGATTAGGGCACCATACAAACTCCCCCCTGGGAGCATGCTCTGTTGCATGTGCTATTTCCTTTGCTGAATCAGTGTGCACCATAATATTAAATAAAATTGTCCCAGCCAAAGGTAATAAAAGTGGTTTTAACCTCTGGGATTGCTGCAGAATAAAGTTAATTGAATGCAAGTGCCAATGACACTTAGTGCCCCTCACCAGTTTACCTCAGGATCAGATGTAATGAAACAAACAGGGATTTAGCATGCTAGAAAGACCTGCCTGGTTAATATATCTCTATACGGAAAGGTCTGTGCTATTTTTAGGAAAAGGTTAGTGCAGCCACTCCTTTGTTGAGCTCCACAAAGCAACCCAAATATATCTGGTTAACCTCAGCCCCTTATTTTAAAGATCATTTGAACGGATGTTTGATTACCAGCACTTTAAAATCTGGTGGCTGAAGACAAAAGATATCTTGGACAATTTATCCCACGAGTCCCACCCCATTTTCTAGTTTGCCCATGAAGTGCCTTGTGTTTGCTGACACAGGCAGTAATAGATATACATATTTTTGCCTTGATATGTTGTTACGGAGAAAGAGTGGAGCTCATCTACTTATAATTTCTATCATCAGGCTTGTTGCTGGTTTTGTAACGCCGTTCTCTTCCCTTGTAAAATGTTGGCTTTGCTTCAAAATGTTTGACAAGGCCTCTTCTATTTGATCATTTAAAGCCCGATTCAAATTTGACTTAGATTTTTTTTAATGCGCATAGCTGGTGATGCTGCTGCCACACAACCCTCATTTGGTGTTATTAAACTGTAAAAGAAGAGGAGGAGGAGGAGGAGGAGGAGGAGGAGGAGGAGGAGGAGGAGGAGGAGGAGGAGGAGGAGGAAGACATCTGCATCAACCAATAAAGTGAGCATTGAGTAGTCGTTACAGGTGGGGAGCAGGGGGAACAAGGACTCATGAGAAGAGCCCTGCTGGATCAGACCAAGGGTCCATCTAGTCCATCACTCTGTTCACACAGTGGCCAACCAGCTGCCCACGGGAACCAACAAGCAGGGCATGAGCGCAACAGCACCCTGCCTGCCGCCACCACGCCTCTCTCTGCTGGTGCCCAGCACAGAGCAAAACAAAAAAGAATAAGCTTTGCAAAGTGGCTATTTGAAAGGAAAGAGAGGGAGCTGAGGATACTGAATCAAGCTCCTTGCTCCTTCTTTCAAATTGCTAATTGGCAGGATTTCAGGGTTTTAAGGGGCTATACACAAACAGCCCAGACTGTTGGATCAGATTGTGGCATCCATTTGCTCATGTGATTC
The DNA here is from genome assembly GCF_057233095.1 of Heloderma suspectum. Taxonomy (NCBI): domain Eukaryota; kingdom Metazoa; phylum Chordata; class Lepidosauria; order Squamata; family Helodermatidae; genus Heloderma; species Heloderma suspectum. The sequence goes on from NC_139458.1 coordinate 91,197,725, forward strand.
CCATCTGATTGGGTACTCTCCAGAGGACAACTGCCATCATTCCCAGCCAGCTTGGCCATGCTTGCTCAGGATGATGGCGCTGTAGTCAAACACAGTGGGGGGCACCAGGTTGGGGAAGGCTAATCCAGGGATACACATGTGGAAAACTGCTTATACACACATATGCCCTTCACAAGATCAGGGCTATAATGTTTTACCAAAGAATGACTCAGAATTTTAAAACAGCAACAACAACCTGTAACAAAAATCCTGAATGAGTAGAATATATTAATTAACCTTAAGAGAGCAATCCTGTGGCCACTAGACACTGTCTAGAGGGCCTTGGGGTATTGTGGCTTATGAGAACTGAGCCAGTGCTCTGATCCCCTGAGCTCCCTGCCCCCTCCCCTCAGAAACGGAGCACATTGAGGGCAAAAAGGGGGCAGTCTCAGGGGAGGGGAGGACACTGTGGAAGCTGCTTTACACAGCTTCCTATGTGCTGTGCTGTGTGGCGTCCGCACGCCCCACCCCCGCTCTGAAGTGCCCCAGCTAGACAGCCATCTAGCCACAAAAGCAGGGCAGCCGGACCACAGAGGAGAGGATTTATATAATAAAAGCAGAAATGGATGTTCTTGACAGGAATGCTGGGACCTGTGTTCCCATCTTGGCTCCACCAAAGAACTAGAGTGCCTTCTGCTGCCATAACATTCGCCTTTTCCTGGCCCAGTCAGGTTCGTCTGGCCCTTGGTGGAAGCAGAGAAGGCAGCAGAAGACACTCTGAGCACCTAGGAGTGTTTTGCACATGCCTGCTTGTGGGCAAATCTGTCCATTTCACTTTCTCCCACATTCAGTTCTTTCTTTCTTTTTTTAAATCCCAAATTCCTTCCCTCCCACTTATGAATTTTGCAGACGTTGGTAAATTCTTATCAAGAACAAACTGAAATGAAATTCTCACCCAGCTGCATCAGGTCCAAAAACTTCAGCTGGTCCAAAATAGGTCAGCAAGATTGTTAGCAGGGACTGGCCAATGAGCTCATATTATGCCAGTACTTTTCCAGCTGCACTGGCTGCCAGTCCATTTCTGGGCCCGATTCAAAGTGCTGGTATTAACATTCAAAGTCCTTAATGGCTTGGGGCCAGGTTATCTGAAGGATCGCCTCCTCCCATATGTGCCTGCCCGGACCTTAAGATCATCCTCAGCAGCCCTTCCCCATGAGCCCCTGCCAAAGGAAGTGAGGTGGGTGGCTCCTAGAAGGAGGGCCTTTTCTGCTGTGGTACCCCAGCTGTGGAATGAGCTCCCTAGTGAGGTTCGCCTGGCACCTACATTGTATTCCTTTCGGTGCCAGGTGAAGACCTTATTTTCCAAGGCATTTTAGCATTTTAGCTTTCTAGACTTTTAGCTTCGCTGTTTTAAATCAGTATTTTAGATCTCTGCTTTGCTGCTAGGTTTTATTCTGGTTGTGTTGTTATATTGTGGTTTTAATTTTTTTTATATTTTAATGGTTTTATATTTCATGTTGTTTTACTGTGCGCTTTTTGGTTTTAATTTTTGTGAACCGCCCAGCCCAGAGAACTTCGGCTATTGGGCGGTATAGAAATGAATGAATGAATGAATAAACGATGTCAGTGCCTGCCATGTAACTGTTAGTGGTGAGACTCCTGTCCTGTCAGGAAAAAAAGATGGCAATCCTAATTCAGCTCTAACAGGGTTGAAGAAAAGGGAATCTATTTCTTTTAAGAAATAAGCACTCAAATCCTGGGCCATGATGGATGAATCTGTCAGTTTGTGTTTCTCCAACATTCGATAAAAAAAAGAAGAAGAAATCTCAGGTTCTTTTTGTCACAAATATGAAGAACTTTGCGAATTGTGATAAATTCTGTTCAAAACTGGACATGAAATCCTCACCAATCCCTACCTGCTTGCTTGCAGCATGTGGAGAAGATCAAGCACTTCAACTAACCCTCTTTTGAATCCATCTAAATCAGTGGACACCACCATATCTTGTGGCATCAAATACAATTCTGTACTTTGTGAAGAAAGACTTCCTTTTGTCTCTCCTGAATATACTGCCAACCAGTTTCATTACTTTACCCTAGTTCTAGTATTATGGGAGTAGAAAAGACTGTATAACTGTATAAACCATTAACATGTCTCCCTTTAGTCATCCCCCCACCCCACCAACCAAACCAAACCAAACCAAACCATTAAAAGATCTCAAATGGTGTAAGGTCAGGAGGGAAAATTGCTCAGTGGTTGTACACATGCTTTAAATTAGGAATGTACAAAAGTCACTTACCTTTGATGAAATTTGCTTCGCGGTGGGAGGGAGGCACCCCATCCCTCCCCCTGAAATTCTGGCAAGGGGGGAGGTGCCCCATCCCTCCCCCCAAAAAAATTCTGGCTGGGGGGGAGGCGCCCCATCCCTCCTGCCGTGAATCCCGGCCAGCCGGGAATGCAAATGCCGGTGGCCGTAGCCACCGCCATTTGTGTCCCTGCAGTCAGCCATGATAGGCTACGTAAATGTTTACGTAGCCTATCACGGCTGAGTGAAAAAAACACACACAACCGCGCGTATGCAAATGGCGGCGCCCATGGGCGCCGCCATTTGCGTTCCTTATTTTGGTACATGTAGTCTACATAAACATTTATGTAGACTACGGCATTGCCCTTATTTTCACTGTAGTCTACGTAAATGTTTACGTAGACTACATGTGCCAAAATAAGGAACACAAATGGCGGCGCCCATGGGCGCCACCATTTGCTTACGTGCGGGTTTTTTTTTTCACTCAGCCATGATAGCTAGGGATGGACGAAAGTCCCTTACCTGGTCCCACAGCTTGCTTCGCGGTGGGGGGGAGGCGCTCCGTTCCTCCCCCCGAAATTCTTGGTGGGGGAGAGGCGCCCCATCCCTCTGGCTGCGCATCCTCTTCTCCTGCCAGGTCGCAAATGGCGGCGGCCATAGCCGCTGCCGTTTGCGTCCCTGCAGTCAGCCGTGATAGGCTACGTAAATCTTTACGTAGCCTATCATGTTTGTTGTTGTTGTTGTTGTTTTTATAGTTGGAAATGGCGGCAGCCGGTCAGAAAATTGGCCGCCACCGCCAAACCGCCGCCGAACCGCCGCTGAACTGCCTCCAGGAGCCGCCGCCACCAGGGACATTCACCGAAGGTAAGTCCCATCCCGGGGGGAGGCGGGGGGTGGACTATTTCACCACTGATTTCGGGGGGCCGAATGCCCTGGCATTTAGCCTCCCTGAGATTCGTGGCGAAATTCTCTGACATCCCTACTTTAAATACAGACGGTCACAGGTTCAATCCCCTGCATCTCTGGTTAAAAGGAGCAGGAGGTGAAGTGAAAGGCCTATGTCTCATACCCTGGAAAACTGATGCTTGTAGACCACACTGGTCTATCTGGACAAAAAGCCTGAGCTGGTTAAAAAAAGCAAAACAAAAGCCCAGCTTCTTAGGGAAAAAATAGATATTACTTTAGATCTAGCAAGTGTGTCTTCTTCTTTTTTCATTTTTACTCTAGAGTAGGCATGGGGCCCATATCTAGACTGGGACTCTAATGTGGGGTACAGGAGAGGCTTTTAAGATTCTGAGTCCCCCCCACCCTGTACTAACTCTAGGGGAAAAAAAGCAAAACTAGTCATAGCTGCTAGATACAGATTTAAAGTAATGCCTATTTAGACCCTTAGACTTCCCTCGTATAGAAGGTTCTCCAAGCCCTTCTTACAGTTCTGAATATCCTGTCTGAGATGGGAAAATGTCATGACCACCCAGCCCTTGGGGTTTCCAGTGTGCAGCAGGGGATTCTCATAGGGACAAGGCACATGCTGCTTCCTAGGGGATAGGATGGTCGGGCCATTTTTAGATGAGGCATTGACCATGTGCTCATAATTGGTCACTCATGGAAGTTCATGGGTCCTATACACAACATCCTTCTCCTCAAGGACACGCCTGAGCTTTGCATCCTTTATCACTTTTCGTTCATGATGACGAAAGTCCAGCATTTTCCCTCCTCCTGCTATCAACTGGGGTAAATCTGTGGTGTACTGATGAAATGGCTTTTTATCACAGCAATATCACAGTGTCGTCTAGTGGCTTTACAATGAAACATATAGCACTTGCCCAGAAAGAAAGAAAAAAGCCTCCCCCCAAAAAAAAATGGAAAGGAGGTGATTGCAATCCCACAAGGAATCTGGAAGAAGAAGACCTGGTACAGTTGTGGGAATTCAGCATAATGTAGAGAAGCCCTCAGTGGCTTATTCAGAGCCCTCCCAGCCAAAAGACACAGCCCTGCCATTAGCTTACCCCATTCTGGTAGGGGGGGTCCTTGGGGGGGGAGGCAATCTGTCCCTCCCCCTGGAATCCTCCCCAGCTGGCTCTGCTCCATGGCGAGTCCGTGGAGCTGCCAGCCGGGTCCATCCACAGCTGGACTTCCATCTGCTGCCAGTCTGTGGCCTCAAATGGCATCCAGTGTAGTAGACACCATTTGCGTCCCTGTTCTTTGCCGTGATAGGCTAAGCAAATATTTACATAGCCTATCATGGAAAAGAGAAGGGACGTAAATGGTGTCCGCTCCGCCGGACACCATTTGTGGCTGCAGACTGGCAGCGGATGGCAGCAGATGGAGCAGACACGGCCAGTGGCAGGTAGGATCCGTTCCGGGGCAACTTCGTGGGGTGGCGGAAGTGGGTGGTCCATTCTGCCATGGACTCCAAGGGGCTGGATTCTTTAGAATCTGGCCTCATTGGAGTCCATGGCAGAATTCCTACATAATGCTTTAGTGAGCTCTACCTACCTGCTAAGGCAACAGGTAGGAGAAAATTCCAGCCAGCAGTTCCCACTCAGAGCTATTCAGGGTCCTACTTCCTTCTTGCCTTGAACCATGTTCCTACCTTGAATGTACCACCAGTTTCCTCTGTGAGCCTCAATGGACCTCAGAATGGGACAAACAGATTTGGATACAGTATTCCAAATGTGGTTGTACCACAAAAATATATAAAGACATGATGATACTGGTTCTCTTATTTTCAGTCCTTAGCATGGATTTTGACTTCCCCACCCCCTCCGCTACTGCAAAAGGAGGGCCAAAGCAATGTCACTTTCAATATGTTATTTGAAAGACTTTTCAGCTCTAGAGTAAGTGCAGGGACCCAATCCAGATTGGGACCCTAGTGTTTATAAATGTCTTTTGGAATGTAATTAGGGATGCTGGAGAAATTCAAGATGGACTAAAATGAGCTCGGATTTCTAAGAATCCAACCTGCAGAATCCACTATGGACTGACCTCCTAAGGCCATGCGGACACTTTGGACTTCTTTTTTTTTTACTTTCCCAAAATGTATGCATATTTATTCATAGGAAAACATTCCAGTTTCTGCTAAGACTGCTAAATATACGTGGGGAAAGTTGAATGGAAAGGGTGATAATACCTTAGTTACTAAATATTACATACTAAGATAAATTATGTAAATTGTTGAGAACCGTCTTACAAAATTGCATATTCTTCCATACAACAACAAAATGGAATCTGTCTGTGAATGGATGACAGAACAAAAGGCACCTGACAATCAATGAAACACAGACAGAGCAGATTTTACACCATCCACACATTCCTAAATGTATAGTTGTTCAAAATGTTGAAGAGGAATAGAATAAGGAGTTAGGGATGTCAGAGAATTCCACCACGAATCTCGGTGAGGCCGAATGCCAGTGCATTCAGCCCCCCGAAATCCATGGTGGAACGAAGCCCCCCGCCCCCCCACCATGCAAAAGGCATGTGAAATGGAGCACTTACCTGCTGCCGTCCGCGCTGACTTGTGAATGGTGGCCGCGTCTGCGGCCACCATTCGCTTCCTCACTATAGCTGTGATGATTACGTAGCCTATCACGGCTAACGCAGGGACGCCATTTGCGTTGCTGCGGAGGCCATGATAGGCTACGTAAGTATTTACGTAGCCTATCACGGCAAAAACAAAACAAAACAGCGGACCCAAATGGTGGCGGCTATGGCGGCCACCATTTGTGTCCCCTTTTTTTGCCATTTTAGCCTATGTAAATATTTACGTAGGCTAAAACGGCCAAAAAAAAGGGGGATGCAGATGGCAGCCGCCGTAGCCGCCGCCATTTGCATCTGCTGTTTTTGTTTTTACTGTGATAGGCTACGTAAATATTTACATAGCCTATCACAGCAAAATACAGGGATGCAAATGGTGGTGGCTACAGCTGTCACTATTTGCATCCCTGCAGGCTGCCCAGTGGCTGGATGTCTGGCTGTGGGCAGCCCCGGCCAGTGGTTCCGCAGAATCTCTGTGGAGCAGAGCCGGCCGGAGAGAATTTCAGGGGGAGGGATGGAGTGCCTCCCCCCACCGCGAATGTCACCCTTGGAAAAGGTAAGTGACTTTCGTACATCCCTATAAGGAGTTAGAAGTTGATTATACAGTCTAATCAATGGCAAGATGCCTTAGCTTCCATATGTACTATTTCTGGAGATCTAAATCTGAGACTGGTTCAATCAAAAAACATGTTTTGCATATCTTGGACACCACAGAGGCTTGTTAAGAAGAAGCTGGCTCGCTCTGCAAGATGCTAGTGATGTAATGAGGACAATGCCTCATTGAGGCATATGACGTGGGTGTGTCCTGTAATGCCTTCCTTTTGGTTGGAAGCCATCGTTCATATAAATTTTGTTCTTAAAAATCTGTGAGAATAGCAGATGTCCATGCACTTTTAAATTACATCCCTGTGATGTGAGGATGAACAGATGGACAGCAAAGGTGGATATGGAGAGCCCTTACAGTTGCAAAGAGACTTATACTTCAAGCATTTGTTTGTTTGTCTGTCTGTCTGTCTGTTTATTTATTTATTACATTTCTTAATCGCCCATCTGGCCTGTCACCCGGCCACTCTGGGCGAAGTACAACAGTACAATTTAAAACAGTAAAATTATACATTAAAACTTTATTTAAAAATACCCTAACCCACCCCAAATGCTTGCCTGAATAACCAGGTTTTCAGTGCACGGTGGAAGCTCATTAAAGAGGGGGCATGGCAGAGTTCCCTAGGGGGGGAGTTCCACATGGTAGGGGCCACCACAAAGAAGGCCCTCTCCCTCGTCCTCACCAGCCTAGCTTGGAAGTATAAATCCCTATCATTCATTGGATTGAAGATCTTACTGCTCTTGCTACATTTCAGCATATCTCCTACAGCCTTCAATTTCATATAGATGCTTATTTAGATACATGGACTGCTCTATTGAAGTGCACTTCTATTTCCCCCAGTGTCTGGGGGAGATAGGATTTTTCGGTTTCCCAGCTCCAAGCTTGGTGACAGTGCTATGAGTTCATAGCTGGGAAGCAATGCTCCCTGCCCCCTCCCCCTCCCCCATTTAGTTGGGGCAGAGAGAGCCATGGTGACTGCCCCTCTGTGCCTGTCCATGCTCACAACACACAGCACGGACATGGCAAAAAGGGAGTGTTCCTGGGGGTGGGGAGGGGAGGAGTCTGCAGAAGTTGTTTTAGAAACTACCTATGTGGTCTCCATCCCCATTCCTGCCTCCTCCCTGAAGCTGCACTCTTAGACACCCAAAATTGGTGCAGAAAACTGCAGGGCAGCTAGAACACACAGGTAGTCCTCTCCTCCGTGCTTCAGCTGCCCTGCATTGGATAGGTGGTTGCCTCTGACGTCAGAGGAGGTAGGAGGCGACTGCAAATGGCGGCACCTGTCCCTAGGGGTGGACGAAAGTCACTTACCTTTTCTCGCAGCTTGTTCGCGGTGGGGGGGAGCGCTTCGCTGCTCCCCCCGCGAAGTTCAGGCCGGGGGGGGAGGCTTCCCACCTCGCCCGGCTGAAGTTCAGGCCGGGGAGGAGGCTTCCCGCCTCGCCCGGCCGCGAACACGAAAGTTAAAAAAAAAAAAAGTCCCCTGATAGGCTACGTGACGATTCACGTAGCCTATCATGGCTAGATCTGGAAAGTCAGCCGTGATAGGCTACGTGAATCGTCACGTAGCCTATCACGGGTGACTTAAAAAAAAAAAGCGCGTACGCGAATGGCGGCCCCCATAGGGAGCCGCCATTCGCGTTCCTTATGTAGTTGCTGTAGTCTACGTAAATGTTTACGTAGACTACGGCGAAAATAAGGGCAACGCAAATAGCGTTGCCCTTATTTTCGCCGTAGTCTACGTAAACATTTACGTAGACTACAGCGACCAAATAAGGAACGGGAATGGCGGCTCCCTATGGGGGCCGCCATTATCCGTACACACTTTTTTTTTTTTTTTAAGTCACCCGTGATAGGCTACGTGACGATTCACGTAGCCTATCACGGCTGACTTTGCAAATCTAGCCGTGATAGGCTACGTGAATCATCACGTAGCCTATCAGGGGACTTTTTTTTTTTCTTTCTTTGATTGCAATGGCGGCGGCGGCAGCCAGTCGAAAGACCGGCTGCTGCTCCCGCCCTGCTCGAACACCGGACGAACCGCCAGCCGGACCTGCCGCCGGGAGGACATTCAGGGAAGGTAAGTCCCGTCCCGGGGCGGGGGCGTGCGGAGGATTTCTCCCTGAAACTTGTTCGGGGGGCCGAACACGTTGGCGCTCGTCCCCCCGAAGTTTCGGGGAGAAATTCTCCGCCATCCCTACCTGTCCCAACAGGACTGCAACCTTAATGTGCATTTCTGAAATGGAAATGTAAAATCCTTCATTTTGCCCTCTTTTTTGTTTTATTAGTAGGGGTGATGTAAATGATTATTTTGTGCATGGATATGTTTTATGATACATTCTTTTTTTCTTCTTTCCCCCATCTTTTGTGGTTCCCCCTTTTTTGTTTTTTGTTTGTTATAATTGTATTTGCAAATATATATTTTAACTGACATGATATTGTGCCTTGGGATGCTACAGACCCCAAATCCTTTCAATTATTTCAAAGGCTGTGCAGTTTCAATTCCCTCTAAAATATATATTTGGTTCATGAATGTAACAACCCAAGGCCACAAATCTCAAAATCCCTACAGTAAAGGGAAAGCTTTCTTTCCAAATTGGTAGTTCTTATAAAAAGTACATTTTAAGAGTTCGTTGCTTTATTGATATTAATATTAGCTGTGCAAAGGTGCAAGAGAAACCATGCAAGCTTGGCTGGAGACTTTGTAAGACTGTAGTTTGCTTTTTGATTAAACTATACACAATTGTGCAGTAACAAATAAACAGTTACTATTCATTTCAGTACACTTGATTTAAAAGGGTGAATTATTCTTCTTAGCCTGCCCAGTTTGCATGATTTTATTTTACCGAACTGTAGTTGTAATTAACAGAAAGAGCAGTTAACAACATTAAGCCTCTGTAAATTAAAAAAAATAAATCTATTTGACAATCACATCAGCTATTGCCACTGTAAATCCAGTTTGGAAACCTTATTTTTAATCACAGTTAGAATTGAGATATAGCATCATCATTTTTCTATTGAATCACATAGTGTAATTCTAGATGAATTAAATGAATTTATGTATACAACTATTCTCAAATTCTGTTCTAGTCATGTTGGTAAAATCTTACTGATTTTAATAGGCTTGAGAGAAATTACTCTTGTGTTTATCATACTCTAGAGTGGACCTGCCTGATAGCCATGTTAAATTCACTCCTCATGTCCATATGAAATGAAACTTATTGTTAGGTTACATTCTATGTAGTCAGCTAACAGAAATACATGCAAAGTTCTGCACAGTTACTTTATGGGAGATGTATTTTGCTTCCCAAGTCTTAACTGATTTATATCTGATTGACTATTCCTTTCCCACCACTTCACATTACACTACTGAAAATCTGCCACTAAAACTGACAAAGGTATCCTCATAGAGATCTCCATCAGAGTTAAGAAAGGGATATGTGGAGTTGTATATAACATTACTTTACTACTGAGTTATTGTTCTTTTGCAACAGATGTACTCCATGTTTCCCTTTCTCATTTGTAAAAACCCTGCATTGCCTCTTGTGAATAAACCCTATCAAGTTGGACCTACAACAAAACGTTGCAGTATAACACCAGGCCCAGAGAGCAGTGCTTCTCTTTCGTGTTCCTCCAGAGCTGTGCATAAATGGCCTCTCAAAATTCTCCACCCTATTTGTGATCAGAGAAATTGCAGAAACAGTTTCACCAAACTTCTCCAGAGGAAGAAGACATTCTCTAACAGTTTCTCACAGCTAGGGCTCGCCATTGACAGGGGTTGTAGCACAGCTTGTTCCTTCATTCTTAAAGTTTTTTTGGGGGGGGCAGGAGGGGGGATTGCACTGCCACTGCAAGTAGCAACAGCAACAACTGTGTTGGTAACCTGGACCCCATTTTGATCCTTCACAATGTCTCATATCTAGCATTTTTCTGGAGCAATGTGGGGGAAGAATGGGAAGGTGGCCACCAACTGAAGAAATGGTGAAGAAAATTCTGCAAAGTGGTCTTTTATTTCTAGGGGGTAAGTAAAGAAAAATCTCAGAACTTTTTTGAGAAAAATGTCTTTGAGAAATTTTGGCTCAGCTCTCGTTGCCACTTTTCAGGGTTCAGCATCTTCCTCAGAGTCTGTTACACTTCTCTTCGTTGCTCTGCAACCTCCCAGTCTGCCTGCAATTCCTGGTCTAAAAAAGCCTTGTGGGTGGAATTACCTCTTGATGACTTCCCTTAGTCTTTAATTGAAGTGTGGGAAGCCAAGGAGGCTGCAGGATGCCAGAGAGGTGACAATGAAAGACAGAACACTCACACACATTCTTAGGCCACCTCATAAGTAAGGCAAGCTCAAGAACACTGAACTCAACTCATGGGAATTTCTCCAAAATGTTCTTCTCCTTTGAATTTATTTTTGAAAGCAATTTCTTTTCTATCAAATTGAATGAGAATGGGTGAAAAATACAGTCAGGGCCAGAAATATTGGAACAAGGATAACTGTTTTGGCAGTTGGCCTCTGTACACCACCACACTGAAGTTGAAAGGAAACACACCCAGATGGGAGCGAAGTCAGGACTTTCAGCTGCAATTCAAGGGGTTTGACAAAAGTACTACCCATTCAGGAAGTACAGCCAGTGGCATACACACACACCCATCATTGGTGGCTCATAAGTAATGGAATGAATGGCTGACAAACAGCTGCATGGCCAGGTGTGGCCTGTTTCCTGGGTACCCCATGACCAGTCAAGCAGATAAAAGGCCTGGAGGTGGTTCTGAGTGTTACATTTGCATTTGGTAGCTGTTCACAGGAACTCCCAACCTAAGGTCCAAAGACATGTCCATGCAAGTGAAGGAGGACATCATTAGGCTGAGGAAACAAAATAAACCCATCAGAGAGATAGCAAAAACATTGGGAGTGGCAAACACAACAGTCTGGAACATCCTGAAAAAGAAGGAATTAACTGGCAAGCTCAGCAGCAGCAAGAGGGGTTTGACAAAATTGGGGCACTACCCATTCAGGAAGTACAGCCAGTGGCATACATACCCACCCATCGTTGGTGGCTCGTAAGTAATGGAACAAATCAACATCATTTCAAACTTAAGGATTGCCTTTAATACCTGGATGGAAATCTTTTGCAGTCAATGACTGCCTGAAATCTGGAAACCATGGACATGACCAAATGTTGAGTTTCCTCCCTCGAGAAGTTTTGCCAGACCTTTACTGTAGCTGCCTTCAGCTGCTGCTTGTTTGTGGGTCTTTCTGCCTTCAGTCTTGTCTTCAGTAAGTGGAAAGCATGGTCTACTGGGTGGAGATCAGGTGACTGACTTGGCCATTGAAGAACATCCCACTTCTTTGCCTTGAGAAACTCTTGAGTAGCTTTTGCTGTATGTTGTGGGTCATTATCCATTTGCAATATGAAGCAGCATCCTAACAGTTTCTGTAGCCTATCATGGCTAAAGCAGAGATGCAAATGGCGGCTGCTACGCCATTTGCATCCCTGCTTTTTGCCGTGATAGGCTACATAAATACTTATGTAACCTATCACGGCTGCCTGCAAGCACACAAATGGCGGCCACTACGATGGCCGCCATTTATGGCTGCAGCAGCCCAGTAGTGGCTGGCCGGGAGACCAGCTGGAGCTGCTGCTGCCACCGGAGCTGCCGCCGGAGCCGCTGCCACTGGAGCTGCTGCCAGAGCCACCGCTGCCGGAGCCGCCCCCAGAGCCACCGCCAGAGCCGGTGGAGCCACCGCCATCGCCGCATCCACCCCAGGTAAGCTCTGTCCTGGGGGGATTCTGTGGGGTGGCAGGGGCGGGAGGCCATTCCGCCACAGATTCTGGGGTGGTGGATTCTAAAGAATCCAGCCTCCCTGGAGTCCATGGCAGAATTCTCTGACATCCCTACGGCTAATGCAGGGACGCAAATGGCGTAGTGGCTGCCATTTGCATCCCTGCGGTAGCCATGATAGGCTACATATATATATATGTAGTGTATCATGGAAAAAGGCAGGGACGCAAATGGCGTAGCAGACACTATTTGCGTTCCTGCTCTTTGCTGTGATAGGCTACGTAAATACTTACGTAGCCTATCACGGCTAAATTAGGGAGGCAAATGGCTGCCACAGAACATGGCAGTGGACAGACTGGATGGCCAACAACAGGTAGGGTTCATCCCGGGGAAATTTCATGGGGTGGCGGAGGGGGGGTTGCTCCATTCCGCCACTGACTCCAGATCCTTTAAAATCCAGCCTCACTGGAATCCATGGTGGAATTATCTAACATCCCTAGCTAGGAACCCCAGAAGTTTAAGGAAGAGAGGAGAAAAAAGACACTTCTCCCACTTTATTTTCTACATCCCTGAGCTTTTCTGCATAAGGCTGTTAATCCACTGTATCTACTTTTGGCTTCATCGCAGAACTGAGATCTGAGCACTACATGAAAAATATTGTCTTTCCTGACTTTCTGCTACATAATCTCTAGGTAGCACTGTGCTATTGTGGAATAGCAGAAATACACAAGTGAAAAAACAGTTTCTTTTGCTTTCAGAATTAAATGCCGCATTTTCCCTGCTCTAAAAAACACTCACAAAAAGTGCTCCTTAGGCACAGAAGCTAAACTGGATGGCCATGATGTTGCCTAAAGAACCCGCAAACAACCATGATTAGGGAATGGCAAGCACATTAGTATGGAATGACAAGGGAATGATAAGTACACAATAAATACCTCATGTAGTAAAGCTCCCTGAGACCTCCCCAGCTTTGATAGAAGGATCGGATAGCAGGTGATGTGCCAGAAACCCCCAAGAAACCCTGGAAAAGCAGTGTACTGGATCACACAGAGATCCCCCATGGATACAGGAGTCTCTTCTCTTCACACAGTTGCCCTCCACATGTAGAGTGATGTAGGCCATGAGGGAGGAGGGGGCAAGTGTGTTCTCCCTCCTCATGTGTTTGCTATACACAGATTGAGATTGCCTGAATAGGGCTTCTGACTATGCATCCTGACTACAACATCCAATTAGCCTTTTTTACCCCTCATTCTCCCTCCCCTGCATTTTGTAACATCTTGCTGATGAAGAGATCTGGAGATCTTGAAAGTTTGCACATTTTTAGTGATCTTTGAGTTGCCCTAATTAAGTATTACACTATATGGATTTTGGAACTAATATATATTTATTGTGGATGCTCAGAGCAACATCAGACCACAGCATGAGAAGAATAATACAAAGCCCTGTGATAGCAGATGCAAAGTTTATAACAAATTGTAATATCAGGATTGGTGATGTTATAATTTGTTTGGCTAGTGGGTAGAGATAATCATCGGGAGCACTGGCAGACCCTTGTGTGCCTAGTGTATTATTTCAGATATTCTTAAATATGTGGAGCAAAATTAACAAGGTTATAATGTAGAGAAGAACACTGGATTAATTCTAACCTGAGCCCCTTCTATATGTAGGGATGTACGAAAGTCACTTACCTTTTCGCAGATTCTGTTCATGGTGGGGGAGAGGCATTCTGTCCCTCCCCCCGGAATCCTCGACGGGGGGGGGAGGTGATCCAGTCCTCCCCCCCGGAATCCTCAACAGCCGGCTCTGCTCTGCGGCAGCTCCGCAGAGCAGCTGGCCAGGCCCAGGCCCAGGCCAGGGCTGTCCGCAGCCAGATTTCCGGCCGCGGAGGGCTCTGGGCAAAAAACAAAACGCGTACGCAAATGGTGGCACCTACGGCCGCCGCCATTTGCGTTCCTTATTTTGGGCCATCTTAGTCTACGTAAATATTTTTTTTTTACGTAAATAAATATTTATTTATTAATAAATAATATTAATAAATATTTACGTAGACTAAGATGGCGAACATAAGGGGAACGCAAGTAGCGTCCTCTATGCTATTTGCGTTCCCCTTATTTTCGCTGTCTTAGTCTATGTAAATATTTACGTAGATTAAGACGGCAAAAATAAGGAACGCAAATGGTGGCAGCCGTAGCCGCCGCCATTTGCGTATGTGGGGTTTTTTTTCCCCCAGAGTCCTCCGCGGCTGGAAATCCAGCTGCAGACGGCTCAGGCCTGGCTGGGCCTGGCCAGCTGCTCCGTGGAGCTGCTGCGGAGCAAAGCCGGCCGCGGAGGATTCCAGGGGGTAGGAACAGAACGCCTCCCCCGCATCAAGGATTCCGGGGGGAGGGATGGAAAGCCTCCCCCCCACCATCAACATAATCTGCGAAAGGTAAGTAACTTTCTACATCCCTAAAAGAAAGGGGAACGCAAATAGCGTACTGAGTGCTATTTGCGTTCCCCTTTTTTGTCTTTGTCTTAGTCTAAGTATATATTTACATAGACTAAGACGGCGAAAAAGAAGGAATGCAAATGGTGGCAGCCATAGCCGCCGCCATTTGTGTACACTTTTTTTTTTTTTCCCCAGACGTGATAGGCTATGTAAGTCTTTATGTAGCCTATCATGTCTATGGCGGGCGGGGAAAAACAACAACACAGACTGCAAATGGTGGCGGCGGCAGCCGGTCAGAAGACCAGCCACCACTGCCGCCACCGCCGAAGCCGCCGCTGGAGCTGCCGTGGTCCAAAACATCCGCCCCAGGTAAGTCTCATCCCGGGGGGGATCCGTGGGGGGCGGGGGGGTGGCAGGCTGCTCCGCAATGGGTTTCCGGGGGCCAAATACACTGGCATTCGGCCTCACCGAGATCCGTCGTGGAATTCTCTGACATCCCTATCTATATGGCACTGCTTTGACCCCCCATCCCATTGCAACTGCACAGCAATGAGACTTAGAATCAGCATGCCCTGCAATACACTTGCAATGTACTGCGCACTTCCCTTACAGACTATCCATGCCCTCTTCTTTTTTTTGCCATTTTACTGAAATGCACAGCTGTGCAGTCCTGTGAGTGTGGGGGTGCAACACTTCAGTGTATCTGAGGGGCTCTGCTGTGTCTTTCTGTCCCTTTTTAGGTAAAAAGTGGGTGTTCTGTACTCCTTCATTTCCCCACCATCAGTTTGCCAGTTCCCCAGCCCGAGACTCTTGTGATGGTTCGCACTCACAAGCATGAACACTACGTGCCTAGACATTACTCCGAAATGGTGGCTGGAGCGATGTTGGTCCTCCCCCAAGGCCACCCCCCCTTAGCCCTTGGGTACTGTGTCCACAACCGTTGTGAAGATACGAAGCTGCAAAACTGTGTGAAAGTGTGATTAAATAGATGAAAACGCCCCTCTGTGCCTCTGTAACTGTGCAGCTGTGAAGGGATGGGGGAGTAAAGGGGCATCACAGAGTGACGCAGGCACTACGCACGCCTTCAATATGGCCACTGAAAAAATGCCAAGTTAGTTCAGGGAAGGAACAGACAGCTCATAACCATGGGGAAACCCGCACCAACCCCCCCAAATCTCAGTAAAACAACTCCTTGGAACTCCGCATTTTCTGGGCGAAAACCACGGATGGCTGCAAAGTCATGACAGTGTCATCTATCACGAGGGACCTCGACTCGCCCCTGCCCTGGAGTAAAAGCCCGGTGTAGTCAGGCCCTGGACAAAGCCACAAAAGCATCTTTCTGCTGGTAGTTTTATCAGGCAAGTTCTCCTGACAAACAGTATATTTAAATTTTATCGCAATATGGTCTTCCCACCTTCAGTATAATGCAGCCCAATAATAGAAATAAAATAGTAAAAAGTAGAAATAAAATCTATTCCAACTATGTTTTCAGAAAGGAAGAAATTAAGAAATTATCTCCCAGATTGCCAGCTTCATCTGTGCACATTTGTATTATTGACAATAAGTTGTTATTTATTATCAGCACAATTAACTTTAATCAAAGCATGAGCCATGCATCTGAAGAAGTATGATCAGCTGTTCCACTTCAGTTCGCTTCAGTGGCTCTGAGAAGTTGCTTGCAGAAGCCTGAGTCTCGGCATGATCATAACGCTGCCTCACCTTAAAGCTTCGCAAGGCCATCCTTTTTTTGATAGTCTTCTGCAAGTCCCTGGGTGCCTCTCAGTCTAATCCATCCCATGCTGATTAATCTGCTCATCATTATATGAGCATTATATGCTCATCATTATCATCATCATCATCATTAGATTAATCTGCTCAGTTCAGTCTAAGACCGGTTGAAAATGAGTATTTATTATTATTTATTTATTATGAAATTTATTAATCGCCCATCTGGCTGGTCACCCAGCCACTCTGGGCGATGTACAACATACCATAAAACAATTTAAAACAATAAAATTCTACCATAATTTTTTTTAAAAAATACCCTAACCCACCCCAAATGCCTGCCTGAACAACCACGTTTTTAATGCACAACGGAAGCTCATTAAAGAGTAATTAAATTAAAGAGTAGCACAAAAGCGAGCACGATTGTACGTCCACTCTGCACTAAGTGTCAGGGCTAACATGGGGATTCCCTCCTTCGTGCATCATTTGTGCTCCAATTGGAACATGAATGGCATGTGGAGGTGGTGAGAGACTTGGCAGGTGCTTGCAGCACCGGCTCATGCAAGTGCCTGGCGAGTCCCTTTCTCTCTGCAGGGAGAGGCATAGAACTCCACAGCCCTCTCTGCACTGTCGGAGAAAGGAAAAATGGGCAGCATGTCCTGTTCAGCTCTTTGCTACAAACAGTTAATTGCAATGGAGGAGTCAATTAAGCAGGCCAAGAGCAACGCAGAGGTTTTTTTTACTGGCAAACAAGGATTTTTGAGAGATAAGACAGGGGTGTAGCCAAGGTCAAGCTCACAGGATAGCAGGCAAGTTTGTTTATTTGTTTATTTAAAACATTTGTGTCCCGCCATATATCATGATCATCTGTCTCAGGGAATTCTAGCTCCTCAGAAGAGGAGGTTTCCTTCAGCGGGGGCATGGTGAATGATTTCATGGGAGGGGAGGGGCTTTGGGGTTGACCCCCACCCTGTTGATGTCATCTGCTCTTCTGGCTAGGTCCAGAGAGGGGCAATCTGGTCCTGGACAAATATGGGTTTCCTGCCCTGATGTACACTGATGCAGAATTGGGCTGAACTGAACTTCAAGTCAGAAAAAAATGAGAAACTGAGCTGAACTGAAACTGAGATTCGCCCCAAAGGCCATGGTGTTTTCTTTCTTTTCATTTCTTCTTTTTTTCATAGACTTCAAAACATGACTATCAAAGATAGAGATGTGCCCTGGGGAAAGTGAACTGTTTAAATACCAGCAAATTCATCCACCAGGAGGGCGGGGATGTTAAAACTGAGGTAAGCTTATCAGTGCTTAAGTAATACAAAACCAATGTTCAGGTTGTGCACTTGTAAAATATAGGCATGTTGCATAATCCACATTCCCCAAACTAATAATTATACACACAGGAAAATTCAGAGCCAAAGTTAAATAGGAGGAATATGAGCTCCCTAATGGCCCAAATAATGCATTCATAATTATTGAGGAAGTTTCTTTTTAGAGTGATCAATGTGTTTGTGGTTTTCTCTTAATATAAATTTTGTTTTAAAATTTATTTCTTGAATATGTTATTCCTGGGAAGAATCCAAGTTATTCAGGCAGAGTACAGATTTCCAAATATTTAACTCTGATGAACAACTGATGGTGATGATGATCACGACTGATGCTTAAACATGATGAAAATGTGATTCAAGGGCTTGTGCCACTTGTCATCTTGATAATTTGGCATCAAGAGGTAATCTGGAATTTATTTAAAGGGGGTACCAGTATAAACAAATCAATCCATTTATTCCAAAGTTCATTTTTGGAGCTGTATTCTTGGGAAAGAAGTCATATAATGCAACTGTTGACAGCAGCTCCCAATTACTTCCACATTTCAGGGCAGAACTTAGAATATAATATTTATGTTTTTAATGGTTGGTTTAATGATTTCTATTAGACTCCTGCAAATAGTGTAATATACAGAAGTTAAAATTCCATAAATGCTTCTTCTCTGCTTTCCCCCTATGACAGCAGACCAGGAGAAAAAAAAAATATTAATGTTGAACCAACTCAGTGAGCCCCATGCAAATGGAAATGAAGAAGATCAGGTGTGGTATGTTTTCCCAGGTTGAACATTTCCTGGATATAGTTTTCTCATTTTGTTGTCAGTGTCAAGCCCATAATACTAAGCAGTTTTACAAACTGACAGATTTATCATTTTGACATGCAATTTTCTATGTACCTTCTCCAAAGCGATAGTTAAGCTATGAAGATATTTGTATTTGGAAATAAACTGATTATGATGCTGCATAGATATTTGCCCAGTATTCATATTATTTCCCCCCAATACTAGCCTTCATCTATAAGATTTATTGTGCCTTATGGAAATACGTAAGGGTTAAGACCTGAAATGAAAATGTTCTCCTGGACTGAATGCACTGAAAAAATATTATAGGCTAATGTAACCTTACTAGAACAAAGAATTAAAATATATGTGCAGTGCAGCACAATATTCTTATATTACAAGAGATATGGAAAATGTCAGGAATGTGCTGCAGGTGGTTGCAGGACAACTCCAGGCACTCTTGAATGAAATGGATTATCATGATCCATTTAAATCGGCATTCCGGCCTGGTTTTGGAATGGAAATTGTCTTGGTTGTCCTGAGGGATGACCTCTGCTGGGAGAGTGACAGTGGTAGGGATGTACGAAAGTTCCGCCACAGATCTCGGGGAGGCCAAATGCCAGCGCATTCGGCCCCCCGAAATCAGTGGCCGAACAGCCCGCCACCCCGCCGCCACCCCCCCCGGGACGGGACTTACCTTGGGCGGATCTTCCTGGCAGCAGTGGTGGCGGCGGCAGTTTGGCGGTGGCGGCTGCGGCGGCCAGTCTTCCAACCAGCTGCCGCCGCTGCCATTTCCAGGTTAAAAAACAAACAAACATGATAGTCTACGTAAAGATTTACGTAGCCTATCAAGGCTAGATTTTAAAAAAACACCGTGATATGCTATGTAAATGTAGACACTAAGCTATTTGTGTTCCCCTTATTTTCGCCGTCTTAGTCTACGTAAATGTTTACATAGACTAAGACATGCCAAAATAAAGAACGCAAATGGCCACCGCCATTTGCGTACGCACGTTGTTGTTGTTTTTTAAATCAGCCATGATAGGCTACGTAAACATTTACATAGTCTATCACCGCTGACTGAGGGACGCAAACGGCGGCGGCTATGGCCGCTGCCATTTGCGTCCCTGCTAGCCAGTGGCTGGATGTCCGGCTGCTGGCGGAGCCGGCTGGCGGCTCTGCAGAATCGCTGCAGAGCACAGCCGGCTGGCCAGGATTCCGGGGGGGGGGGAACAGAGCACCTCCCCTCCGGCCATGACTCCGGGGGGAGGGACGGAACGCCTCCCCCCCACCATCAACATAATCTGCGGAAAGGTAAGTCACTTTCGTACATCCCTAGACAGTGGGAGTGTGACCCTGTTGATTCCGCTGGACCTCTCAGTGGCTTTCGATACCATCAACCATGGTATCCTTTTGGATAGGTTGTCTTGGTTGGGAGTCGGAAGCACTGCACTGCAGTGGTTCCACATCTACTTGGATGGCCAATTCCAGAAGGTGGTGCTGGGGGATTATTGATCTGTGCCATGGCAATTATGCCATGGGGTTCCACAGGGCTCTATTTTATCCCCCATGCTGTTCAACATCTACATAAAACTGCTGGGGGAGGTTATCCAGAGGTGGTGGCTGAGACACCATCAATAGGCAGATGACACCCAGCTCTACCTCTCTTTTTCATCAAACCCAGGTGAGGCAGTGGCTGTTCTGAATCAATGTGTGGGCATGGTAATGGACTGGATGAGGACCCATAAACAGAAACTCAATCCAGTAGGGATGTTGGAGAAATCCGCCATGGACTCCAGTGAGGCCAGATTCTTTGGAATCTGGCCCCCCCGGAGTCCGTGGTGGAATGGCCTCCCCCCCCGAAATCCCCCCAGGACAGACCTACCTGGCGGCAGATGCGGCGGTGGTGGCAGATGCGGCGGCTCCGGCTCATCTTCCAGCCTCCACCAGGCTGCTGTGGCCGCAAATGGCAGCCGTCATAGCAGCCGCCATTTGCATGCCTGCGTTAGACCGTGATAGGCTACATAAATACTTACGTAGCCTATCACGGCCTAATGAAAGGACGCAAATGGCAGCCGCTACGACAACCGCCATTTGCAGCCACACCAGCCTGGCAGTGGCCGGAAGTCTGGCTGTGGCCAGCCCCAGCCAGCGGCTCTGTGGCCTTGCCGCAGAGCAGAGCCGGCTGGGGAGGATTCTGGGGGGAGGGACAAATCGTCTCCCCTCAACCACGGATGCCCTGGACCGTAACCGGGTGAGTAATCCACCCATCCCTACAATCCAGACAAGAAGGAGGTACTGTTACTGGGTTTTTCATCTGCCTGGCTAGGTGATGTTCAACCTGTTCTGGAGGGGGTTGCACTCCCCCTAAAGGATCAGGTTCATAGTTTGGGAGTGTTCTTAGACCCAGAACTGTCACTTGAGGCACAAGTGAACTCAGTGGCTTGGAGCACTTTTTATCAGCTTAGGCTGGTAAAACATTAAACAGGACAACATTAAGTGTTGTTGTAGTGAGAAAACATGCCCACTTCTCCTGACATTGGGGGCTCCTTCCCGCTGTGCTTAAAGGGTGACTGGCTGGCTAGGGGACTGTTCTGCATGCATCTCTTGAGGAAGGGGGCCACGATGGAGGCTTCAGTGATACACACAGCATCATGATGGCTCCAACACCGAGGCAGAGCTAGTGGGATATACAGGTCTGCTCTGCCCATCAGCTGGCCTTTTTCCAAGCTGTTTGGTACCCACCCACCAGCCTCTGAAATTCAGTGCAGGCTTGGGCTGGTTGCTTAGGGTCCGAGCAGGAATTTTTGCCTACCCCCAGATTGGCTGTTGGGGGCAGTGTATTTTCACCTATGCTGCACTGACTCTAAAGGGGAAAGTATAGGTGACAGGAGAGGGTGGTGTGGTTGTTATATAGGTTGGTTACAATGCACAGGAGAAAGGTGAGCAGGCAATCTCTGGGTGAACACCCAGAGGAACCTTTATGCTGAAAAGCAGTTCCCAGAAGGACTGGCAATTGAGTGCTGTTTGAGATCACTAGTCTTCTCCAAACATCCTCTCACCAATCCTTTTGTGCCCTTAAGCCAGCGATACGGCATGGCGGCCATATCACTGGCAGTTCGGAGCTGGCCGGCGGCTCCATGGAATTGCTGCAGAGCAGAGCCAGCCAAAGAGGATTCCGGGGAGAGGAACTGATCGCCTGCCCCCCCCCCCCCCGTGGAACCCCCCCCCCCTGGACTGGCAGATAAGGGATTCGTACATCCCTAGCTTCAGTCCATCCGGCCACCTCTTGCTGAGGGAGGCTTTTCTGGCTCACCATTCCCAAGCCCCAAAAGTTAGCATGTGTGTTATAGGCAGGCCTCAAATACTCTTCCTTTCCTCATCCCTGGGTCCCACAACCCAGAGGACAAGTCTGGGAAACTAGGGATTAATGAGAATTTCATTTTTGCTTGCAAAACATGTGAACACGCCCTGTTCGAAGCTCTGAACATAACCATGCCAGTGATATTTGCAATTTTTTGAGCACATGCTCATGTTCATCTTTCTGATTCTCAGTTTGATTCATTCAAATTTCCTAATTTGAGCAAATTTTTTCAGTACACTCACTCAGCCCTGCTTTAGTCTATGGAGGAAATTTGTGCAACTTTGGGGGGATTTGCACAAATCGCCCATTCAAATGTTGCTTGACGTGTGCAAAATTCCCATTTGCACAGAGCCAGCAGCCATTGCAAGCACAGATTGCACAACAATTAAAACCATAAAACAGAACATAAGGTACAATACAAACATTTAAAATGACAGCATAAAATAAAAGTTAAAAAAATAAATAAAACCTAGCAACAATACAAAGATTTAAAATACAATAACAGATTTAAAACAGCAGAAACTGAAAGATGAAAATGCCTGGGGAAATTAGAAGGTATTGACTTGGCGCTGGAAACAGCACGTCGGTGGCAGGCGAGCCTCTCTGGTAACCCCACAACTGGGTTGCCACAACAGAAAAGGCTCCCTTCAGAAAAGGTCCTCAGAAAGGAAGGTGCTGACCCTTTGTTTCCTGATAGCTGTGTATCCTGCCTCCCTTCTCCAAATGGGACTGTGCTAGCTGTAAGTAAGCCCCACTGTCCTCCCCCAGAGGACAGCAAGAGTTATTAGTGTATGGAGAAAGGGCAAGGCAGCTCTGAACACTTTACTAAAAAAAAAAAATCTTCTGACACTGTATAAAACTGAGAAAAGGTTATGAGAAACATTCAGGATTAAATTTTGGTTCCTGCAACAAACAGCAACATGGCTTCTGTGAATGTGGATTTCCACAAAAGTTAATGGGGCAGGAAGAGACTTATGAATTCACACTAAAATGGCCTTGTGGAGCATGTATGGATTTTGATTAATTATAAATTGGAATGGAAGCCCTCCTGTGAGAAAGAAAATTCTTTTCCAATATGCATAATAGATTCACCTGATTAAAATTGCCTTCCCCCTCAAAAAACATCCTCAGTATGAAGTAAATTCTGAAGCTGTGTGAATTAAATGCACAGAACTCCTGTTTTGAGTGTATAAAGTATATTTACTTCCCTTGCTTCCCAGATTACTTTCTGGCCTTTGGTCTGAGTTAGGTGCGTCAGTAGATGGTGAAGGGAGGGCTTTGTGGCTGTGTTTGAGAATAGATTCTTTCAGGAGGTCGCTTGAGAACTATATTGCTTTGAACCTTGAAGACATTAGCATGAGTGAATAAACCAGAGCTTGTGAAATAGCTTGAATTCAGGCAGGGAGATAGTCATACTTCAAAACTGAAAAGTAAATGGGCAGGGGGTAGCAGTACAGGAAGATAATTTATTTTCAGAAATGCGGTAATCTTTAAGCCTAAATCCACATCAGGATGTGCTATGTCCAGATCTCGCAAAAACATGCCAGAGACTTGGTTAAATGCATATTAAGAAAAAGGCTTTAGAACATTTGCTATGAAAAATAATAGCCTTACATTGACTTATAAGGAGATTAGTTTAAATTAACTGTCTTTCTGATATGGAAGCATTTAGATTCATAAGGAATTTTCACATTGTCAGGGAATTCAACCTTAGAATGGCAAAAGCCTCTATGACACAAGAAGAAAAGCCAGATTTACTGCTTCCTCTTATTTCTTAGGAATTTGTCTTCAGCAACTTTAATAAGAGTTTGCTAAAGAGTTTTTAAAGTCTGCCCCCACTTATTTCTTAACATTCTGTTCTGTCAGTAAACATGGCAATATTTTTATAGATAGGCTGTCAAATCTTCCTTTCCAGAAAATGTCTGAAATGCAAAGGATTCTGCTGTGTGTCTGCTTGGAGCCAGTCTTGGGAGGAGGCAAAGGGAGGATTCAGATCTCTGCCACCTACAGGGGTATATTCCACACAAAGAGGGAAGGAATTGCACCTTCCAGCTTTAATGGCTTTTCAGTTAAGTTTGCCTCATTTCTAATGTATTTGGAATCCAAAAAAGAGACCCATTGAGAAAGGAAAACTCTTATAACCAATTAATAACACTAGAGTATGTACAATAAATTATATAGAAAAGCTATAAGCATACAGATTATTGTAACAAATATCCTGTTCTATTTTATTAAGAAATCAGACAGGATATACAAGTAATAAATCAGATATACACTATGAAAACTATGCCAAAAAAAAAAAAAAATCTGGAATAGTGAAAAAGACCAGGGGCATCTCTTGTTGTTGTTCAGTCGTTAAGTCGTGTCCGACTCTTCGTGACCCCATGGACCATAGCACGCCAGGCCTTCCTGTCCTCCACTCTCTCCCGGAGTGTGCTCAAGTTCATATTCATTGCGTCGGTGATGCTATCTAGCCATCTCATCCTCTGCCGTCCCCTTCTCCTTTTTGCCTTCAATCTTTCCCAGCATCAGGATCTTTCCCAGGGAGTTTTCTCTTTGCATTAGGTGGCCAAAATATTTGAGCTTCAGTTTCAGTATCTGTCCTTCCAATGAGCAGTCAGGGTTGATTTCCTTTAGGATGGACTGATTTGACCTCCTTGCAGTCCAGGGGACTCATAAGAGTCTTCTCCAGCACCAGCGACATCTCTACACCAGCCTAAAATCCTGCATTTAAAATGGGGCTTTCTGCTTCCATTTTAAATGCAGAATCACAACTGATTCCCTTTACACACACTTCCTTTCCCCCCTCCCCCCTCCTTCTCCCCATATCTGAGTCTTCCATTATCTTTCCTTGATCTCGCTCCTCTTCTTGCCGCTTTAACTCTTTTCATGGAGGGAACTGAAGCAGAACACAATGGGGTAATTTGATAGCTCATTATCTGTGATCTATTTAAAAACAGAACAAAGGGCATTTAGTGCAGGAGGCACCTGGGGTGATTGCTTCATTATGTAAAGAGCCTGAAAACTTCCGTGAAGGAGCAATCTCAATCACAGGATAAAAGCCTGGTACGAAGGTGCCCCAAGATCCTACTGAAGAAGGTGCAGATATCTAAAATAAACAGTGTTCAACCTTTCACACTGTTTTTTCATGCACACATAAAATAATGAAATTCCAGATCAATTCCAGAAAGCCTAACAATTTAGGCTTTCATTTTTCATACAGCCTCATACTGTATGGGGGTTGGACTCAATGGTCTTATAGGCCCCTTCCAACCTTACTATTCTATGATTCTATGATACTATTTCTCTATTCACACAGGAGGTGTAATGAATATAGGTAAGATTGGGGATCAGTTCTTGATGCAAACTGAAACATGTCCAGTCTACTCATGATTACTCTAATCAACCTTATAGACTTCCATGCACATTAAAAATAAAAGAAACTTCTCAAATTAGCTAAGCTGTGGGTAGCAAGGTTGTGCCCTTACCATTGACTCTTCCTTTCCACACTGAGGATTTTGAGCTTTCTGGGCTAGTCAGAGGAACTATGATGATGGCCCACACCATACTGCACAACAATTGAACATCTGGCACCATACTAGACTGTGCTAAACCATGGTGACTGATCAAGGTTTGTGTCCAACAGCTTTCACAAAGGTTATCTATTATTTTCCAACATCAATGCTCTTTACCCTGGCAGGGAACTCTACACTATGACTTAGTTCATGCGTAACAACAACCCATCAGTCTAAAAACCAATGGGCTGCCACGCATGAGCAGCCATGCTACCTGCAGTGCACCTGCCTCTTCCGCTTTTACCCCCAAACCCACAATTGGCTCCTTTGTAGGTTGTGGAACATGAAGTCTGAAACCGTACCACTGGGTTGTTTAGGGGCCAAATAACCCAGTGGTTAACCCAACAACAAACCATGGCTTATCCCCTAATCAATCCAGCAGTGTGGGTTCGCATGTCGTGCTGTACAACCTATGAAGGAGCTGATCGTGGGCTGTGGAGTAAAAGCAGAAGTGTTTAAACCAATGGGTTTAAACAAGTGGGTTGTTGTTACGTGCAAACAGGCCCTATAAAAAACATTGGCCTCATTAATTATCTCACTTGCTAAGTGGGAACTCTTGCCCATATCTTACTTTTTTTTTCCATTTGGGGAACATGGGCAATGAAAAAACCAGGCTAGGCAGCTTCTGTTCTTGGTAAGTTTAAGGACTAGTTCTACTGTTTATTGCCTTTTTAACACTTTATTACATTTATATTATCTTGTTTTTCTTCAAAGGCACTCAAGGCAGTTTACATCGGACTCCTGAGAGAGACACACAGTCACCAATGCATGCAGGCCTAGGTGGACAGAAATGAATAATGTAGAATCTGAGCTGGTGTGAACACAAGAGCAGTATTTACGTCTAGAAGAGAGTGTCAGAGAGTGGAAGATGTAGGTGAATATTATATCTGAAGGGTGGGACAGTGAAGATAATGTTTGAAACCACTTTTGCACAAGGTGTAGTACTGTTTTCAGGTAGAGATGTTCCAAGTGAGATGTTGTGACATGCCTATATGCTGAAGAGCTACAGTATTTATTTTGAGAAAATTACTTCTCCTTTCCCAACAGTTGTTGTTTACCAGAAAAAGACATCTGAGTCATATGTCAGCCCATACCAAATGTTATCCTTCTCAGAGCACTCCCATTGCAATTACTTTTCTATGCTAAGCAGACATCATTTTAGATAGCTAGACTTCATGGTTCAGTACTACAGAAATGCAGGCAGTAAAAGACTGCACAAAAAGGAATCTTGATCCAATCGTACCATGCTCAGCAGGTAAGGTGCTGATGAGGAAGACATGAAGGAAATGAAAGCTGCAAAGAACTGCACATACTCCAATTCTGAAATTAATATTTAGAAATTTTCCTGGTTCAACCAGAATTCAGGAGGAGTGGACCTGAAAGGAGAGTAAAAGTATAAATTGGGAAAATGCATTCTTAATCATAATGTGCCCCCTAAATATATGTATGTATGTTTACAGCTTTATGCCATCACCTTTTAATGTGTACAAGTACACTCCATTTTTTTCAGTAGTTCTTGTGGTGTACTGAATGTATCTTAAGGGGCCTGTAATGGAACAGTCCAGTTTTTCCTCTGATCTATGCCTGCTGTCATTCAGTCCCAGTCAGTGTGGCTCTGCTTTTGGCCCATCTTTCTGCATATATTTTGGAGAATGTGTTCTGCATAAACTGCTTTGCTATCAGAAGGCTGTGCTTCCATGTGTTGTTCTTAATAAAACCTAAGATGTTTATCAATCTAATCTACTTGTTTTTGCTGAGTGCTGACCTGGGAATATACCTTGCTGGGGCATGGAATAAGCAAGTAAGTACTCCACCCCTGGGATCCACAGGCAAAGAGGAAATATGATAGTTCTAAAATATCAGAATCTTGAGTAGTTCCAGCCCAGGTTTGACTCAAGTCTCTCCACAAGCTAGACCTCTGCTTAGGCAGCCATGAAAGATTCTGGCAGAGGGCTGTCCTTTGTCCTTCTGAGTGGCTGTGAGCTCACCAGGTGCTCCTGAGAGCTCCAACAGAATTGGGATGTGTGTGGCCTGAGTACTCCCAGCAGCTGTGTGGGCAGGAAGCTTCAGTTTGTTTCCTGCCTCCAAGTTGAGCAGAGCAGAGCAGAGAAGAGAAGAGGAAGCTGCTCCAGCTGGTCCAGGGACTACAGAAGCAAGCAAGCTCCCAGAGAGTGAGCGATCAGAGCAGGTGAACAGGGGGAGCAAATAGGAGTTGGCCAGGGGAGGTCAAGGGGGAGGCCTCTAACATTTTTTTCAAAAACTTTTATTTTTCATTTATTTGTCTTGTAACACATACTTCCATACCAGTGGGACTCTGTTTTTAACCTCCAGTGAGTAAGGGCCACGCACAGACTACTCTAGAACTATCAGAAAGCTAGATACAAAGAGGAAAACAGACTATGGAAGGACAAGACTCTCCAGTGGTGGTGACCTGCAAAGTATGTGCAATGCTTGTTTTCTTGCCGGAGAACAACATAGCCTACACCTGTAACAAGTGCAAGTTGATCACGCTGCTGGAAGAAAAAGAGGACTGGAGCAGCGACTGTCAACCCTCCGGGGAATAAGAGGACACGAAGAGTTATTGGACAGGTGGGTGGAACTACAACAGCAAAGCGTAGTACAGGAGCTAGAAGAGCAACAGCAAGCTGAGGCAGAAGAGGAAAAATGCAGTAGTAGGGATGTCAGAGAATTCTGTCATGGACTGAAATGGGATCAAATTCCCTTCAGTCCATGCCACGGAATCCTCTGTGGAATGGCACCATGAGGTCCTGCGGAGACAGCAGTCATGCGGCCTTTTTTTTTGTCATCCACACACAGTCACGAAATTTTCATAAATAAAAACTAGGGATGGTGGAGAATTTCTCCACGAATCTCTGGGAGGCCTAATGCTAACGCATTCGGCCCCCCGAAATTGGTGGGGAAACTTTCTGCCACCCCCCCGCCACCCCCCGGGATGGGACTTACCTCGCGCGAATGTCCCTCTTGGCGGCGGGTCCCGGCGGCGGTTCGGTGGCGGCGGAGGCAGCGGCCAGTGTTCTGACCGGCTGCCGCCGCCACCATTTCCCCATAAAGTAAAAAAACAAAACAAAACGTGATAGGTTACGTAACGATTTACGTAGCCTATCATGGCTAGATTTTCACAGTCAGCCATGATAGGCTACGTAAATCTTTACATAGCCTATCACGGCTGACCTTGAAAAAAAAAAAAAAGTGTGTATGCAAATGGCGGCGCCCATGCGTACATGGGTGTTTTTTTTTTAACCCAGCCTTGATAAGCTCTGTTAAAAAAAAAACAAAAAAACACCTCCAGACTGCAAATGGTGGCAGCGGCAGCTGGTCGGAAGACCAGCCGCCGCCACCCAGAACATCTGCCCCAGGTAAGTCTCGTCCCGGGGGGGGACCCGCGGGGGGGCAGGCCGTTCTGCCACAGATTTCGGGGGGCCGAATGCACTGGCATTCAGCCTCACCGAGATCCGTGGCGGAATTCTCTGACATCCTTAGAGGCAGTGGAACTAGGGAACTGTTTCCAGGTATTGGAGGATGATACTGGAGGACAGTCTGCAGAGGAAGAATTACAGGGGAACCTGCATGACAGCGAGCAACAGGCTGAAGGTCAGTCAAGCAGAGGTGATGAAAACAAGGCCTACAAGAAGAAGAGAAGAGTAATATTAGTGGGAGACTCCTTGCTGCGTGGGATCGAAACTCAAGTATGTCGTGAAGACCCATGGACTTGCCAGGTATGCTGTCTCCCAGGATGGATTAGAGACGTGACTGAAGGTTGCCTACACTCATACAGCCCACTGACAGGTATCCCTTTCTTCTCATCCATGTGGGAACAAATGATACCGCCAAGCAGAGCTATGAAGAAATCACATCAGACTTTGAAGCTCTGGGAAGGAAACTCAGGAACTTTGCGGCCCAGATAGTTTTCTCATCCATCCTTCCAGTAGTCAGAAGAGGGATAGAAAGGGAAAGAAAAATACTCCAGGTGAATGACGGGCTATGAAGGTGGTACCAACAAGAGAGATTTGGATTCTGGGACCACAGGCTATACTTCCTGGAAGATGGGCTGTTGGCAAGGGATGTGCTGCACGCACCTCAAAAAGGCTGGGAAGAATGTGTTTGGCCAAAGCATGAAGAACTGTATCAGGAGGGCTTTAAACTGAATGGTGCAGGGAAGGGTGACGTAAAGTTGTGGGTAACAATGGACGAAGGCTCATGCACCACAACACAGAGAACAGCTGTAATAGCACCCAATAATAGTCTTCACAAACATGTAGGAAGAAAGCCAGACCATGAAGCACATAGTCTTCGATGTCTATATACTAATGCCCAGAGTATGGGAAACAAACAGAACAAACTTAAACTCTTAATATAGGAGGGAAATTATGACTTGATAGGTGTAACTGAGACTTGTTAGAATGACCCTCATGACTGGAGTACAGCAACTGAAGGATATAACTTGTTCAAAAAGAACAGGAGGAACAGAAAGGGAGGTGGGGTTGCACTGTATGCAAAAAATACATATGTCTGTACAGAAATACAGGAAGATGAGCTTGGTAGCCCCATCGAGAGCATCTGGCTTAAAATAAATGGAGCAAAGAATAAAAGGATGATGGTGGTCAGAGTCTACTACTAGCCACTCAATCAAGGAGAAGACAAGGATGAAACTTTTAAAAAGCAAGTAGTCAATGTTTCAAGGAAGCATGATATAGCAGTAATGGGGGACTTAAATTTCCCCGATATTTGTTGGGAGACAAATTCTGCAAAACATAGGGATGGCGGAGAATTTCTCCACGAATCTTCAGGAGGCCGAGTGCTGATGCATTCGGCGCCCCGAAAGTGTTGGGGAAATTCTCCGCCACCCCCCCCCCAGGATGGGACTTACCTTCAGCGAATGTCCCTCTCGGCGGCGGGTCCCAGCAGCGGTTCGGCGGCGGTTCGGCGAAGGCGGGGGCGGCGGCCGGTCTCCCGACCGGCTGCCACCACTGCCATTACAAAATAAAAAAGTACAGTAAAGAAAAAACAAACACACCCGTGATAGGCTACATGACGATTTACGTAGCCTATCACGGCTAGATTTCCAAAGTCAGCCATGATAGGCTACGTAAATCGTCACATAGCCTAACACGGGTGACTTTAGGGGAAAAAAAAAAGCGCGTACGCAAATGGTGGCGCCCCATGGGCACCGCCATCTGCATTCCGTATTTGGACAAGGGTAGACTACGTAAAGATTTACGTAGACTACCGTGAAAATAAGGGAATGCTATTTGCGTTGCCCTTATTTTAGCCATAGTCTACGTAAATCTTTATGTAGACTAGACGTGCCCATGGGGCGCCGCCATTTACGTACGCGCTTTTTTCCCCCCCCAAAGTGACTACGTGACAATTTACGTAGCCTATCACGGCTGACTTTGGAAATCTAGCCATGATAGGCTACGCAAATCGTTACGTAGCCTATCACGGGTGTGTGTGTGTGTGTGTGTGTGTGTGTGTTTTACTTTTTTTTTCGCGGCCGGGGAGACAGGGCGCTCCTCCCCGGCCTGAATTTTGCTGGTGAGGGATGGGGCACCTCCCCCCTGGCCTGAATTTCGGCCAGGCAAGGCGGGGCACCTCCCCCCCTCGCCTGAACTTCGGGGGGAGAACCAAAGCACCTCCCCCCCACCGCGAAGCAAGCTGTGGGACAAGGTAAGTCCCTTTTGTCCATCCCTAGCAAAACATGGCCCCTCCAGGAAATTCCTTACTTGTGTGGTGGATAACTTCCTCCTACAGAAAGAAGAGGAAGGAACAAGAGGATTGGCTGTCCTTGACTTGATCCTAACCAACAGAGATGACTTAGCGGATAAAGTGGCAGTTATGGGAACTCTGGGGGAAAGCGACCACGTTATACTTGAGTTCTTGGTTCTAAAGGAAGCAAAAGTCAAGTGTATCCAAATGTGTACCCTGGATTTTAGGAAAGCTGATTTTAATAAACTCAGAATAATGATCAGTAAGGTCCCATGGCAAGCGACTCTAATGATAAAAGGAGTCCAAGATGGGTGGGAGTTTTTTAAAAAAGGAAATTCTCAAGGCACAATTACAAACAATTCCAACAAGAAAAAAAGGTGGAAGACAACAGAAGAAGCCAATGTGGCTTCACAAAAAGCTTAGAGATGACCTGAAAACAAAAAAAGGACACATATAGTAGGGATGGCGGAGAATTTCTCCCCGAAACTTCGGGGGGCCAAGCGCCAATGTGTTCGGCCCCCCGAACAAGTTTCGGGGAGAAATCCTCCGCCCCCCCGCACCCCGCACCCCCCCCGGGACGGGACTTACCTTCACCGAATGTCCCTCCCGGTGGCTGGTCCGGCCGGCGGTTCGGCGGGTGTTCGAGCGAGGCGGGAGCGGCAGCCGGTCTTTCGACCGGCTGCCGCCACCGCCATTACAATGAAAGAAAAAAAAACAAAAACGCCCCCTGATAGGCTACGTGACGATTCACGTAGCCTATCACGGCTAGATTTGCAAAGTCAGCCGTGATAGGCTACGTGAATCGTCACGTAGCCTATCATGGGTGACTTTGAAAAAAAAAAGCGTGTACGGATAATGGCGGCCCCCATAGGGAGCCGCCATTCCCGTTCCTTATTTGGTCGCTGTAGTCTACGTAAATGTTTACGTAGACTACGCCGAAAATAAGGGCAACGCTATTTGCGTTGCCCTTATTTTCGCCGTAGTCTACGTAAACATTTACGTAGACTACAGCGACTAAATAAGGAACGCGAATGGCAGCTCCCTATGGGGGCCGCCATTCGCGTACGCACTTTTTTTTTTTTTTAAAGTCACCCGTGATAGGCTACGTGACGATTCACATAGCCTATCACGGCTGACTTTGCAGATCTAGCCGTGATAGGCTACGTGAATTGTCACGTAGCCTATCAGGGGGCGTTTTTTTTTTACTTTCGCGTTCGCGGCCGGGCGAGGCGAGGTGCCTCCTCCCCGGCCTGAATTTCAGCCGGGCGAGGCGGGAAGCCTCCCCCCCGGCCTGAACTTCACGGGGGGAGCAGCAAAGTGCCTCCCCCCCACCGCGAACGGCCTTCGACGACAGGTAAGTGACTTTCGTCCACCTCTAACATATAGGAAGTGGAGAAAAGGCCAAAGCAAAAAAGGAAGAGTACAGCTAGGTAGTACAGAATTGCAGGGAGGGTGTCAGGAAGGCTAAAGCTGAGAACAAGCTGAGGTTAGCGAGGGATGCTAAAAGCAACAAAAACGCATTCTTCAGCTACGTGCATAGTAAAAGGCAGAGGAAAGAAATGATGGTTCAGCTATTAAATAGGGATGGCAAAATGATGTCAAAGAAAAGACAGAAGTGCTCAATTCTAGCTTTGGCTCAGTCTTCTTCCAAAAGAGAGTCTATGACCCCCCTGGCAAAGGCGAAGTACAGGCTAAAAGGGCAGGATTGCAGCTTGAGATCGATAGGCATATGATCAAGGAACACCTAATTCCTTTGAATGAGTTCTAGTCTCCAGGGCCAGATGAACTGCACCATAGAGTAATAAAGGAACTGGCAGAAGAACTCCCAGAGCCACTGTCTATTATCTTTGAAAAATCATGGAGGACAGGGGAAGTGCCAGATGACTGGAGGAGGGCTAACATTGTTCCTACCTTCAAAAAGGGTAAAAAGGAGGAACTTGGGAACTACAGACCAGTCAGTCTGACATCAATCCCTGGGAATATTCTGGAGCACATGATAAAGCAATCCATCTGTAAGCGCCTTGAAAACAATGCCGTGATTACTCGAAGCCAACATGGATTTGTCAAGAACAAATCCTGCCACACGAATCTGATCTCATTTTTGGATCAAGTAACCTCCCTTGTGGACTGTGGTAATGCTGTGGACATCATATAACTCGACTTCAGCAAAGTTTTCGATGAAGTGCCCCATGACATCCTGATGAGCAGATGAAACAACTCTCAGGTGGATCCACAGTTGGCTACAGAATTGGACTCAGAGAGTGCTTATCAATGGGACCTTCTCAAACTGGGGAGAGGTAATGAGTGGCGTACTACAGGGCTCAGTCCTGGGCCCAGTGCTCTTCAACATTTTTATGAATGACTTGGAGGAGGAGGTGCAAGGAATGCTGATCAAACTTGCAGATGACACAAAATTTGGCGGGATAGCTAATACTCTGGAAGACAGAAACAGAATTCAAATTGATCTTGATAGACTGGTGCGCTGGGCAGAAAACAAAAGAATGACATTTAATAGGGATAAATGCCAAGTTCTGCACCTAGGAAAAAGGAACCAAATGCACAATTACGAGATGGGGGATATGTGGCTCAACAACACTATAAGTGAGAAGGATCTTGGCATTGTTGTCGATCACAAGCTGAATATGAGCCAACAATGTGATGTGGCTACAAAAAAGACAAATGCTATTTGCCTGCATTAAGGGCTGCATTAATGGAAGCATAGCTCCCAAATCCTGGGAAGTACTAGTAGGGATGTACGAATCCCTTACCTGGCTCCGTGCAGGGGCATCCACAGTAGGGGGAAGGCGCTCCGTCCCTCCCCCCGGAATCCTCCCTGGCCAGATCCGCTCCACAGCGGCTCCGCGGAGCTGCTGGCCAGGGCTGTCGGCAGCTGGAGTTCCTGCCGTGGCCGCAAATGGCGGCCGTCGTAGTGGCCGCCATTTGCGTCCTGCCAGGCTGCTGTGATAGGCTACGTAAGTATTTACGTAGCTTATCATGGAAAGAGCAGGGGCGCAAACAGCATAGCGGCCAGCATTTGCGTCCCTGCTCTTTGCCGTGATAGGCTACGTAAATACTTCTGTAGCCTATCACAGCAGCCTGGCAGGACGCAAATGGCGGTTGCTACAACGGCCGCCATTTGCGGCTGCAGCAGCTGGCCGAGAGACCAGCCGCTGCCGCTACTGCTGCCAGAGCCACAGCCGCCGCCGCCTCAGGTAAGCTTCATCCTAGGGGGATTCCACGGGGTGGCGGGGGGGTGGGAGGCCATTCCACCATGGGTTTCAGGAGCGCGAATGCCTGTGCATTCGGCCTCACTGAAATCCATGGCGAAATTCTCCTCCATCTCTAAGTACTAGTTCCCCTCTACTCAGCACTGATTAGGCCTCATCGGGAGTACTGTTTCCAGGTCTGGGCACTGCACTTTAAGAAGGATGCAGACAAGATGGAGAGGGTTCAGAGGAGAGCAACAAAGATGATCAGGGGACTGGAAACAAAGCCCTATGAAGAGAGACTGAAAGAACAGGGCATGTTTAGCCTTGAGAAGAGAAGACTGAGGGGAGATATGATCGCACTCTGCAAGTACTTAAAAGGTTGTCACAGAGAGGAAGGCCAGGATCTCTTCTCCATCATCCCAGAATGCAGGACATGGAATAATGGGCTCAAGTTACAGGAAGCCAGATTCTGGCTGAACATCAGGAGAAACTTCCTGACAGTTAGAGGAATATGACAATGGAACCAATGACCTAGGTTGGTGGTGGGCTCTCCCACACTGGAGGCATTCAAGATGAGGCTGGACAGCCATCTGTCTTGGATGCTCTGACTTGGATTCCAGCATTGAGCAGGGGGTTGGACTCGATGGTCTTGTAGACCCCTTCCAACCCTACTATTCTATGATTCTATGATCTGTATCTATCTATATCTGTATCTAGATCTGGATGATCTAGATCTAGATCGACTTAGTTATTTACTACAATCATTTTAATAAAACCATGCTTTGTCCTGGGTATCTGAAGTTATCTTGTGAAGATGATGTTCTGAAACTATCTTGTGCTGGAAAAGGGATCATATGATTTGATGGTAAAGCAGTTTCAGAAATAGGCACCACAGGAAAAAATATCAGTTAAATTAATTTCACTTAGTTCCTCTGCTCCTCAAGCAGGTAGTGCATATTATAATCATTTATCAGGAATCACTCTCTCAGTCCATCTCTCTCTCTCTCTCTCTCTGAATCAGGATTACTTATAGATAGCAGTCCAACACTCTGTCGATTAATTGAATAATAAATCAACTTTCCTTTGCAACTGACATCCAATGTCTGAGTCCAGTATGGACAAGGTTGTCCTTCCTCACTGAAATGACATATTTCCATAGTGGTGTCCATCACTGAATATTCCTTCTTCTCTTCTGATATCTTGTCAGTCATGACACGGACTGAAGCAGTTTGACTGGCAGGAGTTTCTCCTAAATCAGATGCAAAACTGCTGGACTCCTGTCTGCAGTGCATCCAACGCATCTGCTACTTCGCTGCTATATAATTCTCCTACTGAATACATACTGACCAAACTTTCCAAGATCCATGTCTGACATCCAGGCTGCATACCTGTAAGGTTTTGTAACATTTCTATGAATGGCAGATGACAGGTACCAATACGGTAAATAACATAAAGGCTGTGATTCTGTCCTTACATACCTGGGGTATACCTATATACACCAGTTGCTGGGGAACATGGGCAGCGGGGACTGGGGTCTTGGTGCTGATGCACTAATGTCCTGCTTATGGTTTCTTGGTCAACAGCTGGTTGGCCACTGTGTGAACAGAATGCTGGACTAGATGGACCCTTGGTCTGATCTAGTATGGCTCTTCTTAGGTTCTTGTGGAGATAAGTCCCACTGAACTCAATGAGACTTACTTTTGAGTAGACATG
Source organism: Heloderma suspectum (assembly GCF_057233095.1). Taxonomy (NCBI): domain Eukaryota; kingdom Metazoa; phylum Chordata; class Lepidosauria; order Squamata; family Helodermatidae; genus Heloderma; species Heloderma suspectum. The sequence continues at coordinate 91,233,759 of NC_139458.1, forward strand.
TATAGGATTGTGCTGCGGGCGTCCTTAACACACTAGACTAAGATGTGCCTTCTGTATCTATTGTTCAACAACCAGATTTTGAAAGGCAATTTCGCTCTGCTGCTTATTTGGCTAAACAATTGTTTGTGCATAATAAAGGTACAGGCTACTAGACAGAGATAAAGAGTTACTTCCTAGAACATAAATGGGAGGCACAGGCTTGCTATCAATGAACTGCACGTACAGTATGTGTGTAATCCATGTGTGCAAAGGACCACTGTGGGACACTGTGTGGTGCAATCTCTCAGCAGGAATCCTGATAACAGGGAACCACAAAGCACAGCTTTTGTGGCTATTCCGTCCAATCCACCTGCCCAAAACTCTGTCACCGACCAGAAAGCATTTCATTAGCAAAGCATTTGCTCTAATTACCTAGCAACATTGTGGGTAGCATGTTGTGCTGATTAAAATTCTTCATGAGCAATTTACGATAGGAAAAGAAAAGGGGGGAGTCACATTATAATATTGTAAGTCATCAACATGCCATTTCATCTGAATATTAATTCCCCTGTCATTTAAACAAGAGATGTTGGAGGGGGATGTAAAAGAGAGAGAGAGGGGGAGAGAGGGAGAGGGAGGGAGAGAGAGAGAAACAAAACAAAACACTGTGCAATTTATTTATTTTTTGAGAGTTGTATTAAAGTCAATGTGTGTTGGATGCCTCTATCAAAGGAAGACTAGTCATAAATAATGACCTTTGTAACAGGGCCACAAGACAAAATGAGTTTGCATCAATTAAAATAAATCTGCCTTAGCTGCATTCCTTCCCACAAGTTGTGCCGAGAGTCCCATTGAAGCCCATTCAGGAATTAAATTTTAGGCAAAAAACAAATGGCTCTGTGGGGACGTCTGGGTCCTTATTTCCTAGTGGTGGAGCACACAGACAAACCATGGTAATTCTATTATCACCATCATCACCACCACCACCACAAGAACAACAATAATCAGCATGTGAGTTCTGTGCAAACAGTGTTTAAAAACCTGGGGTTCAAGGTCCTAGGCATAGTACTGACCTTGCCTGTGGCTCTGTGCAAGTTGGTTCTATGTGGGGCTGGAGCTGCCCTTAAAGATAGTTTGGAGCTTCAATTGGAGCAGAAATAGAATGCAGCAGCAAGAATGCTTATAGGAGCTAGGCATTCTGATCACATTACACCTATCTTGTGACACTTACACTGGCAGTCCATTCATTCCAAGTCCAGTTTAAAGTGTTGGTATTAACCTTTAAAGCAGGGACGGAGGAAGTCCAGCCTGTGGAACCTGGGTACCTGGATGGATCCCCACTGTTACCTCTGATCACAGATTGGAGGTAATAGTAAGGATACAGAAGTGCATGAAGCCTGGAACTCAGCCAGCACTGGGAGAACTGGCTCCTCCCAGACTGGCCCAGTCTTCCTTCATGCACCTCTCACTGCCTCCAATGGGGAAGGTGAGAGGTGCACAAAGGTGGTCCCTGACTTAGTCATCTGGCTGAGTCATCCTTCACACATTAGGGATGCATGAGAAATTTGATTCAGTTCATTCTTGATCAGGATCGATCGATTCACATCTTCTGAACTGAACACAGACTCAAAGGCAATCTGTGCTCGGAGTCCATATGTTTCTGAGCTTGCCATGTGATTCATGAACCACACAAAATGCTTTCAACAACACGATGCATACATTTGAGAAATGCACATGGAAAAAGTGTACATCTGAAAAATGCTCACAAGCAGGTTTTAATCAATGGGAGAATACATACATTTCAAAGATGCATACATTTGGGAAAATGTACATGAAAATATGCACAGATTTTCATGCAAAAAGACCCCCCTCCCCCAGATCTCAATCTGATAATAGACATGAGACAGAAAGAGTTTCAACTTTCAAGGTGGAATTTGGAAAACTTTGACGAGCTCAAGTTTTGCTTGTAAACACATCCCTATTTGTGTGCTTGACTCCTCCAATGGGGACAGGGAGAGGTATGCAAGGCAAATGAAGACCCAGTGCTGTAAAGAGCTGCTCTTTCCATTGCTGGCCAAGTCCCATTCTACATGCTAAGAGAGGCACAGCATGACAAAAGGCAAAATGCGTGGGGCAGAGGGTTATGATCAGTGGGTGTGGCCACAGGAACTGATGTTATCTCCCCTGCAGAGGGCTTAAAGTAGTTCCCCACCCTTACCTTAAAGCTCTAAATGGTTTGGGATCAGGCAATCTGAAAGACCACCTGCAATCAGTATCTGATGTAGGGATGGACGAAAGTCACTTACCTGATCCTGAAGCTTGCTTAGCGGTGGGGGGGGAGGCACCTTGTCCCTCCCCGCCAAAATTCGGGCCGGGGGGGAGGCGCCCCATCCCTCCGGCCGCGAAACGTCATCTCCCGCCGGGACGCAAATAGCGGCAGCCATAGCCGCCACCGTTTGCGTCCCTGCAGTCAGCCGTGATAGGCTACGTAAAAGTTTACGTAGCCTATCATGGCTGACTTAAAAAAAAAAAAAGCTATTTGCATTGCCCTTATTTTCACCGTAGTCTACTTAAATGTTTACGTAGACTACACGTGCCAAAATAAGGAACACAAATGGTGGCGCCCATGAGCGCTGCCATTTGCGTACGTGCTTTTTTTTTTTTTCAAAGTCAGCCGTGATAGGCTATGTAAACATTTACGTAGACTATCACGGTGTTTTTTAAAAATCTAGCTGTGATAGGCTACGTAAATCTTTTACGTAGCCTATCACGTTTGCTTGTTTTTTGTTTTTTGTTTACTTGGAAATGGTGGCGGCGGCAGCCGGTCGGAAGACCGGCCACCACCGCCGTGCCGCCGCCGCACCGCCACCGGAGCCGCCGCCGCCAGGGACATTCAACCAAGGTAAGTCCCATCCCGAGGGGGGCGGGAGGGCAGACCATTTCTCCACCAATTTCGGGGGGCCGAATGCACTGGCATTCGGCCTCCCCGAGATTCGTGGAGAAATTCTCTGACATCCTTAGTAGGGATGGGGGAGAATTTCTCCCCAAAACTTCGGGGGGCCAAGTGCCAATGCTTTCGGTCCTCCGAAGGTTCGGGGAGAAATTCTGCCCCACCCCCCGCCCCCCCGGGATGGGACTTACCTTTTACGAATGTCGCTCCTGGCGGCGGGTCCTGGCGGCGGTTCGGCAGGTCTTCGTCAGCGGCAGGGGCGGCAGCTGGTCTTTTGACCAGCTGCCACCACCGCCATTACAAGAAAAGTAAAAAAAAAAAAAAAACGCCCCTGTGATAGGCTACGTAACGATTAATGTAGCCTATCACGGCTAGGGATGGGGGAGAATTTCTCCCCGAAACTTCGGGGGGCCAAGTGCCAACGTGTTCGGCCCCCCGAAGTAGTTTTGGGGAGAAATTCTCCACACACCCCACACCCTGCACCCCCCCCGGGACGGGACTTACCTTTCCCGAATGTCCCTGCCGGCGGCGGGTCCCAGCGGCGATTCGGCAGGTCTTTGACAGGGGCAGAGGCGGCAGCCAGTCTTTTGACTGGCTGCCACCGCCGCCATTCCAATAAAAGTAAAAAAAAAAAATGCCCCTGTGATAGGCTAAGTGACGATTAACGTAGCCTGTCACGGCTAGATTTGCAAAGTCAGCCATGATAGGCTACATAAATTGTCACATTGCCTATCACAGGTGACTTAAAAAAAAAAAAAAAGTGCGTACGGCTAATGGCGGCCCCCATAGGGAGCTGCCATTCGCATTCCTTATTTGGTCGTTGTAGTCTACGTAAAGATTACGTAGACTACAGCGAAAATAAGGGCAACGCTATTTGCGTTGCCCTTATTTTCGCCGTAGTCTACGTAAAGATTTACGTAGACTACAGCGACCAAATAAGGAACGCGAACGGCAGCTCCCTATGGGGGCCACCATTTGCGTACGTGCTTTTTTTTTTTTAAAGTCACCCGTGATAGGCTACGTGACGATTAACGTAGCCTATCACGGCTGACTTTGCAGATCTAGCCTAATAAAATGGTGATCACCAAAATGCACATTTTTGCACACACACAAATATGCACTTTCACAAATATGCACATTTCACACATGAGAATATGCACATTCGCAAAATGCGCATTTTCGCATATACAAAGACATGCACATTTTTACGATCGCCATTTTATTTTATTTTTTAAAAAATGGCCACTGACGAGGCCGCTTGGGTGAGTGCGGGCTGCTCGCTGAGCATGGGAGGAGCTTGAGGGTGGTCCAGGGACTGGCGGCAGGGGCAGGGGCTGGGCGGATGTCCAGAGTAGGGATGGCAGAGAATTCCGCCATAGACTCCGGGGGGGGGCGTATTCTTAGAATCCAGCCCCCTTTGAGTCTGTGGTGGAACAGACCACTCCATCCTGCCACCCCACGAAGTCCGACCTGGCCGGATCCTACCTGGCACCGCCGGGTCCAGGTCCAGCTGGGTCTATCAGCGGTGGTCTTTGGACACAAATGGTGTCCAGCATAGCAGACACCATTTGCTTCCCTTTGTCTTACCGTGATAGGCTACATAAATCTTTACACAGCCAATCATGGTAAACAAAGGGATGCAAATGGTGTAGCGGACGCCATTTGCATCCCTGCTCTTTACTGTGATAGGCTACGTAAAGATTTACATAGCCTATCATGGTAAGGCAAAGGGACGCAAATGGCGTCCGCTACGCCGGATGCCATTTGCATCCGAAGACCGGCCATGGCCAGAAGTCCGGCAGCGGCCGGGGAGGATTTCGGGGGGGAGGACCGGATTGCCTCCCCCCCCTGCGGACCCCCAGTGGAGCCAGGTAGGTGGGGTTCATACACCCCTAGTCCAGAGACCCCAGATGGCAGTGAGTTCGCACATCCCTATTCTAAATATCTTTTTTATTCTGGGAAGCTTTTGAATTATTATGGTGCTGCAACTGTTTTAATTGCTGCTATTATTTTAATGTTGTTTGTATTAGCTGCTGTTATTTGTATCTGATTGTTTTATCTGGTATCTCTGATTTACTGGTTTATGTGCTGTTGTTATGATTTGTCTGTGTGATCTTATTATGTTTTATTGACTATTGGAAATCACCTTGGGAGGTAATCTATCCAGTTTAAGAATCCATTAAATCCATTATGTTGTTGTTGTTGTTGTTATATAGAATAATGATATTTGAAATGACTGACAATAGATTTACATTTTTGTAACAAACAGACCTAAAGTAGATTTCAGCAGCAAGAATGGCCTTGGAAATTTAGAGTTACACTGGAGTATTTTTCATCCAGTATGAAAAAAATGTAATGGCTAGAGCAGGGGTGGGTAATGTGTGTCCCTATGGATGTTTTGCTTTACAACTCCCATCATCCCTAGCCAGCATTAGCCAGTGGTGAGGGATGATGGGGATTGTAGGCCAAAACACCTTGAGGGCCACGAGTTGCCCACCACTGCTCTAGCATGCTGAATTTAGACTGGTGAGTTGTTTGTTTGTTTGTTGCATTTATATCCCGCCTTTTTTCTTCTTGCAAGGAACCCAAGGCAGCTTACATTATCCTCCTCCTCTCCGTTTTATCCTCACAACAACCCTGTGAGGTAGGTTGGGCTGAGAGCCTGTGACTGGCCCAAAGTCACCCAGTGAGCTTCCATGGCTGAGTGGGGACTAGAACCCGGCTTTCCCAGCTCCCAGTCCATCACCCTCACCACTACACTACACTGGCTCTCTTGTTGTTCCAAAGTGGATACCAAACATGAAAACAGTAGATGAGCAATAACTTGCTTGACAATTACCAGTCAAGTTTATTGAGAATTAGATCCTGGGAATGAGACCGTTGGACCAACAACTGTTCCCCACCCTTGCTTTAGTAGGAAGGCAATAATTGCAATAAAAAACATTCCATTATTTTTTTCAGTTGTCATTTGTAATTACACTGAGAAAATATTTTGACTGTATGATTTATTGCATGTTGTCCTGCTAAACCTTTTGACATATTAAAAATAAATAAATTTTAAAAGTCAGTGTGATAAACGCCAGCATTTAAAAGACAGCTAGGTACATATTGGCCCTGAAGCATTCTACTAGAGCCCTATGACAACACACCTTAATTCCCAGCCATTCAAAATATAGTCCTTCCATGATTCATGCATTTTAGTCCCTCAGAAAATGGAAGTGAGATGTTTTCATCAATAGACTTTATCAGAGTTCCACACTGCAGGCACATTTTCCTCCAAAATATAGTGCTCCACACTTAACTACATCTTGCTGCGACACCATCGAGTTTATCTCTGCTTGCCACTGCCTGGCCACACTTAATGACACATTGCAAACAATTCCATAACACTTACCTCTGAAAGCCTACGACATTCTCAGAAAGGCCAGGACTTTGAAAGGCAGTAGTGTTGCCATGGAAATTTGTAGCTTTCATCCCTGGAATGAAAAAAAAAAAAATACACACTGTGTCTCATCCCCCAGTGCCTTAGAGTCTGGCAGTATTGCATTACATTCCGTCTTATTTCTTATTTTTTCTTTAATTTGGCACTGATTTCACTGCAGTCTACAAGCCATGGAGAACTTGAAACATTTTGTGCCGCATGAAGTAAAACGTGTTGCAGTCTGTTGACCTGGGACTGGGGAGAGATTGTCCCAATGGAGAAAACATGGCCCTTCATTTTCTACTCAAGACTATTTACCTCAGAAAGAGTCTCTCTTTTTCAGTGTAGGCAAATCTGTTTTACATTCATGCCATCTGCAAGGAGGAGACAAGCTACCCCCAAAAAAGGGGGTTTGAAAGATTCCCAACAGCAACGCTAGCCTTCCTTAATATATTCTGCTGAGATCTCAGTTTAGAGATAATCTGCAGTTAGGATAACTCCCACCAGCCACCATGTGTCCTCAGTAATTTGTGTCAATTGTTTAACTTGAAATTCAAGTTATTCTTTAGCAACTGTAGTGATGTGAATGATGAAGCATTATTTTACGAACACTGTAATGTGTCTATTCAAACCCTGAGTACGCAACTGTGGTTTGCCCTCTGAATCTATTTTGGCATCACTTTAACTTGAAAAGAGCCTCATGTGGTGCAGAGTGGTAGGCGGCAGTATTGCAACCGAAACTCTCCCCACGACCTGAGTTCGATCCCAGAGGAAGCTGGGTCCCAGGTAGCCGGCTCAGGTTGACTCAGCCTTCCATCCTTCCGAGGTCGGTAAAATGAGTACCCAGCTTGCTGAGGGAAAGGTAGTCACGACTGGGGAAGGCAATGACAAACCACCCCGCTATAGTCTGCCATGAAAATGCCAGCAAAAGCGGTGTCCATCTAGGAGTTAGCAGTGACTCGGTGCTTGCACAGGAGGAACCTTTCTTTTTTCTTTTTAACTTGAAAAGTCATGTTGCAATGTGCAGCCAAGTGAATACAGCTGTTTATCAGCAATGATATGAAAAGATTCCAAAATCTGCCCAGAAAATCTACTTATGCCTCTCACTAGCCCCACCCCCTCCTTGCATGTTTCCATTGCCCTGTATTTGTGGAAGGTGACGTTCTGAAGACAAGATCCTCCTGTATCCATGGAGACTCTCCGTACAGTTTTGAACACTGATTTTCCAGAGTTCAGTGGATGGAAAGTAAATATCCTTCCCACGTTCCTGTCAATCTTTGAAAGTACTCTCCTGTTTCCACACACACACCCTCCCACAATTTCTGTCAACTCAGCGATGTGGATTTGAGAAGAACACACATTTCTGAGGTAACATCTAGTTCCATGCTGATTATTGTGTAGGGATGTATGAGAAATTCAATTCGGTTTGTTTTTTTTTATCAGGATTTTATCCAGTTCACACCTTCCAACTGAACACCAACTCAGACACAATCTACAGTTGAAATCTGTACATTTCTGAGCTTCCAATGTGATTCACAGACCCCCCCCCAAAAAAAAAAGTGTTCGGCAGCATGCGTACATTTAAAAATTGAGTACGTTTCAAAAAATGAGTACATGTAAAAATGCACAGAATTCATGCAGACATTGGGAAAAAATGCATGAAAATAAACATAGATTTTCATGCGAAAACAAAAAACCATGAAGCTCAAAATCTGATATAGACTTGAGCTGGAGTGAGCTTCAAGACAGAATTTTGAGAACTTTGGCAGGCTCGAGTTTTGTTGATTCGCATATCTCCAGTATTGTGATACTACCTTAAACTCCATCTTTGTTAACATCTATAAAAGTGGGATCTGGAACAAAATTTTGCAATATATCATCAACCCCTAACAGGAGAATTTTTATTTAGGGTTCCAGCAAGTTAATTACACATGCCCTGTTCCAGGATTCTGTAAACTGTAAGGGGCTCAAGCAGCTCACTCTCCCACCCACCCTGGTTTCCCATTTTCTCTTTTCCATCTGACACATAATATTCTTGGCTTTGTTTCCCACCTTGGGGCCTTTAGAAAAATCTTTTTTGCTTCCACATACCTCAGGATTCACCTGAACCTGCTGATACTTCCTTCTTGTTTCTCATTGGCTCATTTTGGCTCCAATCCTGTTAGCACTTAAACACCTGAGATTGCTATTAGGGGGGACAAGTGGGGGCTAAAATAAAGTATTGCATGCATTCCCACTACCTAAGATGAATATTCCAGTTCATGATTCCAGACAGTCTGGAACAGGAGACTTATACTGAAGGCCAAGCAACAAAGGAAGAATACAGGCAGGTAGTACAGAATTGCAGGGATGGCGTCAGGAAGGCTAAAGGTGAGAACGAGCTGAGGTTAGCGAGGGATGCTAAAAGCAACAAAAAGGCTTTCTTCAGCTACGTGCATAGCAAAAGACAGAGGAAAGAAATGGTGGTTCAGCTATTGAATAAGGATGGCAAAACGATAAGAGATGACAAAGAAAAGGCAGAGGTGCTCAATTCCTACTTTGACTCAGTCTTCTCCCAAAAGAGGTCTATGACCCCCCTGGCAAAAGCAAAGTACAGGCTGAAGGGGCAGGATTGCAGCTTGAGATCGATAGGCATACGGTCAAGGAACACCTAATTACTTTGAATGAGTTCAAATCTCCAGAGCCAGATGAACTGCATCCTAGAGTAATAAAGGAACTGCAGAAGAACTCTCAGAACCGCTGTCTATTCTCTTTGAGAAATCATGGAGGACGGGGGAAGTGCCAGATGACTGGAGGAGGGCTGATATTGTCCCTGTCTTCAAAAAGGGTAAAAAGGAGAAACCTGGGAACTACAGACCAGTCAGTCTGACATCAATCCCTGGGAAAATTCTGGAGCAGATTATAAAGCAATCCATCTGTAACCACCTTGAAAACAATGCAGTGATTACTCGAAGCCAACATGGATTTGTCAAGAACAAATCCTGCCAGACGAATCTGATCTCCTTTTTGGATCAAGTAACCTCCGTTGTGGACTGTGGTAATGCTGTGGACATCATATACCACGACTTCAGCAAAGCTTTCGACAAAGTGCCCCATGATATCCTCATGAGCAAACTAGCTCAAAGTGGGCTAGATGAAACATCTCTCAGGTGGATCCGCAGTTGGCTACAGAATCAGACTCAAAGAGTGCTTATCAATGGGATCTTCTCAAACTGGGGGGAGATAATGAGCGGGGTACCGCAGGGCTCAGTCCTGGGCCCAGTGATCTTCAACATTTTTATGAATGACTTGGAGGAGGAGGTGCAGGGAATGCTGATCAAATTTGTAGATGACACAAAATTGGGCGGGATAGCTAATACTTTGGAAGACAGAAACAAAATTCAAAGTGATCTTGATAGACTGGAGCACTGGGCAGAAAACAACAGAATGACATTTAATAGGAATAACTGCCAAGTTCTGCACCTAGGAAAAAGAAACCAAAGGCACAGTTACAAGATGGAGGATACATGGCTCAACAACACTACAAGTGAGAAGGATCTTGGAATTGTTGTAGATCACAAGCTGAATATGAGCCAACGTGATGTGGCTGCAAAAAAAGGCAAATGCTATTTTGGGCTGCATTAATAGAAGCATAGGGACCGCGGTGGCTTAGCGGTTAAGACGCTGAACTGCAGATCGGAAGGTCAGCAGGACAGCAATTCGAGACCCGAGTGCCGAGTGACGGAGTGAGCTCCCGTCTTCAGTCCCAGCTCCTGCCAACCTAGCAGTTTGAAAGCAAGAAATTGCAAGTAGATAAATAGGTACCACTTTGGGGAAAAGGTAACAGCATTCCATGCACCTCGATGTTCAGTCATGCCGGCCACATGACCATGGAAGCATCTTTGGACAGCGCTGGCTCTTCGGCTTATAGAAATGGAGATGAGCATCACCCCCTAGAGTCAGACACGACTGGCTGGGGACACCTTTACCTTTAATAGAAGCATAGCTTCCAAATCCCGGGAAGTACTAGTTCCCCTCTACTCAGCACTGGTTAGGCCTTATCTGGAGTACTGTGTCCAATTCTTGGCACCACATTTTAAGAAGGATGCAGACAAACTGGGGAGGGTTCAGAGGGCAACAAAGATGATCAGGGGACTGGAAACAAAGCCCGATGAAGAGAGACTGAAAGAACTGGGCATGTTTAGCCTTGAGAAGAGAAGACTGAGGGAGACATGATAGCACTCTGCAAGTACTTGAAAGGTTGTCACAGAGAGGAAGGCCAGGATCTCTTCTCGATCATCCTAGAGTGCAGGACACGGAATAATGGGCTCAAGTTACAGGAAGCCAGATTCCGGCTGAACATCAGGAGAAATGTTCTGACTGTTAGAGCAATATGACAATGGAACCAATTACCTAGGGAGGTGGTGGGCTCTCCCACATTGGAGGCATTCAAGGCGAGGCTGGACAGCCATCTGTCAGGGATGCTCTGACTTGGATTCCTGCATTGAGCAGGGGGTTGGACTCAATGGCCTTGTAGGCCTCTTCCAACCCTACTATTCTATGATTCGATACTGTTGCCTAGCCCTCTTGGGGGACAGGGAGAGTTTCAGGACAGGGGAATGAATGAATGAATGAATGAATGAACTATGTCTGTGCAAACCTCTCCTTCTCACCTTTGAACAGGGGAAATAAAACGCCTATTTAGGCAGGGGAAAAAGAAATGTTGTGAGCTGTAACGTTGGAGGAAGGGGTAGAGATTCTAGTGGGGGTAATTGCATTGCTTACTGTTTCACAGGGTGGTCTGGGGGCTGAAATCTTCATTTTCTTCTCTCTCTTTTTTTTAACTTTTAAAATGAAGCTGTGGTTAGTGGCAGTACACACACTTGGGAAATGGGGCCACTAATGTTCCTGTGAGTGTTGCTTTTTAATTATGTTGTGCTGTTACCAGAGTACTCCATGAAAAAGTATGGATGCCTCTCCCAGTTGCTTTAACAGCACCATTGCCCAAGTGTGTGGCAGTCTCAAGACTCTATACTTTATAGCTATATAGTAGGGGAAAGGGGCACACAATCCTGGAGTTGGAAACACTTTGAGAAAACACTATGATTAGCTGTCAGGGTCTTGGGCAAGTCATTATATTCTCTCTTCCTCTGCCCTCCTTTTTCCTTGGGGGGAGGGGTATTTTCAATTGATAGACAAGCATCCTGTGTCTCTCTCAAACTGCTTTCAGTCACAGAAGCCCCTTTGTGAAGGAAGAAAGCTGTCCTCTGTTTTTGTATTTAGTTAGTTTGAGGATGCTATGGGGTTAAGGCTCTCTGTCTGTGGGTGTGTGTGTGTCAGTTCCACTTCCAGCCAACAAGTTAAAAGTTTAGAGGTCAGAAGTTTAGTTAGGATGTAGAGCTCAGGACATTTTGCTCGGGGAGCCAAGAGATTAAGGGCACGATCCTATGGCCACTAGACAGCATCTAGACAGCCATAGGATTTTTTTGTTTTCTGGGTATTGAGCTCAGAGCCAGTGCAGAAAACCAACTCCCCTCCCTCTCCCCCACTGGTTCGTAGGTGGCATAGTTCATCCCCGGCTCTCCACTCATAAAAGCAGCACAGAGTGACCAAAAAGGGGGCATGTCTGGGGGCAGGGTGGAGAGGGCGGAAGCACCATTAAAATGCTTCCTATATGCCTTCTGGCCTCCCCACTGCACTCTGAGGGGCTAGACCCTGGCTAGACAGTTGAAACAGAATTTTTACTTGTTTTAAGTTGATTGTGGATTTTAATGTTCTACTTATGCTTTTTGTTTGTTCTGAGCTGCTTTAGATGATAGATGATAGATAGAAATATTTAAATATATGGATGGATCTGGCACCAGAGTACAGGTGAGATTGTGTCACCTAGTGGTAAAAGATGGACAGAAAGTAGGTTGGGATCCACTGGAAGATATTCACAGAAAGTAGCAAGCGTTTCTGGCTCTTAATCATTCAACAATAAGCACAACAAAAATGCCTTCCCCAAATACCACCAGTTAAGTGAAAGGATATTTTAAATTATTCCCAAGTCCTTTGTTTCTCTTACTCTTAATGGTTCAGTTATATTCAAAGAGCTCAGGCTAGCTTTATTTCACATACAGACCCTTGGAAAATTGTTCTGTGGTATTTATTTATGAATTAAAGAAAGCTGGGGAAGAACAAGGGGCAGGACTGGGTGAAAGAACTATGAGCTCAGTTATGGTGCTGAATCCAAACACTCACAGAACTACATATCCCAGGGTTACATAGAGAAAGGTAATGACTATTAAACAAGTACAAGTCTATAAAGTAGATATTAACATTGATCAAGTACTGGTTTGATACTCGTCTAATACTATCACAAAACAAAGAGTCCCAAGGAGAAAGATGAATCAAATTCCACGAGGAATACACACTGATTTCTCTGGATGTCTCAGACTTGAAGAGGGATATGCACTCTGATTTCTTCTGAAATAAAAAAGCTGTGTATAGGAACATTTCAAAATGTCATTGGTTAAGTGAAGGGATTTTTAAACTATTTCCACTTCCCTTATTCTTAATGGATTACTCAAACCCCAAAAGCACCAACTGGCTTTGATTCACACAGAAACCCTTGGAGAATTAGGTCTGCAGTATTTATTTATTGAGTTGAATTATTAAGGCATGCTTTTGGTAGTTGTTCAATTGCTGCATGGGTTTCCAGAACAGGTGACAATATGTTTCTCGCTAGGGATAGACTGTGCTATTAAAGATTGGCCCAGAGTGAGTAGCAGCACACAGCTGCCTTTCTGCCCGGGAAGTGTTGTTCTCCTGAATGCCTCACAAAGCTCAAAGGCATACACATCCCAAGTGTTAGCTAAAAACCCTACGTAGGCACACATGCTGGTCCTTTGATTTCCCAGTACTGAAGTGACTTCTGTATCCAACCTCACCACCAGCTGGAGTCTTTGAGTTGCCGTAATACAGCATTGAATCGGGTGGCAGTGCCTTATCGCTGTTCACTTAAAACCAACAACAACAAACAAACAAAGAGACCCCAAACCTCCTGAATCTGAATGTCAATCTACATTATGCCTTTTCTGATTTTGGTACCACATTGTTGTGCCATATCAGTGTTTACACCATTGTTGGTAGCCCATCCTTCAACTTTCTTTGATTCTGCAGACTGTTATTTTAGAAGTATGAGGAGCTCAGGCTATGACCACTGGTGGGGGAGTGGTAAATTTTTAATTGCAGGAGCTCATTATGACTGCCCCCATAGCCACTCTCCAAGATTAACCCATAGGCATATCCCTAAGGGGACTCTCTCTCTCTCTCTCTCTCTCTCTCTCTCTCCCCCTCTCTCTCTGTTTATATTATATCTATATCTATATCTATATCTATATCTATATCTATCTATATCTGTCTCCTGCTTTTCTGTTATTTATACTTGAAGAAGCTAAGTCTCTGTTAAAAATTCCATCATAAAGCACAAACCTGAGACCTCCCATACAAACAAACAAACAATCAGGTAATCAAAACTCACAATTAAGTTTACCGGGCATGACCGTAATCCTATACATAGTTACCTGGCAGTAAGCGCCACTGAACGCAGTGGTGTTTGATTCTGACTGCAAAGGTTCAACTTGGAAAACACATTGAGTTTTAACAAAAGATATTCTGCCAACTGAAATGCAAGGATCTTGTAAAGGAGTGTTACCATTTAAATTGCTGGTGTGAAGCAGGAAACCCCAGCGAAGAAAAGGATAGGGGCATCCAGACTCTCCTTGGTTATTGTCCTCATTCTTTGACTTCCTTTATGCCAGGGGTACAGAACCTCAAGCCCAATCCAGCTCACCTAGAATCCCAATCTGGCCCTCCTGGATTCCCTAGATCAGGGGTCCCCAACAGGGCTCTCAAGGGTGCAGGTGTGCCCACCAGGCCTTTAATTGTGCCCTCAAGGTGATTTATATGTGTACAAGGCATGTCTGCAAACTTCCTGGTTGCTCTATGTTTTTAAGCCTGTGGACCTCTGCTTTCAGTTCTGACATGTCCCTGTCTTCTTTGATTGGCTAAAGTAATAGGTTGCATCATCCCTACTCCCATTCTATGCCTGCTAGGAGCAGGCGTGAGTGGAGGTGGCAGTGTCAGAAGGGAAAGGAAAATGTTCCCCTTGAATGCAAACCAGCAGTAGAGGGATGGGCCCAATGGACTCAACACACTTTTTACATAAAAATGGTGGCTCGCTAAGGGGGTGCTTGTGGGTCTGGTATGTGGCAGCGACTCATCAAATTAGGTCCGGGAGGCCAAGCAAGAGGGAGTCCATTGGACTCCACCCCCTTCTCAGACTCCTGCAACATCCCTAAAAATGTGAACGGGATACTGTGTTGTATGGTTGTTGTTTTTCTGTGAGGATTGTATCAGCCATGTGAACTCTTACTCCACCTATACATTCCTCAGTAATCTACACAGGAGACTCAAGTTAAACAAATTAATTAGTCAAGAGCAGAATCTCTAAATCCTGTGAACATAAATAATTGCCTTAGGATGCAATTATTTGGACCCTATTGAGATCAATGGGGCTGAATTTCCCATAACTAGATGCAGCATTGAAACCACATTTAGCAGGCACTTGCAGCTTAATTCACAGGGATATATCTTTTATGGATGTGTTTGGGATTGTTTGTGTTTTATTCCATTTTATTGAATGGTTTATTTTAATGGATTTATTAGGGATGGTGGCAAATTCTGCCACAGACTCCAATGAGGCCGGATTCTAAGAATCCCCCCACCCCGAAGTCCATGGCGGAATGGACCACTCACTTCCACCACCCCGCGAAGTTCACACTGGCTGGATCCTACCTGCTGCCGGCCGGGTCCGGGTCTGTCTGCTGCCATCTGCTGCCGGTCTGCAGACACAAATGGCGTCCGGTGTAGAGGACGCCATTTGCGTCCCTGCTCTTTGCCGTCATAGGCTATGTAAATCTATGTGATAGGCTATGTAAAGCCTATCATGGCAAAGAGCAGGGACTTTGCCGTGATGCTGTGAGCAGGGATGCAAAGAGTTGCGTCCGCTATGCCATTTGCATCCCTGCTCTTTGCCATGATAGGCTACATAAAGATTTATGTAGCCTATCATGGCAAAGAGCAGGGACGCAAATGGCGTCCACTACGCCGGATGCCATTTGCATCCACAGACCGGCAGCAGATGGAAGTCCGGCAGTGGACAGACTCAGCCGGCGTTTCCGCGGACTTGCTGTGGAGCAGAGCTGGCTGGGGAGGATTCCGGGAGGAGGAATGGATCGCCTCCCCCCCCCCCGTGGACCCCCACTGGACTCAGGTGAGTGGGGTTCGTACACACCTAGAATTTATTGTGAATGATTTCAGTTTGGATAGACAGAGTGGAGGCAAGATGGATTACAAATTTTAAGATCAAATACATATTTATTGCAAAAGATTGCAATTTGTTATGTTTTTATTGTGACTGTCCCCAAAGGTGCTTAGGAGAGCATGTATGGTCTTCTTCCCATTTTCACCTCACAACAACATTGTGAAAATTGAGAGATGATTAGGGATGAGTGGATTCTCTACCAGCTGCTTCAGTGGGGAATCCACCCTTGGGGGGAGGCGATTTGTCCCTCCCCCTGGAATCCTCGCCGGCTGGCTCCACTCTGTGGCGATTCCACGGAGCTGCCAACCGGCTCCCGAGAGCCAGAAATACAGCCACCATTGGCATGCCGTATCACTGGCTGAGGCTGACTCTGGCCACAAATGGCATCCACTACGCCATTTGCAGCAGTAAAACCCTTAGTTTAAGCTAAATGCAGCCATTTAGTTTAAGCTAAATCTGGCTCCGCATGGGTCCTGAGGGAGGCAGAGGTGAGTAGTGACTGTGAATAGTAAAGAATTCGGCCTCAATGGGGTCTGTGGCGGAATTCTCTGCCATCCCTAGAGATGATGACTGGTTAGGGATGGCACGGGCATGTGGCTGGGTCCAGGAGTTCTTCATACAACCCCCCTCCCCAGCTTGCACCACCAAATCCAGCTCAGTGAGCTGCAGCCCTGACCAGGACTTGCTGGATGCCTGGCAGCCACCCGTCCTCCTTTCAAGCTGCCAGCTTTCACACAAGATGGGGCTCTATATTTTCATATATTTATTGTCGTGTACAATGGCAACCGTAAAGGGCCATTTCCACAACATTAGAGGCCTCTAATATTATGGAAATGGCCCCTTACAGCATCATTGTGTGCAGCAGTAAATATATGAAAATATAGAGCCCCATCTTGTATAAAAGATGGTGGCTTGCATGGAGGAGCAAGCAGCTGCAGCGCACTACCAGACAGCTCTCCGAGCCCTCCAAGGGCTTGCGCAGCCTGGTCACATGGGCGAGCAGCAGTGGTGGCTGCTTGAGTGCCTGTCAAGCATGGACTGTGGTGAGTCCATCCATCCCTATGACTGGTCCAAGGTCACCCAGGTTCCTAGCTGAGAGAACATTTGACCTTGGCCGTCACTGGTCTAAGACCAACGTTCTAGATCACCCTTCCCCAACCTGGTTCCCTCCAGGTGTGTTGAACTTCAACTCCCATCAGTTCTAGAATGGTGGGAATAGCAGCCCAGCACATCTGGAGGGCACCAGACATTAGACACTATAACACACTGGCTGTGGTTTACTGAACAGGTTTGTAGAATAGTGTTGTTATAGCTTTAAGTGACAGCATCCTGGGCTTGGGGGCCTGAAGAATGTCAGCTGTGTCAGTTTGTGTAGGTAGCAGAGAACGTTAGCCCTGCTTTATTGTGTTTGTTGTTTCACCTGTCCTTCTTCTACATTTATTGTTTGATCTCCAAATAAAGTTTAACTTATTGAGACGTTACGATGTCCTTAGTGTGAAGCCTGTACCTAACCCTGGCTCTGTGCTGTGAGGGGAACACACCACTCTCTGCAAATTCATATAAAATCTTTACCATGGTCATTTACAGACAACTGCACACAGAGAAAATCCATTCTCCATGAAGAAATTAGTCTATGCATCTCAGATATTTTCCCCCTTAGAAGAAGACCAGATTTATTTTCTACTAAAAACTATAGGTGCCTTCCACTGCTTGAAATTAATCAGTTTTGGCTACTTTGTGGAAGACCTAAATATACTTCTGGTGGAAAGCCATCTGAACTCCACCCTCACAAAATTCATCCTCCCCCCCCCCTTTGTCATGACCCCTTGGCAGAAACCTAATTGATCTCAAGGGATCTATTGAGGAGAATGACTACAGAATGTGCCACTGATGCTCAAGAAACAAAAGAACTCCTCCATATTGGCAGACCTCTGAGGGGACATAAATGTCACCTAAAACAGTCAGTATTTATGATGACATAAAACTGTAGCAAAGCAGCCTAAAAATAAATTTCATTTTTGAATTGACACATACTGTCTGCTTCGCATCAAGCAAACACAAAATTCACCCTTACTCCCTCTCGGCATCACAATAAGCAGCAAGGTTATTATCACCGTTTCCACCTTTGGGTGCGTGTGTGAGGGGGACCAAAGTTATACAATATAGCTATGCTTATCCAGTTAGAAGAACTAAAATGGCTGAAAAATGCATGCTGCTATTTATTATGCTGTCTTCCCAAGAACCTAAACTTTTGCCAATGTCTAGTTTTATCTAGGGTGAATCTACAACAAATGATTAGGTGATTTATTGCAGCCAATTGTGGGCACCTGTGCAATTTCATGGCAAAAAGTTAGTTATATCTGTCAGTTTGTATGTTTACTTTTCAATTATAGTGACATTTCAAGCTAAGTATGCTAATGTAGTGCTATTGTTTGTGTAGTGCTTGTGGGTTTCTGGTTGACAGGTTCCCAGTTCTTATACTGGTAAACATGGTTAATGGTTCTTATATCTATACTGGTAACCATGGTTGAGAGCCAGTGTGCTGTAGTAGCTAGAGTGTTGGACTGGGAGCCAGGAAATCTGGGTTCTAGTCCCCACTCGGCCATGGAAGCTCACTGGGTGACTTTGGGCCAGTCACAGACTCTCAGCCCAACCTACCTCACAGGGTTGTTGTTGTGAGGATAAAATGGAGAGGAGGAGAATTATGTACGCCGCCTTGGGTTTCTTAAAGAGGAAAAATGGAGGGATATAAATATAATAAATAAATAAAATAAAATAATAACCAAGATTGTCCTCATAACCTGGGTTTGAAATCAGGGATATGGACTGATAAAGCCTGGTTGCTAGTGATTAGCCACTGCAAGTGGTAACATAATACCATGGTTAAAGCAAACCACAAAATAGAAAAGGAAGGAAAGAAAAGAGAATATGTCAGTCAACACACTTCAGATCTTCTTTGTTTAGGAAACTGAGAACATTATGTCAGCATTCCTATGTGAAGCAATCCCATATTTGAAGTCAGGGGAATTTATTTATTATAGATACTGGAATGCAATCTTTAAACCCCATTGAAATCAATGGAATGTAAATAGCCTAAGTGCGTCCAGGATTTCAGCCACTGCCCATAATTTCCTCTTAAAATTATAATATAAAGTACAAGGCCCCAAACAGGCAATGCATAGCTGCCGTGCTGCAGCAAACTATCCTACTCGCATTTTTGATAAATCCAAATTCATAAGCCGGCGGGTTGAGTGAAGATTCATAATTTATGAATGCAGAACATGTTTAATATTAAATCATTTCCTTACTGAGTGGTTATTTGTTTATTCTCTGATGTTCAATACATTTATAGATGTCAGCACCATCAAGCAGTAACTTGCTCCCTTTGAGCCTTTGATTGTCAACAACAGGCAAGAACAAAGAGATTTTAAAAATCATTTGGCAGGAATAGGCATCTGTTCTCTTGAAGCAGTTTATTTATAAATGGGAGACAGGAGGGAGGCCCAATCCATCTTCAAGTTATAAGATGAACCTCCAAATAAACCTAACTTCTGCTTAAAGCCCAAGGCTTTTCACTGTTTATAGAAAACAACAGGCCTTAAGCCAAAGCCAATACATCAGCTGCTATACCTTTCAACAGTCAGAAAAACAAAGTATGTAGTATAGATATATCCAGACTAGAGAAAATAAGCATCACATCACAAGAAGGTGCTGGAATGAGAGTACATTCCCTGCTAGAAACTGAAACTGACTTTTCCAGCAGCCTGGAGAGTCATAACCATGTATCTCAAGAACCAATTCCTGGCCTTAATCATCTCTTCTTCTGAAGGCAGCTCTACACATTCAAATTACTGTAGGAAACACTGGAGTTTACACCAGTGTTTTGCACAGCACCCATGAAGACCACAGGTGGGCAGAAAAGAAATCCCCAGATATTTTGGACCAACTCCTAGAAGCCCCTGCCAACATGGCCAATGGTCAGAAATGCTGGGGGTTGAAGTCCAAAACATCTGGAGATCTGCTTTCTGCCCATCCCTGGTATAGATATCTTATATTCATTCATGCATGTCTGCCAACTCTAGCCCAGCAGCCATATGCCACTGGCACACCACATGCTTTGCATGCAAAAGCTTTTAAGAACTCCACTTTTGTTTTATTTTTACATGGATTTAAGGAAGAAGAGGTGGGAAATATCTTCGCCTGAGAACTTGCAGGGTTGTTACCGGTTCGTGCAGAACAGGCTTAGGCAATGTGGTGCCTTTGGGCACCAGTGGGCCCACAGCCACTTTTCTTGGTGCCCACCATGGTGCCCTAGTCCTCCCACATTTTTTTTTTCTAATTAACACATTTTCTTACTGGCAGCTGGGATTGGTCTGAAATAAGCTTCTGTTGATGTTGAAAACTGTGGGCTCAAATGAATTGTTTAGTGTGGTGGTGCTGAGAACCCATCTCTTATTTTATTTATTTATTTATTTATTTCATTTCTATACCACCCAATGGAGCTCTCTGGGTGGTTCACAAAAATTAAAAATTAAAAATTGGAGCTCTCTGGGTGGTTCACAAAGAGCACATCTCTGCCTTTTACTCAATCTTTTGGGCAGGTTACTTGCCCCTTGCCATAGCAGCCATTTTGTGCCCAGGGCAGTTTCTCAAATTGCCAAATATACCCACAGCCCAAAATGCTTCCCTACCCCTGGTGGGGAAAAGTATTAGGCTGGGTGTATTACTGGCCTGATCCAGTATGGAACAGCTTCAGGTGCTCTATCAAGATTCCCAGAAGCACGTACACAGGTGTTTAGAGACACGTGGATTTCAGTGGATGATATTTCTGTGAAGCTATCTTCAGATGCCCCTTGACTTGTCTTCAGTTTGCAGACCATCCCCCTTAAAACCACCCTCTTAATGCCCCTGCTTATTCTACCTTTTCTTACAATCTTCTACCTATGGGCCAGGGCTGACCCTATCATTAGGGATAGAGAGTCAAACTCTTCAGGCAGCAGATTTTAGATGTCATGGAAAGGCAGCAAGTTATTAGTTATTTAATTTATGATTGTTGTATCTTGACTGCAAGAGAAGGGAAGAAGTGCATGTGGGGGTTTCTGGCTTAGGTACCAAAATAACTTGACTGGCCTTGTATACTATGTATCTTGGCTTGGCTTGGGGAAGAATTGGCTGCTCTGCCTCATGTAGCGAAATGTCTTGGGCTAGCCCTGCTATTGACCTTTGTTATAAGGATATGGACCTTGCTATTCTCTTGACACATTAACACTAGGTAGGACCCCATATTTCCAGGTTAATGCTGACTCCTTAAGAACAGATGTAACCATATCTAGCACACCACCGGTTTAAAAATCAGTAGGTTCCACACTAAACTTAAGCACTGCTGTAAATGCCCTATACCTATTAAAACCCCACTGCCAGATGAAGGATTATTTCCTAACTGTGCTATTCATTGTTAACCTGCTGACAAAGTTGAAGTTATTCAGTTCCAATACTTGAGAGACAACATTGTTTCTCGAAGCAGAAACCATAGCTTATAATATAGGATGTGAACTGGCATGAATAATGAAACAGGGAATAATGAGAGCAAACAGTTCACAAACAACCTATAGGCAGAAAAAGAATTTATCCAAAGCAAGTGGTGGAGTCTTATGAATAACAAATGCATGGAAATAAAAACGATGCCCTTTAGCAAAAGATTTGCTGGATAAAAGGAGTCCAAAATCCTTATAAACATTGTTCCTAGTGAAAAGTTTAACCCCAGGGAAATGCCCCAAATATGACATGTGCTTCCTTCAGTTTACTTCTCTTCATAAGAAAACACCTTTTTAAAAACACGAGAGGTGCTTACCATTATCATTAACAATGTTGTTGTTGTTGTTCAGTCGTTCAGTCGTGTCCGACTCTTTGTGACCCCATGGACCATAGCACGCCAGGCCTTCCTGTCCTGCGCTCTCTCCTGGAGTGTGCTCAAGTTCATATTCATTGCATCCGTGATGCTATCTAGCCATCTCATCCTCTGCCATCCCCTTCTCCTTTTGCCTTCAGTCTTTCCCAGCATCAGGGTCTTTTCCAGAGAGTTTTCTCTTCGTATTAGGTGGCCAAAATATTTGAGCTTCAGCTTCAGTATCTGTCCTTCCAATGAGCACTCAGGGTTGATTTCCTTTAGGATTGACTGATTTGACTTCCTTGCAGTCCAGGGGACTCGTCAGAGTCTTCTCCAGGCTCCAGCACCACAGTTCGAAAGCATCAATTCTTCAGTGCTCAGCCTTCCTTATAGTCCAGCTCTCACAGCCATACGTTACTACTGGGAAAACCATAGCTTTGATTAGACGGACCTTTGTTGGCAAGGTGATATCTCTGCTTCTTACTATGCTGTCTAGGTTTGCCATAGCTTTCCTCCCAAGGAGCAAGCGTCTTTTAATTTCATGGCTACAGTCACTGTCTGCGGTGATCTTGGAGCCCAAGAAAATAAAATCTGTCACTGCTTCCATTTCTTCCCCTTCTATATGCCAGGAAGTGATGGGGCCAGATGCCATGATCTTTGTTTTTTTAATGTTGAGTTTCAAACCAGCTTTTGCACTCTCCTCTTTCAACTTCAACAAAAGGCTCTTTAGATCCTCTTCGCTTTCTGCCATTAGGGTGGTATTGTCTGCGTATCTGAGGTTGTTGATAATTCTCCCGGCAATCTTAATTCCGACCTATGACTCACCCAACCTGGCGTTTCTCATGATGTACTCTGCATATAAGTTAAATAAGCAGGGCGACAATATGCAGCCTTGTTGTACTCCTTTCCCAATTTGGAACCAGACCAAGGGCCAAATGGAAGTTTTTTTGTTTTACATTTATTACAATAGATCAGCCTCAAGATCACAGAAGGCAGGTTTCATTTTCTGCAGCACAAATAATATTCCATCTCTCCTCATCCCACCCACCCCCCAGATTAGAAATTCAAATTTCACAAAATAAAACACCCATCTTAAAGCAGTGTCAGATACTTACATTAAACCAATGAGCAATCTGGCAAGCCAGCTAAGAAAAGAGAAAGCCGGTAGGCAGGAAAGCAAGTAAGGGGCAATTGATGTCAGCTTGTTCTTTACCCAAAAGACAAGATGCTCAGACTGAGAGGATTTTTACACCAGGCCCAAATCCTGCATTTAAAATGGGGCTTTCTGCTTCCGTTTTAAATGCAGAATCACAACGGATTCCCTTTACACGCGATTTCTTCTCTGTAGATGGCCGTTCCCATAGCGTTATGTTTCTGTGAAAAGGCACTGTGGGTTCAGCAATATTTGCTCCTGGGTTCCTGCCCCTTTCCCTCCCCTTGCACATTACTGGTGGATGGGGACAGACATGCAGACAGCCCCCCCACTGATCCCCCCAGCCCCTGCCTTCCTCTTCCATGCTTCTGGCCAGTCCCTGCCAGTCTGCAGCTCTGCTGCTCCTTTGCTCTGCCGCCCTCCCTCGCTGCCGCTCTGCCACTCTGTTTTGAACAGGCAGGCTGATAATAGCAAGGAGCCAAAATGGCGCAGGCGTGGGAAGACTGAATGCCCATCAGACCTTCGTCACCACCTTCGACATCATGACCACGCCCCCAGCGACCACCCTCAGTGCTTCATTCACGCTGGGGGAGAAATACACGGGGAGGACATGGTGTTTCATTTGCGCATATCTGGAAAAATACCAATTTTTTTCCGCTTCAGGAAAACACGGGATAGGTGGGAGGAAACACTCAGTGGAATAATGACTGGACAATGACGACATCATGTAATGGGCCTGCACAATTCAATGAGTGAGCAACCATGAATGCGCAATAAACTTGAGGTGTAGAGATCCCCTAAGAAGCCAGGCTAGTATCAGTAGCTTTATAGAATTGTGCTAGCAGCTGCAGTACAACCTCCTGGCCAACTGCAGTGGTGGTGCCAAAGTGCAGTACAGATCAAACCAGCAGCTTCCTGTGGTGTAATGCCTTGAAATTTACTTCCTTTTTCCTGTTTGACTCTCAGAGCTAAGCTTCACAATATGGTGAACGGCAATGCACTGTCTTCTTTAACACATGTGGGTTCTGTTTTTGTTGTTGTTATTGTTAAATTGCAACCGGGGGGGGGGGTTGGACTGTGGTGCACAGGGAGAGGAACTTTAGCACCTTCTCCCACAGCAAATAACAGTTTGGAGGGTTGATCTGTATCAACACCACAGCAAGAGGGGGTAAGGAGGAACACTTCCCAGTCTAGCTTCTATTTAATGACAAAAGAAACCCACACACGATGACACAAAGCATATATGTTAAATACAACACACATGTATTGTGTAGTTTTGTCCTTCAGCATGTGAAATGAGGCCTGCCATGGCTGTTGGGTTACTATGAGTTCTTGGAAATTATTTCTAAACCCATAAGACTACATATATTACATCTGGCAATGAGGATCCTCTGACCCACACCTCAAAAGTGAACATGGGAGAGAGACACTTCCGTCCTGCAGCCAGGAGGACTGACAGTGAAACTGAAGAAGGGGCTAGAAAAATGAAACAGATGTCAGTCGAAGACAGCAGACTTTTTTCTTTTCTTTTTTTCTTTTTCTTCATGCAAATCTAGGAAGAGAACAGCCTATACTTTGCTATAAATACCTAGGCTGGGTAGGGAAATTCAACTGATAGAATAAACTCACATACCCAAACCCCAAAGTAGCAATGTTTCTGGGCACCACTGGGAAATTCAGTGAAAACTATGAAACACAGGGTAGTATATCTTGGACCTTTTGAGCAATTTGTAGCTGGTAACTCGGTACAACGAGTCCCTGCGGTGCTGACCATCAGGGTTTCTAAGGCAGAAGGCAGTCATGGGGAACCATTGGCCTGCTGGCCTAATCTGTCCTGTGAAGTCTCCTATTTCCTATGTGAATAACCTTCTCCAAAGCCAACTTTGATCTGAGCTGGTGCCTTCACACAGCACTCACCTTCCCTGATCAGGGATGGTGAGCAATGGATAAAGCCAGTCCCAGACTCAGTTGGTGCCTCAAGGAGAGTACTTTGGAGGCTTTGCCTTCCACTCACCTGTCTCATTCAGTGTGTGTGTGTGTGCATTTATGTATGGAGGGGGTCAAACACATTAGGGTCCACATACCAGCTTGGGCAGTGGCACTGCCCACCTTATGCTATGGCATGCAGCCCCTGATGTGCTTGTCTCAGGTTGAAAAAGATTCCTGAACCCTCAATAAAGGTTGCTGCGCAATGTAATGGCACAAATGCTGTTGCCTAGCCATGCCACATATTCACACATCACGCTTCCATTTCTGAGAAGCTGCCATGGTGGTATAGTAAATAAGGCTCTGGGTACCAGAGAGTCCCAATTTAAGCCCTTTCACCTTACAAGTGGAAATCTATAAATGTCAAGAATGCATCCAAGCTAGTGCAACTTTTTAACTGTGTCTGAATACAGTCACTTAACAGTAAATGCTATTTACATGGCTGTTGTACAATCTTAGGTAATTTTTTTTGTATAACCAAAGATGCATCCAAGGCACTTCTCTTCTCCCCAAAACATAAGAACATAAGAAAAGCCATGCTGGGTCAGACCAAGGGTCCATCTAGTTCTGTGTTCTGTTCACACAGCGGCCAACCAGCTGTCAACTGGGGGGGGGGATCTTCCTGACAACGGAATGAGAAACGCATTGGAGTATTACCTGGATTTTGATGGAATCAGCTTTGGCCCTTCAGGGACACATGGAGCAAGATAAGCTGAGTGTAGCATACCTTTAAAATCTGTTCTTTGGTGCTTGAAAGGAACATACTTCTGGGTGGGGTGGAGGGAGTAGAACTGAATGTCATCAAACTGGTAGGGGCTGTCCAACCAATGAGAGAGTTTTGTTTCCCACCCCTCTCTAAGTTCCCCATTTGCTACTACATTATTATGAATGGAGAACAACTAATTTTATGCAGATTTCCCTGAAGAAACCAAAATCCCAAGTACTCTAGTGCAGCATCTGAAGGCTCCTGAGAGCTCCCCACCCACCCAATTTCACCACATCCCAGCAATCTGCTGCAGAGTTATTGCTCCAACCCCATTTTCCCCCATGCATGCACTTTTGCCTCTTGCTTCTAACTCCCCTTCCTACCCCCCTTTCTCCCTTTCTCCTTCTCCCTGCTCACAGTGAGAAGCTCCTATAAACCCAAAACTAGGGATGGTGGAGAATTCTGCCATGGATCTCAGTGAGGCCAAATGCCAGTGCATTCGGCCCCCCGAAATCCATGGCAGAACGAAGCCCCCTCGCCCCACCACCCCACGAAAGGCACACGAAACGGTTCACCTACCTGGTGCTGTTCGGGCTGCTTTGCGAATGGCGGCCACGTCTGCGGCCGCCATTCACTTCACGATTTTTCCTGTGATAGGCTATGTAAATACTTACGTAGCCTATCACAGCTAATGCAGGGATGCCATTTGTGTCCCTGGGGAGGCCACGATAGGCTACGTAAATATTTGTGTAGCCTATCACGGTGAAAAAAAGGGATGCAAATGGCGGCGGCTATGGCGGCCGCCATTTGCGTCCCTGCTCAGCCCAGCAGCAGCCAGATGTCACTGCGGGCAGCCCTGGCCGGGGGCTCCATGGAGTTGCTGTGGAGCAGAGCCAGCTGGCAAGGATTTTGGGGGGAGGGATAGAACGCCTCCCCCCCACTGCGGATGTCACAAAACGAAACAGGTGAGTCGTTTCGTACATCCCTACCTGAAACATTGTTACTGCAATAAAGTGATAAAGTTGAGAAGGGACTTTACGTAACAATGGAGAAACAACTTCTACAGATCATCAAAGAAACACAACATTGCAATAACAATTTAAGAGAGCAACAGAGAAGTGAAAGAGTGTTTTAGGGTGAGTTACTAGAGTTAGCATTTAATCCTTTCACTACTGGGGGAATGAGATGTATTTCTTACTTCTGAGTAAACATGCACAGAAGGGGGGATATGTTAAAGATTAAAAGCAGGCTAAGGTGATTGAGTGTTTCCACTACTGCAGTAATGTGAGCGGTTGCTGCTGCGTTCCTGGGGATTTTCTCAATGGGAAAAACTACTTCCACTGGGGAAACAAGAGGGAATGGGGCATCCCACCCCCTTGACCACATCACTGCCAGGTCACAGAGGCATGCCCAGGATTTAATGGGGGGGGGCATGGTACACTATGGTAAAGCTGCCAGGGAGCCACTTTCAGTAAACAAGTTGAAGTAAAAGGAGTTTCAGAAAATGTGGCTTTTGAAGAGAGAAGTGGCTGGTTGGCAGCAGAATGGTGATGATGTCATCTGTTATGAAGGAACTCACTGCTCTAACTTCACACTAAATCACCTGTGAAGACAGCCCCCAGGAAACCACAAGCAGGACACAAATGCAACAGCAACCTCCCACCCATGTTCCCCAGCAACTGGTGTACAGGCATACTGCCTCTGGTACTGGAGGCAGCACACAGCCATCAAGCCTAGTAACCATTAATAGACTTCTCCTCCAGGAATTTGTTTAACCCCCTTTTAAAGCCATCCAAGTTGGTGGTAGTGAATTGAATTCCATAGTTTTAACTATGCACTGTATGAAGATGTCCTTCCTTTTATCTGTCCTGAATCTCCCACCAATCAGCTTCATAGGATGACCAAAGGTTCTAGTATATGACAGAGGGAGGGAAAAAAAAAAGTCTCCTTATTAGGGATGTGAGAACCCATCCCAGCTTGGGTTCTCCAGGCACCAGCTGAGCTTTCCCCCTGCTCATTGGCCCTCTGGGCTGCAGTTGAGGCCCCCCTCCGTTCTCGGAAAGCAGCCTGCAACTTCCCCGGGCCTGTTTGTCTCTGTCCCAATCACCATGTTTTTAAAAAACACGGCGATTGGTGGCACTTGCCCATAGACTTGTACGCAAAATGTGCAGTGAGACTAGGGTATACGGGTGATCCACAGCGCTTTTTGTGTATAAGTCTATGGTAAATGCCCATTCAGTTTTGTCTTTTAATTTTTTTTTCTGCCAATTGCCCTTCTAACAGGAGGCATCATTGCCAAATAATCCCATCAGATTGAAAATAGTTTTAAGGCTTTTTCATAGCGATTCCTGGTAGCATTTGGAAATTGTCTATCTCATGGTCCCACACTTGCCCTCTGCCAAAGCACATGTTTGGACAGCCCCTGGTAAAACATGTCCTATGGTTAGAAAGTGAACCTGTCAGTCACTCATTCCCCTCCCTCATCAGCTTTTAGAGAAACAAAAGCAAAAAAATGCACTTGTTTTAAGGACATGCTGTCTGCTTTTCTGAAGCCAAATTGTGAAGCAAGATTTGTGCAGCGTCCACCTCCCATTCTGGTCACTTCAAGGGAAGTCCTCTTCACCTCAGGAAGCACTGGAAATGGTCTGAAGGGGCCTGATTTGGCTTGGGCTTTAGGCTTGGGCTAAATCTGATGCACATTTCTAGTAGATACTAAACAGTCCCTTATTTAAGAACTAGTGCTTTACCAAAAATGTCTCCCACATTTTTTCTGACCATTCTCATTCAATTTCATAGAAGAGAAATTGCTTTCGAAAAGAAATTCAAAGGAGAAGAAATTTTGGATAAATTCTCATGGGTTGGGTTTAGGTTTCTTGGCCTTACTTTACTTAGGAGGTGGCTGAGGAGTGAGCACAAGTGCCCTGTTTTTCATTGCACAATCATCTCTCTGGACACCTGTAGCCTCCTCAGCTTTGTACACTTCAATTATAGCCCAGTTTAAGTCGTCATGAGGTAATTCCTACCATGGGGCTTTTCCAGATGAGGATGTGCAGGCAGCTTGGAAGGCTAGCTGTGATTAGGTAAACTCAAAAGCACCACAAACATAAATTATAAAACATCCTGAATGCGGCAGAACAATGGAAGTAGGGATGTACGAAAGTCACTTACCTTTCCGCGGATTCTGTTCATGGTGTGGGGGGGGAGGCGTTCCGTCCCTCCCCCCGGAATCCTCGACAGCCGGCTGTGCTCTGTGGCAGCTCCACGGAGCAGCCGGCCAGGCCAGGGCTGCCCACAGCTGGATTTCCGGCCGTGGTGGCTGCTGGGCAAAAAAAACCACGGTGTACGCAAATGGTGGCGGCTACGTAAATATTTACGTAGGCTAAAATGGCGAATCAAAAAGGGATGCAAATAGCTCCCACTACGCTATTTGTGTTCCCCTTTATTTTTGCTGTAATAGTCTATGTAAATATTTACGTAGACTAAGATGGTGAAAAATAAGGAACGCAAATGGCGGCGGCCGTACACATTTTTTTTTACCGGGATGTGATAGGCTATGTAAGTCTTTACTTAGCCTATCACGTCTCTGTAAAAACAACAACAACAAACAAACGCCAGACTGCAAATGGTGGTGGCGGTGGCAGCCGGTCGGAAGACCAGCCACCGCCACCGCCGCCACCTCCGCCACCACCCGGAACATTCCGCCAAAGATTTCGGGGGGCCAAATGCACTGGCATTCGGCCTCACCGAGATCTGCGGTGGAATTCTCTGACATCCCTAAATGGAAGCCTCTTTCATAGGGGGAGAAAACTTTCTGGAAATTGGAGGCCAGATTTTGGCAGAGCACTCCACCTCAACCCTAGAGCTAGACACAACATTGTCCCCACCTGCATTGCAGTGGATACAAATTGGGGGCCAGCTTGCCAAGACAGTTGATGCTGTTGCAGGCATGAAGACTTCCCCACCCAACCCTTACCAAAAAAGAAAGAAGCTGTGCTACAAGCCCTGCCAGTGAGGAGCCCTTCCTGGGAGAAGCTGTTGAGAATTTATTCTCCCCCTGGAGAAACTTGGTGAAATTGTCTCCCAAATTTCTCTGCCCACAAGTAACTGGATAATTTCAAGATGCCATTTGGGCACAGCTCTATTAAGAACATAAGAAGAACCCATGCTGGATCAGATCAATGGTCCATCTAGTCCAGCATTCAGACAGTAGCCAACCAATTCAGACAGACAGTAGACAGTAGCCAACCAATGGTAGACTAGAATAGACTAGACTAGACTAGAATAGACTATATGGTGGTGGGGGGAGAGGAGAGAGAGAGAGAGAGAGAGAGAATACACACAAACACACACACACACATACACATGTACACACACACACACACACAGATGCACACACCACATTATATGCAAAAGGATGGACTTCATGGATCTTTTGATCCTTTACTTCTTCCTATATAACAGCATGGATCACTGCCTTGTTGTGGCGAAGGGGCTTGCGTAACTCAGTGAAGCAATAAGCTATGCCGTGCAGGGCCACCCAAGATGGACAGGTCATGGCAGAGAGTTCTGACAAAATGTGGTCCACTGGAGAAGGAAATGGCAACCGACTCCAGTATTCCTGCCAAGAAAACCGCATGGAATGTATCACAAGGCTAAAAGATATGACGCTGGAAGATGAGACCCTCAGGTCGGAAGGTGTCCAATATACTACTGGGGAAGAGCAGAGGGAATTTCCAAGTAGCACCAGAAAGAGTGAAGCGGCTGGGCCAAAGCCGAAAGGACACTCAGCTGCGTATGTGTCTGGTGGTGAAAAGAAAATCCGATGCTGTAAAGAACAATATTGTTTAGGAACCTGGAATGTCAGATCAATGAATCAAGGTAAGTTGGAGGTGGTCAAACATGAGATGGCAAGATTGAACATTGACATCTTGGGAATCAGCGAACTAAAATGGACAGGCATGGGTGAATTTAATTCAGGTGACTATTATATCTACTACTATGGGCAAGAATCCGTTAGAAGAAATGGAGTAGCACTCATAGTCAACAAAAGGGTGGGAAAAGCAGTACTGGGGTACAATCTCAAAAATGATAGAATGATCTAAGTACGAACCCAAGGCAAACCATTCAACATCACAGTAATTCAAGTCTATGCCCCAACCACTGAGGCCGAAGAAACTGAGGCTGAACGGTACTATGAAGACCTACAACACCTTCTAGAACTAACACCAAAAAAAGATGTCCCCTTCATCATAGGGGATTGGAATGCTAAAGTAGGAAGTCAAGAAATCACTGGGATAACAGGCAAGCATGGCCTTGGTGTACAAAATGAAGCAGGACAAAGGCTAATAGAATTTTGCCAAGAGAACACGCAGATAATAGCAAACACTCTTTTCCAACAGCACAAGAGGCGACTCTACACATGGACATCACCAGATGGTCAATATCGAAATCAGATTGATTATATCCTTTGCAGTCAAAGATGGAGAAGCTCTATACAGTCAGTCAAAACAAGACCTGAGGCTGACTGTGGCTCACATCATGAGCTTCTTATTGCAAAATTTCAGCTTAAACTGAAGAAAGTAGTGAAAACCACTAAACCATTCAGGTATGACCTAAATCATATCCCTTATGAATATACAGTGGAGGTGAGGAATAGATTTAAGGGATTAGACCTGATAGACAGAGTGCCTGAGGAACTATGGACGGAGGTCCGTAACATTGTTCAGGGGGCAGCAACTAAATCCATCCCAAAGAAAAAGGAATGCAAGAAAGCAAAGTGGCTGTCTGATGAGGCTTTATAAGTAGCTGAGGAAAGAAGGGAAGTGAAAAGCAAGGGAGAAAGGGGAAGATATATCCAACTGAATGCAGATTTCTAGAGAATAGCAAGGAGAGACAAGAAGGCCTTCTTAAATGAACAATGCAAAGAAATCAAGGAAAACAACAGAATGGGAAAGACTAGATATCTCTTCAAGAAAATCGGAGATCTCAAGGGAACATTTTGTGCAAAGACGGGCATGATAAAGGACAAAGAAGGCAGGGACTTAACAGAAGCAGATTTATTTATTTATTTATTATTAAATTTATTAGTCGCCCATCTGGCTGGTCACCCAGCCACTCTGGGCGATGTACAACACACCATAAAACAATTTAAAACAATAAAATTCTACCATAATTTTTTTTTTTTAAATACCCTAACCCACGCCAAATGCCTGCCTGAACAACCACGTTTTTAATGCACGACGGAAGCTCATTAAAGAGGGGGCATGATGGAGTTCCCTAGGGAGGGAGTTCCACAGAGTGGGGGCCACCACAGAAAAGGCCCTCTCCCTCGTCCCCACCAGTCTAGCTGTCCTGGCTGATGGGACAGAGAGAAGGCCATCCGAGGCTGATCTTGTTAAGCGGCCTGTCTGGTGCTGCTGGAGGCACTCCTTAAGATAGGCTGGGCCGGAACCATATAGGGTTTTAAAGGTCAAAACCAACACCTTGAATTTGGCCCGGAGAACAACTGGTAATCAGTGCAACTCCTTCAGCACTGGAGTGATGTGATCTCACCGGTGGCTGCCTTTAATCAGGTGAGCCACCGCATTCTGTACCAGGTGCAGTTTCCGAACCGTCTTCAAGGGTAACCCCACGTAGAGCGCATTACAGTAGTCTAAACGAGAGGAGACCAGGGCATGTACTACCGATGGGAGCAGATGGTCAGGAAGGAAGGGGCGCAGCCGCCGTATCAGATGGAGTTGATACAGTGCTGTCCGGCTCACAGCTGACACCTGAGCCTCCATGGACAGCTGGGAGTCCAAAATGACCCCCAGGCTGCAGACCTGGTCTTTCAAGGGTAGCCGTACCCATTCAACACCAGGTCAACATCCCCCAGCCTCCTCTTTTCTCCCACCAAAAGTACCTCAGTCTTGTCAGGGTTCAGCTTCAACCTATTCCTCCCCATCCAGCCACTCACTGTCTCCAGACATTTGGATAGGGATTCTATGGCCAACCTTGGTGAAGATTTAAACGAGAGGTAGAGCTGAGTGTCATCCACATATTGATGACACTGCACCCCAAACCTCCTGATGATAGCCCCCAGCGGCTTCATATAGATGTTGAATAGCATCGGGGAGAGGATGGGGCTCTGTGGCACCCCACACATGAGCGGCCATGGGTCCGAAACCTCCTCTCCCAGTGCTACCCTCTGGTACCTGCAGGAGAGGAAGGACCGGAACCACCGCAATACGGTATCCCCAATGCCCAACCTCTCCAGGCGGTCCAGGAGGATACCGTGGTCAACGGTATCAAAAGCCGCTGAGAGGTCGAGGAGAACAAGGAAGAAGCATTCACCCCTATCCAGAGCCCTCCTCATATCATCTACCAAGGCGACCAAGGCTGTTTCTGTCCCATGCCCAGGCCTGAAGCCCGACTGAAGATGAGATTAAGAAGAGGTGGAAAGAATACACAGAAGAACTATACCGGAAAGATCTTAATGTCCGTGATATCCATGATAGTGCGGTCACTGAACTTGAGCCAGACATCCTAGAGAGCGAAGTCAAGTGGGCCTTAGGAAGCATTACTAACAACAAAGCTAGCGGAAATGACAGTATTCCAGCTGAGCTATTTAAAATCCTAAAAGATGATGCTGTTAAAGTGCTGCACTCAATATGCCAACAAATTTGGAACACTCAACAGTGGCCACAAGACTGGAAAAGGTCAGTTTACATTCCAATTCCAAAGAAGGGCAATGCCAAAGAGTGTTCGAACTACCATACAATTGTGCTCATTTCACATGCCAGCAAGGTTATGCTCAAAATCCTACAAGCTAGGCTTCAGCAGCATGTGAACCGAGAACTACCAGAAGTACAAGCTGGGTTTCGAAGAGGCAGAGGAACTAGAGATCAAATCGGCAACTTTTGCTGGATCATGGAGAAAGCAAGAGAATTCCAGAAAAACGTCTATTTCTGCTTCATTGACTACGCTAAAGCCTTTGATTGTGTGGATCACAACAAACTCTGGCAAATTCTTAAAGAGATGGGAGTACCAGACCGCCTTACCTGTCTCCTGAGAAACCTGTACAAGGGCCAAGAAGCAAGAGTAAGAACCAGACATGGAACAACTGATTGGTTCAAAATTGGGAAAGGAGTACTTCAAGGCTGCATATTGTCGCCCTGCTTATTTCACTTATATGCCGAGTACATCATGAGAAATGCTGGGCTGGATGAATCACAGGTCAGAATTAAGATTGCTGGGAGAATTATCAACAACCTCAGATACGCAGACGATAGCACCCTAATGGCAGAAATTGAAGAGGATCTAAAGAGCCTCTTGTTGATGGTGAAAGAGGACAGTGTAAAAGCTGGTTTGAAAACATTAAAAAAACGAAGATCATGGCATCTGGCCCCATCACTTCCTGGCAAATAGAAGGGGAAGAAATGGAAGCAGTGACAGATGTTATTTTCTTGGGCTCCAAGATCACCGCAGACAGTGACTGCAGCCATGAAATTAAAAGACACTTGCTCTTTGGGAGGAAAGCTATGGCAAACCTAGACAGCATAGTCAGAAGCAGAGACATCACCTTGCAGACAAAGGTCCGTCTAATCAAAGCTATGGTTTTCCCAGTAGTAACGTATGGCTGTGAGAACTGGACTATAAGGAAGGCTGAGTGCCGAAGAATTGATGCTTTTGAACTGTGGTGCTGGAGAAGACTCTTACGAGTAGGGTTGGCGGAGAATTTCTCCCCGAAACTTCGGGGGGCCGAGCGCCAACGTGTTCGCCCCCCCCGAACAAGTTTTGGGGAGAAATTCTCTCCCCCCCACACACCCCGCACCCCCCCCGGGACGGGACTTACCTTTGGCGAATGTCCCTCCCGGAGGTGGGTCCGGCCGGCGGTTCGGTGGGTCTTCGTCCGTGGCGGGAGCGGCAGCTGGTCTTTTGACCGGCTGCCGCCACCGCCATTCCAATAAAAAAAAAAAAAAAAAAACGCCCCCGTGATAGGCTACGTGACGATTAACGTAGCCTATCACGGCTAGATTTGCAAAGTCAGCCATGATAGGCTACGTAATAAGCGTTGCCCTTATTTTCGCCGTAGTCTATGTAAAGATTTACTTAGACTACAGCGACCAAATAAGGAACGCGATTGGCGGCTCCCTATGGGGGCCGCCATTTGCGTACACGCTTTTTTTTTTTAAGTCACCCGTGATAGGCTACATGATGATTGATGTAGCCTATCACGGCTGACTTTGCAGATCTAGCCGTGATAGGCTACGTTAATCGTCACATAGCCTATCACGGGGGTGTTTTTGTTTTTTTTTTAACTTTTTTGTTCGCGGCCGGGCGAGGTGAGGCGCCTCCTCCCCGGCCTGAATTTCGGCCGGGCGAGCCAGGAAGCCTCCCCCGCGGCCTGAACTTCGCGGGGGGAGCAGCGAAGCGCCTCCCCCCCACTGCGAAAAGCTTCGAGGACAGGTAAGGGACTTTCGTGCACCCCTACTTACGACTCCCCTGGACTGCAAGGAGGTCAAACCAGTCAATCCTAAAGGAAATCAACCCTGACTGCTCATTGGAAGGACAGATACTGCAGCTGAAGTAGGGGTGCACACGACTTAATGACTGAACAACATATAACAGCAGATTAGGTTGGTTGTCTGTGGTAGCACAAGATTAGGGATGGTGCAGGCATCTGGCTTGGGCTTGAAACTCAGCTATTTCTCACCAGCTTGTCTGCCCCAGACACTGTGGATCCTCACGCTTGCCCAACTCAGCATGTGTCTGTAACGTTACATAAATGGCCCCTTTATGGCTGCTATTTGTGTAAACTAAATGTTTACTTATGAAAAAGGCTGAGGCACCATTTTTATGCTCACAGACCACCTGGCAGCTCACTGCACATGGTGAGCAAGGTTGGGCGGCTAGCTGAGGTCCGGCGAGCAGTGCACAGGGCAAGCTACCATTAATTCACCCTTCCCTACCCAAGACATTTTGCTGCCTGACACAAAGAACAAAATGGCTTCCCCCTCCTTGTGCAGAAGCCCACCATGGGACAGTGCACCTGAGGGGTGCTCAGTAAAGGCAGAAGGCTCATTTATGGGAATGCATGGCATGCTTTATGGCACACACAGCTCTGTCCTCCAGCACTCTCGCTGCTGCTCCCTACCCCAAAGCAACAGCTGCTTGAGGTGAGCACTTGCTCTGCCTAATGGTAGGACCAGCCCTATGTGGTAGACTGCACATTCCCTTATCCTGCATTACACCTCCCCTACATTATGTTCTTTGTTAAGTGTCTGTTTAAGATTTCTGCTGCAAGTCCATCCATACTATGGTTTGGCATGACATTTTTCAGCTCAGTTTTGTTAAGGTTGCTATGGTGGGCCAGTCTAGGTTGGAACAAAAGCAGGATGCTCTAGATGACATTGCCATCAGAACTGGACCTCACTG
Source organism: Heloderma suspectum (assembly GCF_057233095.1). Classification (NCBI taxonomy): domain Eukaryota; kingdom Metazoa; phylum Chordata; class Lepidosauria; order Squamata; family Helodermatidae; genus Heloderma; species Heloderma suspectum. Next base: position 91,269,606 of record NC_139458.1, read on the forward strand.
TTATGCCACTATGGAAATGATGGTGGCTACTGGCACAGCAGTCTCACGCTATGGTTCTGTGTTGTCAATTGTCCTAGGTCAGCTCATAATCAGTCATATTTTGACCTCAGATGCAGTAGAGGCTATAAAATAGATCCCCACATAGTTAAAACCACTAATGGTTGGTTTCTACATTGCCACTGTGCTGTAAATTCCTCTCTGAATCCATTCACAGGGAAATATTACACTTTACATGAATGTCATGAGAGCAACTATGGAACTATGGAAGTGGCAGCAACCACACCATTCCAAGTAATGTGTAAATTGGTCCTCAGTTATATGCTAAAACAAAACTTCAAAGATACTTGGCTTAATACATGTCTTGGCACTGCTGCAAACATCAGTCTAAAATCTGCCACCATTGGCATATATCTTTATTTTCAGAAGCTGTCATCATTTGCTAATTTAACAGTAACAGCAACATCTTCCACCTCCATTTTCAACATCTGGACTTTAATATATTTATTTGGAAGAGAACAAATTCAGTGGAATGGAGCATAAATAAATACAGGGAGGGTCTGTGATTCAGTACTGGAGAAATCTCATTTTCATTAGTATCTCTGTCAAGAGGAATTTTAATAGCAAGGTTTGGGAAGATATCCAATGGAAACTCTGGAAAGACACTATCGATCAGTTTGGACAATGTAGTTGGACCAGGGGCTTAACTTGGCATATATCTACTCTGTCTGTGCAGCAATTCTTAGGAATGCTTTCTTTTTTGCCAAAGAGGTGTGATGGACCTAATGCCATACAAATGTAAATTTTAACCACTTCAGAGCGCAATCCTATGCATGTTCAAAAAGGAAAAAAAAAAGTCCTACAACTCCCAGAATTCCACAGCCAGTTGTAGGACTGTTTCTGTCTAAACATGCATACAATGCTGTCCTCAGTCTGCTTTGGTTATACAGCAATGTATTAGCCTGCCTTCTTCATGTGCTAGGGCTTCTGTTGAAAGGCAGCCAAGAATTTTTTAAATAAATAAATAGATAAATGCTACTACCCTACGGTACTACTAACTGATCTCTGACATGTTTTATTCTTCTAATCGTATTCTCCCTACTATATTTATTTACATGATTTCTTTTAAAAAAATATTTGCAGGACTGTGAGTTTATTTTCTACTAACATTTTAATTTTCCAAAAAATCAATTGATCTGTCTTTTATACATTCCTTTTTGAATTTTCTCTCTACCTTTTAATCTAGTCTTACAGATAGGCTACCTGAAAATGCAATTTATATGGGTAAAAGGGATACTGAGAGAGAGAATTCATTGAAACATGAACATAAAACAGATTTCGATGACATCTACTAGTGGGCAACAGTGTGATCATAGCCCAGGCAAAATGCAGGGGTGGGATTGAACCTTGCACTAATAAATCTTTCTCATCCCCATTTTCTATGATTCAGTAATTTTTACAAGGACTCCTTGTTCATTTTGATTAGCCCAGAAGGACAGAATAAGTGAATGTCTATGATCAAGCACTGAAAAACAGCTTTTGGAAGCCTCGTTTAGAACATCACTCTTCTTCAATTTCCACTGTAAGTAGGGTTAGCAGTGTTTTATCTTCTTCCTTCGCATTTTTAGATTCTTACCAAAAGGTTTGTTTCCTTAAAGCATTTATTTTCTGGAAGTACACAGCTCTTTTTGTTGGCCTTAAGTGCTTTCAAACCCTGCCCTCTCTGAAGCTGACATTCTCTTTTGTCCTAAGGACAAGTGCCATTTTCTCAACAGGTGCATTAATGCTCTGGGAATGTCAAACAACGTTTAATGAGAAATCGGCTGTTTGAGAAGAGATGTCACATTTCCAAGAATGATTGAAAGCACCTCCGCCCTTTCCTCGGTCTCCAATATCTTATTTCCCTGCCACTCTCACAGCTTTGCATTAGTCACACACTGCCTGGCACAATGGTATTCATCAAATAGACTATTTCAGGCTATTATACAGCAGTTTACATTGCAAAACTTCTCATAACCTTTACAGATACCCCACTGCCACCACCCAGTTTCTTTGCTATAATGAAACAAGTAACAGTTGGTACTTGCTGAAACATACTTTTCACCAAGGAAGAAACACTGTATAATGCCCAAAGATGAATCTCTGACTTACAAATATTAGATGATTATGTATTGTGTCTGGACTAAGCCCAACATATTTGTAGACAGTTTTATTCCCTATGCTTGAGCATAAATTGGTAAAAAATTACAGGCATCGAATTCATAAAAAATAAAGTCCAGATAATGAGGGTATGCAAAGAGGGTTTCTTGGTACTGTCACCCTCCCCCCCCCCAGTCTGTCAGTAGTAGACAGAAAGATCCAAGTATCTTTCTGAAGAATGGTATAACATCCTAGTCTAGGATCTTCTTTGGTAAATCTCTTTTGTTTGGGGAGGTAAAGCTGGAAGTAGAGATAAGTTCAATTGTTAAACTTTTTGGCTAGAATCACGTACTTTTTCTTCCAATTGTGGCTCCTTACACTATACTATTGACCGTTCCAGGGAGTTCCACAGATTTTGGGAGTGACTAGTCGGGCATCACAGGCAAACTACTATTAGAAGTGAAGCTCCAGAAATTCTTTCTATTGTATAGAGCATCCCATAGAGTTCTTTATATCTATGGCACAGTGATTTTATTGCTTTTCTATTTTGTTTTGTTTTACTTTGAAGGCTTTATAGATCTGGTTTATTTTAATGTGTTTTGTACTTTTAAACTTTTAGATTATTGGGAGTCACCCAAAACTTTCAGGCAAACATGTGAAAGTCAAAAAAAGAAACTGTTTCTCATCATGCATGTAGTTTGTTAAATTAAAGGGAGGGAATGTCATGAACAGCCAGACCACCAAAAAGGATGTCTTCTCAACCCATCCTTAGTTTTGTTCTTCAACTTGATTGAATTATATTTCCAGTTTTCCAGACAGCAACAAGCTCACTTGTTTATGACAAGGATAAATGTCTGTGTCAATTTCCTGGGACCCAACATTTTATTATCAAAAATCTCATGACCATTTTGATCATCTTCATTGGGAAGGTATACTTCATCATGTTCCATCATCATCCCAGGGAACTGAATGGTCAACAAAACATTGCAATCAAAGCCAATGAAGGTGTGCATTACTATTTATGTTGTTTCACTTCTTTAGTATTTTTCCCATGTATACAGTGTTGTACAGTTCCTGTCTCTTATAAGAACACAAAAATTGCCTTTCTAGACCAATCAAGGTCCATCCATTTCAGTGTCTGATGTGATGTGTGCAATTGATCAACATTGTTTTGACAGTGCCAATCACCCTTTGAATGATCAGGGAACTGATTTCAGGCATCTGTCACCTTTTCCACCTCCAACTAGTTAATCAATATTCTGACAGAGTAAGCCATATGTTTGGGAGAGAGACTTTTGTCTGCAAGAGTATAAGCATTACTACCATTATAAAGGAACTCTGGATGAGATTCTACATGCACAGAAGCCCTTCAGATATCATTTGAAAGATTATTACAGCAGTGGAAAACTAGACATATTTTTGACATGTTATGGACAACCATTTGTTTCCAAATTCTTAGAAAAACAATTAGAATGAGACGATACAAGAAGAAGTTTCTGATTTTTGTTTTTGATGGTTGGTTTATTTGTTTTTTGCAAAATCCTCTCTTCTCTTCTTTTTTTCTGGTCTGCCTGGTTATGTGGACTGTATTATTGGGTTATTGGCTTTTAATGTTTTCTTTCTCTCGCCTGTTCCTTCATATTATGTAAATTGTTTACTGTTTTTAGGATACATACACCAGTGTGTGTTCTCCTCATGGGAGTTTGAAAAAGAAGTAAAATCATCATTTTTCCCCACCCACAAGCTTTTGCACTGTGTTTCATGTTTTCATCAAAAATGGATGACGATACTTAGCAGTATTGTAGGCCGTGTAATTCAGACTTTCCTATTATTGACTGTATTTTAAAAGCAACAGAAATTGCAACAGTGAGTGCACCAGAGTGATAGGAATACTGATGATTAGGTTGGTGGAAGTGTAATGGTTGATATTGTTGCCAGGCAATTTGTGAAAATCGATAATGTTGAGTTTCATAAGGCAGCATTATGATATGCACTGCCTTATTCAAAGACATTTCAGATACTTACTAAGATAACTACACTGGCACTGTGGGCATTTCAAATCATATTCTTCAAAACATTCTCAAGGTAGCCCCAAGTCTCCCAATTTGATGATACCACTCTTGGTCAAATTAGTAATTAACAAAAGTAACAGGTTATTCCTGCCATATACACTAAAATGAAAATGTGAACCTATAATGTCATTCAAAATCATTGGTATGTTAATCTCCTATCCCTAGGCTTCCATTTAATTACTCAAATGGTGTGTGCATTTTGATATGCTTATTTACTAGGATGCTTGCTTAGACACATTTGCTACATTAATATTGACAGATGTCCCAGCAAGATAATGAGTGAAGGCACATCCGTCGCTTTCAATAATATAACATTAGCATATAATGCAACTTTATACACATTGACATCCATACTGTTGTGGTAGATTATGGATAGCTTGGAAGATTTTCCAAAGAGGTTGTTTCCCCATCAAATACAGTTAGAGAGGTTTAAATTTTGTTTAACAGAACAGTATGTTCTAATTTGGAAGAAAAAAAAGATGTATCAGAGTTACAAATAAACCTCATGATCCCAGAATCTACTCCAACAGCCATCTTCTTCATTTCCCTCCTGATACCAGTTGGAGGACCAGCTTGGCACCCAGAGGCATGAGGCAATGGGCTGGCCAAAACAGCCTCATGTGGACTGGCCAAAGGGGAGGCAGGATCTAGACAGGGTGAGTTCATGGCTATCTTTGGGAGCTGATAGAGGCCTAAGTGGTAAGTGAAGTCCTGTTCTGGCTAGGCGTGATGCCCTGGGGAATTGGACAGCACAGCAGTGCACACTGTTCTGGCTCTGACTAACAAAGCAGGATTCATGTCAGTCAAGGCAGGAGCAAGGACCTTGGAGACTGCACTGCATCAGGTACTGGTTGGAGTATTTTCCCACAAGGAGCTGTTGTCCCAGCAAAGAACTGCAATCAACAGAGGCCTTAGGAAAGCTGGCAGAGCTATGGCTTCTGATCAGGAAGGTATAGAAGGAGGTACTGAGGGCTCCCCCTGAAGTGGGGTGACCAAACTGTCTGAATCAGAGTCCTCCTTGGGGTAATGCAGAGCCTCAGAACCAGGGGACATGACAAGGCCTTGGGATTGGAAGCCCAATCCCAGCTTTAACAAGCAGAGGTGGCGGAGTAACAGAAGTGGTCACAAGGGAATTGAATTGGCTGGCTGCACTGTCCTGAAACCAGGATGCGTGGTTGCCAGCTCTGTTTGGTGTGGGCATGGCTGAGAGCAGGGCACAAAGCTCTATCATGAGAGCAAGCAGTCTAGATTTAGTGGTTAGGATTAATAAGGTGGAAGGTTTTCCCTGACCCATGGTGATGAGCTTAATTTTCAGGCAACTGTGCATTTGTAAGGGTGTGGCAGCTGGGAAAGCTTTCTGTGCTACCCCTTGCCTTCCGTGTTTTCACCCATGGCATCCTACTGCCCCCAGCTGAACAGGCATGTGCTCCATATATAGGGAATAAGGCAAAGAGTCTTTCAGGGCCTATTGAAGGAGGAAAGGGGACAGTACTCCTACCATGTCTCCCTATTCACATTTGTACCCCAGCATGCCAGCAGAGAGTTCTCAGCTGGAAGGCTCCTAGTGATAACAATCAAAAGGCAGTGTACAGCTATTCTGCCCTTTCTTCCTTAACAGATATTCTAGGGGGCAAAAGAAAAGAAGCGTTGGAAAAACATGGAAGATGATGACATCTGGGCCCTCTGTAAAAACTGAGGCAGTGCAATTACATCATAAAAGCCTCATCTTGAATCATCCTGAGACTTGAATCAAAGAATACAGGCTTTTTTACAAAATCGTAATGTCGGGGGTGGGGACACACACACACACACGCACACACACACACACACACACACAGTGCTGGAGAAAGTGACACTGTACCACAAATAGCGTGTTTGAATGAACTCTGAGTCAGAATTCAGAAAGTTCATTTAAGGATATTGCGGGTGTTGGATACAGGGGTGGAGTCCGACGGACTCCCCATCCCCCACTTGGCCTGCCAGGACTGGGGTCTGTGAATCACCACATGCCCCCACTTGCTGCAAGATTATGCCTCTAATTGGTGCAAGATTACACCTCTAATCTTGCCTAAATGGTGACTTGATGGCCACCATTTGCGTAACCTTTTACACAAAATAACAAGCCACCGCTTTTACGTAAAATGACAGCACAGCACGCTCAGGGGACAGGCAGCCCAGCAGCACTCACCAGGCACTTGCTGGGCCATCCAAGGCTTGTGCAGTGCAGCAAGCAGGGGAGGGCAGCCGTTCAACGACCGCCCATTGAGCACAGATGGAGGTGAGTCTGTCCATCCCTAAAATCATTCTCTACAGCTAGCATAACTGGTTAAATCCACTATATTAGATTTTTTTAAAAAAATGAAAATAAAATATGGATTTATTTTAGTTTTCATGTTTACCCCTGTGAAGTTATGCTATGTATATAAATGCTGTTTTTGATGTCCTGTACAACTTAAATACTCCGTGTGTCCTCTGAAAGGCTTTAATGTAACTGTGTAGGCCTGAGGTCTAGTGTTGTTGCCATGTTTTAGTAGTAGCTGCTTGGTGCTGTTCTGAAGCGGGGGAGAGAGGCGATCGCATTGAATATTTTTAGATGGGGCCTGGATCCTGCAAATTCAGTTTTGATTGGCTGAGGATTCTAGATAGGTGGAAAAGAGCAGCTGGGAAATGAGAGTTGAGAGTTAGGGATTCAGGGAGGCTGTCTGTGGAGAAAGAGGGAGAAGGCCTGCTGGTTGGTGGGTGGTATTTTAGAAGAACTAGGTGATAGCCAAGGAAAAAGTGAACAGCTAAGGCCTGAATATTAAGCTATTCCTTGTGGGATAACCATATATGCCTGGTGAAGTTCAGGAGTAGCTGGCTGTATTATGCCAGGAGGCTGCTCTAAGGTCTTACCAGAAGAAGGCTGCACAAGCAGGTATTAAAACCCAGATAAATGGTCTAGGCAGCTAGAAATACAATAGGAGAGGCTTTGGGAGTCAGAGGAAGAATGTTATCAAGAGCAGGACATGTTTGTGTGTGTATTTTGTTGGTGTGGAGGTTTAGGAAACTGGCCTAAGATAAAAGTAGTCATTGAGAGGCTTGTATTAGCAACAGTGTCTCTCTTGAGAAGAGACCTTAAGAAGTCTCAGCAAGCATTCTTTTGAAAACCCTAAAGTAAACATTAGTATTCCCTTATGTACAACATATCCCTTTAATAAATTAACTTCTTTAATAGCTCATCTTGTCTCTAGTGGTGGTGCCCATCTCATGCCTAAGCCTTGTATACCAGGCTACCAGGAAGTTTTAAAATATTCTAAGAGTATTGGTGGTAGCAGAAAAGGGTCAGCTTGTGGAACTCTGAGCGGCATAGAATTCCTTACACCCTGAAATATAAGCATCTGCTAAAGATATGAAGTCCCATAGGTGGGGTTGCCCAGTGTAGGAGCACTTACTCCAGAGGTGGTGGCAGCACTGGGAGGGAACATTTCCCATTGCGAGTGGAGATGGGTTAAAGAAGACGCAGACAACAAGCTTGGGTTGAAAAATTGGGCCACATTTATTGAAATAGCTGCAAAGGGGTAACTAGGATGGGCATCTAACTGTGTCAGCAGCTAGCTGGCACTTCTTGGGCGAAAACACACCCAGCCTGAGGGGTGGCGGTGATCTCGCCATCCCTCCGGACTGCCCCTTCTGGGGGAGGTAGACCTTCCGGTGTCACCCCTGACCCGGTGCCGCACAACACCTGGGTGAGTGAGTAGGGTTGGTCTCCCAGGCAACCCTTATCCCTCTGCCGAGCCGCACAACCCGTTCGGGGCGCCTCAGGCGTCACCTGTCACCATAAGGTGCCTCTGCATGCTCACCATCCCTACTTTCCTGTTTTTGCCCATCCTAGCCGCCACAGGAGTCACAAGCCTAGAGCTTGTGAAACTCCCCCCACCTGCACAGAAGAACTTCCCACAGGCCTCTTTGCAGATCAGACAGAATTATGTTATACACTACATGAGACAGGCGGACACCGTCCTTCCTGTAACGCTCCCTCCATGTCCACAGAATTTCCTGGCAGGTGGTGCATCCATCACCTCATTCACATGGCCATAAGCCATTTCTCTGTGCACTTTTGGACATGCCCTGCTGCTGGCAACGTCATTCCAGTCCTTCGCATTGATCCATGGGAACAGTGAGGGCTGCAATAGGCTACTTCCGGCCAGGTATGCCAGACCACCTGCATCTCAACCAAGGCCTGTTCGATCAGGTCCTCGCCTGGCTTACAGCCGAAGTCATTCCTCTCAATGTGCAGCACCTGGACCTGCGGAGGAAGATTGACAAACTTTGGTGGAACCGAGTGAGGAGGGGACTCCCACCGTATGCCATGTCTGTGAAGCCACTGGATCTTAATGTGACGGGGTGGCAGAAGCTGAAGTCTGAAGATGACATACAAGCCCTTCATGCAGCTCCATACGTCATAACGAGCCCATGTAAGAGCACCCGTACTGGCGTACGACGAGTCTGCTGGTCTAAGGAATAAGCACATTAGGGCAGGCAAAGCGAAAATTGTATCATGAAGAAGCAGACAACTCGTGAACGCTGGCCGGAACGCTGTGAAGTCCCATTTTTGAAATGCCATAACATGCCTGAGAAACCTCCAGCGACTACCATGGAGACTGCTTCCATGTAACAATAGTGGATTCTGAACTGCAAATTACATAGGCCTAGCGGGGTAGAGCTAATGTAGGAACTGCCAAAATTGCCTTTATGTCAACAGTGAGCCATTGAAGTGATAAAACCGAGGCCCCTCCTCAGACCCGTGGCATTCCATAAACCTCATAAGGTGCCGACGGGGCATAACCCATTGACGTTAGGACGTGGGCCACTGCCGTGCCCTTGCCATACCGATCAGTTTGATCACCAATTACGTAAATGGGTTACATTGGGCCAGACCTGTACTTCAAAGCATATCAAGGCCCTCCGGGACAAGTTGGTCTTGGGAGCCCAGACCAACCCTGAATTCCTAAGTGGGGGGGTTGAAGAAGGCCGTTAAGGCTGCTACGTGGAACAGGGAAACGTCTTACTGGAAGGCTCAAATGGAGGGCTGTTACCCCAGAGCCCAAAAGGGGGTATCCGGAGAGAGAGGGTGGCTAATTTATTAAAGTAGGGCCACATCTGTGCCCAACCCTATATTGCACACCGAACCAAAAATCTGACATGGAGTCAGTGCATCCCACCATTGTGGGCCAGAAGACTAAATGGCCAACTTGCGACTTATGGTCCCAGATAGTCTGTTGTTCCTTAGGGAGGCGCAAAATTGCAGCCCCTGATCTATAGGTAAGGGCCATGAATCCTATCGCTGAAGCTTTGCCTAATACGCGGCACACCCTACCTGCTCTGTAGCAGGCGGCTCCTGTACGGAGAACCATGGAATGCAGTATAGCATGCCTAGCTTCAGTATTCCGGTCTCCCATAGCACTGCAAGGATGGGATCTGGGAATGGAGCACCCGCAGGGCTAAGGCCCGGAAGTCGTTGACCTAATTTCATGACAAAGCATCGACAGTTGGGTATTGCCTAACCCGGCACTTGGTGGACCCAGAACCGGATGTTGTAACACTAACACTGGAGCGCGAACAGACTGACACATGGCATGACCCTCCGATTTCAGGAGGACGGAGAGTGAATAACGTGGTCACGTTGTCATACTGAAGGGGGGGGGTTACTGACTTGGCTATAAGGTCATCCAAAATGTGCTTGGAGGCGGCAGCATTCACTCTACAGGCCTCTACCTACCGCACCATCGGACCTGCCCTAAGAGTCTGAAACCCCCTGGGGTAGCGGCGGAACCACATGATTCCGCAGTCCAGCTTTTAGGAGCGGCTTGCGCCTCTGTAAGGAGGTGCCATTAAAGCCCTACCAAGTTGAAGCCATGCCCATGGATACATGTGCACAGCAGAAGTGATCCTGGTTCAATGGTGCGGAAGCCGCAGTCCTTGCACTGCCCAAACTGAGCCGGCGCAAGAAGACACGGTCAGGGGCCGCTACCCTAACTGTGAAAAGAAGATGCCCTACAATATCTTTGCATGGCCCCCCAAAGGAAAACCCTAGGAAGATGTATAACCGCTTGAAGCTGTGCTCAAATGACCTGAAAGTTGTCCTGAGGGAGGCGAGAATAACGCCTAAGGGTATCAGATTGGCTTCACTGAATGTTGATGTAGGAAACAGGCCCTCAGCCTTTGTGAGCTAAGGGACACCGAGGTAACAGAAAAGGGAAGCAATACTTGCGTTAGGTCAGAACATTGACCATCGTCTTTGGACTCCAAGTAGCATATGCCCACCAGGGACCCGTGGCTGGATCCCAAACCAAGACAACTGCCACGTCGACGAGGTGTATTGCACTGAATGCAGATGATCAGGGATCTCATGATTAATAGGCTGGCCCTCCGGGCAGACAGGTTACAAATCAGGATAAATTCCCTAGAGGATTTCCTGGGCACCATTTCAAGAAGGGAGATCCCTAGAGTAGATAACGGGGTGTAGAAAAAAGGGGAGGGGGCTATACTCCTTCTGCTAGTACTGCCTTGTTAACTTCTCAGGAACGCGTCAACACCTGGGAAGGAGAAATGTTGCTTACGAGGTAAGGATGGCATATGTTGACGTAGAAAAAGGGGGAGGGGTCCTAGAACCTAGCATAAAACCGTGTTCCAAGTTAAAACGTGTTGCCCCTGTTGGGGTAGCGTCTTAAAGCCGGAGTAGTGGCACAACCTTACCGGGCATGGGCCCATCAGAGCTTCCTCCCGCCTTGGCCTTTCCAAGGGGGGACCTACCATCCCTGGGCATTGGGCAAGAGGTGGACGAGTACTGACTGCTACAAGGGAGCACTCCTGATGGAAACAGCACGTGTCCTGGTAGTATGCGCCCTTGGGGCTGTATTCCCAGCACAGACAGCAGTGCTGAAGACGCAGACCCTCCATAGGCCGAGGGCCAATGTGGGAGACAGACTGGTGAACATGGCCACTGCCAGATCTGTCGCCGAACAGTCCAGGAAGGAGTCAAAATTGGCGCAAAAGGTCCTGGTCCCACAGGTCCCTGCGCAGAGAAGGGTCATGTCAAGGGCTCCTTGGAGGTCTCTCTCTGTCTAAACCAGTAGCCAAGTCCAGACACAGACAAAGGAAGTCCTTTCAAAGCTTTATTCTTCTTTTACAACTTAACAACTATACCGATTGCAACTAGATCTGAGCAGCACAGTACCTATGCCCTAAGTTGGAACAGTTGGTCCCCGTTTGAAAGGGAATTACTGGCAAACCCCTGAACATAAGGACTAGGGAGAGTCCCTCCCCTTTTCCCTTGGAGCCTCTGGGCGCAGCCGTTGTTTGCGCGCCAACCTGGCACTTCGCCTCCTTTCCGCCCCCTCCATCTGGCGCCGCTCTCTGCGTCTGCGTCGCGCATCCACCAAGTCTGCTATCTGTGCTTGGTCACTCCCTGGACTGCTAACTAAACTAGGAATGCTGGTGGGAGGAATCTCCGTCAGCTGTTGGTCCTGGGAAAGGGGAGCGCGCTCCTCTCCCAGGAGTGACTGCTCTTCCTCAGAATCAGAACTACTCTGGGATTCTATGGGCTCAGTGTCCACCCTGACAGGTCAATGAAAGGCCTTGAAAGGCCTGTGAAAGGCCTTGACATAAGCCAGGCACACACCTCCTCAGGTGAAAGCCATTATGATAAGGAGTAGCCCTGGTGGCCTCACAACTCGCCAGATTAGCGTAGGGACCCGATATGCCACTTATGTGGATGCCCAAGCGGGTGGGGGCAGGATGAGAGATCCTAAATTGATCCAGCAGAACCCTGTAAGATGCTGTGTTAAGTGGCTGGGGGTACTGTGGGGTGTGACTGGCAGGGATGCAGGTGACCCGGGCGTCATATAGGGAGATGACATTGGGAGGGACAGCCGTCCCAGGGAAGTAAGCTAAGGTGGCAACCGCACGGCCTTGCAGGTCGCCCATCTGGACAAGTGGGGTGAGGTGCAGTCATCTCACCCATATCCAGGTCGGCCACGACCAGGTCCCCGGGATCAAGGGAGACGATGCCGCTTGCAGTGCTCCTGATGGAGATGCCCCAGGAGGGCAGACCGCCCCAGCTGTGGTGTGTCACCTGGGTGAAACCACAAAGGAGGAGATGGAGGCTTCAACAGCATCCAGACGAGCTGCACCCCATGTGGCTGTGTTCTGATCCTTGACTGGAAAATTGGATGTTGATGCTTGGGCACTCGAGGAAGAGAAGGCTGCAGAAGGGAGGAGCTCAACCGTGGGCAGTGAGCCATCCAGAAGAGCTAATGAAGAGGAAGTGGAGGCTTCAACAGCGTCCAGATGAGCTGAAATAGAAAGTATTAGTGAGCGTTGAGTCTGGTGTCGTGTTTGCTTGGGCTGGACAGCCGAGGGTTTCTATGGTCTGGACGGGGGCGGGGGAGAGATCCCCAAGGAACACTCATCGGCTTCCAAAGGAACAAGAATTGATGCCAGTACTGGGTCTGCTTCCTCCTCAGACTCGGATTCAGGCCTTGGCAGCGGTCTCTTGGGGAGGGGAGGCGGGGCCCTACCCTTCCCTTTCTTTCTACCTTGGCCTTTCTTGGGGGGCATGATGTAGAAAGTGGGTTAAGCTTGGCACCGTGTTGGCGAGAAAGAGGCAAGGGCCTGGGTGCCCGGACTTAGTCCAACGCTCCAAACAGCACCCCATAGAAAATGCAGCAGGAGGATACATGCTGGGCTCTGAGGGCAACAGGCAACACCCCCCAGGCCTCGAGATCTGCAGACCCCAGATCAAGCCAAGACAGAGAGTCTTGGATGCCAGATAGCAGGGCCACACTCCGCGGCCGATAACGGCTAAAGAGGTGAGTGGTGCGGAGGGGGGGGATTGTTGCCTGTTGTAAGAACCGGCACCCACAAGGCACGGGAAGGGCCTGCGGCCACCAGGTGGGCCTGAATACGGGCACTGCCCTTTTTTCCTCTTTCTTTCTTTCTTTCTTTCTTTCTTTCTTTCTAGTCATTCATTCATTCATTCATTTTAGGGTTGGTGGAGAATTTCTCCCCGAAACTTCGGGGGGCCAAGCGCCAACATGTTCGGCCCCCCGAACAAGTTTCGGGGAAAAATCCTCCAACCCCCCCCGCCCCCCGCACCCCTCCCGGGACGGGACTTACCTTCACCGAATGTCCCTCCTGGTGGCTGGTCCGGCCGACGGTTCGGCGGGTGTTCGAGCGAGGAGGGAGTGGCAGCCGGTCTTTCGACCGGCTGCCGCCGCTGCCATTGCAATGAAAGAAAAAAAAAACAACGCCCCCTGATAGGCTACGTGACGATTCACATAGCCCATCACGGCTAGATTTGCAAAGTCAGCCGTGATAGGCTACGTCAATCGTCACGTAGCCTATCACGGGTGACTTTAAAAAAAAAAAAAGCGCGTACGGATAATGGCGGCCCCCATAGGGAGCCGCCATTCCCGTTCCTTATTTGGTCGCTGTAGTCTACATAAAGATTTACGTAGACTACGGCGAAAATAAGGGCAACGCAAATAGCGTTGCCCTTATTTTCGCCGTAGTCTACGTAAATCTTTACGTAGACTACAGCGACCAAATAAGGAACGCGAATGGCGGCTCCCTATGGGGGCCGCCATTTGCGTACATGCTTTTTTTTTTTTAAGTCACCCGTGATAGGCTACGTGACGATTAACGTAGCCTATCACGGCTGACTTTGCAGATCTAGCCGTGATAGGCTACATTAATCGTTACGTAGCCTATCACGGGGGCGTTGTTTTTTTAAAAAAAACTTTTGAGTTCGCGGCTGGGCGAGGCGAGGCGCCTCCTCCCCGGCCTGAATTTCGGCCAGGCGAGGCGGGAAGCCTCCCCCCCGGCCTGAATTTTGGCCGGGCGAGGCGGGAAGCCTCCCCCCCGGCCTGAACTTCGCGGGGGGAGCAGCGAAGCGCCTCCCCGCCACCGCGAACGTCCTTCGAGGACAGGTAAGTGACTTTCGTCCACCACTAATTCATTTATAATCTATTCAGTTATTTATTTACCTATAATTTATTTATTTATTATTATTTGCTTGTTTATTTATTTATATTTTTATTTATTTATTTATTTATTTATTTTGGGGTGTGTGTGTGTGTGTGTTTGCTTGACTTTGGGGGGGGTGCGCACACCGCCGCCGCAAGCGCTCTGCGCTCCCGGAAGCAGCAAGAGCTGGTGAATCAAGGGGGAGGGCGGACAGGGAGGGCCCCACAGGGGCCCGCAAACTGCCGGCGGCGACAGGCCCCGAGCCCCAGCTGCCACCAACGTCGGCGCTCCTTCCAGGAGGGCAGGCGCCAGGCACGAGGGAGCCGCGCAGGAGCGCGAGCGCCCTGCCACGAGCACCAGGAATGCTGGAGCCGAGGCAAGCGTCGATGTGAATTGGTTTGGGTGCTCTGATTGCACGCGGAGTCCAGAGCCTGCAACGACGACGAATCCGATCTCCAGCATGCAGGTGTCCTTCATTCGTTTCAAGGCAGAGCTGTCGTTCTCTACAGCTGCGTCGAGCCAGAGAGCTGAGATTGGGAGGGGGACCTGAGTTTAAGGCAGTTCAGCCTGCCCCTCCCTGCATGGTGGTGCCACTGGGGTGCACCAATCAGCGGCCCCTACATCTTGTCACCCCACCCGCCCGCAATGCCCCCCCCCTTTCAGCCAGACAAGCTGGCCCCGGGGTGAGGGCATTAACCTCTATCTAATTTAGATTATGGTATATGTAGAGAGGGTTCTTTATAGCTTCAGCCTTTTCAACTCCCACCACCCAAGAATCTTATTTTATTTCATGAGCACACACATCCAAACTAATCCAAAGGGCTTTTCTTCCTAAAAATGACTTATAACAAGTAATTTTGGAGCCAGAGACGAATATCGCTACAACCTTTGAGTAGGTAGCCACTGGCTTACAAAACAAAACAAAATCCCTCCCAAACCTTATGTCAAACTGTCCCAGTGTCAGTAGCTCTTAAAGAAGAACAATGGTCTTCAGTCACCTACTATTCTGAAAGAGGAGGCTTTAAATCTATTTTTCATGCAAAGCATAGGGAAGGCTTGAGCTTCCAGTCTTGCTGTATTAAGTTAAGCGAATAACAGTGCTAGCCGTTTTATTTTATTTTGGTGGGGGAAATACAGTTTCAGCTCTTCCCCACACTTCACACACATGCGCGCGCGCACACACACACACACACACACACACACAGTTCTTGCTCACACCAGAGACGAAATAGCAAGATTAAGGCACAAATATTTCAATTTCCTCAAATATAATATGTGACTGTGATAATCCAACCAAAGATTAACTTCTTTTTCAATGTGCCTCAATGCCAGTCATGAAGAAACATTCAGTGAGAAGTGCTGCAGAATCTTTTCTATAGAAAAGCCTGGCAAGAACAAAGATTGATCCCCAGATAGCCCTCTTCCTTCTATCTCTTTCCACTCTCATTCTCCAGCTCTACTTCTGTCTGGCTTAGATTTTTCCCTCTTATTCCCACAAATAACAGTGGGAATCATTGTGTCCTGCTGTACTTTAATTGCCCATGTTATAAAATGTGGTTGGAGGAAAGCAAAATCAGGGTCCTTAGCAGCCATGGTGCTAAAGTACCTGATTAGCCCAATGTTAAAAATGCTGGAAGAGAGCATTTGAATTTAGAGTTTCTGCATCCATAGTTGTTAAAAAGATTTCTTCTTAAAGATTATAATACACAAGTGCGACCCATAACAATATGTTGTCAGTGAGCCATGCCCTCCTCTAGAATACTCAGTTCCATTCCTCCTTCAGCCTGGTTTTCTACTTATGTGGTGTACTAGTGGTTCGAGTGTTGGATTAGGATTGGGGAGACCTGGGTTCTCGTCCCTGCTTTGCCATGAAACTCACTGTGTGACTTTGGACCAGTCACTGACTCAATCTAACCTACCTCACAGGGTTGTTGTTCTCTACTCTTTGGTGGTGATGGTGGTAAAAAGGGAGGTTTTTCCACCACCATCGGATCTTCTCAATGTCATCCAGTGGAGCTTTTCCAAGTGGTTCATGGCCTGCTACAATTTCAACCAAGGAGAGAGATGGTGGAACTCTTGGTAGCATGCTGTGGCAAGTTTGCACAGCATGTTGAAGATAACGTTGCTCAACTCCATCGCAAATTGGACACCTCAGTTAATACAGTTCCATTAGCAGAGCACCGTCTGGTTCAGTTCTGTTGGATGAGTTTCAGTTGTTGAGGCCCAAGGATGCAGGCAAGGTTCTTGGTCAAGTCCAGTTGACCACTTGTGTGCTTGACCCATGGCTTATTACATCTAATAGGGAGGGGATCCCCTTCATGGATCACTGCCTTGTTGTTGCGAAGGGGCTTGCGTAATTCAGTGAAGCCATAAGCTATGCCGTGCAGGGCCACCCAAGATGGACAGGTCATGGCAGAGAGTTCTGACAAAATGTGGTCCACTGGAGAAGGAAATGGCAACCCACTCCAGTATTCTTGCCAAGAAAACCCCATGGAATGTAACACAAGGCTAAAAGAGATGACACCGGAAGATGAGCCCCTCAGGTCGAAAGGTGTCCAATATACTACTGGGGAAGAGCAGAGGGTATTTCCAAGTAGTGCCAGAAAGAGTGAAGCGGCTGGGCCAAAGCCGAAAGGACACTCAGCTGTGGATGTGTCTGGTGGTGAACAGAAAATCCGATGCTGTAAAGAACAATTTTGTTTAGGAACCTGGAATGTCAGATCAATGAATCAAGGTAAGTTGGAGGTGGTCAAACATGAGATGACAAGATTGAACATCGACATCTTGGGAATCAGCGAACTCAAATGGACAGGCATGGGCGAATTTAATTCAGGTGACCATCATATCTACTATTGTGGGCAAGAATCCCTTAGAAGAAATGGAGTAGCACTCATAGTCAACAAAAGGGTGGGAAAAGCAGTACTGGGGTACAATCTTAAAAACGATAGAATGATCTCAGTACGAATCCAAGGCAAACCATTCAACATCACAGTAATTCAAGTCTATGCCCCAACCACTGAGGCCGAAGAAGCTGCGGTTGATCAGTTCTATGAAGACCTACAACACCTTCTAGAACTAACACCAAACAAAGATGTCCTCTTCATCATAGGGGATTGGAATGCTCAAGTAGGAAGTCAAGAAATCACCGGGATAACAGGCAAGCATGGCCTTGGTGTACAAAATGAAGCAGGACAAAGGCTAATAGAGTTTTGCCAAGAGAACACGCTGATCATAGCAAACACTCTTTTCCAACAGCACAAGAGGCGACTCTACACATGGACATCACCAGATGGTCAATATTGAAATCAGATTGATTATGTCCTTTGCAGCCAAAGATGGAGAAGCTCTATACAGTCAGTCAAAACAAGACCTGGAGCTGACTGTGGCTCAGATCATGAGCTTCTTGTTGCAAAATTTCGGCTTAAATTGAAGAACGTCGGGAAAACCACTAAACCATTCAGGTATGACCTAAATCATATCCCTTATGAATACACAGTGGAGGTGAGGAATAGATTTCAGGGATTAGACCTGATAGACAGAGTGCCTGAGGAACTATGGACGGAGGTCCGTAACGTTGTTCAGGAGGCAGCAACTCAATCCATCCCAAAGAAAAAGAAATGCAAGAAAGCCAAGTGGCTGTCTGATGAGGCTTTACAAGTAGCTGAGGAAAGAAGGGAAGTGAAAAGCAAGGGAGAAAGGGGAAGATATATCCAACTGAATGCAGAGTTCCAGAGAATAGCAAGGAGAGACAAGAAGGCCTTCTTAAATGAACAATGCAAAGAAATCGAGGAAAACAACTGAATGGGAAAGACTAGAGATCTCTTCAAGAAAATCGGAGATCTCAAGGGAACGTTTTGTGCAAAGACAGGCATGATCAAGGACAAAGAAGGAAGGGACCTAACAGAAGCAGATGAGATTAAGAAGAGGTGGAAAGAATACACAGAAGAACTATACAGGAAAGATCTGAATGTCCCTGATAGCCATGATAGTGCGGTCACTGAACTTGAGCCAGACATCCTAGATAGTGAAATCAAGTGGGCCTTAGGAAGCATTACTAACAACAAAGCCAGCGGAGATGACAGTATTCCAGCTGAGCTATTTAAAATCCTAAAAGATGATGCTGTTAAAGTGCTGCATTCAATATGCCAACAAATTTGGAACACTCAACAATGGCCGCAAGACTGGAAAAGGTCAGTTTACATTCCAGTTCCAAAGAAGGGCAACGCCAAAGTGTTCAAACTACTGCACAATTGCGCTCATTTCACATGCCAGCAAGGTGATGCTCAAAATCCTACAAGCTAGGCTTCAGCAGTATGCAAACCGAGAACTACCGGAAGTACAAGCTGGGTTTCGAAGAGGCAGAGGAACTAGAGATGAAATCGCCAACGTTCGCTGGATCATGGAGAAAGCAAGAGAATTCCAGAAAAACGTCTATTTCTGCTTCATTGACTATGCTAAAGCCTTTGATTGTGTGGATCACAACAAACTGTGGCAAATCCTTAAAGTGATGGGAGTACCAGACCTTACCTGTCTCCTGAGAAACCTGTACGAGGGTCAAGAAGCAACAGTAAGAACCAGACATGGAACAACCGACTGGTTCAAAATTGGGAAAGGAGTACGACAAGGCTGCATATTGTCACCCTGCTTATTTAACTTATATGCAGAGTACATCATGAGAAATGCCGGGTTGGATGAATCAGAGGTCGGAATTAAGATTGCCGGGAGAATTATCAACAACCTCCGATATGCAGACGATACCACCCTAATGGCAGAAAGCGAAGAGGATCTCAAGAGCCTCTTGTTGAGGGTGAAAGAGGAGAGTGCAAAAGCTGGTTTGAAACTCAACATTAAAAAAAACTAAGATCATGGCATCTGGCCCAATCACTTCCTGGCATATAAAAGAGGAAGAAATGGAAGGAGTGACAGATTTTACTTTCTTGGGCTCCAAGATCACCGCAGACAGTGACTGTAGCCATGAACTTAAAAGACGCTTGCTCCTTGGGAGGAAAGCTATGGCCAACCTAGACAGCATAGTAAGAAGCAGAGACATCACCTTGCCGACAAAGGTCTGTCTAATCAAAGCTATGGTTTTCCCAGTAGTAATGTATGGCTGTGAGAGCTGGACTATAAGGAAGGTTGAGCGCCGAAGAATTGATGCTTTCGAACTGTGGTGCTGGAGAAGACTCTTACGAGTGCCCTGGACTGCAAGGAGGTCAAATCAGTCCATCCTAAAGGAAATCAACCCTGAGTGCTCATTGGAAGGACAGATACTGAAACTGAAGCTCCAATATTTTGGCCACCTAATGCGAAGAGAAAACTCTCTGGAAAAGACCCTGATGCTAGGAAAGACTGAAGGCAAAAGGAGAAGGGGACGGCAGAGGATGAGATGGCTAGATAGCATCACCGATGCAATGAATATGAACTTGAGCACACTCCGGGAGAGAGCGCAGGACAGGAAGGCCTGGCGTGCTATGGTCCATGGGGTCACGAAGAGTCGGACACGACTGAACGACTGAACAACAACAGGGAGGGGATATCCAGCTGGGTCAAGAAGGTTGTAAATTCATCCTTGAGAGAGGGAGTGGTGCTAGCCTCTTTAAAGTAGAGCTGTGCACAAATAGCCTCTCAAAATTCTCCAGTCTACTTGTGGGCAGAGAAACTGGGGAGACAATTTCACTGAATTTCTCCTATGGGAGCAGAAATTCTCCAACAATTTATCACAGATAGGGTTCACTATTGGCAGGGGTTGTAGCACAGGTTCTTTCTTTTTTTCCTAATGGTTTTTGGTTTATTGCACTGCTTCTGTAGGTGGCAACAGTATCCAATGCGTTGAGGTTCCAATTTTTTGAGGCAGTATTTTGAATTTCATTTTGTTGTATTTTTGAGCTTACCTAATTACTGCAAGGTGACCAAGGGTGCTGTGTGTGTGTTTTCTCTATTACAAATCTTTGCATTGTTTTGCAGCCTCCCAGGCTACCTGCACTTTCTGAACTGAAAAGGCCCCATGGGAGGAATTGCCTCACAATGTCTTCCTCATGATGGCTTTAACTGTAGCCAAGGAGGCTACAGGCTGCCAGAGAGATTACTGTACAATGATAGACAGGATGCTCATGGACACTCTTCAGCCACCTCCTAAGTAAGGGAAGTACAAGAACCCCAAACCCAGCCCATGAGAATTTCTTAAAAATTTATTCTGCTTTGAATTTCTTTTCAAAAGTAATTTATTTTCTATCAAATTGGATGAGAATGGTCAAAAAAAATGTGGGATAAATTTTCAGCACAGCACTACTTTAAAGGAGGCTGTAATTAGGCCACTCCTGAAAAAGCCTAACCAGGACCAATATGATGTTAACAACTATAGGCTAGTAGCCAACATCTCCTTCCTGGGCAAGGTGCCTGAGTGCATGGTTGTTGGTGAACTCCAGGCACTCTTGAATGAAACTGATTACCTAGACCCGTTTCAATCAGGCTTCAGGCCTGGTTTTGGAATGAAAACTGCATTGGTCACCCTGTAATATGACCTTTGCCAAGAAAGAGGCAGAGGGAGTGCAACCCTGTTGATTCTCTTGGACCTCTGAGTGGCTTTCGATACCCTAGACCATGGTATCTTTCTGGATAGCTTGCCTGGGTTGGGAGTTGCTAGGGATGTACGAAAGTCACTTACCTTTTAACAAAATTGGCCAGGGGGGAGGCGCTCCGTCCCTCCCCCCTGAAATTCTTTCCGGGGAGGAGGCGCTCCGTCCCTCCCCCGCGAATCCTGGCCGGCCGGGTACGCAAATGGCGGTGGCCGTAGCCGCCTCCATTTGCGTCCCTGCAGTCAGCCGTGATAGGCTACGTAAATGTTTACGTAGCCTATCACAGCTGATTGAAAAGAAAAGAAAAAACGCGCGTACGCAAATGGCGGCGCCCGTGGGCACTGCCATTTGCGTTCCTTATTTTGACACGTCTTAGTCTACGTAAACATTTGCATAGACTAAGACGGCAAAAATAAGGGGAACGCAAATGGCGTAGACGCTATGCTATTTGCGTTCCCCTTATTTTCGCCGTCTTAGTCTACGTAAATGTTTACGTAGACTAAGACGTGTCAAAATAAGGAATGCACATGGCGGCGCCCATGGGCGCCGCCATTTACATACGCGTGTGTGTGTTTTTTCTTTTAAATCAGCCGTGATAGGCTACGTAAACATTTACGTAGCCTATCATGGTGTTTTTTTTAAAAATCTAGCCGTGATAGGCTATGTAAATCTTTACGTAGCCTATCACTTTTTTTTTTTATTGGAAATGGCAGCGGCGGCCGAACCATCGCCGGAGTGGCCGCCACCGCCAGGAGGATTCGCCCAAGTTAAGTCCCATCCCAGCGGGGGCGGGGGGGGCAGACCGTTTCGCCACCGATTTCAGGGGGCCGAATGCGCTGGCATTCGGCCTCCCCAAGATTCGTGGCGGAATTCTCTCACTGTCAAGGGCTCCTTGGAGGCCTCTCTCAGTCTAATCCAGTAGCCAAGTTCAGACACAGACAAAGGGATTCCTTTCAAAGCTTTATTCTTCTTTTACAACTTAACAACTCTACCATTAGCAACTAGATCTGAGCAGCAGAGTACCTATGCCCTAAGTTGGAACAGTTGGTCCCCGTTTGAAAGGGAATTACTGGCAGACCCCTGAACTTAAGGATTAGGGAGAGTCCCTCCCCTTTTCCCTTGGAGCCTCTGGGCGCAGCCATTGTTTGCACACCAACCGGGCACTACGCCTCCTTTCTGCGCCCTCCATTTGGCGCCGCTCTCTGCGTCGGCATCGCGCGTCCATCAAGTCTGCTTCCCACGCTCTGTCACTCCCTGGACTGCTATCTAAGCTAGGAATGATGGTGGGAATCTCCGTTAGCTGTTGGCCCTGGGAAAGAGGAGTGCACTCCTCTCCCAGGAGCAACTGCTCTTCCTCAGAATCAGAACTACTCTGGGATTCTATGGGCTCCGTGTCCACCCTGACATCGACATCCCTAGGAGGCACTGTGTTGCAGTGGTTCCATCTCTACAGGGCTGATTCCAGAAGGTAGTTCTGGGGACTATTGCTATGCTGTGGGGTTCCACAGCTATGCTATGGGGTTCCACAGGGCTCTATTCTATCCCCCATGCTGTTCAACATCTACATGAAACCACTGGGGGAGGTTATCCAGAGGTGTGGGCTGAGGCAACATCAATATGTGGATGACACCCAGCTCTTTCTCTTCATTTCATCAAATCCAGGTGAGGCAGTGGCTGTTCTGAATCAGTGTCTGGTCACAGTAAAGGACTGGATGAGGGCCAATAAAATGAGACTCAATCCAGACAAGATGGAAGTAATGTTAGTGGGTGGTTCATCTGCCCAGCTAAGTAATGTACAAGCTGTTCTGGAGGGGGTTGAACTCCCCCTAAAGGATCAGGTTCATAGTTTGGGGGAGCTCATGGATCCAGCATTGTCACTGGAGGCACAGGTGGACTCAGTGTCACAGAGCACCTTTCATCAGTTTAGGCGGATATACCAACTATGTCCTTATCTGGACAGACATAGCCTAGCTACAGTTATCCATGTTCTGGTAATCTTGTTCGGATTACTGCAGTGCATTATATGTGGGTCTGCCTTTGAAAATGGTCCAGAAACTTCAGCTGGTCCCAAATAGGGCAGCAAGGCTGTTAACAGGGAGTAGCCAATGTGATCATATTGTGTCTGTACTTTTCTATCTGCTCTGGCTTCCAGTCCATTTCCAGGCCCAGTTCAAAGTGCTGGTATTAACATTCAAAGCCCTAAATGGCTTGGGGCCAGTTTACCTGAAGGATCATCTCCTCCCATATATACCTGCCTGGACCCTAAAATGTGGTGTAGTGGCTAGAGTGTTGGACTAGGAGTCGGGAGATCTGGGTTCTAGTCCCCACTCAGCCATGGAAGCTCACTGGGTGACTTTGGGCCAGTCACAGACTCTCAGCCCAACCTACCTCACAGGGTTGTTGTTGTGAGGCTAAAATGGAGAGGAGGAGGATTATGTACACCGCCTTGAGTTCCTTAAAGAGGAAAAAAGGTGGGATAGAAATAAATAAATAAATAAATAAATAAATAGGTAGATAGATAGATAGATAGAGAGATACATCTTTAGCAGACCTTCTCAGGGAATGTCCACTAAAGTAAGTGAGGTGGATGGCTATTAAAAAGAGGGGCTTTTCTGTTCTGTCACCTCGGTTGTGGAATGAGCTTCCCAGAGTGGCTTGCCTGGCACCTACACTGGGCTCTTTTTGGCACCAAGTGAAGACTTCCTAATTTTCCCAGGCATTTTAGTCTTTTAGTTTCTGTTGTCTTTAAATCTGTTGCTGTATTTTAAATATTTGCATTGCTGCAATGTTTTATTTTGGCTTTTTAATACTGTAGTTTTCAACTTTTATATTTTATTTGATCATGTTATGGTTTTAATTGTTGTGAACCGTCCAGAGGGCTTCAGCTATTGGGTGGTACAGAAATGTAATAAACAAACAAACAAACAAACATGGTCTGACTGAGTACAAGGCAATTTCCTATGTTCCTGTGTGGATGGTATTGCTTGGAGGGAGGGAGCTATTATGTGGATTGAGTCCAGAGGGAGAAGGCAAGTGAATGGGTAGTGATGACTGACAAAGATGAGGACGGCTTTTCAGAAAGGGGCATCTTGTCCTATGGCCACCCAAAACCTGGAGCTGTTCCCTTTAATCACCCTTCAACGGCCTGTGGGAAGACCTGTGGCTTTTGCAGAGAACTGGGCAGGGCAGGAATCCTTGTTCTCTCTGATTACTTGCAGGTGCTTTATTTCCCCTTGTTCTCCTCAGTCCTGTTTCTCTTTGCCCCATTAGGATTACAGGGGAATGTAATCAGCGGAATGACCCTGACTCTGTCACAGTACCAACATTTAAAGTGTGCATCCCCAATTAAAATGGTTTTGACCCTTTCACTTTAGCCTTCATCAGTGGCATAAGAAAAATATGGATCCACACAAAGGAGTAGTAAGACATTTTGAAAAGCAGCCGCCACCTCCGCCGCTGCAAAAAACAGAAAGCCTGAATGCCATAGCTATACAGCTTTTAGTCTAGTGACAAACTGAGCATATTATATGAACAGAAATGGCACTTTTATTGTAAAGATGCACTGTATTAGACACAGTCAATTTCATTGAAGTGGCTTTGTTCCAATGCTCTTGCTTAAAACAGTGGCAGATAAAAATTTTTAAAAAGCTTCAAAGGATCTCAAGCCTTAGATGTCACACACAGCATCTCCTGGATAACAAATAACAGGAAAGTCGTGGTGGGGGAGATAAAATGTTGCAAGCCGCATTACTCACTCACAGATGAATTTGGCTGTTTTACCTCGGTGCTTTTCTGCTCCGGCTGAGTCAGACTTCTTCGAGTCTTGAGATACATGTAGAAATTTGCATGTTCAATGAGGGAGAATATTTCATCAAACAGCTAAGCAAATGGCACCCCAAAATGAAAGTTTTCCTCTGTTTTTTCTTCATCTCCCAGAAACTAATCACAGCTGAGATAGAATTGTGCAAAAGTCCCCAGAACCGAACAGCGCGGATGGGGAGGTGTATTTACCTCCCCTCTCTGGGCAAGGTGGTCTTGACCTGGCTTAAGGCCCCATACTTTAAAGCAGGGGTCCCCAACCCCCAGGCCGCGGACTGGTACCGGTCCGTGGCCTGTTAGGAACCAGGCCGCAGCAGGGGTGTGGGAACCCCCCTTACCTTGGGTCCGCAGGGGGGGGGAGGTGATCTGCCCCCCCCCGGAATCCTGGACGGCCCCGCTCCAAGTCTGCGGAGCTGCCAGCGGGCTCCGGTCGCTGGTGGACGTCTGGCCGCTGGGACGCAAATGGCGTCCACATGGACGCCATTTGCGTCCCTGTTCTTCTGGTAATAGGCTATGTAAATCTTTACCTAGCTGATGTCAGGAGTACCCTAGCTGCCTCTTATAGTCCCCACTAGGGATGTCAGAGAATTCCACCACAGATCTCGGGAAGGCCGAATGCCAGCGCATTTGGCCCCCCGAAATCAGTGGCGGAATGGTCTGCCCCCCTGCCCCCCCGGGACGAGACTTACCTGGGGAGGATCTTCCTTGTGGCAGTGGCTGCGGCGGCGGCTCCAGTGGCAGTTTGGCGGCGGCAGCTGCGGCGGCCGGTCTTCCGACTGGCTGCCGCCACCGCCATTTCCAGTTAAAAAAAAAAACCGTGATAGGCTACGTAAATGTTTATGTAGCCTATCATGGCTGACTTAAAAAACAAACAAACGTGCGTACCCAAATGGTGGCGGCCACAGCCGCCGCCATTTGCATTCCTTATTTTGGCACGTCTTAGTCTACGTCAAGATTTACGTAGACTAAGATGGCAAAAATAAGGGGAACGCAAATAGCGTAACGTCCACTATGCTATTTGTGTTCCCCTTATTTTCGCCGTCTTAGTCTACGTAAATCTTGACGTAGACTAACACGTGCCAAAATAAGGAATGCAAATGGCGGCGGCCGTGGCCGCTGCCATTTGTGTACGTGCGTTGTTGTTGTTGTTGTTGTTTTAAGTCAGCTGTGATAGGCTATGTAAACGTTTACATAGCCTATCACGGCTCACTGCAGGGACACAAACGGCAGCAGCTATGGCCGCTGCCATTTGCGTCCCTGCTAGCCAGCGGCTGGATGCCCGGCTGCTGGCGGAGCTGGCCGGCGGCTCCGCAGAATCCCTGCGGAGCACAGCCGGCCGGCCAGGATTCCGCGGGGGAGGAACGGAGCGCCTCCCCCCCGTCCAGGATTCCAGGGGGAGGGATGCAGCACCTCCCCCACCACCATCAACGTAATCCGTGAAAGTTAAGTGTCTTTCGTACATCCCTAGTCCCCACCAATAGTCAACTCAGGACACAGACAACGAGGAACTCTTCCCGAGACTTTATTCCTTTATTACTTTATGACTCTTTCAGAATACTAATCGCTAGCGCCAATGCAAGGAACAGCACTGGATAAAGATAGCAGAGTAGCCTAAGCTCCAGGTAAGACAGTTGGTCCCCGTTTGAAGGAGAATCATGGGAAGACCCTGAACTTATGGGCTAGGGAGAGGTTCTCCCTGTTTCCCTTGGGTCCTCGGGACGTGACCGTTGTTTTAGTGCCAAACGAGCGGAGTGCCTCCTTTCGGCACCCTCCATCTGTGGTCGCTCCCTGCATCTGCGCCGAGCATCCAGCAAGCCCCCCTCCAGCGCTCTCTCACTGCCAGGGTCACTATCTCTCCCAGGAATGCTGGCAGGAGGAATCTCTGCCAGCTGCTGTGCTTGTGAGAGATGAGCGAGCTCCTCTCCCACAGATTGCTGTTCCTCTTCAGAATCAGAACTGCTCTGGGGCTCTATTTGCTCAGTTTCCACCCTGACAACCGATTACTTGAAGAACATGGACACAAATGGTGTCCGAAGTCCTCCAGCGGCTGGAAGCTGTGCAGACTCAGAGCAGGTCCAGCCAGGGCCAGCGAGGATTTGTGGAGGGGCAGATCGCCTCCCCCCCATGGACCCAAGGTAAGGGATTTTTCCACATCCCTGGTGCGGCCCAGTCCCATCCCATCCCCGGTCTGTGGAAAAATTGTTTTCCACGAGACTGGTCCCTGGTTTCAAAAAGGTTGGGGACTGCTGCTTTAGAGTTTATATGCTGGGCTATAAAATGCAAACCAGGCAGCCAGAAGGGGAACTAAAAGAAACTAAAGGACACCAATCAGTCCTCCAGTTTTTCAAAACTGACTAGGCCTTCTTGGGAGGAGTGGGGAGAAGAAGGGGACCTGCTATGTATTTAGCTTAGAAAAATGATGCTTGGGTGATTCTCTGAGCTGTGCCCTTTGGAGTAACTCACGCAATGCAGAGTTCCTTGAAGTCCTTAAATCGTGCCTTTGTAGAGTTATCTTTAGTGTCCAGATCTTAGACAAAAAGGACAGAGAAACTTTTTAGTGAGTTCTCAAAAGTACAGTGAAACTTGGAGGTCATTTTTTAAAATTATTATTGCACCTGAAATGAAACTAAAAATTAAACATATTTTTATGGTTAGCTCTGAGTTGCACCTCTCATTAGTCTGTGAGCATTAGGATGGCAATAGTCTGAATATGGTATATCTTCTGCATATGGCTGGTTTTGTGCTGCCAGATGTAGGCTAAGAAGTAATGCATAAAAAGAGGTGCTAAAGAAGCACTGATCAGGCATTTGCCTGAACATGTGAGGGCTTAAAATGTGTACTCAAAGATGAGGCCATGCACACACTGGCTCCACCCCCTACATCTCCAGGTGCACTGGCTTCACCTCCCTCAGTTCAGCCCTTGCCATGTTAAACCAGCAAGGGAGTTCTACTCATGTTCTCTTGAACACAAGTAGAACTCTCAGTGTGCTTGAGAACCCTGTTAAGGAAAACAAACATGAGTAGAATTCCATTTCAGACCTTGCTGGTTCAACATGACAAGGTTCTGAACTGAAAAGGGCATGGCTAGCATGCCTGAGAGATGGAGGGGATGGGCCCAGCATCCATGGACCCATCTGAGTTCACACCTTAAGCTTTCACATGTTCAAACCCGGGAGTGTGCAGCCTAATCCTGTTAGCCCTGTGCTGCTCTTTTGACTAAGAATGGGTGAGCAGCCCAGTCAAATGTTCAAGAAAAGGGAACAATTGATTGTCAGCCCTTTACCACCTGCTATCTCTTCCCTCCCCTGTGAAGAAAAGAATCCTCACCTTAGCAAGGAGGATGGAAATGCAGTGCATGAAGGAGGGCTGAGATGAAGATGGCAGAGATCTCACAGGCCTCTCCTTCAGCAAGGTGAGGTTACTAATATAATTTTCCCCTGGGAACTATGCCCCTGGGAACTATGAACTATGATCCCCAGCAGCAAAAGATGCTCCCAGCAAGTTTCTCTGAAGAAGGACAAGCCCACTAAGCATGCTCCATTTTTGCCAGAGCCTTGAATGTCCTGCTACCCTATCTCCCTTCGCTAAGGCACTTGGTTTTGTCTTTGGGAGAGGGAGCTGAGGGAGCAGCCTGCCAAGGGCTGAGAGTCTGAGCAGAATAGGGGTGTGGGGGTTTCTTGGACTGTGACTACATCAGTTCTAGGGATGGGCGTACCAGTGATATTCAAGCTCACCTATATTCTCCAAAAATCCCTTCTAATCTAGGGATGTATGATCATTTCATTTTTGCTTGCAAAACATGTGAGCATTCCCTTTTCAATGCCCCAAGTATGACTGCAAATGCAAGGCTGTGTTTGCCAAAAATATTCGTGAATTGCCAAACATGTATTTGCATTTGATTTCCACAACTTTCCCAGCTCAATTTGCACAACCTGCCTAATTTGTGCAAATTTCCTCTCTAGATTGAGCTTTAGTCTATGATGGAAAGCTGTGCAAATATGAGGAAATTGGTGCAAGTTTCACATTCCATCACAGCTCAAATTGCGCAATTTCCCTGTTCGCGCAGAGTGAGCAGCGAACTGAAATGTGGACAAGAATCTGGCACAAGGGAAGCTGCAAGATGATGTCTGGAGGATCCTAGCAGCTTCAAACATTGCTCATTCACCCATCCCTGTTCTAATCTTATTTTGGCTCCCATTTTCATTTTCAACTTGTTTTTTTTCAGATCATCCAAATGGGAAAAGTGTGCATTTTTGTGTGCATTTTTCAAAAGTGTGCAATCCTTCCCCAATTTATTAAAGCATGAAAATGTGTAATGGGGGGAAATGTGCATTTCAAGGGTCACTAGGGATGTGCGAAAGTCACTTACCTTTGACGCAATTTGCTTCGCGGTGGGGGGGAGGCGCTCCGTCCCTCCCCCCAAAATTCTGGTGGGGGAGAGGTGTCCCGTCCCTCCCCCCTGAAATTCTGGCCGGGGGGAGGCGCCCCATCCTTCCCCCCCAAAATTCTGGCTGGGGGGGAGGCGCCCTGTCCCTCCCGCCACGAATCCCGGCCAGCCGGGAACGAAAATGGCAGAGGCCGTAGCCGCCGCCGTTTGTGTCCCTGCAGTCAGCCGTGATAGGCTACGTAAATGTTTATGTAGCCTATCACAGCTGAGTGAAAAAAAACCCACGCGTACGCAAATGGTGGTGCCCATGGGCGCCGCCATTTGAGTACGCACGGTTTTGTTTTGTTTTTTCACTCAGCCGTGATAGACTACGTAAACATTTACATAGCCTATCACGGTATTTTTTAAAAATCTAGCCGTGATAGGCTATGTAAATCTTTATGTAGCCTATCACTTTTTTTTTTTTACTGGAAATGGTGGCGGCGGCAGCCGGTCGAACGACTGTCCGCAGCCGCCACTGCCGCCGAACCGCCACCGGAGCCGCCGCTGCCAGGGAAATTCGCCAAAGGTAAGTCCCGTCCCGGGGGGGCGGGGGGGCAGACCGTTTCGCCACCGATTTTGGGGGGCCGAATGCGCTGGTATTCGGCCTCCCCGAGATTCGTGGCAAAATTCTCTGACATCCCTAAGGGGCACACATTTTTTAACATGATCACAAATTTGGGAATTGGCGAACATATCTAAAAACTCTCTTTTGCACCCATATTCCTGCTTTCATTCCCACTCCTGATTGCAAATACGGCACATTCACATGATTTGCAAATAGAAACAAAATTGTAGCGCATGCCATTTGCGTCCCTTCCCCTTCCGTGATAGGCTACGTAAAGCTTACGTAGCCTATCATGGGAAGGGGAGGGGACACAAATGGCATCCACTAGGCCTGACGCCATTCGCATCCAAAGACCAGCCACAGATGGACCCGGCTGGAGCTGGTGGTGCCAGCCTGCCCGGTAGGATCAGGCCAGGTCGGACTTCACAGGGTGGTGAGTTGGGATGGTCCATTCCGCCACGGCCCCCTTGGAATCCGTGGCAGAATTCTCCACCATCCCTAGAACTCAGAATGAACATTTTCACAGTAAATATGAGGTTTTCAGGGCTGTGCCTAGAAAAGACTGATTGTGGAGGTGGTGGGAACCTTTTCCTGTTTGGCTTTGGAATTACTCCTTGTAAGAAAACAGCTTCATCCCATTTCAATAAAACTGTCATTGTGTTTCAGGGGTGGCATTTAGTTAATTTACAGCATAAGTGTAGAAAAACTAGGATGAGGGCTTCAATTCTGAGGGCATCTTGAGGATTTTCTGTATGATCATTTAAATGATCAAACAAGGGGACCTGTAGGCTGGAAACGGAAAGAAACAAATAAACTTTTCTGGATGTCTTGTAGGGCTAAATTCAAAATTACCAGAGCAGACCCCTCCTCGTACAACTGGAATTTCCCTTCCTCCCTCCCCCGTAGTTTCCTACCCACCCCAACCCCATGTGCTCCAGAGGGTCCCTCAGCCCTCCAGATCAGATCTGGGGCTATGCAGGCAGCTGAAGGGGGGAAGGGAATTAGATTCATCAGTTTGTTCTGATGGTGGAAGGACACCATCTGATGCCACCCATAATAACTGCTATTTTATTGATGTAACCATTGAACAGAGTGATCCATTGCAGAGCCCCATTGATTTCAGTGGAAAACAGCTAAGCATATGCTTAACTCTCACACACTGAAATCAATGGGGCCTAAGAAGAAGTGCTTAACTCTTTTTGGATCATGTCCACAAGTTATTAAAACAGAACCGAGTATTCTTTAAGAAAACATTTGGCTAAAGACCTGGGAATTGATTAGGTGATTTGCTCGTGCTATTTCTGTGCTGATTAGGTCATTTGCGTACGCGCTTTTTTTTTTTTTTTCAAAGTCACCCGTGATAGGCTATGTGACGATTTACGTAGCCTATCATGGCTGACTTTGGAAATCTAGCCATGATAGGCTATGTAAATCATCACGTAGCCTATCACGGGTGTGTGTTGTTTTTTTTACTGTACTTTTTTTTTCACGGCCGGGGAGACGGGGCTCTCCTCCCCGGCCTGAATTTTGCCGGCAAGGGATGGGGCGCCTCCCCCCCAGGCCTGAATTTCGGCCGGGCGAGGTGGGGCGGGGCGCCTCCCCCCCTCGCCTGAACTTTGGGGGGAGAACCGAAGCGCCTCCCCCCCACCGTGAAGAAAGCTGCGGGACAAGGTAAGTCCCTTTCGTCCATCCCTACATTTTTGGCATTGTTTTACAAGGTATGTTTTTCAGTTGTTTAAAATAAGTTTAGACATTGTGTGCTGCCTTAAGCATATGGACAAGTGGAATATAAAATTTTAGACATATAAGTAAATATTTAAAATATATTAAAAACAAAATATCCAGCTCTAATGCATTTTTCAATGCACACTTTGAGAGAAAGACTCATTGGATGCCTTTAAAAAAATAATTCTGAGGGTCTGGCAGGAAGGAAAAGAAAGAGACAGAAAGTGAATTTAAGTTGCAAAATGTGAAATGTCCATGAGGCAGAAAATGTAAGGAAGGCTGGGGTCACCCAATTAGTTTGTACAACATTTGTGTCATTCTGATTCTTTTGTCATTGTCTTCACAGATATTCTATTGGCTGCAGTTTCATCCTCCTGTTAGACTAGTCATAGTATCTGCTGGGCAATATGGAATGGGGGAGGAGGAGTGGGATCCCATCTACGAACTTGCTGCATGAATCAAAACAGGGAGGCCTTCTCTCTCTCTCTCTCTCTCTCTCTCTCTCTCTCTCTCGAATACATGAGTGTCCTAGGAGGTGCAACAGCACCACTGAGAGACAACTGCCTTGATTGTCAATTTTAATAGAGTATTTCTACCGCTTATCTTTTAAGGCTAAGGGAACATCTGTCTAAAGTGAAGATCTATAAAGGGTGAAGTAAAAAATGTTTTCCCCCAGAGATGTATTTGGCTACTTACCCACTTGCCAGAGGTGAATAGTAATTGCCTCTTGGTTGCCATTTTGATTTTTCCTTGGGTTGGTAAAAACTTGCAGATCCATTCCATTTCCTTTGAGATAGAAGGAGCCTTGGAATGCTCTTCTAGTTCACTGCCCTGGTTCTTTACAGCCAAGAAAGGTGATGTCAATAGTGCCCTGGTGCTTTTTCCAGTCAAACAAAGAGTAATATCACTGCTACATCATAGAGTCTTTATATGCACACTGGGGAGATATTGCTGTCACCTCTCCCAGTTTTACAAGACTATATAAAGTTGAGCTAAACATGTATTTTAGTTTTGCTTTCACTTTTACTATTTGTGGAAATCCATTCAAGTTTTTTTTAAGTATGATCTTGATCTCCCCTCTTCAAAATATCCTGTATTCTAATCCTAGACCTGAGCAGTAGGGGAAAAAAAAGTATATGAAGGTCCCTAAATGCTGTTGGTGGTGGTGTTGCTGTTGTTATTTGAAGCTTTGGGAACAAAGGAATTGTGCAGTTCCTGAGAATGTATGACCAAGCTTAGGGTAGCTCCCAACCAAAGTGAGCTAAATCTTAACTAGTGTGTCCCCATGTGGCTGTGGACTATGTGTGAACAATGCAACCATTTGCCTGGGGCTGACTGAGCATGAAGATCTCCATGACTGCCTTAACCCATGTGGTTGTGTCATTGGCATGCAGCTCACAGCTATGTGGGGTCATATTATGGGCTAGAAGAGACCATGCCACTGCAATTACATTCTATGGGAAACTATAGAAAGTTCTTTTGGAGGGCAAGGGTTTATGAGAAAGGGGTCAGGGTCAGGAAGGAAGATGAATTTCATGAATTGTTTACAAACCTGGGCTATCTCATTTTCTTGAACTGAATAGTCAGCATTAGGATATTTCAACTACCATTCCAAAAAAAGCAACAAGCAAAAAAAGGAAACTCTTCAAAACAGCACATTTGCACAGAGGGTATTAATAAAATGGCCAGAACGTAAAACAGAATCCTTTGTGGGACTGATAAGAGGAAGCAGAACAATTCTACATCTCCTTGAGGGTTTTATTAGTTTTCTCCCCCCCCCCTTTTTTTTTTTTTACTATCACTTCAAACACCCAGGAAACTTTTCATGAAAGCCAATTAAAAGCTATCCTGTTGGCTCAGCATGAGAGATGTGTATCTCCCCCCCCGCCCCCGGCCTATCATGCTGTCTTTATTGAGGAATGAGTAAAATAGGGGACAAAAAGAGAGAAGGGTTCTAAACATGAAAGTGACAAGAAAACTTGTCACAGAGCAATGGAAAGGGAGAATAAGTCAAATATAATGTCTCTGTATCTTAAAGTATGGATTATAGCCCTGTATAGTATGTGAATATCCAAGTTGAAGTGACTGAGCATCAAGTGTGGGGAGGAGGAGTAGAAGGCAGAAATGCGAATCTAAAGACGTGAGGCACTAGAGGCTGCATTAGCGAATGTGCAAGTTTAAAGCGATTTTAACTAGAGGGGAAAATGCTTTGATGTTCATTCATTCATTCATTCATTCTTCAACATCTGCTTTCTAGCCAGGGTCTACTACTTTGCGAGCTTTGCTTATCAGGGATGGGGAATGCATTCAGATATTGCTTAGCACTGCAGTAAATTAAGGGTACTAGGGTAGCTACAATAATTCCAGCAGATAACTCCTCCATGGTAGATATAGTCTTGCTACACTTATCCATGCCCTGTAACATCCAGACTTGCTTGCTGCAAAGTTGTGTACATGGAGATGCCCTTGAAGACTGCTTAGAAACTTCACATGTTTCAGAATACAGTTTACTGACTGGAACTGGCCACTTGAACTTATTTTGCCAGTATTTAAACAAAAGAATACTTTTCATTTGCTTCTCATTTTTTTTCCATGCAAAATTCAAAGTGCTGGTTTTGATTTATTAAAGGTGCAATCCTATGGGAATAGGCAGCCACCTCCGAACTCGGAGGCGACAGCCTATCCAATGCAGGGCAGGAGAAGCACGGAGGGGATTATCCCCTCCGTGCTTCAGCCACCCTGCATTTGCAGCTAGACAGCCAATTTCATCTGTCTAGCTGCAGAGAGGCGGAGCAGGGGAAGCAGTGGCCAGACAACATGTAGGATGTGTCGTACCAGCATTTCCACCTCCCACCCTGGAACGCCCCCCCCAGAACACCCTGTTTTGGCTGCTCCGCACTCCCCTTCTGAGCACGGAGCATGGGGCCATTCCAAGCTGGAGGGCAGGAAGGTCGGTTCTCCTGGAACTGACCTCGGAGCACCGGCTCCGAGTTTGGTTCCCAGAAACTGATGTATCTTATGGCCATCTAGCCACTGACTAGCGGCCATAGGATTGCTCCCTAAAGCTTTAATGGCTTGGGGCCAGGTATACAAAGGCTACCTGCTCCAATATGAACAACCGATTCTTCATCAGAGGGCCTCCATTGGGTACCCCTGCCTTTGGTTAGAGGTGAGGTGGGTAGCCACCCGAGACAGTATATTATGAACTGTTTAAAGTGCTTCTCATGGGCTCTTGTTTGGTGCTGAATTTATTAGCTTTTAAGAAACCAGAAGATAATGTTTTTATTCTTCTGAGGTTTTAGTGTATAATATTTTAATGCCATTTTCTAAAAACTTCTTTATTGCTGGTTAACTTGCTCAGTGGTTTGTTTGTTTGTTTATTTAAAAAACTTGTATACCACTTAATAGAATAAAATCTCTAAGCAGTTTACATACTAAAATATTAAGCAGCAGTGTTAAAATAACTTATTAATAAGCAATTACAAGTACGACAACAAATATAAATACATACCTTTTATGTAATTAATAAATAACTATAAATAATTGTTTCTCATTAAGTTCTTTTAACACTGCTTTAGTTGTTTGCATTATTGTACTTGTTTTAAATTGACTAGTTTAATGGTTACTGTTAGAAGTTGTTTTGCTGAAAAACAGATCAGAACTAGAATGAAAGATAGAGAGAAAGAAAGATTTTTTTCTGGTGTTTTGATAAATTCATGAATAAACAGAGGGGAAGGAAAGATGCAAATGAGCTGAAGAAACTGAAAACAATAGCCAACTGTGTATGTGCCAACTGAAGAATTAATAGTAGAAATTGGATTAGTTAGACTAGAATTCTGGAGGAGTGGAACACCAGGCAAAACATATCACAGAACAATTAAGGAATGGAACAGGAGAAATCTTCTTATCCCTAATGTGACTAAAGCACATCATGATGAAGTCAACTATTGTTGCCTAATTACTTGCCTATCAAACTGAAAAGCAAAAAGGGGTAAATTAAATTTAGTCTTACGTCCCTATCCTATAATCTATTTACCTTGATCCTATGCTGATAGAAATGGATTATACTGCACATTTAACAGCAAACCCCTTTAAACTTTAAATGGTTTTGCTTTTAAACATGCACGTAAGAGTAGTTTAAACTATCCACTTTGCTATTCTTAAGGCAAAACAACAGTTTTAAGTTCTTTTTAAAATTATCCTCTGTTTAAGGGCTTTTCTACATAAGGTATTAATTCTGTGCATGTCATTCCCTACTCATGGTTGTTTGCAGGATCTTTAGACAATGTTGTGACCCTCCAGTTCAATTCTGTATCTAAAGAACACTTTTAGTGAGGTTTTTTTAAGAAAAGGGAAAGTGCGATATTTAAATGTGAAAGTGAAAGACACTGCTTTTTTCACTTGTGTATTTGTGCTATTCTGCTACACCACAGTGCTACCTACAGGTTATGTAGTTGAAAAGCAGGAAAGTAAACACACTTTGTGTAGTTCTACTGCTGCAACTGTGAAAATAGCTACTGGAAAATTGTGGCTCCATCCATGGGTGACCCAGCTCACATATATATGTCAGTACATCATCATGGACACTATTTTTGAAAGTCTGAGCAGGCCCTAGAAACATGGATCTTTTTCAGTGCACATCTGTCTCTAACTTTTCCTGAAGGATGGGCATTGGGACTGCAAAGTATTAAGTCCATTCCTTGAGATAGGGCTGTGGACCAGTCAAGGCACAAGGATGGAAGAATCAGTCTATTTCTGGTTAGGGATGTCAGAGAACTCTGCCACGGATCTTGGGGAGGCCGAATGCCAGTGCATTTGGCCCCCCCAAAATCTGTGGTGGAAATGCCTGCCCCCCTGCCCCCCCCCGTGGATCCCCCCGGGACAAGACTTACCTGGGGCGGATCTTCCGGGTGGTGGCGGCTCCGGTGGCGGCTCCGGCAGCAGTGCGGGGGCGGCGGCGGCTGGTCTTCCGACCACCTGCCGCCACCGCCATTTCCCATGTTAAAAAAAGAAGAAGACGTGATAGGCTACGTAAAGATTTACGTACCCTCTCACGGCTAGGTTTTTTAAAAAAAACACGTGCGTACGCAAATGGCCCAACTAGACCCATTTCAGTCAGGCTTCAGACTTGGGCATGGGACAGAAATGGCCTTGGTCACCTTGGTAGATGATATGAGGAGGGCTCTGGATAGGGGTGAAGGCTCCTTCCTTGTTCTCCTCGACCTCTCAGCGGCTTTTGATACCGTTGACCACGGTATCCTCCTGGACCGCCTGGAGGGGTTGGGCATTGGAGACACCGTATTGCGGTGGTTCCGGTCCTTCCTCTCCGGCAGGTACCAGAGGGTAGCACTGGGAGAGGAGGTTTCGGACCCGTGGCCACTTACTTGTGGGGTGCCACAGGGTTCCATCCTCTCCCCGATGCTATTTAACATCTATGTGAAGCCGCTGGGGGCTATCATCAGGAGGTTTGGGGTGCAGTGTCATCAATATGCGGATGACACGCAGCTCTACCTCTCATTCAAATCTTCACCAAGGTTGGCTGTAGAATCCCTGTCCAAATGTCTGGAGACGGTGAGTGGCTGGATGGGGAGGAATAAGCTGAAGCTGAACCCTGACAAGACCGAGGTACTTTTGGTGGGAGACAAGAGGAGGCTAGGGCATGTTGACCTGGTGTTGAATGGGGTACGGCTACCCTTGAAAGACCAGGTCCGCAGCCTGGGGGTCATTTTGGACTCCCAGCTGTCCATGGAGGCTCAGGTGTCAGCTGTGAGCCGGATAGCGCTATATCAACTCCATCTGATACGGCGGCTGCTCCCCTTCCTTCCCGACCATCTGCTCCCATCGGTAGTACATGCCCTGGTCTCCTCTTGTTTAGACTACTGTAATGCGTTCTATGTGGGGTTACCCTTGAAGACGGTTCGGAAACTGCAGCTGGTACAGAACGCGGCAGCTCGCCTGATTAAAGGCAGCCGCCAGAGAGATCACATCACTCCAGTGCTGAAGGAATTGCAAAGGTTACCAGTTGTTTTCCGGGCCAAATTCAAGATGTTGGTTTTGACCTTTAAAACCCTATATGGTTCCGGCCCAGCCTATCTTAAGGAGCGCCTCCAGCAGCACCAGACAGGCTGCTTAACAAGATCAGCCTCGGATGGCCTTTTCTCTGTCCCATCAGCCAGGACAGCTAGACTGGTGGGGACGAGGGAGAGGGCCTTTTCTGTGGTGGCCCCTACTCTGTGGAACTCCCTCCCTAGGGAACTCCGCCATGCCCCCTCTTTAATGAGCTTCCGTCGTGCATTAAAAACGTGGTTGTTCAGGCAGGCATTTGGGGTGGGTGAGGTTATTTTAGAAAATGTTTTTATTATAGAATTTTATTGTATTAAACTGTTTTATTGTATGTTGTACATCGCCCAGAGTGGCTGGGTGACCAGCCAGATGGGCGATTAATAAATTTAATAATAAATAAATAAATAAAATGGTGGTGGCTACGGCCACTGCCATTTGCGTTCTTTATTTTCGCCCGTCTTAGTCTATGTAAATATTTACGTAGACTAAGACGGCGAAAATAAGGGGAACGCAAATAGCGTCCGCTATGCTATTTGCGTTCCCCTTATTTTTGCCGTCTTAGTCTACGTAAATATTTACGTAGACTAAGACGGGCCAAAATAAAGAACGCAAATGGCAGCAGCCGTAGCCGCCACCATTTGTGTACGCGCGTGGTTGGTTTTTTTTTTTTAAGTCAGACGTGATAGGCTATGTAAAGATTTACGTAGCCTATCACGGCTAACTACAGGGACACAAACGGCGGCGGCTATGGCCGCCGCCATTTGCGTCCCTGCTAGCCAACGGCCGGATGTCCAGCTGCTGGCAGAGCTGGCCGGCGGCTCTGCAGAATCCCTGCAGAGCACAGCTGGCTGGCCAGGATTCCAGGGGGGATTCCGGGGGGAGGGACGGAGTGCCTCTCACCCCACCATCAATATAATCTGCGAAAGGTAAGTCGCTTTCGTACATCCCTATTTCTGGTCCATGTCCATTTCATATTATTGAGTTATAATTTACAAGTCCATTCAATTTCTGTATTATTCTGTGATTTTTTAAGAAGTACTGCACAAAAATTCACTTTAATTTCCTTACACAATTTCTCCTAACATATGCATTTTGTATGCGATTTTCCTTAAACATCTTTGTCTGCAACTTTACCTAACATACTTTTTTTGTACACAACTTTACCTGACATACACATATCTGTATGCAGTTTTTGAGCCAAGAATTGCACCGCAAAATTTGGAGAATTGTAGGGATGGGGGAGAATTTCTCCCCGAAACTTCGGGGAGCCGAGCGCCAATGCATTCGGTCCTCTGACGGTTGTTCGGGGAGAAATTCTCTGCCCCCCGCCCCCCCCCCCAGGATGGGACTTACCTTTCACGAATGTCCCTCCCGGCGGCGGGTCCCGGCGACGGTTCGGCAGGTCTTCGTCAGGGGCAGGGGCGGCAGCTGGTCTTTCGACCGGCTGCCACCGCCGCCATTACAAGCGAAGTAAAACAAAACAAAAAAAACGCCCCTGTGATAGGCTACGTAATGATTAACATAGCCTATCATGGTTAGATTTGCAAAGTCAGCCATGATCGGCTACGTTAATCGTCACGTAGCCTATCACGGGTGACTTTAAAAAAAAAAAAAAGGGCGTACGGCTAATGGCAGCCCCCATAGGGAGCCGCCATTCACATTCCTTATTTAGTCCCTGTAGTCTATGTAAAGATTTACGTAGACTACGGCGAAAATAAGGGCAACACTATTTGTGTTGTCCTTATTTTCGCCGTAGTCTACGTAAATCTTTACATAGACTACAGGGACTAAATAAGGAACGCGAATGGCGGCTCCCTATGGGGGCCGCCATTTGCGTACGCGCTTTTTTTTTTCCAAAGTCACCCGTGATAGGCTACGTGACGATTAACGTAGCCTATCACGGCTGACTTTGCAGATCTAGCTGTGATAGGCTACGTTAATCGTTACGTAGCCTATCACATGGGCGTTGTTGTTGTTTTTTTCTTTTGAAGTTTGCGGCCGGGGAGACGGGGCGCTTCTCCCTGGCCTGAATTTCGGCCGGGCAGGGCGGGAAGCCTCCCCTCCAGCCTGAACTTCGGGGGGAGCAGCGAAGCGCCTCCCCCCACTGCGAAGCAAGCTGCGAGACCAGGTAAGTGACTTTCATGCACCCCTAGAGAATTGTGAAATCTGAACGAGAACTGTGTTCCAATTTACACACTAGCATGAATTATATCAGTTTGCTTAAAAATGTGGGCCAAACAAAATTCTCCCCTATCTCTGGTCAAGAGCAGTAGGATTAGGGGATAAACAGAAGTAGCAACAAGGGAGCCAGGAAAGGAAACATCATGCTGGCATGAGATGCAACAAAATGGAACTGAAGTTATCTGCCTTATATTGGCTTTCATTTGGTATCCATTCTTCTAATTATGCCACGGTGTGTGTGGGGGGGGGGTATGCATGCATGTACATAATGTTGCCCCTGCAGAGATTGAGAGAGTGAGAGTGAGAGATGGATCAAGAAATCAGACTGATTAATTTACATGCCTTATGAAGAAAGAGAAGGAATTGGACTTTTAATAGCTGTTTAGCAATTAGCAAAATGTTTCACAACCTGAGAAACTGTACTAGGCAGTTTCAAGGCACCTGTTAAATGCTTTTTTTCTTCTACTCCCCACCAATATTCTAAAAGGGCAGCCCTCTTGGATCCTTGGCCCTTAAGTGATGGTAGCAGAACCAACATGGATCTTTCTTGACACATCGGACTATTACTAAATAGAAGAGGAAAGGCAAGTCTGCTCATTGGCTAGATATTGGTGGTGTGATCTTTTATACTTCCCAGGATAATCTGCAGCTTAAACCTTTGAGTGAGAAACACTGTTGGACAAAGTGGCTCCTTTGAAATGAAGTTGGCCTCAGTTCTCAAAGATGTTTTAAAATCTACCAGAACATCATTTGAAAACGTGGAAAACAATTCATGTTTCAGGCAGCTTTAATTGTCTCTTTGGCAACAATTAAGTAACCTAAAAGATCTTACCATGTGTGAGTTACCACCCACTAATATATGTGAAAGCAACTTCAGAGGTAGGGCTAAAAAGCATAATCCATGTACGCTGTAGGCAGCGCTTAAAAGCCACAGTGGATGAACAATTGAAGTGTCATTTCTCTGTCAGCTTATGTGTTTATAAGGGTTGCCATATTGTGTACAATAGTAAAAGTAATTGCCAACAAACAGATGGTGATCTTTATTTAACAAGCCAGATGTTATAAGTAAACATATTGTTTAGGAACCTGTCAAAACTGGCTGGCTGTTAAAGCACGTTGGATTTGCAGTAAATTAATTTTAAACATATTTATGCTTGAGTCCTATGAAGTTTCTTTTATATGGAATGGTGATAGCTTAAATATTCAAATTGCTTTTAAAATGCATAAAATGTATCAAAATATATTTGTTAGGAGAAAACAGAAAACATACCTACTGTTTATTTTAAAAGACGTAGAAGATTTAGTATGAGGTGGAGTGAGTCTGAGTTTCAAATACACATTATGTTTAATACATAGTGTGCAGGTGTGGTGTGTGTTGTTTTTCTTCTTACTCAGCAGTAAGAGTGGGGACCCTAAACTGGATTGGGACCACAGCATGTGGGGAGATGAGTTTTAACCCTTCCATCTTTAGCCATGATCCCGTGACACTTCCCACCCACCCACCCTGCTGTTAGGGATAATGAAAAAAGCTCCCATTGGTCTCAGTGGGAACATCTTACTGTCCCTAACTGGCATGTGGAAGGAGGGAGACAGCTGAATTGTGGGGGGGAAATCCAGTCTCTTCTCCCCACATGTTGTGGTCCAAATCCAGATCATTGCCCTACTTATTTTGAGTCAGAAAAAAAGCACACAATAAAAATAAAATAAAAATAAAATAAAAAAGCACAATAAAAAATAAGTACCATATTTATCTGTATGCAGTATCTCCCCTTCATGGATCACTGCCTTGGTGTGGCGAAGGGGCTTGCGTAACTCAGTGAAACCATAAGCTATGCAGTGCAGGGCCTCCCAAGACAAATTGTGGTCCCCTGGAGAAGGAAATGGCAACCCACTCCAGTATTCTTGCCAAGAAAACCCCACGGAATGTATCACAAGGCTAAAAGATATGACACTGGAAGATGAGACCCTCAGGTCAGAAGGTGTCCCATATACTACTGGGGAAGAGCGGAGAGAATTTCCAAGTAGCATCAGAAAGAGTGAAGTGGCTGGGCCAAAGCTGAAAGGACACTCAGCTGTGGATGTGTCTGGTGGTGAAAAGAAAATCCAATGCTGTAAAGAACAATATTGTTTAGGAACCTGGAATGTCAGATCAATGAATCAAGGTAAGCTGGAGGTGGTCAAACATGAGATGGCGAGATTGAACATCGACATCTTGGGAATCAGCGAACTCAAATGGACAGGCATGGGCGAATTTAATTCAGGTGACCATCATATCTACTACTGTGGGCAAGAATGCCTTAGAAGAAATGGAGTAGCACTCATAGTCAACAAAAGGGTGGGAAAAGCAGTACTGGGGTACAATCTCAAGAATGATAGAATGATCTCAGTACGAATCCAAGGCAAACCATTCAACATCACGGTAATTCAAGTCTATGTCCCAACCACTGAGGCCGAAGAAGCTGAGATTGATCGGTTCTATGAAGACCTACAACACCTTCTAGAACTAACACCAAACAAAGATGTCCTCTTCATCATAGGGGATTGGAATGCTCAAGTAGGAAGTCAAGAAATCACCGGGATAACAGGCAAGCATGGCCTTGGTGT
The DNA here is from genome assembly GCF_057233095.1 of Heloderma suspectum. Taxonomy (NCBI): domain Eukaryota; kingdom Metazoa; phylum Chordata; class Lepidosauria; order Squamata; family Helodermatidae; genus Heloderma; species Heloderma suspectum. Next base: position 91,311,780 of record NC_139458.1, read on the forward strand.
ACAAAATGAAGCAGGACAAAGGCTAATAGAGTTTTGCCAAGAGAACACGCTGATCATAGCAAACACTCTTTTCCAACAGCACAAGAGACGACTCTACAAATGGACATCACCAGATGGTCAATATCAAAATCATATTGATTATGTCCTTTGCAGCCAAAGATGGAGAAGCTCTATACAGTCAGTAAAAACAAGACCTGGAGCTGGCTGTGGCTCAGAACATGAGCTTCTTATTGCAAAATTTCGACTTAAATTGAAGAATGTAGGGAAAACCACTAAACCATTCAGGTATGACCTAAACCCCCTTATGAATATACAGTTGAGGTGAGGAATAGATTTAAGGGATTAGACGTGATAGTCAGAGTGCTTTTAAATCAGCCGTGATAGGCTACGTAACATTGTTCAGGAGGCAGCAACTCAATCCATCCCAAAGAAAAAGGAATGCAAGAAAGCCAAGTAGCTGTCTGATGAGGCTTTACAAGTAGCTGATGAATGAAGGGAACTGAAAAGCAAGGGAAAAAAGCTCCGTCCCTCCCCCCCAAAATTCTCCCCAGCTGGCTCCAGTCCACCACAACTCCGTGGAGCTGCCGGCCGGGGCTGCCCACAGCCGGACATTCGGCTGCTGGGCAGCCTGCACAGGGACGCAAATGGTGGCTGCCGTAGCTGCCGCCATTTGCATCCCTGTATTTTGCCGTGATAGGCTACGTAAATACTTAGGTAGCCTATCATGGCTAGGGATGTACGAAAGTCACTTCCCTTTTCGAAGGGTGACATTCATGGGGGGGAGGCGCTCTGTCCCTCCCCCCGAAATTCTGGCTGGGGGGGAGGCACTCCATCCCTCCCCCCCGAGTCCTGGCCGGATTCTGGCCAAGGATTCTGGCCAGGGATTCTGTGGAGCCGCTGGCTGGCTAGCAGGGATGGAAATGGTGGCGGCTGTAGCCACCACCGTTTGGGTCCCTGCAGTCAGCCGTGATAGGCTATGTAAATGTTTACGTAGCCTATCTTTTTTTAAAAGAAAAAAAAATGTGCATACGCAAATGGTGGCGCCCATGGGCGCTGCCATTTGCGTACGCGCGTTGTTGTTGTTTTTCTTTTAAGTCAGCCGTGATAGGCTACGTAAACATTTACGTAGCCTATCATGGTGTTTTTTAAAAATCTAGCCATGATAGGCTACATAAATCTTTATGTAGCCTTAGCCTATCACTTTTTTTGTTTGTTTGTTGTTTAAACTGGAAATGGCAGCGGCGGCAGCCGGTCGTAAGACTGGCCACTGCAGCCGCCGCTGCCGAACCGCCACCAGAGCCGCCGCCGCAGCCGCCGCCACCAGGAAGATCTGCCCAAGGTAAGTCCCATCCCGGGGTGGTGGGGGGACAGACCGTTCTGCCACCGATTTTGGGCGGCCGAATGCGCTGGCATTTGGCCTCCCCGAGATCCGTGGCGGAATTCCCTGACATCCCTAAGATTCACAGCTAACGCAGGGATGCCATTTGTGTCCCTGCGGAGGCAGAGATAGGCTACTTAATTATTTACGTAGCCTATCACGGCAAAATACAGGGATGCAAATGGCGGCAGCTATGGCAGCCACCATTTGCGTCCCTGTGCAGGCTGCCCAGCAGCCGGATGTCTGGCTATGGGCAGCCCCGGCTGGTGGCTCCGTGGAGTCATGGCGGAGTGGAGCTAGCTGGGGAGAATTTCGGGGGGGGGGGAACGGAGCGCCTCCCCACCACCACGAATGTCACTTTGAAATGGTAAGTGACTTTCTTACATCCCTACTTGCAGGTCGAATTACTGACAGTCCTGCACTTGCACATGCAGATCCTGGGAGGGAATTATTTCCTGGTATAAATAGAGGCCCTGGTTCACCCAAGCTCTGGCATTCGGCCTCACCGAGATCCGTGGCAGAATTCTCTGACATCCCTACCTGCAGGCCACTTGCCTGCTGTGTTGTGTGAGCTACTCTGCCTGATTAAGAAGCAGGATCCGGTCTGTCCCTTTCCCTAGGCTACACATGTGTGTAAGGGGTGGCCTCCCAGAGTCACCTTCACCTGGTGCCTCACAAATCCAAGTAGGTGAATGAGGTTGGTCCCAAAGGCAAACCCTATCCTGGCTCCTGGGCCTCACAGCCCCTGAGTTGCAGGCCTCCGGACATGTCAACCACATGAGGGTGCCTCTGAGTGCCCACCAAATCTGGTTTAATTGCAATTCCCTAACATCCCTGCCATTCCCAATCAACTTATTGAACCGAGCCCCCACCACTAACACCAAACAAAACGCATTGCAGAGTAGGCAGGAAAACAACAACAACAACCCTGTACACAAAGCCAAACCATGACCAGATAAAAATTCCTACTTGGCCCTGCCAAAGGGGGTGACCAGAAAAGCCTTCAGTGCTTGGGGAAGGAGGGGTGGGAGGCGATATGGGAAAGATGCCAAGCTTGGGGAGGAGTCAGCTTTTAAGGCCTCGGCCTCCACCCCATGACGCTGCAAGCATGTGTCTGCATGCTCACCAGACACCAGTGTGTCGCCTCCTCTTCCCTTCCCACCAGCAAATTCTGCCCCTTGCATTAGCTGTTCTGGCCAGGAGGGAAACCAGCTTGACTGATATGATACAGAGGATCACTTGGAAGATGGTTATGAACAGTCCAAAGTTCAGGAAAAAAATAGATTAAAAATGGCCCAGTTATAGGAGCTTCAAAATTAAAGGTCAGCCCCCTTCCCCTCCTGCAGGTTTCCAACAATTTATTTATGTATTTGCAAACATTTTAGGAGATTATCTAGAGATGTAGATGTTTTAGAAAATGTAAATGCATCACCAAGTTGTACTTTCCCTTTGCTTTCTGAAAATCCACTGGGTATACATTTAATGTTATGATGTTTTTCAGTTCCCATGTTATTCATTTGGGAGAGATGGAAAAGGTACGTATCAGAAAGGTGTAAGAGTGGCTCTAGTTAAGGAGTTTAGCATTATCTGTTAGATATGCAAAAAAAAAAAAATCTAATAGCAATAATGTATTTTGTTCTATTCGTGAAATTTGTCATGGGTGATTGAAGAATATAGGCTGTCTGAATTTTACAGAACTTGGATAAAAATGGGTCAGTTACAGCAGTTCAAAATTGGAAGCAGGAGGGTTTTTTTTTTTCCCCCTGAGTGTTTCCAATCATCTTTTGTTGATGGGGCAAACATAGTTTCAAGTTACGTGGCTGGAGGAATTTTTCTGTTCTGTTCTGTTCTTTTTTTTTCTTTTTCTTTTTTGAAAGTACAAGTGTGAAGATTGGTGAGAATGGCATGAAAGATTGATAATGCTAGATATGAAGATGGAGACAGAGCAGCGGGGAGGGGGGCATTGGGGAACATGTCTGTATCGCCATGGGGCGACCTGGTGCTTGGGGTCTGTTCTTCAGCAAGAAGTCTGGAAAAGGGTGATACGTGCACTTGGATCTCTTGCTGATCTGCCACCAGCCTCTGACTCCATCACAGCACACATCCAAAAAGCACTCCTGGCTACCAGAGAGTCACTCAGCCACTCAGATCCTGATGACTACATGGTGCTGAATATGCTGGGCTGGCAGGGTGGTATTTTTAACCACGTAAGGGCACAATCCTATTCATGTTTAGGCAGAGAAAAGGCTTTTCTCTGTGTAAACGTGCATAGGATGGTGCCCTAAGTGCCTTATGTCTTTACCAGAAGAATTGATGACCATGTGTGGGCGCAAAACATGCCAAACAAGAATGTGCAAATGCAAAACATTCTCAGTTATTAGCTGCATTTGATGCAAGTGTGGAAAGCTGTCCCATTGCATCTCAAATAACAAACCCTAGTTCAATTATTTCTTTCACTTATTAGCCAAAAATGTATGCTGTTGTTTGAGTGTAGTTTCTGATTCAATGATATTAAATACATATTTATTTACTTCAGTTTTATTCCACCCTTCCCCCAAGGAACTAAGGGTGGTGCATATGTCCCCTCTCCTTTTATCCTCAGAACAACCATGTTGAAGTAGATCATGACCATGCCTCCACGACAAAGGAAGGAGAAGTGAATGGAAGAGTACCAGATTTTTTTTTTTAAAAAAGGAATCAGCTTTGCTGCGCTTTGGTCCATGCAGGGCTCCACAAGGAAATGCACCAATAAAAATCACTTCACAGAACATACTTCCTGGTAGGGGTGGAGGTTGGAATGAATGTCATCTGACTGGCAGGGCTGCTCAATCAATAAGAGATGCTCCCCCTAGGGATGATGCAGGCACCTGATTCAGTTTGGGAATCCAGCAGAACCACCCCAGCCCATACCCCTGAGCCCCACTCACTGTGCCCCTGTCCTTGCTCACCCCTTGTATGCGCTCTACAAATGGCCTGCACTCACCCCAGTGGCGTCATCGAACGTCGTGGTTGCCATTTTTTGAGAAATAAAATGGTGATTGCAACAATGCGCTTATTTGCGAACACACAAAAATGCACATGTTTGTGAATGTGCATATTTGCATTTGCACAAAAATGTGCATTTTCCAACAAATATGCATTTTTGCACATGCAAATATGCACCTTCTCAAATATGCGCATTTCACACATGAGAATATGCGCATTCGCAAAATGCGCATTTCCATGCATACAAAGACATGAGCATTTTTGTGATTGCCATTTTATTTATTTATTTATTTATTTATTTATTTTAAATGGCCACTGTGGACCTCAATGAGGCTGCTGGGGTGAGTGTGGGCTGCTCGCCGAGCATGGGAGGAGCTCGAGTGTGGTCCAGGGAACAGCAAGCAGGGGCAGGGGCTGGGCAGGCATCCGGAGAAGCCAGACAGGGGTGAATTTGCACATCCCTAGCTCTTCCCCCACTCCCCAATTTCTCTTTTCCCCTGAAACTCCAGATGCACTTGCATTTCAGGAGCAAGCCTCATTAAGCACAATGGGAGATAAGAGTCAACATACATATGCTTGTGCTGGGAAAGAGGGGGGGCACAGGGATGGGAAACCACCCCCCTTTCTAACTGCAGGATCTCTGTAAGGAAGGTGTGAAGTAGTTACTTCCTAAGGCAATAAACCAAGCTATGGAGAATTGCAGGTTCAGTGAAGCACTTTACCGGCTTTAAACTCTGTATTCAATTCACAGGGATCATTGTAAATTCTGATGCAGGCATTCAGAGGGCAAGCCTCATTCAGCACAGTGGAAGTTACTTCTGAGGATTTCGTTGTGGGAAAGAGAGTAGTAAACACAAAGATGGGAAACCAGCCCCACACTGTAACTGATGCTGTGCAGGATCTCTATAAGAAAGTGTCGAAGTAACCAAAGAATGGAGAATTGGAGCCTCAAGATCGAGCTTTACAGCACTTGGGGAATTGGGCTTTAAAGTGTGCCATTTCAACTGAGGGGTATCTCTGTAAATTGTGATGTGGGCATTCAGGGGACAAGCCTAATTGAGCACAATGGGAGTTACTTCTGAGTAGACATACATAAGCTTGTGCTGGGAAAGAAGTGAGGGAGAACATAGGGATGGTAAACCAGCCCCCAATGCTGCCCAGGGTCTCTATAACAAAGGTGTGAAGTAGTTACTTCCTAAGGCAATAAACCAAACAATGGAGAATTGGGGCCTTGAGATTGTGCTTTACAGCCCTTTGGGAACTTGGGCTTTAAACTGTGCCATTTCAGTTGAGGGGGATCTCTGTAAGTTCTGATGTGGTCATTCAGGGGAGAAGCCTCGTTGACCACAATGGGAGTTACATCTGAGTAGACACTAATTGGTTTGTACAGGGATGGGAAACACACAGAAAACACCCCTTGACCGGGGTCATGGTGAAAGGCACACCCCTGGGCAGGGCTAGCGTACCTGAGGTAAATGCAGGGGTTGGGGCACACAGCAACTATACTGGGGAGAACCCGAATTAAGGAAAAGAATCAGACTTTAAGCAGTCTCAGGAAATTCATTCTTTCACTGATAAGCTCCAGGGTGGCTGCTGGATGGCCATGATGTCCTATGTCCCTAATAACCTCCAAACGCAGCTAGCTCAGATTAAAATGCTTATGGAGATACCCCATAGCTTAAGAGATGGTGACTGGTGTTCTATCCACAAGACCATACAGGTGATAACAGTGACTAGTGCTTCATCCTGACTATATACATAAAACCCTATATATAAAAAATTAAATAAAAAAATGTGCCACCAAAATGAGTTTCTACAGGCATTTGTGAATGAGTTATTGCTTATCCCCATCTTGGAAAATGGCAGCTACAGAATTCATGCACTATGGATTGGGCATGTCTACCCAAGTTAAATGTGTTCCTACATTCACCTGAAATATTTATAGATTCCAACATTCTTTGGACATCTATTTTTACAGGATTCTATTGCAGATCTGGGGGCTGTTCCATATTACATGAAGCTTTTATGAAAGTTGAAACCTGTTGTGCGGCTCGGACCTTAGTTCTCTCATTTGGTAATGAAATAGGAGTTCTGTTCTATGAAAGATTAGTTTTGTCTTGTTTATCTCATGATGAGTGAGCTCTAAATACCTCTCCCCCACCCCCACCCCACACACGCTGTTGGGATGGTTGGGATTCGTTACTTTTCCCTGTGGTGACTTCAGTGTTGATTTTCTAGTGGACTGATTTGTAAACACCTAGCTACTTGATCTTAGCCCTCTCAGTTTAAATTTCGAGAAACCTCACTGATGGCAGTTTTACTCTATAAAATCCTGAGTTCCCTAGTCCTAGGGGAAAAAAAGCTTTTGCAGTTTGGATGGGAAGAGATAACTCAACCAAGGAGATGCATAATGACATATATAGGACATTGGTCCAAGGGATGTTAAGCATAGTTGAAGTCATATTGCAGTTAAATATACAGGTAAACACCCTATGTCCTACCCAAGCTATATATGATAAAGTCATATATAAAAGAACAGCCCAAGTGGTCTGCGGCAAAGACCTCTGTTGAGGGTAGTGGATAGGTTCAAAGTCCTTCCCATTTATGAAGCTAGTCACTATCTCTTAGCTTAGATCACAAGGCTATTTTGAGAATGAAATTAGATCATTCCTATATATGCCACCCTGAGCTCCATTGAGGAAGTGTGGGATACAAATGTGCTAAGCAAAGGTAATAGCCAGCACCTTATATCTGGTTCAGTAACTAACTAGCAACCAGTGAAGCTGGTACAGAATTTATGTTATACACTCTCCTTCGTTTAAACCTTTCAAGCATTTTATGGAAATGTAGCTTTGAACCGTAGCTTTTCAAAGCTACCTGACATAGGATATGTAGTAGTAATCAAATTTGTGTAATCAAATCAAAGTAGGGATGTGCAATTCAGCAAAACTTGAGCTCACCAAAGTTCTCTGAATTCCATCTTGAAGTTTGTTCTGACTCAAGTCCATATCAAATTACAATTTGTGTTTTTTTTTCCTCATGAAATCCATGCATATTTTCATGTGTGTTTTTCCCCCAAATGTATGCATCAGTTGTGTGCATTTTTGAAAATGTACTCATTTTAAAATGTACACATTTTTGAAATGTAGTCATTTTGAAATGTACTCATGCTGTTGAACACTTGGGGGTGGGGGGCGCAAATCACCTTGCAAGCTCAGAAATGTATGGACTTCAACCTCAGATTGCATCCAAGTCCTTGTTCAGTCTGGATGGTGTGATCTAGGTAAAATCCTGACCAAAAAGGAACTGAAATGAATTCCTTATATATTCTTATTTACAAGCAGGTGCAATTTCCAGATCTCTTCTCTTCAGGAAAGGGCACAGCCAGTGTATCAGACATAATCACCACCAATTCCATCTTACTGCCCCCATCTTTGTTGAGAGTCATAAGTATGTCAGTATCCGCAAAACACCAAGTGATCCCCCCCCCAACATCCTAATAGACATCTTAACTAAAATTGGTGAGATTAAAATTCCCTCCTCAAGGTGGCCCTACCATTGCTGACCAGGCTGCTACAGAAACCATGGAAGACAAATGCATTACCCCCCCCCCCCGATAAGAATAGGAATGTCACTGCTAATTGAAGCAGAAGAAGCAGGACTTTGATACAATGTTTTAATTAACTGGAAGGTAACCTTGTAATACTCCACTTAACTTGCATTGCAGGGGTATTTGAGAGGGACTACCAGCATGCCTTGGCCTTAATGTTTGCCATTAATAAGATTAATCAGAATCCCAGAATCCTACTGAGTATCATCCTGGAGTACAAGAACTACGGGATAAAAAAACCCCTATTTTACTGCAAACACAACCACACTACAGAAACAGTACTGCAGACACCAAAGTTAGGGATGGCATGAGAGTCTGTGGGGATGGTGGAATCCAATGGACCCTCCCTCACCTTCCTTCCCATTTGCTGAACCATGGGGTGCTTGTGGAACCACTTGGTGAACACCCGAAGGCTTGGTGAGTGCCTGCCAGCTGCCTGTCCTCCCTAACAAGCCACCACTGTGTGCAACAATGGGAGCTCAGGCATTTCCAGGTAGGTAATGGTGCAAAATTGGCAGCTGTAAAGGAGCCATCTTCACAATGTTACAGGCATGAATGGAGCATTGGAGCACAATGGCGGCTCACTAGGGAGGATGGGTGGCCCTGTGGCTTTGTCGGGCACTTGTCAGGCTGCACTGAAGGTTGCCTGGTGCCGTGAACAGGGGTGGGCGGCAGCTTGGCGAACACCAGACAAAGTTGGGTGCAGCCGGGCGAGTCCGTCCTTCCCTAAGTACAGTAGAGCTACTTTCCATTTGGCAGCAATACTTGAATATCCCTAACAATGTGGAAGGTGGGATTAGTTGTTGGCTGCTATTCAGGTGGTAACTTTGTTGATTTATTTTAGATAGCATCTACTACAAGATCGCTAAAGTACAGATGGGATAGAAGAACAGATGGTAAAACCCTGACACCAAATTTTGTCTGCTGTATATTATTATTATTATTATTATTATTATTATTATTAAAAAACACACCAAACACCCTATATCCTTCACCCACAAAAGAAGGTTCAATCGCAGTGTACAAAGTTAAGAGAATACAACAATACAGGAAAAATCAATCGTCAAAAATAAGAGGGATAAAACAACTCATCGCCAGCTAAAACAAAGCCACATTTAAAAATGAATTTAAATTCTTGGGCAAGTAAAAATGTTTTCACCTGGCATCTAAAAGAATGCAGTGTTGGCACTAGGTGACTATCCCTTGGGAGGGCGTTCCAGAGTTGGGGCGCCATCACCGAAAAGACACTCTCTGTTGTGCCTTCATAATGCACTTCTCTTACCCAAGGCAATCAGAGAAAGGCCTCATCTAATGAACTTAATGTAGGGTCAGGTTGGTATGAGAGGTGGCACTCTTTAAGGTGCTTAGGAGGTATATAGGGCTTTAAAGGTAAGCACCAGCTCCTTGATTTTGGCTCAGAAGTGATAGGCAATAGGCAATTATTTCAGAATTGGAGCTTTTCTGGGCAAGGCTATTTAACCCGCTTCTGGATTCTTTGCAGAATTAAGATTGGATCTCTATACAAGTTTTTTTGTTCTTTCCTGCCTTTCTGTATTTTATGCTACATAACCTATAGGTGGCACTGTGGTAGAACAGAATAACACAACTACACTGGTGGAAAATTGCACTTTGCTCCATGATGCCCAATTACCAAATTCCTCCCAGCCCCACCCAAAAAAACCCATGCAAAAGTGCTTTGAAAGCACAGGAGTGAAACTGGAGGATGGTGTCATCATCTAAAGCACCCATAAACAATAAGCACTCAATAATGAGTGAGGAATGGTGAGTGCACAATAAAAGCCTTGTCTAGTAAAGCTCTTGGTATACTATGGCTTCACCTACTAGAACTAGTCAGAATCCTTCAATCCTAGCTGCCCAATTTCACACTAGTTGAAACTTCTGGGCCATCTTCATGTATAACGCATTACAATAATCCAGCCTGCACATTACAAGAGCATAGTCACCACAGACAGATTATCCCTATCTAGGAAAAGCAACAGCTGGCAAACCAGCTGAGGTGAAAACAAAATTGAATCTGTACTAATCAGTTTGAAGGTTCAGATGATAAAACACCCCAACCTCATGAAGAAGAGGTGGGGGGGGGGGACCGCAATTCTTTCTGACTTTCTCAAAGCTCTATATGGTTTTATCCCTTCAGGAGAAAATCTATATCAGATAACTAAGCATTCTGAAACGCTGACAGAAATACTGGGAGAGCAAAAACCTGTCATTTTTTCTTCAGACATTTTAAAATTATATTGCCATATGAATGATGCTAAACATACCTCCATGCTTATCTTATCTGCAAAATACACATCTAATATTATTATTTAATTTAAAGCCAGAAACTCAACATTTATGCTCACTTCAGTGTGTGTGTGTGTGTGTATACATACATATGAAACGTGTGTGCACTGGATTCTCAGCTGGCTACACTGATTAATTCTCTCTACTCCTGGCAATTCTTTTACCTAACAATTGTATTTCCAAGATATTCTTCTTGATACAGACAATCAAATAAACAGCATCTTTCTATAGTTCCAATAAAATGGTGATGTGGGGGGAGGAGGGAGAAGAGTTTCAGTGCAGGAAGAGCAATAAAGTCCTCTATCTAAAGGTGCTTTTTCCAGATGTGTGTGTGTGTGTGTGTGTGTGTGAAGAAAAAAGATGGGTAAGTGGTGGGAAAACATGGGAGGGTTACAAGTAGAAAAGTCCTCTCCTCCACCCCCGATAAAATTCTATGACTGAGGCCAGATAACTGCACAATCTGGAAGCAGCTAAAAACTAGGGATGGGGGAGAAATTCATTCAGTACTTACCCAATTTCACACATTTGAGCCAATATGCAAATCAAAACTCATTTATCCTTCGAAATTCTCACTTCTCTTAATTTTGCAATGGAATTCTCAATTTTTTAAAACAAAATGCATTAAAATTCAGATATTAGGGAAATATGGACACAAATATGTGTACATTCATGAAAATATTCAAAAATGCAATGTAATATGAACATTGTTTACAAAATAATATATATCAGATGAATTACATACAACAATATATGTATTAGGAGAAATGTGCATCAACCCCCCCCCAAAAAAACACAAAATTCATGACAAACTGAATTTAATATTCAAAAATGAGAAACTAAAAGTAACCAAAATTGGCATATTCTTATCTGCTTAAAACTCTGGAGCGCCACTCATTTCGGGATATTGGAGTTTGTGGGGTGTAGCTCAGTGAGTTTTTGCTAGCTCAACCCCCCCCCCCCGACTCTGGCTCAATCATCTGCAAGTTGGCCCAACTCAGCACACAATGAGTTGGGCCAACTTGCAGATCAGTGGGGGGGGGGGGTTACACAAATTGTTATTTGTACAAAATCACGGCTAAAATGGTCTAATTTATGCAAATTAGATCTTTCCAGCTGTGATTTCCCACAAATTGTGCTATTTAAGGCCACAGTTTTGCACAAACCAGCTGTGCACAAAAAACCTAGTCCTGGAAACTATATAGTTTTCCCTGCCCCCCCCCCCCCGCCCACCAAGCTCTGTGAAAGTGTGGCTTTTCCTAAAGTGGATGAGGGGTTTTGAGAGGGATGGAAGTTGGGTTTTGGTTTTTGAGCCTCTCATTGGGGTCTGTAGCAGCATTCTCCCCCATCCCTAGCCTTTTCTCTTGCAGAAATGGAAACAAATACTTGGAAGGAGTGGATGCTCTGCTAGGGATCTTATGCACCTCTCTGCTACCACTATTGCCTTTCCTGCTGCCACAGATCAGTCACAAGGCCCTTGGGAGATAGAGAAAGGGCGGGTAGGCCTTTAAAGTCCAAGTAGCAGCAGAATAAGAGCAGGGCCTGGCTTGACTTGCACCTACTCAGGGGGAGTTGGGGCACTCACCTCCAATTCCTTACAAATGTATAGCTCTCCATCTCAAATGCATCATTGCCTGGGTGAATCATACCAAAAAGTCCACCTACGTAGAATCAGATTCTGTTTCGACATTAACAAACTTGTCACAGGGTGCAGGCTGAGAGCTCACAAGCATGGCATGGATATGATAGCCTTTCGCTGTCCCCCCTCCCCATCATCTTCTACTCAGAGTTATACTGCCTCGTTAGAGGGAGATAGCATAATTAGCTATGATGGTAATAACTATGCTTCGGCTTGTCTTTGATTGATATGTCTCTGTCCTCCCATGATGCCTGTATAGGGATATACGAATCCCTTACCTGGCTCCGTTCTGGGGCATCCACGGTGGGGGGGAGGCGCTCCATCCCTTCCCCTGGAATCCTCCCCAGCTGGCTCCGCTCTGCAGCAACTCCACAGAGCCGCCAGCCAGGGCCAGCCACAGCCAGAATTCCAGCTGCTGCTGGGCTGCTGTGGCTGCAAATGGTGGCTGCTACGCTGGCCGCCATTTGCGTCGCTGCCAAGCCGTGATAGGCTATGTAAGTATTTACGTAGCCTATCATGACAAAATATTACATAGCCTATCATGACAATTTTGCATGGCTGCCTTTTGCCATGATAGGCTATGTAAACACTTACGTAGCCTATTACGGCAAAGAGCAGGGATGCAAATGGCGTAGCGGCATAAGTATGTATGTAGCCTATCATGGCAAAAGGCAGCCACGCAAATGGCAGCCACTACGACGGCCACCATTTGTGGCCGCAGCAGCCCAGGAGTGGCAGGAAGACGAGCTGGAGCCACCGCTGCCGCCACCGCATCAGCCGCCAGGCAGGTCTGTCCTGGGGGGATTCCATGGGATGGCAGGGGGGATTGCCCCATTCTGCCATGGACTCGGGGGGGCCGGATTCTAAAGAATCCAGCCTCACTGGAGTCCGTGGAAGAATTCTCTGACATCCCTATGCCTGTATCATTTTAAAAATGTTTTTTGATGTCATTTTGCTGGTGTTAATTCTTTGGAAGCTGTATTTAAAGATGGGCAAATCTGCCAGTTTTGCTTTGTCCGGCACTCAGGTAGGGATGTCAGAGAATCCGCCATGGATCTCAGTGATGCCGAATGCCAGTGCATTTGGCCTCCCGAAATCCGTGGCGGAACGAAGCTCCCCGCCCCACCACCCCATGAAAGGCGCGCAAAACAGAGCACTTACCTGGTGCCGTTCGCACTGCTTTGCGAATGGAGGCCACGTCTGTGGCCGCCTTTCGCTTCCCCATTTTTGCTGTGATAGGCTACGTAAATACTTATGTAGCCTATCACGGCTAATGCAGGGATGCCATTTGCATCCCTGTGGAGTCCGTGATAGGCTACGTAAATATTTATGTAGCCTATCATGGCAAAAAAAGGGAACGCAAATGGTGGCTGCCGTAGCCGCCGCCATTTGCATCCACAGGCTCCGCACGCCTGTGAATGCACCTGGCTGGAGGCTCCACGGAGCTGCTGCGGAGTGGAACCGCCCAGGCTAGGATTTCGGGGGGAGGTACAGAGCGCCTCCCCCCCACCGTGAATCACCCCCTTCAAAAAGGTAAGTGAGTTTCGCACATCCCTACACTCAGGTTATTAAAATCTCAGGTTCTTTCTCTCCCAGATATGAAGAACTGCTCAACTCTTGTTGCATTCTTATCAAAAACAAACAATTTGAAATTCTCACCCATCTGCACCAGCCAAATTGCAGAGGTACCATTATTCCCAGCATGGAGAGGACCATCATGTACCTGCCTGCTGTATAGCTGTTACAGATGAGGAACCTGTCCAAAAAGGAGATGGCAACCCTAACAAAGCAATAACATGGTTGAGTATACACGGCAAAGCACTCAAAGCCCTGGGCCTGGATGAGCAAATCTGTCACTTACATTCTTTCCCCACATTCTATTGTTTTTCAATATTTGAAGTTTTTTGTTGTTGTTCCAAATATGGAGAACTTTGTGAATTTTGGCAAATTCTTAGCAAAACTGAGCTGAAATGAAATTCTCACCCATCCATAGCTGGATGCTGGCATTTGCCTCTGTCCTGCTAGGCAGTGGCTGACTAGTTTTTGACTTTTGCTTGGATTACCTACTTCAGCCACCTGCATGGATCCAGGGCAGGATAAGAATTCCCGTTACCCATAGCGTCATCCTTCTCTTCTCCTGAATTTGGGTAGGTCACTGTTTATCCCCAGTTTGACTTAAAGTGTTCTTAATGAGGAGTGTCAAGTCATTTAAGAGCTTGCAGCAAGTGCTTGATAATCGCTTACCTTTCCCCCCTCATTTTGACTCCTTCCCATCAAGGCACTTTGTCAAACTATCATGACACGCAGCAAGTGCCCTGAAACATAACTTCCTCGCCAATTACTGAGCTGACTCAGCGTAGTTGCAGGCAGCATTGAGTCATGACTAGCTAGAGTTATAATGCCAGGAACAAAGACTCTGATCGATAAGGCCATTTGCTCCTGATTCACAGAGCTCCCTCACTTCATCGGAGGAGTGTCTCATGCCTGACTTTTGCATCAAATCTTTTAATATTCTCTCTTAAATCCTTTCCTCTTACTAAGCTGAGGCAGCTTCACTGATCCTTATTCCCACTCTTCTGAGCTCAGAATCACCATGCATGCTGTGTGATTCATAAATACCTTTTTAGTTTCCTGTTGATTATGCCTTGAGCATCAGAATTGCATGGCAATCTTGTACGTGTTAAGTATTTTCAAATGCATCTGTTTTCCTTAAATAACTCTCTTTCTTTTCTTTTTTAAATGAGGTTTTCGAGCTACCAGAAATTCATTTTTGAAAAAAAAAAATCTCCTGGGTTTTTATATAGAGACAGATGCTGCATATACCTTCCCATTTTAGAAAGTGTCTGCATGTGCGCGCGCAAATAATTGCAGTAAATCATTTTCTGCCACAGGCTAGTCAGTCCCTGAGCTTTTAGTCTTGAGTAATTTTTGCTCTGACTTGCATGTAAATCAAGGGTTTATTTATCGACACAATATTTTCTTATAACATGCAGCACAGGCTTTCTACTTTCTAAACTGTTTAGTTCACATATTGTTTCTCGCCATGATGGGTGTTTTTTTGTTAATGTAGCTGACTTGTCCCAATTTGGGGGTCAACCTGCTTATCAAGTCACCACACTCCCTTCCCTTTTTCTCCTGAACTCATCTGTGAGCAGCTACACTGAGTGTTTGCACAAGGATATCCATTATGTCCTAGGAGCATCTAGGGCATCAAGAAGCATAGAAAACATGATGCTATTGCTCATGAGATCCCGGCAATGGATGCTAGGAATCTATGGATCCTGATGCCCGTCATGCTGCTGCATGTGCATATATACTGTCACAGCCACTCTGGAGCAAGACCTCCATAGTGCTGCTGTCAGGTACGTTTGGGGGAGATATAAAGGCAGATGGCAGTAGATGTGCTCATTGGGGATGTCAGGGCAGGGAGACTTTTGATCCTATTGTGCTTTGTAAGACTAGGGATGTAAGAAAGTCACTTCCCCCCGGAATCCTCGACGGGGGGGAGGCGATCCAGTCCTCCCCCCCCCGGGAATCATGCCCATCTGGCTCTGCTCCACAGCAGCTCTGTGGAGCAGCCGGCCAGCCAGGGCTGTCTGCAGCTGGATTTCCGGCCACGGACTGGCTGGTGCGGACACAAATGGCAGCCACCGTAGCGGCCGCCATTTGCATCCAGCCGGGCAGCCATGATAGGCTACGTAAATCTTTGCGTAACCTATCACGGCTGGGCAAAAAAACCCCAACGGCATACACAAATGGCGGCTGCTACAGCGGCCGCCATTTGCATTCCCTATTTTTTGCCGTTCTAGCCTACGTAAATATTTACGTAGGCAATTACGGCAAAAAAAAAGGGAACCGCAAATAGCGTCGTGGGTACTATTTGCATTTCTTCTTTTTTTCGCAGTAAAAGCCTACATAAATATTTATGTAGGATAAAACAGCAAAAAAAAGAACGCAAATAGCGCCCACTACGCTATTTGTGGTTCTCTTTTTTTCCTGCCATAATTGCCTATGTAAATATTTACGTAGGCTAGAACAGCGAAAAATAGGGAACGCAAATGGCGGCTGCCGTAGCCGCCACCATTTGCATACGCCAGGTTTTTTGGCGGGGGTTAGCCGTGATAGGCTACGTAAATTCTTATGTAGCCCATCACAGCTGCAAGGACAGCAATGGTGGCCGCAGCAGCCGGGCTGCGGCTGGCCAGGAGACCAGCCGCCACTGGAGCCACCGCATCCACCCCAGGTAAGTTCCATCCCGGGAGATTCTGTGGGGGGGGAGGAAGGAGGCCGTTCCGCCACAGATTCCAGGGGGCCGAATTCTAAAGAAAACAGCCACACTGGAATCCATGGCAGAATTCTCTGCCATCCCTATGTAAGACATCATTGCAAACATGACATGGACTCACAGTCAAGAGGCACAGCCAAGTTAAATTATTTCACCCAAGCCTATTCTGAACCAATCTGAGATGAGCTCCGTCATTACCAGCATATACTGAAATAAAGAACTTAATGTATGGATCAATCTTATGAACATATTTGCAAACAAAGAGGATGATAAGACTGAGTATGAGGGTCCTCACTCAAGTATAAGTGGATCACCTCCTGTTGTTGTTGTTCAGTCGTTAAGTCATGTCCGACTCTTCGTGACCCCATGGAACATAGCACACCAGGCCTTCCTGTCCTCTGCTCTCTCCCGGAACGTGCTCAAGTTATCACCTCCTGTACCACTGCATTATATCTGAGACCTAATTCTAGTCCTCTTGCCAATTTTGACACCACCATCAGTACTCAATACTTCAACTCTGCAGTATCCTTGAATGGGGCTGGGGGAGAGTTGCATTTTTAATAAGTGGTGTGTGTGTGTGTGTGTGTGTGTGTGTGTGAAGATAGAATGGATCTGGATGTCTATGCTCACGTTTTGAGGCCTAGGACCATGATGCAAATAGCAATACTATCACCAGTCATCAGTTTATTTGTATGCCACTTTTCTATGGTAAACCATGGCCAAAGCGGCTGACAACGTTTACATAATAAAATCTAACATTTCAGGAACTTTGGTCACTAACCATTACATAATGGTCACTAACCATTACGAGACAAATAATTACACAAATATTAATAAATATACACAAAAATTAAACAGTTCACTTATGATCCATCTTAGGATCTTAGGGCCTAACCACAGAAATAGACAAACGTAATGCAAATACCAGCAGAAATAATACAACATATCTCCAGCAGCAATCACTAAACTCTGATGGTCTCTCTAGGTACCTTTAACAGGAGCAGCAGCAGCAGCAACATTCAGACAGGGCTCTACCATCTCAGGCTAGGTGGAAATGAGCCAGGTACAGAGCAGGGACCAGATCTTGCAGGACTGACAGCTAGGTGATACATTTTATGCTAAGGAGCACCTCTCTTCTGTCTAAAGATCCCCCATAGATGCCGTACTCCAAGTGTCTTCCTTATCAGAAGTGTGATATCTAATTACAAAGGAGAGAGGGAAATTTGTCTCCCTCTCTCATAATACTAGAACCCAGGGGTCATCCCATAAAGCTGATTAGTGAGAGATTCAGGATGGATAAAAGGAAGTGCTTCACACACAGAGCATAGTCAAACTATGGAATTTGCTACCACAAGATGTAGTGATGTTCAGCAATGTGGATGGTTTTAAAATGGGGTTAGACAAATTCCTGGAGGAGAAAGCTATCAATGGCTACTAGTCCTGATGCCTCTATGCTACCTACAGTATCAGAGACAGTAAGCCTATGTACAGCAGTTTCTGGAGAACGTAGGCAGGTGCTGTTGCACTCATGTCCAGCTTGTGGCTTTCCTGTCAACAGCTGGTCAGCCACTGTGTGAACACAATGCTGGACTAGATGGACCATTGGTCTGATCCAGCATGGCTCTTATGTTCTTATGAGAAGGGTTTCTTGGTGATGGTGTCCCGGCTTTCAGTTGCCTTCTCCAAAGAGGTATGTGTGGCATCTACTGGTGGGCTCCCCCACACTGGCGGCATTCAAGATGAAGCTGGACAGCCATCTGTCAGGAATGCTTCGACTTGGATTCCTGCATTAAGCAGGTGGTTGGACTCGATGGTCTTATAGGCCCCTTCCAACCCTACTATTCTATGGTTCTATGATTCTGCTTTAGAATCTTTTCAGAGCCAAGTTAAGACATTTTTATTGACCTGGTTATTTTAATTAGTGTTAATCCTTTGGTCTGCTTCACACTTTTTTAAAAAAATTGCTGTATTTGGTTAAGATTGTCTGATGTAGGGATGTGCAAATCAGCAAAACCTGAGCTCCAAGAGCCTCTCTGAATTCCACCTTGAAGCTCATTCCAACTTGTGGCCACATCAGATTGCAAGCATTTTGATGTTATTTGCACAAAAGTTAACACATATTTTGGTGTACATTTTCCCAAACGTTCGCATCAACTGTGTGCATTTTTCAAAAGTACATACTTTCCCCCATTGATTGTGTTTGTGCAGATGTTTCAAAAGTACACACTTTTCCATGTGTCTTTTTCAAATGTATGCATTTTCAAACACATTTTTCATAGGTCCGCAAATCATATTGCATGCTTTGGAATGTACAGACTTTGACTGCAGGTTGTGTTCAAGTCCATGTTCATACCTAGGAGGTATGGACTGGATAAAGTCTGGTCTAGAAAAATTAAAACAAATTTCTCATAAATAGACTGATGTTAGTATTTTGTAGTATTGCATTAGATTTTAAGCCAGATATTATCTACATAGTTGTACACCATTCACAATAATTATGGTAGTAAGAGCAGATATGTAGGATGAGCTTGCTAGATCTGAACTCATCCAAGACAGAAGCTAAAGGTGGATCAGTGATAGAGCACATATTTTCTGAGCAAAAGGTCAATATAGAAAGCCAGAGTTACACTCTGCTTGAGACCTTGAAGAGACACAGCCTGTTGGAATAGACCATGGGTGCAGAACCTCAGGCCTGGAGGCCAAATCTTCCCCACCCATGGTCCCAATCTAGTCCTATGGGGTTCCCCAGGTGGCCATGTCCCCTTTTTCTGGCCCCACCCTGGTTCCCATGGCCACCAATCATTGTGTGGTTTCCCAGCTTTTGTGTAGTTTTTTTCCCCATACTCATAGGTTGAAAGGCCTCCCTTAATACTTAGTTACGGACAGTAAGAGCTTTGAGCTAAAATATGCTGGTATGTTTGCCTATGCCTTTGGTCTCATCCCTTTTATCTTTAGCCCTGGACTGCTCCAACCTACTGGAATGCAGCCCCTGAGAGCTTCTCTGAAATAGAATACAGCTTTCAGACTGAAGGAGGTTCAGCACTCCTGGAGCAGACAATAGTGAGCTAAATGGACTAGCTGTCTAATAGTAAAAGGCAGCTTCAGAATAGTTTCTAGATTTTTAACAGATGGCCAATTGACCTTTGGAAGCAGCAGGTCTTCTTTAATTCAATTTGCAATAAGATCCTGATTAGGCAGCAGTAATATTTATGGCAAGTGAAACATAACAGCTGAGTGTTATTACCGCTCTCACATCTTAGATCTTCCTTTAAAAAAGTTTAGCAAGACATATAGCCTGCCCTGAGATATGTTCACTGCTCTGGACTGGTGTCAAGAATATCCCAGTGGAAATAAACACAGCATTATAATAGAAAGTTTATTGCTCCATGTGATAGGTTTGTTCCTCTTAAATTCCATCTAGAGGGAGAACAACATCTCTTTGGCTATCTTGAGATCCCTTAACATTTAATTAGAAATTGGTATTGGCTTTGGAGGAATGCCAGGCCCTGGGAGTTCAATGAAAATCTGGGGAATGTAAAGCTATGGCCAGTATAAATATTTCTCTCAAATTTATTATCGAAGGCTCATGTAATTTCTTTGAAATCCTAAGAGGGACAAATGAGGAAAATCAAGACAGGTTGAGTTTTTAAAGACCTATTGCCCATTTGACTTTTGGAAGCAATGTTCTTCTTGTATAGATGGATGATTAAAATCATCCCCCACCTCCCCAGGGATTAGAAAGAAGAAGCAGCAGCAGAAGAAGAAGAAGAGGAGGAGGAAGAGGAAGAGGAAGAACAATAGACAGCACACAGTATTTTTTTGTTTGTTTTAAGTCTATTTCCTGTTTTGTTTGAAGGAATATGAGCAAATGGTAGACATCTATCAGAAACCCAATAGGTTACACATACCAGTACTTGAAGGAAAGTTATTTGAACTCTATTACAATTTCACAACATTTGAAAAGCAGTCAGGGGATATGATTTGCATATCAGTTCTCACCAGCACGACTTTTATGTAATATGTCATTGTAAATGTAGAGCTTAGAGAAGGATGGAGAACATTTCTTAAACAAGATTAGTATTTATTATGTCTTCTTATTTGTTGTGTACCCCATTCCTAAGGCATGGGACAGATCACAATAGATTTTAATATATACATAAAAGTAAAACAATCAATTAAAATTGTAAAATTTCTAAAAGTAAAGGAGTACTAAAACAAACACTAAAGAGCAGACAGAATCTGTTTATATAGATGTTTACCTTAATGTTCTTTACTTCCTCCTTGGAGAAGGATCAGGGCTTAGTGACAGAATACATGCTTTACAGGCAGAAGATGCCAAGTTCAGTCCAATTTAAATGGTCAGGTAGATGTGAAAAAGCTCTGCCTAAAATCTGGAGATCCACTGGTTGTCAGAATGGACCAATGGTCTGGCTCAAAATATGGCAACTTCTTATGAGCATGGCAGAAAAACACAGGATTGAACTAGCTGCGGTTTGCCCTGTTAGTTCAAGTATTCATTATACTTGAACTAACATTGAACTAACATTTCATTGAATTTATTTATTTATTTATTTATTATCATTTATATCCCACCTTTCTTCCATCATGGAACCCAAGGTGGCTACATGTGGTTCCCAGGTGGTTTCCCCTCCACACACTGACCAGACCCAGACCTGCTTAGCTTCAGCAAGGTAGCTGTCTCATGTGCCTTCAGACCATGCCTTGGACCCTATTGTACACCTGAAGAATCTCATGTCCAAAGCGAAGTAGATGCTTGATATTTAAACAAGCAGAATTGTAACAAACTTCAGTTTAGTAATTCCAATTATATAGATGATGCTAGAGTTGCCACCACGCCACCTTTAGAGGATTGAATTCAAGCAAAATATCTGCACCAATTTTGAGGGAAAGCAAACATAGTGGCATTTATTAACAGGATGGCATTAGGATGTTTGCATTTGCCACCAGATTTCACTAAAAGGGAATTGCAAGCAGAAACATTGGTGTTGAACTACAGCCTCGTTTATTAATTGTAGGGTGTCTGCATGGGAAACAAAGAACTATGTCCATCAGGCAATTCACTTGTGCCGTACTCAAGTGAGACTGCCCTTGCTTTGGTGAGTTATGTACCTGTGACCACTACTCATCCAGGTCACACATTTTCAGGTGAATAGGGCATCCTTCCTATGTCACCCCCTCCCAGAGCCCCACAACTTTGAATGGGTGAGGCTTGTGAGCTCCCCAAACTAGTAAACATTAGGGATGGAGCAAGAAGACAGAACTGGTTGGGCAAATCCATAGTTCCACATTGTGTAATGAGCCTGGACTCTGGTTTAACAAACTTTACAATTTTTGGAATTCAAACTAAAATCAATTACAAGTTCATTTTAAGCTCTGCCTGTCATTTTGTGCATGCCCTGATGTTGGTTTTAATAACTTCCTGGACATTGGTTTCCTTCCTCATCGATGTGGCATGATTTTACTTTCACTTGTTACCCTTTTCTGCTTCTGACCATAGCACCACAGCCCTGCCTCTGCCCCCACCAGTGGCTCTCTGGTGCTCAAATATAGTAAACACATTGCACATGAAAGCAGCCCATCAGAGAAGGGCACATGCTGACTCATCACACTGTAATGCATGGATCTGGGGGGAAATGCCATTTTATGCATGGTGGATTCCCAAGATGAACCTTGGTGATGCACATACACAAGAATTCACACATTTTTTGAGATCTCAAGTTAACAGAGAACTTTCATGTCAACTTGTAGGGTTAGATTCCTAACATGGCATGGTAATTTCCAATGGGGTTAAGTTTGCCCAGCACTAATAATTACACGGCAACCACATACTTTTGCACTAACCGTTAGCTGTTGTGTTGAGCTCAGTGGGGATCCTTCCAAGCACAGACTTGGTGGGAAAGGATTGTGCCTGTAGTGTGAGACAAAATTAATCACTAGCTGTATCAATATTCCTACCTTGGGACTGTGATCAAACCCAAGTGACAATGTAAAACTGCCAAATGTGGACTGATAGGCTGACATCAAAGCTTATCCAAGGTCTCTGACAGAGGAGCAATAGATCATAGATCTGTTACTGCTCATTTTCCTCTGCCATTATTAACAGCACCATGAGATGATTTAAAAACTGTGGAAAGCCCTTCATCTGAAGTTCCAGAGAAATTTAATGAGCACAATGTGATCCAGGTCCACAGAAGAGTAGCTAAATATTTTCTATACAAAAATAATTTAAAAGCTGGTATATGAAATCAATACCAGCTCAAGGTTGAGGACAAGACACCCTCAATGGGCCTCCTCCCTCAGTGAGTCAACTTTCTTACTGCCATTGTCACCAGCTGCTATTTTTCTTCATCCTCTTTCCTGTCACTGCTACCACTTCCTTGCTTGCTTGACAGGCAAAGAGTCAGTGTGCAACCAGGCAGTGGCATCTGTTGCTCCTCCCTCTCTCCACCACCATCATCTCAAGAAGAACAAACAAGGTGAAAAAGCTGGTTGCAATGGTGAAGAGGAGCACATCCGGGGGGCTCTTGTCAATGGGCCCCAGCTAGAGTGTGGCCCCTTGGCAGGTGCCTGACCGTGCCTACCCTTGATGACAGTCCTGAATGAAATAGCAAGCCCTTGGATGGCCTTCTCTCTGTCCCATCAGTCAGGACACCTAGGCTGGTGAGGACAAGGGAGAGAGCCTTCTCTGTGGCGGCCCCCACTCTGTGGAACTCCTTCCCTACGGAACTCTGCCATGCCCCCTCTTTAATGAGCTTCTGCCATGCACTGAAAACTTGGTTATTCAGGCAGGCATTTGGGGTGGGTTAGGGTATTTTTAAATAATGATTTAATGTATAATTTTACTGTTTTAAATTGTACCATTGTACATCACCCAGAGTGGCTGGGTGATGGGCCAAATGGGTGATTAAGAAAATAAATAAATACCAAAGATTTGTTTGTTTGTTTATTTATTTCATTTCTATACCACCCAATAGCCAAAGCTCTCTGGGCAGTTCACAAAAATTAAAACCAAACAGCACACAATAAAACAATTTAAAATACACAGAACATTAAAACCACAATAAAACAATACAACCACAATAAAACCTAGCAGCAGTGCAGGAGTTTAAAATACAGATTTAAAACAGCAAAGCTAAAAGTCTAGAAAGCTAAAATGCTAAAATGCCTGGGAAAATAAAAAGGTCTTCGCCTGGCGCCAAAAGGAATACAATGTAGGTGCCAGGTGAACCTCACCAGGGAGCTCATTCCAGAGCCAGGGTGCAACAGCAGAAAAAGCCCTCCTCCTAGTAGCCACCTGCCTCACTTCCTTTGGCAGGGGCTCACGGAGAAGGGACACTGACGATGATCTTAAGGTCCGGGCAGGCACATATGGGAGGGGGCGATCCTTCAGGTAATCTGGCCCCAAGCCATTAAGGGCTTTAAATGTTAATACCAGCACTTTGAATCGGGCCTGGAAATAGACTGGCACCCAGTGCAACTGGAAAAGTACTGGCGTAATATGAGCTCGCTGGCCAGTCCCTGTTAACAATCTTGCTGCCCTATTTTGGACCAGCTGAAGTTTCCGGACCATTTTCAAAGGCAGCCCCACATATAACGCATT
The DNA here is from genome assembly GCF_057233095.1 of Heloderma suspectum. Lineage (NCBI taxonomy): Eukaryota > Metazoa > Chordata > Lepidosauria > Squamata > Helodermatidae > Heloderma > Heloderma suspectum. The sequence goes on from NC_139458.1 coordinate 91,335,602, forward strand.
GCAGTAATCCAGACGAGAAGTTATCAGAGCATGGATAACTGGAGCTAGGCTATCTCTGTCCAGATAAGGGCGTAGTTGGTATACCAGCCTAAGCTGATAAAAAGTGCTCCATGCCACTGAGTTCACCTGTGCCTCAAGTGACAGTTCTGGATCAAAGAGCACCCCCAAACTACGAACGTGAAACTTTAGAGGGAGTGAAACCCCCTCCAGAATAGGTTGAATATCACCTAGCTGGGCAGACAAACCACCCACTAACAGTACCTCCATCTTGTCTGGATTGAGTTTCAGTTTATTGGCCCTCATCCAGTCCATTACCGTGCCCAGGCACTGATTCAGAACAGCCACTGCCTCACCTGGGTCTGATGAGAAAGACAGGTAGAGCTGGGTGTCATCCGCATATTGATGGCACCTCAGCCCACACCTCCGGATAACCTCCCCCAGCGGTTTCATGTAGATGTTAAACGGCATAGGGGATAAAATAGAGCCCTGTGGAACTCCATGGCACAATTGCCATGGCACAGAGCAATAATCCCCCAGCACCACCTTCTGGAATCGGCCATCCAAGTAGGAGCGGAACCACTGTAGTGCAGTGCCTCCAACTCCCAACCCAGACAATCTATCCAGAAGGATACCATGGTTGATGGTATCAAAAGCCACTGAGAGGTCCAGAAGAATCAACAGGGTCACACTCCCAATGTCCCTCTCCCAGCAGAGGTCATCCCACTGGGCAACCAAGGCAGTTTCCATTCCAAAACCAGGCCTGAAGCCCGATTGAAATGGATCTAGATAGATGGGTCCAGTTTAGGCTTTTTCAGGAGTGGTCTAATTACCACCTCTTTTAAAGTGGCAGGGCAGGCACCATTCCCTCTCTCAAGGAGGAATTTACACTCCTGGACCCAGCCAGACATCCCCTCCTTGTTTGATTTAATAAGCCATGAAGGCCAAGGGTCAAGCACACAAGTGGTTGATTGGACTTGGCCAAGCACCTTGTCTGCATCCTCAGGCCCCAATAACTGAAACTCATCCAATAAAACTGGACCAGACGGTGCTGAACGCCTCTACCAATGGAACTGCATTAATCGTGGTGTCCAATTCATGACGAATCTGAGTGACTTTATCTTCAAAGCTCCGTGCAAACTCGTCACAGCATGCCACCGAGGGTTCCACCATCTCTCGCCCTGGCCCAGAATGTAACAGGCTGCGAACCGCTCGGAAAATCTCCACTGGACAACATTGAGAAGATGCAATGCTGGTGGAAAAGAACTGTCTGTTTTCCACCCTCACCACCACAGAGTAGGCTTGATCGTGGGCTCTTACCTGTGTTCGGTCAGACTCAGCATGAGTTTTCCTCCACCTGCGTTCTAGCCATCTCCCCTCTTGCTTCATTGCCCTCAGCTCAGGTGTATACCAAGGAGCTAGCCAGGCTGTGCTCAGAGGGAGAGGGCGCTTGGGGCTTGGGCGTGATCGTGTCAACCGCCCAAGTCATCTCTGCATTCCCCAGAGTGACCTGGGTTTCGACAGGAGCACCAGCCATACCAGCAGGAAAATCCCCCAGAGCCCTCTGGAATCCATCAGAATCCATTAATCTCTGGGGATGGACAATTTTAATAGGTCCCCCACCCTTGCAGAGAGAGAAGGCTGCCAGGAGTCTAAACCTCAGCAGGAAGTGATCTGACCATGACAAAGGGACAGATGTTAATTCTTCCACTTTCAGATCACTATCCTCCTGCCCAGTCGAGAAAACCAGATCAAGCGTGTGTCCTTTTATATGCGTTGGGCCGATGACATGTTGGGACAGCCCCATGGTTGTCATGGCGGCCATGAAGTCCTGAGCCACCCCGGATACAGCGGCCTCAGCATGGAAGTTGAGATCCCCCAGGACCATCATCCTAGGGGTCCTCAACACCAAGTCCAAGACCACCTCCATCAGCTCAGGCAGGGAGTCTGATGGGCAGCGGGGTGGGTGGTACACCAACAGAATCCCTAATCTGTCCCGGGTACCCACCCAACACAAGGTACAAGCACTCAAGTTCTGCACTCGAATGAGCAGGAAGCCTGGAGAGGGAGATTGAATTCCTATAGACCATGGCAACCCCCCCTCCCCGACCCTCAAGTCGGTGTTGGTGCTGCACCGAGTACCCAGGAGGGCATAGCTGGGAGAGAGTGACCCCTCCCAGTTCCCCCACCCAGGTCCCAATAATATATACCAGGTCAGCCCCCTCATCCGCAATCAAATCATAGATGAGGGAGATTTTATTTTGGGCCGACCTGGCATTCAACAGCAGCACCAACAGACCCGAGGGCAAACTGGTAAGGCTGCCAAGAACCATCAGGTTGGGGGAAGAACCAGAAGAGGGGACAGCTGTAAGGTGTCTAGCCCCTCTTCTCCTCAGCTGGCCTGTTAACCCCCCAATGCTATACCTCCTCCTGCCCGTGACCACAGTTATAGTGGCACCTCCCCGACCCCCTGAGTTGCTCAATAGTCCTCCCAGGCACATATTAAAATGTTAGGATATAAAAATGTTCAACAGTGTAAAAGGATATAAAAGATAAAAGAGATAAAAGAGAACAGCAGCTAAAAAGGAGCAGATAAAGTCCATGTTTGCCCCTTTCTCCCTCGTCTTTAAAGCTGCTGCCCTCTGCTGCTGCTATTTGCTGCTGGTATCTGTGGCTGCTGGTGTCTCTGGAGAGGCAGGTGGGTGGGTCTTCAGGTCCTGTTAGATTTTAATAAATCATGCAATTTCATGGCAATAACTAGTTTTCCTCACTAAATGAGGCCTTCATATTCCAATGTGGAACTTCAACAACAGGAATAGAATCTCAGTTCTTTCCTCAAAATCAACAGAAACATCTGTAATTTCCACAGCCATGCTAAACCCAGGTGCCTATGTATACTTTAGTGTCTATACATTGCTATCATCAGAAACATATTAGCTGGATAAGAACAGCTATTTCAAAGTTCAAAAGCTACTTATAATTAGCACTTTTCTTAAATAAATAAGAACTTCCTTAACAAAGTTCTTATCCCCTGTAAATATTTCCCATGCTCATAGTCATGGAAGCTAAATGGGGAATACTTTTACCAGTCATTTTCCTATTTTAAACACAAGTTCTCTCTTTTTAAATGAACCTGTCATCATGTGTCACAGATGTAAAAGACAGGAAATAAGAAGTTGGGTTGCATCAGTTCTTCAACTGAAGCAGTGCATCCACTCTCCCTTTGGCTACGACCTTCTCGTATTTGAAGTTACCTGATTTCCTGAGGTAAAATTGGCCATTATCCCTGGAGATGGAACAAATACTTAAATAATCTGGAGCAATCTGCTCAGCAGGCAATTTGATGATCGGTACGGTGCACTTTGGCCATTCTTGTTTTTTAGTTTATGTCATTTGGACTGTGTGTTTTAATCTGTGAGTCTCATGAGTAAAGGAGCTTGCTTCAGTGCAGAGACATGATGGCCTTTGAATCCACTCAGCCTTTCCTAGTGAAACCATACGTAACACAAACTACCCAATAAAAATGCAAAGTGGGAGCCAGTGAGAAATTCAGAAGGTTCCGGGAAGGGCTGTTGGAATGGAGGCCTGCTTAAGAAGAGTCCGACTTGACTATGAGGACGTGCAGGGCACATTAAAAGGGGGGGGGGAGAGAGAGAGAGAGAGAGAAGAGAGGAACATTTGGACACCTTGTTCACTTAAGAAGGACAGCACACACCTCTCCTCCACCACCAGTCCCAATGATAAATGTCATTGAACTTCTCCTCCACCCTGCAAGAGAGTTGGAAAACAAACAAACAAACAAATAATGTCTCTTTTGCAGAGAGTGCAGAATTCCGTGAAAGTAGGAGGTGGAGCATAGCACTAGTTTGAATGTGTGAAGGAACATGGGAAACTGAAGGTATAGTCAAGGCATGACTGGCTTAGACCGAAGGGCCCCACATTCAATGTGCATAGGGTTGAAGCTGTGCTGAAAATGGCTTCTGCATCCCCCCCCCCCCGCAACCATTCTCATTGTGAAAGGAAGTTGGTTTTAATTTAAAAAATTCAAAGCAGAAAAACATTTGGGTGAAATTCTCATGAGCAGGGTGTGTGGCTTCTGTGTTTACCTTAGTTATGAGGTGACCACGAGCGGTGTGAGCTGTCTTCTTGCACTGTCTCCTAGGCGCAGGAGCCAAATGCAGCCTTCCTGGGTGCTGACAGTCCAATTAAAGCCCAGCGGAATGCTTCATGAAGCAACTGCTCTCCTGGGACCTTCTCAGACCAGGAAGTGCAGGTAGCCAGGCCAGAAATGTGTAACTGAAAAGTGTGTGTGTGTGTGTGTGTGTGTGTGTGGGTGTGGTGGGGGGGGGACATAGCTAGGGATGGACAGACCCACCCCAGTCTGGTTTCAGTGGGCACCCGCCGAAGCGCTGCCGCTGCTTGAGCCCCCCCGGATCTGCACTCGAGCCCCCACAAGCTGGCCAAGCCACCTGCGTTCACCCTGGATCCCATCCACAAGTGCCTGCCATTTTCTCGAGCTTGTTTTTAAGGAAAAAGGGAGGTCTTTCAAAATGTGCATATTTAAATATGGGCAAATTTGGGCTGGGAAAGGTTGATCTATGCAACATTAGAGGTGTCAATGGGCCATTTATGCCTCTAATATTGTGTAGGTCAGCCTTCCCAGCCCTAATTTTTGCGCATATTTAAATATGTGCATTTTAAAGACCTTTTTGTAAAAAAAAAAAAAAAAAAGAGCTCAGGAAAATGGCAGGTGCTTGTGGACGGGATCCAGGGTGTATGCAGGTGGCTTGGCCAGCTTGTGGAGGCTTGAGTGCAGATCTGGGGTGGCTCAAGCAGCCAAAACCAGATGGGTCCAGATGTGTGTGAGGAACATCTGGGAGGGCACGAGTGGGGGCGAGCAAGACCAGGGGCTCAGTGGGCACAGTCCAGGGGCATAGGCAGGGGGGGGAGCCCAACGGACTCCTGGACCCAGCTGGTCACCTGCACTATCCCTAGACATAGCATGGCCATAACAATAAGGTAAGCACAGAAACTCTGCCAAAAGACATCCTAAAGCACCCTGAAAATGAAAGAGAAAAAAAGAATCCTCTTTCATGGATGAAGTAAACTTTCAGGAAATTGGGGGACCGATTTTGGCACAGCAGTAGTCTTGTCCATGGGGATGGTAATCCCGATTAACCACTCACAGACTCCAAACACTTGGATAGGGCTCAAAAGAATCCAGATTATGCACTCAGAGGCTCAGCAGTCAACACACACACATGCTGGGTCTCCTGTTTACCTGGGGTCCCTGTTTGTACCCTTGTATAGGTGCCAGCCTGGGAAGAGGGGGTGATTTGAACCTGGAATGGGATCCTCATACTGTGCAGTAGGGATGGTGGAGAAATCCTCCACGGACTCCAATAAGGCCGGATTCTTTCAAATCCGTCCCCCTGGAGTCCATGGCAGAATGAACTACTCCCACCCCCACCCCACAAAATTCTGCCCGGATGGACCCTACCTGCCACTGGCTGGTCCGGGTCCATCCGCTGCCCCGGTCTGCGGACACAAATGGCATCCGGCATAGCAGATGCCATTTGCGTCCCTGCTTTAACCGTGATAGGCTACATAAATAGTTACGTAGCCTATCATGGCAAAGAGCAGGGATGCAAATGGCATCCGCTATGCCAGATACCATTTTCATCCACAGACCGGCAGCAGATGGAAGTCCGGCTGTGGACGGGCCCAGCCGGTGGCTCTGCAGACTTGCCGTGGAGCAAAGCCGGCGAGAGAGGATTCCAGGGGGAGGACGGATTAGGGGTGGACAAAAGTCACTTACCTGTCCTCGAAGATTTCCCGCGGTGGGGGGGAGGTGCTTCGTTGCTCCCCCCGCGAAGTTCAGGCTGGGGGGGGGAGGCTTCCCGCCTCGCCCGGCCGAAATTCAGGCCGGGGGGGGAGGCGCCTCGCCTCGCCCGGCCGTGAACTAAACAGTTTAAAAAAAAAAAAACGCCCCCGTGATAGGCTACGTGATGATTAACGTAGCCTATCACGGCTAGATAGGCTACGTTAAATAGCATTGCCCTTATTTTCGCCGTAGTCTACGTAAACATTTACGTAGACTACAGCGACCAAATAAGGAACACGAATGGCGGCTCCCTATGGGGGCCGCCATTATCCGTACGCGCTTTTTTTTTTTTTTAAAGTCACCCGTGATAGGCTACGTGACGATTTACGTAGCCTATCATGGCTGACTTTGCAAATCTAGCCGTGATAGGTTACATTAATCGTCACGTAGCCTATCACGGGGGCGTTTTTTTTTCTTTTATTGCAATAGCGGCGGCGGTGGGAGCCGGTCAAAAGATCGGCTGCCACCCCTGCCCCTGGCGAAGACCCGCCGAACCGCTGGCCGGACCCGCCGCCGGGAGGGACATTTGGCAAAGGTAAGTCCCGTCCCGGGGGGGTGCGGGGGGGGGTGCGGATAATTTCTCCCCGAAACTTGTTCGGGGGGCCGAACACGTTGGCGCTCAGCCCCCCGAAGTTTCGGGGAGAAATTCTCCGCCATCCCTAGGACGGATCGCCTCCACCCCCCAGCAGATGCCCCAAACCGGACGGGTGAGTGGGGTTCATATACCTCTACTGTGCAGCCTCAGAGGATGCAGGAGGACTCATGGTTTGCTGCAGGGTACACTGGGAGCCAATCAGTATAACTGGTTGGGTCTCAGAGGTGGAGCTTCTTGGAGCAGGCCAGGGAAGGGGAAAGTCTTCATTCTGTTCCACTCCTGGAGGATATAAGAGGAGCCACTGTGCAGCTCCCTCTCAGTGCTGGCCTGGACTTCCCCACCCCACCCTCCACAAAATGTTGCTATAGACGATGGTTAGCAGCCAGTTGATGGGGCTGGGAAGGAATTTTACTTTGGGGCTTGATTGGCTATTGCCCACAGGGTTTTCACCTTCCTCATCGCGATATAAGTCGTATGAAACATTATCTTGCTGATGGTTTGCTGTCATAATTGTGCCAGGTGGGGGAATGATGGCACTGGGCTGGATCCATTTCAAGGAGGAAGCGGGGTGCAAACAGGGATATCAGAAAAATCCACCATGGACTCAAATGAGTCTGGATTTCTTGCAGTTCAGTCTGTGAATTCTGCACCAGACCAACATCTGTGATCAAGAGGATTCCATAGATGTGCGACTCCCCCCCCCAATTTCCCATTAACAAAATGTAGGTGTGTGGGGGGCAGTATTCTGCTTACTGGAAGTAACACAGTGAGCACTGTATGCATGTGTATTTTTCTTTAGAAAGAAGTCTCCATGTTCCTATATCCATAAAAGGACTCGGGGTCCTTTCATGGGCATTCCCCTAAGTTTGCTGGCTGGGAGACTGCCTGAGTCTTTCTAGGCAAGAGCACTTTCCCTCCATGTTTCAAAGATGCTCAGGTCATCTCCCAGCCAGCAAACTCAGGGGAATGCCCATGAAAGGACCCCAAGTCCTTTATGGATATAGGAAATGCACAAACTTGGAGACTTCATTCTAAAACACACCACACATGCACACCACTCACTATGTGACTGCTGGTAAGCAGAATACTGCCCCACAACAACTAAATTCATTTTTTTTTTAAAAAAGTTTCTTGCTCTGTAACTTTTTTCTATTTTATATCTGTCTTTTTCTGGATGGGAATACAATAATAATCTGACTCTGTGGGTTTGCAGATGGCGGACCAGAAAAATTAACCACATCTGCGGACCTCACGCAGACAGGATTTAGTACAGTTCTAACATCCCCACTCCCTCGTCATAAGGGGCTCCCATAAAGGACCCCAGGGATGGGACTTCAGGGCTCCCACCCAGTTTGGGGACTGGTATGCTGGTAGCACTCCTGGGAGGGGACAGGGAGGGGAACATGCCAATGGCCAATGCTGTGGGATGACCCCCCGCCAGTTCCAACCTACTCTCTTGGGCCATCGAGCACATGGGCTGGGCTGAGAATCGATCAGCAGGTGCACTGTCCAGTTACCACATCCTGCCCTATGCCATGCCAAACTCTGTAAGCTGTAACCAATAAAGTTGTGGCCATTTATAACCCAGCCTTGTCTATGTGTGGTTGTCTATGCCCTTTTCCGGGCTGCTGCCTAATAAACGCTACAGGTGCAAACTCTTTTTGCAGAACATAATTCATCATGTCTGTTCTGTGACCTTACAGAGACGTAAGTTATAGTGCCCAGTCTAGATATATCTCCTTCTTCTATGAGGTCATTCATAGAATAGCTCAACAATGCAAATAAATGCTGACTTTCATCTGACACCCACTTGCTTACTGTTACTGTTCCAATGCTGAAAAATCACCTGCCATTTCTCATTGCAATTTTTAACAATTGATGGACCTTTGTCAATATTGACTCAGCAGTTACGTCCAACTTTATGTTCCATATTTGCATTAAGAATGAATGAACTGTGATGGGCTGCATTAGTAATGGCAAACCAAATTCTGTTTAGAATCATACAATCATAGAATAGTAGGGTTGGAAGGGGCCTACAAGGCCATCAAGTCCAACTGCCTGCTCAATGCAGGAATCCAAGACAGAGCATCCCTGACAGATGGCTGTCCAGCCTCGTCTTGAATGCCTCCAGTGTGGGAGAGCCCACTACCTCCCTAGGTAATTGATTCCATTGTCGTATTGCTCTAACAGTCAGGAAGTCTGTCCTGAAGTTCAGCCAGAATCTGGCTTCCTGTCACTTGAGCCCATTATTCCGTGTCCTGCACTCTGGGATGATCGAGAAGAGATCCCGGCCTTCCTCTTTGTGACAACTTTTCAAGTACTTGAAGAGCGCTATTGTATCTCCCCTCAGTCTTCTCTTCTCAAGGCTAAACATGCCCAGTTCTTTCAGTCTCTCTTCATAGGACTTTGTTTCCAGTCCCCCGATTATCTTTGTTGCTCTCCTCTGAACCCTCTCCAGTTTGTCTGTATCCTTCTTAAAGTGTGGTGCCCAGAACTGGACACAGTACTCCAGATGAGGACTAACCAGTGCTGAGTAGAGGGGAACTAGTACTTCCCAGGACTTGGAAGCTATGCTTCTATTGATGCAGCCCAAAAGAGCATTTGCCTTAAGCAGCCACATCATATTGTTGGCTCATATTCAGCTTGTGATGGACAACAATTCCAAGATCCTTCTCACTTGTAGTGTTGTTGAGCCACGTATTGCCCATCTTGTAACTATGCACTTGGTTTCTTTTTCCTAGGTGCAGAACTTGGCATTTATCCATATTAAATGTCATTCTGTTGTTTTCTGCCCAGTGCTCCAGTCTATTAAGATCACTTTGAATTTTGTTTCTGTCTTCCAAAGTATTAGCTATCCCACCCAATTTTGTGTCATCTGCAAATTTGATCAGCATTCCCTGCACCTCCTCCTCCAAGTCATTCATAAAAATGTTGAAGAGCACTGGGCCCAGGACTGAGCCCTGCGGTACCCCACTCGTTACCTCTCCCCAGCTTGAGAAGGTCCCATTGATAAGCACTCTTTGAGCCCGATTCTGTAGCCAACTGTGGATCCACTAAATGGTTGTTTCATCTAGCCCACTTTGAGCTAGTTTGCTCATCAGGATATCATGGGGCACTTTGTCGAAAGCATTCCCATGGCCCACAAGGGAGGTGACTTGATAAAAAAATGAGACCAGATTTGTCTGGCAGGATTTGTTCTTGACAAATCCATGTTGGCTTCGAAAACAATCACTGCATTGTTTTCAAGGTGCTTCCAGATGGATTGCTTTATCATCTGCTCCAGAATTTTCCCTGGGATTGATGTCAGACTGACTGGTGTGTAGTTCCCAGGTTCCTCCTTTTTACCCTTTTTGAAGATAGGGACAACATTAGCCCTCCTCCAGTCATCTGGCACTTCACCCGTCCTCCATGATTTCTCAAAGAGAATAGACAGCAGTTCTGAGAGTTCTTCTGCCAGTTCCTTTATTACTCTAGGATGCAGTTCATCTGGCCCTGGAGATTTGAACTCATTCAAAGGAATTAGGTGTTCCTTGACCGTATGCCTATCAATCTCAAGCTGCAATCCTGCCCATTCTTCGCCTTTGCCAGGGGGGTCATAGACCCTCTTTTGGGAGAAGACTGAGCCAAAGTAGGAATTGAGCACCTCTGCCTTTTCTTTGTCATCTGTTATCATTTTGCCATCCTTATTTAATAGCTGAACCACCATTTCTTTCCTCTGCCTTTTACTATGCACGTAGCTGAAGAAAGCCTTTTTGTTGTTTTTAGCATCCCTCGCTAACCTCAGCTCATTCTCAGCTTTAGCCTTCCTGACACCATCCCTGCAATTCTGTGCTACCTGCCTGTACTCTTCCTTGTTACTTGGCCTTCTTTCCACTTCCTATATGTGTCCTTTTTTGTTTTCAGGTCATCTCTTAGCTTTTTGTGAAGCCACATTGGCTTCTTCTGTTGTCTTCCACCTTTTCTTCTCGTTGGAATTGTTTGTAATTGTGTGCCTTGAGAATTTCCTTTTTTAAAAACTCCCACCCATCTTGGACTCCTCTTCTCGTTAGAGTTGCTTGCCATGGGACCTTCCTTATCATTGTTCTGAGTTTTTAAAATCAGCTTTCCTAAAATCCAGGGTACATGTTTGACTACAGTCGGCTTTTGCTTCCCTTAGAACCAAGAGCTCAAGTACAACATAGTTGCTTTCCCCCAGAGTTCCTGTAACTGCTACTTTATCCACTATGTCATCTCTGTTGGTTAGGATCGAGTCAAGGATAGCCGATCCTCTAGTTCCTTCCTCTACTTTCTGTAGGAGGAAGTTATCCACCACACAAGTCAGAAATTTCTTGGAGGGGCCATGTTTTGTAGAATTTGTCTCCCAACAAATATCGGGGAAATTGAAGTCCCATATTACTACTACATCATGCTTCCTTGAAACATGGGCTATATGCTTTTCAAAAGTTTCATCCTTGTCTTCTCCTTGATTGGGTGGCTGGTAGTAGACTCCGACCATCAGGTTCATTTTATTCTTTGCTCCATTTATTTTGATCCAGATGCTCTTGATGGGTCTACCAAGCTCATCCTCCTGTATTTCTGTGCAGAGATATGTATTTTGCACATAGAGTGCAACCCCACCTCCCTTTCTGTACCTCCTGTTCTTTTTGAACAAGTTATTTATTTTATTTATTTATTATTAAATTTATTAATCGCCCATCTGGCTGGTCACCCAGCCACTCTGGGCGATGTACAACACACCATAAAACAATTTAAAACAATAAAATTCTACCATAATTTTTTTTTTTTAAATACCCTAACCCACGCCAAATGCCTGCCTGAACAACCACGTTTTTAATGCACGACGGAAGCTCATTAAAGAGGGGGCATGACGGAGTTCCCTAGGGAGGGAGTTCCACAGAGTGGGGGCCACCACAGAAAAGGCCCTCTCCCTCGTCCCCACCAGTCTAGCTGTCCTGGCTGATGGGACAGAGAGAATGCCATCCGAGGCTGATCTTGTTAAGCGGCCTGTCTGGTGTTGCTGGAGGCGCTCCTTAAGATAGGCTGGGCCAGAACCATATAGGATTTTAAAGGTCAAAACCAACACCTTGAATTTGGCCCGGAAAACAACTGGTAACCAGTGCAACTCCTTCAGCACTGGAGTGATGTGATCTCACCGGCGGCTGCCTTTAATCAGGCGAGCCGCCGTGTTCTGTACCAGCTGCAGTTTCCGAACCATCTTCAAGGGTAACCCCACGTAGAGCGCATTACAGTAGTCTAAACGAGAGGAAACCAGGGCATGTACTACCAATGGGAGCAGATGGTCGGGAAGGAAGGGGCGCAGCTGCCGTATCAGATGGAGTTGATACAGCGCTGTCTGGCTCACAGCTGACACCTGAGCCTCCATGGACAGCTGGGAGTCCAAAATGACCCCCAGGCTGCGGACCTGGTCTTTCAAGGGTAGCCGTACCCCATTCAACACCAGGTCAACTTGCCCTAGCCTCCTCTTGTCTCCCACCAAAAGTACCTCGGTCTTGTCAGGGTTCAGCTTCAGCTTATTCCTCCCCATCCAGCCACTCACCGTCTCCAGACATTTGGACAGGGATTCTACAGCCAACCTTGGTGAAGATTTGAATGAGAGGTAGAGCTGCGTGTCATCCGCATATTGATGACACTGCACCCCAAACCTCCTGATGATAGCCCCCAGCGGCTTCACATAGATGTTAAATAGCATCGGGGAGAGGATGGAACCCTGTGGCACCCCACAAGTAAGTGGCCACGGGTCCGAAACCTCCTCTCCCAGTGCTACCCTCTGGTACCTGCTGGAGAGGAAGGACCGGAACCACCGCAATACAGTGTCCCCAATGCCCAACCCCTCCAGGCGGTCCAGGAGGATACCGTGGTCAACGGTATCAAAAGCCGCTGAGAGGTCGAGGAGAACAAGGAAGGAGCATTCACCCCTATCCAGAGCCCTCCTCATATCATCCACCAAGGCGACCAAGGCCGTTTCTGTCCCATGCCCAGGCCTGAAGCCCAACTGAAATGGGTCTAGATAATCATTTTCTTCCAAGTGTGCCTTCAACTGCACCGCCACCACCCGCTCAATCACCTTGCCCCAAAATGGCAGATTTGAGACTGGGCGAAAGTTGTTCAGAACTTGAGGATCCAAGGAGGGCTTCTTTAAGAGTGGTCTTATCACTGCCTCCTTGAGGGCTGATGGCATCACTCCCTCCTCAAGGGAGGCGTTCACCACCGCCTTGATCCCCTCACCCAGTCTCTCTCTGCAGCTCATAATGAGCCAAGATGGGCAAGGATCAAGTAAGCAGGTGGTTGGCCTTAACAGATGAAAGCACCTTGTCCACTTCATCAGGAGGAAGAAGCTGGAACCGATCCCACAAAACCGGTTTGCCACAGGCCGCCTCTTGCTCACTAACTGTATCCACAGTGTGCAGAGTAACACACCTAATCTGATCAATTTTATCTGCAAAGTGCCTTGCCAAAGCCTCACAGGAGGCCTTAGAATGCTCCAGTGGTTCCGGAGCCACAGGACCGACCAGGCTCCGGACCACTTGGAACAGCCTCCTGGGGCAGCACTCTGCAGACACGATGGAGGCAGCATAATATTCCTTTTTTGCTGCCTTCACCGCCACGTGATAGGCTGAAAATACAGCTCTAGCCCGTGTCTGATCGTCTTTGGAGCGAGACTTCTGCCATCGGCGCTCTAGCTGTCTCACCTCCTGTTTCAGAGCTCGTAACCGCAGATTGAACCATGGTGCAGTCCGAGCTCTGTTCAGGGGGCGAGGGCGTTTCGGAGCCACCCGATCTAATGCCCCAGTGATTACAGCATTCCAGCCACCCACCAGGGTCTCGACCGAGTGGCCGTTGGCATGCCCCAGAGAATCCCCAAGCATGTTCAGGAATCCATTTGGATCCATAAGACGCCTGGGGCGGACCATTTTAATGGGTCCCCCACCCCTGCGGAGGGGCTGTGGAACTGAGAAGTCCAACATCACCAGATAGTAATTGGACCATGACAAGGGGGTGGTGGATATACCCCCGACTTCCAGATCACTCCCCGCTTCTCCAGAAACAAACACAAGGTCTAGTGCATGACCGGCTACATGGGTGGGCCCAGTTAGAATATGGTGCAGCTCCCAGGAGGCCATGGTCTCCATGAAGTCCTGAGGTGCTCCTGTGAGGATGGCCTCCGAATGTACGTTGAAGTCCCCCAACACCAGTAAGTTAGGGGACTGTACACGCACATCAGAGATCACCTCAAGCACCTCGGCCAGGGAGTCAGTCGTGCAGCGGGGTGGACGGTACACGAGCAGAATCCCCAGACTGCCCTTCGGGCCCAACCTCCAGTACATGCACTCAGCAACCTTGGTCTCCCAGAGAAGGGGTCTGGTGAAGACCAAGGACTCTCGGTAGATAATAGCCACTCCCCCTCCCTGATCCCCAGCCCTTGGCTGCTGTGCATACGAAAATCCGGCTGGACACATGGCTGCAAGGGTTGGAGCAGCAGCCTCGGCCAGCCAGGTCTCTGTAATACATGCCATGTCTGCACCCTCATCCAGGATCATGTCATGGATGAGGGAGGTTTTCTGGGTAATAGACCTGGCATTGCAGAGCAGCAAACGAAGGCCAGGAGATGGGGTCACGCCTCCCCCAGCCATCCTTTGGCTCTGGACAGGCCCGGAGCAGGGGACAGATACTACACATCTCTCCCTTGTTCCCCTTACCTGGCATGGCCTGCCCCTAGCGCTCCACCAGCGCCTGCCGCCCAGGCTCGGTATGTTCTGGGCCCCAACACTCCCCCCACTGCCTCCATCAGGTGGACACATGCCCCCTCGCTCCCACCTATCAGGCAGGCTACCCACCCCTAAAAACACAACAAAATCCCCCACAACAAAATAAAACAAACAAACAAAACAATTAAAATCCCCTTAAAAATGCCAGGCAGGAGTCCACAGGGAAGGCCTGGTGGTGGTGGTGGTGGTGGTGGTGGTGGTGGCGGCGGCGGCAGGCCCAGCAGCAGCAAGCACACCTCTTCCCCGGTGGTGGTGGTGGTGGCTTCTCCTGCAGGCCCTGGCTCTCCCAGGCCACCTCAGCCAGCCAGCTTATGTAGCCCCTCCAGGGAGGGGCAGGTGGAGCAGCGCAGCTGGCTCGGTACCTGGGGGCCTGGTCCTGCAGGGACTGGTGGTCTGCCAGGCAGAAGTCCACAGGGAAGGCCTGGTGGTGGTGGCAGCGGCAGCAGCAGCAGGCCCAGTGGTGGCAGCAGCAGCCCCAGCGGCAGCAGCAGCAGGCCCAGCAGCAGCAAGCACGCCTCTTCCCCAGTGGTGGTGGTGGTGGCTTCTCCTGCAGGCCCTGGCTCTCCCAGGCTTCATATATAATTGAAGTTATATCCTTCAATTGCTGTATTCCAGTCATGAGAGTCATCCCACCAAGTCTCAGTTATACCTATCAAGTCATAATTTCCCTCTTGTATTAAGAGTTCAAGTTCATTCTGTTTGTTTCCCATACTCTGGGCATTAGTATATAGACATCGAAGACCATGTGCTTCATAGTCTGGCTTTCTTCCTACATGTGTCTGAAGACTACTATTGGGCGCTATTAGAGGTGTTCTCCCCGTTTCAGTGCATGAGCCTTCGTCCATTGTTACCCCCAACTTTACATCTCCCTTCCCCGTAGGATTCAGTTTAAAGCCCTCCAAATGAAGTTCTTCATTCTGTGGCCAAACATATTCTTCCCAGCCTTTGTGATGTGCAACCTGTCCCTTGCCAACAGCCCATCTTCCAGGAAGTATAGCCCATGGTCCCAGAATCCAAATCTCTCTCGTTGGCACCACCTTCATAGCCAGTCATTCATCCAGAGTATTTTTTGTTCCATATCTATCCCTCTTCTAACTACTGGAAGGATGGATGAGAAAACTATCTGGGCCCCAAAGTTCTTGAGTTTCCTTCCCAAAACTTCAAAGTCTGACATGATTTCTTCATAGCTCCGCTTGGCAGTATCATTTCATTTGTTCCTACATGAGAAGAAAGGGATACCTGTCAGTGGGCTTTATGAGTACAGGCAACCTTTCAGTCATGTCTCTAATCTGTCCTCCTGGGAGACAACGTACCTGGCGAGTCCACAGGTCTTCGTGACATACTTGGGTCTCGATCCCACACAGCAAGGAGTCTCCCACTACTACCACTCTTCTCTTCTTGTTGTAGGCCTGGGTTTCATCGCCTCTGTTTGACTGGCCTTCAGCCTCTTGGTCACTCCCATGTAAGTTCCGCTGTCAGTCTTCCTCTGCAGGCTGTCCTCCAGTCTCATCTGCAAGTACCTGGAACTGGTTCCACAGCTCCACTGCTTCCACTGGTGCAGAGTGGCGTCTAGTTCTTCTGCTCCTAACTGTCACCCTTTTCCAAGGAGTATCCTCTACTCCATTTTTCTTCACCTCAGCATTTCCCACTTCTGCCTCATCTTGCTGTTGCTCTTCAAGCTTCTGGTCTTTCCTTTGCTGCTGTAGTTCCCCCATTCTGTCCAAGAACTAAACATAAAGAACTTTATGTTCCATATTTGCATTAAGAATGAATGAACTGTGATCGGCTGAATTAGTAACGGCAAACCAAATTCTGTTTACTTACAAAAAAACTAGAAGAAGAAAGAAACAAAGCAGTATCCATCACTGGCAGTCCACCAGCACTAATCATGTTGCACTAGTGGGAACATCCAGTAGTGCAACAGGAAGCTAGTGTTTCATAACCCAACCTTGGAAACTAGCTCCAACTTGGGGCTTCTTCACACCGACCTTTCATCCTGCTATTGAGATTGCTCACTCAAGGAAGTTTGTGGGCCCTTTAGATGAGGTTGTTAACCTCCAGTGCATCTCCTCCACTAAATGACCTTCATTCCATTTTTAAATAGATCGGAGATAATGAGGTATCAAATTACCTGCTTGTTTTCCTCTTGAGTTCCCTCCATGGAAAAGGAAAAGCCGCAAGAAGAGGAGCTAGATCAGTGAAACATATGGAAGACCTAGAAAAGGGAA
This sequence comes from Heloderma suspectum, assembly GCF_057233095.1. Lineage (NCBI taxonomy): Eukaryota > Metazoa > Chordata > Lepidosauria > Squamata > Helodermatidae > Heloderma > Heloderma suspectum. Next base: position 91,352,093 of record NC_139458.1, read on the forward strand.
AAGGAGGGGGAAAGGGGGGGAGCACTTATAAAGGGAGTCGGTTGTGATCCTGTATTTAAAACAGAAGCAGAATGCCCCGTTTTAAATGTGGAATTTTAGGCTGATGTAGAGATGCTCTAGGACTTCCAGAACAGGCCAAGTCAGCTAAGCTCCCTTCCATGAGTGCTGCTGACTTGACCTGATCGAGAAATTCAAGTTTGGGCTAGTTTCTGGTTGTGCAATCACACACTAGCTTCCAGTTGTGCTAGCCATCATTCCCACTAGCACAAGGGCAGCATTGGATGCTGCCCATGTTGGTTGCTAGGGATATATCAGAAATACATTTCAGTTCATTTTTGACCAGAATTCATCCAGTTTGCACTTCTTGGAACTGAAAATGGACCCAAACTCTGGTTGTAGTCCATGCATTTCTGACCCTGCAATGTGATCCATGGAACAAACCAAAAAAGCATCTGAAAAATACAGTTGAAAAATGCACCAAAAAGAATGTGTACTTTTGAAAAATGCACACAAACATGTTTTAATCAATGGGAAAAATGCATACATTTCAAAAAATGTGCATATTTGATGGGTACATTTAGAACCCATTTTTAAAAAAGGCTGTTAAAATACTGGGGTGAATGATAAATGTGTATGATGGTATATGCAGTAGTGATGGCTGCAGGAATTGATGTTTGTAAGGCATGAAAGAAACCAGTCCTTTTTTTTAATATACATAAAACCAGCATTTAATATATTTATTGAGCAAAATGTTTGCAGAACATATTAATACACATATATCCAAGGTAACAGAAAATAATTAGTGGCATTGATAATGCATAAAGCAAAGGCAATTCCTGACTTCCAGTATTACCCTTCCCCCACTTCACCTACTTCTGCGCACTCTGCTTTGAGCATAGCAGTTTTCCATCCCTGCCCACCCATCCCAGTATCAGCATCTCATCCTTGTGCAGAGCCTTATTAATTGGAGAGTTGTGTTTGCTTGATGGTGCACACAAGGACTAATAACTGGAAAATTCCTATAGCATGGCTACTGTGGCTTGTTTTGCCTTTGTAGCCCCATGCCATGAAACATTTTGTAAACTTCTTCTGTGCCTGAAGGGGTGCAGAAAAAGCCGGTACCTTTACCAAGCCTACAACAAGATCTATGTACTCTTTATTTACCGTTACTGCTGTCAGCCATTAAGAAAGGAGTGGTGTATGTTTTTAAAAGGTCTTCATGTGCTTAAGGCTTCTATAGGAACCTGGTTTTTAAACAAATACCAATGCTACATAAAGAGCTTATTGGTGGAGGGGAGGGGGGTTTAAATCATCCAGTATAAGTTCCCAGTATCAGCCATATGTAAGCTGGCATTGTAAATAAGACAAAACAAGTCCCTGTAGAAGCTTTTGTGTATCTTTCTTTAAGCGCTTAACCCTGGGCATTTGGTTCATGTTTATTTCTGAAGCAACACCCTGGGCTCAGTGAAGTTGCTGTTTTGTGTTTGTGTAGGACCATTCTCATATATCATGTATTTCTCCCAAGGCAGTTTCCATATTTATCCAGCCATTCCCTAATATGAATGGATACGATGGTGCCTTGTCTCACAGATACCACTCACCCTGAGGAGGAACCCCGACATTTGCTTTCCATTTCAGCTTTAGCAAAATGTTGGTGTTAACTCTAGTTTAAAGTTTGCAGTTTGAAAGTTCTCATGATTAGCCTTGAAGGTTTCTGTGATATGACTTTTTTTTATTTGTATTCAGGCAGGTGCGAAAATAGGCCCCATAGCAGTTCTAAAAGTTATAGAAGACACACCTGATATAGTTTTCTGTAAAGTATATGGTATATAATTAAGGAAAGGGAAGGCAACATTCATTTTTTTTAATTATAGCTGCTAAAATAATGCAACGTAATTTGCATTTAAAAAAAATCATGCAGTTCATCTAAATTGATGCAGTTCATCAAACACATTAAACAAAACTCTGTAACTGCGTAGCAAAAATATACACTCATATGAGCTTGAGGATTGTGGAGGAACAGAACTGCCATCCGTTTTTGTATTTAGTTTGGCTTTAGGATATGATGGGAGTAAATCGTGTGAGTGTGTGCATGTGTGCACACGCACATGCATTAGTCAGTTTCAGCCAAAAGGTTAATTGTTTAGAGGTGTCAAAAGTTTAGTTAATAGTTTAGAGGTCAGGAAGTTTGCTTAAGTTGCCAGGAGACTATGACGTTCAGCAAAAGATCAGGGGAGAGAGATGGGGGGAGGGGAGAGGATTTAACTCAGGAAATAGAAAACTTAGTTTCAGAAATAAACAAGAAACTACCTTGCTGATCAGTTGAAGCTGGGTGTGGTGAAGAGAGAGAGATAACAGTCTAAGGCAAAATGGCAGAGGGGCAGAAAGGAGGAGGAGGAGAGAGAAACCCAGAGTCCTAGAGGAAACAAAGAGCACTGCTGGAAATAGAGAACTGATTGAGAGAGCTGGACTAATGACAGTAAGAATTGCTTGGATAAGGGACCCAGATAAAATAGGGTTACAGTCTAGTGAGGTCAGCTGGATGTGTTTATCCCAGTCTGTTTTATTACCCTACTGTTGATATGGTTTTGTGTGTTGCATTGTGGTGCATGCACGTGTACGCGCGTGTGTGTGTGTATAGTACATTGTTGTTGTTGTTGTTCAGTCGTTCAGTCGTGTCCGACTCTTCGTGATCCAGAGTTCATGATGGTATACGTACTTGTCCTTCCCATTTCATTCTCACAATGAACCTGTGAAGTAGCGTGGACTGGGAAATAATGGCTGGCCAAAATGTCACCCAGTGAGCTTCATGGGTGAATGGGTTTGTGAACCTGGGTCTCCCAGGATTCCAGTCTGACACTCTAACCACTGACCTGTATCTGGCCATGTTCAGTTTGGAACCAGAAGGATCACTAAATATAACTTCATTGAGTCTGCAACTCCTCGTTTTTGACCACCGTTTGATATGTGGAAAGGTAAGCTCCACTTTAGAGTTTCAAGAATAGTGCAGGACCTGCTTTCCCATGGTATCTTCCTATGTGTTGATGTAACATTTAAAGGCTCAGTCTATGTGGATCTTTATCACCCAGTCATTGCCCCCTGATCTGAGTTAGGTAGGGATGTACAGATCCCCTTACCGGGGGTCCACGGGGGGGGGGGGTCTGCAGGTGGGGGGAGGTGATACGGTCCTCCCCCCGGGATCCTCCCCGGCCAGCTCTGCTCCACAGGGAGTCCACAGAGCCACTGGCCAGCTCCAGCTGCTGCCGGACTTCTGGCCGTGGCTGGTCTGCAGACGCAAATGGCATCCGGCGTAGGGGATGCCATTTGCATCCCTGCCGTTGGCCGTGATTGGCTATGTAAATATTTATGTAGCCTATCACGGCAAAGAGCAGGGATGCAAATGGCATAGTGGACACCATTTGCGTCCCTGGTCTTTTTGTCGGTCACCATTTTGTTCCGCAGCCCGGCAGCGGATGGCTGCGGAATGAAGATGGTGACCCAGACCAGCCGCTGCAAGGTAGGTTCCATCCCGGGGGGATTTTGGGGGGTGGCAGGGGGCTAGTCAGTTCCACCACAGACTCCAGGGGGGCAGATTCCAAAGAATCCGGCCTCATTGGAGTCTGTGGCGGATTTCTCTGCCATCCCTACAGTTAGGTTGATGATTGTGGGTAAGAACTCGTCTATTTGGGCTCACTGAAACTGTGGTGGGCCTTAAAATATTAGAGCCATGCAGCAGGATGAATCTACTAGAGATGTATATGTAGCTCACATAGGATTGTCTTGGAAATAAGCCAAGGTATTTCCCCCCAAAATCAGGAAATGTCTCTTTTAATTTCTGAATTCAACATCCTCCCCCTGTCCCCCTTGGACAATAAAGGATTTTTGGGGGGAAAGGGATTGTAATTCTAGTTCAATATTAATTTGAGGTTTTGCAATGTTCACCTCTTTTATAAGGTGCATATTATGATCTCCTGAAGCTCCTGAATCCAGTGTGTTTGGCCAGCATATCTAACAGAAAACTGATTCTCATGCCTTTCTTATAACATCTAATGGATGCCTAATGCCCCATTCATGCATTACTAACGTGCACGGTCTTACTATATAAGAAGGTGCAAGGCCATGCTATTAGCTCCACCCCAACAGTTCAAGAAAATCTGAAGTTGAAAACAGATACCCCCCATTTTTAATTAAAGAAACAAGATCTGTTAGTGATAAATCAACTGAAGTTTAATCTCTAAGAAAAAAAATAGTAAAGGAAGAAGGATGAGCATCAGTTTCACAGTATGATTTTTTTTTTGTTAAATAACTATTGTTACTTTTATTTTCAAAGATTTTAATAACAGCATCTTGTCTTCAAGATGACCTCTGCTTTGCATGGAATAAAGGCTTAAAAAAGAAAAAAACTTAAACAGAGACCAGAATTTAAGTTAAAGCTGTCAGATCTCATATCAATTAAAAGGGGGAATGGTGCTTCATACAAAGCTCTGTGTGAAGAAGAAATCAAAGTTACAAAATCAGGTATAATTTATAACAGGCGTCCTTAACACAGGGACCTGCTGAGGCCTAAAAAAATCATTCACTGTAAATATGTTTCTATAGATATGTCCCATATTTCTGGAGGAGGAGGGGCTTCTCACTTGTTTTATTATTGCATTTGTTACCAACATTCCCAATTTCAGTATGCATTTTGTAAATTTACAAACTGTTCTACATCTAAAAAAGTTTCCAAAGTGGTAAATGGGTGGGGGTGGGGGATGTCAAAATACAAAAGAAGAACCATATTTAAAATCAAATCATACCAATAAAACTATAGCTACTCTTTTAATCAGGAAATAATTGTCTAAATAAAAATGTCTTGGGAGATGCCAGAAACAGAGCCACATTGTTGCTTGCATGATGTCAACTGGCAGGGAGTTTCACAGAGAGGAAGCCAGTATACTAAAAGCTCTACCCTGTTGTTGTTGTTCAGTCATTAAGTCATGTCCGACTCTTCGTGACCCCATGGACCATAGCACGCCAGGCCTTCCTGTCCTCTGATCTCTCCCAGAGTGTGCTCAAGTTCATATGCATTGCATTGGTGATATTATCTTGCCATCTCATCATCTGCCGTCCCCTTCTCCTTTTGCCTTCAATCTTTCCCAGCATCAGGGTCTTTTCCAGTGACTTTTCTCTTCGCATGAGGTGGCCAAAATATTTGAGCTTCAGCTTCAGTATCTGTCCTTCCAATGAGCAGTCAGGGTTGATTTCCTTTAGGATTGACCTAGGGATGTACGAAAGTCACTTACCTTTTAACGAAATGTGATTCGAGGTGGGGGGGAGGCGCTCCATCCCTCCCCCCCGAAATTCTGGCCGGGGGGGAGGCACTTCATCCCTCCCCCCCCGAATCCTGGCCGACCGGGTCCGCAAATGGCGGTAGCCATAGCCGCCGCCGTTTGCGTCCCTGCAGTCAGCCGTGATAGGCTACGTAAATGTTTACATAGCCTATCACGGCTGAGTAAAAAAACAAAAAACAAAACGCGCATACGCAAATGGCGGCGCCCATGGGCGCTGCCATTTGCATTCCTTGTTTTGGCACGTCTAGTCTACGTAAACATTTACGTAGACTACGGCGAAAATAAGGGGAATGCAAATAGCGTAGATGCTATGCTATTTGCGTTCCCCTTATTTTCGCCGTAGTCTACGTAAATGTTTATGTAGACTAGACGTGACAAAATAAGGAACGCAAATGGCAGTGCCCATGGGTGCCACCATTTCCATACGTGTGTTTTGGGTTTTTTTTACTCAGCCGTGATAGGCTACGTAAACATTTACATCGCCTATCATGGTATTTTTAAAAAATCTAGCTGTGATAGGCTACATAAATCTTTACGTAGCCTATCACTTTTTTTTTTACTGGAAATGGCAGCAGTGGCAGCTGGTCGGAAGACCGGCCGCCGCCGACGCACCACCACTGCGCCGCCGCTGGAGCCGCCACCACCAGGAAGATTCGCCCAAGGTAAGCCCCGTCCTGGGGGGGGCAGGGGGGCAGACTGTTTTGCCACCGATTACGGGGGGCCAAATGCACTGGCATTTGGCCTCCCCGAGATTCGTGGCGAAATTCTCTGACATCCCTACTTCTTACTATGCTGTCTAGGTTTGCCATAGCTTTCCTCCCAAGGAGCAAGTGTCTCTTAATTTCATGGCTACAGTCACCGTCTGCAGTGATCTTGGAGCCCAAGAAAATAAAATTTGTCACTGCTTCCATTTCTTCCCCTTCTATATGCCAGGAAGTGATGGGGCCAGATGCCTGATCCCTAGTTTGCATTGTCCACAATACCCCATACCAAGCATCGTTCTGGGGCACTGTGGTGGGGAAGGAAGGCAAAACTCACCCCAAAATGAGGAAGAAATTTGGGGAAATTTTGCAAAGTGCATTTTATTGGTGGGGGGAGGAGAAAAGAAAAATCTCAATACTTTTCTCAGAGAAAATGTCTCCTAAGAAATTTTGGCTGAGCTCTAGTTGACATTTTTAGGGTTCAGTGCCTTCCCCAGGACCTTCCAAATTTTAAATTTTAAGGACCAATTCTGGATACATCTTGGCTCTAAGGTGCAGAGAGATGCTTGTACAATGAAAGGCAGGATACCCATGCACACTCCTTGGCCATCTCTTATGCAAGATAAGCACAAGAACCCTGGACCCAACCCATGGGAATTTCTCTGAAATTTCTTCCCTTTTCAGTTTCTTTTTGAAAGCAGTTTCTTTGCTATCAAATTGAATAAGAATGGTCAAAAATAATGTGGGAGAAATTTTCAGCATGGCACTAGCACCATCACCCTGCCTTATTGACAGAATTGTGCAGGGCATCTAGACAATCTTGTCTTCCACTTGTGACCCTCCTGTGCTTTCACACCACTTCTTCCATCTTTTTTCTTACCACAAAAATTTGTTAAGGAGAAAAAGACAGAATAGCTGCATAATATCTTTTGTTTGCTAGTGCTAGGAGCCCTCCATCTGGAAGCATTCTCTGATGATTGTCTGAGGAATTCTTCTTCTTCTTCTTCTTCTTCTTCTTCTTCTTCTTCTTCTTCTTCTTCTTCTTCTTCTTCCCCCAGGTGTTTTTTGTGTGCAGAAAGGAAAGTAAATGGTAAGTGGCTGAAACTTGGAGACATTGTCACCTGCATACTAATCAACAAAATCCTAGAAGGACTACATTTTAGGTCTACTTCTGTGGAAATCCCCTATGAAAAATGTACCAGGGGTAGAATTTATCCCACATCATTTGGTGAAGAACAAAAATCCCATGTAGCAGTCTTAACTTTGTAGGGAAAGTCCTCTGATTTTATTTATTTATTTATTTGAGGAGTTTATATACTGCCCATCAGCAGAAAGATGGTTGTAGGGCATAAAGAGAAGTAATATGCAACAGGGAGTCAGATGTAAGTAACATTCTAAGACAAATGCATTCTTTTGTATCCTTTGGGGTTTTTTGATGGCCTTATAAAAATCCCTAAGACCTAAAAGCCAACGATTTAGTTGCCCTGGGATTTGACTACAAACAAGCCATGTCTTTATATTTTGCTGAAAAGTCACTGGAGGGATTGCCAAATTCCAAAAGCAAGGCATCTTTGCATTAAATGGGATAAACTCCACAGATTCTAACCAGGTACTGTCAGCCACCTAGTTTATCCTAATGTCAAGAAATGTGTATCAGAAGGAATTTTGAGAATACAGACTAGAATGCTGAGAATACCATTAATTCTGTTATTCAATGGAAACATAAAAGGCCCAAGCATTACCTGATAACGTTTTGTTTCCATTGCATGTTTCTTTAGAATGTTGTCAGCTCTTTCCAGTTTCCATGATATAAACTTCACTTTGCATTTGCCTGATCAAATACAAAATGTTACAAGAATCATGTGTGGAGTAGTGGAAAATGTGAGGTTATTAAGGAGAAGGGAGAGAGAGAAATCAGAGCTAGAAATTGAGCATGTCCCTAGATACATTTAAGCAATAAAACTCCCATGTATCTCTCTAAAGAGGGGGTTTCATTTTGGATTCCAATAAAGCTGACAAAGTCATCACATTCTCACTCTGCCTCCCCCTGCCTTTATTTTCATTTTCTCTTTTGTTTAATAAGGGTCTCTAACACCGTGGTGTCAAATATTATCAGAAGATCTAATTATTTTTATTATGAATCTGGAAATGCTGCTAAGATGTATGGCATTATATTCAATTTCAAATCATATTTAATTATTATCTGCTAAATAAAAGAATAGAATAAAGGATTATGAATCTGCCCAGATGCCCAGACCACATACCCACCTGAATTAATTTTCTGCCCCCACTCTGAGCTACTAATTTGATTATGAATGGAAACAATTTGGAAGGGCTACCATTCCTTACAGCAGCAAACTTCATTTCAAAGATGCATACTGATGCTTCTGCTTAACTGATAGCGTGTTCAGTTCCTCTGGGATTTCAACAAATATTTCTTTTCTCTTAGAGTGGGGAAAGTATACTCTTGACCTCAGCACCATAGTTAACAAGACCATGGCTGAGAATGCCACAGGTACAACTGTGGCTCTATTCCCTCAAGTGAATCCCTAATGAAATGTTTCATGGGAAAGGGGTTGAATATAGTAGAATACAAAGCTGTTTAACGCAGAGAAGACACCAGATTTATTAGTTTGTTTACTGGATATACATACAATTTACCTGAATTTGAATTGCATTTAACATGATCTCCCCAACTCATTCCAGGAGTTTTCAGGGCTTAATAACCTGTTTATTAAATTTATGACATTTAGGGAGCAATCCTATGGCTGCTAGTCAGTGGCTAGATAGCCATAGAATAAGTCAGTTTCTGGGAAGCAACCTACCCTGCCCTCGGTTGCCTCACAGGCAGCTTGGAATGGACCTGCACTCCACACTTAGAAGAGGAGCACAGAGCAGCAAAAACAGGGCATTCCTGGGGGCGTTCTGGGGCAGTGAAGGCAGCAATGCCAGTACAACACATCCAACATGTTGTCTGGCAGCCACTTCCCCCGCTCCGCCTTCCTGCAGCTAGACTGCTGAAATCAGCTGTCTAGCCGCAAATGCAGGGTGACTGAAGTGCAGAGGGGACAATCCACTTTGTCCTTCTGTCCTGCATCGGATAGGCGGTTATCTCCGAGTTTGGAGCCGGCCACCTATCCCAGTAGGATTGCTCCCGCCGTTTGTGAAATGGAAAATGTGTACATAATTTTTCAACCCTGTGCCTTTTCCCTATTCACACTTTAAAAACACATGAACAACATATTGTTTGAGAGCCAGTGTGGTGTAGTGGTTCCAGTGTTGGACTGGGACCTGGGAGATCTGTGTTCTAGTCTCCACTCACTTGGCCATGGAAGCTCATTGGGCGACTTTGGGCCAGTCACAGACTTTCAGCCCAACCTACCTCACAGGGTAGTTGCTGTGAGGATAAAACGGAGAGGAGGAGGATTATGTACGCCACCTTGCGGTCCTTGGAGGAAAAAAGGGGGGATATAAATGCAATAAATAAATAAATATTAATGTAACTATCAGATGATCAAAATGTGTGTGTGTGCATTGTTGTTGTTGTTGTTGTTCAGTCGTTCAGTCGTGTCCGACTCTTTGTGACCCCATGGACCATAGCACGCCAGGCCTTCCTGTCCTCTGCTCTCTCTTGGAGTGTGCTGAAGTTCATATTCATTGCATTGGTGATGCTATCTAGCCATCTCATCCCCTGCCATCCCCTTCTCCTTTTGCCTTCAATCTTTCCCAGCATCAGGGTCTTTTCCAGAGAGTTTTCTCTTCGCATTAGGTGGCCAAAATATTGGAGCTTCAGCTTCAGTATCTGTCCTTCCAATGAGCACTCAGGGATGATTTCCTTTAGTATGGACTGATTTGACCTCCTTGCAGTCCAGGGCATTCGTAAGAGTCTTCTCCAGCACCACAGTTCGAAAGCATCAATTCTTCGGCGCTCAGCCTTCACTTACCTTTTTTCGCAGCTTTTTCGCGGTGGGGGGGAGCGCTTCGCTGCTCCCCCCGCGAAGTTCAGGCCGGGGGGGGAGGCTTCCCGCCTCGCCCGGCTGAAATTCAGGCCAGGGGGGGAGGCTTCCCGCCTCGCCCGGCCGAAATTCAGGCCGGGGAGGAGGCTTCCCACCTCGCCCGGCCGCGAACACGAAAGTAAAAAAAAAAAAAAAAACGTCCCCTGATAGGCTACGTGACGATTCATGTAGCCTATCACGGCTAGATCTGGAAAGTCAGATTTCCGGGGGGGGGGGCGGGGGGGGCAGAGGATTTCTCCCCGAAACTTGTTCGGGGGGCCGAACACGTTGGCGCTCGGCCCCCTGAAGTTTTGGGGAGAAATTCTCCGCCATCCCTAGAGATAGGGCCTTCCAGAAATAGGTTTACCACCTCACCTGCTGTCTGTGAGACGTAGGCATAGATGTGGACTGAACAGTAACAGGGAGAGCTGGATAAGCCATCACTAGGCCTGTCTGTTCATGTACAATCAGAAGGCAGATATGTTAACCTCAGGCAATAATTGCCTCTCTTTTATTGAGAGTCTTTTCTGGCCAATTACAGCCAGCTGAGAAAAGTGTCTGTCAATCCCGCTAAAAGCTTGACAGGTTGTTGCTGTGACTGAATGCTGGTTAGCAGTGTTGTCTGGTGTTAGCAAGGGATTCTTCATTTCCAAAAGTAAGCCACTGAACATTCACATTCTTCTCGCGTGATGGATGATACTGGCTTAGAAGTGGGAGAGTATTAATATGTATCTGGAAGGATCTAATCAGGTGCAGGACCATGCCACATTTTTCTGTGGTGGGGGGAGGCATTTCTCGCTGTACCTTGATCCCAAACAAAATGTCTCCCTCCCCAACACTGAAAGGGAAACTCTTATTACTGCCAGTGGAAATGCCCTTTGAGTGTAATAGAAGCTGAAGGCAGTTTTCATCGATACTATGGTGCAGAAAAACCCCCTCCAACTGTGTCACATGGTCCTGCTCAGGTCCCTCTATGGTTGCTATTTGTTAAAAAGATATATCAAGCATTCATGCATTCACGGATCTCATGATCATCTAGTTTAGTCCTTACCTGTTCAGTGTTTCCATATTAGTTGCTAGTCCTTTTTTCTCTTTTTAAATGGTCACTGAAAAGTGTTTCTATCTATTAAACCAAAATCCAGGGAGACTGTTTTTTGACTGAATTCACATTGTACAATGAGTACATTCAATTATATTTTTCCTGAAGAAAGGAGACACAAAAAGATATTTGGGAGTCATGCGGAATGTCATTATTATACAGGTGCTGATGGCCCTTTAAACATCCTTCTTTCTTCCTTCCTTCTTCCCTCCCTTTTAAGGCAGACAAAATGCCTCCTTGAAGTCACTCAGCAATCAGAAGGAATGTCTAGAATAAATTAGCCAGAGTGTCTCCATGACATCTCCTGCATTTAAAATGGATGGACAGCTTCCGAATACCCATTGTTTGCTGTCCTCATAGATAGGATTCGGCTAATGAAACAGCTAATTAGATTTTTGTAATCCTGTTATCATTGTGTTTGAGGGGGTGACATTTTTGCCTGCATTTCTCCTGTGGGTTCTCTCCGGTCTATGAGGAAGCATTTTACCCTGGCCAATTTGGCTCCTGTCACTTTGCTGGAATGACAGTTCTCTCTGTTGGTGTAACAAAATCACTGCCTTTCCCCAACGACAACAATGTCACTCAGCAATTTAAATAGAAAAGAATAGGAAAAATGATGATCCGATTAGTCAAACAGGCCTATGTTCAAAATCCATTTCCCAAATCAAATAACAGAATTGGATTGAGTTCATAATGGAAGAATTACTTAGGTATTATTACATACTGTATTACATATTCATCGACTTTGCTGAATGTGAATGGATGTGCAATTTCATTCCCCTCTGTCATGCCTTTCTCCACTGTACATGCAACATAGTGGATAAGGACTCTGCTCAAAGACAAATTCAGAAATTAAGAGGTTTTCAGTGGGAACCCCACTAGTTATAATCTGGTAATCTGAAGTCAGTAGAAGGAGTATCAAAGACAGGTTTAGGTGTAAGTGGAACTTATGGTTCAATACCCAAAAATATTGGAAGAGCATAAAATGGATCCAACCCTCTCTCTACCAAAGTTGTGGAGTAGATCTCATTCTAACCCAATCCTTGTGATCCTCAAGGACCAAGTGCTACATGCTCCTGAGGTTCACCTCAGGAGTACCTGTCACAGAACATTTCATGTTTCAACACCCGCCCTCTGGAATGCACTCCATATTGACATTTAAATGTATGCTTAAGATCCACCTCTTCATGCCCATGTAGGTATGAGTTTTATTGCCAACCAATGATTAGTTTATTGTATTTTTATTGTTATATTTTGATGGTTATATTATTATTAGCCACTTTGATCCCCTCCATACTTCTCCTGCCCTGCATTGGATAGGCAGTTGCCTCCAAGATTGTGCCCTAAGATAATAAAAACATCATTTTTAAAAAAAGTACAAACATGAGAACAAGAGGAAGGGACAACAAAAGATAACATTGTAAACTAATATAAACCTAGCTAAAACATCATTAAAAATAGTAAAAGTGCAAACATTCATACAAGATACCAGAACAACAAAAATATTACTGTAAATGGATAGTATAATCCTAAATGTGTTAGAATTGTTACCTTATAAAATGGAAATGCTGAAAACAGACTAAGGGAGCAGTCCTATGACTACTAGAAACTGTCTAGAGGGCTGTAGGATTTTTCAGTTTCTGGGAACCAAGGTCAGAGCCAGGGCTCCTGCCTTGGTTCCCAGAAACCACCCCCTCATAGCCAGCATGGTTCTCTCTGCGCTGACTACATCTCTGCATTCAGAAATGGAGCACAGAGATGGGGAAAAGGGGATAGTCCTGGGGGCAGAGAGGGGACCACGAAAGCCACACTATGCAGCTTCCTATGCACCATGCAGCCTCCTCCCCTCTCCCTCCTCCATGATGCTCTGGCTAGACAGGCAAAATCACCTATCTGGCCAAAAATGCAGGGCAGCTGGAGCATGGAAGTGGGGATCACCTCCATCCCCCCCCCCAGCTGCCCTGCAGTAGATACTTGGCAGCCTCTGACTTCAGATGCTGCTGTCTCATTACGACTGTGCTCTAAGTTAGCTTAAAGATAGTAGTTATCCTCCATACACCATCAAGACAGGCAGTTGTGAGAAAGAGAAGCATTCCTTATATTGCTGCCAACAAGCTTCAGGTGCCACTTAAACAACTCATGTTGATGAGAGAGTGGCTTTTTTCACATGGGGGCTTTTATCCTGTGATTGAGCTTGCTCCTCCATGGAATTTGCAGGCTCTTTACATGACACTGTGACCCTCCAGCACTAAAAGCCCTTTGTTCCGTTTTTAAATAGATCGCAGATAATGAGCTATCCAATTACCCCACTATGTGCCACTTGAGTTCCCTCCGTGAAAAGAGTTAAAGAGGCAAGAAGAGGAGTGAAATCAATGAAAGAAAATTGAAGGCCCAGATACAGGGAGAAGGAGGGAGGGAAGGGGAGGGGGGGGGAAGCACGTGAAAAGGGGAGCAGTTGTGATCCTGCATTTAAAACGGAAGCAGAAAGCCCCGTTTTAAATGCAGGATTTTAGGCTGGTGTAGAGATGCCCAGTGAAAACCATGTGTGTTTCCCACCCTAGTCCTTTAGCATGAGTCATTTTACGGCCTTACATACCTGTCATTTCATAAATGCAGATACAATAAAGTCCAAGTAAATCAGCATTTAACAACACCATTTTGCGAGGTAGCTGTTTCATCTTCTGAAGATAATGTTTGTTTCTGTATCACTTTTTGCTAGACCCTCAAAAAGGAAACCATCAAAAATACAATAAAACATAAAAACACGATAAAACAATAGTATATCAGCAGATAGAAAAGACAATCAGCCAGCAACTGGAAAAATATTTATTTATTACATTTATGTTGTTCAGTCATTAAGTCGTGTCTGGCTCTTCGTGACCCCATGGACCATACCATGCCAGGCCTTCCTGTCCTCCGCTCTCTCCCGGAGCATGCTCAAGTTCATTTATTACATTTATATCCTGCCTTTTTTTCCTCCATAAGGAACTGAAGGCAGTGTACATAATCCTCCTCCTCTCCATTTTCTCCTCACAACAAAAACCCTGTGAGGTAGGTTTAGGGATGTCAGAGAATTTCTCCATGAATCTCGGGGAGGCCGAATGCCAGCGCATTCTGCCCCCCGAAATCGGTGGCGGAATGGTCTGCCCCCCGCCCCCCCCCGGGATGGGACTTACCTTGGACAGATCTTCCTGGCGGCGGCTCCAACGGTGGCTCGGCGGCGACTCGGTAGGGGTGGACGAAAGTCCCTTACCTGTCCTCGAAGGATGTTCACAGTGGGGGGGAGGTGCTTTGCTGCTCCCCCTGCGAAGTTCAGGCTGGGGGGGAGGCTTCCCGCCTCACCCCGGCCAAAATTCAGGCCAGGGGGGAGGCTTCCCGCCTCGCCCGGCCGAAATTCAGGCCGGGGAGGAGGCTTCCCGCCTCGCCCGGCCACGAACGCGAAAGTTTTTTTTTTAAAAAAGACACGCCCCCTGATAGGCTACGTGACGATTAACGTAGCCTATCACGGCTAGATCTGCAAAGTCAGCTGTGATAGGCTACGTCAATCGTCACATAGCCTATCACGGGTGACTTTAAAAAAAAAAAAAAGTGCGTATGCTAATGGCGGCCCCCATAGGGAGCCGCCATTCGCGTTCCTTATTTAGTCGCTGTAGTCCACGTAAATGTTTACGTGGACTACGGCGAAAATAAGGGCAACGCAAATAGCGTTGCCCTTATTTTCGCCGTAGTCTACGTAAAGATTTACGTAGACTACAGTGACCAAATAAGGAACGGGAATGGCAGCTCCCTATGGGGGCCGCCATTATCCGTACACCTTTTTTTTTTTTTTTAAAGTCACCCATGATAGGCTACGTGACGATTGACGTAGCCTATCATGGCTGACTTTGCAAATCTAGCCGTGATAGGCTACGTTAATTGTCACTTAGCCTATCAGGGGGCATTTTTTTTTCTTTTATTGCAATGGCGGCGGTGGCAGCCGGTCGAAAGACTGGCTGCCGCTCCCGCCCCGCTTGAACACGCGCCGAACTGCCGGCCGGACCCGCCGCCGGGAGGGACATTCGGTGAAGGTAAGTCCCGTCCCGGGGGGGAGTGCGGGGGGTGGGGGGGTTTGGAGGATTTCTCCCCGAAACTTGTTCGGGGGGCCGAACACGTTGGCGCTCGGCCCCCCGAAGTTTCGGGGGAAAATTCTCCGCCAACCCTAGCGGCTCGGCGGCAGTGCGGCGGCGGTGCGGCAGCGGTGTGGCGGCGGTGTGGCGGCGGTGCGGCGGCGGCAGCCGGTCTTCCGACTGGCTGCCACCGCCGCCATTTCCAGTTAAAAAACAACAACAACAACAAAACGTGATAGGTTACGTAAAGATTTACATAGCCTATCACGGCTAGATTTTTAAAAAACACCATGATAGGCTACGTAAATGTTTACGTAGCCTATCACAGCTGATTTAAAAGAAGAAAAAAAAACCTCGCGTACACAAATGGCGGTGCCCATGGGCGCCGCCATTTGCATTCCTTATTTTGGCACATCTTAGTCTACGTAAACATTTATGTAGACTAAGTCGGCGAAAATAAGGGGAACGCAAATAGCGTAGCATCTACGCAATTTGCGTTCCCCTTATTTTTGCCATCTTAGTCTACGTAAATGTTTACGTAGACTAAGACGTGCCAAAATAAGGAATGCAAATGGCGGTGCCCATGGGCGCCGCCATTTGCATATGCACGTTTTTTTCCTTTTAAATCAGCCATGACAGGCTACGTAAACATTTACGCAGCCTATCACGGCTCACTGTAGGGACAGAAACAGCAGCGGCTACGGCCGCCGCCATTTGCGTCCCTGCTAGCCAGCAGCCGGATGTCCAGCTGCTGGCGGAGCCAGCCGGCGGCTCCGCAGAATCCCTGCAGAGCGGAGCCGGCCGACCAGAATTTTGGGGGGAGGGACGGAGCGCATCTCCGCCCACCTCGAATCAATTTCGCTAAAAGGTGAGTGACTTTCGTACATCCTTGGGCTGTGCGAGTTAGTGACTGACCCAAAGTCACCCAGTGAGCTTCCATGGCCAAGTGAGTGGAGACTAGAACACAGATCTCCCAACCCATCACTCCAGCCACTACACCACACTGGTTCTCAGATGAAAGCACCTATGTAGATAGACTAACATGAACAATCAGACTTGCAGACCCATCCAAAATGCCATGCCAGTTTTATGCTGGTATCCATCTTGAAGCTTATATCTTTTCCTCACAGCAGGAACAATACACAGAATGGAAGTATAGCCATCTTTACAATATCTAAAGTAGATGTCCCAGTTCACATATGTCTATGTTGTTAAGTAACAACAGCTTACACCTATCCAAGCAACGATTGATGGCATAGTGAGAGCCTTCCAATACAGCACCTGAAAGCAAGGTGAGGTCCATGTTGAAGCAGATCTGAGCAGCTTTATCTACAACGTGTCTGCTAAGGAAATTACTGCAACTGAAGGCTTCTTCAGATTATGCTAAGGCCTCACTGCAGATGGCTGCAGCCCTTGACTACCCAGAAAACCTCCACTGGAAGACACTGGGCAGAAGCAACTGCTGTGGGGAAATATGCAATTTTAATCCCCATCACCATGTTTTAGACCGGGGATCGGCAAGATGGTCAAAGTTTTTGTCCTCTGCAGCACATGCCCAGCCACCTGGGAATAAAGGGGAAAGACATGAGGACTTCTGTCGGCTAAAGAGAGCAGCAGGAGGCTAGGCAGGGCAGGAGGGAGCTAGGAAGGGCAGCAGTAAGTCAGCTGGGGGATCCAGGACGTAGGGATGTATGAAAGTCACTTACCTGTTCGTGGATTATGCTGATGCTGGGGGGGAGGCGCTCCATCCCTCCCCCCCAAATCCTGGCCGGCCGGCTCCGCTCTGCAGTAATTCTGCAGAGCCGCTAGCCGGCTCTGCCAGCGGCCAGACATCCGGCCGCTGGCTAGCAGGGACGCAAATGGCGGCGGCCGTAGCCGCCACCGTTTGCATCCCTGCAGTCAGCCGTGATAGGCTACGTAAATGTTTATGTAGCCTATCACGGCTAATTAAACAAAAAACAAAAAACACACGCGTACGCAAATGGCGGCGCCCATGGGCGCTGCCATTTGCGTTCCTTATTTTGGCACGTCTAGTCTACGTAAACATTTACATAGACTATGGTGAAAATAAGGGGAATGCAAATAGCATAGACACTTATATCTGAATTACTGAATGTACTTATATCTGAATGGATGGGGGCTGTGTGTGTGAAAGAAAGAGGGGGAGAAGGAAGGGCTGTGCCTGTGTGCATGTATGCATGCATGCATGCATGTGTGATGGATACATGGGGTTCTTGAGTGTGTGTGTGTGTGTGTGTGTGAGAGAGAGAGAGAGAGAGAGAGAGAGAACATGTCTATGGTGATGAGGCAGGGTGAGTGAGTGTGTGTGTGTATGGGTGGTGATCCAGAATGAGAGAGAAAAAGAGATAGGGGAAATGAGTTGCCTAGCAGAGGGGGCAGGAAGAGAAAATGGGTTTGCCTTCTACAGATTCTGTTGGTACTAAAAACTGTAGGTTCAAACATGTTATTAGTGTGTTGGAGCTCAGACCCCACCTCTTCCTTGTACTTAATCTTTTGGGCAGCTTACTTGTCCTTTGTGAGTAGCTATGATTCCAATGGCACCCATTTTGTGGTGATGCCCAGGACAGTCTCTCAAATTGACCTATGTGCCCACAGGCCCCAAAAGGTTGCCCACCCCCTGTCTTAGACTGAAGGCCCAATTACACGTGAACATGATTGTGTGTGAGGAAGTAACATATATGTTTTTAAAAAGAAAAAGAAAAATTAAATAGAAATAGGGGTGGACGAAAGTCCCTTACCTTTCGCCGAAGCTTGTTCGCGGTGGGGGGGGAGGTGCTTCGCTGCTCCCCCCGCAAAGTTCAGGCCAGGGGGGGAGGCTTCCCTCCTCGCCCCTGCCGAAATTCAGGCCGGGGGGGAGGCTTCCCGCCTTGCCCGGCCGTGAACTCGAAAGTTTTTTTTTGTTTTTTTTAAACGCCCCCGTGATAGGCTACGTGACGATTAACGTAGCCTATCATGGCTAGATCTGCAAAGTCAGCCGTGACAGGCTACATTAATCGTCACGTAGCCTATCACGGGTGACTTTAAAAAAAAAAAAGCGCGTACGCTAATGGCGGCCCCCGTAGGGAGCCGCCATTCGCGTTCCTTATTTGGTCGCTGTAATCTACGTAAATCTTTACGTAGACTACAGCGAACAAATAAGGAACGGGAATGGCGGCTCCCTATGGGGGCCGCCATTATCCGTACGTGCTTTTTTTCTTTTTTTTTTAAAGTCACCCATGATAGGCTACGTGACGATTTACGTAGCCTATCACGGCTGACTTTGCAAATCTAGCTGTGATAGGCTACATTAATCGTCACGTAGGCTATTACGGGGGCGTTTTTTTTTCCTGTTCTTGGAATGGCGGCGGTGGCAGCCGGTCGAAAGACCGGCTGCCGCTCCCGCCCCACACGAACAGCTGCCGAACCGCCGGCCGGACCCGCCGCCGGGAGGGACATTCAGCGAAGGTAAGTCCCATCCCGGGGGGGGGGCGGGGGGGGCGGAGGATTTCTCCCCAAAACTTGTTCGGGGGGCCGAACACGTTGGCGCTCGGCCCCCGAAGTTTCAGGGAGAAATTCTCCGCCATCCCTAAATAGCAACTACTGCAGGGTCTGAGCAGGATTACAGCCACCGACTACAAAGAGGGAGACTGAAACCTTTCTTAGTGGTCATGATGACACCCCACCCCACCCAAAGCTGCTACCAACCCTGCCAGCTTCTGTCTGGGGGCTATGGAAGTTTCAGGGCAGCAGAATATTTTTCAGGAGAAAAGAGTTGAACGCCCCCTCTCTTTTCACCATCTGGCGCTGACAGCCTCTCCTTTCTAAACAAAATACGTATTTCATAAAGAACATCCCTAAGTGATGTGGCAAACACTCATTTTGATTTTCTACCATAACCTGAATTTGCAGCGATAATTCATTTTTAAAAGAAAATAATCCATTCCCATATGAACAGATTTCATGTGGATGTATTGGAAGGTCACTCATGTTAAACCTCCCAATGTCAGTGCAAGAAGCATAAGGTTGAAAACAATAACAAAACACTTCAATTAAAGCATATTAACATTCCACTCTTGCAGAACCATCATTTGGTTTAATTTAATCTTCAGCCTCTTTAACCTGAATATAGGATTCCATGAGAACACGAGAACATAAAAGTAAGGCCATTAGCCCATGAAAGGGGGGGCGGGCGGGGAACAATACCTAATTATTATTTGGATTGCAGTGGCACAAGACTGCAGTTAAAATAAACTGCTGTTGTACATGACCCTCGGCAAAATACAAGATCTAACATGGTACAAAAGAACATCTAGGTTAATTAAGGGAAGTATAAGAAATATGGAAGAACATAGGTAGCAGCTAGGGATGTACGAATCGTGTACCTTCAGTGCCGCTTGACTTCCACAGTTTGCGGCCAGTGCTCCATTCTGCCGTTAACAAGCCCCCGGAATTTTCCTCTTTTTTTTCTGCTCCGAAAATTACAAAGATAAATCTGTACCAACAACCGTAATTCAGGTGCCCAGCCGTCTCCATGAGTCTGCATAACTTCCGTGAGAATAGCTATTTTTCGTAAATATTTACATTTTTTTTTAATTGAAATCCTCTGTCTCAGTTTACTTTCAGCCAAAACACTTCCTCTTCCTAGGGGCTTCCCAAAAGAAGGCTGTCTTAGGTGTGCCTGAGCAATAAACTCTTTGTTTAAAGCAACACTGTTTTAAAGAAAGAAAAAACTTTTAAAATGACCATGCTGCTCCAGGACCGGGTGTGATCACAAGGTTGTGCAGGATGGAATGAGCTTGACTTCACAACAAATGACAACCTTGGTGAGACCAAGATTGACAGATCCTTTCCTCCCTACAGTTTGAACCCCAGAGTTTGTTAATAATGCTGTTTTTTGTAGTAGGGATGTCAGAGAAATCCGCTGCAGATTCAAATGAGGCCAGATTCTTTGCAATCTGGCCTCAGGAATTCACAGCGGATCGGGACCACTTACCTCTGCTCCATGGGGACTGGAAGCGGAATGGCATTCATCTGCTTCTTCCAGCCAGAGAAGTTCGCCTCCTCCCTGTCCCTGCCGCTTGCCTAAAAAAACCCTGTCTTTTAAAAAAAAAAATGGCGATGGGGGGGGATGTGCCCATAGACTTATATGCAAATAGAGTCATGAATCTTGCGTATAAGTCTATGTGTCCATAGGCTTAAATGCAAGATTCACTGCTCTATTTTGTGTATAAGACTATGGGCACATGAAATCAGCAGGGTGCGTATAAGTCTATGAACATATACACTTACACGCAAGATTCATGACACTATTTGCATATAAATCTATGGGCACATCCTCCCCCCCCCCTGATTGCCTTTAAAAAAAGAAGACCGTTTTTTTAAAGGCAATCGGCAGGGACAGGGAGGAGGCCAACAGCTGTGGCTGACACGAGGGAAGGTAAGTGACCCCAAGCCAGTTTCCACCCCCCCCCCCTTAATCTGAGCGGAGCAGAACCGCTCTGGAGGATTCTGGGGTGGGGAGGAACAGATCACCTCCCCCCCCCATGGATTCCCCACCGGAACAGATGGTGAGGAATCTGTACACCACTAGTTTGTGGTAGGTAACAGAACAATCCTACATGAGCAAAGGAGGGTGTGAAGTGGCAGTTTGTCTGCCATTTTCATAGTCCTACTGGCTCATGCCAGCCAGGGTGGGTGTTGGGAGAAATGGGCTTACGTTTCTTGTAACAAGCAGTTCTGGGTTGGTTGGCTTTTTCCCCACTGGTTTCAATGGGAGGGAAAATACCTACACCAGCTCAAGTCTGGCATAGATGACATGCCCAATCCTGGGACTCTGAGGGGAATGAAGAGGCCTTCGGTCAAGGAACTAGGGATATACGAAAGTCACTTACCTGAACTGAAATTTGATTTGCGGTGGGGGGGAGGCGCTCCGTTCCTCCCCCCGAAATTCTGGCCGGAGGGGGAGGCGCCCCGTCCCTCCCCCCTGAAATTCTGGCTGGGGGGGAGGCGCCCCGTCCCTCCCTCCCGAAATCCTGGCCGGGGGGGGAGGAGCCCCGTCCCTCCCGCCACGAATCCTAGCTGGCCGGGAATGCAAATGGCGGTGGCCGTAGCCACCACCGTTTGCGTCCCTGCAGTCAGCCATGATAGGCTACATAAATGTTTACGTAGCCTATCACGGATGAGTAAAAAACCAAAAAAAAACGCGCGTGTACGCAAATGGCGGCGCCCATGGGCACCACCATTTGCATTCCTTATTTTGGCACGTCTAGTCTATGTAAACATTTACGTAGACTACGGCGAAAATAAGGGGAACACAAATAGCGTAGATGCTATGCTATTTGCCTTCCCCTTATTTTCGCCGTAGTCTACATAAATGTTTACGTAGACTAGACGTGCCAAAATGAGGAACGCAAATGGCGGCACCCATGGGCGCCACCATTTGTGTACGCACGGTTTTTTGTTTTTACTCAGCCATGATAGGCTACGTAAAGATTTACGTAGCCTATCATGGTATTTTTTTAAAATCTAGCCGTGATAGGCTACGTAAATCTTTACGTAGCCTATCACATTTTTTTTTTTTTTTACTGGAAATGGCGGCAGCGGCGGCAGCCAGTCGGAAGACTGGCTGCTGCAGCTGCCGCTGCCGAACCGCCGCCAAACTGCCGCCGGAGCCGCCACCGCCAGGGAGTTTCGCGCAAGGTAAATCCCGTCCCCGGGGGGGTGGCAGACCGTTTTGCCACCGATTTTGGGGGGCCGAATGCGCTGGCATTCGGCCTCCCCAACATTCGTGGTGATATTCTCTGACATCCCTACAAGGAACCCAATACCACCTCTGACCCAACCCACTCCCACCTCTGGAATGCCTGTTTTGGGGCCTAATGCCTGTGGAAGCACCACCGGTGGTAGATCTACAGTGGCAAGAAGACGTTTGCGAACCCCTTAGGATTGTCACATATTTCTAGCCTAAAATGTTTCTAGATCTTAATCTAACCCCATAATCCTAGATTTTTTTTTAAAAAAATAGTTAATCTGAGTAAACAAATGTCACACAAACATAGGGATCTGCGAACTCTCCACTGCTCGCCTCTCCTCCTGTTTGTCGAAGCACTCAGTGATCACCGGTCACCGTTGATCACCCCCACGAACCCCTTGTGGCTAGGAATGTCAGAGAATTCCACCACGGACTGAAATGGGATCGAATTCCCTTCAGTCTGTGCCACGGAATCCTCTGAGGAATAGCACCAAGAGGTCCTGCGGAGCCAGAAGTCATGCGGCTTTTTTTTGGTCATCCGCACAGAGTTGCGAAATTTTCGTAAATAAAAATGCAAGGTAGTATATTCCGATAATAAATATGTAAGTTGTTTTTTAAAAAATGAATTGTGCTTACCACCTTGTTTGTGGGTGTTCTTTTCCAATTGAAATCCTCCGTCTTTGTTTACTTTCAGCAAAAACACTTCCTCCTCCTCGGGGCTTCCCAAAACAAGGCTGCCCTAGGTGTGCCTGAGTGGTGCACTCTTTATTTAAAGCAATGCTGTTTTAAAGAAAGAAAAAACCTTTTAAAATGACCATGCCGGTCTGGAGCCCTGCACGAGGTATTATTCCCCCTGCTAGGCTTTCTATGTCCACATCCAGCATTGTTGTTGACGTTCTGAGGCTAAATGGAGAGGAGAGCCAACTCTGTGCATGTCTACTCAGAAGTAAGTCTTACTAAGTTCAATGCAACTTACTCCTACACATGTCAGCACCCCACTTGCCCCCAGCTCAGCTTTGTATTTCCACATCCAGTTCATTATCAAACCTCCTGTTAGTTATCTCAGAAGACCCTTGGGGGAATGGGTTTTTTTTCCCCCCAGGGAACAGCTGGATTGAGGGAGATTACACACACACACACACACACACACACACACACTAGAAGAATATTGTTTTTCATATTCCCTGGTATATTTATTCCTCATTTTGTCCATTCTCTGAGCATGTGCAGAGTGTGCTTTTTATTCAAACAAAGAGAAGGTTGCTAATCTTTCCCTTCATGCTGCATTTGTAGAAGTGTGACTGCTTCAGAAAGAACTTTCCATTATACTGTCTCTTTTTCTTCATGAGTTTCATATAACAGAAGTATGATATAGTGGTTAGAGTCCAGCCCAAAGTCACCCAGTAAGATAACTAACAGGTTTGATAATGAGCTGGGTGTGGAAATACAAAGCTGAGCCGGAGGCAAGTGGGGTGCTGACATGTGTAGGAGTAAGTTGCATTGAACTCAATAAGACTTACTTCTGAGTAGACATGAACAGAGTTGGTTCTCCTCTCCATTTTAGCCTCACAACATCACCAACAAGGCTGGATGTGGAAATAGAAAGCTTAGCAGGGAGAATAATACCTCATGCAGGGTTCCAGGACCGGCATGGTCATTTTAAAAGGTTTTTTCTTGCTTTCTTTCAAACAGCGTTGCTTTAAGCAAAGAGTGCATCGCTCAGGCACACCTAGGGCAGCCTTGTTTCGGGAAGCCCCTAGGAGGAGGAAGTGTTTTGGCTGAAAGTAATTACTGCAGGTCTCAGGGCAGGGAAAAAAATACGTAAATATGTATGAAAAATAGCAATTCTTATGGAAGTTATGCAGACTCACGGAGATGGCTGGGCACCGGAATTATGGCTGTCGGTACAGATTTATCTTCGTAATTCTTGGAGTGGAAAAAAAAGAGAATCCCGGGGCCTTGTGAACGACGGTATGGAGCACTGGTCGCAAACTGCGGAAGTCAAGCAGCATGGAAGGTACACAATTCATACATCCCTAGTTGCAGCTTCACTGATTTTTTTTTTGACTCAGTGATTAATATGCGCAAAAGTGATGAGCGCACACATTTTCCTCAAAATTGAGCACTTTTACATCTCTTAAATGCACACTTTCAGCAACATCTGTGCAACATTTGTATACAGGATTGCTCAATTATCCATTCGCCATTGCAGTGATTTTGGGGAGGAGGGGACATGGGGAGTGTTGAGTTGTTGCTGCAATGTGCTAATTTTTTTCCCCAATCGGACGGACGGACTGGCTAATTTTATTACTGGGGGTATTGATCCTGAAGTACATTATGCCTCCGTCTCCCAAGTCTGTTCCCTCTCTAGCCTCCTTGCCTTCCTTCCTGCCAGTGCCTGCCTGGAGTGCCTGCCCTGCTGCTGACACAGACACCCCATCCCCCGAGCAAAAAGAAGAAGCTGATGATGTGAGGCAGGTCCCCGTGTTTCCCAATTGAACAATGATCTTTCTGTGTAGTGAATGAATCCGACCATTTTTCATTCTGTAAGCCATTAGCATGGTGAGTCATCTCTATGACTCACTCATTGATTCTGCTTGCTGCACCTCTCCTATCCTTTGTTTTGCTAATGAATTGACATTTGACAAGGAGCCTTCAGGGCGCTGGGCACTGGAGTCTTTTGTTGTCTGAGAATATGCACAATTATATGCTGGGGGGGGGCAGGGGGCAGGTCAGTTCAGTGCTATCGCAGATTAGCAGACAGGGGAATTTTTTGAATAGCTTCTGTTGCTCTTGTGTGACACACCACAGCACACCTTGACTAAAAAAGACGAGTGTGTGGGCTTAATATGTGCAATTCTGCACCCTAACGTGTCTCCTCTGTGTTGTGCTCTCAAATTCAAGGGAAAGAAATAATGGAGCAAGTTGGAGCAGTAGAAAAAGAGAGTCACAGCAAGCGTTTTTTATTATTTCTTGAAAACCAACCACACATCATTTCCAAGTGGGAGTTATGCTGTTCCTTACCTTCTCTCTGGTTTTCTTATAATTCTATCCCATTTCATCCCAAAGCTGTGGTCTGCCTGTGCTTGCTACTTATTTTATCTAAAAAGTCTAGGACTGGCCAGTGGAGATGGGGAAGAATTTGGAAGACCCACTCACTCAGAAATCAGCAATTTTGTTCATCTGCTAACTGAGGGCAATAAGCAAAATCACCTCTCCCTTGTTTTAAGAATGCATTTCTATGATAAAGGTCAGGCCGGGGCAGGTGACTGAGTACCTCATTCATTCTCTTTAGCTGACTGCCTGGGGATATAGCTGAATGTCTATTGACTCCTGTCAGTCAGATATTCATTCACATGCATGGTTGTGGAAAGGGCGGCGGGGGGGACTAATTTAGATGCATGCTGCTGTGTCTGAATGGAAGAGGTGACTTTCCTTCTCTATACCTACCAAGCAATACCTCTGCTTGAGAATGTTAAACTGTACCCCTTCTGAAAATTTGACTCCCCCATTGTCTCCTGAACAATGTGACTTCAGACATCACTCTAGTAGTCAGTAATCAATCTGGGATTTCATTCTGTGCATAAATGCGCAATTCAGACTCTGAACACTGCTGGGTTTCCCCTTGAACTCTACTCTGTGTGTGTGTGTGTGTGTGTGTGTGCGCGTGTGCACACTGCCCTCCAATTTTAGGGAAACAAAGAGGCAGGAGAAGAGAGTGCAGCTGTGGCTTGCTACCCTTCTTAATGATTTCAGAGTGGTATGAAACCAAACCAAAACCATGGTCTCCGGGAGGAAGATGTGTAAAGATTGCAGGGATGTACGAAAATCACTTACCTGTACGCGGATTATGTTTATGGTGGGGGGAGGCACTCCATTCCTCCCCCCCGGAATCCTCCGTGGCCGGCTGTGCTCCGCGGCAGCTCCACGGAGCAGCTGGCCAGGCCCAGCCAGGCCAGAGCTGTCCGCAGCTGGATTTCCAGCCGTGGAGGGCTCTGGGGGGGAAAACAACAACAACAACCGCGTATGCAAATGGTGGCGGCTATGGCCGCCGCCATTTGCATTCCTTATTTTTGATGTCTTAATCTACGTAAATATTTACGTAGATTAAGACGGCGAAAATAAGGGGAACGCAAATAGCGTAGAGGATGCTATTTGCATTCCCCTTATTTTCGCCATCTTAGTCTACGTAATTCTTTACGTAGACTAAGACGGCCCAAAATAAGGAACACAAATGGCGGCAGCCATAGCCGCCGCCATTTGCGTACGCCTTTTTTTTTTTTTTACCCAGATGTTTTAGGCTACATAAAAACTTACATAGCCTATCATGTGTGTGTAAAAAAAAAAAAAACTGCAAATGGTGGCGGCGGCAGCTGGTCGGAAGACCTGCCGCCGCAGCTGCCGCCGCTGAAGCCACCACCTTAGCCACCACCGCCCGGAAGATCCGCCCTAGATAAGTCTCATCCCGGGGGGATCTGCGGGGGGGCGGGGGGGCAGGCCGTTCTGCCACAGATTTCGGGGGGCCAAATGCACTGGCATTTGGCCTCCCCGAGATCCATGGCTGAATTCTCTGCCATCCCTAAAAGATTGATCACCCTACCTTGCTCATTGATTTCTGTAATAATGGGTGGGAGTTGGGATCTGGTGATGAAGCAATGCTCAAGGTCAGCCAGTCTTCCATATGCAAAACCAAATCTTGCATGACAAAACCACCAGCTTAATTTGCATGGGCGCAATTTCAGCCTCACCTCTGCCTCTGGGCAATTTCTATTCAAGTTCTCCCTCTCCCAAGCACTGCACAACAGCCCATGCGTGAGGTCCATCTGTTACACAACTGAAGTCCCTTTTGTTTTCCCCATTCTGCAATTAGCATATGTGCAGGTTGCGTTATGGGTAGGGATGTCAGAGAATTCTGCCATGGATCTCGGGGAGGCCGAATGCCAGTGCATTCGGCCCCCCGAAATCTGTGGCAGAATGGCCTGCCACCCCCCCGCCAGCCCCGCAGATCCCTCCGGGACGAGATTTACTTGGGGCGGATCTTCCGGGTGGTGGCAGCTCCGGTGGCGGCTCCAGCGGCAGTTCGGGGGCAGCGGCTGCACCGGCCAGTCTTCCGACCGGCTGCCACCACCGCCAATTCCCATGTAAAAAAAAAAAAAAAAAGACGTCATAGGCTACATAAAGATTTACGTAGCCTATCATGGCTAGGTAAAAAAAAAAAAACATGATAGGCTACGTAAATCTTTATGTAGCCTATCACGTCTGACTTTAAAAAAAACACGCACGCGCGTACGCAGATGGCAGCGGCTACGGCCGCCACCATTTGCGTTCTTTATTGTGGCCCATCTTCGTCTATGTAAATATTTACGTAGACTCAGACAGCGAAAATAAGGGGAACGCAAACAGCATCCGCTATGACTCTGGCTCTGTGATGACATCCCAGGGACTGCGTTCCCCTTATTTTTGCCGTAGTCTACGTAAATGTTTACGTATACTAGACGTGCCAAAGTAAGGAATGCAAATGGCTGTGCCCATGGGCGCCGCCATTTGTGTACGCACAGTTGTTTTTTGTTTTTTTTACTCAGCCGTGATAGGCTACGTAAACATTTACGTAGCCTATCACGGTATTTTTTAAAAAGCTAGTCGTGATAAGCTACGTAAATCTTTACGTAGCCTATCATGCTTGTGTGTGTGTGTGTTTTTACTGGAAATGGTGGCGGTGGCAGCCGGTTGGAAGACCAGCTGCCACCGCACCGCCACCGCACCGCCGCCGCACCACCGCTGCACCGCCGCCGCACCGCTGCCGGAGCTGCCGCCGCCAGGAGGATTCGCCCAATGTAAGTCCTGTCCCGGGGGGGGGACGGAGGGGGCAGACCGTTTCGCCACCAATTTTGGGGGGCTGAATGCACTGGCATTCAGCCTCCCTGAGATTCGTGGCAAAATTCTCTGACATCCCTAGTGCCAACAGGATCTCCATAGCGCCCAAAATTTTGGGTGATTGCTCGACTGCAGCTGAGCAGGGTTAGGGATGGACGAAAGTCACTTTCCTGATCCCAAAGCTTGCTTCGTGGTGGGGGGGAGGCGCTCCGTCCCTCCCCGCCAAAATTCTGTCCGGGTGGAGTCGCCCTGTCCCTCCCCGCCGAAATTCTGGCCAGGGGGGAGGCGCCCCATCCCTCTGGCCTTGAAACCTCGTCTCCTGCCGGGACGCAAATGGCAGCGGCCATAGCCGCCGCTGTTTGCATCCCTTCAGTCAGCCATGATAGGCTACGTAAATGTTTACGTAGCCTATCACGGCTGACTTCGAAAAAAAAAAAAAAAGAAACGAACTGCCGCCGGAGCCGCCGCCACCAGGGACACTCGAGCAACGTAAGTCCCATCCCGGGGGGCGGCAGGGGGGCAGACCATTTCTCCACCAATTTTGGGGGGCCGAATGTGCTGGCATTTGGCCTCCCCGAGATTCGTGGAGAAATTCTCTGACATCCCTAAGCAGGGTCGGGCAAGAGGGAAGGTTCACGAACTCCAGTTTGGGAGGCCGAACTGCAAGACGATCGTTGAACATGAAGCTGGAAACGAACTTCTGTGACATGCATGATACCACAACTGATTCAACATTCAATATTCATTTCTGAGGTCCTCAGAAATGACTTTTGAGCATGGCATGAAGTCTTTTTCTGATCTTTTTATAGGGTTGGACCTCCCAAACTCACCCCTGAAGATCTACCTAATTGCTTAAACTCCTGATTCTAATTATCCCCTTTATTTGAGCTGATGCAACCAGAGGGTCACTTACTTTTCCATATACCCTGACTCTTAAGTACTCATCGTTTGCCTAATTTATACATCATTTTATTTCACAAGACACAGAATTGGTTAATATAAACCCTATTGCCTATGTAGAGAAGGATTGGTTTTGATTCATGAAGGCTATCATGGTACAACTATGGAATTTCTGTAATTATCATTAGGGTTCATAAACTTTGTCTCACCATTGTGTGCTTACTGATGTTTTCTTGGGTGTGCAAAGGGCTCCCAGGGAAAATGTGTCCCTCCTCTACTGACAGTGTTCCTCTCTGCTAGTGGAGGGGCTTATCCACCCCATCCTATCTCCCTCCAGCCACTGGATCTGTGGTTTACGATTACACTCTTATTTGTTCATTTAAAACGTATTTTTCTTGTTACTGTTTTGTGACATTTATGAGATGCTTTGGAGGACCCCGTATGGGGCTGAAAAGCATCAGGTAATATTTGTATAAATATACACATACATAAATAAATACATTGTGAAGGTCTGCCATAGAGTCACGGAGTCTACACAGTGACAAAACAGCCATTGCTTTCTCCAAGTTTTTGTTTGTTTCCAAATTTTTGCAGCCTCCTTAGGTCCACAGGTTTTTAAAAGATTGCATGGGAACTATGGTTGCCTAATCTACTGTGAATACATCAATAAACACATTGCTTCTTCATTCCCCATAAAAGCCAAACCACAGTGTTTATCTGGCCATAGATGTGGGTTTGAGAAGCAGATTTGCTGTTCTTCCCATCTTTTGTTCGGAGCCCTGCAGGGAATGAAGTACCATTCTTTCTTTGCATTTAATACTGACTAAAAAGGGAAACCTTCTGTTTGTAACTAAATAGCCATGTCATTTAAACCTATTACTGTTGCAATTTAAGGTGAGCAAAGAAAAGAGCTTTCATCTTGTGAAATATTAGCGGTGTTCTGCCAGATCTTATTTCAGATAAATCCCTGTGGCTTCCTTGCTCAGTGCTTCCAGTTGGGTATTATTTAAGATGCTTTCTGGAAACATTGCCTTTGTCCCACTGATAAACTAATCTGTCACAACCACTCCAGTGATGATAGGCTGAGGTGCCCTATGCACCTTTAAAGACTGATGGACAGGGGAGTCATTTGCAATGTGCTCGTCTTGAGCCCTGGTGTGTACATCCCCCTTTCATTTAGCCATTTTACTTTGCATTTCTCAGGGGAGAAAGGTGCAGTTCAGTATGATTAAGACAAGCCCTCCATAAGGAAAGCTGTGTTTCACAAGGCATTTTGCAGTTGCTGCTGAAAATGATCATGCATTGGCATTGGGAAATTGAGCGGCATGCAACAAAGCATGATTTAGGCCTGAGGCCACTGCTGAATAGTAGATACTGCCATGTGAGGGGAGGGGGGATAAGCAATCCAATGTAATTCAGCATAGACAGCAAAAAGACAACACTGGTGAGAATGTTTGTAGAATTGGTCATATTTCTATCACATTAGCAGACAACAGAGCTGTTGCCCATGAGCAATGACCTGAAAATGGTATACAAAACCAAGATAAGTGGGGGAGCATAAAATATTTATTGAGCTTATACTTTTTGTTTTTGTTTTGAGCTTTACAGTAGGACACTAACATAGGGACTGTCCATCATACACTTATAGTACATCATAAAGTTCACCATACATAGAATCATAGGACAATAGGGTTGGAAGGGGCTTATAAGACCATCGAGTCCACCCCCCTGCTCAATGCAGGAATCCAAGTCAGAGCATACCTGACAGATGGCTGTCCAGCCTCATCTTAAATTCCTCCAGCATGGGAGAGCCCACTACCTCCCTAGGTCATTGGTTCCATTGTCGTATTGCTCTAGCAGTCAGGAAGTTTGTCCTGACGTTCAGCCGGAATCTGGCTGCCTGTGTAACTTGAGCCCATTACTCCATGTCTTGCACTCTGGGATGATTGAGAAGAGATCCCGGCCCTCCTCTCAGTGACAACCTTTCAAGTACTTGAAGAGTGCTATCATATCTCCCCTCAGTCTTCTCTTCTCAAGGCTAAGCATGCCCAGTTCTTTCAGTCTCTCTTCATAGGGCTTTGTTTCCAGTTCCCTGATCATCCTCGTTGCCCTCCTCTGAACCCTCTCCAGTTTTTCTGTATCCTTCTTAAAGTGTGGCTCCAAGAACTGGACACAGTACTCCAGATGAGGCCTAACAAGTGCTGAGTAGAGGGGAACTAGTACTTCACGTGATTTGGAAGCTTGTTGTTGTTGTTCAGTCGTTCAGTCGTGTCCGACTCTTCGTGACCCCATGGACCATAGCACGCCAGGCCTTCCTGTCCTGCGCTCTCTCCCGGAGCGTGCTCAAGTTCATATTCATTGCATCCGTGATGCTATCTAGCCATCTCATCCTCTGCAGTCCCCTTCTCCTTTGGCCTTCAGTCTTTCCCAGCATCAGGGTCTTTTCCAGGGAGTTTTCTCTTCGCATTAGGTGGCTAAAATATTGGAGCTTCAGCTTCATTATCTGTCCTTCCAAGGAGCACTCAGGGTTGATTTCCTTTAGGATGGACTGATTTGACCTCCTTGCAGTCCAGGGGACTCGTAAGAGTCTTCTCCAGCACCACAGTTCGAAAGCATCAATTCTTCGGCGCTCAGCCTTCCTTATAGTCCAGCTCTCACAGCTATACATTACTACTGGGAAAACCATAGCTTTGATTAGACGGACCTTTGTCGGCAAGGTGATGTCTCTGCTTCTTACTATGCTGTCTAGGTTGGCCATAGCTTTCCTCCCAAGGAGCAAGCGTCTTTTAATTTCATGGCTACAGTCACCGTCTGTGGTGATCTTGGAGCCCAAGAAAGTAAAATCTGTCACTGCTTCCATTTCTTCCACTTCTATATGCCAGGAAGTGATGGGGCCAGATGCCATGATCTTTGTTTTTTTAATGTTGAGTTTCAAACCAGCTTTTGCACTCTCCTCTTTCACCCTCAACAAGAGGCTCTTGAGATCCTCTTCATTTTCTGCCATTAGGGTGGTATCGTCTGCATATCGGAGGTTGTTGATAATTCTCCCAGCAATCTTAATTCCGACCTCTGATTCATCCAACCCGGCATTTCTCATGATGTACTCTGCATATAAGTTAAATAAGCAGGGTGACAATATGCAGCCTTGTCATAATCCTTTCCCAATTTTGAACCAATCGGTTGTTCCATGTCTGGTTCTTACTGTTGCTTCTTGACCCTCGTACAGGTTTCTCAGGAGACAGGTGAGGTGGTCTGGTACTCCCATCTCTTTAAGAATTTGCCACAGTTTGTTGTGATCCACACAATCAAAGGCTTTAGCATAGTCAATGAAGCAGAAATAGACGTTTTTCTGGAATTCTCTTGCTTTCTCCATGATGCAGCAAATGTTGGCGATTTGATCTCTAGTTCCTCTGCCTCTTCGAAACCCAGCTTGTACTTCCGGTAGTTCTCGGTTCGCATACTGCTGAAGCCTAGCTTGTAGGATTTTGAGCATCACCTTGCTGGCATGTGAAATGAGCGCAATTGTGCGGTAGTTTGAACACTCTTTGGCGTTGCCCTTCTTTGGAATTGGAATGTAAACTGACCTTTTCCAGTCTTGTGGCCACTGTTGAGTATTCCAGATTTGTTGGCATATTGAATGCAGCACTTTAACAGCATCATCTTTTAGGATTTTAAATAGCTCGGCTGGAATACTGTCATCTCCGCTAGCTTTGTTGTTACTAATGCTTCCTAAGGCCCACTTGACTTCACTCTCTAGGATGTCCGGCTCAAGTTCAGTGACCGCACTATCATGGCTATCAGGGACATTCAGATCTTTCCTGTATAGTTCTTCTGTGTATTCTTGCCACCTCTTCTTAATCTCATCTGCTTCTGTTAAGTCCCTGCCTTCTTTGTCCTTTATCATGCCCGTCTTTGCACAAAACGTTCCCTTGAGAGCTCCAATTTTCTTGAAGAGATCTGTAGTCTTTCCCATTCTGTTGTTTTCCTCGATTTCTTTGCATTGTTCATTTAAGAAGGCCTTCTTGTCTCTCCTTGCTATTCTCTGGAACTCTGCATTCAGTTGGGTATATCTTCCCCTTTCTCCCTTGCTTTTCGCTTCCCTTCTTTCCTCAGCTACTTGTAAAGCCTCATCAGACAGCCACTTGGCTTTCTTGCATTTCTTTTTCTTTGGGATGGATTGAGTTGCTGCCTCCTGAACAATGTTACGGACCTCCGTCCATAGTTCCTCAGGCACTCTGTCTATCAGGTCTAATCCCTGAAATCTATTCCTCACCTCCACTGTATATTCATCAGGGATATGATTTAGGTCATACCTGAACGGTTTAGTGGTTTTCCCTATGTTCTTCAATTTAAGCCGAAATTTTGCAAGAAGCAGCTCATGATCTGAGCCACAGTCAGCTCCAGGTCTTGTTTTGACTGACTGTATGGAGCTTCTCCATCTTTGGCTGCAAAGGATATAATCAATTTGATTTCGGTATTGACCATCTGGTGACGTCCATGTGTAGAGTCGCCTCTTGTGCTGTTGGAAAAGAGTGTTTGCTATAGGGATGGCGGAGAATTTCTCCCCGAAACTTCGGGGGGCCGAGCGCCAACGTGTTCGGCCCCCCGAACAAGTTTCGGGGAGAAATCCTCTGCCCCCCCGCCCCCCCACCCGGGATGGGACTTACCTTCCCTGAATGTCCCTCCCGGCGGCAGGTCCGGCTGGCGGTTCGTCCGGTGTTCGAGCGGGGCGGGAGCGGCAGCCGGTCTTTCGACCGGCTGCCGCCCCCGCCATTGCAATGAAAGAAAAAAAAAAACACGTCCCCTGTAGGCTACGTGACGATTCACGTAGCCTATCACGGCAAGATTTGCAAAGTCAGCCGTGATAGGCTACGTGAATCGTCACGTAGCCTATCACGGGTGACTTTAAAAAAAAAAAAAAAAAGTGTGTACGGATAATGGCGGCCCCCATAGGGAGCCGCCATTCGCGTTCCTTATTTGGTCGCTGTAGTCTACGTCAATGTTTACGTAGACTACGGCGAAAATAAGGGCAACGCTATTTGCGTTGCCCTTATTTTCGCCGTAGTCTACGTAAACATTGACGTAGACTACAGCAACTAAATAAGGAACGCGAATGGCGGCTCCCTATGGGGGCCGCCATTCGCGTACGCGCTTTTTTTTTTTTTAAAGTCACCCGTGATAGGCTACGTGACGATTCACGTAGCCTATAACGGCTGACTTTGCAAATCTTGCCGTGATAGGCTACGTGAATCGTCACGTAACCTATCAGGGGACGTGTTTTTTTTTTTTTTTTTTACTTTCGTGTTCGCGGCCGGGCGAGGCGGGAAGCCTCCTCCCCGGCCTGAATTTCGGCCGGGCGAGGCGGGAAGCCTCCCCCCCCGGCCTGAATTTCGGCCGGGTGAGGCGGGAAGCCTCCCCCCCCCAGCCTGAACTTCGTGGGGGGAGCAGCGAAGCGCTCCCCCCCACCGCGAAAAAGCTGCGAGAAAAGGTAAGTGACTTTCGTTCACCCCTAGTTTGCTATGATCAGCATGTTATCTTGGCAAAACTCTATTAGCTTTTGTCCTGCTTCATTTTGTACATCAAGGCCATGCCTGCCTGTTATCCCGGTGATTTCTTGACTTCCTACTTTAGCATTCCAATCCCCTATGATGAAGAGGACATCTTTTTTGGGTGTTAGTTCTAGAAGGTGTTGTAGGTCTTCATAGAACCGATCAACCTCAGCTTCTTCGGCCTCAGTGGTTGGGGCATAGACTTGAATTACTGTGATGTTGAATGGTTTGCCTTGGATTCGTACTGAGATCATTCTGTCATTTTTAAGATTGTACCCCAGTACTGCTTTCCCCACCCTTTTGTTGACTATGAGTGCTACTCCATTTCTTCTAAGGGATTCTTGCCCACAATAGTAGATATGATGGTCACCTGAATTAAATTCGCCCATGCCTGTCCATTTTAGTTCGCTGATTCCCAAGATGTCGATGTTCAATCTTGCCATCTCATGTTTGACCACCTCCAGCTTACCTTGATTCATTGATCTGACATTCCAGGTTCCTAAACAATATTGTTCTTTACAGCATCGGATTTTCTTTTCACCACCAGACACGTCCACAGCTGAGTGTCCTTTCGGCTTTGGCCCAGCCGCTTCACTCTTTCTGGCGCTACTTGGAAATACCCTCTGCTCTTCCCCAGTAGCATACTGGACACCTTCCGACCTGAGGGGCTCATCTTCCGGCGTCATCTCTTTTAGCCTTGTGATACGTTCCATGGGGTTTTCTTGGCAAGAATACTGGAGTGGGTTGCCATTTCCTTCTCCAGTGGACCACATTTTGTCAGAACTCTCTGCCATGACCTGTCCATCTTGGGTGGCCCTGCACGGCATAGCTTATGGCTTCACTGAGTTACGCAAGCCCCTTCGCCACAACAAGGCAGTGATCCATGAAGGGGATTTGGAAGCTATACTTCTGTTAATGCAGCCCAAAATAGCATTTGCCTTTTTTGCAGCCACATCATATTGTGGGCTCATATTGAGCTTGTGATCGACAACAATTCCAAGATCCTTCCCACTTGTAAGTTATACAGTTATAACTCCCTCTTATCAAAGTTGGGGCTGACCCTTCCAGGAGCCTAGGGGGCTTGTCCTACAGAGGAGAGAATGTTTAGCCCTGATTTTATTCTAGGGATGGAGCTGGGTGGGGTTCCACTGTTAAAGTGGCTTTAACCCATGCCCTTCCTGGCAGAGTCAAGCATCTGCTTTAATGGTGATGTAACGGGATAACAAAAAGAAAACTGTTTTAACAAATAGTCCTGGCAACAGCATTCAGCTCACATGTTTCAGAAAAAAAAGAAGAAAGTGGTTGGGTTGCTGAAGTCCCTCCTTCAGGCGGTGAGGGCAGCTAATTAAATTGCAATGTTTTGGAGTAGGGAATCATGAGTAGGGATGTCAGAAAATTCTGCCACGGATCCCAGGGAGGCCAAATTCTTTGAATTCAACCTCCCGGAATCAGTGGTGGAACAGAGCAACCTGCCCCACCACCCCACGGAAGCCCCCCAGAATGGAGTCTACCTGGCTGCGGCTCTGGCAGCAGCTCTGGCAGCATCAGTGGCTCCAGCCGCTGCCGGGCTGTGGCCACAAGTGGTGGCTGCTACACTGGCCACCATTTGTGACCCTTCGCTGAGCCGTGATAGGCTACATAAATATTTACGTAGCCTATCACGGCAAAGAGTGGGGATGCAAATGGTGTCCACCCCCGGAATCCCTGGCAGAATGGCCTCCTGCCCCCCTGCCCCCCCCCCGCGGAATCCCCCCAGGACGGCAATTACCTGGGGTGGATTTGGCGGCAGATTCGGCAGCGGCGGTTCTGGTGGCGGCGGCGGCGGCTGGTCTCCTGGCTGGCCATGGCTGGGCTGTTGCCACCGCCATTGCCATCCTTGCAGCTGTGATAGGCTACGTAAGTCTTTACGTAGCCTATCACGGCTGGGCAAGACAAAAAAACCAAAAAAACCCAGCATACGCAAATGGCAGCGGCTACGGCGGCCGCCATTTGCATTCCCTATTTTTCGCCAATTTATCTTATGTAAATATTTACATAGGCTAGAACAGAGAAAAATAAAGGAACGCAAATAGCGTCCACTATGCTATTTGCGTTCCCCTTTTTTTGCTGTTTTATCTTACGTAAATAGTTACATAAGATAAATGGGCGAAAAATAGGGAATGCAAATGGCGGCCGCCGTAGCTGCCGCCATTTGTGTACGCTGGGTTTTTTGTTTTGCCCAGCCATGATAGGCTATGTAAAGACTTACATAGCCTATCATGGCTGCCTGGCTGGACGCAAATGGCAGCCACTACGGTGGCCGCCATTTGCATCGCACCAGTCAGTCCGTGGCTGGAAATCCAGCTGTGGACGGCCCTGGCCAGCTGCTCCGCAGAGCCACCGCGGAGCAGAACCGGCCATCAAGGATTCCAGGGGGGAGGAATGGATCACCTCCCCCCATCAAGGATTCTGGGGGGAGGGACGGACCGCCTCCCTCCCACGAACAGAATCCGCGAAAAGGTAAGTGACTTTCGTACATCCCTACTCTCTATCCACCCCCCAAACCATCACCAGGTGCAGCTGTGGCATATTTTCAATCTGCCCTGCTGCACAATGGCCTCTCAGGAGTCTGGCATCCCTTTGGGGTTGGGTGGCTTCCCTCAGTCTGCAAGCTTTCCAGACTATGAAGCAACCAGGAAGCAAAGCCCTAGGAGAGAGTTCCACTCAACCCTCCCTACTACACACCCTTTAAAACTCTTTCAGTCCTGCTTTGTTACAATTTGCCTTTGTAAAATTTGCCTTCCTTCCCCCATTTGAAAGAACAGGGATCACAACTAGGAGCAAGGCCTTTTCTGAGGTCGCTTCCACCTTCAGGAATCCTTTCCAGGAGAATTCCATCAGATCTACACACTCTGCTCTTCTAGACATGTGGTTAAAAATGAGAAGCCTTCTCCTGGTTTGTTATTTGGGTTATGTTTTATTGTTTTTAATTCAGTGATCTTTCTGATATTATGATGCTGCATTTTGTAAGGTCCTGGTGGTGAATTTTCCTGGTGAAAAAAGATGGGGTGTAAGTTTTACAAATAAATATCTAGCACATATTTTACCATATAGTATAACTCCATTTTGTACATATAGGAAACAGCACTCAGCTTCTTGAGAGTGCCCTCTCTGCACCAGTTGGGAATAGTGAAAAAATTAGGGATGTCAGAGAATTCCACCACGAATCTCGGTGAGGCCGAATGCCAGTGCATTCCGCCCCCCGAACTCCATGGCGGAACGGCCTGCCAACCCCCAGCCCCCCGCGGATCCCCCCTGAGATGAGACTTACCTGGGGCAGATGTTCCAGATGGTGGCGGCTCCAGCAGCGGCTTCGGCAGAGGCGGCGGCGGCGGCAGCGGCAGCGGCTGGTCTTCCGAATGGCTGCCGCCGCCACCGCCATTTGCAGTCTGTTTTTTTTTCCCCGTTCGTGATAGGCTACATAAAGACTTACATAGCCTATCACGTCTGGCTTTAAAAAAAAAAAACTCATATGCAAATGGCGGTGACTACGGCTACTGCCATTTGGGTTCCTTATTTTTGGCCGTCTTAGTCTATGTAAATATTTACGTAGACTAAGATGGCCAAAAATAAGGAACGCAAATGGCAGTGGCCGTAGCTGCTGCCATTTGCATATGCTTTTTTTTTTAAGCCAGATGTGATAGGCTACGTAAGTCTTTACGTAGCCTATCACGGTTGACTACAGGGACGCAAACGGCGGCGGCTATGGCCACCGCCATTTGCATCCCTGCTAGCCAGCGGCCGGATGTCCAGCTACTGGCAGAGCTGGCCAGCAGCTCCGCAGAATCCCCACAGAGCAAAGACAGCCGGCCAGGATTCCGGGGGGAGGGACAGAGCGCCACCCCCCCCCAGCAGAACCCGGCGGAGCCAGGTAAGGGGAGTTTCGTACATCCTTAGAAAAAATGCATTAAAAGTTATTCTTCAGTTTTAATCTAGGAATATGTTTAGCTTTCAGGGATAATAAAATATTATTATTATACTTTTATTTCAATACATGTTAAAAACCTTTACAGCAAATATTTATATTGTTTTAAGCTGTCATTTTTCAGCTCTTCCCATGAGAAATAAAAATGTCTAAGTAGCAAAGTAGCGGGAATAACTGTTCTTTAGTTTTTCTTTTATTCAATCAATACAAAGGTGACAGTAAAGAGATCTGAAATAAAGATCCATATACACTCTGTGCTGTGAAATAATTCAGATAATGTAGTAGAATCCTGTGGAATAGGAGGGTTCAGATTTCAGGGTCCCAGTTTATTTTCTGTTTCCCAAACCTGTATTCTGAAAGAAATACAAAACAATACAAAATGAGCCTTCGTAAAACTCTGTAGAATGTTTTGGGTTTGAGTTCATCCAACTTGAACTTAGTGATTGCATTTGATTTATCATTTTATATATACAGTAGCTTTCTCAAAAATGAGCAAAGCTTCTTTATTGTCTATGAAGTCTTATAGTCTATACAGTTTGATGTACAGCTGTGCACAAATGGCCTGTCTGAATTCCCCACTCTATTTGTGGGCAGAGAAGTTGGGAGAACAATTTCAGTGATTCCCCCCCACACAGGGGGAGGAGAAATTCTTCAACAGTTCCCCACAGGTAGGGCTCACCATTGGCAGGGGATGTAGCTAGGGATGTTAGAGAATTCCACTATGGATCCCAGGGGGGCCGAATTCCAGTGAATTTGGCCCCTCGGTATCCGTGGCAGAATGGAGCAACGCACCCCACCGCCCCACGAAAGCCCCGCGAAATGGAGCCTACCTGGCTGCGGCTTCAGCGGCAGCTTCGGCAGCAGCTCCGGCGGCAGCTCTGGCTGCTGCTGGGCTGCTGCCGATGCAAATGGCGTCCATTTGCGTCCCTATGGTAGCCCATGATAGGCTATGCAAATATTTACATAGCCTATCACAGCTAAAGCAGGGATGCAAATGGCGTCCCCTACACCATTTGCATTCCCGTTTTCTCCGTGATAGGCTATGTAAATATTTACGTAGCCTATGATGGCTAAAGTGGGAATGGAAATGGTGTAGGGGATGCCATTTGCGTTCCCACTTTAGCTGTGATAGGCTACGTAAATATTTACGTAGCCTATCACGGACTACCATAGGGATGTAAATGGCATCCCCTACTCAGGACTCCATTTGCATCCGCAGCAGCCCGGCAGCGGCTGGAGGCCCCGCTGCAGGTTGGCCCGGCCGGTGGCTCCGCGGCCTGGCCATGGAGTGGAGCCAGCTGGGCAGGATTCTGGGGGGAGGAATGGATCACCTCCCCCCCATCGAGGATTTCGGGGGGAGGGACAGAGCGCCTCCCCCCCACTGCAGATGTCCCTGGACGAAACCAGGTAAGTGTTTCGTATATCCCTAGATGTAGCACAGCTTCTTTCTTTTTTTATAAAGGTTTGGAATTTTTTGTGCTTTGGGGTTTTCGAATTTGACTTTTTTAGGGATGTATGAAATCCCTACCTGGCTCCGCTCCGCTCAATTTGCAGTGGGGGGGGGAGGCACTCTGTCCCTCCCCCCGGAAACCTCCCCAGCTGGCTCCGCTCCATGGCGGCTCCACAGAGCCCCCTGCTGGGGCCAGCTGCAGCTGGAGTTCCAGCTGCTGCCAGGCTGCTACGGCCGCGAATGGCGGCCATTGCAGCGGCTGCCATTTGCATCCTTGCAGTAAGCCGTGATAGGCTACGTAAGTATGTATGTAGCCTATCACGGCAAAAGGCAGCCATGCAAATGGCGGCCGCTATGCCATTTGCGTGGCTGCCTTTTCCATGATAGGCTATGTAAATACTTACGTAGCCTATCATGGCTTACTGCAAGGATGCAAATGGCATAGCGGCCACCATTTGCACCTCTGCTCTTTGCCGTAATAGGCTACGTAAGTATTTACGTAGCCTATCATGGCTTACTGCAAGGACACAAATGGCGGCTGCTATGACGGCTGCCATTTGCAGCTGCAGCAGCCCGGCAGCAGCCAGGAGACCAGCTGGAGCCGCCGCCTCCACCGCTTCCACTGCCGCTGCTGCTGCCGGAGCCGCCGGAGCTGCAGGATCCACCACCAGGTACGTTCTGTCCCGGGGGGATTCTGCAGGGTGGTGGGGTGGGGGAGGCCATTCTGCAAGGGATTCCGGGGGGCCTGATTCTAAAGAATCCAGCCTGACTGGAGTCCGTGGTGGAATTCTCCAACATCCCTAGATTTTTTGATGCGACAGCATCAACTGTGTTGGAAGGCCGGGTCCCATTTTGCATCCACCACAATGCAGGTATGAGAGGGCCAGTGTTGCATTCAGCTCCAGGGAAGAAGTGGAGATAGTGCTGTGCCTAAATCTGACCTCCAATTCCCTGAAAGTTTTTTGCCCATATAAAAAGAGGCTTCCATTGTACTGCCTCATTCTCAGGGTGTTTTATAATTTATTTTTGTGATGTTTTTGAACTTACCTAGTCACTGTTAGATAGCTGAGGGAGTTGTGTGTGTGTGTTTTCTTTCTCTTACACATCACTGCATTGCTCTGCACCCTTCCAGACTGCCTGTGCTTCCTGATCTGGAAAAACCCTAGGGGAGGAATTACCTCATGATGTCTTCCCTTTGATTTAACTGAAGTGCTGGAAGCTGAGGAGGCTACAAGCTGTCAAAGAGATAATTATACAATAAAAAACAGGATGCTCATGCACACTCCTCGACCACCTCGTAAGTAAGGTAAGCATAAGAACCCTGAACCCAACCCATGAGAATTTCTCTGAAATATTGTTCTCCTTAGAATTTCTTTTCAAAAGCAATTTATTTTCTATAAAAAAACGTGGAAGAAATTTTAAGCTCATCACTAGTTTGATGTGGGCAAAATTGTTTCAAAAGTATTTGGAGGTGTTTTCCACTCAGAAAAGATAGCTGATGAGTATATCCAGAAAAAACTGAAGCATGGCAACACCCTCAAATTTGAATTTCAAAATGGCATCCTTGTGCTTATTTGCAGTAATTTCTCATTAAACTTTTATTTTTTTTCAATTTTGTAATGTTCCAGTGACTACTAATTAATTGAAAAAAGTCTATGAAATAACCTCTGTAGACCCAGGAATTTATTTTGCATTTATTTTATATAATAAACATATTATCTATAATAATAAAAGAGGATGTGTGTCTGACTGTCAGCACCATAGCATCAAGACCATGAAACATAGACAGCTGAAACTTGGCATGCATACTAAGGGGACCCTAGGATTGTGTGCCTCAGGGTTATTTGCTTTTAACGTGTATTAATTTAAATTAATTTAAATGACTCTGTGTTTGAAGCCTGCAGTAATATCTGTCCCACTATACCAAGCTGTAGAAGAGCTATTATAGCTCATGGCCTCATAGCTTGCACGATGCTTTGTCCAACTGAGCCAAGATTTTGGGAAATGTACTTCCTTATAAGGATCTCACAGACTTCCAGTTGGGGCTTGAGGTGATTACTCACTGGATTGGCCCTCCAGACTCCAGTCCAGGGATCCCTGTGCTTGCCCAACTTGGCGTGCACCGAGTTGGGGAAGTGCAGGGATCCCCTTTCCCTTGCTGAGCTGAAAAATGGCAGCTTGGCCTTTTTCATAA
Organism: Heloderma suspectum; assembly: GCF_057233095.1. Classification (NCBI taxonomy): domain Eukaryota; kingdom Metazoa; phylum Chordata; class Lepidosauria; order Squamata; family Helodermatidae; genus Heloderma; species Heloderma suspectum. The sequence goes on from NC_139458.1 coordinate 91,394,009, forward strand.
AGGGCCATTTACACCTGTAATCTTGCATAAATGGGCTGCTTTATGGCCACCATTTGCATAAAATGGCCCTTTACCAAAAAAAGAGTCCAAGCCGCCATTTTGCGTAAAATGGCAGCTCAGTAAGGGACCAGGAGGCTGCACACTGCTCACTGGGCACCTGCGGACTGCCTAGCGGTTCACCACACATGGCAAGCAGGGTCAAGTGACCAGCAGGGGTCTGGCAAGTGGCACACAAGGAGAGCTGGCGGAGTCCATCCATCCCTACGAAAGACCTTCATACAGAAAGGCTTCAGACTGCTTGGGAGATACTTGAGTGTTTGTTCCACAGTTAGATAATTTAGACTAGGATACACATATTTAAAGCTTGATTATGTGCGACTTGATGTTGCTTCTAATGAGTTTTGCTGCAGTTTCAATGACATGTATCTTCTGTAGATTGATATCACATTATTTGGACTTTGCATAATACTCTAACACATGTGATCAGTTGCTACCACACCAGGCTTACCACATCCACCATATATGGCAATATTGTCCCCATGGTGTTCTATAAGCTTGCATGTGATATGTCCTCTACTGTGGATCATCAACTTCAAGAAATGAACCCATCCCTCATATGAGCCCTGCATAGGGATGTCAGAGAATTCCGCCATGGATCTCGGTGAGGCCGAATGCCAGTGCATTCAGCCCCCCAAAATCTGTGGCAGAATGGCCTGCCACCCCCCCCGCCACCCCGCGGATCCCCCCCGGGATGAGACTTACCTGGGGCGGAACTTCTGGGCGGTGGCGGCTCTGGTGGTGGCTTCGGCGGCGGCGGCTGCAGCGGCTGGTCTTCTGACCAGCTGCTGCTGCCGCCATTTGTCTTGTAAAAAACAAAAAACAACGTGATAGGCTACATAAAGATTTACGTAGCCTATCATGGCTGGGTTAAAACAAAAACAAAAAACCGCGTACGCAAATGGCGGCGGCTATGGCCGCCGCCATTTGCGTTCCTTATTTTTGGTCATCTTAGTCTATGTAAATATTTACGTAGACTATGACGGCGAAAATAAAGGGGAATGCAAATAGTGTAGTGGGCGCTATTTGCATCCCTTTTTCATTTGCCGTTTTAGCCTACGTAAAGATTTATGTAGGCTAAAATGGTGAATCAAAAAGGGACGTAAATAGCACCCGCTACGTTATTTGCATTCCCCTTTATTTTCGCTGTCATAGTCTATGTAAATATTTATGTAGCTTAAGACGGCCAAAATTAAGGAACGCAAATGGTTGCGGCTGTAGCCGCCGCCATTTGCGTACGCGGTTGGGTTTTTTTTCCCCCCAGAGCCCTCCGTGGCCGGAAATCCGGCTGCGGACGGGTCTGGGCTGGGCCTGGCCGGCTGCTCTGCGGAGCTGCCATGGAGCACAGCTGGCCATCGAGGATTCCGGGGGGGAGGAACGGATCACCTCCCCCCCCATGAAGGATTCTGGAGGGAGGGACGGAATGCCTCTCCCCCCACCATCAACATAATCCGCGGAAAGGTAAGTGACTTTCGTACCATTTGCTTCTAAGTAACTACATTTCCTCAGAAATGCTACATGCTGCTGTTCATTACTTGGGTGTCCTACAGTCAACTTTTTGGCCAAATGTTCTTAACTTCCATGCTGTTGTGGGATATCTATCCTGTTGTGAAGATTTGTGCTACCACTCTGATGAGAGAGTATACCTCTAATATTGTGCTTATTTAGCTTTCTCAGCTCCAAACTGCGCATCTTTGAATATGCACATTTTTTAACTTCCTGTTTTACACAGAAATCAAAGGCACAAAAATGGCGGTGCTCACCAAATGGGTTCGCAGTGAGTACTGGGGAGCGCAAGCGGGCATGAGCAGGGGGTGAAAAAGGACAGCGTCTCAGTGGGCTCAGTTCGGGGGTTGCGGGCGGCGGTTGCTCGACGAATTCCCGAACCGCTCTCACGACATCCCTACTTTTACATGTTCTGTTATCTGGCTTGCCTTTTGATGAGAATTCATGAGTACCCCAAAATAAACAGTTGGATTGACTATTAAATGACCCTTGACTTAAACAAATACTTATTTGAACGTACTGTTCACATTACAGCCTTTTTTCCCCCTTAGAAGTTAGTTCTTTTATGTTGGCAAACAACTTCCTGTGGGTAACATGCACTTCTGAGCTGGCAGCTGCAAATATGTCTCTGCAATGTTCTTTGCTTGCAGAACTGATCCTCTTTGTCCCCCCTTTCCTTGAATGTAGAGACCTCTTCTTCCAGTTTTAATATGTCTTTACTGATTATGCAGACTTCTGACAACCCAGCTATTTTTTTCAACTCAGGCTGACACCCTCAGACCTATCCTGGGTTGGAAGTAGATGAAAGGCCTTCAGTTAGTCACTCTCTGGCTCCTGGTGGAGTTCCTGCCTCAGGTACTGAGCTACATCAAGGAGCAACTGCTGTCTCCTTTGCTCTCCCTTCTCCTCCTCACGAGATCCCTTTTCTTCACTGGATCACCTCTCTTTCTCTCTCTCCCTAAGTCCCTTCAGACCCTTATAGCTCCTCCACTGGGATCTAACAGGGACCATCATCACAGCACATGAACACTGATATGAAAGATTCAACAATATTCAAATACAATGTCATAATTTAACCAACATTTATAGCATTCAAAAGCAACTCGGTGATGATATATGCAGCCATCTGCTTTTTCTGCGTGACTTTCCAGGTAAGCATCCAACACCATTTCCTTATTTCTGGAAGATCAAAAAATCTACAGCTTTCCATAATTTACTCAAAAGCTGTGAACTTCATGAAATATCTGCTGTGCTCTGTTCATGAACTTAACAAGAAATTCTGAAATGCAAATTTTAGGGTGTTCTCTTTCTTTGATTTTGTCAGATTTTTAGATAATCAGCTGTTATTTCTAATTGGAAAACACTTTGAAATACTTCTGTTACAATTTTCCCACATTCAGTGCTCCCCCCTCCCCATATCTTCCCTATACTATAATTAAATGCTCACAATAAGGACATACAAATATAAGGCAAAATGAATGCAGTACAGAAAATATTAATTATATCAACATTTCAGCTAAAAACACAATAAATAAGCCATAAGAAATGACAAAACACACTTTGACTCAGACGATCCTGCTCTGACAATCCTCTTCCACATTTTCACTTGAACAGGGCTGCTGGGGTTGTATCTGAGCTAGGGGTGGACGAAAGTCACTTACCTGTCCTCGAAGGACGTTCACGGTGGGGGGGAGGCGCTTCGCTGGTCCCCCCGCGAAGTTCAGGCCGGGGGGGGAGGCTTCCCACCTCAGCCCGGCCGAAATTCAGGCTGGGGGGGAGCGCCCCGTCTCCCCGGCTGCGAAATATAAAAGTAAATTGGGGGGAAAAAAACGTGATAGCCTACGTAACGATTTACGTAGCCTATCATGGCTAGATTTTCAAAGTCAGCCGTGATAGGCTACGTAAATCTTTACATAGCCTATCATGGCTGACTTTGAAAAAAAAAAACCCGTACGCAAATGGCGGCGCCCATGAGTGCCGCCATTTGCGTTCCTTATTTGGGCACAGGTAGTCTAAGTAAAGATTTACGTAGACTATGGCGAAAATAAGGGCAATGCAAATAGTGTTGCCCTTATTTTCGCTGTAGTCTATGTAAATCTTTATGTAGACTACCTGTGCCCAAATAAGGAACGCAAATGGCGGCGCCCATGGGGGCCGCCATTTGCATATGGGTTTTTTTTTTCAAAGTCAGCCGTGATAGGCTACGTAAAGATTTACGTAGCCTATCATGGCTGACTTTGAAAATCTAGCCATGATAGGCTACGTAAATTGTTACATAGCCTATCACGTTGTTTTTTTTCCCACTCCCACTTTACTTGGAAATGGCGGCGGTGGCGGCTGGTTGGAAGACCGGCCGCCGCCCCTGCCGCTGCTGAAATGCCGCCGAAATGCCGCTGGGACCCACCGCTGAGAGAGACATTCGACAGAGGTAAGTCCCATCTTGGGGGGGGCGGGGGGCGGAGAATTTCACCAACAATTTTGGGGGGCTGAATGCATTGGCATTCAGCCTCCTGGAGATTCGTGGAGAAATTCTCTGACATCCCTACTTCACAGGCACAGCTGGAGGGGGAGCCCCCCCCTGCTCACATTCCTGGGAGTGACAGTGACCCAGGCATGGAAAGGGAGGGACAACTTGAGCTTTTAGACATGAGGTGCAGGCACAAGTGAGAGATTGCAGGAACCGAGCTTAGGCACTCAGCCTGATTGGCTCGACATCAACAGCTGCACCCCAAGGCCCCATGGGAGAGGGGGAGATCTTCTCCTCCCTCCCCTTAAGTTCAGAGAATTGCCGTTAGGTGTGTATGAAACCCACTTACCTGGCTCTGCCAGGTTCTGCTGGAGTGTAAAGAAAACCAAAACAAAACCCGTGATAGGATACGTAACGATTAACGTAGCCTATCACGGCTAGATTTCCAAAGTCAGCCGTGATAGGCTACGGTAATCGTTACGTAACCTATCACGGGTGACTTTGAAAAAAAAAAGTGCATATGCAAATGGCGGCGCCCATGGGCACCGCCAATTGCATTCCTTATTTGGTCCCGGTAGTTTACGTAAAGATTTACATAGACTACGGCGAAAATAAGGGCAACGCTATTTGCGTTGCCCTTATTTTCACCGTAGCCTAGGTAAATCTTTATGTAGACTAGCCGGGCCCAAATAAGGAACGCAAATGGCGGTGCCCATGGGTGCCGCCATTTTCGTACACGCTTTTTTTTTTTCAAAGTCACCCGTGATAGGCTACGTAATGATTAACGTAGCCTATCATGGCTGACTTTGGAAATCTAGCCGTGATAGGCTACGTTAATTGTTACGTAGCCTATCACGGGTGGTTTTTTTTTTTAACACTTTACCTTGTAATGGCGGTGGCGGCAGCCGGTCTTCCGACCAGCTGCCACCCCCACCCCCGACAAAAGGCTGACCAACCGCCGCCGGGAGGGACATTCGCCAAAGGTAAGTCCCATCCCGGGGGGGGTGGGGGGTGGAGAATTTCACCGCCGATTTTGGGGGGCCGAATGCGTTGGTGCTCGGCCCCCCGAAGATTCAGGGAGAAATTCTCCGCCATCCCTAAGGGAAACGCAAATAGCGTAGCAGACGCTATTTGCGTTCCCCTTTATTTTCACCATCTTAGTCTACGTAAAAATTTACGTAGACTACGATGGCCAAAATAAGGGGGAACGCAAATAGCGTAGCAGACGCTATTTGCTTTCCCCCTTATTTTCACCGCCTTAGTCTACGTAAATATTTACGTAGACTAAGACGGCCAAAAATAAGGAACGCAAATGGTGGTGGCCGTAGCCGCCGCCATTTGCATATGCATTTTTTGTTTTTGTTTTAACCCAGACATGATAGGCTACATAAGTCTTTATGTAGCCTATCACGAATGGGGGGGGGGAGACTGCAAATGGCGTTGGTGGCGGCAGCTGGTCGGAAGACCAGCCGCCACCGCCAAAGCCACCGCTGAAGCCGTCACCATATGGAACATCCGCCCCAGGTAAGTCTCGTCCCAGGGAGGATCCGTGGGGGGGTAGGGGGGTGGCAGGCTGTTCTGCCATGGAGTTTGGGGGCTGAATGCACTGGCATTTGGCCTCACCGAGATCCGTGGCAGAATTCTCTCACATCCCTAGTTGCCGTATTTTTCCCAAACGGAGATCATCTGAGGTCCTAACCTTTAGAAACCCCTAGATGGCTGTTCCTTTGTAGTTCCTCTGAGTCTCAGGTAGGTGTGGACGAAAGTCCCTTACCTGTCGTCGAAGGACATTCGTGGTGGGGGGGAGGCGCTTCGCTGCTCCCCCCGCAAAGTTCAGGCCGGTGGGGGAGGCTTCCCGCCTCGCCCAGCCGAAATTCAGGCCGGGGAGGAGGCTTCCCGCCTCGCCTGGCCGCAAACACGAAAGATTTGTTTTTTAAAAAAAAACACGCCCCCTGATAGGCTACGTGACAATTAACGTAGCCTATCACGGCTAGATCTGCAAGGTCAGCCGTGATAGACTATGTCAATCGTCACATAGTAATGCTTCCTAAGGCCCACTTGACTTCACTCTCTAGGATGTCCGGCTCAAGTTCAGTGACCGCACTATCATGGCTATCAGGGACATTCAGATCTTTCCTGTATAGTTCTTCTGTGTATTCTTGCCACCTCTTCTTAATCTCATCTGCTTCTGTCAGGTCCCTGCCTTCTTTGTCCTTTATCATGCCCATCTTTGCACAAAACGTTCCCTTGAGATCTCCAATTTTCTTGAAGAGATCTCTAGTCTTTCCCATTCTGTTGTTTTCCTCGATTTCTTTGCATTGTTCACTTAAGAAGGCCTTCTTGTCTCTCCTTGCTATTCTCTGGAACTCTGCATTCAGTTGGGTATATCTTCCCCTTTCTCCCTTGCTTTTCGCTTCCCTTCTTTCGTGAGCTACTTGTAAAGCTTCATCAGACAGCCACTTAGCTTTCTTGCATTTCTTTTTCTTTGGGATGGATTTCGTTGCTGCCTCCTGAACAATGTTAAGGACCTCCGTCCATATTTCTTCAGGCACTCAGGTCTAATTCCTGAAATCTATTCCTCACCTCCACTGTATATTCATCAGGGATATGATTTAGGTCATACCTGAACGGTTTAGTGGTTCTCCCTGTTGTTGTTGTTCAGTCGTTCAGTCGTGTCCGACTCTTCGTGACCCCATGGACCATAGCACGCCAGGCCTTCCTGTCCTGCGCTCTCTCCTGGAGCGTGCTCAAGTTCATATTCATTGCATCCGTGATGCTATCTAGCCATCTCATCCTCTGCCGTCCCCTTCTCCTTTTGCCTTCAGTCTTTCCCAGCATCAGGGACTTTTCCAGGGAGTTTTCTCTTCGCATTAGGTGGCCAAAATATTGGAGCTTCAGCTTCATTATCTGTCCTTCCAAAGAGCAGTCAGGGTTGATTTCCTTTAGGATGGACTGATTTGACCTCCTTGCAGTCCAGGGGACTCGTAAGAGTCTTCTCCAGCACCACAGTTCGAAAGCATCAATTCTTCGGCGCTCAGCCTTCCTTATAGTCCAGCTCTCACAGCCATACATTACTACTGGGAAAACCATAGCTTTGATTAGACGGACCTTTGTCGGCAAGGTGATGTCTCTGCTTCTTACTATGCTGTCTAGGTTGGCCATAGCTTTCCTCCCAAGGAGCAAGCGTCTTTTAATTTCATGGCTACAGTCACCGTCTGCGGTGATCTTGGAGCCCAAGAAAGTAAAATCTGTCACTGCTTCCATTTCTTCCCCTTCTATATGCCAGGAAGTGATAGGGCTAGATGCCATGATCTTCGTTTTTTTAATGTTGAGTTTCAAACCAGCTTTTGCACTCTCCTCTTTCACCCTCAACAAGAGGCTCTTGAGATCCTCTTCGCTTTCTGCCATTAGGGTGGTATCGTCTGCATATCGGAGGTTGTTGATAATTCTCCCGGCAATCTTAATTCCGATCTCTGATTCATCCAACCCGGCATTTCTCATGATCTCATCATGACAGCCACTTGGCTTTCTTGCATTTCTTTTTCTTTGGGACGGATTTCGTTGCTGCCTCCTGAACAATGTTACGGACCTCCGTCCATAGTTCCTCAGGCACTCTGTCTATCAGGTCTAATCCCTGAAATCTATTCCTCACCTCCATTGTATATTCATCAGGGATATGATTTAGGTCATACCTGAAAGTTTTAGTGGCTTTCCCTACGTTCTTCAATTTAAGCCGAAATTTTGCAAGAAGCAGCTCATGATCTGAGCCACAGTCAGCTCCAGGTCTTGTTTTTACTGACTGTATGGAGCTTCTCCATCTTTGGCTGCAAAGGACATAATCAATCTGATTTCGATATTGACCATCTGGTGACGTCCATGTGTAGAGTCGCCTCTTGTGCTGTTGGAAAAGAGTGTTTGCTATGATCAGCATGTTCTCTTGGCAAAACTCTATTAGCTTTTGTCCTGCTTCATTTTGTACACCAAGGCCATGCCTGCCTGTTATCCCGGTGATTTCTTGACTTCCTACTTTAGCATTCCAATCCCCTATGATGAAGAGGACATCTTTTTTTGGTGTTAGTTCTAGAAGGTGTTGTAGGTCTTCATAGAACCGATCAACCTCAGCTTCTTCGGCCTCAGTGGTTGGGGCATAGACTTGAATTACTGTGATGTTGAATGGTTTGCCTTGGATTCGTACTGAGATCATTCTATCGTTTTTGAGATTGTACCCCAGTACTGCTTTTCCCACCCTTTTATTGACGATGAGTGCTACTCCATTTCTTCTAAGGGATTCTTGCCCACAATAGTAGATATGATGGTCACCTGAATTAAATTCGCCCATGCCTGTCCATTTGAGTTCGCTGACTCCCAAGATGTCGATGTTCAATCTTGCCATCTCATGTTTGACCACCTCCAGCTTACCTTGATTCATTGATCTGACATTCCAGGTTCCTAAACAATATTGTTCTTTACAGCATCGGATTTTCTTTTCACCACCAGACACATCCACAGCTGAGTGTCCTTTCAGGTTTGGCCCAGCCACTTCACTCTTTCTGGCGCTACTTGGAAATACGCTCTGCTCTTCCCCAGTAGCATATTACTTTAATCGTCACGTAGCCTATCAGGGGGCGTTTTTTTTTTCTTTTATTGCAATGGCGGCGGTAGCAGCCAGTCGAAAGACTGGCTGCCGCTCCCGCCCCGCTCGAACACCCGCCGAACCGCCGGCTGGACCCGCCGCCAGGAGGGACATTCGGCGAAGGTAAGTCCCGTCCCGGGGAGGGTGCGGGGGGCGGGGGGGTTCGGAGGATTTCTCCCCGAAATTTGTTCGGGGGGCCGAACACGTTGGCGCTCGGCCCCCCGAAGTTTCAGGGAGAAATTCTCCGCCACCCCTAGTCTCAGGCAATTAGCATCTGTATGCTTCATTAGGTTGAATGGAATTAAAGCCTTGGAAAGGAGCCCTTTTGTCTGAGTGTTGATTCTGGCTATTGGAGGATTCAGTAGGCAACAGGCACCCTGACAAGGGCTCTCTGTATGTATGTATATATGTATGTATGTATATATGTATTTGTAAAAATGTCTTGGCTGCCGTTCAGAGCAGAAGCCCTCCCAAGGTGACTCACAGCAATACAATACATAAAAACAGTGGAGGAAGCAATCCTAAGGGTATCGACCATCACCTCTGAACCCAGGGCAACCACCTATCTACTGTAGGGGAGGAGGAGTGGTGAGGAGCGCATCTCCTCCACACTTCTGCCACCCTGCTTTCATGGCTAGACAGACAATTTTGGCTGTCTAGCCATTGGACCTTGGAGCATGGGGTGAGGAGGCTGGACAACACATAGGAAATGTCATACCAGCACTTCTGACCTCCCTGCCCTGGCCTTCCCCCAGGAATGCCCTGTTTTCCCCACTCTGTGCTGCTCTTCCGAGCATGGAGCACAGGGCCGATCTGCCCTGCCTATGAGGCGGTGCAAGAGGGGGAGGAGGTTGGTTCTTCATGAACTGATCTTGGAGCGTGGACTCTGAGGTCATTTCCCAGGAACTGACCAATCCTATGGCTGTCTAGCCACTGACTAGTGGCCATAGGATTGCACCCTAAGGATATGATTCAGATGAAATGAGAAGGGCCTCCCCACTTATTCTAGAAGACCATATCTCTTTTCATATGGTCTGAAAATGTGTAATGACATGGAGGTTTTATCTCTGCCCCACCCCTCCACATATTGTTTGGTCTATGCGTTCACTGAGGGTTGTAGATCCAATGTAACACAAATAGAAAAGGTACAGTAGGTGGCGTTCTGACAGTGATTGCATTTTCCACCAGCAGTTCAACAAGCACTAGCAGAACAAGTAGCAAAAACAAGCAACACTTAGCGCAATGAAGTTGTGATGAGTTGTGTAAACGCTTGTGCAAACGCTTGAACAATTGGAATCAAAATATTGGATTTGACACGTGCAGGAGGATGACAAAGGGATTTCTGCAAGTGGCAGAAGCTTTGTGTTAATGGAATGACACCACTGGATACAACCCAGGGTCTGTGCCTGTAGTTGTAAGTGCACACGTTATCTGAACATACGCTTTATCTTCACGTAATTGGGGGAAGCTTGCTTTTTGTAGGCTCCCAGATTGTGCATACAAAGTACTGCTTCACACAGTGCATATTAGTTAAACTATGAAATTTACTGTGACAAGATGTACTGATGGCCACCAACTTGAACAGACTTAAAAGGGGATTCGACAAATTAATGGGGGATAAGGCTATCAATGGCTAGTCATGATGGCTATATATTACCTCCAGTACCAGGGGCAGTATGCCTCTATGCCAGTTGAAAATTATAGGATGCTATTGCACTCATGTCCTACTTGTGGGCTTCCTACCAACATCTGGTTGGCTACTGTGCAATCAGAATTCTGGACCAGACAGGTCTGCTACAGCACGGCTCTTCTTATGATCTGCAAACTCTGTATGTCCCTAGGCTCTTTGCACAAGGAGCTTAGGGGTGGACGAAAGTCACTTACCTGTCGTCGAAGGCCGTTCGCGGTGGGGGGGAGGCGCTTCGCTGCTCCCCCCGCGAAGTTCAGGCCGGGGGGGGAGGCTTCCCGCCTCGCCTGGCCGAAATTCAGGCCGGGGGGGAGGCTTCCCGCCTCGCCCGGCCGAAATTCAGGCCGGGGAGGAGGCACCTCGCCTCGCCCGGCTGCGAACGTGAAAGTAAAAAAAAAAAAAAACGCCCCCTGATAGGCTACGTGACGATTCACATAGCCTATCACGGCTAGATCTGCAAAGTCAGCCGTGATAGGCTACGTCAATCGTCACGTAGCCTATCACGGGTGACTTTCAAAAAAAAAAAAGCGCGTACACGAATGGCGGCCCCCAAAGGGAGCCTCCATTCGCGTTCCTTATTTGGTCGCTGTAGTCTACGTAAATGTTTAAGTAGACTATGGCGAAAATAAGGGCAACGCAAATAGCATTGCCCTTATTTTCGCCGTAGTCTACGTAAACATTTACGTAGACTACAGCGACCAAATAAGGAATGGGAATGGCGGCTCCCTATGGGGGCCGCCATTATCCGTACACACTTTTTTTTTTTGAAAGTCACCCGTGATAGGCTACGTGACGATTGATGTAGCCTATCACGGCTGACTTTGCAAATCTAGCCGTGATAGGCTACGTGAATCGTCACGTAGCCTATCAGGGGGCGTTTTTTTTTTCTTTCATTGCAATGGCGGCGGCAGCAGCCGGTCAAAAGACCGGCTGCCGCTCCCACCTCGCTCGAACACCCGCCGAACTGCCGGCCGGACCAGCCACCAGGAGGGACATTCGGTGAAGGTAAGTCCCGTCCCGGGGGGGTGCGTGGTGCGGGGGGGTGCGGAGGATTTCTCCCCGAAACTTGTTCGGGGGGCCGAACACGTTGGCGCTCGGCCCCCCGAAGTTTTGGGGAGAAATTCTCCGCCATCCCTAAAGGAGCTGATAAAAAATTGGTCAGGAGCAGGGACAGCAGGCAGGTTCTGGATCCTCCTTCCATCTGTTCGTTGTGCATGATTCAGAGTATATGAAAAGGGCTTCAGAAGAGCCTCCCTACTTATCCTAACTGCTACTGTTGGAAAAGTCACAACAATATTTTTCCCCTCGCTAAATAAAGGAAGGGGTATGTATAGGGATGGGAGAACCAGGGGTGCTTGATCTCACTGAAATTCTATGAACTTCTAAGTTCAGTTTGGCTCATTCCTGTTCTTGTTTATAACCTGCTGTCAGTTCATTCAAATGGGAAAAGTTGTGCATTTTCAGAAGTTGCGCAGTTTGAGGAAGCTGCGCAGTTTGAGGAAGTTGCGCAGTTTGAGGAAGTTGCACATTTTTCAAGCGGACATTTTGCCAAAGCGAATGCAAGTTCAGGAATTTGTGAACAATTTGGGAGAACATGTGCTCCTATTCATGTTGTCATTGGTGGTTGTGGATGGGGCATTTTCAAGTGATTTGTGAACTGAAAATCATTTGAAAATCAACTGAAATTCTCATATGTCCCTAGGTATGTATAAATAAAATACTGGTGCCATTTAATTTGCATTTTCCTTTCTCAGTATACTTTTCTCAATTTGTTTCTGGTAAGGGGTCTTGAAAGTGCCATCAGGTTTGTTTTTAAACCCATCAATTAGTAGTCAGGGTGAAGAGGTAAGGGTGTAAGGAGTGCCCTAGCTGCGTCTTGCAGTCCCCTCCAATAGCCAACTCAGGACACAGACGACGAGGATTCTTTCTAAGGCTTTATTCCTTTATTACTTTATGACTCTTACAGATACTAATCACTAGCGACTAAGCAAGGAACAGCACTGGGGAAAGATAGCAGAGTAGCCTAAGCTCCAGGTAAGGCAGTTGGTCTCCGTTTGAAGGGGAACCACAGGAAGACTCTGAACTTATGAGCTATGGAGAGATCCTCCCTCTTTCCCTTGGGTCCTCGGGACGCGACCATTGTTTGAGCGCCAAACAAGCGGAGCGCCTCCTTTCGGCGCCCTCCATCTGTCGTTGCTACCTGTGTCTGCGCTGAGCATCCAGCAAGCCCCGCTCCAGTGCTCTCTCACTGCTAGGGTCACTATCTCTCCCAGGAATGCTGGCAGGAGGAATCTCTGCCAGCTGCTGTGCTTGTGAGAGATGAGCGAGCTCCTCTCCCACGGATTGCTGTTTTTCCTCAGAATCAGAACTGCTCTGGGGCTCTATGGGCTCAGTTTCCACCCTGACAAAGGCTTGTTTTAATTACGTTTTTACCCAACACACTTAATTACCTTTCAGCTCTAAAAAGCTGTAAGGGCAGCTGCACTATTAGGATTGCATTACAATTGGTAGTAGTAGTCTAACAGTTATGTCCGTAATTTCAAATCCAAGAAGATTTTAATGCTAGATGGTGAACTGTAATTTCCAGAGAAGTGTCAGTATGCCAGTTTGATGGTTTTCCATGAACTGTGTTCATTCCTAGAGTTTTGCAGATTCCAAACACACATTAACTTTGGAGTTTTCTACATAATTTCCATAAAATATGTTATTTATACAGTACATTTAAAAGATACCAGCTATGCCTTTCAATGAAAATAACTAATGAAGAATTTCTGTTATTTTTTTTTTTTCAAATCATTAAAAACTGCTGAATATATCAGTTTTTACTGGGTTGGATCCAGATTTATGCTGGACCAACTGCAGTGATGGAAGTGAAATTCCCATTCTTTTCCTTCCTTCCCAGAGCAGCCCCCTGAAAATGCTACACAAGGAGTCAAGGGACCTTGTTGAATGGGGTGAGCTGTGGTGTTAGGAAGATGGATCCAAAACATCTAGGGATGTACAAAAGGGACTTACCTTGTCCCGCAGCTTTTTTCGCAGTTCATGCGAGGGGGGTTCATGCGAAGTTCATGCAAGCGGGGGGAGGCTTCCCGCCTCGCCCGGCTGATATTCAGGCCGGGGGGGAAGCTTCCCGCCTCACCCTGCCGAAATTCAGGCCGGGGAGAAGTGCCCCGTCTCCCCGGCCGTGAACTTCAAAAGAAAAGTAAAAAACAAAAAAAAAGCCCCATGATAGGCTACGTAACGATTTACGTAGCCTAGATCTGCAAAGTCAGCCGTGATAGGCTACGTTAATCATCACGTAGCCTATCACGGGTGACGTTAAAAAAAAAAAGCGTGAACGCAAATGGCGGACCCCATAGGGAGCTGCCATTCGTGTTCCTTATTTGGTCCCTGTAGTCTACGTAAAGGGCAAATAGCGTTGCCCTTATTTTCGCCGTAGTCTACGTAAATCTTTACGTAGACTACAGGGACCAAATAAGGAACGCGAATGGCGGCTCCCTATGGGGGCCGCCATTTGCATACGCGCTTTTTTTTTTTCCAAAGTCACCCGTGATAGGCTACGTGACGATTAACGTAGCCTATCATGGCTGACTTTGCAAATCCAGCCGTGATAGGCTATGTTAATCGTTACGTAGCCTATCACAGGGGCATTTTTTTTTTTACTTTTCTTGTAATGGCAGCGGCGGCAGCCAGTCGAAAGACCAGCTGCTGCCCCCGCCCCTGACGAAGACCTGCCGAAGTGCTGACGGGACCCGCCACCGGGAGCGACATTCGTAAAAGGTAAGTCCCATCCTGGGGGGGGGCAGGGGGGAGAATTTCTCCCTGAACCTTTGGAGGACCGAATGCATTGGCACTCAGCCCCCCGAAGTTTCGGGGAGAAATTCTCCCCCATCCCTAAAAACATCAGGTGGAGGCACCTTCTGTGAATAGAGTCCATCTCCTCATGGAATGTCACTTCCTCTCTTGTGTAGGGATGTACAAAACTTACCTTTTCGTGGAACCTTTCGCGGTGGGGGGGAGGCACTCCGTCCCTCCCCCCGGAATCCTCGACGCGGGGGGGAGGCGATCCGGTCCTTCCTCCCGGAATCCTCAACGGCTGGCTCTGCTCCGCAGCCAGGCTGCGGAGCAGCCATCCAGGGCCATCCACAGCTGGATTTCTGGCCGCGGATGGGCTGCTGCAGACGCAAATGGCGGCCGCTATGGCGGCCGCCATTTGCATCCAGCCAGGCAGCTTTGATAGGCTACGTAAGAATTTATGTAGCCTATCACGGCTAATCCCCCCTCCAAAAAAACACGCAGTGTACGCAAATGACAGCGGCTACGGCGGCCACCATTTTCATTCCCTATTTTTTGCCGATTTATCTTATGTAAGTACTTACGTAAGATAAAACAGCAAAAAATAAGGAACGCAAATAGCGTAGTGGGCGCTATTTGCGTTCCTTTATTTTTTGCCATTCCAGCCTACGTAAATATTTAGGTAAGCTAGAACGGCGAAAAATAAAGGAATGCAAATAGCGCCCACTATGCTATTTGCGTTCCCCTATTTTTCGCCGTTTTATCGCGGTTTCATTTTTTAATTTTTCGCCGTTTTATTTTTTGCTGGGTGTTTTTTTCTGGGGGGGTTAGCCATGATAGGCTACATAAATTCTTACGTAGCCTATCACGGCTGCAAGGATGGCAATGGCAGTGGCAGCAGCCCAGCCGCGGCCGGCCAGGAGACCAGCCGCTGCCGCCACCACCGCCGCGACAGCATCCACCCCAGGTAAGCGCCGTCCTGGGGGGATTCCATGGGGGGGCGGGGGGCAGGAGGCTGTTCTGCCATGGATTTCAGGGTCCCGGATTCTAAAGAATCCAGCCTCACTGGAATCCATGGCAGAATTCTCTGCCATCCCTACTCTTGTGCAAAAATGGTGGCTCATTGAAAAAATGTCCCAGCAGCTCGCCTCACACCATTTACCAGGTCAGGTTGAGTGAGCAGCATGCGGGGTGGGCAGAAGAGGTCTCGTCCATCCCTAATCCCATCTCAGTGTGATAAGCCAAGATATAAACAAGCTTTATGGGCACACAAGCAGCCTCTTTGCTCCTCCCTTCGCATTAGCCAACAAACAGGCCAGGAAGACTTCAGGTAGTGATAGTTCCCTGCTTTATCCAAACAGGAAAAGTATGGCTGATAGCTTTGGAAGGCTTCTTTCCCTGGCTTGTTCCAAAGCTGTTAACCATTCCATAGGGAGAAACACAAAAAGCTGCATGTGCAGGCACAAGGCTTATCAGGCCAAGATATAAGCATCTGAGTGTAGCCATAGTCTGAGCTAGAATCAGGCTTCCCATGTTGCTCGTTCCTATGTTCCCACATGTCACTTAGCAATGGTGGTCAGTAGGTGCATAACACATCCCACCCTCTTATTAGCTGCCAGTTTTGGAGTTGTGGCCAGAAATAGCTAGATGTATATCCACACAGGTGTGTCTGTTTCTTGCCGACAGGATAATCAGAAAACCACTGTTGCTTTCTTCTTCTTATGCAAGATGATTTGGCATGCTGTTTAATTTTAAGTGGTCCAAGATGCAGGTACTTCACAAACATCCTTGGCATACTGGAAATACTTTCTCTGCATCAGCCTCTGCAAAGAACACTTGTAGAATAGGCTTTATACATTGAAGTATAATCTTAAACCTCAAAACAATGGGGGGAAATCCACTGCAGCATAATTCCAAATGGAGCGATAGTGAATTCTTTTTCAGCTATTGTGATTCACTGCTTTATCTGAAAGATGTCTCATGGGTTTGATTTCATTCTTTGAGCTTAGAAAGAAAGTTTTTGTTTTTGTTCTTACTTGGTTGTCCACTTGCTGCTTTTCTCTAGATATTTAGTTGCAGGCAAACAAATCCAATATAGCATGGGAAAAGTAATAGCTCTTCTCAGATTTGTAAATCAAATGTGAGCATTTATTTCATGCAATGAATTCCCCAAGTTCCTACCTAACAAGTCAATGAAATGTATTAAAATGGGGAGCGTACTGTGGATCTCTCTTTCAATGTGAGTTTAATATTCCACCCTATCCCAAAGGGCGCAGGTAGGTTTGCTCCATTTTAAGGACTTGGAATGTAAACAAGCACATCTATACAATGAGATCCAGAACCAGTGGAGGCTGGTGGCTCCAATGTCCAAGGGGCTATGAATCCACTCTGGGTTTCAGCCAGAACCAGTCAGAACTCTAAAGGAGCTATCCAAGGTGTGGCCCCCTGTTTGGGGGACAGGGTTCACACCTTGGATAGCTCCTTTATAGTTGTGATTGAATCCCAGAGTGGATTCACAGCCCCACTGACATCAGAGCCACCAGCCCCCCACCGCCTAGAACTGATCTCTCGAGATTAAAAGTCGAAGTCAAAAAATCACCAGCCTCAAACCAGACCCCCAGCACATGCAGAGAACAAACTGCAAAGGAGTTCCTTAGAAAACATCTAGCAAGGGTAGGGAACTCTATCCTGGAAAGCCTCTCGGCTCCCATCCTGCTGCCTCAGCCACCACAATAAGCTGCCATTTTGTGCAGAAGGACAGCTCATTGGGGAAGCAGATAGCCACTCATCAGGCACCCATGGACTGCTGGGCAGCTTGCACCCTGGCGCAAGCAGGGCAGGCCAGCCAGTGGGGTTCCATCAAGTGGGGCAGACCCAGGTGAATTCGCCCATCCCTAGACACAGCATCTCACCATAACAGAACTACAGCATAATGCAGTATCTCCCCATCATAAAAGTAAAGAGGAAATTCTCATTCTTTTTGTTTGTTTTTTATGAGACTTACTCATGGGTAAATGTGTTCCAGGATGGCACGTAGAGCCATCTTTCAAAAGAATTAGTCAATATTAGAATGGTGTGCTGGACAAATATTAAGTACTCTTCACATTTTCAAAATCTTCAGAGATGGGGAGAAAGTTATTTTCTTCCTTGTCTGGAGAGCAAAGGGCATACTTTTTCAATTTTGTTTTTAAGTAGGCAAACAAATATTGCTAGTAGAATGATTCTCCTTAACTAGAGGAATTTATCCATATGCAAGAAAAGCAAAAACAAATAGCATTGCTGCAAGAAATTAAACTTGGAATTGAAGGGGTGGATTATTTAAATTTTATCCTGCCACTGCCCCCTTCCCAAATAATAAAAAACACCACCAACAACAAGAAGCTAACACTTTCGTGTGTAAAGATGATGGGCGTTTGAATTTTTTTTCTTCCCTTCCCTTTTAAATATGACCGTTATTACTGGATGATTACTTGACATATCAAAAATACTCAGTGTCAAATGTAGCGATGCAAAGAATTAGGGAATATGGATTTTAAAGAAATAAATAAACCACAGCAATTACATGTATAGATTACCTTCATTGAGATTTATTAGTTCTTCTTGAAAAATATTCTACATTAGGTAGTGTTATAAATCTAATCATTCTACCAAGGAAAATATGATTATGCATAAAGAACCAGGCAATGGCTTGGTTCAGACATGATTCCAGTCCATAGTTTGGCACTATAGGAATTAGCCTTTTGCTTGCATGCTCCCTTATGCACCTCCCCTCACATACTCTGATTCAGCAAATTCCTGTTTGTGTTGCTGCTCTCACTGCATGAATGGGAAAATTGTGCGAATCGAGCAGTGATCAAATGGGATTGCTGCATCCCCAAATTTGTGCAACTTTCTTCCATAGACTAGGGCAGGACTGATTCGGTCTACAGGGAAATTTGCACAAATTAGGACATTTGTGCAAATGAGGAAATTTTGCACAAAATCCAACAGAGAAACCCACAAATCAAAGGCGAGCACATGTCTGGCAATGTGCGAACATTTTCAGCAGGTGCATGTTCACGACCACATCAGGGCTTTGAACATGGCACGCTCACATGTTTTGTGAGTGTGAAGGTTTGAGGCCTACAGAGGCAAGGCAAGGAAAAAGGCCAGGCCTAGAGGGGGTATCCCTGAGAGGAGTAGTTTCATTTCCTCAGTTAAGTTGCAGTTTCATTTCCCCAGTTAAGTTCCATTTCTTCAGTGTTGAAACAGTACTTTCAGTTTTGAGGGAGGAGGGCATAAAAAGAGAGAGTCAGAAAGACTAGAGCAGTAAGAGCAGAGTCAGGAAGAGAAGAGCATGAAGAGGACGCAGGAAGAAGCAGGCTGAAGAAGCCTAAGTGCATCTAGGGTAGAGGTACTTGCATTTTTTCAACTTTTATTTTCTCATAATGCCTTGTGTATCACTCAGCTTTATTTTGGGATGGCACGGGCACCCAGTTCTGTCTGGGAATTCAGCAGAACCCCCCCTGCCTGAACTCCCAAGACCTGCTCACCGAGCCCCTACCCCCACTTGCCCCCTACCTGCACTTTGTGAGCAGCCCACACTCACCCCAGAAGCCTCATCAAGCTCCGCAGTCACCATTTTTTGAAAAACAAAATGGAAATTGCAAAACTGAGCACATTTGTGTATGTAGATATGCAGATATCTGTGCATTTTTGCAGTCGCCATTTTATTTTTCAAAAATGGTGACATTGGTGCTTGACGAAGCCACTGGGGTGAGTGTGGGCTGCTCTCTGAGCACAGGAGGGGCTCAAGCACAGTATGGGGACCAGCAACTGGGCACAAAGGTTGGGTGGGCACCTGGAGAAATTGGATGGGGGTGGGTTCGCACCTTTAGTTGTTAATTGCTTGTTTCAATTTACCAGTAAATTGTTATGGTTAAACCCCAGGTGACTGAAGAGTCAATCACTCCTCGTCTACAGCCTAAACCCCATGTTATTGAGAAGGGGAAGTTTAAGAGAAGGAAGATGGGACCTTAGGGAGACAATAGATCCTTAAGAAGTTGCTCAGGGGTCCAGGTCATAAGGGGAACCCTGACAGTGAGCAAAAACAAAGTTTCTCATACATCCCTAGCTCAATCTACTCTGTTGCAGTGCCCAGAGAAGGTAAACAGGACAGAAGAGGCAGACAAAAAGCCAGTGCCTCCTCTACTTGCATGTTTTCCTGCCTGCCCCCAGAAGTATGCCCTGCAGAAAAGCAGAGGCTGCTTCTTGCAGGGGAAACTGCCGCTGCCTCCACACAATTGCTCATGTTTTCCTTCTCTTTCAGCAGGAAGAATTGAGCAAGTGATGGTCGCAGCCCTTTTGGATTGCTCACCTGCCCTCTCCCTCTGGAACACTCTGCCTTCTTGTGCATCCTATCTCTTTGGGGGTAGGAATTGGACTTTGCCATGCAGTGGGAAGTGGGAACACGTGAGCAAAAAGTGGCAACTCCTTTAAGGACGAGGAGGAGCCAGGCACCACCATCTTTGCCTGCTCCCTCAGCCTCTCTCACTGGCTGGTGTGGAGGATTGGGCTAGTTGGGCTTAATACAATGTGTTAAGTTAGACCCAGTGTAGTGTAGTGGCTAGAGTGTTGGACTGGGAGAAGGGAGATCCAGGTTCTAGTCCCCACTCACTCAGCCATGGAAGCTCACTGGGTGGCTTTGGGCCAGTCACAGACTCTCAGCCCAACCTACTTCACAGGGTTGTTGTTGTGAGGATAAAATGGAGGAGGATGAGGAGGAGGATTATGTATACTGCCTTGGGTTCCTTAAGGAGGAAAAAAGGCAGAACATAAATGAAATGAAATGAAATGAATAAATAAATAGTGATGTTGTGTTATCCATTTTCTGTCCTGCCCATGAAGAAGATGTACACACACACACACACACACACACACACAGAGAGAAAGAGAGAGAGAGGACTACCACCCTAACCTGAATATGTTAAAGCATGCATACCAGGCTAGGAAACAGTGGTTTATTTTATGATACAAGTTCTCTTGCCTTGTCCCCTGCCCCCTCCCCTGCCCCCTCTCTTTCTGCTACCTTCTGGTCTGGCTAGCTAGAACAAAAATCTGGGCTCCTGTGTCCTCTCATTAGGTCAGGGATCCAGGGAGGAAAAAAAAGATTAGCTGCAGGACTGCTAGAATCTTTTGAGACATTGCACTGTTGTGTGTGTCCACCCAGTGCCTAAGCATACACACATGCAAGAGCAGTAGATGCTGCGTGTGCATGCCTCCCTGGAACACACTTCCGGGTAGGAAAGAATCCAGCCCCCAGAGTCTGTAGTGGAATGGATCACTCACCTCCGCCTCCCTGCGGGATCCGTCTGGGTCGGATCCCTGTCCACGTTGAACCTGCAGAGCCGGCCACCAGCTCCACAGGGCTGGAGGAAGTCGATACGGCCAGCAGCCATTGCCGTGTTGTATTTCTGTGTAAGTCAGTCCCCCAGACGCAAATGGCGTAGCGGACACCACTTGTGGCCGTAAAGCTGGTTGATTAGCCTAAATGCAGCCATTTACGGCTGCATTTAGGCTAATTGGCCAGCTTTATGGCTGCAAATGGCGTCCACTATGCCATTTGCATCCCTGTTTTGGGCCGTGATAGGCTACACAAATATTTGCGTAGCCTATCGTGTGAACAGAGACACAAATGGCATACTGGACGCAGGGTGAGGAAGCCTTCTGAGTGCCCCTTTCAGTCTGGCCGCCCACACCTTGGCCCCAAAGTCCATGCTTAACCTCGCCTTTGCTCAAGGAAAGCCTACTTGAAGAGGTGGGTCTTAAGCTGACATCTAAAGATCAAGACTGAAGACACTTGTCTAATATTTAATGTGCACTTCCCCCTAATATGCACTGTTTTGTTGCATTTTTTCTAAGATGCTGCATTGGAAAGCTCACAAAAATGTGGTTTTCAGCAAACAACATAGCTCACTTAAAGTTTTGAGAGGTGCAAATTGGATAAACCCATGAAAAAAACATCTCAACAGAACACATTACTCAACAGAACAAAAATCTCCAGGGAATAGATTCCCACCTTGCACACTGCTTTGCATAGCAACGCAGCACTCCTACTACAGCTGTGCTTCCTTTTCTTTGGGCAAAACATTTTGCCCAAATTGTACTGTATCTATTTATATTGCACACCAACACATACCAAGTTTTCATACATCTGGAGAAATAGGCTGTAGCCAGCAAAGCATTATGCCACAAAACATTTGTTGGTCTTTAAAGTGCCCCAGTACTTGTTGTCTTAAAAAGTGATGCAATGCGTTAACTTAGGCTCATATATTCCCATCCTGTTCGAAGCAATCAAAAGTCAGGGAAACCGCCAACAGTTTCACTGGGCACTAATGGTGGCTCTGTTTGAAATGCAGAAAAACTAATCTGGAGAAAGTGCATTTCCCTCTTTTTTATGCTTTCCCACAGGTTTCAGCTCCTACGTATCTTAACATATTTGAATCCCATTGCTTCTGTCACTTTGAGGGGTGCTGGAAATAGAGTTCCCATGTCAAAAAAATATCAAAATTCCCAAACACTGAGAGGCATGGTGTCAGTTCTATTTTAGGAAATTCTTTTGAAAGGGGAGATGTTTATCCTGTTCTATGGACCAGTGATACTTTGAAATGAGGTGTATCCCTTAAATAGGATGTCTCAAATATCAGCTTAGACCCTCCATATTCTTTTGTAGGGATGGGAGGCCAGCTTTTCACTGCTCTCACCCATCAGCATGGTTCCTATAAGACATTTTGATATCTGCATAAGAGACTACATGAAGAAATAAATATTGAGCTCTAAATCCCCAGCTACACATTTGTTTTTCCAGTGTACTTTTAAAGTAAGTCTACTGGATATCATGCAAGAATATTTCTAGGGACCATATATCCAGGGCCAACCCAAGGCATTTTGCTGGTCAAAGCAAAGAACAAGATGTTGGGACCCCCCGCCACCAATCTTACAATACAAACCAACTGGGCTAGATAGAGATGGATGAATTTGTCATTTTTAGTTGCTTCACCTCAGGGGGAGCCCAAAGTGGCCTGAAGCATCCCGCTTTGACTCAGGCTTCAGGCCGAAGCAGTGCACAGCCCCAGTATATACAGCACAGTCTGCATACATGGTGCAGTCCATCCCACTTCAGATGGTGATACAGAACTGCCTGCAAAGGAAAAGCTAGCATGTCAGGGGAAAAGCTAAGCTCTGCACCAACAGGAAGCCATGAATTTGAGGGAAAGCACTAAGCATGTGGTCCTCCACATGCGTAGCTGAGATGAAGGGCCATATCTCTGTGGTAAAGCACACATTTCATATGCAGAAAGTCCCAGTCTCAGTCCTTGGAACTTTCACTTGAAAAGATTGGGTAGCAGCCAGATGATGTGAAAAATAAAAATTGTGCCTGAAATTCTGGCAAACAGCTGCCACTCAGAATAGACAATACTATGCTAAATGGATAGTCTGAACTCATATACAATGGCTTCCGATTCCTGTGAGTCATGAAAGGACTGTACCGCATGTCCTGGCTATCATTTAAATTCCTTTCTGGTCCTCAGTGCTAACATTTCAAAAACAGGACATAATATTGGGTTCCACCTGTGCTTAAATGTATGGGATAAAATCCAACATAAATCCTACTCAGAGCGGACCCATTGAAATGAATGGGATTTAGGCTAGACATGACTGACTGAAGTCCCATTCACTTCAGTGGATCTACTCTAAGTACGACTTATGTTCAATTTTACCCATGATGTTGTTAGAGTATGTACAATTCTTACATCCTTTTATTTTGAAGAATCAGTTACTCTTGAAATGAATGGAACTTGGTTTCAAGTGTGCTCAGAATTCTTGCCTCAAAAAACATTGTGAAGTCTGTTTAGTTTTCTCTCAGCTGACATGAATAATAAAAACTGTAGGAAAATTCACTTGGTTCGCATTTTAATGTGGACTTCCCTAATTTTGCACTTTCAAATAGGGGTGCACGAAAGCCACTTACCTGGTCTTGCAGCTTTTCGCGGTGGAGGGGAGGCGCTTCGCTCCTCTCCCTGCGAAGTTCAGTCCGGGGGGAGAGGCTTCCCACCTCGCCTGGCTGAAATTCAGGCCGGGGGGGAGGCTTCCCGCTTCGCCCGGCCGAAATTCAGGCCATGGAGGAGGCGCCTCGCCTCTCCCGGCCGCGAAATAAAAAGTAAAAAAAAAAAACGCCCCCATGATAGACTACGTGATGATTAACGTAGCCTATCACGGCTAGATCTGCAAAGTCAGCCGTGATAGGCTACGTAAATCATCATGTAGCCTATCACGGGTGACTTTAAAAAAAAAAAAGCGCGTACGCAAATGGCGGCCCCCATAGGGAGCCGCCATTCGCGTTCCTTATTTGGTCGCTGTAGTCTATGTAAATCTTTACGTAGACTACGGCAAAAATAAGGGCAACGCAAATAGCGTTGCCCTTATTTTCACCGTAGTCTACATAATCTTTACGTAGACTACAGCGACCAAATAAGGAACGTGAATGGCGGCTCCCTATGTGGGCCGCCATTAGCCGTATGCGCTTTTTTTTTTTTTTAAAGTCACCCGTGATAGGCTACATGACGATTTAGGTAGCCTATCACGGCTGACTTTGCAGATCTAGCCGTGATAGGCTACGTTAATCGTCACATAGCCTATCACGGGGGCGTGGTTTTTTTTTTACTTTTATTGGAATGGCAGCGGCGGCAGCCGGTCGAAAGACCGGCTGCCATCCCTGCCCCTGACGAAGACCCGATGAACCGCCGCCGGGACCCGCCGCCGGGAGGGACATTCGGGAAAGGTAAGTCCCGTCCCGGGGGGGGGTGCGGGGTGCGGGGGGGCGCAGAGAATTTCTCCCCGAAATTTCTTTGGGGGGCCGAACACGTTGGCACTTGGCCCCCCGAAGTTTCGGGAAGAAATTCTCTGCCATCCCTACTTTCAAACCAATATGGAAACCAAAACTCAGTTGTCATTTGGAATTCACAGTTCTCTGACATTTGTAATGGAGTTCTCCAATAAAAACATACACACACAAAATGTGTACGTTAGGGAAATTTCTGCACACAAATGTGCACATATTAATGAAAATAATGCTAAAATGCAATGCATTCATATAATGCAAAAATGTGTACATTGGGCAAAATTGCATAAAAATTCATATATTAGGAGAAATGTGCACATAGATACACAACAATTTTCATGCGAACTTTTAAAAAGTTCTCAGAGTAGGAATGTACGAAAGTCCCTTACCTGAATCTGAAAGTTGATTCGTGATGGGGGGGAGGTGCTCCGTCCCTCCCCCCGAAATTCTGGCTGGGGGGAGGCGCCCCGTCCTTCCCCCCGAAATTCTGGCCGGGGTGAGGTGCCCCGTCTCTCCCCCCCGAAATTCTGGCCGGGGAGGAGGCGCCCCGTCCCTCTCGCCGTGAATCCTGTCCTGCCAGGAAGCAAATGGCAGTGGCCGTAGCCACCGCCGTTTGCGTCCCTGCAGTCAGCCATGATAGGCTACGTAAATGTTTACATAGCCTATCACGGCTGAGTGAAAAAAAAACCCGCGTATATGCAAATGGCGGCGCCCATGGGCGCTGCCATTTGCATATGCATGGTTTTTTGTTTTTTTTTCACTCAGCCGTGATAGGCTACGTAAACATTTACGTAGCCTATCACGGTGTTTTTTAAAAATCTAGCCATGATAGGCTACGTAAATCTTTACATAGCCTATCACGTTTTTGTTTTTCTTTTAACTTGGAAATGGCGGAGGTGGCAGCCGGTCAGAAGACTAGCCGCTGCAGCTGCTGCCGCTGAACCACCACCAAACCGCCACCGGAGCCGCCGCCGCCAGGGACATTCGCACAAGGTAAGTCCCGTCCCAGGGGGGGTGGGGGGGCAGACCGTTTCCTCACCAATCTCGGGGGCCGAATGCGCTGGCATTCAGCCTCCCCAAGATTCGTGGAGAAATTCTCTGACATCCCTATCTCAGAGTTCAGAATTAATTGAAGACTGGAAAAATGAAAAATGAAGAGGACCCGAAACTGATTAATCCAAACCTAGTTTGGACCCAATAAGACACAACAATTGAAATAGTTTGTCTAAATGGCAATTCGCACTAAGCATCCAGTAATTGTCTATGAAGGCATGAAAAATGTAGAACAGGTCTATCATCCCTGAAACATTTCACTCCACATTGCTACAAAGACATAAAGGAAGCAGAACTAAGGGGACTGAAAAAGTACACGTGCTTTCATTTCCAGTGAACATTATAAAAGATTTGACAATCAAGATAAGCTCCTTTTTGTAGATTGCATTCTCTCCACAGGGCATGGGGACTGCTGATAGCCATCATTTGTTCTAGTAAGCCTGTATCCTACATTTCAAATGCTCTTGTACATCTAATACCCTCTCTTATTTTCTCCCCTTCAGCTGAAACAATGCAGCTATTTTTGTGCTGTTGGGAGAACTGCGTAGATGTGAACTTATGAAACAATCTGCTTCGACATGGGAAACAGAAAACAATTCCATTCTGTTTATCCTGATGAATAAACTGATATGTCTTTTGTTCTTCCTTCTTTCCTTACTGCAGCCCTACTTTAAATGCATCACTGGGCAAGATAATATATTTGGGGTTGTATCCCTTTGTGTCTCTTTGCTCTTTTACCCAGCAGAGGCTTCCATGAATAGAAAAGGGAGGGACTGATCTTTGCAAATTTCCCCTTTCTTCTGCTGTCTCCCATGCCACCTCCCACAGTGTTCCAAAGAGCCCTCTAATTCTCTGGAGCAGATCTGGGGGACACAGGTGGCTGCAGAGGGAAATGGGTATCAGTGAAGATTGACTCACTTTCACTTTCACTTTCCACTTCCAGAAGCCTCTGCTGGATAAAAGAACCTTCCAATGGTAAGGGGGGCACTATGATACAATTGGATTCATATAACCCTTGGTGGATATTAGAAAGGATATTTATCTATCAATTTTTTAAAAGAGAGCATGAAGAAATCACCACCGGTCAGAATTCAGCAAGCTGCACAAAAGCTCAAATGAGCTTCCCCACCACATTTAGTCCCAAATTTCATGGTAACTTCAGAAGTAGCCTCTGATGTAATATGAGGAGACGCTGTTAGCATAAAGGGAGGAGAGAAGGCTCAGCATGTGTGAATCCAAGCCTTTCCATATATTCACTTGAATAATGATATACTGAAAGATGATTGAATTGAAGCTTTATCCTCCTGTGCTTTAATCATGATCTGAACAGTTACAATTGGCATGAAGTGCGCCCCTTTTCTCTGGATTCCTTTATGAGGATATCTAACTGTCCTTGATTTTGTACTCACTAATCACTAATGCACAAAGAGAACCTCATTATTGCTTCACTTGAGTATGTATGTATGTATGTATGTATGTATGTATGTATTTATTTATTTATTTATTTATTTCATTTCTATACCACCCAATAGCCTAAGCTCTCTGGGCAGTTCACAAAAATTGTGAGTTATTTGGGCAGTTCACAAAAATTATGGGTGAATTGAGTTATTCTTGTGAGCAGCCCCGAGAATATTTATACTTAAGGGTGACCTAGAAATCAAGTAAATAAATTAATAACAAAATAATACACATACAATATCACCCTTTTAACTTGCCTGTCTGTTTGTATTACAAGGCTATGCTGGTTCTGTAGGGTAGCATAAGTGTTCAAGCGTAACACATCTTATTCATTTGTTTATTTTTAAAAGGTATATTCCACCGTTCCACTAAAAATAGTGCTCAAGGAGGCTAGCAATAACATACAGATAAAAAAATAACAGAATTATAATTGAAAAGATTAATCTCGTCAAATAAAAAGATCATCCAAACAACACACAAATGAAAACACATTAATAAGAAATAAATAAAAGAACCCAGCAGATTAAAACCTACTTCAGGAACAA
Source organism: Heloderma suspectum (assembly GCF_057233095.1). Lineage (NCBI taxonomy): Eukaryota > Metazoa > Chordata > Lepidosauria > Squamata > Helodermatidae > Heloderma > Heloderma suspectum. Next base: position 91,421,090 of record NC_139458.1, read on the forward strand.
ATCTGATGGCAAAGTCTGTCTGAATAAAATAGGGATGGCGGACAATTTCTCCACGAATCTTCAGGAGGCCGAGTGCCGACACATTTGGCCCCCCGAAAGTGTTGGAGAAATTCTCCGCTGGCCCCCCACCCACCCCGGGATGGGACTTACCTTCGGCGAATGTCCCTCTCGGCAGTGGGTCCCGGCGGCATTTCGGCGGCGTTTCGGTGGGGGCAGGGGCGGCGGCCAGTCTCCCGACTGGCTGCCACTGCCGCCATTACAAAATAAAAAAGTACAGTAAAAAAACACACACACACCCGTGATAGGCTTAGGGATGGTCGAAAGGGACTTACCTCGTCCCACAGCTTGCTTCGTGGTGGGGGGGAGGTGCTTCGGTTCTCCCCCCGAAGATCAGGCGAGGGGGGGAGGCACCCCACCTCACCTGGCCAAAATTCAGGCCAGGGGGGAGGCGCCCCGTCTACCCGGCCGCGAAAAAAAAAGTAAAAAACACACACACACACCCGTGATAGGCTACGTAACGATTTACGTAGCCTATCGCGGCTAGATTTCCAAAGTCAGCCATGATAGGCTACGTAAATCGTCACGTAGCCTATCACGGGTGATGTTGAAAAAAAAAAAGCGCGTACGGAAATGGCGGCTCCCATGGGGACCGCCATTTGCGTTCCTTATTTTGGCACTCCCAGTCTACGTAAAGATTTACATAGACTACGGCGAAAATAAGGGCAACGCAAATAGCGTCCCCTTATTTTCGCCGTAGTCTACGTAAATGTTTACGTAGACTAGACGTGCCAAAATAAGGAATGGAAATGGCGGCGCCCCATGGACGCCGCCATTTGCGTACGCGCTTTTTTTTTTTTCAACATCACCTGTGATAGGCTATGTGATGATTTACATAGCCTATCATGGCTGACTTTGGAAATCTAGCCGTGATAGGCTACGTAAATCGTTACGTAGCCTATCACGGGTGTTGTTGTTGTTTTTTACTTTACTTTTTTTTTTTGCAATGGCAGCGGCGGTAGCCGGTCAGGAGACCGGCCGCCGCTCCCGTCCCTGACGAAATGCTGCCGAACCGCTGCCGGGACCCGCCACCGAGAGGGACATTTGTCGAAGGTAAGTCCCATCCCGGGGGGGGCAGGGGGCCGGCGGAGAATTTCCCCAACACTTTTGGGGGGCCGAATGTGTCAGCACTCGGCCTCCCGAAGATTCGTGGAGAAATTCTCTGCCAACGCTAGATAGGCTACGTGACGATTTACGTAGCCTATCATGGCTAGATTTCCAAAGTCATCCATGATAGGCTACATAAATCGTCATGTAGCCTATCACGGGTGACTTTGGAAAAAAAAAAAGCGCATACACAAATGGCGGCGCTTCATGGGTGCCGCCATTTGCGTTCCTTATTTGGACAGGGGTAGTCTACGTAAAGATTTACGTAGACTATGGCGAAAATAAGGGAATGCTATTTGCGTTGCCCTTATTTTCGCCATAGTCTACATAAATCTTTACGTAGAATAGACGTGCCAAAATAAGGAATGCAAATGGCAGCACCCATGGGGCGCCATTCCACTATTTGCGTATGCGATTTTTTTTTCCAAAGTCACCCGTGATAGGCTACATGACGATTTATGTAGCCTATCATGGCTGACTTTGGAAATCTAGCCGTGATAGGCTACGCAAATTGTTACGTAGCCTATCACGGGTGTGTGTGTGTTTTTACTTTTTTTTTCGCGGCCGGGGAGACGGGGCGCTCCTCCCCGGCCTGAATTTCACCAGTGAGGGATGGGGCGCCTCCTCCCCCAGCCTGAATTTCGGCCGAGCTAGGCAGGGCGCCTCCCCCCCTCGCCTGAACTTCGGGGGGAGAACCGAAGCACCTTCCCCCCACCGCAAAGCAAGCTGCCGGACAAGGTAAGTCCCTTTCGTCCATCCTTAGAATAAAAATGTATTTTACCTGCCTGCAGAAGGACAACAGAAATGGAGCTCACTCATCTGGCCTACCATGGCAGGGAAGTCCAGAGCAGCCACCAAGAAGGCCTTCTCTCAAATTCCCACCAAATATGTCTCTGAATGTGGCAGGGGAGACTGCAGAAGTTACTGTGACAATGCAGGGAGCCAGGAACATGCACTTGAGCCCCACGCCTTCCACTCTTGACCTTGTCATGTTGAGGAGGAAGGGTGCTATAACCATATTAGGCTAAATCAGGTTACACAGCCCCACACAATTGGGATCCTGGTAATCCAGGAATCCCAGCTATGTGGAGAGGTATAAGCACATTCAGTTGATCGTGCTAACACTGCTTTTGCAGACCTTCTCCATCAACATGGGGAAATCAGGAATGGAGGGGAAGGAGCTGGAGTGCATGTTCGGGACTCTCTCCATGGTTACAGTAAAACCCTTCTTTGATTAACACTGAAGGGGGCTACAAAGAAAGAGGGGCCTCTCCTGAGGATCTTAAAACTTGGGCAGGTACATAAGGGAGAAGGCAGCCTTTCAATAGCTTGGTCCCAAGTCATGTAGGACCAGTTTGTTTCCGGGCTCCCAGCTGAGCAGAGCACAGCAGAGCAGAGGAAGCTGCTCCAGCTGGTCTAGGGACTATAGAAGCAAGCAAGTTCCCAGAGAGCGAGCAATCAGAGTGAGTGAACAGGGAGAGCAAACAGGAGCTGGCCAGGGGAGTTGCAGTGGAAGAGGAGACAAAGGAGACAAAGGTAAAGAGGTAAACCCAAGGGGCTGTCCTTTCCCTTCTGACTGGCTGTGAGCTTACCAGGTGCTCCTGAGAGCTCCAATTGAATTGAGGGGGTGTGGCCTGAGTACTCTCAGCAGCTGTGTGGGCAGGAAGTTTGAGTCTGTTTCCCTCCTCCCAGTTGAGCAGAGCAGAGGAAGCTGCTCCAGCTGGTCTAGGGACTATAGAAGCAAGCAAGCTCCCAGAGAGTGAGCGACCAGAGCGAGGGAACAGGGAGAGAAAACAGGAGTTGGCCAGGGGAGTTCAGGAGGGGAGGTCAAGGGGGAGGCCTCTAACTTTTTTAAAAAACAAAATATTTTTCTTGTAACACACACTTCCATACCAGTGGGAGTCTGTATTTAACCTGCAGTGAGTAGAGGACCAAGCACAGGCTACTCTAGAACAATCAGAAAGATAGACACAAAAAGGGAAAAGAGACTATGGAAGGACAAGACTCACCAGTGGTGGTGACCTGCAAGGTGTGTGCAATGTTTGTTTTCTTGCCTGAGAACAACATGGCCTACACATGCAACAAGTGCAAGTTGATAACACTGCTGGAAGAAAAAGTAAGGGGACTAGGGCGGTGACTGTCGACCCTCCAGGGAATAGAAGAACATGAAGAGTTCTTGAACAGAACAGTGGAACTACAGCAGCAAAGTGAAGAACAGAAGCTTGAAGAGCAACAGCAAGCTGAGGCAGAAGAGGGAAATGCTGAGGTGAGGAAAAATGCAGTAGAGGACACTCCTTGGAAAAGGTTGACAGTCAGGAGCAGAAGAACTAGAAGCCACTCTGCACCAGTGGAAGCAGTGGAGCTATGGAACAGTTTCCAGGTACTTGAGGATGAGACTGGAGGACAGCCTGCAGAGGAAGAATTTCAGGGGAACCTGCATGAGAGCGACCAAGAGGATGAAGTAGGGATGTACGAAAGTCACTTACCTGTTCGCAGATTATGCTGATGCTGGGGGGGAGGCACTCCATCCCTCCCCCCGAAATTCTGGCCAGGGGGGAAGGCGCTCCGTCCCTCCCCCGCCCGGAATCCTGGCCGGCCGGCTCTGCTCCACAGGGATTCTGCAGAGCTGCCAGCCGGCTCCGCCAGTGGCCGGACATCCGGCCGCTGGCTAGCAGGGACGCAAATGGTGGCAGCTGTAGCCGCCGCCATTTGCGTCCCTGCAGTCAGCCATGATAGGCTACATAAATGTTTACGTAGCCTATCACGGCTGATTAAAAAAAAAAACCAAAAATGTGTGTACGCAACTGGCGACGCCCATGGGCGCTGCCATTTGCGTTCCTTATTTTGGCACGTCTTAGTCTACATAAACATTTACGTAGACTACGGCGAAAATAAGGGGAACGCAAATAGCGTAGCGTCTATGCTATTTGCGTTCCCCTTATTTTCACCATAGTCTACGTAAATCTTTACGTAGCCTATCACTTTTTTTGTTTTTGTTTTTGTTTTAAACTTGGAAATGGCAGTGGCGGCAGCCGGACGGAAAACCACCCGCCAGAGCCGCCGCCGCAGAACTGCTGCCGGAGCCGCTGCCAGAGCCGCCGCCACCAGGAAGATCCGCCCCAGGTAAGTCCCATCCCGGGGGGGCGGGGGGGTGGGGGGCCATTCCACCACTGATTTTGTGGGGCCGAATGTGCTGGCATTCGGCCTCCCCGAGATCCATGGTGGAACTTTCGTACATCCCTAGGATGAAAGTCAGTCAAGCAGAGGTGATGAAACCAAGGTCTACAACAACAAGAAGAGAAGAGTAGTAGTAGTGGGAGACTCCTTGCTGTGTGGGATCAAAATCCAACTATGTTGCGAAGACCCGTGGACTTGCCAGGTATGCTGTGTCCCAGGAGTAGGGATGGGCAGATCACTTACCCCATTCTGGCTGGGGGGGTCCACAGGCGGGGGGAGGCAATCTTTCCCTCCCCCTGGAATCCATCCAGGCCGGCTCTACTCCTCATTGATCCTGCGGAGCCGGCCGTCTGCTCTGCATCGCTGGTGAATGGCGGTACGGCCGGCAGCCATTGCCATGCTGTATTGCTGTGCTAAGTCTCCAGACACAAATGGCGCAGTGGGCTGCATTTAGGCTAATCTACTAGCTTTACGACCGCAAATGCCGCCCACTATGCCATTTGCATCCGGAGACGTAGCACAGTGATACGGCACGGCAATGGCTGCCAGCTGTATCGCCAGCGATGCGGAGCAGGCGGCCAGCTCCGCAGGATTGACGCACAGAGATATCCGACCCAGACGGATTCCGGGGAGAGGTGGAGGTAAGTGCTCTGTTCTGCCATGGGCCCCAGTGGGGCCGGATTCTTGGAATCTGTCCTCATTGGGGTCTGTGGCGGAATTCTCCCCTATCCCTACCCAGGAGGATGGATTAGAGACGTGACTGAAAGGTTGCCTGCATTCATAAAGCCCACTGACAGGTATCCCTTTCTTCTAGGGATGGGGGAGAATTTCTCCCCGAAACTTCGGGGGGCCAAATGCCAACGTGTTCGGCCCCCCGAAGTAGTTTCGGGGAGAAATTCTCTGCACACCCCCCCCGCATCCCCTCCGGGATGGGACTTACCTTTCCCGAATGTCCCTCCCGGTGGCGGGTCCCGGCGGCGGTTCGTCAGGTCTTCGACAGGGGCAGAGGCGGCAGCCGGTAAACCATAAGCGCTGGTTTTTAACTAATTGCAGCTGTGGGGCTGCGATTAGGTAAAAAAACAGCATTTTATGGCCGCAAGTGGCATCAACTACGTCATGTATTCCTCACAGAGAAACGGGAAAAAACCAGCACTGTACGGCCGCGGGTGGTGTCCACTACATTATTTGCGGCTGTATTCCTCACAGAGAAACGGTAAAAAAGCAGCGCTTTACGACTGCAGGTGACGTCCACTACGTCATTTGCAGCTGTATTCCTCACAGAGAAACGGTAAAAAAGCAGTGCTTTACGACTGCAGGTGACGTCCACTACGTCATTTGCAGCTGTATTCCTCACAGAGAAACGGTAAAAAAACAGCACTTTACGACTGCAGGTGACGTCCACTATGTCATTTGTGGCTGTATTCCTCACAGAGAAATGGTAATGGCGGCCGCCATTACACTATCACCAGCGCAACAGAGCCAGAGTTCCGTTCCACAGGAAATCCTCGGGAAGCGGAGGTAAGTGTGTTGTTCTGCCATGGGTTCTGGAGGCTGGATTCCAAAGAATCCGGCCTCATTTGATTCCACAGCAGAATTCTCTGCCATCCCTATTAAAAACCTTCAGCAAGCTAATTAGATTGGCAGTTGAATTGTACTTCAACACTGCTGATAGGACAGTGTCCTCAGCTGCACCTGAAGGCAGCAGACTAGTCTCAGGCTCATGGGGCAGGCTGCGTGGCACACACAGCTCTTATCTCCAATGGAGGCGAATGGCCAAGGGGGCGGGGGGCTCAGGAAGGAATAACCATGAGGGGCTCTCCTCTACTGCCACCCACATACGCAACTGTGTGGTAGCCGCCTGCCTCACTCTGCCTATTGGTGGGGCCATCCTCGGATCTGGATCCAGGATTTGGGTTCCGCAAGAGGAAGGACTCCACTCAGCCTGATTTGGGGTGATCCCACTTCCCCCGCCCCCTGCCACACACACACTACAGCTCACCTAATTCAACAAGGTCTCCTGACTCTCTGTGTAGCATTTTCAGGAAGCTTGAGGGCTTCCATGGAGAGGAGGAGGTGGGGAAATCCACTTCCATCAGTGCAGTTGATCCAGTGTAAATCTGGAGCCAACCCTTTTGAGCAGACGTATATAGGATTGTGCTGTGTGTTCTGGTTTGTGTTGGCTATTTATTTTATGTTCATTCTAAATGTGTATGCCACCTTACTGCTAAAGTCCAGGAAGCTAACTACAGTGCAGACACATGTGTGTGTGTGTGTGTGTGTGTGTGTGTGTAGATGATAGATAGATAGATAGATAGATGATAGATAGATAGATAGATAGATAGATAGATAATCATTCTAAAATCCACTGAACAAACAGATATAAGCAGCAATAAAAACATTCTGAGACAAATCAATATTCAGTCAGGGCAGGATGGGTAGGAACTATGTAATGATATTTTAAGCTGTTTTTATGGTTAGTAACTCAGATATTCCAAATTAGATGGGATAAAGGTTTTGCAAATAACTAATAAAACATACAGCTATTAAACACACAAGGTTCAGGGTCAAATGACACATTACATTAAACATGAAATTTGTCCTTGAATGTATGTTTTCCCCCCTTTAAAAGAGCACCTCTGTGGAGCCCCAGCCCAGTCAGGATAGGGACCATGGTGGTTGACCCTTTCCTTCTCCACTGCAGTCCCAAAGAGAAGCATTCCCTCGAACTAGGTGCTATTTGGCATGGAATGAGATATTTTTGTTGGTTCCAGTCCTCAGCCTGGGATGAAACAAACTGCATTTCAGTTCCTGACACACTCAGCTGCTACTTTAAAAAGAAAGAACAATCATGCAAGGGCAAATTACACATTTGGGTTTTGGTTCTTTTTTACATTTAGTGTAACATGCTGTAGCATTGAGGATAGCATGGGTGCTGCTGTCCAGAGGTTTCTTGGAATATACCCACATCATTGGTCCCTCATTGTTCTCTATGCTCTAGCTCAGCCTTCCCCAACTTCATCCTTTCCAGATGTTTTGGACTTCATCTCCCAGTATTCCTGACCATTGGTCATGCTGGGGTGGAGCTGATGGGAGTTGAAGTCCAAAACATTTGGAGGGCACCAGGTTGGAGAAGGCCATTGTAGCTTTACCAGAACAGATCAAAAAAATAAAACCCAGTACATCTGTATGTTTCCTGTTCCCAACAAATTCAGGGAGGGAAGCAGACGGTTCTTTCCTTTTCAGTGTGGCTTAGATTATATATTGATATGTCAGACAGATTTTTCAAAGAAGAGAGGTCTGTCCTGTCTTTATTTTGTTAGGTATCTGTTACTTTCATCTGGGTAACAGGAGGTCATCAACACAAAGTATGATGTATATGTACAAAGCTTAACATTTGAGATGGCAACTCAAAATGATTCCCTAGTTTCTTTTTGCTTTGATACAACTGAACTGCCCCAGCTTTGCAAACTCATCACAAGAAGTTGGAAACATGACATGAAATAATAAGCTTTATCCTAAAAGGAAACATACTGAGAAACTGATGTCGAGCATTATAGTTCCTTTTTTGCTGAACAACATATACCAGTGGTATGCCATCAGTTTGGGCTAATAAAAGGACTAATCAATATGTAAAATTAAGAGACCCTTTTTCAGGTTCCTGCCTGTCTATATGGGCTCTCTGATTCACCACCTCCAAAACTTCACTTGCGAGTCCATCCCTTCCTTTGATGTTGTTGTTGTTCAGTCGTTCAGTCGTGTCCGACTCTTCGTGACCCCATGGACCATAGCACGCCAGGCCTTCCTGTCCTGCGCTCTCTCCCGGAGCGTGCTCAAGTTCATATTCATTGCATCCATGATGCTATCTAGCCATCTCATCCTCTGCCGTCCCCTTCTCCTTTGGCCTTCAGTCTTTCCCAGCATCAGGGTCTTTTCCAGGGAGTTTTCTCTTCGCATTAGGTGGCCAAAATATTTGAGCTTCAGCTTCAGGATCTGTCCTTCCAATGAGCACTCAGGGTTGATTTCCTTGAGGATGGACTGATTTGACCTCCTTGCAGTCCAGGGGACTCGTAAGAGTCTTCTCCAACACCACAGTTCGAAAGCATCAATTCTTCAGCGCTCAGCCTTCCTTATAGTCCAGCTCTCACAGCCATACATTACTACTGGGAAAACCATAGCTTTGATTAGATGGACCTTTGTTGGCAAGGTGATGTCTCTGCTTCTTACTATGCTGTCTAGGTTGGCCATAGCTTTCCTCCCAAGGAGCAAGCGTCTTTTAATTTCATGGCTACAGTCACCGTCTGTGGTGATCTTGGAGCCCAAGAAAGTAAAATCTGTCACTGCTTCCATTTCTTCCCCTTCTATATGCCAGGAAGTGATGGGGCCAGATGCCATGATCTTCGTTTTTTGAATGTTGAGTTTCAAACCAGCTTTTGCACTCTCCTCTTTCACCCTCAACAATAGGCTCTTGAGATCCTCTTCGCTTTCTGCCATTAGGGTGGTATCGTCTGCATATCGGAGGTTGTTGATAATTCTCCCAGCAATCTTAATTCCGACCTCTGATTCATCCAACCCGGCATTTCTCATGATGTACTCTGCATATAAGTTAAATAAGCAGGGTGACAATATGCAGCCTTGTCGTACTCCTTTCCCAATTTTGAACCAATCGGTTGTTCCATGTCTGGTTCTTACTGTTGCTTCTTGACCCTCGTACAGGTTTCTCAGGAGACAGGTAAGGTGGTCTGGTACTCCCATCACTTTCAGAATTTGCCAGAGTTTGTTGTGATCCACACAATCAAAGGCTTTAGCGTAGTCAATGAAGCAGAAATAGACGTTTTTCTGGAATTCTCTTGCTTTCTCCATGATGCAGCGAATGTTGGCGATTTGATCTCTAGTTCTTCTGCCTCTTCGAAACCCAGCTTGTACTTCCGGTAGTTCTCGGTTCGCATACTGCTGAAGCCTAGCTTGTAGGATTTTGAGCATCACCTTGCTGGCATGTGAAATGAGCGCAATGGTGCGGTAGTTTGAACACTCTTTGGCGTTGCCCTTCTTTGGAATTGGAATGTAAACTGACCTTTTCCAGTCTTGTGGCCACTGTGGAGTGTTCCAGATTTGTTGGCATATTGAATGCAGCACTTTAACAGCATCATCTTTTAGGATTTTAAATAGCTCGGCTGGAAGACTGTCATCTCCGCTAGCTTTGTTGTTACTAATGCTTCCTAAGGCCCACTTGACTTCACTCTCTAGGATGTCCGGCTCAAGTTCAGTGACCGCACTATCATGGCTATCAGGGACATTCAGATCTTTCCTGTATAGTTCTTCTGTGTATTCTTGCCACCTCTTCTTAATTTCATCTGCTTCTGTTAGGTCCCTGCCTTCTTTGTCCTTTATCATGCCCGTCTTTGCACAAAACGTTCCCTTGAGATCTCCAATTTTCTTGAAGAGATCTCTAGTCTTTCCCATTCTGTTGTTTTCCTCGATTTCTTTGCATTGTTCATTTAAGAAGGCCTTCTTGTCTCTCCTTGCTATTCTCTGGAACTCTGCATTCAGTTGGGTATATCTTCCCCTTTCTCCCTTGCTTTTCGCTTCCCTTCTTTCGTGAGCTACTTGTAAAGCCTCATCAGACAGCCACTTTGCTTTCTTGCATTTCTTTTTCTTGGGGATGGATTTCATTGCTGCCTCCTGAACAATGTTACGGACCTCCGTCCATAGTTCCTCAGGCACTCTGTCTATCAGGTCTAATCCCTGAAATCTATTCCTCACCTCCACTGTATATTCATCAGGGATATGATTTAGGTCATACCTGAACGGTTTAGTGGTTTTCCCTATGTTCTTCAATTTAAGCCGAAATTTTGCAAGAAGCAGCTCATGATCTGAGCCACAGTCAGCTCCAGGTCTTGTTTTGACTGACTGTATAGAGCTTCTCCATCTTTGGCTTCAAAGGACATAATCAATCTGATTTCAATATTGACCATCTGGTGATGTCCGTGTATAGAGTCGCCTCTTGTGCTGTTGGAAAAGAGTGTTTGCTATGATCAGCGTGTTCTCTTGGCAAAACTCTATTAGCTTTTGTCCTGCTTCATTTTGTACACCAAGGCCATGCCTGCCTGTTATCCCAGTGATTTCTTGACTTCCTACTTTAGCATTCCAATCCCCTATGATGAAGAGGACATCTTTTTTGGGTGTTAGTTCTAGAAGGTGTTGTAGGTCTTCATAGAACCCATCAATCTCAGCTTCTTCGGCCTCAGTGGTTGGGGCATAGTCTTGAATTACTGTGATGTTGAATGGTTTGCCTTGGATTCGTACTGAGATCATTCTATCATTTTTAAGATTGTACCCCAGTACTGCTTTTCCCACCCTTTTGTTGACTATGAGTGCTACTCCATTTCTTCTAAGGGATTCTTGCCCACAATAGTAGATATGATGGTCACCTGAATTAAATTCGCCCATGCCTGTCCATTTTAGTTCGCTGATTCCCAAGATGTCGATGTTCAATCTCGCCATCTCATGTTTGACCACCTCCAGCTTACCTTGATTCCTTGATCTGACATTCCAGGTTCCTAAACAATATTGTTCTTTACAGCATCGGATTTTCTTTTCACCACCAGTAGGGATGGCGGAGAATTTCTCCCCGAAACTTCGTTGCCCTTATTTTCGCCGTAGTCTATGTAAACATTGACGTAGACTACAGCGACCAAATAAGGAAGGGGAATGGCGGCTCCCTATGGGGGCCGCCATTATCCGTACACAATTTTTTTTTTTTTTTAAAGTCACCCGTGATAGGCTACGTGACGATTCACGTAGCCTATCACGGCTGACTTTGCAAATCTAGCCATGATAGGCTACGTGAATCGTCACGTAGCCTATCAGGGGACGTGTTGTTGTTTTTTTCTTTCATTGCAATGGCGCGGGCGGCAGCCAGTCGAAAGACCGGCTGCCGCTCCCGCCCCGCTCGAACACCGGACGAACCGCCAGCCAGACCCGCCGCCGGGAGGGACATTCAGGGAAGGTAAGTCCCATCCCGGGGGGGGCGGGGGGCGGGGGGGTGGAGGATTTCTCCCCGAAACTTGTTCGGGGGGCCGAACACGTTGGCGCTCGGCCCCCCGAAGTTTCGGGGAGAAATTCTCCGCCATCCCTACTGGTGGTGAAAAGAAAATCCGATGCTGTAAAGAACAATATTGTTTAGGAACCTGGAATGTCAGATCAATGAATCAAGGTAAGCTGGAGGTGGTCAAACCGGTGACGATTCACGTAGCCTATCATGGCTGACTTTCCAGATCTAGCCGTGATAGGCTACGTGAATCGTCACGTAGCCTATCAGGGGACTTTTTTTTTTTTTTTGTTACTTTCGTGTTCACGGCCGGGCGAGGCGGGAAGCCTCCTCCCCGGCCTGAATTTCGGCCGGGCGAGGCGGGAAGCCTCCCCCCCCGGCCTGAATTTCAGCCGGGCGAGGCGGGAAGCCTCCCCCCCCGGCCTGAACTTCGCGGGGGGAGCAGCGAAGCGCTCCCCCCACCGCGAAAAAGCTGCGAGAAAAGGTAAGTGACTTTCGTTCACCCCTAACCACCAGACACATCCACAGCTGAGTGTCCTTTCGGGTTTGGCCCAGCCGCTTCACTCTTTCTGGCCCTACTTGGAAATACCCTCTGCTCTTCCCCAGTAGTATATTGGACACCTTCCGACCTGAGGGGCTCATCTTCTGGCGTCATCTCTTTTAGCCTTGTGATACGTTCCATGGGGTTTTCTTGGCAAGAATACTGGAGTGGGTTGCCATTTCCTTCTCCAGTGGACCACATTTTGTCAGAACTCTCTGCCATGACCTGTCCGTCTTGGGTGGCCCTGCACGGCATAGCTTATGGCTTCACTGAGTTACGCAAGCCCCTTCGCCACAACAAGGCAGTGATCCATGAAGGGGTTCCTTTGATGGCAACACCACAAAACTCATCCTTTGTCAAAGCTCTGGGGTATTTTCTTTCAGCCCCAATTTCTCAGTGGTTACCTACTTATCGCCTCTGCTCTAGGGATGTACGAAAGTGACTTACCTTTTCATGGATTCTGTTCATGGGGGGGGAGGCGTTCTGTCCCTCTCCCCGGAATGCTCAACGGGGGGGATGCGATCCAGTCCTCCCCTCCGGAATCCTCAACGGCCGGCTGTGCTCTGCGGCGGCTCTGTGGAGCAGCCAGCCAGGCCCAGGCCAGGGCTGTCCGCAGCTGGATTTCCGGCCACGGAGGGCTCTGGGTAACAACAACAACAAAAACACGTATGCAAATGGCAGAGGCTACGGCCACCGTAGTGGGTGCTAATTGCATTCCCCTTTCTTTTCTTTGTCTTACTCTACGTAAGTATTGATGTAGACTAAGACAGCGAAAAATAAGGAACGCAAATTGCAGTGGCCGTAGCCGCTGCCATTTGCATATGTGTGTTTTTCTTTTAAAGCCCAGATGTGATAGGCTACATAAGTCTTTACGTAGCCTATCATGTGTATGGGGAAAAAAACAAAAAAGTCACAGACTACAAATGGCGGCAGCGGCAGCCGTTCGGAAGACCAGCCGCCACCGCCAAAGTTGCCGCCGGAGCCACCACCGTCCGGAACATCCACCACAGGTAAGTCTTGTCACGGGGGGAATCCGCGGCGGACGGGGGGGTGGAAGGTAGGGATGTACGAAAGTTCCGCCATGGATCTCGGGGAGGCCAAATGCCAGAGCATTCGGCCCCCTGAAATTCGTGACGGAACGGCCCCCCGCTAGGAGTGCTCGAAAGTCACTTACCTCGTCTCGCAGCTTGCTTCGCGGTGGGGGGGAGGCACTTCGCTTCTCCTCCCGAAATTCAGGCCGGGGGGGGAGGCACCTCGCCTCGCCCAGCCGAAATTCAGGCCGGGGAGGAGGCGCCTCGCCTCGCCCGGCCACGGAATAAAAAGTAAAAAAAAAAACGCCCCCGTGATAGGCTACGTGATGATTTACGTAGCCTATCATGGCTAGATCTGCAAAATCAGCCGTGATAGGCTACGTTAATCGTCACGTAGCCTATCACGGGTGACTTAAAAAAAAAAAAAAAAGCGCGTACGCAAATGGCGGCCCCCATAGGGAGCCGCCATTCGTGTTCCTTATTTGGTCACTGTAGTCAACGTAAATCTTTATGTAGACTACGGCGAAAATAAGGGCAACACAAATAGCGTTGCCCTTATTTTCACCATAGTTTACGTAATCTTTGGGCCATGTTTTATTGAAAATAGCTGCAAAGGGCTACCTAGGATGGGTAGCTGACTGTGCCAGCGACTAGCTGACACTTCATGGGCGAAAACACACCCAGTCTGAGGGTGGTGTCGATCTCGCCACCCCTCTGGGCTGCCCTTCTGGGGGAGGTAGACCTTCCCCTGCCACTGCCTCCCAGTGCCTCACAACACCTGGGTGAGTGAGGAGGGTTGGTCTCCCAGGCAACCCCTATCCCCCCGCCAAGCCGCAACCCGTTCAGGGGCCTCAGGCATCACCTGTCACCATAAGGTGCCTCTGCATGCACACCATCCCTAATCTCTTTCTGCTTTTGCACATCCTAGCCGCAAACTGAAAAGTGACCTAAGAGAGATTGGACCATATTCACCTACAGGACACACCCTAGGGATGTACGAAAGTGACTTACCTTTCCGCAGATTATGTTGTTGGTGGAGGGGAGGCGTTCCGTCCCTCCCCCTGGAATCCTGGCCGGGGGGGGAGGCACTCCGTACCTCCCCCCCGGAATCCTGGCTGGCCGGCTGTGCTCCACAGCGATTCTGTGGAGCCGCCGGCCAGCTCCACCAGCAGCCGGACATCTGTCCACTGGCTAGCAAGGACGCAAATGGCGGCGGCCGTAGCCACCGCCTTTTGCGTCCCTGCAGTCAGCCATGATAGGCTACGTAAATGTTAACGTAGCATATCACAGCTGATTAAAAAAACAACAACAACATGCATACGCAAATGGAGGCGGCCATGGCCACCACCATTTGCGTTCTTTATTTTGGCATGTCTTAGTCTACGTAAACATTTACGTAGACTAAGATGGCGAAAATAAGGGGAACGCAAATAGCGTAGTATCTACGCTATTTTCGTTCCCCTTATTTTCTCCATCTTAGTGTACGTAAATGTTTACGTAGACTAAGATGTGCCAAAATAAGGAACGCAAATGGCGGCGGCCATGGCCGGCGCCATTTGCCTACGCGCATTTTTTTGTTTTGTTTTTTAACTCAGCTGTGATAGGCTACGTAAAGATTTACGTAGGCTATCACGGTGTTTTTTAAAAAATCTAGCCATGATAGGCTATGTAAATCTTTATGTAGCCTATCATGTTTTTTTTGTTTTTTCATTTTTTTTTTACCTGGAAATGTAAAAAAATTACATTTTTTTGTAAATTTTTGTAAATTTTTTTGCCGCCACCAAACCACCACCGGAGCTGCCGCCGCCAGGAAGATCCACCCAAGGTAAGTCTCGTCCCGGGGGGCGTGGGGGGGCAGGCCATTCCCCACTGATTTTGGGGGGCTGAATGCGCTGGCATTCGGCCTCCCCGAGATCCATGGTGGAACTTTCGTACATCCCTAACACACCCTAGTCCCAATAACAGTGTGAAGTAGGCAAAAAGACACACAGTAAAATGCCAATTGAACTGTGTGCCAAAAATTCCTACATGGCCCCCAAAAAAGCAACTGGTATAAACCCACATTGCTTAAGGGAGGGTGGGAGAGAGTGAGAGTGAGAGAGCTGGTTTGGAAGGGGGCACAGAGCTTAAGAGGGCTGTGCTGGCCTCTCCCCAGCCTGGTGGTGCCATCGGGGGGTACCCAATAAGCATCAGCCACCTCTTCTCACCCCACCCGCCTGCAACGCCCTTCCTTTTTGCCAGACAAGCTGGAGCCGGGGTTAGGACATTTTTTGTCACTACTGAACAACTCCAGTTTACACACACACCCACACACACTAGTGATGTACGAAAGGGACGTACCTAGTCCCGCAGCTTGCTTCGCGGTGGGGGGGAGGCGCTTCGGTTCTCACCCCAAAGTTCATGGCGGGGGGGAGGCGCCCCGCCTCGCCCGGCTGAAATTCAGGCCAGGGGGGAAGGCGCCCTGCGTCGCCCGGCCAAAATTCAGGCCGGGGAGAAGCGCCCCATGTCCCCGGCCGCGAAAGAAAAAGTGAAAAAAAAAAAACCGTGATAGGTTACGTAACGATTAACGTAGCCTATCACGGCTAGATTTCCAAAGTCAGCCGTGATGGGCTATGTTAATCGTTACGTAGCCTATCATGGGTGACTTTGAAAAAAAAAAGCGCATATGCAAATGGCGGTGCCCATGGGCGCCGCCATATGCGTTCCTAATTTGGTCCCGGTAGTTTACGTAAAGATTTACATAGACTACGGCGAAAATAAGGGCAACACTATTTTCACCGTAGTCTACATAAATCTTTACATAGACTAAAGGAACACAAATGGCAGCGCCCATGGGCACCGCCATTTTCGTACGTGCTTTTTTTTTCCAAGTCACCCGTGATAGGCTATGTAATGATTAACGTATCCTATCACAGCTGACTTTGGAAATCTAGCCGTGATAGGCTATGTTAATCGTTACGTAGCCTATCACTTTTTTTTTTTTTTACTTTATTTTGTAATCATGGCGGCGGCAGCCGGTCAGAAGACCGGCCGCCGCCCCCGCCCTCGACGAAATGCCGCCAAAACACCACCGGGACCTGCCGCCGGGAGGGACATTCACAGGAGGTAAGTCCCATCCTGGGGGGGGTGGCGGAGAATTTCACCGCCAATTTCGGGGGGCCAAATGCGTTGGTATTCAGCCTCCCCGAGATTCGGGAAGAAATTCACAACCATCCCTAACACGCACACACACACACACCATCTTTGCCTTCAGCTCCACCCACCACTGAAATATCCCCGCCCCAGTTTCTCCAAAATTGAGCTTGATCTGAAAGAGGTCCCCCCACCACCACACAGCATAACTATAACACATCCCTCAGCCTCCTGCACCTCCCTCATTAGAAACTGAGCACTTTCCACACTGCTTAGCCAGCAACATGTACAAAGAACCCATTCCCCCACAAAAATCCGCTTCTGGTTTTAACCCATCTCCTTTCTATCAGCTCCTCATACAAGTGTTTAGCCCCAGGACACATACAAGTGTTGACCTGCCCCATCTCCATTCTAGAAGTGACTCCTAATACAAGCGCTCCCCTTCCAGTAGGTATGCTATCCTTCCATTCCCCCCACCTAGGACAGCATTTGTGTCAGACCAGGGCATCATAAAGGACTCAGCCCAGAAACTAATTTTCAGTGCTAGGTCTGAACGCAAAGTGCATAGGCTACTTCCATACTAGGACCCTGGAGTGCTGCTAAAGCATTATTGAATTAAGATGGTCCCACATGCCACTTAATATAATATTTCCTCCATAAATGTTGGCATTGACCATCCCATTGGGTGATACCTTTATGTTTATTTGGAAGTAAAGCCCATTGTCATGGAGTGCATTTTTGGATGAGATCTTAGTAATGTTAAGGATTTTGAAGGAGTATATCTTTAATCGGGATCTTACCACAATCAGTATTAAGTGTGCCATTGAAAAAAAAAGTCAGGACTGAAGAGTAGATCATTGCTTCCTTCTTAGCATATTTAAACAACACATCATTCTCATTCCTCTTGACCTTCTTTCATGTTTAGGTTTCCTTTCCCGGTACGCCTACTTGAGATTTATAATTAAATTTCCGTGAACTTGCAAAATAATCCTTTCTTCTTTATAAAGACCATTTTCAGGAAGATTCTTCTTTACTACCTAGCTAGTATCCTATTGACCTGTTCTAATCTTAAAACAGTGTTTCAGCTTTCAATCTTCTGTGTGAGATCTTTAAAGTCTCAAAACCTCTTAAGGTCACATGGTAAACACAGCTAAGGCACTAGGTTACTTAGAGCGCAAAGCCGAACAGGGAAAAACAAGCTTTATCTGGATTCAGGGTGACAAGGCTTCTGGGATGAAAATAGTCAAACAAACGTAAAAAAGAATGAATGAAAAATTGAAATCCGTATTTTTCTCTAATATCCATGACACCACTCAGCAAAAGTTCTGCATCTCTCTGTAATTATTGCGACACAGAGGGAGGTTCACACACACTGAAAGAAGGTATGAGGGGGGTCTGTGCAGCCTAGCTCTCTGCATCACAGCCATGCCCCCATGGCTGTGCTGCAGTGGCAATGCTTCTTCACTATCCATACATTCAGACATCATGAGAAAGGGCTCTACATGCAAACCGAGAACACTTTGCAACACGGCCTGAATGTACAGAAAGTGGAGAAGCATTCCTATGGTGTGCACAGTGAGGCATGTGGGTGTGGCCAAGGCAGGGGGCAGGGCTAGTCCACAAGCCCCTTGTGCATGCTTTCACTACATGGGGGATCATGTGAACATCCATTAGAAAACAGTGAATTATCCATTTTAAAAAGGAGAAGGAGGAAGCCACTAATTAAAGGGACTGTAATCCCCAAAGCCTCAAAAGCATCCCCCTTGTCCACACTAAACAGGCTGGTGCAGTTGCATTTTAAGACCAAAAACAAAACAAAACCCCATCCACCACAAATCAGATCTGGAAAAGAGGGGAAGATAACCCAGAAAAACACTAGAATGTAATTGTTTAAGAAAAACATGAAAGACTGAGCGATGTCCTTTCCAGATTAAACAAGTAGTGTCCGTTTCAGGTGAGAAAACAGACAAACCAAGAGGCGTGGAAGAATCTGTGGCTTGGCTCCTGCTTTCCATTCATAAAAAGCCCACTCCAGGATTCCTCCCCCTTCCCATCTCCTTTCTCTGGAGTGATGGCTGCTGAGTTCTTCCCCCAAAAACAAACCAGACTTCTTAGAAAGAACAGCAGTTATTTATCTGCGGGCTGGGGAATGCAGTAACTTTGCTGAGATGGAGAGGCTTGCGGGAGAGCACTTGTGTCTGAGCAGCACAACGTATCCCTTTGCAAGTACAGACAGGGTAATAAAGAGACAGACACAAGTGCTTGGATTGAAATTGTGCCACATTTATTGAAATATCTGCAAAGGGGAAACCCAGGATGGGCACTGACTGTAACAGAGGCTAGCTGGCAATTTATGGGTGAAAACATACCCACCCTGAGGGGTGGCTTGACAGCATCGCTGCCCCTCCAGACTGCCCCTTATGGGGGAGGTAGGTAGGGATGGGGGAGAATTTCTCCCCGAAACTTCGGGGGGCCAAGTGCCAAAGTATTCGGCCCCCCGAAGTAGTTTCGGGGAGAAATTCTCCCCCTCCCCGGGATGGGACTTACCTTTCCCGAACCTCGCTCCCGGTGGCGGGTCACAGCGGTGGTTCGGCAGGGCTTCAACAGGGGCAGGGGCGGCAGCCGGTCTTTCGACTGGCTGCCGCCGCCACCATTCCAAGAAAAGTAAAAAACAAACAAACGCCCCCATGATAGGCTACGTGATGATTAACGTAGCCTATCATGGCTAGATTTGCAAAGTCAGCCATGATAGGCTACGTAAATCGTCACGTAGCCTATCACGGGTGACTTAAAAAAAAAAAAAGCATGTACGGCTAATGGCGGCCCCCATAGGGAGCCGCCATTCGCGTTCCTTATTTGGTCGCTGTAGTCTACGTAAAGATTACGCAGACTACGGCAAAAATAAGGGCAACGCTATTTGCTATTTGCGTTGCCCTTATTTTCGCTGTAGTCTACGTAAATCTTTACATAGACTACAGGGACCAAATAAGGAATGTGAATGGCGGCTCCCTATGGGGGCCGCCATTTGCGTACGCGCTTTTTTTTTTTAAGTCACCCGTGATAGGCTTCGTGATGATTAACATAGCCTATCACAGCTGACTTTGCAGATCTAGCTGTGATAGGCTACGTAAAACATCATGTAGCCTATCGTGGGGGCGTGTTTTTTTTTTTACTTTTTATTTCGCGGCCGGGCGAGGCGAGGCGCCTCCTCCCCGGCCTGAATTTCGGCCGGGCGAGGCGGTAAGCCTCCCCCCCGGCCTGAATTTCGGCCGGGTGAGGAGGGAAGCCTCCCTCCCAGACTGAACTTCGGGGGGAGCAGCGAAGCGCCTCCCCCCCACCACGAAGCAAGCTGCGAGACCACGTAAGTGACTTTCGTGCACCCCTAGAGGTAGGCCTTTCCCTGTCACACCCTCCTGGGCCGCCATGCTCCTGGGTGAGTGAGGTGAGTCGGTCTCCCAGGCAACCCTTATCCCCCCACCGAGCCACAAAACCCGTTCGGGAGGCCTCAGGTGTCACCTGTCGCCTTAAGGTGCCTCTGAATGCTCACCATCCCTAAGTTCATTCTCCTTGGCCTGTCCTAACTGCCACTGGGAGTGACAAGCCTATTGCTTGTCAAACTCCCCCCACCTGAGCAGAAGAACTTCCCGCAGGCCCCTTTGCAGATCCGTCAGAAACATGTTGTTCCCAGCATCAGACAGGTGCACACCATCCTGTCTGTAAAGCTCCCTCCTTGTCCAGATGATTTCCTGGTGAATGATGATCCCATCACTGTGCTTGTATAGCCCCAAGGCTGTTTTCCAGTTCACTTTCTGACAGGCCCTTCCCATGGCCTTCTGGGTAGGGGTGCACGAAAGTCACTTACGTGGTCTCGCAGCTTTTCGCGGTGGGGGGGAGGCACTTCGCTGCTCTCCCCGCGAAGTTCAGGCCGGGGTGGGGAGGCTTCCCGCCTCGCCTGGCCGAAATTCAGGCCGGGGGGGAGGCTTCCCACCTTGCCCGGCCGAAATTCAGGCCGGGGAGGAGGCGCCTTGCCTCGCTGGGCCGCAAAATTAAAAGTTAAAAAAAAAACGCCCCTGTGATAGGCTACGTGACAATTAACGTAGCCTATCACGGCTAGATCTGCAAAGTCAGCCGTGATAGGCTATGTAAATCGTCACGTAGCCTATCACGGGTGACTTAAAAAAAAAAAAGCACATACGCAAATGGCGGCCCCCATAGGGAGCCGCCATTCGCGTTCCTTATTTGGTCGCTGTAGTCTACGTAAATCTTTACGTAGACTACGGCGAAAATAAGGGCAACGCAAATAGCGTTGCCCTTATTTATGCCATAGTCTACGTAAAGATTTATGTAGACTACAGCGACCAAATAAGGAAGATGAATGGCGGCTCCCTATGGGGGACGCCATTATCCGTACGCGCTTTTTTTTTTTTTTAAGTCACCCGTGATAGGCTACGTGACAATTTACGTAGCCTATCATGGCTGACTTTGCAAATCTAGCCGTGATAGGCTACATTAATCGTCATGTAGCCTATCACAGGGGCATTTTTTTTTTCTTTTATTGGAATGGCGGCGGCGACAGCCGGTCGAAAGACCGGCTGCCACTCCCACCCCGGACGAAGACCCGACGAACCGCCAGCCGGACCCGCTGCTGGGAGGGACATTCGCCAAAGTTAAGTCCCGTCCTGGGGGGGGTGCAGGGGCGGGGGGGTGCAGAGAATTTCTCCCTGAAACTTGTTCGGGGGGCCGAACACATTGGCGCTTGGCCCCCCGAAGTTTTGGGGAGAAATTCTCCACCATCCCTACTTCTGGGTCAGAACTAGGGATGGGCGGGTTCCCTACCTGCTGCTCCGGGGGGGGGGACGAGCTGGTCGTCCCCATGGAATCCTCTTCGGCTGGCTCCGCTCCATGGCGATTCTGCGGAGTTGCCGGCCAGCTCTGCAGAATCGTCGCGAGGAGGATCTGGCCCCGGACAGTTCCAGAAGGAGGCAGAGGTGAGTTGTGACATTCTCCATGGACTCTGGAGTCTCATTGGGGTCCATGGCAAATTTCTCTGACATCCCTAGTCAGAACATTCTGCACTTCATTCTTGTGAACAGACAAGACCAAATTATGGTTATCCCTGACTCACGGTGCCAGATAACACAGAATTGGCCAAGGCCTGCAGGATGAGGTCCTTGCCTTCACACAACCAGGTCATTCTCCCCTGGATGCAGCACCTAAACCTGTGGGGGGACATGCACCTCACGTTTATGGAATAGAGTGTGGAGGGCGCTCCCAGCATATGCCACATCAGCCAAGCCTCCGAACACAGGCACACTTAGGGATGGACGAAAGTCCCTTACCTGGTCCCACAGCTTTTTTCAGTGGGGGGGAGGCGCTTTGTTTCTCCCTCCAAAATTCTTGGTGGGTGGGGAGGCGCCCCTTCCCTCCCCGCCAAAATTCTGGCCGGGGGGGAGGCGCCCCATCCCTAGCTGCCGAAATTCTGTCCGGGTGGGAGCGCCCCGCCTCTCCAGCCATGAAAGAAAAAAGTAAAAAAAAAAAAAAAAAGTGATAGGCTACGTAAAGATTTACGTAGCCTATCACGGCTGACTTTGAAAATCTAGCCGTGATAGGCTACATAAATCTTTATGTAGCCTATCACGTTTTTTTTTTTTTTTTACTTTGAAATGGCAGCGGCGGCAGCCGGTCAGAAGACCGGCCGCTGCCACCGCCCCACCGCCGGGACCCGCCGCCGGGACCCGCCGCCACGAGGGACATTCGCACGAGGTAAGTCCCATCCCGGGGGGGGCGGGGGGGCGGAGAATTTCTCCACTAATTTTGGGGGGCCAAATGCATTGGCATTCGGCCTCCTGGAGATTCGTGGAGAAATTCTCCGACATCCCTAGGCACACTGCGACAGTCCGAGCTGGGATCCACAACTTGACCTAAGGCCTCTGACCATTCCATAACACCATGCTGTGACCGCATGAGCACATGCACAGGTTCACATCTATTCCATCGATCTAAAGGAGATAAAGGAAAACAGTAAGTGACAAGAAAGGAGAGGATATTCCCTGGCATCAAGAAAAAGCCCACATATAAGTCCTGAAATCCTTGGAGTGCCACCTGGCCACCACCTTCACTTTATCCAGTGAAAAAACCCAAAGATGCAGCTTTAGGAGCAGCCCCAGTGCTGAAAGAATGTGTCCTGAATCGGATTTCCTAGACTGGGAGTACTCAATGCCAGTTTAGTAACACTCATACAGATTAATGGCCCTAATCTCCTGAGTGATAAAGGATATCTGGAGAAAGGGGATGCCTGGAATCCGCAGTTGCAGGTGATGTCTTGGCTAGGGATGGCGGAGAATTCCGCCATGGATTTCAGTGAGGCTGAATGCACTGGCATTCGGCCACCCGAAACCCGTGGTGGAATGGTCTCCCACCCCCCGGCCCCCTGTGGAATCCCCCCCGGGATGAAGCTTACCTGGGATGGATGTTCCAGTGGCAGCAGCTCTGGCAGCAGCTCCGCTGGCGGCTGCGGAAGCTGGTCTCTTGGCCGGCTGCTGTGGACACAAATGGCGGCTGCCGTAGCAGCTGCCATTTGCGTCCTGCCAGGCTGCCGTGATGGGCTATGTAAGTATTTACATAGCCTATCACGGCAAAGAGCAGGGGTGCAAATGGCGTAGCGGCTGCCGTTTGCGCTGCTCCTCTTTCCGTGATAGGCTACGTAAATACTTACGTAGCCTATCACGGCAGCCTGGCTGGACGCAAATGGTGGCCACTACAGTGGCTACCATTTGCATCCACAGCAGCTGGACGTGGCCGGAACTCCGGCTGCAGATGGCCCTGGCCGACGGCTCCATGGAGCCACCACTGAGCAGAGCCGGCCCAGCGAGGATTCCGGGGGGAGGGATGGAGCTCCTCCCCCCCGCCGCAAATCCAAGCTGCGAAAAGGTAAGTGACTTTCATACATCCCTAGTCTTGGCCCTGCCCTGGATGGTATGTCATGCACAGAAGTCTGTATCCTAGCAGTCACTGGGAGTGACAAGCCTACTGCTTAGATGCACTCCCCCGTTGTGTGCTAAAGGACTTCTTGCCAGCCCCTTAGCCGATCCAACAAAACTTTGTTGGTACCAAATCAGGCAGGTCCTATCTATAAGCCTCCACCCACATCTTAATAATTTCCAGATGAGAGATGATCCCATCACTATTCTGATATAGCCAAATGCCATCTCCTGGTTCACTTTCGGATGGGCCCTTTCCATGGCCCTCAAATTCCAAATATCCCTCCAATTAATTCAAGGAAGCAAGCAGGACCAATGATGGTTATCGCTGGCCAACTGTGCCGTATGACCTGGGAAAGGTCCTTGCCCTTCCCACTAACAGGTTGTTCCCTCCTAGATGCAGCACTAGAACTTGTGGGGCACCACGCACCAGCATACGGATGCCATTTGCGTCCCAGCACCTGGAAGTCTGCCCCTGGCTGGAGCCTGTTCTTTGCAGTAATAGCTTATTACTACAAAGAACAGGGCATCCCAGCGGCCAGAAGTCCTCCCCCTGCCAGAGCTGGCCGGCAGCTCCGTGGCAAATCCAGGGCCGATTAAGATTCCGGGGGGGGGACAGATTGCCCCCCCATGCACCCAACGTAAGGGGGGTTCCCACACCCCTACTGCGGCCTGGTCCCATCCCCCCCCAGTCCATGGAAAAATTGTCTTCCACGGACCGTTCCCTGGTCCCAAAAAGGTTGGGGACCGCTGCTATAAGTTGACCCTAAAACCCAGCCTGCTAGAGGCGTCATAGTACATCTGCAGCTCTACCTTGAAGATGAACAAGGTAGATGAACAACTTCCCAAAAAGGAAACACTGGTAATCTCCAGAAAATTAAAACCTCACCGAAATCCACTTGCGGGGCGGGGGCAGTAACTCAATGGTGAGGGAGCCTAACCCCATTTGTGGTTCAACACAGCCTCCACCAAAGGCTGGCATGAGACAGAAGCTATGCTGGTGAAGAGGACTCTGCCACTCCCTAAAGAGCATGAAGTGTGACATCACGAGAACCTCTGTATAGGTCAACCTGCATCCTCCCCGCTCCCCCAGCATCCTGTAGACACTATCGCTCCGAAGGTGCTCACAGAGTAAGAATAAACTAGGGATGGATGAAAGTCCCTTACCTGTTCTCGAAGCTTGCTTCGCGGTGGGGGTGAGGTGCTTCGGTACTCCCCCTGAAGTTCAGGCGAGGGGGGGGAGGCGCCCCACCTCGCCTGGCCAAAATTCAGGCCAGACGGGAGGCGCCCCATCCCTCGCCAGCGAAATTCAGGCCGGGTAGGAGCGCCCCGTCTACCCGGTCACGAAAAAAAAGTAAACACACACACACACGCACACCCGTGATAGGCTACGTAACGATTTAAGTAGCCTATCACGGCTAGATTTCCAAAGTCAGCCGTGATAGGCTATGTAAATCGTCACGTAGCCTATCATGGGTGACTTTGGGAAAAAAAAAAGCGCGTACGCAAATGGCGGCTCCCATGGGGACCACCATTTGCGTTCCGTATTTTGAGACGTCTAGTCTACGTAAAGATTTACGTAGACTACGGAGAAAATAAGGGCAACGCAAATAGCGTTCCCTTATTTTCGCCGTAGTCTATGTAAATCTTTACGTAGACTAGATGTGCCAAAATAAGGAACGCAAATGTCGGCGCCCATGGGCCGCCACCATTTGCGTATGCCCTTTTTTCTTTTTTTTTCTCCAAAGTCACCCGTGATAGGCTACGTGACGATTTACGTAGCCTATCACG
Organism: Heloderma suspectum; assembly: GCF_057233095.1. Classification (NCBI taxonomy): domain Eukaryota; kingdom Metazoa; phylum Chordata; class Lepidosauria; order Squamata; family Helodermatidae; genus Heloderma; species Heloderma suspectum. The sequence continues at coordinate 91,445,954 of NC_139458.1, forward strand.
GCTGACTTTGGAAATCTAGCCATGATAGGCTACATAAATCGTTATGTAGCCTATCACGGGTGTGTGTGTTTTTTTATTATTTACTCTTTTTTTTTGCAATGGCGGCGGTGGCAGCCGGTCGGGAGACTGGCCACCACCCCCGCCCCCGCCGAAACGCCGTTGAACCGCTGCCGGGACCCGCCGCCGAGAGGGACATTCAGCCATGGTAAGTCCCATCCCGGGGGGGGGGGGCTGGCGGAGAATTTCCCCACCAATTTCGGGGGGCCGAATGTGTTGGCATTCAGCCTCCTGAAGATTCGTGGAGAAATTCTCCGCCATCCCTAGAACAAACAAGGCCACATACAGACTTAACAACCTGCATGCTGTATCCTTAAATATAAATGTAACCAAATATATCTACTGTAGATAAATCTCTGATTTAGAAAAAAATGGACTGACACTAGCCCTGGAATGAAAACCAGAACCTTTCTAAGATGCAAATTAAAAAGCACACTTTATCCGCCTGCCACGAAACCACTACAAAGCCATATGAGGGGTTCAGTCCCAACTGGGGAGGGCCCCTTGATAGGGCTATTACTCCATGCCAGCTTTCCTGTCCCCGTATCGATATTAAGGCCTTGTTCCACTACTTCCCATTCACCGGATGGGGGAAAAGAACATCTACCCACCCCCTCCTCCAAAACTTCTTTGCTAGCTGGCAGTAGACAGCATTGGAATTCTATCTTTACAGACCGTAACAATCAGGACCTCCCTCCTTACGGTTGAATGAGATTGTACAATTGGGCAAGGACACATACACCCCCTCTATACCCCTGCCCCATGAATATAACCCTCAACTGCCCAGGAAGTGTGACAACAAAAGAACCCCCAACCCCACAGTGCTACCGGTCTGCCTAAACAGGGGCTGGCAACGGCTCCACCAAGGTGTCAGGCAAAATTCTATCTATGTCCCACCCAGAGAAGCTGGGGATTGAGCCTCAGACCTTCTGCAAACAAAAGAGAGCTGTCTGAGGGGCTCAAAGGCCACAATCTGGAACTTCGGCAAGGGACCTCCTCTTTTGACAAGATACCACTTAAATGCTACTTGTCGTCAAGCACAGACTGTGGGAGATGTCCCTTTAAAAGCTGCATAGAAAGTTTCATAGATTTCATAGAAACAAGGGTTGGAAGGGGCCTACAAGACCCTCGAGTCCAACCCCCTGCTCAGGGCAGGAACCCTGATTCCCAGGTGGTCTCCCATCCCCAAACTAACGAGGGCAGACCGTGCTTAGCATCCAAGATCAGCCGAGATCAGATGCATCCAGCCCTTCGCTGAATGAGAGAAAATGGTCCCAAGCCGCAGAAGCAGACAATCCACCCCCACCACCCTGGGGAAGAGTTACCAGGGGCAAGATAACACCTGGGGGGGGCAACAGGGATCACCCCCTCCCACATCACCCTGGGGCACATGCAGCCCAAACCATGGGCCAAATGGCCCCAGAAGACCCGTTGTCCTCGCCAGAGGCGAGACCGTGTCCTCGGCAACTCTCCGAAGAGCCAAAATTGAAGCTGCTGTTCAGGTGGTGGGCAAAAGAAGCAGCCGCTCCTAGTGGCAATCAGATTAGCTTACACCTGCAGCATATTAACAAATACATGAATAAGCCTGCAAGGCCCAGAAAAGTGGGGCATCACCAGGGGACTGTCTGGGATATGGCCCTGGCGCCCAAACAAAGGAGCAAGCAACTAACTGAAAGTCACTAGGCTCAGAAGCCCCAGATTTGGCAAGGGATCACCCTTTCGAAGGGATGCCAGGGGGAAATGAGTCGGATTCCCAGGCCTGGGGATACAGGGCCTGAAAAGAGGGAACACCCCCCAGGGGAACTGCGACCCTGTATTGCCCCCACTCCCTTGGGGGCCCTTGTAGACAAACCTTGGGCCAAATGGCCTTAAAGAAAATTGGGGTTGCCCTTAAAAGGTCAGCCCCGAAGCTGCCTGCGGCGTGCAAAATGAGTATCAGCTCCCACACAGGAGCCGCCACCCCTCAGCCTGAGAAAGGAGGGGCTGCAAAGGCCTTGCCGGCCCCCAGCAGGCCCTCCCTGCCCTCGCTGCTCCCTCTTGAGCTGGAGAGTGCATGCTCAGCCAGCTGTTGTCACCCTTGTCGCTCCTAGATGAGGCTGCCACTGCTGCCGCCGGAAAAAACCACTACTGCCATGGCAGAAACTTCAGCTGATCCTCGGCCCAGGAGGAGGTGCACCGCCGGGAGGCCTTGCTGATGTCGATCAGGTCATTGGCACCGCCACCTCTCCTCTTCGTGGCTGCAGGGCGCGTCCAGACACCCAGCAGCTGCGCGAGCGAGAAGCTGTTGGGAGGGGCATGGAGTGTAAAAGCCTCTCCAGCCCATCCCTTCCCAAGTGGCACCACAGGGTTCCACCAATGGTAGCCCGCCACGTCTACTCACCCCACCCACCCACAATGCCCCCCCATGGCCAGGCAAGCCAGACATGGGGGTAGGGCATTTCTCAGTGGTGCATTTAACAATTTAACAATGCTTGTGATTGCCACCTTCTTACTCTCTCTTGCCTTTCTCCTGGTTGCAAAACTTCCCAATTAAAGCAGAATACAACGTAGATACATCTGAGGACTAGCTTGTAAACACCTTTGCTCCCCCCAGTGTTTTTAGCATCTGCCATGAGATTACAGAAGCTACAAGAGGAAGCTCTGGTCTGTGCGGGACTAACACCTGACTGTTCAATCAGCCATTTCTGGGCCAGGCTATTTCTTTGGAGACACAACCTGGTCCAGAGGTTCAGCAGCACAGTGCCAGTTGGAACATCTGAAGGCTGGGGGAAAACTTGTCTATATTTTTGTTCCTCCCTAGTAAATATTGTCTTTTAAACACACACACACACACACACACAGTAAACTGCCAGGAGAACTTTGGTCAGTAGGGAAAATACAACTAATTCAAACAAACATGTCAGATTACCCTCAGAATTCTGATCTCAAGAGTTATAGGAGTAAGCCTTTGTAGACAGAGAGTTAAATAAGACATTATATATTTTGAATTCATGGGCAGCACCCAATGCTGCCACTATGCTAGCAGAATTGGAATGCCTGCTAGTGTAACAGGAGGCCAGCACTGGCTAGTATAACTGGAAACTAACCAAAACTGCTACTTCTAGAATGGGGCACATGAGCAGAGCTTGCACAAGGGAGCCCCACTGATGTCTCCCATTCTGGAAGCAGTAGTTTCAGCTAGTTTCCTGGGCTGCACTAGCAAGCACCAGCTTTTGTTGCGCTAGTGGTTGTTCCCACTAGTGCAACATGCTTAGCACTGGTGAATTGTCAGCCCTGGAGACTTCCCTATATTAATATATGAAATCGTTATACATGAAATGACCCCAAGTGTAAATGGTTAGCGGGAACTGTAAACTCAACTCTAAACCTGTTAGATTTGCTGCACCAGCCCATGAGTCATAGGTGGACCAACCTGTCACACCGGTACCACGATGCCATAAGTGGCATTACCAGTAAGAGATGCTGCATTGTTGCCTTACCTGGTTTCTGACTTAGCACATTAGAGAGAAAATAAAAGCATAATGTTAGGGATGCTGGAGAACTCTGCCACGGATTCCAGGGAATGGGCCCCCGGAATCCATGGCGGAACGAAGCCACCAACCCCACCACCCCACGAAATGGGCCCGGAATGGAGCCTACCTTTGTCGGCCATTCTGATGCTCCTCGAATGGCAGCCATATCTGCGGCCACCATTCGCTTCTTTCGAAAGGCCATAATAGGCTACTAAAGTATTTATGTAGCCTATCAAGGCTAGGGATGGCAGAGAATTCTGCCATGGACCTCGGCCCCGCGAACTCCGTGGCAGAATGGCCTGCCCCCCCTGCCCCCCCATGGATCCCCCCTGGGACGAGACTTACCTGGGGCGGATCTTCCGGGTGGTGGCAGCTCCGGTGGTGGCTTTGGCGGCGGCAGCTGCAGCACCTGGTCTTCCGACCAGCTGCCGCCTCTGCCATTTGCAGTCTTGTGAAAAAATAAATAAATAAATAAATAACGACATGATAGTCTACGTAAAGATTTACGTAGCCTATCATGGCTGGGTTAAAAAAAAAAAATGACGTGATAGGCTACATGAAGATTTACGTAGCCTATCATGGCTAGGGATGTACGAAAGTCACTTACCTTGAACGAAATTTGATTCGCGGTGGGGGGGAGGTGCTCTGTCCCTCCACCCCCGAATCCTGTCTGGCCGGGCCGCAAATGGTGGCGGCCGTAGCCGCCGCCGTTTGCATCCCTGCAGTCAGCCGTGATAGGCTATGTAAATGTTTATGTAGCCTATCACGGCTGAGTGAAAGAAAAAAAAAACCCCACGCATACGCAAATGGCAGCACCCATGGGTGCCGCCATTTGCGTTCCTTATTTTGGCATGTCTAGTCTACGTAAACATTTACGTAGACTACAGAGAAAATAAGGGGAACGCAAATAGCATAGACGTTAAAATCTAGCCGTGATAGGCTATGTAAATCTTTACGTAGCCTATCACATTTTTTTGGTTTTTTTTTTTTTACTGGAAATGGCGGTGGCGGCATCCAGTTGGAGGACCAGCTGCCGCAGCCGCAGCCGCTGCCGCCAAACCGCTGCCAAACCGCCACCTGAGCTGCCGCCGCCACCAGGGAGATTCGCCCAAGGTAAGTCCCATCCCAGGGTGGTGGGGGGGCAGACCGATTTGCCACCGATTTCAGGGGGCCGAATGCACTGGCATTTGGCCTCCCCGAGATTCATGGCAAAATTCTCTGGCATCCCTAATCATGGCTGGGTTTAAAAAAAAAAAAAACCTGCGTACGCAAATGGCAGCGGCTACAGCCACCACCATTTGCGTTCCATATTTTTGGCCGTCTTAATCTACGTAAATATTTACATAGACTATGATGGCAAAAATAAAGGGGAATGCAAATAGTGAAGATTTACGTAGTCTCTCATGGCTGAGTTTAAAAAGAAACAAAAAAACCGCGTACGCAAATGGCGGCAGCTATGGCCGCCGCCATTTGCGTTCCTTATTTTTGGCTGTCTTAGTCTACATAAATATTTACATAGACTATTATGGCAAAAATAAAGAGGAATGCAAATAGCATAGCGGGCGCTATTTGCGTCCCTTTTTGATTCACCGTTTTAGCCTACGTAAAGATTTACGTAGGCTAAAACGGTGAATCAAAAAGGGACGCAAATAGTGCATGCTATGCTATTTGTGTTCCCCTTTATTTTCGCCATCATACTCTATGTAAATATTTATGTAGACTAAGACGGCCAAAAATAAGGAACGCAAATGGCGGCGGCCGTAGCCGCTGCCATTTGCATACGCGGTTCTTGGTTTTTTTCCCCAGAGCCCTCCGTGGCCGGAAATCTGGCTGCGGATGGCTCTGTCCTGGCTGGGACTGGCCGGCTGCTCCATGGAGCTGCTGCGGAGCACAGCCAGCTGTGGAGGATTCCGGGGAGGAGGAACGGATTTCTTCCCCCCCTGTTGAGGATTCCCCCCACCACCATCAACATAATCCGCAGAAAGGTAAGTGACTTTCGTACATCCCTAAGATTCACGGCTAATGCAGGGATGCCATTTATGTCCCTGCGGAGGCCATGATAGGCTACGTAAATATATACGTAGCCTATCACGGCAATAGGAAGGAACGCAAATGGCGGCCACCGTAGCCACTGCCATTTGCGTCCGTGTCTTTAGCCATGATAGGCTACATAGATATATATGTAGCCTATCATGGCAATAGGAAAGAACGCAAATGGCGGCCACCATAGCCGACGCCGTTTGCGTCCGTGTCTTTAGCCGTGATAGGCTACGTAAATATATACATAGCCTATCATGGCAATAGGAAGGAAGGCAAATGGTGGCTACCGTAGCTGCCACCATTTGCGTCCGTGTCTTTAGCCGTGATAGGCTACATAGATATATATGTAGCCTATCATGGCGATAGGAAGGAATGCAAATGGCAGCCGCCATAGCCGCCGCCGTTTGTGTCCATGTCTTTAGCCATGATAGGCTATGTAAATATATACGTAGCCTATCACGGCTAAAGGTACGGATGCAAATGGCGGCGGCTATGGCGGCCGGCATTTGCGTCCCTGTGCAGCCTAGGGATGGTGGAGAATTTCTCCCCGAAACTTCGGGGGGCCGAGCGCCAACGTGTTAGGCCCCCCGAACAAGTTTCGGGGAGAAATCCTCCGCCCCCCCGCCCCCCGCCCCCCCCGGGACAGGACTTACCTTCCCTGAATGTCCCTCCCGGCGGCGGGTCCGGCTGGCGGTTCGTCCGGTGTTCGAGCGGGGCGGGAGCGGCAGCCGGTCTTTCGACCGGCTGCTGCCGCCGCCATTGCAATGAAAGAAGAAAAAAAAAACGTCCCCTGATAGGCTACGTGACGATTCACGTAGCCTATCATGGCTAGATCTGGAAAGTCAGCCATGATAGGCTACGTGAATCGTCATGTAGCCTATCACGGGTGACTTAAAAAAAAAAAAAAAGTGTGTACGGATAATGGCGGCCCCCATAGGGAGCCGCCATTCCCGTTCCTCATTTGGTCGCTGTAGTCTACGTAAATCTTTACGTAGACTACGGCGAAAATAAGGGCAACGCTATTTGCGTTGCCCTTATTTTCGCCGTAGTCTACGTAAACATTTACGTAGACTACAGCAACTAAATAAGGAACGCGAATGGCGGCTCCCTATCGGGGCCACCATTCGCGTACGCGCTTTTTTTTTTTTTTTTAAAGTCACCCGTGATAGGCTACGTAACGATTCACGTAGCCTATCACGGCTGACTTTCCAGATCTAGCCGTGATAGGCTATGTGAATCGTCACGTAGCCTATCAGGGGACTTTTTTTTTTTTTTTTACTGTCGTGTTCGCGGCCGGGTGAGGCGGGAAGCCTCCCCCCCCGGCCTGAACTTCGCGGGGGGAGCAGCGAAGTGCTCCTCCCCACCGCGAACAAGCTGCGAGTAAAGGTAAGTGACTTTCATCCACCCCTAGTGCAGCCCAGCAGCCGGATGTCTGCCTGTGGGTGGCCCCGGCTGGTGGCTCTGCGGAGTCACCATGGAGCAGAGCCACCCGGGGAGGATTCCAGGGGGAGGGATGGAGCGCCTCCCCCGCACCGTGGATTGCCCGGCACGGTGTTAGGTAAGAGTTTCGTACATCCCTACATAATGTATGTGTGCATGTTTTGCATGTATAACGTACAGCACACAAGGAGTGCACACTTCCTCATATTCTTGACTTGTGCATTTACCAAAAATGTTGGCCTCCGCTACCATTGTAAGTGCTTATCAAAGACTGCTTCTAAAGCTATACTAGCATGACCTTAACCAGTGGAGGCGTGCCATCATGCTGCCGTTCTTTTTCAGCAAATATACAGCACTGCCAGAGAGAGACACATTGTTTTGGATCACGATGCCAATGTGTCTCGTCAGGCAAAAATGCCCATTCCGATGGTGATGTTTGTGATGACAGCCACTGTAGTAGGAACTGGCCTGTGACCAGATATTTATTTTCTACAATGTGAGTTACATCAGTGCCTCCCATTTAAGAGATTAGATCAATTGTTTGCATACTTTCTGGACTAAATAGATGCAAATAAAATCTGCATGCATTGTCACCCAAATTAAAAATTTGTTTCTGCAGGTTTAAATAACTCCATCTGGGAAGGTTCAGGCAAGTTTTATGATGCTGCAAATTGTCAGGCATTTTCCAAAAGGCACAGCTCAAGCAGATTTCTTCCATAGGTATTCTTCAATGCTGTTGGATTTTTTTTTTTTAAAAAAAAACAGCAACCAAACAATGCCATGTCACTCCTAACAATGCACTGCCCAGAGAAATCAATGGTCTGTGGCAGCAACAAGAAAAAAGAAGCACATTTCATGCCTGAAACTATTTTATTTTTAAAAGCACAAATAGGTTTTCTCCCCTTGTGTTTTTAACCTTTCAGCTGCTGGCTGACTCTATTGGTTTAAAATATGGTAGTATTGGCACTTCTTCTGTAGAACTATTGAAGAGAAAAGTGTGATAGTATGAGATACTGTAGCTAACATGAATGTGAAGGATAATGATCTCTTTTTGGAAGGCCAAAATGCCTAAAGTGCATCTCTCCTGGTAATTTCCAGAGAATTAAGAAGTTTAAATATTTTCTTGCTAAAAGGTAGACAGGCCCGTCCTATGATCATTCCCACCAAGAGGACCTCTGCTATGTGTGGTAATAACAGTCAGAGCTAAATTGCATGCCATTTTAAAGATGTAGTTAGCAGCTCAAAAGTAATCACAGGGGACCCAATCTGGATCAGCACTCTAACATGTGAGGTACAGGGGCTTTAACCCTTTGCTCTCCACTAAGGTCCCAACCTGGTTCAGGACTCACATGCCTGCCATCTGCATTGCTAAATGGCATGGGAACCTTGTGTTGCTGTTATTTTAATTATTTTTTTAAAAAAAAAACACCTCAAAACAAAAAGACACTACAAATACTACTACAAACAACACAACCAATGAAGTACAGTGAGTAGCAACTTTCCCCTATCACATTCAGTACTGGACATAGTCTTCATGTAGTACATAAACAAGTTGTTTAATCTCATCCTTGTTTGTTTGTTGTGTTCTCTGCTCCACTCCCCCACCCTTTGCCTTATTCAGGGCATAAGTTCCTCCAGAATGATGAGACTGCTGAAAATGGTCTAGGACATAGGAGCTTCCGTCGTACATTAAAAATGTTGTTGTTCAAGCAGGCATTTGGGGTGGGTTAGGGTATTTTAGAAAATGTTTTTATTGTAGAATTTTATTGTTTTAAACTGTTTTTATTGTATGTTGTACATCGCCCAGAGTGGCTGGGTGACCAGCCAGATGGGTGATTAATAAATTTAATAATAAATAAATAAATAAATAAGACCCTGTGATGCAGTGTTCGTATTCCATATTCCAGATAACAGGATACCACATCTCTCTCTCTCTCTCTCTCTCTCTCTCTCTCTCTCTCTCTTTTAAAAACCCAGATTAAATGCTCAGATAAGGCAATATCCCAAATATTCTTGAACAAGGGACACCAGCATGGCATGAGGGCTAGGGGTCACTTGCTGGTTAGCGATAGGAGAGAGCACCTTAAACAGAATCTCTGTTTTTGCCAGAACTTCCGTAGCCAAGCACAGCACCACCACATACTGTGTCCTGCTCTGGTTGAACCAGATTCAGTGTTAGGGAAAGTTATGGGGTAAGCCAAAATGCACGTCAAGAAAGCAGGCAAATGGAATCAGGCTAAGGCAGGAGCAGCCAAGATACAGACACTGGTCAAAGCACAGTATTAATAGTCAAGTAGGTGGCTTCCAGAGGAGAGGTCTGAGGCAAAGCCAAGATCAAACACAGATAAGCAGTCAGATACAATACAAAGTCTAAGCAGCAGAGTCAGACAATAGTACAAGGATCAGTGGCACAGAAATGCAGTCACAAGGAAAAGGCCAGGAAAACAACATACAAGGCACCAGAGCTGGTAGAATGATGCTGTTCCAGCAATGGCTACCCTCAAACTGAAGGCTTATATAGCCAGAGCTTCCTGAGCCTCACCCAGGGCTCAGTTGTAGTGCATTACAGGCTCCCTGGCAAACACAGAAGGAGGGCCTCCCTCCCAAGGAGTCCTTTCCTCCTGAGGAGTCCTTCTTTGTAACTGAGCACTTCTTCTCAAAGGAGCCCTATTGGCCTGTCTCTTGAGCAGTAGTGTAGTGGCAAAATTCAGAAGTGCAGGGTCCCTTCATGACAGTCACAGCCATGCCCCTTCTAAGTTTGTACAACCTTGTAAGATATAGAGCCTTCAACTGGGATCCAAAAACAGTGCAGCTGAGAGTAAGGCAGGGGTATTTCATTTGGATGTCTGAGAAAAAAATGCAGGGGTGTTAATCTTTTTCACCCACTCACACACTCAAACACAAACATTTTAAGTTTTCATATGATACTCTATGGAAGCTTCAACCTCTAAGCTCAACCCTCATGGACTGATCCCTTCTCATTTACACAGCCCCCTTTCACACTCCCTTAGGGCCCCAACATTACCCATTAGCCTTTCCTAAGCTCCTTCATTATATCTCTCCCATCCTGCAACAGAAACATCCACACACCCAGCTGGATCGAAACACACACACACACCTACCTTCTTTCTCCTCTCCCCCCCAACTGATTTTTTTTCTGTTTCCCTTCCCTCCACCAGGGTACCAAAACCTTGTATCAAAAAGTGTAGTTGACCGAGCAGGTTGCATTTAGCAATTCTGCTTTACTGTAGAAATTAATGTTCCAGAATTAAGAGTGCAATCCAATGGGCGTTTATTTCGAATTAAATTTACAGAGACCTTGGGAAGGCAGCTAAGACTGCAGTCCTACGCACGCTTACCTGGGAGAAAGCCCAATTGGCAATTGAAGATAGTGGGACTGACTTCTGAGTAAGCGTGCATAGGATTGTGTGATAAATCCTAAAAACTGGCACAAACCAGCCACCTGCCCTGCCCCATAAGTCGATAATGGTGGCAGCACCCCCTCCCCCACTCTTCTGCTGCTGTGGCCAGCAGCAGCAGCCCTGAATAGGTGGCCAGTGTTGCAGGAGATGAGGGCCGGGCCGGGCGTGCAGGCATGGAGCAGGGATGGGCAGAGAAGCCAAGAGCTGAGGAGGAAAACACGGGGCAAGAGGAGGCTGCAGAGCTCCCCCAGGCTCCCTCTCTCGCTCACTCCCTTTCTCTGGCCAGCAGCCAAGAGGCAGCCGCCTGCACTCCCTCTGCTCCCTCTGCCTTCCCTAGCAGACTGCAACCCAGCTGGGAGCTGGCTTCAGAAAAAGTGCCGGAGCAACGCCCCGGCGTGATCCACCACCACTAAACCGCTGATCTTGAGGCAACAGTGCTCTCAAGGGCTAGGTAGACACCCAGCCTCCACCTCAGAGGCAGTACTCCTCTCTTCCTGTGGGGATGGACCTGCGGTCATCATCTCTCAAGGACCAGGCTCCCCCAAGTCTCCTGACATGATGGATTCATGCAGCTCAGCTTCAGCGTTGTGCAATACCAATGAAAAAAACAATTTCAACATGGATTCCCAGTTTCTGGCTGAAATAATATGGAGAGGCTGTCTGTTCCACAGAGATCCGCATGCTATTTTATCAGTTCTCAGCCCCAGGTCCACTTCTCATACTATTTTGATCCCTTGAAAACCACCATATCTGCTGGTCACAGAAGTTCTGTAGAACTCAGAAAATAGTCCCCTGGTTTGCCCCTCTGTGTGCACACATTTGGCCTCAAAAGTTGTTAAAGACCCAGGAGGGGGTATTTTCCTTAAATATTGTTTCATTTGTTTTAATGGATCCTGGGGGGGGGATGCAAATTGCAGGCATGGGGGGCATGATTAATTTGACCCACATTTTGTTCCATCTTAGAAGCATGAAACGCTACAGTAAGAACACTGAAGAAAAATGCAGCAATGGCAACTGCCACTGATGCAGAAGCCATAGCAACAGTGCTCGTTCCCACAACACCATTTATCACCACTCCAGATACCAGATCTCCTTGGAAAACACCAATCACAACGATACCAGCTCTTCTTGGAAAGCACCAATCACAGTGAAGCAAGGCCATACTGTGAAGCAATCAGGACTGTATGACTACTACCACCCTTCCTTCCTTCCTTCCTTCCTTCCTTCCTTCCTTCCTTCTGATGACCAGTGACTATTAAAAGCATAGAGAGCAGCAGCCTACCTTTCTGTGATTCCCTTCTTGATGCTGTCCCCATCCTTAATGCTGTCTTGATGCTGTGATTTATTATTTATTTATTTTCTTAATCGCCCATCTGGCCGGTCACCTGGCCACTCTGGGTGATTTACAATGGTACAATTTAAAACAGTAAAATTATACATTAAAGCATTATTTAAAACCAAAAATAGCACTCAGTTTTTGTTTATGAAAACAAAAACAAACAAAAAACAACACATATAGGAAGTGGAAGGAAGGCCAAGCTACAAAGGAAGAGTACAGGCAGGTAGCACAGAACTACAGGGATGGCCAAAAGCTGAGAACGAGCTGAGGTTAGCGAGGGATGCTGAAAGCAACAAAAAGGCTTTCTTCAGCCATGTGCATAGTAAAAGGCAGAGGAAAGAAATGGTGGTTCAGCTATTAAATAAGGATGGCAAAATGATAACAGATGTCAAAGAAAAGGCAGAAGTGCTCAGTTACTACTTTGGCTCAGCCTTCTCCCAAAAGAGGGCCTATGACCCCCCTGGCAGAGGCGAAGTACAGGCTGAGGGGGCAGGATTGCAGCTTGAGATCAATAGGCATATGGTCAAGGAACACCTAATTACTTCTAATGAGTTCAAATCTCCAGGGCCAGATGAACCGCATCCTAGAGTAATAAAGGAACAGGCAGAAGAATGAGGAGATACAGGGAATGCTGATCAAATTTGCAGATGACACAAAACTGGGCAGGATAGCTAAAAGGAAGACAGAAACAAAATTCAAAGTGATCTTGATAGGCTGGAGTGCTGAACTGAAAACAACAGAATGACATTTAATAGAGATAAATGCCACGTTCTGCATCTAGGAAAAAGAAACCAAATGCACAGTCACAAGATGGGCGATATTTGGCTCAACAATACTATACGCAAGAAGGATATTGGAATTGTTGTTGATCACAAGCTGAATATGAGCCAACAATGTGATGTGGCTGCAAAAAAGGCCAATACTCTTTTGGGCTGCATTAATAGAAGTATAGCTTCCAAATCACTTGAAGTACTAGTTCCTCTCTACTCAGCACTGGTTAGGCCTCCTCTGGAGTACTGTGTCCAGTTCTGGGCACCACAATTTAAGAAGGATACAGACAAGCTGGAGATGGTTCAGAGGAAGGCAACAAAGATAATCAGGGGACTGGAAACAAAGCCCTTTGAGGAGAGATGGAAAGAACTGGGCATGTTTAGCCTGGAGAAGAGAAGACTGAGGGGAGATATGGTAGCACTCTTCAAGTACTTGAAAGGTTGTCACAGAGAGGAAGGCCAGGATCTCTTCTCAATCATCCCAGAGTGCACGACACAGAATAATGGGCTCAAGTTACAGGAAGCCAGATTCCAGCTGAACATCTGGAAAAATGTCCTGTTAGAGCAATACGACAATGGAACCAATGACCTAGGGAGGTGGTGGGCTCTTCCACACTGGAGGCATTCAAGATAAAGCTGGACAGCCATCTGTCAGGGATGCTTTGATTTAGGTTCCTGAATTGAGCAGGGAGTTGGACTCGATGGCCTTGTAGGCCCCTTCCAACCCTACTGTTCTATGATTTTATGATTCTAAGTCACAGTTCACTTAGACTCAGCCCCCACTTACATCTTACAGGTAGGGTGGTCATGTGTTTGACTTTACAGATGACAGTGCTCTTTTTGATAGGCTGCCAGAGGATGGTCCTCTGTGTCTACTCTTTGAATGGCTGCTCAGTCCAAGTCTGGTTTAAGGTTAAGGAACCCTAACAAGGGAGAGCAGAGACCATCAGCAATTAGCACCTGGACAGCCAACTGAACAGGCATACAGGTCACTTGGTCACAGTCTTCCCCCTCATGGTGAGAAGTGTGGTATTTCCTTTTATATTTTGCTTAGTAATTATTTCTAACATTGCCTCTCTACATATACATTAGCATGTGCAAATGTTATGCAATGACGTGCCCTCTTTTGTCCTCTTTTTTTGTGATGTGTTTCCTCTTTTTCATTGATGCCCAGTTGTGTCCTTACATGCAGGACTGTTGTAAGGATTAAGAAGATAATGTATGGGAAGTGCTTTGGACCAGGGCCACCACAGGTTTAAGAGGCCATGGGCAAAATGCCCTCAGTGGAATCCTGTGGCAGGTCACCCCCACCCCACCCTGCTGAGCCTGACTGGGCTGGGTTGGCCCTTACTAGGCTTACTAGGTGCTGACAGAAGCACCAACCTGCACAGCTGAGCTCTCTGTCACCATCATCTTTATTCTGCCCCTCTGCAATGCTGTACATAAAATATCAGCACCAGGGAGTACGGGCAGTGCTGAGGACAAAAATAGTGGGGACCCGGAACAGGCCTAGTCACATTTGACTGAGGATATTGTGTGCTGCTGCCAGGCCTACTTTGGATCCTTGAGTTGTGCCACAGAAATACTGATGATCAATTATTTCCTTTAGTGTATTCCATTAATTACATTTTTTGTTAGGACTAAGAATAACAGTTAATAGGGATAACACACGGCTTACTTTCTAGGAAATGGCATCTCTGAAAAATTTAACAATGGTTCTTAATGAGATGAACCCTTTTTATTGACTGTTTGGGAATGCAGTAGAAACAGTTCAGTCACAGATCTGTAAATCAGATCTACTTCAGTTCCATTTCAAAGTCCATAAACACTTCATTTGAAGTTCTGGCAGCCTTTGTCTAATAGCTCCTTAGACCAAAAAAAAAGCCAGTTAAAAAAATGGTCCAATTGATTGCTAAATGTTAAATTCTGACTTGGAAGATGGGCTCTTGAGCGCTAGAGGTTTTTGGCAGATTTAAAGTTAGCTCTTTCTTGAAAGTGTGTGGTTCTCCCACACAGTTTTGAGGCAGCCTTTTATCTTCTGTGTAGAAGCCTTGGTAGATGGCCTCAGGGTATGACAAAGTTGGTAAGCACGAAGGGGGAGCGAACTTTGGTCAATTGCTTGTGGCAACACAAATAGCCCTTAATAATATTCCCTTCAATGGTTAGTGCATCGTTTACCATGTTGGGACTCTGGAGTAAAGTATGACAAAGTTAATCACATATTGAGTATGTTTATTTTAGTAACTAATTATGAAGGCACTCTCATTTAATTTGATTTCCATCAAGTGTTTTACTAGGCGTTCTTTGGGCAACTTGGGGCTGGATAATTTTTAGATTAATAATATTTGTACTTATGCCTGCTAAGATAACAGTGAATAATCAAATCTTATGCTTCAAGGTGTCGTGAATTTTAAAGAATTCTTAGCCTAGCTAAATTCTGTTAGCTACACTTCGGCACATTTCATCTTCTGTTGAAACTCAGGAAGTCAGTGTCATAAAGACTTTGGAGAGGGCCTAATATCACAGTGTTACATACATTGTTGCACAACACTGGACAGTGAGTTGAACCAAGGTGTGGTAATACACCATCTGGAATATCTGCAAACCAGGTTCAGTGCATCAAGATCTGATTTTTTTTTTTTAAGTCACTCTTTGATGTATTTGCCAAGTTAAAAATAGTGCTGTGGAAAAAATTGCACTGTAAACACAGAGAAAATTGGATTGAAATGGAAGCAAGATATATTTAGCACTGATATTAGGACAGTCATTTCAACGGGAAGTGGGAAGTGGAACAATCTTATGTTGAAACATTAAGGGCTTTCCCTAAAACAAACAATCAAACAATCTGTCAGGGATTGATAATGCAGGGAATTTCAAAATTCCTTTCGTGGTTTTACTGTAAAGCTGATGTCACACTTCCTAAACAAAACAAAATAAAAGCCAGACAACCCTATGCATTCATTCAGTCACAATTATAATTATAAGTGAAACTATTGATGCCAATAATTTAAGAATTGCTGATCCACCATTTAAGAGAGTATTTCCAGATTTTGTAACATTTCTGTAGATATCAGGTGTTTGATGTGAAATTTGGAATTCAAAAGTACCAACAAATTTCAAATAGTAACAGTGCATTCCTATACATGTCTACTCAAAAGTAAGTCCCATTGAGTTCAGTTGGGCTTACTCCCAGGCAAACACATATAGGATTGACGCCTTAGGCTTCAGTCCTAAGCACAAATGAGACTTATTACCAACAATGGGACTTATTATGAGTAAATATGTATAGAATTGCATTGTTAGCGAAGGCTTCCCCACACCCCTCTACTTAAAATTCTATCTTGCTTGGCTCTGATATAACCAGATGCTACATTTGTCTCTAGATCTACACATATTTCATATTGCTTATTGGAAGGGTTTTGGCTGTGCTGCTGCTGCTTAGCTGCATAAAGTTGGCACACCACCACACAAATCTCTTTTATTTGAAAACTCCCAAGTACATATTCCATTGATATTCCTGTTATCTAATGAATAAGATGTAGGAAACCAGAACTTAGGGTGCAATCCTATGCAGATAGGCGGCCGCCTCTGAACTCGGAGGCGACTGCCTATCCAATGCAGGGCAGGAGAAGCACGGAGGGGATTGTTCCTTCCGTGCTTCTCCTGCCCTGCATTTTTGACTAGACAGCCATTGAGGCTGTTTAGCCGCAGGAGGGCTGAGTGGGGGAGGATGCTGCTGTACGACACATTGGCTGTGTTGTACAGGCATTTCCACCCTCCCTTCCCCGGAACACCCCCCGAATTGCCCCTTTTCGGCCGCTCTGCACTCCTCTTGAGAGCACGGAACATGGGATTATTCCCCGCTGCCTCCGAGGCAGCGCGGAATTGTGGGGAGGTCAGTTCTCCAGGAACCGACCTTGGAGCGCAGGATCTGAGGACAGTTCCCAGAAAACCAGATATCCTATGGCCAACTAGCCGCTGTCTAGTGGCCATAGGATTGCTCCCTTACCTTATGGTTTCACTGTGGGATTTGAACCTATGCCAAAAAAGGTGCTACACATTACCTCTTTATTAGGTAAAGGAAAATGGTTAGGGATGTATGAGAAATTCATTTCAGTTAATTTTTTATCAGGATTTTACCCATTTCATACTTTCTGGACTGAGACCCGGATGTAATCTGTGGTCGAAGCCATAAATTTCTGAGCATGCAGTGTGAACATGGACCAAAAAATAAATACGTTCAACAGCATGTGTGTGTTTCAAAAATGTGTATATTTCAAAATGGGTACATTTCACAAATCTGCATAAATATGCTTTAACCATGGGAGAATAATGTGTACATTTCAAAAATGTGCACAATTGATGCGTACATTAGGAAAAATATGCATGGGAATATGCACAGATTTTCATGGAGAAAGGAAAAAACTTGCAATCTGATATGGACTGCAGTTAGAATGAGCTTCAAAATGGAATTCAGACTACTTTGATGAGCTTGAGTTTTGCAGATTCGCACATGCCTAAAATGTTTAAGGAAAACCTGAAAAAAAGTTTCAGGAAAAGGGAAGGAAATTAAATTGCCTGTCTTTGTCCTCCCCACTCTCTCCTACTGGTAGGGTACTGTGAATACTTGTTTCCCTCTTCTGCCCTGTTAGGTTTCTTCCTTCAAGTAGAGGGCTGTATTTGTGTGTGGGGGGGCTATGAAAGTCTAGTGATGTATGTAAGGGCGCAATCCTATGGCTGCTAGACAGCGGCTAGATGGCCATAGGATTGTTCAATTTTCAGGAACTGACCTCGGAGCCCACATTCTGTTGTCAGTTCCTGGAAAACTGCCTCCCTGCCCCCTCCCGCACTGCCTCATAGGCAGCACGGATCATCCCCGGGCTCTGCACTCAGATGAGCAGCACAGAGAGGGGCAAAAGCGGGAGTTCCCGGGACAGGGGAGGGGCAGGGGAGGGGCAGGGAGTGCACAGGTACAACACTTCCTATGTGTCATCTGGCCTCCCCCACCCCCCATTCTGATGTCCAGTGGCTAGACAGCTGAAATCAGCCATCTAGCCATGAATGCAAGGCGGCTGGAGCCTGGAGGAGAGAAGATCCCCTCCACGTTCCACCCACCCTGCAATGGATAGGTGGTCGCCTCTGAGGATTGCGCCCTGAAGTACCAACTAGAATGGTGATGTAATGTCTAAAGAAGCTGCTAAAAATGGAGGCGAGTATGTCCTTGTTCTCAAATGTTCCAGGCTACATCCTAATCTGAGAACTTCATAAGCAGCAGGGAGTTACTAAAAGAGCAGTGTGAGATTTATTTATGAGCATAGATAAAAGAGTTAAATATGCATGACTTGATTATACAGTAAATGATAATGAAGTGTAATAGCCTACATATATCTCAAAGGCATAACAACAAGAAAGAGTGAATGATTTAATCTTTTAAAAGGGAAGATAACTTCAGATGTGTATAGGGATGGCAGAGAATTCCACCACGGATCACGGTAAGGCCGAATGACAGTGCATTCGGCCCCCTGAACTCCATGGCAGAACGGCCTGCCCCCCCGCCCCCCCGCGGATCCCCCTGGGACAAGACTCACCTGGGGCGGATCTTCTGGGCAGCAGCTGTGGTGGCTGCGGCAGCTGGTCTTCCGACTGGCCGCCACCGCCATTTCCACTCTTGTAAAAAAAAAAGAAAAAGAAAGATGTGATAGACTATGTAAAGATTTATGTAGCCTATCATGACTAGGTTAAAAAAAAAAAAAACCATGACGTGATAGGCTATGTAAATCTTTTTGTAGCCTATCATGGCTGGCTGGGTTAAAAAAAAAAAAAAGTGTACGCAAATGGCAGCGGCTACGGCCGCCACCATTTGCATTCCTTATTTTTGCCGTCTTAATCTACGTAAATATTTACGTAGACTAAGACGGCAAAAATAAGGGGAACGCAAACAGCGTAGACACCGAACCGCCACCAAACTGCTGCCAGAGCCGCCGCCTCCGCCAGGAAGATCCACCCAAGGTAAGTCCCGTCCCAGGGGGGACGGGGGGGCAGACCGTTCCGCCACCTATTTCGGGGGGCCAAATGCGCTGGCATTTGGCCTCCCCGAGATCCATGGCGGAATTCTCTGACATCCCTAGTTTTAAGGCTGGTTTGGTGAAGGCAGCTAGAAGAGAGAGAGAGAAAAGATTTCCACCTGAAAGGAAGTGGTAGAAAAGGCAACTATCCAATATCTATAATATAGAAAAGGCAACTATCCAAGCAGTAGAAAAGGCCATAGGAAGGGAAGGGCAAAAGGACCTGGGGTACCTAATTTCCCTTCCACTCACAGAAGAGGGCATTGCCAGTTTGTGGCACAAGTGAATAAAGCATTTTTAAAGCTAAATATGGCATTTTAGCGCACATTTTATTTCATTAACCATCCTGTTTCTCTTAAGTTGTTTCTATTCTAGTTATCTTTGTTCTACCATATGCTTTAAATGAGTTAAATGAACACTCCAGTTCATGAATATAAAGCAAACACTTGTATTTTTGTATACCACATTTGTGCTGCAAAATCCAGATTTTGCATCAGTTAGGCAGATAATTTATTGTGCCTCTTTCCTCCCTCTCCACAAGTTTTAATCTGTCATGTCTGGGCTATTGAGCCACACAAAGGCACATCAAAGTTTGAGTAAGTTACAAAGGCCAACACTATCAACCTGCCCTGTAAGTAATCTGTTTTTCTAATATTCCTGAATGCTCTGGGGGATTTTCTAGTAGCCAGAGCCAGCAATTCTGTTGAAGTCCTTGTCACACTGTGCAATGGCAGGGTGCAACCGGCCATCGACACAATCACTCCTGATCAGCACTGTGGAGCTTGGTAGGGTCCCTGGTTGACTGGCAAGCTCCAGACAATGGAAAAGGTCAGAAGATGGCTTGAGTCACAGTGTCGGTAAGTGGCATCATGAAGGTGACTGAGCATACATAAGAGTGCATAACCACTGTCATATATCACCCATATACTAGGGAATTATAGTAGGTGTGTGTGTGTGTGTGACCTTAGCTACTAACACCAGAGGTGTGGACAAATTCCACAAGTAGCCAATGAGGTGGAAAACACTTAATGGTCCCGCCACGGAGCAGTGACTGAAGGGGATGGAGATACCCACGTCCTGACTAACAGGCATTTGTTGAAGGCATCTGTCAGGGTGGAAACTGAGCCGATAGAACCCCAGAGCAGTTCTGATTCTGAGGAGGAACAGCAATCTGTGGGAGAGGAGTGTGCTCATCTCTCACAGGCACAGCAGCTGGCAGAGATTCCTCCTGCCAGCATTCCTGGGATAGATAGTGACCCTGGCAGTGAGAGAGCACTAGACGGGGGCTTGCTGGATGCTTGATGCCGACGCCGGGAGTGACAACAGATGGAGGATGTGGAAAGGAGGCATAGCGCTTGTTTGGCGTGCAAGCAATGGTCACGTCCCAAGGACCCAAGGGAAAGAGGGAGGACCTCTCCCTAGGCCATAAGTTCAGGGTCTTCCCGTAATTCTCCTTGAAACGGGGACCAACTGCCTAACCCGGAGGATAGGCTACTCTGCTATTCCTTGCTTAGTCCCTGGTGATTAGCATCTGAAAGAGTCATTAAGTTGTAAAAGAATTAAAGCCTTGAAAATAATCCTTTGTCTGTGTCTTGAGTTAGCTATTGGAGTAGACTGAAAGAGGCCACCAGGGCGTTCCTGACAGCATCAAAATCAAGGGAATCTCACAGAGCACCATGAAGTGCACTGCTGGTAAGTGACTGGCAGCTCTCTTGACACACTGATGATGTTATCTGTGCATCTGTATCCAAGAACGTATAAATCTGAGTCAGATCATCTGTCCATCTATTTCAGGGCTGTTTGGTTCATATATATATATATATATATATATATATATATATATATATTAGGGATGGGGGAGAATTTCTCCCCGAAACTTCAGGGGGCCGAGTGCCAATGCATTCGGTCCTCCGAAGGTTGTTCGGGGATAAATTCTCCCCCCCCCGCCCCCCCCCCGGGATGGGACTTACCTTTCACGAATCTCGCTCCCGGCGGCGGGTCCCGGCGGCGGTTGGGCAGGTCTTTGGGCAGGTCTTTGACCGGCTGCTGCTGCTGCCATTACAAGAAAAGTAAAAAAAACAACAACACCCCTGTGATAGTCTACGAGACGATTCACGTAGCCTGTCATGACTGACTTTGCAGATCTAGCCGTGATAGGCTACGTAAATCGTTACGTAGCCTACCACGGGGCTTTTTTTTTTTTTTTTTTTACTTTTCTTTTGAAGTTCGTGGCCGGGGAGACGGGGCGCTTCTCTCCGGCCTGAATTTTGGCCGAGCGAGGCGGGAAGCGTCCCCCCCCAGCCTGAACTTCGGGGGGAGAAGCGAAGCGCCTCCCCCCAACCGCGAAGCAAGCTGCGAGACCAGGTAAGTGACTTTCGTACATCCCTAATATATATATAGTCTTAACTGGCAGCAATTCCCCAAAGTCTACAGGCAACAGACTTTCCCAGCCCTGCTACCTGAGATCCTTTAACTGGACATGCTGGGTATTGAACCTGGATCTTCTTCACATAGTGTGGCCCTTAGCAGCAACATGCCTACACAGTGCCACACTGGCCACTCCTTGCTTTAGCAGCTTCTCAAAGATAACCACTAATAAACTCACAAGGATCCTTCCCTCTTGGTTCCCGCTTAGTGGCATAAGTAATTTCCTTACTTATGCCACTTACGGCCATCTTACCAGGCACAGCTAACTGACATATTAACATCCTTCCAGTCAACAGGAAGTATCTTAGCTGGAATAACCCATATTTTGTTGTTTATTCGTTCAGTCGCTTCTGACTCTTTGTGACTTCATGGACTAGCCCATGCCAGAGCTTCCTGTCAGCCGTCACCACCCTCAGCTCCCCCAAGGTCAAGTCCATCACCTCCAGAATATCATCCATCCATCTTGCCCTTGGTAGGCACCTCTTCCCTTTGCGTTCCATTTTCCCTAGCATCAGCATCTTCTCCAGGGTATCCTGTCTTCTCATTATGTTGCCGAAGTATTTCAGTTTTGCCTTTAATATCATATCCTCAAGTGAGCAGTCTGGCTTTATTTCCTGGAGTATGGACTGGTTTGATCTTCTTGCAGTCCAAGGCACTCTCAGAATTTTCCTCCAGCACCACAGTTCAAAAGCATCTATCTTCATTCGCTCAGCCTTCCTTATGATCCAGCTCTCACAGCCATAGATTACTAGAGGGAATACCATTGCTTAAACTATGCAGACCTTTGTTGTCAGTGTGATGTCTCTGCTCTTCACTATTTTATCAAGGTTTGTCATTGTTGTCCTCCCAAGAAGTAAACGTCTTCTGATTTCCTGTCTGCAGTCAGCATCTGCAGTAAGTAGGGATGTATGAAAGTGACTTAACTTTCCATGGATTATTTTGATGGTGGGGGGGAGGTGTTCCATCCCTCCCCCTGGAATCCTGGCCAAGGGGGGAAGCACTCCGTTCCTCCCCCCCAGAATCCTGGCCGGCCAGCTGTGCTCTGCAGCAATTCTGCAGAGCCGCTGGCCAGCTCCGCCAGCAGCCGGACATCGAGCCGCTGGCTAGCAGGGACGCAAATGGCAGCGGCTGTAGCCACCGCCGTTTGCGTCCCTGCAGTCAGCCGTGATAGGCTACGTAAATGTTTACGTAGCCTATCACGGCTGATGTTTTTTTAAAAAAACCCGCACGTACAAAAATGGCCGCTGCCATTTGCATTCTTTATTTTGGCATATCTTAGTCTACGTAAATGTTTACGTAGATGAAGACATGCCAAAATAAGGAACGCAAATGGCGGCGGCCATGGCCGCTGCCATTTGCGTACGCGCATTATTTGGGTTTTTTTTAACTGAGCCGTGATAGGCTACATAAAGATTTACGTAGCCTATCATGGTGTTTTTTTTTAAATCTAGCCGTGATAGGCTGCGTAAATCTTTACATAGCCTATCACATTTTTTGTTTTGTTTTGTTTTTTAACCTGGAAATGGCGGCTGCGGCAGCTGGTCAGAAGACCGGCCGCCGCAGCTGAACTGCTGCTGGAGCCGCCGCCGGAGCCACCGCCGCCAGGAAGATCCACCCAAGGTAAGTCTTATCCTGGGGGGGGTGGGGGGGCATTCCTCCACCGATTTCGGGGGGCCGAATACACTGGCATTCGGCCTCCCCGAGATCCGTGGCAGAACTTTCGTACATCCCTAGCAGTGATCTTTGCGCCTAGAAAGACAAAGTCTGTCACTGCCTCCACGTTTTCTCCCTCTATTTGCCAGTTATCAATCCAGCTGGTTGCCATAATCTTGGTTTTTTTGAGGTTTAACTGCAACCCAGCTTTTGAACTTTCTTCTTTCACCGTCGTCAGAAGGTTCCTCAGCTCCTCCTCGCTTTTAGCCATCAAAGTGGTACAATCTGCATAAGGATGGACGAAAGTCCCTTACCAGGTCCTGCAGCTGTTTTTGGTGGGGGGGGGGAGGCGCTCCATTTCTCCCCCCAAAATTCTTGGCGGGGGGAGGCGCCCCACCCCTCCCGGCCAAAATTCAGGCCGGGGAAGAGTTCCCCCATCCCTCCCTGCCAAGATTCTGGCCGGGGGGAAGCGCCCTGTCTCCCTGGCCATGAAATAAAAAGTAAATTGTAAAAAAAACACAAAAAAGTGATTTTCAAAGTCAGATTTTCAAAGTCAGCCGTGATAGGCTATGTAAATCATTACGTAGCCTATCACGGCTGACTTTGACAAAAAAAAAATGCGTATGCAAATGGCGGCGCCCATGGGCACTGCCACTTGCATTACTTATTTGGGCATGGGTGGTCTACACAAAGATTTACGTAGACTACGGCAAAAATAAGGGCAACGCTAGGGATGGCGGAGAATTTCTCCACGAATCTTCGGGAGGCCGAGCGCCAAGGCATTCGGCCCCCCGAAAGTGTTGGGGAAATTCTCTGCTGGCCCTCCGCCCCCCCCCCGGGATGGGACTTACCGTGGCCGAATGTCCCTCCTGGCCGCGGGTCCCTGTGGCAGTTCGTCAGCCTTTCGTCGGGGGTGGGGGCGGCAGCCGGTCTTCCGACCAGCTGCCGCCGCTGCCATTACAAAGTGTAAAAAAAAAACAAAAAAAAACGTGATGATAGGCTACGTAACGATTAACGTAGCCTATCACGGCTAGATTTCCAAAGTCAGCCGTGATAGGCTACGTAAATCGTCACGTAGCCTATTATGGGTGACTTGGGAAAAAAAAAAAAAGCGCATATGCAAATGGCGGTAGCCCATGGGCACCGCCATTTGCGTTCCTTATTTTGGCACGTCTACTCTACGTAAAGATTTATGTAGACTACGGCGAAAATAAGGGCAACGCAAAAAAAAAAGACCCGTGATAGGCTACGTAACGATTTACGTAGCCTATCACAGCTAGATCTGCAAAGTCACCCATGATAGGCTACGTGACGATTTATGTAGCCTATCACGGCTGACTTTGGAAATCTAGCCGTGATAGGCTATGTTAATCGTTACGTAGCCTATCACCGTTTTTTTTTTTCACTTTTTCTTTCAGGGCTGGGGAGACGGGGCGCTTCTCCCCGGCCTGAATTTTGGCCGGGCGAGGCAGGGCGCCTCCCCCCCTCGCCTGAACTTCAGGGGGAGAAGCGAAGTGCCCCCCCTCCGCTGCGAAGCAAGCTGCGGGACAAGGTAAGTCCCTTTCATACATCCCTAGGCAACGCAAATACCCTCCCCCCCCAAAGTCAGCCATGATAGGCTACGTGACGATTTACGTAGCCTATCATGGCTGACTTTGAAAATCTAGCCGTGATAGTCTACGTAAATCATCATGTAGCCTATTACTTTTTTTTTTTTTTTACAATTTACTGGGAAATGGCAGGGGCGGCAGCCGGTCGGAAGACCGGCCGCCGCCCCCGCCCCCCCGCAATGCTGCCGCAATGCCGCCGCAACGCCGCCAAGAGGGACATTCGACAGAGGTAAGTCCCATCCTGGGGATGTGGCAGGGGGTGGCGGAGAATTTCCCCACCAATTTCGGGGGGCCAAATGCGTTGGCATTCGTCCTCCCCAAGATTCCTGGAGAAATTCTCTGCCATCCCTACATCTGCATATCTGAGACTGTTAATGTTTCCTCCAGCGATTTTAACTCCAGCCTTGGCTTCGTCAAGCCCAGCACTTCGCATGATGTGTTCTGCATACAGGTTGATTTGGTCAGGTGAGAATATACAACCCTGCCATACTCCTTTCCCAACCTTAAACCAGTCTGTTGTTCCGTGGTCTGTTCTTATCATTGCTACTCAGGAGGCAGACAAGATGACTTGGTATCCCCATACCACCAAGAACGTGCCACAATTTGTGGTGATCCACACATTCAAAGGCTTTAGAATAGTCAATGAAACACAAATAGATCTTTTTCTGAAACTCTCTGGCTTTCTCTATTATCCAGCGGATATTGGCAATTTGGTCTCTAGTTTCTCTGACTTTTCTAAACCCAGCTTGAACATCTGGCAATTCTTGTTCCATGAATTGCTGGAGTCTACCTTGCAAGATCTGGAGCATTACCTTACTGGCATATGAAATAAATGCCACTGTTCAATAGTTTGAGCATTCTTTATTGTTTCCTTCTTTTGGTATGGGGATATACATTGATCTTTTCCAATCTGGTGGCCATCCTTGTGTTTTCCAAATTTGCTGGCATATGGCATGCATCACCTTGACAGCATCATCTTGCAAGATTTTAAACATCAGCTGGGATACCGTCATCTCCTGCTGCCTTGTTATTCGCAATGCTTCTTAAGGCCCATTCAACCTCACTCTTCAGGATGTCTGTCTCTAACTCACTGACCACACCATCAAATCTATCCCCGATATTATTATCCTTCCTATACAGATCTTCCATATATTCTTGCCACCTTTTCTTGATCTCTTCTGCTTCTGTTAGGTCCTTGCCATCTTTGTTTTGATCATACCCATTTTTGCCTGGAATTTACCTCTGGTGTTTCTAATTTTCTGGAAAAGGTCTCTTGTCCTTCCTATTCTATTATCTTCTTCCACTTCTGCGCATTGCTTGTTTAAAAATAATTCCTTATCTCTTCTGGCTAACCTCTGCAATTTTGCATTGAATTGGGCATATCTCCCCCTTTCACTGTTGCCTTTTGCTTTCCTTCTTTCTTGGGCTACTTCCAGTGTCTCAGCAGACAGCCATCTTGCCTTCTTGGTTTTCTTTTTCTTTGGGACATTTGTGTTGCCGCCTCCTGAACAATGTTGTGAACTTCTGTCCATGGTTCTTCCAGGACCCTATCTACTAAATCTAGTCCCTTAAATCTATTCTTCACCTCCACTGCATATTCACTAGGGATGGCGGAGAATTTCTCCCCGAATCTTCGGGGGGCCAAGTGCCAATGCATTCGGCCCCCCGAAATAGGCGGTGAAATTCTCTGCCCCCCCGCCCCCCCCGGGATGGGACTTACCTTTGGCGACTGTCCCTCCTGGTGGCAGGTCCCGGCGGTGGTTTGTCGGCCTTTCGTCGGGGGCGGGGGCGGCAGCTGGTCTTCCGACCGGCTGCCACCACCACCATTACAAAGTGTAAAAAAAACCACCATGATATGCTACGTAACGATTAACATAGCCTATCACAGCTAGATTTCCAAAGTCAGCCATGATAGGCTATGTAACGATTTACATAGCCTATCACGGCTGACTTTGGAAATCTAGCCGTGATAGGCTATGGTAATCATTATGTAGCCTATCACGGGGTTTTTTTTTTGTTTGTTTGTTTTTTACACTTTGTTTCGCGGCCGGGGAGACGGGGCGCTTCTCCCCGGCCTGAATTTCGGCCGGGCGAGGTGGGGCACCTCCCCCCCCTCGCCTGAACTTCAGGGGGAGAGGGAAACCGCCTCCCCCCCACCGCGAAGCACCCCTGCGAAAAGGTAAGTGACTTTCGTACATCCCTAATATTCACTAGGAATATTAGTGAGCTCATATCTAAGTGATCTGTGGGTCTTCCCTATTCTCGTCTGATTCTAAATTGTGCAATAAGAAGTTCATGATCTGAACTACAGTCAGCTCCAGGTCTTGTTTTTACTGACTGTATAGATGTCCACCACCTTTGGCTACGAAGGATGTAGTCAATCTGATTTCGGTGTCGACCGTCTGGTGAAGTCCATGTATAAAGTCATCTCTTAGGTTGTTGGAAGAGAGTGTTTGTTATGCACAGTGAGTTGTCTTGGCAAAATTCTATCAGCCTATGTCCCACTTCATTTTGTTCTCCCAGACCATGCTTGCCTGGAATTCCAGGTGTCGTTCGACTACCCAACTTAGCATTCCAGTCTCCTGTAATGAAAATAACATCTCTTTTTGGCGTGTTATCCAGTAGGTGCTGCAGATCCTCATAGAACTGATCTACTTCTGCTTTTTCAGCATCTGTGATTGGGGCGTATATTTGGATCACTGTGATGTTAAATGGCTTACCCTGAATTCGAATTGAGATTATTCTATCATTTTTTGGATTGTATCCAAGCACTGCTTTAGCCACTTTATTATTAATTATGAAGGCTGCTCCATTTCTTCTGTGGTCCTCTTGTCCACAGTAGTAGATCTGGTGATCATCTGATGTGAAGTGGCCCATTCCAGTCCATTTCAGTTCACTGACACCCAAAATGTCTATATTTAATCTTGACATCTCCCCAATAACCATAACCAATTTGCCCTGGTTCATAGATCTTACATTCCAGGTTCCTATGGTGTGTTGAGCTTTAGAACATTGGATACGTCATTCACCACCAGCACCGTCGGCTGCTAGCCATCCTTTCGGCTTTGAGCTAGCTGCGTCATCACATCTGGGGCTAGTTGAACTTATCCTCTGTTCCTCCCTAGTAGCATTTTGACCATCTTCCGACCTGAGAGTCCCATCTTCCGATGGTATACCGACATATCTCTGGTTGTACTGATCCATTTAGTTTTCACAGCAAGAATACTGGGGTGGGTTACCATTACCTTCCCCAGGGATCGTATTTAGTCTGACCTCTCTGCCATGATCTTCCAATCTTGGGTGTCCCTTCATGGTTTAGCTCATGGTGTCATTGAGGTGCTCAAGCTCCAGCACTATGACAAGGTAACAATCTCCTTTGCTGGAGAAAAATGACAATGCTAACCTCTTAAGACAGTAGTAACCATATGTTGAAATAACATGTAAGGAGGACTAAAGTAAATTCTTTACCAAAAGACTTGCTTCGGCATCCTTTCTTGTGTTCTTTCCTGTGATTAACAGAATGAATGAAGAAAGGAATAAATGAGCTTGGATCTTAAGAGCACATTTAATTATAAGCAGAGTTCTGTGAAAATGACATTTCAAAGTGACTCCCATGTGATTAATTTTCAGTCTACACAATTCCCATGGTTTGTTCTTCCTTGTCATCTTCTATAATGTAATAGTACAATCCTCTGCGTGCTTACTCAGAAGTAAGTCACACTCTGTTAAATAGGGTTTACTCCCAGGTAAGTGTGCATAGCATTGCAGTCTAAGTAGCACCTTTTTGTAAATTTTGAATATTCAGAATTTTCAGGAACAATCTTTTCAAACCAGAAGTAATTCATTAAGAATATCTTTGAATAGAGACCGATGTAGCCCTGGCAGCTTCCACGGACTCTCTGTGGGAGCTTTCTCAAACAGCTTTTTAAAAGGTTGAAAAACCTTTTCATCTCCCCCCTAGAAATGAAAGGGGGGGGGCAAGGCAAATAGCTATGGATTTTTGCCTGGAGTAAGGTAACCCCCATACGATAGTGGAGGAGGTGGGTGCCAGGGTTTCCCCCAGGGCTGTACCAACGTGAAAAGCTGTAATGAGACTCCTATCTTATAGGAGAAAACAGGGCTGGCGTGTTTCATAACAATATATCCTGCAAGAAAAATCAGCAACCTATGAGAGATGATTTAAGAACTCTGAACAATATTTGAGATCATCTGAGGACCTGTAAGATTTATTGGAGAAAACTATGGCTGAACCAAGGAGGCGAAAATGGCTTGCTTCAACACCTCCCACAACTCCTGTGTCAAAGGTGCTGAAAACAGAAGATTTAGCAGAATTATTTACGATGATGAAAACCATCTTCACAATTTTTGGGACTAGTTCAAAGGCTGGACTTAATTCAAAATTCCATCACTGATATGCAGAGAGCCATAGATTTAATTAATGTGTCACAGAAAAGAATGGAGTCCAAAATTAATGAGCTTGAAGACCGAGTGGCAAGAAATGAAACTACAATACAAGTTATTTGTAAAAATATATCTGAGGGAATCTCTCAATTGGAGGCCTAGACGAAGACAGCCAATGTACATATAGTAGGGATTAAAAGCTTGTCTAATGATGTGAAATTGTCTACTTTTGTGGATAAACTTTTGCATGAGATACTTTCTATATCCTCTGATGATTCTCTTGATATTGAGCAGGTATTTCATGTGCCAAATCCTAAAGGGAATGATTATACAATTGTAGTTCAATTTGCAAAAATCTCCACAAAGTGTTATATCCTGAATTTGGCAAAACAAGCTGGAAGCCTTTCCTGGTAACAGGATAAAATTATGCTGTTCCCAGATTACATCAAAGATGTGGCAAATAAAAGAAGGCAATTTATCAAAGCAAAGAATCTGGCAAAACAAATTAACTTGCAAGATTATTTAAAATATCCTGCTACACTTTGTATTGTGTCTGAAGACCAGATGAAGTTTACGAATCATGAAATGGTGGAGGCTTGGTTGAATGTTAAAATGCGTGAGAATGCTGTCACAATTCCATGAAATGAAATTTCTAAACAAGTACTGTTAACTGCTTGTGTGTAGTTTTCATGATCTAGGCTAACTCCGAAGAAATGACTTTATATATATTTGTTTACCTTTATGTATTTATTATTATTATTATTATTATTATTATTATTATTATTATTATTATTATTACTTTCAGGCTTTTGGGAATGAAGTGTAGAACTGTTGCATTGATATAAAAGATTGTTTTACTAAATTTTAGGATTGTATAATAGATATAGTTTTTTTAAAAAAACAGAATACCATTGGAGGTTGGGAGATGTTGGAGTTTATTTTTTTATTTTTTCCTTTCCTTCTTCTCTTTCTGTTATTATGGTGTCCTAAAATATTGTATGGATGACAACTAGGGGTGTCAGAGAATTTCTCACCGAAACTTCAGGGGGCCGAGTGCCAACGTATTCGGCCCCCCGAAGTAGTTTCGGGGAGAAGTTCTCACCCCCCCTGCCCCCCGCCCCCCCCGGGATGGGACTTACCTTTCCCGAATGTCGCTCCCAGTGGCGGGTCGCAGTGGCGGTTCGGCAGAGCTAAGGCAGGGGCGGGGGCAGCAGCCGGAATTTTGACCGGCTGCCGCCGCCGCCATTCCAAGAAAAGTAAAAAAAAAAAAATGCCCCCGTGATAGGCTACGTGATGATTAACGTACCCTATCATGGCTAGATTTGCAAAGTCAGCCATGATAGGCTACGTAAATCATCACGTAGCCTATCACGGGTGACTTAAAAAAAAAAAAAAGCATGTATGGCTAATGGCGGCCCCCATAGGGAGCCGCCATTCGCGTTCCTTATTTGGTCACTGTAGTCTACATAAAGATTTACGTAGACTACAGCGACCAAATAAGGAACGCAAATGGCGGCTCCCTATGGGGGTCGCCATTTGCGTACACGCTTTTTTTTTTAAAGTCACCCGTGATAGGCTACGTGACGATTAACGTAGCCTATCATGGCTGACTTTGCAGATCTAGCCATGATAGGCTACATAAATCGTCACGTAGCCTATCACAGGGGCGTTTTTTTTTTTTTACTTTGTATTTCGCGGCCGGGCGAGGTGAGGCGCCTCCTCCCTGGCCTGAATTTCGGCCGGACGAGGCGAGGCGCCTCCCCCCCTGCCTGAATTTCGGGGGGAGAAGTGAAGCGCCTCCCCCCCACCGCGAACCAAGCTGCGAGACGAGGTAAGTGACTTTCGAGCACTCCTAATGAGAACTGAAGTACTGAGTAGGTTGTTGGTAATTCTGGTAGTGTATAAAGATAAAATAAATACAAATATATTAAAAAATGCATATCTGTGAATAATTGTAGTAATCTCTATGTCATGGATTGAGCCTCGTGTGGCGCAGAGTGATAGGAAGCAGTATTGCAACCAAAAGTCTCCCCACAACCTGAGTTCAATCCCAGAGGAAGCCAGGTCTCGGATAGCCGGCTCAGGTCGGCTCAGCCTTCCATCCTTCCGAGGTCGGTAAAATGAGTATCCAGCTTGCTAGGGGAAAGGTAGTCACGAGTGGGGAAGGCAATGGCAAACTACCCCACTATAGTCTGCCATGAAAACGCCAGCGTAAGCGGCGACCCTCTAAGGGTCAGCAATGACCCAGTGCATGCACAGGAGGAACCTTTTAGGTAGTGTGGAGTTTGACTATTAGACATAGAGTAGGCAAATCAAAAAGAAAAGAGACCACAATGTTTCAAATAACAACAGTTTAAATTTTGCTGAAGTAAATGTTAATAGGAAAAAAGTTTTAAAATCTGAACAGATAACACACATTAGAAAACCAGGGATGAATGCATCCAGCTAACCTAATTAGACTGTGTCCCTAATTTATCAGCCATCTTATCCTAATAATATCTTGCTGTTGTTGGTCCAGCTCACTCAATTACTTCTCCAGTTCTAGCAGCTCTGACTTTTCCTCTCCACTAGGACAGGGGTGGGCAGAAGGGAGATCACCAGACCTCCCAAAAGCCCCTGCCAGAATGACCAATGACCAGGAATGCTGGGACTTGAGGTCCAAAGCATCTGGAAATCTACTTTCTGCCCACCCTTGCTCTAGGACTCATTTATTTATGTATCCTTCTCCCCCCCCCGCTTCTTCATCTCTCTGCTTCTCAGTCCATCTGCCTTTCTGCCTAGACATGTATTTCTTTAAAATATTTTTCTCTCTCCCTAATTCCAAAAAGTCAGGAGGGTAGTTCCATGCTCATTTCTGCCAACTAAGTTTCTATTTGAAACTTAGAGTTGAATCATTTTCTCCCACACGCTGTCTCCCTCTTCCTCTGAACTTCTGTTGAACTTTATAAATCCCTGGCTTCCTGAGCTCAACTCCCTGAGTTCTGCATTCGAACTAAACCTTTGACCTGTAAATTATTAACTTCTTGCTGAAACTGACTAGTGCACGCACCCCCCACCCCCTGCACCCCTACCATACTCAGGAAGATTTAACTCCATAATATCCTAAAGACAAATTACATACAAAAAATGGAGAATAATTCTGTTCCATTGTACTCTGGATTTCATAACTGGTTCAGGAGTAATTAAGAAACAGACAAGGAGGCAATTGCATCCTATCATGGTAACCCTTGATTCTGTTTAAAGACTGAGACAATGCCAGTGTCTTTGTTAATACATTTCAAGACTTGTTCTCTCCCTCTTTCCCTCTGCTCAAATACAGACTGAACAATGCAAGTGGAATAAGTGATATCATCAACTTCCTGACTGACTTGTTGCTTTTGACATTTATTTTCTTTTTCATTAGGCTGACAAACAGAATGTTGAAAGGCCTTATACCAAGCACTGGGTGTTCAAAACTGTGGAACATTTCTCTTAACTCTCCATTTATAATGTACATATTTTTGAGTTTCCTATTAAGCATCAGTCTTACAGAAGACTCAAGCTAAATTTAATTTCAGTAAACCTATAGCAGCTCCTATCATGATCAGTGAAGCAGTGTGTATAGATGTAGCTGATACAAAACTCACTCCCAACCACTGCAGCTATTAAGTTTCTAAAAGTGCTGTCTGTGGAGGCATTACCAGGCTGAAAACCTGATCAGTCAAGATGAACAACATCCTATCTATGACAGCAAAATATTTGCCTAAGATAGAACTAACCCAAGACATTTTGCTGCCTGAGATGAAGGACAATATGACCCGCCCCCTCCCACCCTCTCAATTCCGCTTACAAAAGCCAAATCAAAGGGCAGTTGAAAGTAGCACTGTGCTGAATCCTGCCCCATTTTCAGAAGTTTTTTCTCTCCCCGTGAAAGAGGCATAGTTTTTTGTGCATCTTTCACAGGGAGAGGGAGAATTTCAGAGAATTGTCTCCTTCAGGAGTAGGGATGTACGAAACTTACCATTTCGTGGAATCTTTCGTGGTGGGGGGGGAGCTCCGTCCCTCCCACCAGAATCCTCGACAGGGGGGAGGCAATCCGGTCCTCCCCCCAGGATCCTCAATGGCTGGCTCTGCTCCACAGCCAGGCCGCAGAGCAGCCGGCCAGGGCCATCCACAGCCGGATTTCTGGCCACGGACGGGCTGCTGAGGATGCAAATGTTGGCCACCTTAGCGGCCGCCATTTGCATCCAGCCAGGCAGCCATGATGGGCTATGTAAGAATTTATGTAGCCTATCACGGCTAACCCCCCCCCAAAAAAAAACCAGCATACGCAAATGGCGGAGACTACGGCGGCCGCCATTTATGTTCTCTATTTTTTGCCATTCTAGGCTATGTAAATATTTACATAGGCAATTACGGCGAAAAAAAGGGAACTGCAAATAGCACCCACTATGCTATTTGTGGTTCCCTTTTTTTCCCTGTAATTGCCTATGTAAATATTTACGTAGGCTAGAACGGCGAAAAATAGAGAACGCAAATGGCAGCCGCCGTAGCCGCTGCCATTTGTGTCGCTGGTCTTTCTGTGTGTTTTTTAGGTGTTAGCCGGGATAAATCCTTACATAGGCTATCACAGCTTGAAGGACAGAAATGGCGGCTGCAGCAGCCCAGCTGCAGCAAGCCAGGAGACCAGCCGCCGCTGCCAGAGCCGCCGCCGCATCTGCCGCATCCGCCCCAGGTAAGTTCCATCCCAGGGGATTCCATGGGGGGGCAGGGGGGCAGGAGGTCTTTCTGCCATGGATTCTGGGGGGCTGGATTCTAAAGAATCCAGCCTCACTGGAATCCATGGTGGAATTCTCTGCCATCCCTATTCAGGTGCAGTTCAGGGTTTCCACTAGGGATGAAAACAATTCCGCCATGGACTCCAGTGAGGCCGGATTCTTTAGAATCCATGGTGGAATGGCCGCCCCCCCGCCACCCCACGGAATCCCCCCAGGACAGAGCTTACCTGGCGGCTCCGGTGGCTGGCTGGTCTCCTGGCCGGCTGCTGCTGGGCTGCTGCGGCCGCAAATGGTGGCCATCATAGCGGCCACCATTTGCATCCTTGCAGTCAGCCATGATAGGCTATGTAAGTATTTACGTAGCCTATCACAGCAAAGAGCAGGGATGCAAATGGCAGCCACTACGACAGTCGCCATTTGTGACTGCAGCAGCCCGGCCATGGCTGGAACTCCGGCTGCAGCCCGCCCTAGCTGATGGCTCCATGGATTCGCCATGGAGCAGAGCCGGCCGGGGAGGATTCTGGGATAAGGGACAGAGCTCCTGCCCCCCACAGCAGATTGCCCGGCACAGACCCAGGTAAGACTTTCATACATCCCTAGTTTTCACATACCTTTTTAAGTTTGGGAAATGCCTGAAGGACCTTCTTTTTTTCTTTTCTTTTTTGACTTGAAAAACATTCCCAGTACAAGAGACTTCTCCAGCTTGGCAGCTCTTTCTGGACTCCAGGAGATTAGGCGACCTTGCCCTCTCCAATAGGCATCCAGGAAGAACTGCCAGCTTGCAAAAGCTTCTTTGCAAAGAACAAATGGGACTTTTGGAGCTTTAGAAAAATGTTTATCTTGCTTGCTCTGTGTTGCTGCAAGGAAGAGCAGAATTTTTCTAAAACACTAAAATCCCCGATTATTTGTGCTTTGCAAAGCAGCTTCTGCAGCCCCGGAGCCTTTTCTGAATGCCTATTGTAGAGGACAAGGTCATGTGATCTTCTGGGAGTTCAGAAAGAGCTGCTAGCCTTGAGAAGAGTCCTGGGCTCCTGCAAGGGCAGGGGGTGTTTTTTTTAAAAAAAAAAAAATACAAATAAATACAAACTAGAAAGAAGACCTCTCGGCAACTGCCTGCACTTAAAAAGGTAAGCTGAAATCCTGTTGTCCTCCCCAAGGAGAAAGTTATTGAAAATTCTTGCCCCTCCCAGCCTCTTTTGCCAGAATTTTCATTTCTCCTCACCCCCACCCCCACCTCCACAAAATACCTAAAATGGAAGAACCACAAGTTTTGGCACAGCGCTAGCTGAAATGGGGATGTTGGAGAAATCCATAATGGATTCAAATGAGTCTGGATCGCTATGACTCTGACTTATGGATTCTGTAGCAGACCGGCTTTTTCCAAATCATGCAGATTCTGTGGTCTTGTGGACCAGTTTTATACTCAGGTGTGTGTGTGTGCACAATTGCACATTTGCCAAAAATTGCAATTGCAAACAGGAACAAAATTCTCATACATCTCTAAAAACATCTGATCCCATCAATGATTGGGCAATGGAACAAAAGATGCCTGGCAACCCACGAAACTCAGAAGCAGAATAGATTTAACACAATATGTATGTCCCTAGTTGAAGCTTACTTTAACACTGACAATGTGTCAGTATCCTCAACCTCACCTGAGGACAGCAGGCTTGTCAGGGCAGGTAGGGCAGGTTGCTTGGAACTAGGGATGCCAGAGAATTCTGCCATGGATCTTGGTGAGGCCGAATGCCAGTGTATTCAGCCCCCCAAAATCTGTGGCACAACGAAGCCCCCTGCCACCCCACCCCGCAAAATGGGCCCGAAATGGAGCACCTACCTGCTGCTGTCTGCGCTGACTTGCAAATGGCAGCCGCGTCTGCAGCCGCCATTCACTTCTTCCATGTATCCGTGATAGGATATGTAAATACTTACGTAGCCTACAATGGCTAATGCAGGGAACGCAAATGGTGGTGGCCACGGCGGCCGCCATTAGTGTTCCCTTTTTGGTTTTTTTTTGCCATAATAGCCTATGTAAATATTTATGTAGGCCAAAACGGCAAAAAAAAGGGAACGCAAATGGCGGTCGCTGTAGCCGCCACCATTTGCGTCCGCTGTTGTTGTTGTTTTGCTGTGATAGGCTACATAAATATTTACGTAGCCTATCATGGCAAAATACAGGGACGCAAATGGCGGCAGCTATGGCAGCCACCATTTGTGTCCCTGCAGGCTGCCCAGCAGCCGGATGTCCGGCTGCGGGCGGCCCCAGCCGGTGCCTCTGCGGAATCTCCGCGGAGCGGAGATGGCTGGAGAGAATTTCGGAGGGAGGGACCGAGCACCTCCCCCCCACCGCGAATGTCACCCTTCGAAAAGATAAGTGACTTTCGTACATCCCTACATGGAACTAGGGATGGCGGAGAATTTCTCCCTGAATCTTCGGGTGGCCGAGCGCCAACGCATTCGGCCCCCCGAAATCGGCGGTGAAATTCTCCGCCCCCCCCGCCCCCCCCGGGATGGGACTTACCTTTGGTGAATGTCCCTCCTGGCGGCGGGTCGTGGAGGCGGTTCGTCGGCCTTTCGTTGGGGGCGGGGGTGGCAGCCGGTCTTCCAACCAGCTGCCGCCGCCGCCATTACAAAGTGTAAAAGAAAAAAAAAAACCCGTGATAGGCTACGTAATGATTTACGTAGCCTATCACGGCTAGATTTCCAAAGTCAGCCGTGATAGGCTACGTAAATCTTTACGTAGCCTATCACAGGTGACTTTGAAAAAAAAAAAGTGCGTATGCAAATGGCGGCGGCCTATGGGTGCCGCCATTTGCGTTCCTTATTTGGTCCTGGTAGTCTACGTAAAGATTTATTGCATCTTCTATCAACATTACTTCCATGTTAGTCAGATAATATTACAAGGGAAAACACTGTTGAGAGACCGAGTGGACAATATCTTGCAGATGTGATGAGGTTTGAAAAAGAAGGCTTCCTTAGCTCCTTTTACTTCTGCCTCACAGATCTTAAAATGGGCTCCATGTCATGTTTAAGCATAGTGCCATATCTCTGGTTGTACTGATCCATTTAGTTTTCACGGGAAGAAGACTGGAGTGGGTTGCCATTACCTTCCCCAGGGGTTGTATTTAGTCTGACCTCTCTGCCATGACCTTCCCGTCTTGGGTGTCCCTTCATGGTAGCTCATGGCATCACTGAGGTGCTCAGGCTCCAGCACCATGACAAGGTAACAATCTCCTTTGCTGGAGATAACCCATATTAAGCAGTTCTTATTTGCTATTGCAGCAATACCTGCTGTCCAATCCTGTGCACACTTACTTGGAAGTAAGCCCCATTGAACTTACTTCAGAGTAAACAGACATATGATTGTGCTGTTAGAATTGGGCTGTAAGGATGAAATCCATAACCCTAGTGCACTGGAGTAACATAATTCACTTCCTCCACCAGTGCAGGCTACCGAGCTCCATCAGTCCCTGGGCATACTGAGAGTTGAGATGCTGCATGGTCCAGCATCCATAAGAAGATAAGGATATAAGCAGAACCACTCTAGATCAGACCAAGGGTTCATCTAGTCCAGTAGTCTGTTCACACAGTGACCAACCAGTTGCCCATGGGAAACCAACAAGCCATACAACAACCTCTGAGACTTCTGTGGGTGTCCTAAGTCATTAGAAGAATTTCCAGTCAGTTTCGTTCATCGTTCTGGAAGGAAACTAATCTCTGTTAGTTTGCTGCACCAGCTTCAGCAGTGTCTAGGGTTATTCCATGGCTTCTGGGCCATGGTTTATCCATATTCTTATGCATTCCTGGGATTTGCTGCAAAGGGATCACTTCTGGGCAGTGAGAATACATATGATGTCCTACATACATTGAAATGTCTTAACAATGGATACCAGAATCAAATTGTAACATGCGTACCAGGAAAATGAGTGTAGAAGTTTCTATGCCTGTATAATAAGAAGGTAAAAGAGATAAGAGATAACAAGTTTTTATTCCTCTCTTGGGGCCATTCAATCACTAGTATAAGTCCCTTGAATAAAATATACTTAAATTAAACCAAAGAGAGCATAAATATAGGCAAATTAAATGTCAAAATATAATACAATACACACAGAGTAGGCTCAGCTGATTTCTTTCAATAGAACAGCTTGTGGGAGAGAAGCAAACATAAATGAGCTCTTGATACCAGAACAGAATTTATTCTTCTATTGTCATTAAAACATATATTTTATTAGGTGAGCAGCTTTGAACAAGCAGTCCCAGATGGTGTGTACTCCTTAAGCATGAAACACAGAGGGGGAGCCCTTGGGAACTGTACCCTGGACATCAAGCCAAGCCTATTTAAATAAATTCCACTAATTTCAATAGCATCACCGATGCAATGAACATGAGCACACTCCAAGAGAGAGCGGAGGACAGGAAGGCCTGGGATGCTATGGTCCATGGGGTCACATAGCGTCGGACACGGCGGAGAATTTCTCCACGAATCTTTGGGAGGCCGAGTGCCAACGCATTAGGCCCCCCAAAAGTGTTGGGGAAATTCTCCGCCAGCCCCCCGCCCCCCCCCCAGGATGGGACTTACCTTCGGCAAATGTCCCTCTCAGCAGCGGGTCCTGGCGGCGTTTTGCTGGCATTTCGGCGGGGGCAGGGGCGGCGGCCGGTCTTCCGACCGGCTGCCGCCACCGCCATTACAAAATAAAAAAGTACAGTAAAAAAAACCCCACACACACCCGTGATAGGCTACGTGACGATTTACGTAGCCTATCACGGCTAGATTTCCAAAGTCAACCGTGATAGGCTACGTAAATCGTCACGTAGCCTATCACGGGTGACTTTGGGAAAAAAAAAAGCACGTACGGAAATGGTGGCACACATGGGGCGCCGCCATTTACATTCCTTAGTTTGGCATGTCTAGTCTGCGTAAAGAGTTACGTAAACTACGGCGAAAATAAGGGAACGCTATTTGCATAGACTAAAATAAATCTTTACGTAGACTAGACGTGCCAAAATAAGGAACGTCTATGGGGCGCCATGGGGCGCCGCCATTTGCATACGCACTTTTTTTTTTCCAAAGTCACCCATGATAGGCTACGTAACGATTTACGTAGCCTATCACTGCTGACTTTGGAAATCTCGCCGTGATAGGCTACGTTAATAGTTACGTAGCCTATCACGGGGTGGTTTTTTTTTTTTTTACACGTTGTAATGGCGGCGGCGGCAGCTGGAAGATCGGCTGCCACCCCCGCCCCTGACGAAAGGCCGACGAACCGCCGCCGGACATTCGCCAAAGGTAAGTCCCATCCCAGGCGGGGTGGGGGGCAGAGAATTTCACCGCCAATTTCGGGGGGCCAAATGCATTGGCACTCGGCCCCCCGAAAATTCGGGGAGAAATTCTCCACCATCCCTAAATTTAAAGCAAATATATATTAAAAGAAGCAACTTGGCAACTTCTGGCAGGGCACACTGTTGGTTTGATGTTGTTCTCAAGTAGATTTGGTGGAGAAGCTACATGGTAGGGATGTACAAAAATTCCGCCACAGATCTCGGGGAGGCCACATGCCAGCGCATTCAACCCCCCGAAATCGGTGGCGGAATGGCCTGCCACCCCACGCCCCCCCCGGGACGAGACTTACCTTGGGCGGATCTTCCTAGCAGCGGCGGCCCCTGCGGCGGCTCCAGCGGCAGTTCGGCAGCGGCCAGTCTTCCAACCGGCTGCCGCCGCCGCCGCTATTTCCAGTTTCAAAAAACACACACACACACACGATAGGCTACATAAAGATTTACGTAGCCTATCATGGCTAGGTTTTTTTTTTAAAAAAGTGATAGGGTACGTAAATGTTTACGTAGCCTATCATGTCTGACTTTTTTTTTAAAAAAAAAAAATGCGCGTACGCAAATGGTGGCGGCCATGGCCACCACCATTTGCGTACACACATTTTTGTTTTTGTTTTAAGTCAGCCGTGATAGGCTACATAAACATTTACGTAGCCTATCATGGCTGACTGCAGGGACGCAAACGGCAGCGGCTACGGCCGCCACCATTTGTGTCCCTGCTAGCCAGCGGCTGGATGTCTGGCTGCTGGCGGAGCCGGCCGGCGGCTCCGCAGAATCCCTGCGGAGCACAGCTGGCTGGCCAGGATTCTGGGGGGGGGAGGTACAGAGTTCCTCCCCCCACGAGGATTCCAGGGGGAGGGATTGAACGCCTCCCCCCCAACCATAAACATAATCCATGAAAGATAAGTGCCTTTCATACATCCCTTCTACATGGTCAGATCACTTTTTGCTTAGTTTTGGACTGGCTGCTGGTTTACACCTCTGCAGGGGTGCTGTGAACTGGTTAAAATGGACTGTCCCAGGTGCCTGGTGGATTCAAATGATTCCTTGAATGTGCTTGAGGCATTTCTTGCTTTGTCTGCTGGCAATCCTACCAAAACCCTGGTGAATCTATGGAATATGGAGATGGCCAGGGTGGTTGACACTATAACTCCTCAGTGCTCTCTCCTCCCTTGTAGAGCCAGGCCAGGTCAGCTCCTAAGTCATGCGAGGAGCTAAGGACAATGAAACAGGAGGGATGAAGGCTACAGCACCATTGGAGGAAAACGTGGGATGAAGCTGATTGAACAAACACTAGAATCCAACTGTAGATTTATTCTGTGGCAGGGAAGGCAGCTAAGAAAGCCTATATTTACATCACCATCACATCCTCACAGAGTAGACAAGTGATGCTTTTTCCATACTGTGCAGGGCCTTCTTCACCAGGATGCTATACTGGGGGAGCCAGAACACTCAGAGGCTCCCCGTGAACAATTCCCCTAATTCTTTGAGCATAAAGTCATTCAGATTTGCCTTAGTTTGGACACCAACACTGGGGCAGGGCAGGTGGATGTAACATTGGCAGAGGCCTATCCAGTTGGTTGGATTCTTTTTCACTTGTGGATCTTGAAGAGGTGGACAGAGTGTCTAGAAATGTGAGGGCTATGACTGGTCTGCTCTACCCTTGCCCATCCTGGCTGATTAAATCAATCGGGACAGGAGTGACCACATACTTAAGGGAAGTGATTAATGTCTTCTTGTGAGAGAATCGCATGCTTCCTCTAGGGATATTGTGGGTGCCTGACTGGGTCTGGGAGTCCATTGGACTCATAAACACACACACACATGAACCCTGCTTGGTGAGCTGCCACCCTGCCTGCTGAGTGAGCGGCTGGGACTTACCAGACCCATTCACTCTCTCCCGGAAGCTGCCCATCTTCCATTTGAGCTGCCATTTTAATGCAAGATGGGAGCTCTAGTTTTTCATAAATCTAATGTTGCTCACAACAGTGGCCATAAAGGGCCATTTATGCAACATTAGATGCCTCTAATGTTGCGGAAATTGCCCTTTACAGTCACCATTGTGTGAAATGTTAGATATACAGAAATCTAGAGCCCCCATCTTGCATTAAAATGGGGGCATGCATGGAGGAGCAGGTGGCTGTGGGGTGCTCCTGGACTGGATGCCGAGCCCCCCAGGGGCTCACACAGCCTGGCCTGCATGGGCAGCAGCAGCAGCTCCTTGAGCGCCCGCTGACTCGGGTGAGTCAATCCATCCCTAGTTTCCTCTTGCTTGAAGGAGACAATAATAAGAGCTCTATTAAAGCAACCTTCTCTTGATCCAACAGATTTGTGAAGTTACAGGGCAGTCTCAAATAGTCCATCCTTGGCCAAGGTGTCTGAGAAGGTTTTCTACTGCTATTCCCTTTTTAATATTTTGAGACTTGATTCTATGGAACCTCAAGGCAATCTCAGCTATAACAACTTTTAACCCTAAAATTGCTGCCACTAAAATAAACACTCTGTGTCTTATATATGCCTCAGTAGCTAGGTAACCAAGGAGGTGTTGGAATGGGGTTGACACCACTATTATAGATAAGATAACCAAAAACTAAGAGGTTTATTAAGGGGATTCTTTACATAAAGTAATAAAGTGCCACTTTTCAAATAATAGGTTGGGATCACTTACCTGTACTAAAGCTAAATACACTTGATTAGCATTCCTAATAAGAAAGTTTTCCCTGCTAATAAGATCTCAGTAGCTTTCCTCTCTCATCAGATTTCCCTAAACGCCATCCCAGCCAATCCCTCACAACTAGGAACAGACACAGTACAGCAGTCTTCCCCTGCCTTCAGCTCTCCCTGTTGCCTCTGGTTTCTAGGAAGATATTGATCCAGGGACCACTTGCTGAAGTTCCCTCTGGTCAAACCTCTGCCTGAAACCTGGCGCTGGCTTCTGCTGCATGGTTGAAGCTTCTCGACATCTTCACAGCATAGCTTCTTGCTCCCTCAGCCACCAGCTCTGGCTTCCTTCAGACTCCGCTTTCTCCATAACACAGCTCTGAGCACTCTCCCTTCAGCCAACAACCATTAACTCTAACTGTCCTGTTACCAGCTAGCATTGTCTCTAAGTGAGCTTTTTAAAAAAATTTCCTAGTCAACCATGTTTCTTATGGAACTGCCAATCACCTTTGCTGACCTGACCTAAGGTCATTTCACCCGCTAGACATTTTCTAACTCAACCTGAAACTGCCCTTCTACAGCAACCATAACTAGGCATGCCACCAAAATTTGAAATTAGTAGGCATGGCGGAGAATTCCGCCACGGATCTCAGTGAGGCCGAATGCCAGCACATTCAGCCCCCGAAATTCATGGTGGAATGAAGCCCCCCACCCCCCACACCATAAAATGGACCTGGAATGGAGCCTACCTTGGTCAGCCGTTCCGGTGCTCCTCGAATGGCGGCCGTGTCTGCAGCCGCCATTCGCGTCTTTGGTATGGCCGTGATAGGCTACGTAAATACTTACATAGCCTATCACGGCTAATACAGGGATGCCATTTGCGTCCCTGCAGAGGCTGTGATAGGCTAGGTAAATATTTACGTAGCCTATCATGACAAAAAAAGGGAATGCAAATGGCAGCAACTATGACGGCTGCCATTTGCGTTCCCTTTTTGACCGTGATAGGCTATGTAAATATTTACGTAGCCTATCACAGCTAAAAAAGGGAACGCAAATGGCGGCCGCTGTAGCCGCCACCATTTGCATTCCCTTTTTTTGCCGTGATAGGCTACATAAATATTTACGTAGCCTATCATTTGCGTCCCTCCTTTAGCCGTGATAGGCTATGTAAATATTTACGTAGCCTATCATAGGGATGGCAGAGAATTCCACCACGGATCTTGGTGAGGCCGAATGCCAGTGCATTCAGCCGCCTGAAATCCATGGCAGAATGAAGCTCCCACCCCCCCAACCCACGAAAGGTGCGCAAAATGGAGCACTTACCTGCTGCCGTCCACACTGACTTACGAATGGCGGCTGCCCTGCAGCCGCCATTTGCTTCCTCAATATAGCCGTGATAGGCTACATAAATACTTACGTAGCCTATCACAGCTAACGCAGGGACGCCTTTTGCATCCCTGCAGAGGCCATGATAGTCTACATAAGTATTTACGTAGCCTATCACGGCAAGCAAAAGAAAAAACAACAACAATGTGTATGCAAATGGCAGCGGCTACGGCGGCCACCATTTGCGTTCCCTATTTTTCGTCGTTTTATCCTACATAAATATTTACGTAGGCTATTATGGTGAAAAAAAAGGGGAACGCAAATAGCTTAGTGGGTGCTATTTGCGTTCCCCTTTTTTTTCCTGCCATGGCCGCGCTGTTGTTGTTTTTTGCTTGCCGTGATAGGCTACGTAAATACTTACGTAGCCTATCACGGCAGTCTGGCTGGACGCAAATGGCGGCCACTATGGCGGCCGCCATTTGCGTCCGCATCAGCCCATCCTCATCTGGAACTCTGGCTTAGGGATGGATGAAAGTCCCTTACCTGTTCTCGAAGCTTGCTTTGCGGTGGGGGGGGAGGCGCTTCGGTTCTCCCCCCGAAGTTCAGGCGAGGGGGAGGAGGTGCCCCTCCTTGCCTGGCCAAAATTCAGGCCAGGGGGGAGGCGCCCCATCCCTCGCCGGCAAAATTCAGGCCGGGTAGGAGGGCCCCATGTACCCGGCCGTGAAAAAAAAAAGTAAAAAAACACAAAACACACACACCCGTGATAGGCTACGTAACAATTTACGTAGCCTATCATGGCTAGATTTCCAAAGTCAGCCGTGATAGGCTATGTAAATCATCACGTAGCCTATCACGGATGACTTCGAAAAAAAAAAAAGCACGTACGCAAATGGCGGCTCCCATGGGGACCGCCATTTGCATTCCTGATTTTGACACATCTAGTCTATGTAAAGATTT
Organism: Heloderma suspectum; assembly: GCF_057233095.1. Taxonomy (NCBI): domain Eukaryota; kingdom Metazoa; phylum Chordata; class Lepidosauria; order Squamata; family Helodermatidae; genus Heloderma; species Heloderma suspectum. Next base: position 91,489,722 of record NC_139458.1, read on the forward strand.
ACGTGGACTATGGCGAAAATAAGGGCAACGCAAATTGCCATTTGCGTTTGCGCTTTTTTTTTTCCAAAGTCACCCGTGATAGGCTACATGACAATTTACGTAGCCTATCATGGCTGACTTTGGAAATCTAGCCATAATAGGCTACATAAATCGTTATGTAGCCTATCACAGGTGTGTGTGTTTATTTACTTTACTTTTTTATTTTGCAATGGCGGCAGCGGCAGCCGGTCAGGAGACCGGCCGCTGCCCCTGCCCCTGACGAACCGCTGCCGAACCGCTGCCAGGACCCACCACCGAGAGGGACATTCGGCCACGGTAAGTTCCATCCGGGGGGGGCAGGGGGCCAGCGGAGAATTTCCCCAACACTTTCGGGGGGCTGAATGCGTTGGCATTCAGCCTCCCGAAGATTCGTGGAGAAATTCTCTGCCGTCCCTACTTTGGCTGCGGATGGCCCTGGCCAGCTGCTCTGCCGGGCAGGAGGACCTGATTGCCTCCTCCCCCGTCAAGGATTCCAGGGGGAGGGACGGAGCACCTCCCCCCCACCGCGAAGCACATCCACGAAAAGGTAAGTGACTTTCGTACATCCCTAGCCTATCATGGGCCGGCGTAGGGACGCAAATGGCGTCCCCTACACTTGATGCCATTTGCGTCCACAGAAGCCTGGCAGCGGTTGGAGGCCCCATTGTGGGTTGGCCCGGCCAGCAGCTCCATGGCCTGGCCACGGAGTGGAGCCAGCCGGGCAGGATTCCGGGGGGAGGAACGGATCACCTCCCCCCACTGAGGATTCCGGGGGGAGGAATGGATCACCTCCCCCCACCTGCGGAACCCGGTGGAGCCAGTTAAGTGGGGTTTCGTATACCCGTAGAAATTAGGAGTTTTATTGATAGAATCCATTATGTTTGTAATGTCCATATGTGTATCGAGCTTTGATGGCTACCTAATGGACTTTAATACTTTTTATTATTCAAACCAAAATTGATTATGAGTGCCGGCAGGGTCTGCATAACTAAAGCATCAAAACTGTCTACAGTTCACACATATGCTGATGTTGGTTGGTTTAACCTTTTTCCTTCCTGAAGGAAATGTAAATGTTCCATTTGCAGTGCTTAAGCTCATAGAATGATGTCACTTAACACTTCAGTTCCTGTTTTGTTTTGTTTTTTCAAAACAATCTATTTAAACATTGGAGTTGAAATATTTTAACAAACTAATCATGTTTGTAGGTTAGTATCCACTTCTTGTTCAGTGTTTCTTTTTCACTCACGGCTTGGTTTCCTTTCTGTATCCAGCTAATCAACTGAGACAATTTCTCTCTAGTATTGGACAGTTTTCTTTTTTTCTAAGTAAAAGTTTACTATAGACCAGGGCGCTGGGGGATGGCACTGTGAAGGGATACTGGAATGGGTATCCAAGGAGGAGGTTGGGAGGGGAGTGGTGCAGCTCAGGGTGGCTAATGGGTGAGTAGGAGATCTGGGCTTTGAAAGTTGGAGGTGGCCGTGATGGAGGTGTCTGGGAATGATGGGGATTGCAGTCCAACACATTTGGAGGACTCCAAGTTCGGAAAGGCTGACATATGTCATTTCAAGGGTAAGAAATTATTCATCCCTATACATTAATTGAAAACTAAATCATCTAAAATGTATCTTAGCCCTAGCATTATACTACTACAAAGATTTTCATGTATGAGTGGGGTGTGTGTGTGTGTATGTGTGCATGCGGGAAAAGAGATCTCTTTTACTGGGTATCATAATGCAGGTTATATTACACTAGAAAGTCTGTTATTCCTCAGTATGTTCCATTATGTTGTAATGTCAGAAGGCAAGAAATGGGAATCAGATCTTACACTCTGATGTGAAAGTGAACATTTGTCTTACAATGACAGTAGACATCTCTAAGATTTCTATTACACAGAAAGATATGAGAGTGTTGACATCAGTCAAACTGATGATATTGCACAACATTCTGCCATGTGGTTCTTATCATGCATCATCTAAATTACTTTTGATAAACATTCAAAAATATAATCTATATCAGAAAAACTTACTGAGACATAACTCTCATTGTTGAACAGGTTTTCTTAATTGTCTATCAGCAGACTTCACGGATGTCTCAAATATAAAAATCTATTTATTGAGCTTTTGCACTGTACATGCATCAGATAAATCCTCTATTCCAGTGAACATTGCTGATACCTTCCTATGATGCATAGAATTTCAACTGAAATCTTACCACTTCTGGCCTTCAAGCAACCCCTGTTTCTCTTTAAAGTGAGACATTAGAAATGTTGTGGTTAAGAAGAAAGTTGTGCGGATTGGCTAGGTATATCATGAGGCCTACGGTGGATGTCTTATTTATGTTCCTGATATACTGTAGTTGCTCACTTATATTAGAGAAATGGAGACAATTGGATGCCTGTTTCTCTTTTGCCCTTCCCCAAGCTCCACAGTACCTCTCAGGACTGGTCTATGGCATTTTTTGGCCTATGGTGGAGCAGTAACTCTCTCCTTCATCCAGTTAATGCAGAGTACCAATGGCTGGTCATGTTAATTTGGCATCTAAGGCAGAAAATCCCATAAGTGCCTCTTCCCCTCTCTTGCAGTGAAAAATATAACAGTGGTAAATCAAATAACTCTCAGGTGGCTGCCTTTTCATCATGGCACTCACAATCAGCTCCCTCATTCTGCTTAATGGTAGGGCCAGGAAACAGGAAGTTCATCTGCTTCAGAAATTCTCTAGGTCAGGGGTGAACAACATTTTTTTTTCTGTCAATGGCCACATTGCTTTATGGGTAATCTGTTGAAGGCCACACATCAGCAGTGGTGGACATGGCCAGAGGCAAAGTGGGTGGGTCACCCTTTTCTCTTTCTTCCACCTCCTTTCTCTCTTTCCCTCTTCCCTTCCACCTAGCAGGCTGGCAGGAAGGACAGATTGCTTGTGTCAGAGGTCTAAACAAATGGCATGCAGATAGCTTTTGAAATTAGTCTGAGGGCCACATGAAAAAAGATCAAGGACCACAGGTTGCCCTCCCCTGTCTGAAGTAGTGGAGAAGTGCTAGACAGGATCAATTTTTCACCCCTGAAATGAGTAGGGATGGGGGAGAATTTCTCCCCGAAACTTCGGGGGGCCGAGTGCCAATGCATTCGGTCCTTCGAAGGTTGTTCGGGGAGAAATTCTCTGCCCCCCCTGCCCCCTGCCCCCCTGGGATGGGACTTACCTTTCACGAATGTCCCTCCTGGCGGCGGGTCCCAGTGGCGGTTCGGCAGGTCTTCGTCAGGGGCAGGGGCGGCAGCCGGTCTTTCGACCGGCTGCCACCGCCGCCATTACAAGAAAAGTAAAACAAAAAACAAAAAAACGCCCCTGTGATAGGCTACGTAACGATTAATGTAGCCTATCATGGCTAGATTTGCAAAGTCAGCCGTGATAGGCTACGTTAATCGTCACATAGCCTATCATGGGGGACTTTGAAAAAAAAAGCGCGTACGGCTAATGGCGGCCCCCATAGGGAGCCGCCATTTGTGTTCCTTATTTGGTCCCTGTAGTCTACGTAAAGATTTACGTAGACTACAGCGAAAGTAAGGACAACGCAAATAGCCCCCCCCCCCCATGCAAGACACCTGATTATCTCTGTTCCAAACTTTGGCTTTTGGGTGCGATGGGATTATCTTTTGTGTGTTTGTTTTGGTCAGTATCAGTGAAAAGGTCAAAATGTTAACTGGATTATAAGATCCAGGATGTCTGCGCAGGAAGCCAAAGGTTTGCAGGCCACTCAGCTCAAAAGTACAGAAGCCAGGATGCCTGCAGAAAAGGAAGAAAAAAAAAGTTTGTAGGTGCCTGAACTGAAGGTCATGGGAAGATCTTAGGAAAATAAATTTAGAGCAAAGGTGAACAATAACCTACCATCCTGATCAAGAAGACGATGAAGAAGAAGGCCAGAAAGAGCTGCTGCAACTGAAGAACTGGTTGAGATAGAGCAGGATAGCTGGACTTACGACAGTAAGATATTGCTTGGATAAGGGACCTGTATAAAACTAGACCCCTTGATGGATCACTGCCTTGTTGTGGCGAAGGGGCTTGCGTAACTCAGTGAAGCAATAAGCTATGCCGTGCAGGGCCACCCAAGACGGACAGGTCATGGCAGACAGTTCTGACAAAATGTGGTCCACTGGAGAAGGAAATGGCAACCCACTCCAGTATTCTCGCCAAGAAAACCCCATGGAACGTATCACAAGGCTAAAAGATATGACGCCGGAAGATGAGCCCCTCAGGTCGGAAGGTGTCCAATATGCTACTGGGGAAGAGCAGAGGGTATTTCCAAGCAGCGCCAGAAAGAGTGAAGCGGCTGGGCCAAACCCGAAAGGACACTCAGCTGTGGATGTGTCTGGTGGTGAAAAGAAAATCCGATGCTGTAAAGAACAATATTGTTTAGGAACCTGGAATGTCAGATCAATGAATCAAGGTAAGCTGGAGGTGGTCAAACATGAGATGGCAAGATTGAACATCGACATCTTGGGAATCAGCGAACTCAAATGGACAGGCATGGGCGAATTTAATTCAGGTGACCATCATATCTACTATTGTGGGCAAGAATCCCTTAGAAGAAATGGAGTAGCACTCATAGTCAACAAAAGGGTGGGAAAAGCAGTACTGGGGTACAATCTTAAAAATGACTGAATGATCTCAGTACGAATCCAAGGCAAACCATTCAACATCACAGTAATTCAAGTCTATGCCCCAACCACTGAGGCCGAAGAAGCTGAGGTTGATCGGTTCTATGAAGACCTACAACACCTTCTAGAACTAACACCAAAAAAAGATGTCCTCTTCATCATAGGGGATTGGAATGCTAAAGTAGGAAGTCAAGAAATCACCGGGATAACAGGCAGGCATGGCCTTGGTGTACAAAATGAAGCAGGACAAAAGCTAATAGAGTTTTGCCAAGAGAACATGCTGATCATAGCAAACACTCTTTTCCAACAGCACAAGAGGCGACTCTACACATGGACGTCACCAGATGATCAATATCGAAATCAGATTGATTATGTCCTTTGCAGCCAAAGATGGGGAAGCTCCATACAGTCAGTAAAAACAAGACCTGGAGCTGACTGTGGCTCAGATCATGAGCTGCTTCTTGCAAAATTTCGGCTTAAATTGAAGAACATAGGGAAAACCACTAAACCATTCAGGTATGACCTAAATCATATCCCTGATGAAGGCCTTCTTAAATGAACAATGCAAAGAAATCAAGGAAAACAACAGAATGGGAAAGACTAGAGATCTCTTCAAGAAAATTGGAGATCTCAAGGGAACGTTTTGTGCAAAGACGGGCATGATCAAGGACAAAGAAGGCAGGGACCTAACAGAAGCAGATGAGATTAAGAAGAGGTGGCAAGAATACACAGAAGAACTATACAGGAAAGATCTGAATGTCCCTGATAGCCATGATAGTGCGGTCACTGAACTTGAGCCGGACATCCTAGAGAGTGAAGTCAAGTGGGCCTTAGGAAGCATTAGTAACAACAAAGCTAGTGGAGATGACAGTATTCCAGCCGAGCTATTTAAAATCCTAAAAGATGATGCTGTTAAAGCGCTGCATTCAATATGCCAACAAATCTGGAACACTCAATAGTGGCCACAAGACTGGAAAAGGTCAGTTTACATTCCAATTCCAAAGAAGGGCAACGCCAAAGAGTGTTCAAACTACTGCACAATTGCCCTCATTTCACATGCCAGCAAGGTGATGCTCAAAATCCTACAAGCTAGGCTTCAGCAGTATGCAAACCGAGAACTACCGGAAGTACAAGCTGGGTTTAGAAGAGGCAGAGGAACTAGAGATCAAATTGCCAACATTCGCTGCATCATGGAGAAAGCAAGAGAATTCCAGAAAAACGTCTATTTCTGCTTCATTGACTACGCTAAAGCCTTTGATTGTGTGGATCACAACAAACTGTGGCAAATTCTGAAAGTGATGGGAGTACCAGACCACCTTACCTGTCTCCTGAGAAACCTGTACAAGGGTCAAGAAGCAACAGTAAGAACCAGACATGGAACAACCGATTGGTTCAAAATTGGGAAAGGAGTACGACAAGGCTGCATATTGTCACCCTGCTTATTTAACTTATATGAAGAGTACATCATGAGAAATGCCGGGTTGGATGAATCAGAGGTCGGAATTAAGATTGCTGGGAGAATTATCAACAACCTCCGATATGCAGACGATACCACCCTAATGGCAGAAAGCGAAGAGGATCTCAAGAGCCTCTTGTTGAGGGTGAAAAAGGAGAGTGCAAAAGCTGGTTTGAAACTCAACATTCAAAAAACAAAGATCATGGCATCTGGCCCCATCACTTCCTGGCATATAGAAGGGGAAGAAATGGAAGCAGTGACAGATTTTACTTTCTTGGGCTCCAAGATCACCGCAGACGGTGACTGTAGCCATGAAATTAAAAGACGCTTGCTCCTTGGGAGAAAAGCTATGGCCAACCTAGACAGCATAGTAAGAAGCAGAGACATCACCTTGCCGACAAAGGTCCGTCTAATCAAAGCTATGGTTTTCCCAGTAGTAATGTATGGCTGTGAGAGCTGGACTATAAGGAAGGCTGAGAGCCGAAGAATTGATGCTTTCGAACTGTGGTGCTGGAGAAGACTCTTACGAGTCCCCTGGACTGCAAGGAGGTCAAATCAGTCCATCCTAAAGGAAATCAACCCTGAGTGCTCATTGGAAGGACAGATCCTGAAGCTGAAGCTCAAATATTTTGGCCACCTAATGCGAAGAGAAAACTCCCTGGAAAAGACCCTGATGCTGGGAAAGACTGAAGGCAAAAGGAGAAGGGGACGGCAGAGGATGAGATGGCTAGATAACATCACGTATGCAATGAATATGAACTTGAGCACGCTCCGGGAGAGAGCGCAGGACAGGAAGGCCTGGCGTGCTATGGTCCATGGGGTCACGAAGAGTCGGACACGACTGAACGACTGAACAACAACAACAACATAAAACTAGACACAATCTAGTTAGGTTAGCTGGATACATTTATCTTTGTTTGTTTTCCAACCCTATTGCTGATGCTGGTTTTTTTGTATTGTGTGTGTGTATCCATTCAGATTTTAAAACTTTTTGCTATTAACATTTTTTTCCAGTAAACATTTAAACATTTTTGTTTAAAACTTTGTAGTCCTTTTCCTTTTTGGGTTACTCATCCTGCATCTATTAGCCAAGTGCCACACAACCTAAAGTAGATACCTGAGACCCAGAGAGTTTTAGGGCTGATATGGTGAAAGTAGCCAATTTTCCAGTTGTGAAAAGGAATTAATGTTTCCAGGAATTTAGTCAGTGTGACTTTTCCAGGCAATGTGTATTGCAATTTGCAGCCAAAGAGATGTTTAACTTTTCTTTTTTCCCTTAATGAGAGCCTCAGGTCAATGGCAGATTCAGGACAAAGGGAAAATATTTTTGCACTTAAAAAACAAACACCTACACCAGAGATTAGGTAAAGTGACCTCCTCATTGTCACCTTAAACACCATGCATAAAAGGAAATTTTATATATGGCTAGCACAAAAACTACTGGGCCAAACTGTCTGAAATTTGGCAAGTTCAGCCACCTCCATTTGGGGCTGCCAGGTCCCCAGAGCTCATGTATTTATTTAAAAAAATGAAAAGTTATGGTCATTTCTATTTTCCAATGCAAGTCAATGGGAAAATGTAAAATCCGAATAATTCAGACATCCGAATCTCAATTCGGATCTGAACCTGAAGCAAATCGGATCAGGTCTGAATTGGTCCAAAGTGAATCAGGGCTGATTCAGAAGATCCAAATCAGCCTCTGAAGCAAGTTGGGAGGTCTGTGCACATCCTGTGTGTGCGTGCGTGCACGAGCGCACATGCTTTCTATGTCAATAGGCTATTATGTTGTATTGTATTCCAAGAAAGGAAATATGTATTTGCAGAAATGTGCACAAAATATGTACCTATTTTAATGCAGACTTTTTAGGAAAACAATACAAACTGATGTGGAAATGGGACAGAATGAATTTAATGTTGGAAAAATAAGAAACTGAATGGAATTGAACTTGACAGATTCATCTATCCCAACTCCGTTCCTCCTGCCAGGAAGAAAAAAACAAACCCCTTAGCTTCTGGTGAAGAAATGAGTTATCCATTGTTATATTAGTTATTAGCATGATTATAATTGTCTTAAATTATGTTTGTCAGTATTTAGATCTAGGTTTAGTCTGTTCATAATCTTTAGGACTATAACACATCCTTTTTCACTTGTTTCCTTTGGGGATCAGTTAAGCCCATTTTAGGTGGAACTCTCAACATTATTGTTTCATTATACATTTCAGTCTAGATCTGTCATTGCAAACTTACAATGTGTCCTTTCACTTTCTGATTCACACATAGTTAGGACACCGAAGAATGATTTTGTATTGTCTTTGACTCCAATTCAATCATTATGACATCATTTCTCATCTTTTTCAAATCTGTTCATATAATTTTGTTCAACACTCAGCACTGTGTTTTTGGCCACCACCATTTCAATTTTATTCTAATAACCAACAAAAACATGGATTCAGTTATCATCACGGTTTTATTTGCATCATTCACAATACATCAATCTTATTTTGTGTCCATTTCTTTGGGCCTAGATCATCCTCTATTGTTTTGTAAAATAGGATCAGTGTCTTTTTTATTGCTTTTAATTGCCACATTTGTCTGTTCAGTTCACATTATCCAGTGAACACATAATCGCATCTTGGTGTGCCTGCCAGTTTCATAAGGTTCAACTTACAATTCTTTGGGGTTTGCCTATATTGCTAAACTTTGTCGAACTAATTTTACACTATCATTTCAGAGAAGAGTTCCTACAAAAGCTTCATCTCAGGTTTATCCCCCATCTCTTCAGATCTAATTGCCATAATGATCAAATCAGTTTAAATACATTTAGTTTCAGATATATCTTTTAGGTTAATTTTATATTGTTCCATATTCATTTTCTGTCTAGCACATTTACCTACATTTCACACCAATTAATCTTCAGTTATATTACTATCCTATTTCCAATCCTATGGTCCTGTAGCCTCTTTTCATCGGGTTTAAAATATGATCACCTATGATGATAGATTCCATTATGTTTTTCCCATTCCAATAAGATAAGTTTCACTGTACCCTTTTACTGTACGGCTGGTTTAGCTACAATAGCATGTAAGCTTATTTTTCATAAATACTTTTTAACATACATACCAAATATTTTCAAAATTTGGATGAAATGAAATGCTCTGTCCTTCCCCCCGGAATCTGGCCCGGCCAAGCTGCGAAGCCGCCGGCTGGCTCTGGCCGCCCGCAGCCGGACATCTGGCCTCTGGGCAGCCCTGCAGGGATGCAAATGGCGGCTGTCGTAGCCACTGCTATTTGCGTCCCTGTATTGAGCCATGATAGGCTACATAAATATTTACATAGCCTATCACGGCAGGGGGAAAAACCCCAGTGTACGCAAATGGCGGTAGCAAATGGCGTCCCTGCATTAGCCGTGATAGGCTACGTAAGTATTTACATAGCCTATCACGGCTATGAAGAGGAGGAAGCGAATGGTGGCTGCAGGACGGCCGCCATTCGCAAAGCAGCGCAGACCGGAGCAGGTAAGTGCTCCGTTTTGCGCGCATTTCATGGGGTGGGGGCAGCGGGGACTTTGTTCTGCGTGCCTTTCATGGGGTGAGGGGGTAGGGGCTTCATTCCACGATGGATTTTGGGGGGCCGAATGCACTGGCATTTGGCCTCACCGAGATCCATTGTGGAATTCTCTGACATCCCTACGATCAACTCTCTTGGCAGGCTGGCCCCCAATTTGCATCTGCTGCAATGCAGGTGGGGATAGTGTTGTGTCAAGGTCTAGGGATGAGATGGAGTTAGTGCTCTGCCAAAATTTGTCCTGCAATTCCCTGAAAGCTTTCTCCCACCATGAAAGAAGCTTTCATTGTTCTGCCTCATTCAGGATGCTTTACAATTTATTTTCACGGTGTTCTTGAGCTTAACTAATCACACCTAGCCTCATTACCTCATGGTGCCTTAAACTGGGGTTTCACTGAAGTGTAGGAAGCTGAGGAGGCCACAGGCTGCCAGAGAGATGATTGTACAATAAAAAAACAGGACACTTGTGCTCACTCCTTGGCCACCTCCTAAGTCAGCTAAGCCCAAGAAACCCAAACCCAACCCATCAGAATTTCTCCAATATTCCTTCACCATTAAATTTCTTTTCAAAAGCAATTTCTCTTCTATCAAATTGAATGTGGGAGAAATTTTTGGCACTGCACTAATCACTACATCATGTGGTAACAAATTCCATAGTTTTTCTGCTGTGTGAAGAAGTATTTCCTTTTATCTGTCCTGAATCTCCTGCTAATGAGCTTCATGGGATGACCCCAGGTTCTAGTATTATGAGAGAGGGAGAAAAATGTCTCCTTATCCACATTCTCCACACCGTGCACAATTTTGTACACCTCTATCACACATCTCCCCTTACCCTCCTTTTTCCAAGCTAAAGAATCCCAGCTCTTGTGACCATCTCTCATAGGGGAGATGCTCCATCCCGTTGATCATTTTAGTTGCCCTTTTCTGCACTTTTTCCAGCTTTAGGATACTTTACCATTTGTCCTAAATTAAACCTATAGGATTGGAAGCAGGGCTCCTGTAAGTAGAATTCCATCTCAATAGGTCAACTGTCACTGGGGTTTCTTACACTGGTATTACTTTCTCTTGTTGTCTGAGCTGGCAGTCACCAGGGGCTCTTGTTATGTGTAAATAGCATTCAGGTCCCAGTATTTTCCATAGAGAAAAAGTCAACTTTATTTGAAGGCTATAGAGAACATCTGTATGCAGAAGCAAAATCAGGAAAAGCAAATGTTGAAGTGTCTGTTAATGGAATCATCATGGTACATTAAAACAATAATTGCCAAGTTTGGTGAACTTTAATAGGTTGAAGTTAAAAAAAAAAACAAAAAAAACAAAAACAAAACTTTATTCCATAATATATGCTAACTTTACACTCAAGAACTTAGAAGGAAATAATTTCATTATTTATGTCACTTGATCTTCATATGCTTTATAAAACTTTTATATTATCCCTGTCTTGGGAATTTATGAGCTACCAAATGCAGTTAGGAAAGTAATTTGAAGTAATGCTGTGATCTTAATGCAAGGAAGTAGTAAAGCCTGTAGTGCTATCTCAGGTAGTACATCAACATGACCCTTAATACATCCTAAAATGATGTGCAGTATTGGAGCCCTGCTAAAGTTAAATTGCTTTTATACATTAAAAATATTTTTATTTAGATTTTTTATGTAGCGATATATCAGGGTAAGATGCTATACTTTATTCATTGTACCTTCACTCGGAAGAATCGTGATCCTTTAGCAGCTACATTTGAAATGCAAGAGAGACTGTACTTTTTATTGAACAAACTAACTTCGAAAATGCTAGAAGCATGCTTCTGCAGAACTCTTCGTCAGGCATGCAGCCTAGTCCTCCTATGCATTTTTGCTCAGAAGCCAGCCTCTCAAAGGGACTTATTTCCAAGTGAGTGGTTATATAGATGTCAGACTTGCAGCATGACCATAGGCATGTTTGCAAGGCTCATTGTGATCATTACCTAGGACTGCAGCCTTGCTTATTCAGAGCAAAAATATCAGCTGCAGTCCTGAGCCAAGGTTGACTATGTAACACAAGGAACTGCCAAAGATCTAGGCATTTTGATGCTTTCAAGGAGTTTGTAGTGGCTTCAGTCAGGGGTTTGGAGTTTCTGCAAATGCTTTATTTTCCTCAAAGATGAGACAGGATGGGGTCATTAGGGAACTGAGGAGGAGGGTCAAGAAACGAAGGAAGTAGAGTGAGCCAACAGAGATCTTGCCCAAATGGTCAAAATAAGGGAAGCTATGAAAAGAGCACTCCCAAGACCGATGCCCCAGTTCTGTGAGTCTCCTTGCTCAGGTCGATAATCTCCTATGAGTGGGTTGCAGGAAATTATGAAAACTGTTGCCATCATGCCAGCATCTCATAACGGGTATGTGTGTGCAGAACTTCAGGCCTGGGGGCCATGTCAAGCCCTCCTGGGGTCCCAGTCTGGCCCTCTTGGATTCCTCAGATAGCCATGCTTTCCTCCAACCACTGATTGCTTGGTAGCTTCTCAGATTTTTTGTTCAAGTTTTTTTTTAGGTCGAAATGCCTCTCCTAAGGCCTAGTTACTGGCAATAACAGCTTTAAACTACAGTATGCTGGGTGGTGGTACTGGGGGGTTGGTATTTGGGGCCTGCCTCTTTCGCCTTCAGCCCCACATGCACCACTTGAATATGGCCCCCAAAGCTTCTCCAAAATGGAATTCAGCACTGTGACAAGGGCTGCTGAGGGGAGGGTGGGGTGGCACCCATCAGTCATGCTTCCTGGTGATGCAAGCACCAGCCCTTCCCCCACAGACAATGCATTTGGTGAAGGTACAGTGAGCATAGTGTCGTTCTGGAATCTACTTTCTGGATCCTAGTCACTGAAACACGTCAGGACTGGGCTCTAAATAACGTTTTGGTTTGAAGTTCCTATACCAATATGCTTTTCTACATGTTTATTTCCCCTTCTTGCTTTATCAGTGAAAAATACTCAAAAGACCTAGGGATGTCAGAGAATTTCGCCACGAATCTCGGGGAGGCTGAATGCCAGCACATTCGGCCCCCTGAAATCAGTGGCAAAATGGTCTGCCCCCCGCCCCGCCCGGGACGGGACTTACCTTGGGCGACTCTCCCTGGCGGCGGTGGCTCCAGCGGTGGTCTGGCAGCGGATTGGCGGCAGCGGCTGCGGCAGCCGGTCTTCCGACCGGCTGCCGCCACCGCCATTTATTTATTTATTTATTTATTTATTTATTGCATTTATACCCTGCCTTTCTCCCTCTCGCAAGGAACTCAAGGCGGCTTACATTATCCTCCTCCTCACCGTTGTATCCTCACAACAACAACCCTGTGAGGTAGGTTGGGCTGAGAGTCTGTGACTGGCCCAAAGTCACCCAGTGAGCTTCCATGGCCAAGTGGGGACTAGAACCCGGATCTCCCAGCTCCCAGTCCGTCACTCTCACCACTACACTACACTGGCTCTCAAGTTTAAAAAAAAAAAAAAGTGATAGGCTACGTAAAGATTTATCACTGCTAGATTTTTTAAAAATACCATGATAGGCTATGTAAATGTTTACGTAGCCTATCACAGCTGAGTTAAAAAACAACAACAACCGCGTGTATGCAAATGGCAGCGCCCATGGGCGTTCCTTATTTTGGTACGTGTAGTCTACGTAAACATGTACGTAGACTGCGGTGAAAATAAGGCGAACGCAAATTTGCGTTCCCCTTATTTTCGCCGTAGTCTACATAAATGTTTACATAGACTACACGTGCCAAAATAAGGAACGCAAATGGTGGCGCCCATGGGCGCCGCCATTTGCATACGCACAGTTGTTGTTGTTTTTTAACTCAGCCATGATAGGCTACGTAAACATTTACATAGCCTATCATGGCTGATGGCAGGGACACAAACAGCGGCAGCTACGGCCGCCGCCATTTGCAGACCCGGCTGGCCAGGATTCGCGGCGGGAGGGATGGGGCGCCTCCCCCCGGCCAGAATTTGGGGGGGAGGGATGGGGTGCCTCCCCTAGCCAGAATTTCAGGGGGAGGGATGGAGCACCTCCCCCCCCCACAAATCAAATTTCATAAAAGGTAAGTGACTTTCGTACATCCCTAAAAAGACCTAACTTGATTATGATAATTTCAAATCAAGTAATCATATTAGACATTACTGAAGAAATAACAACAGCAGCAGCAGCAGAGAAAAAAGTTACGCTAAGCTAAAACTTACCCTTCTGACAAATCTCATCTATCAGAAGCTGTTTGCCAAGTGACTTTTTCCTGGCATTTTGAGGTATGATATTTATGAATATGCATACTTTATTTGAAGATGGGGTATCACCTTTCTGATCAGTGATAATCTGCTGGCCGTTCTCTTATAGTCTACGATGTTTGACTGGCAGATGTGATAGAAGGGGGGTAGCAAATGGGGGTGGGGGGGGAGGCAAATACCATTTATTCCCAGTATGATTGCTGATCTCCCTGCCATTTCTTTATTCCTCAGGGGATATATTTCTAAAAGGAAACACACAGCATTTCCCCTTCCTTTGAAAGAATCCACAAGGCATTCACTCTGAAGAAGGCCTCCAATTTCAGCCTGTCTCTAACTTCCTAATGCTTCAATAATTATACCCTTTCTGTAACATTTAATAAGTGAAATCATGGGTTACAGGCTGGCTGAGGCTTTCTTCTTGTCTCCAAAGAAAGAAAACTGGTATCTTTTCTATGAGAGAAGAAAATGTCTCCTTAGTGACACTTCACTGACTTGCTATAACCATGTGGTACAGTCCCTTCATGGATCACTGCCTTGTTGTGGTGAAGGGGCTTGTGTAACTCAGTGAAGCCATAAGCTATGCCGTGCAGGGCCACCCCAGAGGGACAGGTCATGGCAGAGAGTTCTGACAAAATGTGGTCCACTGGAGAAGGAAATGGCAACCCACTCCAGTATTCTTGCCAAGAAAACCCCATGGAACGTATCACAAGGCTAAAAGAGATGATGCTGGAAGATGAGCCCCTCAGGTCGGAACGTGTCCAATATACTAATGGGGAAGAGCAGAGGGTATTTCCAAGAAGCGCCAGAAAGAGTGAAGCGGCTGGGCCAAAGCTGAAAGGACACTCAGCTGTGGATGTGTCTGGTGGTGAAAAGAAAATCCGACGCTATAAAGAACAATATTGTTTAGGAACCTGGAATGTCAGATCAATGAATCAAGGTAAGCTGGAGGTGGTCAAACATGAGATGGCAAGATTAAACATCAACATCTTGGGAATCAGCAAACTAAAATGGACAGGCATGGGCGAATTTAATTCAGGTGACCATCATATCTACTACTGTGGGCAAGAATGCCTTAGAAGAAATGGAGTAGCACTCATAGTCAACAAAAGGGTGGGGAAAGCAGTACTGGGGTACAATCTTAAAAATGACTGAATGATCTCAGTACGAATCCAAGGCAAACCATTCAACATCACAGTAATTCAAGTCTATGCCCCAACCACTGATGCCGAAGAAGCTGAGGTTGATCAGTTCTATGAAGACCTACAACACCTTCTAGAACTAACACCAAAAAAAGATGTCCTCTTCATCATAGGGGATTGGAATGCTAAAGTAGGAAGTCAAGAAATCACCAGGATAACAGGCAAGTATGGCCTTGGTGTACAAAATGAAGCAGGACAAAGGCTAATAGAGTTTTGCCAAGAGAACACGCTGATCATAGCAAACACTCTTTTCCAACAGCACAAGAGGCGACTCTATACATGGACATCACCAGATGGTCAATATCGAAATCAGATTGATTATGTCCTTTGCAGCCAAAGATGGAGAAGCTCCATACAGTCAGTAAAAACAAGACCTGGAGCTGACTGTGGCTCAGATCATGAGCTTCTTGTTGCAAAATTCCAGCTTAAATTGAAGAACGTAGGGAAAACCACTAAACCATTCAGGTATGACCTAAATCATATCCCTTATGAATATACAGTGGAGGTGAGGAATAGATTTAAGGGATTAGACCTGATAGACAGAGTGCCTGAGGAACTATGGACGGAGGTCCGTAACATTGTTCAGGAGGCAGCAACGAAATCCATCCCCAAGAAAAAGAAATGCAAGAAAGCCAAGTGGCTGTCTGATGAGGCTTTACAAGTAGCTCACGAAAGAAGGGAAGCGAAAAGCAAGGGAGAAAGGGGAAGATATATCCAAGGGAATGCAGAGTTCCAGAGAATAGCAAGGAGAGACAAGAAGGCCTTCTTAAATGAACAATGCAAAGAAATCGAGGAAAACAACAGAATGGGAAAGACTAGAGATCTCTTCAAGAAAATTGGAGATCTCAAGGGAACGTTTTGTGCAAAGACAGGCATGATCAAGGACAAAGAAGGCAGGGACCTAACAGAAGCAGATGAGATTAAGAAGAGGTGGAAAGAATACACAGAAGAACTATACAGGAAAGATCTGAATGTCCCTGATAGCCATATCATACCATAGTGCGGTCACTGAACTTGAGCCAGACATCCTCGAGAGTGAAGTCAAGTGGGCCTTAGGAAGCGTTAGTAACAACAAAGCTAGCGTAGTCAGTTTACATTCCAATTCAAAAGAAGGGCAATGCGCTCATTTCTCATGCCAGCAAGGTGATGCTCAAAATCCTACAAGCTAGGCTTCAGCAGTATGCGAACCGAGAACTACTGGAAGTACAAGCTGGGTTTCGAAGAGGCAGAGGAACTAGAGATCAAATCGCCAACATTCGCTGCATCATGGAGAAAGCAAGAGAATTCCAGAAAAATGTCTATTTCTGCTTCATTGACTACACTAAAGCCTTTGATTGTGTGGATCACAACAAACTCTGGCAAATTCTTAAAGTGATGGGAGTACCAGACCACCTTACCTGTCTCCTTAGAAACCTGTACGAGGGTCAAGAAGCAACAGTAAGAACCAGACAAGGAACAACCGATTGGTTCAAAATTGCAGACGATACCACCTTAATGTCAGAAAGCGAAGAGGATCTAAAGAGCCTCTTGTTGAGGGTGAAAGAGGAGAGTGCAAAAGCTGGTTTGAAACTCAACATTAAAAAAATGAAGATCATGGCATCTGGCCCCATCACTTCCTGGCATATAGAAGGGGAAGAAATGGAAGCAGTGACAGATTTTACTTTCTTGAGATGGCTAGATAGCATCACTGATGCAATGAATATGAACTTGAGCACACTCCGGGAGACAGCGCAGGACAGGAAGGCCTGGTGTGCTATGGTCCATGGGGTCACGAAGGGTCGGACACGACTGAACGACTGAACAACAACAGTCTCGAGTCCTATACAGGCATTTATTTGCCTGCTTGTAAGTAGGGCTAAGGTCTGTAAGAGGATGTGGGTGAGCACGTAAGACCACCCCAAATATCCCCATGGGGCCAGCTGTCAGTCAGATATTTGCATGCTGAGCATGCATGAAGGTCTGTATAGGGCTCTGAAAGCACGTTTAGCTTATTGAGGTACTGTGACTGGAAACCCTGATAAGGCAAGGTTTGTATCTAGGGATGTACGAAAGTCACTTATTTGGTCTCGCAGCTTGCTTCGCGGTGGGGGGGAGGCGCTTCGCTGCTCCCCCTAAAGTTCAGGCCGGGGGGGGAGGGTTCCCGCCTTGCCCGGCCAAAATTCAGGCCGGGGGGGAGGCTTCCCGCCTCGCCCGGCCGAAATTCAGGCCAGGGATAAGCGCCCCGTCTCCCTGGTCGCGAACTTCAAAAGAAAAAAAAATAACGCCCCTGTGATAGGTTACGTAACGATTAACGTAGCCTATCACGGCTAGATCTGCAAAGTCAGCCATGATAGGCTACGTTAATCATCACGTAGCCTATCACGGGTGACTTTGAAAAAAAAAAAGCACGTACACAAATGGCGGCCCCCATAGGGAGCCGCCATTCGCGTTCCTTATTTGGTCCCTGTAATCTACGTAAATCTTTACGTAGACTACAGGGACCAAATAAGGAATGTGAATGGCGGCTCCCTATGGGGGCCGCCATTAGCCGTACACGCTTTTTTTTTTAAAAAAAAAGTCACCCGTGATAGGCTACGTGATGATTAACGTAGCCTATCACGGCTGACTTTGCAAATCTAGCCGTGATAGGCTACTTTAATCGTTACGTAGCCTATCACAGGGGCATTTGTTTTTTTTTACTTTTCTTGTAATGGCGGTGGTGGCAGCCGGTCAAAAGACCGGCTGCCGCCCCCGCCCCTGACGAAGACCTGCCGAACCGCCGCCGGGACCCGCCGCCGGGAGGGACATTCGTGAAAGGTAAGTCCCATCCCGGGGGGGGCGGGGGGGCGGATAATTTCTCCCTGAACAACCTTCGGAGGACCGAATGCGTTGGCACTCAGCCCCCCGAAGTTTCAGGGAGGAATTCTCCCCCATCCCTATTTGTATCCCAGAATCTTTGTAAGAACATTCAGCTGAACACGCATACAGAGCCCTATACAGACAGACCTTTGTGCTCAATGTGCAAAGGTCTAACTGGAAGCTGGGTGCGCGGGGATGTTGGGAGCGGGACCTACGTGCATACCCACATCTTCCTACATGCTTGTGCCCTACTTGCGAGCAGGTGAACACATACATAGGGCTTCAGTGAACCTTGTATGTCAGGGATGGCTATTTGGTAGCCTGTATGACGGATTCCCCCCCCATCTCTTTGTGGGTCCACCACAATATTTGGTTGGGTAAAATGTTTTTTCACAATTACAAGAGAATGGGAAAAAAGTTGTTAGGATCAAAGCCACTATATATGAAATCAAAAAGAGATCTATTTTTTTCCTCCATTTGCAGAAGTAGAGTTGCAATGGAACAATCCCTTGCTGTGAAGGCTACTCTCCTTCCATGAACAGAAGATCCTTCTGCTCACAGAGTGAAACATTAGGATCTAAGCCAATATATATGTCACACACACACATAGGGATGTGTGAATTCACCTCCGTCTGGGTTCTCCATTGCCTGCCAAGCCCCTGCCCCTGCTTGCTGGTCCCTGGACCACACTTGAGCTCCTCCCATGCTCAGCGAGCAGCCTGCACTCACCCCAGCAGCCTTGTCAAGCTCGATGGTTGCCATTTTTTTGAAAAATATAATGGCAATCACAAAAATGTGCATGTCTTTGTATGCGCGAAAATGCACATTTTGCGAATGCGCATATTCTCATGTGTGAAATGCACGTTTTTGTTAAGGTGCATATTTGTGTGTTTGCAAAAATACATATTTTTTGAAAAATCCAGATTTTCGCACATACACAAATATGCACATTCGTAAAATGTGCATTTTTGCATAAATGAATATGTGCGTTCACAAAAATGTGCATTTTCGCATGTGCACAAATATGTATATTTTTGCAATCGCCATTTTATATCTGAAAAAATGGCAACCACAAATCTTGAGGAGGCCACTGGGGTGAGTGAAGGCCATTCTGTGAGTGCGGACAAGGAGTGAGCAGGGCCAGGGGCTCAGCGAGTGGGGCTCAAGGGTGCAGGCAGGGGTGGTTCCACAGGATTCCCAGACTGAATCGGGTGCCTGTGCCATTCCCCCCCACACACACACACAATTTGCATACAAAGCTCTGCACATTGTACATACATTCTTTAGTGTGACATGGTGGCAATTTTATGATGGGGATGATGAGAACTCATGCTACCTTTATAACCCCCCCACAAATGACAGTTGAAGAAGAAAATAACCCCTACAAATAAAGAAATTGGGCAGTGTGTTGTAATGGTTAGAGTGTTGAACTAAGACCCAGGAAAACCCAGGTTCTAATCTCCATTCAGCCATGAAGCTCATTTGGGGGCCTTGGGCTAGACATTATCTCTCAGCCTAACCTACCTCACAGGGTTGTTGTGAGGATAAAATGTAGGGAGAGGGAAGCTTGTATGCCACCTTGTGTCATGGGCCCAGGTCTGGAGGCTTCATGTCACCCCAAAGAGGGGTTTGAGACCAGCGAGACATTAGTCACCTCATTCTAGGAAGGGCCTATGGGAACCCCTGATTCACCCCAGAGCCCCTAGGACTCAGCCCTCCCACCAACCTCAGCCTGAAATAATGTCTCTCCCAAAGCCTCTCAGGTCCTACAGCCACAAAGAATATTAAGGCTACAGAAATGAACATGGGCCCTTTAAAGTTGCAGTCAGTACCCAATGGGAGGTAGAGCTTCTGAGAGACCTGAACAGACCAGCCTACATATACCCTTAAGCTAGTCCCCTGCTAGAACAACAGCTATTTTCATGAGCAACTACCCCAGCCTAGTAGCATCAAGGTACTCTCAGTGTTTGTCTTGCCATGCCCATGTTTACTGGTCATAACTGCTGACTGAACATGACCCTTGCCTTGCCAGTTATAGCTTCATTTGACCAGAGCTCCTTAAAACATTCAATGGACAGGCTGCTTTCCTGGGGCTCAATCCTAGCCAGGACACCTGGGTCTCTTTGGAGGAAAGCTGGGGCATAAAATGCAATAAACAAACATAGAAAGTGTAATTGAACACAGGCTTTGTTCCCTTTCAGATGTCATTCATGCAATTATCAAACCCTTTTGACAAATGTGTAGATGGCTTCCCCAAGGATGGATGTGCCTCGGGATCAAACTAGGCATGACAGAAACAAAATCATAGTTTTAAGTAGGGATGTTAGAGAATTCCACCACAGATCCCAGGGGGCTGAATTCCAGTGAATTTGGCCCCCTGGAATCCATGGTGGAACGGAGCCCCCCGCCCCACCACCCCATGAAAGGCCCACGAAACGGAGCCTACCTGGCTGTGGCTCCAGCTCCAGCGGCGGCAGTTCTGGCCACTGCCGGGCTGCTGCGGCAGCAAATGGCGTTCCATATATATTAATATTATATTATATTCAAATTATATTATATTATATTCATAAATATTTACATAGCCTATCACTGGCTTGCATAGGGACACAAATGGCATCCCCTACACAGGACGCCATTTGCATCCGCAGCAGCCCGGCAGTGGCTGGAGGCCCCACTGTGGGTTGGCCCAGCTGGCGGCTCTGTGGCCTGGCTGCAGAGCGGAGCTGGCCGGGCAGGATTCCAGGGGGGGGAGAACGGATTGCCTCCCCCCCATCGAGGATTCTGGGGGGAGGAACGGATCACCTCCCCCCACCTGCAGAATCTGGCAGAGCCAGGTAAGCGGGGTTTCATATACCCCTAGTTTTGAGAAAGTTTAATAGCAGTTGCTGGGGTGGGGGATCTTACTGGGCTCCATTGCTCAGGAAGGGGATTTAGCTCTTCCCTCATGCCCCTTTTATTAAAATACCTCCCCCACACACGTACGCATGCACACGAGCGTGCAAGCTAACATGTGCCTTGCAGAATAAAACATACACACATCACATGGTTACTTACATGTCTTGCCCTATGGGTAGGGATGGTGAGGGCGCCCAATTCCAGAGGAACCCCACACACACCCAAGCTGTGCTTGCTGAGCTCCTGTCCCTGCCCACCCTCTGCCTGTGTTTGGCAAGCAAGTCAATCCTTTTTCAGAAAAAAATGGTGATCATGAAAAAGTGCATATTTGCATATATACAAAACAGGGCTGTGAATCGCTCACATAGGCAAGATTACAGGTATTTGCATGCCTGCAATCTTGCGCATATGGGCTATTCATGGCCCCATTTTCTGTATACATGAATGTGTGCATTTTTGCAAATGTGCATATTTGCATATGCTCCAACATGCACATTTTCACCAATGTGCATATGCACATATATCCAAAATGAGGCTATGAATAGCCCATAAACACAAGATTACATGCAAGCAGACACCTGTAATCTTGCCTATATGGGCTATTCATGCCCCCATTTTGCATATATATGTAAATATGCGCATTTGCAAAAATGCACACATTCGCCTAAATGCAAAATGGGGCTGTGAATGGCCCATATATGCAAGATTGCAGGCACGGAAATGCCTGTAACCTTGCCTGTATGGGTGATTCATGGCCCCATTTTGCATATAGGCGAATATGCACATTTTCATGATTGTCTTTCTTTCTTTTTTAAAATGAGGACTGTGGAGCTTGACAAGACCACCCAGGTGAGTGTAGGCAGCTTGGTGAGTGGCAGGGAGCTCAAGCATGGGACTGGGCATGTGCAATCAGGGGCAGGGGCTGGGCGGGCACCCGGGGAACCCAGATGGGGGGGCGCCCACCCATTCCAACCTATGGGGCAAATAGCAGCATCAGATGGCCATTTTCATCAAGAAAACAGTACATGGAACAGGGTTACCAAAAGACCCCTTCTCATACAATTTGCTCCGAACCAGATTCAGGGCATCTATGGCTGCTGTTAAACTTTTTTTTTAAAGTGAGACATCCAGTCACAGATGTCCTGCTGTCACATCTCGTTGTGGCCTCAGTTGCATCATTCCATCCAATGACTTGTTCTAACCTAACTGCAGCGCTCAGTTTGCAAACCTCCACATGAACTGAACCTTGCGAGTTTTTAAATAGCCTTCCTTTTATGACAGTCCATTTATTTGTACAAGCTTCTTTCCTGAACCTGGTTTCCTTCAGTAGGATAAAAACATATGAAGGGACAAATGAAAACTATAGGAGCATAATGCACAGAGTGCTGCATAAAATGAGTCCCATTGGCTTGTCTTTGTAAGTAATGATTCAATTAGAACGACATTTTTCTTCCAGCGTTGTGCAATTCTGTGCTCCATACAAATGGAAAGAAGACCTTAAAAATAGCAATGGGTCCAATTATATTTGAAGGCTGACAGATAACTGCAACTTTTCAGTGGTGAAACAATTAGTAGAGCAGCACTTTGCACAGACGTACTGTGGTGCCTCTAAAAAAAAACAACAACCTGAAAGATCCTTCAGTATTCCTTTAAAATAGTAATTAACAGGTCTTCCTTAGTTTCTGTCTGAAGTATGCATTGGTTTCCACTTCCACCAAGGAGAAAACTGAGGCTTGCTGAAATAATATGTTTTGATTGACAGAGCACAATTTGAGGTGTGGTTATTATGCTGGTTCTCATAATCATCAGCTAAGAATGGATGTCCAGGAGTAAATTAATACCATGGTTATATATTAATTTAAAACACGTATTCCTTAAAAAAAAAAAAAAAGCTTGAGGTGGCTAACAACAGTAAGTTAAAACAAATACAATGCAATAAAATTGCTAACAGAGCAATCCTATGGCCCAAAGACAGTAGTTGGGCCACCATAGGATGCTGCAGGTCTCATCCTTCGAGGTGAGGGACAGAGCTCTGGGCTTAGAGAATGAGAACTGGTTGTGGATCCCTCCTGGCTCCCCAGCCCCCCCCCCCCAACCTCCTCAGAAAGCTCTGACCTCAGGAAGAAGAAGATGGAGAGGGAGCGGCATGCTTGGCACGGAGAGAACAAGGATATGCCAGATCCAAAGGCATCTCAGCCTCTGCGCTCCCACAGCAGCATGCAGCAGCTAAATGGGCGGAGAGCCCCATCCAGAAGAAATTCTTGCAAAGCGGGACTCTGCAGCCATAAAAGCCTCTGTTGTTTCTCTTATGCTGCACAAATCTTGCCAGCAGGCCATTGTGTGGGTGTAGGGCTCTGGAGCCCTCCATCGAAAGAGTGGCAGTCCTTTAGGGTTGTGCTCTAAATTACTTAAAGTGATGAGCTATATCAGTCCAAGGTACAGGGAAATGACCGCAGAAGTTAATGTTGTTCTAGCAATGATAACATTATGACATCTCTGTGACAATGATGTACATTGTGACATCAATCCATCTGGCTGTGGCCCGATGGAGAAATGTAGTGGCAGAGTGCTTTCCAACTGCTCAGCTGAGACACCAGGTCCATTTGTCTCCTCCCTTCCCTGAACTGTCATCTATCAGTAGCCATTTCATCTTGGGGAAGCAGAAAGTAGGGATGGCAGAGAATTCCACCACGGACTCCAATGAGGCCAGATTCTAAAAATCCCCCCCCCCCGGAGTCCGTGGAGGAACAGAAAACTTACCTCTGCCTCCCCACATAATCCTCTTCAGCCAGATCCTCCAGCTCTGAATTGCCAGCGATACGGCCACCATGCCCGTATGCCAGCTACAAAGTGCCAGCGATACGGCCGCCATGCTGTATCAGTGGCTGAAGGGACTGACTGTGGACGCAAATGGTGTCCAGGATGTCATTTGCGTCCGTAAAGGCCTTAGTTTAAGGTAAATGCAACCGTAAATGGCTCTATTTACCTTAAACTAAGGTGTTTACATCCGCAAATGGCATCCCGGACACCATTTGCGGCCACAGTGAGTAGTCCCGTTCAGCCAGTGATACAGCATGGTGGCCGTATCGCTGGCTCTTTGTAGCTGGCCGGCAGCTCCTCAGAGTTGCCGTGGAGTGGAGTTCCGTATCTTTTGAATGGCAAAAGATAGGGAACACAAATGGCGGCCACCATAGCCGCTGCCATTTGGGTACGCTGGGTTTTTTGGGGAGGGGGTTAGCTGTGATAGGCTATGTAAATTCTTACGTAGCCTATCACAGCTGCAAAGACGCCAATGGCGGCCGCAGCAGCCCAGCCGCGGCCGGCCAGGAGACCAGCCGCCACCACCACCGGAGCTGCCACCGCCACCGCCTTATCCGCCGCCACCTTATCCGCCGCATCCACCCCAGATGAGTTCTGTCCCGGGGGATTCTGCGGGGGGGGGGGCAGGAGGCCGTTCCGCCACTGGAATCCATGGCGGAATTCTCTGACATCCCTAATTCGGCCTCACTGAAATCTGTGGCAGAATTCTCCGCCATCCCTAGCTGTGGCTCAGCTGAATGCCCACCAGCAATGCTGCTGACATGCACTTTGCGCTTTGAAAAACTGGGTTGCTAATGCCAGTGGGAAAATGCTATGTGATGATATAGCACTGAAATCAGGGGACTGAACAGAAAAATGATGGTGGTTTGGGACAAAACTGTCTCTGGGGCATGGGGGAGCATGACGTGCTGCCCCCCTCCCACTTGCATGGCCCAGACCCTTCTCAGCAAGCCTCCCTGCTCACCCCACCCACCCACTGAGCTGCATGAGCCACCCCTCCTCTCCACACCATGGTCTCTGGCAGTCAAGCCCTTGTGCTTTATGCGCACAAGAGCTTGACTGCCAGAGTCCTCAGTGCAGCACACCCCTCAGCACTCTAGCCCTGGCCTCTTCCTGAGGAGGCCAGGGCAAGAGCACTGGGGTGCCGCTGAGGCCCTTCCTGCCCATGTCGGCTGTCAAGGGCTTCCTTGACAGCTGGTGGAGGCAGGACTAGCCCCAGCACAGCCAGCCCCGAATGCTCTCATCCTGGCTTCCTTGGGAGGAGGCCAGGGCAAGAGTGCTGGGGTGCCACTGAGGCCATTCCTGCTTCCTTGACAGCCAGTGGAGGCAGGACAGGTCCCAGTGTGGCCACCCCCCAGCATGCTCACCCTGGCTTCTTTGGGAGGAAGCCAGTGTGAGAGCACTTGGTACCGCTGAGGCCTTTCCTCCTGCGCCAGTTGTGAAGGGCTTCCTTGACAGCCTGTGGAGGCAGGACTGGCCCCAGTGCTGCCAACCCCCAGTGCTCTCATCCTGGCCTCTTTAGGTGCAGGCCAGGGCAAGAGTGCTAGGTTGCTGCCAAGGTGTTTCCTGCCTGTGCCAGTTGTCAAGGGCTTCCTTGACAGCCC
Source organism: Heloderma suspectum (assembly GCF_057233095.1). Taxonomy (NCBI): domain Eukaryota; kingdom Metazoa; phylum Chordata; class Lepidosauria; order Squamata; family Helodermatidae; genus Heloderma; species Heloderma suspectum. The sequence continues at coordinate 91,515,002 of NC_139458.1, forward strand.
GTGGAGGCAGGACTGGCCCCAGTGCTGCCAACCCCCAGTGCTCTTGCCCTGGCCTCTTTAGGTGCAGGCCAGGGCAAGAGCACTAGGTTGCTGCCAAGGCCTTCCCTGCCTGCACCGGTTGTCAAGGGCATCCTTGACAGCTGGCAGAGGCAGGACAAGTCCTCCTTGGTGGTGCTTCCAGCCGCTCACCAAGCTCGGGGGGGGGGGGGTCAACAGCCAAGTCTGTCAGCACTGCATGGCTCAGTGAGCAGGGTCCAGGAGGATGGATGGGGGTGGGGGAGCCTGTTGGACTCATCCCCATTTGGACTCCTGTGCCATCTCTATGTGGCACTGGCAGCAATGAGTGCCACCCAGCACTCAGCTGAGGCATAGCTTCGCTTTTAAAATGAGCAATGGAAGGAATAGAATGAAGCCCTAGACCAACTTGTAACAGAATTTGCATAGGAGTGTTACTGTCTCCTATCCAAAATTTTACCCCCTCCAAATGTCTGACCTTCCCCCTGATCTTCAGGGAGGTTCACCCCCATGTGGCCACCTGTATATTGAAAAATTTGGAGGTTCAGGACTATAAAAATGCATTAAACAAACAACAAACAAATGAACAAACAAGACCAGACATTTTGTGATACCTGGCATAACATGTTAAGATGACAACCAGTATTTGGTACTCAAGAGTTATACCCCACATATAGGTTCCATTTAGCTATTGTGATAGCTATTATTATTTGATGGTCATCTGTTGATCTCAATAGATATTGTATGTATGTAATTGTGCATAGGGTTTCAGCCTTAAAAAATGCACGCACATGCACACCAAGCCCTATGAATTTTAAAGATTAAGATAATAGCCAGGTGATACTATTCATGTCTGGGTCCAACCAGCTCAAGCACAGCAGGTGTGTGGATTTTGATGACCTTGAAAATGTAGTATGATGCAGGTTTTAATTAGCAAATCAGTGAGAATGTAACTCAGAAATATATTTTGGGGCACTGGGCATGGGGTCAAAATGTAGCAGTTTTAAACATAATTTAAATCATAAACCAGGTACATTTCATCTGATAGCCTAGCTTTCTAATTTGTTTAATAAAAAATTAATGAATCAACTTTCCAGATACAGTAAAACACATGCTGGGTTAAGTTACCTGCCCTGTGGTAATGAAATACTTATGCAATGCTGGTTAAAAGCATGCGAAGTTCCCTTTTTATTGCATTTTTGAGATAACTAATTAAGACACCTTATTTCCCAATTAGCAAGGATATTCTGCCTCACTGAAGTCCTTGCTGACAATTTATTAGTTTGATTTAATCTGTGTAGGCTCTTCACCCATCCCAGCTGGGGGGCGGGCGAGAGAGAAGAAGAAAACAAATTCCCCCTCCCACCTTTTCTGCTTAAGGCATCTATTTTGTTACCCTTTAAATTTTCACTTTCAGGAACATTACATTTGGAAGCTGACTGCTGGTGAGATTGGAACTTTTCTATATATAGCTGTAAATCTAGATGGGATAATGTCTCTCTAGTCTCTACATGATGAGAAATGTGTGTTTTTAATAAGGATATATATGATCTCTGTGCTAGCCAGGTTGTAGCACTATATGCAAAGCACATCTCCAGAAAATAAGCACCATTTCGTGAATCTGATGAATTAATTTTCTGCCTTCCTAGAAGCCATTTGGCAGGCATAAAGGAATGTACAATACAGAGGAACAGAATGAACATTCTGCAAACAATGTAAATCTGATGTAGCAAAGCATTGCATGACTCACATAAGTCTTAGGTTAATCTTGGCCTTGTTCAACAACAGTCATGACCTTGTTCTCAGCTACAACCACAATATATATGCACTGATTTTGCAAACATAGTTTGGGAAGTTGTAGAGTATTGGAAACTCTCTCTCTCTCTCTCTCTCCACACACACACACACACACAAAACACCACATTGTTTTTCTTATAGAGGAGTTGGCCAAATGTACCCTCCTGGCCTCTAGTGAAGCCTGAGCCACTGAAATTCACTGCCAATAAATGGGGAAATTTATCAGCAGAACAGCAGCAAAAAAACCAGCAGTTTGCTGCTGAATTTTGGTGGCAAACTCCAACAATTCTGAAAAGTGACAAATTTAGCTTGAAAACAAGCTAGATTTGTCCCTTTTCAGACCTTTGTGGTTTGTTTGCTGCTGCAATTCAGTGGTGAACGGCTGATTGTTTTTTGCCAGTGCTTCACCACCAAATTTCCAGGTTTATCAGTGCAGAATTTCAGTGGTGTAGCAGGGGCAGGAGTGTGGACCCTGGCTGGGAGGGGCAGGATACGGGTGTGGAAAATGGTAGGGAATAGGGATGTATGAAAGTCACTTACCTTTTAGCGAAATTGATTCGAGGTGGGGGGAGGCGCTCCGTCCCTCCCCCCGAAATTCTGGCTGGCTGGCTTCGCTCCACAGGGATTCTGCGGAGCCGCTGGCCAGCTCCGCCAGCGGCCGTACATCTGGCTGCTGGCTAGCAGGGACGCAAATGGCAGCAGCCGTAGCCGCTGTCGTTTGCGTCTCTGCAGTGAGCCGTGATAGGCTACGTAAATGTTTACGTAGCCTATCATGGCTGATTTAAAAGAAAAAACAACAACGCATGTACGCAAATGGCAGCGCCCATGGGCCCGCCGCCGTTTACGTTCCTTATTTTCGCCGTCTTAGTCTACATAACCATTTACATAGACTAAGACGGCGAAAATAAGGGGAACGCAAATAGCATAGATGCTACGCTATTTGTGTTCCCCTTATTTTCGCCGTCTTAGTCTACGTAAATGTTTACGTAGACTAAGACGTGCCAAAATAAGGAATGCAAATGGCGGCACCCATGGGCGCCACCATTTGCGTACATGCGTTTTTTTCCTTTTAAATCAGCCGTGATAGGCTACATAAACATTTACGTAGCCTATCACGGTGTTTTTTAAAAATCTAGCCGTGATAGGCTACGTAAATCTTTAAGTAGCCTATCACTTTTTTTGTTTTTTTGTGTTTTTTTAAGTGGAAATGGCGGCGGCGACAGCCAGTCGGAAGACCAGCTGCCGCAGCCGCCGCCACCGCCGAACTGCCGCTGAACCGCCGCCGGAGCCGCTGCTGCCAGGAAGATCTTCCCAAGGTAAGTCCCGTCCCGGGGGGGCGGGGGGGCAGACCGTTCCGCCACCGATTTTGGGGGGCTGAATGCGCTGGCATTCGGCCTTCCTGAGATTCGTGGCAGAATTCTCTGACATCCCTAGAAAATGGCCTCAGACCCACCAAACGTGAACATCCCTGGTATAGACACTATTGCTCCATTAATCCAGGAATGTAGGGCCCACGTATTAGGCAATTATAATGGACTGACAAAACTGTTGAATGTATGGTGAGCCCCTGTTGGTTCGTGTTTTAATCCTGGTTTATGCCATGATGAGTATGGCAGTTTCAACATCTGAAGGACACTTTGCTAAGCAACAGCCTCACTTGATCCTTTACTGATTCCCATGTATCTGGAGGCAGAAAAAGGCCATGAGAAGGCTGTGGTTAATCAATGCCATTTGCATCCCTGTTTTTTCACGTGATAGGCTACGCAAATATCTACATAAATATAATTTGAGTAGCCTATTGCGTGAAAAAAACGGGGACACAAGTGACATAGTGGATGCCATTTGCAGCCATAAAGCTGTTAGATAACCTAAACACAGCCGAAAATGGCTGCATTTAGGTTAACCTAACAGGTTTACAGCCGCAAACGGTGTACTGGACGCCATTTGCATCCGGAGTTAGCCCAGCAATATGGCATGGCAGTGGCGGCCGGCTGTATCGCCAGCGATGCGGACCCAGAGGCCGGCTCCACAGGATCACTGCATGTAGGAGCCGTCCCGGACGGATTCCAGAGGGAGGCGGAGGTGAGTGCCCAGTTCCGCCACAGACTCTGGAGGCTGGATTCTTTGGAATCTGGCCTCATTGGGGCTAGGGATGGCGGAGAATTTCTACCCGAAACTTCGGGGGGCCAAGCACCAACGTGTTCGGCCCCCCGAACAAGTTTCGGGGAGAAATCCTCCGCCCCCCCGCCCCGCGCCCCCCCCCCCCCGGGACGGGACTTACCTTCCCTGAATGTCCCTCCCGGCGGCGGGTCCGGCTGGCGGTTCGTCCGGTGTTCGAGCGGGGCGGGAGCGGCAGCCGGTCTTTTGACCGGCTGCCGCCCCCGCCATTTCAATGAAAGAAAGAAAAAAAACACATCCCCTGATAGGTTACGTGACGATAGCGTTGCCCTTATTTTCGCCGTAGTCTATGTAAACATTGACGTGGACTACAGCAACTAAATAAGGAACACGAATGGCGGCTCCCTATGGGGGCCGCCATTCGCGTACGTGCTTTTTTTTTTTTTTAAAGTCACCCGTGATAGGCTACGTGACGATTCACGTAGCCTATCACGGCTGACTTTCCAGATCTAGCTGTGATAGGCTACGTGAATCGTCACGTAGCCTATCAGGGGACGTGTTTTTTTGTTTTTTTTTTACTTTCGTGTTCGCGGCCGGGCGAGGTGGGAAGCCTCCTCCCCGGCCTGAATTTCGGCCGGGTGAGGCGGGAAGCCTCCCCCCCCCGGCTTGAACTTCGCGGGGGGAGCAGCGAAGCGCTCCCCCCCACCGCGAAAAAGCTGCGAGAAAAGGTAAGTGACTTTCGTTCACCCCTAATTGGGGCCCATGGCAGAATTCTCCACCATCTGTACTGTGTACCTCTTAATTCCAGTCTATTCAATGTAATGAAGGGCCATTGAATAGGGAAGGAATCAAGAGGCTTGTAGGGCTTTCAGAAGGTGAATATCCAAGACACTGACAGCTCTGTCAGTTTCCTTGGATCTTGGGTTGCCAAAGTCCCCACAATTCCTGGCTCACAAAGGATTTACTAAGTTTAGGAGAGATCTCCCCATTATGGGAGAGGGTAAAAGATGTGAGGGCTACAGCACCCTCATCTTTGATGCTGCCTTCAGGCATGAAATTTATCAGCAGGAAAGCTCCTCCTCCTTCTCTTGAACACCACAGCCATTGGCAGTTTGACGTAGCAAACTGCCTCAGTGGCCATAACAAGAAATGTCTCTTCTCACACCAACAACTCTATGTGCAGGAGCCAGCCAGGAGTTTGTTAGACAGAAACAGAGGAAGACAAAATGCACTTCCACTCCAGAATAAAAATATGGGCAACAGCTGACATTTGACTGTATCGAGAGATCCGCAATAGAATGTATGTAGAAAAGGAAAGAACCTCCATAGGAAGTCATTGGGAAAAAAGAGCCATTTGAAAACTACAGTAATTAATTCTCTTCTCTGTGCCATTAATACCACATGAATAACCCTCAAGGACACCAGGAATAATAGAAAAAGCAATTAATTTGAGCTTTATTCCCATTACGTTCCCATAATTACATTCTGAAGATGAAATGTATTTATACAAGGGTCATGCCATTATAGTTTAGGCATGATGTTCTTCAGTTTCTTTACCACTGGAACGGTTTGTTCCCTCCTGGGGGGAAAGTGAAACTAGCCATTTCAAACACTAACAAAAGGCAAATACTAAAAAAAAGAGGAAGAAGAAGAAAAAAAATCACCTGGAAATGAACAAAGAAACCAAAGCCTTCAGGTGCTACACATTTCAAAGGATTCACAGGCAAAAGGCACCATTTCTGAAGTTCTGAATTTCGTTTGCATCCATTACATTCACAACAGAGAAAACAGGAAAGCAAAGGAGAGGGAAAAAACTGTAAACTTTATCTCAGTGTTGCTAATTCGAAAGATCATAGGATTGCTGTTCCCAATATCAGGCTGTGCTTCAGAATAAAAAAGCCGAAGGGCGGGGGGAGCTACTGAACTTTTCAAAAAAGGAAATTCTAGGGCTGTGCAGGGACCCCCTGATCTGACTCAGAAGCCACTTCGGGGCATCCAAGGTGGGCCTGATTCGGCTTGAGTTGATTTGGGGGGCCCTGACCCGCTTCGGCCCACAAAGCTAAAGTGGGATTTGGACATCCGAATCCTGCTTTGCCCCCTGCCACATGCCGCCCAGCCCCCAGCTCCTTACCTGGGCTGTGTTCCCTGGGGGGGGGAGCACCACCGCCACAGCAGCCATTGCTGCTGCTGCTGCTGGTGCCACTGGGTGAGCCGCTGCTGGCGCTGCCAGGGAAGCAGCTGGGAAAGGCACTGCTGGTGCTGCCAGGGAAACTGCTGCCCATCGCAGCCCACCAACTACCTGTTCTGCCCTTTCTGCAAGGAGGGAAGAATGGGTGATTGGCAGGAGGCACCGGTCACCTTGCAGATTTGACAGGCACAAGGGCAGAAGTCGCCCACCAACTGCGCTCTCTCTCTACCTTGCAAGGACAAGGAGCGAAGGGTGCCTGGTTGGAGGCCAACTCCTGCCTCTGTTCAAGCCTTCATGGATTCCTTGCTTGCAAGGAGTCCATAAAAGCTTGAATGAGGCCAGAGGTGGCAGCATGCAATGAGGGCAGGCTGCACTTGTTGCTGCCGGGGGAGCCACTGCCTCAGCCAGCTCCTAGGCCCTCTGGATGCACACCGACAGCTGTCTTGTTCCGGGGAATGGGGGGAGCCATTTTTCCATTTCCTGGAAATACAGTGAGCCACCATTTTAAAAATGGCTCCCCCCATTCCCCGGAACAAGACGGCTGCCAGTGCACATCCAGAGGGCCAGGTAAGGGGCTGGGGGCTGGGCAGCAGCAGTGGCGTGGTGGCTGGGTCTCCAGATCGCTCTGAAGTGCACCAAAGTGCTTCAGAGCAACCTGATCTGCGTTGGGCCACTTCAGTCCCTCTCTGCCTTGACTCAGAGGTGGCCCAAAGTGGCCCGAGGCACCCCACTTTGACTTGGAGTTTGGGCTTCAGGCTGAAGTGATGCACAGCCCTGGTAAATTCAGCTGAATGGAATATCAGAATTTTCATAAAGGAGGCTTGGTGGAAGTGAGCAGGCATTACTGAGAGAGCATTACAACCTGAGTATGGTGTCAGGGAAGGGTTCTTTTTCAAATAAGTGAATTTGATTTTTCATATTAACATACTGAGAATTTAGAGAGCAATGAGGAAATGGAGGACACTCGTTGCTCCCAATGTCCCCCTCCATGTATATTGCAAGGAAAAATGAGATGCCTGTTTAATTTCAGGCCTTTGAAAGAGCCTGCTGCTATTAATGCTATTTCTTCTGGCATATTTAACAGTCCTCACAATCAGCAATGCTGGTATGCACCAACCCTATGCCATGTCTTCCCCCAGCCCCCAATCCTTGATTGATCTTCACCTACAAACAAAAACAAGTAGGACTCCCTTCACACAATAACCTATAAATACGGTCACTGTCAGGAATCATAACTCTGTGGACTCTGTACACATGGTTAGCTGCTTGTGTGAAGAGTTCTAGTTCTGCTTGATAACCATGTCACCTAGTTCTGCTTGATAACCATGTCAAGCAGATAACCATGTCCGTATGGTCACTGCCTTCATTTAACTGCATAGTATTTTTCAATTCAAAATTGTGATGCTATTGTTATTTTACTCTCCCACCCTCCAGCATATCTAAACTGCAAATGTTTTATACCAGTGTAATTACATTGCAATTGCCATGCCTTCCCCCAGAGAATCATTACAATTTCTGAGGATGCAGATAATTCAGTTAGAGATCTGGGATTCCCTAGGGAGAAATAATAACTATAAAACTATTTCAAGTCTATAGTGTCAGTATATCGAATGAGAAGCAACAAACTGATCCTGGTAAGTGGGTGCCACAGTAAAACACACCATGTGATAGGGATAGGAATGCTTGATGAATTTGATCTTTGTGAATTCTAATATGAACTGACCTGATCCACACTTTCTGGACATTGCGTGGGTTGATACTTAGACATCCACTAGCTTTCGCATTTCCCAAATATCCTGATGCTGTTCCTGGGTCAAAAACTGATCAAAATGTATTTTAAGGGTACAGTCTTATGGCCGCTAGTCAGCCACAGGATTTTTCATATTCTGGGTACCGAGCTCAGAGCCAGTACTTGGAGGTTGGTTGCCAGAAAACCAACTCCCCACCCCTTCCCCTGCCGCTTCATAGGTGGCGTGATTTGTCCCTGGTCCTGTGCTCATAAGAGCACTGGAGAGCAGCCAAAAAGGGGGCATTCTTGGGGGAGGGGATGGGAGGGGGTGGCAGAAGCACTGTTACAATGCTCCTTTGTCCCGTCTGGCCTCCCCCCACCCCCCCGCTCCAAGGTGCCCTGACTAGACAGCCAAAATCAGCCATCTAGCCACAAATGCAGGGCAGCCATAGAGCAGATGATGAGATCCCCTCCATACTCTGCCTGCCCTGCATTAGATAGTCGGCCGCCTCTGAGTTCAGAGGTGGTCAACTATTCCCATAGGATTGCACCCTAAATGTGTCTTTTGAGAGAAAATTCATTTACAGTGCAATCCTATACGTATCTACTCAGATGTGAATCCCACTGAGTTCAATAGGACTTACTCCCATGGAAGTAGGTATAGGATGGCAGCCTAACAGAGCAATCCTATACTCACTTGCAGGGAAGAAAATCCCTTTGAACTCAATGGAGCTTACTTTGGAATAGACATATATAAGATTAGACTGTTAAAAATGTGTATTTTGGGAGTGCATACATTTTAAAATAAATTATATACATAATTAAATTTAAATTTCCATATAGTATTTTTTTTAATGTGTATTTTCACTGAGAAACAAGATGGAATGAATTTGTGGGTGGTGATTGCTTGTGAAAGGGACACAGTCTGAAAATAGACTGCTTCATCCATCTGTAGATAGGTGGAATGCAACTGCACACTATTATATGTCATCTGGTACCTCATTCTTAATTTGTGAGTTGTCTCTCTGGATGCGTAGGGACAGATCTTTCTTTTCCTCTAATGTACTTGGTTTGATATTGATCACATGCTAGTAAATAATTATGTTCAACAAAAAACAACATGTTCTCAACACTTCTTGTAACTCAATCAAAATAAATGACACCACAATTTTAAAAACTCCTTTTAGTGTGAATTAAGTTTTTCTATGGTGCTTTAGGTAGGGATGTTAGAGAATTCCGCCATGGACTCCAGTGAGGCCGGATTCTAAAGAATCCTGCCCCTTGGAGACCGTGGTGGAACGGACTACCCACCTCCGCCACCCCGCAAAGTTGCCCCAGAATGGATCCTACCTGCCACCAGCCGGTCCGGTCTGTCCACTGCTGTCCTGCGGAAGAAAATGGCATCTGGCGTAGTGGACGCCATTTGCATCCCTGCTCTTTGCCATGATAGGCTATGTAAAGATTTATGTAGCCTATCATGGCAAAGAGCAGGGATGCAAATGGTGTCCACTATGCCATTTGCATCCCTGCTATTTGCCATAATAGGCTACGTAAAGATTTACGTAGCCTATCACAGCAAAGAGCAGGGACACAAGTGGCATCCGCTATGCTGGATGCCATTTGCGTCCCAGCAGCCGGAAGTCCGCCAGCGGACGGAGCCAGCCAGCAGCTCCGTGGACTTGCCGCAAAGTGGAGCCAGCCAGTGAGGATTCTGGAGGGGAGAGATGGATTGCCGACCCACCTGCAGACCCCCCGCGGACTCCAGGTAAGGGGGTTTCACACATCCCTAGCTTTAAGTATCACAGACAAAGGAAGACAGAGGACATATATTAAAATGCTGTGATAAAGAAATAAAATACAAAATAAAAGCATAAATAAGGATAATAAAGAGGATTACTCCCTTTTGTACGGATCAAAACATGATCTGCCTGGCACCATTGGGGTATTGCATTAATCCTACTTGAATTTGTAAGCAAATCATTCCATCTTTCACAGATTAAACTAATGTTTCACATTGGAAGGCAATGGTTTACTGCAGTGTCATACAACCTGGAAATGCTTCATCTCAACAACAGCAACAGCAACAAACTAGACAGATGGCATAGTAAATTAATCTATAAGCAGCAGCTTGGCATAAGTTGAGTTTGTGACATTGACACAACACTGTGGAAGGTGGAGGAGGGGATGCGATGTAACAGTATTACTTGGCTGTGAAGCTGAAGGTAAAAAGAGGAGGAAGCATGTTAAGGGTCTGTTATTTTTGTGGAAGTAGACATAATTGCAGTTAATATCTACAGGTTCCCAAAGAACCCTGGAGTCTAATGGGGTACATACAGGAGAAAGTGCTTACTCAGCTATTCCTTCCACAATCTAGACTTTTCAGGGCTTTAAAGGTCCAGAAAAGATATTTGAAGTTTGAATTAGGCCCAGAAACTAACTGGGAGCCAGCAAAGCTCAGAGCATTTTGTGCTTAGCCAGATCTTGTTAAAAGTTTGGCTGCTGCATTTTGAACCTTTTCCCGTTTCCAAACACTTTTCATAGGCAGACCCTAGGCTGCAGTAATCCAGTCTGTATGCCTCTAGCCTACACTATGTAATGTGTCTACTGTAGTGGTATTTAGGTAATGACTTCAAATAATCAGTTTCTTAGATTATAAGTGACAGAGGGCAGAGATACAGAGGAAAATATATAGTATATGAGACAAACATGGATGATTTTCCCTCTCTCCTCAAAAGCAAACCTCATAACCATGATGCTCTGTTGTAGGGCAAGTGATTAGCAGTCTCTCCTCCAAAAAGGGAACTGACTTCTCATGGCAAGATGTCATTGTCCTCAAAAGAGAATTGATCCATCGTACAGATAATTATAGAAACAGTTCTATTGCTTTCCAAAGACATTCTCAGCAATATTGACTCCAATTCAAACAGAGAGGAACGACACACAAATGTCTCTATTTCAGCAAAAGTGAAAAGCCTTCTAAACCTGAGTCAGATTTCCATGAATAAGAATTGACATCTCAGTCAAAAGTGCCTCTCAGAAACTGGTTCCTTAGTATGGGGCATCATCTTGTTTAAAACCATTTATTGGAAATGACGAGACTCTGTCTTTTTGTGTACAAAGGCATGAAGCTGTCAAGAATCCTCTACTATAGACCATAAACCCAGGTAAGGTGTTTAGGATTTTTAATGAAAGGCTTTGTAGGAAAATAGTTTACACAGTTTAGATCTTGAGTTACTCTATGACTCCAGAACTGAAGGGCAGCATGTTCTGGCCTCTGTTGTCAGCCAGGGGACCAGGAACCACTAGGATGCTGCTCCCCCTGTTCCAAGGAAGAATGTCATGGCAAGAGGGAGACCAATTGGCTAGCAAAGGATCAGCTGCAAGGAGCTTGCTTCCATCCACCCTGCCAGAAAAACACTGACAAGAACTGTGTAAGAAACAGTAACCGAGTTTGTTTTTTCTTCCTCCCAATCCCTTTTCCTTTTGTGTCATGTCTTTTAGATTGTAAACTAGAGCTGTGCACAAATGGTCTCTCAAAATTCTCCACCTAATTTGCGGGCAGAGAAACCTGGGAGACAATTTCACTGAATTTCTCCAGGGGCAGGAGAAATTCTCAACAGTCCCAGGGAGGGCTCCCCGTTGCCAGGGCTTGTAACACAGCTTCTTTCTTTTTTCGTATGTGGGTTTGGTTTTTCGTACCACAACAGCATCTACTGTGTTGGCAGACTGGTCCCATTTTGCATTCACCACAATGCAGGGGGTGGGGGGTGGGTAGTGTTGTATCTAGCTGAAGGGAAGAAGTTGAGCTACTGCTGAGCCAAAATCTGTCCTCCAGTTTCCGGGAAGGTTTCTTCCCCCATGAAAGAGGCTTCCGATGTTCTGCCTCATTCTCAGAGTGTTTTGTAATAATTCCTTTTTTTGTTTGGTGCTTCTGAGCTTGCCTAATCACTGCTACCCTCCCAGGCTGCCTGCACCTCCTGATCTGAAAAGGCCCTATGGGAGGAAGTACCTCATGATGCCTTCCACTGAGCTTCAATTGAAGTGAAGGAAGCTGAGGAGGCTACAGGCTGCAGGACAGAGGATGGTACAACGAAAAACAGGACATTTGCACTCACTCCTCGGCCACCTCCTACCTAAGGTAAGCCCAAGAAACCCAAACCCAACCCATGTGAATTTCTCTGAAATTTTGTCACCATTGAATTTCTTTTCTATCAGGTTAAATAAGAACGGTCAAAAAAATGTGGGAGAAATTTTCAGCACAGCGCTATTTTAAACCTTGTTGTAATAGTGATGGCAGGGGATCACGCTAAATAAAGGTGCAAGCTAAAGGTTAATTTCTTCTTGTGTGTTTTTAAAGCAGCTGGTAGGTGCAGTGACAGGGGCCTAATTAATAGCTAATTAACAGTTGTGGGTTCATCAGAGAGCCTTGGGTGAAAACAGTGGTCACAGAGGGGCAAATCTTTCCTCCGCCAGGAAGTGCCAAATAGGTTTCCTTCTAGTCTGGCTTTCTTGTGTATTAAAAAACTGCAGTGGTGAGTGGTTCTAGTCTACTACTTAGGGATAGTGTGGGCGCCCGATTCAGTCCGGGAATCTGGCGGAACCACCCCTGCTGCACCCCCAAGCCCCGCTCACCGAGCCCCTGCCCCTGCTCACCCCTTGCACATGCTCAGCGAATGGCCTGCACTCACCCTTGTGGCCTCGTTGAGCTTCACAGTCACCTCCTTTTGAGAAATAAAATGGCGATTGCAAAAATGCATATATTTGCACACATGTGAAAATGCACATTTTTGCGAATGTGCATATTGGCACATGTGTGAAAATGCACTCTTTCTCTCCCCCCTCTCTCACACACACACATCCACCCCCACTCTCTCTCTCTCCCCCTCTCCCCTCCCCCTCTCTCTCTCTCACACACACACATATCCACAGACCTCATTCACACACACATATACATGGGTTGGTGTGTGTGGGGGGGTGCTGGTGGAGGGAGGAGACTGCGCCCTGCTCCCATCCCAGTCAGCCTAATTCAATCTCTGCTTTACTGACCACTGCTTCAAGTGGGAAATGCCAACTGTTTCCTGAGATCTTTTACGCAGGAAACAACTTTTACTTTCAAGTTCTTGAGAAAATGGGTTCTGTGGTTCCTGCTATAGAAGCCCCAATGCTAGGGCATCCCCAGCGCATCCTAGGAAACAGGTAGGAGCTTTTGAGCACAGTTTCCTAGAACAACTCCAGGATGCTCCAGGAAATGCCCTCACCCTGGAGCCAGCTTGTCTGGCCGAAAGGGGGGGGGCATTGTGGGCGGGTGGGGTGACAAGACGTAGGGGCCTCTGATTGGTGCACCCCAGTGGCACCACCATGCAAGGAGGGGCAGGCTGAGTTGCCTTAAACTCAGCCCCCTTCCCAATCTCAGCTCTCTGGCTCGACGCAGCTAGAGAGAACTACAGCTCCACCGAGAAACAACGAAGGACACCTACCTGCTGGAAACCGGCGTCATCGTCATTCCAGCTGCTTGAACTCCGCATGCTATCAGCGCACACAAGTCCTCGCTGCCACGCCGGTGCTTGCCGCGGCTCCGAGATTGCTGGCGCTCGCGGCAGGGTGCGTGCGCTCCAGCGCGCCTCCCTTGTGGCCGGCACCTGCCCTGGCGGGACCACCGGCATTTGTGGCAGTGCGTGCTGAGGGCCCCGGCGCTTGCGGCGGCAGCGCACCTGCTCCCTCCTTCTCCTGAGTTCCCGCCGTGGCTCGGCTCACGTGCTGCGGCTCCGCGTTTCCCGGCGCTCGTGGCGGGGGCGCACGTGCTCAGGCGCTGCCCCCTCCTCTACCCTGCGCCGGCCGAAGGGCCGTCAGCTGTGCCGGCAGTATGCATACGGCCACAGCACACCCGCCCCCCTCCTTCTTCCTCCCGGGGGCTCGGCACGCCCACCGTGGCTCTGGCTTTGCTGGCGGCCGCAGCAGAGGTGCACGTGTTCTTACGCCGCCCCCTCCATGGCCGGCGCTCATCGCGCTGGCGGTTGTGCCGGTGCACTCACCCGGGGGAGGTGCCTGTTGCCCGCTCCCCCCCGGCCAAGACTTGCCCTCGGAGTGGCCGCCCCCCCTCTTTTTGCCTCCTCCGGCGGTTGCTGCGCACCTGCGCCGCCGCGGCTGCGGGGTTGCCAGCGCTCGCAGTGGGGGCCCGTGTGTGTGGGCACCGCCCCCGCGGCTGGCGCTTGCCACCTGATGGGGGCACTGGCGGTGGTGACGGCGGGTGCTCGGGCGCAGCACCTCCTTGTGCGCTCCCTGCTGTGGCGCCCGCGCTCCCAGCGGCCATGCGCCCCCCCGCTCACCTCCTCGGGAGGATTGCTGCGTGCCTACACCACCGCAGCCCCAGGGTTCCCGGCACTCGAGGTGGGGGTGCGTGTGTGCGGGTGCTGCCCCGTCAGCCAGCGTTTGCCGCCCGTCGAGAACGCCGGTGGCTGTGCGGGTGCGCTCCTGGGTGCGGTGCCTCCTACTGCGCTCCCCTGTTCGGGCGCATGCGCTCTCGGCGGCCATGCGCCTGCCCCCCCGCTCACCTCCTTGGGAGGATTGCCGCGTGCCTACACCGCCGCGGCCCCAGGGTTGCCGGCGCTCACGGCGGGGGCACGTGTGCGTGAGCGCCGCCCCCTCAGTCGGTGCTTGCCGCCCGTCAGGAGTGCCGGTGGCTGTGCGGGCGCGCGCCCGGGTGCGGCGCCTCCTACTACGCTCCCCTGTTGGTGCGCCTGCGCTCCCGGTGGCCGGGCGCCCACCCCCTCCACCGGGGGTCGCAGCTCCATGGGGGGAGCACCTGCTTTGATCCCCGGCAGCTCCAGGCAGGGCTAGGAAAGAATCCTTCCTGAAACCCTGCACAGCCATCGTTGTTGTTCTGTATTGACACTTGGGCTGTATGGAACAATGGGTTGTCCCAGCAGAAGGCAGCTTCCAACGTTCAACCAAAAAAAAAAAAAAACAACTTTGAGGGGTGCCAACGCTTGTGGCAGCAACATGTCGCCCCCCCCCCGCTTTTGTCCTCGCTGGCGGTCGGCTGGTCGCACGGGCCTGGGCGCTGAGCAAATTGGCGCCGGCTCTCGCTGCCGCCCGCAAGCATGGGGTGCTCGCGGCGGCGGCACGTGCATCCCCCCCTAAAAAATACACAAACAAGTAAATAAACAAAACAAAAACAAAAACAAAACAAAATAACCACCTGGGGGCGCCCGCCCTCAGGAGCCGCTCCCGTGGCCGTGGGCTCTTGCTGCGCCTCTTGGGCGCCGGGCTTACAGCAGGCGGCTAATGCGCCCCCTTCAAAGCCACTGTGTTGGAGTGGCTAGAGTGTTGGACTGGAACTTGAGAGACCCAGGTTCTAGACTCCTTTCCAGGGGCATCGTTTAAGGCTGGAGCCCCTGCTGGGCATGCAGAAGGTCCCGGGTCCAGTCCCTGGCATTTCCAGGTAGGGCTAGAAAACCCCTATCTGAATCCCTGCAGAGCCATTGGGTGAGCCACAGATTCTCCACCCCTGCCCTATAAGCTAATAAGGTTAATGGCTAGGCACACGGTGTCTTAAATGTGAACACATAGAGACATACAGAGAGAGGATCTATGTTTTTGAGCTCACCTCTCTAGCCACTGCCAGACACTGAGGGTGCCCCCCCCGTCTGGCGGTAGTGGCGGCGCTGCCGCCTGTTGCCTGGGGTGCCCAGTGACTAGCCCACTGGAACCTCCCGCTATGTGCTCTGACCCCTGCCGCTTTACTTCTAGGGGTGTGTTGGTGTGTTGGTCTGGATCTGGGCACCCGGGCCCTTGTTTCTTCTTGCCAATGTCATGCCAAGCTTACCTCACTTTCTACATCATATCAAGACCTTCCCCCTTCCCCAGCCAGGCCTAAGTAACCCCCGGTGGTCCAGCCTAAGCGAACGTGACAGCAAACCCAACGCTCGCTACTTCTTTCTATTTCAGCTCTTCTCTGGGTTCAGGGCACCCCGACGCCTTTGAGGCCTCCATCTCGCCTTCGCAGGTTCACCATGGCAGCACTCCACCACTGCAGGCAGTCCACCTTCCTGCGGCATCTCCATCAGCAGTGATCCAAGCAACATCCTCCTCCTTGGGGTTTCGCCCAGGTGACACACCACAGCTGGAGGCGGTCTGCCCTTATGGGGCATATCCATCAGGAGCACTGCAAGTGGCATCGCCTCCCTCGCTCCCCGGGACCCGGACACGGCTGCCCTGGATATGGGTGAGATGACTGCACCTCACCCCAGTTGTCCAGACGGGTGACCTTCAGGGCCGTGGGGTTGCCGCCTTAGCTTACCTCCGTGGGGCGGCTGTCCCGCCCAATGTCATCTCCCTATATGACGCCCGGGCTGCTTGCAGCTCCGTCAGTCACACCCTGGTAACCCCAGCCACTTAACGCAGCATCTTACAGGGTTTTGCTGGATTAATTTAGGATCCTTCGCCTGCCCCCGCCCACTCGGGCATCCACATAAGGGGCATATCAGTTCCCTACGCTAATCTGGCGAGTTTTATTGTCACCAGGGCTACTCCTTCTTGCAATGTCTTTCACCCGAGGAGGTGTGTGAATGGCTTATGTTGAGGCCTCTTGCAGGAGGGCCGCCATTGCCCTTCTCTGCACAAGGACCTGTTGGACCAGGACCTTCCGCTCCAATTTTGACTCCTTCCCGGCCGGGTTCGGCGACAGATCTGGCAGTGGCCACATTCACCAGGCTGTCTCCCGCACTGGCCCTCGGCCTATAGAGGGTCAGCTTCTTCAGTACTGCTATCTGTGCCGGGAATAAAGCCCCAAGGGCACATACTCCCAGGACACGTGCAGTTTCCGTCGTGAGTGCTCCCTTGTAGCAGTCACCTAATGCACTTCTTGTCCAATGCCCGGTGATGGTAGGGTCCCCCTTGGAAAGCCGAGGCAGTAGGAAGCTCTGGATGGCCCATGCCTAGTTAGGTTGGCGCTGATACTCCGGCTTTAAGACACTACCCCAACTGGGGGAACGCGTCTTAACTTGGGACACGGTTTATGCTAGGTTCTAGCCCCCCCCCCTTTTCTCTAGGTCAACATAGGCCATCCTTACATCGTAAGCAACATTTCTCCTCGCCAGGCGTTGACAAGTTCAGGAGAGGTTAACAAGGCAATACTGGCAGAAGGGTTTTAGCCCCCCTTTTTTTCCCCACACCCCGTTAGCTACTCTAGGGATCTCCCTTCTCAAAATGGTGCCCAGGAAATCCTCTAGGGAGTTTATCCTGATTCATAACCTCTCTTCCCTGACGGCCAGTCAGTTAATCACAAGATCCCTGATCATCTCTGCTTAGTGCGACACACCCCTTCGATGAGGTAGCTGTCTTGGTCTGGGATTCCGGCCACGGGTCCCTGATGGGCATGTGCTACATGGAGTCCAAAGACGATGGTCAATGTTCTGACCTAACGCAAGTACTGCCCCCCTTTCCTGTTACTTCGGTGCCCCTTAGCTCACAAAGGCTGAGGGCTTGTCTCCCACAGCAACATTTGGGAAAGCCAATCCGATACCCTTAGGTGTTATTCTCGCCTCCCTCAGGACAACTTTCAGGTCCTTTAGGCACAGCTCCAAGCAGTTATACATCAGGCATGGCTTTAACTTAATAGGGCTTTAATGGCACCTCCTTCCGGAAGCGTGAGCCTCTCCTCAAAGCCAGACTGCGGACTCACATGGTTCCACAGCTACCCCAAGGGGTTTCAGATTCTTAGGGCAGGTCCGATCATGCTGTGGGTAGTGGCCTGTAGAGTGGAGGCTGCTGCCCCTGCCAAGCACATTGTGGGATAACCTCATAGCCAAGTCAGTAACCCCCCCCCCCTTCGGTATGACAACTTGACCATGTTATTAATTCTCCGTCCTCTTGAAATTGGAAGGTCATGTCATGTGTCAGTATGTTCGCGCTCCAGAGTCAGTGTTGCAACATCTGGTTCTGGGTCCACAATGTGCCGGGTTAGGCAAACCCAATTGTCGATGCCTTGTCGTGAAATTAGGTTAACATCTTCCAGGCCGTAGCCCTGTGGGTGCTCCATTCCCAGATCCCATCCTTGCAGTACTATGGGTGACCGGGATACTGAAGCCAGGCATGCCAGCCTGCATTCCAGGGCTCTCCATACAGGAGCCGCCTGCGACAGAGCAGGTGGGGTGTGCCGCGCATTAGGCAAAGCCTCAGCGATAGGATTCATGGCCCTTATCTATAGATCATTGGCCACAATTTCATGCCACCTTAAGGAACAGCAGACTATCTGGGACCATAAGTCACAAGCTGGCCATTTAGCCTTCCGGCCCACAAAGGTGGGTTTCACTGACTCCATGTCAGATTTTAGGGTCCGGCGGGCAAGATAGTGTTGGGCACAGATGTTGCCTGCATTAGTAATTTAACCACCCTCTCTCTCTGGATACCCCCTTTCGGGCTCCGGGGGTAATGGCCCTCCATTTGAGCTTTCCTATAAGACGTTTCCCTGTTCCACGTAGCAGCCTTAACAGAATGCAGGGTTGGTCTGGGCTCACAAAGCCGACTTGTCCCAGAGGGCCTTGATTTACTTCAAGACACAGGTCTGGCCCAATGTAACCCATTTACATATTTGGTGATCAAACTGATTGGTATGGCAAGGGCACGGCAGTGGCCCACGGCCAAACGCAAGTCAACGGATTATGCTCTGTCGGCAGCTTATGGGTTTTATGGAATGCCACAGTTCTGAGGAGGGGCCTCCATTTTATCATTTCAATGGTTTACTGTTGACTTAAGGGCAATTGGGCAGTTTCTACATTAGCTTTACCCCGCTAGCCCTAGGTAATTTGCAGTTCAGAACCCACTGTTGTTACATTGAAGCAGTCGCCATGGCAGTCGCTGGAGGTTTCTCAGGCATGTTATGGCATTTCAAAAATGGGGCTTTACAGTGTTTCGGCCTGCGTTCACAAGTTGTACGCTTCTTCTTGACACAATTCTCGCTTTGCTTGCCCTAATGTGCTTATTCCTTAGACCAGCAGACTCGTCGTACGCCGGTACGGGTGCTCTTACATGGGCATGTTGTGATGTCTGGAGCTGCATGAAGGGCTTGTATGTTGTCTTCAGACTTCAGCTTCTGTCACCCTGTCACATTAAGATCCAGTGGCTCCATAGATGTGGCATACGGTGGGAGTCCCCTCCTCACTCTGTTCCACCAAAGTTTGTCAGTCTTCCTCTGCAGGTCCAGGTGCTGCACATTGAAAGGAATGACTTCGGCTGTAAGCCAGGCGAGGACCTGATCGAACAGGCCTTGGTTGAGATGCAGGTGGTCTGGCATGCCTGGCCGGAAGTAGCCTATTGCATCCCTCACTGCTCCCATGGATCAATGGGAAGGAATGGAATGATGTTGCCAGTAGCAGGGCACATCTGAAAGTACATGGAGAAATGGCTTATGGCCATATGAATGAGGTGATAGATGCACCACCTGCCAGGGAATTCTGTGGACATGGAGGGAGCGTTACAGGTAGGACGGTGTCCGCCTGTCTCAGTTAGTGAATAACATATGTCTGTCTGATCTGCAAAGGGGCCTGCGGGAAATTCTTCTGCGCAGGTGGGGGGAGTTTCACAAGCTCTAGGCTTATGACTCCTGTGGCGGTTAGGACGGGCAAAAACAGGAAAGTAGGGATGGTGTGCATGCAGAGGCACATTTTGGTGACAGGTGACGCCTGAGGCCCCCCGAACGGGTTGTGCGGCTCGGCAGAGGGATAAAGGTTGCCTGGGAGACCAACCCTACTCACTCACCCAGGTGTTGTGCGGCACCAGGTTGGGGGTGACACCGGAAGGTCTACCTCCCCCAGAAGGGGCAGTCCGGAGGGATGGCGAGATCACCGCCACCCCTCAGGCTGGGTGTGTTTTCGCCCAAGAATTGCCAGCTAGCCACTGACACAGTTAGATGCCCGTCCTAGTTACCCCTTTGCAGCTATTTCAGTAAATGTGGCCCAATTTTCAACCCAAGCTTGTTGTCTGCGTCTTCTTTAACCCATCTCCACTCGCAATGAGGCTCCAGCAGGAATCATAGACCTGTTTGTAGAGGCCATATGTTGTACAAATGTCTGTGTGACGATATATTTGCTTGGATGCTGGAGAGGGGGAGCCTGAGCAGTCAGTAGCTCACTGTAATTTTTTTTTTCATTCTTTGCAGATAAATTCACTCAGATTCACCTTGGCCTGGACTCCAGTACTGGGGCAGGTCAGAGTGATGTAAACTCAGCAACCGCTTGCCCAGTTGTTTTGTATTCTTTTCAGCATGTGGATCTGGAGGATGTGGACAGGGTAACTGGAGTGGCGAGGGCCACCACCTGTGTATTCGACCCTTGTCCTTCTTGGCTGATTAAATGAGGGTCAGGAGACTGTGCTGAATAGGGTGAACCATGACATGGGGGCTGAGGCACCTTCTGTGAGCAGAAGCTCTGCTCATGGATGGTCTTCTGCCCACCTCATACGCCAATATGCACATTTGCGTGGCATTTCCCACTTGAAGAAGTGGTCAGTAAAAGAGAGATCGAATTAGGCTGACTGGGGTGGGGAGCAAGGTGCAGCCCCCTCCCTCCACCAGCACACACGCACACACACACATGCCAGCAACCTGTGTATATGTGTGTGTGTGAGAGGTCTGTGGATATGTGTGTGTGAGAGAGGGGGGAGGGGGGAGAAAGAGTGGTGTGTGTGTGTGTGTGAGAGAGAGAGAGAGAGAGAGAGGGAGGCAGGAGAGAGAGAGAGAAAGGTTGAGAGAGAGAGAGGTGTGTGTGTGTGTGTGTGTGAGAGAGAGAGAGAGGTGGGGGGGAAAGAAAGAGTGGTGTATGTCTGTGGATGTGTGGATGTGCATGAGAGATGGGGGGAGTGAGAGAGGGGGAGAGAAAGAGTGGTGTGTGTGTGGGGGGGGTGTTTGTGTCTGTGTGAGTGGTGTGTGTGAGAGAGTTGCATATGGATATGTGTGCATGTACTGTATGTGTGTGCCTGTGTGGGTGCATGCATGGGCGCACATACGTGTACCTGCACTCATCTGCAGCCCTCGCCACTCCAGCAGACACTCAGTGCAGCCCTCGGGGCTGAAAAGGTGCCATCTCTACTGAATAAAATCCCAAGATAACACCATTGTTCTCACACCATGTCTGGCTGTGTCCAATGCATGTTTTTTAAACTGGATACTCAAATCATTCTGAACATAGCGACCCAGCTCTTTCAACAACGGCATGCTTATTTATTTTTCCTGCTTTCTCTTCTGCTGTTCTTGCTAGATTCTGCATTGGCATAATACAGCAGTAGTCTTTGCAGGAACCTTTTTTTAAATTATTTTTTTGCCGGTAGTTCTAAACTCATACTGGAGGCTGCTGTAGTTTGCCCATTTATAGCAATACACCTCACAATTTATTTATTTATTTATTCATTTATTCATTCATTCATTCATTCATTTCATTTCTATACCGCCCAATAGCCGAAGCTCTCTGGGCGGTTCAGAGAAAAAAGAAGTTTTGCATACTTCTTTGGAAACCTTCTTGGTTAGCTGAGTGATTTTGCCTGTGACTTAAGACCACAGTGGATGGATAAAGCATCAGGGTTTAGGGAAAGGCTTAACAAGCTAAAAAACACCTGGTAAACCATGTGTGTGTGGTGTGTATGCATATTGTGCTGTGTATAAATTTTACATTGAAAGCAGAAAAGCCCTAAGTCTCTATTTCATTCAGCAGAGAAGATACCACATATATAACAGCAGTGTAGCTTCTGCCATAACATTCTGTTAATGTGTCTCATTTGTCAACATCATTTGTCACCAAGGGGGGAGGGGGGGATGGCAGATTTCCATCACCTTGACTGTTTTTTCTATGAGCTCTTTGCTGAGCTTTCCAACAAGAATTTTTAAAGTCATGCCCTCAAAACTGGCCCATGGATACTTCCATCCTTTTCAAGCTACATAGCACCAGTATGTAGTCTCATAACCGCCTGCATGAGAGATGCAGAGAAGTAGGCACTCAACAGCTCAAACAGAGAAACAGGGGTGTCTGATTGTAAAGCCCCACATCATTTTGAACCTTCATTTCCTAGACATCACTCTTCATATGTTCAGTGATATGAAAAACTACCAAATTAGCTTCATAGGAAGAGGAGCACAACCCTAGTGCAGTGCTGTCTCCATTCTCGAGATGCGTGGATCAGCAAAACTCATGCCCATCAAGGTTGTCCTGTCTACACCCTAAAGCTCATTCCAACTCAGACTGCAACGTGGTTTTTTCCCCCTTTTTTCTGACATGGGAATTCATACATATTTCCATGTGCAATTCTTTAAATGTATACATGTGAGTGTGATTTGTTGAAATGTATGTGTTTTTATCCCATAGACTAAACTGTATGCTTATTTCCCAAATGTATGCATTTTTAATTTAACACATTTCTTTTTTGGTGGGCAGATTGGATTGCAAACTTGTAAATATTCATGCATTCATTCATTCATTCATTCATTCATTTAAAACATTTGTATCCTGTCCTATATCATTAGGATCTTAGGGGGGCATACAGATAACATCAATTTAATTGGGTCCATAGTCGGTTACAGGGATTGTGAAGTGTGTAAACGCATATAAATTTACAAATCCAATGGATGTCTTCCCCATCCCTAGTCTACTCTCAGAGACAAACTCCATGTCATGTTGGATACTTAACATACAGTTCTCTCCCTTTTTTAAAAATTTTACATTAAAGTAAATGTAGAGGCACACTCTAGATCTGGACCACTGCATGTGGACAGGGAAAGGTTCATTCTTCCCTCCTCAGCTGCAAACATTCCTGAAACCACCCCCTGCACAAGTGGGGATTTTTTACTGCTGCTAACTGCTGCATCAAGGAGGGTAATTTACGGGGATGGTGTAGCTGGGAGGGGAGGGCTAAACCTCACCTCCCTGTGCACTGTGGTCCCGATCTGCAACCTGTACCCTCATGCTTGCTTTGTACAGCCCCCTCTCCCAATGCATGTGCCAATCACATGCCAGCTGGATTTACATAATTACTCTCACCAGTGTGGCTTGTTGTGTGACATCTGAACCCAGCAAGGGTGGCTGGTTGGCGGGGTTAACAAACCACCCAGAAACCCTAAAACAGGCCATGGCTTCTGGGTAATTTCTTAACCACCTCAACAAGGTTCAGACATTACAACAAGCTGCGCCAGCAAGGGTAATTAGGTAAATCTGGCTGGAAAATGACTGGCATGCATAGGGTGGTTAAGAAGATACCTTGCTTATTAACCACCCTGGGATCGTGCGAACCAGGTCAGTGTGTACTTTGGCCCCCAAGGTGAGCTCACATCCCCATGCTCATCACTCGGTGTGAAGGAACATTATTGCCCTCCCCTTTGTAT
Organism: Heloderma suspectum; assembly: GCF_057233095.1. Lineage (NCBI taxonomy): Eukaryota > Metazoa > Chordata > Lepidosauria > Squamata > Helodermatidae > Heloderma > Heloderma suspectum. The sequence goes on from NC_139458.1 coordinate 91,538,213, forward strand.
TTAGGCTGGTTTTCGGATATTAAGGGGTTAAATCTTTTCTTGTGTGTGCAGTAGTCAGTTTCAGAAGAGCAGGAGAGTATAAAGTTGAACAGAAGTCAGAAGGAGATAGAAAAAAAGCTTCAACTTGGGAAACAGAAATCTACTTTGCAGAGATGAACAAGAGGGTACCCTCTTTATTGGTTGGAGTTGGGGTAGAGAAATAAAAACCTAATTTTAAGAAATAAAAGCCTGAGAAGAGAAGAAGCAGAGAAAAAGAGAAAGGAAGCCCAGGGTCCTGAGGGAAGAATGAGTCAGAGCTTCTGGAACTGGAGAACTGATTGAAATGGAGACCTGGATAATATAGGGATACACAATGTAGTTACTGTAGGTTAGCTGGATGTGCTTATCCCTGGTTGTTTTATGGCCCTATTGCTCATCTGTGTTTCTGTGGGGGGGGGGTAGGCAACCAGAGAGAATTTCCTGGTTTTAACTCTCAAAAGGTTTTATACGGTTTTAATAAGGAAAAAGAAAAAGGGCTAGTGTAAGGTGCTGTGGGTCTCATGGATCCTGGCAATCAAAGTGCAGCTCTTTAGGTGCATATAGACTTCTCTAGGTTGTAATCTTATGCACATTTGCTAGGAACTAAGGCCTACTGAACTTAAAGGGGCTCACCTCCAAGAAACATGCACAAGTTTGCCCTGTAAAAATACAGTTACTAAGATTTAGCCCCATTGAACACATTGGCTTGGATCCTACCTCAGTGGTTGTGAATGGAAAGAGCTCTTCCATTCATGGATGGGACTGAGATCCATCAAAAGATCCTACTGGTAGAGGAGGGGAGGCAATATTTTGCTGATTCTCCCTCCCCCTACAGTCCCTCCCCCTCATTACAGAGGGTCCCTCAGTCCTCCAGAGCAGGATGTGTGTTTTTAATGTTGCGGGGGGATGTACAGACAAGAAGCTGCAGGGGAAAGGGGGAACTGGTGAAAGTAACTTTGCCCCTTCTGCTTGTGCCATTGTGCATGAGCAAAACTCTACTCAGGTGATGCTTCCACCAGCAGTAGCAAACTCAGGATACTGGGCAGTGTGCCTTACTTCCAAAAATGCATGCATAGGATTGCATTGCATGATCGACAATGTATTGCTATGGAACCAACCTCAGTCCATGCATTATCCACTGTAAATATTTGGTGAATAATTGTAAGTCATGATATATTTGAGAGAATTCGAATCAATGAACATAGAAAAGATGCAATATTCCTTGAATAAAACTTTCACCATAAATTGCTTTGCTAGTTCTAATATGCGTTGTGTATATTGCAGGCCTGCCAGCCTTCTACCAAGATTTCTTTAGACACTAATGCCTTCAGAATATCATCAAAGACTTCTAAGAGGCACTGAATTGTTATCTGCTTATAATGTCACTCTAAATAGTGAATAACATTTGGCACTGGTTTCTTAATCACTGTTGAATACTGTAAGGATGAATGCAGCTTTCTGTAGATTGCTACTGCAACTGGCTGTGGTCAAAATCCTTTATCATCGTTATCATTAGATCGTTGTCCCTGTCCCATGAGGATATTAGCAGGCAGCCTGTCTGCTATCAAACTGGTAGAATCTTATTAGTAATCAATAAGTTAGTAATGAACTTCTCATACACATCGAGACATTGTAGATTTGCCAATGAATTTCCTGACAATGGAGAATACTAATGTCATCGTCTTCTTCTTCCCCTCTCCTCTCCTCCTCCTTCCTCTTCCCCAAGGCTGTCTCTACCATTAGGGAGGCAGCCACTGCAGGTGGCAGATGTTCAAGGGCAGGGCCTAGAAGCAAGGGCTGTACAGCCCGCCCTTTGTCCCAAAAGTGAACCTGCTGCCTCCAAGTACAGTAGAGAATGGTGTGAACAGAATGCCAGTCTAGATGGACACTTGGTCTAATCCAGCATGGCTCTTCTTATGGTCTTATTTTCAAAAATGGCTCTCACAGAGAAGCACGTTAACACAGAGTTATTTTTTCTTAGTAGCAAGAATTTGGTTTGGTGAATGAAGCAAATGTGTCTACATTATGAGCTTAAACTGCTATAACAGCCATTAGCTTTCTCCAGGGAATTCTGAGAACAATAATCCTGTGGGGCAGTATAAGAATCTCTAAGAGAGGAGTCTTTTTACCCTCAACAAAGTTCAGTTCCCATGATTCTTTGGGGTAAGTCATGGCAGTTAAAATGGCATGAAACCAATATACATTTGTAGAATATGTATGCCTTGTACATAATGCTTGGTTTCAGCTATTTTTTGTACCTCACAACTAGACAAGTTGACTGTGGCCTTAAATACTCTGTTGTACTCCATATGCTTCCATTCCTGATTAATTTTCTCATTTATTTTTATTAGCCAATTCCTTCCCAACCTCTCACCTGACCTAGTTTTTTAAAAGACAACCAGTGTGGTGTAGTGGCTAGCGTGTTGGACTAGGAGTTCGGAGATCTGGGTTCTAGCCCCCACTCAGACATGGAAGCTTACTGGGTGACTTTGGGCCAGTCACAGACTCTCAGCCCAACCCACCTCACAGAGTTGTGGTTGTGAGGATAAAATGGAGGAGGAAGGTTGTATAAGCCACCTTGGGTTCCTTAAGGAGGAAAAAAGGCAGGATATAAATGTAATAAATAAATAAATTTAAATAAATAAATAAAAGTGTATTCTTTCCAAGACAAATATTAAAGCAAAAAAAAACACATGAAAATAAATTGTTTGAAGGCTGTAGAGAATATAGTTGACCAGAGGAAAGCATACACTTGGATGCTTTTTCTTTTCCTTTATCAGTTCTCCCTGACAGTATGATGGTAGCACACAAAGAAAATTAAAATACGTACTGTAGTTTAGCCATGCTAGAGATTTCTGTGAAAGGATAATGGACAAAAATGGGGTTGGATGCGATGGTCTTGTTAGGTCCCCTCCAACCCTCCTGTTCTGTTCTATGATACTCATCTATGAAAAAGCAGAAAATGGTTGACATAACTTCATCAGTGACTATACATTTTTCTTTCCGTTTACTGTCCCATCCCCCCTGAATTGGAACTTCAGTTTAATTCACATTTCTTAAAATCTAACTTTAAAAAGCCTTCAAAGAATTTAGCATGGTTTGTGGATCAGAAAGGCATGTGAGAAATCAATTTGCTACTGAAGCTAAAGAGCAGGTGCTGAGAAAGAGGCGATGGGAGAGATGGGCTTTGGGATATGGGTCACTGGAAAATGTTTGATCTTAAGTGATGAGATGGAATGCGGATGAAAAAATGTACTTGAAAAGGAATGGATTGCAAAAGTACTGTGGCAAGAGAGGCTGCAATTGAGCAGATACGAAACCATCACATGGTTTTCAAATGGCATTTCTGTTCCAAGTGCTAAGATTTTTTTTCCTAAATAGCAGAGATTGACCTTTATAAAATATTGGACCACTTTGGTGATATACCTCAAAGTGAGATGTTTATCCAGAACTTATCTTCACAGTCCAGAATCCAATCAGTGTCTTCATGAGAACAATCCATCAGGATTTTTTCTGGTACAAGGCCTGATTAAAAATAATTTTAAAAATGGCCTTCCTTGCATCTATATACATGTTCACATGCTATGCATTTCCATGGAGCTTGTTCAAATAAAGTTCTCTCTGGATTGCATCCAAGATGGTTGTGGGGTTATGAACCACATCCTGTCCTTGCCATGAAAAGGGGTAAAAGTGCCTTCCATCTTTTGCATTGGGGGAGTGTGGTGCATTTTGACGCAAAATTCACCATCACACCCCTTTCTCCTTGTTGTTGCCTGAAGCCAGGTTGAAATCCCCCAGAATTCCACAGGATCATTCCAAGGATCATTCTTGGTGGAACAAATGAAGGTGGGCCCTCAATAGTAGCTATCATTTTAGGTGCCTGCAATTTTCTCACTAGAAATCCTCTCAGAATCAGGTCAAGTGATGATATGTGATTTGGGGGATATTCAAGGGAAATTGGCCCAAATTCCCCAACACAGAAGGGTTGTGGTGCAAATTATATATTCTTACTGTCATTATTAATTTGAATTAGCATGAGGAGATGGAAACTCAGTCTTTGAATATGCTTCCCTTACTGGCCTTTCTCACCCTGTTTCTTCACAGTCTCAATGACTTCTGTTATATTGACTGGTGCATGTCACAATGGGTGGGTGTGGCTTCTTCAAACTTCTAAACTGAGAAGTAGAGCTTTAGCTCTCACTCACTTTTCTTCAAATTTTATTGATGCATAGTTGTAACCACTGCACCTGATTGGTATCTGTGTCTATGTGTGTGCATACACAGACACACACACGTCCTTGTCACCGTTCTTTAAACATTTCCAGATGCGTAGCCATGAACACTCTGTCACTGCTCTTGAAATAGCCATTCTGGAGCAAAGAAACGTCAAAGAGGGAATAGAAGTAGTGACCAATGAGTTACCATTCATGACAAGGTTCAATTCTATCTCCCACAGCTGGAATCAATCAGGATAAAGGTTATTTTTTTAAAAAAATCACACTATATGTCTTAGGGAACAATCCTCTGCATGTTTAGACAGAAAAAAGTCCTACAACCTCCAGCATTCCCCAGCCAACATGCATAGGATGGCACCCTTAATTGGCTAACACAATGCCACGCTATTTGTGCTATTAGCAACTACTGTTTTGTTTTTTGTGAATGACCACTGTTAATAAAGTGATGTCACTGTACTTTCTGCATTCCATTTCCCTCTGGCGTCTGGCCTCACTGTTTACAATTCCCCCTTCAACCATGTGTATATTATATACCTGTAACTCCAGATAACACTTCATGCATCTATTATTCATGAATTAATGTAAAATATTTCTTAGCCACCTTCAAGGCAGAAGCCATCCCAAGACAGCTTACAACAATAAAATACATAAAAAAGTTAAAATATTAAAAGTGTTAAAAACATAAAAACAATAAAAACAACAATTAAAACAACAATTAAAACTAACAATAAAACCAACAATGATGTTAACAGCAGCAACAGTAGCAGTCATATCAATAGAAGGCCAAGGTAAAATAATATGTTTTCAAGGCCTTCTTAAAAGTCTGCAATGATGGAGCATGGCGGACCTCCAATGGCAGATTGTTCCAAAGGTGTGGGGCCACTGCAGAGAAGGCCCTCTCATGTGTGGTCACCCACCTGACTGCTCTCACAGGTGGACAAATGTGAAGGGCCTCTCTTTCTGATCTAAAAGTGCGGGCAGGCTGATATGGGTGTAGGCGGTCCTTCAAGTAACTTGGTCCCAAACTGTTTAAGGCTTTAAAGGTCAATACCAGCACTTTGAATTGGGCTCGGAAACGCACCGGTAACCAGTGCAGCTGGTGCAGTATGGGCATTATATGATCGGATCGAATCACCCCCACCAAAACTCAGGTGGCTGCATTCTGCACAGGCTGAAGTTTCTTCAACCATCTTCAAAGGCATCTAATGAAGTGGACTGTAGTCCTTGAAATCTATAATACATGAAGGAGCCATGAGTCTCTTCAATTATTTGAAGTGCAGTTTAGGATATTGAACTGTTTAAAAATAATGAGCATTCCTGGCAAACTAACAATTTAGTAATCTTTATGTCAGTGGAGGCTGGTGGCTTTGATGTCAGTGGGGTCATGAATCCGCTCTGGGATTCAGTCAGAACCAGTCAGAACTCTAAAGGAGCTATCCATGGTGCTGAATCTATTTGGGGGGGTTGGGTTCAGACCCTTGGATAGTTCCTTTAGAGTTCTGACTGGTTCTGACTGAAACCCAGAGTGGATTTACAGCCCCACTGACTTCAGAGCCACCGGCCTCCACTGCTCTATGTTCAATGTTTGCCTACAGCCTTGTAGTGTGTTACGCACACAGTAGGTTGAGTCTAAAGGTGCTGTTCTTCCTGCACACCCCCATGCCACCTCCCATGCTGCTCCAGAGGATCTCATGCCCCTCTGGGACAGATTTTTGAGGGCTGCAGGGGATTCCAGAGGTAGGGCAAAATGGCAAAAATGTATCCCCCATCTGTTAGTGGGTGCCTGGAGCACGCTTCCTTAGGACCGATCCCTCAGATAGGGTCGCATATCCACAGCCATCTTTATGTAGTGTACTACAATCTGTCAATTACAGTTTGTCTGTTTCTCATTTTTCTTTCCATCTTCAGTTTGTTCCACCCTGTTCTCAAGTCAGGCTGTGACTTTTTAGGGAAAAATGCACAACAATTCATATGCATTTTTGTGTGAATTTTTCCTAATATAAGCATTTCTGTATGCATGTTTGCCTAACACATGTATGTTTTGCAAGCAAATTTCCTTAATACAATGCTGTTTACATTTTGTTCACTAATATACACATGTTTGTGTGCACATTTCCTAATACACACATTTTGGACATTTGTGTGTGGGGGGGGGGGTTGGTTCAGAGAACTGTATTACATAATTCTGAAAAGTATTAATATGGAAGAATAACTGTGTACCTGTTTGCAGATTGATTCAGGAAGTGCAAATTGGGTAAGATTGTCTTCAGCAGTCCTTCTCTGGGAACCTCCACCAAAGGAAGGAGGTGGAGTGCTACTAAAAAGAGGGCCTTTCCTGTTGTGGCACCCCAGTTGTGGAATGAGCTTCCCTGAGAGGCTGACTTGGTATGTACATTGTACTCTTTTTGGTAGGGATGTCAGAGAATTCTGCCACAGATCTCAGTGAGGCCGAATGCAATGGCCCCCGAAATCCGTGGCAGAACGAAGCCCCCACACCCCGCAAAATGGGCCTGGAATGGAGCACCTACCTGCTGCCGTCCGCGCTGACTTGTGAATGGCGGCCACGTCTGCGGCCACCATTCGCTTCTTCCATGTAGCCATGATAGGCTACATAAATACTTACGTAGCCTATCACAGCTTAACTAAGGGAACACAAATGGCGGTGGCTACAGTGGCCGCCATTTGCATTCTCTTTTTTTTTTCCATTTTAGCCTACATAAATATTTACGTCGGCTATTACGGCAAAAAAAAAAAAAAGCGGGAATGCAAATGGTGGGCCACAATGCCATTTGCGTTCCCTTTTTTTTTTTCCGTAATAGCCTACATAACTATTTACGTAGGCTAAAACAGCAAAAAAAATGGAACGCAAATGGCCACCGTAGCCGCCATTTGTGTCCACTGTTTGTTTGTTCATTTGTTTTTTTGCCGTGATAGGCTACGTAAATATTTACGTAGCCTATCACAGCAAAATACAGGGACGCAAATGGTGGCGGCTATGGCAGCCACCATTTGCGTCCATCCAGGCTGCCCAGTGGCTGGATGTCCGGCTGCAGGCGGCCCCGGCCGGTGGCTCTGCGGAATCTCCATGGAGCGGAGCTGGCCGGACAGAATTTCAGGGGGAGGGATGGAGCGTGTCCCCCCCCCCCACAAATGTCACCCTTGGAAAAGGTAAGTGACTTTCGTACATCCCTACTACTTTTTGGTGCCAGGTGAAGACCTTATTTTCATGGGCATTTTAGTCTTTCAGGTTCTGTTGTTTTAAATCTGTTACTGTATTTTAAATCTTTGCACCACTGCTAGGTTTTATATTGGTTTGTATTTTTATTTTATACTGCTATTTTAAATTTTTAAATTGTATTTTATCATGTCGTATTTTATGGTTTTAACTGTTGTAAACTGCCCAGAGAGCTTCAGCTATTGATATAGAAATGTAACAAATAAATGAATGAATCAGTACATTCTTATCAATAGGCAAACTGGACAAAATTCTCCCCCATCCCTGGTAATTACAAAAATGCCCTTTCTTTGGCTTTTAGTGACTTCAAATAATTTTAGGAGCTTTTTCTGAAAACATTTATTTGAAAGCCAGTGAGTGATGTTTTTCTAGATTAGACCCAAGGGTTGCAAGGAACTAAGCATTGTTTACAGCAATACTGAAAAAACATTTATAATTCCATTCCTTTAAATGGTCCAAGATAGCAACGTTTACCTCATAAAGCAAATATTTAATATCTTCTGATAACTAATTCAGCCACAGATGCATGCATTTTCCTTGCCTAATATGCATAAATATGTTTATCCTCATAGTAAAATGTTATAATATGAATAAGCAAGGCATAGTGAAAGCTGCATTTTCTAATTTTAATCAAACTCCTTATAACCTTGACTTTGAAAATAAAACTACAACAACGAAAAACTCCAAGTGACTTTAGTGGCAGAATTCCCACAGATAAAAGCCATTACCTTTGTTTTCTGCTTTCATCATACTTTAAAATGCTTACCTTCCTTATTTTATTTTAATGGCCTTCAGGTACTTATCCAAATGGAAAGGGAAACACACACCACATTATTTACTTCGATTTTCTGTAGGTTGACCTCTAGAATGTAATATGTCAAAGCCCTTAAAGCTTCTCTCAGAAAGTGTACTGTGTACGTGTTCTGAGGGATCAAAAGATCTGGGATATGATTACTGTTGTTTTCAATTTAATCTGATTTTTTTTTTCTTTTCCTTTGTGACCCAGGAAAAAAAGGCTTCTCACATTTTAAGAAACTGTGTCAATGCATATCTCAAGAGTATATGTTCAAGGTCTGGTCAGGAAGGACATGTTGATCATAATCAGAATAGAGCACCATTACCAGTGAGGAGTTGTGTGTTACCACCTCAAGAACTGAAGAGTTTTGAATTTTTTCTCATTTATACTCCAACCCAGTAACAGCTGCCTCAGAGTTGTAAGCAGGGGTAAAGTCTGTTCCCACCCCACTGTGGCCAGTTCCCAGCACCGATCTAAGGTGGCAATATTTTCATCTTGTATGTTAGAGATGTGAAGTCCTCTATTACATTTTATCATAACAAACTGGAACACTGATAAAGGAACTCTCAGAAAACAGTTAACTTGGCCAGGGTCCCCAAGGAATATTGCTGCAAAGCAGAGGTTTGGATCTGGATTCCCCATATCCAAGAACCTGTCCCATCTGCTCTTTTCCCCTCTTGTTTTGGTACTGGGACACCTGCATAGAAGTAGCCACAAGTATGGCTTCACCTGTGTGCCCCTCCCTCCCTATGCCTTGAAAGGGTCTTCTTCTTCAGTTGGAGTAGAGATGGTTCCACAGGTCACTTGCACAGGCATCCCAAGAGTGGTGGCATGACCCATCTGTCCAGCTCTGGCACAATCCTGTCTGTAACCAAGATTTGTGGCATGGAAAATGAAGATAGCTCAGTGGCAGAGCACATGCTTTGCATGCATCAAGCCCCAGGTTCAATTCCTAGCATTTCCTGTGTATTGTTGGTTTCTTTTTCAAAGGTCAGCTAGCAGCTGGTGTGAAAGACCCCTGTGAAAGACCCTGGAGAGCTGCAGCCAGTCAGAGTAGACTATACTAGGATAGAGGATGGGCAAATCCTCTGTCCTGATATGCAGCAGCTTCCTATTTTCCTGCAAGTACAGTGGGGAAGTTCTAGTGTTGGTTTTAGGGCTGGGATATGGAACCTCTGGCGTGTGGGTATAATGTGGCCCATGGAGGTTCTGCATCTGCCCCAAGGAGGAGGCACTGTGAGATCCCTGCTGTTATCTCCTATCTCCTTATGTCAAAGACAGGAGTGGGGATGCAGGGGGCAAGGGGCTCAGCCAGTGCTGGGAATAGCAACCACTCTTCCCAGCGCCAGTTGAGTGGTTTGGGATGGCATGTACCATGGAAAGCCAGGGACTCAACCACTACTGGGAGGAGTGGCCATTCTTCCCAATGCCAGCCAAGTGGCTTCACACAGTGTGCCCCTGCCGTATGGGGACAGTGCGTGCTGCATGAAGCCAGGGACTCAGACAGTGCTGGGAGGAGTGGATGCTGCTCTCAGCTGTGGCTAAGTCCCTTTCTTCAGGCAGAGAGAGGCATGGAACTCTACATTCTCCAAACATGGGCAGGAGGAGGGGCAATGACGTCTGTGTGGCTATGCCCACTGATGCTTTCTGGCCTGTGGAGGGTCCAGTGGGGGGGGGAATTCCCTCCCCCCACTTGAAAAGCATTCTGCACCCCTGGTTTAGTGCAAATAGCATAGAATGTCAGAAGCCTGTGTCACTTCACTTGCCATTCACTGCACTGCGGAAGAGTGGCCATATACCACTCCTATCCACTACATTTGAAGCAATGTGAACACCATCATCTAAGGCCCTCCTCCAGGTGCCTCCTCCAAGGGCAGCTCAGAGGGTGGCAACAAGGGAGAGGGACTTCTCAGCGGTGGCTCCCCAATTATGGAATGTACTGCTCATCGAGGCCTGCCTGGAACCAACATCATTATCTTTTCAGCACCAGGTTAAGACCTTCCTTTCTCCCAGGCATCTGGTAGCATATGATAGCTTTTTAATCAGGGCATGGGATATTGTTTGGATATGTGTGTCTGCTCTATTTCTATGTTTGTAGCTAAACTGGTTTCATATTATGCGTAATAATAACGTAATTTTTTAGGTTTTTAATCTTTGTAAACCACCCAGATGGCTTTGGCTATTGGGCGGTACAGAAATGAAATGAAATTGTTGGTGGAAAGGTTATAATATTTCCATTATGTATTTTACGGATGTGACGTCCTCTGTTACATTTTATAATAGCAAACTCGAATACTGATAAAGGAACCCATGGAAAAGGGTAACTTGCCCAGGGTAACCAAGGGAACATTGTGACAAAGCAGAGATTTTATCTGGATTCCCCATATCCAAGAATACTGTCCCATCTGCTCTTTATTTACAATAAATGAATGAATGAATGAATGAATGAATGAATGAATGAATGAACGGCATTCACTGCAGTTGCCTACATGTGTGAAAGCCTGATTTATACATCATCCTGTCCTTTTTGAAAGGGATTGAATTATGTGGCTATGTGTACCAGCTTCCTTATGGTGTACCCAAGTCACCATGTGTGAAGAGAAGAGGTGTATGTCTCCTCCTCCACTCCATATTGACTGTCACCTTGCTGGGTATGTGTCTACGCTTGGCCTTTATATGTGATATACTGTGGATTTTTAGGGAAGTTGTTGCTGTCATCTTCCTGTCTTTATGTATTTGTTTGTTGCCTTTGAATGCTCCCTTACAGGTATGTCGTGGCCTAATGTTCCTTTTCAATTCTCATTCCCCAGTAGGTATTATTTTGCTGTTCTGAGGAGATCTGTATATATAACACAGCATGGTGAGCCACATGAAGGATTTACTGCTGATTGTTCATTATGTCTTCTGATGGGGTTCTTGCGTCATTACAAACTGCTCAGGCTTTTCACTCTCCCTTTATGATACCATCAAAAACTCTCAACTGATTTAAGGCCTTCTAATCCATCTCTCCCCAATTAAGCCCATTATCCACTAGGTACTGACAGTAAAAAGAGAGAGAGAGAGAGGGAGGGAGGGAGAGAGATAGAGGGAGAGAGGGAGGGAGGGAGGGAGGGAGGGAGAGAGGGAGGGAGAGAGACCTTCTCTCACAATAAGCAGTATCAACCTAATTTCTGTAAGTATTATTTAACTGTGATTGTACTTTTCCAATTTTAATGCTGAACAAATTACTTGTGATCTATAGTGACATTGTGGCAGGTAATACAGCACATTTACAGCAGCAGAGCGTTAAAAAGTGTGTGTGTGTGGGGGGGGGTAGATTGAATAGAGTAATAAAGTTTCTTGCTTAGATCTCCACGAGACAAGCTAATATCACTTCCAACGTCTCCCTTGAAGGATCTACAAATATGATGAGCTCAAAGAAGTGGTGGTGTAGAAAGCTAATGAAGAGGAGGCAGTGCTAGACAGCACTCAGCACATCACGGGTTGTGAAGAGAGAATCAGAGACTAAGTGTAGTACTTTCAAAGTGTTTATGCATCTGTAGTTCTGTGGCTTGATCAGAATGTTTATAGATTTATGACTTTATCTTTCTGAAAAGGGGGATAGTAGTAGATGCTTGATGGGTGAGCCCATATGAGGCAGGATGGTGACCATGTTCAGAGGGCTGGAGCTGTGGCTCGGAAACAGATGGAGCCTGGATAGAGCAATGGCTTGAAGGGAGCTGGAGCAAGGAGCTGTTAACCCAGCAAAGGTCTACTGAGGACTTATACATACAAGCTGCCATAAGAACATAAGAAGAGCCCTGCTGGATCAGACCAAGGGTTGATCTAGACTAGCATTCTGTCCACACAGTGGCCAAACAGCTGCCCACAGGAAACCCACAAGCAGGACATGAGTGCAACAGCACTAGGGATGTGCAAACCCTCCCCTGTCCAGGTTTGCTGGGTGCCCACCCAGCTTGCTGGTCCCTGGACTGCGCTCAATCTCCCCCTGCATTCTGCAAGCAGCCCTCACTCACCCAAGTGGCCTCAAGCTCTGCAGTCACCATTTTTTGAAAAATAAATGGCAGTCGCAAATGTGCATATTTGCATATGTGTGCCTATGCATATTTTCGCAAATGCATGTTTTCGCACATATGGAAATACGCACATTCGCAAAAATGTGCGTTTTTGTGCATATGAAAATATGCTCATTTTTGTGATTGCCATTATATTTTTCAAAAAATGGTGACCACAGAGCTTGACAAGACCACCAGGGTAAGTGTGGGCTGCTCACAAAGCACAGGCAGGGGGCAAGCGGGGGCAGGGGCTTGGTGACCAGGACTCGGAGGTGCAGGCAGGGGGTGTTCCGCCAGATTCCCAGATGGGTTTGGGCGCCCATGCCATCCCTAAATAGAATCCTCCCACCCATGTTCCCCAGCAACTGGAGTACACAGGCATACTACCACTGATACTGGAGCTACCTCTGGTTCAGCAGTTGCAGCTGGGTCTGCTGCTTCCTTGTTGTCTGCATCTGAGACTTCTACCTCCTCCCCAGTAAGAACATAAGAAGAGCCGTGCCGGATCAGACCAAGGGGCCATCTAGTCCAGCATTCTGTTCACACAGTGGCCAACCAGCTATTGACCAGGAACCCACAAGCAGGACATGAGTGCAACAGCACCATCCCACCCACATTCAACAGCAAATGGTGTACATAGGCTCACTGCATCTGATACTGGAGGTAGCACATAGCCGTTAAAACTAGTAGCCATTGATAGTCTTCTCTTCCAGGTATTTATCTAGCCCCCCTTTAAAGCCGTCCAAATCAGTGGCCATCACTACATCCAGTGGTAGCAAATTCCATAGTTTAACTATGTGCTGCATGAATAAGTCCTTCCTTTATCTGACCTGAATCTCCCACCAAAGAGCTTCATGAGATGACCCTATGTTCTAGTATTTGGGGGGGGGTAGACCCTGAGTGAAAGTGTCCTCTGGTAGCCAGGTGGGCATTCTGAGACAAGTTGAGTCACCTACCTGGTCCACCTGGTCTCTAGAGAGCTGCAGGATGAGCAGGAAGAGTCAGGAACCAAGGCAGTGCTGGGCCTGGTGTTGAAGGAGTTCTTTGGGAGCCCAGGCATGGCATCCCTGCAACAGGACTCCTCAGGCTGCCCCACATCTTCTCTGGGAGTGGGGTTTATTGTGGAATCCTAATCCTCCTCCTCTTAAGAGGTCTCCTGTCCGCTGACCAGGAGTCTGACAGAGGGTCACAAAGGCTCACAAAGCTTTCAGCACTGTAAATTAATACGTGTAAGTGTGTTGCCCTGATGGCATTTCAGAGAAGGGAGGGGCAGATTGGCTTAGTGTAGGCCAGGGGCTGGGAATGTGGCTCTCTAATGTAGTTGAAGTCCAACCCCCCATCAGGGATTATGGGAGCTGCAGTCCAACAACATCTGGATGACTACACATTCCCCCTCCCTGCTCTAGGCATTCAGTGTCTTCTTCATTCCAGTGTGAGGGACTTCCTTCCCTCCTTCAAATGTTTCTGATCTGCCCTTCATCCTTACAGATGCCAGGCAGTATGCAAAACCATGACCCGCTAGCCATACCAAATAAAACAATAATTATAATAAAATTAGAAGGGATGGCAGAGAATTCTACCACAGACTCCAGTGAGGCCGAATTCCTGTGAATTTAGTCCCCCGGAGTCCGTGGTGGAATGGAGCAATCCCCACCACCACCACGCGAAGTCTTGGCGGACGGCAGGTCCGGATCCAGCCGCTGTTGTCTGCTGTCCGGTCTGCAGCTAGGGATGGGGGAGAATTTCTCCCCGAAACTTTGAGGGGCCGAGCGCCAACGCATTCGGTCCTCCGAAGGTTGTTTGGGGACAACTTCTCCGCCCCCCCGACCCCCCCCCCGGGATGGGACTTACCTTTCACGAATGTCCCTCCCGGCGGTGGGTCCCGGCGGCGGTTCGGCAGGTCTTCGTCAGGGGCGGGGGCGGCAGCCGGTCTTTCGACCGGCTGCTGCCATCACCATTACAAGCAAAGTAAAACAAAAACAAAAACGCCCCTGTGATAGGCTACGTAACGATTAACGTAGCCTATCACGGCTAGATTTGCAAAGTCAGCCATGATAGGCTATGTTAATCGTCACATGGCCTATCACGGGTGACTTAAAAAAAAAAACGTGTACGCTAATTAGGGGTGCAAGAAAGTCCCTTACCTGTCCTCGAAGCTTTAAGCGATGGGGTGGAGGCACTTCGCTGCTCCCCCCGCAAAGTTCAGGCCAGGGGGGAGGCTTCCCACCTCGCCCGGCCGAAATTCAGGGCGGGGAGGAGGCGCCTCGCCTCGCCTGGCCGTGAAATTAGACGTTGAAAAAAAAAACGCCCCCATGATAGGCTACGTGATGATTAACGTAGCCTATCATGGCTAGATCTGCAAAGTCAGCCGTGATAGGCTACGTCAATCTTCACGTAGCCTATCATGGGTGACTTAAAAAAAAAAAGCGCGTACGCAAATGGCGGCCCCCATAGGGAGCCGCCATTCGCGTTCCTTATTTGGTCGCTGTAGTCTATGTAAATCTTTACGTAGACTACGGCGAAAATAAGGGCAACGCAAATAGCGTTGCCCTTACTTTCGCCGTAGTCTACGTAATCTTTACGTAGACTACAGCGACCAAATAAGGAATGCGAATGGTGGCTCCCTATGGGGGCCGCCATTATCCATACGCGCTTTTTCTTTTTTTTTTGAATTCACCCATGATAGGCTACGTGACGATTAACGTAGCCTATCACGGCTAGATTTGCAAAGTCAGCCATGATAGGCTACATAAATCGTCACGTAGCCTATCACGGCTGACTTTGCAAATCTAGCCGTGATAGGCTACGTTAATCGTCACGTAGCCTATCACGGGGGCGTTTTTTTTTCTTTTATTGGAATGGCGGCGGCGGCAGCTGGTCGAAAGACCGGCTGCCACTCCCGCCCCGGATGAAGACCCAACAAACCGCCGGCCGGAACCGCTGCCGGGAGGGACATTCGCCAAAGGTAAGTCCCATCCCGGGGGGGGTGCGGGGTGCAGGGGGGTTCGGAGGATTTCTCCCCGAAACTTGTTCAGGGGGCTGAACACGTTGGCGCTCGTCCCCCCGAAGTTTCGGGGAGAAATTCTCCACCAACCCTAACGCTAATGGCGGCCCCCATAGGGAGCTGCCATTTGCGTTCCTTATTTGGTCCCTGTAGTCTACGTAAAGATTTACGTAGACTACAGGGACCAAATAAGGAACGCAAATGGCGGCTCGCTATGGGGGTCGCCATTTGCATACGCACTTTTTTTTTTTTTAAGCCACCTGTGATAGGCTACATGACAATTAACGTAGCCTATCACGGCTGACTTTGCAGATCTAGCCGTGATAGGCTACGTAAATCGTCACATAGCCTATCACGGGGGCGTTTTTTTTTTAACTTTTTATTTCGCAGCCGGGCGAGGCGGGAAGCCTCCCCCCCGGCCTGAATTTCAGCCGGGCGAGGAGGGAAGCCTCCCCCCCGTCTGAACTTTGGGGCGAGCAGCAAAGCGCCTCCCCCCCACCGCGAAGCAAGCTGCGAGACCAGGTAAGTGACTTTCGTGCACCCCTATCTGCAGCCGCGAATGGCTTCCTGCGTAATCGATGCCATTTGCGTCCCCGCCTTAGCCATGATAGGCTACGTAAATACTTACGTAGCCTATCATGGCTAAAGCGGTGACACAAATGGCGTCCGCTATGCCATTTGCGTCCCTGCTCTTTGCCATGATAGGCTAGATAAATATTTATGTAACCTATCATGGCAAAGCAGGGATGCAAATGGCGTCCCCTAC
Source organism: Heloderma suspectum (assembly GCF_057233095.1). Lineage (NCBI taxonomy): Eukaryota > Metazoa > Chordata > Lepidosauria > Squamata > Helodermatidae > Heloderma > Heloderma suspectum. The sequence goes on from NC_139458.1 coordinate 91,554,322, forward strand.
GTGGGACGCCATTTGCAGCCGCCCGCAGCCCAGCAGCAGATGGAAGTCCAACTCTGGGTGGCCCCGGCTGGTGGCCCCACAGACTCGCTGCAGAGTGGAGCCAGCTGGGGAGGATTCTAGGGGGATGAATGGATTGCCTCCCCCTCAGCAGACCCCCCACGGACGCAAGTAAGTGGAGTTTCATACACCCCTAAAAATTGGTCAAACAATATAAGATAAATTATTAGGGTTGGCGGAGAATTTCTCCCCGAAACTTCGGAGGGCCGAGTGCCAACGTGTTCGGCCCCCTGAACAAGTTTCGGGGAGAAATCCTCTGAACCCCCCCGCACCCCGCACCCCCCCTGGGATGGGACTTACCTTCGCCGAATGTCCCTCCCGGTGGCGGGTCCGGCCGGCGGTTCGGCGGGTGTTCGAGCGGGGCGGGAGCAGCAGCCGGTCTTTTGACCGGCTGCCGCTGCCGCCATTGCAATAAAAGAAAAAAAAAAGCCCCCTGATAGGCTACGTAACGATTAATGTAGCCTATCACGGCTAGATTTGCAAAGTCAGCCGTGATAGGCTACGTCAATCGTCACGTAGCCTATCACGGGTGACTTTAAAAAAAAAAAGTGTGTACGGATAATGGCGGCCCCCATAGGGAGCCGCCATTCGTGTTCCTTATTTCGTCGCTGTAGTCTACGTAAATGTTTACGTAGACTACGGCGAAAATAAGGGCAACTCAAATAGCGTTGCCCTTATTTTCGCCGTAGTCTACGTAAACATTTACGTAGACTACAGCGACTAAATAAGGAACGCGAATGGCGGCTCCCTATGGGGGCCGCCATTAGCGTACGTGCTTTTTTTTTTTTTTTAAGTCACCCGTGATAGGCTACGTGACGATTGATGTAGCCTATCATGGCTGACTTTGCAGATCTAGCCGTGATAGGCTACGTTAATCATCACGTAGCCTATCAGGGGGCGGGTTTTTTTTTTTTTAAACTTTCGCGTTCGCGGCCGGGCGAGGTGGGAAGCCTCCTCCCCGGCCTGAATTTCAGCTGGGGTGAGGCAGGAAGCCTCCCACCCGGCCTGAATTTCGGCTGGGGCGAGGCGGGAAGCCTCCCCCCCCGGCCTGAACTTCGCGGGGGGAGCAGCGAAGCGCCTCCCCCCCACCGCGAACGTCCTTCGAGGACAGGTAAGGGACTTTCGTCCACCCCTATAAATAATAAAACAATAAACAGCATCATTTTTAGGGTGGGTACCAGCCCTGACAACCAACCAAGTGTCATTGTTTTGAACTGTTAGCCTTTGCCAGGATAATGGCCATAGACAGACAAGGTGGAGGCACTGGGACAAAATGGAAGTGCTTTAGCAACATGTCCATGTGTCGAAGTTGTTGGGTTGTTGTTGTTTTGTTTTTGCACTGGGTTAGGGATGTCAGAGAATTCTACAACAGAACCGAACAAGTTTGGATTTTTATGAATCCAACCTGTAGATTCTGTAGAGGTCTGGCTTTCCCCCATCAGGCAGATTCCACAGACTTGCAGATCATTTTTCTAACCGTTGGGAATTTTGCACAAGTTTCATCGTGGAAAAATTCACAAAAATAAAAAACCCTGGCCAAAGATGTGCATTTCCCCCACATGCTCAAGTGTGGAAATGCACATTTGGGGGGGGGATTTGTGCATTTGGGGGGATTTGCACATTTTTGCATATGCAAATTTGCGCAAATTTGGAAAGTAAAACCCCTGATTCTGTTGATGGGTGGATGATGGAGTGAAAGCTGCCTGACAATCTGCAAAATGCAGATGGAACGGATTTAAAACAATGCATACATCCCTACAGGAGGGCATAAACTAGCCTTCCACTTGCTGTCTGAAGTGCTACAGTCCCTGACAAATTCTCCATGTGATTCTTTTGTTGTTGTTGTTTTGGGAATGTGTGGATCAGCCATTAGTGCTCTTTGATCTGCCTCAGATTGAATGAATGGGAATATAGAGGATTTTTTCTGAGCAACTTGCATCAGTGTTATTTCAATTGCTTAACAGAACAACACTAGTTAATTACTAGGCCAACAACAACACAATTATAGTGTTGTTTTATTTTTCTCTCTGACTTTACTCAATGTTTTTATTCATTTGTTTGTTTTATGTAAAGGTTTTTCTAGGCCACCTTATAAGACAATGCCCTTTAAAGGTGGCTTACAGACATAATACAGTGTAATTGCTACAAAATACTACTATAATAAAAACATATCAAAATCTAAAGCATCTCACAAAAGCCAGAAAAGCCAGCAACATACCCTTTGAACAATTCTGAGCCCTGCTAAAGTACAATAATCAAAATAAAATCTAAAAGCAACAATTTAAACATCAGAAGCAGTTGCTTAATTAAAAACTGCTCAGCCAACACTGATCTGAAACAAATGGGTCTTCAAGGTCCTTTTAAAGCCCATCACTGAGGGGTCAGTCACTTACCTCTTGGGAGAGAGTTCATAAAAGAGGGGCCACAACTGAAAAGACCTTGTCCTTAATGTCTGTCAGTCTAATTGATCTCAGTGGCAGGCCTCTGATATAGACCTTAGGGCACAGGCAGGTTCATATGGGTGCAGGAAGTTCTTCAAATAACTCAACCCCAAACCTGGGCTTTAAAAGTCAAAACAGCACCTTGGGCTCAGAAATGCACCAGTAGCCAGTGCAATTGGAATCATATCTATGTAATAAGTTCTGACAGCCTAGCTCCTACAAGTAATTGGGTGTCCGTATTTTTCACCAGTTATTCTGGGTCATCTTCAAGGGCAGCCCCTAATTCAGCAAATTAGAGTGGCCTAGTCTGAATGTAACTAGTGCATGGTTAACTGAGGCAAGGTCTGCTTTCTCTAGATAGTGTTGCAGTTGTAGAGAGCTTAGTCTTCCACTGCTGCCCTCTCTGTTTTGATCCCAGGAGAACCCCCATATTGCACATTTGGGCCTTCAGAGAAAGTGCAGCACCATCTAATATCAGTTGTAACCCTCTATCTGGATTGACTGAGTTCCATACCCATAATGCCACCATCTTAGCTAGATTAAGCTTCAGGTTGTTTGGCCTTATACATTCCAAATCTGCCTTCCGACCCTTATTCAAGAGTTCTAGTTTCTCCCTGGAATTTGTTGCTGGAAACAAGAGGCAGAGCTCTTTGCATATTGGGGACACTGAAGCCCAGGCCATAGGGATGTACGAATTGTGTACCTTCCGTGCCTCTTGACTTCTGCAGTTTGCAGCCAGTGCTCCACCGTCGTTCACAAGCCTCTGGAATTCCCCTCTTTTTTTTTCTGCTCCAAGAATTAAGAAGATAAATCTGTACCGACAGCCGTAATTCTGCATAACTTCCGTAAGAAAGGCTATTTTTCATAGATATTTATGTATTTTTCCCCCTGCCCTGAGACATGCAGTAATTATTTTCAGCCAAAACACTTCCTCCTCCTTGGGGCTTCCCAAAACAAGGCTGCCCTAGGTGTGCCTGAGCGATGCACTCTTTGTTTAAAGCAACGCTGTTTGAAAGAAAGAAAGAAAGAAAGAAAGAAAGAAAGAAAGAAAGAAAGAAAGAACCTTTTAAAATGACCATGCTGGTCTGGAGCCCTGCACGAGTATTATTCCCTCTGCTAGGCTTTCTATTTCCACATCCAGCCTTATTGGTGACATGGTAAGGCTAAAATGGAGAGGAGAACCAACTCTGTGCATGTCTACTCAGAAGTAAGTCCATCCCAGGGGTGATGGGTAAGTTCCATCCCAGGGGATTTCATGGGGGGGGCAGGAGGCCATTCCGCCACGGATTCCGGGGGGCCGGATTCTAAAGGATCCGGCCTCACTGGAATCCGTGGTGGAATTCTCTGCCATCCCTACCCCCAGCACGACCTTCTGATATCACTCCTTCAGGAAGTACAGGAGCCACTCTAATGCCATGCCTCCTAAACCCAATTCAGCCAGGTAGCCCAGAAAGATACCATGGTTGATGGTACTGAAAGCTGCTGGCATACGCCATCCACCATCAGGGCAACCAAAGCTGTTTCCATCCCAAATTCAGGCCTGAAACCAAATTGGAACAAATCCAAATAATCAGTACACTCCAAGATGACCTGGATTTGAGAAGCTAACCTCTTGCCCCAAAATGGAATATTAGAGACTGGGTGATAGTTCTGACAGATCATAGGATCTAAGCTTGATTTTTCCCCCCAAAAGGAGTCTTCCTACCATCTCCTTAAGAGTGGCATGGCCTTGTGGGCCTATCTCATAGAGACATTTAATACCTCTGAGGATCGTATCCCAATCCAGTCCAGGCAAACTGAACAACCATGATGGACAAAGGTCCAGACCACAATTTGATAGGTCTCAATCTTCCAAGCAGCTTGTCCTCAGGCTGCACAAGTTGAAGAAAGGAAAGGAAAGGTTCCTCCTGTGCAAGCACCGGGTCATTACTGACCCCTAGAGGGACGCCACTTGTGCTGGCATTTTCATGGCAGACTACAGCGGGGTGGTTTGCCATTGCCTTCCCCAGTTGTGACTACCTTTCCCCCAGCAAGCTGGGTACTCATTTTACTGACCTCGGAAGGATGGAGGGCTGAGTTGACCAGACCAGTGTTATTGTTGTCCTTTGTATGTAGTATATTAGAAATTTAAATCTATCAATAAATGTACAAAGCATAAATGTATGATAAGATTACAGTTAATCATACTATTAATTCTTCCATACACTGAGGGACTTGAGGCTTGCAATTCTTAATCCCACCCATTATTTCTGCCTGGCAAACCACTTCTGAAAGCGATTTATATTAAAGCATGGTGGCCTGCTTTAAACATGTCCCACATGACATACAACACCCTTTAAGAAAAGACCACAAAAAGCCTTAAGAAGAATCAGGTAGATCAGTCTTCCCCAACATGGTACCATCCTGATATTTTGGACTTCAATTCCCATAAGCCTCAGTCAGCATGACCAATGGTCATGAATGCTGAGAAGTGTAGCCCAAAACATCAGAGGGGAGGGCACAAGTCTGGGAAAAGCTGAGGTAGGCAACGGTATGAACATGGCTGAGACCCTGGAAAGTCAAAGTAGACAATACTGGGCTAGATGGGAAAGAACATCTGCAATAAGGCAACTTCCTGTGGTTGGTGGAAGCTGTTTTTCCTGTTCCTATGTTCCTCCATGTCGCACATATCTAGTCTAACTTTGGACACCAGCCATGGAATGGCACTATGCTTAAACATGACATGATGGAGCCCATTTTAAGAAATAAGGCAGAAGTAAAAGGAGCTAAGGAAGCCTTCTTTCTCAAACCTCATCACATCCGCAAGAGATTGTCCACTCAGTCTCTCAACAGTGTTTTCCCTTGTAGTATTATCTGACTAACATGGAAGTAATGTTGATAGAAGATGCAAGGACTAGGACCTGTCCTAGCCTTAGGCAGAGTGAGGTGGTTGACTCAGGTGGCAGATGCTAGCTGTTGTGGTGGGGGCACCAGAGGGAGATGCCAGGCTCTCCCCCGCCCCTTGGGAGACAGAGCTGTGTGTTCCAAGCAACCTGCCCTACCTGCCCTAAGCAAGCCTGCTGTCCTCAGATGAGGTTGAAGATACTGTCCCATTGCCAGTGTTGAAGTAAGCTTCAACTAGGGACGTACATATTTTGTTAAATCTGTTCTGTGTCTGCGTTTTGTGGGTTGTGAGGCATCTTTTGTTCCATTGCCCTATCGCTGATGGAATCATATGTTTTAGGGATGTATGGGAATTTTGTTCCTGTTTGCAATTGCACTTTTTGGCAAATGTGCAATTGTGCACACACACACACCTGAGTATAAAATTGGTCCACAAGACCACAGAATCTGTGTGACTTGGAAAAAGCCAGTCCCCTACAGGATCCATAAGTCAGATTCATACACATCCAAACCTATTTGAATCCATTACGGATTTCTCCAACATCCCCATTTCAGCTAGTGCTGTGCCAAAAATTTTGGTTCTTCCATTTTAGGCATTTTGTGGAGGTGGGTGTGGGGGTGGGGTGAAATGAAAACTCTGGCAAAAGAGGCTGGGAGGGGCAAGAATTTTCAATAACTTTCTCCTTGGGGAGGACAATAGGATTTCAGCTTACCTTTTTAAGTGCAGGCAGTTGCTGAGAGGTCTTCTCTGTAGTTTTTATTTTTATTTTATTTTTATTTTTTTAAAACACCCCCTGCTCTTGCAGGAGCCCAGGACTCTTCTCGAGCTGAGCAGCTCTTTCTGAACTCCCAGGAGACGACATGACCTCGTCCTCTCTGATAGGCGTTCAGGAAAGGCTCCGGGGCTGCAGAAGCTGCTTTGCAAAGCACAAACAATCGGGGATTTTAGCATTTTAGAAAAATTCTGCTCTTCCTTGCAGCAACGCAGAGCAAGCAAGATAAACATTTTTCTAAAGCTCCAAAAGTCCCATTTGTTCTTTGCAAAGAAGCTTTTGCAAGCTGGCAGTTCTTCCTGGATGCCTATTGGAGAGGGCAAGGTCACCTAATCTCCTGGGAGTCCAGAAAGAGCTGCCAAGCTGGAGAAGTCTCTTGTACTGGGAGTGTTTTTCAAGTCAAAAAAGAAAAGAAAAAAAGAAGGTCATTCAGGCATTTCCCAAACTTAAAAAGGTATGTGGAAACCCTGAACCCCTCCTGAAGGAGACAATTCTCTGAAATTCTCCCCCTGCCTGTGAAAGAGGCAGAAAAAACTATACCTCTTTCACGGGGAGAGAAAAAATTCTGAAAATGGGGCAGGATTCGGCACAATGCTACTTTCAACTGCCCTTTGATTTGGCTTTTGTAAGCGGAATTGAGAGGGTGGGAGGGGGTTGGTCATATAGTCCTTATCTCAAGCAGCAAAATGTCTTGGGTTAGTTCTATCTTAGGCAAATATTTTGCTGTCATTGATAGGATGTTGTTCATCTTGACTGATCAGGTTTTCAGCCTGGCAATGCCTCCACAGACAGCACTTTTAGAAGCTTAATAGCTGCAGTGGTTGGGAGTGAGTTTTGTATCAGCTACATCTATACACACTGCTTCACTGATCATGATAGGAGCTGCTATAGGTTTACTGAAATTAAATTTAGCTTGAGTCTTCTGTAAGACTGATGCTTAATAGGAAACTCAAAAATATGTACATTATAAATGGAGAGTTAAGAGAAACGTTCCACAGTTTTGAACACCCAGTGCTTGGTATAAGGCCTTTCAACATTCTGTTTGTCAGCCTCATGAAAATGAAATAAATGTCAAAAGCAACAAGTCAATCAGGAAGCTGATGATATCACATATTCCACTTGCATTGTTCAGTCTGTATTTGAGCAGAGAAAAAGAGGGAGAGAACAAGTCATGAAATGTATTAACAAAGACACTGGCATCATCTCAGTCTTTAAGCAGAATCAAGGGTTACCATGATAGGATGCAATTGTCTCCTTGTCTGTTTCTGAATTACTCCTGAACCAGTTATGAAATCCAGAGTATAATGGAACAGAACTATTCTCCATTTTTTGTATGTAATTTGTCTTTAGGATATTATGGAGTTAAATCTTCCTGAGTATGGTAGGGGTGCAGGGGGTGGGGGGTGCGTGCACTAGTCAGTTTCAGCCAAAAGGTTAATAGTTTACAGGTCAAAGGTTTAGTTCGAAAGCAGAACTCAGGGAGTTGAGCTCAGGAAGCCAGGGATTTATAAAGTTCAACAGAAGTTCAGAGGGAGAGGGAGACAGAGAGAGAGAGAGAGAGAGAGAGAGAGAAAACGATTCAACTAGGGATGGCAGAGAATTCTGCCATGGATCTCGGGGAAGCCGAATGCCAGTGCATTCGGCCCCCCGAAATCTGTGGCGGAATGGCCTGCCCCTCCCGCCTCCCCCTCGCGGATCCCCCCGGGACGATACTTACCTGGGGCGGATCTTCCAGGCGGTGGTGGCTCCAGCGGCGGCGGTGGCGGCGGCGGCAGCTGGTCTTCCAACTGGCTGCCACTGCCGCCATTTGCAGGTGTTTTTGTTTTTTTTTACACCGACATGATAGGATATGTAAGTTTTTACGTAGCCTAAAATGTCTGGGTGAAAAAAAAAAAAAGTATGAAAATGGCGGCGGCTACAGCTGCCGCCATTTGCGTTCCTTATTTTGGGCCGTCTTAGTGTCCGTAAATAATTACGTAGACTAAGACGGCGAAAATAAGGGGAACGCAAATAGCGTCCACTACGCTATTTGCGTTCCCCTTATTTTCGCCGTCTTAGTCTACGTTAATATTTACGTAGATTAAGACATCAAAAATAAGGAATGCAAATGGCGGCGGCTGTAGCCGCCGCCATCTGCATACGCGGTTTTTTGTTTTTTTGTTTCCCAGAGCCCTCCGCGGCCAGACATCCGGCTGCGGACGGCTCTGGCCTGGCTGAGCCTGGCCGGCTGCTCCATGGAGCTGCCACGGAGCACAGCTGGCCAAGGAGGATTCAAGGGGGGAGGAACAGAGAGCCTCCCCCCCATCCAGGATTCCAGGGGGAGGGACAGAATGCCTTCCCCCCCACCATCAGCATAATCCGCGAACAGGTAAGTGATTTTCATACATCCCTAGATTCAACTCAGGAAATAGAAACTTAGTTGGCAGAAATGAGCATGGAACTACCCTCCTGACTTTTTGGAATTAGGGAGAGAGAAAAATATTTTAAAGAAATACATGTCTAGGCAGAAAGGCAGATGGACTGAGAAGCAGAGAGATGAAGAAGGCGGGGAGAAGGATACATAAATAAATGAGTCCTAGAGCACAGGTGGGCCAAAAGTAGATTTCCAAACGTTTTGGACCTCAAGTCCCAGCATTCCTGGTCATTGGTCATTCTGGCAGGGGCTTTTGGGAGGTCTGGTGATCTCCCTTCTGCCCACCCCTGTCATAGTGGAGAGGAAAAGTCAGAGCTGCTAGAACTGGAGAAGTAATTGAGCGAGCTGGACCAAGAACAGTAAGATATTATTTGGATAAGATGGCTGATAAATTAGGGACACAGTCTAATTAGGTTAGCTGGATGCATTCATCCCTGGTTTTCTAATGTGTATTATTTGTTCAGATTTTAAAACTTTTTTCCTATTAACATTTACTTCAGCAAAATTTAAACTGTTGTTAATTGAAACATTGTGTACTCTTTTCTTTTTGATTTGCCTTGTTGTTCAGTCGTTCAGTCGTGTCCAACTCTTCATGACCCCATGGACCATAGCACGCCAGAACTTCCTGTCCTCCACTCTCTCCCGGAGTGTGCTCAAGTTCATATTCATTGCATTGGTGATGCTATCTTGCCATCTCATCCTCTGCCTTCCCTTTCTCCATTTGCCTTCAGTCTTTCCCAGCATCACGGTCTTTTCCAGAGAGTTTTCTCTTCGCATTAGATCGCCAAAATATTTGAGCTTCAGCTTCAGTATCTGTCCTTCCAATGAGCACTCAGGGTTCATTTCCTTTAGGACTGACTGATTTGACCTCCTTGCAGTCCAGGGGACTCATAAGAGTCTTCTCCAGCACCACAGTTCGAAAGCATCATTTCTTAGGCGCTCAGCCTTCCTTACAGTCTAGCTCTCACAGCCATATGTTACTACTGGGAAAACCATAGCTTTGATTAGACAGACCTTTGTCGGCAAGGTGATGTCTCTGCTTCTTACTATGCTGTCTAGGTTTGCCATAGCTTTCCTCCCAAGGAACAAGCGTCTTTTAATTTCATGGCTACAGTCACTGTCTGCAGTGATCATGGAGCCCAAGAAAATAACATCTGTCACTGCTTCCATTTCTTCCCCTTCCATATGCCAGGAAGTGATGGGGCCAGATGCCATGATCTTCATTTTTTTAATGTTGCGTTTCAAACCAGCTTTTGCACTCTCCTCTTTCACCCTCAAGAAGAAGCTCTTTAGATCCTCTTCACTTTCTGCCAATAGGGTGGTATCATCTGCGTATCTGAGGTTGTTGATAATTCTCCCAGCAATCTTAATTCCAACCTGTGATTCATCCAACCCAGCATTTCTCATGATGTACTCTGCATATAAGTTGAAAAAGCAGGGTGACAATATGCAGCCTTGTCGTACTCCTTTCCCAATTTTGAACCAAGCAGTTGTTCCATGTCTGGTTCTTACTGTTGCTTCCTTGACCCTTGTACAGGTTTCTCAGGAGACAGGTAAGGTGGTCTGGTACCCCCATCTCTTTAAGAATTTGCCACAGTTTGCTGTGATCCACACAATCAAAGGCTTTAGCGTAGTCAATGAAGCAGAAATAGACGTTTTTCTGGAATTCTCTTGCTTTCTCCATGATCCAGCAAAAGTTGCCGATTTGATCTCTAGTTCCTCTGCCTCTTCGAAACCCAGCTTGTACTTCTGGTAGTTCTTGGTTTGCATACTGCTGAAGCCTAGCTTGAACACTCTTTGGCCTTGCCCTTTTTTGGAATTGGAATGTAAACTGACCTGTTCCAGTCTTGTGGCCATTGTTGAGTGTTCCAAATTTGTTGGCATATTGAGTGCAGCACTTTAACAGCATCATCTTTTAGGATCTTAAGTAGCTCAGCTGGAATACTGCCATCTCCGCTAGCTTTGTTGTTACTAATGCTTCCTAAGGCCCACTTGACTTCACTCTCGAGGATGTCCGGCTCAAGTTCAGTGACCGCACTATCATGGCTATCAGGGACATTCAGATCTTTCCTGTATAGTTCTTCTGTGTATTCTTTCCACCTCTTCTTAATCTCATCTGCTTCTGTTAGGTCCCTGCCTTCTTTGTCCTTTATCATGCCCATCTTTGCACAAAACGTTCCCTTGAGATCTCCAATTTTCTTGAAGAGATCTCTAGTCTTTCCCATTCTGTTTTTTTTTTTTTAAATTTCTTTGCATTGTTCATTTAAGAAGGCCTTCTTGTCTCTCCTTGCTATTCTCTGGAACTCTGCATTCAGTTGGATATATCTTCCCCTTTCTCCCTTGCTTTTTGCTTCCCTTCTTTCCTCAGCTACTTGTAAAGCCTCATCAGACAGCCTCTTTGCTTTCTTGCATTTCTTTTTCTTTGGGATGGATTTAGTTGCTGCCTCCTGAACAATGTTATGGACCTCCATCCATAGTTCCTCAGGCACTCTGTCTATCAGGTCTAATCCCTGGAATCTATTCCTCACCTCCACTGTATATTCATCAGGGATATGATTTAGGTCATACCTGAACTGTTTAGTGGTTTTCCCGACGTTCTTCAATTTAAGCTGGAATTTTGCAACAAGAAGCTCATGTTCTGAGCCACAGTCAGCTCCAGGTCTTGTTTTGACTGATTGTATAGAGCTTCTCCATCTTTGGCTGCAAAGGACATAATCAATCTGATTTCGATATTGACCATCTGGTGATGTCCATGTGTAGAGTCGCCTCTTGTGCTGTTGGAAAAGGGTGTTTGCTATGATCAGCGTGTTCTCTTGGCAAAACAATATTAGCCTTTGTCCTGCTTCATTTTGTACACCAAGGCCATACTTGCCTGTTATCCCAGTGATTTCTTGACTTCCTACTTTAGCATTCCAATCCCCTTTGTTGAAGAGGACATCTTTTTTTGGTGTTAGTTCTAGAAGGTGTTGTAGGTCTTCATAGAACTGATCAACCTCAGCTTCTTCGGCATCAGTGGTTGGGGCATAGACTTGAATTACTGTGATGTTGAATGGTTTGCCTTGGATTCGTACTGAAATCATTCAGTCATTTATGACATTGTGCCCCGGTACTGCTTTTCCCACCCTTTTGTTGACTATGAGTGCTACTCCATTACTTCTAAGGGATTCTTGCCCACAATAGTAGATATGGTGGTCACCTGAATTAAATTTGCCCATGCTTGTCCATTTGAGTTCGCTGATTCCCAAGATGTCGATGTTCAATCTTGCCATCTCATGTTTGACCACCTCCAGCTTACCTTGATTCATTGATCTGACATTCCAGGTTCTTAAACAATATTGTTCTTTACAGCATCGGACTTTCTTTTCACCACCAGACACATCCACAGCTGAGTGTCCTTTTGGCTTTGGCCCAGCCACTTCATTCTTTCTGGCGCTACTTGGAAATACCCTCTGCTCTTCCCCAGTAGTATATTGGACATCTTCCAACCTGAGGGGCTCATCTTCCGGCGTCATCTCTTTTAGCCTTGTGATACGTTCCATGGGGTTTTCTTGGCAAGAATACTGGAGTGCTTTGCCATTTCCTCCTCCAGTGGACCACATTTTGTCAGAACTCTCTGCCATGACCTGTCCATCTTGGGTGGCCCTGCACAGCATGGCTTATGGCTTCACTGAGTTACGCAAGCCCCTTTGCCACAACAAGGCAGTGATCCATGAAGGGGTTGATTTGCCTACTCCATATCTAATAGTCAACCTCCACACTACCTAAAATAGATATAAAATTGAGACAGTTTTAAGGAGGGTTTGATGGAGGCTGCCAGAAGAAAAAAAAATCTACCTGTTGGTAGTGGAAAAGGCTACAGGAAGGGGACACCCTATTTTTCTTGTTTTCCCTTCCACGGACTGAATTGGGTGCTGCTGGTCCATGACATAGAGATTACTACAATTATTCACAGATATTCTTAATGAATTACTTCTGGTTTGAAAAGATTGTTCCTGAAAATTCTGAATATTCAGAATTCACAAAAAGGTGCTACTTAGACTGCAATGCTATGCGCACTTACCTGGGAGTAAACCCTATTTAACAGAGTGTGACTTACTTCTGAGTAAGCACGCACAGGATTGTGCTATTACATTATAGAAGATGACAAGGAAGAACAAACCACGGGAACTGTCAATTGTGTAGACCGAAAATTAATCACATGGGAGTCACTTTGAAATGTCATTTTCACAGAATTCTGCTTATAATTAAATGTGCACTTAAGATCCAAGCTCATTTATTCCTTTCTTGATTCTTTCTGTTAATCACAGGAAAGAACACAAGAAAGGATGCCAAGAAGCAAGTCTTTTGGTAAAGAATTTACTTTAGTCCTTACATGTTATTTCAACATATGGTGTCTTAAGAGGTTAGTAGCACTGTCATTTTTAACAGTCCAGTCTATGAAATGTGATTTGCACATAGAAGCAGGTATTCATGCATGGATACACTAGAAGGATATCCCTGCATCCAGCAACCAGGCCTCCATCCTGCATCCAGCAACAGATTCTAATGCTGAATTTGCAACTGCATGTATCTCAGCCCCCACAGGTTCGATGTGGATGTACATCCAAATATGTCCATAAGGTTAAAAATGAACAGGGATAACCACTTTTCAACCTAAAAATTGGCCTAAGAATTAAGCAATGCCCCCAAACATTTCTTCAACATGGCAGCTTCCTCAATAAAGAACACCACTATAGGGTATATCCTGCCATTTTAAGATTCAACTGCAATCCTGATTGAATGACTGGAAGAGGCATACTAGAGTCATATTGCAAAGAGAGTAGATTTGAGAAGGCTTAGTAATAGCATATGCATGTATATTCATTAGAGAGAAGGGGGGGAAACTAATTTAGTTTACCAGGAGGAGGGTAATCACCTTACTATGCAGATTCTTGCAAAATCTCTTTGAGTTACAGATTAACCTCATCTATATTTAGCAAAGTCTGATAGATTCATCGAGCTTAAACTTAAGAGGGGAGAGAGAGAGAGAGAGAGAGAGAATGTTGCATCCAACATCCAGGACTGGGTGTCAGGGAGATGATCTTTGTGAGACTGAGACCCTGCTGAATATGTATGCTGGTCACATGTTTGGAATATAGTGGGTGGCAGGAGAGAATAAATCCAGGTCCTTCTTTGCTGCTCCAAAAAGGTGATTGCCACCATCTGGGATGAATACACCTACTATCATTTGCCTGGTGACTACAGGAAGACCTGTGACTGCAACTCAACGCTAAGCAAAAAACAAAAGTAGATCAAAATCCTGGTGTGTGTGTACAGAATAAAATAAGGAAAGCCAAAAAAAGTTAAGTAAAAAATACCTGTCTAGCTATGAGAAATTTAAAAATACACAGACCACAATAAAACTTAGACTTTGTACTGCACTGTGGTTGGTAACTCTTAGCCCTATACAGACATTCAGTGCTTCTAGCCTGGCAGAGTGTGTAAGGTTTCTGTAGGGAATGTGATCTAGGTTGCCCTCAAAAATGTTACATAAAGCCAGTTTTAGATACGGTAAGCAGGACTATTTAAGACAGCCCTAAACTCCATATCCCAATTCCAGCACATCTGTAGTAACATGCCAACTTTTTTACAACCTCTCCAGCACTTAAGTAATGCAAGTTTGTCAGTCCTATGTAGTTTTGATGAGTTCAAGTAGCATTTCTGAATCATCTTTAACTAGGTTCTGAAGGGATGTTTTTATTTTTATTTTTGCACATTTGTGGGAGGGTAAGAGGGGTTATTTTAAATCTGTCCCTCATGTTGCTTTGAGACATTTCAAGCTATCATATTATAGGGCTGTGCATGGACCCCCTGAACTGACTCGGAAGGCGCTTCAGGGAGATACCATATAGCTAGCATTTTTCTGGGGCATTGTGGGGCAAGAGGGAAGGCAAAACCCAGCAAAAAAGGAGGAAGGAAATTCTGCAAAGTGGCCTTTTATTTCTATTGGGATAAAAAAAGAAAAATCTCAGGACATTTCTGAGATGAATACCTTCTGAGAAAATTTGCCTCAGCTCTAGTTGTCATACTTTAGGGTTCAGCACCTTCCCCAGGGTTTTCCAAATGAATACCATTTCTGAGGGGTGATTGTATTACATAAGGCAGGGGCAGAGAAATGATTGCACAATGAAAGACAGGACACTCAAGTCATACACACTCCTCAGCTACCTCGTAAGTAAGATAAACACAAGAACCCTGAACCCAATCCATGAAAATCTCTTAGAAGTTCCTTCTCCTTTGTATTTCTTTTCAAAAGCCATTTATTTTCTATCGAATTGAATGGGAATGGTCAAAAAAGATGTGGCAGAAATGTTCGGCACAGCACTATATTATACAACGTGGAGACGATGTGTTTGCTGGTGTGCTAGATGATCCAGGACAGTAAGGGGTCAACCAGCCTGGGGCTTCACTTTCCCAGACCCAGCAAAGTGTTGAAATGAAAAACAGTGCTGGTGAGTGTAAGTGGATAAAAGTGTTGAAATGAAATGATTAGGTTTGGCCTCTTCAGATTTGATTACCATTTGATCACATGTCAATGGCATATCCTTATCATATTTGTCTATCAATCTATACAATCCATCCTTCCCCTAGTCCTTGAACTGTTCTTTCTTTTGTGGAACATAGAAAAGATGATGTTTAAGGTTTGGGATCAAAAGTGAACTTGGGCATTTTTTTTTTTCATGAAAGATTGCCAAAGCAATAATAAAGTAGTTTGAGTGTGTGTGTGTGTGTGTGTGAGAGAGAGAAATATAAGCTGCTGTCTTTCCTTTCCTGCACCATGTCATGCATTTGATGTGAAAGGGCTAGATTTCATGGATTTAAGGGTGCTCTTCATGGACTTAAATCCAGATACCTCACTAAGAAGCTCTGCATAGGCACTGTCTCCATGATACTTAAGAAAGGGATGGTTTCAGGCCGGGGTACGGCACTGAAAAAGCCTTGATTGTTCTGACTGACAACCTACTCTGGGTGAAAGGCAGGGGGAGTGCTACCCTGTTGATCTTCCTAGATCTCTCAGCTGCATTTGACACCATTGATCATGGTGTCTTACTGGATTAACTCTGCGGAATGGGAATTGGGGGCACTGTGTTACAGTGGTTCCGCTCCTACCTGCAGGGCCGATTCCAGAGAGTGGCATTGGGGGATTCCTGTTCTACCCCATGTCTATTAAGCTGTGGGGTGCCACAGAGTTCGTTGGGTGAGCTCATTAGGAGTTTTGGGGTGGGGTGTCACCAGGACGCTGATGATGCTCAGCTCTATTTCTCCTTGTCGTCAGAGTCGGCTAAGGTGGTGAAGGTGCTGGACCAGTGCCTGGAGGCTATAACGGGATGGATGGGGGCCAATAAACTGAAGCTAAATCCTGACAGTATGGAAGCTCTGGGGACTGGTGGTTCCCGAGTCTGGGAACTTGGTAAGTAACCTGTTCTGAACAGGGTTGCACTCCCTCTGAAGGAGCAGGTGCGTAGCTTGGGAGTACTCCTAGATCCACCCCTGTCAGTGGAGCCCCAGGTGGACTCCACAGCCTGGAGTACTTGGGGCCAGCTTCAGCTGATCCACCAGCTACAGCCTTTCCTGGACAGGGATAACCTAGCCACAGTAGTACATGCACTGGTAACTTCCCGATTAGACTACTGCAATGCACTTTACGTGGGGTTGACCTTGAAGAAAACTTGGAAGTTGCAACTGACTGGAACATCTCATAAAAATCATATAACACCAGTTTTAAAGGAATTGCACTGGCTGCCAATACTCTTCCAGTCAGAATTCAAGGTTTTGGTGATGACAATTAAAGCCCTAAGTGGCTTGGGACCTCGATATTTGAGAGGGTGCTTCTCCCTATACAGTATATGCCTTCCCGAGGACTGAGATCTGTTGGAGGGGCCCTCCTCTGTGTCCCACCAGTGCAAGACATACACTATGGTGGGATGTAGGAGAGGGCCTTCTCTGCTGTGGCACCCCAGTTGCAGAATGCCCTCCCCTTGGAGGCCCGATTAGTGCAGACATTGGTTTCATTCTGGTGCCAAGTTAAAACATGGCTTTTTGCCAAAGCCTTTGGGGGCTAAATGCATTCCCTAAAGTAGCTCACTCTTTAAACTGTTTTATTGTTTTAGTTTTTAATTGGTGTTAGCTTGTTTAATGGTTTAATATGTTTTAGGTGTTTAAATTATTTATTGTTTTATACTGTTTAAATTGATTTTATCTGTACTCTGCCCTGAGATCTTAATGATATAGGGCGGGATAGAAATGTTGAAAGAAAGAAAGAAAGAAAGAAAGAAAGAAAGAAAGAAAGAACAATCTGTCCACATAACAGATAAACAGGCTACGGAGCAAGACATGTTTTAACTCTGATTTTAATTGTTTTTAATATCCCTAGTAGGCTTAGCAGTTCAAAGGTAAACTGGGCAATGGATCCATCTCCTGCACTTTAACTATTATTAACCAACGCTACAGTGTTGGCTGATGTTTTGAAAGGGAAATATGGGAAATAATTATGTTTAAATATTTAAAGTCTCATTGCTTTAATTCCATGTAAAATGTTTCCAGGAAGAACAGCACTAACTCTGTCCACCTCTGATAATGGCAAAAGGACAGAAAGCAAGGGGGGACCAGTTTATGTACCTCGCTATGTCAGCAGCGACCGGCATTGCGTGGCTGTTTGAAGCTGCTGACTCTTATTGCTTTCAAGGCACTCAGAGGCCTTTCAGACCTCAATAATGGTTGTCATCAAGTTTAGATCAGTGCTTTCGGATAGCCCATTAGGGAAGCCTTTAAAGAGGCATACAAGCCGATTGTATTAAAATAATAGCTGTGGAAGGGCAATAAGCTAACAGGGGATGTGAAGGAGCTGCCCTGTCAAAGCAAAAATTGCCACCTCTCCTTTCAGTTTAACAACTAATAACTATCCCACCCATATATTTGCGCTTCCGTTGATGCCAGCTTCAGTTTACTGCCCATTGAAATGAATGGATTGCGTCAAATGTGTCTGAATGGAAGGTAGCTTAGGAGATCAAAGTTGAAATAAACAAAGAGCTGATTGGCATGAGGGGCTGGCTGACAAAAGAATTCAGTGTTCACATCCCTTCTCATGGTTTAAGTTGACTCTAGCTGAAATAAGTCTGAAGGAGGAGGGCCTCATATACAATATTTCATAGTAAAACATCTACATGGCATTTCCCAATAATGATGTTGCTTGATGAATTAAAAGCATCGTTAGGATGGATTCAAAGGTGCCCCCTGTCAACAGAAGGAGACCTTCTATTTGAGAAAGGCACCTTTCTAGCTGAGGAAGAGGCTTTGAAACAGTAGAAGGTACCCCAAATGGAAGCAAGGGTAAGTAGGATCTGCTGATTTCACTCCCCCCCCCCGCCCTCCGCCCACTTCAGTTTTCCTGTGCCATATTTTACACTGTTCTGGAGCATCCCCAACCCTTCAGGATAGTTTTGGGAGGAGTGCAAAGGTGTTTCAGGCAGCTGGAGCCATATATATATATATATATATATATATACTTGGCAAATAATTCTTAATTGAGATATTTGCTGAAAAAATTGAATATTCAATGAAATTGAACTAATTACTAAAAATGCCCCCTTGCTGTACTCTCATTTTGTTTTGTTGCTCTTCTTATGCTTTGTAGTCCCCTAGACTGCTCTGCTTTCTCGGCAATATATATAGCCAAGAAAGCACAGCAGTGTGGGATGCTAGAATGAGAGGGGCTATAGCTCAGTGGTCAAGCAAATGCTTTCCATGCAGAAGGTCCCTCCCTGGTTCAATCCCCAGCTTCTCCAGGGAGGGTTCAGAAAGAATGCCGGAAACTCCGGAGAGCTATTGCTGCCAGTCAGTGTCAACAATACTAGGCTAGATGGGACAATGGTCAGACTCAGTGTAAGGCAGCTTCCTCTGTTCATATATATATATATATATATATATCCCTCAGAGAGCAGTTTCTTCAAAGAGGAATGTAAAAAAAAAATCCATATGACTAAGAAACAAGACTTTAAACATGAGTACCATCAAGATAAAACGTGATAGACTGATGTGATAGTCTGTTGTAATATGCGTACACATAATCTAATATTGCAGGGGGAAAATCAACAATATACTCCTACTGAGTAAAGGTTAAAAATATTCCATAAGTATTAAGATAATAAAGTCAAAACATTATAATATATTGCTTTCTGCCTCATATAACTCACAGCGTGAATTATGATTGCCAAAAACTTCCTAAACAGTCAATATATGGTTATTATTAAAAGTTATTAACATATTGGTTTATGAAATTTGATTCAGTCATCAATGTTAAAAATGTAGATTATGCGAATTGTGAAAAGTTTGGAAGCTCATTAAACAAAAGGATAAAATGCTCCATCTTATTTTATCTCTGAAACTTTAAAAAGAATAAGTAATACACCAAAGTAAAACATGGCAAGGATTACATATCCTTGCTTGCATGCTTCTTTTACAGAGTAATGCCCCTAGACTGACTCTTTCACTCTAGCAAAGGAATAATACAAAGTGGAAGGTGACCCAAGAGGCTCTGGAAATTCTATTCATCTTGTTGATGCCCCACCCCCACCCCCAGCCCATGTATACCACATGCAGGGAGAGAGAGAATGGG
The DNA here is from genome assembly GCF_057233095.1 of Heloderma suspectum. Lineage (NCBI taxonomy): Eukaryota > Metazoa > Chordata > Lepidosauria > Squamata > Helodermatidae > Heloderma > Heloderma suspectum. The sequence continues at coordinate 91,573,543 of NC_139458.1, forward strand.
AGCCAGAATAAAGCACATGTACAAATAGATGCAAATCAGAATGGCCTGCTAACTCTATAATGCAAGGATTAGTGGGAAAAGTCAACTGTGAAATAAAATGTGTATGACCAGTGTTTTCTGAAACTAGACATTCAAACAACCTATCTAAAATAACCTGAATGTTAGTGGGAGAGTAACAGTGCAATCCTATGTGTGTCTATTCAGAAATAAGTCCTATTGAGTCCAATGCGACTTACTCCTAGGTTAGCATTTATAGGATTGCAGCCTAAGAATCCCCTTCATGTGTCAAAAATCTTAGCATGAAAGGAACCTTTGGATTAATAAAATAGCTTATTGAGATAATTGTGCTTAAATACAAGAAATAGGAGAAGGCTGCTTCTGAAAAACATGGAATGGGTCTTAAGTTCCCAAACTATGAAAGAGTTGCTTGGTTAGTATGGAGATGCCACAGAAATTTACAGTGAAAGATCTCCTGTCAATAATAATGAAGCATCATTATATACTGTTGTCAGGGTTCCACTTATGACCTGGATCCCCTGAGCAACCCCTTAGGGATCTATTGCCTCCTTAAGAGTCCCACCTTCCTTCTTTTAAAATTCCCCTTCTCAGTAACATGGAGTATAGGCTGTAGACATGGGGTGACTGACACTCTAGACACACGGTTTAACCACAACAGTTTACTAGTAAAATAAAGCAAGCAAATGACAACTAAAGGCATTTACACAATATTGCTGAGTGATACAAAAGGTCTTAAAAGAAAATAAAAGTTGCAAAATGCAAGTTCTTTTACCTTAGCTGTCCTTAGACTTTTCTAGGCTGCTTCTTCCTGCTCACTCTTCAGATTCTGGTCACATTTAAAGCTCTGGCTGTGTCTGCTCTTACTGGCTGCCTTGCTCTCTTTATATACCCTCCTCCTTCAAAACCAAAAGTACTACTTCAAACCTGAAGAAATGAAGCTTAAGTGGAGAAATGAAACTGATACTTAACCAGAGAAATGAAACTATTCCTCTCAGGGTTACCCCCTCCCAACAGAAAACTCCAGGCCTCTAAGCCTGACCTTTTTTTTTTTCTTTGCCTCTGTAGGCCTCAAACCTTCACAACTGTATTTGTTCATTAGAATAATATTAAACTTTGCAGTAAAAGTATCCATTCTGCTTCCTTCTTTAGCAATAGTTTGTCATTATTAGATCTGTCCAATTTTCCTATTGTGCAAAACACCCACACACCAAGATTACTAGCATTATGTATTGTAAAAAAATATCCATCAAAGGGAGACCATTTGTTTTGTTCAGTATATTGAATTTGTACTTTCCAATATGTTTCTTAAGGCTTCTACTGGTATCGCCTACATATGATTTATTGTATGGGCCTCTAAAGCTATATGCATCATGAAAACTGCTGAAGGTATGACACTTCTTAAGCAAGACTCACTTTTGTCAACTGGATTCTTGAACAATAAAAGAAAGTCATCCTGGAAGTTAACTTACAATTGCCTTGTAGTGGTATGACATGTATTTAGTACTGTCAGTTATTCTAATGGGGATTGTATTTGTGTGTTGCTCTGAATCAAGCAGTTCAAAATAATCTGAATTGCCTATAAGCAATCATAGGCTTTTACTGACATACTGGCAACAAGCATGGTCCACTGTGCCAGCTCATGTGTCCACACAGTGCTGAGTAGGGATGGCACAAGGACCCAATTCAGTCCGGGAATCTGGTGGACCTTCTCCTGCCTGCACCCCCAAGCCCCGCTCGTCGAGCCCCTGCCTGTGCTCACCCCCTGCCCATGCTCAGTGAATAGCCTGCACTCACCCTGGCAGCCTTGTTTCCTGAGAAATAAAATGGCAATCACAAAAATGCGCAAATTTGCACACATGCAAATACGCATTTTGCAAATGCACATATTTGTGTATGCACGAAAATGTGTATTTTATAAAAATGCACATTTTTGTACACACACTGTGTGCCTCTGCAAAAATGCACATTTCAAACATGAGAATATGCGCATTCACAAAAATGTGCATTTTTGTGCATACAAAAACATGCCCATTTTTGCAAACATCGTTTTGTTTTGTTTTTTTAGAAATGGTGACTGCAGAGCTTGACAAGGCTACTGGGGTGAGTGCGGGTTGCTTGCCGAGAGTGGGAGGGGCTTGAGCGCAGTCCGGGGACCAGTGAGCAGGGGCTGGGCAGGAGCCCAGAGAACCTGGACGGGGGTGAGTTCGCACATCCCTAGTGCTGAGGTTGCTGCAAGTGAGTCAGGTGGAGGTTAACTCGGCTCAGTTGCTCAGAGTTTGTGGGCCCTAGGATGGAATAAAATGGGAGGACCTCCCTAGTGACCTGGTGTGGCTCTAAGCAGGGTAGTCACAAGTCCACTACTCTTAAGGGCCAGGGTGGTCTCACCTACAGTTCACTGGCCAGTTGCCTGATGATTTAGAAGTTAGCTTCCTGCACAGACACCCTGCAAAGATTCTTGTTTGCATCCAGAAAATGTGGCCCTAGTTCAAACACTTACTGGAGTCTCACATCTTTATTCCACCTTTACTCTCAAATGCCATTTTCCATGAATTCTCAATCTCTGTGGAACATTGCTAATATGAGTTGATTACAGCTTAGGACCATGGCTACCTGAAAGACTGCCTTCTCCCATACAAGCTTGCCCAGTCCTTAAGATCGGTGGCGGAACGGTCTGCCACCCCACCCACCCACCCCCCGGGACGGGACTTACCTTAGGCGGATCTTCCTGGCGGCGGCTCCGGCGGCGGCTCCAGTGGCGGTGCGGCGGCAGCAGCGGCAGCTGGTCTTCCGACTGGCTGCCGCCGCCGCCATTTCCACTTGAAAAAAACAACAACAACAAAACGTGATAGGCTATGTAAAGATTTACGTAGCCTATCATGGCTAGATTTTTAAAAAACACCGCGATAAGCTATGTAAATGTTTACGTAGCCTATCACGGCTGATTTAAAAAAAAAACAAAAACGCAGTCAGTCGTAATAGGCTATGTAAATGTTTACGTAGCCTATCACAACTGATTTAAAAGAGAAAAAAAATGCATGTACGCAAATGGTGGCACCCATGGGAGCCGGCCGGCCAGGATTCTGGGGGGGGGGAGGAACGGAGTGCCTCCCCCCACGGCGAGCATTCTGGGGGGAGGGACGGAACGCCTCCCCCCCAACCATTGGCATAATCCCCGAAAGGTAAGTGATTTTCGTACATCCCTAGCGACTTTGCAATCCATACAGTCTGAAGCCAGGGGAGATTAGTAGGCCGAGGGACACAGTTCTATGCCTGCCTCTCCCCTCTGCTGTGGTGCAGCCTCCCCTCAGGGGAATGGAGCAAACAGACCCCTCCCTCAGATCGCTATAGGGGTCACTATGTGCCTAGGGGTATCAGCCAGCATGGCTTCACTCATATTGGGTGGGTAAAATGAGACCACCTCTCTGACACCTGCGTAGGTTTGCTTGAAGGCTTCACTGTATGAAACTAAGGGATATTTAGTAGGCCAAGGATCAGAGTTATATGCCTGCTCTCTTGCCCTATTGTAGAGCAGCCCCCAATCAAAGGAATGAAGTGGGAAGACCTCTCCCTCAGGGGGCTAGAGGGCTGCACATGGCAGGGACCATGCCTAGGGGGGGCAGCTGGTGTGGCTTCACTCAGACAGGGTGGGCATAATGTGTGCATCTGTGATAGCTGCATAAGTTTACTGGCAGTCTTTGCTGTATCAACATAAGGACTATTCCCACCCAGGTGGAGCTGAGTCCATTTGCTAGTATGTATGTGTGTTCCAGTCTTATCCATGCTAAAACAAATACCAACATAAATGGTGTTGTATTTTACAATTTGTATTTTATTAATTACATTTTCATCTAGTGCTTCCTCCAAGGAGTTCAGGGTGATGTATATGGTTCACCCCTTATTCTCACAACAATCCTATGAGGTAGATTAGGCTGAGAGCATGACTGGTCAAAGATCATCCAAATAACTTCCTAGCTGAACAGGGGGGTTGAACTCCTGGGTCTCCCAAGTCCCAGTCCAACACACTAAGCCACTTTTTTTCTAGATTGCTCAATGTAGACACATGCTCTCTCTCTCTCTCTCTCTCTCTCTCTCTCTCTCCTAGCTTAACAATAGTGTGCTTTGTAACTGAGATGCTTGGTGCATCTCGGGAAGAAAACTCCTTAAGTGTTTGCCAAAGTCTTCACTATGCTCCATTGAATACAAGGGCACAAAGGCAAATCGAGAACACTGTGGTGGTTTAAGAAGAAAATGGAGCACCAAGGTTAAATACAGATCCTCTTTCTATCAAAAATGTGAGTGTCTGACTTTTCTCTGCAGTTTAGTACACTCTGATGCCTCAATGGCCGAGATTGCTCCACCTCCATATCTTTGATTGCTTTCAATAGGGTGACACCTTCACTGGAGAGCTAAACCATATCCCTTCAAGCAATTTCATACTAAAGAGAATAGCTTTTGAGCTGGACCTTTAGACAAAGTATGAACTGTCAGTCTGATCGGGCGTGTGATCACTGTCCTCCTTTCATCTCCTGTAGCAATCTTGCCCTCAAAGAACTGCAACTTGGTGATAGGGTATGACATTTCATTCTTAGAGGTCATCAATATTTCGGTGTCCACTGCAGGTTTCAAAGTCATTCCTCCTCAATTTGCTCTTTTCAAGGACTTCATGAAATTCTTTTACAGAAGTGAAGTTCAAAACGGCTTCTCAGTCATTCTTAGGTTCATCTTGAATCCTAAGATTCAAGAATTGAATTTTGAATTTAGTTAAGACTAAACTAAATTGAATTTAGTTAAGACAACTCCACTTAAAAACACACACCAACAACCTCTGATGGCCCTCTGTAATTCTTGTCATGCAAATTAAGAACAAATGCAAAGCTTTGTTCATATATTTTCAGTCCAAAATTGCCAGGCTGTAATGGCAATGGATATTGATCATCACTAGTTATAACTGGAATGATCATCTGGGTGGTCCTGGTTGTTTCTTTGGCAAAAAAAAAAAAGTTTCTGCCTATATCTGGATTTTCAGCAGATTCTAAGACCTGCTTTGGAGAAGTCCAAGAATCTAACCACTGAGCTGTGGCATTAGTAGTGCTCAATCAGATTATGTGCATGGAAGATTTGTGTGCAGAATATGTTAGTGACATCATTATGGTGTCAATGCCATCACCACATGTGGACGGATGTCTTCCATGCATAGCTGATGTGGGGGCATCCTTGGCAACAATATTGTGATTGTTGGATGCTGGCAGATTTTGTGGGTGACAATGGAGCTGAAGGAGGATCATTGTTGCTATGTAGCTGTACACATGGTTTTCCTGCCTCCATCCTAAATGCCTGAAGAGAATAACATATTACTGTCCAAAAGGTAATATAATGTAGACCATTATATATAATTGCTGGGCAATGTCTCCCTGTAGCTGTACTTTTTGCACCAAGCCATCAGGATGAGAAAGAAATAATAAACATGTATCAGAAATAAGTATATGTTAGTGTGAATACTTGTAAATCTGCAATTCAGCTGTTGAAACTAAGGGGCTGGCCCTTTGTATTGTCTGAATGGGAGACTACCTGGGAGCCAAATGCAAACCATTCTGATTTCCTTCAAGGATTTGCAAAGGATAGATAGATAGATAGATAGATAGATAGATAGATAGATAGATAGACTGTCTTCATATTGTATGCAATAACAGTGCAGTTTCGATAGATATGCTGAGGACAACCATGAGGTATCACTCCTGGAATGCAATTCTGGCACTTATTCTGTCTCAAACAACAGTCTGCTATGAAATTCCAAGCACACACAGCTAACATCTGTGTGAAACTACCAATTTTCCTATGACGTTAGCTCTTCATTGTCTTGTTTTGTCCCATCTGTAAACAGCGAACATAGAATCATCAAATGTGAGGGCAAATAACTAATAGCTGATGATTAAATTATAGTCTGCTGATTATCTTTGAATCAAGAGGCCAATTTTTAATTAGTATAACTTACTTTCAGATTCTGTTTGTGACCTTGGATACATTCTGCTCTTGAACAGATGAGTAAACAAAAACAAAAAAATGACTTAGTTGCAAAGATGTTGAAGGAAATTGAAACATGTTCAAGGTCATAAATCCATCTTGCTGGATTCTTGGCCAGTTTATTGAACCTCTCTCAATAAATACCTGGATAGAAATAAAGCAGAAAAATAAAGGAATCTATGTACACAGCACTCTGTGGGTAGCATCTGATCATGGAGCAGTGCTCCTGCTAGTGCTAATGACTTTGTGCTAACATAAACCAACATCGGCCATCATTAGTGCTTGCTAGTATAAAGGGAGAAAACAGAGATTTGTTGAATTTTGGTGCCAAATTGCCACTTTTCCTCTTTGCACTAGCAAGCACTATTGACGTTGCACTAGCATTGGTTTATGCTAGTGTGGTTATTAGTTCTAGCCTGGTGCCCCTATTGGATATTACACATTTATTCCACAACAATTAACCTAGAATAACCACTAGTCTCTGATAGCATACTCCCCAAATAATGTAGATTAGAATTCCCACTTCAGCTCTAAGTATTCATTGAAAAGGTGGAGAGAGAGAGAGAGAGAGAGAGAGTTCTGTATTCCTGGGGATATCTCTGTTTTATTGACAGTAGTCAACACATCCTGACCAAGGGTAGTCAGGTTCCATTAAAAAAGTATGGTAGCACTTAGCAGTAATAGCTTCACACTTATGGACCATATATGTTCAGTATGGCCAGGGAATTACATGCACAATCCAAAGTTACGTGGACATATGGAAATTATTTCTATCTGTCAATCTATGTCTGTCTCTTTTTTTCTCTCCCTCTTTTTCTCTCCAACACACATACACACTGTTAGAAAAAAAAAGTGAAATAGTAGTTCAAAGTCTTGCCAAACCTCAGTTAAATTATGAGAAAGAAAATTGGGGAGATGGATTTGGCCTGCAGGCTGTCACATGGCTGTCTCTGAAGGGGAGAATCATCAGGTGTAATGCAGTATATATCAGATCAATGGAACCACATCACTGAAATTTAGGAGGGACTTAGAGCGCAATCCAATGCATGTTTAGACAAAGAAAAGGCCTACAACTCCCAGCATTCCCCAGCCAGCCTTTTCTCTGTCTGAACATGAATAGGATTCTGCCTTTAGTCATTGAAACTATGCTTTGTGGTTTAACTAGTCGCTCTATCTGCAGACTTGCATGCCAAAACTCAAAATGCATTGAGGCATTACAAGCGCCATGCCTCTTCATTTTTACATGTATATAAAGTGCTGTTTCATTTATCATCATATTCTTTTTGATGTTGTTATTGGCAAATTGCCTCTGCACACTCCTTGGTGCAAGTTCTTGCAGTTGGAATAGCTGTGCATCCCACTGGCAATAACGCTTTGTAATGTCTGAAGACAGTCTTGGATTCTGAAAGTTATGATGATTTGGTGGTTAGGAATGCATTATACCAAAGGACATGAAACAGTTCCTGCAGTAACAACCAGGTCATTCCATCCCTTCCTTGTATTTGCAACCATTTGCATGTTTTGTAAAGGACGCTGAAATGAAAAGTGCTGTACGTAGAGGAAAGGGTAGCTGATCCAAGCAGTGTGTAAAACTGGCCTCTGTGGTTTCACAGATTGAGAAATCACATCTCATTCTCAGCATGATAAGGGTACGCTTTCTTTGTGCAGGTATATGGGATATCCAGATAATCTGATCCCCAGCTTGATATGTATTTGGGGCTTTCTTAGTGAAGTCTTGCCTTACTATTGGCTTAGGACTACATAAAGAAATCCCCCAGTTGTGCATGTCAGAAGACGTTAAGCACTTTAGAAAAGATCGTCTAGAGGGAAGGAAGCATGAAGTGCAGTTTTGCCTGGATGCTCTTTTTATAACCCTCGCCCCTCTGCTTGTCAGTTCCGATTATGTCAGTGACACTCTTTGAAGATGCAAATGGTTACCTATGTGCAAATAACACTTTCCACTTGTATTCACAAGTGAGACGTGCAGAGAGAGATGCAAGAGAAGCAAGAAGAAGTCCATCAAATGTCCTGCTAAGGAAAGTATGATCTGCCTTTGAGGCATGAAGCAGCGGAGATCATGCAGGCTTGGGTCTCTTTTTTCATATCTTCCAAAGATATATCCTGGGATTTATTGCTGATTGTTTAAAATTGTTATATAATCATATGTAAATGTTTTTATGTTATGCTATATTATATTGTATTTTTTAGGGTTTTAATCTTTGTAAATTGCCCAGAGAGTCTGAGCTACTGGGCAGTGTAGAAATGCAATGGAGGAATGAACATTTGCTATAGTCGATATAGTCAAGTCTGACACATCCTTATTCCTATTTAGTGGTAGTATCAAAGCTGCAGTGTTCATATCCCCACTAGGGGTGTACGAAACCCCGCTTACCTGGCTCCGCTGGGTTCCACTGGGGGGGAGGTGCTCCGTCCCTCCCCCTGGAATCCTGGCCGGCCAGCCAGCCGGCTCCACTCCGCGGGGATTCCGCGGAGCTGCCGGCTGGCTCCACCAGCAGCCGGACATCCGGCTGCTGGCTAGCAGGGATACAAATGGCAGCTGCCATAGCCACTGCCGTTTGCGTCCCTGTATTCAGCTGTGATAGGCTACATAAAGACTTATGTAGCCTATCACGTCTGGGTTAAAAAAAAAAGCATATGCAAATATGCATTTGCATTCCTTATTTTTGGCCTTCTTAGTCTACGTAAATATTTACGTAGACTAAGACGGCGAAAATAAGGGGGAACGCAAATAGCGTAGCAGGCGCTATTTGTGTTCCCCTTTATTTTCGCCATCTTAGTCTACGTAAATATTTTCATAGACTAAGAGGGCCAGAAATAAGGAACGCAAATGGCAGCGGCCATAGCCACCGCCATTTGCGTACACGTTTTTTTTTTAAACCCAGACGTGATAAGCTACGTAAGTCTTTATGTAGCCTATCACGAATGGGGGGGGGAAACAGACTGCAAATGGCGGCAGTGGCAGCAGGCTGGAAGACCAGCCGCCACTAGAGCCACCGCCATCCGGAACATCCACCCCAGGTAAGTCTCGTCCTGGAGGGGGATCCGCATGGGGTGGGGGGGTGGCAGGCCATTCCGCCATGGAGTTCGGGGGGCCGAATGCACTGGCATTCAGCCTCACCGAGATCTGTGGCAGAATTCTCTGACATCCCTAATCCCCACTGTCTCTCAGTAAAGGTTCAATGCTGATCTGAAAATTCCAACCACTTAAGAATCCTTTGGGAGTAATAAATGGGAAAGGCAAGCAGGAGAAGTTGGCCCATTATTCCAGTCCCAGATCCTGCTCATTTGGCACACATGTCTGGTGTTTCAAAGTTTATGAATGAGTTCTCTGTCTCTGAGTCTCCCTGATAATGTGTAGCTCAAAAAAAGCGAAATGTCATTTTGTTGGCATTTTCCTGCCCCCACCCAATCGGCAAGCAAATGATTGGTGGACACGCTAAACTGAGTTTTTGTAGCACAAATTATTTTATTTTTAAATGACACACTACAGAGTGGGTAGACTGTAACATGTAGTTAGGGCCTTCAGTGGTGGCACTTTAAAACTCAATGATGAGAAATGAAACCTTAAATCAGGGATGGGCAGTTAGGCCCTTAGTTTAATTTCATGTGGACCTCAGCCTACTTTCAAAAAACATCTGCATGCAATCAGTTCATACCTCTGGCAAGAGTGATCTGTGCCTTTCCTGGCTCTTTGCTATGTGGAAAGGAAAGGAGAGGGAGAGGAGAGAGAGTGGAAGAAAGAGAAGGAGAAAAGAGGTAAGCCACCTACTTTTGCTTCTGGCCCTGCGTACCACTGGCTTCCACCCCGTTTATCGCCAGCATGAAGTCCCTAACAGTTTACCCATGAGGGAATGCTGCCTCCAGCAGAAAAGAGACTGCCCATCCTGATCTTAATTGCTTGCTCTTGGGCACATTCTTTGTCAGTTTAGGATGTCTTATCTTTCTGGGGGAACATGAACAAGCAGATGTCTCAGTTACACATCTATAAAATGAGTGAAATAACAACCTACCATAACAGTACTTATGCAGAAAAGGGCAACTAAAGGTGCAATCCTATGCCTGTTTAAATCAAAAAAAAGGCCTATGCTGGGGCATGCTGGGAGTTGGAGGACTTTTTTTCCATCTAAACATGCATAGGAATGCACCCCAAAATAATCAACTCCCCAGTGAGGGAAGGTTACAACATCTGGGATTGTTTAGCTTGAAAAAAGGCGAGTAAGGGGAGACATGATTTTTGTTGTTCAGTCGTTAAGTTGCGTCTGACTCTTCGTGACCCCATGGACCATAGCACGCCAGGCCTTCCTGTCCTCCACTCTCTCCTGGAGTGTGCTCAAGTTCAATGATAGAGGTGTCCAAAATTGTGCATGGTGTGGAGGATGTGGACAGGAGGACATTTTTCTCCCTCTCTCATACACTAGAACCTGCGGTCATCCCATGAAGCTGATTGGTGGGAGATTCAGGAAATATAAAAGGAAGGAGTTCTTCACACAGCACATAGTTAAACTATGGAACTTGCTACCACAAGATGTAGTGACGGCCACCAATCTGGATGGCTTTATAAGGGGGTTAGACAAATTCCTGGAGGAGAAGGCTATCAATGGCTACTAGTCCTAATGGCTATATGCTACCTCCAGGATCAGCGGCAGTATGCCTAGGTACACCAGTTGCTGGGGAACATGGGTGGGAGGGTGCTGTTGCACTCATGTCCTAATTGTGGGTTTCCTGTGGGCAGCTGGTTGGCCACTGTATGAACAGAATGATGGACTAGATGGACCCTTGGTCTGATCCAGCAGGGCTCTTCTTATGTTCTTATGGATTAGGGAGAGGAAAGAATGGTAAAGTTCTGTGTCAGGTAAACATTTTATGTAAAGGACAGATACTAAAATAATGGCAAATGATCTGGAATTGACCAGGTTCAGAAAAAGGGATGAAACTGATCATAGATCTGAGAGCTAAATAACATGCTACATTCAATATATAGCATGCTGCTGATTCTTATGGTTTTTTTCTTACCTCAGTGTGAGTATGGGGCCCTTGAGCTGGAATAAGAACCACACATGGGTACTAGAGTGGTTTCCCATCCAGCCACTCTCCCACTAAATTTGCCCTCCCCAGCAAGGGTGGGTTAATTTAGTGGTGGGGAGTAACAGGATGGGAAAATGTAAACTTCCCACGACCATGCACAGTGGCCCCAATCCAGATCAGGGCCCCACACACTTTCACTGAGATTTAAAAAAGCCTGTGAGAATCAGCTGTGTTGTGTATTTAACATAGCTTGTAGTTTAGCACTGAGTTGGGCACTTTTTGAGTTTTAAATAGATGTTGTGCTTTCTTCGGGATATCAGAACTATTTACAAGTATTTGTTGAACTGTGGATTGTTCCATCCAGAGAGATAATAGGAAACCAGGGTTCCTCTCATTCAATGTTTTCTCTTTCCTTCATTTTTCTAAAGTGAAAGGACAACTCACTTTCAAATATAATGCTTTGAGAATCTTTTAAGACATCCGTGAATTACTTGTCTTTGTCGGAGGCACGTAGTATGTTTCAACATAATATCTTTCGCCATAGGAAGGTTCACAATGTAAATTGAATGGCTCCTGTTAGGTATTATTGCAAGTGGCATAAGCGAAATAAAACAATAGGGCAGCTTTCCTCAGTCTGGTGTTCTCCAGATGTGTTGGACTGAGAATCCCATCATGGCTCACTCCATGCTTGGCTGGGAATGATGGAAGCTGCAGTCCAACTCAACGGAAGCTACCAGGTTTGGGAACTGTTGTAACAAAGACCTGGTTCTCATGTAAAGAAAAGCCACCATGGCTGAATTTTCCTGTGGGATTTCTCATTGCAGTGGCTGCTGCCATTTTGAATATCCAAGCCTGGAGATGTAAAGGCCCAGAAAAAAAAGGAAAAAATTGGAAAAACCTGTTCTTGTTTTTTTCTGAAAAATTGAACAGTTTTGGATTATAAAATATTTCCCTTTATAAATTAAGACAAAGTATTTATATATTGTTACCCAGCTTTTACTCCCCTCAAAAGGATTTCTAAAAACTATGTAATAAGAACACTTTTACAGAAAGATTAGAGATGTAAAATGTCTGGAAATAATGATGCCATGGGGAGAAAATGTTTTTTTTTAATTCTCTCTGTAAAATTCCCAGCATAGTTAGTTCTTTCATTCATCAGAATTATTGATCTAATTATATTTCACTGATAGACATTTATGCTCAATTTCCCAACATGTGAGTAGAGTCACTATTGTGCAATCTTGACAGTAAACGTGCATTCTTGACATGGGTTTTGTTCTATAGAGTCCTGTGTTTCTGATGCTGTAGTTCTAATCTATTTGGACAATAATTACAAATTTATGAACTGAGGGCACAATCCGAACTCGGAGGCGATCATTCCCTCTATGCTTCTCCTGCCCTGCATTTCCGGCTAGACAATTTCAGCTGTCTAGCCGCAGGAAGAAGGAGTGGGGGAGGAGGCTGCCAGATGACACACAGGATGTGTCATACTGGCATTTCCACCTTCCCCACCCCAGAACGCCCCATTTTGGCCACTCCATGCTCCTCTTGCAAGCACGGAGCACGGAGCTGTTCTGTGCTGCCTGCAAGGCAGCGTAGAAGTGGGGGAAGGTCGGTTCCTGGAAAAACAAATATCCTATGGCCATCTAGCTGCTGACTAGTGGCCATAGGATTGCTCCCTGAGTTACTTTTAAAAGTTTTAAAATACAATGATAATTTTATGACCAAACTAAGTCATACATAACGTAACTTTAGGAACAGTAAGGCTGCCTAACGTTCCTAAAGTAGCCCTCCCCAATCTGGTGCCCTCCAGATGTTTTGGACTACAGTGCCCAGCATTCCTGACCATTGGCCATGCTGCCTGAGGCTGATGGGAGCTAAATACCTGGTCCAAAATATCTGGAGGACACCAGGTTGGGGAAGGCTGTCTTAAAGCAACAAAGTGACTTTAGGTCTGTAAAGAGTGCTAAAAAAAAAATAAGTATTACTTATGTTTCAATTTTTCCAAAATTTCCATTTTTTTACCCCCCCCCCTCGGGTGGGACACATTTTTTCCCCATGGCCTCAAAAGTTCTGGAAATGTACATCTCTATTCAAGCCACAACAGGGGCACTTTATAGTTTGTCATACATGCAAACCCAGTTAGGGTGGGTTGTTGGCATGGTTACAAGCCACCCAGAACCCATGGGTTGTTTTAGGGGTGCAGGTGGTTTTTTAACCACCCCAACAACCCACCCTCACTGGGTTCACATGCAGTGAGAAGCTGTGGTGTACCCCCACCACAGATCAAATATTCAAAATGGCAGCAGCTGTCATGACGAGAAACCCTGTGTGGAAATTCACCCCTGGTGGCTGGCTTCTCATTACATGCAAACAAGGCTATAGAGTTACTATGCTTACTTAGGGTGTTTCTACATTAAGCCAACCCCCTGCAAAAACCCACATCCTTTCCTGAGCTTCCTGCTTTCAGTTTCTTTGCAGGATTAGGAAGAGCTTCTTTACATGGCAGCCATGTGGTTTGAACTGAGAGAGTGCCTCCCTCCCTGGCATGTGTGCAAAGGAGGGGGGGGGTCTTGTTTTTGTAGCTGAACTTCTGCTGTACTCTTTTCTCACAGTCCCTAGGAAACCTCTGACTTACTTCTGAGTAGACATAAAATGTAAGATTATGCTGTAAGTCTGCAACCCTTGGCACACTTATGTGGGAGTAAGCCGGATTGAACTCAATGGGACTTATTTCTGAGTAGACATAAGATCACCCTGTAAGTCTGCAACCCTTAGCATACTGACTTGGGAGTAAGCCCCATTGAACTTAATAGGATGCTCTGAAACCACAGACGACATTACTTCTGAGCTTTGTGGAGTGGGGGATCAGATGCGTCTCCCTTCATTGCAGGAGGCATTTTACCCTCTTCTCCCTCCAACTGAGAAATGCAGAGGCAGGAGATGCAATTGGCAGGCGATTCTTGCCCTTGCACCTGCCATACCTCATCCTGACTGCCCCCAACAACTGAACACAAACACTCACAGCAGGCGGACACAACGGTTTCTCCCACTATTGGAGAATTTCATGGGGAGGTCATGGTGCTCCTGTTCTGTGGGCTGGAAAAAATACCACATTTCTTGTGTTTGGGGAAAACTCAAGATAGGCTGGAGGAAATGGCGGGAGACACCCTGGAGGGTAACGGCATCATCTAAAGAGTCTGCAAGCTTCAGAGAGAGAGCCATCTCAATAGCAGGATAAAAGCTCCGTGCGACGAACCCCTTAGTGACTGTTCTTAACCAGGATGTTTAGGATCAAATGGTATTTCTGTGAAGAATTCACCTGATGGCCTTAAACTAGGTATTGTTTCTTCTCCTTGGCCATACATCTGCAATGCCAGGATCTTATACTGACCTACTCTGGAGGTTTGTTGGGAGGATTGCTAAGATAACTGCTCTGAACACTATGATACGACACACAAATATCAGCAGGGCCATGATTCATTTTTACTTTTTGAATGATTGTAAAACATTTGGTACTGTTTCAATTAAAGCCTTCTAGCAGACGTTCACTTATATTGAGCATAATCAAAATCATTCAGTGTTACCATCCAACATCTTTTAATACCCAGTCAGCACAACAAATTGCAAGTACATGTCCTGAGTTTACACTTCACACATACATACAGTAACTGTTGTGTTAAAGGGCTGTTACTCATTGAATGGGTGATTATTTTTTGCTCCCACATCACATCACATCACACATCACCTTAGCATATGCATATTCCACATTTCACGTATTTCACCTTGTGTTTTGCCCAGACTTGATTGACATTCGGCATACTAAATTACCTTGGGTTTTGAATATCTTGAACTGATTATAGCCTTGAGACAAAACCTGATAAATGGCTGTGCTCTAATTTTCAGGAGCAAACATTCTGATAATCAAAGGAACCTTCTGTTTATGCTGTCTTCATTTGGTAGCATCACTAAACTGCTTTTAAATTAGGCTAGGAGCTTTAAAATTTATAGGCTTGTAAGTACTATGTAGTTTCATCTTTGAAGTTATATAAATCCTTTTTATTCCATATCAATTATTTTGTTTTAAGTTTATTTAGATTTCCATACTCTCTGACAGGCATCAATTCCCCAATGATCTTATTTGCCCAAAACAAACAAACAAATAAACAAACCCATGCCTTTAAAAATATGTACTTCTGAGAAGACCTAATTAAGATTGCCAGAAGTAGGTAGAAATCCAGCATAGCTGTATTGAGGAGGAAGCCAGCATGTGATCTCCCCCTCCAATTTCAGACTGACACTGTGAATAAAACTCCATACAGGGCCAAAACTCTGTACCGGGCCAATAAATCACCTTGCTCTCGATGAGGAGGTGACACAGAGTCCAAATAAAGTAATAGATAGATATGTCCTCCAGAGCTTTAAAAATATTTCCATCTGTCTGAAGTGAGGATGTTTTAAGAACAGACTGGGTAAACCTAGGTAAATAGTGTAAACCCATTTAAGACATGATTAGATTGGAGGAATACAACATTTATTTCAAATGAATCTGTAAGGTGCTGAGGAATAACCAGAAGCCCAAGACCTTACTAACTATTCATGTAGTTCACTCTGGCCCAATTCACATGATCACTGTGGCTAAAACAAGCCATGATGGTTTGTTTTAGCCATGGTGTGTGCCAGTCACCATTTGCCTAATTACTCCCCCACCCCAAGACGTAGGTTGTTATGTCATCCAAACCTGGGTTGGGTAGCATGGCTTGTTGAAGGGGGAAACAACCCTCAACCCATGGCCTGTTGTTGAGTTATTTGAGGAATGGTTCACCCTCCAAAATGCCATGCCTCCTGTGTTCGGTTGACATGACAAGCTGCACCCAAGCAGGTGATTAGGCAAATGGCTTCCAGCATGTCCTGGCATGCACCGTGGCTTAAACAAGCTAGCATGGCTTGTTGAAGCCATGGTGATTGTGTGAACCAGGTCTCAGTGTCCCTTTCTGGGCCAAACTAAATACTTTGCTAATCACGTAGTGTGTAGCTGAGGCTGGTCTTGTTTTGTACTCTTATGTAAGCATGCAGGGACCTGACTTGGATTGGGACCATGGTGCTCCAAGATTTAGGGAGAAAACTGTGTGTGTGTGTGTGTGTGTGTGTGTGAGAGAGAGAGAGAGAGAGAGAGAGAGAGAGAAGTTTAACCCTTCCCTCCCAGAGTGTCATGGTCGCAATCCGAATCATGGCTGCGCACACTTCCACAAT
Source organism: Heloderma suspectum (assembly GCF_057233095.1). Lineage (NCBI taxonomy): Eukaryota > Metazoa > Chordata > Lepidosauria > Squamata > Helodermatidae > Heloderma > Heloderma suspectum. Next base: position 91,589,881 of record NC_139458.1, read on the forward strand.
TAGCGTAACATGTAGTTTGGCTTTCTGTGTTCCATTCAGCTGTGCCAAAGACCAGGGTTCCATTGTCAGCCCATAACTACTCACAGAACACTCCTATTCTAGTTTGCTTCTTCTAGAGATAGGCTAAAGCACTAGCCTTTCCAAACCTGGTGCCCTCCAGATGCATTGGACTACAGCTCCCATCATTCCCAAAGGCATGGCCATCTTCATAGCAGCACAGCCATCTTCACAATGATTTCCAATAAGAACTTATAACTAAGTTGTGTTCTGTTGTGCAGTAGCTCCTTCTTATTTCACCCTAGGGGTGTACGAACCCCACTTACCATTCTGCTCCAGGGTCTGCTGGGGGGGAAGCGATCCGTCCCTCCCTCCCAGAATCCTCCCCAGTTGGTTCCTCTCCATGGCAAGTCTGCGGAGCCACTGGCCGGGGCCGCCCACAGCCAGACTTCTGTCCGCTGCCGGGCTGCGGCCGCAAATAATCAGTTTCTCTTTGGACTTCATGGGCTGCGACAATGAGATGCTAAAGTAGAGGCAGACAGGTGATATAGAGAAAGTTAATATCCAGCAACATTTCATGTCAGTCTTTTGAGATTAATAAAAGCAGGAATATTGAACATTGACCTCTATGAATTGCTGCCCAAGGAACCCTTCAAATTCCCACTTCAATCTGCCTTTAGCTAGTAGGCAATAAATACAATCGTCCTGCCCCTCACCAAAAAAGGATATGTTTTCTACTTTTCTGCTGACATGAAGCCAGTTTGATTTCAGTCTATGTTTAAGTTATATATACTGGAAAGCATGGAATGTCACCTACCTAGGGACTGCAATGCAATTTTCAACAAAACCCCGCGATTTCTATATTTATTCAGTTATACACAATAGACAGTGTTTTTGACTCTTTGAAAAAGGGTCCTTGCAGCTGGGGCATGTTGTGAGTTGTAGGTCTTTTTTCTGTCTAAACATGCATAGGATTGCCCCCTAAAGTATACAAAAGGACCCATGTAGCCATAGATGTCAATACTTTTAAATTCCTAGTTGGGATGGCACAAGCATCCGGTTGGGGCTCAAAGGCTGATGAGAAGTTGCTGGTTTGGTCCCCCTGGATGGCATTTCACAGACCTGAGCTCTTACCCGACTTGTGGCATGCTGACTCAGGCAAGAGTGTGGGCAGCCACTCCCTCAGCAAGCCAGCTGCCTATCGCTGAGAGGGGAGGAAGGAAGCACCTCTCCTCCTCCCCCCATCCTTGTTACAAGGACAGTGGCGTGGGACAGGCTGGTCATTTTCCATAAGTGTAAGAGCCTTACGGAAAATGACCAGCTTGTCCCTTGCCACTGGTGCTGTAGCAGGTGGGGTCAGAGGGAAGGAGGAGGCACCTATCCTCTTCTCCCCACCCCACCTGCTGGATGCCAGGGCGAGAGTCTGGGGGCTGCCTGCTGAGGCCCTTTTTCCCTGTGCCGGCCTTTGACAGCTGGCACAAGGAAGAGGGGCGGCTCACGCAGCTCACAGGCAGGTGGGGCAAGCAGGGGAGCTCGCCAAGCTTGTCTGAGCCACGCAAGCTGTGGGGGGGGCAGTTCGTCGAGCTCCCCCCACCCTGGACGGAGATGGGTTCATCCATCTCTACTTCCTAGGTATGAGGTTTGAGTTTCTAAGCTGGGTTTTGAGTGCTTTGCTCTTAAAAGTCAGGGTTTTAATCCCCATGTATTCAGCCATGTTACTGCCAAATTAGGGTTGCCCAATCAGTGTTTTCAGACAGGCTTCTCATCTTTAACAGCTATATGGCAGGCAGGTACATCAGGGTCCTCTCCATGCTGGGAATAGCTGTTCATTTTTAATTTGCCTGGTGCAGATGGGTGAGGATTTCATTTCAGTTTATTTTTTTTAATAAGAATTTACCAAAATTCATGAAGTTCATATTCAGGGGAGAAAGAACTTGAATATAAAAATTTGTATGTGTGAGAGAGTAAAACTGACAGGTTCACCCATCCCTACATTAATCACACAATTAACACCACATCTAGGCTCGATCATAGTAATAGGGTTGTCAGACTGCATCACAGGAAATGCATGCATGCCTTTTAATGTTCTACTTCAGCAGGAAATGAGCCCTAATTTTTGTTGCTGATGTTTTCTGTGTACTGTCCTGGTTCTGCCACTACCATATCGCCAGTGGTACAGAGCTGGAGTGAGGCTCTGCGGAATCCTGGGGAGGCGGAGGTGAGTGGTACCATTCCGCAGGGGATTCCAGAGGCCGGATTCCAGAGAACCCGGCCTCATTTGAATTCGCAGCAGAATTCTCTGGCATCCCTAAGTCTGTCTGGTTAAAGCAAGGGCTGCACTGATGATGACGACAGTGATAATGATGATGGTTAAAGCATGTGTACTCTGCTTTTCTGCTGGAAACACCAGACAGGCCACTTAACAAGATCAGCCTCAGATGGCCTTCTCTCTGTCCCATCAGTCAGGACAGCTAGGCTGGTGAGGACGAGGGAGAGGGCCTTCTCTGTGGTGGCCCCCACTCAGTGGAACTCCCTCCCTAGGGAACTCCGCCATGCCCCCTCTTTAATGAGCTTCTGCCACGCACTGAAAACTTGGTTATTCAGACAGGCATTTGGGGTGGGTTAGGGTATTTTAAAATAATATTTTAATGTATAATTTTACTGTTTTAAATTGTACCATTGTACATCGCCCAGAATGGCCAGGTGACCGGCCAGATGGGCGATTAAGAAATTAAATAAATAAATATATACATACATACATACATACATACATAAATGAGGCCCCCAGAGTGGCTGGCTCATCATTAAAACCAAGACAGTTCCTGCCCTCAGGCTTACAACCTAAAAAGATACAACACAAAAGGAAAGGGGGATGGAAAGAGAAGAGCTGCACCAGATTTCAATATTTTGGTCAAAATTCTCAGTGCAGGCAAATATGTTTTTATTCAGGCAGGCCTTTGAAATGCAAGCTGGTCTGATGCTGAAGTGGTTTTTACTGGGTTTGGTGTTGTGTATTTCTTTTATAGTTGTGTTCTTCATTGTATTTTAATTGATTTGTTTTCATGTTATGTTTGAATTAGGGATGGCATGGGTGCCTGATTCCATCCAGAAATCTGGTGGAACCTCCCCTGCCCGCACCCCCGAGCCCCACTCACTGACCCTCTGCCCCTGCTCCTCCCCCTGCCCATGCCTAGCGAGTGGCCCACACTCACCCCGGTGGCCTCGGCAAGCTCTGCGGTCACCATTTTTTGAAAAATAAGATGCCAATCAAAAAAATGCATAGATTTGCATATGCACAAAAATGTGCATTTCTGCAAACACATATATTTATGTGTGTGAAAATGTGCTTTTTGCAAAAATGTGCATTTTCATGCATACGCAAATATGCACATTTGCAAAAAATGTGCATTTTCGCACATACCCAATATGCACTTTTTTGCAATCAACATTTTATTTTTCAAAAAAATGCTGACTACGGAGCTTGATGAGGCAGCCAAGGCGAGTGCAGGCTGCTCACCAAGCACAGGAGAGGCTCGAGCAGGGTCCAGCGATTGGGGCCAGGGGCTGGGTGGGCGCCTGGAGGACCTGGATGGGGTTGGTTTGCACATCCCTAGTTTGAATTAATGTTTAATTTAAGTTTACTTGTGTTTCTTGGTTTTCTTAATGTTAGCCACCTTGGATGCTATTTTTGGTGGAAAGGTGGGATATAAGTGTAATAAATAAAAATTAAATAAAAATGAGCCATTTTTGGCAGGGATACATTCTTAGTTTGTTTAGACTGTTTGGCACTATTGTTTTCCCTGAATGCAGCTTCATTCCTCTGCCTCAGTTAGTCAGATGGCTAACCCCATCTAGTTGGGATTTATATAATGAATAGGATAATGCGATGACTGTATCATGATGACATCAGCAGACATCGGTAAACAAAAAGAATGTGGCTTGACACAGCCAGTCCCATTTGGCTACCTGGTGACCCCATTGAGGGTAAACAAGGGGAAGTTAAATGAAAAAGCAATCACTTTCCCAAGAAGTGCAGAAAACTGAACAAAACGGGAGGCATTTTTTGGCACTCCCCCCCCCCAACTGCTGAAAGAAGTGAGCTATTTTCAGTCAGCTGAATCCTAGTTAAAAGTAAAACCACAACGGAAGTGGGAGGGAATCATACTCTGATTTTAATGATACCAGCTACATCCACAGCCTGAGAAATATTCTTCTGGTCTCTTACTTCTCTGAACACCTTTAAATACATTTACATCATCAATGATACCCAAGGTCAGACAACTCTCAGCAGGCTGTTCCTTGACAGTCCTTTTTCAAGCAGTTCTGACAGCTGAGAGAAGAACAGAGAGGCTCAGAACTCAGAAGTGTAATTTGAAGTGTTAATTGGGGAACACCTCACCAACCTTGGCAGCCTTGTTCTCTTCCTGTTAGTGGCAGCAACAGAGCCTGAAGATATTCCAGTAGAAGAAGGCAGAGGGGCAGAAGTGGAAGGGAGATGATCAAGCACCTCACAAATGCTTATCTTTTACTTGTAGTACATCTATAGAAAAAGGAATACATCAAATATTGCTGTCTGGATTTAGCCAGTCACCCCAGTCCAGCAATATCAGATAGGTGTAGGATCTCTGATTAATTCATAGAGTTACTCTGCTCCCAAGAGCTGCCCCCATTTATTTCAGTGTTGTGGTGGGTATCCAAGCGCTCAGCAACAAAAATTATCAAATGTAGGGATGGAAGAAAGTGTCAAGTTCAGTTTCTCTCAGTTTTTCAGTTTTTCCAATCTTATGTTCACATGAAAATTGCTACACATTTTTGTGCATGTCTCCTAGTTAACTCCATTTTTGCCTAATGTACACATCTTCTGCAAGGAATTTTCTACTATAATGCATTTTTGAATGCTATTTTTACTAATATAGATATTTTTTGTTATGCATGTTTTGAATGGAGAACTACCATTGCAACGTTCAGGGAAATAAGAACTTTGAAGCATAACCTAGTTTTGGTTCGCTCATTGCTTCGAAAGTCCAAATTTAGGTAAGTCCACATTAAAATGTGAACTGAACAAAATTATCTCCCATCTCTACTCAAATGAGTCCTGTTTTAATATTAGCATTATATCCAGCATTTCAGGTTTTAGCCTCCTCCATTTCATGAAAGGATTCAGGTCTGTATTAGTGGGAAAACCAAGCTTTCTATGCTATGGAGTTCCACACTGTGGACTACAGTTCACCATAGGGTAGACATGTTCTTGCTTTTACCTGCTAGTCACTGTCACTGTGCTTGTACGTTAAACCCAAAGTGCATTCAGCAAGCGAAGTGGGTATTCCAAAAAATAAAAAAAATAAAAAGTACCTTTAATTATACAGATACTGGCAGACAAGCAGAGAGGGGCATGGCCAATAAGAACAGGCAAGGGAATAGCACAATATGAAGTCCCACATTTGTACTGAGTGTGGACCTTGGATATACACTAAAAAATACATTCAGACAGAGACAGACACCTCCCTGACACAACTGCAATGTGGCAGCACTCTCAGACCCACTATTTCTACATGTTTTAAAAATCCTTTTCTACTCTATGGAATTTACCTTTTGGTTTGCTTTCCTCCACTCACACTTAATTGTGTTGTGTATTTTTTTAAGTTTCAAATGTAAGAAGTTAAAGAAGTTCACCAACATAGCTCTGAAGCAGTCTGATATAGAGTTCAATAACACCACTTTATTGCAATGGGCTTACAAGTTGCAGTCTCCTTTGTGCATGCAGCTATACACTGAAAACCAACAAGGAAGACAGGAATTGTGTTCAAGAAAGTGTTAATTTTGAATTAGTAAATACATTAATTATTTATTGTCATTCTTTTGGCAGCTCATATTTGAAAGTAATTGATAAAAGTACTAATGCCTTGTAAGTGTGACAAAGCTATCCTGTTAGCCAATATTAGTAGACAAATTGTGAAAGTACTCAGGGGTGCTATGTTGTTCCTCTTATAAAACACGGAGAGTAAAATGAACCATATAATCTTTATTTCTTTACAGCACCAGGTTAAGCCCTGTACAGGAGGGAGAGACATATGCTACCACCACCATGGTATAGCTTATACCATCTGATGCTGTTCACTCTGTCATTGCCGATCCATCTCTTGATCTGCATAGACCAGAAGACACAACTGATGCAGAAATGAAGGTGTAACCTGGCCGTTCTTGAATGAAAAGGAGGAGTAAGTATTGCAGTACTAAACAAAGCTACAATATACAGTCAGGGCCAGAAATATCGGAACAAAGATAACTGTTTTGGCAGTTGGCCTCTGTACACCACCACATTGAAGTTGAAAGGAAACACATCCAGAGGGGAGCGGAGTCAGGACTTCCAGCTGTAATTCAAGGGGTTTGACAAAAGTGGGGCATGAACCATTCAGGAAGTACAGCCAGTGGCATGCACACACACCCATCATTGGTGGCTCATAAGTAATGGAATGAATGGCTGACAAGCAGCTGCATGGCCAGGTGTGGCCTGTTTCCTGGGTACCCCTTGACCAGTCAAGCAGATAAAAGGCCTGGAGGTGGTTCTGAGTGTTTGCATTTGGTAGCTGTTCACTGGAACTCCCAACATGAGGTCCAAAGAGGTGTCCATGCGAGTGAAGGGGGCCATCATTAGGCTGAGGAAACAAAATAAACCCATCAGAGAGATAGCAAAAGCATTGGGAATGGCCAATACAATAGTTTGGAACATCCTGAAAAAGAAGGAATTAGCTGGCAAGCTCAGCAACAGCAAAAGGCCTAGAAGACCACGGAAGACAACTAAAATGGATGACCGCAGAATTCTGCTCATGGTGAAGAGGAACCCTTTCACAACATCTAGCCAGGTCAAGAATGCTCTTGTGGAGGTAGGCATGTCATTGTCAACATCTACAGTCAAGAGACGGCTTTATGTGTGTAAATTCAGAGGCTTTACAACCAGGTGCAAACCACTGGGAACACTCAAGAACCGAACGGCCAGATTAGCCTTTGCCAGCAAACACCTAAATAAGCCTGCTCAGTTCTGGAATAAGATTCTTTGGACTGATGAAACCAAGATTAACTTGTACCAGAATGATGGGAAGAGAAAAGTATGGACAAAGAAACGAACAGCTCATGATCCAAAGCATACCACATCATCTGTCAAACATGGCGGAGGCAGTGTTATGGCATGGGCATGTATGGCTGCCAATGGAACTGGGTCACTGGTGTTTATTGATGACCTGACTGCTGATAAAAGCAGCAGGATGAATTCTGAAGTGTATAGGGCTATACTTTCTGCTCAGATTCAGCTGAATGCTGCCAAACTGATAGGACACCACTTCATATTGCAGATGGATAATGACCCAAAACATACAGCAAAAGCTACCCAAGAGTTTCTCAAGGCAAAGAACTGGGATGTTCTTCAATGGCCAAGTCAGTCACCTGATCTCCACCCAATAGAGCATGCTTTTCACTTACCGAAGACAAGACTGAAGGCAGAAAGACCCACAGCAGCAGCTGAAGGCAGCTGCAGTAAAGGCCTGGCAAAGCATCCCAAGGGAGGCAAGTCAGCATTTGGTCATGTGCATGGGTTCCAGACTTCAGGCAGACATTGACTGCAAAGGATTTTCATCCAGGTATTAAAGGCGATCCTTCAGTTTGAAATGATGTTGGTTTGTTCCATTACTTCTGAGCCACCAATGATGGGGGGGGGGTATGCCACTGGCTGTATTTCCTGAATGGTTAGTGACCCACTTTTGTCAAACCCCTTGAATTACAGCTGGAAGTCCTGACTTCGCTCCCATCTGGGTGTGTTTCCTTTCAACTTCAATGTGGTGGTGTATAGAGGCCAACTGCCAAAACAGTTATCCTTGTTCTGATATTTCTGGCCCTGACTGTACATGGGCCATCTAGAGCAGAAGGTAGAATTCCAGATGTTTTGGGCTTCAATGCCCAGAAGCCCCTGCCAGCATGGCCAATGGGCAGGAATGCTGGGAGCTGAAGTCTAAAACATCTGGAGATCTACTTTCTGCCTACTTCTGCTCTCCAGGCCCAGAACACTCTCAGCATTGGAAAGGTTGTCTGGCCAAAACAGAGGGGAGCCTGGCTGATCGAGACAGATGATAGACAGACAGACAGACAGACAGACAGACAGACAGACAGACAGACATGGTGTGGCAATTCCACATCTACAATATGTAAATAGTAAAGGTTTGTATATATGTATGGTGGCTGGTCTTTATCTGGAATGATTGACAAGTGAGTGTGAGGCGGGGTTTGGCAGATTGTGGGCAAGAATGATAGTTTGGCAAGTGAAAGAAAGGGGGAGTGGCTGAGTGAGGATGGAATGCAGTGTGATTGGATGAGAGCTTGTGCAAGGAGTGATTGCTTCTGTGAAGGAGAGAAGTCTGGGAGTAAGATAGATTGGGAACAGCTAGATAAGTCTGGGATTAGATTGGGAGATAAAAGTGAGAACATCTAGTGAGATAGTCTGTGAGTTAGAGAGAGTAGGAATGGATGAGCCCATCTCTGTCCAGAGCAGGGGGAGCTTGACGAACTGCCCCCTGCAGCTTACACAGCCCAGACCTGCTTGGCGTGCTTTCCTGTTCACCCTGCCTGCCTGCCAGCTGTGTGAGCCACCCCTCTTCCTCGTGCCAGCTGTCAAGGGATGGCTAGGGATGACAGAGAATTCCGCCATGGATCTCGGTGAGGCCGAATGCCAGTGCATTCACCCCCCCGAACTCCGTGGCAGAATGGCCTGCCACCCCCCACCCCCCCACGGATCCCCCCTGGGACAAGACTCACCTGGGGCGGATCTTCTGGGCAGTGGCTTCGGCGGCGGCAGCCGGTCTTCTGACCGGCTGCCGCCGCCGCCATTTCCAGGCTTGCCTTGTGTAAAAAAAAAAAAAAAAAGACGTGATAGGCTATGTAAAGATTTACATAGCCTATCATGGCTAGGTTTAAAAGAAAAAAAAAAGACGTGATAGGCTACGTAAATCTTTACGTAGCCTATTAGGGCTGGGTGGGTAAAAAACAAAACAAAACTGCATACGCAAATGGCGGCGGCTACGGTCGCCGCCATTTGTGTTCCTTCTTTTTACTGTCTTAACCTACGTAAATATTTACGTAGACTATGACGGCAAAAATAAAGGGGAACGCAAATAGTGTAGCGGGCGCTATTTGTGTCCTCTTTCGATTCCCTGTTTTAGCCTACGTAAAGATTTATGTAGGCTAAAACGGGGAATCAAAAAGGGACACAAATAGCGCCCGCTACGCTATTTGCATTCCCCTTGATTGTTGCCATCATAGTCTATGTAAATATTTACGTAGATTAAGACGGCCCCAAAAAAAGGAACGCAAATGGTGGCGGCCGTAGCCGCCGCCATTTGTGTACGCGGGTTGTTGGGGTTTTTTTACCCAGAGCCCTCCGTGGCCAGAAATCTGGCTGTGGACGGCTCTGGCCTGGCCCGGCCGGGCCGGGCCTGGCTGGCTGTTCTGCAGAGCTGCTGCGGATCACAGCCGGCAGTTCGAGGATTCTGGGGGGAGGAACGGAGTGCCTTCCCCCCGGCCAGGATTCTGGGGGGAGGGACGGAATGCCTCCCCCCCCACCATCAACATAATCTGCGAAAGGTAAGTCACTTTCGTACATCCCTAGGGATGGCATGGGGGGAAAGGGCCTCAGCAGCCAGCCCCAGCCTTTCGCCTTGGCCTTTTCTAGAGGAGGCCAGGGCGAGAGCCCTGTGGTGCTGACATCACCCTTCTTCCTCATGCTGGCTGTCAAGGGCTCTTACCCTGGTCCATGTTGGAAAATTAATGTTGAACTAGACAGAACAAAATCTGATTCATCATGTTAATTCTTAAAAGCAATTTAGCCACCCAACGGAAGAGCTTACAACCTTCAAACCCAAACATCTTGAAGTTTGCCCAAATGTCAGGCTCTCAGGGTTGTATCCAATGTCAGTCCTACTTAGAACAGACCCATTGAAATGAATACAATTAGATTAACAAAGAATGCAACGTCAGTGTCAAGAGTTGGAGGGTCAGGTCCCAGGAGCTAGTGAGGATTCAGGTGGCCAGAACCAGAGCAGAATGACTGGGGTGGAGTTCAGAGTTAGAGCCACATTTCCATAGGGATGTACGAACATCACTTACCTGTTCGCGGATTATGTTTATGGTGGGGGGGAGGCGTCCTGTCCTTCCCCCCGGAATCCTGGATGGGGGGGAGGTGCTCCGTTCCTCCCCACCGGAATCCTCCTTGGCCGGCTGTGCTCCACGGCAGCTCCGCGGAGCAGCTGGCCAGGCCCAGCCAGGCCAGAGCCATCCGCAGCCAGATTTCCAGCCGCGGAGGGCTCTGGGGGGGGGGAAAACGCGTACGCAAATGGCGGCAGCTACGGCTATTTGTGTTCCCCTTATTTTCGCCATCTTAGACTACGTAATTATTTACATAGACTAAGACGGCCCAAAATAAGGAACGCAAATGGCGGCGGCCATAGCCGCCGCCATTTGCGTATGCCTTTTTTTTTTTTTTTACCAAGTCATTTTAGGCTATGTAAGTTTTTACGTAGCCTAAAACGTCTGGGTTAAAAAAAAAAGGCGTATGCAAATGGCGGCGGCTACGGCCGCCGCCAGTTGCGTTCCTTATTTTGGGCCGTAGTTTTTACGTAGCCTATCATGTGGGTGTAAAATACCCCCAAAACCTGCAAATGGCGGCGGCGGCAGCCAGTCAGAAGACCAGCTGCCACAGCTGCCGGAGCCACCGCCAGAGCCGGCGCCGCCCAGAAGATCCGCCCCATGTAAGTCTCATCCCGGGGGGATCCGCGGGGGGCAGGGGGGCAGGCCGTTCCGCCACAGATTTCGGGTGGCCGAATGCACTGGCATTCGGCCTCCCCGACATCTGTGGCGGAATTCTCTGCCATCCCTAATTTCCTATGCTTTGGGGATCCAAGCCAGGGGACTAATTTTGTGGTGACAAAAGCAGCAGGGGACAATGAAAGCAAGGAGCTAGGCATGACATGGCAGAGGACTGGAGCAGAGAGGAGCAGACTAGTGCCACATTGCAGCAATACATTGCCCAGCTTGTGTGTACCTGGCCTTGAAACTATGAGGTAGGCAGTGGCATGAAACGTTTATTTGAAGCTTATTATATTGGAACTATTTGATTGAAGAAAACTGTGTGAGGGTGTTCACATTTCCAGGGACTGGGGAGTTTTATCCCCCCCCCCATCAACATAATTTTGCCTCGCTGAGAGAACTCTGTTGAAACATTATGGCTATATCTGAGAGCTCAAATGTTTGTCCAGATGTGATGCATTTTAGCTTGATTCATTTTAGATTCTGCAACAAGCAAAAGATATAATTTAGCACAGCTGGTAAGTATCCTGCTTAGTGCTGCAGTTTAGGTTAAAGACTTCATTTTTTCCTCAGTGCTAAGTAGTTGAAAACTGGAGTTTATAGAACAAATTAAATCAATTCCGCACACAGAAGAGATTTTCAAACACCCATTACCATTTATTTTAGGCTTTCCATTTAGTTGAAATGAAACCATGTCTCCTTTTTAAAATCCTCCTAGGCCAGATCTGGTAGCTTTTGTGAGAGATTCCACTTTCTCTCCCTTTCTCTCTCTCTCATTCTCTCTCTGCAGAAAATCTCCTATTTGCCTTTATTTTATATTGAGAAGTTAAGTACACTTGCCTACTTATTCCTATATCCTCAGCATTGTTGCATTCTATGGAAGCTCATTGCAATGTTCAATATATGATTTTTCTAACATATTTTTTGTTTTCTTTTTAGTGCATGTTTGCATTTGAGCCATTGAGGATGCAGTCCTATTTTGGAATGGACAGTACTGGGCACCCCAAATTCACCACCCCATTCACCAGTGACATCTGATCTGTTTCCATGCCATTTGCAGTTTGTGATTCAACCCCTTAAATGGTTTGGGGGGGGGGGATAGCTTACCATAGTGGCGGGGAGTGGCTTCTTCATCCTTCCATCTTTCTTTCATTGTGCTGGCAACTTTGGCAGCACAGCACCAGGGGCAGCATTCTGATCGTCACCACCCGTCTTTCCCAGAGTGCCTCTGGGAAGGAAGAATGGTGGCAGAAAGAGCTTCACTTCTGCCTAGTACCAAGAAAAGACCAACCAGGCAAAGCTCCACTTCTGTCTGGTGCCAGGCCAAGATTTCCAGGCCTTTTAATTCATGAAGTGGTTGTTTAATACTGTTTCAGCGTTGTGAATTTTTATTCCTCTGCTTTGTGTTTCTAATTGATTTAATGCTGCAGAGTTGTGTTCCTCTGCTCGCTGTTTTTAAAGGGGTCTTTTAGACTCTGCAGTTGTGTTTTATTTGCTGCTTTGTATTGTCTTTTATTGTTATTATGATGATCTCAGTTTGTTCTGGTTTTATATCATGTACATTGTAGGGATGTACGAATCCCTTACCTGGCTCTGCATAGGAGCATCCGCGGTGGGGGGGAGGTGCTCCGTCCCTCCCCCTGGAATCCTGCCTGGCCAGCTCCGCTCCGCAGCCAAGCCGCAGAGCCGCCAACCGGCTCCGGCCGCCCGCAGCCAGACATCCGGCTGCTGGGCAGCCCTGCAAAGACGCAAATGGCAGCTGTTGTAGCCGCCATGATTTGCATCCCTGTATTGAGCCGTGATAGGCTACGTAAGTATTTACGTAGCCTATCACGGCAGGGAGAAGAACCCCAGCATACGCAAATGGCGGTAGCCGCCTCCATTTGCGTACGCTGGGTTCCCCCCCCACCGTGATAGGCTACGTAAATACTTACGTAGCCTATCACAGCCTCCGCAGGGATGCAAATGGTGTCCCTGCATAAGCTGTGATAGGCTACATAAGTATTTACATAGCCTATCATGGCTAGGAAGAGGAGGAAGTGAATGGTGGCCAGGATGGCCGCCATTCGCAAAGCAGCGTGGACGGGAGCAGGTAAGTGCTCCGTTTTGCGCGCCTTTCGTGGGGTGGGGGCAGCGGGAACTTCATCCTGTGTGCTTTTTGTGGGTTGGGGGGGTGGGGGCTTTGTTCTGCAATGAATTTCGGGGGGCCTCACAGAGATCCATCGCGGAATTCTCTGACATCCCTAGTACGTTGTCCAGATAACTTCTGTTGTAGGGAAGCCTATAAATAGTATAACTAACTAACTGTCAGGAATGAATCCAAGCACCCTGAGATGTCTGTCAGCTCTGAATATGAATCAGAGTTGGAGCAGCTAGATCAGAGGCCAGGGGAGGGACCCTCCCTAGTGAGCCAAGACACTGGGAGAGATTCCTCCAAAGACCTTGACAAACAGATGGCCCAGGCTAAGTCCCTGCCCCCTTCCTCCACTGTGAGAACTCAAGTTTTTGGGGAAGAGGAAGGGGAAGAGGAAGAGGGGCTTGACTTGAGAGATGCTAGGGCACATCGGAAATCAAAGTAGGAAAAGTTAGGGGCAGGGCTCAGATGCTCAGCTAGGATAGCCACTCTTGGAAGCCAACATAGGAGGGAGCCACCCTAAGGGAGGGGCATAACTGCGAAGCATTCTGGCTGTGAGGTTCATGCCCAAACTGTTGGCAACTTTACAGCTCTCCAGTTCATCTCCAATAATTAGGGATCTCAGCGTCATTGTTTAGGGGCCTGAAGCACTCTTGAGAGTTTCCTGGAATCTGCATTTGTAAAGAGGCTAGCTTCTAGCAAAATAAAATAGTATTAACCTGAAGCTTTGTCTCCTTGAGGTGTTGATTGTGAAGGGGGAAAGACAATCCAGTTCTGACACTAACTACCTAAATGAAATAATTGTACACAACTACCAAGGCTAATTAAAAAGGGGAAACAGTGGTGCAAGGACACCCAGTGGTTTGCAAAGCTGAATGAACTTCCCAATGATAGTGCAATACCACAGAGGCTCTCTGGAGTCCCACAAACCCCTTAATCATCCCCCCCACCCCCAGATGACAACACTTAAGTGGCACTCATTCCCTATAAGCAGCCAGCTCCTCTATCTGCAACGTGTAGGGGTGTAAACCCAAGTTGGTCCTGCACGGCCAATGCTCAGAAAACGGCCAAGAAGATGCCACTCCTCTCTGGCTTGTCTTGAACCCCACCATCTGTGCTGGCTATTGCACTAGGTGCTGTTTCCCCCTTCATGGGCTCCCCCTTCCCTTGTCTCATGCCTTCAGGCATTATTCAGACAATGTGTTGTCACCTCTAGTAGGAAGGGAAGGTTGCTGCATTCCCCCCACCAACATATACAATTCCTACTTGGGCAGTATTGCCAGGCCTTCTCACTTATGCTGCTGCTCAATTGCGTTGTGCCACTGTGTTGAAACAGAGGTTCTAGGGTGGATACAGACACATGAAATTGTGGAGCCAGAAACAACCAAATTCACAGAGGTTAAGGCTAGCAATAGCTAGTAGTCATGATGGCTATACATTACCTCCAGTGTCAGAGGCAATATGCATCCATTTACTAGTTCCTCCGGAATATGAGCAGGAGGATGCTATTGCACTCATGCCATACCTGTGGGCTTCCCACATGCAGCTGGTTGGCCACTGTGTGAGTATAATGCTGGACTCGATAGGCCTTTGGTCTGATCCAACATGGCTTTTCTTATGGTCTGCAGGCAGTGCTGTATGGGGGCATTTTCCTGCTAGTGTGCCCTGTGTCTCCATTCTTCACAGAAGTTGAAGCAAAGCACCTCCCCCATCCTGTATTAGGTGAAGAGGGAATGCAGTTTGTTTGTTTGCTTGTTTGTTTGTTTGTTTGTTAAATGCATGGCCAAGCAACCTGCTTGCAGATTACTAGGGCTGTGTTAGGTTTTTATATACTTCCCACACAGAGGTAGTAGTGCGCTCAGGAGGAAATCCTAGGTGAGTAGGCCTCCTCATTTATTTCTGTAGAGCCATGTCATTGCAAGCCATGTTGCATATGTGGCTGCCACCTCCATCGAAGTGAATGGGGAAAAATCCTTTGGATTGTTGAACTTTGGACACAAATTAAAAACTCTTGTTTTTAGTCTAAATTGTGAAAATTGAATAACTTCCTACTCAAGCTACCCCACTCATCTTTGTACTTACCAGCAGAATTGTATCTGCAATTCTCTCAAACCATCAATGAAACTATGAATTCTAGGCACAGGAAAGCAAATGTTTAGAACATTCTTCACATGCACATAAAGTAATAGCCTAGAGATTGAAACCACTTCTTTAAAATGTCTGGCAGTGCTTTCAAACAAAGATGACTTTATATAAAAATCTAGCTGAGATTTAGCTGAGTATCAAGAAGCTTCAGGTAAATCTTCAGGTAATTAATTCAAAGTATAGTACTGTGTTATTGTATAACCACCAGACTGCAGACCAGTTGCCCTGAAATTCTGTACATATGGATTGGTATCATCAAAATACACCCCATCACCCAGTCCATTTGGATTTTATCCTTATTCAGCTAATAGACATGAATACTCAACTTCCTTTTTGAAGTGTAGTATTTTGCATTTGTCAAAACAGGTCGGTCACAACCACAAAAGTCCTTAGGAGTTAAAGGAATAGATTTCATTTCCAAATGTATAAATGACAGTCAGAAAGGTACAGAGGTTAAAGTGCTGGACGAGGGCTGTGGAGGTTCAAGGATTTGAACAAGGTTCAAATCCTTGTTCAGCCACAAAGCTCACTTTGTGACCTTTGACCAATCATTACCTCTAATTTTACCCTACCTCACAAGGTTGTTGTGAAGATTAAATAGAAGCTTTTTGAAGGAAAGGCAGGATAAAAAATGGAATAAATAAATACATATATAGATACATACATGGTTTGATCCTTTTTTCTTCAGCAATAGATGCTGTCAGCTACAATTCAGCATGTAGTTAAGAACACCTAAATCTCATTGAAATATGCATGCTGAACTAGTTCCTGCAGTGTGGATACTGGGATTTTTAAAAATGTAAAAGTGGATGCCCAACCCCACCCCATACCCCACTATGGATGGAAAAATATTAATTTGTGTTAAAGAACAATTTCATTTATCCAAGTAATGAGATGACATCTCAAATAGATCACACACACACACACACACACACTATTTACATGAGAGATATCATGAGGGAATATGTGAATTCATGTAACATCTCTTATAACCAGTACTGGATCATGGGGAGATTGTCCAATGTCCACATTAAGGATTTGTTCTGGCATACAGGACAAGGCCTATGTCATCTGTATAATTTCTACAATCCTCTATCTATATAACTATCTAAAATTATTTCTAGACTACCTTTATGGGTGGAACAATCATGATGTTATTTTGCCTATTATGTGTGATCCCTACCAAATGTTATTGACTTACACTGCAATCCTCAACTCACTTTGGTGCCCCCCCCCACACACACACCATCACCCCCAATAGTCACACCATCATTGTGGAACTCTCTTCTTGGAGAAACCTTTCATGTCTCCTTCCTGGTGTCCTTTAGAAGACTAGTAAAAAAACAAACAAACCAAACCAAACCAAAATCAAATGTTTAATTTTCACAAGGCCCCTGTGGGTGACTGGAAGTTGTATTATCATTTCCAGATATCAGTTCTTGTTATCTGGTTTATTTTTTGCTCTTCTGTTGTTTCTTTTTAAAAATTGTTAATGGTTGTTTTAAATTGTTTTTATTATGCTGCCAGCCACTTTGAGCATAGGTTAGATCTGAAAGGTGAGATATACATCATCTTCATCATCATTATCATCCAACCTAAGTATCGAGGCTGAACATTTGCACCACTCGAATCAGAGGTCTTCCTGGAAGCCATGATTTAAAGTGCTCCCGAAGAAAAGTAGTCAAGAGGCAGATTGCTTGGTGACACAGAACTCTTCACACATAAGACTCTTCCTTGCAGAAATACTGAATTAGCTGTTATGAATTGGATGGACTTAATTAATTATTCTTAGACAAAACAAATTGTATATAAAATAGTGGAATTCTCTGACTGATGTAGAAAACAGAGAGTGGTATAATACTCTGCAAACAGAGAACATAGGTAAGGGATTGGATCCAGCAAGTTTCCCAAGGCCAGAAGGGCTCTTCCTAGGAATGTCTGTCTGCGGGATTTCTGGTTCTTTTTTGGCTCAGTGGAGTTCCACAGCACGTATGACTCACTTTGCATCTGCAAGCTGAGCTGTGGGCTGTTCCCAAAATTCCAGAAACTTTTTTGCACGTTTTGGTAGGGATGGCGGAGAAATCTGCCATGGACTCTAGTGAGGCCGGATTCTTTAGAATCCCTCCCCCCCCGGAGTCCATGGCAGAACAGACTGCTCCCCACCACCACCCCGTGAAGTCCGGTAGGGACGGACCCTACCTGGTGCCGGCTGGTCCAGGTCCATCCGCTGCTGTCCGCAGCCATCCACTACCAAGCTGCGGATGCAAATGGCGTCCGGCATAGCCTATCACAGCCAAGGGCAGGGACACAAATGGCATCCGCTATGCCAGATGCCATTTGCGTGGCAGCGGCTGGAAGTCCAGCTGCAGATGGTGTCCCTTTACGTAGGGTCCAGCGTCCCCTACTCCATTTGCATCCCTGCTCTTTGCTGTGATAGGCTATGTAAATATTTACATAGCCAATCATGGCAAAGGGCAGGGATGCAAATGGCATCCCCTACGCCGGACACCATTTGTGGCCGCAGCCCAGCAGCGGACGGAAGTCTGGCTGTGGGCGGCCCTGGCCGGTGGCTCCGTGGACTCACCGTGGAGCAGAGCCGGCTGAGAAGGATTCCTGGGGGAGGGACAGATCGCCTCCCCCCCCCCAGCAGATGCCCTGGACTGGACAGGTAAGTGGGGTTTGTACACCCCTACATTTGGGGGGATGCTTCTGCAATTGGCACAAATTACAGCCAAAATTGTGCTAATTGTGGCTGAAATTTGCATGAATTGTGCAAATTCCACCACAGTTTGCATAAATTGCAGACCCCCTCCCCAGCTCAGAAGTCCCAGAACGTCTGCAAACTGGCCTGGCCCACTGCTGATCAAGTCAAGTGCCACAGCAGAAACCAAAATGAAGCCCAGGAGGGATAGCCTAAGAAAACACATTGAACTCCACCCCTGCAAATGGATTTCTCTGACATCTGACATCCCTAGTTCTTCCCAGTAGTGGGAAGTTTTTAATACAGTGGAGCTTTCCTGCTGAAGCAATCTTCATCAACCCCCTCTCCCCTATTTCCTCCAAAAAACCTGCGCTGGAGTAGATTCCGAGTGGCCCTTGCCTCCAGAATAGATTCGGAGTGCCCCTTCCCTCCAGAACAGTGAGGGGGCACTCCGAAGAGGGAGGGGGGAACTGGCGAAAATCAGCAGCTCTCCTTTCTCCCAATGGGAGTGTTCAGAGCAGAATTCCACTGAAGGATAATTCTGCCAGTGAAATAAAACTCTGGATACAACCCATGATGTTAACCTTTTTCTTGTCACTTTTGTATCTGTTATATCTTAATAATCAACTGAGGTATGATTTAAACTTTATTACTATATGTTATGATATATATGTTTATTAAGTCTGATTTTTTTCATTAAAAACAGAAAATAATTTCCCATCTAAGGTAACCACACTGATATTGATTCAGCAAGAGATGGGATTATCAGCAACTGTATCTGCAGAAATATAGTTCCATTGTGGGTTGATCCATGTGGTTCTGGATCGATATGATTTTAACCAGGTATCAGACATGTTAAATCTGTCCTGCCTCAATAGACACTCTTTGGTACAAGTTGTACAGAATGATGTTGGTTGTGTTGGATATCTTTAGCAAGCGTTCGATTGTCATAGGGATGTGTTGTATTTTATAAGCCAATGTGAGCATATTTATAATGTAAAGTACAGTCGAAGATTCCAGTAGAAGGCCTGGTGGTTTAAAGCAATGGTGGAAGTCAGGGGAAAAACTGTACTACTATACAATTCTGCTGGAACTGTATAAGTTTCTGCTCCCCTAATATTATGACCCATTTGCCCAAAAATGAGAAAGGAGAGAGACAGAGAGATTAGGAGAGCTAAATACTATGCCATCTGGTTTAGCAATGACTAAGTACAGATAAATCTTATTAAGGAGACACTTGAGAATTTTCTACAAGCATTTGACATGTACAAACACCAGGGACTAACAGAAAATCTTGAGGGTGATTTATAATAAGTAGTTAGAGCAACAGGATGAATACAAGCAAAGAGATATTTATACCTGTTGCCAGGACAGTATTTTACAAACTTTGATATATCAAAAATTGTTTCTGAAAATTCAGTTTGAAGTATTTAGGGATGTACGAAAGTCACTTACCTTTTCAATGGGGTGATTGGCGGTGGAGGGGCGTGCTCCGTACTTCCCCCCTGAAATCCTAATCTGGCCGGCTCTCCGCCGAGATTCTGCAGAGCTGCCAGCCGGGGCCACCTGCAGCCGGACATCCAGCCGCTGGGCAGCCTTCCAGAAAAAACAACAACTGTGTACGCAAATGGCGGCGGCTATGGCAGCCGCCATTTGCGTTCCCTTTTTTTCACTGTTTTAGCCTATGTAAATATTTATGTAAGCTATTACGGCAAAAAAAAAAAGGGGAACGCAAAAGTGGGCACCACTACGCTATTTGTGTTCCCCTTTTTTTTTTGCCTTAATAGCTTACATAAATATTTACATAGGCTAAATCAGCAAAAAAAAAGGGAACGCAGATGGCGGCCGCCATAGCTGCCGCCATTTGCATACACTGTTGTTGTTTTTGCTTGCCGTGATAGGCTACGTAAGTATTTATGTAGCCTATCATGGCAAAGGCAGCTACGCAAATGGTGTGGTGGCCACCATTTGAGTCCGCAGCAACTGGCCGAGACACCAGATGCTGCTGTTGTCACCGCCACCGGAGCTACCACCGGAGCCGCTGCCACCAGAACATCCACCCCAGGTAAGCTTCGTCCCAGCGGGGATTCAGCGGGGGGGCGGGGGGTGGGAGGCCGTTCCACCATGGGTTTTGGGGGGCCGAATGCCAGTGCATTTGGCCTCACTGAAATCCATGGTGGAATTCACTGAAATCCATGGCGGAAATCCGTGGCACCATCCCTAGAAGTATTTCAAGATATTTTGAAGAGCAATGCTGATAACATCTTTGGGAATAGAAGCAAAGAACAATGTGATCCATGTGAGAGAAAGGTAATACTCATTGCAACAAAGGGCTTTTAACCATTCATATTCTTAATAGGGATGTCAGAGAATTCCGCCACGGATCTCGGTGAGGCCGAATGCCATTGCATTCAGCCCCCCGAACTCCATGGTGGAATGGCCTGCCACACACCCCCCCCCCCGCCACCCCACAGATCCCCCCCAGGATGAGACTTACCTGGGGCGGATGTTCCGGGTGGCGGCGGCTGCGGCGGCGGCTTTGGCGGTGGCTTTGGAGGCAGCAGCTGAGGCGGCTGGTCTTCCGACCAGCTGCTGCCACCACCATTTGCAGTCTTGTCTTTTTTTTTTTTTTTTTACAGAGATGTGATAGGCTACGTAAGTTTTTACATAACCTATCACATCTCTGTAAAAAAAAAAAAAAGACGAAGAAAAATAAGGAACGCAAATGGCGGCGGCCGTAGCCGCCGCCATTTCCATGTGCTTTTTTTTTTTTTTTTACCCAGACGTGATAGGCTACATAAGTTTTTACGTAGCCTAAAATGTCTGGGTAAAAAAAAAAAGGTGTATGCAAATGGCGGCGGCTGCAGCCGCTGCCATTTGTGTTCCTTATTTTAATTCGTCTTAGTCTACATACATATTTACGTAGACTAAGACAAAGAAAAATAAGGAACGCAAATGGCAGTGGCCGTAGCTGCCACCATTTGCATATGCTTTTTTTCCCCCCTTACCCAGAGCCCTCCGTGGTTGGAAATCTGTCTGCGGACGGCCCTGGCCAGGGCCTGGCTGGCTGCTCCGCAGAGCTGCCACAGAGCACAGCTGGCTTTCGAGGATTCCAGGGGGGAGGACTGGATCGCCTCCCCCCCGGTGAGGATTCCAGGGGGAGGGATGGAGCACCTCCCCCCAGCAGAACCCGGCGGAGCCAGGTAAGCAGGGTTTCGTACACCCCTAAAATTTCTTAATCTAGTTTAAGAATATAGAGTAAGATTAAATGAGCATAAAGTACAATACTTCCTTCAAGGCTTTGCTATCAGGGTTGGATCAGAGCCCAGAGAGCCCCAAAGCAGTTCTGATTCTGAGAAAGAGATAGAAACCGTGGGAGAGGAACCCACGTGCTGTTCAGAGGCGCAGCCGGAGGGAGAGCCCCTCCCTGCTCACATTACTGAGAGTGACAGTGACCCTGGCAGGGAGAGGGAGGGACAACTGGAGCTTCTGGATGCGAGGCGCCAGTGCAGGGACAAGCGGGAGATGGCAAGCGCCGAGAGGAGGCACTCAGCCTGCTTGGCGTGACAACAGCTGTGCCTTGATGCCCCACGGGAAAGGGGTAGACTATCTCCTCCTAGCCCTTAAGTTCAGAGGCTTCCTGCCCTTTCCCTCCAAATGGGGACCAACTGATTTCCTAAGGCTAGAACCCCCTGGTAGGCAGCTCTCTTAAGTGTCCCTCTTAGGCTCAGGCAATTAGCATCTGTAAGTGTCATTAGGTTGAATGGAAATAAAGCCTTGAAAAAGAGCCGTATTGTTCTGCGTGTTGATTCTGACTACTTGAGGATTTCAGAACGCAACCAGGGCACTCCTGACAGCTTGGTCTCTGTTCCTTTTCTTTTCCTCCTACTGATTCTGGGACAGTGCCATGGAACAAGTTTTGACCACTCTGACACAGGAGAACCAGGCACTGCGTGAGCAAGTCACCCAGTTGACGACTGCCATTCAAGCCTTGCAGGCTGCAGCTCAACCCCTTCCGCCCCCCATTCCCCCCCCAGCACATGTGCCCAGTGGCCTTGCTGGAGACGTTTTTGGGTGAGAAGTGACTCTTCCACATTTTCCGCACCCAGTCAGGTCTGTACATGCGCCTCCGGCCTGAGGATTTCCTGACAGATCAGGTTCATGTGGGGTTTATCATTAACCTGCTTTCCGGCGTGGCAGCTAATTGGGCTTTGTCTCTTCATCTCACTAATGACCCCCTCCTGGGAGACTATCAAGGTTTCATGACAGCTATGGCGGGATTTTTGGGTGATCCCCTTCTCGCGGAGACAGCTACTCAGGATATTCGCTGCCTCAAGCAAGGCAAGGATTCAGTTTCCAGCTATGTGACCGCTTTTTGCTTGCTGATGCAGGATTTACAGTGGAATGATGCCGCTCTGGTGGCTCAATTTTTGGATGGTTTGAATGACAAGATCTTGGATGAGTTGGTGTGCACGCCCCACCCACCTACTCTGGTGCAGCTCATCCAATCCTGTTTGCAGATTGACAGTTGCCTGGAGGGGCACCAGCAGACCAGGCAGAGCTCCAGTGGCAGGGATTTCTCTCCTCCCATTCCCCAATGGCCACTGCCCCCTCTACCCCCCCTGCCCCTGCGGCAGGGGCGGAGGAGACCTGATGCAACTGGGAGCAGCCTGAGCTATGCTGTCACCAGATGAGTTGGAACAGCAGCAAGTTGAATATCATTGCTTTAGGTGCAGAAAGCAGGGGCACTTTGCCAGATCCTGTCGCTCCAGACTGACAGCCCTGCCCTCTCCTCCTCCTTCTCACCCCCAAGCCTGACTAGGCCACTCCCCAAGCCTGTTGGGGGTCTCCAGTGTGGGGGCCTGCTCCACACCTGGGGGGTGCCTTCCTCAACCCCCCCACACTCCCATCTGCTCCTTCCTCTACACCTCCAGTCCTCCCAGTTGGGGGTGGGAGGAAGTCCAGGAGCTGGTGGACTCTGGGGTGGCTACCAGTTTCATGGATGAAGAGTTTGCTCAGCAACACAGCATTCCTGCTTTGCCCCTCCCTATCCTGTTGAAGGTGGAGACCATCGACGGGCGTCCCGTCTCTTCAGTAGTGGTTACTCGGATTACAGCTCCAGTCACTCTGCGTTCCCAGGGCCACATTGAGCAGATTCAGTTTCACCTGGCCAAGGTGCCCCAATACCCAATCGTGCCGGGCGTATCCTGGCTCTCTAAGCACAATCCTCAGATTTCTTGGGAGCTTCGTCATGTACAGTTCTCTGCTCCTTACTGCCTGCAGCATTGCTTCCCAAACAGGGCGGTGGCCCCAGTCCAGGCCTTAACCCTTTCCGCCCCCTCTTCATCTTCCCCAAGCAGTTCTTCTGCTCCAGTTATCCTCCCAGAGAAGTATGCGGCATTCCGGGATGCTGTCAACAAGAAGAAGGCCGACCAGCTCCTCTGCCCACTGCTCCTTTGACAGTGCCATTAACCTAATCCTGGATGCCACCATCCTGGCAGGCCAGCTGTCTTCGATGTCAGAGCCAGAACTTGGAGCTCTGCAGGAGTTTTTAGAAACAAACCTCTGCCGCGGGTTCATTCGCCCCTCCACTTCCCCTGCCTGTGCTCTGACAATGTTTGTTTGCAAAAAGACGGGGGAGCTCAGGCCAGTGCACAACTACAGAAGCCTCAACTCCATCAATATCCCAGACAAATACCCCCTCTCCCTGATCCCTGAGATGCTTGAGCGCCTGGGGCGAGCCAAGATTTTCACCAAATTAGACCTGTGTGGTGCCTACAATCTGATTTGCCTCCAGGAGGGGGATGAGTGGAACACCTGTTTCAGAACCTGGTATGGAGAGTACGAATACTTAGTGATGCCTTTTGGACTCCCCCCCCCCCACATGTTTTTGCCCTTTATGAATGCCATCTTCCAGGACTATTTGGACACTTTCCTCATTGTTTATCTTGATGATTTGCTTATATTCTCTGCTGACCCCCAAGACCATCGGTGCCATATCACAGCTGTTTTACAGCACCTCCACAAACACCGTCTCTTTGTCAAGCTGGAGAAATGTGCATTTGACTTGACCTCCTTGGGTATTCTCAGCTACATTATTTCAGCAGATGGCATCAAGATGGATTCTGCAAAGATCCAGGCCATCCTTTCCTGGCAAGCTCCATCCACAAAGAAGGACTTACAGTGTTTCCTGGGCTTTGCTAATTTCTACAGGATGTTCCTGCCCAGCTATGCTAGACTGACATCTCCTCTCACAGACCTACTTAAGGGCAAGAAATCCCCTTTTCATTGGAGTGCCTCTGCCCACCAGTCTTTCGAGGAACTTAAAAGGCTTTTTAGTTCTCAGCCAACTCTGTTGCACCCTGACCCGAGAAGGCCTTTTGTAGTGCAAACTGATGCATCTGACTATGCAGTGGGGGCGGTTCTTTTCCAGCCACGTCAGGCAGGCAGGGAGTTGCATCCCTGCACCTACCTCTCCAGGAAGTTAAGCATGTCTGAGCAGAAATATACCATATGAGGGAAGGAACTGTTAGCGATTAAATCTGCCTTTGAGACATGGCGTCATCTTCTGGAGGGGCATAGCACCCCGTCAAAGTCAGAACTGACCATCGCAACCTGGAACATATCCAAACAGCCCTCACCCTAAATTAGCAGCAAATTAGGTGGTCTTTGTTTTTTCCCCGATTCAACCTGAAGATCCGCCACATGAAGGCCGCTGACAACCAGCAGGCAGACGCCGTCTCTCGTAAGCTGGACCTCCAGCCATGGGGTGAGGACAGTCCCTCCCCCACCCTGATTCTCCCCCCCACCCTCAAATGTCTGGCAGTGGCAGTGGTGTCTTGCTCTTGGGAGGAGCTCCTTCACACTGAACAAGCATTGGGATTCTTTGGTCCACGAAAAGGTGGAGGAATTGGGGCTAGCCTCTCCCCTCCCAGTCTACCCCCTTCTCCCTGCAGGGCAGGTTGCTTTACCATTCAGGCTTGGTGTATGTGCCTTCTAAACCCCTCCGTGAAAAAGTCCTCCATCAGTACTACGATTCCCCCACCACTGGGCATTTTGGCTTCACCAAGACTCTACACGGGGTGACACGGGATTTTTGGTGACCCCAAGTGTGTCAGGATGTCAAGACTAGGGATGTACGAAAGGGACTTACCATGTCCTGCAGCTTTTTTTGTGGTGGGGGGGAGGTGCTTCGCTTCTCCCCCTGAAGTTCATGTGAGGGGGGGGAGGCTTCCCACCTCACCCGGCCGAAATTCAGGCCGGGCGGGATGCGCCCCATCCCTCGCTGGAGAAAGTCAGGCCAGGTAGAAACGCTCCGTCTACCCGGCCGTGGGAAAAAAAAACAAAACACCCCCGTGATAGGCTACGTAACGATTAACGTGGCCTATCACGGCTAGATTTGCAAAGTCAGCCGTGATAGGCTACGTTAATCGTCACATAGCCTATCACGGGTGACTTTGGGAAAAAAAAAAAAGCACGTACGCAAATGGCGGCCCCCATAGGGAGCCGCCATTTGCGTTCCTTATTTGGTCCCTGTAGTCTACGTAAAGATTTACGTAGACTACGGCGAAAATAAGGGCAACGCTATTTGCATTGCTTATAATAATGCCTGCCATGCATCTGCCCACCAAACTCCATTTTTTGACAATTTGGGGTACCATCCCAAGGAGTTCCCTTCTTCGCTTGGTCCATCCTTGGTTTTTAGAGGAGCTGCGCTCAGTGCACCACTTTTTACGGGACTCCATCGACCAAGGGAAAGCAGCGTACAAAGAAACTGCGGACTGGCATCACCAGCCCAGAACGCCCCTGCAGCTAGGGGACTGGGTTTGGTTATCCACCTGATACATCCCCTCTCACTTTCCTGCGAAGAAGCTCATGGCCTGTCACACGGTTCCTTTCCAGATTATGGCCCAAATTAACCCTGTCACTTTTTGCCTGGCTCTTCCCCCTCCATGAAGGAGCATCCTGTTTTTCATCTCTCCTTACTTCTCCCCTGGTCTCTGATGACCCCCATCACTCAGTCTGCTCCCCCCCCACCTCCAGTGCTGGTGGGGGGGAGGAGTTTGATGTCGCTGAGATCCTGGACTCGCGCCTTTCCCATGGGCGCCTACAATATTTGGTGAACTGGAAGGGCTATGGGCCAGATTAACATTCCTGGGAACCCGCTGAGCATGTGCACGCCCCTTTGCTGCTGCAACACTTCCACCAACAATACCCCCACAAGCCTGGGGCTCGGGCGGGCATGCAGGGGGGGCCTCATGGAAGCGGGCATGATGTCAGGGTTGGATCACAGCCCATAGAGCCCCAAAGCAGTTCTGATTCTGAGGAAGAGACAGAAACTGTGGGAGAGGAACCCGCGTGCTGTTCAGAGGTGCAGCCGGAGGGAGAGTCCCTGCCTGCTCACATTCTTGAGAGTGACAGTGACCCTGGCAGGGAGAGGGAGGGACAACTAGAGCTTCTGGATGCGAGGCGCCAGAGCAGGGACAAGCTGCAGTCTTGCCGTGACCCTGCAGTCAGCCGTGATAGGCTACATAAATGTTTACATAGCCTATCACGGCTGATTTAAAAAAACAAACGTGCGTATGCAAATGGCGGCACCCATGGGTGCCACCATTTGCATTCCTTATTTTGGCAAGTCTTAGTCTACATAAACATTTACGTAGACTAAGACGACAAAAATAAGGGGAACGCAAATAGCGTAGCGTCTACGCTATTTGCGTTCCCCTTATTTTGTCACGTCTTAGTCTACGTAAACATTTACGTAGACTAAGATGGTGAAAATAAGAAAGAGTGTTAGTGGTGAGGATCTCAATAGAGAAAATGTATGTGCATGTGTGTGTGTGTGTGTGTGTGTTTGTGTGTGTGTGTGTGTGTGTGCAGGGTGGCTCTGGCCCTGCCCATTGCCAGCTCCAGCCCCACCCACTGTTGAAAATCACAGTTACAGAAACTGTGAGTAGTTTTAACTAGGGATGGCGGAGAATTCCGCCACGGATTTCAGTGAGGCCAAATGCACTGGCATTCGGCACCCCGAAATCCATGGTGGAATGGCCTGCCCCCTGCCCCCCCACAGATCCCCCCTCAAGACGAGACTTACCTGGGGTGGATGTTCCAGACGGCAGCGGCTCCGGTGGAGGCTTCGACGGCAGCAGTGGCAGCGGCTGGTCTTCTGACTGGCTGCCGCCGCCACCATTTGCAGTCTGGTCTTTTATTTTTTTACCCAGACATGATAGGCTACGTAAAGACTTATGTAGCCTATCACGTCTGGGTAAAAAACACACACATATACGCAAATGGCGGTGGCTACGGCAGCTGCTATTTGCGTTCCCCTTTATTTTCGCCGTAATAATCTACGTAAATATTTACGTAGACTAAAATGGCGAAAAATAAGGAACGCAAATGGCGGCCGCTGTAGCCACCGCCATTTGCATATGCTTTTTTTTTTTAACCCAGATGTAATAGGCTACGTAAATATTTACGTAGCCTATCATGGTTGAACACAGGGACGCAAATGGTGGTGGCTACGGCAGCCGCCATTTGCGTCTCTGCTACCCAGCGGCCAGATGTCCGTCTGCTGGTGGAGCTGGCCAGACAGGACTCTGGGGGGAGGGACGGAGTGCCTCCCCCCCATCAAGGATTCCGGGGGGAGGGACGGAGCGCCTCCCCCACCACCACAAAGCAGATCCACGAAACGGTAAGTGACTTTCACACATCCCTCGTTTTAACTTAGTTTTGTTGTTTGTAATCATTTTTAACCTAGAAATGAGACAGATACCTTGTAAAGATGGAATGACAGACAAGTTACTTGAAACATTTCCAGTGCCATGCTTCTGAAACAATGAATTAGTCATGGAAAGGCTAATTGGATTGAGCACTTTTTACTTATCTGTAGTGACAAACCATGTAAGACCCTGTGGTCCCTCACCCACTTGAGAACTCTTTGGAGCAGGCCTTGAAATATCAACAGCAATTATATATGCATTTTATGAATGACCATTGGTGACCACCATTGGTGACCAGTGTGACATTTGAACTATGAGGTTTCTGCTTGCAACTGCTGCAACTTCTCATCTTCAACATGAGAATTAAGTCAACAAGGATGTGTTCCTTTAGCGCTGTTCCTGGTGCATCCACTTCTTGGGAGCAGCAATGCAAAGAATACTGTTCCTGTGCCAACCACTGTGGTTTGGTGAATTTGTGGACAGCTGGGAATATGGGTGTGCAAATCAGGAAAACATGAGCTCCCCGTAGTTCTCCAAATTCCATCTCAAAGCTCATTCCATCTTGAGCCTATATCAGATTGTGAGCTTGTTTTTTGTTGCTGTTGTTTTTTCTTTCTGGATGAAAATCCATGTGTATTTCCATGCATATTTTTCCAACTGTATACATCGATAGTGCACATCTTTGAAACATAGGGATACTTCTGCCATTTGTGTGGATTTTTCACACATAAGCATTTTTCATGTGCATTTTTCAAAAGTACACATGCTGGGGCGGGAGGGTCCACAAATCACATTGCAAGCTTGGAAATGTATGGACTTTGACTGCAGATTATGTCTGTGTCTGTGTTCAGAACCATGGTGGAGCTCATCCAAATATTAAGATCCCTTCCATAAAGGAGTACCCACAGTATGTAGTAGGGATGTCAGAGAATTCTGCGATGGATCTCGGTGAGGCCGAATGCCAGTGCATGGTGGAACGAAGCCCCCCCACCCCACGAAAGGCACATGGGACCAAGTCCCCGCCACCCCCACCCCATGAAAAACATGCGAAATGGAGCACTAACCTGCTCCCATCTGTGCTGCTTTGCGAATGGCAGCCGTTCTGCGGCCGCCATTCACTTCCTCCTCTTCAAGCCATGATAGGCTACGTAAATACTTATGTAGCCTATCACGGGTAACGCAGGGATGCCATTTGCATCCCTGCAGAGGCCGTGATAGGCTACGTAAGTATTTACATAGCCTATCATGGCGGGAGGGGGAACCCAGCGTACGCAAATGGCGGCGGCTACCGCCATTTGCGTATGCTGGATTTTTTTTCCCCCTGCCGTGATCGGCTATGTAAGTATTTACGTAGCCGATCATGGCAGGGGGAAAAAAAACACCAGCATACACAAATGGTGGTAGCCGCTGCCATTTGTGTATGCTGGGTTTTTCTCCCCTGCCGTGATAGGCTACATAAATATTTACATAGCCTATCATGGCTCAATACAGGGACGCAAATGGCGGCAGCTATGACAGCCGCCATTTGTGTCCCTGCAGGGCTGCCCAGCGGCCGGATGTCCGGCTGCAGGTGGCCGGAGCTGGCTGGTGGCTCCACGGCTTGGCCACAGAGTGGAGCCAGCCGGGCAGGATTCTGGGAGGAGGGATGGAGCGCCTCCCTGCCATCAAGGATTCCAGGGGGAGGGACGGAGCACCTCCCCCCAACGCGTATGCCCCTCAGCAGAGCAAGGTAAGGGATTCGTACATCCCTAGTATGTAGGAAGGAACACTGCTTTGTTGCAAATCAAGTTTTGCATAGTTAATATAATTCAAGGCCCTTGTCGTCCCATAAGCTTGTGTCTCATCTCTTTATTCACTGCTGTGTCCACAGCAGCCTGCACAAGGACTTTAGTCATGTAGACATGTATCCATTTTATGTACACATCATGCATTCCAGATGTTCCACAAAACCAATGTGCCTAAATGCATTGGTTAAAAAAAATGCCCCCCCCCCATTCATTGCTCTGTTAATTATGGCCAATTAAAAATAAAAGTGGCCATCCATGACTATGGTGATCATGTGGCCCTTAGTTAGGAAGCAAGGAGAGTTTTGAACTAATACTAGACTCTCTGTATTGTGTAAATTACTTATTCCATCTCCCAGCAGAAGAACCTGGTTTTATTTATAACATTGTCATATCGCCCAATAGCCAAATCTCTGGTGAAGGCAAAACCAGTCTGACATTAGTATAGTGAGGAACTTGGAAGGTAATGCTGGAGTGGTATTTCACAGTTCATCTCTGAAAAGGCCTACTATATGGAGTGTGTATTTAAAAAGTAGCAGCATTGGCAGGGTTTACACAGTATATATGAAGATGTCTAGACTGATTAGATTGATTGCTTCAGTCCCAGGTAATTATTTATTTATGATTTATATACTTGTGATTGTATAATTATACTTTATATAAGTATGATTAACTCATGCATATTCAAATAGCAACATAACACCCAGAGTCATATAAGGGGGTGAAGTGAAGTTTGGGGAGGGCAGGCAAAGAGGGAGCAATTACTGTCATGTAGGCTGCAGCGTCTGTGCAGATGAGTGGAACCAGTAGGTTCTGCTCTGAATTCTTTTGGCAGGAATCAGTTCCATCCCAGCCAACTCCAGGGTGGGCTCATTGGGTAGCATCGTTGAGATGTATTCTGCAAAACAATCTAGATATGTGCTGCTTGGCTTGGTGTGGCTAAGCCATTTGGCATGCTGACCATCTTGGGAAATATAATGCAGAGCCTACTATGGCCCAAACAATATCTGTTACCTATGGTAGCTTTGGCACATCTGAGGCCTCTAGTATGCCGAAGCCTTTGGTGGAACCCTGCCCTATCCGTTTACGAAGGCCACGGATACTCCACAATGCAGAGTGCTTTCAGGAAACTACCAGAGTAGGATTGGCCCATTTCAGATACCATCACCCCCTCAAATTAAGCACAGATTGATCCACATATTTTTTCTGGCAAGTTTCACTCATCTGTTCCTAACATTTGAGGGCTTTCTTTCTTTCTTTTTTTTCTTTCTTTTTCTTTTAATACCTGCTTTCTGGTTACATATCACACTACTAGGGATGTTGGAGAAATCTGCAATGGAACCAAATGAGTTCAGATTTTCATGAATCTGACCATGGATTCTGCAGCAAACTGGCTTTTCCACTGCCGGGCAGATGCCGCAGACTTGTGGACCGGTTTTCAACTTTCCCGAATTTTGCATAAATTTCGGCATAGGAAAATATGCATTAAAAAAAGCCAAAAATGTGCATTTTCCCCCATGGAAATGCGCATTTCCATGTGAAAATGCGCATTTGGGGGGAATATATGCACCATCACATGTGCAAATTTGCACAACTGCATTTGGCAAATTCAGGAAAAAAATCAAATTCAGTTGATGGGCGGACAATGGAATGAAAGGTGCCTGACAATCCGCAAAACTAGGGATGTACGAAAGTCACTTACCTTTTTGATGGGGTCATTTGTGGTGGGGGGGAGGTATTCCACACCTCCCCCTGAAATCCTAAACCAACTGGCTCCGCTCCACGGCAGCTCCGCAGAGCCGCCAGCCAGGGCCATCTGCAGCCGGAGTTCCGGCCACGGACGGGCCACTGTGGATGCAAATGGCGGCTGCCATAGCAGCCGCCATTTGTGTCCTGCAAAGCTGCTGTGATAGGCTATATAACTATTTACACAGCTTATCACGGCAAGCCAAAAAAAAAACAGCATATGCAAATGGTGGCGGCTGCGGCCGCCGCCATTTGCGTTCCCTATTTTGAGCCATTTTAGCCTACGTAAATATTTAGGTAGGCTATTATGGTGAAAAAAAGGGAACGCAAATAGTGTAGTGGGCGCCATTTGTGTTCCTTTTCCCCCCCTCCATTTTAGCCTACGTAAATAGTAATTACATAGCCTATCACGGCCTCCGCAGTGACGCAAAAGGCATCCCTGCATCAGCCGTGATAGGTTACGTAAGTATTTACATAGCCTATCATGGCATGAAAGAGGAAGCGAATGGCGGCCGCTCATTCACAAGTCAGAGTGGACAGCAGCAGGTAAGTGCTCCGTTTTGCGCACCTTTCGTGGGTTGGGGGGGCGGGGGCTTCGTTTGGCCACAGATTTCAGGGGGCTGAATGTACTGGCATTCAGCCTCACTGAGATCCGTGGCAGAATTATCTGACATCCCTACACAAAACACAGACAAAATGGGTTTGACACAATCCATACATCCCTACGCACTACTAACCATATTCACAAGTTCACAAAGCTGCATTAGAAAACAATATTCTTGTTAGGGATGGCAGAGAATTCCGCCACGGACTCCAATGTAGGGATGTACGAAAGTGACTTACCTTTCGTGGATTATGTTGATGGGGGGGGGAGGTGCTCCATCCCTCCCCCCGGAATCCTGGCCGGCTGGCTTCTGCTAGGGATTCTGCAGAGCCGCCGGCCGGCTCCGTCAGCAGCTGAACATCTGGCCGCTGGCTAGCAGGGACGCAAATGGCGGCGGCCGTAGCCACCGCCGTTTGCGTCCCTGAAGTCAGCCGTGATAGGCTACGTAAATCTTTACATAGCCTATCACGTCTGACGTAAAAAAAAAAAAACGCGCGTACGCAAATGGCGGCGGCTATGGCCGCCGCCATTTGCGTTCTTTACTGTGGCCCGTCTTAGTCTATGTAAATATTTACGTAGACTAAGACAGCAAAAATAAGGGGAACGCAAATAGCGTAGCGGACGTAAGGATTTACGTAGCCTATCACGTTTTTTTTTTTTAACCTAGCCGTGATAGGCTACGTAAATCTTTACGTAGCCTATCACGTCTTTTTTTTTTTTTACATGGGAAATGGCGGCGGCAGCTGGTCGGAAGACTGGCCACCACAGCCGCCGCTGCTGGAGCCACCACCGGAGCCTCCGTCACCTGGGAGATCCGCCCCAGGAAAGTCTCGTCCCGGGGGGATCTCCCGGGGGGGTGGGGAGGTTGCAGGCCGTTCCGCTACAGATTTCAGGGGGCCGAATGCGCTGGCATTCAGCCTCCCTGAGATCCATGGAGGAATTCTCTGACATCCCTACTCCAATGAGGCTGAATTCCAGGTACGGATGTACGAAAGGGACTTACCTTGTCCCGCAGCTTTTTTCGTGGTGGGGGGGAGGCGCTTCGTTTCTCCCCCCGAAGTTCATGCGAGGGGGGGGAGGCTTCCCGCCTCGCCCGGCCGAAATTCAGGCCGGGCGGGAGGCACCCCATCCCTTGCCGGCGAAAGTCAGGCTGGGTAGAAGCGCCCCGTCTACCTGGCCGCGAAAAAAAAAAAACACCCCCGTGATAGGCTATGTAACGATTAACTAGGGGTGGACGAAAGTCACTTACCTTTTCTCGCAGCTTGTTCGCGGTGGGGGGGAGCGCTTCGCTGCTCCCCCCGCGAAGTTCAGGCCGGGGGGGGAGGCTTCCCGCCTCGCCCGGCCGAAATTCAGGCTGGGGAGGAGGCTTCCCGCCTCGCCCGGCCACGAACACGAAAGTAAAAAAAAAAAAAAGTCCCCTGATAGGCTACGTGACGATTCACGTAGCCTATCACGGTTAGATCTGGAAAGTCAGCCGTGATAGGCTACGTGAATCGTCACGTAGCCTATCACGGGTGACTTTAAAAAAAAAAAAAAGCGCGTACGCGAATGGCAGCCCCCATAGGGAGCCGCCATTCGCGTTCCTTATTTAGTTGCTGTAGTCTACGTAAATCTTTACGTAGACTATGGAGAAAATAAGGGCAACGCAAATAGCGTTGCCCTTATTTTCGCCATAGTCTACGTAAAGATTTACGTAGACTACAGCGACCAAATAAGGAACGGGAATGGCGGCTCCCTATGGGGGCCGCCATTCGCGTACGCGCTTTTTTTTTTTAAAGTCACCCGTGATAGGCTACGTGACGATTCACGTAGCCTATCACGGCTGACTTTCCAGATCTAGCCGTGATAGGCTACGTGAATTGTCACGTAGCCTATCAGGGGACGGTTTTTTTTTTTCTTTGATTGCAATGGCGGGGGCGGCAGCCGGTCGAAAGACTGGCTGCCGCTCCTGCCCCGCTCGAACACCGGACGAACCGCTACCCGGACCCGCCGCCGAGAGTGACATTCAGGGAAGGTAAGTCCCGTCCCGGGGGGGGCGGGGGGGGTGCGGAGGATTTCTCCCCGAAACTTGTTCGGGGGGCCGAACACGTTGGCGCTCGGCCCCCCGAAATTTCGGGGAGAAATTCTCTGCCATCCCAACAATTAACCTAGCCTATCACGGCTGACTTTGCAAATCTAGCCGTGATAGGCCACATTAATCGTTACGTAGCCTATCATGGGGGTGGTGTTTTTTTTTAACTTTCCTTGTAATGGCGATGGCGGCAGCCGGTCAAAAGACCGGCTGCCGCCCCCGCCCCTGATGAAGGCCCGACGAACCGCCGCCGGGACCCGCCGCCGGGAGGGACATTCGTGAAAGGTAAGTCCCATCCCGGGGGGGGCAGGGGGCGGGGGGGCGGAGAATTTCACCACCGATTTCGGGGGGCTGAATGCGTTGGCACTTGGCCCCCTGAGGTTTCAGGGAGAAATTCTCCCCCATCCCTAATTCCAGGGAATTCAGCCTCTGGAGTCTGTGGTGGAACATTCCCACTCACCTTCGCCTCCCGCTAGATCATTGCAGAGCTGAATCCTCCTTGCCTGTTCCACAAGCAATACTGCCGCCATTGTCGTCCATATTGCTGCTGATGAGAAACAGGAAGTGATCTGGATGCAAATGGCATCCGCTACGCTATTTGCATCCCTGTTTCTTCTTGCAATAGGCTATGTGTCTGTATTTATTTTATGTAGCTATTTACATAGCCTATCGCATGAAAAAAGAGGGACATATTTCACACGATAGGCTCCGTAAATAGCTACGTAAATGCAGATGCATAGCCTATTGCAAGAAGAAACAGGGACGCAAATGATGTAGCGGACGCCATTTGCATCTGGATCACTTCCTGTTTCTCATCATCAGTGATACGGCATGGCAATGGTGGCCATATCGCTTGTGGAATGGAGCCGGCTGGCAGCTCCGCAGACTCACCGCAGAGCGGAGCCGGCCAACGAGGATTCCGGGGGGGGAGGAACGGATCTCCTCACCCTTCTGCGGACCCCTCTGTGGAACCCAGGTAAGGGGATTTGTACATCCCTAATTCTTATCATGTGGGAGAAAAACACACACTTGTCATTGCTTTTCTTTAGGATGGTATAGTCATGATATAGCACTGGAGTTACACATTTACTAATGCCAGTAAATGCCCTGTGAACACCCATTTGGGAACAGTATTGTAAAACAAAACCAAAATCATCATCTTTAGAAGAACTTCGTTTGGAAGATTCAAAGCCCTCGTTTGTCTGATTGTGACCAGCAATAAGGCCACACACTATTTCCATGAACTATATCCCCAAAAAGACAGTCAAAAGTGAGAACATGTCTGCTGAAATTGGGGAAGCCTAGAAGATATAGCAGTTATATGACTTTGCTGCTTGTTCTTAGAGTTTATTTTTACTATCCATCTCTGACAAGATTTTGCAAAGCAATTCAGAGAAAATTGACATAATAGGACTGTTCTACTCTGCACATTCAATAAGCCTTTCATGTGGGGGGTGGGGAGGGGGGGACTAAAATTGCTTGAAGGTTTCTCTTATGATAGGCATACTGGCTTGTAAGGCCAGCCCTTGTCTGCCTATGTGTGATGTAGAGAATAAATCACATCACTCTAGAGAAAAGCTTTCAACATCTTTGGGGATAGGCAAATAAATATATGATAGAGTTACGCGGCTCTGTGTCCTCCATAATTGGTTTTTATTGTTCACACAACTGGGCTTTGTTTTTCTAAGCAGATAAAAAGGGAAGGTAAAGAAAGATATAAGCTGCCAATTCATTTCTGCTATTGCCATGCCAATTGCTTGTCTCAGAAGAGAGGAGTGATGCTTTATCAGTCAACATTTTGTCGATTTTTAATATATCTGTAAATATGATATGCAATGCCATGGGCCAGTGAAACCTCAATTCGGCTCTCGTAGCTGCCTCTGGTAATTACATTTCCCAGCCATGTTTCTTGATTGAGTAAATAGTGTCCACAGGCTTATAGCCTTCACAATAGAATGTACACAATTTATTAGAATTACAGGCATAACATTATTCAGCTTCAGAGAATGCTATGTAATTACTTAGATTATTGAGGGCAAGCTTGCAGTATGATAGCCAATGTATAAATCTATCTGGATGAACAGCTGTATGTGTCCATTAACAGCAATTGTCCCTTCATGGCTGCAAAAGTGCAAATGGAGAATTAAACCAATGAAAAAAGACCGATGATTGAATCATCTTACTCAGAAAACAGCAGATGTCTGCAACTGAACAGGTATGATGGCCGAAGGAAGGGAAGCCTGTCCCATTTTATGAATGGAGAGAGTTGTGTGTGCATAAGCCTCTGAAACACAATGTCTTATGGTGTTTCAGCTATTTGGTGAAATAGCTGCGATTAAATTAGGATCCTGGGCTGGTCTTTGGCATTGCCATTGCCATTTTTTAAATCTGCAATGGATTCATTGCTGAAACAATGTGAGGTTTTGATTTCCCCATAGCAATGTTCTTTGTGGTTTGTTTAATTATGTCTCTCTATAGCAGGGTTCGGCAACTTGTGGCCCTCCACATGTTTTAGCCTACAACTCCCATCATCCCACACTATTGACTATGCTGGCTAGGGCAGATGGCAGTTGTAAACCAAAACATCTGGAGGGCCACACATGGCCGAACCCTGCTCTACAGCATTGTCGCAATGTTCCAGCAGGCACTGAAGGCACTGGGCATGATCTAGGATAATTGGGAGTGGACTCCCTGTTACTCAGTGGGGACTCCCTTAAAGAGTCTGGGATATTGCTTAAAGACCCACCTAGCTGGCATGCCTGCAATAAATTCAGGTTTGTTAAGCACTTTCCACAGTATTCGCCCACAGATCTCACTTTCTCCTGCTAACACTCTCCACCATGCAGTCAAGGTGGTTTCATTGGTCAGCAGTCTGGCTGTCCACTCTCTAGAACCTTGCCCTGCACGATGCCAAACTGTGTAAACTGTAGCCAATGATCCTGTAGCCATTTTAAACCCAATTCACTGTTTTGGAATGCTTCTTGCTCTCCTAGTCTGCCACTGCTCCATGCTACAGGTGCATATGCATGCAAACTTCATAGCGTCGTATAGCTGGAAGGGACTGGAGATCTTCTAATCCAACAACTATGGATGTAAAGATTTTGTAAAATCCGTAGCATCTGCATTTTGCAGAATCTGTGCGACTCAGGAAAAGGCGGTCCACTCCAGAATCCATGGGTTGGATTCATAGAAATCAAGACTCATTTGATTCCACTGTGAATTCCTCCAACATCCCTACCAATGACACATTGCAAAGCAGGGCAAAACAAGCACCCACCACCACCACCAATCAGTTCTATTAATCCAGATTGCAATCCAGATTATAATCCAGAAGACAATCACTGTCTCTGGCTCTATTAAAATAGCACAGGCCTCATGCTCTTATGTCTAGATACTTGAATGTCTAGATAGTTTCCTGCCATGCCACTATGATAGCATATGGGTTGGCTTTATTTTTGTGACAGCTCTTGATGCTCCCAGAGGAAAGGGGCCAAACAAATATATTAAAAAAAAAATCCACATTTTAATGTTCACCTCAAGAAACCGGAAAAACAACACATCTAAGTTCTTTGAGTTAACTGAGCTCTGGATCTGCTGATAAGAGTATCAGCATTCCTACTTTTAATGATTTTTTTTAACATAATCTACATTTAATTTATGTGCTCATACTTCTTCTAGGAAAGGTAGAAGAACCCATCTCCAAACCTCAGTGATTCTATCATACTTTCATGTATTTTCTGTGTCATTCACAACATAAATTTGTGTCTTCACAGTGCGGCTGCACTTCCACACTTACATATGGTGCTATCTGATTCCTTTATAAATCTTTCTGTCAATAAACTTGGATCATAAAAATCAACTGTTCTTCTTGGCAAGTGCTCTTTAGCAGGATCTCTTGCTAGATAGTAGTAATTATTTATAGTTTATCACACACCCATTATTCTTCTGCACCTTAACATTCCTTTTGCAGTAGATTAGAAATGGGGGAAAGTATATTAAAGTATAAAGTATGCTATAAACAGCTTTGGGAGTATCACAAGCATTTAAATAAAAAGGCACTCCCCTATATGCAGCCTTAGTTGGATGCTCACAAGCAGGATCAAGGTGAACAGGACAAACAGGGCCTATGAGCTGCGGCTACCACCTCCTCCTTCTCCTGCCCCAATACCTTGAAACTTACCTTGTTGTTGTTTATTTGGTCAGTCACTTCCAACTCTTTGTGACTTCATGGACCAGCCCACGCCAGAGCTTCCTGTCAGCTGTCGCCACCCCCAGCTCCCCCAAGGTCAAGTCTGTCACCTCCAGAATATCATCCATCCATCTTGCCCTTGGTTGGCCCCTCTTTCTTTTGCCTTCCACTTTCCCTAGCATCAGCATCTTCTCCAGCAGGGTATCCTGTCTTCTCATTATGTGGCCAAAGTACTTCAGTTTTGCCTTTAATATCATTCCCTCAAGTGAGCAGTCTGGCTTTATTTCCTGGAGTATGGACTGGTCTGATCTTCTTGCAGTCCAAGGAACTCTCAGAATTTTCCTCCAGCACCACAGTTCAAAGAAACGTACCTTGGGGCATGTTAAAAAATAAGAGGTAGGCACTCCCCAGGGACCAGTGGAGGTCTTTTCCAGTTGGCGGGGGGGAGGGGGAACTGGGACTACTAGAAACTGGTCCCAGAATCTCCACTGAAAAAATAATGCTACACAGACCATTTTTGCCAGGGAGAAGGTCCTTTAAGGGCTCAGAGAGCCTTTTCCCCAGAAGAAATGACATGCATCAGTTTAGCACCCAGGATTCTGGGAGTGGTAGTTCTAGTCCCACCCCTAGCAGGGAAAGAAATGCCTCTGGGGCCTGCTGAATGCTACTGCCTCTGTCCTCTTCCCAAAGCTCAAAGAAAGACTTGGAACAGTGGAAAGGGGAGGCTAGGCAGAGGGCCCACTGTGTGTGGGTTCTGAGCTTCTGATGAGTATTTGCTGGCAAAGGCTCTGCCTCTTTTAGGGGAAGCAGCGGGATGCTTGCTTATCCCAAGTTTTGCAACCTTAAGGTGTTGGTTCATTAACCACTCACACTTGTATAGTTCCATGGTTCTGATGTGTTTTTCACTGACTCCCTTAGAATTCTTAGTGTTTTTAAAGATGGAATTAGTCTTGTCATTGATCTAGGACAATGATCCCCCCCCCCTATCTTTTCATGAATGAAATGTTAGAGGATGTAGGAAGGTAATACAACTTCTAACCATGTAAACTTAACTTTAGTTCTGGTCTCCTTCCACTGCAGTGCTGTAACAGAGGAAGTCATTTGCAGGAAAAGAATATGCTAACTGGCATGAGATGGGATGACAAAGTATATTTTAAGAGCAAGAGTAAAATCCTAGATACATTTCTGATGGCTGGTTTATATGTCAAATAATCTAGCTAGCTCTGCAGTCTAAAGTGGGCATAATTTGCTCTGAAATTTCTCTGCCCTGACTTGACTCATCTTTACTATTAGTAGTGTACTCTACTACTATTACTGGTGCTACTAATTTATGAGCAGCCTTTGTCAGCTTTTCAAGACATGCAAGAATTCTCATAAATGTATAGGTATCTGGTTTCCTCCATACAGTTATGAGACTGCATACAAATGCACGAGAATTATTCATGCCTGCTTGATACAGTACTCTTTTTGGTACAAACTGGTTTGGTAGCAATTGTAGCATGGCTGGCAAGTCTCAAGATCTGAGTGGAAGCAGGGTTATTCTTTTCTAGTGCAGGTCGTCCCACCTGGGAGAAGGGTGTATGTGGTATATCTTCTCCTGAAGGAGTCACCAACAGCACCTGTAGCAACAGCAGCAGCATATGAGAAGAGGGCAGGCATTTGGGGTGGGTTAGGGTATTTTAGAAAATGTTTTTATTGTAGAATTTTATTGTTTTAAACTGTTTTATTGTATGTTGTACATCTCCCAGAGTGGCTGGGTGACCA
This sequence comes from Heloderma suspectum, assembly GCF_057233095.1. Taxonomy (NCBI): domain Eukaryota; kingdom Metazoa; phylum Chordata; class Lepidosauria; order Squamata; family Helodermatidae; genus Heloderma; species Heloderma suspectum. The sequence goes on from NC_139458.1 coordinate 91,629,583, forward strand.
GCCAGATGGGCGATTAATAAACTTAATAATTAATAAATAAATAAATAAAATTGTGGCACTACAACCAAGGATGCTGAGTAGAAAAGTCTAAGCTTTTAGAAAGATTGCAAAGGGGAAGCTTTCCACCCCCCTAGATAAATTAGGTTAGGTGTGAGTAGGGATGGCACAGGCACCTGATTCCTACTGGGAATCAAGTGGAACGCCCCCCCATGCCTCTGAGCCATGCTCACCAAGCCCCTGCCCCTGCTCACCCCCTGCCCACACTCGCCAAGCTTCCCATACTCACCCAGGCAGTGGTGTCAAGCTCCTCCACGATCACCATTTTCCAAGGAAAAAAATGGTGATCATGAAAATGCACAATGGGGCCATGAATAACCCTTTTAGGCAAGATTACAGGCATTTGCTTGCCTGTAATTTTGCACATATGGGTCATTCTCAGCCCCATTTTACATATACGTGAATATGAGCATTTTTGAAAATGTGCATATTTGCATACATGCAAATATGCACATTTGCATGTATGCAAATATGCACATTTGCAAAAATCCACACATTTGTGTATATGCAAAATGGGTAGGGATGGCGGAGAATTTCTCCCCGAAACTTCGGGGGGCCGAGCGCCAACGTGTTCAGCCCCCCGAACACGTTTGGGGGAGAAATTCTCTGCACCCCCCCCGCACCCCGCACCCCCCCCCAGGACGGGACTTACCTTTCCCGAATGTCCCTCCCGGCGGTGGGTCCCAGCGGCGGTTCGTCAGGTCTTTGTCAGGGGTGGGGGCGGCAGCCGATCTTTTGACCGGCTGCCGCCGCCGCCGCCATTCCAATAAAACTAAAAAAAAAAAAAACGCCCCCGTGATAGGCTACGTGACGATTAACGTAGCCTATCACGGCTAGATCATCAAAGTCAGCTGTGATAGGCTACGTAAATTGTCACGTAGCCTATCACGGGTGACTTTAAAAAAAAAAAAGCACGTATGGATAATGGCGGCCCCCATAGGGAGCCGCCATTCACGTTCCTTATTTGGTCGCCATAGTCTACGTAAAGATTTACGTAGACTACAGCGACCAAATAAGGAATGTGAATGGCGGCTCCCTATGGGGGCCGCCATTTGCGTACGTGCTTTTTTTTTTTTAAGTCACCCGTGATAGGCTACGTGATGATTTACGTAGCCTATCACGGCTGACTTTGCAGATCTAGCCGTGATAGGCTACGTTAATTGTCACGTAGCCTATCACGGGGGCGTTTTTGTTTTTTTTAAAAGAACATTTTATTTCGCGGCCGGGCGAGGCAGGAAGCCTCCCCCCCGGCCTGAATTTCAGCTGGGCGAGGCGGGAAGCCTCCCCCCGGCCTGAATTTCAGCCGGGGAAGGCGGGAAGCCTCCCCCCCAGGCCTGAACTTTGCGGGGGGAGCAGCGAAGCGCCTCCCCCCCACTGCGAAAAGCTGCGAGACCAGGTAAGTGACTTTCATGCACCCCTAAAAATGGGTCATGAGTAGCCCATATGCACAAGATTACAAGCAAGGAAACACCTGTAATCTTGTGTATATGAGCGATTTATGGCCCCATTTTATGTATATGCAAATATGCGCATTTTTGAAATTGCCATTTTATTTTTAAGGGATGGTGATTATGGAGCTCAACAAGGCTGCCCAGGTGAGTGCAGGTGGCTCAGCGAGCAGCGGGGAGCTCAAGCACCGGTCTGGGTGTGCACAAGTGGGGGCAGGGGCTGGGTGGGCACCCATAGAATCCGGATGGGGGGGCACCTGCCCATCCCTAGGTGTGAATAGAATAGATATGCATGGGTCAGTGCTGCCTCAGAGCTTTCTGAGTAACCATATCTCCCCTCCCCAATACATACCTCCTGTAGGAGAAGATAGATCCCTGTCCCCACCCCAGTTAGCTGGAGACAATGAACCTTTATGATGTGGTAAAGGAGAGTTAAAAAGGAAGCAGTGTAAAGCCAGGCCTTCTTTGATATTTATCTTCTGTTTTTGAAATTATTTTATTGTTGTCGCTGCTGCTTTTAAATTTGTCTACATTCTTTTTTTGTTAGAAGTGATGTCATTTATTGTGTTATTGGTTTGATTATTGGTTTGCTTATTGGCCAAAAGCAGGACTGGGGTCAGCTCAGTGTAAGATCTAATTACAGTCAGACTGGATATAAGGCTCCCTAGAGCAGCAAGCTTGGAATGTCATTCCTGCAAAACACTGGAGCCACCTGAAAGTTTAAGCAGCCCTGCTGTCAGGTTGGCAGACATATCTCAAGCTTATCTCCCACTCCAAGGAAACTCTTGTGACTTAAAGGTGACAGGTTGTAGTCCTTAGTCACTGCCCAGTGGTGCTGGGGAGTCAGCTACTGCGCCTGGATGCAGTGAGGTGGCCAAGGGACACCCTCTCATTCTGCTGAGGGTTCTGAGAAAGAGGAGTCAGTGGAGCGGGGCGAGGCTGTGCAGTCTCCTCCAGGGCAAGCCCTACCATTAGGCAGAGTGAAGCAGTTGCCTCAGGCAGCATATACTGGGAGGCAGCAGCAAGATGTGGGAGGAGAGAGCTATAGGCCATGTGGCCTGCCTCACACATTCTAAGGTAGCTTGCTACCTTTGGTGTGGTGGAGGATGCTGGTTTCATTGCCAATGTTGAAGAAAGATTTAGCTACCAAGCCAGTCGGCTTTTGTACGTGGTACAAACAAGGGGGACTGCCAGCTTGTCCTTTGCTTCAGGAGGCAAAACATCTTGGGCTAGCCCTGTTCTTCTAGGACTCTACTCCCATGGGAGGCTCTAGCAAGGCAATGTCTTCTGAGGCTCTCTCAGGGATGGTTACGGCACACCCAATTTTCCACCTCCTATTCATTGTCAGGCCCATCTTCTGATAGCAGGGGTTTTGAGTCCTATGCCATGGCATATACATAAACAGGTGTGTGGAGAATAGTGCTGGTAATCATATGATTCCCCTTCTTCACTTCCTTCCCAGAATCTGATTCTGTTCAAAGCATCTGTAAAAATAAAACCTGTTGAACACAAGAAAAAGAATGTCTCTAAATCTCTATTAACTCCCACACACTCTCCCATGTCATTTTATACACTACTATCATGTCCTTCCTTAAGTCATCTTTTTCTAAACTGAAGAGAAAAACTTTTAGTTTCTTAAAACTTTATTTGTAAGTAAGTTGGTCCATCCTCTGATCATTTTGATTGCCCTTTTTTGTACTTTCTCCAGCTGAAATGTAACGTGTGTGTGTGTGTGTGTGTGTGTATGAAGGTGAGATCGTGTTGTTGTTCAGTCGTTCAGTCATGTCCGACTCTTCGTGACCCCATGGACCATAGCACGCCAGGCCTTCCTGTCCTGTGCTCTCTCCCGGAGTGTGCTCAAGACAAGTCCATATTCATTGCATTGGTGATGCTATCTTGCCATCTCATCCTCTGCCGTCCCCTTCTCCTTTTGCTTTCAATCTTTCCCAGAATTAGGGTCTTTTCCAGGGAGTTTTCTCTTCACATTAGTTGGCCAAAATATTTCAGCTTCAGCTTCAGTATCTGTCCTTCCAATGAGCAGCCAGGGTTGATTCCCTTTAGGATGGACTGATTTGACCTCCTTGCAGTCCAGGGCACTCGTAAGAGTCTTCTCCAGCACCACAGTTCGAAAGCATCAATTCTTCGGCACTCAGCCTTCCTTATAGTCCAGTTCTCACAGCCATATGTTGCTACTGGGAAAACCATAGCTTTGATTTTATGAATCTTTGTCGGCAAGGTGATGTCTCTGCTTCTTACTATGCTGTCTAGGTTTGCCATAGCTTTCCTCCCAAGGAGCAAGCGTCTTTTAATTTCATGGCTACAGTCACCGTCTGCGGTGATCTTGGAGCCCAAGAAAATAAAATTTGTCACTGCTTCCATTTCTTCCCTTTCTATATGCCAGGAAGTGATGGGGCCAGATGCCATGATCTCAGTTTTTTTAATGTTGAGTTTTGAACCAGCTTTTGCACTCTCCTCTTTCACCCTCAGCAAGAGGCTCTTTAGATCCTCTTCGCTTTCTGCCATTAGGGTTGTATCATCTGCGTATCTGAGGTTGTTGATAATTCTCCCAGCAATCTTAATTCTGACCTGTGATTCATCCAACCCGGTGTTTCTCATGATGTACTCTGCATATAAATTAAATAAGCAGGGTGACAATATACAGCCTTGTTGTACTCCTTTCCCAATTTTGAACCAATCGGTTGTTCCATGTCTGGTTCTTATTGTTGCTTATGACCCTCGTACAGGTTTCTCAGGAGGCAGGTAAGGTGGTCTGGTACTCCCATCTCTTTCAGAATTTGCCAGAGTTTGTTGTGATCCAAACAATCAGGCTTTAGCATAGTCAATGAAGCAGAAACAGACGTTTTTCTGGAATTCTCTTGCTTTCTCCATGATCCAGCGAATGTTGGCGATTTGCTCTCTAGTTCCTCTGCCTCTTCGAAACCCAGCTTGTACTTCCGGTAGTTCTCGGTTCACATACTGGTTAAGCCTAGGTTGTAGGATTTTGAGCATAACCTTGCCTGCATGTGAAATGAGCACAATTGTACAGTAGTTCGAACATTCTTTGACATTGCCCTTCTTTGGAATTGGAATGTAAACTGACCTTTTCCAGTCCTGTGGCCACTGTTGAGTGTACCAAATTTGCTGGCATATTGAGTGCAGCACTTTAACAGCATCATCTTTTAGAATCTTAAATAGCTCAGCTGGAATACTGTCATCTCCATCAGCTGTCCACCGCCATTTGCGTCCCGGCAGGAGATGAGATTCGCAGCCGGAGGGATGGGGTGCCTCCCCCCTGCCAGAATTTCGGCCAGAGGGACAGGGCGCCTCCCCCCAGCCAGAATTTCAGCCAGAGGGACGGAGCACCTCCCCCCCACCGCGAAGCAAGCTGCGGGACCAGGTAAGGGACTTTCGTCCATCCCTAATTCTTTTCACCTCTTCTTAATCTCCTCTGCTTCTGTTAGGTCCCTGCCTTCTTTGTCCTTTATCATGCCCATCTTGGAACAAAACATTCCCTTGAGATCTCCAATTTTCTTGAAGAGATCTAGGGATGTACGAAAGTAACTTACATTTCCATGGATTATGTTGATGTTGGGGGGGAGGCATTCCGTCCCTCCCCCTGGAATCCTGGCCGGGGGGGGAGGTGCTCCACTCCTCCCCCCTGAAATCCTGGCCAGCCGGCTCCTCTCCACAGGGATTCTGCGGCGCCGCCAGCCGGCTCCACCAGCAGCCGGACATCCGGCCACTGGCTAGCAGGGACGCAAAGGGCGGCGGCCATAGCTGCCACCGTTTGCGTCCCTGCAGTCAGCTGTGATAGGCTACATAAATGTTTACGTAGCCTATCATGGCTGATTTTTTAAAAAAACCACGTGTTTACGCAAATGGCAGCATACTTTATTTTGCATTTGCGTTCTTTATTTTGGCACGTCTTAGTCTAAGTAAATGTTTACGTAGACTAAGATGTGCCAAAATAAGGAACACAAATGGCGGCGGCCATGGCCGCCGCCATTTGCGTATGCGCTTTTTTTTAAAGTCAGTCATGATAGGCTACGTAAACATTTACGTAGCCTATCACAGTGTTTTTTAAAAATCTAGCCATTATAGGCTATGTAAATCTTTACATAACCTATCACTTTTTTTTTGTTTTGTTTTTTTTAACCTGGAAATGGTGGTGGCGGCGGCACCCGGTCGGAAGACTGGCAGCCGCCGCCGCTGCACCGCCGCCGGAGCCACTGCAGGAGCCGCCACCGCCAGGAAGATCCGCCCAAGGTAAGTCTCATCCTGGGGGTGGCGGGGGGGTGGCGGGCCATTCCGCCACCAATTTCGGGGAGCCAAATGCGCTGGCATTCAGCCTCCCCGAGATCCATGGCGGAACTTTCATACATCCCTAAAGAGATCTCTAGTCTTTCCCATTCTATTGTTTTCCTCGATTTCTTTGCATTGTTCATTTAAGTAGGCCTTCTTGTCTCTCCTTGCTATTCTCTGGAAATCTGCATTCAGTTGGGTATATCTTCCCCTTTCTCCCTTGCTTTTCACTTCCCTTCTCTCCTCAGCTACTTGTGAAGCCTCATCAGACAGCCACTTGGCTTTCTTGCATTTCTTTTTCTTTGGGATGGATTTTGTTGCTGCCTCCTGAACAATGTTATGGACCTCCGTCCATAGTTCCTCAGGCACTTTGTCTATCAGGTGTAATCCCTTAAGTCTATTCCTCACCTCCACTGTATATTCATAAAGGATATGATTTAGGTCATACCTGAACGGTTTAGTGGTTTTTCCTACGTTCTTCAATTTAAGCCGAAATTTTGCAAGAAGCAGCTCATGATCTGAGCCACAGTCAGCTCTAGGTCTTGTTTTTACTGACTGTATAGAGCTTCTCCATCTTTGGCTGCTAAGGGCATAATCAATCTGATTTTGATATTGACCATCTGGTGATGTCCATGTGTAGATTCACCTCTTGTGCTGTTGGAAAAGAGTGTTTGCTATGATCAGCATGTTCTCTTGGCAAAACTCTATGAGCCTTTGTCCTGCTTCATTTTGTACACCAAGACCATGCTTGCCTGTTATCCCAGTTATTTCTTGACTTCCTACTTTAGCATTCCAATCCCCTATGATGAAGAGGACATCTTTTTTTGCTGTTAGTTCTAGAAGGTGTTGTAGGTCTTCATAGAACCGATCAACCTCAGCTTCTTCGGCATCAGTGGTTGGGGCATAGACTTGAATTACTGTGATGTTGAATGGTTTGCCTTGGATTCGTACTGAGATCATTCTATCGTTTTTAAGATTGTACCCCAGTACTGCTTTTCCCACCCTTTTGTTGGCTATGAGTACTACTCCATTTCTTCTAAGGGATTCTTGCTCACAGTAGTAGATATAGTGGTCTCCTGAATTAAATTTGCCCATGCCTGTCCATTTTAGTTCGCTGATTCCCAAGATGTCAATGTTCAATCTTGCCATCTCATGTTTGACCACCTCCAGCTTACCTTGATTCATTGATCATACTACTTGATGAATATCACAGAACCTCTGTGTAGCATAGGTAGCATTGTTGACCACAGGTGTAACTGTTGTTTGCTTTTTTCATTGTTTGTTTGTTTGTTTATTTATATACTGTACTTTTAAAATGCCCAGTAACTGAGGTTCTCTGGGCAGCGTACAATACAAACACAAAATACTAATACTAAAACAAAGACAAACAGTGCCACGTATTAACACCATTTCACTCTTACAGAACTGCTTACACCACAATCCTATATGCAAATTAAGCCCTACTGAGTTCAATGGAACTTACTCTCAGGTAAATGTATATAGGATTGCTTGTAGCTTTAACCTAGTAAAGGACAAATAGAAGTTTATGCTGCAAACAGATGCTGCAACAGATGTGGTGGCATCCTAGATTGGCTTCTCTTCTATCTAGTATTTAGGAAAGAAGCCAATCTAGTATGTCACCACATCTGTTGCAGGTATTTTAGTTGCATTAATGCACTTGATTGGTCACTAGGGGTGGACGAAAGTCACTTACCTGTCCTCGAAGCTTGTTCGCGGTGGGGGGGAGGTGCATTGCTGCTCCCCCTGCGAAGTTCAGTCTGGGGGGGGAGGCTTCCCGCCTCGCCCGGCCGAAATTCAGGCCGGGGAGGAGGCACCTCGCCTCGCCCGGCCGCGAACTCAAAAGTTTTTTAAAAAAACACGCCCCCGTGATAGGCTATGTGACGATTAACGTAGCCTATCACGGCTAGATCTGCAAAGTCAGCCGTGATAGGCTACGTTAATCGTCACGTAGCCTATCACGGGTGATTTTAAAAAATAAAAAAAAGCACATACGCAAATGGCGGCCCCCATAGGGAGCCACCATTCGCGTTCCTTATTTGGTCGCTGTAGTCTATGTAAATCTTTACGTAGACTACGGCGAAAATAAGGGCAACGCAAATAGCATTGCCCTTATTTTCGCCATAGTCTACGTAATCTTTACGTATTAGACTTTGGAAATCTAGCCGTGATAGGCTACATTAATCGTCAAGTAGCCTATCACAGGGGTGTTTTTTTTTTCTTTGATTGGAATGGCGGCGGCGGCAGCTGGTCGAAAGACCAGCTGTCGCTCCCGCCCCGGACAAAGACCCGCCGAACCGCCGGCCGGACCCGCCACCGGGAGGGACATTCGCCAAAGGTAAGTCCCATCCCGGGGGGGGTGTGCGGGGGGGCGGGGGGCGGGGGGGGTGGAGAATTTCTCCCCGAAACTTTTTTGGGGGGCCAAACACGTTGGCGCTCGGCCCCCCGAAGTTTCGGGGAGAAATTCTCCGAATTTCTCCGCCATCACTCATCAGGATGACAGAAGCAGCTCCTGATCTCTGTCAGCAATATCAGGAGCTGCCCAAAGCCAGAATTGTCAAAAGCTAGTGCTGCTGTGGGGCTTTCCTCCCAATATAAGTAGTAGCTTCAAAAGAATGATTTTTGGCAGGACCTCAGCAGGGGAGAAAAGGGTTACATTCTTCCTTGGTACCTGTTGTGATCCCAGTAATTATAAATGCTATTAGCATTTTCTTACAAAGAGAAAATATGCACATTGAATGAATTTCACATGTAGTTTGGCATTTAGGAACAGCAATGTAGGTACAGTGCTGTATTTTGAAGTGCATGTGCTCATCATGACAGTCCCCATGGACACACCCCAAAGGATAACCCCAAAATGCAAGTAGCTGTGTTGGTCCATACCAACAAGTCAGTTCCAGCAGTTTTTATCTCCACCAGGAGCAGGTTTTCTATAAATCTAATGGGTCTTGATTGCCCATTCAAGAGCAGGCCACCTCAAAATCCTTTGCATTACAACTAGGGATGGTGGAGAAATCCGCCATGGACTCCAGTGAGGCTGGATTCTTTAGAATCCAGCCCTCCAGAGTCTTGGGCAGAACGGACTACCCCCTCCACCACCACCACCCGAAATCCCCTGGGACAGACCTTACCTGGCAGCGGCTTCTCCGGGTTGGGTCATTGTCTTCCTTCCACAGCCGGGCTGCGGAATAAAAAGACAGCTGTCGTAGCGGCCGCCATCTGCATCCTTGCTCATGATTGGCTACATAAATACATAGCCTATCACAGCAAAGAGCAGGGACACAAATGGTGGCCACTACGCCATTTGCATTCCTGCTCTTCTTGTGATAGGCTATGCAAATATATACATAGCCTATCACGGCTAATGCAGGGATGCAAATGACGGCCACTATGCCATTTGCATCCCTGCCTTAGCTGTGATTGGCTATTTATATATTTATGTAGCCTATCACAAAAAGATAGAAAGGAATCCTGTAATCCTACCTGGCCGGCTGCGCTCCGCGGTGAGTCCATGGAGTCGCCGGCTGGGCCCATCCACAGCCGGACTGCAGTCTGCTGCTGGGCTGCTGCAGCCGCAAATGGCGGCTGCCATTTGCGCCCCTGCTCTTTGCTGTGATAGGCTATGTAAATATATACGTAGCCAATCACGGCCACGGGCAGAGATGCAAATGACAGCTGCCATTTGCGGCCGCAGCAGCCCAGCAGCGGATGGCCGTCTGGCTGTGGATGGGCCCGGCCGGCGACTCCACGGACTTACCTCGGAGTGCAGCTGGACAGGTAGGATTCCAGGGGGGAGGGATGAACTGCCTCCCCCACCCCCGTGGACACCATCAGCAGAATGGTGAGTGGGGTTCGTACACCCCTAATTACAACAGGGTTAGATCACAACAATATATTGTTACTGGGAAAATCTATTTTTTCTGCAACTACTGTGAGGATTGAAGAAAGCTCAGAGGGAACAGGGAAGCCTGAAAGGGGAGGGGCAGGGTAGCAGATGATGTAATTATTCCTGCTAATCAAAAAGTCCTAGAGCTTCAACCCTGTGAGCCCTGGCAATACTACACCACTACATGGGAAGACAAACCTGACAGGATGGCAAGTGGGCAATGAAGTGTGAAGAAAAACAGCAGAGGAGATAGTTAATTATGTCAAAAATTGGACTAATAAATGACCCTGAGTAAAATGATCATGATGGCCGGGGTGGTAGTGGTGGTGGTAATTCCTCTGGTGAAGGGAGACTGAGGTGCCAGGTAGGTGTGTCAAAAGAGAAAGTAGCAAAAAAATGGCAGAAGGAAATAGGCAGTGGCCTGCAAAGCAGGAACCTGTAGAAACAAATGGATGGTGAAAAGATGAAGTTGAAAAAGGAGGATCCTTGGAAAAGGTAGGGAGAGGTGAAACAACAGAGGCCCGTAAAGACACGAAGGAAATGGGCAGACAAGGGAAGTTTAAAAAGATGCTACTATGGTGATGGGAATTCAGTGAGGCATAGGGATGGCAGAGAATTCCGCCACCCACCACCACCCCCGCAGATTCCCCCCCGGGATGAGGCTTACCTGGGGAGGATGTTCCAGACAGCGGTGGCTCCGGCAGCAGCAGCGGCGATGGCTGGTCTTTCGACCGGCTGCTGCAGCCGCCATTGCCATCTGCCCTTTGTTGTTATAGGCTACGTAAGTATTTACGTAGCCTATCACAGCAAGCCAATAATAATAATAAAAAAGGCATATGCAAATGGCGGCGGCTACGGCAGCTGCCATTTGCGTTCCCTATTTTTCGCCGACTTATCTTACGTAAATATTTACGTAAGATAAAACGGTGAAAAAAAGGGGAACGCAAATAGCATAGCCTACATAAATATTCTAGACTACTATTAAATATTTCCGTAGGCTACTAGTAGAACGGCGAAAAATAAAGGAATGCAAATAGCGCCCACTATGCTATTTACGTTCCCCTTTTTTTCGCCGTTTTATCTTACGTAAATATTTACATAAGATAAATCGGCGAAAAATAGGGAATGCAAATGGCGGCCGCTGTAGCTGCCGCCATTTGCATATAACATTTTTTTCTTCTTCTTCTGGAAAGAAGTTGCCCAGCGGATGGATTTCCAGCTGCGGGGGGGTCCGGCCAGCAGCTCCGCAGAATCTCCGTGGAGTGGAGCCAGCCAGAGAAGGATTTTGGGGGGAGGTGTGGAGCGCCTCCCCCCACCGCGAATCGCCTCGTCAAAAAAGTAAGTGACTTTCATACATCCCTAGTGAGGCATAAGAGTTTCTGGGCCTAGATGCTCGTGAATATATTCTGTTAATTATGGTTTCTATTGTCACTACAGCATTGTGACCGGGCAACCCTGAGGGGACAATACTGTAGTGGCTAAAATACTAACTTTCACATTTTGATTTAATGCTATAAAGAGGCCAAAAATGCCATAAAGAGGCCAAAAATGCTCACTTTCGCATTTTGATTTAAATTACTGAAATGATTCTTGGGCGACAAGCTTCTAGTACGCATCCTAAAGGTTCATTGGCATGCCTTATAATATTGGTAAATATGCTTACATGTCATGGTGTACGTTTTCCTAACCAGATAATCACTCAAAACAAAAGGCCACTCAACTTGTTTTTTAATTGGTTCTGTTGTTTGTAATGGCATGTCTTTCATCTTGCAATACTCAAACTGTCCTCAATATACTGACTTGCATTGTGGATTTAAATCAAAAGTAAAATTAGTGTTATATATGCAGCAAATTTTAATGTGTGTTTTTTGACAACTGTTGATAAAATCTTGTAATGGTTTCCTGTAATCTCTTTAGTCCATAATTAGGCTCTAATTGCAGATAAAATGTTATCATCCATCCATCCTCTATGCCCATATAACTAAAGCAATTCCTGACCTGCTTTCCTCAGTCATGAGTATTCTTCATGTCATATACTGAAATCCTATGAAATTATGCTTTTCATCTTAATTAACACAGCTTTTGTATTCCTTTACTCAAGCCAGGATTAGCTACCTGACGACTTGCCTCATCAGGAAGATGCCCTATCAGAACCATAAGGATCCTATGTACTACAGATGTAAAACTTTAGAAGGTAAGATATCGAAAACGTATTGAGTAGTGGTAATGGCAGTATGTAGTGGCCCTAATGCAGTGCATCAAATATCTTGGTGGAACCAATTATTAAGATTATAAGTGGTGCACAATTATTTATTTATTTATTTATTATTAACTTTCTCTACTGCCCAATAGCCGAACCTCTCTGGGTGGTTCACAGAAATTAAACTCAGAAGTACAGCATAAAACAACAGAAAATATAAAAGCATTAAAACTACAGTAGAAAAGTACAACCAGCACAAAACCTAGGAGCAATGCAGAGATTTAAAATACTGTAACAATTTTAAGACAACAGAGCTAAAAGACTAGAATGCTAAAATTCCTGGGAAAATAAAAGAAGGTCTTCACCTGGCACTGGAAAGAGTGCAATGTAGGTGCAAGGCGAACCTCTCTAGGGAGCTCGTTCCACAACTGGGGTGCCACAGCAGAAAAAGCCTTCTTCCTGGTAGCCACCCACCTCATTTCCTTTGGCAGGGGCTCCCAAAGAAGGACCCCTGCCAAAGGGTCCTCTGTATTAATCTCCATAATATTAGAGATTACAGACCATTTTATATGCACTTCAGATCTACTGTTATTGTTATTTATAAGACACAATCTGAGCTTACTTATCTGGAGTACTGTGTCCGGTTCTGGGCACCACACTTTAAGAAGGATGCAGACAAGCTGGAGAGAGTTCAGAGGAGGGCAACAGAGATGATCAGGGGACTGGAAACAAAGCCCTAGGAGGACAGATGGAAAGAACTGGGCATATTTAGCCTTGAGAAGAGAAGACTGAGGGGAGATATGATAGTGCTCTTATAATATATTTTTTATTTTATTTTTTTTAAAAAAGAAAAACAAAACACAACAACAGAAACACAACAACAATACACATACCCTAAAATATCTTGTAAGATATCTACCTTTGGATCCCCTTACACAACAAATGCTTATTATTATTATTATTATTATTATTATTATTATCTAGTTCTTATCTTAGTTGTATATTTCATACATTGAGTTCACAGACATTATCCCTTTTCTCCTAATTTTAACAATAGAAAAAAGAGACTCAGCCATCTCGAAGTTCAAAATCGTATCATTTTTCTCTGTTTCTTGTACAAATTCTATAAAAGGTTTCCAATCTAACATAAATTTAGTTGTTGACCCTTCTTTAATTATAATAGTACGTTTTGCCATCTCTGCCAGCTCCATCATTTTCATGATCCACTCGCTCACATTTGGTATTGTTTCATTCTTCCACTTTTGTGCATACAATAACCTTGCAGCCATTGTCATGTAGAGAAAGAGGGTTCCCCCCTTCTCTTTTACATGTTTATTATTATCTGTTAGTCCCAATAAAAAATGTTTCTGGCTTTAGTTCTATAGTAGTCTTTAATATTCTTTGAGCTAATATTCTTTGAGCTAATGATTGTATTGGTTTCCGAAAAGTTTTAGCTTTTTTATTACAAGTCCATGATAAAAGATAAAATGTTCCCTCCTGGTCTTCACATTTCCAACATTTTCCAGAAACACCTTTATGCATTTTAGACAATTTAAATTGTGACATATACCATCTATATATCATCTTATAAAAATTCTCTTTAAGACTTGTACATAAAGTAAATTTTAAATGTTTTCCCCACATACTTTCCCACTCTTCCAATGATATATTATGGCCAACGTTTTGTGACCATTTTATCATACAATCTTTATGATAGCGCTCTTCAAGTACTTAAAAGGTTGTCACAGAGAGGAAGGCCAGGATCTCTTCTCAATCATCCCACAGTGCAGGAGACAGAATAATGGGCTCAAGTTACAGGAAGCCAGATTCCGGCTGAACATCTGGAAAAACTTCCTGACTGTTAGAGCAATATGACATAGGGGTGTACGAAACCCCTCTTACCTGGCTCCGCTGGGTTCCGCTGGAGGGGGGGAACATCCGGCAGCTGGCTAGCAGGGACTCAAACGGCGGCGGCCATAGCCGCCGCTGTTTGCGTCCCTGAATTCAGCCATGATAGGCTACGTAAAGACTTATGTAGCCTATCACGTCTGGGTTACAAAAAAAAAAAAGCATATGCAAATGGCGGTGGCTATGGCCGCCGCCATTTGCGTTCCTTATTTTTGGCCGTCTTAATCTACGTAAATATTTACGTAGACGAAGACGGCAAAAATAAGGGGGAATGCAAATAGCGTCGGCTACTTTATTTGCGTTCCCCCTTATTTTTGCCGTCTTCGTCTACGTAAATATTTACGTAGACGAAGACGGCCAAAAATAAGGAACGCAAATGGCGGTGGCCGTAGCCGCCACCATTTGCGTACGCTTTTTTTTTTTTTAACCCAGACGTGATAGGTTATGAAAGTCTTTACGTAGCCTATCATGAAAGGGGGGGGGAACAGACTGCAAATGGTAGCGGCGGCGGCAGCCGGTCGGAAAACCAGCCGCCACCGCCACCGCCAAAGCCGCCACTGGAGCCGCTGCCATCCGGAACATCTGCCCCACGTAAGTCTCATCCCGGGGGGGATCCAGGGGGGGCAGGGGGTGGCAGGCCATTCCACCACAGAGTTCAGGGGGCTGAATGCACTGGCATTCGGCCTCACCGAGATCCGTGGCGGAATTCTCTGACATCCCTAATATGACAATGAAACCAATTCCCTAGGGAGGTAGTGGGCTCTCCCACACTGGAGGCATTCAAGATGAGGCTGGACAGCCATTTGTCAGGGATGCTTTGATTTAGGTTCCTGCATTGAGCAGGGGGTTGGACTCAATGGTCTTATAGTCCCCTTCCAACCTCACTATTCTATGATTCTATGACTCTATGATTCTATGAAGTTATTTGAATTGACTGGTTTGTTAGATGCTGAAGTTTGCAAAGTTGCTATTCATAGATAATAGGATTAGAAATTTACCAGCCAGAAGATAATACCTCATTATCTGATCTGTTATGAATTACTAGCATGATGGCCACTGTCTGTATACAGGGAAGTCTTGTGTACTGAAAGAACTGGGCATGTTTAGGCTTGAGAGCCAGAAGATAATACCTCATTATCTGATTTGTTATGAAATACTAGCATGATGGCCACTCTGTGAATACGGAGAGGCTACTGTACAGCCTCTCTGTGCCAACAAGAACATAAGTAATTTCCCTGAGGGATCTTTATCAATAAGGGCTAGGGCACCAACCACTGGGGATGGAAGATAGATTTTGGCTCACCACAATAGTGTCCTCAAGTGGAGCACTTTATTCTCCCCTCCCCCCAGGAGGTAATGGTAGCCATTAGCGTACATGAGATAAAGTAAAGGGATGCACTTGGGGAGACCCACTGTGTGGAACTAAATCACTGACAGTCATATCTCCACCCCCAGATGCTGAAGGTTTGTTCAGTCATGCCTACCTTATGTGGTCCTGAGGGTTTCCCTGAACTCATAGAGGAGAAAACAGCAATAGGCATAATTGCTGGCCATGTCCCTCTGTCAACCTGCACATGTTCAGTCTCCTCTCTGATAACCTGTATGTCCATTCTGAGTTTTCTTAAGCTATGTTCACATGTTCTAGCCCTGATTAGAATTAGATTATTATAAGAATTATATGAATGGACAATGGGGATATGATTGCTGACCCTACTTCCTCTATTATATCCTTGTTGCTTGGCCCTGCCATACGTTGGAGGGTGAAGGTTTGCTGCAAACTCCTGCTCTTCATGTGGAGGCTCCCTGAGCATTTTAGAAGTCTGCACAATGATGTGGGAAGCCTGCGCATAGATTAGAGCAGATCCCTACTTTAGAGCTTTGCCTTCCAATGTGGCAATGGGAATGCAATGAATGGGGTGGGGCCAGCAAACGTGCACATTCTCTCCTTTCCTCACATTATTTATTTATTTATTTATTTATTTATTTCTATACCGCCCAATAGCCGAAGCTCTCACATGCCTGAAACAGGACTTTAACCACATTAGAATATGATTGAACCTTGGGAACGGGGGTCTTGCAGAGAGAAGGGGGAGGAATGGGGCACAAACTGCCAATCTGCAAGTCTCTAAAGACAAATGAAGTTCAGTTTTGATGTTGCGCTTAACCGAAGTGTCAAAAGGAGTATAGGAACACTGCATTACCTAATCCTTGACCCTTATGCACCCTTGCAAACCTCAGCTTCTGCATCTTTAGCACATTTCTAAATATATCTTTCCTTTGGGATAAAAGTCCTTCCTGTTGTATCTCTGATTAAGTTAACAGAGTCACAGAGGAATCATTGTACCTTCATCTCTCTGACACAACCTTTGACTGTACAAAAAAAAGTGAAAGCACTAAATTGTAAATGAATATACTAACCTTAGAATAACACTTTTAAAATGTATTGATTAATCTATAAACTCTACTCCAAAGAATACCCCTGTGTCAGCCCACCAAGGCAGAAGTCAAGCAATCAATGGCCAAAATTAATTGTAGGCTTCTCTTAAGGCACTTTTTATGCTGCTTGCTTGGCCAAGGGGATTTCTTCATATTTAATTGATTTGTCATAGAAGATGATACAAACATTCCAGGGAATCCAACAAACAGCTGCCTTCTCAAAAGATCTCAAAGGATTTTACAAGGAGAATAACTGCCCCCGAAGTAACATTACATTTCATTTATTAGAAAAAGTAAGGGAAGATTGAAAAAAAAACTGTTCCTCAATCTGACTGTTCCGCTTTGCAGAGTCTCCTAAATATCAGTCTCTTTGGCTAATATGATGATTGGCCAAACATATCAAGATAAATTTAGGGATGTCAGAGAATTTTGCCACGAATCTCAGGGAGGCCGAATGCCAGCACATTCGGCCCCCTGAAATTGGTGGCGAAACGGTCTGCCCCACCCACCCACCCCGGGACGGGACTTACCTTGGGCGAATCCTCCTGGCGGAGGCTCCGGCAGCGGTTCAACGGTGGCAGCTGTGGTGGCCGGTCTTCCGACCGGCTGCCGCCGCCGCCATTTCCAGTAAAACAACAACAACAACAACAAAATGTGATAGGCTACGTAAAGATTTACATAGCCTATCACGGCTAGATTTTTAAAAAATACCGTGATAGGCTACGTAAGTGTTTACGTAGCCTATCACGGCTGAGTGAAAAAAACAAAACAAAAACCGCATGTATGCAAATGGTGGCGTCCATGGGCGCCACCATTTGCGTTCCTTATTTTGGCACGTCTAGTCTACGTAAACATTTACGTAGACTATGGCAAAAATAAGGGGAACGCAAATAGCGTAGCACCTATGCTATTTGTGTTCCCCTTATTTTCGCCATAGTCTACGTAAATGCTTACGTAGACTAGACGTGCCAAAATACGGAACGCAAATGGAAGCGCACATGGGTGCCACCATTTGCGTACGTGCAGGTTTGTTGTTTTTTTTTCACTCAGCCATGATAGGCTATGTAAACATTTACGTAGCCTATCACGGCTGACTGCAGGGAAGCAAATGGCGGCGGCTACGGTTGCTGCCATTTGCGGCCCGGCTGGCCAGGATTCGGGGGTGGAGGGACGGAGCACCTCTCCCCGGCCAGAATTTCAGGGGGGAGGGGAAGAGCACCTCCCCCTGGCCAGAATTTCGGAGGGAGGGATGGAGCACCTCCCCCCCACCGCGAATCAAATTTTGATACAGGTAAGAGACTTTCATACATCCCTAGATAAATTTGTTTTGCCAAGCATCTCAAGACCTGCCACAATGTATCAGAGGGTCAGGCATGAACCAATAGCCTAATGCTTCTTCCCATTAATTTACCCTGAAAATAGGATTATTTACTATAAGAAAGAGGCTTCTGTATTTTGCACTCCTTGTTCCAACAGAACTAGTTGTAGTATCCAGAAATGTACACCATCTCCCCCACACAATCTGGAATTTCTGGATTTTCCATATTCAGCATCCTACGGAGACACCAGATATATACAAAGCCCCCAATCTGCATTCTAAATACTGTAGAGAAGGATAGGAGCGGAGGTGTGGATGTTGCATCCAGCACCGTGCAAGTTAACAATTCTGGTTGCTCTGTCATGGGCACAAGCTGCTAATGCCATCAGTACAGGTGTACAAGAATTTTGTTTCAGTTTGCCAATCATTTCAATATGCCCTATTCACAACTCCAAAGAATTAACAGGCGCACATGTTTTTGGAAAAATGTTTGCACATTCCTGAGCTTATGATCACATTCAAAAAATGCATGTGTATATATATGTGTGTGTGTGTGTGCACGCGTGCACACGCGCATGTTAAAATGCACATTTTTCTAAAAAAAATAAAAAGAAGAGGCATTGTCAGGCTTTAGTTAATGGGGTTGAAAGCACACACTTTTGAAAAATGTGCACTTTTCCCATTTGAATAAACTTGGAAGACTGATTGCAATGAGAGTGCGTCGAACCAAAATTTGAAGTGAAGTTGGGAGAATTTCAGTAAACTCAAACATAGGTATGGCGGAGAATTCCGCCACAGATTTCAGTGAGGTCAAATGCACTGGCATTCGGCCACCCAAAACCTGTGGCAGAACGAAGCTTACCTGGGACAGATGTTCCGGCAGCAGCAGCTCCAGCAGTGGCTCCAGCGGCGGCTGGTCTTTTGACTGGTTGCCGCAACCATCATTGTCGTCCTGTTCTTTGCCGTGATAGGCTACATAAGTATTTACGTAGGATAAAACGGTGAAAAATAGGGAACGCAAATGGCGGCCGCTGTAGCCGCTGCCATTTGCGTATGTTTTTTTTTTTTTTTTTGGCTTGCCATGATAGGCTACGTAAATACTTACATAGCCTATCACAGCAGCCTGGCTGGACGCAAATGGCGGCCGCTGACATCCTGTTAGGCCACTGACATCCTGCTTACCTGGCTCCGCCGGGTTCCGCTGGGGGGGGGAGGCACTCCGTCCCTCCCCCCAGAATCCTGGCCGGCCGGCTCTGCTCCGCAGGAATTCTGCGGAGCCGCCAGCTGGCTCCACCAGCAGCTGGACATCCAGCCGCTGGCTAGCAGGGATGCAAATGGCGGCGGCCATAGCCGCCGCCATTTGTGTCCTGTATTCAGCCATGATAGGCTATGTAAAGACTTATGTAGCCTATCAGGTTTGGGTTAAAAACAAAAACAAAAACACATACGAAAATGGCGGCGGCTATGGCCGCCGCCATTTGTGTTCCTTATTTTTGGCCTTCTTACTCTACGTAAATATTTACGTAGACTAAGACGGCAAAAATAAGGGGGAATGGAAATAGCATAGTGGATGCTATTTGCGTTCCCCCTTATTTTCGCTGTCTTAGTCTACGTAAATATTTACATAGACTAAGACGGCCAAAAATAAGGAACGCAAATGGCGGCGGCTGTAGCCGCCGCCATTTGTGTCCTGTATTCAGCCATGATAGGCTATGTAAAGACTTATGTAGCCTATCAGGTTTGGGTTAAAAACAAAAACAAAAACACATACGAAAATGGCGGCGGCTATGGCCGCCGCCATTTGTGTTCCTTATTTTTGGCCTTCTTACTCTACGTAAATATTTACGTAGACTAAGACGGCGAAAATAAGGGGGAATGGAAATAGCATAGTGGATGCTATTTGCGTTCCCCCTTATTTTCGCTGTCTTAGTCTACGTAAATATTTACATAGACTAAGACGGCCAAAAATAAGGAACGCAAATGGCGGCGGCTGTAGCCGCCGCCATTTTCATACACGTTTGTTTGTTTTTAACCCAGACATGATAGGCTACATAAGTCTTTATGTAGCCTATCATGAATGGGGGAAAAAAACAACAACAACAGACTGTAGATGGCGGCGGCAGCCGGTCGGAAGACCAGCCGCCGCCTCCACCGAAGCCACCGCTGGAGCCGCCGCCGTCCGGAACATCTGCCCCAGGTCAGTCTCATTCCGGGGGGATCCGGGGGGGTGGGGGGGTGGCAGGCCATTCCGCCATGGAGTTCTGGGGGCCGAATGCACTGGCATTCAGCCTCACCGAGATCCGTGGCGGAATTCTCTGACATCCCTACATCTTGTACTGCTTGTGACTAGGGATGTACGAAAGTCACTTACCTTTCTCAGGGGTGATTCGTGGTGGGGAGGAGGGGCTCCGCCCCTCCCCCTGAAATCCTAACCCAGCCGGCTCCGCTCTGCAGCAACTCCGCAGAGCTGCCAGCTGGGTGCATTCACAGGTGTGTGGAGCCTGTGGACACAAATGGCGGCAGCTACAGTGGCCACCATTTGCATTCATGTTTTTGGCCTTGATAGGCTATGTAAATATTTACGTAGCCTATCACAGAGAAACACAGGGGTGCAAATGGCAGCCACTACGCCATTTGCGCCTGTTTTTTTACCGTAATAGACTACGCAAATATTTATGTAGCTTATCACAGCTATGGCGGCCGCCATTTGCGTTCCCTTTTTTTGCCGTGATAGGCTATGTAAGTATTTACGTAGCCTATCACAGCCTAAAAGGGGAAGCAGTGCAAACGGCACCAGGTAAGTGCTCCGTTTTGTGCACCTTTCGTGGGGTGGTGGGGCGGGGGGCTTCATTCCACCACAGATTTCGGGGGGCCAAATGCACTGGCATTTGGCCTCACTGAGATCTGTGGCAGAATTCTCTGACATTCCTACTTGTGACAAACGTACTGCAGGTTGGCCACCCATGGTTTCTAGGGAGCTTGTGACTCCCATGTACAACAGTTTCACTGGCAACTGGTCCATTTTCAGGCATGACCTCTGAGCCCTACATGACTTGATTATAGCTGGAGAAATATGCTGTTGTAAAACACACCCAATAATAACTTGGCAGAAGAATTTTTCTGCTTTCAGCTATTTGAGCGATAACATGTAAAAGCAATAAATGTACTTCTGACTATAGGCAGAATATGTTGTCCAATATCCAGCTGTCTTGCTGAACTATATATTAAGATATTGATAGCTACAGCAGGCATGAGGGTTGTAATGATGACATTCAGAAGTTTCAGCCTCTTATACACAGGGGTGTCAGAGAATTTCTCGCTGAAACTTCAGGGGGCTGAGTGCCAATATATTCGGCCCCCGAAGTAGTTTCGGGGAGAAATTCTGTGCACCCCCCCAACCCCGCACCCCCCCCCGGATGGGACTTACCTTTCCCGAATTTCGCTCCCGGTGGCGGGTCGCAGCGGCGGTTCAGCAGGGCTTCGACAGGGTGGGGGCGGCAGCCGGTCTTTTGACCGGCTGCCGCCGCAGCCATTCCAAGAAAAGTAAAAAAAAAACACGCCCCCGTCATAGGCTACGTGACGATTAACGTGGCCTATCATGGCTAGATTTGCAAAGTCAGCTGTGATAGGCTACGTAAATCATCATGTAGCCTATCACGGCTGACTTAAAAAAAAAAAAAAGCACGTATGGCTAATGGCGGCCCCCATAGGGAGCCGCCATTCGCGTTCCTTATTTGGTCACTGTAGTCTACGTAAAGATTATGTAGACTACGGCGAAAATAAGGGCAACGCTATTTGCATTGCCCTTATTTTCGCCGTAGTCTACATAAAGATTTACGTAGACTACAGCGACCAAATGAGGAACGCAAATGGTGGCTCCCTATGGGGGCCGCCATTTGTGTACGTGCTTTTTTTTTTTAAAGTCACCCGTGATAGGCTACGTGACGATTAACGTAGCCTATCACAGCTGACTTTGCAGATCTAGCCATGATAGGCTACGTAAATCGTCACGTAGCCTATCACAGGGGCATTTTTTTAAAAAAACTTTTTATTTCCCAGCCGGGCGAGGCGAGGCACCTCCTCCCTGGCCTGAATTTCGGCCGGGCGAGGCGAGGCGCCTCCCCCCCGGCCTGAATTTCGGCCGGGCGAGGTGAGGTGCCTCCCCCTCAGCCTGAATTTTGGGGGGAGAAGCAAAGCGCCTCCCCCCCCACCGCGAAGCAAGCTCCGAGACGAGGTAAGTGACTTTCGAGCACTCCTACTTATACATAATTAGGGATGTACAAAAGTCACTTAACTTTTCTAAGGGTGACATTCGCGGTAGAGGGGAGGCGCTCCAACCCTCCCCCCGAAATTCTCTCTGGCCAGCTCCGCTCCACAGAAATTCCACGGAGCCACCGGCCAGGGCCACCCGCAGCCAGACATCTGGCCGCTGGGCAGCCTGCAAGGACACAAATGGCGGCTGCCATAGCCACCGCCATTTGCATCCCTGTATTTTCCCATGATAGCCTACGTAACTATTTACATAGTCCACCACGGCAAAAAAACAAACAGCGAATGCAAATGGTGGCAGCTACGGTGTAGCCGCCGCCATTTGCCTTCACTGTGTTTTTGTTGTTGTTGTTGTTGTTGTTGTGGAATGCAAATGGTGTCCCTGCGTTAGCCGTGATAGGCTACATAATTATTTATGTAGCCTATCACGGCTATAATGAGGAAGCGAATGGCAGTCGCAGATGCGGCCACCATTCACAAGTCAGCGTAGACAGCAGCAGGTAAGTGCTCCGTTTCATGGCACGGGGAGTTGGGAGGCTTCTTTCCGCCATGGATTTCCGGGGGGAGGTCGAATGTACTGGCATTCAGCCTCACCAAGATCCCTGGTGGAATTCTCTGACATCCCTACATAAGCTTCAGCCACAGGTATCTTAAACAAAGCATATGCACATTGTAATTTCCATAGCTATTAGCTCATGCTAAATGTTACTGTCCTTAAATATGAATGTCTACAGGGGAGAGCTAGTGTAGTGGTTAGAGTGTTGGACTGGGACTGGGGACACTAGGCCTGAAGCTCACTGGGTGACTTTGGGCCAAACACTGACTCTCAGCCTAACCTACCTCGTAGGGTTGTTGTGAGGATATGATCAAGAGGAGGAACACCATGCTTTGAACTCCTTGGGAGAAAAGGTAGGATATAAATGTAACGGTGTAATAAAGGTAAAAGTGTCCCCAACCAGTCGTGTCCGACCCCAGGGTGCAGTGCTCATCCCCGTTTCTAAGCCGAAGAGCCAGCACTGTCTGAAGACGCTTGAAGGGTCATGTGGCCAGCATGACCGAACACCGAGGTGCACGGAATGCTGTTACCTTTCCCGCTGAGGCGGTACCTATTTATCTACTTGCAATTTCTTGCTTTCGAACTGCTAGGTTGGCAGAAGCTGGGACTGAAGACAGGAGCTCACCCCGTCACGCAGGACTCGGGTCTTGAACTGCTGTCCTACCGACCTTCCAGTCTGCAGTTCAGCGTCTCAACCACTAAGCCACCGCGGCCCCTAAATGTAAATGTAACAAATATTTATTTATTAATAAATGTAACAAATATTTATTTATTAATTAATTTATTAAATTTATTAAGTGCCCATCTGGCCGGTCACCCAGCCACTCTGGGCGATATATAATAAAATTGTTTAAAACAATAAAATTCTACAATAAAAACACCATATTTCTAAAAATACTCCAACCCACCCCAAATGCCTGCCTGAACAACCACTTTTTAATGTGCGGTGGAAGCTCATTAAAGAGGGGGCATGGCAGAGTTCCCTAGGGAGGAATAAGGATGGACGAAAGTTCTGCCACTGATCTCGGGGAGCCGTAGCCACCGCCGTTTGCGTCCCTACAGTCAGCTGTGATAGGCTACGTAAATGTTTACGTAGCCTATTGCGGCTGACTTAAAAAAAAAACACGCACGTACGCAAATGGCGGCGGCCATGGCTGCCGCCATTTGCGTTCCTTATTTTGGCATGTCTTAGTCTACGTAAACATTTACGTAGACTAAGATGGCGAAAATAAGGGGAACGCAAATAGCGTAGATGCTATGCTATTTGCGTTCCCCTCATTTTCACTGTCTTAGTCTACGTAAATCTTGACGTAGACTAAGACGTGCCAAAATAAGGAACGCAAATGGCGGCGGCCATGGCCGCCACCATTTGCATACGCACGTTTTGTTTTTTGTTTTAAGTCAGCTGTGATAGGCTACATAAACATTTACGTAGCCTATCACAGCTGACTGTAGGGACACAAACGGCGGTGGCTATGGCCACCGCCATTTGCATCCCTGCTAGCCAGTGGCCGGATGTCCGGCTGCTGGCAGAGCCAGCCGGCGGCTCCGCAGAATCGCTGCGGAGCACAGCCGGCCAGCCAGGATTCTGGGGGGGGGATGGAGCACTTCCCCCCCACCATCAGCATAATCCGTGAAAGGTAAGTGATTTCCGTACATCCCTAGAGGAATAAATGTTTCCATCTGGTTCAGTGACAAGCAACACAGAGGCTTCAAAAGCTCCAGTGTCTCCATGAAAAGTGCCAAACTATTTTATAAAAGGTGGGTTGAACAAACAGTTTAAAATAAGACAATTATGGAATGGTGGGATTGGAACTATCAAAAGCAGGGATAAGCAACATGGCATCCTCTGCATGTTTTGGATTATGACTCCTATAATCACTGCCCATTGGCCATACTGCCCAGGGCCAGTGGAAATTGTAATTCAAACCATCTGGAGGGCACCACATTGCCTAAACCTGATGAAAAGGCTGCTGGGAATTGGTTGCAATGATCTTTCTGGTCTTTCCAGAAGCACTAAAATGCCAGAGTTAATGTGGAAGCAGATTTCTCCTCTAACCAATTTCCCTGTCAGTCCTTAGAATCATAGAATCATAGGGCTGGAAGGGGCCTACAAGACCATCAAGTCCAACCCCCTGCTCAATGCAGGAAGCCTGATTCCCAGGCTGTCTGCCATCCAAGTACTAACCAGGGCTGACCCTGTGTAGCTTCCGAGATCAGACGAGATCTAGCACATCCAGCATTTTCTGGATGCTTTTTGTTTGTGGGGGTTGCAATTAGGAGTTCTGTGGAACCAGCCGAGAAATGTTGTTAGCCTTTTCAAAACTCTTTATTCTTCCCTTGTAGTTCCTTGGATACTCCTTTTCAGTCAGCAACTTCCAAATTTGCATTTAACATTTCATTCAAGGCAAAATTGCTGGTAAATCTAATCCCAGAATTTATTAATTTTCTTCACCAGCCTATGAAATCCAACAGAATGTCAAGTTCTGCTGGAAGGTGAAGGATCCCACAAGAGTTGACTATCAATGTAGTTACAATCAAGAATCCAATCCAGAAGGCTTGTGTGGAGAAGCTGACAAGCAAAATTCTTTTTGATCCATGAAGGCCTGGACATGATGACCTATCATAATCACATCCAAACTGTTACTCAGTGGCTCACCAGGATGGTGCACTCCTAAAAATCAAGCTGCCAAGAAATGCTAATTTTAAGGAAAATTTGCCTAGACTTAAATTTACATGGAGCTGATTGGTTAAAAAGATGCAATTAATTATTGTTAGGTTTTAGATAATCATGGGATATTTTCTTTATATAGGATAAACACACACCAAAATGTTAGCTATCATGGATCCCACAGTGCAGGCTGTGGATTTGTAGGCTGGATTTAAAATTCCACAATTGAAAATATGACTGATTTCTAAAATAATAGTATCACAAATGCCTGTTCTGAATACTGAGGTTGTTCCAGTGGCCTCCAATTCTCTTTTAAACACTTCGGGCATTTCTTTGCACTCAAGGAAGACCAATCATGAGTTGTGACATCAGAGGGATTGTGGACAGGGAAGCTGCGATCTCAAATTAACCATTTTAAATTCTACTTTTTATTATTTCTTTAATGTGATCTTTAAATCTGTTATTAAAATGACAGCAGCTCTGGTTGTGTTGATGTTAGTTTAATATCCTCGATGACAGTTATAAATGGACTTGAGCTACGGGCTGTGTCACTTACTGGTGAATTAGATAAATCTTATACTTTATTTTCCCTGTGTATACTTAGCTTTTGCAGTTACCCCATAGACATTAATCTATCGAAAAGGAGAAGATATCATCTTTCAGGAGAAACGTGTCATAAATATTTTGATAAAGTATTTTTAATCCTTGGAAACAGATGGCTGTTCCATAAAGATTGTCACCTGAGCAGGTTTTGCTGACAGAAACATATTAAACGAGTCCTACAGTTGGGTGAGGGGTGGTTTCCCGTCACTATTAGATGGATTCTGCTATTAATCAATCACAGCTGGTTGGTTTTCTGACAGCTAGAGCATCCTGGACCTAAGTTGATTGTCTTGCACTATTTCTGACTAATAAATCCTACATAAGATATAATATGATAAGAGGAGAAAAAAGAAATCAAATCACTGACCAGGAGATAGGGGCAGCTAGTTCAGTACATGTTGTGTGCATGCAACACACACCTAGGTTTGGATCCAGATTTATACTGGATCAACTGCACTGATGGAAGTGAACTTCCCTGCCCCGCCCTTCCAACAGCAGCCTGTCCAGCCCCCTGAAAATGCTACACAGAGAGTTATGATAAACCCAAAAATCGAGTGAAGGAGCCTTCACAAGTGCAGTCCTTCCTCTTGTAGAAGGCAGACCCTGGATCTAGCCAACAGATTGTGTGTTGCACAGCTTGAGATATTTATAGGCCCTTCCAGATTATCCTCATCACAGCATTGCCATTTCAGTGCTTCTGAATCCCATTGACCAGATCAGCAGGGCATTTCAGCCTGTTCAGCTCGCTTTTCCATCCAGATGGTCAATGGAGAATCACTGGACCAGCATGGGCTGTACTGAGGTATCCTGGAGATCCCTAATCATGTGCAAGTATGGACGACCAGGATGTGAGAAACTGCCATCTGGACAGACCCTATGATTAATGGCAAAATATAAGTATATGGGTAATATGTAGAAAAGATAATACAAATTGGACTAGATAACATTTACACTCTCTTTCTCTCTCTCTCTCTCTCTCTCTCACACACACACACACACACACACTAAGAGCCAAAAATAGAACACTCTTAACTTCCCCAAGGGGTGGGAAATTCCAGGGCAGCCTTTGCCAGATTAAGTTCCCTCTGGAGCAGGGTGCAGAACCTCTTTCAGCTAGAGGGCCAAATTCCATTCCAGAGAAGCCCTTGGGGCCTACGTTCTAGTGGTGGGTGGGGCTAAAGGCAAAAGGGGGCAGGGCCAAGGCCAATGCCCTAAATACAAAAATGCCAGATACTGGCTGTAATGAAACCTGAGGAGAGGCATTTCAATGTTTTAAAATGGAGGGAAACTGGACCAACCCTTGGAAACCAGCAAATGATGGGTGGTTCAGAGAAAAGGGATGGGCCAGTGGGAGGGTTTTAGTCCAATTGGGAGCCCTGGAGTAGTGCTGTGCCAAAATTTTCTACTCTTCCATTTTGGCATTTCATGGGGGAAAGAACGAAAACTCTGGAGAAACAGTCTGGGAGAAGTGAGAATTTCAGAGAATTTTCTCTCAGGGAGGGGAGCAGGGTTTCCACATGCCTTTTTAAGTGTAGAGAATTCTGGAAGGATCTTTCTATTTTTTTTATTTTATTTTGTAAAAACACTCCCAGCACTTGCAAGAGCCCAGGACTTTTCCTCCCAGGAAACCATGTGACCTCAGCCTCTCCAATAGGCATTGAGGAGACCGAACGGACGGGCGAGAGGAAAGGAGCCGGAGAAGGAGGGAGGGAGGTGAACAACGCTATTTGCATTGCCCTTATTTTCACCGTAGTCTACGTAAACCTTTACGTAGACTACAGCGACCAAATAAGGAATGGGAATGGCGGCTCCCTATGGGGGCCGCCATTATCCGTACGCGCTTTTTTTTTTTTTTTAAAGTCACCCGTGATAAGCTACGTGACGATTGATGTAGCCTATCACGGCTGACTTTGCAAATCTAGCCGTGATAGGCTACGTTAATCGTCACGTAGCCTATCAGGGGGCGTTTTTCTTTTTTCTTTCATTCGAATGGTGGCGGCGGCAGCCGGTTGAAAGACCAGCTGCCACTCCCGCCCCACTCGAACACCCGCCGAACCGCCGGCCGGACCTGCCGCCGGGAGGGACATTCGGCGAAGGTAAGTCCCGTCCCGGGGGGGTGCGGGGGGCAGGGGGGTGCGGAGGATTTCTCCCCAAAACTTGTTCGGGGGGCCGAACACGTTGGCGCTCGGCCCCCCGAACATGTTTCGGGGAGAAATTCTCCGCCATCCCTACTCAGTGGTCCAGCACAAGCGAACATGACAGCAGACCCAACGCTCATTACTTCTTTCTATTTCAGATCGCCTGGACACTATTGAGGCATCCACCTCCTCTTCATCGGCTCTTCCAGAAGGCTCACCGCCTTCAGTGGAGCTCCTCCCTTCTTCTGCCTCATCTTCCCTGGGCGCACAAGCAACAACCTCTGTTTTTTCCAGCTGGGGATCAGAGTGTGCCCACGATTGGTACAGCTTGTCTCTGGGTTCAGGGCACCTGGACGCCATTGAGGCCTCCATCTTGCCTTCGCAGGTTCACCATGGCAGCACCCCACCACTGTAGGTAGTCCACCTTCCTGCGGCATCTCCGTCAGCAGTGATCCAAGCAACATCCTCCTCCTTAGGGTTTTGCCCAGGTGACACAGCACACCTGAAGGCGGTCTGCCCTCATGAGGCATCTCCATCAGGAGCAATGCAAGTGGTATCGCCTCCCTTGCTCCCGGGGACCCAGACACAGCTGCCCTGAATATGGGTGAGATGACTGCACCTCACCCCAGTTGTTCAGACGGGTGACCCTTAGGGCTGTGGGGTTGCTGCCTTAGCTTACCTACCTGGGGGCGGCTGCCCCTCCCAATGTCATCTCCCTATATGACGCTCGGGCCGCCTGCAGCTCCGTCAGTCACACCCCAGTAACCCCAGCCACTTAATGCATCATCTTACAGGGTTTTTTCCTGGATTAAGTAGGATCCCTTGCCTGCCCCCGCCCGTTTTTGACATCCACGTAAGGGGCATATCAGATCCCTATGCTAATCTGGCGAGTTGTATTGTCACCAGGGCTACTCCTTCTCGTAATGTCTTTCGCCCAAGGAGGTGTGCAAATGGCTTGTTTAGGCCTCTCGCAGGAGGGCCGCCATTGCCCTTCTCTGCATAAGGACCTGTTTGACCAGGACCTTTCACTCCAATTTTGACTCCTTCCCAGCTGGGGTCGGCAACAGATCTGGCAGTGGCCACATTCACCAGGTGGTCTCCCGCACTGGCCCTCCGCCTATGGCAGGTCCGCTGCTTCAGCACTGCTATCTGTGCTGGGAGTAAAGCCCCAATGGGCACATGCTCCCAGGACACATGCAGTTTTCATCGTGAATGCTCCCTTGTAGCAGTCAGCACTCATGCACCTCTTGTCCAATACTCGGGGAGGGGAGGGTCCCCTTGGTAAAGCCGAGGCAGTAGGAAGCTCTGGATGGCCAATGCCTAGTAAGGTTGGCACCGATACTCCGGCTTTAAGACACTACCCAACTGGGGGAAGGCGTCTTAACTTGGAACACAGTTTATGCTAGGTTCTAACGGCCCCTAGTATTTTTTCTTTAGGTCAGCATAGACCATCCCTACCTCGTAAGCAACATTTCTCCTTGCTAGGCGTCGACAACAAATCTGGAACACTCAACAGTGGCCACAAGACTGGAAAAGGTCAGTTTACATTCCAATTCCAAAGAAGGGCAACGCCAAAGAGTGTTCAAACTACCGCACAATTGCGCTCATTTCACATGCCAGCAAGGTGATGCTCAAAATCCTACAAGCTAGGCTTCAGCAGTATGCAAACCGAGAACTACCAGAAGTACAAGCTGGGTTTCGAAGCGGCAGAGGAACTAGAGATCAAATCGCCAACATTCGCTGCATCATGGAGAAAGCAAGAGAATTCCAGAAAAACGTCTATTTCTGCTTCATTGACTACGCTAAAGCCTTTGATTGTGTGGATCACAACAAACTGTGGCAAATTCTGAAAGTGATGGGAGTACCAGACCACCTTACCTGTCTCCTGAGAAACCTGTACGAGGGTCAAGAAGCAACAGTAAGAACCAGACATGGAACAACCGATTGGTTCAAAATTGGGAAAGGAGTACGACAAGGCTGCATATTGTCACCCTGCTTATTTAACTTATATGTAGAGTACATCATGAGAAATGCCGGGTTGGATGAATCAGAGGTCGGAATTAAGATTGCCGGGAGAATTATCAACAACCTCCGATATGCAGACGATACCACCCTAATGGCAGAAAGTGAAGAGGATCTCAAGAGCCTCTTGTTGAGGGTGAAAGAGGAGAGTGCAAAAGCTGGTTTGAAACTCAACATTAAAAAGACTAAGATCATGTCATCTGGCCCTATCACTTCCTGGCATATAGAAGGGGAAGAAATGGAAGCAGTGAGAGATTTTACTTTCTTGGGCTCCAAGATCACCGCAGACGGTGACTGTAGCCATGAAATTAAAAGACGCTTGCTCCTTGGGAGGAAAGCTATGGCCAACCTAGACAGCATAGTAAGAAGCAGAGACATCACCTTGCCGACAAAGGGCCGTCTAATCAAAGCTATGGTTTTCCCAGTAGTAATGTATGGCTGTGAGAGCTGGACTATAAGGAAGGCTGAGCGCTGAAGAATTGATGCTTTTGAACTGTGGTGCTGGAGAAGACTCTTACGAGTCCCCTGGACTGCAAAGAGGTCAAATCAGTCCATCCTAAAGGAAATCAACCCTGAGTGCTCATTGGAAGGACAGAGACTGAAGCTGAAGCTCCAATATTTTGGCCACCTAATGCAAAGAGAAAACTCCCTGGAAAAGACCCTGATGCTGGGAAAGACTGAAGGCAAAAGGAGAAGGGGACGGCAGAGGATGAGATGGCTAGATAGCATCACGGATGCAATGAATATGAACTTGAGCACGCTCCGGGAGAGAGCGCAGGACAGGAAGGCCTGGCGTGCTACGGTCCATGGGGTCACGAAGAGTCGGACACGACTGAACGACTGAACAACAACAACAACAACTGGCAGAAGGGTTTTAGCCCCCCCCCTTTTTTCCACACCCCGTTAGCTATTCTAGGGATCTCCCTTCTCGAAATGGTGCCCAGGAAATCCTCTAGGGAGTTTATCCTGATTTCCTGAGGGCCAGTCAATTATCATGAGATCCCTGATCATCTCTGCTCAGTGTGTCACACCTCTTCGATGAGGCAGCTGTCTTTGTCTGGGATCCCGGCCACGGGTCCCTGATGGGCATGTGCTACATGAAGTCCAAAGATGGTGGTCATTGTTCTGACCTAACACAAGTATTGCTTCCCCTTTTCTGTTACTTCGGTGCCCCTTAGCTCTCAAAGGCTGAGGGCCTGTCTCCCACAGCAACATTCAGTGAAGCCAATCCGATACCCTTAGGTGTTATTCTCACCTCCCTCAGGACAATTTTCAGGTCTGTTAGGCACAGCTCCAATTAGTTATACATCAGGCATGGCTTCAACTTAGTAGGGCTTTAATGGCACCTCCTTTCGGAAGCGTGAGCCTCTCCTCAAAGCCGGACTGCGGACTCACATGGTTCCGCCCCTACCCCAAGGGGTTTCAGATTCTTAGGGCAGGTCCAATCGTGCAGTGGGTAAAGGCCTGTAGAGTGGAGGCTGCCGCCCCCGCCAAGCACATTGAGGGATAACATTATAGCCAAGTCAGTAACCTCCCCCCTTCGCTATGACAACATGACCACGTTATTCATTCTCCGTCCTCCCGAAATTGGAGGTTCATGTCATGTGTCAGTGTGTTCGCGCTCCAGAGTCAGTATTACAACATCTGGTTCTGGGTCCACCATGTGCTGGGTTAGGCAAACCCAATTGTCGATGCCTTGTCATGAAATTAGGTCAACATCTTCTGGGCCTTAGCCCCGTGGGTGCTCCATTCCCAAATCCCATCCTTGCAGTACTATGGGAGATCGAGATACTGAAGCCAGGCATGCCAGCCTGCATTCCATGGCTCTCCATACAGGAGCCACCTGCGACAGAGCAAGGTGTGTGTGCTGCGCATTAGGCAACACCTCAGCGATAGGATCCATGGCCCTTATCTATAGATCATTGGCCACAATTTCACGCCTCTGTAAGGAACAACAGACTATTTGGGACCATAAGCCGCAAGCTGGCCATTTAGCCTTCCAACCCACAAAGGTGGGTTTCACTGACTCCATGTCAGAATTTAGGTTTCGGCGTGCAAGATAGGAGGGGCCTCCTTTTTTTATCAGTTCAACGGTTTGCTGTTGACTTAAGGGCAATTGTGTAGTTTCCCTTAATGTGCTTCTTCCTTAGACCAGCAGACTCGTTGTACGCCGGTACAGGTGCTCTTATATGGGCACGTTTTGATGTCTGGTGCTGCATGAAGAGCTTGTATGTCTTTTTCAGAATTCAGCTTCTGTCGTCCTGTCACATTAAGATCCAGTGTCTCCATAGACGTGGCATACAGTGGGAGTCCCCTCCTCACTCTGTCCCACCAAGTTTGTCAGTCTTCCTCCGCAGGTCCAGGTGCTGCACATTGGAGGGAATGACTTTGGCTGTAAGCCAGGTGAGGACCTGATGGAACAGGACTTGGTTGAGATGCAGGTGGTCCGGCATACCTGGCCGGAAGTAGCCTATTGCAGCCCTCACTGCTCCCATGGATCAATGGGAAGGAATGGAATGACGTTGCCAGTAGCAGGGCATGTCTGAAAGTGCACAAAGAAATGGCTTATTGCCAGGTGAATGAGGTGATGGATGCACCACCCACCAGGGAATTCTGTGGACATGGAGGGAGCGTTACAGGTAGGACGGTGTCCGCCTGTCTCATTTAGTGAATAACATATGTCTGTCTGATCTGCAAAGGGGCCTGCGGGAAGTTCTTCTGCGCAGGTGGGGGGAGTTTCACAAGCTCTAGGCTTGTGACTCCTGTGGCGGCTAGGCCGGGCAAAACAGGAAAGTAGGGATGGTGTGCATGCAGAGGCATCTTATGGTGACAGGTGATGCCTGAGGGCCCCCCGAATGGGTTGTGCGGCTCAGCGGGGGGATAAGGGTTGCCTGGGAGACCAAGCCTATTCACTCACCCAGGTGTTGTGCGGCACCGGGTTGGGGGTGACACCGGAAGGTCTACCTCCCCCAGAAGGAGCAGTCCGGAGGGATGGCGAGATCACTGCCACCCCTCAGGCTGGGTATGTTTTCTCCCAAGAAGTGCCAGCTAGCCGCTGACACAGTTAGATGCCCGTCCTAGTTACCCCTTTGCAGCTATTTCAATAAATGCGTTCCAATTTTCAACCCAAACTTGTTGTCTTGGAGACCCAGGGCCTGCAGGAGAAGCCACCGTCACCACCACCGGGGAAGAGGCGTGCTTGCCACCGCTGGGCCTGCTGCTGCTGCTGCTGGGCCTGCTGCTGCCGCCGCTGCCACCACCACCAGGCCTTCCCTGTGGACTTCTGCCTGGCAGACCGCCAGTCCCTGCAGGACCAGGCCCCCAGGTACCGAGCCAGCTGTGCTGCTCCACCTGCCCCTCCCTGGAGGGGCTACATAAGCTGGCTGGCTGAGGTGGCCTGGGAGAGCCAGGGCCTGCAGGAGAAGCCACCACCACCACCACTGGGGAAGAGGCGTGCTTGCCGCCGCTGGGCCTGCTGCTGCCGCCGCTGGGCCTGCTGCTGCCACCGCTGCCACCACCACCAGGCCTTCCCTGTGGACTTCTGCCTGGCAGACCACCAGTCCCTGCAGGACCAGGCCCCCAGGTACCGAGCCAGCTGTGCTGCTCCACCTGCTCCTCCCTGGAGGGGCTACATAAGCTGGCTGGCTGAGGTGGCCTGGGAGAGCCAGGGCCTGCAGGAGAAGCCACCACCACCACCACTGGGGAAGAGGCGTGCTTGCTGCTGCTGGGGCTGCTGCTGCCGCTGCCACCGCCGCTGCCACTGCCACCAGGCCTTCCCTGTGGCATTTTTAAGGGGATTTTAATTGTTTTGTTTGTTTGTTTTATTTTGTTGGGGGGGATTTTGTTGTGTTTTTAGGGGTGGGTAGCCTGCCTGATAGGCGGGAGCGAGGGGGCATGTGTCCACCTGATGGAGGCAATGGGGGGAGTGTTGGGGGCCAGAAGATACCGAGGCTGGGCGGCAGGCGCTGGCGGAGCGCTAGGGGCAGGCCATGCCAGGTAAGGGGAACAAGGGAGAGATGTGTAGTATCTGGCCCCTGCTCCGGGCCTGTCCAGAGCCAAAGGATGGCTGGGGGAGGCATGACCCCATCTTCTGGCCTTCGTTTGCTGCTCTGCAATGCCAGGTCTGTTACCCAGAAAACCTCCCTCATCCATGACATGAGCCTGGATGAGGGTGCAGACCTGGCATGTATTACGGAGACCTGGCTGGCCGAGGCTGCTGCTCCAACCCTTGCAGCCATGTGTCCAGCTGGATTTTCGTATGCACAGCAGCCGAGGGCTGGGGATCGGGGAGGGGGAGTGGCTGTTATCTACCGAGAGTCCTTGGTCTTCACCAGACCCCCTCTCCAGGAGACCAAGGTTGCTGAGTGCATGTACTGGAGGTTGGGCCCGAAGGGCAGTCTGAGGATTCTGCTCGTGTACCGTCCACCCCGCTGCACGACTGACTCCCTGGCCGAGGTGCATGAGGTGGTCTCTGATGTGCATGTACAGTCCCCTAACTTACTGGTGTTGGGGGACTTCAACGTACATTCAGAGGCCGTCCTCACAGGAGCACCTCGGGACTTCATGGAGACCATGGCCTCCTGGGAGCTGCACCATATTCTAACTGGGTCCACCCATGTAGCCGGTCATGCACTAGACCTTGTGTTTGTTTCTGGAGAAGCGGGGAGTGATCTGGAAGTCGGGGGTATATCCACCACCCCCTTGTCATGGTCAGACTTCTTGGTTCCACAACCCCTCCACAGGGGTGGAGGACCCATTAAAATGGTCCGCCCCAGGCGTCTTATGGATCCAAATGGATTCCTGAACGTGCTTGGGGATTCTCTGGGGCATGCCAACGGCCACTCGGTCGAGACCCTGGTGGGTGGCTGGAATGCCGCAATCACTGGGGCATTAGATTGGGTGGCTCCGAAACGCCCTCTCCCCCTGAACAGGGCTCGGACTGCACCTTGGTTCAATCCGCGGTTAGGAGCTCTGAAACAGGAGGTGAGACAGCTAGAGCGCCGATGGCGGAAGTCTCGCTCCAAAGACGATCAGACACGGGCTAGAGCTGTATCTTCAGCCTATCACGTGGCGGTGAAGGCAGCAAAAAAGGAATATTATGCTGCCTCCATCGCATCTGCAGAGTGCTGCCCCAGGAGGCTGTTCCAAGTGGTCCGGAGCCTGGTCGGTCCTGTGGCTCCGGAACCACTGGAGCATTCTAAGGCCTCCTGTGAGGCTTTGGCAAGGCACTTTGCAGATAAAATTGATCAGATTAGGTTTGTTACTCTGCACACTGTGGATACAGTTAGTGAGCAAGAGGCGGCCTGTGGCAAACCGGTTTTGTGGGATCGGTTCCAGCTTCTTCCTCCTGATGAAGTGGGCAAGGTGCTTTCATCTGTAAGGCCGACCACCTGCTTACTTGATCCTTGCCCATCTTGGCTCATTATGAGCTGCAGAGAGAGACTGGGTGAGGGGATCAAGGCGGTGGTGAACGCCTCCCTTGAGGAGGGAGTGGTGCCATCAGCCCTCAAGGAGGCAGTGATAAGACCGCTCTTAAAGAAGCCCTCCTTGGATCCTCAAGTTTTGAACAACTTTCACCCAGTCTCAAATCTGCCAAGTTTTGGGCAAGGTGATTGAGCGGATGGTGGCGGTGCAGTTGAAGGCACACTTGGAAGAAACTGATTATCTAGACCCATTTCAGTTGGGCTTCAGGCCTGGGCATGGGACAGAAACGGCCTTGGTCGCCTTGGTGGATGATATGAGGAGGGCTCTGGATAGGGGTGAATGCTCCTTCCTTGTTCTCCTCGACCTCTCAGCAGCTTTTGATACCATTGACCACGGTATCCTCCTGGACCGCCTGGAGGGGTTGGGCATTGGAGACACTGTATTGTGGTGGGTCCGGTCCTTCCTCTCCGGCAGGTACCAGAGGGTAGCACTGGGAGAGGAGGTTTCGGACCCGTGGCCACTCACTTGTGGGGTGCCACAGGGTTCCATCCTCTCCCCAATGCTATTTAACATCTATGTGAAGCCGCTGGGGGCTATCATCAGGAGGTTTGGGGTGCAGTGTCATCAATATGTGGATGACACGCAGCTCTACCTCTCATTCAAATCTTCACCAAGGTTGGCCGTAGAATCCCTGTCCAAATGTCTGGAGACGGTGAGTGGCTGGATGGGGAGGAATAAGCTGAAGCTGAACCCTGACAAGACCGAGGTACTTTTGGTAGGAGACAAGAGGAGGCTGGGGGATGTTGACCTGGTGTTGAATGGGGTATGGCTACCCTTGAAAGACCAGGTCCGCAGCCTGGGGGTCATTTTGGACTCCCAGCTGTCCATGGAGGCTCAGGTGTCAGCTGTGAGCCAGACAGCGCTGTATCAACTCCATCTGATACGGCGGCTGTGCCCCTTCCTTCCCGACCATCTGCTCCCATCGGTAGTACATGCCCTGGTCTCCTCTTGTTTAGACTACTGTAATGCGCTCTACGTGGGGTTACCCTTGAAGACGGTTTGGAAACTGCAGCTGGTACAGAACGCGGCGGCTCGCCTGATTAAAGGCAGCCGCCGGCAAGATCACATCACTCCAGTGCTGAGGGAGTTGCACTGGTTACCAATTGTTTTCCAGGCCAAATTCAAGGTGTTGGTTTTGACCTTTAAAACCCTATATGGTTCTGGCCCAGCCTATCTTAAGGAGCGCCTCCAGCAACACCAGACAGGCCGCTTAACAAGATTAGCCTCGGATGGCCTTCTCTCTGTCCCATCAGCCAGGACAGCTAGACTGGTGGGGACGAGGGAGAGGGCCTTTTCTGTGGTGGCCCCCACTCTGTGGAACTCCCTCCCTAGGGATCTCCGTCATGCCCCCTCTTTAATGAGCTTCCGTCGTGCATTAAAAATGTGGTTGTTCAGGCAGGCATTTGGGGTGGGTTATGGTATTCAAAAAAAAAAATGGTAAAATTTTATTGTTTTAAATTGTTTTATGGTGGGTTGTACATTGCCCAGAGTGGCTGGGTGACCAGTCAGATGGGCGATTAATAAATTTAATTTAATAATAATAATAATAATTGTCTGCGTCTTCTTTAACCCATCTCCACTTGCAAATGCCCTCACCCAGCGCCAGCTTGTCTGGCTAAAAGGGGGGGGCCATTGCGGGCAGGTGGGGTGACATGACGCAGGGGCCTTTGATTGGTGCACCCCAGTGGCACCACCATGCAAGGAGGGGCAGGCTGAGTTGCCTTAAACTCAGCCCCCTTCTCAAACTCAGCTCTCTGGCTCAACGCAGCTCCCTCCCACCCTCCCCTAAGCAGTGTGGGTTTATTACCGGTTGCCCTTTGGGAATCATGTAGGAATTTTTTGGCTCACAGTTCAATTGGCCTATTACTGTGCGTCTTTTTTGCCTACATCACACTGTTTTGCGGGTCGAGTGTGTCCTGTAAGGGAATATGGTCTTTATCATCGGTCACATTCCAGTTGGTGGCTAGGATGGGCAAAACAGGAAAGTAGGGATGGTGTGCATGCAGAGGCATCTTATGGTGACAGGTGATGCCTGAGGGCCCCCCGAACGGGTTGTGCGGCTCGGCGGGGGGATAAGGGTTGCCTGGGAGACCAACCCTACTCACTCACCCAGGTGTTTCGCGGCACCGGGTTGGGGATGACACCAGAAGGTCTACCTCCCCCAGAAGGGGCAGTCCGGAGGGATGGCGAGATCACCGCCACCCCTCAGGCTGGGTATGTTTTTGCCCAAGAAGTGCCAGCTAGCCGCTGACACAGTTAGATGCCTGTCCTAGTTACCCCTTTGCAGCTATTTCAATAAGTGTGGCCCAATTTTCAACCCAAGCTTGTTGTCTGCGTCTTCTTTAACCCATCTCCGCTCACAAATGTCTTTTCAACCTCTCAGCCAACTGTGAAAGTAAAAATTGTTTCCATTTTCAGATCTCTTGGCACAAATCCCTCACTCAGATTGGGCCAGCCAGTTACAAAACCTCATCACA
Organism: Heloderma suspectum; assembly: GCF_057233095.1. Taxonomy (NCBI): domain Eukaryota; kingdom Metazoa; phylum Chordata; class Lepidosauria; order Squamata; family Helodermatidae; genus Heloderma; species Heloderma suspectum. Next base: position 91,667,376 of record NC_139458.1, read on the forward strand.
CCTTGTAGAAGTATAAATGAATGAGAGAATATCAAAATGTAACCTGCATCTCATGCTTTTGGCTGTCTGAGTTTATGTATTTGAGCATAGGCCATCATTCGAAGAAATCTTGACATAGTGTGAAAAATTTACAGTTGGGGGGGATTCCTTTTTAGTTTCTGAATTAGTGAATGTCAGAACACCCACTGGTACATGCAGGTGAACTACAGACTGGTAACTGCAACCATTCTGATAATGCCCATTCCCTGTTTGTCAGACCACCCTGCTGGCATACTCCATACACACTGATAAGAAAATAATTCATTGTCTACCTTTAGCATTCAACTCAAAGAAGAGTGTGTGTGTGTGTGTGTGTGTGTGAGTGTGAGTGCACCAGCTATGGCATATATTAATAAGATGTCATTTACTTGCTGCTGCTAGTTCAATAGTTGATCTACCTTTCATAATTTAATTCCCAGCAATGTTAATTTGTGGCACATATGATTGTATTGCGCAGATGTTCAAAGGATGGAGGGGGCCTCAGAAAACAGAGAAATATATTAACACAGTTCTTCAACCAAAACCGGCTCACTGCTGTGCCTTTTCTGTCAGTCTGTATAAGCAATGGATAGCCTGATCATTTGCAGTTTGTCACACAACATGGAATTTAATTCCAAGGTCATATGGGCTCATTTACATTATTGTGAAAGTGTGCTTTGTTCAGCTGTACTTAATACTAGAGCCTGGCCCTGATTAAGAAAAGAAAGTAACAGGATTCTGTTTCAGGCAGTTTTTATTACTAGAGAAATCTACGCCCGTACTTGCACAGAAATAGAAGAAGGAAAGACAACTAATTGAAGGTATTTCCTTTTGCCACCTTTAATAAGGTAATTGACTCTGAATAACAGTTCATTTTAACTAGATTGTGCTTATGCCCATTGAAAACTTCAAATACTGCTAGTTTGGTACTTTTGAGTGTTGAAAAACAACACTCCAATGTGTTGTACATCCATTCCTGCTGGTCTAGCCTTTGCCTTGTGAATAGAGCCTATGATTTACCCTGCTCACCATGAATTTTGCATGAGTACTGTGTATCTTGATGCAATGTAGACTAATGCAGTAGATTACGAGCAATGGACAGAAGGCTCTAGTTCTAATCTCGACTCAGCCAAGAACTCCTAGCCAGTCTCAGGGAAGCCACCATGGAATAGCTTCATCTAGGGGGAAATGCTAATATTACATCATAGATGGATTATCCTAAAAGGGAGCCATCTTTAGGGATGGTGTGGGTGCCTGGTTGGGGCTCGAAGCCCTGCAAGAAATCACCAACTCGGCTTGGCATGTGCCAAAATATGCAAGTGCATGGGCGTCCGCTCCCTTGTCAAGCGCAATTTACCATTTGAATGGCTGCTCGTTCTTTTCCGTAAGTATCCCATCTGTGCAAATGGGGGCCTTAAAGGACATGGCCCCTTTAAGGCCCCCATTTGTGTAGATGGGATAGTTATGGAAAAGAATGAGCAGCCCTTTGAGTGGCAAATGATACTCAATGAGGGAGTGGATGCCTGTGTGCCACTGATGAGCACACCGTGAACTGCCCAGCAGCTCGCCCCACGCTACTCGCCTGGGTCAGGTAAGTGCTGGGGGTTCAGTGAGCAGTGCACAGGGCAGGGGCAGGGTGATCTGTCCATCCCTAGCCATCATGCATGACCCAATGCTATATTCTCAAGCAATGAACAGTGTTTATGATTTTTCAAGGTATCCAGGAGGCCTTGCTGACTATACCATCTTAACTGGAATCAGCTGCAGCACCTACAGCTCCATGATGTTAGAGTTCTGGGCAAACTACTTTTCTCCACATTCCAGGTGCCAAGAGGTAGGAAGATGGACAGAAGAAAGTAAAGAAAAGAGAAAGAAGCAACAGAGAGACCTTGATCTCCCTCCCTCGTAGCCAGAGTTGGTCAGTAGGCACAATCCTTTTTTTTTTTTTTTTCCCTGCTTGATTATAATTTAAGCTGGGAAAACACTCAGGTTATAATACTCATCACTTTTTTTACAGTTTTCATTACAATTCACCAAGGTTTCATTCTTTCTTTATTACGTTTCTATACTGCCCAATAGCTGAAGCTCCCTGGGCAGTTCAGAACAATTAAAACCATAAAATAGAGCAACATGACAAAATGCAATGTCAAAATTTGAAACTACAGTATAAAACAAAAGTAAAAAAATAAAAGTAAAAGTAAAAACCAGCAGTGGTGCAAAGTTCTAAAAATACAATAACACATTAAAAACAATGAAAACTAAAGAACTAAAATGCCAGAGAGAATAAAGAAGTATTCACCTGGTGGTGAAAAGTCTTCACCTGGCACACTATGATTAACAGCTGAGGCCCTCCTTTGAGTGCTTCCTCTGAGGGAGGTTCAGATGATGGCAAAAAGGGAGAGAGCTTTTTTTGTGGTGGCCCCCGATTGTGGAATGGTCACCCTCTGAGGTCTGCCTGGCACTAATGTTGTCATCTTTTCTTCCCAGGTTAAGAATTCCCTCTGCTCTCAGCCATTTGATGGCATATGCTGAGGCTTTTAATCTCTGTGTTTTATTGGATCCTGCTATTTTATTTTAGGGATGTATGAAAGTGACTTACCTTTAACGAAATTTGATTCGAGGTGGGGGGGAGGCGCTCCGTCCCTCCTCCCGAAATTCTGGCAGGGGGGAGGCGCTCCGTCCCTCCACCGCCGGAGCCGCTGCCATCGCCAGGAAGATTCACCCAAGGTAAGTCCCGTCCTGGGGGTGGCAGGGGGGTGGCAGACCATTTTGCCACCAATTTTGGGGGGCCGAATGTGCTGGCATTCAGCCTCCCTGAGATTCGTGGCGAAATTCTCTGGCATCCCTAATTTTAACTGATTTTTAGGTGCCTGAATTTATTTTTTTACTGTTTGTATGTTAACAATTTTATGTTATGTTTCTATGTAATTTTTGTGAGTCACCAAGAAAGCTTTGGGTGTTGGGCAGTTAAGAAATTAAATGGAATGAATGAATGAATGAATGAATGAATGAATGAAAAGATAACAATATAGGTGTCAGGCAAGTCCCTCTGGGGAGGGCATTCCACAAATGAGGCGCCACAACTGAAAAGGCCCTCTTCTTGGTAACCACCCTTCTCACTAGGGGTGCACGAAAGTCACTTACCTGGTCTCGCAGCTTGCTTCGCAATGGAGGGGAGGTGCTTCGCTGCTCCCTCCAAAGTTCAGGCTGGGGGGGAGGCTTCCCTCCTCGCCCGGCCGAAATTCAGGCTGGGGGGGAGGCTTCCCTCCTCGCCCGGCCGAAATTCAGGCCGGGGGGGAGGCTTCCCGCCTCGCCCAGCCGAAATTCAGGCCGGGGAGAAGTGCCCCGTCTCCCCGGCCACGAACTTCAAAAGAAAAAAAAAACACAAAAAACGCCCCTGTGATAGGCTACGTAACGATTAACGTAGCCTATCACGGCTGACTTTGCAAATCTAGCCGTGATACGCTACGTTAATCGTTACATAGCCTATCACAGGGGCGTTGTTGTTGTTTTTACTTTGCTTGTAATGGCGGCAGCGGCAGCTGGTCGAAAGACCGGCTGCCGCCCCCGCCCCTGACGAAGACCTGCCGAACCGCCACCGGGACCCGCCGCCGGGAGGGACATTCGTGAAAGGTAAGTCCCATCCCGGGTGGGGCGGGGGGCAGGGGGGCGGAGAATTTCTCCCCGAACAACCTTCGGAGGACCGAATGCGTTGGCGCTCAGCCCCCCGAAGTTTCGGGGAGAAATTCTCCCCCATCCCTACTGCTCACTTCATTTGGTTGGGTCACCCAGAGGATGGCCTCTGAAGATGAAATTAGTGTATGGGCAGATTCTTATTGTGAGATTCCTTATCTTGTCAGGAAATATTTTTTGGTGAGGATACTCCCCAGTGCAAATGCAAATGTGCAAATATTTTGAAGATAACATTGTATTTTATCAACTGGTCCAGAAATACTGATCCATTGTCCTTTGCAAATATTTTCAGGTTCTTTCTGCTTTCACTCCTTGTGTGAATGAGCTTCATGCTGGAGCTCAGTTCTGGAAGGTGTATAATAAAGGCCCAATCTACACTCCCAGTTTGTCACGCTTCTGAAGAATTTCTGCCCCCCTCGGAGCACATGACATTCATGCTGTATCATTTCTGAGCCACAAATTTTCTTTGACCTGTTATCGTATTCATTTTCCTGAAATACCGTAATATACAAGTAGATTTCCATTCATGTGGCCTAATGTTTGGCTTCGGGTATGGTTTATAGGTGTGGTGTGCTCCTAACCCTGTCCTTATAGGGTTGATTTTGTATTTCCCTACTGGCCAATCACGGCTCTCAATGCCTCCATGTTCTCTTTGGGCAGCTTCTAGCATCAGTAGCTCACTTCCCTGTGTGTTCCCCCATAGTTCTCTCCCCAATCTGAGCTAAAAAAAATTGATATAGTATTTTATTCTCTTTGGATCTTCAAAGGATCAGAGAGTGTCTAGGAACAATCTAACTTCATTCCAGGCAGGCAGCACTGGGTCCCGCTTGCACAGACACACACACACACACAGAAACACACACACACAGGAAAAAGGGACGACAGTTTAAAATACAGCCATGTACAGATTCTGATCTTCATATCATTCAAAAAATACAGCAGATGGAAGGAGCAGTCTCTCCGAAGCTTCAAAGTTTCAGAGAATCAAGCTGACGGGGGGGGGGGGTAGCTTGAAAAATGTCCTGGGATCACAATCCATATTTCCTTGCTCCATTGTCATCCAAATACTACTACAAAGCTAAAAAAAAAAAAGGAGTGGATCTACAGATGTGTTTCAATCTGTTCCATCTCTGTTTTGTGGCTTGTTAGGCATCTTTAATCCAGTCCATATTTTCTGGACCACCAGAAAACTCCAAAGTTTTCTGGAACTCCAGGAGGTGCATTTGCGTGCCTGCATCTTTTCAAGGAGGGAGGGAAATCCCATTGAAAGCAAATTCCCTTCAAGAAGTCTTTCTGATTTAGGGGTGACAGAGACTGCCTTTCCCACCCAAAAAAGGAGACCCTCCCCTGCCCTCCCACCCCCATCAAAGCACAGAAGTCGTCTTTGTCCAAGTCACACTAAGAATCCAAGATGTGCTGTTTCATCTCAAATGGTGTGAAAAATCATATGAAATCAAGAGGATCCTTGCCCTGGATCCCAGCTTTTGTGCTGTCGCTGTGCCCATGAGTGGCACACCTGTGATTGTCCTGGTTCAGTCCATGGAGGCAGATATGCTCTGTGATATGATGGTGTTTGGGGGTATGTGTCTTGTAAAAATCATGAGGATCACTGGGGATCCCTGCCTCAGATCCCTGCTTTTGTGCTGTGGCTGCACACATGGTGGTTTGGGGGGGTCTCCTCTTTAAAAATCATATGTAATCATGAGGATCCTTTTTTGATTTCATGGATCCTTGTTTTACTTTCTTCCCAATGTGTTTACTCACTGTGCTTACAGCCAATGTGTTTACTCAGAACTAAGCATTGCTGTGTTCAGTGGGATCTCAGAGAAACCTTGTGGAATTTACAGCTTAAGCCTGTGCGTGTCTACTCAAAAGTGAGTCCTATTGATTTCAATGAGAGTTACTCTCAGGTAAGTGTGTATTAGTTTGAAGGGAAGAATGCTATCAATCGGTGTTTTTCCTCTGTGCAGGCAACCTCCCAGCAAACACCCTTTCTGGAATGCCCATGAAAGGAACTGGAGCCCTTTTATGGAATTCCAGGAACTGCACCTTCTCGGCCACCTTGACCAGGGTAAACCAAAGCAGAAGCAAGATTGTCCACTTTCATTCCAGAGAGGCTTCACTGGGTCCCATGTACACAGACACATGGACACACACAGAGGAACACACACAAACATGCAGGAAAAAGAGAAGACTGACAGCTAAAAATATAGCCATGTACAGATTTTGATCTTCATATCATGCAAAAAAATACAGTACACAGAAGGAGCAGTCTCTCTGAAGCATTGAAGTTTCGCAGAATTAAGGTGGCAGGAAAAAAGATCAGTTGGGCCAGGTGCTGAAACGGTTACTGTTGAGGTCCTTAGAACCAGGAAGGAGGGAGAGAGGGCACGGAATTGGGAGAACCAGGAAGAAGAGACTGCTTCTCTACTGCAATCTGCCCATGTCTACCACATTGAAGACTCTCCTATTGAACAGTATGACTCAAGGTTATGGTTTCAAGGAAGTACTGAAACAGGGAAACAGACTGAGTGTGAATTATCACTTTTTAATATGATTAGATTAACACCGAAATTCTACCGGCTTCATTGCGATTAAATGCTAAATGTAGATTGTCCCAAAGTAATCATAAGGCAGTGTCGCTTTGGGCATGTGGAGCTGACTTCGGACATTATGACTGTATTATCACAATCAGCTCAGCTCCTACACATCCAGGATTAGAGAAGAGGACTTCCAGATGTGAGCTCCAGGTGGCCTTGAGCCATGTTATCTGTCACTTTTGAAACAAAACACAATTCCTGCTTCAGTTGTTGCCACTCCTATATTATATTTAATATATGAAGACAAGTTAGCTACAGATGTTTGCTGTTTCTTCATACATTATTGATGACTTCTGCTTTCCAAACTACATTTCCTTGAAACACTCTGTTGGGTAAACCTTGTCCTTTGGCATCCCTGAAAATTATGGAACAGCCGCACTCTGTATGTAACCCTTGGGAATGTTGGGGACTTGTCGTGTACTTGCTTCGGTTTCCAAAAACCTCATCCAACCCCAGTGATAAATCACCATATTACTATCATCAGGGCATTTAATTTACAACCAGAATAAATTGGGAATTGCTAACACCAGAGAGTAATGTATTGCCAGTTTAAAAAAAAACAGATCTTGCATCTCAGTATAGGGTGGCTGTCAGTCAGGTGGGTGTGACACAGCAACAATTTATGGTTTGCAAAAACCCAATAGAGAAATTGTGCATGAAAAAGGACTTTGATTTCTTTTCAACAGCATATTGTGTGGCTGATGCCTGTGGCAAAGAGTACTAAAGGAAAGGTAAGGGAGCATGAGACAAATTACTTATTTCCTATTGCATAAGCACTATGAACTTATTAAAAGTGATGTGACTTTTCAGTTCTGTTAAACGTATGGCAGAAATTAATTTGCATGGAATCTCAGTGAAGTGTCTGCCTTTATGATCATCAGGTACAATAGTGACTGATTACAAATTATTATGAATTGTACAGATCCTGGGTTATGCCATGAAATTGATATGGAGAAAAACATGGTTCAGTGGTAAGAATACATACTTTTCATGTAGATGTTTCTAGGTTCAATCCCTAGAACCTCCAGTTAAAAAGGCCTTAGAAAGTACAGATAAGATTAAGACTTCTGCCTATGGATGTATGAGAATTTTGTTTCAGTTCTCAAATCACTCAAAAATGCTGTGTTACAACTCCAAATGTGAATGGGAGTGCATGTTATCTAGGGATGTCAGTGAAATCCATTTGGGGGCTGGAGCTCAATGAGTTCTCATTGGCTCACCCCTCTCCTCAGCCTTCGATCCATTTTTCACTAACTGGCCTGACTCAATCTGCAACAAGTCAGGCCAGTTAGTAGATTTTCCGTGTTTTCTTTGCTCAAATTTCAGCTGTAATTTGCTCAAATTTTCACAATTTGCTCAAATTACTCAAATTTCAACAGCAATTTGTGCAAATTATGTCTGCAATTTGCTCAAATTACACACATTTGCACAAATTTTGGCTGTGATTTGCACAAATCTCTATTTTCACAAATTGTGGTCAACACCAAAAATGGTGCGGAAAAACTTGTGGCTTGGCTCACAACCGCAAGCTGAGTTGGGTAGCGGAAGTCCGTTGAGCCCCTAAAGGGCTAGATTTCCAAGTGATGGACATCCCTAGTGTTCTCCAAAGATGTTCACAAATGTCTGCACTTGGGTCATGCTCGCAAAATGTCCACTTTAAAAAAATGCACACTTTAAAAAATGTATACCTTAAAAAATTTGCATTTTCACACTTTAGTCAAGGGGGGGAAGTGTGGAATTTCGAAAAATATATTTTTTTCCCCATTTGAAAGCACATTTTCCCCATTTCAATGAACAACAACAACAACAACAAACAGATCACACATTTGCCAACATGCCCAATCACTGAGATCATCAGAGGGCATGCTCTTGGTGGTTCCACGTGGACTATGGCCCAACTGGAGTCCACCCGGAGAAGAGCCTTCAGTGTGTTGGCTCCCTTACTATGGAACTCCCTGTCTCTAGAGGTCAGGCAGGCACCAACACTGCATTGTTTTCAACACCTCATGAAAACAGCTCTTTCCCAGGAAGTCTGGTTGACCAGTCTTGGTTTTATTGGCAGTCTGGGTTTTCTTTTGTTTTTAAGAATAATTTTAATATGTTTCATTCTTCTTTTTTATCTTTTGTTCATTTTATCTCTTGTTGTTCACCACTCTGGAATCTGTTTAGATGTGGAGTGGTATACAAATGTTGTAAATAAATAAATAAATTGAATGAGCCAAACTGAGCTTTGAAGTGAAGTTCATAGAACGTTGGTGAGCTTAAGCATCTCTACCTCTGCCTGAGATGCTAGAGAGCCACTTCCAGTACAAGGCTACATGGATCTATGGACTGACTCAAAATGAGGTGGCTTCATAACTAAGGACTTGAAATTGGAGTTTCCAGGGTGGAGATCTGGGATTGGGAAAGAATTCCAGCTTCTATGGTATTTAATGTCATGATGAACTCTAGAGAGTAAAAACTGCACATCTGTCTTTTAGAGGAGATGGGGGAGGAATTATTTCCTAATTTCACACTTTCAAACCAATACATGAACTGAAAGCCAGTTATTGTTTGAAATTTGGATGTCTTTGAATTTTGCAATGGAATTCTCCAATAAAAAATGCATAGAAAAATGATAACCTTAACAAGTTCAAACTTGACAGATTTCCCCCTCCTTACAATCAAGGTCCTGTCCCCTACATAAATGTGAGGATAGAGATTTATGAGAAATTATGTTAGGTTCATTTTTTGTCAGAATTTACCTAGTTCTTGCATCCCAGAACTGAACGGGGACCCCCAAAAGTGGCTAGATTGTTGGACTGGGAGTCAGGAGATCTGGGTTCTAGTCCCCACTCAGCCATGGAAGCTCACTGGGTTACTTTGGGCCAGTCACAGACTCTCAGCCCAACCTACCTCACAGGGTTGTTGTTGTGAGGATAAAATGGAGCAGAGGAGGATTATGTATGCCACCTTGGGTTCCTTAGGAGGGAAAAAAGATGGGATATAAATGTAATAACTAAATAAATAAAATCTGCAGTCAAAGTCAATTTAAAAGCTTGCAATCCAATTTGCAGAACAAAAGATAAACATGTTTGAAAAATGTGTGTGTCTGTATGCGCACATGAAAACATGTAAATTTGAAAAATGCACACAAATCAACAGGAGAAAAACCCATAGATTTAAAAAAATGTACACAATTGATTTGTGCATTTTGGAAAATGTGCACAAAATTTACATTCTAATGGGGGTGGGGGACTCACAATCTGAAACAGAGGCAAGCTGGAATGAGCTTCGAGGTAGAATCCAGAAAACTTTGACAAGTTCAAGCTTTGCAGATTTCTGCATCCCTACCTGATGCTATACCTAGAAGATTTTCTCTCCCTTTACTCCTCATTCCAACATGTTCAGTCTTGGGAATGCAGGTCCTAATTGGTATGGGTGTACAAACACCCTGGACAATGCACAAATAAGAGACAAATAGTTCTCCTTTAGAGGTATTGGGTCCACCTCTGAATACAAGGTTACTCAGATCCAAAGTGGCCTGAGGCAAAGTGGGCTGAACATGCAAGCGGGGGGGGGGGCAGAGTGGTGTATGTGGTTCTCTGACTGTCAGCTGTAGCTTCCAGCTCTGGGATGACTTTACCAGTACTCTCCCCTTTACTTACGATCACAGTGCTTTGGGGAAGGACATAGAAGGAACTTTCGGAAGCCAATCCTGTACTTTCAGTTCACAGCTTTTTATGACTGTGTCTGTTTGGTAGCAGCAGCAGCGGCAGTAGCAGGCAGGAACAGTGCTCACAGCTTCCAAGCAAAGCCTGAGGATCACCACTAACTGGAAGATGCCTGGTACCCCATTGCTGCATGTTTGGTGGGTGGCTGATACCAACTTCCCAGTCAGGTATGTGGAGTTCTACTGAGTCTCCACATAACCTGAATGATGCTCCTCCAGCACCTGGTGGCAGGTACAAGAAAGGTAGAGCTGGGCACCTTCCTATTAAAGGAATTGCCTGGCAAGCAACTTATAATAGGGGCCCATAAACTCCAGGCAGCCACGTAGCATAGTTGGGAAGGGGGAAGAACTGATCTGGTCACTTCTGCTCCCTCCTCTTCCACAGGTCATACAGTAAATCCATATTGATGAGCTAGGATTCTTGGCACTGAGACAAAAGAGTGAGAAGGAGTTCCTTTCTGCCTGAAGAAGTGGCATGCTGGTGTTCTCAGGGCTTTAGAAGCAGGTAGGGTTTTATAGTGCACACCACCAAGTACTACTCTAACACTGTGAGTGCACATATGTGTGTGACACAGTTCACATAACACAAGCACAGAAAATGGCCTGAAAATCCATGAGGGATGGAGGGTAGGCATCTCTTAAAAAAGAATCCAAACTTTAAAGGCTCCCCTTAAACACACACACACACACACACACACAGAGAGAGAGAGAGAGAGAGACAAACCTCATATCTATCGGTCTGCAATTCATTGCTCTTCATCCCTTCAGAAGGGTCTACACTCAGCCTTTCTACACAAGGCATTTATTGTGCACTCATGATTCCTCACTCACAGTAGTTTGTGGGTTCTTTACATGATGTTATCATCCTTCAGGGCCTCTTTGCAACCATTATAGCGTGTGTGTGGCTTGAAACACCCAGGTATTTGTGCAAGTCTGCTGTAGCACCACTTAGTGGTTGCATAATGGAACATATAGAAAGGCAGAGAAATAAAACACCCAGCAAAAACATGTGTAAAGGAGCCGATTTTAATCCCACAAAGAATCTGGAAGCAGACGTCTAGGTAAAGTGGCGAGTTAAAAGCCTCATGTAGAAAAAGCTGTAACTGAAAATTATTTGGCACCTCTTTCTGGCTGGCTGGTGTTAGGATCTAGGTATATTAAAAAGAAAGGAATGGCTCCACTAACCATTTTAGCAGTGAGCGAGACATAGCATGCAATGTCTTGCTGGCTGCAGTTCAGTTCATAGTCACATGCTAAATTAACTTTATGGGAAAATCCAGTCTTGAAAATAAAGAGACAGCCTGTTATGTGGAGGAATTGGGCTGATAGAGGAAGGTATATTTAGAGCAGTCAATAGCATCAGACAGTGAGTTTTTACCATTTTCACTATTGCAGATTAGATATCAGTTTTTGTCTAGTGCTAGCTGGCAGCATATTCAGGTACAGCATTTGTTGGAGTCTATGTGGGCCATCAGTGATGTGTGCTTCAGTGCTTCTTACACTGGTGGAGGGATTAACTGATTCTCTACAGAAAGCTAGGCCTACAATAACTACTTATAAAAGAATTTTGGAATGTAGTAAAGTAGATGTTCAGAATGTCAAAGAAGAGTCGAATAAGGAGTTGGAATGCTCTATACAGTCTAAGCAATGGAAAGTTGTCTTAGCTTCCATATGCATCATTTTTGTAGATTTTAAACCTGAGGCTGATTCAACAACAAAAAATAGGTTTCGTGTATGTTGGGCTTGTTAAGAACAAGCTGGCTAGCTCTGCTAGATACTAGTGATGAAATGAGGCCAATGCCTCATTAAAGCATATGATGTGGGCATGTCCTGTAGTGTCTTCTGTTTGGTTGGAAGCCATTGCTCATATAAATTTTGTTCTTGAAAAATCTGTGATAATAGAAGATGTCCATGTGCTCTTAAATTACATCCCTGTGATGTGGGGATTAAGAAATGGACAGCAAAGGTGGATACTGAGAGCCTTTACAGTTGCAAAGAGACATATACTTCAAGCTTGGAAGGATAAACGTCCATCACCTATCATTTATTGAATGGGAGATCTTACTGCTCTTGCTACATTTGAGCATATCTCCTACCACTGTCAATGTCATATGGATGCTTATTTAGATATATGGACTGTTTATTATACATATATATATATATATATATATATTTGAAATGGAAGTGTTAAATCCTTTCCCCCATTTTTCTTTTTGTACTAAGGGTGATCTAAATGATTATTGTGCTGGATATACTTTATATGTTCTTGTTTGTTTGTTTCTCTCTCTTTCACAGTCCACCCTCTTTTCTTGCTGCTGCTGTTTTTTGTAGGTTTTTTTTTGTTTGGAACTGGTGTGTGTGTGTGTGTGTGTGTATACACACACATACACATGTACTATGTCTGCAAATTCTGCAAAATAATAAATTTTAAAGTTATAGGTCTTTGTTGATCTTCCTATTCTAGTCGGTGGGGTGACATCTGAGGATGTACAGACTGTGTAAAATGCACTCCATCTATGTTTTGTGGATTGTCAGGCACCTTTTGTGCCATCGCCTGCTCACAGATGGTTGCGGATTTTTTTTCCCGTCATGCGTCAAAACACGCAAATAATTATGTAAGAGGTTTCACAAGAATTTACATAACTTACCTTAGTACATAACATTTAGCATGTTATCCCCTATTCCATTCCACTTTTCCTCAGCGGAAATGTGCGTATTTTCCTATGAATGCATACATTTTGGGAAAGTTAAAGAACAACAACTGAAAGTCCGCAGATTCCGCATGGCTTGGGGGTCGCTCTGTAGCGGATTCTGCAGGATGGATTCTTAGAAATCAGAGCTCATTTTAATTGGTCTTGCATTTCTCCAGCATCCCTGGTGACATCTGGGCAATGAAAATGAAGTAATGCCAATCCAAGTCTTCATGCTGAGGCAACCAGCCATCTGAGCCAATGAGATGGGTTCCAAGGCACATCTTTGTAGCTTTTTCTTCTTCTTTTGCGCAGGCCTACAAATTAGTCACAGATATGGATCACAGTGAATAAGAAATAGTGCTGTGTGAAACTAGAGAAGCTTGAGGAAGTTGATGTGCAAATTCTGTACAACTGGATCCAAAGCCTCCAGGACAAATACCCGTATCCAAACGGAGCGATCAATTGGATTTCAAATGTCGCAATGCAGTTCTCAGCTAAAAACTGTATAAAAATGAATTTAAAATGAATGGATTAAAATATATTTAGAAATGACCTTTTGATCAACAATATGTTTGTAAATGCATATTCTGAAAGAACATATGTTTAAAAGTGAATTTTCATGCATCTGTGATTATAGACAGACAGACAGAACTATCACCGATTGATGCAGAAATGGGAGGGAACAGACATGTGAAAGTGATATGGACTGGAAATAGATTGATCTTGCCATCCCTAAGTATAGCCATGAAACCATTCACTTGTAATGCAAAGTCTAGTGAATGAGTGGCTTTCCATTGTAGGATAAATGAAGGGGAAGAGCTATTATCTACAATAGATATAGATATTTCTATTCACATTCCTTAACTTGGTCTCAAAGGAGGGTTTTTTTTAACATGACAAAGGAGCACGCTTTAGGTCCAGTCACATTTATATATTTAATTTTTAATAAAAATTAAGTTTTAATAATGTTTTGCCAATATATGTCAAAATGATGGTATTTGCTTTAATTATTCACTGCATGTACTCTAAAAATAAAAAAAATGTATGATGATAATGATGGCTTAAATCTATTGCTTGCTGGGGGGGAAGTATCACCACATTCAATAATGCCATCTCTGAGGACTTTCAAATGCATCAATTGTCTACATTTAGTCATTCCTGGCACATAGTTTAACATTTCTGTGCACATTTTCAGAAGTTCTAAAAGAAAGAAAGGAAAATCATGGTGCAATCCATACCACAGTGCACTCTTCTCTGAGGGTGCACTCAGCTATACATGGGGGAATAACAGCCCCCCCCCCCCGAATCCTCACCTGTGTGTCTGGATGTGCATTGTATTTAGGGATGGATAGACCAGTCAAGTACATTTCTGTGGGCTTCCTCCTATTCCCACCTTGAAGTCAATTCCATGCCAGTTCAATATGGATTTTATTTTCCTATAAGTGTGTGTGTGTGTGTGTGTGTGTAATCTGTGTGTATTTTTGTGCACATTTTACAAATGGACTGGGTGGCTTTGGGCCAGTGACAGACTCTCAGCCCAACCTACCTCACAGGATTGTTGTTGTGAGGATAAAATGGAGAGGAGGGGGATTATGTATGCCACCTTGGGTTCATTGAGGAGGAAAAAAGGTGGGATATAAATGTAATAAATAAATAAATACATACATACATACATACATACATGTTGTCAGATTTACAGAGGTAAGGGAGGCTCATGTTTCCCACTGAAGGAAGTGGCAGGGCAAGTTTCAATGCACCTAATCAATGGCCATCAGGGGATGTTTAAGTACTACACCATATGGATGTCCTCTCAAACCTGCTACTTGTGCTTTTTAAAATGCTTAAAAGCTTGTTATCCAATAGTTACCTGATCATAGATCGTGAAGGTTTTTTTTTAAGAGATGCCTTAGATTTATCAGACATACACACAGTCATTTCACCCTTTAAAAAGAATAATTTTGTGTTCTAGTCTCCAGCATATGTACCCAAGTACACCATGGGGAGTGAAAATTGGCCTTTAGTTTTCCTTCCCTTGGAGGCGATCAACTTTCCTGTCCTCTGCTCCTACCTTTGCCTGGGAGTCACACTATTCTTTATAACCCATTTTCACAATCCAAATGTTGCTCAGTAAATTTCCCAAAGTAAAAACCTGAGCTTTGTAAACATTTTTCAAAATGGGCTTTTGAATTTTATTTATTTAATAAACAGTTGGCTATTTCTGTTCCTTTATATAAATTATTTTTGTGGAATTTAAAAAGAAAAAAAGAAAGAAAAGTAGAAAGAACATAAGACAACTGCACATTATATGCATAAAGAAGGATTTGATTGTTCTATCTGGAACATACATAATTCATATCCTAAACACACATTCAGCTGTACTGTACACTTAGTGCTGTTCTGGTCTACTGCATGCTATAATTAACACACATTTTCTTTGCAGAGCGACTTTTAGTGCCCGCAAAAGCTAGTGGAAAAACCTTGAAATACTTGACATAACTTTGGAGCTAAGTCAGAGGAGGTAGAAGGCAATGGAAGGCCATGTTCAATGCCCTATGGAAGCCTTCCCCAACAGTGGGTCCACATATGTTGTTGGACTACAGCTCCTATTATATCCAGACACTGTGGCCCATGGTCAGGGATGATGGAAGTTGTAGTTCAATTATATTTGGGGACTAAAGTTTGGGGAGACTGCCCTGTGGCCTGGGAACAAATCTAGTTGCCACATCCACACTTGGTTTTTCTCTTCCTTTGAAATTATGTCTCATTTTGTCCCCTCAATCCCCACTTTCCACCACAGGTAGATCAAGCAGCCATTTTCTCTCCTGCATTTTTTATAGATCGTTTCCTATATGTTTTGGTGAAATTTAGAAAATTCCTACAAGCAGATTGACACTGGATCCAAATATCTAAATTCCCTTCTGCTGAAGATTTTTCACTTCAGAATGTATGTGTGTGTGTGTGTTTGTACACACACACATACACACACACAGGAGTATTTTCTTTTTCCAAGGGCGCTCCTTTTTTCAGTGGTGATTAAAATCCATATCTCATTTCTTTTTCTCTCTGCTCTGAGCTGTTCTCCTCTCCTTTGTTTTGTTCACCTAGATGAAAATTTCTAGCAGATCTAATGGCATTTAGTAAGCTCGTTTAGACATGGGAAGCTAGAAAGCCTGGCTTCTCATCAATACTAGCCCTTTATATTGTGAAATGATTTTTTCCATCTCATTTCATCATTGAGAGAAATCAGCCAATTCTGCCTTGGTTTCTTATTTTTGACTTGTCCCATTTTTAAGATGAGGGTCAGCCATCAACATCGTCCAAGAAAGTATCCTTGCCATTGTATAATTTCCTAGAAGTTCAGGATCCTAACGGATAATGCTGCCACATTTCGTAATTAGTTGGCTCATTGGTTGCAAATGCTCACCTTTGTAGTGAACCAGGATTGATGTATTACGAATTCACTAGTTCAGAATTGACTGCAAGCTTCAAAGCATGCACAGTAAAGTAGTGAATTGACCCCCCCAATTTTCAGTTGTCCTACTGCCTAGACTCCCCAAAACTTACTTTAAGCAATCTCCTTAACTGCTTCTCTTGTCACCATCACAGCCACAGCTCTGACTCTGTGAGGAGAAGAAGGGCTCTGCAGGATCTATCTTCATACTTGCGATCACGATGGCAAGTAAGCATCACATGATAGTCTCACAGGCAGGCCATGTGAAAACAACCTATCAGAAAAAGGCCACATAGTGCAGATGTCATGCTGCACTATGTAATTCCAGACTACAGCTCTCAAGATGTACCTTGATATTCTGCATGAACAAAAACTTATATAAACAGAATGGGAGTTTGTATTAAAGGAGAACTCTCATCTGAGCTCACATGGCTGAACTTGTAACTTTTTGAGTAAATAATGAATTGATTTAGGGAAAGTTCACCCACTACTAATGCTAATTGCTACTAGATCCTTTGAACACAGGGTCCATATCTAGCAAAAGATAGCAGTGACTAGGACTGTAGTCTGTGCACAATCATTGCAGGGGGGGAGTTCTTCAACTTTATAGATGTTGCTGTTGTGTGTGCTATTTGTTCTACATCATTACATGAATGGCTTTATACTTTCTATAACATATTTTAATGTGTGTGTGTGTGTGTTTTTTTAAATGTGGGCTACCCAGAGAGCTTCAGCTATGGGGTGGTATAGAAATAGAATGGATGGATGGATGGATGCATGGATGCATGGATGGATGCATGGATGGATGCATGGATGGATGCATGGATGGATGCATGGATGCATGAATTAATGAATATTCAGTTCATTTTAATTTTTAGGTTGGGTGTGTGTGTCACATTTCTGAAATTCAGAAAAGTGGCAGATGGTGCTTGTAATTTAGACATGATTAATGCTTATAAAGAGGGAATACAGGAATATGTGTGTAGTTATGACTCCCATATGTTACTCAAGTAGCATCGAATAGATGGACAGAGAAGTAGAAACTACTAATAAATAAATCCCCACAAAATGTCTTGTATCTAATTGCCACAATAGTTGATGGCCCTTAGATACTTGTGACTGCCCTCAAAAGAACAGGTGGACATTTTGAGGCAGAAACACAA
Source organism: Heloderma suspectum (assembly GCF_057233095.1). Taxonomy (NCBI): domain Eukaryota; kingdom Metazoa; phylum Chordata; class Lepidosauria; order Squamata; family Helodermatidae; genus Heloderma; species Heloderma suspectum. Next base: position 91,684,706 of record NC_139458.1, read on the forward strand.
AAATAGTGACTCCCAACTAGTGATGGCACTGACAGTGCCACTGACTGATGGCACTGATCCCCTCAGAATGAGGGGATCAGAAATATATACCTACCTCCCTGGAATGACAGCATGAGATTTCAGTTACAGATTTAAGGGTCATGACATTATTGAGTAATATAAGGATCTGCAGCAGGCGGCAACTTGCCAATAACCGAAACCAAAGTGCAGGCAGGTGCATCGATGAGACAAATGGGATAAAGTCTCCTAATGGGTAAATAATCCTGGCTCAAGTCCAGATACAGCAGTCTGCTGATCCATCTATCATAGCCTATTGGTCATGTGGTCAATTGTGAGGTCCGTGAGGTCCTGTTGGTCCACCTATCATAGCCTATTGGCTATGAGGTGAACTGAGGGACCCTTTGCTGCTGAAACCCACCTTTGATCAGCAATCAGTAGGCCAAAGCCACCCTGGCCCGAGGGGAGCTTCTGTATGACATCTTCTCAAGCCAGCCAGCAACAAAAGGTATGTAGAGTAGGGATGGCAGAGAATTCTGCCACGGATCTTGGGGAGGCCAAATGCCAGTGCATTCAGCCCCCTGAAATCTGTGGCGGAATGGCCTTCCCCCCTGCCCCCCCCCACAGATCCCCCTGGGATGAGACTTACCTGGGGTGGATCTTCCGGGTGGTGGCGGCTCCGGCGGCAGCTTCGGCGGCGGCGGCTGGTCTTCTGACCAGCTGCTGCCGCCACATTTGCAGGGTTTTTTTACACACACGTGATAGGCTATGTAAATTTTTACATAGCCTAAAATGTCTGGGTAAAAAAAAAAAAAAGTGTACGCAAATTTTTACATAGCCTATAACGAATGGGTAAAAAAAAAAAAAAGCGTATGCAAATGGCAGTGGCTATGGCCGCCGCCATTTGCATTCCTTATTTTGGGCCGTCTTAGTCTATATAAATAATTATGTAGACTAAGACGGCAAAAATAAGGGGAACGCAAATAGCGTAGCGGATGCTATTTGCGTTCCCCTTATTTTCGCCGTCTTAGTTTACATAAATATTTACGTAGATTAAGACGTCAAAAATAAGGAATGCAAATGGTGGTGGCCATAGCTGCCGCCATTTGTGTACGCATTTTTTTTTTTCCCCCCAGAGCCCTCCGTGGCCGGAAATCCGGCTGCGGACAGCTCTGGCCTGGCTGGGCCTGGCCGGCTGCTCCACGGAGCTGCCGTGGAGCACAGCTGGCCACGGAGGATTCCAGGGGGGAGGAACGGAGCACCTCCCCCCCTGTCCAGGATTCCGGGGGGAGGGACGGAATGCCTCCCCCCCAACCATAAACATAATCTGCGAACAGGTAAGTGATTTTCGTACATCCCTCATGTAGAGCAACCACCCCTGTACTCTCCATGTGCCTCCAATTTCTCACCAGTATATCATTACATAGTTTCCTGCCTGTCCACACTTGCCACCAGCCATAACCAATAAATAGGGATGTATGAGAAATTAATGTCAGTGTATTTATTTTTTACCAGAATTTAGCCAATTCACAACTCTTGGGATGCATTTTCCATTCAGTGTCCGTACATTTCTGAGCATGCGATGTAAATTGTGCAACAATAAAAATGTGTTCCCTCCCCCCCACAAAAAATGTACATTTTAAAAATGTCCACAAGAAAAAGTCTACATTTGAGAAATGTGCACAAACATGCTTTAATCAATGACAGAAAAATAAATACATTTTCAAAATGTACACAATTGATGTGTACATTTGAAAAAATGCAGACACAAGAATAATATTAAAAAGGTTTGCAACCTGATATGGACAAGAGCCAGAACACAATTGAAACACAATTAAAAGTGCTTGTTTTAACCTTTAAAACCCTAAACGGCTTGGGGCCAGGCTACTTGAAGGAACGTCTCATCCTGTATTTACCGACCTGGACTTTAAGATTGTCATCTGAAGCCCTCCTCCAGGTACCCCTGCCAAGTGAGGCAAGGCAGGTGGCTGCAAGATGGAGGGCCTGTTCAGTGGTGGCATCCTGGTTGTAGAATGCTCTCCCCAGAGAAGCTTTGCTGGTGCCTATATTATCATGGTCTTTCTGGTGCCAGGTGAAGACCTTTTTATTCTCCCAGAAATTTTAAGAACTGCTTTTAGTATGCTATCCCGCTGCTGGCTTTAATTTGATTTTATCATGTTAAAAATGGTTTTGTTCTTTGCTTCTGGTTTTATCTTGGTTTTATTGTGAAATTTTTTATTTTGTTTTAATATTTGTACTGTATGTTTGTAAGGTAATGCACACCACCAAGAGGACTTCAGCTAATGGGCAGTTTAAAACCACAGTAATTAAATAAATAAAAATACAGATTTTAAAACTGATAGACTATGAGACATGAGTTATCTAAATGGCCTAGGTAAACAAAACAGTCCTCACCTGGTTCTGAAAAGACCACAAAGACAGTTCTAGGTGAAACTCTCTGGAAAGATTGTTCCAGAGTGGTGTCCCTAGGATGTCACTGCTGAAAAGGCCCACTCCCTGGAGCAGCTGGGCAACTTGGGGCCCTCCAGATGCTTTGTCCTACAACTCCCATCATTCCTCACCATTAGCTATACTGGCTAGGGCTGATATGAGTTGTGATCTCTAACATCTGGTTGGCCACAATTTGTTTGCTCCACACCCTATGGGCTGCCTGCCACGCCTTATTTGACTAAGTCACTTGGATTATCATCTCTCAAGAGGTTCTTAAGCTTCAGGTTGGTATGGAGGACATTAAAGTTTTATTTAGAGAATTTAGATTGTTCCTTTTTTCCTACCCTGAAAGGCAATGTCCAACTGACACTCAAGGATTGGGTAGGGATGTCACAGGAGTCACAGACTGCCCCCCACTTGGCTTCTTGGACCCTGTTCCCTGAGCCGACACTACTTACTGGCCCGCTTGCCAAGTGCCCACATGATCCGTAAGTGCCTGGAGGCTGCCCATCCCCATAGCAAGCTGCAATTTTGTGTAAAAATGGCAGCTCAGGAGTTTTCGCATATGTAATTTTATGTAAATGGAAGCCATAAAGAGACCATTTATGCAACATTATGGGCATGTATGGTCCATTTACGCCTGTAATGTTACGTAAATGGCCCCTTTATGCCCTCTATTTACATAACATTACATATCAGAAAACCCTGAACCACAATTTTTACTCAAAATGGTGGCTCGCTAAGAGGATGGGTGGCCCCACAGTGGGTAGTGGCTTGGTGGAGCACCTGGCAAAACCAGACAGAGGTGAGTTCATCCATCCCTAGGACTGGGGCTTGATGCATCAGGCATGCTTAGCTGAGTAAAGATGATATTGGGGTTATAAAGATGAAATCCAGCTCTGATATAAACTTTTCCACAAGAAAGAAGTTGTATCAGTGTAGCCTTTGATTCACTACAGGGAGGGATATGTATACTTTATAGCACCACTGGGACTGCTGAAATATCACAGGCTGGCATATTGATGCAGGATCCTAAAAATATTAAAGAAACACAGTTCATGGCAGAGAAATAATAAAAGGTGAAGAGGCCATTTGTTTGTTTCTTCAAACAGAAAGAGGCAACATCTACCCAATTCAGTTGGTCATACTATTTTTGGATCTGTATCATTCATTGAACAATCCTTGCATCTGCTACATAGCATGAATACATTCCAGTTCAGCAATAATGGCTGCAGTTTCAACAGGATTACCATATGGTTCTATTCACCAAAAATTATAGCTTTCTCCTTGATGGAAAAAGAGCAATTGGAATGTTGCCCTCCCAATATGAAAACACTCATTAAGCAAGTTACAATTATGCAAGGACTTACGCTTATTATTATTCCCATAAAATGGTTTAATCGGAACTGAGTGTGGAATGTTTGTCTGGGAAAGCAGAATGCTTCTGCCAGCATGGAGATCTGTTCATTTTTTTTTTTTTTTAGTCCACAGGTTTAGAAACATGGACTTTAATTCTCTCCTCAAAACTCATTTAGGGTGCAATCCTATGGCTGCTACACAGTGGCTACATGGCCATAGGATTTTTCATTTTCTGAGAACTGAGCTCAGAGCCAGTTTGATTTGTCCCTGGCTCCGCCCTTGTAAGAGCAGTGCAAAGTGGGGGAAAGGGGCGTTCCTGGGAGCGGGGAGGGGACGGGATGGCAGAAGTGCTGTCACGACACTTCCTGTGTGCCATCCGGCCTCCCTCCCCCCCACTCTGAGGCACCTCAGTTAGACAGCCAAAATCAGGCACAAAGGCAGGGTGGCTGGAGTGCAGAGGACTTCCATGCTCCGCCCACCCTGCATTGGATAGTTGGTTGCCTCCGAGTTTGGAGGTGGCCGATTATCCCCACAAGACTGTGCCCTTATTCTGTGAAGCCTTTGGCATAACCCCTTACAGTTCAATCCTATGCAATCTTTACTCTCAAATAAGTCTCCTTGTGTTCAATAGGGCTTACTACCAGGTAAGTATGCATATGATATCAGCCTTACAGCAGAATTCTATGCATGTCTACTTAGAGGTCACTTTGAGTTCAATAGAGCTTACTCCCTGATAAGGGGTATGTGATTAGAACCTTAGTCTCATACCTCACTGTAACTAAACCTAGGCACATATGTATAATTGAAAAAAAAATGCATCTCTTGTCCATATTTATTCCTTTTCTTCTCCCCCCCCTCTCTCCCCCCCCCCGGTGTCAAATGTTAAATTGTAAGATTCTCTGGGCCAGGAACTGTGTTCTTGCACACTATAAAACACCTTGCACATTGATGGTGCTGTAAATAATAATGATAACAGCAACAATTACTACTACTATTGACCAAGGATAGTCACTATGTTCTACATGAATGCAGTTTTGTATGGGTAGTGATCAATTCCTCAGATACCACAAATGAACACAATATATCATAGTACTCCAATGAATGCAGCTACAATCACACTTTGCTGGCTCATGTAGCAGATCAAGCCTAAGTTCAAGCAAGCCCTACTTGGGTAACTCCTAGAAAACTAATGACCTGCATTTCTCATTCAGTAATCATTTCACATGTTACATTTGTAGCTGTATCCCTAAGATAGTTTTAAAATATACAGATAAAATATACAGTTTAATGTGATATAGGGTTGGATCCAGCATCATGATACCACAAGCGGAACCCACCAGTTGTGGAATGGGACATCTGTGTCCTCTTCTCCTTCCTGCAGCCCCCCACCATGCACCCTCCAAATCTGCTCTGGAAGGTTGGGGGACCCTCTAGAGCAGATGTAGAGAGCACTCAGGGGGCTGCAGGGGGAGGAGAGGACAGCCTCCACTTGCAGTACCATGATGCTGTATCCAACCCATTAACTGGTGTTTGAAACCATGTGCACCTGGTGCAATTATTGACACCTCTGGCAACTGCTATCTTTTCCTGAGAACTACTGAGATAAGGCTCTACTTCATACTGACCTGCAAAACTTCTAGGTGGATTGGACATTTCCATGCTGTGTCAGCTTCTAGTCATTTACTGTCAGCACTCCTAGTTTCAGTAAAAATGGCTCCAGATCAGCACCATTAAGACTGCCAGCAATGTTGGTAAGTGGTTGCCCAGACATAGTGGCCTACAGAAAAATCTTTGGGTAAATTCACTCCAGCAGCAGGTCACCATATCACTAAAGTCACTCCAAAAATCACTAGGAACCCTACAGCACTGACACTCGATTGATGGAGGGCTCTAATCTTTGAGGCCTCCATTTATCCAAAACCCTTCTGGAAACAGCCACATGGTCATGGTGTGAGGAACGATAGAGGCATTTTCACCTCCCATTCCTCCTTTGAGCTATTTTTGAGTGAAACAGGGTTTTAATCCTATTTTGCTCACATTCCTGGGGGCAGGAACAGAAAGGCTTGTGGAACTGGTGGATGCACCACCTCTTCTCTCTTCTCTTCCCCTCTCCCCCTCCCCCCCATTAGCACAACTTCTTTCCTCCCTTCCTGTTCCCTTCTGAAGCCACCATGGAACTTTAAACCATGGCTGGCAGGTGTGGGGAAATCTGAACAGAACAGATATTTTGCCCTCCTCAATCTGTCTATGATCTTAGTATTGCTCTCTAAATGTCGAAGTAAGGCTGAATATTTGACTTCTGCAATGTATTATTTATTACTGTATTAGTCACTTTTCAACATGATGAAAAAGCCATCAGAGTTAAAAGTAAAAGAGTAATAAAATATATGTGCAATAAATAAATAAATAAGTAAGTAAGTAAGTAAGTAAGTAAATAATTTCAAACCAGTGGGTTTTTTTTTTAAAAAAAATACTATCAATAAAAACATCAACAGTAGCAGCAATAACAAATAACTACAGAATAGCAAAGCAAAGTCCATTGCAGTCTTGTTCATTAAGGTACCACTCTATAAATAATTGGCAATCTCCTCCCAAGATGCTTGTCCTTTTCAACATTTTCATCCAATCTGTTCCATCCTAGGTACTTGGGGCCAACTGTTCATCCACCCCCGCCCCCGCGCGAGCTGTTCTCTGAGCCATTTCCAAATGAAATCAAAATTGGCTTGAAATTTCTTATCTGTAGAACATCTTCCCACCAGGAATGGATTTCTCAGTAACCTGCTGCCTTTTGCAAGAGTTGCAGCCCTTCTGGATTACAAAAGGAGTAGGACTTGGATTGTTCCACATTCCTATATCCTCTGCGAATTTAAACTAGTGCTGTGCCGAAGATTTCTCCCACATATTTTCGACCATTCCCATTAAATTTGAGAGAAGAGCAATTACTTTAAAAAAGAAATTAAATATTGAAGAAATTTGGAGAAATTCTCATGGGTTGGGGTTGGGTTTCTTGGGCTTACCTTACTTAGGAAGTGGCCGAGGCATGAGCACAAGTGTCCTGTCTTTCAATGCACATCTCTTGGATTGCCATTTCTTTGGCAGCCTGTAGCCTCCTAAACTTCAATCGAATCCTTGAAGGCATCATGAGGTAATTCTTCCATTAGGGCTTTTTCAGATCAGGAAGTGTGGGCAGCCTGGGAGGCTAGCTGTGATGGGATAAACTCAAAAACACCACCCAAAGACATCCAACATAAATTATAGATTGTCTTGAGAATGAGGCAGAACAATGGAAGCCCTTTTCATGTGGGAAGAAAACTTTCTGGAAATTGGAGGACATATTTTGGCAAAGCACTAACTCCACTTCATCCCTAGAGTTTGACACAACACTGCCTCCACCCCTCACACCTGCATTGTGGTGGATGCAAATTGGGGGCCACCCTGCCAACATAGTTGATGCTGTTGCAGCATGAAAAACCTAAAAACCCTTACCAAAAATGAAAGAAACTGTGCTACAAGCCCTGCCAATGGGGAGCCCTGCCTGTGAGAAACTGGTGAGAATTTCTCCTTCTCCTGGATAATTTTCATGAAATTGTCTCCCAAATTTTTCTACCCACAAATAAGGTGGGGAATTTTGAGAGGCCATCTGCACAAAGCTCTAATTTAAACTCTTTGCTCCTATACACTAGCTTGTGGATGCAGCCTGGAACCCTGATGCAATACTGAGATCTGGACAAATATGGGATTAGATAAAGAGTGGTGTTTTGTGTTAATAACAGCTGGTTTACATGTCCAGGTAACACACATATTCATTGGCCAAAAAGTCAGCATGGCCATGGAGAACTAAAAAAGAAGCCCAGACTACAATGCACTGATTGTTAGAAAGCAGGAACAAGGCCTTAAGATGAGTCAATATTGACCTTTGCTTGAGAGTTCTCTCTAGGATCATTTAAAATGCTCTCTCATTCCCATGAAGCAATTCACAGTTTTTAAATACTGGGAGTGCAAGTCAGCCTGAGTTAATGTGGACAACAAATGAAGCATCTTCAGCACAGAGTCCCTGTAAAAGCTTTCAGATGACTTCCCTCATTCACCCAGGTCTTCCTTTCAGATGAGTGGCTCACAGAATTATACCTAATGTCATGTACTGATTCCTCAGGGCAAGCGAAGCAGAAAAGGATGAGAAAGGAATATGTTCTGCCTGTCAACTGGCAAATGACTGCCATCCCCTTGCAGTGCAAATGCTCTCCAATTGTGATCAAACTTTTAAAACCGTTTGTTCAGAAAGGATATTTCATTTGATGGCTGCACAAATCATATTTGGCATTTTATTCGGTCACTGACATCATGACCCGTAGGTGCTACAATGAAGTAGCAACTCTAGTTTCAGATGCAACACATGCACAATGCAGACAGTATTAATTTGTGATGATCCTTTGTGATCCTTTGTTTTTAGGATGATGTCCTTGTGTAAGCTGCCTTGAGAGGGCAGTATAGCCCTTCAATGTGATATAGATTTATAATCAATCAATCAATCAATCAATAAAATTAACAACAAAAATAATATTTAACAACAATGACAACAATAATTAAAATGCCTAACAAGTATTACAGTTCTTACAAATAATAATAACAAAGAACATCATTATCATCACCATCGACAACAACAGCCATAGCACTTGGAGCTGGTGAAGTGAACAGTGTCCATGAAAGCAAATGTCTTAATACATTTTTAGTCTTTAAGGTGCCATTAAGACTCTTTGTTGTCTTAACAACAGTAATAATTAGTGCTGTCACAGTAGTTGGGATGAGGATGGTCATGATGGTCATGATGATTGCACCATCAGTGTGTAGGGAGCTTTATCCAGTTGAAGAGGATAGGTCCCTGCTTTAAAGCATTTAAAGTAGAGTCTAAAATTCTACATTAGGGAAACAACAAAGGAATATTTTGCATTGATATAGATTAGGGGTGGGGAACCATTTTCCTGTCAAGGTCTCTATTGGTTCCTTTGAAACCTGTTGGGCTCAGCATTCCAACAGTGGGCATGGCCAGAGCCAAAAGTGGAGGGTGCAGGGAAGGGACCAGAAACAAAAGTGGGAGGATTTATGGATGAGATTCACTATGAAACCTTGTTCACTATGCAACAACAATGGCAAGACTTCTGCATCAAAGCTATCCCCAAGTGGGCAAGATTCCCTCCATCACCTTCATAGCTGCTGGTCAGAGCAGGACATAGTAAGTAAAGTCAATAACCTTGCATGGGGGCATGGCATAGGGAGAGGATGCATGGCCTGGAGAAAGTCTATATTACTCCAATTCTGTATTGTTTACATTGGCTGCCTGTTAGTCTCCAAGCCCAATTCAGGGCACTGGTTTTAGCCTTTAAAGCCCTAAATGGTTTGGGGCCACATTACCTGAAGGACTGCCTGACCTGTATGAGCCTTCCTAAGACTTAAGCTCAGTATCAGGGGCCCTGCTTTCTGGGCTCCCAGCAAGAGCCTTTAGGCTGATAGATCCTAGAGTTCAGGTGGCTCAGCTGGGTCCCCACACCTTTGGAATACCCTCCCCAGGGAGATACATATAGCCTCACCGCTGCTGGCTTTAAAAACAAACCAACCTAAAGACACCTTTATTCCAGCCTGCATGTCATGCTTAAAAATCATTTGGTGCTACTACTGGTGTGTGTTTAATTGTAATTTCTATGTTTGTGTTTTTATAATATTGTAAGCCAACTTCTGAGGGCAGTGCACCCTTAAAAGCAGGTTAAAGAAAGAAAGAGGTTTAAACAAACAAACAAACACACAAACAAACAAATAAATAAATAAATAAATACGATGCTTTTTACCCAGCTGGATCAGGATCCAGTATCAGAACCCAGCTGAGGGCAGAGAAGGATCACATGGCTTCAGACTGGAGAGATAACAGTAACAGGAAGGAAGGACATTCAGCAGCCCCAATCTATTTAGTTCTTTAAATATCAAGAAGTTGATCTGATGCTGTCTTGTGTAGCCTGGAACACATGAAACCTGTCTCACTGATTTCAGTGGAATTTGCTCTGCGGAGTGTTCAAACTACCATACAATTGCGCTCATTTCACATGCCAGCAAGGTTATGCTCAAAATCCTACAAGCTAGGCTTCAGCAGTATGCGAACCGAGAACTACCGGAAGTACAAGCTGGGTTTCGAAGAGGCAGAGGAACTAGAGATCAAATCGCCAACTTTCGCTGGATCATGGAGAAAGTGAGAGAATTCCAGAAAAATGTCTATTTCTGCTTCATTGACTACACTGAGCCTTTGATTGTGTGGATCACAACAAACTGTGGCAAATTCTTAAAGAGATGGGGGTACCAGACCACCTTACTTGTCTCCTGAGAAACCTGTACAAGGGTCAAGAAGCAACAGTAAGAACCAGACATGGAGAACTGATTGGTTCAAAATTGGGAAAGGAGTATGACAAGGCTGCATATTGATGCCCTGCTTATTTAACTTATATGCAGAGTACATCATGAGAAACGCCAGGTTGGATGAATCACAGGTCAGAATTAAGATTGCCGGGAGAATTATCAACAACCTCAGATATGCAGATGATACCACCCTAATGGCAGAAAGCAAAGAGGATCTCAAGAGCCTCTTGTTGAGGGTGAAAGAGGAGAGTACAAAAGCTGGTTTGAAACTCAACATTAAAAAAACTAAGATCATGGCATCTGGCCCCATCACTTCCTGGCATATGGAAGGGGAAGAAATGGAAGCAGTGACAGATGTTATTTTCATGGGCTCCAAGATCACCACAGACGGTGACTGTAGCCATGAAATTAAAAGACGCTTGCTCCTTGGGAGGAAAGCTATGGCAAACCTAGACAGCATAGTAAGAAGCAGAGACATCACCTTGCCAACAAAGGTCCGTATAATCAAAGCTATGGTTTTCCCAGTAGTAACATATGTAGGGATGGGGGAGAATTTCTCCCTGAAACTTCGGGGGGCCGAGTGCCAATGCATTCGGTCCCCCGAAGGTTCGGGGAGAAATTCTCCCCCACCCCCCCGCCACCCCCCCACCCCCCCGGGATGGGACTTACCTTTCACGAATGTCGCTCCTGGCGGGGGGTCCCGGCGGCGGTTCGGCAGGTCTTCGTCAGGGGTGGGGGTGGCAGCTGGTCTTTCGTCCGGCTGCTGCCGCCACCATTACAAGAAAAGTAAAAAAAAAAAAAAATGCCCCTGTGATAGGCTACGTAACGATTAATGCAGCCTATCATGGCTAGATTTGCAAAGTCAGCCTTGATTGGCTACGTTAATCGTCACGTAGCCTAACACGGGTGACTTTGAAAAAAAAAAAAGCACGTATGCAAATGGCAGCCCTCATAGGGAGCCCCCATTCGCGTTCCTTATTTGGTCCCTGTAGTCTACGTAAAGAAAAAATCTTTACGTAGACTACAGGGACCAAATAAGGAACGCGAATGGCGGCTCCCTATGGGGGCCTCCATTAGCGTACGCACTTTTTTTTTTTTTCCAAAGTCACCCGTGATAGGCTATGTGACGATTAACGTAGCCTATCACAGCTGACTTTGCAGATCTAGCCATGATAGGCTACGTAAATCGTTACGTAGCCTATCACGGGGCTTTTTTTTATTTTTACTTTTCTTTTGAAGTTCGCAGCTGGGGAGATGGGGCGCTTCTCCCCGGCCTGAATTTCGGCCAGGCGAGGTGGGAAGCCTCCCCCCCCAGCCTGAATTTCAGCTGGGCGAGGCGGGAAGACACCCCCCCTCACATGAACGTCGGGGGGAGAAGCGAAGCGCCTCCCCCCCACCGCGAAAAAAGCTGCGGGACAAGGTAAGTCCCTTTCGTACATCCCTAAACATATGGTTGTGAGAGCTGGACTATAAGGAAGGCTGAGTGCCAAAGAATTGAAGTGCTCTTACGAGTCCCCTGGACTGCAAGGAGGTCAAATCAGTCAATCCTAAAGGAAATCAACCCTGAGTGCTCATTGGAAGGACAGATACTGAAGCTGAAGCGCAAATATTTTGGCCACCTAATGCAAAGAGAAAACTCTCTGGAGAAGACCCTGATGCTGGGAAAGAGTGAAGGCAAAAGAAGAAGGGGACGGCAGAGGATGAGATGGCTAGATAGCATCACTGATGCAATGAATATGGACTTGAGCACGCTCTGGGAGAGAGTGCAGGACAGGAAGGCCTGGCGTGCTATGGTCCATGGGATCACGAAGAGTCAGACACGACTGAATGACTGAACAACAGGGATGTCTGCCACTGGGAAATCCATTTCCTTTTTGGCTCAATGGAGTTCTGTAGCATTTATGACTTGCTTTGCGTCTATGAGCTGAGCTCCGGAAACTTTTTGTGCATTTTTTTAGGAAGGTTCTGCAATTTGTGCAAATTTCTGAGCAATTTGTACAAATTACTGCCCAATATGCACACATTACACAAATGTGTGCAAATTCGGCCATAATTTGCATGCATTTGGCCATAATTTGAGCCAATTGTTCAGGAATTTGTGCAAATTGCAGAACCTGCCAAAAATGTGCAAAATTCCTGGAAAACCTGTGAACTGGCCCAATTCGCTGCAGATCAAGTTGGGTGCCACAATGGGAACCAAAACAAAGTCTGGGAGGCCAAGCCTAGGATAATGCAATGAACTCCCCCCCCCCTGGAATTCTCCGTCATCCCTACTCTGCAGTAAATGAGTTTAGGATTTCAGCACTTGAGTAATGATGGAATAGATAGCTGCAATGTCATTTAACTCCTTTGATTCTACATTCAGGGCTGTGCACCATCTGTTCTTTAAAGAAAAAAAAGTTCACGGGTTAGAAATGAAAATCATGAGCATGTTTTTGTTTCTAGCTTATAATTTAGTATTAGTAAGAGCTATGCAAAGTACTAAGGTCCTAAGACAGTGCTGGACAACCCCCAGGTGTACTGAGCACCTTTCTCTGCTGCCCCACTACTGAAATTTGGCATTATGGAGGCAGCAACAGGGAAAAGGGCTCCTTTTAAGGCAGGGGTGCAAAACATCAAGCTCAGGGGCACAATCCAGCCCAATGCTGGCCCCCAGTCCTCCACCACTGACTGTTTGGTGATTTCCTGGTCTTTATGCGGTTTTTCTCCATAAAAGGCTGAAATGCTTCTCCTAAGGCTTGGTTACTGGCAGAAGCAGCTTTAAGCTAAAATACGCTGGTATTTGGGTTTTTTTTTTACTCAGCCCCCCTTTGCCTTCAGTCCCAACCACCACTGGAATCCCCACCCCACCCCACCCCCAAAAAAGTTTTTTCTGTTAAGGAATTCAGCCAGCCCCTCAGGCTGAAAGAGGTTCTGAACCCCTAGGACAGGGATTCTTAAATTGTATCACAGTGCGCAGTGCACCTTCTTTAAATCAGGAACACGTTGTTTAAGCCTCTCCAAATGTAAATATCAGCAACAGTTGTTATTATATGTGCATGTGTTGTTGTTTCTGGGAAATGTCACCATGATGCAATCAATTCCTGTAATTCTTCCATGATTCTGATAATTGCCTGGGTGAGCGGCAGCTGTGGCTGCTGGAGCATCTGCCAAGCACAGATGTGGCGGCATCCATCCACCCCTACTCCATCTTCTTGAGGAGGTCTGATTTCCACTTTGAAAACCCTAGTGTGTGTTTTTAAGGGCCTTTTGTCATAGACACTATCCAATCAGCCTCCCCATATGTGAACATTTATTGCAGCACTGCAGACATGTGTCTGTATAAAACAGTCCATTCTAAACTGAAAACAGGGATACCAATGGAGGAATGACATCATAAGATGTGCATGTTTCTAACATCTTACTAAGCATGGCAAATCAGTGGAACCAATTTTACTTTTATGTCTGTGCTTTTCTGCACAATTTCCCCAGAATCCCAAGAAGGTGATCTGCGTAGCAGAGGGGCAGATGGAGCTGGAAAATTAGTCTTCAAAGCACGGCTCGTAGCACAAACTATGGGACTGGAATCACTTTTTGTTAAACTGCTCCAGTCCCATGAGTCACCATCTCCTTGATTTTATTTTGCAACGTATGAAGGGATTCAAATATTCAAGCAGTGACAGCTCTGTGAATTCAGATGAAAATAAATTTAGATAGGCACACCTTAGTTTCTCGTCACATAAAAGGAAAACAAAGTTTCCTACCATCACCAACAAAATACTTAGGGGTTGTTGGGGGTTTTAGTGAAGACATCAGAGGCATAAGAAAGAAGAAAAGAAAGAAACAAAGAAGCTATTTGTTTTTTAAATGTTTAGCAAAGTTTATTTTGTTTTTATTTCATTTTTTTAAGCACTCTAAAAATAATCAACGGAGCAGATGGATATAAGTGATTCAAGCAATGGGGGTGAACTTTCATCTGAAGCTCAAAAGCCAAGTGGTTAGACCAGCTTCCCCAACCTGGACTCCAGCTCCCAGCAGTCACAACCAGCATGGCCAATGGTCAGGAATGCTGGGATTTGTAATCCAAAACATCTGGATGGTGCTAGCTTGAGAAAGGCTGGGTTAGAAGCATTTTCTTTTAAGAAAACATTTTAAAAGTTTCTTACAGATACATTATTTTCTCTTCAGTGTCCTGGTAAGAAGAAGCAGAAAAACTATACATCATCAGAAGAATTTTACATGTGATTCCCTCTATAGAAATAGGAAAATTGTAGGGATGTACGAAAGTCACTTACCTGGTCCCGCAGCTTTTTTCGCGGTGGGGGGGAGGCGCTTCGCTTCTCCCCCCGAAGTTCAGGCTGGGGGGGGAGGCTTCCCGCCTCGCCCGGCCGAAATTCAGGCCGGGGAGAAGTGCCCCATCTCCCCGGCCGTGAACTTCAAAAGAAAAGTAAAAAAAAAAAAGCCCCGTGATAGGCTACGTAACGATTTACGTAGCCTATCACGGCTAGATCTGCAAAGTCAGCCGTGATAGGCTACGTTAATCGTCACATAGCCTATCACGGGTGACTTTGGGGAAAAAAAAAAGCGCATACGCAAATGGCGGCCCCCATAGGGAGCCACCATTCGTGTTCCTTATTTGGTCCCTGTAGTCTACGTAAAGATTTACGTAGACTACAGCGAAAATAAGGGCAACGCTATTTGCTATTTGCGTTGCCCTTATTTTCGCCGTAGTCTACGTAAATCTTTACGTAGACTACAGGGACCAAATAAGGAACGTGAATGGCGGCTCCCTATGGGGGCCGCCATTAGCTGTACGTGCTTTTTTTTTTTTTAAGTCACCCGTGATAGGCTACATGACGATTAACGTAGCCTATCACGGCTGACTTTGCAAATCTAGCTGTGATAGGCTACGTTAATCGTTATGTGGCCTATCACAGGGGCGTTGGGTTTTTTTACTTTTCTTGTAATGGCGGCGGCAGCAGCCGGTCGAAAGACCGGCTGCCGCCCCCACCCGTGACGAAGACCTGCTGAACCGCCGCCGGGACCCGCCGCCAGGAGGGACATTTGTGAAAGGTAAGTCCCATCCCGGGGGGGGGGGCGAGGGGGCGGAGAATTTCTCCCTGAACAACCTTCGGAGGACTGAATGTGTTTGGCGCTCGGCCCCCTGAAGTTTCGGGGAGAAATTCTCCCCCATCCCTAGAAAATTGGCAAATTTTAGCCATAGTTATTGGGGTAGCAAGTAGGGCTGTGGACCGCTTCAGCCTGAACATCAAATCCCAAAGCATATCGGGGTAGGGATGCTGGAGAAATTCAAGATGGATTAAAATGAGCTCAGATTTCTAAGAATCTACTGAGGAGCACCCCCCTCAGGTCATGCAGAGTCTGTGGACTTTCAGATGATATTTTTATTTTCCCGAAATTTACGCATATTAATCTGGAGAAAAATACGTGCGTTTCTGCTGCGGAAACGTTGAATGGAATGGGAGACAATACACTAAATGATAAGTACATGTACTGAGGTAAATTTTGTAAATACTTACATAAATACTTACGTAAACATTTACGGAAATATTTCCATATTTTTCCACATGACAAAAAAAGAATCACATCTGTCTGTGGGCAGATGACGGAATGAAAGGCGCCTGATAATCTGTGAAACACAGATGGAGCGGATTTTACACAGTCCGTGCATCCCTAGATTGGTCCAGTCCAGAGTGGGTTGGGAGTGGCCCAAAGCAGGTTGGACCACTCCCAGACTGCTTCGGCCCAATCTGGACAGCTGCCTGCCCAGCCATGCAACCCCCTGCTCTTTACCTAGAGTATCGCTGTCTTGGAGGGAGTTGCCATGGTGACTCCTCTTCTTCCAGTAAATAATTGGTGTGTAGATTGCAGTTGTAAAGGGGCCAATATTACAGGCATACTTATGCCTGTAATATCACATAGATGGCCCCTTTACGGTCTCAATCTACACACCACTTACTTACCGGAAGAAGAAGAGTTGCCATTTTAAAAGCAAATGGCAACTCTCTACAAGACAATGGTGGATTGGAGGATTGGGCTGCTGGGTGGGGGATGGTGCAGTGCAGGGCTCACGGAGCTGGACAGGGTGTTGGTGTGGGTGTGGGGCTTGCGTGGCTTGGGGGGGGGTGCTTCAGTTGTCCTGATGGTGCTTCAGATTCCAAGGCCAAAGCTGGTTGGCCCAGCTCTGGATCAGCCTGAGGTGAGTTGAGGCCAATTTGGAAGCTCCAAATCGGCCTCCAGAGCAAGTCGGGCTGTTTCTGCACAGCCCTAGTGGAAAGTCTGTTCCTGGCCTATACAGCTTCAGACAGCAGACTGGAGCTCCCATAAATGAATGCTCCTTCATGAATTTCAGCCCCCACCTTCGAAACAGAAAACGACTGTGCCACAGAGAGGCTTTTTAAAAGCCTCATTGCCATACTGGGGGCATTGGGGGGACAGTGCTGGGGAAGAAATGCCTAGTCTTCCCTTCCCCACATGTCTGACTCCTTTTCAACAAAACCCTCCCTACCACATGCAGACACAGAAACTGGGCTTCTTAAAAGTTTCAGTTGGTGATTTTTAATTCTGAGGAGGTTTTATGGGGGGGGAGCAAACTGATCATTGTTGCCCCCCACCCTTAAAAAATTACATCCTGGAAAGCAGTTAGGCACCAGTGGAGGCTTTTAAAAATCCTAGCAAAGGTGAGTAGTGAAAGGGGGGTACCTGCATCAAACTCTAAACCATGCCCCCTTTTCAAAAGTGACCATTGCCCCACCCCTTTGGAGACCAGAAGTCCTGCCCTACCTGGAAGTCCCACCTTCCGAAGTCCTGAGCGATCAGCTGGTAAGTTCATATGACTTTCAGGGTCACCTGACGGGGGTCACGTGACCCCTGTACGAACTCATCATGCCACTGTGGACCAATCAGATGAGGTTTTAGAGCCCTAGCAGGTACAGGTACAGAAATGGATCAAAGGGCCATTTCTAAATGCTACACCTTTTGTGTCCCTGCTCTTTGCTGTGATAGGCCATGTAAAGATTTACGTAGCCTATCACGGCAAAGAGCAGGGGCGCAAATGGCATTCGCCATGCTGGACACCATTTGCGCCTGCAGACTGGCAGCAGACGGAAGTCTGGCAGTGGATGGACCTGGCCGGGAGGATTCCGGGGGGAGGAACGGATTGCCTCCCCCCCCCGTGGACCCCCAGCAGAGCTGGGTGAGTGGGATTCGTACACCCCTAATAAAAACAAGTGCTTTGCAGAAAGGAAGGAAGGAAGGGGTGCTGCTAAGCAAGACTAACACAAAACTCTCTAACAAAAGTGTGAGGGGTAGTAGTTGGATCTTGATATTCTGTGGACTCCTTTGCTTATCTGCATCTGTCTCCTTCATCTCAAAAGTTACTTTATGGGGTGAGCATAGTTTCAGAGGGGGGGAAACCTTAACAGCTTTCTAAATATGTCCAGGGTGGTGGGGCAGATTGCAGGTAAGCTTGTAGTAAGTTTTAAACATAAAACCAAGTGTTCTGCAGAAAGAAAGAAAAAAGGGCGGGGTGCTACTAGACAACTTAATATAAAATGTTTTTTGACTGGGAAACCTCTTTTTCTGTCTCCATAAGGCTTGCCCCCTAGTAGCTCTATGAAAACTGCAATTGTAACTTTTGTGGCAGTACATCTATATAGATGTAAAGTTCCTTTCTTCCTTAAAGTTTTATTGACCTGCTTATTGCGGATGGCCTTCATTGTTTTAAGAGGCTGCTTACAGCCTCCTCAAATTTTCCAGGAATTCTGTAAAAATGCCTACAGATATATTCTCTGCCACCACTGCATCTTTTCTTCTTACATTCGCAGGAGCTATAGCAGGCTCTCCCTTTCTAGTTCTTTTTAAAAGTATCTAGATGTTACTTGGCTTACAGCCTTTCTGGGGTTCAGTATACAAGGCTGCCTGGCATCTCCATGTTCTCTATGCAGGAAACGTTTCTGGACAAGAAAAAAAAAAGGCTTCCTCAATCAAATCTGACTGCCCCTGCTTTTGATTGGATGGTAGGAAGGTTGTTTTTCTTGGGGTAAAACTGTCCCTTTTGGTCAGTGGGGTGGGGCATATCCTTACAAGGTCATGTGGGCCCTGCTGGGCCAATCTGGGGAGGGTTTTGCAATGGCCCTTTGGGACATTTCTGCACCCATACCTGTTAGGGCTCTAAAGCCTCATCTGATTGGTCAACGGTGGCATGATGAGTTCGTAGAGGGGTCACATGACCCCCGTCTGGTGACCCTGAAAGTCATATGACCTGACCAGTTGATCGCTCCTTCTGGGGCAGGACTTCTTGGGCAGGACTTCCAGCTAGAGTGGGACTTCTGGTCTCCAAAGGGGGCGGGGCACCTGTCACTTTTGAAAAAGTGGCATGGTTTAGCATCTGATGTGGGTACCTTCTTTCACTACTAAGGTGGTCTCCAGGGCTGCCTCCCTGCCAATGTCTAGCTCTCAGGAAGGACCCCTCAGAGCAATGGAATTGGGCTCAGTGGGCTCTGTGGAAAGCTGTGCTGGGAAGCTGCTCATCCAAAGCCTCACTCTAAGGGGTCCTCAGAGCAAGGGACTGGGTGTGCAGCACTTCAGGAATCTGCACCAGTGCTCTCTTGTGTGGCCTTTGCTGCATCAGGGGAGTGGCCGCCTGCCTGTGACCGCCTGCTTATGTTTTACTCAAAGTGAGGGATAGGGCTGGTAGTGGCAACTGCTTTTGAGAACTGCAACAACTTCTTTCAACAAAGTAAGAGTGTCCAGTCTCACTTTAAGAGGCATAGGACAGGTGCTGCAATGGGACCCATGGCCCTCCTGATGTTGGGACACACAGGATGCACCACCCTTCCAGATCTGCTGCTTGAGGCAGGGGAATCACCCTGGCTCATGGGAAGGCCAGACCTGCCAATGGCATATGGCTCTGGAATGTTTCCAATGATGCAGTGTATATCTTGGACCAAAAAAGGTTCCCAACTACTGTTTTAGACAGCAAAACACATAGGGTGAATGGTAGATATTGAGAAAAGGATGTGGGATAATTGGTTTTTTAAAAAATTATTTTACAGAAAAGTTCAGCCCCTAAACATTCATTACATAGAAAGATCTAGGCTTACAATTCATTTCAGCTAGAGATTTCTTCATTTCCTGTGGAAATGAAGAAAGCAGCATGATCTGGTAACCACTTGTACAGATTTTGTCAAAGATGGTCCAAAAGTCATAAACCTCTGGGAATGTGTACAAGAAGGAAAGAATCTGACTGCGAATATTGCCAGCTCTGTCTTCATCATGTTTGGCTGCAGATTCTGCATTTGGCTGCAGATTCTGCTTCAACATACCAATGTTCAGCAAGTGAGCATCAGGGAAGTAAGATCCTTGATGAATATATGCAAAACTTTCTTAATATATTCACAGATTTCTGTCCAGAGCATTGAGAAGCCATGACAGCGTTCCAATAAATAGCCAATATTGAATAGATTCATAAAAGCAAGGGGCGCTGTTGGGAAGATAGCACTTCTGTCTCCCATTCCGGATGACAAAATTCATTTATAAAGATGACGTGTTTTCAGATTCCATTCCTGACATAGAAAAATCTATTACTGTGCCAAACTGCAGTTATTTGGAACAGTGGTCAGTTGCAGCTTTGAGAGCTTGACACTTTGCAGTCAAAGTATTCCTAGGAAAGTCCTGGAGTGAGCAGTTTTTCAGAAGGACTTTAATTATCTCTGCCGATTCTCCTTGACTCCAAATGGGGAACTGCCATCCACGAATCAGGGGGAAAGTGTAATTTGAGCCAAAATGCTTGCAAACGTGAGCTAATCCCCCTGCTTACCTGCTAATGATTATAGCAGAGTAAAAGAGTGCCTAATGAATAAATGATTGATTAAGATTTAGTCTCTTCACTTGCTTGGGGAACATCTTCAAGCAGAGTGTGGTTTATTCCAGCTTAACTCATGTTTTGAAATAAGTTTTATGAAGTAGCTCTATTGAACTGTGTGAAGGATGAAGGTGTTGAGCACAGTTTTCTATGTGTAGTAATAATATATCATACTGATCATTCAGAGCTCTGTGGTATGCTCTGATGTTCACACAGAGCACTGGCATGCACAGGCTGCCTCCATTGATTTAAGTGGGGGAAGGAGACACATCCATATAACAGCATACAAATGATGATATTTCCCCCCTGTCCACATGGATGAGGCTAGGGATGGATGAACTCACCTTGGCCTGGCTTCCTTAGGTGCTCACTGAGCCACTGCTGCTGCCTGCCCCTGCTCACAGTACCACACGAGCTTCTCGACGGCTCTGAGAGCACCCCACAAAGTTGCACGGCTGCCCCCCTCCATTACCAAGCCTGTCGCAGCCTGCCAACCACCCACTCTGCCCCCTCTGCAAGGAGGGAAGAGTGGGTGATTGGCAGGAGGCACCAGCTGCTTGTCAAGCCCACATGGCCTCCTTCCTTACATGGAAGGAGACCACGCAGGTTTGACCAGCTCGAGGGCAGGAGTCACCTGCCAACTGCGCTCTCTCCCTTCCTTGCAAGGAGGGGAGGTGCACGGTTGTGGGGGCAACTCCTGCCTCCTCTCAAGCCTTCACGGGTTGCTTGCTTGCAAGGAGCCCATGAAGGCTTGAGCTAGGCTGGTGGTGGCAGCTTGCAATGAGGGCAGGCTGCTCCCAGACTCTCACCAAGTCCCTGGGCGCTCGGCAACCGAATCCATCAGTGCCCCAGGGCTCGGCAAGATGGACTGGGGGGCAGACACAGAGGAGTCTGCTGGGCTTCCGGACCTGCCGGGGTGCTTGTGACATCCCTAGATGAGGCTTGCCCTTACAAAGCAGGGGAGCTCTGTGTATGTGTCGGTTCTATGCACCGTCACGTTTCAACAGCACTCCATTCTTCTCAGTTTCATACAAGTTGCTCAGTTCAGTGTATGTCTGTGTGCATTCACTGTACATACGCCCCTTCCATGGAATGCTTTCCCCAAGGAAGTTTGCCTGGGGCCTCTGTTGACACCAGGAAAATACTCCCCCCCCCCCGTCGCCCACAGCTTTTTCAAAAGCGAAGGTGTTTTAGCTGTGTTGTTCTGATATTTTTCTGCTACTTACCTTCCCCCCTCCCTTGTGGTCATGTTGTATTTTATGATGTTCTTTTCACCTTTTACGTTTGTAAGCTGCCCTGATATATTTTATTAAAGAGCAGGATATAAATGTATTAAGAAATAAATACTACAGTACCCTCGAGCAGGAAATCTCATTTCTGCAAGGGCATAGATCAGTGGAGTTCGCAGAAGGGAGCTCTGCTGACTATTCCCTTCTGGAAACAAACATTCCACTCATTTCAAAGGGTTATTTAAAACTGATAATTCCCTGTTGTGCAAGCAGTGGGTCCCACAAGTGCCACGGAACCAGTGGAGGTGGAGAGGTGGTATTAGATACTTCCCACTGTTAATAACTTTGGAATGTGGCTTAAGAGGATGGCATGTCATCAGCATCTCCTTCATCAATGCTCAATTATGCATGGTTTGGAGAATGTGGATAGGGAGACATTTTTCTCCCTCCCTCAAAATACTAGAACCCAGGGTCATCCCATGAAGCTGACTGGTGGTAGATTCAGGACAGATAAAGGGAAGTCCTTCTTCACACAGTGCGTAGGTAAACTATGGAGTTCGCTACCACAGGATGTAGTGATGGCCAACAATTTGGATGGCTTTAAAAGGGGGTTGGACAAATTCCTGGAGGAGAAGGCAATTGATGGCTACTAGTCCTGATGGCTATGTGCTACTTCCAGTACCAGAGGCAGTGAGCCTATGTACACCAGTTGCTGAAGAACATGGGTGGGAGGGTGCTGTTGCTGTCATGCCTTGCTTGTGGGTCAACAGCTGGTTGGCCTCTGTGTGAACAGAATGCTGGACTAGATGGACCCTTGGTCTGATCCAGCAGGACTCTTCTGATGTCCTTATTTAGCTTCTCATGTCCTGCACTGAAAAAACATCTCATGTAGTACAGCTATCCTGTGAGACAGCAACAGGGTAGGAGTCTGGTACAGGAGTCTTGATGGATGTATTTGTGTTTTGTGGTTATACAGTCAAATATTTGGTTGCCTCTGTGCTAATGGTGGTGATCATGCCAGCACTAGGATGTAGTCAGACTTGCTAACCTGCTGTTTGATTCATTCAGCCACTGCAAATTCCCAGGAAACAGAAAATTATAACGTAGGACTTTGTTTTCAGTGCAAAAGAGCTCTTTTTTCACAAGTAATTTTATCCAATGTATGAGTCCTGCTTTCAAAAGCTTAGTGAATGATTATATACATGACTTTTGGACTACTTTGATGATTGAACAGACTAGAGAGGAAAAAAAGTTTTCAATATCACATTTTAATACAAGGAAAAAACCAAACCCATGTTTTAAACTTTTTGTACATTGTAAAACTATGTTTATCTCTACAAGGCCTTTCAGTAACACAGTATGGTTGAACCGTTGCAGTAAGCTATGGCTGAGTATCTAGAACGTGCTTTCGCTCGAAGAGCATTTGTGGGATTATCTCTGAAATGATGAGAACTATATACATACATATAACTGGTTCAACTCCAATATCCAGTGACTGTGAAATCCTGCTTGGCTCTGGAAGTTCAGAATTAACATTGGTTTGTGAATAGAAAGCTGAAATTAGGGAAGGGAAAAGCTTCCCATGATCAGCCATTAAGAAAAGAAAAGCCTATCACATCTGACCAGATGCCACCTCTACATCCTCACCATCCCAACAATGCTGGGGCATGGAATCATAGATGTGGATTATATTATTTTACTGAATTATTTCTTTCATGGGCTAAGGAGCTTTGACTTAATGTGCTACTTAGTTATTTTTTTATTATTATTTGTTTGAGTGTCGTATCCAATCCAGATGGCTGAGACTAGTGAATTAAAAAAAAAAAATGTATACATCTTTGTCTTATTAAAATCACATTTGATTGAACAGGTAAAACATTAGTGCTAAACCCAATCCACACAACTCCAAACTGCCCAGCCCATAGAAAAAGGCTTTATGTTACTCTAACATATACTCAAGCTTTCATCCTGGATGAAAACTAGTGCTGTTCCAAAAATGTCTCCCACATTCTTTTGACCATTTTCATTCATTTTGATAGAAGAGAAATTGCTTCTGAAAAGAAATTCAATACTGAAGAAATTGTGGAGAAATTCTCATGGGTTTGGGTTTCTTGGGTTTACCTTGCTTAGGAGGTGGCCGAGGAATGAACACAAGTGTCCTGCCTTTTACTGTACATCTCTTCCATTGCCATCTCTTTGGCACCCTGTAGCCTCCTCAGCTCCCTACACTTCAATTGAATCCTCTCGGGAGGCCTCATGAGGTAATTCCTCCCTTAGGGCTTTTTCAGATCTGGAAGCGCAGGCAGCCTAGGAGGCTAGCTGTGATTGGATAAACTCAAAAACACCACCAAAATAAATTCAACATAGATTGTCCTGAGAATGAAGGCAGAACAATGGAATCCCCTTTCATAGTGGAAGAAAACTTGAAGCCTTTTGAAGATGCTGCCCCACAACTGTGATGTGGATCACATGCAAAATACCTTGCCTGTGTTACTAATTTTCAACTCTGCCAGTGGATACTGAATGTGATGTGATTGTCTTTGGAGCATGCTCAGGTCTGTGGGCAGGGTTTTCAACATGCCACCACACACATGGTTGATTGGTTCAATAAGATCTTCTTTTTTAACCGGCATTCTGCACAACTCAAGCTTCCAGAAAATCCTTAAGGCCAAATAGCCTATATAAGTGTGAGTTTATGAAGACACACTCGAGACTGCTTCGTAAAACATTCTGTAATGGCAAAGGAATACCCATGAAAATAATGAACACATAGTGTGTCAACTGAGAAGGGCATACATGTTTGAAATATAGCTTTTAGAGCAGAAACAGCACCTGCATACAGTAGAGAGATTTGCTGCAGTTAAATGTACTGCATCCTTCATATGTATAATTGATGCGATATGAGAGTTTGGAGACCCTATTGAATGGGGTGGGCTGTAGCATGGGGAGCTGAGTGGAAAAGGATGATTCCCAAAAGTCTAGTGAAGGGACTTTTCGTGAGTAGTGCTGCCTGCCACTGCCTGATTTTAGGGGATTCCCCTTGCCTCTCAGCTCTCCATGCCAAGGACCACTCTATTCAGCCGGGGGGCGGGGAGGGTTGAACTGTGGTAGAAAATTTTGAGGGCTACCATGGAGATGAAGGGGCAGGGAAATAAGATTCACCAGCCTCATTATGCATACTCACCTCTGGCTGCTTAAATCTCAAGGTTATTCTTGGTTTCTAGAGTAACTGAATCTTGACAGGAGTCTGCAAATGTGAAATATGTGAGTTGGCAAGGAATGGACTGACAGGGTATGTGGGAAGACCTCTGAAGCTAACTCTAAAAAGCAGAACCTTAACTAGAGTTCAACATTATGAAATCTGTGACCGCAAACACAGATTGCAAAAAGGAAATAAAGCCTGGTTTCTTGCTTTCTGTGAAATTCCCCTGACAGCAGCTAAAAGCTGTGATGTGCTAATATCTTGTCTTTGATACTAGTTGAATATTTTCCCCAAAAAAAGTGAAATTCTGGTCAGATCACTTTACTTCACCTGACTTCTCAACTGGGTATCCAAGACAACTGAAACTGAAGTGGCAAGTGAAGCTTGAAGTAACAGTTTGTTTGTTTGTTTTTCATTATACTAGTTGATGTCTGTGTGTGTGTGTGTGTGTATTTTAAACACTGGAATTGAAGTGTCAACTCCATTCTTCATAGACATGTACAAGAGTGCACTGTTTAAAGCACAATCCTCTTCATGCCTACTCAGAAGTAAGCCCCATTGGATTCAATGAGACTTACTTCCCAGAGGAAACCTTATTGGGTTATTGTATAACTTATTATTGTTGCTGATTATAAACTGAACTGCCCTGGGATAGATATTATGATATGCAGAATAGAAGTACTGCAAATAAATAAATAAACTTCCCAACCTCAGAAGTGTTCTAAATGCCATGGTAAACATACCTGTCAGTAAGATAACAAAGCACTGTTTGCTTTCTTTCTCTGTCAGGTTTTAATCAAACTAAAGATTTCCAAATGTTGTGTTTAAAACAGTTATTTAACCCTGCTAAAAAGGGGTAGCTTACAGAGGTACCCCAAATGCACTTTTCATTGCAGAATGTACACAGAAGTAGACCTACAACATACTCCTCCCATTATATTGTTGTTTTCTTGCACCTGCATAATGTCCCCAAATTTCAACCTAAATATCACTGCTTTCCAAAAATACCCCCAAGGTGGGGCATAAAATACCCTCCAAATCTATTCATTAGTGTATGCCATTTTCCCCCAAAGCGGGCAACATGCCAGGGGTATAAAAATGTCCCATGGATTCTCCGAAGAAAGTTGGTCTAAGAAAGCTAGGGATGTACGAAAGTCCCTTACCTTTGACGAAATTTGATTTGCGGTGGGGGGGAGGCGCTCCATCCCTCCCCCCGAAATTCTGGCTGGAGGGGAGGTGCCCCGTCCCTCCCCCCTGAAATTCTGGCCGGGGGGGAGGCGCCCCGTCCCTCCCACCGCGAATCCTGCCAGCCGGGTGTGCAAATGGCGGCGGCCGTAGCCGCCGCCATTTGCGTCCCTGCAGTCAGCTGTGATAGGCTACGTAAATGTTTACGTAGCCTATCACGGCTGAGTTTAAAAAAAAAGTGCATACGCAAATGGCGGCGCCCATGGGTGATGCCATTTGCATTCCTTATTTTGGCACGTGTAGTCTACGTAAATATTTATGTAGACTATGGTGAAAATAAGGGGAACGCTATTTGCGTTCCCCTTATTTTTGCCGTACTCTACGTAAATGTTTGCATAGACTACACGTGCCAAAATAAGGAACGCAAATGGTGGCGCCCATGGGCGCCGCCATTTGCGTACGCATGTTTTTTTTTTAACTCAGCCATGATAGGCTACGTAAACATTTACGTAGCCTATCACGGTATTTTTTAAAAATTTAGCTGTGATAGGCTACGTAAATCTTTACGTAGCCTATCATGTTTTTGTTTTGTTTTTTTACTTGGAAATGGCAGCGGTGGCAACCAGTCAAAAGACTGGCCGCCACAGCCACTGCCACACCGCCGCCACACCGCCGCCAGAGCTGCCGCCGCCGCCAGGGAGATTCGCCCAAGGTAATTCCCATCCCGGGGGTGGGCGGGGGGGGCAGACCGTTTCACCACCGATTTCGGGGGGCCAAATGCGCTGGCATTCGGCCTCCCTGAGATTCGTGGCGAAATTCTCTGACATCCCTAGAAAGCGGTCTTAACTACTCTAGGTGTCAGGAGATGGGCACAAACTATGGGGTTTCATTGGGGAACATTCACTTCACCAGAGACAGGTTTGTTATGAGGATAGAAAAATATCCCACACCTAGGGATGCTGGAGAAATTTGAGATGGACTAAAATGATCTCGGATTTCTAAGAATCTGACCTGCAGAATCCTCTGTGGAGTGCCTCCTGCAGGCCCATGGAGTCTGTGGACTTTCAGATGATTTTGTTTACTTTCCTGAAATTTACACATATAAATTCGTAGGGGAATACGTATGTTTCTGCTGTGGAAATGCGAAATGAAAGGGGACAATATGGTAAATGTTATCTACTAAGGTAAATTATGTAAATCTTATGTAAATACTTAAGTAATTATTTACATATTTTTCCACATGATGAAAAAAAAATCACATCTCTCTGTGGGCAGAAGATGGAACAAAAGGCACCTGACAATCCATGAAACAGACGGAGCAGATTTTACACAGTCCATACATCCCTACCCACACAGCTAAAGAAATGTAATTTCTTAGTAATTAAAGTTTTCTTTGAAGTTTTACTTTGATAGTTCATGATACTTTTGTAATATTTTGAGTTTATAACATATCTTCTGACACTACTGACATGTCTTTGTTGGTGGGGGCATTTTATCACCCCAGGGTAGATTGTAAAATGGCTTGGGGTAGTAAAATTAATGCCCCACAAACATTTTTATGTATATTTTTACAACCACTGCATGAGAGTTAAACTTAATTGCTATAATTTAGAGAGATTTAGGAAACAATCCTATGGCCACTAGACACTGTCTAGAGGGCTATAGGGTATGCTCATTTCTGGGAACCGACCTCCCCCCCACGTCCACGCCTCAGAGGCAGTGCAGAGAGAAGCCCTGTCCTCCACGCTCATAAGGGGAGCATGGAGTGACTGAAAAGGGGAGGGGCTGCGGGATGTTCTGGGGCGGGGAGAGTGGAGCTGCACATACCACACATCCTATGTGTTGTACAGCATCTTCCTCTCCCGATGCTCCCCCACACTGCTAGACAGCTGAAAATGACCATCTAGTGAAAATTAGCATGGAGGGAATGATCCCCACCATGCCTCTCCTGCCTTGCTTTGGATAGGCGGCTGCCTCCACACTCGGAGGCGGCTGCCTATCTAGTTAGGATTGCGCCCTTATTTATTTAGATCTATTTGGGATTTCTGAAAATCTTAAGTGTTCATTATTGCATTACATTTATATCCCACTCTTCCTGCATGGAACTCTGGACAATATAACAGTAGTCCTGCCAGGCTAATTTGCATATGCAAAACATTTGTGTTTTGTATTATTCATAATGGATGTACCAGAAGACTTATGCAAAAGCTTAAGTCCGCTTACACTAATCCAGGTGCAGTGCAAAGAAATCAGAGTGATATAAAAATTTAGTCATTAGATCCCCATTTTAGTTGCACTTTCATTAGAAGGTCTGCAGTCACACACACAAACACACACACACACACACACCCATACATACAGCTATACATTTATGGCTTCTTTTGGACTTTGTAATGGATATGCTCAAGGTGGAGTCTCCCTGTCCATGCAATCCTTCTATACTTCTTTATTTATTAAACATTTCTATACTGCCTTTCAGCCCTATTAAGGGCCCCCTTATTAGGTGGTTTACAAAAACAACATACCAAAAACTGATTTAAATAGTAACAGAATTATTTAATAACAGTAGCGCAATGATCTCAATTCCCAACCCATTAAACCCAGTCCAGAAGTATACTATGGTCAACAGCAGTAAAACCCACTGAAGGATCAAGAGGAATCAATAGGGTTGACTCTCTCTCCCAATAAAGGCCATCTGTCAGGGTGACCAAGGCTGATTTAGTTCCCAAGCTATGCCTGAACCCAGACTGGAAAGGGTCTGCATAATCCATTTCTTCCGAGAGTGTCTGAAACTGTTTAGATACCATCTTCTCAAGCACCTTCCCTAAGAAGGGGATATTAGTGACTAGGCAGTAATTATTATGAACCTCTGAGTCCAGTGTGGGTTTCTCGAGATATGAGCACAGCACTATCTCCTTCCAGGTATATATGAGCTGGGCGTCTCCAGTACAATTTATCAGAGTTCTTTTAATCATTTCACCCTTTCCACCTGTAAGCTACAGGCCTGAAACAAACTGAGTCCACCAACCTTTATCTTTTGATTTCTATCCTTGCTTGTAAAAAAAATTGAAATAATAATGGAAGGCAGAATTACCTGGACAGGTGGTCAAGGCAAAATGTAAGCTATGGGGGGAAAACCTGCCTTTAATATATTATCCTTCAAGTCCAAGGTGCACATTTATATTCAAATGTAACACATTATATGGAGCACATTATAACAAATACGTACATGAAGAACATAATATTGTGTGGGCATAACTCTTACTTTACATTTTGCTTCTCTGTTGGGAAATAATACAGGAGGTGAAAAGGTGAACATTTCTGCCCAAAGACACAGGACTGTTTTCACTGCATCAGCTTTGAATTTACATAATAAGTAATTGACTGTCAAAAAGAGAGATCTCATGGCAGAGAATTCAGGGACCTGATTTATTTTATAAAGGATGAATATGAGAAGAAGAAGGGGGAAAAAAGTCTCAGTTTGTGAAAAGGGCACTGGAAACAGTAATTGAGGCCGCTGCTTAAGCTACGGTTCTCAGTGCTACCAAGACAGGACTTTGGGGCAGGAGTACAAGGCCCCACTCAACCAAATGAGCAGGAGGGCCACCCAAACATAGCTAGGATGTCCATCAATTGGAAATCAAGTTCTTTTTTTTTTTGGTTGGTGGAGTTCAGTTACTCGATTTGCATTTGCAAGCCAGGCTGCAGGCTTTCCCCAAAATTCTGGGAACGTTTTTGCGAAATGAGGGGTTTCTGCTATTTGTACAAGTTTCTGAGCAATTTGCACAAATTATGGCCCCATTTGCACAATTTTGGCCATAGTTTATGCAAATTGTTCAGAAATTTGCACAAAATGCAGAAACTTCCTCTTCCCCCCAATGTACAAAATGCCTGGAAAATCTGCCAACTGGCCCAACTCACTGCAGACCAAGTTGGGAACCAGAATGAAGTCCAGGGAGATGCAAACCTAGGAAAACTCATCATAGGGATGTCAGAGAATTTCTCCACGAGTCTCCAGGAGGCTGAATGCCAACGCATTCGGCCCCCTGAAATTGGTGGGGAAATTCTCCGACACCCCCCCACCCACCCCCAGGATGGGACTTACCTCGTGCGAATGTCCCTCGCAGTGGCGGGTCCCGGCGGTGGTTCAGCGGCGGTGGCAGCTGCGGCCGGTCTTCCAACCGGCTGCCGCCGCCGCCATTTCCAAATAAAGTAAAAAAAGAACCGTGATAGGCTACGTAAAGATTTACGTAGCATCTCACGGCTAGATTTTCAAAGTCGGCCGTGATAGGCTACGTAAATCTTTATGTAGCCTATCATGGCTGACTTTGAAAAAAAAAAAAAGTGCGTACGCAAATGGCAGCGCCTATGGACGAAGCCCTTTGCGTTCCTTATTTGGGCACGGGTAGTCTACGTTAAGATTTACGTAGACTACGGCGAATAAAGGGCAATGCGATGGGAGAAACCCCCTCAGTTGAGTTCATAATAAACTTGGCAATTATGAGCTTTGTCAGAAAATGTTCACAGAAAAACTTTCTCTTGAAAATTTATTGGTTAGCTGAAATGATGGGGGGGGGGGTGCCTTTAAGGGCAGAACTCTCCCAAAGAGGCATACAAGATAACAAAGCAAAACACTTGAAAACAATAAATATTCAATAGAAGACTTTAAAAACAGTTTAAAAAACAAATAACACCAATAAAACTTGTAGCCCACAGATTATGGGAAGGCCAGCAAAAACAACTGGATCTTAAGAGCCTTCCTGAAGACCTTCAAAGAAGAGGCCTGAATGAGCATGTAATGGAAGCTGATTCCAGGGGTTTGGGGCCATCATTAAAAAGGCTCTCTCCCTTGTACTCACTAGCCTAACTGCCCTTGGTGGCAGGCAGGTGAGAAGGGCTTCTACTGATGACTAGTTCCTGGCAGGTAGGGTGGCTGCATTTACCTTAAACTAAGGTGTTTACGGCTGCAAATGGCATCCTGGATGCCATTTGCATCCGTGCTTTTCGTTAACGCGATAGGCTACACAAATATTTGCATAGCCTATCACATGAAAGTAGGGATGCAAGGACATCCCTGCTTTTACGTATTAGGCTATGCAAATATTTGCGTAGCCTATCGCGTTAATGAAAAGCACAGATGCAAATGGCATCCAGGATGCTATTTGTGGCCGTAAAGGCCTTAGTTTAAGGTAAATGCAGCCATTTATGGCTGCATTTACCTTAAACTAAGGCCTTTACGGCCACAAATGGTGTCCTGGACACCATTTGCGTCCACAGTAGGGATGTCAGAGCATTTCTCCACGAATCTCGGGGAGGCCAAATGCCAACGCATTCGGACCCCCGAAATTGGTGGAGAAACGGTCTAACACACCCACCCACCGGGACGGGACTTACCTTGCTCGAATGTCCCTGGCAGCGGCGTCTCCAGTGGTGGTTCGGCAGCGGCGGCAGCTGGTCTTCCGACCGGCTGCCACTGCCGCCATTTCCAAGTAAAACAAAACAAAACAGAACAAAAAAGATGATAGGCTACGTAAAGATTTATGTAGCCTATCACGGCTAGATTTTTAAAAAAACACTGTGATAGGCTACGTAAATGTTTACGTAGCCTATCACAGCTGACTTTGAAAAAAAAAAAAGCACGTATGCAAATGGTGGCGCCCATGGGACGTCTAGTCTACGTAAAGATTTACGTAGACTACGGCGAAAATAAGGGAACGCTATTTGCGTTGCCCTTATTTTTGCCGTAGTCTACGTAAATCTTTACATAGACTAGACGTGCCAAAATAAGGAACGCAAATGGCGGCGCCCCATGGGTGCCGCCATTTGCATACGCACTTTTTTTTTTTCCAAAGTCACCCGTGATAGACTACGTGACGATTTACGTAGCCTATCACGGCTGACTTTGGAAATCTAGCCATGATAGGCTACGTAAATCGTCACATAGCCTAACACGGGGTCTTTTTTTTTTTTACTTTTTGTTTCGCGGCCGGGGAGATGGGGCGCTTCTCCCCGGCATGAATTTCGGCCGGGCAAGGCGGGGCGCCTCCCCCCCCGGCCTGAATTTCAGCCGGACGAGGCGGGATGCCTCCCCCCCTCTCCTGAACTTCAGGGGGAGAAGCGAAGCACCTCCCCCCCCACCGTGAAGCCAAGCTGCGAAAAGTTTAGTGACTTTCGTACATCCCTAAAACATTTACATAGCCTATCATGGCTGACTGCAGGAACGCAAACGGCAGCGGCTACGGCTGCCGCCATTTGTGTCCTGGCAGGACTAGAGGATTCACGGCTGGAGGGATGGGGCGCCTCCCCCCCGGCCAGAATTTCGGCGGGTAGGGACGGGGCGCCTCCCCCCCGGCCAGAATTTCGGGGGGAGGGACGGAGTGCCTCCCCTTCACCACAAAGCAAGCTTCGGGATCAGGTAAGGGACTTTCATCCATCCCTAGTCCACAGTCAGTTCCCTTCAGCCAGCGATTCAGCAAGGTGGCCATATTGCTGGCAATCCAAAGCTGGAGGATCCAGCCTAAGAGGATTCTGTGTGGAGGCAGGGGTAAGTCTTCCATTCCACCATGGACTCTGGGGGGGGGGGATTCTTTAGAATCTGGCCTCATTGGAGCCGGTGGCGGAATTCTCCGCCATCCCTATGAATAACCAAGGCAATTATATCCTGGCATCTATAGTCTTAACATGCGCACCCTGCTGGTGCTTTGCATATGTGCCTTACTATATTTCCTCACTGTTAATTGTAGATTCCAGCACCAGCTCTGCTGGAAAGTGGGTTGGAAATTCAACTACCCAGTTCCCAAATACACCAAGGAACAAAAGACAGTTTTAGATCAGGATAGGGAGAACAACTCCAAAGCATATATGTGAGAAACAATGAAGAGAATTGATGCCCTGTAAAAAGGATACTCACCAAATCAATTGAGTCTGCTTTCCTGTCACATAATTGACAGCAACCAGTGAGAGTTACATCTGGAATAAGTGGTTAAGGGAGCAATCCTATGGCCAATAGACACTGTCTAGAGGATATGCTCTACTCTAGAGGATATGTTCATTTCGAGGAACCAACCTCGGAGCCTGCGGTCCGAAGTTGGTTCCCTGGAAACCAACAGCCCCCCTCATCTGCACTGCCTCAGAGGCAGCATGGAGAAGCCCTGTCCTCCGCACTCAGAAGAGGAGTGTGGAGCGACTGAAAAGGGGCATTCCAGGGTGAGTTCCGGGGCAGGGAATGCGGAGCTGCACGTACGACACATCCAAAGTGTTGTATGGCAGCTTTCTCTCCCGGTCACCCCCCCCCCCCACTAGACAGTGGCTGTCTAGTGAAAAATAGCAAGGCAGGAGAGACACAGAGAGAACGATCCCCCTCCCCCTTGCTTCTCCAGCTTTGCTTTGGATAGGCGGTCGCCTCCGAGGTCGGAGGCGGCCACCTATCTAGTTAGGATTGTGCCCTAAACTACTGTTTTGTGCATATGCCTACAAAGCAACTGGCTCTGGGCAACATGTCTGCTGAATGCTGACAGCACATGCATAAAACTAATTTAAATTCTGAGCTGGAGAAGAACAACAGACAACACTGTGAGTTTGTGAGTGGGACAAATTCCTATTTTGTATTCAGGATAGGTAAGACTTTTGTTTGGTTCTGATTTTTGTTTGTTTGCTTATTTGTTTATAAGGAACTTACCAAAAATATACACATTTCTTCATAAACAGTGAAGTGAATCATGAAGAGAAGGACACACAGAGGATACAAAACCAATACCAGTTTTAATATGTTGGTGGGTCCATTGGAAGAGGCACATCAAATCCCCCTTGTTCCATTGCTTCCATAGATCACGTGACCACAAACTCTTGCTGAAACTTAGGGGTGCACGAAAGTCACTTACCTGGTCTCGCAGCTTGCTTCGCGGTGGGGGGAGGCGCTTCGCTGCTCCCGCCGAAGTTCAGGCCGGGGCGGGAGGCTTCCCTCCTCACCCGGCTGAAATTCAGGCCAGGGAGGAGGCGCCTCGCCTCGCCCGGCCACGAAATAAAAAGTTAAAAATAAAAACGCCCCCGTGATAGGCTACGTGACGATTTACGTAGCCTATCATGGCTAGATCTGGGGGCTAGAACCCCATTCGCGTTCCTTATTTGGTCGCTGTAGTCTACGTAAAACTTTATGTAGACTACGGAGAAAATAAGGGCAACGCAAATAGTGTTGCCCTTATTTTCGCCGTAGTCTATGTAATCTTTACGTAAACTACAGCGACCAAATAAGGAACGCGAATGGCAGCTCCCTATGGGGGCCGCCATTAGTCGTACGCACTTTTTTTCTTTTTTTTTAAGTCACCCGTGATAGGCTACATGATGATTTACGTAGCCTATCACGGCTAACTTTGCAAATCTAGCCGTGATAGGCTACGTTAATTGTCACGTAGTCTATCATGGGTGCGTTTTTGTTTTTTTTACTTTTCTTGGAATGGCGGTGGCGGCAGCCGGTCGAAAGGCCGGCTGCCGCCCCTGCCCCTGTCGAAGCCCTGCCGAACCGCCGCTGCGACCCGCCACCGGGAGCGACATTCGGGAAAGGTAAGTCCCATCCCGGGGGCGTCAGGGGGCAGAGAATTTCTCCCTGAAACTACTTTGGGGGGCCGAATATGTTGGCACTCGGCCCCCCGAAGTTTCGGGGAGAAATTCTCCCCCATCCCTACTGAAACTTAAATTTATTACTCAAAAGGTGTCAGATTACATCACGACAGCCCACATGGAACAAAATCTAAACTCCCAAGCCAGGGAACCTCTACAGCAAAGTTCCTCCCAGCAAAGTCTCTCTAAAGTTGTGCATTCAGGCTAGTAGGCAGATTAGCTCCTCTGTTCTCACTGTCTTCCAAACCTGTTGGGGAAATTAGATCTGAAGACAGGAGTTCTTTTGCCTTCCACTTCCCCTGGAGTTGCTCCTCCAGACAGGATTTTCTAACCACACTCTCATACCTCCACTGAGGACCCAGAACAGCAGTTTCCACAGGATAAGGGCCAGGGATGTCTATGCCTTCCACCCAATAGTTTATCCATTCTGGAGCTGAGTGGGCTCTTCTCCTAAGTCTCTCATCACCTACAACCTTGGGCCCCATTTCTTCCTGCCAAGTCAGTTCATGTTTCTCCACCCCATTCTCTTTTCTGTCTTTACAACCCCTGCTGGCTTTTATTGCTCTTCCCACTGCACTGACAGTTGTAGGAATTAGGGTAGGGGTTGAAACACCTCTTTCATCTGGTCCTTGTCCCCTCCCTTGGCTTTCCTGTAGTCCTTGTCCTCCACGTGGTTTTGATTTCTCTCCCTTCTCCTCCAAATCCTCAGTGTCTTGTTAGCCCTCAGTCGATGTTTGTCTCTGACTTGCTTCCTCCATCTTCTCTCTGTCCCTCTCCCTTTGCCTAAATGCTGCCATCCCTTTTTTGAACTAGGTAATTACAAGTACGCTGCCCTGGTGCAGCCTACCCCCCAGGACTCTGGCCAGCTGTGCAGCATCTCCCTGTTACTTCCAGGACATGCTGCATGGTAGCAAGAACTGCTTGCCTGGCCTCCCCCACTTACTGCTGCTCCCAATCCACTCTGTCTGTGTTTTGCAGATTGTCAGGTGTCTTTCATTCTGTCAACCACCCACAGATGGATGCGAATATTTTTTTTCATCATGTGGAAAAATACACAATACACAGAAATATTTACATAAGTATTTTCATAATCAGTACGTAACATTTAGTGTATTTTTCCCCATTCCATTCAGCATTTCCTCAGCAGAAATGTATGTATTTGTCTATAGATGTGTATGCACAAATTTCAGGAAAGTAAAGAAATCATCCAAAAGTCCACAGACTCCACGTGGCTTGAAGGGTTCACTCTGCAGCAGTTTCCGCAGATCGGATTCTTAGAAATCCGAGCTCATTTTAATCTGTCTCGAATGTCTCCAGCATCCCTAGCTGGCTTTTCCTCGCTCCTTTGGCTGAGAGGTGAGTGGCTTTGGGAGTGAAACAGCTGCAGTGGGGTCTCCTAGGGCAGAACATGCCTTGGCGATCCCCGAGAAGTCATCACACACTAAAATAAAGCCTATTTTGAACACAGTATGCAGCATACTGCTGCCAGCAATGCAGAACAGAAACTGAAAGCGCAGCACATGTGAGCTGACTCAGGCACTTCGTGGTATGACAAGCCAGGAGGTCTGATGCACTACAGGATGGAAAGAAATTTTGTTTTTGTTTTTTAAATCAAATGTTGTAGAAAGCAAAACTATCAGATTTATCCATCCGGGCAAAGGGCTTTGACTTGAGTGCTTAGCTTTTAGATGTCTGAAAGTGTTTTGACATTAAGCAAAAAGCCTGCAAAAATCCACATCCTTTCTGGAGCTTCCTGCTTTCAGTTTATTTGCGGGATTAGGAAGGGCTCCTTTACACAGCAGCCACGTGGTTTGAACTGAGGGAGTGCCTCCCTCCCTCCTGGGCATGTGTGCAAAGGAGCAGGGTGTGGTGGGGGTGGGGTTCTGGTTTCCATAGCTTAACTTCTGCTGTACTCTTTTCTCGCAGCCCCCAGGAAACCTCTGACTTATTTCTGAGTAGACATAAAATGTCAGATTGTGCTGCAAGTCTGCAACCCTTGGCACACTTATATGGAAGTAAACCCAATTGAACTCAGTGGGACTTACTTCTGAGTAGACATAAGATTGCCCTGTAACTCTGCAACCCTTAGCACACTTACTTGGGAGTAAGCCCCATTGAACTTAATGGGGTGCTCTGAATCAACAGAGGTCGTTGCTTCTGAGCTTGGTGGGGTGGGGGATCAGGTGTCTCCCTTTGTTGAAAGGAGGCATTTTACCCTCTTTGCCCTCCAACTGAGAAATGTGGTCAAGCATTTACATGGCAGACACTTGAGAATCTAGGAAAGTCCTTCTTCAGCAAGACTTGAGTGGAGGCAGGAGTTGCAATTGGCAGGCGATTCTTGCCCTCTCTCCTGTCAAATCTGCTCCTGCACACCTTGCTCCCATCCTCAATGCCTTTGTCATCCTGACCGTGAGTGCTCCCAGCAACTGAAAACAAATGCCCACAGCAGGCGGACACAGCGGTTTCTTCCGCTATTGGAGAATTTCATGGGGAGGTCATGGTGCTCCTGTTCTGTGGGCTGGAAAAAATACCACATTTCTTGTGTTTGGGGAAAACATGTGATAGGCTGGGGGAAATTGTGGGAGACACCCTGGAGGGTAACGGTGTCATCTAAAGAGCCTGCAAGCTTCCGTGATAGAGCCATCTCAATAGCAGGATAAAAGCTCCGTGTGATGAACCCCTGACTTTGAAATGGACAGATTCATTCACCCCTTTTCTGAACTAGGTCATTAAAAGCTTCAGAGACATCACTAATTTGAACACCGTGTGGAGAGGATATGGAAAATTTGTACAGACGTCCCTATTGCACAGACAGTATTACATTTCAATGCATTTGACTAGGGTCCTGGAAAACCAGTGCCTTAATTTCTACAGTTATTTCCATTCTGCCACCCACTGGCATCAGGTTTTCAGGATATTTATCTAGAAAAACAAGTATGGGTCATTGTTAAACACTGCATGCAATATAATAGGAATCTGTGGGTCTGCCATGCTTGAGCTCATTGATGTTCTCCAATTTCTACTTCAAAGCTTGTTCCAACAGAGGTCCATATTGGGTCCCTCTTTTTCTGGTTGGACATTTATATGTATTTTGGTGTGCATTCTTCCAAATGTACTCATTTTTGTGAGCATTTTCCAGTTGTGCACATTCTTCTCCCATTGACTAAAGTATGCTTGTGCATGTGTTTTTTGTTCGTTTGTTTTGCTTTGCTTCTAAAAACATATGCAGTTTTTTCATGTGCATTTGGGGTTGGACTCGATGGTCTTATAGGCCCCTTCCAACCCTACCACTATTCTATGATTTTCCAAATGAACACATTGTGTGAACACATTTTTTTTTTTGATTGCCCAAATTGTACTGCAACTAGCTCAGAAAAGATACAGGATCACAATTGTTCGGCATCACATTTTGGACTGCAAATTGTGTTCAAGTCCACATTCGATTCTAGGAGTGTGAATTGGCTAAATCCTGGTCAAAAATGAAATGAAAAGAATTTCTTCTCTATCCCTACAATATAATAAACAACTGTATTAGAGCACAATCCTATGGTTTGCACCCTGAGTAATCATAAGCCCTTGAAGTCGGAGGCTTATGAGTATCCTATGCAAAGAGGAGGTGCCTTGTGCCTCCCGCACTGCATTTTAGCTAGACAGGTGATTTCACCTGTCCAGCAGAGGCTTCAGGGAGGGGGAAGGAAGGAGGCTGGGGCAGTGATAGGAAAAGGCACAAGCCAATAACCCCAGCCTTTTCCCCTCCCCACCCCCAGGAACGGTTCCTTTCCCCCATCTCTGCACTCCATTTACTGAGGGCAGAGAGGCAGGTGACATGGTTCTATCCACACTGCCTATGGATAGAAACCAGGAGCATGGTTTCCTGGCTCTGTTCAGAGCCCTGTTTTTGAGTGAGGAGCCAGGAAACTGAAAAATCTTATGTCCCCCAGACACTGTCTAGGGGACATAGGATTGCTCCCTCTGCTATGCATTACTTTTCAGGTTCAGTGACTGTTTGGCGCTGTTCTGGGAGTTTGGCAATAATATTCTCAAACTTGCTTTGGGATACATGCACAACTCTTTGGGACACATCCACAAGAATGAATATGCAATTTTTGCTTTGGAAGGAAAGAAATCACAGATATTTGTAGCATCATTACTCTGAAGAAATCTGTGTAACTCTCTTCTGTTTCTGCATTCTAGTTTTTAATAAACATGTATATTCTCTGCAGCATCAGCAAACCATACCAGTAGACATAATTTGAAATAATTGTGTGACAACAGCCTCTACGCCCATCATTAGCCCCCTTTTCTCACAGCAAAACTAAGACTGTACCAACTGTTCGAGTAGATTATCAGTTCATTTCTTTTAAAAAAGTTCATGATTATGATGAATAATTGCATGAATTAAGTAGAAGATGTACAAGCAATTTATGATGAGAAATAAAGATTATTGGAGTAAATGATTCAATTTTTTCATATTCAATAACTATAGAAACATGCATAAATATGAAAAATGTTTAGTGTTATTACATGTGTACACACTCTATAATGAATTACATCATAATTGCTCCATAATTGCTCCAAGACTGTAATATTTATACATTTTCCATAATAAATTGATCCTCAGAGATAAGCAGATTTTACATAATTTCCATCTCATCTCACTCAATGGGATGGCAACATGGCATATGAAATGAGGCAATTGAAAAATAGATCTTTGGGATGTGTTTATTGACATAGATCTATTGACTTGCTGTTGTGCTCGTTCAATGAAGGTTTTGCTAGAGTGCAAATATTCCTTCTGTTCCTTTTCTTATAATGCTCTCACGACAGAGTTTAAAACTAGAAGAAGCCTTGGAATTCTGTAACCTCCAGAATAGCATCCCACATGATGGGAATTGTAATGCAATACATCTGGAGGGCACTAGGTTAGGGAAGACTTGTTGTTGTTCAGTCGTTAAGTCATGTCTGACTCTTCGTGACCCCATGGACCATAGCACGCCAGGCCTTCCTGTCCTCCGCTCTCTCCCGGAGTGTGCTCAAGTTCATATTCATTGCATCCGTGATGCTATCTAGCCATCTCATCCTCTGCCGTCCCACTCTCCTTTTGCCTTCAATCTTTCCCAGCATCAGGGTCTTTTCCAGGGAGTTTTCTCTTAGCATTAGGTGGCCAAAATATTTGAGCTTCAGCTTCAGTATCTGTCCTTCCAATGAGCAGTCAGGGTTGATTTCCTTTAGGATGGACTGATTTGACCTCCTTGCAGTCCAGGGGACTCGTGAGAGTCTTCTCCAGCACCACAGTTCAAACACATCAATTCTTTGGTGCTCAGCCTTCCTTACAGCCCAGCTCTCACAGCCATATGTTACTACTGGGAAAACCATTGCTTTGATTATACAAACCTTTAGGGAAGACTGCTCTAGACTAATAGCTTCTTTGATACTGAACACAGTCCAGTGGAAGTTGGTTGTGTAATGCAGCTCCATTGAAATAACCTGGAACTAGATGATACAGTTCAAGTCCCATTGATTTCAATGGGGTTGAATAGGGATGGCAGTGAATTCTGCCATGGACTCCAATGAGGCCAGATTCTAAGAATCCAGCCCCCTGAAGTCCGCAGCGGAACGAAAGACTAACCTCCGCCAGCTGGGGGAATCTGCTTCGGCCAGATCCTACCTGCTGCTGGCCGTCTGCTGCCGTCTTCTGCCACCTGTCCCATCCGCTGCTGCTTGCCTTCAGACGCAAATGGCGTCCAGCACAGTGGACGCTATTTGCGTTCCTGCCTTTTGCTGTGATAGGCTACTATGTAAATCTTTACATAGCCTATCACGGCAAAAGTCAGGGACACAAATGGGGTCCGCTATGCCGGATGCCATTTGTGTCTGAAGACTGGCAGTCCAGCAGCGGAAGGACTCAGCCGGCGGCTCCATGGACTCACGGTGTTGAATCATCACTAACTTTTGCTGGCTTGTGTTTTTCCATTCTCTCCCCTCCCCCTTTTTAAGTCAGTGCAAACAAAAAGTGTGGTACATACTAGTTTTGGTACTTACATACCCAAAACCCAGGTTCAGGATTCCTGATTAATTTCCAACTGATCTTTAATGTGCTGTTTTAACAGTGATAAATATTCACCCTTCCAGCCCAGAAGAGTCTCTGTTCATTGCCTGTTGCTGACTTGAATTTCATAGCCACATATATTTTTTTAAAAAAACAGTAATGTTTTCTTCAGATTTTTCTTTTGGCTCCAAATGGGCACCTTGGGAATTTGGAAATGGAATTGGCACTTTGGCTTGGATCCAACAGTATCATTCCACCAATAGAAGAGAAACCACTTGCAGAAGAGATTTCCCCTTCCCCCTGAAGAGGTGGGGGGAACTGCAGGGGGAAGATAGGTTGGGGAAGTCCCATTCTGTGAGTAGAAGTCCATTTGCACGACATTGGATTTTGCCCTTAATCCACAGTTTTCAAAAGATTCCAGATCAGTCACAAAGATCGTTTGCAACATGGCAACCCACCAGGAGGTCTTAAATGAGGCATTGGAAGAGTGTCAATTTGACATCTTGGAGTAGTTTCTAGAATATGCATTATTTAAGTTTCATTTTTTTCCAGCAAGGTGATAATATAGCTGTAAGATGTCTGAGCAGGTGATTTGATGGAGCTGAAAGGGAAGCTATACAGTAAGAAAGATCAGAAACAAAATTTCCTGGATAGGATGGAGGGAAAAGTAGGTGAGGCACTGCTTGCAGGGGGAGATAAACTAAAGAGTCTGAATAAAGGTGAAGGTGAGGAAACTCATTAGAAGCAAGTAGCTGGAAGCAAGGGATGAGAAGTAAGATGCAGCAAAGCCATGTAAGGCCTTGAGGGCAAAATGTTCGAGTCTAATTTAGATGCAGAAGATAACCAAGCTGAAAATATC
This sequence comes from Heloderma suspectum, assembly GCF_057233095.1. Classification (NCBI taxonomy): domain Eukaryota; kingdom Metazoa; phylum Chordata; class Lepidosauria; order Squamata; family Helodermatidae; genus Heloderma; species Heloderma suspectum. The sequence goes on from NC_139458.1 coordinate 91,725,917, forward strand.
TGCAAAGAATGGTCCAAGTGAAAATGGTGATAGTTTGTTGACAGCATTTTAGATGGCATGGACTAAGTAAGCCTGACATTTGTATATAAAACAGTGCACAAAGCTTTGGTAACTGATGTACAGTAAATGTCATAAGACTGTGTACTTTCAATTCCACAGCAATTTTCGATCAAGCTGGCAGATCAAAGACATCTAAACAGTATATAGAGTAAATTCAATCTCAAGTGGGAAGCCAGATTTTCATCTTTTATTCTGACTTTTTCTTTGTTCTTCTAAGACAATAAAAGTTTTCCCATTCCTTCCTCCCCACTCTTTCCCTTCAACTTTTGACACCAGGCCATTTTTCACACCACCGTGTGTAAAATATGATGACTTTGTATTACAAACTGTGGTTCTCACTGGTTTAAAGGAGAAGACAGAGCAGCGATTGGACTTTGAGAGTTGTCTTTGCTTGTTGTGTGTGAAACAAACTGAAGTGAACATGGATTTCTTTCACTATGGCATGCGCTTGACTCCAGAAGAGGGACCACAGAGCTGAACCCCCTTGTGTGCAATGCAAACAAGAAATAATCTAGCAGAGAATCACCAAACAATGCTATTACAAAGAATGCAGTTTTCTGTTCATGTTTGCAGCTGCTATGGGACCAACAAGAGAAATTTCCAAGGTGCCTTACAAATGTGCACTTATCTCTTGAACATTATCTCCAAAATCTATGGGCTGATTCTAGGAGTGCACGAAAGCCACTTACCTGGTCTCGCAGCTTGTTCGCGGTGGGGGGAGGCGCTTCGCTGCTCTCCCCCTGAAGTTCAGGCCAGGGGGGGAGGCTTCCCGCCTCGCCCGGCCGAAATTCAGGCCGGGGAGGAGGCGCCTCACCTCGCCCAGCTGCGAAATAAAAAGTTTTTTTTAAAAAAACAGCCCCCTGATAGTCTACGTGATGATTCACGTAGCCTATCATGGCTAGATCTGCAAAGTCAGCTGTGATAGGCTACGTTAATCGTCACATAGCCTATCACGGGTGACTTAAAAAAAAAAAGCGTGTACGGCTAATGGCGGCCCCCATAGGGAGCCGTCATTCGCGTTCCTTATTTGGTCGCTGTAGTCTATGTAAATCTTTACGTAGACTACAGCGACCAAATAAGGAACGTGAATGGCGGCTCCCTATGGGGGCCTCCATTAGCCGTACGCGCTTTTTTTTTTTTTAAAGTCACCCGTCATAGGCTACGTGACGATTTACGTAGCCTGTCACGGCTGACTTTGCAAATCTAGCCGTGATAGGCTATGTTAATCATCACATCGCCTATCACGGGGGCGTTTTTTTTTTAATTTTTATTAGAATGGCGGCGGCGGCAGCCAGTCGAAAGACCGGCTGCCGCCTCTTCGCCCTGTCGAAGACCTGCCGAACCGCCGCTGGGACCCGCCACCAGGAGGGACATTCGGGAAAGGTAAGTCCCATCCTGGGGGGGTGCGGGGGGCGGGGGGGTGCGGAGAATTTCTCCCCGAAACTTCTTCGGGGGGCCGAACACGTTGGCGCTCGGCCCCCCAAAGTTTTGGGGAGAAATTCTCCGCCATCCCTAGCTGATTCACAAGGGAGACATCTAGTTGTAATAAAGAAATACATTTTACAATGCAGTATGTGAGCCACGGCATTTTAAAATAAATAGGGTCCCTTTCAAATGCATTGCTATAAGATTTCAGTGTTCCGTATTTGTTAATCTGGTACCAAAAGGGTTAACAAAGGGTAAAGATGGCTGATTTGATCTGGGGAAGACCCACAAGAAGAGCCCCTAGAAGACCCCAGACTCATAACCAACTTTATATTCCAGAATCTTGACCCCTGGGCGAGAAGACCTTGAAGTCTGATTCTATGCTAAATGATATTATTTCACTAACTGAGACTCTAAGTGAGATTTTTCAGGACTGTCTTTGAAGAACGGGGGGAAAATGCAGCTGTCTTTACAAGCTGCTTCACAGAGGTTGCTCAAGGCCATAACATGCTGGCAGAGTAACTGAGATGAACAGCAGAACTGAGCATGCTCAGATGCCTACTGAGAGGAGGAAAAGTACTGTTTTGACATCTCGTGGTGTACACCTGCTGATAAGAGAATGTCCTTACTCAATGCTACTTGGGCGGGGAAGCTGAAGCCCTGAGCACAAGTGACAACTGGGAGGAGGTGTTTGTCCTCATCCTTTGGGCAGGGGTGGTTCTCATTCCCTTTTGGTTCCCCACAGTTTCCCCCGCAATATGACCAAAAGTGGCCAAAGATGACCTGGAGTTCAAAGAAGATATACCAGAGAGAAACGCATCAATCAAGATAACATGCCCAGATGGCAGACTTCGGGTCATATTTTGAGACATTTCAAAGTAACCCATTTGTAATGGTGTCGGACATGTTCCCCAGACACATGAAATTGTGGGAGATAGATGAGACACCTTGCTTCTGATGGGTGAGCAAATGCTCTAACCACATGCACCCCTTTTTGATTGGAAGATGATCGTCTCATTGCTCCTTGGGCCCCACCTTTGACCAGAGCAGGGATATAAAAGCACAGGGAATGGGAGCTCCTTGCTGCTCTGGCTCCTGCTGCTGCTTCACTTCACTCTTTCTACTGTGCCACCAGACCCAAGGATTTGGGTAACTATGGACCTCTTTAGACTTTTAGACCTTGGAACTTAGGATGTTTTCTGAAAGTAGAACTTAGAATTATTTCTGAGTTTGGGCCTCGTGTGGCGTGGAATGGTATGTGGCAGTATTGCAATTGAAACTCTCCCCACGACCTGAGTTCAATCCCAGCAGAAGCTGGGTCCTAGGTAGCTGGCTCAGGTCGACTCAGCCCTCCATCCTTCTGAGGTCGGTAAAATGAGTACCCAGTTTGCTGGGGAAAAGGTAGTCACGACTGGGGAAGGCAATGGCAAACCACCCTGCTATAGTCTGCCATGAAAACACCAGTGAAAGCAGCATCCCTCTAGGAGTCAGCAATGACTTGGTGCTTGCACAGGAGGAACATTTTTCTTTGGGACTTAGAGTGTTTTCTAAGCTTGAGACTTGGAGGTTACTTCTGAGGAGGGGATTTGAAAGCCCATCTTCAGAGGTGGCAAATTGAATTATTTCCAGGTCTTGAGTAGAGTCAGAGAATTCTGCCACAGATTCCAGTGAGGCTGGATTCTTTAGAATCCAGCCCCCTGGAATCCATGGCGGAATGGCCTCCTCCACCCCGCCATCCCACATAATCCCCCCGGGATGGAACGTACCTGGCGGCGAATCCTATGGCTCCAGCGGCTCTGGCTCTGGTGGCTCCAGCTGGTCTCCCGGCTGCTGCCGGGCTGCTGCGGCTGCAAATGGTGGCCGTCATAGTGGCCACCATTTGTGTCCTTGCAGTAAGCCATGATAGGCTACATAAATACTTCCATAGTCTATCACAGCAAAGAGCAAGGGCGCAAATGGTGGCCGCTACGTCATTTGCATCCTTGCAGTAAGCCGTGATAGGCTACGTAAGTATTTACCTAGCCTATCACGGCAAAAGGCAGCCACGCAAATGGCATAGCGGCCACCATTTGCGTGGCTGCCTTTTGCCATGATAGGCTATGTAAATACTTACGTAGCCTATCACGGCTTACTGAAAGGATGCAAATGGCTGCCTCTACAACGACCGCCATTTGCAGCAGCAGCAGCAGCCTGGCAGCGGCTGGAACTCCAGGGGGAGGATTCTGGGAGGATTCCAGGGAATCCTCACCCTCTGGGAGGATTCCGGGGGGAGGGACAGAGTGCCTCCCCCCCACTGTGGACTGACTGGCATGGAGCCAGGTAAGAATTTCGTACATCCCTAGTCTTGAGTTTTCCTTTCACTCTACCTCCTACCTCTATTCTTTATATGCCAGGAGGAACTTAGTAATGCTTTAGCATAGCTTTTGTATTTAAGTAAGAAGCAGGAGGAGGTAATGCTTAGTTTAGGTTGTTGTAGTTTAGCTTTGAACCACAAGTAGTAAACAGGAGAAAGTTGGAAGGAGGAGTCATAACAATGTTGTAAGCTCAAGCTGTTACCTTATTGGCCAAGTTCATAATAACAGCTTTCATAATACTTCATAATACTTGCAATTCATAAGTTCATAATACTTGCAATTCTTTTAATTAATCTTCATTTTTGTTGCATTCTTTTCCCCTGTAATTGTAGAGAACGTTTCTAATGCTCATATAACCACCAATGCCACTTTCTTTTCTTTGTATTTTTCTGAAATAAAGCCTTGAATAGATTTCGATTTACAATTTTGTCTGAAGTGATGTTTGCCTGTTGGGATTAGCTTCGTTACCCACTGGGGTGCTTCGGACCCATTTGGTGCAGGTTCTGAGGTTAAACAGGACCAAATTTACAGTATTTAGCTAGCATGATTACAAGCGAGCATGATTTTAGTATGTCAGGAGTATTTGCACACAGCAGAAATGGGGTGATGCAACAAGGACTGAGAAGTCAAGGCAGCTCATGTAGATTCAACCACAATTTGAAAGCTCTGAGATGCATCCCCTCAACCGGAAACAGTGGGAAAACAAGGCCATCCACCTGTGACTATACCCTGCCAGATCAGAGCAAAATCTAGTTCAGCATTCTCTTTCCCAAAGTGGCCAATCAGACACCTCTGAAATGTTAAGAAGCAGGATATGAAGATAATAGTCCTCCTCCAGTGTTACTGCTCAGCATACTTCCTCTGAAACCTGGAGGTTCGCCTGGAGGCTTGTAGCCACTGATAGTCTTTTCCTATATGAGTTTGTCTAATCTTCTTTTAAAGAAGCAATAAATTAATTGGAATAAGTAATCTGGTGAAAATAAACAATATCGAAAAAACCTGATAATGTGGCTTTATCTCTACAGGCTAAAAACATATAGTCATCTCATCACACAACACAAGAAAGCATAATCAAAGTGTACAGTCATGTCATTTAATACCCAAAGTAACCAAACGTGTTTTCACCATAAGTCTTTTTCAGTGGTCTAGTATATGGGCATATGTCTCTGTCTCTGTCTCTGTCCCTATCTCTATCCCTATCCCTATCCCTATCCCTATCCCTATCCCTATCCCTATCCCTCTATCTAGAGAGAGAAAGAACGCACACACACACACACACACCTCTGTCTCTATCCCTATCCCTATCTCTATCTCTCTATCTAGAGAGAGTGAAAGAACACACACACACACACACACACACACACACACATACACTCCTTAAAGAGCACCTGCCAAAAACCACTATTTACTAGAGAATTATTACATCAATTTTACTTATTACAAAAAAACCTCTAGTAAATGGTGAATGTGTTTGGTTACTTTGGGTATGGAATGATATGACTGTATACTGTAGGGATGGGGGAGAATTTCTCCCCGAAACTTCGGGGGGCCGAGTGCCAATGCATTCGGTCCTCCGAAGGTTTGGGGAGAAATTCTCCGCCCCCCCCCCCCAGGGTGGGACTTACCTTTTATGAATGTCGCTCCCGGCGGCGGGTCCCGGCAGCGATTCGGCAGGTCTTCGTCAGGGGCGGGGGCGGCAGCCGGTCTTTCGAATGGCTGCTGCCGCCACCATTACAAGAAAAGTAAAAAAAAAAATGCCCCTGTGATAGGCTACGTAACGATTAATGTAACGATCATGGGGCATTTTTTTTTCTTTTGAAGTTCGCGGCCGGGGAGATGGGGCGCTTCTCCCCGGCCTGAATTTCGGCCGGGCAAGGCGGGAAGCCTCCCCCCTGGCCTGAATTTTGGCCGGGCGAGGCGGGAAGCCTCCCCCCCCGGCCTGAACTTTGGGGGGAGAAGCGAAGCACCTCCCCCCCACTGCAAAGCAAGCTGCGAGACCAGGTAAGTGACTTTCGTACATCCCTACTGTATAGTCTGATTGTGCTTTCTTGCATTGTATGATGACTATGTTTTAGCCTGCAGAGGTAAAGCTACATTATCAGGCTTTTTGGATATTGTTCATTTTTCACCAGTTTACTTATCCCAACTGATTTATTGCTTCTTGGTTTGGGGTTGGGAATTATTTCCCATTTCATCTAATCCTCTTTTAAAGCCATCACTGTTCTGCCCAAGTATCAGTGGGATAGGTATCAAATAATTCATTCATTTATTACATTCCTATACCACACAATAGCCAAAGCTCTCTGTCTAAATATTGCCGTGCAATGCTAAACAAACAGAATCACTGCTGAATTGCTAGCCTGTGAATGCTATGAATCCTCTAATGAAGGGTATATTTTAAATGTAGTCAAGGGCAGTTGTCATACACTGGAGTTTGAGATTTTTGTATTTTTTTATACAATACATAGAGTAGGATGTATACTCTTCAACTGCAGTTCAGCCTGTCTTTCTGTATTCTGCACGGGAGTGCAATCACAAAAATACTTGTTAAAATTGCTGGAGTTCTGGACAACCATTTCCCCCAAATCCTTCTTAAATACATACAAACTTATTCTGTGTGAGAGTGGCTATAAATTGCTAAAATGGAGGCTTGCTGACATGCTGGCAATCCATTAATTACAGTTGTACTATTGCTAGTGGTGCATCTATAATTAAATGTAATTATAGTGTGTTCCCATCACAGAAACCACTCAATTGTAGATCTGAATTAAATTAAAGCCTCCCAGTTCTCTAGATAAATATTTGAGTTGACAACTATCTTTCCCAAATTTGAATTCTAACTGGGCTCATTTTGTTTGCTATTTGCCCCATCCCTGAGTTGATGGCTGGCATGTGGGTATGTTAGAGTATGTGAATTAAAATAAATTGTGGGTTCTTTGTGCATTCACAGAAGTGTGGGACAGCCTCCTAAAGATCTGATGTAAACTGAACTTGGGTTTTAATGTTGCTGTCATAAATGCACACAGACATAAATGGAAATAGAATTCGAAATTTTGCATGCCAGTTTTTTAAAAAAAGATTTAAAATTTTGTCATCTATTTTTGGTCATGGTCATAATGGGTTCTCTGTTCATGACAGTCGTAACTTTTAGCACAGAATATCAAGCTCCACTAATCCCAATGTAATCAATAGTGTAGCTGAGAGGACAACTTGTAGCCTTCTGGATATTTTGTTAGGGATGGACGAAAGACCCTTACCTGATCCTGAAGCTTGCTTTGTGGTGGGGGGGGAGGCGCTCCATCCCTCCCCCCGAAATTCTGGCCGGGGGGGAGGCGCCCCGTCCCTCCCCCAGAAATTCTGGCCGGGGGGGAGGCACCCTGTCCCTCCAGCTGAAATTCTGGCCGTGGGGGAGGCGCCCCATCCCTCCGGCCACAAAACCTCCTCTCCTGCCGGGACACAAATGGTGGCAGCCGTAGCCACCGCCGTTTGCGTCCCTGCAGTCAGCCATGATAGGCTACATAAATGTTTTTGTAGCTTATCACGGCTGACTTTTAAAAAAAAAAAAGCATGTACGCAAATGCCAGTGCCCATGGGCACCGCCATTTGCATACCTGCTTTTTTTTTTTTTTCAAAGTCAGCCGTGATAGGCTACGTAAACATTTATGTAGCCTATCACGGTGTTTTTTAAAAATCTAGCTGTGATAGGCTACATAAATCTTTACGTAGCCTATCACGTTGGGTTTTTTTTTTTAACTTGGAAATGGCAGAGGCGGCAGCCGGTCGGAAGACCAGCCGCCGCCGCCGCCGCACTGCCGCTGCACCGCTGTTGAACCGCCGCCGAACCGCCACCGGAGCCGACGCCGCCAGGGACATTTGAACATGGTAAGTCCTGTCCCGGGGGGTGGGGGGCAGACTGTTTCTCCACCAATTTCGGGGGGCCGAATGTAAGGCCGCATTCGGCCTCCCTGAGATTCGTGGAGAAATTCTCTGACATCCTTATATTTTGTCCTACAACTACCATGGTCCCTTACGACTGGCTGTGCTGTCTAGGCTGATGAGGGTTGTATGCCTAAACATCTGGAAGGTGACAAGTTATCAACCCCGGTCTAGTTTCTGTCTGTTCTAGTGAATAACATTTCCTTTTATAACAATGTTTCCTATAGCAATAGGAAGAGTAATATAATTACATTATGTAATATAATGCAACTTCATCTTTTAATAAGTTGTGAGCCAATTTGGGAGGGTTAACTTTGAAAGGTGGCCCATAATTACCTAACTAAATAACTAACTAAACATGATAACCCACTGACTAGATCCTTCCTTTACCAAACTTCATAACATCTAACCTAAAGATGGCAACCTGTATTCTGATTCAAAGCAGAAACCAGAACTGTACACAAAAAGGCTTTTGAAATTTTCCACCCTACTTGTGGACAGAGAAACTAGAACAATTTCATCAAATTTCTCCAAGTGGAGAGAAATTATCCAGCAGTTTCTCAACTGTAGCACTAGCATACATGCACATGCTTGCGTGCACACACACACATATTCTAAGGGATTTGTTTGTTTGTTTTATTTTTGTTGTTTTGCTGCTACTGCAAGGGGAAACAGCAGCAACCTTGCAATAGTCACCATTCTGCATCATCCATAATGAACATTATCAACATAAGGAGAGCCCTGCTGGATCAGATCAAGGGTCCATCTAGTCTAGCCTTCCATTCACACTGGTAGGGATGTACGAAACTCACTTACCTTTGCTCTGTCCCTCCCTGCAGAATCCTCGATGGGGGGGGAAGTGATCCAGTCCTCCCCCCTGGAATCCTTGATGGCTGATTCCACTCTGTGGCCAGGCTGCGGAGCAGCTGGCCAGGGCCGTCCGCAGCTGGATTTCCAGCTGCAGACGGCCTGGTGCGGAAGCAAATGGCAGCTGCCGTAGCGGCCGCCATTTGCGTCCAGCCAGACAACCGTGATAGGCTACGTAACAATTTATGTAGCCTATCATGGCTAACCTGAAAAACAAAACACGCAGTGTACGCAAATGGCGGCGGCTACGGTGGCCGCCATTTACGTTCCCTATTTTTCACCAATTTATCTTATGTAAATATTTACGTAGGCTGGAACAGCGAAAAATAAAGGAACGTAAGTAGCATCCACTACGCTATTGGCGTTCCCCTTTTTTTTTCGCTGTTTTATCTTACGTAAATATTTACGTAAGATAAATCGGCGAAAAATAGGGAACGCAAATGGTGGCCGCCGTAGCCGCCGCCATTTGCGTACGCTGCGTGTTTTGTTTTGTTTTTCAGGTCAGCCGTGATAGGCTACATAAATTCTTACGTAGCCTATCATGGTCCAAGGACGGTAATGGTGGCAGCAGCAGCTCCTCCGCGGCCAGCCAGGAGACCAGCCACCGCCGCCACCACCGGAGCCGCCACCGCCGGAGCCGCATCCGCCCCAAGTAAGTGCTGTCCCGGGGGGATCCTGCAGGGGGGTGGGGGGCAAGAGGCCATTCCACCACGGTTTCCGGGGGTCTGGATTCTAAAGAATCCGTCCCCACTGGAATCCGTGATGGAATTCTCCGCCATCCCTATTCACACAACCAGCTGTCGACAGGAAACCCACAAGCAAGACATGAGTGCAACAGCACCCTCCCACCCATGTTCCCCAGCAACTGGTGTACATAGGCATACTACCTCTGATATTGGAGGTAGCATATAGTCATCAATACCAGTAGCCATAGGTAGCCTTCTCCTGGAATTTGTCTAACCCCCTTTTAAAGCCATCCAAATTGGTGGTCATTGCTATGTCTCATGGAAGAGAATTCCATAGTTGCCACAGACCTAGCATTATTCTATGTCATTGTTGGGGGAAATCATGGCCAGTGTCCACAATACCCCACCCCACCCAAAGGTGGAGACTAGCCAGATAAAATTCTGCAAAGTGGCCTTCTTTGGGGGGCAGGGGGCCAGGAGAAAAGAAAAATCTCAGCAATTTTCTCCTTTTTCTCTCTCTCTCTCAGAAATGATAGCTCAGTTTAAGCAAGAAGCATATTGAGTCAGCAGAGATAATGGAGAGAAGTATGAGATGAGACCAATTTAGTTCCCACTGGCAGAACTCACAGAGGAAAGAAGTGTCTTGTAGAGACAGCTGTTGCTTTCTACTTAAAAACTTGTGATTTGCAGTGTTGCCAGTGGCATACTTGGGCATGAACGCCACCTACCTGAAGCTACATGGAGTCAAACCCTTGGGTTATTTGATATGCGCAAACATCACTGAATGATACAAAAGTCATATTAAACTTCTTTGACAAGCAAACAAGCTGCTACAGTGCGGTGCCATTTACATTGCAAGCAGCATTGCTTTTGTTTTGTGTAATTAAAATGCATTCTCTGTTACGGTGCAGTAGCAGTGTAATCTGAAGCAGGCCTTATGGAGACAAACAGTCGAAAGGCAAAAAATAAAAAAAATCACTGCTGTCCCCTGACACTGTTTCCCTGCATCCTTTCCCTAACATTTCAGTGGATGGAAACCTAAAGGATATATGAAAAACAGAGATAATACTTATCTTTGTCACTTTGGGAATCTAGATGCGCTCAGGCTAAATGGAAGCTGTCAGCTTTTGCAGATTCCAAACCTTAAGTATTTTTTACATTCCTGCTGTCAAGAAGATATCTTGTTCCCGCCAGACATCAGTGTGTTCCACAGAGTTCTGTGCTCCACTCGCCAATGCCCACTGCAGGGAGTTGTAGTGTGGGCAATTGGGATTCTGCATCATATCCTTGTTTTCTTGAAGGCTCTGGTGGGCAGGCGGGCAGGGGGAACCAAATGAAACACCCCAGTGTTCTCTAACCACAGGAGTCAGGACTGTCAAGAATGCTGTGCACACAGAGGCCGTGGGATACATTTACTCCATCCTGAGTAAGTAATGAAATCAAGCCATCTCCTGTCAGCAGGGCAAGGAAGTCAAAGTCATGGGTAGTCATTTAAAGGCAAGGCAGGCAGGAAAGGTAATGAATCACTGCACCTTCACAGTTATCTTCTCTGCACATGAACAGACAGCAACCTCCTGTTTGTATTTCTGAACTTGTCTACAGTTACCCGACAGTCAGTGGCTATACTGAAACATTTTCTTGCTATGTTTTGGCATACTCCAAGCCAGACAAGTCTTCAGACCCATGGAAGACAGCATTTGGCCCACTGGCTTGCAAGTTGCAACCCGCCAATGTTACTAATGAGCTGCATGGCATAGCTCCTGTGGACAACCCAGTGTTTCTGTATGACTATTGCAGAGAACTGCTGCCTACTTGAAGTCTGGAATGGCAAAATAGCCATGAAGTGTGGAATGGCAAAATAGCCATGAAGTGTGGAATGGCAAATAGCCATTCCTAACATCATGGAATGTTTAGAGATGGTGTGAAATTTGATTTGCATTTTAATGCAAACTGACCTAATTCACACTTCCCAGACTAATACACAAACCAGAATGCAATTAACCTTTGGTTTTCACAGTTCTTCAAATTTTTCAATGCAGCTCTCCAATAAAAAAAAAAGTGTTCAAAAATACAAACATGTGCAGAAATGCATGCCAAAAATACATACGAATTTTTGTGTGGAATAAAAAAAATACTTTATTCATACATTCAACAAACGTCACAAGACGATACAACAATTAACATGCAAGAGTAACATTCATAAACATCACTTAACTTGCAGAAATAAACTCCAAAACCACAAATCAGATATCTCTAGGGATGTCGTGGAAATCCAGGGTGGTGGGGGTGTGCACTGAGTCGGGCAAGCTCATGGCATCCCATTGCCCCACAAGTCACCATTTTGTGGGAAATCGTGGGTAAGCTATACATATAAATAATGATTTTGTGTAGGGATGTCAGAGAATTTCTCCACGAATCTTGGGGAGGCCGAATGCCAGCGCATTCAGCCCCCTGAAATTGGTGGAGAAATGGTCTGCCCCCCCGCCCCCCCCCGGGACGGGACTTACCTTGTTCGAATGTCCCTGGCGGCAGCGGCTCCGGTGGCGGTTTGGTGGCTGCAGCAGCTGGTCTTCTGACTGGCTGCCACCACCGCCATTTCCAAGTAAAAAAACAAACAAACGTGATAGGCTACGTAAAGATTTACGTAGCCTATCATGGCTAGATTTTTAAAAAACACCGTGATAGGCTACATAAATGTTTACATAGCCTATCACGGCTGACTTTGAAAAAAAAAAGCACATACGCAAATGGTGGCACCCATGGGCGCCGCCATTTGCATTCCTTATTTTGGCACGTGTAGTCTACATAAATATTTACGTAGACTACTACGAAAATAAGGGGAATGCAAATAGTGTTCCCCTTATTTTCGCCATAGTCTGCGTAAATGTTTACGTAGACTACATGTGCCAAAATAAGGGCGCAGTCATTTGCGTACAAGCTTTTTTTTTTTTGTCAGCCCTGATAGGCTATGTAAACATTTACATAGCCTATCACGGCTGACTGCAGGGACGCAAACGGCGGCGGCTACGGCCGCTGCCATTTGCATCCCGGCAGGAGAGGAGGTTTCACGACCAGAGGGATGGGGTGCCTCCCCCCCGGCCAGAATTTAAGGGGGGAGGGACGGGGCGCCTCCCCCCCAGCCAGAATTTTGGGGGGAGGGACGGAGTGCCTCCCCCCACCGCGACGCAAGCTTCAGGATCAGGTAAGGGACTTTCATACATCCCTAATTATGTGCATAATGGCAGCTGTAAATAGCATGAGTATGCAACATTGCAGGTGTAAATGGTCTAATTAGACCATTTGCGTCTATAATGTTGTGTACATGGTGCTATTTATGGCTGCCATTATGTGCAAAATCGCGATTTACATATATATAGCATACCTACAATTTTCTGCAAAATGGCAGCTCGCAGGGCAGCGGGATGCTGCATGCCGCTTGCTAACAGACCGTCCAGAAGCTCATCCTGTGTGTCAAATAGTGTCAGGCAGGTGGTGGGGGTCCGGTGAGCAGGGTGCAAAGTGGTGGCAGGTGAGTTCGGCTATCCCTATTAGGGATGTACGAATTGTGCACCTTCCATGCCGCTTGACTTCCGCAGTTTGCGGCCAGTGCTCCGTACCGTCGTTCGCAAGCCCCCGGAATTCTCCTCTTTTTTGTTTCGCTCCGAAAATTACAAAGATAAATCCGTACCGTCAGCCGTAATTCTGCATAACTTCCGTAAGAAAGGCTATTTTTCATAGATGTTTACGTATTTTTCCCCCTGCCCTGAGACGTGCAGTAATTACTTTCTGCCAAAACACTTCCTCCTCCTCGGGGCTTCCCAAAACAAGGCTGCCCTAGGTGTGCCTGAGCGAGGCACTCTTTGTTTAAAGCATCGCTGTTTGAATGAAAGAAAGAAAGAAAGAAAGAAAGAAAGAAAGAAAGAAAGAAAGAACCTTTTAAAATGACCATGCCAGTCTGGAGCCCTGCATGAGTATTATTCCCCATGCTAGTCTTTCTATTTCCACATCCAGCCTTGTTGGTGATATGGTGAGGCTAAAATGGAGAGGAGAACCAACTCTGTGCATGTCTACTCAGAAGTACGTCTTACTGAGTTCAATGCAACTTACTCCTACACATGTCAGCACCCCACTTGCCCCCACCTCAGCTTTGTATTTCCACATCCAGCTCATTAGCAAACCTCCTGTTAGTTATCTCATTGGGTGACTTTGGGCTGGACTCTAAACAATAGATCATACTTCTGTTATGAAACACACATAATGGAAGAATATAGTTCTTCATATTCCCTGGTATGTTTATTCCTCATTTTGTCCATTCCCTGAGCATGTGCAGAGTGTGCTTTTTATTCAAACAAAGAGAAGGTTGCTGATCTTTCCCTTCACGCTGCATTTGTACAAGTAAAGTGTGACTGCTTCAGAAAGAACTTTCCATTATACTGTCTCCTTTTCTTCATGAGTTTCATAACAGAAGTATGATCTAGTGCAGAGCTGTGTGCCGCGACACATTAGTGTGTTGGTGGCAGTGTGTAGGTGTGTCGCGCGAAATACAGAAAATTGTGCTGAAGGGCACCGTGGAGCTCCCTTACTCACATTTGCTTCCCTTGGCCCCTCCGTCAGAAGTTCCTAAAGTAGCTAATGTTAAAGCAGCTAAGGCTTAGCTGCTTTAACATTAGCTGCTTTAGGATCATGAGGCGTCTTGATTAGGGGTGAACAAAAGTCCCTTACCTGTCCTCGAAGCTTTTCGCGGTGGGGTGGAGGCGCTTCGCTGCTCCCCCCGCGAAAAAAAAGTTCAGGCCGGGGGGGGAGGCTTCCCGCCTAGCCCGGCCGAAATTCAGGCCGGGGGGGAGGCTTCCCGCCTCGCCCAGCCGAAATTCAGGCCGGGGAGGAGGTGCCTCGCCCGGCCACGAACTAAACAGTTAAAAAAAAAACGCCCCCGTGATAGGCTATGTGACAATTAACGTAGCCTATCACGGCTAGATCTGCAAAGTCAGCCGTGATAGGCTACGTAAATCGTCACGTAGCCTATCATGGGTGACTTTAAAAAAAAAAGAAAAAAAAGCGCGTACGCAAATGGCGGCCCCCATAGGGAGCCGCCATTCGCGTTCCTTATTTGGTCGCTGTAGTCTACGTAAAGGTTTACGTAGACTACGGCGAAAATAAGGGCAATGCTATTTGCGTTGCCCTTATTTTCGCCGTAGTCTACGTAAACCTTTACGTAGACTACAGCGACCAAATAAGGAACGGGAATGGCGGCTCCCTATGGGGGCCGCCATTATCCGTACGCGCTGTTTTTTTTTTTAAAGTCAACCGTGATAGGCTACGTGATGATTTATGTAGCCTATCATGGCTGACTTTGCAAATCTAGCCATGATAGGCTATGTTAATCGTCACGTAGCCTATCACGGGGGCATTTTTTTTTTCTTTTATTGGAATGGCGGCGGCGGCAGCTGGTCGAAAGATTGGCTGCCGCCCCCGCCCCTGACGAAGACCCGATGAACCGCCGGCCGGACCCGCCTCCGGGAGGGACATTCGCCAAAGGTAAGTCCCGTCCCGGGGGGGGGTGCGGGGGGGTGCGGAGAATTTCTCCCCGAAACTTGTTCGGGGGGCCGAACACGTTGGCGCTCGGCCCCGCGAAGTTTCGGCGAGAAATTCTCTGCCAACCCTAGTCTTGATGTAGGATGCACATGATTGGCGGTGTTGGAGCAGTACAGCGAGGTAGAGGCGCGGGGTGAAGAGAGGGGAGGGGAGGGGAGGTGCCACCCTGGGAGCAGAGCTTGGCTGACGCCAGTGCAGGGAAGTGGCAGCAGCCACCAACCCTACGAGATTTCTAGCGCGCCCTTCGCGGACTTCTGCACCGCACTCCTGCACAGCCAGGTCAGAGTAGGACGCAGGTGGAAATGCCGCCTGGGACTGCACCAAGCGGGCCATCTGCCATCTTGGCCAATTGGAACGGAGCTCAGTGGAAGCCAGAAGCCTCAGAATCAGCGCGCTCCCAATCACCCGGGCGAGCGCAGCTGCTGGCTGTCACCCAGTCAACCCACCTGCTGCTGGCTGAAGGGAGGCCACCCTCCCAAACCCAATGTGGCAAACAGCAAGCCACCCACCACGTGGCACTTATGATTTGATTTCTGCCATTTATTTTTATTTTTACTCTGCTGTAATTGTGGATTAACCACCCACCGACAGTGTACCACCAGAGAGTGCTGGAACTAGACTCTGGACATAGGCATTGCAAATATTTACAGCAATATAGCCTTGTAGTGAGACATATATATTTACACCATTTTTGTTGGACATTTGCTTCTCTACTTCATGTGTTTTCGCAGCTGAGCTCCTACCTGGGCCTACGTGTCCTAATATGTATTGTAAATACTTTAGTTAATTTTGTTTATTTTTCACATTTTCTTGCACATATTTACATACTGTTACTCATAAATGACAAGAATGTATGTTATTATCTTACAAATCATATATTTTTAAAAATATAAATGAAAGGTTTTCATGAAATATGTTCTATCCCCATACATTTCGTTATTACAGTTTATGTATGTGTCCGTATCTCTTATAACGGGTTAGTTTAATCTCTGGTTTGCTAGTAAAACTGAATTACCATGTCACGAAATGAAATGATGCTTGTCTAAAAAGTGTGTCACCAACATGAAAAGTTTGGAAAGCTCTGATCTAGTGGTTAGAGTCCAGCCCAAAGTCACCCAGTGAGATAACTAACAGGAGGCTTGCTAATGAGCTGGATGTGGAAATACAAAGCTGAGCTGGGGGCAAGTCGGGTGCTGATATGTGTAGGAGTAAGTTGCATTGAACTCAGTAAGACTTACTTCTGAGTAGACATGCACAGAGTTGGTTCTCCTCTCCATTTTAGCCTCACCATATCACCAACAAGGCTGGATGTGGAAATAGAAAGCTTAGCAGGGGGAATAATACTCGTGCAGGGCTCCAGACTGGCATGATCATTTTAAAAGTTTTTTTCTTTCTTTCTTTCAAACAGCGTTGCTTTAAACAAAGAGTGCATTGCTCAGGCACACGCTAGGGCAGCCTTGTTTTGGGAAGCCTAGGGATGTACGAAAGGCACTTACCTTTCACGGATTATGTTTATGGTTGGGGGGGAGGCGCTCCATTCCTCCCCCCCCCCCGGAATCCCAGCCATCTGGCTGTGCTCCGTAGGGATTCTGCGGAGCCGCCGGCCGGCTCCGCCAGCAGCCGGACATCTGGCCGCTGGCTAGCAGGGGCGCAAATGGCGACGGCCATAGCCGCCGCCGTTTGCATCCCTGCAGTCAGCCGTGATAGGCTACGTAAATGTTTATGTAGCCTATCACGGCTGACTTAAAAAACAACAACAACGTGCGTACGCAAATGGCGGCGGCCACTGCCACAGCCGCCGCCATTTGCATTCCTTATTTTGGCACGTCTTAGTCTACGTAAACATTTACGTAGACTAAGACGGCGAAAATAAGGGGAACACAAATAGCGTAGCGGACGCTACACTATTTCAGTTCCCCTTATTTTCTCCGTCTTAGTCTATGTAAATGTTTACATACACTAAGACGTGCCAAAATAAGGAATGCAAATGGCGGCGGCCATGGCCACCGCCATTTGCATACGTGCATTTGTTTGTTTGTTTTAAGTCAGCCATGATAGGCTACATAAACATTTACGTAGCCTATCACGGCTTTTTTTAAAAACCTAGCCATGATAGGCTATGTAAATCTTTACGTAGCCTATCACATTTTTTTTTTTTACTGGAAATTGTGGCCGCAGACTCATGGAGATGGCTGGGTACCAGAATTACAGTTTTCGGTATGGATTTATCTTCTTAATTTTCAGTGTGGAAAAAAAAGAGGAGAATTCCGGGGGCTTGTGAACAGCGGAACAGAGCACTGGCTGCAAACTGCAGATGTCAAGCGGCACTGAAGGTACACAATTCGTACATCCCTAATCAGCTCAGAGTGCAGGACACAGAATAATGGGCTCAAGTTACAGGAAGCCAGATTCCAGCTGAACAGCAGCTTTCATCATTCCTCACCATTGGCTATGCTAGCTGGGATGGAGGAGAGTTGTAATCTAACAGCATCTGGAACGCCACACGTTCTAAAATATACAATTGATCTCTAAAATAGTTTCCTCACCATAGAAGTGAAAAGTAGTCAATGTAATTTTTCAAGGATCGAAAGCACCCCCCCCCACACACACACACACACATCAATTTTATATACAGCGTCCATGATCTCCTTCCTCCTGGTAACTGGGATGATTTGAGCTATTTCCCAAAATTTCATATAAAAAAGCCAAACAAATAGCCAGATGTTTTAAGGGGACAGAAACATGGGTTGCATTAGCACATAATTGTCAGGAGTGCTTTTCCTGTGTCGTAGAACAGGAACAAACCAGTAACTGTATCATTCACCAGACGGGCAGAAAAGTGCTCCAGATCCCAATACACTAAATGCATTGACTTTGCCTTGAGGTTTATTTATTACCATATAAACTACTTTGGCATTTATAGCCCCATGGGAGGATATTTAACCCAATACAAGTAAACACAGAGTAAACACATCATTCCTGCCTGCAACTGCTATAGGATCCTATTTATCATCTGAACACATAGTCACTTATGGCAGCTGGGGGGATTTCAGCAGTGTGTGTATAGGGGCATGTAAACACTGTAAATCAAGAGAAATCACAGTATTGATGTCATTTCCATGCAGTGCAGGAAACACAAACACATGGGGTTGTATCCAATCCATCAGAACTGAAACCACTAGGGGAACACTTTTCTCTTTCCTCCTGCATGCCCCCCCCACCCCGGCCACACACCCAAACCTTCCCCAGAGGGTTGGGGAACCCTCTGGTGCAAATTTGGGAGGCAAGTGGGGGGCTGCCATAGGGAAGAGTGCAAGGTGAAGTCCTATCAAGTGAATGGACGTCTGCCGGCACAGTGTTGGGTTTAAGCCATGGATACAGACAGTATCACTATGAAGATTATCACAACACCTCCATTTAGAAATGCAACTAATGTTAACTTTGCTTATTTATGTATTTATTGATTTTTTATTAAATTTATTTATTATATTTCCATCCTGCTGAATAGGCAAAGTCCTACAGATGTCCTTACACTGTCTTTACAGTGAGGTCTAAGAGTATCTGGATATCTATTTTACAAATGCTCAGGTTCCCCAAACCAGGTTGGTGTTTTACAGTAGTGGTGGCCAAAAAGTCAGCTTGATGAATAGATGGAGAAGGCAGGAAATGAGCATAACAGCATAGAA
This sequence comes from Heloderma suspectum, assembly GCF_057233095.1. NCBI lineage: Eukaryota > Metazoa > Chordata > Lepidosauria > Squamata > Helodermatidae > Heloderma > Heloderma suspectum. Next base: position 91,744,523 of record NC_139458.1, read on the forward strand.
TTATAGCTCTGGAACAGTCTGTAGAATGTAGAGGAAGCCTGCAAGGAGGCAGCCTGCTATAACTAAGCAGAACAGCATACAACTTTAGTCTGGGAGGTGTGGATCAGGTCTGTTTGTACTGGAATTTGTGAAGATCAGATTCAAGCAATCCTACTCAAGCATTGCTAGGATATTACATACACATTTAAAAGAAAGATGTGCCATTGAAGGCATATAGCACTGTTCAGATGTTTGTCTGAATGCATACAGAGGAAGAATGGCTGCTGTTCTCAGCCTAGAGCCTTTGCATGTGCAAATCATATGTGCCAAGTTTTGTCCATGTGATTGCAGACCTTGCCTTTTCAAATGCCCTCCCTCTTGGTAGTAGGGAGGTTTGGAGGATGGCAACAAGGGAGAGGGCCTTCTCCGAGGTAGCCCCCTGATTGTGGAATGCTCTCCCCACTAAGGTCCACCTGGCTCCAACGTTAGCATCTTTCTGATGCCAGGTCAAGATTTCCCGGGCATTTCAAAGCATAAGATGTGCCCTAACCCTGGGGCCAGCTTGTCTGGCAAAAGGGGGGGGATATTGCGCGTGGGTGGGGTGAGAAGAGGTGGCTGCTGCCTATTGGGTGCCCTCCCATGGCACCACCAAGCAGGGGAGGAGTCGGCAGAGCCCTCTTAAGCTCTGCGCCCCCTACAAACCAGCTCTCTCGCTCTCGCGGCTCCCTCCCGCCCTCCCTTAAGCAGTGTGGGTTTATGCCAGTTGCCCTTTTGGGAGCCATGTAGGAATTTTTGGCTCACAGTTAAAACTGGCCTTTTACTGTGTGTCTTTTTGCCTACTTCACACTGTTATCGGGGCTAGGGTGGGTCCAGTAGGCGAATACAGTCCAATCTCTCATAGGTCACATTTTCGTGGCGGCTAGGACAGGCAAAAGCAGAAAGGGATTAGGGATGGTGTGCATGCAGAGGCACTTTATGGTGACAGGTGACGCCTGAGGCCCCCCGAACGGGTTGTGCGGCTCGGCGGGGGGATAAGGGTTGCCTGGGAGACCAACCCTACTCACTCACCCGGGTGTTGTGTGGCACTGGGTTGGGGGTGACACCGGAAGGTCTACCTCCCCCAGAAGGGGCAGTCTGGAGGGGCAGCGAGATCGACGCCACCCCTCAGGCTGGGTGTGCTTTCACCTGAGAAGTGCCAGCTAGTCTCTGGCACAGTCAGATGCCCGTCCTAGGTTCCCCTTTGCAGCTATTTCAATAAATGTGGCCCAATTTTTAACCCAAGCCTTGTTGTCTGACTCTTATTTGACCCATCTCCGCTCGCAATTTTTTAACGGGCCCTGGAATTTTTATTGTTGATTGTGTAAAATTGTTTTCTAAGTTTGAATGCAAATTATTTTATATTATGTTACTATACTGCATTTTTTATGGTTTCAATCTTTGTAAACCACCCAGAGAGCTTTGGCTATTGGGCAGTAATACATGAATGGAATAAAATGAATGAATGAATGAATGAATGAATGAATGATGATGGGGGGGGCATAGCTCAGTGTGATAGAGCACATGCTTGGCTTGCAGAAAGTCCCAGTTTTGATCCCCAGCTTCTCCACATGGGGTGTGAGGAAAGAACGCTGCCTGAAACCCTGGAGAGCGGCTGCCAGTCAGTGCTGACAATACTGGGCTAGATGGACCGATGGTCTGACTCAGTACAAGGCAGCTTCCTGCGTTCCTATGTTCAAATGAATGGTCTGTATTTGCATGGACAGAGCCTACAGATGTATGTTGGCTTCTTCAGACCTTATGCTGAATGTACAAGTGGATGACCAGGGTGATGGGCATGACCGGTGGCTATTAATAGATGCAATACTTTGTGTATGCACTCAGATAAACATCATAACATAGCTTAGGAACACAGGGAACTCCCCGTGACCTGTGAACTGAGAGAGCCAGCCAGAAGTGGCATCCAAAGCAAGGTCAAGTTCTGAAAAGAAAACCCAAGACAGAGGAAAGGGGCCTGTGGTGGAGACAATAGTGATTTAGTCAGAACTCCTAGGGAATCAACAGCTTTCTGTTTTCCACTCCAAGATTTTCAACAAGAAGATTCAGTATGTGCAAAGTTAAGTGGACTTTCAAGGGCATCACTAGCCCCACTTCCTCCATTCTAGAATCACAGAAGAACAATGGTTGACTCTGGAACTGGGACCTATAACACCGCACACCTCATCTTTCTTTCTCCCCTCATCTGGAATTAGGGATGGGAGTAAGGATGGACGAAAGTCCTTTACCTGGTCCCGCAGCTTGCTTCGCGGTGGGGAGGAGGCGCTTCGGTTCTCCCCCCAAAGTTCAGGCCAGGGGGGGAGGCGCCCCGCCTCGCCCGGCCAAAATTCAGGCCAAGGGGGAGGCGCCCCATCTCTCTGGCCGCGAAATACAAAAGTAAATGTAAAACACACACACACACACACATACGTGATAGGCTACGTAACGATTTACGTAGCCTATCATGGCTAGATTTCCAAAGTCATCCATGATAGGCTACGTAAATCGTTACATAGCCTATCACGGGTGACTTCGGGGGGAAAAAAAAAGCGCGTACGCAAATGGCAGCGCCCATGGGGACCGCCATTTGCGTTCCTTATTTTGGCCTGTCTAGTCTGCGTAAAGATTTACGTAGACTACTGCGAAAATAAGGGCAATGCTATTTGTGTTGCCCTTATTTTCGCCATAGTCTACGTAAATCTTTATGTAGACTACCCGGGCCCAAATAAGGAACGCAAATGGCGGTCCCCATGGGCGCCGCCATCTGCATACGTGCTTTTTTTTTTTCCAAAGTCACCCGTGATTGGCTACATAATGATTTACGTAGCCTATCACAGCTGACTTTGGAAATCTAGCCATGATAGGCTACATAAATCGTTACGTAGTCTATCACGTGTGTGTGTTGTTGTTTTTTTTACATTTACTTTGTAATGGCGGTGGTGGCAGCTGGTCAGAAGACCGGCCGCCGCCCCCGCCGAACCGCCGCTGGGACCCGCCGCTGAGAGGGACATTTGAAGGAGGTAAGTCCCATTCCAGGGGGGGGCGGGGGGCGGAGAATTTCACCACCAATTTCGGGGGGCCGAATGCATTTGCATTCGGCCTCTCTGAGATTCGTGGAGAAATTCTCCACCATCCCTAGATGGGAGAAACAGCTATTTTTGAGCTCACCTAAATTTGAAAATCACTTTGAAGCTTGCTGTTGTTTGCATTTTTGACTTGTTCAAACTGGACAAGTTCACATTTCGAATGCGAAAGGTGCACTTTTCTGTGAGTCTTTTTCAAAAGTGCACACTTTCCCCCCATTGACTAAAGAGGGGGGAACCAAATGCATTTTTTAAAATGTCCATTTCAAAGTGCACATTAAAAACACACACATACATTTTGTAAAGTGATAACAAATTCTGGAAATTGCAAGCATTTCTTGGAAAACAGCACTCCTGTTTCCATTCATGTTCAAATTTAGGAGGGAGACATGTTCACATGATTTGTGGACAGAAACAAAATTCTCAGGCATACATCCTCATCTGGAATAGGCAAATATCTGTGCTTACCCAGACGGCTGGGCAAGTGAGCAGCTAGGCAAGTGAGTGGTTGGGCGGCCTCATTTGAGGCATCAGGATACATTGGGCTGGGCCTGTTATTCACTAAACACTTCCCCTTCTGATGTAGATATGACATGGTATGATGCGGGAGTCTGAAAAGGAGGTGGAGTCCGGCAGACTCCCCCCATGTCCAGCCTCCTAGGCCCTGCTTGCTGAGCCCTGGGGTTCTGAAGGATCTGGCCACCAGTGCTCTTGCATTCAGTGAGCTCCATGGCACCCCAGTGCTTTCACCCTAGCCTCCTTGAGAGGGGGCCAGGGAAGAGCGCTGGGGCCTGGCCATGCCGGGACCCATCCTCCCCACACCAGCTGATAAGGAAGCCCTTGAAAGCTAGTGCTGGGAGGAAGGGCCTCATTGGCACCCCAGCATTCTCACTCTGGCCTCCAGGGTGACAGTGCTGGGGGCCGGCTATGCCAAGGACTCGGCAGTCAAGGCTTTGTGCGCATAAAGCACAAAGGCTTGACGAAGTCCTTGGCGTGGAAAGGAGGGGTGGCACGGATTGGCAGGAGGGCGGGGTGAGTAGGAAGGATCATCGAGCTCCCCCTGCCCTGGACAGAAATAGGTCCATCCATCCCTAGATATGACTCCTTTGTTATGCTTGTAAGGAAGCACTATAGTTCTGCCCTTGGTAGAGTCTGTTTTAAATCTACATAAAGACACACACAAACACACACACACGTATAACTTTTCTCAACGTCTTTGTACTGAAAAAGTCTATTACAAGTTCTTGTCTATCCCTTTTATGCTTTTCTTTGTGGCCCAAACTATCTCATGCCACATCGAACTAGATGTAAGCTTATTCTTGCATCTAAATACCATAAGCATACTGTGATCACAGTGGCTCACATCCCACAGCCAGGTAGACCTGCAGATGGGATGAAAAGGCCGGCACTATGGAAAAAAACAGCTGGAATCAGTTAATGAGGACAGATAGCAGAAGGTCAGGACATACTAATGGAAAAGTTTTCACTGCAATGAAATATATAGAAGGATGTGGTGGAACCAAAGTGGCATGAAATCTCTTCAAAGGAAACCACCTGTGATTATAATTAAACTCACTCTCGACTTATGTAAAATATTCAGCCATTATACAGAAATCCTAATCATAATCCTCAGTGCAAGATAGAAAAGTATACCGCATCCATACATTAAACAGAAGATATAATAAATCAACCAGAATTCAAAGAAAACATGCAACAAAATGGTTATAATACGATTTCTTTGAGATTAAAGTCTAATGAGCCATACACAGAAATTTCCAGGTTATTACATCAAGGCAGTCATAATTAGAACCTTTTTTCTTTTTATTGGGCACAGGATTTTGATCTGAGAAAACAAGCAGAGATTTCTACAATCTAGTCCAGAATATGGAAGCTCATGCTGCTGTGAATATAAAATTGGTTTCCCCTTTCAGATGTGAAATTAACATGCAAGTGCTGGTTGAGTTTTAATCCTGGCAAATGTAGCCTTTTTCCAAGTGTTCCTTCTGACTGTACAGCCTGCTTTAGAAAAGAAAAGAAAAAAAAGCTTGGGAGTTCTGGCATAGAGCTTCCTGGCAGTATGCATTTTAAATGCATTCTGCTGAGCCAAGAACTGTGTCACAACATTCAAAGAAATGCAAAATCCAATGGAATTCTACATTCCAAGCTGCCTTTTAGTTCAAGAGGTATGGATCAGGTCAAGTTGTACTGGAATTCAGGAAGATCAAATTTTTCAAGTATCCCTATATGTGATGCTCATGTTTACAGGGGTTAGAGCAGTCTTCCCCAACCTGGTGCCCTCCCAATGTTTTTGAACTACAACTTCCAGAATTCCTGCCTGTTGGCCATGCTGGTTGGGGTTGATGGGAGCCAAAGTCCAAAGAATCTGGTGGGCACCAGGTTGGGGGAGGCTCAGTTAGAGACAGGGTACTTGGGTGTGTTCACATGTGAAATAAAGAATGGGCAACCCTCACTCACTTGTCTGTAGTACTGATGTGCAATGAGAACATGTCCCATTCATAATTTTAAACATGAATGCAAGCAGGAGTGCTGTTTTCCAAGAAATGTTCGCAATTTCTTGAATTTGCTACCACTTTACAAAAATGTGTGTGTGTGTGTGTGTTTTAATACGCAAATTGAAATGGGCATTTTAAAAAATGCATTTCCACTTTTTAGTCAATGGGGGGGAAGTGTGCACTTTTGAAAAATACTCACAGAGAAGTGAGCTTAAAAAAATGCAAAAACAGGGAAACCAAATGATCAAGGGATGGTGCAATTGCCCTATGAGAACAAGTTGCAATGTTACTTGGTAAAAATTAGGGCCATGCACCGCTGTGGCCCGAGTCCCAAGTCAAAGTGGGCTACTTTGGGCCCCTTCGGGCCCCTTCCAAGGTGAAGGGGAGGGGGCACGAAGTGACATGAAGCAGGTTGGGAGCTCTCCAAAGCTCTTCAGTGTGCTTTGGGGCTTCGGCACCCTGGCCCAGCCACACCGGTGCCTCCAGCCCTTACCTGAACCACCCATCACTGTTCTCATCATTGCTGCCACCACCGCTTCCATCAGTGCCACCATCACTGCCACTGCTTCTGTTGCTGATGCTGCCTCCACTGACGCCGCCACCTCTGCTGTCACCACCGCTGTCAGTTCCGGAGCCCTGGACACGCCCCAGCTCTTGTTGCAGGCAGTCACCATTTTCAAAATGGCAACTTCCAGGAAGGTTTTAAAATGGCGACTGCCTGCAACAAGAGCTGGGGCATGTCCAAGGCTCAGGAGCTGGTGGTGGTGATGACGGCGGTGGCAGCAGCAGTGGTGGAGGAGTCGGCGGTGGCACAAGTAAGGAGCTGGGGGGTTGCACAGGGGCATCGGGGGGGCTTAATGGAGGATGTGGGCATCTGAATCCCACTCTGGGTTCAGGGCTGAGTCAGGTCAGGGCCCCCCCCCCAATCAGCCAAAGTCAAAGTGGGCCCACCTCCCGCCTCGCTTCCCGCCTTGCCCGGCTGAAATTCAGGCCGGGGAGGAGGCGCCTCGCCTCGCCCGGCCACGAAATAAAAAGTTAAAAAAAAAAACGCCCCCGTGATAGGCTACGTGACAATTTACGTAGCCTATCACGGCTAGATCTGCAAAGTCAGCCGTGATAGGCTACGTTAATCGTCATGTAGCCTATCACGGGTGACTTAAAAAAAAAAAAGCGCGTACGCAAATGGCGGCCCCCATAGGGAGCCGCCATTTGCGTTCCTTATTTGGTCGCTGTAGTCTACGTAAATCTTTACATAGACTACGGCGACCAAATAAGGAACGTGAATGGCGGCTCCCTATGGGGGCCGCCATTTGTGTACGCGCTTTTTTTTTTTTTTTACTTTTCTTGGAATGGCGGCGGCAGCAGCCGGTCGAAAGACCGGCTGCCGCCCCTGCCCCTGTCGAAGCCCTGCCAAACCGCCGCTGTGACCCGCCACCGGGAGTGACATTCGGGAAAGGTAAGTCCCATCCCGGGGGGGCGGGGGGGCGGAGAATTTCTCCCCGAAACTACTTCGGGGGGCCGAATACGTTGGCACTCAGCCCCCCGAAGTTTCGGGGAGAAATTCTCCCCCATCCCTAGGAACAGCTCTCAAAGACAAGTAAGTCAGAATGGCTGCAGATGGTATATTGTCCCTGCATGCTATCCATCGGAGAACCAAACGAAAAGCCATCTCTTATACACAAAAAAACAAAGTCAGTGACTCTGATTCAAGTTATATTTTTAGATCGCATGGGACAGGGCTATGGTGACTTTCAAATGTGCTTTGAAGTGGCTCTTTTCTTCTCTTGCTTCTGCCTCTGCATGTTTTGTTGTCTGAAGATGAGCCATTCATATGAATTACTTAAAGATCAGAAGAAACAGCACACTGGAGCATGCTGATGTTGGGAATACCCATGAGCACTTCTTGAAATGGCCCCGCAATCTCTGTCTATTAACTTGGTTAGAAACTTCTGTAAAAAAAAAAAAAAAAAACATTTCTGAACTTGCTAAGGGCTCTCAATGTTGCTGTTTAGTCTAGGCCATTCCTTTGGCATAACGAAGAGCATACACCAAATATATTACAATATAGCACAATTTAACTCCATGCACACTTTTCCTGTTCGGAATGAGCACTTCCCCCATTTATCAGTTTGAACAAACCAAAAAAACATGTTGCAAATGAAAATGGAAGTGAGCTAAACTGAGCTTTGAAATGAAGTTTGGAGAATTTGGAGGAGCTGGAACGTCCCTGGTTCTGCCATCCCTAATCATGACTAGTAAGCCGTTGATAGCCTTATCCTCCAGAAATTTACCTAATCCCTTTTTAACGCTGTCCAAATTAACAGCCACCACTACATCTTGTGGTAATGCATTCCATAGTTTAACTATGTTCTCTGTCAGAAGTACTTCTTTTTGTTTGTCCTGAATCTCCCAGCATTCAGCATTATTGGGTTCTAAAATTAAAATATCTCCCTATCCACTTTACCAACACCAATGCATAATTTTATTCACCCCTCTCATGTCCCCCTTACTCACATTTTTTCTAAGCTACACATCCCCAAACATTGCAACCTTTTCTCATGGGGGAGATTATCCAGCCCCTTGATAATTTTGGTTGGATGACCCCCCCCCAACACACTCACATCATAACTGCAAAGAAATTCACTGAAGTTCTCTCCTCACACGTCACCCCATGGCAGCAGTAAAATACACCCTGCTATTACAGGGGAGCAAAGACCTTTGTGAAATGGGGGTTCAGGGTTTGGTGCCACACTAAAACCAATCTGAAGCTACAAATGAATGCCTCCAATGTATTCTGTCATCAGCTGTTATTACATGTATATTTTTCTTCTTTCTTGGTCATCCAGGGAGAAAGGGAAGTCTATAACAGGAAGCATTCATGAATGTAAGGTGTGGACTAATGCCAAAGAATTAGTGCAGAAATGAAACTGCTGGAAAATAGCATTAATTAGATTATTTAAGCCTTTGGGACTGACTTGTTTTTTTGGAGGAGAGGAAGGGGATCTGGCTTTTTTTTTCTTTGTACCAATTGAATATATGAATATATATGAATATACGTGCATTAAGGGAAAGACACACAAATATGTGGGTAACTGATACACAGCATAAATATTGAGAGAGTTTTGTAAGAAGACATATCAGCCATGCTCAGCAATGACAAGACACATCTTGTAGGCTTAATCTATCACCTGGGAAAGTGTTGTTTTTCATCCTGAACATAATAGGCATTACTGAAACAAGACTGAGTGACAAAAGAAAAAAAAAAAGAATGTTGGTATAAAATATAGCTAGAAAATATACAGTACAGCAGGCTGGTTCTCATTGCTAGGGATGGGCAAACAGGTGATGTTTAGGATCACCAGGGTTTTCTGAATATCATCTCACCACTCATCTCATGCATGCGTTCGTGAGCCTTGCTCACTCTGTGCCAATGGGAAACATGTCCAAATTGAGCAGTGATCAAACATTTGTGCAAATCTCTCCAAATTTCCTCCATAGACTAAAGTGGGGCTGATTCAGTCTATTGAGGAAATTTGTGCAAATTAGGAAGTTTGTGCAAATTAGGAAATTTGTGCAAATTAGGAAATTTGTGCAACTGAACTGGAAATCAGGAATGAGACAAATGTTCAGTGAGAGCACATGTTCAAGAATTTGGGAATATTTTCAGTGGACACATGCCTGTGGTCGTGCTTGTGTTCAGACCTTCAAATGGGGCATGGTCACATGTTTTGCAAGCAAAAAAAAATCCTCATACATACTTACTGATTGGCACATGGAACTGGCATTCGTTTCAGAGACTGTGGTTGCCATGATCATAGGGATCAGCTAGGGATCATCTTTGACAACCCTTATGTATAGGGATGTCAAAGAAATCCACAACAGAACCAAGTGAATTTGGATTTTTATGTATCCTACCCATGGATTCTGCAGCACATTGGCTTTTCCCCTATCAGGCAGATTCTGCAGACTTGCAGACCATTTTTCTAACCTTCAGGAATTTTGCACAGATTCCGTCATAGAAAAATATTTTAAAAAATAAAACAGCCGAAAAAGCACATTTCCCCATAGGCTAAAGTGTGACAATGCACATTTAGGGGGAATTTGCACATTTTGTGGGAATTTGCGTGTTTTTGCTCATGTGAATTTGCACAAATTTGGAAGGTAAAAATAATCCAATTCTGTTGATGGGCAGACAACAGAATGAAAGGCGCCTGACAACCTATGAAACACAGACAAAATGGATTTTACGCAATCCATAGATCCCTACTTATGTGTCAGTGTTATTCACACTAGAATTAGGGATGCACGAAAGTCACTTACCTTTAACAAAATTTGATTCGTGGGGGGGGGAGGCGCTCTGTCCCTCCCCCCCAAAATTCTGGCCGGGGGGGAGGTGCTCCATCCCTCCCCCTGAAATTCTGGCTGGGGGGGAGGCGCTCCGTCCCTCCACTCCCGAATCCTGGCCGGCCGGGCCCTCAAATGGCGGCAGCTATAGCTGCCGCCGTTTGCGTCCCTGCAGTCAGCCATGATAGGCTACATAAATGTTTATGTAGCCTATCATGGCTGAGTAAAAAAAAAAAGCGCGTACGCAAATGGCGGCGCCCATGGGCGCCGCCATTTGCATTCCTTATTTTGGTACATCTTAGTCTATGTAAACATTTACATAGACTACGGCGAAAATAAGGGGAACGCAAATAGCGTAGCGTCTTTTTTTTTTTTTACTCAGCCGTGATAGGCTACGTAAATCTTTACGTAGCCTATCAGGGTTTTTTTTTTAACTTGGAAAAAAATGTAAATGTTTACATAGCCTATCACGTTTGACTTTAAAAAAAAAAAGCACGTACGCAAATGGAAAAAAATGGCGGCGGCAGCAGCCAGTCGGAAGACCAGCTGCCACAGCTGCCACCACTGAACTGCCGCCAGAGCCGCTGCTGGAGCCGCCGCCGCCGCCAGGAAGATTCGCCGAAGGTAAGTCCCATCCCGGGGGGAGGGCGGGGGTCAGACCGTTTCGCCACCGATTTCGGTATTGATTGTGTAGTGGTAATGGAAATGCATTCTTCAAACTCTCAGAAGCACACCTCTATATGTCTGTGTCTACACATGTGATGGCTGAGCCCTGGCAGTGGAAACATGCTGTGCATTTGAACATCCTACCACCCTTTAGTTGTGACTTAGTAGCCTAACTCTAAGTATCAAGTTACACTGTCAACAGATTTGTGTGGTGCAGTTCTTGCCATGCTGCATTATCACATCAAACTATAGGTAGAGGTCACATATTTGAATGTGGTAAGGATAACAATGCTCCAGACAGGTGCCAGCTAGGGATGTGGGAGAATTCCACCACAGACACGGAGTGCGGATCTGTGAAAGCCTCCAGACGCAGAGCCGCTCCAGAGGACTCCAGGGAGGAGGAATGGATTGCCCCCCCACGAACCCCAATGACGTAACGGAAGATAGGGAATCCGTCCATTCATAGTGCCAGCCTAACCTTATCCTGCCATGCCACATCTTGCAGCTATGTCTGTAGCTGAATAGTTTAGGTGAGTGTGTATTTTCAGCATTCTAATGTCTGAAAATGTTATATTAAACATACATAGGACTACATTCTGAGGTTTAAGATAGGTTTTGCTAGCTGTTGGTTTGTTACTAGTGCTGGGCTGAGATCCCCTTCTCAGTTTCCCTAAAATATTGCACCCATGCAAAAATGCAGTGTGATATTTGCTTTATTTCTCTGAAATTGAAGATGAGCAAGAATTCCAATTCAGTTCATTCTTTTTATAAGAATTTATACTAATTTAAAATATGTCCATATTTGGGATGGACAGAATAAGAACTTTAACAAATAATGAATGTAGGGGGAACCAAACCATTTGTCAATCCATGCTCAGGACTTTGACTGCATAGCTCTTACAAGTCTGGGCTTGAGTCTCAGTGCATTAAACCATGTCAGTGCTGAATTAGGGTATCACCTCTTTTTATCAGACAGGCTCCTCATCTTTAATCGGTGTATGCCAGGCAGATACCATGTGGTCTTTTCCATGTTGGGAACAGCTGTACCTTTTGGCTGCCACCGCCGCCATTTCCAGTTTAAAAAAACAAAAAAACAAAAAAAGTGATAGGCAATGTAAAGATTTATGCAGGCTATCACGGCTAGGTTTTTTTAAAAAAACGTGATAGGCTATGTAAATGTTTACGTAGCCTATCACGGCTGACTTTAAACAACAACAACAACAACAACACAAGCACGCAAATGGCAGCGGCCATGGCCGCCACCATTTGTGTTCCTTATTTTGGCACGTCTCAGTCTACGTAAACATTTACGTAGACTAAGACAGCAAAAATAAGGGGAACGCAAATAGTGTAGACGCTACGCTATTTGCGTTCCCCTTATTTTCACCGTCTTAGTCTATGTAAATGTTTACGTAGACTAAGACATGCCAAAATAAGGAACGCAAATGGTGGCGGCCGTGGCCGCTGCCATTTGCGTACGCGCTTTTTTTTTTTTTTAAGTCCAACGTGATAGGCTACGTAAACATTTACATAGCCTATCACGGCTGACTGCAGGGACGCAAACGGCGGCGGCTACGGCCGCTGCCATTTGCATCCCTGCTAACCAGTGGCTGGATGTCCGGCTGCTGGCGGAGCTGGCCGGCGTCTCCGCAGAATCGCTGTGGAGCACAGCCGGCCGGCCAGGATTCCGGGGGGGGGGAGGAACGGAGCGCCTCCCCTCCCGGCGAGGATTCCAGGGGGAGGGACGGAATGCCTCCCCCCCAACCATAAACATAATCTGCAAAAGGTAAGTACCTTTCGTACATCCCTACAGCTTCCTGGAGGCCAAGCCATTCAGGTTGCTTCCTGCTTCTGTTTGCCCATTGTTTGATTTCTGAACCTTTGCTTCCAAGTCTGGTTAACTACAGGCATTTGTCTCCTTACTTGGCATGATTTCAGTAGGTTGCTAGGCATGTAAATAAGAATGGGGGTGGTGTATTTGCAGATGCTACAAGGACACTATAACCCCTTGTTGAAAATACTGATTTCTCTCTTACAGTATTCCAATGGGGAGGTGGTATTGATTTCTCCCATAATGTATTAGGTATTGCTAGGGGAGGGGAGGTGCTTGATGAAATGTTGCAGCTTTTTCAAGCCCAGTCTGGTACATTCACTTCTCAGCTTTCCAGCGGTACTTAGGCAGATCCACTCTCAGAGGTGTGGGCCATAAGCACAGAAGACACACATGCCCTTTATAGAAAGGGGTTGTTGTGCCACACCACTGGCTCTACCCCTGACATCCATACATTCGGCATGGACTTCTTTGGGGGAAAGCTTATGCACAGTGACTTTTGTGTGCATAGGCTTTCCACACAAGCTGGAATCCTGCAAGACAAGTTACCGCAAGGTGTGGCACATTAAGGTGTGGCAAGTGATTCTTTTGGCTCACCTTCACATTGACAGGGTGCTTTGGGCAAACAATGGGACCAGGAACCCCTGTGCTAGAGGAACATTCCTTGCATACATCTAAGGCTAACCAGTGCGGCGTCTGAGCGCCTAACAGCAGGAAAGACAATAATCCAGATGCTTCTCACACATGGCAAGCATCTGCATCTGGTATCATCATGCATCCATTGTGTTTCTATCAAATAGCCTAGTAATTCAGCTACATTATTGACATTGATCCTAGACCTCAAAGCCAAGCTGTAGGTTAATGGAATGATTTTGCTTTAAAGAGGCATTCGGAATTACAACACACAGACCAAACTGCCAGAAGCTCCAATGCTGTCCTTGCAGTCTCGGATTGCTTTTGTTTCATCTTTTTAATGACACAACAATGCGAGGCCTTTGTGTCGTGACTTTGATCAACATGGCAAACTGCCTACTTGCACAAAAGGCCCTCCAGGGCTAAGCACGTAGGTGACTGCTCCGACAACGCTAATTAAACTGGTTCACTGGAAAATTAAAATGTGTCCTCCTGGAAAAGATATTCTGTGGGCATGTTCAAAACAAGAACATAAGTCATGAATTTCAAACTGAAGCTACCTGTTTGAGACATGCCACCTGCCTGCCATCGGCTTCATTTGTGGGTAGGGATGTACAAAAGTCACTTACCTTTTCGCAGCTTGGCTTCGCAGTGGGGGGGAGGCACTTCGCTTCTCCCCCCGAAGTTCAGGCGAGAGGGTGGAGGCATCCCGCCTCGCCCGGCCAAAATTCAGGCCGGGGGGGAGGCGCCCCGCCTCGCCTGGCCAAACTTCAGGCCGGGGGGGAGGCGCCCCGCCTCGCCTGGCCAAAATTCAGGCCGGGGGGGAGGCGCCCCGCCTCGCCCGGCTGAAATTCAGGCCGGGGGGGAGGCACCCCGCCTCACCGAGCCGAAATTCAGGCTGGGGAGAAGCGCCCCGTCTCCCTGGCCGTGAAACAAGAAGTGAAAAAAAAAAAGACCTGTGATAGGCTACGTAACAATTAACGTAGCCTATCACGGCTAGATTTCCAAAGTCAGCCATGATAGGCTACGTAAATCATCACGTAGCCTATCACAGGTTACTTTGGGGGGGAAAAAAAGCGTGTACGCAAATTAGGGATGCACGAAAGTCACTTACCTGGTCTCGCAGCTTGCTTCGTGGTGGGGAGGAGGCGCTTCGCTGCTCCCCCTGAAGTTCAGGCTGGGGGGGAAGGCTTCCCTCCTTGCCCGGCCGAAATTCAGGCTGGGGAGAAGTGTCCCGTCTCCCCGGCCGCGAACTTCAAAAGAAAAACAAAAAGCAAAAAACGCCCCTGTGATAGGCTACGTAATGATTAATGTAGCCTATCACGGCTAGATCTGCAAAGTCAGCCGTGATAGGCTACGTTAATCGTCACGTAGCCTATCACAGATGACTTTGAAAAAAAAAAAAAGCACGTATGCAAATGGCGGCCCCCATAGGGAGCCGCCATTCGTGTTCCTTATTTAGTCCCTGTAGTCTACGAAAAGATTTACGTAGACTACGGCGAAAATAAGGGCAACACTATTTGCGTTGTCCTTATTTTCGCTGTAGTCTACGTAAATCTTTACGTAGACTACAGCGACTAAATAAGGAACATGAATGGCAGCTCCCTATGGGGGCCGCCATTAGCCGTAAGTGCTTTTTTTTTTTTTTTTAAGTCACCCGTGATAGGCTACATGACGATTAACGTAGCCTATCATGGCTGACATTGCAAATCTAGCCGTGATAGGCTACATTAATCGTTATGTAGCCTATCACAGGGGCATTTTGTTTTGTTTTTACTTTCCTTGTAATGGAGGCAGCGGCAGCCCCTGACGAAGACCTGCCGAACCGCCGCCGGGACCCGCCGCCGGGAGGGACATTCGTGAAAGGTAAGTCCCATCCTGGGGGGGGCGGGGGGCGGGGGGGCGGAGAATTTCTCCCCGAACAACCTTCGGAGGACCGAATGCGTTGGCACTCGGCCCCCCGAAGTTTCAGGGAGAAATTCTCCCCCATCCCTAATGCAAATGGCGGCGGCCCATGGGCGCCGCCATTTGCGTTCCTTATTTTGGCACATCTAGTCTACGTAAAGATTTACGTAGACTACAGCAAAAATAAGGGCAACGCAAATAGCACTTACCTGCTCCCATCCGTGCTGCTGTGCGAATGGCGGCTGTCCTGCGGCCGCCATTCGCTTCCTCCTTCTTCAGCCATGATAGGCTACGTAAATACTTACGTAGCCTATCACGGCTAACGCAGGGATGCCATTTGCATCCCTGCGGAGGCCGTGATAGGCTACGTAATTATTTACGTAGCCTATCATGACGGGGGGGGAACCCAGCGTACGCAAACGGCGGTTGCTGCTGCCATTTGCGTGCAATGGGTTTCCCCCCCCCCCCGCCGTGATACGCTACATAAATATTGACTTACTGAGTGGATTTAGAACAAGTAGTATAAGCTAAATCACATTGCGCCATTCAGACACAAATTCCTACCTTCATCTATTTTCACCGCCACCAACACCCATAGTGTCACTTGAAGAAGGTCGTTCATTCCTGCTGCATGTCCCAGGTCTTCATATTGATTTTAAATAATTCCTACAAGGGAAACTAGTCTGAAGAGTCTGAGTGCCTACTAGACTTCCAAAGTTATCATCATGCTTTCAGCAAAGATTTCAGCTTGCGGAAAGGGGTGATGGCTACAGAATCCATTGAATGTTGGATTCATGATATTAAATGTTGGATTCGGTGTGATGTATGGATACCAACAAATACATTACTATTGACTCCCATAACACCATTTTTATCCAAGGTCCCCAATGCTGAGGACAAGCAATGGAACAAGTCTGCTTCGCCTATCTGTGAAACAGAGTTCTCTAACCACCACCACCACCACCAGTATTTGAACATCATCTAGCCAGCAGAATTATAGTTTGTGACAGGAACTGAAAAACGGTATGTTTGATTCCGACTAATGAAGAATTTAGGATAGGTAGACTGCAATTAATTTTTGTGAACCACCCAGAAAGCTTTGGCTAATGGGCAGTATAGAAATGAAATAAATAAAATAACATAAAATAAAATTACAAATCTGGATGTTTACCAGAACTCTGGAGCTAATGTTAGTAGGAACGTATGAAAGTCACTTACCTTTTCGCGGATTGATTCGCGGTGGGGGGGGAGGTGATCCGGTCCTCCCCCCCAGAATCCTGCCTGGCTGGCTCCGCTCCACGGCAGCTCCGCGGAGCAGCTGGCCAGGGCCGTCCACAGCCAGAGTTCCAGCCGCAGACTGGCTGCTGCAGATGCAAATGGTGGCCGCCATAGCAGCCGCCATTTGCATCCAGCCAGGCTGCCATGATAGGCTACGTAAGTATTTACGTAGCCTATCACGGTAGGCAAAAAGAAACAAACAAAAAAACAGCATACGCAAATGGCAGCGGCTATGGCAGCCACCATTTGCGTTCCCTATTTTTCGCCGTTTTATCCTATGTAAATATGTACGTAAGCTATTATGGCAAAAAAAAGGGGAACGCAAATAGCATTGTTGTTGTTGTTGTTCAGTCGTTCAGTCGTGTCCGACTCTTCGTGACCCCATGGACCATAGCACGCCAGGCCTTCCTGTCCTGTGCTCTCTCCCGGAGCGTGCTCAAGTTCATATTCATTGCAAATAGCATAGTGGGCGCTATTTGTGTTCCTTCCCCCCCCCCCCGCTGTTTTAGCCTTCATAAATATTTATGTAAGCTATTACGGCAAAAAAATAAAAGAACGCAAATAGCACCACTACGCTATTTACGTTCCCCCTTTTTTTTGCCGTAATAGCCTACGTACATATTTACATAGGATAAAACGGCGAAAAATAGGGAACGCAAATAGTGGCCACTGTAGCCGCCACCATTTGTGTACACTTTTTTTGGGGGGGGGTTGCTTTCCATGATGGGCTACGTAAATACTTACATAACCTATCACGGCAAATAGCAGATGCAAATGGCGGCCGCAGCAGCCAGTCGAAAGACCAACCGCTGGAGCTGCCGCCGCCGGAACATCCACCCCAGGTAAGCTTCATCCTGGGGGGAATCTGTGAGGGGGGAAGGCTGTTCTGCCACAGATTTCAGGGGGCCGAATGCCAGTGCATTCGGCCTCACTAAAATCCGTGGCAGAATTCTCCGCCATCCTGAAATGCTAGGAGTCCTTAAGAAAAGAAAGGCAGCACTGAAGTCATGCTTCTTAAATACTTCTGATTATCCAGAACAAACTGATGTCGAGCCCATTTGGTTTTGTAAAAATTCTATGCCTTATATGAGGAGTGGGCAACTTGTTGCCCTCCAGATGTTTTGACCCACAATTAGGGATGGTGGAGAATTTCTCCACGAATCTCCATGAGGTGGAATGCCAACGCATTCGGCCCCCTGAAATTGGTGGTGAAATTCTCCACCGGTCCCCCGCCCCCCCCGGGATGGGACTTACCTCGTGCAAATGTCCCTCTCGGCGGTGGGTCCTGGAGGGTTTCGGCGGCATTTCAGCGGGGGCGGCGGCAGCAGCCTGTCTTCTGATCGGCTGCCGCCGCCACCATTGCAAAATAAAAAAGGAAAGTAAAAAAACAACAACACACACCCGTGATAGTCTACGTAACGATTTACGTAGCCTATCACGGCTAGATTTCCAAAGTCAGCCATGATAGGCTACGTAAATCGTCACGTAGCCTATCACGGCTGACTTTGAAAAAAAAAAGCGTGAACGCAAATGGTGGTGCCCATGGGGCGCCACCATTTGCATTCCTTAGTTTGGCACGTCTAGTCTACGTAAAGGTTTATGTAGAGTATGGCGAAAATAAGGGGAACGCAAATAGCGTTCCCTTATTTTCGCTGTAGTCTACGTAAATCTTTACATAGACTAGACGTGCCAAACTAAGGAACGCAAATGGTGGCACCCCATGGGCGCCGCCATTTGCGTACACGCTTTTTTTTTCCAAAGTCACCTGTGATAGGCTACGTGACGATTTACATAGCCTATCACGGCTGACTTTGGAAATCTAGGTGTGATAGGCTACGTAAATCGTTACGTAGCCTATCACGGGGGTGTGTGTGTGTGTGTTTTACTTTACTTTTTTTTCGTGGCCAGGTAGACGGGGCGCTCCTCCCCGGCCTGAATTTCAGCGGCGAGGGATGGGGCGCCTCCCCCCCCGGCCTGAATTTCGGCCGGGTGAGGTGGGGCGCCTCCCCCCCTCAGCTGAACTTTGGGGGGAGAACTGAAGCGCCTCCCCCCCACCGCAAAGCAAGCTGTGGGACCAGGTAAGCTGCGGGACCATCCCTACCCACAACTACCAAGTTTCCCATCCATGCCTCTTATCTTTAGCGAAGTCTCAGAGCTCGTTGAATGTAACTTTCAAATATGTCTAATTCATCTGGGTGCTCTAGAAGCAATGTTTAATAACTCATTCATGCATAATAGTAGGACTGTGCACTGCTTCGGTCTGAAGCCTGAATAACAAGTTGAAGCGGGTTGTTTCGGAGTTGCCTTTGCATGATATGAGGTGGAGCAGAACAGCAATGAGGCGCCCCGAGGTGAAGCAGCTTATATATGAAGCAACTCGTCTGACTCAGTGATTCATTCTGAGCAGCCCAGACAGCCTGGCACCAAAAGTATCAATCTGAGATTATGCTTATACTTATGCAATTCAGACTTTTCAGTAAAATATGTCTATTTTTCCCCACTTCAACATTATGGACTATTTTGTGTAGATCAGTGACAAGACATCCTAATTAAATCCATTTTAATTCCATGTTGTAACAGAACAAAATATGGAAAATTCAAAGGGAGGCAAATACTTATGCAAGGCACTGTAATTTCATATTTGTATTGCTTGAACAGTATGAGCTAGACAAATTTATATTCCACATCTGACAACTCACCAAGGTTTGCTGAAACATGCCCTGCCCTAGGAGACCCCATTGCAGATGTTTCACTCCAAATGCTACTCACCTCTCAGCTGAGGCAGCAAGGGGAAGCACAGACAGACTGTTTGGGATCGACAGCAAAAGCGGGAGGCCAGGCTAACAGTTGTTGCTATTACGTGGTGCATCCTGGAAGTAGCAGGGTGATGCTGCTCAGCTGCCCAGAGTCCTGGGGGGTGGAGGTGCAACAGGAGATGCTACTGCATGGGGCAGCATTTAGACAACAGGGGAAGGATGGAGAGAGGATGGAGAAAACAAGACAGAGATGAACAGAGACAGAAGGAGAAGATGCCAGGAAGTTGAAGGGGGAAGAGATAGGGATGTACGAAAGTCACTTACCTTTCCGCGGATTATGTTGATGGTGGGGGGGAGGCGTTCCGTCCCTCCCCCCAGAATTCTCGACGGGGGGGAGGCGATCTGTTCCTCCCCCCCAGAATCCTCCACGGCCAGCTGTGCTCTGCGACAGCTCCGCGGAGCAGCCGGCCAGGCCCAGCCAGGCCAGACTGGCCGCAGCCGGATTTCCGGCCACGGAGGGCTCTGGGGAAAAAAAAAAACAAAACTGCATACGCAAATGGTGGCGGCTATGGCCGCCGCCGTTTGCGTTCCTTATTTTTGCTGTCTTCTTAATCTACGTAAATATTTACGTAGACTATGATGGTGAAAATAAAGGGGAACACAAATAGCGTAGCGGGCGCTATTTGTATCCCTTTTTGAGTCACCGTTTTAGCCTACGTAAATATTTACATAGGCTAAAATGGCAAATCAAAAAGGGACGCAAATAGCGCCCACTACGCTATTTGCGTTCCCCTTTATTTTCGCCGTCATAGTCTATGTAAATATTTACGTAGACTAAGACAGCCAAAAATAAGGAACGCAAATTTGCGTACGCGGTTTTTTTTAAACCCAGCCATGATATGCTACGTAAATCTTTACATAGCCTATCACGTTGTTGTTGTTTTTAAACCCAGCCATGATAGGCTACGTAAATCTTTATGTAGCCTATCACATCGTCTTTTTTTTTTTTTTTTTTACAAAACTGCAAATGGCAGTGGCGGCAGCCGGTTGGAAGACCAGCCGCCACCGCAGCCGCCACCCGGAAGATCCACCCCAGGTAAGTCTCGTCCCAAGGGGGATCTGCGGGGGGGCGGGGGGGCAGGCCATTCTGCCACAGAGTTTGGGGGGCCGAATGCACGGGCATTCGGCCTCAACAAGATCCGTGGCGGAATTCTCTGACATCCCTAGGGAGAGAAAGAGAAATCACATGGAGGAAAAGAAGGGCAGGCAAGCAGAGGGAGGGGACAAAGACAAGATGAAGAAGTGTTTCAATCCCTATCCTAATTCCTGCAGCTGCTATTGCTTTGGGAAGAGGAATAAGAGCCATCAGGGGATGGAAAGAAGACAGAGAGAAAGGGATAGAGGAACCTATACTTACTTGGCAGGAAGAAACAGAGCCCAGGGTGCATATGAAAGGATACTTAGTAGAAGAACCTGCTCATCTCCGGATTGGGTAAGTTACGGGAAAAAGACACAGGGACCTCCTGATACAATCCTGTGGTGGCTGACTATCTGATTCCTCAGTGGAGGTGCAAGACTGTTGTTAAAAATTCCCATCTTAAGGAACAGCACCAGGGGAATTCAAGACAAGGCTCCAGAGCTAATTTCCCCAATAGACTTGGAAGACAGAGGGAGCAGAAGGGGATTACCTGACTGCAAGCCAAGTGCTTACAACCTTAAAGAGACTTTGTTATAGGGAACTTTTCTGAAGCATTTCCCTGGTTTGGGGGTTTATACTTATATTGTGTTGGCTGTCAGTGATGTAACTTGACAGCTTTTGAGTAATAAGTTTAAGTTTCTACAAGAGTTTGTGGTCATGTGATCTATGGAAGTAAGTGGACAAGGGGGATTTGATGTGCCTCTTCCAATGGATTTGCTGAGACCGAGCTAGGCCATTAGGAGTTTCAGTGATACCACTATAAGAAACTCTATACTAGGGATGGAAAAAGCTGTCTGTTTCACTTTCTATAACATTCACATTTTTAAAATTATTTATTTATTTATTAAATTTATTAATCACCCAGCCACTCTGGGCTATGTACAACATATAATAAAACAGTTTAAGACAATAAAATTCTACTATAAAAACATTTTCTAGAATACCCTAACCCACCCCAAATGACCTGCCTGAACAACCATGTTTTTAATGCACAGCGGAAGCTTATTAAAGAGGGGGTATGGCAGAGTTCCCTAGGGAGGGAGTTCCACAGAGTGGGGGCCACCACAGAAAAGGCCCTCTCCCTCATCCCCACCAGTCTAGCTGTCCTGGCTGATGGGACAGACACAAGGCCATCCGAGGCTGATCTTGTTAAGCGGCCTGTCTGGTGTTGCTGGAGGCGCTCCTTAAGATAGGCTGGGCCAGAACCATATAGGGATTAAAGGTCAAAACCAACACCTTGAATTTGGCCTGGACAACAACTGGTAATCAGTGCAACTCCTTCCGCACTGGAGTGATGTGATCTTGCCAGCAGCTGCCTTTAATCAGGCGAGCCGCTGCATTCTGTACCAGCTGCAGCTTCCGAGCCATCTTCAAGGGTAACCCCATGTAGAGCGCATTACAGTAGTCTAAACGAGAGGAGACCAGGGCATGTACTACCGATGGGAGCAGATGGTTGGGAAGGAAGGGGCGCAGCCACCGTATCAGATGGAGTTGGTACAGTGCTGTCCAGCTCACAGCTGACACCTGAGCCTCCATGGACAGCTGGGAGTCCAAAATGACCCCCAGGCTGCGGACCTGGTCTTTCAAGGGTAGCCGTACCCCATTCAACACCAGGTCAACATCCCCCAGCCTCCTCTTGTCTCCCACCAAAAGTACCTCTGGTTTGTCAGGGTTCAGCTTCAGCTTATTCCTCCCCATCCAGCCACTCACAGTCTCCAGACATTTGGACAGGGATTCTACGGCCAACCTTGGTGAAGATTTGAATGAGAGGTAGAGCTGCATGTCATCTGCATATTGATGACACCGCACCCCAAATCTCCTGATGATAGCCCCCAGCGGCTTCACATAGATGTTAAATAGCATTGGGGAGAGGATGGAACCCTGTGGCACCCCACCAGTGAGTGGCCACAGGACTGAAACCTCCTCTCCCAGTGCTACCCTCTGGTACCTGCTGGAGAGGAAGGACCAGAACCACCGCAATACAGTGTCTCCAATGCCCAACCCCTCCAGGCGGTCCAGGAGGATACCATGGTCAATGGTATCAAAAGCCGCTGAGAGGTCGAGGAGAACAAGGAAGGAGCATTCAACCCTATCCAGAGCTCTCCTCATATCATCCACCAAGGTGACCAAGGCCATTTCTGTCCCATGCCCAAGCCTGAAGCCTGACTGAAATGGATCTAGATAATCAGTTTCTTTTAAGTGTGCCTTCAACTGCATCGCTACTACCCACTCAATCACCTTGCCCAGAAATGGCAGATTTGAGACTGGGCAAAAGTTGTTCAGAACTTGGGGATCCAAGGAGGGCTTCTTTAAGAGCGGTCTTATCACTGCCTCCTTGAGGGCTGATGGCATCACTCCCTCCTCAAGGGAGGAGTTCACCACTGCCCTGATCCCCTCACCCAGTCTCTCTCTGCAGCCCATAATGAGCCAAGATGGGCAAGGATCAAGTAAGCAGGTGGTCAGCCTTACAGATGAAAGCACCTTGTCCACTTCATCAGAAGGAAGAAGCTGGAACTGATCCCACAAAACCTGTTTGTCACAGGTTGCCTCTTGCTTACTAACTGTATCCACAGCATGCGGAGTAACACTCCTAATCACATCAATTTTATCTGCAAAGTGCCTTGCCAAGGCCTCACAGGAGGCCTTAGAATGCTCCAGTGGTTCTGGAGCCACTGGACCGACCAGGCTCCGGACCACTTGGAACAGCCTCCAGGGACAGCACTCTGCAGACGCAATAGAGGCAGCATAATACTCCTTTTTTGCTGCCTTCACCACCACGTGATAGGCTGAAGATACAGCTCTAGCCCATGTCTGATCGTCTTTGGAGTGAGACTTCTGCCACCGGCACTCTAACCGTCTCACCTCCTGTTTCAGAGCTCGTAACCACGGATTGAACCATGGTGCTGTCCAAGCCCTGTTCAGTGGCTTCGGAGCCACCTGATCTAATGCCCCAGTGATTGCAGCATTCCAGCCACCCACCAGGGTCTCGACCGAGTGGCCATTGGCATGCCCCAGAGAATCCCCAAGCATGTTCAGGAATCCATTCAGATCCATAAGATGCCTGGGGTGGACCATTTTAATGGGTCCTCCACCCCTGTGGAGGGGTTGTGGAACAGAGAAGTCCAACATCACCAGATAGTGATCTGACCATGGCAAGGGGGTGGTGGATATACCCCCGACTTCCAGATCACTCCCCGCTTCTCCAGAAACAAACACAAGGTCTGGTGCATGACCGGCTACATGGGTGGGCCCAGTTAGAATATGGTGCAGCTCCCAGGAAGCCATGGTCTCCGTGAAGTCCCGAGGTGCTCCTGTGAGGATGGCTCCTGAATGTACATTGAAATCCCCCAACACCAATAAGTTAAGGGACTGTACATGCACATCAGAGACCACCTCAAGCACCTTGGCCAGGGAGTCAGTCGTGCAGTGGGGTGGATGGTACATGAGCAGAATCCTCAGACTGCCCTTCGGGCCCAACCTCCAGTACATGCACTCAGCAACCTTGGTCTCCCGGAGAGGGGGTCTGGTGAAGACCAAGGACTCTCGGTAGATAACAGCCACTCCCCCTCCCCGATCCCCAGCCCTCGGCTGCTGTGCATATGAAAATCTGCCTGGACACATGGCTGCAAGGGTTGGAGCAGCAGCCTTGGCCAGCCAGGTCTCTGTAATACATGCCAGGTCTGCACCCTCATCCAGGATCATGTCATGGATGGGGGAGGTTTTCTGGGTAACAGACCTGGCATTGCAGAGCAGCAAACACAGACCAGAAGATGGAGTCACACCTCCCCCAGCCATCCTTTGGCTCTGGACAGGCCCAGAGCAGGGGACAGATACTACACATCTCTCCCTTGTTCCCCTTACCTGACATGTCCTGCCCCTAGCTCTCCGCCAGCGCCTGCCGCCCAGCCTTGGTATGTTCTGGCCCCAACACTCCCCCCACTGCCTCCATCAGGTGGACACATGCCCCTTGCTCCCACCTATCAGGCAGGCTACCCACCCCTAAAAACACAACAGAATCCCCCAGAAATTAAAAAAAAAACAAAAACGAAAGAACATCAATTAAAAAATCACCTTAAAAATAATGCCAGGCAGGAGTCCACAGTAGTGATGGTGGCAGTGGCAGCAGTGGCGGCAGTGGCAGCAGTGGCAGTGGTGCAGCAGCAGGTGCAGCAGCAGGCCCAGGAGCTGCAGGCCCACCTCTTCCCAGACGGTGGCAGCATCTCCTGCAGGCCCTGACTCTCCCAGGCCACCTCAGCCAGCCAGCTTATGTAGCCCCTCTAGGAAGGGGCAGGTGGAAGCAGCACAGCTGGCTCGGTACCTGGGGGCCTGGTCCTGGAGGGACTAGCAGTCTGCCAGGCAGAAGTCCGCAGGGAAGGCCTGGTGGTGGTGGTGGTGGTGGTGGCGGCGGCAGCAGCGCCGGCGGCAGCAGCAGGCACATCTCTTCCCCAATGATGGCAGCTTCTCCTGAAGGCCCTGGCTGCATTTTTTGAAGCACAAGTTCATTCCATCCTGTTTCTGCATCTGCTTGCAAAATTTAAGAAGTCTGAATGAAATTTTGTACAATTTTTGTGTATATTTTTATATGCATGAAAATTCATGTATGCTTTTGTACGAATGTCCCTCTAGTACATATATTTTTGCAAGCAATTTTCCCTAATGTATGCCTTTTGGCATAGTATTTTTCCAAATGAACACATTTTTGTATGCAATGTTCCCTGATACATATATTTATCCTTTGGGGCTCCTTAATTTGAGAATTTCCTTGACCCAGTTCCAGTCATTATGATCTTTTCTATGGCTTTTGTCTCTTACCATTCTCGTGCCACTTTATTGCTCCCAATCCCTTTTGAGTTGCCAGGGCTCTGGGTATAATGCTACATATATATATATATATATATATATATATATATATATATATATATATATATACACACACACACACACACACACATATATATATATTCAGATGATTTTGTTTAGTAGCTTGGGTGAATAAGAGAGCAATCCTTTGTGCCCTAGACATGTCCGGGGGGTAGAGGTTTGTTTGGTTTCTGGGATCTGAGGTTGGCAACAGGGCTCTGACCTCAAAGCCAACAAACTGCACTCCCCCCCTCCCCCTCTTAGACAGTGCAGTTCTGGTTATGCCTCTGTGCTTGGAAATGGAGCATGGAGACAGGGAAAAGGGGGCAGTTCCATGGGGGGGAGGGGAGGAGACCAGGGGAGCTGTGTTATGTTGCTTCCTATGCTTGCCCCAGCCTCCTTCCCTCCTGTTTGGAAGTATCCTGGCTAACGAATCGCCCATCTAGAGAAAAGGCAGGGTAGGGATGGTCAGATTCCCTACCTGTCGTTCCATGGGGGAATCCACCCGCAGGGGGAGGTGATCTGTCCCTCTCCCCAGAATCTGTCCAGGCCAGCTCTGCTCCATGTTGATCCTGCGGAGCCAGCCACCAGCTCCACATTGCTGGAGAATGCCGATACAGCTGGCAGCCATTGCCATGCCACATAGTTGTGCTAAGTAAGTCTCCGGACTCAAATGGCGTAGTGGGCGCTATTTGCGGCCATAAAGCTGGTAGATTAGCCTAAATGCAGCTGTAAATGGCTGCATTTAGGCTAATCTACCAGCTTTATGGCTGCAAATGGCGCCCACTATGCCATTTGCATCCAGAGACTTAGCACAGCTAGGGGTGGACAAAAGTGACTTACCTTTCGTCGAAGCTTGTTTGCGGTGGGGGAGAGGCACTTCACTGCTCCCCCCATGAAGTTCAGGCCGGGGGGGAAGGCTTCCTGCCTCACCCCGGCCAAAATTCAGGCCGGTGGGGAGGCTTCCCGCCTCGCCCGGCCGAAATTCAGGCCGTGGAGGAGGCTTCCCTCCTCGCCCGGCCGCAAACTCAAAAGTTTTTTTTTTTTTAAAGTGCGTACGCTAATGGCGGCCCCCATAGGGAGCCGCCATTCGCGTTCCTTGTTTGGTCGCTGTAGTCTACATAAAGATTTACGTAGACTACGGAGAAAATAAGGGCAACGCTATGCGTAGCCTATCACGGGGGCGTTTTTTTTTTACGTAGCCTATCACGGCTGACTTTGCAAATCTGACTTTGCAAATTTTTAAAGTCACCCGTGATAGGCTACGTGATGATTAACGTAGCCTATCACGGCTGACTTTGCAGATCTAGCCGTGATAGGCTAAGTTAATCGTCACGTAGCCTATCACGGGTGACTTAAAAAAAAAAAGCACGTACGAATAACGGCATTCCCGTTCCTTATTTGGTCGCTGTAGTCTACGTAAAGATCACATAGACTACGGCGAAAATAAGGGCAACGCTATTTGCGTTGCCCTTATTTTCGCCATAGTCTACGTAAAGATTTACGTAAAGATTTACGTAGACTACAGCGACCAAATAAGGAACACAAATGGCGGCTCCCTATGGGGGCCGCCATTTGCGTTCGCGCTTTTTTTTTTTTTTTTTAAAGTCACCCGTGATAGGCTACGTGACGATTTACGTAGCCTATCACGGCTGACTTTGCAGATCTAGCCGTGATAGGCTACGTTAATCGTCACGTAGCCTGTCACAGGGGCGTTTTTTTTTAACTTTTTAGTTCGCGGCCAGGCGAGGCGAGGCGCCTCCCCCCCAGCCTGAATTTCGGCCGGGCGAGGCGGGAAGCCTCCCCCCTGGCCTGAATTTCAGCCGGGCGAGGCAGGAAGCCTCCCCCCCGGCCTGAACTTCATGGGGGGAGCAGCGAAGCGCCTCCCCCCCACCGCGAAAAGCTTCGAGGACATGTAAGGGACTTTCGTGCACCCTTAATTTTGAACCACTCAGTTGTTCCATGTCTGGTTCTTACTGTTGCTTCTTGACCCTTGTACAGGTTTCTCAGGAGACAGGTAAGGTGGTCTGGTACTCCCATCACTTTAAGAATTTGCCACAGTTTGTTGTGATCCACACAATCAAAGGCTTTAGCATAGTCAATGAAGCAGAAATAGACATTTTTCTGGAATTCTCTTGCTTTCTCCATGATCCAGCGAACGTTGGCGATTTGATCTCTAGTTCCTCTGCCTCTTCGAAACCCAGCTTGTACTTCCAGTAGTTCTCGGTTCGCATACTGCTGAAGCCTAGCTTGTAGGATTTTGAGCATCACCTTGCTGGCATGTGAAATGAGTGCAATTGTGTGGTAGTTTGAACACTCTTTGGCGTTGCCCTTCTTTGGAATTGGAATGTAAACTGACCTTTTCCAGTCTTGTGGCCACTGTTGAGTGTTCCAGATTTGTTGGCATATTGAGTGCAGCACTTTAACAGCATCATCTTTTAGGATTTTAAATAGCTCAGCTGGAAGACTGTCATCTCCGCTAGCTTTGTTGTTACTAATGCTTCCTAAGGCCCACTTGACTTCACTCTTGAGGATGTCCGGCTCAAGTTCCATGACCACACTATCATGGCTATCAGGGACATTCAGATCTTTCCTGTATAGTTCTTCTGTGTATTCTTTCCACCTCTTCTTAATCTCATCTGCTTCTGTTAGGTCCCTGCCTTCATTGTCCTTTATCATGCCCATCTTTGCACAAAACATTCCCTTGAGATCTCCAATTTTCTTGAAGAGATCTCTAGTCTTTCCCATTCTGTTGTTTTCCTCGATTTCTTTGCATTGTTCATTTAAGAAGGCCTTCTTGTCTCTGCTTGCTATTCTCTGGAACTCTGCATTCACTTGGATATATCTTCCCCTTTCTCCCTTGCTTTTCACTTCCCTTCTTTCTTCAGCTACTTGTAAAGCCTCCTCAGACAGCCACTTGGCTTTCTTGCATTTCTTTTTCTTTGGGATGGATTGAGTTGCTGCCTCCTGAACAATGTTATGGACCTCCGTCCATAGTTCCTCAGGCACTCTGTCTATCAGGTCTAATGCCTGAAATCTATTCCTCACCTCCACTGTATATTCATCAGGGATATGATTTAGGTCATACCTGAATGGTTTAGTGGTTTTCCCTATGTTCTTCAATTTAAGCCGAAATTTTGCAACAAGAAGCAAAATTTGCAACAAGAAGCAAAACTCTGAGCCACAGTCAGCTCCAGGTCTTGTTTTGACTGCCTTTATAGAGCTTCTCCATTTTTGGCTGGAAAGGGCATAATCAATCTGATTTCGATATTGACCATCTGGTGATGTCCATGTGTAGAGTCATCTCTTGTGCTGTTGGAAAAGAGTGTTTGCTATGATCAGCGTGTTCTCTTGGCAAAACTCTATTAGCTTTTGTCCTGCTTCATTTTGTACACCAAGGCCATGCCTGCCTGTTATCCTGGTGATCTCTTGACTTCTGACTTTAGCATTCCAATCCCCTATGATGAAGAGGATATCTTTTGTTGGTGTTAGTTCTAGAAGGTGTTGTAGGTCTTCATAGAACCGATCAACCTCAGCTTCTTCGGCCTCAGTGGTTGGGGCATAGACTTGAATTACTGTGATGTTGAATGGTTTGCCTTGGATTCGTACTGAGATCATTCTATCGTTTTTGAGATTGTACTCCAGTACTGCTTTTCCCACCCTTTTGTTGGCTATGAGTGCTACTTCATTTCTTCTAAGGGATTCTTGCCCACAGTAGTAGATATGATGGTCACCTGAATTAAATTCGCCCATGCCTGTCCATTTGAGTTTGCTGATTCCCAAGATGTCAATGTTCAATCTTGCCATCTCATGTTTGACCACCTCCAGCTTACCTTGATTCATTGATCTCACATTCCAGGTTCCTAAACAATATTGTTCTTTACAGCATCGGATTTTCTTTTCACCACCAGACACATCCACAGCTGAGTGTCCTTTCGGCTTTGGCCCAGCCACTTCACTCTTTCTGGCGCTACTTGGAAATACCCTCTGCTCTTCCCCAGTAGTATATTGGACACCTTCCGACCTGAGGGGCTCATCTTCCGGCGTCATCTCTTTTAGCCTTGTGATACGTTCCATGGGGTTTTCTTGGCAAGAATACCGGAGTGGGTTGCCATTTCCTTCTCCAGTGGACCACATTTTGTCAGAACTCTCCGCCATGACCTGTCCATCTTGGGTGACCCTGCACGGCATAGCTTATGCCTTCACTGAGTTACGCAAGCCCCTTTGCCACAACAAGGCAGCGATACAGCATGGCAATGGCTGCCGGCCATATCGACATTCGCCAGTGATGTGGAGCAGGTGACCAGCTCCGCAGAATCACCACAGAGACAGATCTGACCCAGACGGATTCTGGGCGGAGGCGGAGGTGAGTGCTCCATTCTGCCATGGGCCCCATTGGGGCCGGATTCTTGGAATCTGGCCTCATTGGGGTCTGTGGTAGAATTCTCCCCCATCCCTAATGCAGGGTAACCCGAGCACAGAGGCTAGGATCGCCTCCATGCTCCAGCCACCCTTCATTGGGTACATGGCAGCTTCTGACTTCAGAGGCTGCCGACTACCTCCATAGGATTGTGCTCTCAACCCAATCCAACACATCATTAATCTCACTGATTCCATTGGCTTTGTCATGCTTCAGTATGGGATTGAAACTAAGGTGTATAGCAGGTCAAGAATGGTGGTTAGCCTGTGATCCCAACTAACAACTTATCCATTTTCACACAGCTGCAGCTGACATATCCATTTCTTTGCCTTCTTAGGTCACTATGAAAATTACTCCAGTACAAAACTGGTTTGCACCTGTGCTTGCGCCAGAAGGGATTGTGCCTCAAATATATGTGTGGATTCTAACGCGATAACAACAAACACAGCATCTTATCTGCAAATGTTTGGGATGGTATCAGGAAAAAAGATTAACCATTATCAATCTGAAATATTAGTATTCAACAAAATGGAGAAGAAACAAAAGGAACTGAAGGATGTAAGCAGGAAGAACAATAGTGTTACGCTACTTAGACATTGTTATGATAATTTATTTAGAAAGACCAATGTTTGTTTTACCAAATCAAACCAGAATTGGATGACTGAAAACATATTCCCAGGAAAAATTATGATAAAAAATGAATACATTATACACAATAAACTTGCTTTTCCAGAACATTAATAGAAATGAATGTAACAGAAACAGATGGCAAGGGACGTTGCTGTTACATTTTGTATAGAACAACCAGTATCCCTATAGAAATAGAAGAGCCAGCACTGTGCAGTCAACAGAGCAGAAAAACTTCCAAGGCCACAGCAACTGTCTATGCAGTGAGATGAGAGGATACAGCAAGGCAGGGCAAGCCAAAGCAAGACAAGACAATGATTAAGAACATAGGAATGTGCAGTCCAACAAAACACAGTGAATCAGCCTAGTGCAGGACTGGGGACCATTTTTCTCTTGCCCATATTCCCTTGGAGGTAATCTGTTTGGGCCTGCATGCGGCTAGTGGGTGGGCCTAAACTGGTGGGGACAGAGCCAAAAGTGGGCAGGGCAACCACTTTGCTCTCTCTTTCTGCCACCCCATTTTCTTTCTAATTCTTTCTGTCTTCCTCATTTCCTAGTCAGCTGCTGGGGAGGGACAGAGGGTTCTTGCCAGAGGACTGAACTGATAGCTTGCAAAGACTTTTAAAATTAGGCAGAGGGCCACATATAGCTCTAGCAGGTTGCACACCCCTGCCCTACTCTTTTTCTTCAATAATGAATAGTTTAGACTGAGGAACAGAAATATGTGGTGGGGTTTGCATGACAGAAAGTGGTGTACAGGTTCTCCTGATTCCTGGGTTGAAGAGAGCTCTGACTAGAATTTCTTGTTAATCTCAAAGTGCCTGCAGTTCTTTCCCCTGACCAGGTCTCTGATTTGTGGAGTAGTTAGGAAACCAATGCCTGGTCCCCATGGCTCCTAGTTTGAGTCCTCTGACATTGAACAAACAAACATGAGAACTGCATGAATTTTGTAAGCTTAAATACATACTAAAGCTCAGTCAATTAAAAAATGGAAAAAAAATATGTTGCAATATGCACTTCTAAAAGATTACAAAGTGGGACAGGCTGTCTTCCACTGCTAGTGATTATGGAAAGTAGAAAAGGCTCTTTTTTATCTCCTGTAAATGCACCAGCAACCATAGAGGTAGGGATGGGGAACAAGTGATGGTCAAGGTTCCCAAGGTTCTTTGAGCTCCAGCTTGCTCCTCGTCTCTCCTCAGTTTGGGTTTGTTTTGCACAAATGAACAGCAGAATTACACAAAATGAACAGCTATTGAAGGTAGGGATGTTGGAGAAATCTGCAACGGAATCAAATGGGTTGGGATTTCTAGTAATCTGACCTGTGGATTCTGCAGTGAACTGGCTTTTCCTAAGTTGCTTGGATTTGTGGATCTTTTTTTTTTTTTTAACTTGTTAGAATTCTGTGCAAATTTAGTAGTACAAAAATATGTAACATAAAAAAAACACTGACTGAAAATGTGCATTTTAGAGGTATTTGCGCATTTGGGGGTTGCACATTTTGGGGGGATTTGCACATTTTTGCAAGTGTGAATTTGCACACATTCAGGGACTTGCAAAAAATTTGATTCCATCAGTGAATGTACAAGGGATCGAACAGTGCCTGACAATTCATGAAATGCAGATGGAATGGATTTTACATAATCCGTAATCCCAAAACAATGGTAAAAGTTGTGTCAAATTTACAAGATGGCCAAAATCGCACAGATTTTCCCCATAGACTAAAGCATGGGTGATGTAAAAGTTCAGCAATCTGAGAAAGTTGCGCATTTTGAGAAAGTTGTGCATTTTGAGAAAGTTGGGCGTTTTTCAAGTACTATTTCTGCAAACATGAATCTACGTTTGAGAATTTGCGAACATTTTAGGAGACAATGAACTCCTTTTTGCATTTTGGATTGTGAATGGGGCATTTTCAAGTGCTTTGCAAACTGAAATGAAATTCTCATACAACCTTACATACAGGTAATAAAAACCACAATAGCTCAACAACATAGCATAAGACAACACCACACATACACATAGGGACTATCTGATATGTCTAAGTCACTTGTGAAAACACCCTTGATACTACTGGCTTCTTTCTGGACAGCTTATGCCAATTCTGAGAAGTTATGGGCTATCTCTTCATCTGTTCATAACAGTAGCAAGAGAAAACAGAAATCTTAAAGTCCTAAATCTGCCTTTAATATTGACCTGAAGAATGGGCAATACCTTTTGTAGATGAAAAAGGGACTCCATTTGATGGAATATAAATCTCTCCAGGAAAGATGGGGGAAAGTCAAGGTAAAAGCATTTTATTTTGTAGTATTCTTGTGCTGCCTTTTATAGGGCTAAGTAAAACCTGCATAAAGATGTTTCAGAACTGTATACTGCTGTATCTCTCTGAAGAGTATTGTAGAGGTGAAAAAGCACCCCATATAATCAAAAGCAGTAAAGCCACTGGATTGGAAATGACCTTTGGAATTTTCTTTCTTTCTCCCATGCTCTTTTCTTTTCTTATCTTGCTCTGTCCTTGTTCTGAATACATCCCAAATCACGCCATGGAACAGGCATCAAGGATTTCAAATCTGTTCTTTCATTCCATATGATTCCCCTGGCCCACTCCACAAACACACACAGAGGCCATATTCTCAAGCTTTAGTAATCTTGTGAATATTACAGATGGGAGGAATTATGCTGCATACATAGAACGTAAGAAGAGCCATGCTAGATCAGACCAAGGGTCCATCTAGTCCAACTTTCTGTTTACACGGTGGCCAACCAGCTGGCAAGTGGGAACACACAAGCAGGGCACAAGCGGACCTCCTGCCCATGTTCCCCAGCAACTGTTGTACATAAGCCTACCACCTCTGGTACTGGAGGAAGCACATAGCCTCAAGCCTAATAGCCACTGACAGACTTCTCCTCAGGAATTTGTCTAACCCCCTTTTAAAGCAATGTTGTTCACACAGTGGCCAACCAGCTGTCCACCAGGAACCCACAAGTAGGGCATGAGAGCAGCAGCACCTTCCCACCAATGTTCCCCAGCAACTAGTGTACATAGGCTCAGTGCCTCTGGTACTAGAGGTAGCACATAGCCATCAAGACTAGTAGCCAATGATAGCCTTTTCCTCAGGAATTTGTCCACCCCTTTTAAAGCCATCCAAATTGGTGGCCACTACATCCTGTGGTAACGAATTGCATAGTAACTATGTGCTGTGTAAAGAAGCCCTTCCTTTGATCTGACCTGACTCTCCCACCAGTCAGCTTTATGGGATGACCTCGGGTTCTAGTATTTTGAATGAATGTGAAAAAAGTATCCCTATCCACGTTCTCCACACCATGCATAATTTTATACACCTCTGTCATGTCTCCCCTTACCCCCTTTTTTCACCAACCCCAAGATCTCTTTCCTGGTCAGTCACCGCTAGCTCAGATCCCATCAGGTTATACTGGAAGTTGAGATGTTTTGCCCCAACGTGCATCACTTTACACTTGCTTACATTGAACCACATTTGCCATTTGGATGCCCATTCTCCCAGTTTGGAGAGATCGTTGTGGAGCTCTTCACAATCCCTTTTTGTTTTAACCACCGTAAACAATTTGGTGTTTAGGGCCAGTTCACTGCTCACTCCTAATTCCAGATCATTTATGAACAGAGTGAAAAGCATTGGTGACAATACAGATCTCTATTGGACCACACTATTTACATCCCTCCATTAGGAGAATTTACCATTGTTTCTGACTCTCTGCTTTCTGTTCTTTAACAAGTCACTGATCCATAAGAGGCCCTGTCCTCATATTCCATGACTGCTAGGTTTTCTCAGGAGTCTTTGGTGAGGGACTTTGTCAAAAGCTTTTTGAAAGTCCAAGTAAACAACGTCAACCAGATCACCCCGGTCTACATGGCTAGTGACACCCTCAAAGAACTCTACAAGGTTAGTGAACAGGACTTACCTTTCTGAGTCTTTTTCAGGAGGGTTTGCCTTTCTATATGCTTACTCATTTTATTTTTAATAATGCTTTCAACCAATTTACCTGGAACAGACATTAAGCTAACTGGCCTGTAATTTCCCAGAACCCCCCTGGATCCCTTTTAAAAAATTGGTGTTACATTGGCCATCTTCCAGTCATCTGCTATAGAGGGACATGTTGCATAATTTGATTAGAAGATCAGCATTTTCATATTTGAATTATTTAAGAATTCTAGGATGGATACCTTCTGGGCCCAGTGATTTATTTGCTTTCAGTTTATCAGTAAGGTTGAGAACTTCCTCTTTTGTCACCACTATTTGCCTCTGTTCCTCAGACTCCCTTCCTGAAAACATCAGTTCAGGCACAGGTATCTGTCCTATATCTTCTGCAGTGAAGACAGATGAAAGGAATTCATTCAGCTTCTCTGCAATCTCTTTGTCCTCCTTCAGTACTCCTTTAACTCTATTGTCAACCAATGGTCCAACTGCCTCCCTAGCTGATTTTCTGCTTCTGATATATTTAAAGAATTCTTTATTGTTGGCCTTGGTATTGTTAGCAATATTCTCTTCAAAATGCTTTTTTTGCATCTCTTCTTCTCTGCTTGTATTGCCTTTGTGCAAGCTTGTGCTGCCTAGGGATGTCAGAGAATTCCGCCACAGATCTCAGGGAGGCCGAATGCCAGCGCATTCGGCCCCCCAAAATTGGTGGCGGAATGGTCTGCCCCCCTGCCCCCCCCGGGACAAGACTTACCTGGGGCGGATCTTCCTGGTGGTGGCAGCGGTGGTTCAGCGGCGGCAGCGGCGGCCAGTCTTCCGACCGGCTGCCGCTGCCGCCATTTCCAGTTAAAAAAAAGAAAGATGACGTGATAGGCTACGTAAACATTTACATAGCCTATCACGGTTAGGTTTAAAAAAAAAATCATGATAGGCTACGTAAATGTTTACGTAGCCTATCACGGCTGACTTAAAAAAAAAAAACAACATGCGTACGCAAATGGCGGCAGCCATGGCAGCCGCCATTTGCGTTCCTTATTTTGGCACGACTTAGTCTACGTCAAGATTTACGTAGACTAAAACGGCGAAAATAAGGGGAACGCAAATAGCGTAGCGTACTCGCGTTGTTGTTGCTTTTTTTTTTAAGTCAGCCATGATAGGCTATGTAAACATTTAGATAGCCTATCACAGCTGACTGCAGGGACGCAAACGGCGGCGGCTACAGCCGCCGCCATTTGCATCCCTGCTAGCCAGCAGCCAGATGTACGGCTGCTGGCAGAGCTGGCCGGCAGCTCCACAGAATCCCTGTGGAGCACAGCCAGCTGGCCAGGATTCCAGGGGGAGGGACGGAGCGCCTTCCCCCCCACCATCAACATAATCCGCGAAAGTTAAGTGCCTTTCGTACATCCCTAGTGCTGCCTTTTGTTTTCCTCACTTGGACAAGTCTCCTTGAAGGAAGCTCTCTTTTTTCTAATAGCTCCCTTAACACTGCTTGTTAACCATGCCAGTGACCTCTTGGACCTGGTGGTACCTTTCCTAACCTGTGGTATACATTTGACTCTCATGACTCCCCCTTTCAACTTCCTTTTCAACAGTTCCCTCATTTTAGAGAAGTTTCCTCTTTTGAAGTCAAATGTGACTGTGCTGGATTTTCTGGACAATATTTATTTATTTATTTATTTATTTGATTTCTATACCGCCCAATAGCCGAAGCTCTCTGGGCGGTTCACAAAAATTAAAACCAAACACACAGTAAAACAATTTAAAATACATAGAACATTAAAACCACAATATAACAATACAACCACAATAAAATCTAGCACAGTGCAGGAGTTTAAAATACGGATTTAAAACAGCAAAGATAAAAATTTAGAAAGCTAATTTTCCACTTAAATATATGTTAAATCTGATAGCACTGTGGTCACTGTTTCCAGTTGGTTCAGCAACATTTACATCTCGTACTAGGTCCTGGGCAACACCACTTAGGATTAAATCCAAGGTTGCCTCCCCTCTGGTCGGTTCTATGACCAACTGTTCTACGGCGCAGTCATTTAGAGGAGCAAGAAATTCATCCTCTTTGTCGTGACATGAACATGCATTTATCCAATCAATATGGGGGTAATATAAGTGGCCCATTATAATGACAGTTCCTCATTTGGTGGCCTCCTTGATTTTGTTTTCCATCTCAAGGTCACCTTGAGCCTTCTGGTCTGGGGGACGATGGCACATTTCTAGCAGCAAATTAGTTTTCGAGCCTGGTATTTCTGTGGAAGAGTCTGCCCCTTTTAGGTGTTCCCATGCAATGTCATTGCATAGATACCATATTGCTTCATCACTGATCTGCATGTTTGCTTAGCCTGCGGGTCCATCCAGAAAAGTTCATGTGAGCCACATAGGGGTGTCGTGAGTGCCCAGGTGGATCCGGAAGCCCTGCAGACTCCCCTCTGTTGGGTGCCTCAGGCCCCACTTGCCAAGCCCTGGGGTGCTGACAAACCCAGTCTCTGAGTGCCCTGGGGATCAGGAAGAGTCTGGGAACAGCCCGCCCTTGTTGAGAGCTTCTGCCACCTGACTCAAGCCTTTGCTGTCCCCTTGCAAGAAAGGAACCCATGAAGGCCTATCACAGGGAAGGCAGGAGTCATTCTCCAACCATGAGCCCTCCCCTCCTTGCAAAGAAGGGAGAGACTGCAGTTGGTGAGCGACTCCTGCCCTTGTGCCTGTCAAGCCTGCATGGTCTCTTTCTGTGCAAGGGAGGAAGCTGTGCAGGCTTGAGAAGTGGCCAGTGCCTGCTGTCACAACTCCCTTGGCCCCTCTATCCTTAAGCACTCATACACTCATAAATACAGGCTTCAGTCTCACACCTTAAATTCATTATTCACAGGTTAATTACAGATGCAAATCCTCAAAGAATCTCTGGCTACAAAGGAATGCCTCCAGGGGATTCAAATGGGATAACTGAAAGTTGCCCACAGTTTGAAAGGGAGGCTTTGCGAGCTGAGATGGGTCAAAGAAGACGCAGACAACAAGCTTGGGTTGAAAATTGGGCCACATTTATTGAAATACCTGCAAAGGGGTAACTAGGACGGGCATCTAACTGTGTCAGCGGCTAGCTGGCACTTCTTGGGTGAAAACACACCCAGCCTGAGGGGTGGCGGTGATCTCACCATCCCTCCAGACTGTCCCTTCTGGGGGAGGTAGACCTTCCAGTGTCACCCCCGACCCGGTGCCGCACAACACCTGGGTGAGTGAGTAGGGTTGGTCTCCCAGGCAACTCTTATCCCCCCGCCAAGCCGCTCAACCTGTTCGGGGGGCCTCAGGCATCACCTGTCACCATAAGGTGCCTCTGCATGCACACCATCCCTACTTTCCTGTTTTGCCCATCCTAGCAGCCACAGGAGTCACAAGCCTAGAGCTTGTGAAACTCCTCCCACCTGCGCAGAAGAATTTCCCACAGGCCCCTTTGCAGATCGGACAGAAATATGTTATTCATTACATGAGACAGGTGGAGACCGTCCATCCTGTAATGCTCCCTCTATGTCCACTGAATTCTCTGGCAAATGGTGCATCCAACGCCTCATTTGCATAGGCCATAGGCCATTTCTCTGTGCACTTTCAGACGTGCCCTGCCACTGGCAACGTCATTCCATTCCTTCCCATTGATCCATGGGAGCAGCGAAGGCTGCAATAGGCTACTTCCAGCCAGGTATGCCGGACCACCTGCATCTCAACCAAGGCCTGTTCGATCAGGTCCTCACCTGGTTTACAGCCTAAGTCCTTCCTCTCAATGTGCAGCACCTGGACCTGCGGAGGAAGACTGACGAACTTTGGTGGAACAGAGTGAGGAGGGGACTCCCACCGTATGCCTCGTCTGTGAATCCACTGGATCTTAATGTGACGGGGTGACAGAAGCTGAAGTCTGAAATCGATGTGCAGCTCCAGACATCATAACATGCCCATGTAAGAGCACCTGTTCCAGCGTATGACAAGTCTGTTGGTCTAGGGAATAAGCACATTGGGGCAAGCAAAGCGAGAATTGTGTCAGGAAGAAGCAGACGACTCGCGAACGCAGGTTGGAGCACTGTGAAGCCCCATTTTCAAACTGCCATAATGTGCCTGAGAGAGAAACCTCCAGCGGCTACCATGAAGACTCCTTCAATGTAACAACAGTGGGTTCTGAACTGCAAAATTACCTAGGCCTAGCGGGGTAGAGCTAATGTAGAAACTGCCCAAATTGCCCTTATGTCAACAGTGAGCCATTGAAATGATACAACGGAGGCCCCTCCTCAGACCCACAGCATTCCATAAAACCCTAAGGTCCCAACGGGGCATAACCCATTGACTTGCGTTTGGCCATGGGCCACTGCCGTGCCCTTGCCATACCAATCAGTTTGATCACCAAATGCGTAAGTGGGTTACATTGGGCCAGACATGCACCTTGAACTATATCAAGGCCCTCCGGGACAAGTCATACTTGGGAGCCCAGACCAACCTTGAATTCCTAAGCAGGGGGTTGATGAAGGCCATTAAGGCTGCTGTGTGGAACAGGGAAACGTCTTTCTGCAAAGCGCAAATGGAGGGCCATTACCCCCGGAGCCTGAAAGGGGTATCCGGGGAGAGAGGGTGGCTAAATTTACTAAAAGCAGGCATCATCTATGCCCAATCCTATAATGCCTGCCGAACCCAAAATCTGACCTGAAGTCAGAGAATCCCACCATTGTGGGCCGGAAGGCTAAGTGGCCAGCTTGTGACTTATAGTCCCATATAGTCTGTTGTTCCTAAGGAGGTGCAAAATTGCAGCCGATGATCTATAGGTAAGGTCATGAATCCTATCGCTGAAGTTTTGCCTAATGCGCGGCACACCCTACCTGCTCTGTCGCAGGTGGCTCCTGTACGGAGAGCCCTGGAATGCAGGATGGCATGCCTGGCTTCAGTCTCCCAGTCTCTGCAAGGATGGCATCTGGGAATGGAACACCCGCGGGGCTAAAGCCTGGAAGTCATTGACCTAATTTCATGACAAAGCATCAACAATTGGGTTTGCCTAACCCGGCACATGGTAGACCCAGAACCAGATGTTGTAACACCGACACTGGAGTGCGAGCACACTGACACATGACATGACCCTCCGATTTCAGGATGACAGAGAATGAATCATGTGGTCACGTTGTCATACCGAAGGTGGGGGAGTTACTGACTTGGCTATAAGGTCATCGAAAATGTGCTTGGAGGCTGCAGCCTCCACTCTACAGGTCACTACCCACAGCATGATTGGACCTGCCCTAAGAGCCTGAAACCACCTGGGGCAGCGGCAGAACCAAGTGAATCTGCAGTCCGGTTTTGAGGAGCGGCTCATGCCTCCGCAAGGAGGTGCCATTAAAGCCCTACCAAGTAGAAGCCATGCCTATGGATACGTGCAAACAGCAGAAGTGACCCTGGTTCGATGGTGCGGAAGCCGCAGTCCCTGCACTGCCCAAACTGGGCCTGCGCGAGAAGGCACGGTCAGGGGCCGCTACCCTAACTGTGAAAAGAAGATGCCCTACAATATCTTGCATGGCCCCCCCAAAGGAAAACCCTAGGAAGACGTATAACTGCTTGAAGCTGTGCTCAAAGGACCTGAAAGTTGTCCTGAGGGAGGCGAGAATAACACCTAAGGGTATCAGATTGGCTTCACCGAATGTTGATGTGGGAAACAGGCCCTCAGCCTTTGTGAGCTAAGGGACACTGAGGTAACAGGAAAGGGAAGCAATACTTGTGTTAGGTCAGAACATTGACCACCGTCTTTGGACTCCATGTAGCATATGCCCACCAGGGACCCGTGGCCAGGATCCTGAACCAAGACAACTGCCACGTCGACGAGGTTTGTCTCACTGAACACAGATGATCAGGGATCTCGTGATTAACAGGCTAGCCCTCAGGGAAGAGAGGTTACGAATCAGGATAAACTCCCTATATGATTTCCTGGGCACCATTTCCAGAAGGGAGATCCCTAGAGTAGATAACAGGGTGTGAAAAAAGGGGGGGCTATAATCCTTCTGCCAGTACTGCCTTGTTAACCTGTCAGGAACCTGTCGATGCCTGGCGAGGAGAAATGTTGCTTACGAGGTAAGGATGGCATATGTTGACCTAGAAAAGGGGGCGGGGTCCTAAAACCTAGCATAAAACCATGTTCCAAGTTAAAACACGTTCCCCCTGTTGGGGTAGCATCTTAACGTTGGAGTAGCAGCACCAACCTAACCGGGCATGGGCCCACCAGAGCTTCCCACTGCCTTGGCCTTTCCAAGGGAGGACCCTACCATCCCCAGGCATTGGACAAAAGGAGGACGAGTACTGACTGCTACAAGGGAGAACTCATGGCGGAAAAGGCACGGGTTCTGGGAGTATGCACCCTTGGGGCTGTATTCCCAGCACAGACAGCGGTGCTGAAGCAGCGGACCCACCATAGGCGAAGGGCCATTGCGGGAGACAGCCTGGTGAATGTGGCCACTGCCAGATCTGTCACCGAACAGGCTGGGAAGGAGTCAAAAGTGGCGCGAAAGGTCCTGGTCCAACAGGTCCCTGCACAGAGAAGGGTCAATGGCGGCCCTCCTGCGAAAGGCCTCGACATAAGCCGGGCAAACACCTCCTCAGGTGAAAGCCATTAGGAGAAGGAGTAGCCCTGGTGGCATCACAACTCGCCGGATTAGCGTAGGGATCTGATATGCCACTTATGTGGATGCCCAAGCGGGCAGGGGCAGGGCAAGGGATCGTAAATTGATCCAGCAGAACCCTGTAAGATGCTGAGTTGAGCTGCTGGGGCTACTGTGGGGTGTGACTGATGGAGGTGCAGGTGACATTGGGAGGGACAGCTGCCCCAGAGAGGTAAGCTAAGGCGGCAACCCCATGGCCCTGCAGGTCACCCGTCTGGACAAGTGGGGCAAGGTGCAGTCATCTCACCCATATCCAGGGCAGCCGCGTCCAGGTCCCCGGGAGCAAGGGAGACGATGCCGCTTGCAGTGCTCCTGACGGAGATGCCCCAGGAGGGCGGACCACCCCAGCTGTGGTGTGTCGCCTGGGCAAAACCACAAGGAAGGAGATGGAGGCTTCAACAGCATCCAGAAGAGCTGCACCCAGTGTGGCTGTGCTCTGATCTTTTACTGGAAAATTGGATGTTGATGCTTGGGCATTCGGGGAAGAGGAGGCTACAGAAGGGAGGAGCTCAACCGTGGGCGGTGAGCCATCCAGAAGAGCTAATGAAGAGGAAGTGGAGGCTTCAAGAGCGTCCAGACGAGCTGAAAGAAAAAGTAGTAGTGAGCGTTGGGTCTGCTGTCGAGTTCGCTTGGGCTGGACAGCTGAGGGTTTCTAAGGCCTGACCAGGGGAGGGGGAGAGATCCCTGAGGAACACTCATCGGCTTCCAAATGAGCAAGAGTTGATGCCAGTACTAGGTCTGCTTCCTCATCAGACTCAGAATCGGGCCTTGGCAGCGGTCTCTTGGGGAGGGGAGGTGGGGCCCTACCCTTCCCTTTCTTTCTACCTTGGCCTTTCTTGGGGGGCAAGATGTATAAAGTGGGCTAAGCTTGGCACGGTGTTGGCGAGAAAGAAGCAATGGCCCGGGTGCCCAGACCCAGTCTAACACTCCAACCAGCACCCCTAGAAGT
The DNA here is from genome assembly GCF_057233095.1 of Heloderma suspectum. Taxonomy (NCBI): domain Eukaryota; kingdom Metazoa; phylum Chordata; class Lepidosauria; order Squamata; family Helodermatidae; genus Heloderma; species Heloderma suspectum. The sequence goes on from NC_139458.1 coordinate 91,786,222, forward strand.
AAATGCAGCAGGAGGCTACATACTGGGCTCCGAGGGCAACAGACAACACCCCCCAGGCCTCGAGATCTGCAGACCCGAGATCAAGCTAAGGCGGAGAGTCCTGGGATGGGAAGTGGGGAGCGCCTCTAGATAGGAGGGCCACACTCCGTGGCCGATAACGGCTAAAGAGGTGAGTGGTGCGGAGGGGGGGGCGATTGTCGCCCGTTGCAAGAACCGGTGCCCAAAAGGTGCAGGAAGGGCCCACGGCCACGGGAGCTGGGCCTGAACACGGGCACTGCCTTGCCCCCCTTTTTTTCTTTCCCTCTTCTTCCCCCCATTGTTTTTAATATATTATTATTATTGTTATTGTTGTTGTTATTATTATTATTATTATTTGGTTTTGTTTTGTTTTGTTTTGGTGTGTGTGTGTGTTTGCTTTGTCTTGGGGGGGGTGCACGCACCACCGCCGCGAGTGCTCTGTGCTCCTGGGAGGCACTGAGAGCCGGGGAATCAGGGGGAGGCGGGCACGCTGCCGACGCAAGCGCCGGCGGCCTCACAGGCAGGCAAATGCTGGCAGCAACTAGTGCCACACCTAAGCGCACACCGCCGCTACAATAGGAGTGTACGGAAGTCACTTACCTGGTCTCGCAGCTTGCTTCGCGGTGGGGGGGAGGCGCTTCGCTGCTCCCCCCGAAGTTCAGGCCGGGGGGAAGGCTTCCCGCCTCGCCTGGCCGAAATTTAGGCTGAGGAGAAGCGCCCCGTCTCCCCAGCCGCGAACTTCAAAAGAAAAAAAAAAACGCCCCTGTGATAGGCTACGTAACGATTAACGTAGCCTATCATGGCTAGATCTGCAAAGTCAGCCGTGATAGGCTACGTTAATCGTCACATAGCCTATCACAGGTGACTTTGAAAAAAAAAAAAAGTGCGTACGCAAATGGCGGCCCCCATAGGGAGCCGCCATTCGCGTTACTTATTTGGTCCCTGTAGTCTACGTAAAGATTTACGTACACTACAGGGACCAAATATTTTTTTTTTTTTTTTTTACTTTTCTTGTAATGGCAGCGGCAGCAGCCGGTTGAAAGACTGGCTTCCGCCCCCGCCCCTGACAAAGACCTGCCGAACCGCCGCTGGGACCCGCCGCCGGGAGGGACATTCGTGAAAGGTAAGTCCCATCCCGGGGGAGGGTTGGGTGTGGGGGGGTGGCGGAGAATTTCTCCCCGAACAACCTTCGGAGGACCAAATGCGTTGGCACTCGGCCCCCCGAAGTTTCGGGGAGAAATTCTCCCCCATCGCTACAAAGGCTGGCGCTCCCGCCGGTGTGGCAATCCACAGCCCGGAAGGGCGGTGCAGAAGCATGTGCGACCCGCCACGAGTGAGGCAATCCTGGGGCCTGGGGCAGTGTAGGCACGCCTCGATCGCCGGAGGAAGGAGGTGCAATGAAGGGGGGGGCGGGTGCGCTGCCGCCGAAAGCACCGGCGCCCCCGCAGGGGAGCGAGACACAGGCGCTGCTCCCTGATGCGTGCCACCGGCACCGACACAGGCGCTACTGCCAGCGCGGCAAGATCTATGAGGAGGGAGCAGCGCCCAAGCATGCGCACCCCGCCATGAGCAACAGCACCCCAGGGGCGCGGCGTCGTTCGCACGCCATGACCACCGGAGGAGGAGGTGGAATAAGGGGGCAGGTGTGCCGATGCCATAAATGCCGACGCCCCCACAGGGGAGCAGGACACAGGTGCCACACCCGGGAGCGACAGCAACCCCAGGGGCGCAGTGGCATCAGTACACCGTTACAGCCGGAGGAGGAGGAAGACAAGGCGGGGCGGGCATGCCGCAGCCGCAAGAGCCAGCGCCCCTGGATGGGAGCAGGACAACAGGTGCCGCTCCTGGGTGCATGCCGCCGGCAAGCCGCTGGGCCACCCGCCGACATGGCAAGAGCTGGCCGAGGAGGGGGTGGTGCCCGAGCCCGAGCGCCCCACCCGCGCACGCCAGGAAACCTGGAGCCGGGTAGGTGCACTGAGCCAACGGCAGGAAGAAGGAAGGGGGGTGGGCGGGCTACCGCCCCAAGCGCTGGGGCCCTCAGGGGACCGCAACCGCCGGCGGCAACAGGCATTGTGCCCCAGTGTCTGCTGCCACCAACGCCAGCACTCCCGCCGGCAGGGCAGGCGCCGGGCATGAGGCAGCCATGCCAGAGCATGAGCGCCCTGCCGTGAGCACCGGCAATGCTGGAGCTGAGGTAAGCGTTGACGTGAAGCGGTTTAGGCGCGCTGATTGCACGCGGAGTCCAGGAGACTAGAACGACAACGAAGCCGAACTCCAGCAGGCAGGTGTCCTTCATTCGTTTCCAGGCAGAGCTGTAGCTCTCTCTAGCTGTGTCGAGCCAGAGAGCTGAGATTGGGAGGGGGCTGAGTTTAAGGCAACTCAGCCTGCCCCTCCTTGCATGGTGGTGCCACTGGGGTGCACCAATCAGAGGCCCCTACGTCTTGTCACCCCACCTGCCCGCTATGGCCCCCCTTTCAGCCAGACAAGCTGGCGCCGGGGTTAGGGCATTTCTGGCTAGGCTAACTTTGGGAGGGAGGTCCCACCCCTCACATAATGCTTCCCTGCACAGCCTCTCACACATCGCTAACCGGGTCAACTGTCTGAGCTCCGCCCATGACATTTCCCTCTTAGCTCTGCGCCGCCGCCGCCTTGCATCTTTCAGGTCACAGTTTTCCTTCCCCTCCTCCTCCTGCTCGCTGCTTCTCACAGAGGGGGGCAAGGAGGAAGCTTCATGCCCAGCCATCTGGGAGCTGGTAACTTGAGAATTGGCTTGTGAAAATGCCTCCCTCAGTTCTGGCTGCTCCTGTTCTGAATCTGAGCTGCTAACTATCTCCCTGTGCTCAGAATCAATCCTGACACCTCCTGGTAACCTCCTGTTCTTCCCTCCTTGAAAGGAAAGCAGAACAGGCAGTTGGCAGGTGGCAACGGGGACTCCAGCCAGCTTGCTATGAAGGTGGCTGGCCATGCAGCTTTGTGGGGCATTCGCCAAGCCATCTAAAAGCTCGTGTGGTGCCACAAGCAGGGGCAGGCAGAGACAGCAGCAGTTCGGTGAGCACTTCAGACATCCAGGCACAGGCAAGTCCATCCATCCCTAATAGCCACACTGTGTCTCCTTTCACGAAAGTGAAAGGACAAAAGGATGCTGAAGATGCATTTGGGCAATTATTATATAATGTCTAGTTTGGACCTACTTCTACAGTCAAAAGTTCAGCCCTCTTCAGTACAAGCATCTCCTTTCAGCCTGAATGAGTTTCTTTTTCAACTATTTATTTATTTATTTATCGTATGGCACATTCACATCATGTTACAATAAAAACATACAGCATAATAAATATGAAATATAAAATATAGACAGGAAGACCACGAACATATGTCTAGGTTACAGATATAGTTTTTTGCTTCAGTTGTCACAGCCAGGAAATCAGCAAAGTCTCCATTGTAGGCTCGGTTTTGACACTCTGTCACTATATGTTGGATAGTTTGTTTTTCAGCCCCACAGTCACAATTTGATGATGTTGTTTTGCCCCATTTATAAAGGGCATCTGCACATCTACCATAACCCGTGCAAATTCAGTTCAAGGTTGTCCGTATTGCATGGGGCTGGTCAAATCCAGGTGGTTTTTTCCAAGATGCAGGGCAAGTTTCAGCATTGTGGATTATCTCCTTTGATTCAATATGGGGGTATTTCTCAAAGGAGCAACAGCTAGTGTTGCTCCTTTGATAAATACCCCCATAGACAGTTTCCTAGCCACTGTTGTTTCCACGTGTTGTGGATATTAAAATCATCTTCTAACTTTTCTGATCATCATCTTTTTCAACTGAGCAATGGAAAAGGGGGTTAAGACACCCCCTTCATGTGTTCAAAGAATGAGCAGTATCATCTCAACCCTCACCTGGCAGCCATGCCCCCTGCTATTAATATTTATAACCCCCCAGTTTTGGAGCATGGGTTAGTATCCAACAGAATAGTCCCAGTACAATCACTAATGACATTTTGCTAACATAAAACAGTGCTCATGAAACATAAATAGCACTTGTTAGCACAACAGGTTGAGTGGTGGTTTGCCACTGAAATTCAGTGGTGTGGCAGCCAAAGGGGGTCAATTATTTGTCACTGCACCACCAAAACCATGATTTTTCCCATTGTGCTAGCAAGTGCTAGTTACATTGTGCAAGCAGTTACATTCTGCTAGTGGAATGTCATTAGCAGTAGCACTGAGACACCATTGGAAACTTCCCATGATGACCAAGTTCTACAGAATTCTAAATTAAATGACAAGAACATGAATATTCATTCATTAAATGTGTGCAAGTCATTGATAAAACAATCCTATACAGGTCTACTGAGAAGTAAGTGCCAGTGAGGTCAACTCCCAGGTGAGTCTAGGACTGTAGCCTTAATGCAGTTGAAGTGTTCCTTATGAGAGATTAACTTTCCTGACTTGCCATTTCATTTTATTTCACCTGTCAAGGAAATAAGAACTTCCAGTACATTTGATAAATGGTTTGAAGCTTGGGCTTTCTGAGCAGCTTCTTGGAGTTCTTTAGTGTCCTCTGTTGATACACTAGCTGTTGGTCCTTTGAGAAATACCCCCATATCGAATCAAAGGAGATAATCCTTCAATTGATACAGTTAAAAGACTTTTAGGAAAGATTTTTGCCTTCAGTGGAATAATTTTGCTGTCACAAAAAAGAGTTCCATTCTGGCAATGTTATCACTGTTTCCCAGAAAAAGACCAAAATGTGGGCGAAATTGTTCATGCAGGCTACATGCTACTAGATGCAAAGAAAGAAATGTAATCAGTTGTGAATGGGTTCCAATCAATGTGGATCCACTGATTATGTTTGGTGGGATTAACCCTAAAGATGCAGAATATTCAAGACCTCATGCTGTACTTGAACAGGCTTTGACTATTGAGAGAGCACCAGAATTAAAAAGAAATGACCTCCATGTAGGGATGTATGCAAAATTCATTTTAGTTCATTTTTTTATTAGGATTTGCCCACTTCACATCTTCTGGACCAAACACAATGTGCAGTTGAAGTCCATCCATTTCTAAGTAGGGATATCACAAGAGTCCGTTGGGAGTGGTGGAGTCTGGCCTCACCCGCCCTCCCAAAACCTGCTGGCCGAACCACAGGGGGCTAGTGGACCTGCAGTTTGCTGAGCATTCACCCCTGTGATGTTGCGCAAATGGGCCCTTTATGGCTGCCAAGTTTACAACATTACCTACCTGGAAGTGGCCGAGCTACCATTGTTGCACACAAGGGTGGTTTGCTAGGGAGGACAGGCAGGCCCGTGACTTTGTCGGGTGCTTGCTAGACCATGACAAAGCTCGTGCAGTGCTGCGAGCAGGGGTGGGTGGCAGCAGTGACTTGGCAAGTGCCAGATGAAGCCAGGCACAGGTGACTCCATCCATCCCCATTTCAGAGCTTGCAATGTGATGCATGAACCAAAATAAATGTGCTCAACAGCATGGGTACATTTGAAGAATGTGCATGAGAAATGCATGCATTTGAAAAATGTGCACAAATACACATTAATCAATGGGAGAACAATGTGTACATTTCAAAGATGCACACAACTGATGCATACATTTGGGAAAAATACACATCGAAATACACATGGCTTTTCAGGTGAAAAGAGAAAACGACGCTCACAATCTGATACAGATGCGTTGGAACTACGGATGTACGGATTGTGTACCTTCCGTGCCTCTTCGCTTCCGCAGTTTGCGGCCAATGCTCCATACCATCATTCACAAGCCCCCGGAATTCTCCTCTTCTTTTTCGCTCCAAAAATTACGAAGATAAATCCGTACCAACAACTGTAATTCTGGTGCCCAGCCATCTCCGTGAGTCTGCATAACTTCCATAAGAAAGGCTATTTTTCGTAGATATTTACATATCTTTTCCCCTGCCCTGAGATGTGCAGTAATTACTTTCAGCCAAAACACTTCCTCCTCCTAGGGGCTTCCCAAAACAAGGCTGTCCTAGGTGTGCCTGAGCGATGCAATCTTTGTTTAAAGCAACACTGTTTCAAAGAAAGAAAAAACCTTTTAAAATGACCATGCCGGTCTGGAGCCGTGCACGAGGTATTATTATTCCCCCTGCTAAGCTTTCTATTTCCACATCCAGTCTTGTTGGTGACATAGTGAGGCTAAAATGGAGAGGAGAACCAACTCTGTGCATGTCTACTCACAAGTAAGTCTTATTGAGCTCAGTGCGACTTACTCCTATACATGTCAGCACCCCACTTGCCCCCAGCTCAGCTTTGTATTTCCACATCCAGCTCATTGGCAAACCTCCTGTTAGTTATCTCACTGGGTGACTTTGGGCTGGACTCTAACCACCACACCATACTTCTGTTATGAAACTCATTAAGAAAAGGAGACAGTATAATGGAAAGTTCTTTCTGAAGCAGTCACACTTGTACAAATGTAGCATGAAGGGAAAGATCAGCAACCTTCTCTTTGTTTGAATAAAAAGCACACTCTACACATGCTCAGGGAATGGACAAAATGAGGAATAAACATACCAGGGAATGTGAAGAACTGTATTTTTCCATTATGTGTGTGTGTGTGTGTGTGTGTGTGTGTGTGTAATCTCCCTCACTCCAGCTGTTCCCTGGGAACCCCCCCATTCCCCCAAGGGTCTTCTGAGAACTAACAGGATGTTTGCTAATGAGCTGGATGTGGAAATACAAAGCTGACCTGAGGGCAAGTGGGGTGCTGACATGCGTAGGAGTAAGTCGCATTGAATTCAGTAAGACTTATTTCTGAGTAGGCATGCACAGAGTTGGTTCTCCTCTCCATTTTAGCCTCACAACGTCACCAACAAGGCTGGATGTGGAAATACAAAGCTTAGCAAGTAGAATAATACCTCGTGCAGGGCTCCAGACTGGCATGGTCATTTTAAAAGGTTTTTCTTTCTTTAAAACAGCATTGCTTTAAGCCAAGAGTGCATAGCTCAGGCACACCTAGGGCAGCCTTGTTTTGGGAAGCCCCGAGGAAAAGGAAGTGTTTTGGCTGAAACTAAACAGAGACGGAGGATTTCAACTGAAAAACACGCACAAACAAGGCGGTGAGCACAATTCACTTTAAAAAAAAAAAAAAAATACGTATTTATTATCGGAATATACTACCTTGCATTTTTATTTACGAAAATTTTGCAACTCTGTGCGGATGACCAAAACAAAGCCGCATGACTGCTGGCTCCGCAGGACCTCATGGTGCCATTCCTCAGAGGATTCAATGGCACGGACTGAAGGGAATTCGATCCCATTTCAGTCTGCGGCGGAATTCTCTGACATCCCTAGTTGGAACAAGCTTTGAGATGGAATTCAGAAAACTTTAGGGAGCTTTGCTGATTTGCACATCCCTAACCCCATGTTTGCTGCTCTAAGATCTCTAGAGGAAGGGAAGAATGCAAAGATGAGATAAGTAAATAAGATGTTATCTAGGAAAGTCTGGATGTATCTCCAGATCAAATTTCTTCTACATTCTATTATTCCTTTATTCCTCTTCCTTTATAAATGGTGAAGCAGAGCAGCAAAGGCCTGATGCCTGGCCGAAGCAGACCTAGTGAGACAATGACAGCGCTAGTAAGAGAAGCCAAGGGTTTGGCATTCCGATCTTCATCTCTGAGTCGGCCAATAGATCACCAGCAAAGTGAAATACAAGACAGAAAGCAAAGCCTATTATTGCCTGTCTTGCACACACTTTACTGAGCATTGCATTTTAAAGGGCAGGCATGTCAAGTTTCATGGCCTTTTCCAATGCCTAAAATGTTTTCTTTGTTCTCACACATTTGGCACCTGAGTCTCTTGATGAGAAATTGTAACAAGACCAGAAAATAGCAGCATGCAACTCTATTCCTGTCACAAAGGTTGTAACAGGGGAAAGTAAGTGGCACAGTCCAAACCAGTTTCTTGTGTAATCTTCAAAACATGTAATTTTGTGCTACCTACTCCAAAGACATTGCCCACACTGGTTACCTCACCCCTGGATTGGGAATAGAGATGAGTGACATCTCATTTCCCACCAGGGCCTTAAGTCCCCTAAGGAAAAAAATGCCCAAATGTTTCTAAGTCTATTGAATGATTCTGGCAAAGAGTTGTGAAACCAAATGTTTGAGTTCCTTTCTTTGAAAACATATTCATTTTTTGCTGGCCTCATTCATGCTTTGAACTTTTTTCTTACTCAAAGAAAAGTTGTAAAGAAAAATAGAACTTTGCCTCATTAAGGAGAGTAGATGTGAAGATGTCGTGGTTGAGTCTGATATAAATGCTTAATACACTATTCAGATAGTGATCTAAAAATGCTTCTGTAGTGTTTAATTTGCACCATAAGTTATTCTGGGAGTCGTGTGTGTGTATGTGTTTAAGTAGGAAATGTATGAAAATTAAGATTCAGTTCATTTTTCGCCACAGTTTACCCAGTTTTCACCTCTCTGAACACAGATCCAAATGCAAATTGCCATCTAAGTCCATATATTTCCAAGCTTGCAATTCAATTCACAGTACAAAAAAGCATTTGAAAAATGTGTGTACTTTTGAAAAATAGATGCGAAGACACTTTAATCAGTGGGAGAAAAGTGTGCACATTTTTTAAAAATGTGCACAATGTATGTGTACGTTTGGAAAATATGCAAAAAAAATGCCCATATCTCCATGTGAAAGAGAAAAAAACTCATTATCTGATACAACCATGGGTTGGAATGAGCTTTGAGATGGAATTTGGAGAACCTCAGCAAGCCTGAGTTTTGCTGAATCTCACATCCCTAGGTGTTGAAATGTTTCAGCCATAATTCTAGAGTTATGTGAGATCCAGGATCAAAATTATTCCTTGGCACACTTAAGTACATTTGAGTGTTTTCCAAAGCTCTTAAACAGTAAAACAGTCATAAAGGACTACTGTGGAATCAGGAAGTATATGTTAGGGATGGCGGAGAATTTCTCCCCGAAACTTCGGGGGGCTGAGCGCCAACGTGTTCGGCCCCCCGAACAAGTTTCGGGGAGAAATTCTCCGCACCCCCCCGCACCCCCCCGGGACGGGACTTACCTTTGCCGAATGTCCCTCCCGGCGGCAGGTCCAGCCGGCGGCTCGTCGGGTCTTCGTCAGGGGCGGGGGCGGCAGCCAATCTTTCGACCGGCTGCCACCGCCGCCATTCCAATAAAAGAAAAAAAAACACCCCCGTCATAGGCTACATGACGATTAACGTAGCCTATCACGGCTAGATTTGCAAAGTCAGCCGTGAAAGGCTACATAAATCGTCACGTAGCCTATCACGGGGGCGTTTGTTTTTTTTTAACTGTTTAGTTCGCGGCCGGGCGAGGCGCCTCCTCCCCGGCCTGAATTTCGGCCGGGCGAGGCGGGAAGCCTCCCCCCCAGCCTGAATTTCGGCCGGGTGAGGCGGGAAGCCTCCCCCCCCGGCCTGAACTTCACGGGGGGAGCAATGAAGCGCCTCCCCCCCACCGCGGGAAATCTTCGAGGACAGGTAAGTGACTTTCGTCCACCCCTAGTATATGTACTTTTTAAAACTGAGCAACAAATGTGGAAGCTTTCCCCATCTGTGCTCAGTGAGAGGGAGTAAAATCTGTTTTGTTATGGAGACTTTGAATTATCTGTGCATTTATCTCCACTGTACTCCCCTCTTTTTCATGCTTCACTCAGTCTTCCTCCCAAGAAAGGAGCATCAGTCGAGAGTTTGAATGATTATACTGCTACAGGCTTGTCACCAAGTGCCTAATGATGACACTGATGTGAAGCACCTATTAAAGGTTTAACTGGATTGAGATGAGGGCCAGATTCTGTTTCAGAGATTTTAATGTAATCATGGAGCTGCCAGACTGAACACTATATTCATTAAAAGGGATACGCAGTATGTGCCATGCAAGTCAGAAGCAGCGTGAAGACATTTATACAATTTACACGCTTTGGTAGCTACAGAATCAGAGTGGAATTAAAGGGAAACACCATAACCCAAGTTGCTTGCCTATAGCAGTAATGGGCAATCTTATTTATTAAGTGTGCCACAATTTATTTAGTAAATGTGCCACAAGTCACATTCAAGGTCGTTTTGAATATATATAATCATTTATATTAGACATTATATAATACATTATATAAATACATTATATTGTATTTATATTATACATTATATTATCAGTGTGTGTGTGTGTGTATATATAATATCTTAAATCATATATATATATATATATATATATATATATATATCAATGCGAAAAATGAAGCAACAATAAAAACCATAATAGCATCAAATATATATAAATTAACAATAATATAGAACAAGTCAATGCAATGAAATGAAGCAACAATAAAAAAAACAGAAATAGCATCAAGCTAAAATAGCAACATTTAAAAATTGATAAAACAACTCAGTCAATGTTTGAAAGGCCTGGAATGATGATGATGATATTCACCTTGTGCTGAAAACTTAAAAATAGGTACCACTGGCAGCCTGTCCTGGGAAGAGAATCCACAGTATGAGGTATTGCCTCTCTAGTGTGCAATACATTTGCGCTCCCTCTTCCATGGGAGTGCTGTGCTTTTGACTTGTCCACTGAGCCAGGGAACGGGCAGCAGCACAGAAAAGGAGATGTAGGCAGGAGTACAGTCCTAACTCTTGCTGTATCCAAGGCCCACAGGCCCTCCTACAGGACTGTCTCCCTGTCTGTGCCACTTGTTGCAACCATATCAAGTCTAACGGTTTCCTGGCCCAGAGGCAAGCAGGCAGGCAGGGATTTCAGGTGGTCTATGAGCAGTTCATCCTGCACTTGACTAACACTATGCATCTGACCCACTATGGGCCTGATCCAGATTGCCCTCCCATGCCTGTAATTTCTATTGCAAAATAGTGATCAATTTGTTCGATAGATCACTGTTTTGCAAATGAAATCTGTACCTAATTTAGAGTAAAAATGAAAGTGCTAGCAACTATGTCTCAGTATAAAGTAATGTCTGTTTCAGCCCTTAGACCAACAGAGTTCTACAAAGTGCTTCTCTTATAATCCCCAAATCACTTAAAATTGTACATTTATAACTGAACTTAGTCACTGGCCCAATCTCTGTTTATAACAAGAAGTTTGGTAAAGGAAGCAAGGCTCCTTGCAGATATGGGTTTGGTTGCCAGCTTACCAGTTTTACTTGTATCTTTTGGCATCAGGTTCTTCAAACTCTGCCAACTTTTATGGTGTGATGGAAGGCAGAGGGGATCAATTAAAACGATGCCATTTTATGTTTGGACCTCCATCTTGCATGAACCTATTTCTTGGCTCTGTATTTTGGTAAAAGGCTGTGCTAGAAAACTTTGCTTTAGAAACTTGTCCATGCTCTCTTTTTCGTGTAATTCTTACCGCAGGGTTGTGGTTCAGCTATTTCCTATGCAAATGAAAAGTACTGTATTGTTGATTCTCATAGAGTTGCATTGCATTGTCTAAAAGTAACAGGAAAATGGGAGGGGAAGCCATGGAAGGAGCAGCCTGTGACGAATGTCAGGCTGTGACTGTGCCACTTGTTGCAACCATATCAAGTCTAATGGTTTCCTGGTCTGGAGGCAAGCAGGCAGGCAGGGATTTCAGGTGGTCTATGAGCAGTTCATCCTGCACTTGACTAACACTATTCATCTGACCCACTATGGGCCTAATCCATGTGAAGGTGTTCTTCTTCTTCATACCTGCATGTATGAAGAGAGATCCGCTGCAGCTATCTGTTTTCCTAACTGAATAATGAACAAAGCTTTTGCAAGTGTGGACTGGCCTGTGTGGTAAGAATTCTTCAATTCCCACTACTACTCAACCTCAACAATGGTAAGAACAATCAATACAAGAAAGGCCTCACTGAATGCTACAAATGACAGTAGAGATAGTGTACTTAGCACAGATACTGTTTTATCTCAGTGTTAGGGATGTCAGAGGATTCCGTCATGGATCTCAGTGAGGCCTAATGCCAGTGCATTTGGCCTCCCGAAATCTGTGGCAGAACAAAGCCCCCCCCGCCCCACCACCCCGCGAAAGGCACGCAAAACGAAGCACTTACCATTCGCTTCCCCATTTTTGCCGCGATAGGCTACGTAAATACTTACATAGCCTATCATGGCAAAAAAAGGGAATGCAAATGGCAGCCGCCATAGCCGCCATTTGCGCCCCTGTTTTTTTGCCAATAATAGGCTACGTAAATATTTATGTAGCCTATCACAGCGAAAGACAGGGGCGCAAATGGTGGCCGCTATGCCATTTCCCCCCCTGTTTTTTTGTCGTGATAGGCTACGTAAATATTTACGTAGCCTATCACGGCAAAAAAACAGGAACACAAATGGCGGCCGCCATAGCCACCGCCATTTGTGTCCGCAGGCTCCGCATGCCTGCGAATGCATCGCGGCCGGCGGTTCTGTGGAGCGCCTGCCCCCCATCGTGAATCACCCCTTCGAAAAGGTAAGTGACTTTCACACATCCCTGTCAGGGTGGAAACTGAGCCAATAGAACCCCAGAGCAGTTCTGATTCTGAGGAGGATCAGCAATCCATGGGAGAGGAGCCAGCTCATCCCTCACAGGCACAGCAGCTGGCAGAGATTCCTCCTGCCGGCATTCCTAAGATAGATAGTGACCCTGGCAGTGAGAAAGTGCGGGAAGGGGGCTTGCTAGACGCTCAACACAGATGCACGGAATGACGAGTGATGGAGGGCGTGGAAAGGAGGCGTAGCGCCCATTTGGCGCGCAAGCAACGGCCGTGTCCCATGGACCCAAGGGAAAGAGGGAGGATCTCTCCCTAGCCCATAAGTTCAGGGTCTTCAAGTGATTCTCCTTCAAATGGGGACCAACTGCCTACCTGGAGCATAGGATATTCTGCTGTTCATTGCTTAGTCCCTGGTGATTAGCATCTGAAAGAGTCATTAAGTTGTAAAAGGATTAAAGCCTTGAAAAGAATCCTTTCGTCTGTGTCTTGAGTTGGCTATTGGAGTGCACTGAAAGAGGCCGCTAGGGTGCTCCTGACAATCCCTACTCAGTGTTAATGAGAAAGTAAGAATTATCTTCCATTACTACTGAATTTTGTAGAAACCTACATTCAAAGTGAATTTGAGGGCCTTGCTCAGTGGAAACATGATCTGTGGGAATTTTGAGAGAAGTTAAAATAATTTTGACAGGGTTAACAAAATATTTAACAAAACTTAGAATTATTGAATTGGATAGCAGGGAAGCCCATCTAGTCCAACCCTGTTCCAGTGGAGGCTGGTGGCTCTCATTTTGGTGGGGCTATGAATGCATTCTGGGTTTCAGGCAGAACTAGCCAGAACTATAACGGACCTATCCAAGGTGTTGAACCCATTTTGGGGATAAGGTTGATAACTTTGGATAGCTCCTTTAGAGCTCTGGCTGGTTCTGACTGAAACCCAGAATGGATTCACAGCCCCACTAAAATCAGAGCCACCGCCTCCACTGCCCTGTTTTCTTGGCAGGCCATTCAGAGACAGAGCATCCCTGATAGATGGCTGCCCAGCCTCTGCTTGAAGCAGGGTGTGCCACTTGCAGTCCTAGGACTGCATGCTGCCCTTGGCCTAAATTTTTTGCAGCTTTCAACCTGTTTTCAAAAGCATGCAACCCATTCAGGACTCTGGTAAGAGTGATCTGTCCTTTCCCTGGCAGTGCTCTGCAAGGGAAGGAACAGGAAGGGAGAGGAAAGTTGGTGGCCAAAAGAGGGAGCAATAAGAGTAGCAGAAAGACAAAGAGAAGAAATGTGGCCCACAGACTTTTGGTCCTGGGCCTACTCACCATGGCGTCAGCCCTGCTCACCACCATGCTGGCTGGGGAATGCTGGGAGTTGTAGGACTTTTTCTGTCTAAACATGCATGGGACTGCACCTTTATTTATTTTAAATATTCATAGGCCATCTTTAAGTGTTAAACAAGATAAAAGCTCACCGCCTATAATGCAATGGACTGAAGACTTAACAAAACTAGCAACGTTTGAAAGAGTGGTATATAGCTCCTTTGTAACTTACAAATGGACTTATATGCGGATATTTGGTCTGTTTTTACTGAAGTTTATGTCTAACTTTTTTTTCCCTTTTTTTTCTTCTCTCAAATATAGTAATGTTAGAAACTGAGGATTTTGAATATGTTGTATTTTTATTTTTATTTCATTCTTTTTTTTTGATTTTCTAATGTTTTCAGTTTGTTTTGTTTTGTAAAAACTCACAATAAAAGATTAATTTTAAAAAGTGTTAAACAAAACCTCTTAAGGTGGCTTCCTGTGGTCAATATAAAACATAAATAATAATCAACTCCATCAACAAAACCAACCATTAATTAAAACAAAAGAAACAGTAACCAAACTAAAACATCCAACCCTATAAAATACTAAACACCAATCAATAATTAAATGATTGCCACTAAACCCATCTCAATTCAGTTCATCAGCCCATAAAATGTACCAAAGAGAAAGCTATATGGTGATGCAGATGGAACTCCCTTGGCTCAATAGAAAGGCTAGAGGTAAGAAGACAACTGTTCTAGAGCCCAGAGACAAGAGAGCTCACCAAAAGATTTGAGGCATCAGGAAATGCTCCAATGCCCCAGATTAATAGGGAGCCAAATTAGTGGGAGGGAATTTTAGTAATTAGCATTTTAGCCTACTAATTGGCTTTTAGAATAACAATTAATGAAGTTGTTGCCCATTTGAAACCCACATCACATTGGTTTGGATTCAGATTTACACTGCAATCCTATGGCCCTGGGACAGCATTCCAAGGGTCATAGGAAATATGGGAGGTCAGAGAGAGGCCCCTGTCAGAAGCGGTGAAAAGGGGGCAGATTAGGGGCATGTCATGGTGGTGGTGGGGGATCTGCAGTATCCAAAGACCTTCTAGTCCTTGAACATGCCCCCATCGCACAGGAAAATTTACTTGCAATTGGAAGGAAACTCTGTGTGTGTGTGTGTGTGTGTGTGTGTACCAGACAGAAGGGAGGCAAACACTTTTCCTTCCTCATTTCTGCCCTTGTGGCAGGAGCCTGGCAAGAGCCCAGCAGGGCCTTTGATATTTCAGACGTGCCAACTTCAGACTATTCCTACTCTACAGTTAAGATTGCCCTGTTATTCATGCTTAGAGTAGACCAACTGAAATCAGTGGGACTGAAGTTAGTTGTGGGGGGCCGGGTACAAAGCCTTTTCACTGAAACTGAAGTGTGGACTCCAGTGTTTGCTTTGGCATAGCACACTGCAAAATCTCATAAAGCTCTTTGCTCTCAACTAAGTGCCCTTCACACCAATATCCAACACAACCTTCCATCCCCTCTAGCACACTAAAGAACTCCAGGTTTCAATGACCTTCAGTGATAAAGGACGCATTTGCAGTTCAAGAGAAACTAATAATATTTTGACGATTCCGGTTTTTTCTGCTGAATGAGAGAGAAAAGGCATAATCCAAACTGTACAGTTAGAAGTATTTTGATATATTTCACACTGGGAACACCATGATTAAAGAACTTCCCTCTGAAAGCAGAAGAGTGGGTCGAACAAATGAACCCAGGAAAGGGCAGAAATCACATTTCACCACCTGTTAAAATAAAAAGAAACTTCTACCAAAGGCTTAAATGGGCTTTGTACACCATTAAAAAGTGTATATGCATGGAACAAATACTGAAAGTGATCAAAGGAAGCGACAGCTGACTCAACATGAGATGAGCCCTTTTGAAAGCTCTGAAATCCTGAGATGCTCATGTCTGATCTCCTTAGCAGTTGGTATTCATTTTTTCCCCCTGGTATCCATCCCAGGGAGAAAAGATCAAAATAAAGTCCCCTGCCCCGCCCCGGTAAATTTGACATTGTTAGCATACAAAGCATCTTCAAATTCTAATTGATATGGGATATAACAGTGATGTTCTAAGGAGCGGAGATTATATATATAACCACACAATTGACAATGCATGTCCAGGACCTCATTAATTTATACATTGTCCAATGCTTTATTCTTTTTTTTTGTTTTTTTCCAATGGATCTATTTCTGCATCGATGTTGTCGACACAAAAGGGAGAAGGGGAAAACTTATGTGCATTTAAATAGTTACTAAGGGAACCATATTGCCTAGACAGGCACAGCAGTGAGGCAGTGGGGTCTCATTACATGACAATGCATTTCACACCTTGTTTTTATGTCCCGAAATTAAAATTATCCATGAGACAACTGTGGCATTGTGCTATTCTTATTGGTATACTCATTTAACCAGGCTTTAATCTTTACCGAGGGAACCATGGTACTATTCATAGAAATACACCTTTGAAACATACAAAGCTATTTCAAAACAAAGCAGTCTTTCTTTGTGAAACAGTAGCTAGGAAATATCTCAAAATGGCCAACGTTCATCTGTTGTTTACTTCCAATTACCATGAAGGCCTGATGTATGCAAACTATTTGTCATCTAATTGTTCCAGCTGATCCCTTAACAAAGAAGTGTACAGGTCTTTGCTACCTAATTGTGTTTCTCATTACTCTGTCATCTGAAACTTCTGCTGACATGTGAATGAGTTTGGGCTTGTTCATACATGCATGCTTATCACTTGAGGGCTGCAACGTCAGATGAGGATGACCTTGCCATCACGCATTTAAAGCCACATATAGAACTTCCATATCTCCAGATGTTACCTCATCAAATGCCATCCTTACCAATGGAATCAGGTCACCTACTCAGCTATTAGTCATCAACCTCTTGAGTAATCAAGCAATGAAAAACTGGGTGATGTACAAAAATGAGTAAACGGTTCCCCAAATGGCCTCATCCTATGAGCCAGTGCACTGGCATAACCCTTCACATAACTGAGCTATATAGGATCCTAATCTCTGACGTAGGCATAACTCGTACCTTCATACCAGCTCAGGCAGCTGCCACTGTTAATATTAGGGGGGGATGATCCAGCCAAAGTTAACCATTTTTAAATTGTAATGGAAATTAAATAGTTTAATGTTTGCGAGCAGGGATGGGTCGAAGAAGAGTAAAACAACAAAGCTTGGGTTGAAAACTGGGCCACATTTATTGAAAATCTCTGCAAATGGGTAACTAGGATTGGCAGCTGACTGTCCCAGCGACTAGCTGGCACTTCTCGGGCGAAAGCACACCCAGCCTGAGGGGTGGCATCGATCTCGCCACCCCTCCGGACTGCCCCTTCTGGGGGAGGTAGACCTTTCCCTGTCACCCCCTCCTGGTGCCGCACAACACCTGGGTGAGTGAGGAGGGTTGGTCTCCCAGGCAGCCCTTATCCTCCCGCCGAGCCTCACAACCTGTTCAGGGACCTCAGGCATCACCTGTCACCATAAGGTGCCTCTGCATGCACTATAGGGATGGCAGAGAATTTCTCCATGAATCTTCGGGAGGCTGAGTGCCGACGCATTCGGCCCCCCGAAAGTGTTGGGGAAATTCTCCGCCAGCCCCCCCCGGGATGAGACTTACCTTCGGCGAATGTCCCTCTCAGCGGCGGGTCCCAGCAGCGTTTCAGTGGCGTTTCAGTGGGGGCGGCGGCCGGTCTCCCGACCGGCTGCCGCCGCCGCCATTTCAAAATAAAAAAGTACAGTTAAAAAAAAAAAACACCCGTGATAGGCTACGTGACGATTTACGTAGCCTATCACAGCTAGATTTCCAAAGTCAGCCCTGATAGGCGATGTAAATCGTCACGTAGCCTATCACAGGTGACTTTGGAAAAAAAAAAGCGCGTATGCAAATGGCGGCCATTTGCGTTCCTTATTTGGACAGGGGTAGTCTACGTAAAGATTTACGTAGACTACGGCGAAAATAAGGGAACGCTATTTGCGTTGCCCTTATTTTCACCATAGCCTACGTAAATCTTTACGTAGACTAGACGTGTCCATATAAGGAACACAAATGGCCGCCATTTGCATATGCGCTTTTTTTTTTTCCAAAGTCACCCGTGATAGGCTACGTGATGATTTACATAGCCTATCAGGGCTAACTTTGGAAATCTAGCCATGATAGGCTACGTAAATCATTGTGTAGCCTATCACGGGTGTGTGTTTGGTTTTTTTTACTTTACATTTTTTTTTTGCAATGGCGGCGGGGGCAGCAGGTTGGGAGACCAGCCGCCGCCCCCGCCCCCGACGAACCGACGCTGAACCGCTGCCGGAACCCACCGCCGAGAGGGACATTCACCGAAGGTAAGTCCCATCCCGGGGGGGGGCGGGGGGCCGGCGGAGAATTTCCCTAACACTTTCGGGGGGCCGAATTTGTTGGCACTCGGCCTCCCAAAGATTCGTGGAGAAATTCTCTGCCAACCCTAGATAGGCTACGTACACATTTACGTAGCCTATCACGGTATTTTAAAAAAATCTAGCTGTGATAGGCTACGTAAATCTTTACGTAGCCTATCATGTTTTTTTTTACTAGAAATGGCGGCGGCAGCAGCCAGTTGGAAGACCAGCTGCCGCAGCCGCTGCCACCAAACCGCTGCCGAACCACCACCGAACTGCCGCCGGAGTCGCCGCCACCAGGAAGATTTGCCCAAGGTAAGTCCCGTCCCGGGGGAGCGGTGGAGGGGGCAGACCGTTTCGCCACCGATTTCGGGGGGCCAAATGCGCTGGCATTCGGCATCCCCGAGATTCATGGCGAAATTCTCTGACATCCCTATGAAACTCCTCCCACCTGCACAGAAGAACTTCCCACAGGCCCCTTTGCAGATCAGACAGAAATATATTATTCCCTACATGAGACAGGTGGATACCGTCCTGCCTGTAATGCTCCCTCCTTGTCCAAAGAATTTCCTGTGGGTGGTGCATCCATCACCCCATTCACATATGCCATAAGCCATTTCTCAGTTCACTTTCCAACGTGCCCTGCCAATGGCAACGTCATTCTGAGCCTTCCAATTGATCCATGGGAGCAGTGAGAACCAGAATGGCTACTCCCAGCCAGGTATACCGGGCCACCTGCACATTAACCAAGGCCTGTTTGATCAGGTCCTTGTCTGGTCATTCCCTCCATCGTGCAGCACCTGGACCTGTGGAGGAAGACTGACCAAACCTTGGTGGAACAGGGTGAGGAGGGGGGACTCCCACTGCATGTCCCATCTGCCAAGCCACTGGATCGAAACTTGTCGGGGC
The DNA here is from genome assembly GCF_057233095.1 of Heloderma suspectum. Classification (NCBI taxonomy): domain Eukaryota; kingdom Metazoa; phylum Chordata; class Lepidosauria; order Squamata; family Helodermatidae; genus Heloderma; species Heloderma suspectum. Next base: position 91,805,360 of record NC_139458.1, read on the forward strand.
AATGGAAGCTGAGATCCGAAGGCTGACATAGAAGCCCTTCGTGCAGCCCAAAACACCATACTGTGCCCGCATAAGAGCACTCGTACCAGTGTACATCGAGTCCGACAGCCTGAAGAATAAAACATTAGGGCAAGCGAAGGGAAAATTGCATAAGGAGAAGCAGTCAAATTGCGAAGGCCAGGCTGGAATGCTTTGAAGCACCATCTTCCCACCGCCATAATGTGCCTGTGAGAGAAACCTGAAGCAGCTGCCTTGGGGACCGCTCAACGCGAAAGAGGGTTCCGAATCAAAAATTACCTGACCTAGCATGCTAGAGCTGATGTGGTGACTGCCCAAATTGAAGCGTTTGTCAATAGTGAACTGTCGGACACAAGACAGGGGTCCCTCTCAGACCCGGTATTCCAGTCAAAACCCGTAATGACCCTGACAGGGTATTAACCTCTGAATGGGTAGGTGGAGCACAGCGGGACAGACCTGTACATCATAGTATCTCAAGGCACTCCCGGACAAGTCAGGTATGGGAACCTAAAACAACCCTGAAATCCCAAGGACCCCGAAGAAGGCCGCTAAGGCTGCAGCGTGGAACAAGGGAATGTCATACTGAGAAGGGCAAATGGAGGGCCATCATCTTGGAACCCCAGAAAGCTATCTGGAGAGAGAAGGGGCCCAGAATCTGCTAAAAGCAGGCAGTATCCGTGCCACAAACCCTACACCGCACACCTGGCCCTGAAACCTAACTTGGGGTCAGTAACTCACTTTTGTTGTGGCCAAGAAGACTAAAGGTGGCCAGCTTGCCCCTTATGGCTCTGGCAGATATCCCCCTTGTTCCTTAAAGAGATGCAGAATTGCAGCAAAAGATCTACAGGGAAGGGCCATGAGTCCTGTGACTGAAGTTCAACCCCAAGGTACGGAACTCCCTACCTGCCCTGTCATAGGCGACTCCAGTACTGGGAGCTATGGAATTCAGGATGACATGCTCGGCTTCAGTACGCCAGTCGCACATAGTACTGAAAGGATGGGATCTGATAATAGACGCCCATGGGGCTAAGGTCTAGAACCTGTTGACCTGATTCCATGACAAAGCATCAGCAAATGGGTTTGCCAAACCCAGCACATGGCAGGCCCGGAACCAGATGTTATTACAAAGACACTGGAGTGGGAATGCTCTGACCAATGACACGATCCCCGATTCCTGGGGGATAAGGAATCAATAACACACACAGTGGCCATGTCGTCATATACAAGAGGGCCACTGACTTGGCTATGAGGTTGGCCCAAATGTGCATGGCTAGGTAAATAGGGAAGATCTCCAGAAAGGCAAGGTCCTGACAAATTCCGGCGGTGGCCCAACTCACAGGCCACTGCCCGGGGCACGACCGAACCTGCTGTATGCGTCCAAGACTCAGTGTGCCAGTGGCGCCTGAGTGAATCTGTGGGTTGGCTTTGAGGAGCAGCTCACACCACCAGGAGGAAATGCCAGTAAAATCCCACAAAATTGAAGCCATATCCCCAGATCCATGCGCACAACAGAAGTGACCCTGGTCCTATAGTGCGGCAGCTGCAGTCCCTAACAGAGTCAGCGCAGGAAGGCATGGCCAGGGGCCACTACCTTGCATGGGAAATTGAAAAATGCCCTACAACTACTTACAAGGGCCCCAAGGGAGACCTTATGGGATCTAAAACTGCCTGGAGCTGTTCCCAAAGGACCAGAAATATGTCCGGAGGGAGGCGAGAACACTGCTTAAGGGTATCTAACTCAATTCCTTGGAATGTTAACGTGGCAGACGAGCCTACTGTCTCATGAGTGAAAGTGGCACCGAGGTCAAAAGGAAAGGGAACAAATGCTCCCATTAAGTCAGAACAGTGCATCCGACTATTGGACTCTATGTAGCACATGCCCATCAGGGGTCAGGGGCCGGGCTCCCGGACCAAGACAATCGTCTCATCAGAAGAGATGTTTTGCACTGAGCACAGATGCCCAGGGATCTCGTCACGAACGCCTGGCCATTGGGGAAGAGAGACTACGGATTAGCCTGAACTCCCCAAGGTGTTCATAGGCACTGTTCCGAGAGGGAAAATCCTAGATTAGGTATCAGGGGTGTGGAAAGAGGTGCGGCTATAACCTGTCCTGCCAGTACTTCCTCCCCTAATTTTCCCAAACCTGTTGATGCATGGTAAGGACAGAGTTTGGTTGCGAGCTAAGTATGGCCTATGTTGACCCAAGAAAGGGGTCCTGAAACCAGCACGAAGAATGTTCCAAGTAGAACACGTTTCACTGTCGGGATAGCATTTCAAAAGCCAGAGGAGCGGCTCCATCCTAACCAGGCTGGGCCCATTCTGAGGGGGCTGTAGCCCGCCACCAGGCTTCCTATTGCCTGCCCTTCCCTAGGGGGGACCCCCCCACCCCGGCCTCTTTAACAAGAGGAGCATGGGTGCTGTCCACTACAAAGGGAGCACTCGTGACGGAACGGCAAGAGTGCTGGGAGCATGTGCCCTTGGGGCTGTACTCCCAGTACCGCAAGTGGTGCTGAACCACTGGACCTGAAATAGGCAGAGGCCAGTATCAGATCCATCACTGAAACCCAGCAGGGAAGAAGTCATAACTTGGAGCCCAAAGGTCCTGCTCTCTCAGGTCCCAGTGCGTAGAAGGGTAATAGTGGCCCTTCTGCGGAAAGGCTAGTCATAATAAGCCAGCCACGCTGCTCCAAAGGTGAAAGCCAATAGGAGAAGTAGTAGACCAGATGGGCATTGTCCTTCTCCCTGGATAGTGAAAGAGATAATGTTGCCGCGTACATGGGCATCTGGGCATGCTGGGGTGGGGGCAAGGGATCCAGAGTTAATCCAGCAGAACCCTGCCAGACACTAGCAAAAGGGGAGTTGAGTGTAGGGATGGCGGAGAATTTCTCCCCGAATCTTTGGGGGGCCGAGCGCCAACGCATTCGGCCCCCTGAAATCGGCGGTGAAATTATCCGCCCCCCTGGCCCCCCCCAGGACGGGACTTACCTTTGGCGAATGTCCCTCCTGGTGGCGGGTCCCGGCGGTGTTTCGGCGGCGTTTCGGCGCAGGCGGGGGCGGCGGCCGGTCTCCCGACCGGCTGCCGCTGCTGCCATTGCAAAAAAAAAAACCCTAAAGTAAAAAAAAAAAAACTGTCATAGGCTACGTAACGGTTTACGTAGCCTATCACGGCTAGATTTCCAAAGTCAGCTGTGATAGGCTACGTAAATCGTCACGTAGCCTATCACGGGGTCTTTTTTTTTTTTACTTTTTGTTTCGCGGCCGAGGAGACGGGGCGTTCTCCCGGGCCTGAATTTCGGCCAGGCAAGGCGGGAAGCCTCCCCCCCGGCCTGAATTTTGGCCTGGCGAGGTGGGAAGCCTCCCCCCTTAGCCTGAACTTCGGGGGGGAAAGCGAAGCACCTCCCCCCCCCACCGCGAAGCCAAGCTGTGAAAAGGTAAGTGACTTTTGTACATCCCTAGTTGATCGGCTGGAGCTACTGTGGAGATGTGACTGATGGAGCTGCAGGTGGCCCAGGCATCATAGAGGGGTGTGGTCGTCTCACCCAAATCCAGGGCAGCTGCGCCAGAGTTCCCTGCGAGGCTTGGGTCCCTGGCCGACAAGGTGGATGATGTTAGTAGAATAGTAGTAGTAGGGTTGGAAGGGGCTACAAGGCCATCAAGTCCAACCCCCTGCTCCATGCAGGAATCCAAGTCAGATCATCCCTGACAGATGGCTGTCCAGCCTCGTCTTGAATGCCTCCAGTGTGGGAGAGCCCACCACCTCCCTAGGTCATTGGTTCCATTGTCATATTGCTCTAGGTCAGGACGTTTTTTCTGATGTTCAGCCGGAATCTGGCTTCCTGTAACTTGAGCCCATTATTCCGTGTCCTGCACTCTGGGATGATGGAAAAGAGATCCTGGCCTTCCTCTCTGAGACAGCCTGTCAAGTACTTGAAAAGCGCTATCATATCTCTCCTCAGTCTTCTCTTCTCAAGGCTAAACATGCCCAGTTCTTTCAGTCTTTCTTCATAGGGCTTTGTTTCCAGTCCCCTGATCATCTTTGTTGCCCTCCTCTGAAACCTCTCCAGTTTGTCTGCATCCTTCTGAAAGTGTGGTGCCCAGAACTGGACACAGTATTCCAGATGAGGCCTAACCAGTGCTGAGTAGAGGGGAACTAGTACTTCCTGGGATTTGGAAGCTATGCTTCTATGAATGCAGCCCAAAATAGCATTTGCCATTTTTGCAGCCACATGACATTGTTGGCTCATATTGTGATCGACAACAATTCCATGATCCTTCTTGCTTGTAGTGTTGTTGAGCCACGTATCACCCATCTTGTAACTGTGCATTTGGTTTCTTTCTCCTAGGTGCAGAACTTGGCATTTATCCCTATTAAATGTCATTCTGTTGTTTTCTGCCCAAGATCACTTTGAATTTTGTTTCTGTCTTCCTGGGAGTTAGCTATCCCACCCAATTCTGTGTCATCTGCAAATTTGATCAGAATTCCTAGGGATGTCAGAGAATTCCGCCACGAATCTCGGGTAGGCCGAATGCCAGCGCATTCGGCCCCCCGAAATCGGTGGCGGAACGGTCTGCCCCCCCCTGCCCTCCCCGGGACGGGACTTACCTTGGGCGGATCTTCCTGGCAGCGGCGGCTCCAGTGGCGGTTCGGCAGTGGCGGCTGCGGTGGCCGGTCTTCCGACTGGCTGTTGCCACCGCCATTTCCAGTTTAAAACAAACAAACAAAAAAAACGTGATAGGCTACGTAAAGATTTATGTAGCCTATCACGGCTAGATTTTTAAAAAACATTGTGATAGGCTACATAAATGTTTACGTAGCCTATCACGGCTGATTTAAAAAACAACAACAACAACGCGCGTACGCAAATGGCAGTGCCCATGGGCGCCGCCATTTGCATACGCGTGTTTTTTTTTCTTTTAAATCAGCCGTGATAGGCTACCTAAACATTTACGTAGCTTATCTCCGCTGACTGCAGGGACGCAAACAGCGGTGGCTACGGCCGCCGCCATTTGCATCCCTGCTAGCCTGTGGCCGGATGTCTGGCTGCTGGCGGAGCCCACCAGCGGCTCCACAGAATCCCTGCGGAGTGGAGCAAGCCGGCCAGAATTTCAGGGGGGAGGGATGGAGTGCCTCCCCCCCAGCCAGAATTTCGTGGGGAGGGACGGAGTGCCTCCCCCCCACCTCGAATCAATTTCGCTAAAAGGTAAGTGACTTTCGTACATCCCTAAGCCTGCACCTCCTCCTCCAAGTCATGAATAAAAATGTTGAAGAGCACTGGGCCCAGGACTGAGCCCTGCAGTACCCCACTCATTACCTCTCCCCAGTTTGAGAAGGTCCCATTGATAAGCACTCTTTGAGTCTGATTCTGTAGCCAACTGTGGATCCAGTGGATCACTATTTCATCTAGCCCACTTTGAGCTAGTTTGCTCATCAGGATATCATGGGGCACTTTGTCAAAAGCTTTGCTGAAGTCGAGGTATATGATGTCTACAGCATTCCCACGGTCCACAAGGGAGGTTACTTGATCAAAAAATGAGATCAGATTTGTCTTGTAGGTCTTGTTCTTGACAAAACCATGTTGGCTTGGAGTAATCACTGCATTGTTTTCAAGGTGCTTCCAGATGGATTGCTTTATGACCTGCTCCAGAATTTTCCCAGGGATTGATGTCAGACTGACTGGTCTGTAGTTCCCAGGTTCCTCCTTTTTACCCTTTTTGAAGATAGAAGACAACATTAGCCCCCCTCCAGTCATCTGGCACTTCACCCATCCTCCAGGATTTCTCAAAGAGAATAGACAGTGGTTCTGAGAGTTCTTCTGCCAGTTCCTTTATTACTCTAGGATGCAGTTCATCTGGCCCTGGAGATTTGAACTCATTCAAAGTCATTAGGTGTTCCTTGACCATATGCCTATCGATCTCAAGCAGCAATCCTGCCCCTTCAGCCTGTACTTTGCCATTGCCAGGGGGTTCATAGACCCTCTTTCAGGAGAAGGCGGAGCCAAAGTAGGAATTGAGTACTTCTGCCTTTTCTTTGTCATCTGTTATCGTTTTGCCATCCTTATTTAATAGCTGAATCACCATTTCTTTCCTCTGCCTTTTACTATGCACGTAGCTGAAGAAAGCCTTTTTGTTGCTTTTAGCATCCCTTGCTAACCTCAGCTTGTTCTCAGCTTTAGCCTTCCTGATGCCATCCCTGCAATTCTGTGCTACCTGCCTGTACTCTTCCTTCGTTAATTGGCCTTCTTTCCACTTCCTATATGTGTCCCTTTTTGTTTTCAGGTCATCTCTAAGCTTTTTGTGAAGCCACATTGGCTTCTTCTGTTGTCTTCCACCTTTTCTTCTTGTTGGAATTGTTTGTAAATGTGCCTTGAGAATTTCCTTTTTTAAAAGCTCCCACCCATCTTGGACTCCTTTTCTCATTAGCGTCACTTGCCATGGGACCTTACTGATCATTGTTCTGAGTTTATTACAATCAGCTTTCCTAAAATCCAGGGTACGCGTTTGAGTACACTCGGCTTTTGCTTCCCTTAGAACCAAGTACTCAAGTACAACATGGTCGCTTTCCCCCAGAGTTCCTGTAACTGCTACTTAATCCACTAAGTCATCTCTGTTGGTTAGGATCAAGTCAAGGATAGCTGATCCTCTAGTTCCTTCCTCTACTTTCTGTAGGAGGAAGTTATCCGCTACACCAGTCAGGAATTTCTTGGAGGAGCCATGTTTTGCAGAATTTGTCTCCCAACACATATCGGGGAAATTGAAGTCCCCCATTACTACTACATCATGCTTCCTTGAAACATTGGCTATTTGCTTTTCAAAAGTTTCATCCTCATCTTCTCCTTCATTGGGTGGCCAGTAGTAGACTCCAACCACCAGGTTCCTTTTATTCTTTGCTCCATTTATTTCAACCCAGATGCTCTCGATGGGGCTACCAAGCTCATCCTCCTGTATTTCCATGCAGAGATATGTATTTTTCACATACAGTGCAACCCCACCTCCCTTTCTGTTCCTCCTGTTCTTTTTGAACAAGTTATATCCTTCAATTGCTGTATTCCAGTCATGAGAGTCATCCCACCAAGTCTCAGTTATACCTATCAGGTCATAATTTCCCTCTTGTATTAAGAGTTGAAGTTCGTTCTGTTTGTTTCCCATACTCTGGGCATTAGTATATAGACATCAAAGACCATGTGCTTCATAGTCTGGCTTTCTTCCTACATGTGTCTGAAGACTATTATTGGGTGATATTAGAACTGTTCTCTCCATTGCAGTGCATGAGCCTACGTCCATTGTTACCCCCAACTTTACATCTCTCTTCCCCGTAGGATTCAGTTTAAAGCCCTCCTGATGTAGTTCTTCATGCTGTGGCCAAACACATTCTTCCCATCCTTTGTGAGGTGAAACCCATCCCTTGCCAACAGCCCATCTCCAGGAAGTATAGCCCGTGGTCCCAGAATCCAAATCTCTCTCATCGGCAGCACCTTCGTAGCCAGTCATTCACCCGGGGTATTTTTTGTTCCTTTTCTATCCCACATGTATGAGAAGACAGGGATACCTGTCAGTGGGCTTTATGAGTGGAGGCAACCTTTCAGTCACAACTCTAATCCGTCCTCCCAGGAGACAACATACCTGGCGAGTCCACGGGTCTTCGCGACATACTTGGGTCTCAATCCCATGCAGCAAGGAGTCTCCCACTACTGCCACTCTTCTCTTCTTCTTGTTGTAGGCCTGGGTTTCATCGCCTCTGTTTGACTGACCTTGCCTCTTGCTCACTCTCATGTAGGATCTAGGGTTGGCGGAGAATTTCTCCCCGAAACTTTGGGGGGCCGAGCGCCAACGTGTTCGGCCCCCCGAAGAAGTTTCGGGGAGAAATTCTCCACACACACACCCCGCCCCCCGCACCTCCCCTGGGACGGGACTTACCTTTCCCGAATGTCCCTCCCGGCGGCGGGTCCCGGCGGCGGTTCGTCGGGTCTTCGTCAGGGGCGGGGGCGGCAGCCGATCTTTCGACCGGCTGCCGCCGCCGCCATTCCAATAAAACTAAAAAAAAAAAATGCCCCCGTGATAGGCTACGTGACGATTAACGTAGCCTATCATGGCTAGATTTGAAAAGTCAGCCATGATAGGCTACGTAAATCGTCACGTACCCTATCATGGGTGACTTAAAAAAAAAAAAAAAAAAGGGCGTACGGCTAATGGCGGCCCCCATAGGGAGCCGCCATTCACGTTCCTTATTTGGTCGCCATAGTCTACGTAATGATTTACGTAGACTACAGCGACCAAATAAGGAACGTGAATGGCGGCTCCCTATGGGGGCCGCCATTTGCGTACGCGCTTTTTTTTTTTAAGTCACCCGTGATAGGCTACGTGACGATGTACGTAGCCTATCACGGCTGACTTTGCAGATCTAGCCGTGATAGGCTACGTTAATCGTCACGTAACCTATCACGGGGGCGTGTTGTTTTTTTAAACTTTTTAGTTCGTGGCCGGGCGAAGCGAGGCGCCTCCTCCCCAGCCTGAATTTCGGCTGGGCAAGGCAGGAAGCTTCCCCCCCGGCCTGAACTTCAGGGGGAGAGCAGCGAAGCGCCTCCCCCCCACCGCGAAAAGCTGCGAGACCAGGTAAGTGACTTTCGTGCACCCCTAGTAGGATCCACTGTGATTCTTCCTCTGCAGGCTGTCCTCCAGTCTCATCCGCAGGTACCTGGAATCGGTTCCACAGCTCCATTGCTTCCACTGGTGCAGAGTGGCGTCTAGTTCTTCTTCTCCTAAATGTCACCCTTTTCCAAGGAGTATCCTCTACTCCATTTTTCTTCTCCTCAGCATTTCCCACTTCTGCCTCATCTTGCTGTTGCTCTTCAAGCTTCTGGTCTTCCTTTTGCTGCTGTAGTTCCCCCATTCTGTCCAAGAACTCTTCGTGTTCTCTTATTCCCCGGAGGGTCGACAGTCGCCGCTCCAGTCCACTTACTTTTTCTTCCAGCAGCATGATCAACTTGCACTTGTTGCAGATGTAGGCCATGTTGTTCACAGGCAAGAAAACAAACATTGCACACACCTTGCAGGTCACCACCACTGGAGAGTCTTGTCCTTCCATAGCCTCTTTTCCCTTTTTGTGTCTAGCTTTGTGATTGTTCTAGACTAGCCTGTGCCTACTCCTCATTGCAGTAAAGGTTAAAAGCAAAGTCCCACTGGTGTGGAAGTATGTGTTACAAAACAAATAAATGGAAAAAAAGTTAGTTAAAAAAGAAAAAAAATGTTAGGGGCCTCCTCCTTGACCCCCCCTGCCGACCTCCCCTGGCCAACTCCTGTTTGCTCCCCCTGTCCACTCACTCTGATCACTGGCTCTCTGGGAGCTTGCTTGCTTCTGTAGTCCCTGGACCAGCTTGAGCAGCTTGCTCTGCTCTGCTCTGCTCAGCTGGGAGGCGGGAAACAAACTGAAGCTTCCTGCCCACTCAGCTGCTGGGAGTACTCAGGCCACACACACCTCAATTCAGTTGGAGCTCTCAGAAGCACCTGGTGAGCTCACAGCCACTCAGAAGGATAAAGGGCATCCCCCTGGGCTTCCTGCAGCCCACTTACCTCTTAGCCTCTGTCTCATAGAATCATAGAATAGTAGGGTTGGAAGGGGCCTACAAGGCCATCGAGTCCAACCCCCTGCTCAATGCAGGAATCCAAGTCAGAGCATCCCTGACAGATGGCTGTTCAGCCTCATCTTGAATGCCTCCAGAGTGGGAGAGCCCACCACCTCCCTAGGTCATTTGTTCCATTGTCGTATTGCTCTCACAGTCAGGAAGTTTCTCCTGATGTTCAGCCGGAATCTGGCTTCCTGTAACTTGAGCCCATTATTCCGTGTCCTGCATTCTGGGATGATCGAGAAGAGATCCTGGCCTTTCTGTCTGTGACAACATTTAAAGTACTTGAAGAGCGCTATCACATCTCCCCTCAGTCTTCTCTTGTCCAGGCTAAACATGTCCAGTTATTTCAGTCTCTCTTCATAGGGCATGATATTTCACTGGCAGATACATGTAAACATTTTAGGGATGGCAGAGACTTCCACCACGGATTCCAGTGAGGCCAGCTTCTTTAGAATCTGGCCCCCCAGAATCTGTGGCGGAATGGTCTCCTGCCCCCCACCCCCTTCGTGGAATCCCCCCAGGATGGCACTTACCTGGGGCAGATGCGGCAGATGTGGCAGATGCGGCGGCAGTTCTGGTGACAGTGGCGGCAGTGGCGGCACCTCCGGCAGTGGTGATGGCAGCTGGTCTCCTGGCCAGCCGCAGCCGGGCTGCTGCCACCGCCATTGCCGTCCTTGCAGCTGTGATAGGCTATGTAAGAATTTACATAGCCTATCATGGCTAACCCCCCCCCCAAAAAAAACCCAGCATACGCAAATGGTGGCAGCTATGGTGGCCGCTGTTTGCGTTCCCTATTTTTCGCTGATTTATCTTACGTAAATATTTATGTAGGCTAGAACGGTGAAAAATAGGGGAACGCAAATAGCGCCCACTACACTATTTGCATTCCCCTTTTTTTCACCATTTTATCTTACGTAAATATTTATGTATGTACGTTGTTATCTAGCCTATCATGGCTGCCTGGCTGGATGCAAAAGGCGGCTACTACGGCAGCCGCCATTTGCGTCTGCAGCAGCCTGTCCGTGGCTGGAAATCTGGCTGCAGACGGCCGGGAGCCAGCCGTCGAGGATTCCGTGGGGGAGGACCGGATCACCTGCTCCCCCCATTGAGGATTCCGGGGGGAAGGGATGGAGCGCCTCCCCCCCACCGCAAAAGATTCCACGAAAAGGTAAGTGAGTTTTATACATCCCTAAAACATTTGAAGTCATCCTTTACTGAGCCAGATTATTAGTTTATCTAGATAAGCAGTGGCTGTTCAAGGTCTTAGTCAGAGGTCTTTCCTCATTCTTCTACATGAGATGCTGGTAGGAATATTGGAGAATTCTGTCACGGACTCCGGGGGCCCCGGATTTTGGAATCTACCCCCCCCGGAGTCCGTGGCAGAATGGACCACCCCGCCCCACCACCTTGCGAAGTCCGACCCAGCCGGATCCTAGTGATGTACGAAAGTCACTTACCTGGTCCCGCAGCTTGATTCGCGGTGGGGGGGAGGCGCTTCGGTTCTCCTGCCGAAGTTTAGGCCAGGGGGGGAGGCGCCCCACCTCGCCCGGCCGCGAAATAAAAAAGTGAATGAAAAAAACACACACACACACGTGATAGGCTACGTAACGATTAACGTAGCCTATCATGGCTAGATTTCCAAAGTCAGCCGTGATAGACTACGTTAATCGTTACGTAGCCTATCATGGGTGACTTTGAAAAAAAAAAGCACGTAAGCAAATGGCAGCGTTGCCCTTATTTTCGCCGTAGTCTACGTAAATCTTTACGTAGACTACCCAGGCCCAAATAAGGAACGCAAATGGCGGCGCCCATGGGCGCCGCCATTTGCGTACGTCCTTTTTTTTTTCTTTTTTTCTTCAAAGTCACCCGTGATAGGCTACGTAATGATTAACATAGCCTATCACGGCTGACTTTGGAAATCTAGCTGTGATAGGCTACGTTAATCGTTACGTAGCCTATCACGTGTGTGTGTGTGTTTTTTCATTCACTTTGTAATGGTGGTGGCGGCGGCGGCAGCCGGTCGGAAGACCAGCCGCCTCCCCCACCCCCGCTGAAACGCCGCCAAAATGCCCCCGGGACCCGCCGCCAAGAGGGACATTCAAGGGAGGTAAGTCCCATCCCGGGGGGGGCGGGGGGGCGGAGAATTTCACCAACAATTTTGGGGGGCTGAATGCGTTGGCATTCAGCCTCCCCGAGATTTGTAGAGAAATTCACGGCCATCCCTACCGGATCCTACCTGGCACCGCCGGGTCCAGGTCCGGCCAGGTCCATCCACAGCTGGTCTTCGGACATGAATGGCTGTCAGGGTGGACACTGAGCCCGTAGAATTCCAGAGTAGTTCTGATTCTGAGGAAGAGCAGTCGCTCCTGGGAGAGGAGCACGCTCCTCTTTCCCAGGGCCCACAGCTGACGGAGATTCCTCCCACCAGCATTCCTAGATTAGAAAGCAGTCCAGGAAGTGACCGAGCAGAGATAGCAGACTTGGCGGATGCGCGATGCAGACGCAGAGAGCGGCGCCAGATGGAGGGTGCGGAAAGGAGGCGCAGTGCCCGGTTGGCGCGCAAACAACGGCTGCACCCAGAGGATCCAAGGGAAAAGGGGAGGGACTCTCCCTAGTCCTTAAGTTCAGGGGTCTGCCAGTAATTCCCTTTCAAACGGGGACTAATTGTTTCAACTTAGGGCATAGGTACTCTGCTGCTCAGATCTAGTTGCTACCTGTAGAGTTTTTAAGTTGTAAAAGAAGAATAAAGCTTTGAAAGGAATCCCTTTGTCTGTGTCTGGACTTGGCTACGGGATTAGACTGAGAGAGGCCTCCAAGGAACCCTTGACAATGGCGTCCTGCCTAGCGGATGCCATTTGCATCCCTTCCCCTTCCTGTGATAGGCTACGTAAAGATTTACATAGCCTATTACGGGAAGGGCAAGGGACTCAAATGGCATCCGCTAGGCCAGCCACCATTTGCATCCGAAGACCGGCCGCATCTGGCGGCTCCATGGAGTTGCCGCAGAGAGGAGCTGGCTGGGGAGGATTCCTGTGAGAGGACCAGATCGCCACAGAACCCCCAGCGGACTCCAGGTAAGGGAGTTTCATACACCACTAGATGCTGGGGAACGAACCTGGGGTTTTCTGCATGTAAGACAAGTGCTTCTCCATGAGGAAAGGTTACAACATCAGGGATTGTTTAGACTGGAAAAAAGGAGGGTAAGGGGAGACATGGGAGAGGTGTACAGAATTATGCATGGTGTGGAGAATGTGAATAAGGAGACATTTCTTCTCCTTCTCTCATAATATTAGAACCTTGGGTCATTCTATGAAGCTGATTAGTGGGAGATTCAGGACAGATAAAAGGAAGTATTTCTTCACACAGCACATAGTTAAACTATGGAAATTACTACCACAAAATGTTGTGATGGTCACCAGTTTGGATGGCTTTAAAAGGGGCTCGGCCAAATTCATGGAGGAGAAGGCTATCAATGACTACTGATCTTGATGGCTATATGCTACCTCTAGTATCAGAGGCAGTATGCCTATGTACACCAGTTGCTGGGGACCATGGGTGGGAGGGTGCTGTTGCAATCATGTCCTGCTAGTGGGTTTCTTGTTGTCAGCTGGTTGGCCACTGTTTGAACAGAATGCTGGAGTAGATGGACCCTTGGTCTGATCCAGCATGGCACTTCTTATGCTCTATCACTGAGTTATGGCCCCTTACCAGAGATTATTCTGTCCCAGTTGCCAAGGTTAAATGCCCTTATATGAATCTACTTTATGTACCACCACAAGCTAAAGCAAATTTATAAGATCAAACTGTAAGCTACTTGGAAGCGGTTCTCAATCTCATGTTTTTATTGTTCTGTCTACTGGAGTATATGCTGCATGATTCTGTAAAATATCACAGAGATGTCAATTTTGCATTTGCTTGTCTGAAACAATAGTGTTCTTGAGGGAGCAGCTGTATACATGATAAGAAAGCTATGTCTCATGTATGATTAATTCAATCATCTTGTAGGCAGCCTCATGTAAGTCAACATCAAAGTTGAAAATAAGAAGTCCAGAACATCTATCTTCTAGATATAGTTACTACAAGACTAAGGATGCAATCCTATGCATGTTTAGACAGAAAAATGTCCTACAGCTCTAAGCATTTCCCAGCCAGCATGGGGCAGGCCGAGGAATGCTGAGAGTTGTAGGGCTTTTTCTGTTTAAACATGCATAGGATTGCACCCTAGAACTTATATTGCATAGATAAAGTAATCCAATTGCAGCCAATATCAGAAGCAATCATTCAGAAACAGGAAGTACAGGCAGTGGCATTACACACACACCCATCGTTGGTGGCTTATAAGTAATGGAACAAACCAACATCATTTCAAACTTAAGGATCACTTTTAATGCCTGGATGAAAATCCTTTGCAGTCAATGACTTCCTGAAGTCTGGAACCCATGCACATGACCAAATGCTGAGTGTCCTCCCTCTAGATGCTTTGCCAGGCCTTTACTGCAGCTGCTGCTTGTTGGTGGCTTCAGTCTTGTCTTCAGTAAGTGAAAAGCATGCTCTATTGGGCTAAGATCAGGTGACTGACTTGGCCATTGAAGAACATCCTTGAGAAACTCTTGGGTAGCTTTTGCTGTATGTTTTGGGTCATTATCCATCTGCAATATGAAGCTGCGTCCTATCAGTTTGGCAGCATTCGGCCGAATCTGAGCAGAAAGTCAGATCTTTCACTATACACTTCAGAATTCATCCTGCTGCTTTTATCAACAGTCAGGTCATCAATAAACACCAGTGACCCAGTTCCATTGGCAGCCATACATGCCCATGCCATAACACTGCCTCCACCATGTTTGACAGATGATGTGGTATGCTTTGGATCATGAGGTGTCCCTTTCCTTCTCTATACTTTTCTCTTCCCATCATTCTGGTACAAGTTAATCTTGGTTTCAAGATGTTGGTTTCAAAGAATCTTATCTCAAAACTGGGCAGGCTTTTTTAGGTGTTTGCTGGGAAAGGCTAATCTGGCCTGTCCTTGAGCATTACCAGTGGTTTGCACCTTGTTGTGAAGCCTCTGTATTTGCCATGATAGGCTATGTTAGGGATGTCAGGGAATTCCACGACGGATCATGGTGAGGCCGAATGCCAGTGCATTCAGCCCCCCAAAATCCATCGTGGAACAGCCTGCCACCCTCTTGCCCCCTGCAGATCCCCCCCCGGGACAAGACTTACCTGGGGTGGATGTTCTGGATGGCGGCGGCTCCGGCGGCGGCTTCGGCGGCAGCTGGTCTTCTGAACAGCTGTCGCCGCTGCCATTTTCAATCTGTGTCTTCCCCCGCCCCCATAGACATGGTAGGCTACATAAAGACTTACGTAGCCTATCACGTCTGGGTTTTTTTTTAAAAAAAAAAATGCGTACACAAATGGTGGCGGCTACAGCCGCCGCCATTTGCATTCCTTATTTTTCGTCGTCTTAGTCTACGTCAATATTTACGTAGACTAAGTAGGGATGTATGAAAGTCACTTTTCTGGTCTTGCAGCTTGCTTCATGGTGGGGGGGAGGCGCTTCACTTCTCCCCCCGAAGTTCAGGCCGGGGGGGAGGCTTCCCACCTCGCCCAGCCTAAATTCAGGCCGGGGGGGAGGCTTCCCGCCTCGCCCGGCCAAAATTCAGGCTGGGGAGAAGCGCCCCGTCTCCCCAGCCGCGAACTTCAAAAGAAAAAGAAAAAAGCCCCGTGATAGGCTACGTAACGATTTACGTAGCCTATCATGGCTAGATCTGCAAAGTCAGCCATGATAGGCTACGTGACGATTAACGTAGCCTATCACGGCTGACTTTGCAAATCTAGCCATGATAGGCTACATTAATCGTTACGTAGCCTATCACAGGGGAATTTTTTTTTTTTACTTTTATTGTAATGGCGGCGGCGGCAGCTGGTCAAAAGACCGGCTGCTGCCCCCGCCCCTGACGAAGACCTGCCCAACCGCCGCTGGGACCCGCCACCGGGAGCGACATTCGTGAAAGGTAACTCCCATCCGGGGGGCGCGGGGGGGCAGAGAATTTCTCCCCGAACCTTCGGGGGACCGAATGCGTTGGCACTCGGCCCCCCGAACTTTCGGGGAGAAATTCTTCCCCATCCCTAAGACTAAGACGAAGAAAAGAAAGGGGAACACAAATAGCGCCCACTACTCTATTTGCATTCCCCTTTCTTTTCTTTGTCTTAGTCTATGTAAATATTGACGTAGACTAAGACGGCGAAAAATAAGGAATTAAAATGGCGGCAGCCGTAGCCGCTGCTATTTGCATACGTGTTTTGTTGTTGTTGTTACCCAGAGCCCTCCGTGGCCGGAAATCCGGCTGCAGACAGCCCTGGCCTGGGCCTGGCCGGCTGCTCCGCAGAGCTGCCGTGGAGCACAATTAGCAGTCGAGGATTCTGGGGGGAGGGACGGAACGCCTCCCCCCCCATGAACAGAATCCACAAAAAGTTAAGTCACTTCCGTACATCCCTAGGCTACGTAAGTTTTTATGTAGCCTATCACAGCCTAACGCAGGCACGCAACTGGCGGCCACTACAACGGCCGCCATTTGCGGCTGCAGCAGCCCTGCAGCAGCCAGAAGCCTTGGCCAGTGGCTCCACGGCCTTGCCACAGAGAGGAGTCAGCTGGGGAGGATTCCAGGGGGAGGGACGGATCGCCTCCCCCCCACCATGGATGCCCTGGACTGGAACAAGGTAAGGGATTCATACATCCTTACACCTGGCCATGCAGCTGCTTGTCAGCCGTTAGTTCCGTTACTTTTGAGCCACCAACGATGGGTGTGTGTGTATGCCATTGGCTGTACTTCCTGAATGGTTAGTGCCCCACTTTTGTCAGATCCCTTGAATTACAGCTGAAAGTCCTGACTTCGCTCCCATCTGGGTGTGTTTCCTTTGAACTTTAGTGTGGTGGTGAACAGTGGCCAACTGCCAGAACAGTTATCCTTGTTCCAATATTTCTGGCCCTGACTTTATTTTCAGCTATTGTTTCCATATAGTCACAGTTATACACTGTGCCTATTGGTTAGTATAGCAATCCCCAATGGTGTTATTATATCTTAGCCACAGATAAGCACTTATTTGCATGGCTGAGCATATCAGCAAATCCTAACGTACTTTTTAAATACAATATCAGATGGATATGTATGTGATCTTAACTCTTACTTCAGTCTTGTGTGTACTCTAGGACATATCTAGATTCTGTGGCAGAATGCTTTGTCAACATACAGTTTATTCACAAATGTAATTTATATCCAGTTTTCCCACAACTGTGATATGTCCAATCAGTCCCCATGAATTTCACAGTCTTTTAGAAATACTGCTGTCATCATATTCTAGTGTGAGAACTACTATGCTCCACTGGGAAGCCCAGTGTTATATTTTGTTTTTGGGTCCCCCCTCCCACCCACATGACAAATTATATCTAGTAACCAGTATGTCAGCTGGTTCACACTGCCAAATTCATACCCACTGTTAGGTAAAGAGAAGAAGCAAAATTGCATTTAAAAAAAAAAAACATTCTTGCAGGCTGGGTTGTAGTCATGGATTGGGAAGTTATGAATTCTTGGGACTAGAAATAGGGATGAATGGATGTGCCATGTCTAGTTCCACCATGATTTTTCAATGAACCAAGTAGGGATGGCGGAGAATTCCGCCATGAATTCCAGTGAGGCCAAATGCACTGGCATTCGGCCCCCTGGAATCCGTGGCGGAATGGCCTCCTGCCCCCCCGCCCACCCCACGGAACCCCCCAGGATAGCACTTACCTGGGGCGGATGCGGCAGATGCAGCGGCGGATTCAGTGGCAGGTGTGGTGGCGGTGCGGCGGTGGTGGTGCGATGGCGGCAGCGGCGGAAGGGACGGTGGAAGGGGTGGCAGCAGAAGGTGCAATGGCGGGGGCGGCGGGGGCAGCGGCGGCAGGGGCAGCGATGGCAGAAGGTGCGGCGGCGGCAGGGGTGGCAGTGGCAGGGGCGGCAGGGGTGGTGGCAGGGGCAGCAGGTGCAGCAGCGGGGGTGGCAGGGGCGGCAGGGGTGGCAGGGGCGGCGGTGGGGGCAGCAGGGGCGGCGGCAGGGGCGGCGGGGGTGGCGGCGGGGGCGGCGGCAGGGGCGGCAGTTGTGGTGGGGGTGGGGGTGGCAGTTGCAGCAGGGGCGGGGGCAGCGGGGGCGGAAGCGGCTGGTTTCCTGGCCGGCAGCAGCTGGGTGCAGCATACGCAAATGGCGGCAGCTACAGTGGCCGCCAGTTGCGTTCGCTATTTTTAGCCATTCTAGCCTACGTAAATATTTACGTAGGCTAGAATGGCTAAAAAGAGAGAACACAAATGGCGGCCACCATAGCCACCACCATTTGCGTACGCGTTTTCTTTTTTACTTTGCTTTGATAGGCTACATAAATATTTACGTAGCCTATCAAGGTTAAGTACAGGGATGCAAACGGCGGCAGCTACGGCCACTGCCATTTGCATCCCTGTTGCCCAGTGGCCGGATGTCCGGCTGCCGGCAGAGCCGGCCGGTGGCTCCGCAGAATCCCCGTGGAGCAGAGCTGGCCAGGCAGGATTCTGGGGGGAGGGACAGAGTGCCTCCCTCCCCACCACGAAGCAGATCCATGAAACGGTAAGTGACTTTCGTACATCCCTAGCACCAAGTGTGTTCTGAGCCAAAGTTTAAGTGAAATCTATCTATCTATCATCTATCTATCTATCTATCTATCTATCTATCTATCTATCTATCTATCTCAGACATAAATCTGTACAAAACTGCCTGTGGACTTTTCAAAAAGTTGAATATTTTTGTCTGCATTTTTCAGATGGTATGCATTTTTGAACACATCCACGCATAGTGTAAAGTATGTTTATGTACATTTTTTAATGTATACCATTTTTGCACACTTAAAAGTGTATCTTCATGGGACACAGGTTTGTGTTGTTGTTTTTTAATTCCATGCAATATATTGCAGATCTTGAAATGTTCAGATTTTTGGATGAAAAAGGTCTCTGGTCCTTGTCAGTTCCTGGGGGCTGTGGATTCAGGAAATCTGTTAAAAAAATCAATCAGAGTGGAAAAAATCTAGCAATGAGGCCCAAACTGGCATATTAGTAGCAGCAGATTTTGCTACCAGTTGTTGGTATGGCAGAATGGCAAATTCTCAATATGGCAGAATGGCAAATTCTAATGTAACATTATTTGTAACTTTTATTTTCATATACCATATGACACTATCTTGTGTAAAGAAGCATTCTTAGTGATTGGCCCTTGACCATACTCATTGCCTTCACCATTTAGTGCAACCGGAACCTGAGTATATTTCTCATATTTTCCTTTTTGTCTCATTCCATCAAATAAGATTCATATTTAAACTGGAATTTGGTGACAAGGATTAATGCTGGCAAGGGCCGGTATTTTAATACTGTATTTTTAATTGACTGCATTTCTATTTGACTCTTTTCTGTGTTTTTAAACAGATTTGTATAGAAAAAAATCAAATAAAGAGGTAAAAGAAATAATGATAAACTCATCTTGTTGGTACATAATATATAGACAGAGAGGGCAATCCTATGTCCCCCAGAGAGCATCTGGGGGAGATAGGATTTTTCAGTTTCCCAACTCCAAGCTAATAGTGCTATGAGTAGGGATGTACGAAAGTGACTTACCTTTTAACGGATTCTGTTCATGGTGGGGGGGAGGCATTCCGTCCATCCCCCCAGAATCCTCGATGGGGGGGGAGGCGATCCGGTCCTCCCTCCCAGAATCCTTGACGGCCGGCTGTGCTCCGTGGCAGCTCTGCAGAACAGCCGGCCAGGCCCAGGCCAGGGCCGTTCGCAGCTGGATTTCTGGCCACGGAGGGCTCTGGGTAAAAAAACAAACAAACGCATACGCAAATGTAGCCTCCGCCATTTGCATTCCTTACTTTTGGCCATCTTAGTCTACATCAATATTTACGTAGACTAAGACGAAGAAAAGAAAGGGGAATGCAAATAGCGTAGTGGGCGCTATTTGTGTTCCCCTTTCTTTTCTTCACCTTAGTCTACGTAAATATTGACATAGACTAAGACGGCGAAAAATAAGGAACGCAAATGGCGGCGGCCATTGCCGCCATTTGCATACGCGTTTTGTTTTTTTTTTAACCCAGACATGATAGGTTACGTAAGTCTTTACATAGACTATCATGTCTATGGAGGGGGGGGGGAAGACACAGACTGCAAATGGTGGCGGCGGCAGCCGTTCGGAAGATCAGCCGCCGCCGCCGCCGAAGCCGCTGCTGGAGCCGCCTCCGTCCAAAACATCCGCCCCAGGTAAGTCTCATCCCGGGGGGGATCTGCGGGGTGCGGGGGGGGTGGCAGGCCGTTCCGTGATGGATTTCGGGGGGCCGAATGCACTGGCATTTGGCCTCACTGAGATCTGTTGCGGAATTCTCTGACATCCCTAGCTATGAGCTTGTAGCCGGGAAACCTTGTTGCCCACCCCCTCTCCCTCATAGCCAAGGTGGAGAGAAAGACTTCAGGTGGAGCCAAGGTAGCTACCCTCGTAGCCAAAGTGGAGACTTCAGAGGAAGTCAGAGGCAACCATCTATCTCAGTAGGATAGCACCCTAAAATCTATATAGTCTAACATTTGGGGCACAATCCTATGCATGTTTAGACAGAGAAAAGACCTGCAACTCCCAGCATTCCCAAGCCAGCATGGTTGGCTTGAGAATGCTGGGAGTTGTAGGCCTTTTCTCTGTCTAAACAAGCATAGGATTGTGCCCTTATTAGGCCAGCTCAAAGATTACAAAAACATCTCTAAGTATACTATGCATTTATGAGATGAGTTTTCTTATTGCTGAGTGAAACCCTTAAACAACAGGCCTATCCCTCTCATTTTTGGAACCTATAGTAGACCAAAATATGAGAGCTCTTTCTAATACTCCTTTCCATGTGGGTGTGCTGCCATGCAGTAGAATATAAATACTGCTTTTCACAGAGATAGCCTTTGTCTCCCACCTAATCTAAAGCAAAGATTTAGTAGCTACATAAAGCTTTTTGACCTTGTAAGGCTTTTGCCTTTTATGTTGCTCACACAAAATAAGTGTCACCTCTTTTATAGGTAATTTTATCATCTTTGTGGTCTCAGTCATCTAAGTGACCTTTTTTGTTTGTTTAATGTGCTCCAGTTTAGTTTACCTGGTAACCCAGTATGCACCCATGTGGTACACAATTCTAGACAGTGTTAATTGTGTGATGAAACTCCATTGATTTGAATGGCAGTCATAGCTAACACATCCAGTTCTGTTGCTTTCAACAACACTGAATTATTCCTAACATTTGCTGGATTGTGTCCAATGCATTCAAGGAGCTCCCCCCACCCCAAGTAGGTGTTCTTGGTAGAGGGATCACATTAGATTATGCTTTGTCACAGTACATATTAAGCACACTAGTACATACATACTATAGCCAACAAAAATAGCACGAAGTCTCAACCAGATATCGTTGGACTCTCTCCACCAACTTCGTATTCATGAGACAAGTCTCATTTCCTACAGACCCTTTGGGAGCTGACCTTTAAGCAATAGTGCTGTCTACTACAAATGCTGCATACTACACTGAAAGCTCTAATCTCAAATATTAAAAAGAAAGCTAGTGTATAGAAAAGGAATGTCAGTTGCAGTAGCCTCACCTAGGGATGAATGAGAATTTTGTTTCAGTTCATTTTCGATTAGGCTTTACCCAGTTAGCACCTTCCAGAGCCAACACAGATTTGGACACAATCTGTGGTCAAAGTCCATATATTTCTGAGCTTTGCAATATGATTCATGTACCAAAACAATTGCATTGGACAGCATGCATACATTTGGAAAATGTGCATGAAAAAAATTGCACTTTTGAAAATTGTGCACAAATACACTTTAATCAATGGGAGGAGAATACATACATTTCAAAGATAGGCACAACTGATGCGTACATTTGGGACATACACATGCAAATATGATTAGATATTCATGTGAAAAGTTTGCAATCTGAAACAGACTCGAGTCAAAACAAGATTTGAGAAGGAATTTGGAAAACTTTAGCAAGCTTGGGTTATGCCAATTTTCACATCCGTAGTCTCACTGTACATTGTAGTTAGTGTTACAAGTCTCTTCCCCATTGCCCCATATTTCCAAGTGGTTTGGGGATCATGGTGCATCACCATGTGGACTTGAGTTAGATGTAGCCTCCACCACACACAGTAAATTCCCCTTAGTTTAGTCACTGCAAGTTCATACCTCAGTGGCACATATATTAGTATTTTGGCTAGGGATGTCAGAGAATTCCGCCATGGATCTCGGGAAGGCTGAAATCAGTGGCGGAATGGTCTGCCCCCCTGCCCCCCCCGGACGAGACTTACCTGGGATCTTCCTGGCGGCGGTGGCTCCGGCTGCGGCTCCGGTGGCGGTTCGGCGGCGATGGCGGCCAGTCTTCCGACCGGCTGCTGCCACCGCCATTTCCAGTTAAAAAAAAAAAGACGTGATAGGCTACGTAAATGACTTAAAAAAACAACAACAACAATGTACGTACGCAAATGGCGGCCGCCACAGCCGCCGCCATTTACGTTCCTTATTTTGGCACGTCTTAGTCTACGTCAAGATTTACGTAGACTAAGACGGCGAAAATAAGGAAGAATGCAAATAGCGTCCGCTACGCTATTTGCGTTCCCCTTATTTTCACTGTCTTAGTCTATATAAATCTTGATGTAGACTAAGACGTGCCAAAATAAGGAACGCAAATGGCGGCGGCTGTGGCCGCCGCCATTTGCGTACGCGCATTGTTGTTGTTTTTAAGTCAGCCGTGATAGGCTACGTAAACATTTACATAGCCTATCATGGCTGACTGCAGGGACGCAAATGGCGGCGGCTATGGCCGCCGCCATTTGCATCCCTGCTAGCCAGCGGCCGGATGTCGCTGTGGAGATTCTGCGGAGCACAGCTTCTGCGGAGCTTCTGCAGAGCACAGATTCTGCGGAGCACAGCTGGCCAGCCAGGATTCCAGGGGGGGAGGAACGGAACGCTCCCCCCCATCCAGGATTCCGGGGGGAGGGATGGAGCACCTCTCCCCCACCATCAACACAATCCATGAAAGTTAAGTGCCTTTCATACATCCCTAATTTTGGCAGACAGTTTTACATTTCTGCCAGTTTGCTGTCCACTTACTTAGTTTGGAGAGGTACTTGAGGGCTCCTTGCATCTGCTTGGGTTTTCATTGTCCTGAACAATTGGGTATCATCTTACTCTTGACTCCAGATCATTTATGAATGTAAAATAGCACCAGCACAAGTACAGACTCTTGGGAGATCCCACTTCTTACTTACTTCCATTGTGGAAACTAGGGATGTCACAGAATTCTGCCACGGATCTCAGTGAGACCAAATGCCAGTGCATTCGGCCCCCCGAAATCTGTGGCAGAATGGCCTGCCACCCCCACCCCCCCACGGATCCCCCCCGGGACGAGACTTACCTGGGGCGGATGTTTCGGGCGGCGGTGGCTCTGGTGGTGGTTTCGGTGGCGGCAGCAGCGGCAGCTAGTCTTCCGACCGGCTGCCACCGCCGCCATTTGCAGTCTTGTTGGTTTTTTTTTTTTTTTTTTACAGAGACGTGATAGGCTACGTAAAGACTTATGTAGCCTATCACAGCTGGGTAAAAAAAAAAAATGCGTACGCAAATGGCGGCGGCTACGGCCACCGCCATTGCGTTCCTTATTTTTGGCCGTCTTAGTCTACGTAAATATTTATGTAGACTATTACGGCAAAAATAGAGGGGAATGCAAATAGTGTAGCGGGCACTATTTGCGTCCCTTTTTGATTCATGTTTTTTTGGGGTTTTTTTACCCAGAGCCCTCTGCGACTGGAAATCTGGCTGCAGACGGCTCTGGCCTGGGCCTGGCCGGCTGCTCCGCGGACCTGCCGTGGAGCACAGCCGGCCATTGAGGATTCCAGGGGGGAGGAATGGATTGCCTCCCCCCCATCGAGGATTCCGGGGGGGAGGGACGGAACGCCCCCCCCATGAACATAATAGGCGGAAAGGTAAGTGACTTTCGTACATCCCTAGTGGAAACTGCCCATTTTCACCTACTCTCTGCTTCTGCTATTCTGTATGGTATTTAGGGATGTGCGAACCCACCCCAGTCCAGGTCCTCTGGGCACCTGCCCAGCCCCTGCCCCTGCTTGCCAGTCCCCAGACTGCGCTTGAGCCCCTCCTGTGCTCGGCAAACAGCCCACACTCACAGCCTCGTTGAGCTCTGTGGCCACCATTTTTTGGAAAATAAAATGACGATCACAAAATGTGCATATTTACATGTGCGAAAATGCACATTTCACAAAAATGCACATTTTTGCTGTTACCATTTTATTTTTCAAATAATGGCAACCACAGAGCTCAATGAGGCCACCAGAGCAAATGCAAGCTGCTTGCCGAGCATGGGCAGGGGGCAGGCAGTGGCAGGGTCTCGGTGAGTGGGGCTTGGGGGTGCAGGCAGGAGGGCTTCTGCCGGATTCCCAGGTGGAATTCAGTGCCTGTGCCATCCCAAGGTATTATAAATTATTCCATAAATGTTAAATGGAAACTATATATTATTGCCAATACTGCAGATATTATGGAAATATTAGCATTCTACAAAAGACAGGACAAAGACTGCCAGATAAAGCTTTTAAATGAGCATGAATGAGTGGTGTCTTGTAGTGATTTTTCATCTGCATAACGTTATTTCATACAGTTTATCTCTCTCTATGGAGTAAAATGAAGAAACATTTACATATTAACAGCTAGAAATTACTGCTTCATATTGCAACTGTTGGTCATTATCCATTCCATTCATTCTGAAAAATTCTGCGAGTGCTCACTGATATAAGTGCTTCATCATTCCACTTACTTGATACAGAGGACTTATCTAATCTTTTCTATGTTTCACTATGCTTGCTGGGTGGCCCATTTATCTAGTAAGACTGCTGGGGGTGAGGATCTTAGAAATGTATAATTTATCTCTTTATGATCAGTTTTGGCTGCCTCATAATTTGTGGAGAAAATATGAAATTTGTGCACTCAAGTGCCCAAGCCAACTAAAGTCTTTCTTAAAGTTTAACATCTCTGCATAGTTTTAGCTATGCAAGTATGAGGCGATAACATTTACCTCATCTACAGATTTGAGCATGGTTTTTCCTAGCCTTCTTTGGAGGTCGTTTGCTATGTCTTGGTGGGCTTTTTAATATTTAATTTAAAATAGTGCAGTCTTAATGCCTAACATCACACTTCATAGTGAGAGGAGGGTTATGCACAATGCATACTCCTTGCTCTGTAATAGTCAATGAATTGTACTTCTTATGTGTCCATATCATTATTTAGTTCACCAAAATTCATTTATATATCAGAAATGTGTCTTATTCATTATTTCATTTAAAAGACTGCTATACTGCTCATCAGCAGAGCTTCCAGGGTGGTTTATGAAAACAAGATAAAATATTAATCACACACACACACACACACGCACACACACTCATTACTATTAAAGCTGCAATCCTATATACACTTACCTGGGAGTATGTCCCATTAAACTCAACAGAATTTACTTCAGGGTAGACTTGCTTTGGACTGAAGTGTAAGAGAACAATCCTGTGATCCCTAGATAACATCTGAGGGGCCATAGGAGTGTTCAGAAAAAAACCCTCTGAGGACATAGACAGAGTTCTGAGATTCAAGGGGTTTCTCTGATCTTGGACTCACCCCCCCCCCGCCCTTCCTGGCTCCTTCCAACCATTGTAGAGGTTTCTGACATGGCTCTCTCTACAAGTTCAGAACTCCAACCCCATGAGGGGTGGGGTGGGGATGGCCATGTCAGGGACATACCAGTGGGTGGGAGGGAGTGGTTGAGGAGCCAAGGGATTCTGTTTTTATTCTGGAACTCAACTGGTGGAAAGAACCATGGGGCTCATGTCAGGGGTAGGCGTGGTTGGGCACCTGCCAAGGTCCCACACCCTGGTGTGTGTGTGTGTGTGCACACTGATATCAGCTCCCCTAGAGTTGCTCCTTTTCTTCACCCTTGAAACCTGGCTGTTCACCTGCCTCTCTCTCTGGCCCAGACAACAGTAGTGCTGAGAAGGAGGAGAGGTAGATACCACTGCCTACTTGCTTGCTGGCTCTCTGTCAGCCAAGCAAGCAAGTGGTAGCAATTACGAGAAAGAAGATGAAGTAACAATTATGGAGAGGATAATAGCTGCTAGTGACGATGGTGGTGAGAGGATAAACTCAGTGAGGGAGGGGACCCATTGAGGATGTCCTGCCCAAAGGCCTTCGAAAACCAGGCATCTGCACTTGTTCAGAGTGGCACACCTCCCTGTTGTCCATGCTACTAGTGTCAGATGTACCTGCCTGAACCCTAAGATCATTCTCCAGGAGCCCCTGCCAAAAGAAGTGGGATGGGTGGCTACCAGGAAGAGAGCCTTTTTTGCTGTGGTACCCTGACTGTAGAATGAGCAGCCTAGAGAGGTTCACCTGGCACCTATGTTGTACTCCTTTTGGCACTAGGTGAAGACCTTTTTATTTTCCCAGCATTTCAGCTCTGCTGTTTTAAGTCTGTATTTTAAATCTCTGCATTGCTGTAAGGTTTTATTCTGGTTGTACTTGTATGTTGTAGTTTTAAGCTTTCATAATGTTTCATGCTGTGCTTTGTGGTTTTATTTTTTGTGATCCACTCAGAGAGCTTCGGCTATTGGGCAGTATAGAAATGAAATAAATAAAAATAAATGAATTCGTTCTGTAGGTTGGCCTCTTGGATGTAGTCATATACAAGTAGACTTCTGCACTTGCAGTTTCCTGGATAGGGGGAAATAGTTGGTCTGAAACTAATCTCCAATTAGTTTTTTTGTAGTAGGGTTTAGCAACACGTCATAACAAATTTGCTCTTGGTCAAACCAAAGTGCTATAATAAGGATAATGGCAGGAGCATTAGCAACTCAAAGGGACCAGATTCCCCAGATAACTTACCATATAATGCTTGTTAGTTGGGGGTGGGGGGAAAGAGTGATCCATTAGACATGTCACACCATTGGAATCAAAAGCAGCTGGTATTCTCCTCCTTCCTCTTTCCCACCCTGCACTCATTCACATTTCCTCTAGAGCTGAGTTAGGTTTTAATTCGGCCTCCTCCACATCTTTTATCTTATTACTATATTGCCCTGAAGAACCCCCTAGGCCATCTCAATGCAAGTGCAGACCTACAGGTTGTCAGATTCAGTGGAATTTTGTCCCAGTGTTTGAATGCTATCAGAGCATGTATTAGGCATTATAACTAGAAAGTGTTGCTGTCGGCAAAAGGCAAAAGGTTTAATGATTTTTTGATACTTCTAAATTAGAACTGCTAGACATCTCATCCTGAAATCTCTTCCTGGTTCGTTCTTCAGGTCTTTGAGGCTTTATCTACTGTATATTTTAGCGATGTGCCTATTACACAATTAAAAATAATTTAAAGAAACTGTGCTTGGCATTTAGCACTGTGCTGAAATTTTCAGTCTACTTATTTTTGACCATTGGGTGGGGGGAGAAATTGTACCTGAAAACTGTGGGAAGGCGTGAGTATTTTGGAGAAATTTCTCAGTGAGTTTATCTTATTGTAAGGAGGTAGCTAAGGGTAGTGGCAGGCTGTGTTCACTCATTATTTTGCCATTTTTTTCTATGTAGTGATCAGCACTTTTGAATTGGCATTTATTTCATAGAATCATAGAATGGTAGGGTAGGAAGGGGCCTATAAGACCATTGAGTCCAACCCCCTGCTCAATGGAGGAATCTAAGTCAAAAAATCCCTGACAGATGGCTGTCCAGCTTTATTTGTTAAATTTGTATCATACCATTTTCTTCACCTTTCTTTCAAGCATCTCAGAAAGTAATACATCTGGTGGTCTCCCATCCATGACCATGACAAGGCTCACAGACCTGTTTTGTTTTAGAGATGGGGTTAAATCAGGTACTGTTAGACCATTGTCTGGTATTAGTGCTGTGCCGAATGTTTTTCCCACATGTTTTTCAACCATTCTCATTCAATTTGATAGAAGAGAAATTGCTTTCAAAAAGAAATTCAATACTGAAGAAATTTTGGAGAAATTCTCATGGGTTGGTAGGGGTGCACGAAAGCCACTTACCTGGTCTCGCAGCTTGCTTCGCGGTGGGGGGGAGGCACTTCGCTGCTCCCCCCAAAGTTCAGGCCGGGGGAGGAGGCTTCCCGCCTCACCCGGCCGAAATTCAGGCCGGGGAGGAGGCGCCTCGCCTAGCCCGGCCGCGAAATTAAAAGTTAAAAAAAAAATGCCCCCGTGATAGGCTACGTGACGATTAACGTAGCCTATCACGGCTAGATCTGCAAAGTCAGCCGTGATAGGCTACGTTAATCGTCACGTAGCCTACCACGGGTGACTTTAAAAAAAAAAAGCGCGTACAGCTAATGGCGGCCCCCATAGGGAGCCGCCATTTGCGTTCCTTATTTGGTCGCTGTAGTCTACGTAAATCTTTACGTAGACTATGGTGAAAATAAGGGCAACGCAAAGCAGGGGGCCGCCATTATGCCGTACGCGCTTTTTTTTTTTTTAAGTCACCTGTGGTAGGCTACGTGACGATTTACGTAGCCTATCACGGCTGACTTTGCAGATCTAGCCGTGATAGGCTACGTTAATCATCACGTAGCCTATCAGGGGGCATGTTGTTGTTTTTTTAACTTTCGCATTCGCGGCCAGGCGAGGCAGGAAGCCTCCTCCCTGGCCTGAATTTCGGCCGGGGCGAGGCGGGAAGCCTCCCCCCCGGCCTGAATTTCGCGGGGGGAGCAGCGAAGCGCCTCCCCCCCACCGTGAACAAGCTTCGGAGAAAGGTAAGGGACTTTCGTCCACCCCTAGTCCAGCCTCGTCTTGAAGGCCTCCAGTTTGGGAGAGCCCACCACCTCTCCAGGTAATTGGTTCCATTGTCGTATTGCTCTTACAGTCAGGAAGTTTTTCCTGATGTTCAGCTGGAATCTGGCTTCCTGTAACTTGAGCCCATTATTCCGTGTCCTGCACTCTGGGAAGATCAAGAAGAGATCCTGGCCTTCTTCTCTGTGACAGCCTTTTCAAGTACTTGAAGAGTGCTATCATATCTCTCCTCAGTCTTCTCTTCTCAAGGCTAAACATGCCCAGTTCTTTCAGTCTCTCTTCATAGGGCTTTGTTTCCAGTCCCCTGATCATCTTTGTTGCCCTCCTCTGAACCCTCTCCAGTTTGTCTGCATCCTTCTTAAAGTGTGGTGCCCAGAACTGGACATAGTACTCCAGATGAGGCGTAACCAGTGCTGAGTAGAGGGGAACTAGTACTTCCCAGGATTTGGAAGCGATGCTTCTATGAATGCAGCCCAAACTAGCATTTGCCTTTTTTGCAGCCACATCACATTGTTGGCTCATATTCAGCTTGTGATCGACAACAATTCCAAGATCCTTCTCGCTTGTAGTGTGGTTGAGCCACGTATCCCCCATCTTGTAATTGTGCATTTGGTTTCTTTTTCCTAGGTGCAGAACTTGGCATTTATCCTATTAAATGTCATTCTGTTGTTTTCTGCCCAGCGCTCCAGTCTATCCAGATCACTTTGAATTTTGTTTCTGTCTTCCAAAGTATTAGCTATCCCGCCCAATTTTGTGTCATCTGCAAATTTGATCAGCATTCCCTGCACCTCCTCCTCCAAGTCATTAATAAAAATATTGAAGAGCACTGGGCCCAGGACTGAGCCCTGCGGCACCCCACTCATTACCTCTCCCCAGTTTGAGAAGGTCCCATTGATAAGCACTCTTTGAATCCGATTCTGTAGCCAACTGTGGATCCACCGGATCATTGTTTCATCTAGCCCACTTTGAGCTAGTTTGCTCATCAGGATATCATGGGGCATTTTGTCGAAAGCTTTGCTGAAGTCAAGGTATATGATGTCTACAGCATTCCCACGGTCTTCAGGGGAGGTTACTTGATCAAAAAATGAGATCAGATTTGTCTGGCAGGACTTGTTTTTGACAAATCCATGTTGGCTTCGAGTAATCACGGCATTGTTGTCAAGGTGCTTCCAGATGGATTGCTTTATCATCTGCTCCAGAATTTTCCCAGGGATTGATGTCAGACTGACTGGTCTGTAGTTCCCAGGTTCCTCCTTTTTACCCTTTTTGAAGATAGGGACAACGTTAGCCCTCCCCCAGTCATCTGGCACTTCCCCTGTCCTCCATGATTTCTCAAAGAGAATAGACAGAGGTTCTGAGAGTTCTTCTGCCAGTTCCTTTATGACTCTAGGATGCAGTTCATCTGGCCCTGGAGATTTGAACTCATTCAAAGTCATTAGGTGTTCCTTGACCATATGCCTGTCGATCTCAAGCTGCAATCCTGCCCCTTCAGCCTGTACTTTGCCTTTGCCAGGGGGGTCATAGACCCTCTTTTGGGAGAAGACTGAGCCAAAGTAGGAATTGAGCACCTCTGCCTTTTCTTTGTCATCTTTTATCATTTTGCCATCCTTATTTAATAGCTGAACCACCATTTCTTTCCTCTGCCTTTTACTATGCACGTAGCTGAAGAAAGCCTTTTTGTTGTTTTTCGCATCCCTTGCTAACCTCAGCTCATTCTCAGCTTTAGCCTTCCTGACGCCATCCCTGCAATTCTGTGCTATCTGCCTGTACTCTTCCTTTGTTACTTGGCCTTCTTTTGAAATTTTGAAAGGCCATCTGCTTACAGCTCTGGTATAACCTGTGAGTCAGACACGGATAAACTGGAGTTCTGTGGAGGTATTATTAGATGCTTTACTATATGTGTGTAGCAGGAAAGCAGGTTTTATTTATTTATTTGATACATATCCTGCTTTTCTTTCATGAAACTTAAAGAAGCATACACAAGTTCCCTGGTGGTCTCTTATCTTCACACAGAGAAGACTCTTCTCTTTGATCCAGTGGAGGCTTCTGTCAGAAAGACATTGTAGAAAGCAATTTTCAGAAATCCCCTCTCCCAACTGCAGCCACACACACCCCACGACCTAACATTTTCTTTAAAGAGGGAACCTTTATGAACAAGAGAGGCTGCAGGAGGGGAGGAATGAAAGAAAATTGCCTCCATGCCTGTTCTGCTGTTGGAAGCCTCTGCTAGTTCAAGGACACTTGCCTCAGACATCCATTGGATCCAGCCCTAAATGATTAGATACTGATTAGAGGGTGGGCTCCACTTGAACCAAAATGGAACCAGACTGCTGGTACTAAGGGTAAAAAGGGTGGCAGATCAGCTTTTAAACTAAACCCTGGGGGAAAGCCGGCAGGAGCTTGGAAGCATCCTGTTCAGGTTCAGTCATCCCAAAGGATGAAGATGAAAATGTTTTTGATTGCCCAAATGTAGAAGGGGAGGAAATAGGCAAGGAGGACAGAGTAGCACATAATAGCCAATCAAAGGAACCAACGTCCCAAAGCAAAAGATGCACATGCCAGACACATCTGGAGAAGGGTACCAGGTATACGTGTTTTTATGCAAATGGTAGAAGCCTATAAACCAAAGTGGGAGAGTTGGAGTGCTTGATTTTAAAGGAAAACCTGGATATAGTGGGCTTTACAGAAACCTGGTGGAGTGGACAGAACTAGTGGAATGCAGTCATCTCTGGATATAAACTCTATAGGAAGGACAGGGAAGGGCCTACTGGGGGAGGTGTTGCCCTGTATGTCAGAGGGCATAGCGCTGAGCACCGAGAAGGGATAGGCTTTTACACAGAAGCACTGTGGTTGACAATACCAAGCTCCAAAACTAATTTAGTGCTAGGAACATGCTATCATCCCCCAGATGAGAATGCCCAGAGCGACTTTGAGATGGAAAACAAAATCAGGGAGGGCTCCAAACAAGGAAGTGTTGTAATAATGGGCAACTTCAATTAACCCTACATTGATTGGAGAAAACATGTTCCAGCCATGACTAAGAGGTGAAATTTCTCAGTGCCTTAAATGATTGTGCCCTAGAACAGTTGGTCATGGAACCGACCAAAGGGGAGACGACCTTGGACTTAATCCTAAGTGATGTCACCCAGGACCTAGTATGAGAAGTAAATGTTGTTGAACCAACTGGAAACAGTGATCACAGTGCTATCAGATTTAATATATATTTAAGTAGAAAACTGCCCAGGAAGTCCAACATAGTCACAGTTGACTTCAAAAGAGGAAACTTCTCTAAAATGAGGGAACTGGCAAAAAGGAAGCTAAAACGGGGACCAAGAGGATTAAAGCCCTTCAGAATGTTTGGAGATTACTCAAAACTGCAATAACAGAAGCCCAACTAAAATGCCTCATGTGGCACAGAGTGGTAGGTGGCAGTATTGCAACCAAAACTCTCCCCACGACCTGAGTTCAATCCCAGAGGAAGCCGGGTCTTGGGTAGCCAGCTCAGGTTGACTCAGCCTTCCATCCTTCCAAGGTCGGTAAAATGAGTACCCAGCTTGCTGGGGGAAAGGTAGTCATGACTAGGGAAGGCAATGGCAAACCACCCCTCTATAGTCTGCCATGAAAACACCAATGCAAGCGGCATCCCTCTAGGGGTCAGTAATGACCCGGTGCTTGCACTGAAGGAACCTTTCTAAAGTGTATACCACAGGTTAGGAAAGGTAGCACCAAGTCCAAGAGGTCACTGGCATGGTTAACAAGCAGTGTTAAGGGAGCTATTAGAGAAAAGAGAGCTTCCTTCACAAAATGGAAGTCTTGCCCAAGTGAGGAAAACAAAACACAGCACAAGCTTGCACGAAGGTGATGCAAGCAAACAAGAAGAGATGCAAAAAAGCATTTTGAAGAGCATATCGCTAACAACATCAAGGCCAACAATAAAGAATTCTTTAAATATATCAGAAGCAGAAAACCAGCTAGGGAGGCAGTTGGACCATTGGATCATGGATGACAATGGAGTTTAAAGGAGTACTGAAGGAGGACAAGGAGACTGCAGAGAAGCTGAATGAATTATTTTCATCTGTCTTCACTGCAGAAGATATAGGACAGAAACCTATGCCTGAACTGATGTTTTCAGGAAGGGAGTCTGAGGAACTGAGGCAAATAGCGGTGACAAAAGAAGAAGTTATCAACCTTACAGATAAATTGAAAGCAAATAAATCACCAGGCCCAGATGGGATCCATCCTAGAGTTCTCAAAGAACCCAAATATGAAATTGCTGATCTTCTAACCAAAATATGCAACATGTCCCTAAGATCAGCCTCTATATCAGAGGACTGGAAGATGGCCAATATAACACCAATTTTCAAACAGGGATCCAGGGAGATCCAGGAAATTACAGGCTGGTTAGCTTAATATCTGTTCCGGCTAAATTGGTTGAAGGTTTTTATCTTTAATTTTATCTTTGGTTTTATCTTTAATTTCATAAAACCAAATCTTTGGTTTTATCTTTAATTCTATTAAAGATAAAATTAGTAAGCATGTAGAAGGTCAAGTCCTGCTGAAAAATAATCAACGCGGCTTCCGCAAAGCTAAGTCCTGTCTCACTAAGCCTTTAGAGTTCTTTGAGAGTGTCAGTAAACATGTAGACGGGGTGATCCTGTAGACATTGTTTACTTGGACTTCCAAAAAGCTTTTGACAATTTCCCTCACCAAGGACTCCTGAGAAAATGTATCAGTCATGGAATAAGAGCACAGGTGCTCCTATGGTTCAGTAACTGGTTAAATAACAGAAAACATAGAGTAGGAATAAATGGTAAATTCTCCCAATGGAGGGAAGTAAATAGTTGGGTCCCACAAGGATCTGTATTAGGACCACTGCTTTTCAACCTGTTCATAAATGATCTGGAACTAGGACTGAGCAGTGAAGTAGTCAAGTTTGTAGATTACACCAAATTATTTAGGGTGGTTAAAAGAAAAAGGGATTGTGAAGAGCTCCAAAAGGATCTCTCCAAACTGGGAGAATGGGCATCAAAATGGCTATGTAAGCAAGTGTAAAGTGATACACTTTGGGGCAAAAAAAACCCCAACTTCAAGTATAGCCTGATGGGGTCTGAGCTAGCAGTGACTGACCAGGAAAGACATCTTGTGTTTGTGGTGGACAACTCAATGAAGATGTCAACCCAGTGTGTGGCCACTGGAAAAAAAGAAAAGGAAAAAAGGGCAGACTCCATGTTAGGCATAATTAGAAAAGGAATTGGGAATAAAACTTCCAATATCATACTGCCCCTATACAAATCTATGGTGTGACCACACTTGGAATACTGTGTACAGTTCTATTCACCACACCTAAAAAAAAGATATTGTAGAGCTGGTAAAAGTGCAGAAAAGGGCAACTAAAATGATCAAGGGGCTGGAGCATCTCCCCTATCACAAAAGGTTACAGCAGCTGGGATTGTTTAGCTTGGGGAAAAAAGGACAATAAGGGGAGACATGAGAGAGGTGTACAAAATTATTCACAGTGTGGAGAATGTGGATAGGGAGACACTTTTCTCCTTCTCTCAAAATACTAGAATACTAGTTTTGATGGCTATGTGCTACCTCCAATACCAGAGGCAGTGAGCCTATGTACACCTATGTACACCAGTTACTGTGGAATATGGATGGGAGGGTGCTGTTGCACTCATGCCTAACTTGTGGGTTCTTAGTAGGGGTGTATGAAACCCTGCTTACCTAGCTCTGCTGGGTTCCGCAGGTGGGGGGAGGCGATCCGTTCCTCCACCCGAAATCCTCGATGTGGGGGAGGTGATCCGATCCTCCCCCCAGGAATCCTGCCAGCTGGCTCCGCTCCATGGTCAGGCCGTGGAGCTGCCAGCCGGGCCAACCCACAGTGGGGCCTCCAGCTGCTGCCGGACTGGTGTAGACGCAAATGGCGTCCTGCGTAGGGGACACCATTTGTGTCCCTACGCAAGCCCGTGATAGGCTACATAAATATTTACGTAGCCTATCACAGCTAAAGCAGGAACACAAATGGCATAGGGGACACCATTTGCGTCCCTGCTTTAGCGGTGATAGGCTACGTAAATATATACGTAGCCTATCACGGGCTGACGTAGGGATGCAAATGGCAGCCGATACAACAGCTGCCATTTGCGGCCGCAGCAGCCCAGCAGCGGCTGGAGCCGCCACTGCCACCGCCACCAGAGCCGCAGCCAGGTAGGCTCCGTTTCACAGGGCTTTCGCGGGGTGGTGGGGCAGGTGGCTGCGTTCAGCCATGGATTCCGGGGGGCCAAATTCACTGGAATTCGCCCTCTCTGGGATCCGTGGTGGAATTCTCTAACATCCCTAGTTCTTGGCCAACAGCTGGTTGGCCACTGTGTGAAAACAATGCTGGACTAGATGGACCCTTGGTCTGATTCAACATGGCTCTTATGTTCTTATGTTCCATATGTTTCATCAATCTATTTCCTCTTCTTGCAGCTTTTCCTTTTGTCATAGAGGGAACCAAAGTGTAATTTGATACCTCATTATCTCCAATCTATTTAAAAACAAATTAAAGGTCATTTAGTGCAAGAGATGCCCCAGAGGTTAATGGCATCATCTGAAGGGCCTGCAAACTTCCGTGACTAAGCAATCCCAATAGTAGGATAAAAGCTCCAGCCAGTGAGAAAGCCCGTTGTCACATTTTGAGTGTACAGGCAACTTAGTTCTATTTCTGCGATAATAACTTTTTCGTAGTCATTATACAGCTAGCCAATATTCAAAGGAATAACTAACTAGCATTCAGGGGAAATATTTCCTGAAGATCCTGCAAAATCATAAATGGGATAGACAGTAGAGCACTGCACTGTTAGTAATGTTCAATATATGTATCTCTATGCAGTGAACTCTATGCAGCAGTCAGATGGTAGAAATTAGGGATGTATGAATCCCTTAACTGGTGCCTCACAGGGGCATCCACAGTGGGGGGGGAGGCGCTCCGTCCCTCCCCCTGGAATCCTCCCTGGCCAGCTCCACTCTGCAGCGGCTCCATGGAGCCGCCGGTCAGGGCCATCCACAGCCAGAGTTCCAGCCTCGGCGAGGCTGCTGTGGCCGCAAATGGCGGCCGTCATAGCAGCCACCATTTGCGTCCTTGCAAGCAGCCATGATAGGCTACGTAAGTATCTATGTAGCCTATGACAGCAAAGAGCAGGGGTGCAAATGGCGGCCACTACGCCATTTGCGCCCCTGCTCTTTGCCATGATAGGCTACGTTAATACTTACATAGCCTATCACAACTGCAAGGCCAGAAACAGTGGCTGCAGAAGCCCAGCCACAACCAGCCGGGAGATCAGCGGCTGCTGCCAGAGCCGCCGCCGCCACATCCGCTCCAGGTAAGTTCCATCACAGGGGGATTTCACAGGGGAGCAGGGGGGCGTTCCGCCACGGATTCCAGGGGGCCGGATTCTAATAAATCCAGCCTCACTGGAATCCATGGCGGAATTCTCTGACATCCCTTACCTGGCTCCGTGCAGTGGGATCCGCGGTGGAGGGGAGGTGCTCTATCCTTCCCCCTGGAATCCTCCCTGGCTGGCTCCGCTCTGCAGCAGCTCCACAGAGCAGCCGGCCAGGGCCGTCCACAGCTGGAGTTCTGGCCCCAGCCAGGCTGCTGCGGCCGCAAATGGCGGCCATCGTAGCAGCTGCCATTTGTGTCTTTCTGGGCTACCATAATAGGCTACATAAGTATTTATGTATCCTATCACGGCAAAGAGCAGGGACGCAAATGGCGGCCGCTATGCTGTTTGCGGCCCTGCTCTTTCCGTGATAGGCTACGTAAGTATTTACATACGCTATCACGGGAAAGGCAGCCATGCAAATGGTGTAGTGGCTGCCATTTGCATGGCTACCTTTACTATGATAGACTACATAAATACTTACGTAGCCTATCACGGAAAGAGCAGTGGCGCAAACGGCGTAGTGGCTGCCATTTGTGTCCCTGCTCTTTGCCATCATAGGCTACATAAATACTTACGTAGCCTATCATGGCAGCCTGGCAGGATGCAAATGGTGGCCACTATGATGGCCGCCATTTGCGGCCGCAGCAGCTGGCCAAGAGACCAGCCACTGCCGCCACTGGAGCTGCCGCCGGAGCTGCTGCCACCGGAGCCGCAGCCATCTCCGCATCTGCCCCAGGTAAGCTTCGTCCTGGGGGGATTCTGTGTGGGGGGGTGGGAGTCCATTCCACCACAGGTTTTGGGAGGCCGAATGCCAGTACATTCGGTCTCAGTGAAATCCATGGTGGAATTCTCCGCCATCCCTAATCCATAAGTTTAAGGGTGGGCTGGAAGTTTGTTTGGTTCAGACACCAATTTATAAACTGGTTACTTTGGAATAATCCTAGGACTGTACAAAACGACTTACCTGTTTCGTTTCATGACATCCGCGGTGGGGGAGAGGAGCACCGTTCCTCCCCCCGAAATCCTCGCCGGCTGGCTCCTCTCCACGGCAACTCCGCAGATCCGCCGGCCAGGGCTGTCCGCAGCAACATCTGGCCGCTGCTGGGCTGCGCAGGGATGCAAATGGAAGCTGCTGTAGCTGCCACCATTTGCGTATTTGTGTAGCCTATCACGGCGAAAAGAAGGGAACGCAAATGGCGGCTGCTATGGCTGCCGCCATTTGCGTTCCCTTTTTTTCTCCATGATAGACTACGTAAATATTTACGTAGACTATCACAGCCTCCACAGGGACGCAAATGGCATCCCTGCATTAGCCGTGATAGGCTATGTAAGTATTTGCATAGCCTATCACAGCGAAAAATTACGAAGCAAATGGCAGCCACAGACACGTCCACCATTCGCAAAGCAGCGCGAACGGCACCAGGTAGGTGCTCCGTTTCGCGCGCCTTTCATGGGGTGGTGGGGCAGGGGGGGGCTTCGTTCCGCCACAGATTTGGGGGGGCCAAATGCACTGGCATTCGGCCTCACTGAGATCCGTGGCAGAATTCTCCACCATCCCTAAATAATCCTATCGAAGCTGACTGGCCTCTTCAAGCAGCGTAAGTAGTCTGAGGACTCTAGAAGAGAGGCATGATTTAATAGCTCTGACAGAATTCTAATTGGTTATAAGGAGGGAAAGAAGATCACACTTGTTGCTACTCATCTATGGTGCCCAATTACTCATTACCAAATTAGAGGAAATGCATCACCAATCAAGAAGGAGGGAAAAAAAAGATATCCAATTTGCCTAAAATTCGCATATGCTGATTTATACATATAGCTGCAAATTTACCAGAACAATCCCAGAAATTGAATAGAAATAGAATGCATTGCACGATTGTGAGGAAGACTGTGACCAAGTGACCTCTGTGTTTTCTCTGTCTTCTCTCCTGTTGCTGTCTGTCACTTGGCAACCTTGACTTCTTTATCTTTAAACTGGATAACCCTTCAAATAGTGCATCCTTCCTGACCTGGTGGTGCCCTCCAGATGTTTTGGATTACAACTCCCAGCATTCCTGACCATTCATTTGATGGGAGTTACAGTCCACAACATCTGGAGGACACCATGTTGGAGGAGGCTGAAATAGAGGATATTCTGCTTGTTATCTGTTTTTGATACAGGTAACAAGCATGATGTTTTTGATGTTGTTTTACACTGTTGATTGTGCTTTCGTTGATTTTCTTTCTGTAGCCTACCTTGAGTGTATTGCTTGCATACAGACAGTTGGGGTAGAAATTTATGGCACACATGCATATATTCATAGAGGAATCAATACAAACTGAGCCCCCTTCCGCACTTCCTCCTCTTTCTGTCAGAGCAGCACCACAAGTCACTTCATTTCCAGAATATGCCTTGGAAGGGTGCAGCTGCCATGATCCTCAGTGATTTGATTTCCCCTTCTTCCCACAGGCAGCTAAGTCATACACACTGTCCCTCACACTTGAACATAGTATGGAAGAATGCATATTTGCCCCTTTTCTGGTTTCCCGCAAAAATAACAACATCCCCACACCAGTGTTTTGCATGCCACTTCCCCTGGCTGTGCTATAAAGAGAAGTGGCTTTTTAAGCTGGTTTTTCCACAGTCTGCAGCTCTAGAAACATAGAATCATAGAATAGTAGGGCTGGAAGGGGCCTACAAGACCATTGAGTCCAACCCCCTGCTCACTGCAGGAATCCAAGTAGGGATGGCGGAGAATTCCACCATGGATTTCAGTGACACCAAATGCGCTGGCATTCAGCCCCCCGAAATCTGTGGTGGAACGGCCTGCGCCCCACCCCCCATGCATCCCCCCCAGGACAGGGCAGATGTTCCAGATGGCAGCAGCTCCAGTGGCGGCGGCCGCAGCAGCTGGTCTTCCAAATGGCTGCCACCGCCGCCATTTGCAGTCTGATCTTTTGTGTGTGTGTTGTTGTTTTTTACATATACATGATAGGCTATGTAAAGACTTACATAGCCTATCATATCTGGGTTAAAAAAAAAAAAGTGTATGCAAATGGCAGCAGCTATGGCAGCCGCCATTTGCATTCCTTATTTTTCGCCATCTTAGTCTACATAAATATGTACGTAGACTATTACAGCAAAAATAAAGGGGAATGCAAATAGCGTAGTGGGCGCTATTTGTGTTCCTTTTTGATTCACTGTTTTAGCCTACGTAAATATTTATGCAGGCTAAAACGGCGAATCAAAAAGGAACACAAACAGCATCCACTACGCTATTTGTGTTCCCCTTTATTTTCACTGTAATAGTCTATGTAAATATTTACGTAGACTAAGACGGCGAAAAATAAGGAACGCAAATGGCGGCGGCCATAGCCGCCGCCATTTGCATATGCTTTTTTTGTTTTTGTTTTAACCCAGACATGATAGGCTACGTAAGTCTTTATGTAGCCTATCACAGTTGAATACAGGGACGCAAATGGCGGTGGCTACAGCCGCTGCCGTTTGCGTCCCTGCTACCCAGCAGCTGGATGTCCGTCTGCTGGCGGAGCCGGCCAGCGGCTCCATGGAATCCCCGCAGAGCGGAGCTGGCCGGGCAGGACTCCGGGGGGAGGGATGGAGCGCCTCCCCCCCATTGAGGATTCTGGGGGGAGGGACAGAGCGCCTCCCCCCAGCACTGCGAAGCAGATCCGCGAAACAGTAAGTAACTTTCATACATCTCTAAATCCAAGTCAAAGCATCCCTTAGACAAGTGGCTGTCCAGCTTCATCTTGAATGCTTCCAGTGTGGGAGAGCCCACTACCTCCCTAGGTCATTGGTTCCATTGTCATATTGCTCTAATTGTCAGGAAATTTCCCTGATGTTCAGCCAGAATCTGGCTTCCTGTAACTTGAGCCCATTATTCCGTGTCCTGCACTCTGGGATGATGGAGAAGAGATCCTGGCCTTGCTCTCTGCGATAACCTTTCAAGTACTTGAAGAGCTCTACTGTATCTCCCCTCAGGCTTCTCTTCTCAAGGCTAAACATGCCCAGTTCTTTCAGTCTCTCCTCATAGGGCTTTGTTTCCAGTCCCCTGATCATCTTTGTTGCCCTCCTCTGAACCTTCTCCAGTTTGTCTGCATCCTTCTGAAAGTGTGGTGCCCAGAACTGGATATAGTACTCCAGATGAGGCGTAACCAGTGCTGAGTAGAGGGGAACTAGTACTTCCTGGGATTTGGAAGCTATACTTCTATTAATGAAGCTCAAAATAGCATTTGCCTTTTTTGCAGCCACATCACATTGTTCACTCATATTCAGCTTGATGTTGCTACTGTGAAGAGGATCTCTCTTTTGCCCCCATACTTCACAGGTGCATAACAAGAAAGGTAGGTGTAACTAAAACCAGGACTATATTCATTTCAAGACTGATCTGCAATTCAGTTAATTAGTTCAATTCCAATTTCCTCTGCCTTCCACAATGCAGGAATTCTGTCTTCCAAGGTGGGAACCAGGAGAGTGCTTGTCCCACCACCCACCTTGCTCAAGCAATCCTAGCTTGGCTCCAAGAATTGCAGAGCTGGAAAAAAAACCCAAACCAAATTCACACACAAAATAACATCCTAATTGACAGGGTAGGGTAGGTTAAAAGTTCTGGGCCAAAGTTCCCTCCCCATTTTCCTAGGACCCTTCTCCACCTGAAAACATGGAAACTATTTCTGTCCTTTTCAATTTGGGTGGACCTTTTTCTATGAAATTGTCAGTGTTGGCTGACCTTACTTTACAGAAGAAGTGCTGAAGATTCTTGGTTCTCTTAGGGCACAATCCTATGCATGTTTAGACAGAAAACAAGTCTTACAAATCTAGGGATGGACGGATTCACTGGAGGGCTCGCCAAGGATTTGGGGCGCACCACAGCTGCCTGTTCCTCCATGCAAGGCACCATCTTTTACACAAGTTGGGGCTCTATATTTTCATACATTTACTTTTGCACATAACAGTGGCCATAACGGGCCAGTCCACAATATTAGAGGCCTCCAATGTTATGAAAATGGCCCTTTATGGCTGCCGTTGTGCGCAACAGTAAATATATGAAAATGTAGAGCCCCATAAAGATGTAGGCTTGAAAGGAGGATGGGCAGCTGCTGGGCCTGAGCAGAGCTTCCTGGGACCAGGAAGTCCCAGCTGCTTGCATGGCTCAGTGGGCAGGGCTGGCAACTCGCCAAGCTGGATTCAGGGGGGGCAAGTGTGGGGGAGTCTAACAGACTCCCAGGCACAGTTGGACGCCTGGGCCATCCCTATACAAGTCCCAGCATTCTAGGAGCTATAGGACTTTTTTCTGTCTAAACATGCATAGGATTGCACCCTTAATACTTTAAAAAGGCCTCACCTGCTGCAATCAACAGGCGGAAAGCCTCTCCCTGTCTCTTCAGGCCTACCAGCCATGTGTCTCTTCATGTGCCTAGCTAGCTTCCTAGCTAGCATTGTTTCCATGATGGTCTCACGCAGGAAGAGAAACATGGCCAAAAGTCAAAAGGCTATGAAGAGATGGAGAAGCTTGCCACACATTGATTGCGGCTGGTGAGGCTTCATTTAAAGCAGGGGTGGAGAACCTCTTTCAGCCTGAGGCTGAATTCAATTCTGGAGGAGCTCTTGCGGGGGGGGGGTGCATTCCAGTGGTGTGCAGGGTTGGAGGCAAAGGAGGTGGGGCCAAAAATAGCACCATATTGTAACTAGGGATGGATGGACCCATCTCCATCTGGGGCACGGGGGAGCATGATGAGCTGCCCCCTCCGCTTGCATGGCCCAGACCCCTCGGTGAGACCTTGTGTTTGCACTGCCTGCCCACCTGCTCGCCCCAGAAACCTGCTGAGATAAGCGAGCTGCCCCTCCTCTATGTGCCAAGGACTCCCGCAGTCAAGCCCTTGTGCTTTATGTGCACATGGCCTTGATTGCAAAGTCGTCAATGCAGCCAGCCTCCAGTGCTCTCACCCTGGCCTCCTTCTGAGGAGGGGAGTGCTGGGGTGCCACCAAAGCCCTTTCTCCCCACACCAGCTGTTAAGGAAGCCCTTGACAGCTGGTGGAGGCAGGACAGGTCCCGGCAGGGCCGGCCCCCAATGCTCTCACCCTGGACTCCTCCCGAGGAGGCCAGGGCAAGAGTGCTGGGGTGCCACAACACTCCCAGCCACTCACTAAGCTCTGGGGCACTCAGCAGCCGGGTCCATCAGCACCCCACGGCTCAGCAAGCAGAGGCCGGATGGGGGGGTGTCCGTTGGACTCTAACCCCTTTTCAGACTCCCACACATTCTCTAATTCATAGAATCATAGAATAGTAGGGTTGGAAGGGGCCTACAAGGCCATCGAGTCCAACCCCCTGCTCAATGCAGGAATCCAAATCAGAGCATCCCTGACAAATGGCTATCCAGCCTCATCTTGAAGGCCTCCAGTGTGGGAGAGCCCACCACCTCCCCAGGTAATTGGTTCCATTGTCATATTGCTCTTACAGTCAGGAAGTTTTTTCTGATGTTCAGCCGGAATCTGGCTTCCTGTCACTTGAGCCCATTATTCTGTGTCCTGCACTCTGGGATGATCAAGAAGAGATCCTGGCCTTCTTCTCTGTGACAGCCTTTCAAGTACTTGAAGAGCACTGTCATATCTCCCCTCACTCTTCTCTCCTCAAGGCTAAACATGCCCAGTTCTTTCAGTCTCTCTTCATAGGGCTTTGTTTCCAGTTCCCTGATTATCTTTGTTGCCCTCCTCTGAACCCTCTCCAGTTTGTCTGCATCCTTCTTAAATTGTGGTGCCCAGAACTGGACATAGTACTCCAGATGAGGCCTAACCAGTGCTGAGCAGAGGGGAACTAGTACTTCCCAGGATTTGGAAGCGATGCTTCTATGAATGCAGCCCAAAATAGCATTTGCCTTTTTTGCAGCCACATCACATTGTTGGCTCATATTCAGCTTGTGATCGACAACAATTCCAAGATCCTTCTTGCTTGTAGTGTGGTTGAGCCACATATCCCCCATCTTGTAACTGTGCATTTGGTTTCTTTTTCCTAGGTGCAGAACTTGGCATTTATCCCTATTAATTGTCATTCTGTTGTTTTCTGCCCAGCGCTCCAGTCTATCCAGATCACTTTGAATTTTGTTTCTGTCTTCCAAAGTATTAGCTATCCCTCCCAATTTTGTGTCATCTGCAAATTTGATCAGCATTCCCTGCACCTCCTCCTCCAAGTCATTAATAAAAATGTTGAAGAGCACTGGGCCCAGGACTGAGCCCTGCGGTACCCCACTCGTTACCTCTCCCCAGTTTGAGAAGGTCCCATTGATAAGCACTCTTTGAGTCCGATTCTGTAGCCAACTGTGGATCCACCAGATCATTGTTTCATCTAGCCCACTTTGAGCTAGTTTGCTCATCAGGATTCAGGATATCAGTTAGGGATATTAAGTTAATTGTAACTTAATATCCCTAACTTAACATCTTCCTTAACTTAACATCCTTAAAGCTTTTCCTGCCTGTAACTAAGCCTTAGGAGAGGTATTTCATCCTTTTAGAATTGGGAAAAAATTGCCCCAAAGCTGGGAAACCACCAAATGATCAGTGGTTGGGTGAAA
This sequence comes from Heloderma suspectum, assembly GCF_057233095.1. Taxonomy (NCBI): domain Eukaryota; kingdom Metazoa; phylum Chordata; class Lepidosauria; order Squamata; family Helodermatidae; genus Heloderma; species Heloderma suspectum. The sequence continues at coordinate 91,848,910 of NC_139458.1, forward strand.
GGGGGTGAGAGCAGGGGAAGGGGACGTGGCATCTGGGGAACTACAGCTGGCCAAATCTGGCTCCTGGTCCTGAGGTTTCCCACCCGTCTTTTAAACTGAAATTTTTCTTGCCACCATCCCAATATTTGGGGATGTTTTCTTCCCAGCCCCATCACCACAAATTGCAGAAAAAGAAAACGAAATAAAATTTGACATAGCTCTAGAAAAAACACCTTTCCTCAGGTTATCTGGAAATAGGAGCCAAAAAGTCCTTCTCAGCCCCTGAGAAATAACCACTTAGTCCTGCTCTGTTTAAAATAGGGGAGGTGGATTTATTCCTATGAACTCTGCATTAAGCACCCATGGCCATGCCAGTCCCTTACTGGTTGGGCTGCATGAGGCCTATACATTTTGTGAATAAATAAATACATTGTGTTTGTTTGTTTGTTTGTTTGTTTGTTTGCAACACACACACACACACATACACACACACACACACACACACACCACTCCACATCTAAACAGCTTCCAGAGCAGTGAGCAATAAAAGATAAAAAGATAAAAGAATAACACACCATATTACAAAGTAGTTATTTTTAAAAATGGTATACTAGTAAAAACTGGTCAGTTAAGGATGGCTTCCTGAAATAAACATGTTGTCTCACTGAAACAACTCAATATTGGCACCTGCCTGACCTCTAGAGGCAGGGAGTTCCATAGAAAGGGGGCCACCACACTGAAGGCTCTTCTCTGAGTGAACTCCAATCAGGCCATAGGTCCATGCAGAACTGTCAGGAGCATGCCCTCTGATGACCTCAGTGACTGGACAGGTTCATAAGGAAGAAAGCGCTCTCTCAGGTGTCCTGGTCATAAGCTGTTTAGGGCTTTATACACTAGTACCAAAACCTTAAACCTAGCCTGGTAGTGAAAAGGGACCCCGTGCAGTGCCTTCAGCAAAGGCGTTGCATGCTGGAAAGGTGCAGATCCTGATAACAGTGCATTCTGCACTAGCTCCAGTTTCCACAGCAGCCTTAATGGCATCCCCACGTAGAGCAGGCTGCAGCAATCAAGTCTTGAAGTTCTTCGCACCTGCATCACTGTGGCCAAGTTATCCCTGTCCAGGAGAAGCTGTAGCTGGTGAACCAGCCAAAGCGGGTAAAAGGCACTCCAAAATCCATGGCCACTTGGGCCTTCAGTGACAGTGATGGGCCCCCAGACTACGAACTTGATTTTTCAAAGGGAGTGCAACCCCATCCAGAACAGACAATGAGCTTATCTCCTGGACTTGGGAACCACTCACCCACACAGGGCTTCCACCTTGCCAGGATTCAGCTTCAGTTTATTGGCCCTCATGGAGCCCCTTTCTAAGGGTGAGTCGAAGCCCAGTCTAACCCCTTCTGGCATGATCCACTCCTCTAAAGGATGTGGCCAAAGTCAATCCCATCTCCACATTTGCATTGGACAGGGAATGGTGTTGTGCAGAAAAGCATCTCTGCTATGTATGTACGAAAGTCACTTACCTTTTTGCAGGGGTGATTTGCAGTGGGGGGGAGGCGCTCTGCGCCTCCCCCCGAAATCCTAACCCTGCCAGGTCCACTCCACAGCAACTCCACAGAGCCGCCGGCCGGGTGCATTCGCAGGCGTCTGGAGCCTGCGGACACAAATGGAGCCGCCATTTGCGTTCATGTTTTTGGCCGTGATAGGCTACGTAAATATTTATGTAGCCTATCACGGCAAATGACAGGGACGCAAATGGCGGCAGCTATGGAGGCTGCTGTTTGCATTTCCTTTTTTTGCCGTGATAGGCTACGTAAATACCTATCTATCTACGTAAATACCGTGATAGGCTAAGTAAATACGTAGCCTATCGTGGCCTCCACAGGGATGCAAATTGCATCCCTGCATTAGCCGTGATAGGCTACGTAAGTATTTACGTAGCCTATCGCGGCCTAAATGGGGAAGTGAATGGCGGCTGCAGGCTTGGCCACCATTTGCAAAGCAGCACGAACGGCACCAGGTAAGTGCTCCGTTTTGCGTGCCTTTTGCGGGGTGGTGGGGCGGGGGGCTTCATTCCGCCATGGATTTCGGGGGGCCAAATGCACTGGCATTCGGCTTCACTGAGATCCGTGGTGGAATTCTCTGACATCCCTAATCTCTGCTTGGTACAACAATAGGACTAGGGCAGAGAAAACATGACCTCTTCTCACCAAATATCCAGTGCACTAGAAGGGTTGTAGAAAACTTGAAGAACTGTAGCTCAGTGGCAGAGTACATGATTTGCATTCAGAAAGCCCCACAGCTAGGGATGAGAGACCCAAGAAACTTGCCAAAATTCTCTGAAATTCACTTAAGAGCTCATTTTGCTTTAATCCTCTTTTCATTTTCATCCTGTTTTCTTTGCTTGTTTGTTTGTTTTGCTCATTTGAACCAGAAAAGATAACATTTCTGTGCATATTTTTCAAAAGTGAGAAAATACATATTGGAGGGAAAAATGCGCATCTCAAAGTCATCATTTTTCAAACACAGTCACAAATTCAGGAATTTGCAAACCCTACCCAAACGTCATCTTCAGTTAGGGTTAAAAGTACCTGTCTAAAGACTTGGAGAGCTACTACTACCAGCAAGGGTAGATAGTACTGACCTGGATGGACCTATGACACTCACCCATTCCCAGTTTTGCTTGAGTCTTGATGGCTGTTCTGGGAAGTGCTGCTGTGCTGTTCTTCCAAAAACCTCCAGCACCACAGAGAGTGCTGCAATAATAGTGTTGATCCAAAAATTTCCCCCACATATTTTTTGACCATTCTCACCCAATTTCATAGAAAAGAAATTGCTTTCGAAAATAAATTCAGTGGACATGAAATTTTGGATAAATTCTCATGGGTTTGGTTCAGGGTTCTTGTGCTTACCTTACTTATGAGGTGGCTGAGGCATTTGTACGGGTGTCTTTCATTGCACAGTCATCTCTCTAGCAGCCTCATTGGCCTCCCACACTTCTCACCCAGGATATGAGGTGATTCTTCTCACAGGGCTTTTTCAGATCAGGGAGTTCATTCAGCCTGGGAGACTGCAGAGTAATGGAGGGATGTGTTATAGAAATAAAAACACATACAGTACTCTCGGACACCTCAAAAAGATGGAATTGCTACACAATGAGGAAGCATTCTTGTATCTTGTAGTGATGTCTTGGGTGAGGGGTAGTCTGTACTTGGATGTGAGCTGTGTTTGCCATGGGGCCCATCCTAGATTCTGGGTTAATCAGCCTGATTAAGGGTGCAATCCTTTGGCCTCTAGTCAGCAGCTAGATGGCCATAGGATAGTTCAGTTCCCAGGAACTGACCTCGGAGCCCTCGCTCCAAGGTCGGTTCCCTGAGAACCGACCTCCACCCCCTCCCAAACTGCCTTGTAGGCATGATGGAATGGCCCTATGCTCCATGCTCTGAAAAGGAGCATGGAGCAGTGAAAACGGGGCATTCCTGGGGCATGCCGTGGTGGGGAGGGCAGAAGTGCCGTTCCAATGGTTCCTATGCGTCGTCTGGCATCCACCACCACCCTGCTCTGACTTCCCATGGCTAGACAGCCAAAATTGGCTGCAGGGCAGCTGAAGCATGGAGGGGATGATCACCTCTGTGCTTCTCCTGCCCTGAATTGGATAGGCAGTTGCCTCCAAGTTCGGAGGCAGCCGCCTATCCTGATTGGATTGTGCCCTATGACTAAATGACACCAGAAAGCTTTAAAAAATGTACATATACCATTTGACTAGCTTCATGCTCCCTCCAAAAAAAGTGGGGGAAGCATTGTGGAGGCTGCCAATTCCACCCAGAACTCCACTATTACATATCTACTTGGTGCCCCATTGAGTATAAGCAGAATGTTTTAGCAGCACTAAGCTTTGACTTGCCTCCTGCTTAGGGATGCCAGAGAATTTCGCCACAAATCTTGGGGAGGTTGAATGCCAGCGCATTCGCCTTCCCCGAAATTGGTGGCGAAACGGTCTGCCCCCCCGCCCCGCCCGGGACGGGACTTACCTTGTGCGAATGTCCCTGGCAGCGGTGGTTCAGCGGCAGTTCGGCGGTGGTGGCTGCGGCGGCCGGTCTTCCAACCGGCTGCTGCCGCTGCCACCATTTCCAAGTTAAACAAAAAACAAAAAAACGTGATAGGCTACATAAAGATTTATGTAGCCTATCATGGCTAGATTTTTTAAAAACACCGTGATAGGCTAGGTAAATGTTTCCGTAGCCTATCACGGCTGAGTGAAAAAAAACAAAAAAACCCGCGCGTACGCAAATGGCGGCGCCCATGGGCACCGCCATTTGCGTTCCTTATTTTGGCACGTGTAGTCTATGTAAACATTTACGTAGACTACGGCGAAAATAAGGGGAAAACAAATAGCGTTCCTCTTATTTTCACCGTAGTCTATGTAAATGTTTACGTAGACTACACGTGCCAAAATAAGGAACGCAAATGTGTGCGCATTTGTGTGCGCAAATGTGTGTGCATTTGTGTGTGCACGGTTTTTTTTTTCACTCAGCCATGATAGGCTACGTAAACATTTACCTAGCCTATCACGGTTGACTTCAGGGACGCAAATGCGTCCCGGCCGGCCAGGATTCGCGGCGGGAGGGACGGGGCGCCTCCCCCCCGGCCAGAATTTTGGCGGGGAGGGATGGGGTGCCTCCCCCCCAGCCAGAATTTCGGGGGAGGGATGGGGCACCTCCCCCCTGGCCAGAATTTTGGGGTGAGGGACGGAGGGCCTCCCCCACACCGCAAATCAAGTTTCGTGAAAGGTAAGGGACTTCCGTACATCCCTACTCCTGCTCAATGGGAAGAATGCTGAAGGCAATGACCACTCTGAAGCCCATGTTTTGTTAAGGGTGGTTCAAAATGTTTTATCATAGACTGGGTGACCTACCTGTATTTGGTGTCTTTTTTTAAGCCTCTGAGCTGATTTTGAACTTTCATTCACTTCTCTCCCAACACTTCAAAAGTTTTTTGTTTTGTTTTTAAATGCTGCTTGGGTAGCGTCATTGTTTTGACTGCTGCTCTAACAAAAGCTGTTGTTATCACTCGCTGTTCACAAAAGTCATTCTTCCCCCATCATCTCCAATTCTCACAGGAGTGATACATTTTGAAATACATTATCTCTCAAGCCAGCACTCTTGCACTCAGTTCTCACATCAAAACAGTTGACAGAACGGTATGTGTGCGTGTGTGTATCCATTCATTGCGAAGCAAATGTTAAGTTCTGATAGTTGCGCCTTCCCTAGTCCACAGACTTGAGATCCCGAGTAGTAAAGTGATGCACTGAGAAGAGTTTAAAAATTAATAACAACACCATCTTGAGCTCAAATGGATGTATCGAGCGTGATTGTTCGGTGCATCTCCCTATGGTGGTACAGATTTATAGCAAAGTGCCACAGTGTTCTGCATATCTCGCTTCTTTCTCAGCTTTAAGTATGGAAGCACAAAACACATCCCTAGCATTTTATAACCTTATTGAAATACCTGGACAATCCTTGAGCCAAAGCAGGAATGTCTAAATTGCCTTCAATTTATCTCTAAGTGAAATTTGATGGAAAAACCTAGGGACGTGTGGAACCCCACTGAGAAATTGTGCTGGTTCTGAAATTCTGAAATCAAGGTTTTATTATGTATGAGAGAACCAGCAATCTTTGAGCTTGCTAGAATTATGAAATTAACTTCAAAAAGCCCATTTCGTCTTGTTCCGATTTTCATTTTTTTACCTGTTTTTGGCTTGTTCAAGCTAGACAAGTATGCATTTCAAATGGGAAAATTTGAAGAGGAAAATTGTAAATGCGTGTGTATTTTTCAAAAGTGTTCAGAAGTGACTGAAGTGTGAAAATGTAGTGTGTGTGTGTGTGTGTGTGTGTAATTAGCATTTCAAAGTGCACATTTTCCCATAACTACACATTTTTTGAATGGGATCACAAATTCAGGGAGTTGCTAACTTTTCTTAAAAAAAAAAAAAGGATTCCTGCTCACATACACTTTTGGGATTGTGAGCAGGTCTTGTTTACAGAAACAAAATTCTCATATATCCCTAGGTTATATTTCATTACATTTTCTACCAAAAATCTATTGTGGACCATTTCAAATCAAGGCCTCAGGACTCTGGCCTGTTGCACTGGTCTTATGAATGTTGCAATATCATGACATCCCAGTTCCATCCACTGTGGAAGAATTCCCTGCACATAGCAAGACATGATCTAGACATGTATACATTTAAGAAAGCTAATATAGCAGTCCTAACCCTCACATCTACTGGCTAGCAGGTGTTAAAAAATGGCAGAGGCACCTCTCCACTGGTAGGGGACACATCCACCTCAGAGGATTTCACATGTAGAAATCTCTGCAGGTATAAATCTAGCACCACTGTTGCTCCCACCTGCAGAAAGCCCCCAAACAGTCAATTCCAGGCAGGTTGGGGCTGGGTGGAGGCAATTCTAGATCTAATCAACCAAAATCTCCACCTAGGGATAGAAAGACTCACCTCTGTCTTGGCCATGGGGGAGCTGAATGAGCCACTGCCCCCACTGACATGGCCCAGACCTGCTCAGCAGGCTGCCCTGCTCCCACCTCCTGAGCTTCATGAGCTGCCCCTCCTCTGTGCGCTGAGGACTCCAGCAGTCAAGACACAAGGGCTTTATGCACACAACGGGCTTGGCTGTTGGAGTCCTTGGCATGTGTGTGCCCCAACTACTCTATCCATCTCCTCTTCACAAGAAGGAGATGGAGAGAGTGCTTGAGGCGTGCATGGCACCAAGGCCTCATCCTGCCCCCTCCAGCTGTTAAGGATTTGCTTGACAGCCAGTGGGGGCAGGATGAGTCCTTGTCAACACACATGCCCCAACCACTCTTGCCAGCTCCTCCTTGCAAGGAGGAGTTAGTGAGAGTAGTTGGGGCATGCACAGAGTCAACAACTCCAAGCTGCTTCCAGCCACTTATCAAGCCCCAATGCACTTGGCGACCGGGTCTGTCAGTGCCCCATGGCTCAGCAAACAGGGTCTAGGGATCTGAGCGCAGGGGAGTTTGCTGGCCTCCCAGACCAAGCCAGGTGCTCATGACATCCCTAGCTCTACCATTCCTCCAAGAGGCCCCAGGACTGTGTTCCTCAGCTACATCAACCTTGGGCTGATATAGTTAATTCCCCCTTTGGTTTCAAGGGGATTGAAAAAAAGACCACTGGATGAGGGAAGGCAAGGAAAAGTCACTCTCCACTTCCTGCCCTGGCTGGTATGAGCCAGCAGGACTTTGGAAATGGTGGATGATCCCCTATTAGGCTCCCTTCTCCTCCCTTAGGATTGTTCTCTCAATATTCCTTCTTTTCTTCTCAAGGGAGAGAGATAAAGGTGTTGATGATCCCTTACCAGCTGCATATACAGATCAATAACTTTCAGGGCTCCCTGAAGACAAGCATATAATTACTATGAAAATAGGGTAAAATGGGTAATACAAAAGCTTGAATATTCTTGTACAATATTTGTACCACCATTGAAAATTGTATTGAAGAAGATAAGGTCCCATGTTAGCCAGTTTCTGTCTCCTATTCCTTCTCACTGAAATTAGGTATTGTCATAACAAGCAACAACAACAGCAATGCAATCACTGTGTAAGTTAATAATTATTCTTCCATTAGGCAAGTATGATTGTCCAATGAAATGCTGGTCATGGTACATCAAGAGTAAAATTAGAATTGTTCAATTAGTCATGCACAACGCCCACAAGGTGGTTCTCAAGATCGTGATAAAATCTTTTGTAAACCTCAGATGAAAATATCCAGCAACAAACATAAAATACTGACAGACATAATGCAGAACAAAATAATAAACAAGCAGCCCTACAATTCTTGAAACTAAAAGAACTGCCCTTAATAACAGTGTGATTATCCAGCTCTCACCAAAGGCTTCTTCTGTTGTAGCTGCTGCAAATCTAAGTTCAGATGCAGAAGGCACTTGGATCATAGTTTCAGACATAAATACATAAGTTCACAAACGGATTCATATAGGAGCAGGGGTTTCCTAAGGTATCCCGGCCCTCAGGCCATTTAGGATTTTAAAGGTTAAAAGCGGCACATTGAATTGCATCTGGAGACTAAATGGCTCAGCAGAGCCATTTGAATATGTCCACTTCAGCTAGCACCAGTTAGTAACCAGGTTGCCATTGTTCTGGGCAAGTCAAAATCATGAATATCTCCTAAGGTTTGAGATATGCCAACTGGAGCTACCTTCTGACTAAGGGTGCAGTCCTATGGGGATAGGCGGCCGCCTCCGAACTCGGAGGCAACCACCTATCCAATGCAGGGCAGGAGAAGCACAGAGAAGCATTTTCCTCTGTGTTTCAGCAGCCCTGCATTTGCAGCTAGACTGATTTCAGCTGTCTAGCCACAGGAAGGCAGAGCAGGGGAGAAGGCTGCCGGAAGACACATAGGATGTGTTGTACCAGCACTTCCCACTTCCTCTCCCTGGAATGCCCCCCAGAACGCCCCATTTTGGCCACTCCATGCTCCTCTTCAAAGCGCAGAGTGAGGGGCTGTTCCACATGGGGGGAAGGTCGGTTCTCCGGGAATCGACCTCAGAGTGCAGGCTCCAAGGTTGGTTCCCGGAAACCCAAATGTTCTATGGCCATCTAGCCACTGACTAGCAGCCATAGGATTGCTCCCTAAGTATCTATAGTTGGTTTAAGTAAAACTCGGGATGCTGCCTGTCCACCTTGGAGTACTTGAAGAGTAAATATGAAAAAAAAAGCCCTTAGGCTGCCATCTCTGCTAGGAGTAGTCTATCCTATAAAAGCTATTGGATGATTTAACAGTGCTGACAGAGTATTTTGCTGCTTTAGAAGCAAGAGACTAAATTGTTTTGGGGTTCTTAGGGTGGCAATTCAGGAAAGCAAGCAAAGGTTTCTTTCCTGAAGGCACCGTAGGTATAAATTATTTCCTCTACTTTTCTGGTGAATTTACTGATACAATTGGTTAGAGAGACATGTTTGTATCAGACAATGGCAGTCTGAAGGAAGAATATATTTCTCCTATTGTGGAGAAGCTGTGGGACCACAATTTGGATTACATTTTAAAAAGACTTTCATGTTGGAATAATTCGGATGGTGGTGATGGTGTTGGTTTTAAATACCCAAGGAAGTATAGTAACAGGGCCAAACATTTATTTTAAATTGTTTCTAAAATGTGACCAATTTAAGTCCCCATCATATCACATAGGGCGCAATCCTATGAGGATGGCTGTAAGCCTCTGAACTAGGAGGCTCATGGCCATCCAATGCAGAGCAGGAGGCATGGCAGAGGCAATCTTCACCTCCACGCTCCGCTTTTCACCTAGACAGGCTTTTTAACCCATCTAGCTGAGACATCAGGGAGGGTGAGGCAGCTGTGGAGGCCAGAGGATTCCTCATAAGCCAGCCTCCCCTGCCCCCTCACCCCCCCCACCCACTGGAATGCCCCCATTGTCCTCTGAGGTCACAAAATCCAGTGCAGTTCTCTCTGTGTCAGCTATGAAGGGGAGGGGGCAGAGTGGGGAGCTCAGACTCCTGGGTCTGAGGTTGGTGTGCTGACCTTCACTATCCTTCCCCCCCCCCGACACTGTCTAGGAGCCATAGAATTGCTCTTCCCAGCAAATTCAATATGTCAGTTAACGTGCACTGGATTTGTTCCTTATTTATCAGGAAGATCCCCCTCCCATTTGATTTGAATCTTTGATTTTTATTATCAAACAATAGGATGAAGGTTTAAAGATAATCTGCAAGGTTTTGACTACAATTTCCTGCAGAGTCTAGTTCTCAGATATATTCTGTGGAACTGGAATTGGGAATGTCAAAGCTTTTAAAAAAAAAAGTTATAGCCATTGGGTTGGACCCAATGATCCTGTGAGCGGAGTTCTGTCCTGGTTCCTGCTAACAGAAAGGGAAGGGTCATTTTTCGCCAATTTCCCCTCACCCCGTCATAGCTGGCCCAAGCCATTTTTACCTGCATAGGTTCTCTTTCTCACTAAAATTGACTGCCCCCCTTTCTCACTAATGCCAAATGAGCAAGCACCGTGAGGCACTGCCAGCAAGCACAGTGATGTGGAAGACCCATGGGCAGTAAGTGCATTCCTGCTAGTCCCTCATGTATTCTTTATACATGTGTGTGCAGTAGGGATATCTGTTGCTGGGAAATCTGGTTCTTTTTTTACTCAATGGAATTCTGCGGCATGCACAACTCGATTTGAGTTTGCGAGCCAAGCGGTGGGCTTTTCCCGGATCTCTGGGAACATTTTTGCACATTTTTTCCTCTGCAGGTTCCACAATTTCTTCAAGGTTCTGAGCAATTTGCACAAATTATGGCCAAATTTATGCAACTTCAGACATAATTTGCACAAATTGCTCAGAAATTTGCACAAAGTACAGAATTGTGGGGAGGGGATGCACAAAATGCCTGGAAAATCCATGAACTGGCCCAACTCACTGCACACTGACTCTGGCATCGCAGCAGGAACTGCAACAAAGTATTGGGGGGAAGGAGTGAACTTAGGGAAACGAATCAAACTCCACCTCTCAAACAGATTTCTCTAACATCCCTAGTGTGCAGGGCAGGGGGTTGTATGAACACCCCTAACATTTCTACATTCTGGAGAAATGTGAAAAGAATCCTATATTTATCCAGGTTGTAGCAATCCTCATCACTTAGGGTCAAGCTACAAGTTACATAAAACATGTAGCATATAGCTCTATATTGAGCTTCAGCTATTGGGCAGTATAGAAATGAAATACATCCATTCCATACATACATATTGGGCTATCTTTTCTTAAAAGTAACTGCAGGAGAGCTAATCCAGATTGGGACTGCAGCAAGCAGAGAGGGGAGGTTAATCCTTCCCTCCCCAGCCTTGCCACCCAAATCCTCTCACCACTCCACCCAACCCACATAGCAGTTAGCAAGAATAAAACAACTCCTATTGGCTCCAGTGGGAGCTTTTTTACTTTCACGAGCTGCTGTGTGGGGACAGTTTTTGCAGGGACCACAGTTGTATAGACCTCCCCTCCCTACATACTGTGGAATTATTCGAGCACACTAATGCCAGATGAAAAATATCCTTTTTTCAAGGAAGAATCATAGATTTCATAGAAAGTGAGTTGAAATGGCTTCTTTGCTCACATCACTGATTCATGACTACAAGACAGCAGCCAAATTACTTTGTTACACAGAAGTGATAACATCTTAAGGGGAAGGGGGGGTCAACGCTATCACTGGGTGAATATCATACAACATAAAACTCAAATAGTATAACAGTGTAAAAAGAAAACCTCATCAAGTAGCTCACAAAATGAAGGCCTTGCTGCTGAGATTCCATAAGGTAGCAATTTTAACTCTGATTACAAAAAGTCACTTCAGCTATCTCATGGCATTAAATTGCCTGTAACTTCTGTCCTTCTTTTTGTTCTTTCTTTAAAGACTATTGTCATATTTCCCTCCACATTTTCAGAGCAATCCTTTCCTCCAGTTAGGCCTGCTAGGTGACACAGATTGCTCCTAACCCCCTTTGATTCTAAATAAATAGCATTTTCTTTATAACCACTTACAGTGGGATTGGGGGGGGGGAAACAAAAACAAATAGCATAATGTGATGGAATTGTTCCAGCTGACAAATGTATGTTATAGTGGTAGTGATGACACTCAGGATAAAGATCCTGGAGAAATGGCCATGCATGCCTCCATCCTCACATCATAATATGTAATCTAGGCATGCTGCATAGACATTTATGCATGAAGAGACCGAAAATGTATTGTTGTAAGCTGCCTTGGGAGGTCTTCTGCCCTAAAAGGTGGTCAATAAATATTATAAATAAATAAATAAATAAATAAATAAATAAATGGGTCTTTCCACCACTTTTTTTAATGGGAAAGAATTGCACATGGGGCAATCACAACACTCATAAAATTATGAGAATCATGGAAGCACGAGGTGCCCCTGCTCTTCTGCAACAAGGACAAAATACTTGGCCCAAGTAAACTTCAGAACCAGACCATATTTGTACAACCTGCTCTTATATCAGCGCTAGGTCAAAAGTAGGCACCTGCTTTTGTTAGTCTGTCACTCTGTCCATCTCTCTCTCTCTCTCTCTCTCTCTCACACACACACACACACACACACAGGTGTGAGTGTGGTTGGTGGTTCAGTTTGCAGGGTCTATATTAGTGCTGTGCCAAAAATTACTTCAACATTTTTTCGACCATTCCCATTCAATTTGATAGAAAATAAATTGCTTTTGAAAAGAAATGGAAAGGAAACTAAATTTTGGAGAAATTCTGATGGGGTGGGTTCAGGGTTCTTGTGCTTACCTTACTTATGAGGTGGCTGAGGAGTGTGTACAGATGTCCTGTCTTTCGTTATATAATCATCGCTCTGGCAGCCTGTGGCCTCCTCAGCTTCCTCCACTTCATTTAAGGACATCATGAGGTAAATTTGTGAATTTTTTAAATTTTTGTGAACCGGCCAGAGAGCTCCGGCTATTGGGTGGTATAGAAATAAATAAGTAAGTAAGTAAGTAAGTAAGTAAGTTTGTCCATAAGGCTTTTATTTTCAGATCAGAAAGTACAAACAGGCTGGGAGATTGCAGAGCAATTGAGACACGTGTAACAGAAAGAAAGCAAATGAACACACAATACCCTTGGCCATCTTATAGTGATTACATGAGGTTAAAAACATTCCCTGAGAATGAGGCAGAAAAATGGAAGCCTCTTTTATGACGGGAAGAAAACCTTCATTAAGGTTTTTGCCACAGCACCAGCTCTGCTTCTTCCCTGGAGCTGGACACAACATGGCTTCCCCAACACTGCCCCTGCCACAAGACTTTCAGGGGAGTAGAGGTATCTACATTAAAGACAAGATGGATCCACAATCACCCCCACCCCCTGAAATGTATAATTTGGAAGATCCTAGGAGGGTGGTGAACTCTGGAGAATGGAAACTAGAGCTGAGTCAAATATCTCAGAAGACATCTTTTTTTCTCAGAAAAGTCTTGAGATGTTTCTTTTCTTAGTAATAAAAGGCTATTTTGCATAATTTTCTCCAAATCTTCTTCAACATTATTTTTTTGTGGTGGCCGCATTCCCTCCCCCCCTCCACACACACACACACACACATAATGCCCCAGAATGATGCTAGGTAGGTATAAAGGGGGGGGGGTGGCAGGCTGCCAACACAGTTGATGCTGTTGTCACTTGCAGTGGAAACAGAAAAAACCTTACAAACAAAGAAAGAGTCTGTGCTACAACACCTGCCAACGAAGAACCCTACCTGTGAGAAACTGGGAGAATTTCTCCTCTCCCAGATTAGAGGGTGACCAGCCAGATGGGCGATTAATAAATTTAATAAATAAATAATAAAATAAATCAAAATCAGCCTTTAGGAATGTAAGGATATGAAGATTGGTGGTTCTTGTGATGTTAGGTGTGGTAATCCCCAAGTAAGGATGCTCAAGGAATCTGCATGGTCCTCATTTTTAAGTGAACTAACCTGGTTTGTACTTCCTGGACTAATACACAGATCAGAGTGCACTTATCCTTCAGTTTTCATTCTTTTCTGAATTTCTCAGCTCAGATAATGTACCAAATTGCATACAAAAATGCATTATTTTATCTGTGATTTTCTAAATCACAGATTGGTTTTGAAATGAGACAGAATGGACATTCACATGTGAAACTGACACAGACCTGAAATAGACAGATCCATCAGACAGATCCTACCCTGAGATTTACTGACTTTGTCAAGACATTATTCTAAATAATAATTTGTATTTCAGGAGCTTCCCTTTCCACTAGATAAATACTCTGAATAATTAATACAGCTCCAGGAAACCATTTCCTTTCCTTATAATTTAATGTTTACTCATAAATTGTTGTTTAATATACAATGACATGTTCATCTCACCCTGGGGGCAAGGAGGATAGACTTCCTCATTTGGTTTTACCATGCTTATGTTTGGTATTAGCATTTCTTCACAAACAAAATATTGTGTTTTAGAGAGGAAAGGTGCAACTAAAGATCAAGTCTAATTAAGACAGATGAGCTAGACATCTGATTGCCTCTTGAAAAAAATCTGTTTTACCATTATCCCAGTGATCCTGAGCAATGAGAAAGAGACGATTTACACTACAATCACTTTTACATTCAGAGGTGCCAGCCAGCTCTAATTGTGACAGGGGAGTAGGTAAACTGAGTAAATGATTTCAGTGACAAAGGAGAGAGAAAGTTCAGCCAAGTTTAAAGATCCACTTTTTTCATATGATCAAGGATACCTAAACTAAGTTTAAGAGCATTTGTTGTGTTTATGTTTTTTTTAAGTATTAATCTGTCAATTGACTGATTGATCAATGCATTTTATATCCAACCCTATCAGCCTTTGGCATGTATTCCTGCTACATAGGTTCATAAGACTGCCTATGACAATAGTTATAAGTTGTGCTGAACCAGAGAGCTGTCCAAAAATATAGATGCCCTCAAGCAAGGGCAGACGACCTTTTGGGGCCAGTGGGCATGTTTGGCAATTTGAGAAGCTGTCCTGTTGCAGCATCTCAAAATAGTTGCCATGGGAGGCTAGTAACAAAGGAAAAGTAACCTGCCCAAAGCCCTAGTACAGAAGTGTCAGGAGTCCTTTTTTTCCTCCCCCCCTTCTTTTTCTTGGTGGCTGAGCATGATGTAGAGGAAAGCATTGGCCTGCCACTGTTTGCCATCTTCATTCCCTAACAATGTCTCTGACCCCACAGTGCAGCCTGGAGGAATTCATGGGAAATAAGAACATAAGAACGTAAAAAGAGGCATGCTAGTTCAGACCTAGGGTCCATCTGGTCCAGCATTCTGTTCACACAGTGGCCAACCAGCTGTCGACCAGGAACCCACAAGCAGGGCATGAGCACAACAGCACCCTCCCACCCACGTTCCCCAGCAACTGGTGTACATAGGCTCACTGCCTCTGGTACTGGTGGTAGCACATAACCATCAAGACTAGTAGCCATTGATAGCCCTTTCCTCCAGGCATTTGTCCACCTCCTTTTAAAGCCATCTAAATTGGTGTTCATCCTGTGGCAGCGAATTCCATGGTTTAACTATGAGCTGTGTGAAGAAGTACTTCCTTTTATCTGTCCTGAATCTCCCACCAGTCAGCTTCATGGGTTGACCCCAGGTTCTAATATTTTGAGAGAAGGAGAAAAATGTCTCCCTATCTACATTCTCTACACCATGCATAATTTTGTACACCTCTCTCATGTCTCCCCTTACCCTCCTTTTTCCAAGCTAAACAATCCCTGGGGGTGAATCTTCCCTCATAGGGGAGATACTCCAATCCCTTGGTCATTTTAGTTGCTCTTTTCTGTACTTTTTCGAGCTCTATGATATCTTTTGTTTAGGTTTGGTGACCAGAACTGTACACAGTATTTCAAGTGTGGTCTCAGCATGGATTTGTGTAGGGGCAGTATGATATTGGCAGTTTTATTCTCAATTCCTTTTCTAATTTTGCCTAACATGGAGTTTGCCTTTTTTGCAGCAGCCACACACTGGGTTGGCATCTTCATTGAGCTGTCCACCACAACCACAAGATGTCTTTCCTGGTCAGTCACCACTAGCTCAGATCCCATCAGGCTATACTTGAAGTTGGGGGGTTTTGCCCCGAAGTGCATCACTTTACACTTGCTTACATTGAACCTCATTTGCTATTTAGATGCCCATTCTCCCAGGTTTGGAGAGATCATTTTGGAGCTCTACACAATCTGTTTTTTGTTTTAACCTCCTTAAATAATTTGGTGTCATCCGCAAACTGGGCTACTTCACTTCTCACTCCTAATTCCAAATCATTTATGAACAGGTTGAAAAGCAGTGGTCCCAATACAGATCCCTGTGGGACCCCACTATTTACTTCACTCCATTGGGAGAATTTACCATTTATTCCTACTTTCTGCTTTCTGTTCCTTAATCAGTTACTGATCCATAAGAGGACCTCTCCTCTTATTCCATGACTGATAAGTTTGCTCAGGAATCTTTGGTGAGGGACTTTGTCAAAAGCCTTTTGAAAGTACAAGTAAACAATGTCTACAGGATCACCCCTGTCTACATGTTTATTCACACTCTCAAAGAACTGTACAAGGTAAGTGAGATAGGACTTACCTTTGTGATTCTTTCTCAGGAGGGCTTGTCCTTCTATATGCTTACTCATTTTATCTTTAATAATGCCTTCAACCAATTTACCCGGAACAGATGTTAAGCTAACCAGCCTGTAATTTCTCCCCTGGATCCCTTTTTGAAAATTGGTGTTACATCGGCCATCTTCCAGTCCTGTGGTATAGAGGCTGATCTTAGGGACATGTTGCATATTTTGGTTAGAAGATCAGCAATTTCATATTTGGGTTCTTTGAGAACTCTAGGATGGATCCCATCTGGGCCTGGTGATTTATTTATCAATAAGGTTGAGAACTTCCTCTGTTGTCACCACTATTTGCCTCAGTTCCTCAGACTCCCTTCCTGAAAAACATCAGTTCAGGCACAGGTATCTGTCCTATATCTTCTGCAGTGAAGATGGATGAAAGGAATTCATTCAGCTTCTCTGCACTCTCCTTGTCCTCGTTCAGTACTCCTTTAAACTCCATTGTCGTCCAATGGTCCAACTGCCTCCGTAGCTGGTTTTCTGCTTCTGATATATTTAAAGAATTCTTTATTGTTGGCCTTGATGTTGTTAGCAATATGCTCTTCAAAATGCTTTTTTGCATCTCTTCTTGTTTGCTTGCATCACCTTCGTGCAAGCTTGAGGAGCTTTTTATTTTCCTCACTTGAGCAAGACTTCCATTTTGTGAAGGAAGCTCTCTTTTCTCTAATAGCTAGGGTTGGCGGAGAATTTCTCCCCGAAACTTCGGGGGGCCGAGCGCCAATGTGTTTGGCCCCCCGAACAAGTTTTGGGGAGAAATTCTCCGCCCCCCCGCCCCCCGCCCCCCCCCCGGGATGGGACTTACCTTTGCCGAATGTCCCTCCCGGCGGTGGGTCCGGCCAGCGGTTCGGTGGGTGTTCGTCCGGGGCAGGAGTGGCAGCCGGTCTTTCGACCGGCTGCCGCCGCCGCCATTCCAATAAAAGAAAAAAAACACGCCCCCGTGATAGGCTACGTGACGATTAACATAGCCTATCATGGCTAGATTTGCAAAGTCAGCCAAGATAGGCTACGTAAATTGTCACGTAGCCTATCACGAGTGACTTAAAAAAAAAAAAAAAAGGGCGTACGGATAATGGCGGCCCCCATAGGGAGCCGCCATTCCCGTTCCTTATTTGGTCGCTGTAGTCTACATAAAGATTTACGTGGACTACTGCAAAAATAAGGGCAACGCTATTTGTGTTGCCCTTATTTTCGCCGTAGTCTACGTAAGGATTTACGTAGACTACAGCGACCAAATAAGGAACGCGAATGGCGGCTCCCTATGGGGGCTGCCATTAGCATACGCGCTTTTCTTTTCTTTTTAAAGTCACCCGTGATAGGCTACGTGGCGATTTACGTAGCCTATCACGGCTGACTTTGCAGATATAGCCGTGATAGGCTACGTTAATGGTCACGTAGCCTATCACGGGGGCATTTAAAAAAAAAAAAACTTTTGAGTTCGCGGCCGGGCGAGATGAGGCGCCTCCTCCCCGGCCTGAATTTCAGCCGGGTGAGGCGGGAAGCCTCCCCCCCGGCCTGAATTTCAGCCGGGCGAAGTGGGAAGCCTCCCCCCCCGGCCTGAACTTCACGGGGGGAGCAGCAAAGCGCCTCCCACCCACCGCGAATAAGCTTCGATGACAGGTAAGTGACTTTCGTCCACCCCTACTAATAGCTCCCTTAACCATGTCAGTGACCTCTTGGACTTGGTGCTACATTTCCTAACTTGTGGTATACATTTTAGCTGGGCTTCTATTGTTGTGGTTTTGAGTAATCTCCAAGCATTTTGAAGGAATTTAATCCTTTTGATCCCCCCTTTTAACTTCCTTTTCACCAGTTCTCTCATTTTAGAGAAGTTTCCTCTTTTGAAGTCAAATGTGACTTTGTTGGACTTCCTGGGCAATTTTCTACTTAAATATATATTAAATCTGATAGCACTGTGATCACTGTTTCCAATTGGTTCAACAACATTTACATCTCATACTAGGGGGGATGACAGCATGGTCCTAGCGCTAAATTAGTTTTGGAGCCTGGTATTGTCACCCACAGTGCTTCTGTGGAAGAACCTATCCCTTTTAGGTGTTCTAGTCTGCTTGACACTATGCCCTTTTTGACGTACAGGGCAACACCTCCCCTGGTACTCCCTTTCCTGTCCTTCCTATAGAGTTTATATCCAGAGATGACCATATCCCACTGGTTGTCTCCACTCCACCAGGTTTCTCTAATGCCCACTATATCCAGGTTTTCCTTTAAAATCAAGCACTCCAACTTTCCCATTTTGGCTTGGAGGCTGCTAGCATTTGCACAGAAACACCTATACATGGTATCCTTCCTCAGATGCCTCTGGTGTGTGCATCTTTTGCTACGAGACATTGACCCTTTTGATTGGCTATTATGTTCTACCATGTACTCCTGGCCTATTTCCTCCTCTTCTACATTTGGGCAATCAAAAACATTTTCATCTTCATACCTTTGGGATGATTTAACCTGAACCAGATGCTTCCCATCTCCTGTTGGCTTTCCCCCAGGGTTTAGTTTAAAAGCTGCTCTGCCACTCTTTTTATGTTTAGCGCCAGCAGTCTTGTTCCATTTTTGGTTCAAGTGGAGCCCAGCCCTCTTTTACAGGCCTGGCATGCCACGAAACGTTCCCCAAAATGAAGATGGCAGCAGCAGGAGGTTCTCGGTTTGCTTTGAAGTGATCCCAGCTGCTGGTAAGAAAGTGTATTTATTTTTTAAAGATTTAAAAGTGGGAGCAGTTGAACACTTTGACAAACACCAAGAAAGATGTCTGCGGGCACGTTCTCTACCCTTTCTTTTGAGGAATAAAGACGATTGAATATTGGCCATGTACACCTTAGAGGCTCACTCGTCTGCTGCCATTCCTACTCTTCAGAAATAAACACATGAGGTCTGAAACGGTGGGAAAGAGGGCAGGGGAAATTTTCCCCTGAAAAATCATGCCTCTGAATAGGGATGCTGGATAAATCTACCACGGACTCAAATGAGGTCAGATTCCAAAGATTCTGACCTCTGGAGTCAGTGGCGGACTGGCCATACTTACCTCTGGGTCCAGAGAAGTTCCCACAGGGTGGCCCTCCATCTTCCTAAAAAATGCAATATGCTAATGGCAGCTGCCATTAGCCAATCGCAGGAAGTTACAGCCATAAATGGTGTATTGTACACCATCTGTGGCTGTAAAGCACTTGCTTTTACCTAAATACGGCTGTAAACAGCTGCAATTTAGGCAAAAGTAAGTGTTTTATGGCCACAAATGGCATAAAATATGCCATTTATGGATGTAATTTTCATGCGATAGGCTAATGGCAGCTGCCATTAGCGTATCGCCTTTTTTAGAAAGCCAGAGAGCCACTCCACCAACTCCAGCAGATGTGGCAGGGCTCCAGATGTGGGGCCCCATGTGGCCCGAATTGCCCCATAGCGCCCCCCCCAAACTGGACAGTGGGGGGGGTTCATACATCCCTGCCTCTGAATGCCAGTTGGTGAGGAAAAAGAGCAGGAGAGTGCTATTACCCTTATGTCCTGTTTGTGGGCTTCCCACAGGCATCTGATTGGCTGGTATGGGAACAGAATGCTGGACTAAATGGACCTTTGTCTCATCCAGGAGGACTATTCTTATGTTCCTTTCTTTATTACTACTGTGGCAAAGTTATGTATCTCTCTTATTCATATTTCAACAAACTGAAAAAAAGAAGGCAATAATGGTGATTTTTCAGAATCTGGTTGCAGTAGTGATTGTATCAGAAACTGAGAGAACCTTCCTCTGTGATCACCTCAGCAGGGGAGAAAAGCGGGTTCTCCCACAACACACTAAGAGAGTTTGTGTTGGGCATAGAGAAGGCCTCTGGATGGAATGGAAGAAGCAAAGTAAAGTATATGAAAGAATTCTTAGTTGAAATTGCTTAGTGACATGTGTGTACGTCAGCTTCCAAGTCCTTTTCTTTTCTTCTAACAGTCTTTATTTTTTCTGTGCTATTGATAAAACGCTAAGAAATTCAGAGAGAGATTTCAAAAGTGCTTTCCGATGCACTGAAAGGAGCTACTGGGGGGGGAAATATATGAGGAGGCTTATGGCATGCTTGCATGTACTCATACATACTCAAAGGAGTTGTCTGGATTGCAACCACAGTGTTTAAGGGCACAATCCTATGGCTACTAGTTAGTGGCTAGACAGCCATAGGATAGAGAACCAACCTCCACCCCCTCCATGGCCTCATGTTCCACGCTTGGAAGAGGAGTGAAAAGCAGCTAAAACAGGGCACTCCTGTGGGCATGCTGGGGTGGGGAGGGCAGAAGTGCCGTTCTGATGCTTCCTATGCATTGTCTGGCATCTGCTGCCACCCCCCACCCCCAGCTCAGACTTCTGATGGCTACACAGCCGAAAATGGCTGTCTAGCCATGAATGAAGGGCAGCTGAAACACAGAGGGGACAGTCCCCTCAGCACTTCTCCTGCCCTGCATTGGATAGGCAGTCGCCTCTGCATTTGAAGGCGGCTACCTTTCCCAATAGGATTGCTCCCTAAATAAATCTGTGGCATAAAAAGCCTTTTAAATGTATCTGTGGTATTAAAAAAAAATGCATGCTAAGCCCTGTTGCTTAAAAAGAATTAGGAATAGCTGGGCTAGAAGATGGATAGTGAAAGAGTCACTACTGAGCAGGGGGTTGGACTCGATGGCCTTGTAAGCCCCTTCCAACCCTACTATTCTATGATGCTATGATTCTATGATTCTATGAGACATGTGAAGGATTAGTCAGTTTTCTACTGCTGAGCATGACAGATCATTGTGAAAAACAAAGTAGGTATCTCTGTTCTCCAGTTAAAATTTGCTTGAATCACCTAACTGGATAAACAAAATTCATTTCAAAAGACAATATTTCCCCAAAAGTTTTTGGGGGAGTGGGGATTAATCATTTAGCAACACACAAGGAGATGATGTCAATTTGTTAAATATCAACTTCTTTATGTTTTATACCACGTTCAAACACAAGCTACCTTTTGTTATGTGAAACAAATAGCATGGGCAAGCTCTCAACAATGCATGAGTCATTAACCTTTACAACATTCCTACAGATAATATTAAACAGCTGATTTTTAAGCAAATCAAGTATTAGAACAAACAATCTCACACGTTGATTTAGCATAGGTTTTAATTACAGTGATCTGTGCATATAATTTTAAAAGAAGTCAATGAGAGAATAGAAAGAGACAAGGGAAATTGAATTTGTGTCACACCTACTCAAACTTTTCCACCACAGCTTCAAAGGATGAAGCAAAAGTTATACTCTGCTGCCAACATTTACAAATCCTGTGTTGATTCCTAGCTACCTAGTAAATCCTGTATTGGGCATACGTCTTAGTTAGGTACGCTGCTATTCACAGCAGTCCAGGTATATAGGCTTGACAAATATTGCTCAAGTAAAGGTTGGATGAAATGAGCTTTGCACTTGCAGCACCACAGCCCTGCACTACGTATTTGTTTAGGAACATTTACATTTGTCCCTTAAACAATCTTTCCTTAGGATAAAAGATATGTAGGAAATTCCACCCTTTGGCACCATTTCTATAACAACGTCGTTGTTGTGCAAATAAAGTAATCATAACATAATTAAAAGAATGCCACATTTGTATGATAAATGTCTGGAGTCAGAATGTCAAATAAGGACTTGAGTTAACACTTCAAGCTATGGAATATGTACAAGTCATGGTGTTATTGGAAAACATATAGTATTTATCTTCAATACACTTGGATTAGATTGATCCTTAAACCTGGATTCCCTTCTGTATTTGTATTGAACGCATTTTTATTGTTATTGCTGCTTTTATACATCGTTAGATTTCCTTGTTTTTGATTCCTTATGCATCTATTGTTATACGGAGATTGCTATATTGTCACTGTGTTGATTAAACGTTTCAGTATTTATTGACATGATGTTATGTTTTCTGAATGAAGTGCTCTTGCTGGTTTTTGAGTATTGTGATCCCGTTTTCAGTGCAATTGTTTGTGAGGAAAGTGGCAGTTAAATGAATACCTAAGAACATTAATAATAATAACTCTTGAGAACTGGGATTCATTCTACAGCTCCTCTGCAGTTGTCTCACTTGTGGCCCAACTTGTCCAGTGGTGCTATGCATTCATAAGAAAAATTAGGACTGTGCAGGGACCCCCCAATCCGACTCAGAAGCCACTTTGCAGCCTCTGAGGCAGGTCTGATTCAGCTCAGGCAGGTTTGGGGGGGCCCGACCTGACTCGGCGCCAAACCCAAAGCAGGATTCGGATGTTGAAACCCTCTTGAGGCCCCCCTGATGCCTCCTCGCAAACCCCCTTAATTTGCCACCACCACTTCTGCTGCCATCGCTGTCCTCACCGCCAACCTCGCCCTCGCCACTGCTGCCATCCTCGCTGCTGCTGCCCTTGCCACCACTGCCGCCGCCATCGCCATCCTCACTGCCACCATCTGCTGTGGCCCGGGTACGCGCAGCAACTCTTACTGTAGGGAGTCACCATTTTAAAAATGGCAACCTCCTGGAACTTCCTGAAGTAAGAGTTACCATGCGCATCCAGGCCTCAGCAGTTGGCAGCAGTGAGGAAGGCGGCAGAGAAGGCGGCGAGAATGGCAGCAGAGAAGGCAGTGGCAGTGGCAGTGAGGATGGCGGTGGCCATGAGGACGGTGCCAGCAGAGGCAGCGGAGAAGGTGGCGGAGAAGGCAGAGGCAGTGAGGAGAAGGTAGTGGCAGTGGCAGCGGCAGAGAAGGAGGCTCAGGTAAGGACCTGGAGGTGCCGGGGGGATGGACTGGCAGGGCTGGGCTGGGGGGGCGTGCGAAGCTCTGAAGCACACTGAGTGCTTCGGAGAGCCCCCGACCTGCTCCGGGTCACTTCATGCCCCTTCTGCTTCACTCCGGAAGGGGCACAAAGTGACCTGAAGCAGCCCGCTTCAACTCGGGGTTCGGGCCTCAGGCCAAAGCAGTGCACAGCCCTAATAAAAATACTCTTCTAGTTTCTTAGCTTCAAGTGTGCTGTCCTGGCTTCTGAAATGAATTTTGTGGGATCCAAGCAGGACTTACAAGTACAGGGAAATAACTCCTGGCCTCTAACAATAGTTTTCCTATTGTTATGGAGTTGTTCACTTGAGAAAAAATATTTAATACCTCACCATCACTTGGATATTAAAGATCCCACTGCTCTTGCATACAAGTTCTGTGTCTATCAACAGAGGTTCAAGATCAAGGTGAAAGGGACAGTAGCCATGCATTAGGAGAAACAATGATGTTCTCAACAGCTAGTTGCCTAAAAACCCATGCCACAATGTAACAACAGAACAGTATCAGGGGACAAATATGAGACATCTACCATTCATGCCATCCTCTCCTTAAGCCACAGCTATCTTTTCCACTCCTTCAGTTCCCACTTGTGTGATCTCCAGCACGAAACTGACATAAGACTGTGTTTTCACAAAGGCTGCAAAATTAAGAAGTGGCCAAACAATACATATAGTTGGCCAGTCTCCCATGTCAGTATTTTATGAGGGAAATTTCTGACATGATTCATTCTTTTTCTCACTTTGTTAGAATTAAAGACTTCCACCTAGTGGCAGCAAGGGCCACAACTTGCATGGATGTAGTCTGAATGAAGATGAAGTGAGTCAATGTGTGGCAATGAATGGCAGGGCCATCGGGCACAATCCTGACTTCCATGTGTCAGTTTTTTTTCCTCATTGGATGGCTGAACTTGTCTAGCATCTGTTCAGTAAGTCACCTTGTTCCTTTCACTCATACCAAATCCCATTGAAGCTTCTTGTCCTTTTTGATCTTGTTCGATAATAGACTCATGTGATAACAGAAGTGGTAACAGAAACACTTAAGTCTAGTTTTGTATTTATTAATACGAATGGATCTTAACAATTGACTGGTTTAGGAGAACTCAGAGGAAAGGACACTCATGGTAATGAGTCTGTAATTATTTCTAGAAATGAAAGAGGAGTTCCCAGAGAAGAAAGAAATCTCATGTAAAGACAATATTAATAGATGTCTCAGAGTGACTTCTGAAGTTTATTCAAAGTCGTGTAATGAAGAGAGAGGATTAAGAGAGGAATTAGGGGAAGCTGAAACAAATGTTATTCACGAGTTAAGAGCATTAGCTGAGCAAGTACATTATCTGTGCTGCCATTGATCTTTAATGTAATGGAATAGAAACTTTATCTCATTAACTATCAAGCAGGAGTTTCTCTGACTCCATGCAATTCAATTCTTCAGCAACTTTTAAGCCACTATCTCAGAAAAGAAGTGCCCTAGTTTGAACAGAATTAATACAATTACTAAAAGCTAGGTGTGTGTGTGTGTGTGTGTGTGTGAGTGAGAGAGAGAGAGAGAGAGAGAGAGAGAGAGGAGAGAGAGAATATAAATTAGTAGGCCTTTGCAGGGACCCCCCGATCCAACTCAGAAGCCGCTCTGTGGCTTCAGAGACAGGCCCAATTTGGCTCGGGCAGATTTGGGGCCTCCGACCCAACTCAGCCCCGAACCCGAAGTGGGATTCAGATGTCGAACCCCGCTTTGGGTCCCCCCGACACCCACGCGCAAATCCTCTTACCTTGCTGCTGCCTCCATCACCATCCTCGTTGCCGCCAACTCCTGAGGCCTGGATGCACACAGTGACTCTTACCACAGGGAGTCACCATTTTAAAAATCGCAGCCTCCTGGAACTTTCTGGAAGTTGCCATTTTAAAAAGGATGGCAGTGGCGGCAAGGACAGCGATGGCAAGAACGGCGATGGCAGCAGTGGTGGAGGAGGCGATGGCAGCTCAGGTAAGGACCTGACACAGTTGGGACTAGGGCGCCAAAGCTCTGAAGCACACCGAGTGCTTTGGAGATCCCCTGACCCACTTTGGGTCACTTTGTGCCCCCTCCACTTTGCCTTGGAAGGGGCACAAAGTGACCTGAATTAGGGCTGTGCACCACTTTGACCGGAATCCCGAGCTCCGAATTGAAGTGGGGTGCTTCAGGCCACTTTAGGCCACCTCCAAGGCACAGCAGAGGGGGCACAAAGTGATCCGGAGGGGGTTGGGGGCTCTCCGAAGCACTTTGATGCATTTTGGAGTGATATGGAAGCCCAGCTGCCACGCTGCTGCTGCTGCCACCCATCCCCCAACTCCTTACCTGGGTCCTCTGGATGTGCGCCGGCAGCCATCTTGTTGTTCTGGAGGGGAGGAGCCATTTTTAAAATGGTGATTCCTGGTATTTCTGGAAATACAGGAGGTCACCATTTTAAAAATGGCTCCCTCCTCCAAAACAACAAGATGGCTGCCGGCGCACATCCAGAGGGCCAAGGAGCTGGCGGAGGCAGCCGCTTCCCCGGTGGCAATGGCAATGGTGGCTCCCCCAGAGCTGGCACCTGCTCCCCCAGCAGCTCTGGCAGCGGCTCCCCTGGTGGCAGCGGCTCCCCTGGTGGCAGCGGCTCCCCTGGTGGCAGTGGCTCCACCAGCAGCACCGGCAGTGATGGCTCCCCCCAGTGGCACCAAAGGCAGCTCCCCCAGCAGCAGCTCCCCCAGTGGCAGTGCCCCCTCCCTACGGAACAAGGGCCCGGGTAAGGAACTAGAGGCTGGGTGGCATGTTGCGGGGGGGGGATCCCACTCTGGCTTTGTAGGCTGAGGCAAGTCGGGGGCAGCCCAAATCAGCCCAAGCCAAATCGAGCCAGCCTCGGAAGCCCCAAAGCGGCCTCCAAGTCGGATCAGGGGGTCCAGGCACAGCCCTAACCTAAATGAATATGTATCAAGTAGGGATACCAAGAGAGCCAGTGTGGTGTAGTGGCAAGAGTGTTGGACTGAGAGCTGGGAGATCTGGGTTCTAGTCCCCACTCGGCCATGGAAGCTCAATGAGTGACTTTGGGCCAGTCACACACTCTCAGCCCAACCTACCTCACAGGGTTGTTGTTGTGAGGATAAAATGGAGAGAAGGAGGATAATGTAAGCCGCCTTGGGTTCCTTGCAAGAGGAAAAAAAAATGCAATAAATAAATAAATAGGAATTTTTCACTTTTGATCCAATACGTGAACCAAAAGTTAATTATCCATCAAAATTCACACTTCTCTGAATTTTGCAATGGATTATTCCATTCAAAAAACGCAAACAGAAATGCACATATTAGCGGGATGTTTGCTGAGCAATGCATATATTATTTAAGATAACATTCAAAATGTCCAGTAGCCTGAGCTGGTGATCCTGCCAAGGCTCTGTGGGAATGGTGAGATACCACAAGCTGTTGACACACTCGCTCCTGAGCACCCTCTCCAGCACTGTGGCACTGTGGAGCCCAAATACTCTCTGGTTTAGGGATGTGGCGAAAGTCCGTGGGGAGGGGAGGGGTGGAGTCCAATGGAGTCCCCCTCACCTGCTCTCCTGTACCCTGCTCGCTGAACCACGCAGGGCTCTCAGACCCACTCAGAATGCGTCTCGCAGCTCGGTGAACACCCGGCAGCTGCCCCATCCTCCTAGAAAGCTGTCATTGCACACAACAGTGGCAGCTTGGGGGCTTCTGGGTATGTAATGTTGCATCATTTATGGCCATGAAGGGCCCATTTGGGCAACATTACAGGTGTGAATGGAGCATTCACACTTGTAATGTTGCATAAGTGGACTCCTTACAGCTGCCAATTACACAGCATTACCTACCTAGAAGTGCACAAGCCACCACTGTTGGGCACAATGGCAGCTCACGAGGAGGAGGGTGGCCTCACGGCTTCATTGGGCACTCGCCAGGCCATGATAAGGCTTCCGTGGCGCCGCAAGCAGGGGTGGGCAGCAGCGGTAGCTTGGCAGACGCCCAGCTGCAGGTGAGTCCATCCATCCCTACTCTGGTTCTCTGATACTCTCAGCAATGGAATGGGCTGGAAGATGGATACAGCAGAAATGGTGTAAGATGCAGTGTTAGGCTGATGAACACATATGAGAGTGCATAATTGTGCCTACTGAGCAATTGGCTGAGTGGATCCAGGGAGTGGTGAATGTGTCTTTGTGGATGAAGTGGTGCCCACTGCCTTGAAGAAAGTGGTGGTGTGGCCCTGAAAACCCCCTCCCTAGATCCAGCAGTTTGTACTAACTACTTCCCAGTCTCTAATACCGCTTTGGGGGGTAAGGTGCTTGAGAGGGTGGTGGCTGGGCAACTGCAGATATTCTTGGAGGATACTGATTATCTCAACCCATTTCAGTCTGGGTTCAGTCTTGGGACAGAATCAGCTTTAGTCACCCTGATGGATGACCTCTTGCAGGAGAGAGACGGAGGGAGTGCAACTCTGTTGATCTGCTTGATCTCAGAAGCTTTTGATGCTGTTGACCATAGTATTCTTTTGGATCATCTCTGTGAGTAGGGAATTGGGGGCACTGTGCTACAGTGGTTCTGCTCCTACATGTAGGGACAGTTCGAGAAAGTAGCATTGGGGGACTGTGCCTTGGCTCCCTGACAATTATGCTACAGGATGCTGCAGGATAGGGATGGGCGAACTCACCATGGTCTTGGTCGTACACTGCTCACTGGAGCCCCATTGGCTGCTCACCCCTGTTCACTGTGCCAGCAGCTCCTCCTTGTTTGGAAACATCCATTTGCACAAATGGCAGCTATAAAGTGCCAATTTACCCAAGATTACAGGTGTTAATGGACCATTTGCATCTGTAATCTTGCATAAATGGGCCCTTTATGGCTGCCATTTATGCAAATGGATGTTTACGAACAAGGAGGAGCTGCCATTTTCCCACAAAATGGCAGCTGGGTGAGGATCCATGAACTTGCCTGGCTTGGCATGTGCCAAGCCAGACAAGTATGGGGATTCACAGACTGGTGTGCAGGAGGCCAAATCTGAGATTTCTCACTGGGCTTCAGGCCCCAGGCGGACACTCTACTGCAGGGTCCCATCTTGTCCCCAGTGCTATTTAACATCTATATGAAGCCGCTGGGGATGGTCAGTGGGAGTCTGGGGCAAGGTGTCATCGGTATGCTGATGGCACCCAGGTCTGTTTCTCTTTAACATACCAAGGCGACCTGTAAGATCAGCAGAGGATGCCTTGCTGGTCATTCCAAAGCAAACAGAATGTTGCTGTGAAATACCCAGACTGTGGGGCTTCTCTGTAGCAGCACCCATCATATGGAAAACCCTCCCTTGTGTAGTTCAGGAGGCAGAAAATGTGACATCTTTCAAATGCCTCCTGAAAACACAGTTGTTCACCCAGGCTTTCCCTGGGCTGTAAGGAAATTAATTATGCTGTTCCATTTTACTGCTCCTTGATTTTTATTTTATTTTTACTGAAGTTGGAAGTGTTTTTAATGCTGTGCTTTAATGCTGTGTTTTAATGATGTATGCTAACATTGTGAACCACTGAGAGATTTTATTATATTCAGCGGTATATAAATGCCACAAATAAATAAATAAGGAAGCAATCCTATGGCCCCTAAACCCTGTCTGAGGGGCCATAGGATACTGGGGATCCCCTGCTCCATGGTCTGAGATACAACCCCCCTCCCCCCTACTCATAGCTGGTGCAGAAAGAACAGCTGCCCTCTGAGGTAAGAAATGAGACCCTGAAGAGGGGAAAGGGGGGCATTCCAGTGGGTGGGGAGGGGAGGAGACTGGAGAGGCCAGGATACGAGGTATCCTGAGCTCCTTCCAGCATCCTTCCTTCTTCCTTTGAAGTGCTGGTGCTAGATGGGCAGAAAAGCCCATCCAGTGAAAAATGCAGGGCCGGAAGTCAGGGAAGCAAAGATCTCCTCTGCCACTCCTCCTGCCCTGCATCGGATGATTGCAAGCCTCTGGGTTCAGGGGCTTCTGATCATTGAGGGACCAATCGATAGGATTGTGCCCTAAATCTAGTAAATACATAAATGGAAAAAAAATTGCATTGTAGTTGGAAAAGTGCTTGCACAAGGGTGCATAATATGCAAAAATGTATGTATTTGGAGAAATGTGCACAATAATGCATATGAATTTTCATGTGAACATTTAAAATAAAATTCCTCCCAATTCAGGACCAACTGAACTCAAGATTGGAAAATGAGAAACTGAGAGAAACCAGAACTGACAGATTCATCCACCACTAGTATCAAGCTTTTCTCTAGGACCAAAACAGTTCATTAGTACCTTTAGAAAGTGCATTGATAAGAGCCAGGGAAAAAAGAAAGAAAAAGAAATACACAAATAAAGTAGCTTTGGTAATATGACTGGGGGTGGGGGTGGGAGATGAGGAGTTCCCTTCTGCATCTTTCCTCCCAGCTACAGCGGCAGCAGTGGTGATGGGGACAGGCTGGTTGTTTTACGTAAGTGTAAGACACTTGTGCTTCTTCTTTTTTTTCTCTTGCAAAGAACCCAAAGTAGTTTACATGGTCTTCCTCCTCCTCTCCATTTTATCCTCACAACAACCCTGTGAGGTAGGTTAGGCTAAGAGCCAGTGACTGGCCCAAAGTCACTCAGTGAGCTTCATGGCTGAGTGAGGACCAGAACCCAGATCTCCTGAGTCCCAGTCCAGTACTCTAACCATTACACCACACTGGCTGTCAAATTGTTAAGGTACAATTTCTTATATGAAGCATATCAAGTATATCTGGATGGCTGTTATCTCTTTTGACCCTTGATTTTATTATTATAGTACTTTGTGAAGTCGTTTTGATATTGTTTGGATTATTTATTTCTATACCGTTAGCCACTTTGTATTCACTAGTGGAATAACAGAGGGACAGAAATGTTTAAAATAAAATACCATGAAAAGAAAAAGCAGAAATCTGTTACTTGGGCCTGTCTGTGCAAATTTCACTAAAGAATTACTCCACAGGGGAGGGGGCAGGGGAAATCACATGCCTCTTAATTTTCTGCTATCCTTAGTTATCAGAATTGATAGAGGAAAAATAGTTGTATATAAAGGGAGCAAACTTGTGGCCCCTAGACAGTGCCTGGGGGGCCATAGGACTGTGTAGTTTACTGGCTCTGAGGTCAGAGACAGGATTCTGACCTTGGAGGCAGTAAACCACATTCCCCTCCCTCTCCCCCTTATAGCCAGCATGGAGAGAACTGCACCAGCTACCTCTCTGAACTCAGAGCACTGGGATGGGAAAAGGGGGTAGCCCTGGGGATGGGGATGGGAGGAGACCGGAGAAACTGCCTTATGCAGCTTCCTATGCTCACCCCAACTTCCTTCTCTCCTGCTCTGAACTGCTACGGCTAGACAGGTGAAATCGCCTGTCTAGCAAAAATGCAGGGTGACCAGAGCATGGAGGCGATGATCTCGTCCGTGCTCTGGCTGCCCTTCATTAGGATACTCAGCAGCCTCTGACTTGTGAGGCTGCCAACTATCAACATAGGATTGCACCCTTAGGGCACAATCCTATGGGGATAGGAGGCCAACTCTGAACTTCGAGGCAACCACCTATCCAATGCAGAGCAGGAGAAGCACAGAGGGGATAATCCCCTTCTCAGTTCTCCTGCCCTGCATTTGCAGCTAGACTGCCAATTTCTGCTGTCTAGCCACGGGAAGGCGGAGTTGAGGAGGAGGCTGCTGGATGACACATAGGACGTGTCGCACTGGCATTTCTGCCTTCCCTGCCCCGGAACGCCCCCCGAAATGCCACTCCGTGCTCCTCTTCTGAACTCAGAGCACAGGTCCATTCCACACTGCCTGCGAGGCAGCGTGGAAGCGGGGGGAAGGTCAGTTCCTGAAAACCCACATATCCTATGGCCATGTAGCCACTGACTAGCAGCCATAGGATTGCTCCCTTAATGTAGCAAGAATAATGGTATACTCACATATCTTGGCCTGGAGGGGGAAAAAAAAGTTACGAAACCAACACAGGGTCAATCCAGCTTGGTCATTTGGTATTTTGTCCCACAGAAGTATCAGACCTTGACCTGTATTGGACTCTTTATAAATACATACGTGTCTGGCTATGTCAAGAGGCATTTGAATGGTATGCTGCTGGGGGAAACCGAAACTGTATATCATTTAGCTACAAGAAAATTATGACTTTAGAGTGCTTGACTTTGTAAATCCCTTTTAAACTCCAGTCAGATATTTTTAAGCTTGTCTGTTTATCAAATCTCTGTATCTTTAGAAAAAAGATTATTGAATGAAGTGAAGAAAAGAGATTTTATTCCATAAATTGTCTCTCCTGGATTGTTTTTCATTGTATTCTCTTAACTCTCCCCAGTTAACGTTACAACTAAATATCTTCTCTTCTTTTATAAATAATATATGACTGCTAAAAAAAATTTCAAGGCTAGTATTATATAAAAATAATGGACTTCTAGCATATACTGCAAATAATTATTTGGTTATTACTATTAAGAGTAAAATCCTATGCAGAAATAAGCCTGACTTAGTTCAATGGGACTTACTCCCAAGTAAGTATGTATAGGATTGCATCTTTAATGTCTCTACATTTGCCTTGGCTTTTATTTGACTGCCCTTGGTATCTTTCCAGAAGCTTATCTAAAGGTAAACTCTAGCCCCTGAAATTGTACAGTCTCAAACAGATAACTGACTCTGGAAAATAGTGGGAAGAAGAAGCGTTGCTTAACCTAAAGCAACAGGTCCAGCCAGAAATCTATGCAAAGAAAGGGGCAATTGTTGTGCACCACTAACTTCTTGAAATAACAATTGTCTTTTGCATTCCCTCTGTGGGGTGACTAAGAAATTTGTTTTACCCTTGTTCTTTCATTATGCTGATTCTGTTCTAGGAGTGGAGAAACACATTTCTGCATGTGTTATACTGGTTAGCATGGCATTGATGATGGGCAGGGCCTGGCACACCTTTGTGGTTAAATCAAGATTTACATAAGACCATGGGGAGAGATTTATGTAGGATGGCATTTTCCAACTCCCCATCAATATTTTACCCCTCTTTAAGTTGTCCGCCTACTATGTTTTGAATTTGGGGAAAGGGGGGCCTGTGGCCAGGCCACAATAGATAATTTATTTTAAATAGCATTATGGATGTATGAGAAATTTGTTTCAGTTCATTTTAGACCAGAATTTACCCAGTCTACACTTCCCAGAACCAAACACAGACTTGAATGTTATCTGTGGTTGCTGTCCATACATTTCAGTGATGGGATTCGTGGGACAACAATGATTTTATTTTATTTTTTTAAATAAAAGGCATACAATTAAAAAATGACAATGTGCATTAAAAAATGCATGCTTTTGAAAAATGCTCACAGACATCGATGGGAAAAAAATAGAAACATTTCAAAGATGTGCCCAGGCATTTGGGAAAACGAGTAGAAAACTCTGCACAGTATTCTTGTGTGGAGAAAAAGAAAACAAAGCTTCTGTTCTGATATGGACATGAATTAGAATGAGCTTCAAGGGACAATACAGGCAACCTTTATGAGATTAGGGATGTATGTATCCCCTTACGCGTCCGCAGAGGGGTCCACCAGGGGGGAGGCGATCTGTTCCTCCCCCTGGAATCCTCAACAGGGGTGGAGGTGAT
The DNA here is from genome assembly GCF_057233095.1 of Heloderma suspectum. Taxonomy (NCBI): domain Eukaryota; kingdom Metazoa; phylum Chordata; class Lepidosauria; order Squamata; family Helodermatidae; genus Heloderma; species Heloderma suspectum. Next base: position 91,881,548 of record NC_139458.1, read on the forward strand.
CCGTTCCTCCCCCCTGGAATCCAAGCTGGCCGGCTCTGCCTCGGCTCCTACAGTGCTCTCCGGATGCAAATGGCATCAGCTATGCCATTTGTGTCCCCGTTTCTTCTTGCGATGGGCTACGATCTCTAGTTATGTAGATACTTATGTAGCCTATCACATGAAAAACCAGGGATGCAAATGACTTCCACTACGCCATTTGCATCCCTGTTTATTCATGCGATAGGCTACGTAAGTATCTACATAAATAGAGATGCATAGCCTATCACGAGGAAAAACGGGGATGCAAACAGCATAGCTGACGCCATTTGAATCCTATCCCTTACTTCCGGGTTCTGCACAGACAGCGGAACAGAACCGTCTGGGGGCGGATATTCAGTCCGGAGAGGCACAGGTAAGTGCATTCGTTCCACTGCGGACTTTGGGGGGCCGAATTCACTGGAATTCGGCCTCACTGGAGGCCATGGCAGATTCTACGGACGTCCCTATATGAGATCAAATTCTGCTGATTTGCACATCCCTAAGTAACACTCTGAATCTCCATGCAACTAAATACAGATTCTTTCTCTGCAGCATGTGTAAGAGTTAACAAAGCACAGAGCACAAAATCACATTGCCCCTTATATAACCGTAAACCAGTAGCAATGACATCCATCTGAATTACGGATGGACAAAAGGGACTTACCTTGTCCCGCAGCTTGCTTCACCGTGGGGGGGAGGCGCTTTGGTTCTCCCCCCGAAGTTCAGGCGAGGGGGGGAGGCGCCCCGCCTCGCCCGGCCGAAATTCAGGCGGGGGGGGAGGCGTCCCATCCCTCGCCGGCGAAATTCAGGCCGGGGAGGAGCGCCCCATCTGCCCGGCCGTGAAAAAAAAAAGTAAAACAAAAACAAAAACACACACCCGTGATAGGCTACGTAATGATTTGCGTAGGCTATCACGGCTAGATTTCCAAAGTCAGCCGTGATAGGCTATGTAAATCGTCACATAGCCTATCACGGGTGACTTTAGGAAAAGAAAAAAAAGCACGTATGCAAATGGCGGCGCCCCATGGGCGCCGCCATTTGCGTTCCTTATTTTGGCACGTCTAGTCTACGTAAAGATTTAAGTAGACTACGGCGAAAATAAGGGCAACACAAATAGCATTCCCTTATTTTCGCTGTAGTCTACGTAAATCTTTACGTAGACTACCCCTGTCCAAATAAGGAACACAACTGGCGGTGCCCATGGGGTGCCACCATTTGCGTACGCGCTTTTTTTTTTTCCCAAAGTCACCCGTGATAGGCTACGTGACGATTTACGTAGCCTATCACGGCTGACTTTGGAAATCTAGGAATGATAGGCTACGTAAATCGTCATGTAGCCTATCACAGGTGTGTGTGTGTGTGTTTTACTGCACTTTTTTATTTTGTAATGGTGGCGGCGGCAGCCGGTTGGGAGACCGGCCGCCGCCCCCGCCCTCGCCCTCGCCAAAACGGCACCGAACCGCCACCGGGACCCGCCACCGGGAGGGACATTCGCCCAAGGTAAGTCCCATCCGGGGGGGGGGCGGGGGGCCGGCGGAGAATTTCCCCAACACTTTCAGGAGGCCGAATGCGTCGGCACTCGGCCTCCCGAAGATTCGTGGAGAAATTCTCCGCCATCCCTAATCTGAATATGGTCCACAGGTTTCTAACAGAAATATAACAAGATAACTAAACTAAAATCAAATGCTGTTAATAAGGTTTATCAGTTCACTCATTAAGAGTTTCAAAAGATTAAAACATGACAGATATGTTTTGAACCAAGTGTTCCTCAGCACTGTTCCTCATTGCAATGCTATGTGCAATCTTTTCATGATTCAAACTACTCAGAGAGCACAGTGAGTGTATGGCTACTCTGGTCCCTGAATGTGATGCTCCACAATCAATATACCTATCTCATCTAAATAGTTCTAAACGTTCATCTACATCCTGGCAGTAGAGACCTATACTTCAAGGGGCCATACAGACTTAGAAGTGGACATCGGGATACATCTCACTATCTAGAGGAAGAATCACTTGTATGGACATGATGCCAGCCCAGTTCTAGGCAAGAACTTTCTCTCTCTCTCTCAAGGCTATGTGTGCAGAGAGAGAGAGAGAGAGAAACACCCTGAAATTCTCACAACTAGCTAGACCTTCCCTTGATCCCTCCTCCACAGCCAATGATCTGATTATCAGTGGGATTTCTGGCACTTCTGTAACATTTACCTTGGAGTGAATCCAGCTGAACCAATGGAGCTTACTTCTGAGCAGATATGTATAGGACTGAACTTTCAGGTTCTGTTAAAGGGCTACATCAGCCTTCTCTGACCTGGTGCCCTTCAGGTGTCTGGGACTACACCTCCCATCATTCCTGACCATTGGCCATGCTGGCTGGGGCTGATGAAGTCCAAAACATCTGGAGGCCACCAGGTTGGGGAAGGCTGAGTTACATGGATGCTCTGTGTGCATTTTGTTAGCTTTGAGTTCTGATAAATACACTGAATACTTAACTTGGGATCTTGGAAAATGTGTGGAGAACGTCCTCTGCAAGTTATTTCTGTTTCCTTGTCAGTCCTGTGTTTCCAAGTGAAGACACATGAAGATATTTCTGTGTCTTCATTTTATTTGTTGGAGTTTTGAATCCTCATTGATACTGAACAATTTTTGCAGCCAACTAAAGACAGGGGTGGGAGGGGGAGAGATCATAGAATCATAGAATAGTAGGGTTGGAAGGGGCCTACAAGGCCATTGAGTCCAACCCCCTGCTCAATGCAGGAATCCAAGTCAGAGCATCCCTGACAAATGGCTGTCCAGCCTCATCTTGAAGGCCTCCAGTGTGGGAGAGCCCACCACCTCCCCAGGTAATTGGTTCCATTGTCGTATTGCTCTTACAGTCAGGAAGTTTTTCATGATGTTCAGCTGGAATCTGGCTTCCTGTAACTTGAGCTCATTATTCCATGTCCTGCACTCTGGGATGATCAAGAAGAGATCCCGGCCTTCATCTCTGTGACAACCTTTCAAGTACTTGAAGAGTGCTATCATCTCTCCCCTCAGTCTTCTCTTCTCAAGGCTAAACATGCCCAGTTCTTTCAGTCTCTCTTCATAGGGCTTTGTTTCCAGTCCCCTGATCATCTTTGTTGCTCATTCCAAGATACTTGGAATGAGATAATATAGATGAGACCAATGATCACACCAGTATGACTGTTCTCATACCAGGTTTCTAAAAATACTCCCACTTCCTTTATCCCTCAAGACTTCACCTTGGAGCATTTTTCAAACAAACTGGTTGACACCAGAGACTACTACAACTGAGAAGATATATGTTACCGTTCAGGTAGTATAATCACATTCTGGATTTGTAACATGCATCACCAAAATGATTCAGCATATGCATGCAGGCATTTGTAAAATGAAAATGAAAAGGGTGTTAATCCCAATTTGAGATGGAGTATTCTCTTTTAAAAGAGCCATTTGCCAGGAGCATAGAGAAACTGGGACTAGATGTTTCAGCTAGGTTTTTGCAAGCAGTTCTCATGCAGTGGAGGTGAAGGGAAGATGCAGCTGCCATGGGGCTGTGTGAATCAGCCAAACTTGAGCACACCAACATTCTTTGAATTACATCTCAAAAGCTCATTCCGACTCAAGTCCGGAAGGAGCAACCTGGGCAAATTCTGATGAAAATCGAACTGAAATGGATTTCTCATTCATCCCGAAGCTGACATCACTGACTGGCGGCTGTGGGTGCTCTGCTGCCACCGAGAGATGTCTGTCAGTAAGTCAATGCAGCCAGGAGACCAGCCAGAGCCACCACCCCCGCATCCACCCCGGCATCCACCCCAGCATCTGCCGCTGCCGGAGCCGCTGCCACATCCACCGCCAGGTAAGCTCCGTCCCAGGGGGATTCCACGGGGTGGCGTGGGGGGAGGCTGTTCCGCCACGGATTCCAGGTGGCCGGATTCTAAGGAATCCAGCCTCACTGGAGTCCATGGCATAATTCTCTGACATCCCTAGTCTAGCCGTAAATGCAGGGTGGCTGAAGCGCGGAAGTGACAATCCCCTCGCACTTCTCCTGCCCTGCATTGGATAGGCAGTCGCCTCCAAGTTCAGAGGCAGCCACCTATCCTGATAGGATTATGCCCTTAAAAAAATGAAAGAAGACCCCCTCAGGGACCTCTCACAGTAAAAAAATGTATACAGAACCCCTGCCACACTCATTTGGCCTCACTCCCCACAAATTGCCAAAAATGGAAAAATCTAACTATTTGGAATAGTATGTGTGTGTTTGTGTATGTTGTGTATGTGTGTGTGTGTATCCATGCAGCATACATTAGGGTTATATTTTATTGTTCGGTTTAGCGGGATTCTGAGACTGATGATTAAAGAGACTTCTAAATAAGTTAAAATCATATCCAATCAAAGTGTTTGTTCCTTTCATAGCACCTTGAATGTGTAACTTGTATTAGAGCAATTGTAATTCATAATTATATAAGTAAAGGAATAGGCTTGTTGAAATAATGTATTACATGCCGAAATGGCAAGAATAGGAATTCAAAATATATAATGCATTCTGAGTGACTTTGCCCTGATCAACTGCTGAGAATGTCCGTCATGGAGCAATGGTATAAATAGATTATATTGATGTCCAGCTGAGGAATACTGTAGTGCAAACAACAAAAGAACTACATCTTGGAAGTCTTCATTTTTCACTGAGAATTTGCTAGTCACTTTGTACCTACAGAGCATCTTATAACAATTATTGTTCTGTTTTGTTATAGTAGTAGCATAATGACACCTTCCAAAGTCTCTAATTTAATTTGATTATGGCCTTAGAAAGTCAATATTTTTTCCCACCCATAAAAAATAAGGAATTACAATCTTAACGTAGACTGAAAAGGATAAGAAGGATTTTGTTCTGTTGCAGAAAAAGATGAGCTGGATCTTGTACAATAAATGTGGGGGGTACTGAAAGAAAAGCAAACAGTAGAAAGCAAACATCTATTTACTTCAGCAGGCTCAGAACTCTCAGACAGTACTTTTACTTCCTTTGAATTAGCTGCAAAATAGTCAGTCATAATTATTCTTTGAATGCAAAGTAATGGCTATCTCATTTACCATTGTCTTTAATGAAATCATAATGTCTTTTCCCCATCACTAAAGTGGGGATGGTTTTGCCCACCTCCCTGGGAAGAAGGAGAACATGTTAGATTAGGACTGAGTCAAAGATGACACCAATCCTATGAGGCCAGCAGAGTGTATGCCTTTATAAGGTGGTCCTGCCTTTCCCTCAGTCTCTTTACTGTTCAGCATGGCCACGGCCAGCCCCTCCATGAGACAGTGTGAATTCCCCATCCCAGGTAGCAATCTGGAAGGGCAGTGGATCCCGAATGCCCTGCCACTGGGTCCCAATGCAGCTGATGTCCTTTGCCTCTCAAACTGGGGCATTTGGCAGGTGGCCGCTCTGAAGAGCCCCACTGGCTGCTCTCCTACTGCAGCCAATGCTGCAGAAGGAAAGCAGCGGGAGCTTTCTGCAGCAGCTGCCACTGCCCACCTTAGGCCTCACTCTGAGTGAAACGTACGTGGGCAAATGCTCTGAAGAGCCACACTGGTCACTCCCTTGATGCAGCACAGGCCTTGTACTGAGTACCCTTTAGAGTGAGGCATTGAGTGGGGAGCCTCTCTGTGGAGCTGTGCCAGCAGTTTCCTGGTGCAGCTCTCAACAGGGTCCACCCAGGCCTCTGTGTGGCCCTTCCTAAGAGTAAGTCATAGGCAGGGAGGTGACCCTGGAGATCGCCTGTGTTGCCGTAGTACAGGGGATCTCCAGGGCCACCTCCCTGCCAATGCCTTGCTCTGAAAAAGGACCCACAGAGTGAGGTATTGCATGCAAGGCAGGTGGTAAGGGAAGGAGGAAGAGCAGGAGGTGGCAGCAGCTCTGGCGGGTCACACTCTACCCCCCTGGCAGGGGTGGAGGCTCATGCTCCTTCCCCCTAGTAGCGGAGGTGGCTTATCACACTCCTCCCCCCCTGCCCCAGTGGCAGTATGTCCTCATGCTTCAGGAGGCAGGACGCCTTGCACCAACTCTGAGCATGGCATAGGAAGGAGCTCTTGTGCCACAGATAAGAAGGGAAAAGCAGCATCAATGAGTGATGTTAGGTATTCTTGTGCCATTGGCATTGGGGGCAGAGGTTGCCCAGCTGTGGAAGTTGCAGCTTTGCCCAAGAAGGGAGAAAATGCCCAATTCAGCTTTGCTGTGGCCATGCCTGATATAGCCAGGTGTCACATCCTAGTGCCTCATGCACAGAAGACCAACAGAACTTACCAAAATTCACAAAGATCTCCATAAATGGGACAGAAAGAATTTGACATTAAAAACATGTGGGGCAAAGGAAAACTGACAGTCACGGGGCACTGAGTACTTCACTCTTAAAAGTCTGGGTTTGAATTCAGTGTTCAGCCAGCTTTGAGATGCTGAAATAGGGTCGCCAGCTCTTTTTTCGATGTACTTACCTAGTACTGATTGAGGCAACCCTTGCCTCCACCGCTACTTCCTGTTGCTTAAAATGTAAGAGTTGGAATTTACTTCCCACCTTAATTGTCATACAGCAGCTACCAGAAATTTTGCCTTGTTAACATCAGTACTCAGTACCCAGTATATTCCTTGAATCACAATTTGTGATTTTCAGGACTGGATGTCAGGAAAATATTTATTAGAGGTATACTGTTCAGGAAATAGTGATATTTATTTGCACGATTTTGCAGCTATAAAGGCCGTTTTCACAACTTGTCACTCTTATGCATGCCATGTTTATTCTTCTAGGAGATATGCAGTACCCAGTAATGCTGACAGATTTCTTGTGCTTTCTGAAACACTTGAGTAATTCCTCAGTTTAAAACAGTAGAGCAAAATGGGAACTGTGTATCTTGAAAGTTGTGGCATGCATCTGTATCTCCAATTCTGTTTTTGCTTCTTATAATTATATGCATAGGATATTTGCTATAGTAGCAGGGATGCATACAAAGAAAATGTAGGTTCATTTACTGACACCTTGGGACTTAACAGTATTCAAGCCTTTAAACTAGGGTTAAGTAAGCTATAGATATTGAGTTCGCTTTTGTGCCACAGGGGTGAATGTAAAGCGCAATCTCAATGTGTTACAGAACTTTAAGAAGAGTTCATATTCTACCAAGCTAAAGAATCAGATTTGATTCAGAATGGAAAATGCAGTGGGAGCTCAGTAATTGTGTCCTCAGATAATTTATCCACAACTTAAGTCTTAGGAAAAGCTATACTAGAAATGTGACATCTTTTTCTCTTACACTAACAAGGAAGAAATAATTTCCAGCATTTGTCAGATGAAATTAGGTACACTTGGTTATATCTTGTCTCTCTTATGGGAAACAGTAGGGCTCTGCTATAGGATGGAATCAATAGTGAAAATAAGTTACCCCCATGGGAATTCATACCTGGAAGGGCTCACTAAAGAATTTAGAATGGTTTTATAACCTTCAGTACTTCTAAACATACACTACCAACAGTGAACAGTGAAACCAGCAATACGTATGCTGTTCTACCAGTCAATAAATTACTTTTTATGGATTATGACATAAATTATTTCTTAGGAACACGGCAAAAATAGGTACACAGCAGCAATTGGTGAACAAACACTCAGACACAATGCAATTGTATGGCATGTGACAGAGATGTTTTGCACTTACAGACCAACATATACCTCAGGGTTGGGGGAGTTAAATACACTGTTCTGATTCCCATATATACAAACTACCACAGAATCTTGGGTGTGTAAGAGAAAACTGTTTCAATACTCCATTCATTTTTAAAAAAAAAAAAACTTTTGTTTTGTTTTCCATTTCTTGGAATGGTGTTTGTTTTATTATGAAATGTCGCTTGTTTCCATCATGCCCATTCATTTTTGTGCCCATTAATTTCAATGAGAGATGCAGCTGTTCTTCCTGTACTTTCTGTGTTTTCAACTGGCAGTGGCATTACATTTTCACTATTTTCAAGCCCTATCTGGGTTTTTCCCAAAAACAGTTAAAATCAATGTGTGGGAAGAAGCAGTGAAGCATCACTTCTCTCCCTCACTGCATTTGTCACTCTCAACTGGTGGAGGGTGAAAGTCTGAACAGGAGAGCTCCTGGATCTGTGGGGGCTCTCCACACAAGCCAGAACATGGACTTTTCAGCATTCTGGCTCGCATGGAGAGCCCCCACAGATACAAGAGTCTCTCCTCTCCAGATTGCCACCTTCCATGAGTTGAGGGTGACAAACACAACAAGGGAGAAGAAGTGAGGCTGGAGGCTCCTTCTCCTCATGCATTGATTTTAACCATTTTTGAATACCTGAATAGGGCTTCAGTCTCTGAGATGGACTGGATAGGAACAAGTTATATGATATCCCTTTATTTCTGAAATGCTGTCCCCAAGTTATTGGCTTCCATCCCAAATGGACTGAGAATGGTAAATATTTAAGGCAGAAATATTGTGATCCTATATGTTTGGGGAGAGAGGGAATGACAAACATGTTCTCCTCTATTTTTCAAAGTCTCCCCCAACATTAATTTCCAACCCAGGCAAACTGAGAATTATAAATACTCAAAGTAGAAATAATTCTGACCCTTCTAGGTAGGAGAGAAGGAGAGGACAAAAACATTGTTCTTATATTTTTAAAAGACAGACCTAAAATTCAGTTGCAGCTAACTGCCAAACTAAATGGATTGAGAAAGTGAATTATTAATATTACATTCAATGTACAAATAATTCTTATCTTCCTAGGCAGTGGGGCAGGAAGAGAAGAAACTCTGAAACATTAACCCTCTATTTTTCAAAGGATACTGTTGGCTCCCAAACCAAAGAGACAGAGAAACTGAGCTATAAAATATTATAGCTGAGGTAGACATAATTTTGATCTTAGCTGGCTGGGGGAAGACAATACCATTGGCTGGTCCTCTATTTTTCTAAAGCTGCTCCAAAGGTCAGTTGCTGCTGGCTCCCAAACCAAATGGACAGATAAGCTAAATTGCTAAATATTATATTCAGGCTAGAAATAATTCTGACCCTCCAAAAAGGGGACTGTCCAGGACAGAAGCTTGGCTCAATTTTTAAAATGATACCCCTGAGATATCCCACCCCCATCTCCAATCATACAGGAACCAGATCATTCAGATCACTCAAAGGAGAAAAGGGTCTGGCTTGATAAATGAGGGAGGGGGCAGCTTGATCTCAAATGATAAATGTTCTTCACCAAGTATATTGAGACTAAAAATCAGATCAGATCACAGTAAGTCTAGAAACTAAAAATACTAAATGCACATCGAAAGAAATGGGGAAATGCCATTTCCATTTGCACACACAGATAACCAAGCACAGAACCAAATGTTCTCTGTCACTTTCCAAAGTGCAAAGGAACCATGGTGTGAAATGTCAAAACACACACACACTGTACCCGGGGCTATACTGAACTTGGCCAAAATTATTGCTTTGACCAAATGTGAGGGTGGGATATTTTGGGCCCCTAGAAATACAAAATAGAAAATAGAAAAACACTAGGGCCCCTAGTGTCACACCAACACTACCACAGAGGGGGGAACACAACATGGTGGTGTCATGACCACTAGCCCTTGAGCAGTCCAATGTGCAGCAGAGGATTCTGATGATGATGAGGTACAGGCTACTTCCTTGGGGACTGGACAGGCAGTGCCTTATTCAGAGCCATCCTGACCAGAGCCCAGAACCCTACCTTTATCCTCTGGCTCAGAGGATGAGTCCCCAGCAGAATTGCCATCTCCCCACCCTTGCAGAAGCCTCAGGCTATGAAATCAGATGAGGGTGAGGGACCTTTAACAGTCCAGTCAGCACCTCCAGGAGGGGCAGAGCTGATTACACAGCAGGTCTTGTCAGCCTACACAAGGCTTCAGTTAGCTTTAGCTACCTGCTGAGATAACTTCTTCCTATGTTTCTTGAAGGAGAGAGGTCCAGCCATGAGAGCTCAATCTGAGCTATCCATGGTACTGATTGCAGTTGTCCTTTATACACGATGCACTAGCTTGCTGTGCCTGATCCACTCTATGTACCTGACTGAACCTTAGAATCATAGAATAGTAGGGTTGGAAGGGGCCTACAAGACCATAGAGTCCACGCCACTGACCAATGCAGGAATCTAAGTCAAAGGATCCCTGACAAATGGCTGTCCAGCTTCATCTTGAATGCCTCCAGTGTGGGAGAGTCCACTACCTCCCTAGGTCATTGGTTCCATTGTTGTATTGCTCTAACAGTCAGGAAGTTTCTCCTGATGCTCTGCCTGTAACTTGAGCCCATTAACCCATGTCCTGCACTCTGGGATGATCAAGAAGAGATTCTTGCCTTCCTCTCTGTGACAACCTTTCAAGTACTTGCAGAGCGCTATCATATCTCCCCTCAGTCTTCTCTTCTCAAGGCTAAACATGCCCAGGTCTTTCAGTCTCTCCTCATAGGGCTTTGTTTCCAGTCCCCTGATCATCTTTGTTGCCCTCCTCTGAACCCTCTCCAGCTTGTCTGCATCCTTCTTAAAGTGTGGTGCCCAGAACTGGACACAGTACTCCAGATGAGGCCTAATCAGTGCTGAGTAGAGGGGAACGAGTACTTGACGTGATTTGGAAGCTATGCTTCTATTAATGCAGCCCAAAAGAGCATTTGCCTTTTTTGCAGCCATATCACATTGTTGGCTCATATTCAGCTTGTGATCGACAACAATTCCAAGGTCCTTCTCGCTTCTGGTATTGTTGAGCCAAGTATCACCCATCTTTTAACCATGCATTTGGTTTCTTTTCCCTAGGTGCAGAACTTGGCATTTATCCCTATTAAATGTCATTCTGTTGTTTTCTGCCCGGCACTCCAGCCTATCAAGATCACTTTGAATTCTGTTTCTGTCTTCCAGGGTGTTAGCTATCCCACCCAATGTTGTGTCATCTGCAAATTTGATCAGCATTCCCTGCACCTTCTCATCCAAGTCATTAATAAAAATGTTGAAGAGCACTGGGCCCAGGACTGAGCCCTGCGGTACCTCACTCATTACCTCTCCCCAGTTTGAGAAGATCCCATTGATAAGCACTCTTTGAGTCCGATTCTGTAGCCAACTGTGGATCCACTGGATTGTTGTTTCATCTAGCCCACTTTGAGCTAGTTTGCTCATCAGGATATCATGGGGCACTTGGTCAAAAGCTTTGCTGAAGTACTTGAGGTATAGTATGTCCACAAGGGAGATGACTTGATCAAAAAATGAGATCAGATTCGTCTGGCAGGATTTGTTCTTCACAAATCCATGTTGGCTTCAAAAAAAATCACGGCATTGCTTTCAAGGTGCTTACAGATGGATTGCTTTATAATCTGCTCATTTTTCCAGGGATTGATGTCAGACTGACTGGTTCCTCCTTTTTATCCTTTTTGAAGATAGGGACCATATTAGCCCTCCTCCAATCATCTGGCACTTCACCCCATCCTCCATAATTTCTCAAAGATAATAGACAGTGGCTCTGAGAGTTCTTCTGCCAGTTCCTTCATTACTCTAGGATGCAGTTCATATGGCCCTGGAGATTTGAACTCATTCAAAGTAACTAGGTATTCCTTGACCATATGCCTATCAATCTCAAGCTGCAATTCTGCCCCTTCAGCCTGTACTTCACCTTTGCCAGGGGGGTCATAGACCCTCTTTCAGGAGAAGACTGAGCCAAAGTAGGAATTGAGCACCTCTGCCTTTTCCTTGTTATCTTTTATCATTTTGCCATCCTGATTTAATAGCTGAACCACCATTTCTTTCCTCTGCCTTTTACTATGCACATATCTGAAGAAAGCCTTTTTGTCGCTTTTAGCATCCCTTGCTAACCTCATCTCATTCTCAGGTTTAGCCTTCCTGACGCCATCCCGGAAATTCTGTGCTACCTGCATGTACTCTTCCTTTGTAGCTTGGCCTTCCTTCCACTTCCTATATGTGTCCTTTTTTTTTTCAGGTCATTTCTAAGCTTTTTGTGAAGCCACATTGGCTTCTTCTGTTGTCTTCGACTAGGGATGGCGGAGAATTTCTCCCCGAAACTTCGGGGGGCCGAGCGCCAATGTGTTCGGCCCCCCAAACAAGTTTCAGAGAGAAATCCTCCCCACCCCCCCGCCTTCCGCACTCCCCCCGGGACGGGACTTGCCTTCACCGAATGTCCCTCCCTGCGGCGGGTCCAGCCGGCGGTTCGGCAGGTGTTCATGTGGGGTGGAACGGCAGCCGGTCTTTCGACCGGCTGCCGCCGCCGCCATTCCAATAAAAGAAAAAAAAACGCCCCCGTGATAGGCTACGTGATGATTAACGTAGCCTATCATGGCTAGATTTGCAAAGTCAGCCGTGATAGGCTATGTAAATCGTCACGTAGCCTTTCACGGGTGACTTAAAAAAAAAAAAGCACGTACGGATAATGGCGGCCCCCATAGGGAGCCGCCATTCCCATTCCTTATTTGGTCGCTGTAGTCTACGTAAAGATTTACATAGACTACAGCAAAAATAATTTTGCCGTAGTCTACGTAATTTTCGCCGTAGTCTATTTTTGCCGTAGTCTACGTAAATCTTTACGTAGACTACAGCAACCAAATAAGGAACGGGAATGGCGGCTCCCTATGGGGGCCGCCATTAGCGTACGCGCTTTTTTTTTTTAAAGTCACCCGTGATAGGCTACGTGACGATTAACGTAGCCTATCACGGCTGACTTTGCAGATCTAGCTGTGATAGGCTACGTTAATCGTCACGTAGCCTATCACGGCGGCGTTTTTTTTTTTTTAACTTTGGAGTTCGCGGCCGGGCGAGGCGGGAAGCCTCCCCCCCCGGCCTGAACTTCGCGGTGGGAGCAGCGAAGCGCCTCCTCCCCACCGCGAACAAGCTTCGACGAAAGTTAAGTCACTTTCGTCCACCCCTATCTTCCACCTTTTCTTCTTGTTGGAATTGTTTGTAATTGTGCCTTGAGAATTTCCATTTTTAAAAACTCCCACCCATCTTGGACTCCTCTTCTCATTATAGTTGCTTGCCATGGGACCTTCCTGATCATTGTTCTGAGTTTATTAAAATAACCTTTCCAAAATCTAGCGATGTACGAAAGTTCCGCCACGGATCTCGGGGAGGCCGAATGCCAGCGCATTTGGCCCCCCCGAAATCGGTGGCGGAACGGCCCACCACCGCCCGCCACCCCCCTGGGACGGGACTTACCTGGGGCGGATCTTCATGGTGGCGGCAGCTCCGGCAGCGGTGTGGTGGCGGTGGTGGCGGCGGCCGGTCTTCCGACCAGCTGCCACCACTGCCATTTCCAAGTTTAAAAAAAAACAAAAAACGTGATAGGCTATGTAAAGATTTACATAGCCTATCACGGCTAAATTTTAAAAAAACACCGTGATAGGCTATGTAAATGTTTATGTAGCCTATCAGGGCTGATTAAATATATATATATATATATATATATATATATGCAAATGCGTTCCTTATTTTCGCACGTCTTAGCCTACGTAAACATTTACGTAGCCTATCACGGCTGACTGCAGGGATGCAAACAGCGGTGGCTATGGCCGCTGCCGTTTGCGTCCCTGCTAGGCAGCGGCCGGATGTCCGGCTGCTGGCGGAGCCGGCCTGTGGCCCCGCAGAATCGCTGCAGAGCACAGCTGGCTGGCCAGGATTCCGGGGGGGGAGGAACGGAGCGCCTCCCCCCCCAGCGAGGATTCCGGGGGGAGGGATGGAACGCCTCCCCCCGCACCATCAGCATAATCCCAGAAAGGTAAGTGATTTTCGTACATCCCTACAAATCCAGGGTACGCATGTGGCTACACTCGGCTTTTGCTTCCTTTCGAACCAAGAACTCAAGTACAACATGGTCGCTTTCCCCCAGAGTTCCCGTAACTGCTACTTTATCCACTAAGCCATCTGTGTTGGTTAGGATAAAGTCAAGCATAGCCCATCCTCTAGTTCCTTCCTCTGCTTTCTGTAGGAAGAAGTTATCTGCCACACAAGCCAGGAATTCCTTGGAGGGGCCATGTTTTGCAGAATTTGTCTCCCAACCTTGTCTGCCTTGATCTGACTGTTTGATATAGACTAAATCTCCTTGCCCAGATCTGTCCCTGTCAGGTGGTGTTGGTTTCCCCTGACCCCTGATAACCTCAGGCAACCACAGAATGTGGCAGGATCTGCTTTGGCTGCTGCAACTCTGCAAAAACTAACTCAATCTTTAGATTAAAAGGAAGAAAGATGAGACGCTTCCACCATTGCCACTTGCAACAGTAGGTGTATCTCTTTCCCTTTAGCAATGCCTCTCAGGGGTCAAGGAGATGGCAAAATAAAATTAATCACCTGAGAACTGGGTAGGGATCCTGGAGAAATTCAAGATGGACTAAAATGAGCATGGATTTCTCAGAATCTGACCTGCGGAAGCTGCTGCCGAGTGACCCCCTCAGACCGCGTGGAGTCCATGGACTATCGCTTTTTGTTTTTGTTTTACTTTCCCAAAATGTACGCATATTTATTTGTAGGAAAATATGCACGGTTTTGCTGAGGGAAAGCTGAATGGAGTGGGGAACAATATGCTAAATGTTGCATACTAAGGTAAATTATGTAAATTGTTAAAAAAAAAACTTCTTATGTAATTATCTGCATATTATTTTTCTGCATGATGAAAAAAATAATAATTCACATCCATCTGTGAGCGGACAACAGAACAAAAGGCATGGGACTATCCACGAAACACAGACGGATCAGATTTTACATAGTTTGTACATTCCTAGAATTGGGTAGTGAATTAAGAGGGGGGCATTTTGTGTTAGCGCTGGTTGCTTAATTACAAGTGTTTGGGGCCCTAGCATTCAAAGATGATCCATCAGATTGATTCACACTTTTGCTAGAATGTCTGAGTCGATGAGCAGAGACTGAACAGTACCAATTTCCCCCTACACTCTCCCTCTCCCTCTCTCTTGCTATCTTCTCCATCCTCCATCAGACTTAGCTGTGCCTGGTTCTGTGCTAGCTTGGGGGTTCAGCCTCCCCCCAAATGAGGCACAAATGTTAGTCCCATTTGGGACTAATTGCTATCATGATAACCCAATGTGTTACATTTTTGTATTCATCCCAAAATGAATGCAAATCCCCCAGAGAATCTTATCATGGATAGAAAACCAGAATATCCCACAGAGAGTGAGAGACTAGGAATGGAGAGCAATTTCATTCATTTTGGAATTTGATACAAACTTACTAAATGTGCACTTCCCAAATCAACATGTGAATTGGAACGCAGTCATTCTTTGGTATTCTCTGGAATTGGCAATGAAAACCTCCAAACAAAATGTTCATATAAAAATGTGCATATTAGGGGAAACTGTGCACAAAGATGGGTATATTAGTGAAAGGATTATACAAAAAAAGTATGCCAGTCCATTTCCAGGCCTGATTCAAAGTGCTAGTATTAACATTCAAAGCCCTTAACGGCTTGACTCCAGGTTATCTGAAGGATCGCCTCCTCCCATATGTGCCTGCCCGGACCTTAAGATCATCCTCAGTGGCCCTTCTCCATGAGCCCCTGCCAAAGGAAGTGAGGCAGGTGGCTACTAGGAGGAGGGCTTTTTCTGCTGTGGCACCCCGACTGTGGAATGAGCTCCCTAGTGAGGTTTGCCTGGCACTTAACATCGTATTTCTTCCAGCGCCAGGTGAAGACCTTTTTATTTTCCCAGGCATTTTAGCATTTTAGCTTTCCAGACTTTTAGCTTTGCTGTTTTAAATCTGTATTTTAAATAGGGTTGGCGGAGAATTTCTCCCCGAAACTTCGGGGGGCCGAGCGCCAACATGTTCGGCCCCCCGAACAAGTTTCGGAGAGAAATTCTCCGCACCCCCCCACCCCCGCACCCCCTCCCCGGGACGGGACTTACCTTTGGCGAATGTCCCTCCCGGCAGCGGGTCTGGCCGGAGGTTCGGCGGGTCTTCGTCCGGGGCGGGAGCGGCAGCCAGTCTTTCGACCAACTGCCACCACCGCCATTCCAATAAAAGAAAAAAAACGCCCCCGTGATAGGCTACGTGACGATTAACATAGCCTATCACGGCTAGATCTGCAAAGTCAGCCGTGATAGGCTATGTAAATCGTCACGTAGCCTATCACGGGTGACTTAAAAAAAAAATGAAAAGCACTTAAGGATAATGGCGGCCCCCATAGGGAGCCTCCATTCCCGTTCCTTATTTGGTCTAAATAAATTATAAATAGCGTTGCCCTTATTTTCGCCGTAGTCTACGTAAAGATTTACGTAGACTACAGCGACCAAATAAGGAACGCGAATGGCGGCTCCCTATGGGGGCCGCCATTTGTGTACACGCTTTTTTTTTTTAAAGTCACCCGTGATAGGCTACGTGACGATTTACGTAGCCTATCATGGCTGACTTTGCAGATCTAGCTGTGATAGGCTACGTTAATCGTCACGTAGCCTATCATGGGGGCATTTTTTTAAAACTTTTTAGTTCGTGGCCGGGCAAGGCGAGGCGCCTCCTCCCCGGGCTGAATTTCGGCCGGGCGAGGCGGGAAGCCTCCACCCCAGCCTGAATTTTGTCCGGGCGAGGCGGGAAGCTTCCCCCCCCGGCCTGAACTTCACGGGGGGAGCAGTGAAGCACCTCCCCCCCACCATGAAAAGCTTCGAGGACAGGTAAGGGACTTTCATGCACCCCTAATTTTAAATTCCTGCACTGCTGCTCGGTTTTATTGTGGTTGTATTGTTATATTGTGGTTTTAATGTTCTATATATTATATATTGTTTTATTGTGTGCTGTTTGGTTTTAATTTTTGTGACCCGGCCAGAGAGCTTTGGCCATTGGGCGGTATAGAAATAAATAAATAAATAAATAAATAGGGAAAGTGCTTGAAAAATATATGCATATTAGGCAAATGTGCATTCAAAAATACATACTAGGAGAAATGCACACAAAATGCATACATATTTCCATATAGACTTCAAAAACAAAATTGCAAACTGACGTGGAAATGGGACAAAATGAACTGAAGGCTAGAAAAATAAGCAACTGAAGCCTTATTCAGGCATTCTGTACCTGAATAGAGGAGCCACATTATTTTCTGGCATTCAGGCTCGAGAGCCTCCA
Organism: Heloderma suspectum; assembly: GCF_057233095.1. Classification (NCBI taxonomy): domain Eukaryota; kingdom Metazoa; phylum Chordata; class Lepidosauria; order Squamata; family Helodermatidae; genus Heloderma; species Heloderma suspectum. The sequence goes on from NC_139458.1 coordinate 91,898,679, forward strand.
AAAATATAGAAGGCTCTCTTCTTCAGACAGTCACCCTCCACATGGAGAGGGCAACAAATGCGATGATTGAGAGGGACAAGGCTGTAGCACTCTCTCTGGTTACATGTTTCCTAAATTTAGGTTCAGACCACCTGAACAGGCCTTGAGAGAAATGAAAATTGACAGAGTCACCCATCCCTAAGGGAGAGTAGATCTACTACTCCACTTGTAAATACATTGGGATTCATCCCCATTGGACTCCGGGAGAGATACGTTCGAGCAGAAATGTGTAGTATTGCAGTATGCAGACATTTTATTTGCAGGTATTCTAAAAACAGATTTTTCAGGTCTGTTCCACACTGAATATAAATGTTATTTGGCTCTCAGCTTTTATTATTTTATTTTGCTGAGCTAAACACGATGCTTCTGCCTTATCCTTTCAGCATCATAAACATCCCTAACCTGTCTATAATTCCCATTTAAAAAGTTATTCAGATTATTATTTTTTGCTCTACAGGATTTCTGCCCTTTTCTGAAGTGACCCTCCTTTCCCTAGAATACAAATATGCAAAGTCACTCAGAACACATTTTCACCATTTACTCTGTCAGTAACGGAAATGTGCCATTTAAAGGTTCCTCCTCATTATCTGAGCTTCCCAGGAAATTAGAAAGAAAACATGTTTCCGGAATACATTTTACTTCAAGAAATGGAAGCCCAATGTAGAAATCCAACAAGCAAAAGGAGAATCTATATTAGTGAAATAATCTAGAGGGAGGAACTACACCCAGCCCCCCCCCCCAACCCTGAGCAAAATGTATCTCGAAATATGCTTTACCAGCAGAGAATACTCAGTAGGAAATTATTATTTACAACTTGAAGTGGTGGTAATACTATGCACCACCCAGGAAGTCACACACATATGGGTGCCAGCATTATATATGAAAGTTGGTCTTGCTGCATTTGAGATGTACACACATCATCTAGACAAGTACACAACAAACAGGAAATGCAACCATGAAATGCATTGGCTTCACAAATGGCTCCATGGGCTGGCTTTCTTCTTAAGTAAAGAATCCCAGGGAGTATGTCCCTGTGCAGGTGGATCACCTGAGTTCAAATCCTGTGCAGACAGAGAAAGAGACAGACATGGGCCCAACCATACTGCCACTACAACAGTGGCACAACACTACAGTGATGTGTAGGAAGGTTCTTCCTGCTGTTTAAAGACTGCAGCAAAGTTGAAAAGTGAGTTGTCTTTAGGGGGAACGAGGACGTGTCTCCCTGTTCAAAGAAAGACAATCAGCCATCTGCTGAGGATGTTGTTTTAATTAAATGCTCATTAGCCTCGCAATTCATTCATTTCAACCACCTTTATTTTCATTATTGTTTCATTTGCATTTATTATTGTGGGTGGACAGCAGGGAGAAATGACGAGACGACGACACAAATAGATTTGGGATAAAATAGGGCCACATTTATTGATAGGTTACAATCTGCAAAGGAAGCACTGGCAGGCATGCAGCAAATGAGACTAGCATAACAGGTGTTGAGTGAGGCATTCATCGTCTGGGGTGAGGTGTCCACCATCGCCTCCCCCAATCAGACATACCCAATTTGGGGCTGGGAGTCCTTCCCCTGTCACCCCACCTCGAGCCACAGAACACGAGTGGGTGAGGAGAGTTGGCCTCAGAGGTAAGCAGTATCTCCTAACTGGGGCCACAAAACCCAGAGCTGGAAGCCTCAGGCCTTACCAGTCACCTGAAACGGTGCCTACGAATGCCCACCTGTCCTCTCCCCCAGGTGAGTGCCCACCCAGAGCTGCCACAGGAAGGCAACAAGCCTCTGCTTACTTGCCCTCCCCCCACCTGCGCTGTAAACACTCCCAAATGCCCCCTCGCAGATAGGGGTGCACGAAAGTCACTTACCTGGTCTCGCAGCTTGCTTTGCGGTGGGGGGGAGGCGCTTCGCTGCTCCCCCCGAAGTTCAGGCCGGGGGGGGAGGCTTCCCTCCTCACCCGGCCGAAATTCAGGCCGGGGAGAAGTGCCCCGTCTCCCGGGCCGCGAACTTCAAAAGAAAAAAAAAACGCCCCTGTGATAGGCTACGCAACGATTAACGTAGCCTATCACAGCTAGATCTGCAAAGTTAGCCGTGATAGGCTACGTTAATCATTACGTAGCCTATCACAGGGGCGTTTTTTTTTTTTTTTTTTACTTTGCTTGTAGTGGCGGCGGCAGCAGCTGGTCGAAAGACCGGCTGCCGCCCCCGCCCCTGACGAAGAACTGCCGAACCGCCGCCAGGACCTGCCGCCGGGAGGGACATTCGTGAAAGGTAAGAATTTCTCCCGAACAACCTTTGGAGGACCGAATGCGTTGGCACTCAGCCCCCTGAAGTTTCGGGGAGAAATTCTCCCCCATCCCTACTCGCAGATCAGCCAGAAAGACATCATTGCCTAGTTCAGTGAGATGACCACCATCCGCTCTGTAGAGCATCCCCCAGGCAGGAGAAATGTTGGGGTGGGTGATGGTCCCGTTACCCTGTTTGATTAGAAAGTTCCTGATTTCCCTGTTGACTTTCTTATGGGCCCTATCCATGGTGCAAGGATCCAAGCTATCCTTCCAAGCCACTCTGCGTAGCAGGTTGGACCACATAATGGTGATTCCCGGCCAGCAACGCCGAATCAGTCGCAAATCCTCCCAGGCTTGAAAAATGAGGGCCTTGCCCTTCAGCAGCCTAGATTGTTCTCCCCTAAGTGCAGCATCAGAATCTGTGGGGGAACCTTCATCAGCCCTTGCTGGAAATAGGGATTTACGAAATGTACTTACCTTTCCGTGGATTATGTTTATGGTAGGAGGGAGGCGCTCCATTCCTCCCCCCCGGAATCCTCGATGGCCGGCTGTGCTCTGCGGCAGCTCCGCAGAGCAGCCGGCCAGGCCCAGGCCAGAGCCGTCCATAGCTGGATTTCCGGCCACGGAGGGCTCTGGGTAAAACAAAGAACAAAACCCGCACACGCAAATGACGGCGGCTACGGCCGCCGCCATTTGTGTTTCTTATTTTTGGCCATCTTAGTCTATGTAAATATTTACGTAGACTATGACAGCGAAAATAAAAGGGAACGCAAATAGCGTGGCGGGCACTATTTGCGTCCCTTTTTGATTCGCCGTTTTAGCCTACATAAATATTTACGTAGGCTAAAACGGCAAATCAAAAAGGGACGCAAATAGCACCCACTACGCTATTTGCGTTCCCCTTATTTTCGCCATCTTAGTCTACGTAAATATGTACGTAGACTAAGACACCAAAAATAAGGAATGCAAATGGTGGCAGCCGTAGCCACCGCCATTTGCGTACGTGGGTTTTTGGGGGTTTTTTACCCAGCCATGATAGGTTACGTAAATCTTTACATAGCCTATCACGTCTTGAAAAACAAAACCCACAAGTCTGCAAATGGTGGCAGCGGCAGCCGGTTGGAAGACCAGCTGCCGCCGCCGCCGCCGGAGCCACTGCTGCCCGGAAGATCTGCCCCAGGTAAGTCTCGTCCCGGGGGGGATCCGCGAGGGGGCGGGGGGGCAGGCTGTTCTGCCACAAATTTCAGGGGGCCGAATGCACTGGCATTCGGCCTCACCGAGATCCGTGACGGAATTCTCTCACATCCCTACTGGAATAACGTGTTCATGAGGTGCTCCCAATGCATCCCACGTCTGCCCAACCACTGAATGGAGGCGGAGCAGCTGAGCCCAAGCTGGGATCCACAACTGGAGGAAGCCCTCCGACCGGCCCAAAAAGCCATGCTGTGCGCACAGATGAACACCTTCACTGGTTCATTCGCACTCTAGTCATCTAGAAGAACAAGCAACAAGGAATGAACACAACTGACCTCACTGCCTTAAAGGCCTGGCAGTGGCCTCACGTAGGCCCGATATGCCTTGGAGTGCCACCTGCCAATGGACTGCACTTCATCTGATGTGAACCTTAAAGATGCGATGGTAGAGGCGGCCCCAATCCGAAAGGAATGTATGCCGAAATGAAGTGCGCCCAGACCCAATGCCTTTAAAGCTCTCTGCGTGATTACCCAAAATTGATATTTGGTTAAGGGAGAGGAGTCGCTATGGCAAAAAAGGGGCCCAGGCAGATTACCCTGAACTTTGTGAAAATCCCCCAAGGCTGTGACCAGGCAGAGGTCCAGCACTGGGGCTGGAAACAGCGACACACTGACACCCCTCCCCTCCTGGTCGGTCTTAGACTTCCTAAGCTGAATAAGGGCCACCTGCTGAGAAAACTGTAAATCGCTGACCTGCAAGGCTCATCCCGACAGGTCAGCCCTAGCAGACACGACCAACTCGGAAATCCTGAATGCTCCCAAGAATGCACTGAGTACCGCGGCATGAAACAAAGTGGCCTCGTGTATTGAGTTGCACAACCAAGGCCACAGGCCCTGTAAACCCAGCAATATATCTGGTGACAGAGGGTTTCTGGGGTCGGGTGGCGCCGGGGACTCTTTGGACCAACCTTGAAGCACCACACCCTTCATTTTAGACCAGAAGGCAAGTGCAGCAAGCCTTCCACCGATGGTCCAAGCTGCTAGATGCCGCCTGTGGGCATCAACACAAAACTGAAGCAAGTGATCAACTGGAATTGGCTAACACTGTGGAAGATGTGCCGCCATCCGGAAGGAAAAGAACTCCCTACCTAATCTGGCATAAGCAGCTCTCATGCTAAGGGCTAAGGACTGCAGGATAGCCTGTTCTGCCTCTTCCAGCCAACCTCCCAAAGGGCGGCTGGCATGGTGTCCGGCATGTCACGCACCCAGGGGGCCAGTTCTCAGAAACGCTGCACCTGGTTACGTGACAATGCATCAGCTAAGGCATTGTCCATAGGGGTGGCAGAGAATTCCGCCACGGATTTCAGTGAGGCTGAATGCACTGGCATTTGGCCCCCCGAAATCTGTGGCAGAATGGTCTGCCCCCCACCCCCCCCGCAGATCCCCCTGGGACGAGACTTACCTGGGGCGGATGTTCTGGACGGCGGCGGCTCCAGCAGCGGCGGCAGCGGCTGGTCTTCCGACCGGCTGCCACTAGGGATGTACGAAAGTCACTTACCTTTCCACGGATTATGTTGATGGTGGGGGGGGAGGTGTTCTGTCCCTCCCCCCGGAATCCTTGACGGAATCCTTCCCTTGACGGGGGGGAAGGCGATCCGTTCCTCCTCCCCGGAATCCTCCATGGCTGACTGTGCTCTGCGGCAGCTCTGTGGAGCAGCTGGCCAGGCCCAGCCAGGCCAGAACTGTCCGCAGCTGGATTTCCAGCCATGGAGGGCTCTGGGGAAAAAAAAAAAACGTGTACGCAAATGGTGGTGGCTATGGCCGCTGCCATTTGCGTTCCTTATTTTTGACCATCTTAATCTACATAAATATTACACCGCCATTTGCGTACGCGGGTTTGTTTGTTTTTTAAACCCAGCCATGATAGGCTACGTAAATCTTTACGTAGCCTATCACGTTGTTGTTGTGTGTTTTCTTTAAACCCAGCTATGATAGGCTACGTAAATCTTTACGTAGCCTATCACGTCGTTTGTTGTTTTTTTTTACACAAGACTGCAAATGGCAGTGGTAGCAGCCGGTCGGAAGACCAGCCGCTGCAGCCGCCGCCGCCGGAGCCGCCGCCACCCAGAAGATCTGCCCCAGGTAAGTCTCATCCCGGGGGGATCCGCGGGGGGGTGGGGGGGTGGCATGCCATTCCGCCATGGAGTTCGGGCGGCTGAATGCACTGCCATTCAGCCTCACTGAGATCCGTGGCGGAATTCTCTACCATCCCTAGCTGCTACCGCCGCCATTTGCAGTCTGGTCTTTGTTTTTTTTACCCAGACATGATAGGCTACATAAAGACTTACATAGCCTATCATGTCTGGGTAAAAAAAAAGTGTACGCAAATGGCGGCGGCTACAGCAGCCACCATTTGCGTTCCTTATTTTTCGCTGTTTTAGTCTACATAAATATTTACGTAGGCTAAAATGACGAAAAATAAGGAACGCAAATGGCAGCCGCCATATCCGCCGCCATTTGCGTACCCTGCGTGTTTTGTTTTTTTACATTAGCCGTGATAGGCTACGTAAATTCTTATGTAGCCTATCACAGCTGTCTAGCTGGATGCTAATGGCGGCCGCTACGGCAGCCTCCATTTGCGTCTGCACCAGGCCGTCCGTGGCTGGAAATCCAGCTGCGGACGGCCCTGGCCGGCTGCTCCACAGCCTGGCCACAGAGCGGAGCTGGCCATCGAGGATTCCAGGGGGGAGGACCGGATTGCCTCCCCCCCTGTCGAGGATTCCGTGGGGAGGGATGGAGCAAAGGTAAGTGAGTTTCATACATCCCTAATTGTCCATGCCGGGAAGGTGCCGTGCGCGGAATAAAATATTGCACTGAAGGCACTGCAACGTGAAAGCCCAGACCAAAGCCATGACCCTATCGTTGTGAGATGACAAGGAATTAATGACCTGGACATTGGCTCGATTGTTGCACCAGAAGTGCACAACGGAATTAGAAAGCTGGGCCGCCCACAAATGTGCAGCAACGTGTATTGGGTAGGGATGTCAGAGAATTCCACGATGGATCTCGGTGAGGCCGAATGCCAGTGCATTCAGTCCCCTGAAATCCATCGCAGAATAAAGCCCCTGCCCCCCAACCCACGAAAGGCGCGTGGGATGAAATCCCCGCCGCCCCCACCCCACAAAAGGCACATGAAACAGAGCACTTACCTGCTCCTGTCCACGCTGCTTTGCGAATGGCAGCCATCCTGCGGCCACGATTCGCTTCCTCCTCTCAATAGCCATGATAAGCTATGTAAATACTTACGTAGCCTATCACGGCTAATGCAAGGATGCCATTTGCATCCCTGCAGAGGTCGTGATAGGCTACGTAAGTATTTACGTAGCCTATCATGGCGGGGGGGGGGGGAACCCAGCGAACACAAATGGCAGCAGCTACTGCCATTTGCATATGCTGGGTTTTTTTCCCCCTGCCGTGATAGGCTACGTAAATACTTACGTAGCCTATCATGGCAGGGTGAAAAAAAACCCCAATGTACGCAAATGGCGGTGGCCACCACCATTTGCATACGCTGGGGTTTTTCCCTCTGCCATGATAGGCTACGTAATTATTTATGTAGCCTATCATGGCTCAATACAGGGATGCAAATGGCGGCGGCTACAACAGCTGCCATTTGCATCCCTGCAGGGCTGCCCAGCAGCGTGATGTCCAGCTGCGGGCAGCCGGAGCCGGCTGGCGGCTCTGCAGCTTGGCCGCAGAGCGGAGCCGGACAGACAGGATTCCGGGGGGAGGGGTGGAGTGCCTCCCCCGTGTCGAGGATTCTGGGGGGAGGGACGGAGCGCCTTCTCCCTACCATGGATGCCCCTGCACGGAGCCAGGTAAGGGATTCGTACATCCCTAATATTGGGAAGACTTCTAAGAAGGTAAGGTCCTTTCCCACACCCCGATCTAGCCACTCTGCTGGCCACTGTGTGTTACACCATCTATCCTGAAACACAACCCCAAAGCCCAGGGCCCCAGATGCATCGGAGTGTATCTGCAGTTCTGCTTCTAATAATAACTCATGCTTCCAGAAGGAAACGCCATTGAACGTGTTGAGGAAATGCAGTCAAACAAAGAGATCATCCTTCATGGCAGACAATACCTGAATCCGAAGGTGTGGTGAGTGCAGACCCCGCATGGAGTTGCAAAGGCGTCTAAGAAAGGCCCTGCCAGGGGCAATTACCCGACAAGCGAAGTTAAGGTGACTGACTACTTCCTGCAGGGCCAGTAACGTGACCTTCTTATTTTTTATTTATTTATTTATTTATTTATTTCTATACCGCCCAATAGCCGAAGCTCTCTGGGCGGTTCACAAAAACTAAAACCAAACAACACACAATAAAACAATTTAAAATATATAGAACATTAAAACCACAATATAACAATACAACCACAATAAAACCTAGCAGCAGTACAGGAGTTTAAAATACAGATTTAAAACAGCAAAGATAAAAATTTAGAAAGCTAAAATGCCTGGGAAATTAAAAAGGTCTTCACCTGGCGCCGAAAGGAGTACAATGTAGGCGCCAGGCGAACCTCACTAGGGAGCTCATTCCACAGCCGGGGTGCCACAACAGAAAAAGCCCTCTTCCTAGTAGCCACCCACCTCACTTCCTTTGGCAGGGGCTCACAGAGAAGGGCCGCTGATGATGATCTTAGAATGCAGCATGTTCAGAATCTTATCCCTTAGGGCCTGCAGTTTGTCTGCTGGGAGCCTACAAAGCTGTTTCACAGAGTCCAGTTCAATGCCCAGAAACTTAATACTGGGGGAAGGACTTGGGATAAAATAGACTTGTACCTCAGTCTTTTCCTCCGCCAAAGGTACAACCAGCTCATCAGCAAGGGTGGAAAATTCCCACATTAGCCAAGCACACTGGGGGGTGCTGGGTGGGCCTGCAAATAGGAAGTCATGAAGTAATGCACAACACTATGGGACCCGGTTTTATCAATCAAAGCCCATTCCAAGAAGGAACTGAACCTCTCAAACATAACATAGGATAGCAAACATCCCATGGGTAGGGCCCTATCAACATAAAATTTACCGAAAAAACAGAATTCCAGAAGGTCGAAGTCATCAGGGCAAATTGGCAAGAGGCAGAATGCAGATTTAATATCACATTTCCCCATGAGGGCACCAGGGCCCAGCGCCTTCACCCTGGATTGGATACTACCATGTCAAATGACGTGTAATGGACCAAACATAGATGCTCAAGGATGGCGTCGTTCACCGATCCACCCTTGGGGAAGGACAGGTTGTGGATCAGCTGGTATTCACCCATGGCCTTCTTTGGCACAATGCTCAATGGAGAGACCCTGAGATCAGGGAAAGGGGGGGAATCAAATGGGCCAATGACTCACCCCATGGCCACCCCCTTATTGATCTTATCCATGACCAACCATTTGAAACCCATGATAGAATTCTGATTCTGGGAAATTTGGACCTGGTGTTGGCCCAGAAACGGAATCCTGAAACCCAGTGAAAATCCCTCGTCCATATAGTGGGGATGTACGAAATTGGCCTTACCTAGCTCCACTGGGTTCCACTCCGTGGTAGTGGCAAGTGTGGTGGAAGGTGCGGGGCCTGTGGCAGGTGCGGCGGTGGAAGCGGGGGCAGCGGCGGCAGCGGCGGCAGCGGGGATGGCAGATGCGGCAGCGGGAGCGGCGGCAGAAGTGGTAGTGGCGGGGACAGCAGCGGCGGAAGGTGCGAAGCGGGGACAGCGGCAGCGGGGGCGGCAGGGATGGCTGCAGCGGGGGCGGCAGTAGTGGCGGAAGGGGTGGCAGCGGCAGATATGGCGGCAGGGGCGGCAGGGGCGGCGGGGGCGGAAAGTGCGGTGGTGGTGGGCAGCGGTGGAAGTTGCGGGGGCGGCAGCGGGGGCAGGGCGGGGGCAGAAGGTGCGGTGACGGGGGGCAGTGGTGTAAGGTGCAGTGGTGGTGGGGGCGGGGGCGGCCGTTGCTGGGCACAGCGAATACAAATGGCGGTGGCTATGGCTGCCGCCATTTGCATTCGCTATTTTTAGCCATTCTAGCCTACGTAAATATTTACGTAGGCTACAATGGCTAAAAATAGTGAACACAAATGGCGGCGGCCATAGCCGCCGCCATTTGCATACGTGTTTTTTTTTACTTTGCCACGATAGGCTACATAAATATTTACATAGCCTATCATGGTTAAGTACAGGGACGCAAACAGCGGTGGCTATGGCCGCCGCCATTTGCTTCCCTACTGCCCAGTGGCCAGATGTCCGGCTGTGGGTGGAGCCGTCTGGCGGCTCCGCGGAATCTCCGCGGAGCGGAGCCGTCTGGGCAGGATTCCGGAGGGAGGGACGGAGCACCTCCCCCCCACCGCGAAGCAGATCCGCAAAATGGTAAGTGACTTTCGTACATCCCTACCTGCAAGCCGCAACAACCGTAGTGGGTCAGGGGTGCGCGGAAGGAGGCACAGGTGAAGCCTTGCACTCGAGCTGCGGGGGGGGCACAGACCCCCATTGCCGAGGACCGCCTCGCCCCGCAGATGCCGCCGCCACAAGAGAATCCCCCCACCAGAAAGTAGGTGGCGGCCTGTGAGCCGCAGCAACCCTGGTGGGTTAGGGGCGCAAGGAAGGAGGAGCGGGTGAAGTCTCGCAGTTGTGCCGCAGGGGGGGCAAACTGCCATTGCCAAGGACTGCCTTGGAGAAGCTGCTGCTGCTGCTGCTGCAGCTGCCACCGCCGCCAAATGTCGTTGCCGCCTCCTCCCTGATGCCTTCTCCTTTCCGATGCTTTCTCAGTGCCTCAGCCAATGTCAAGCACCGAGGATGCTGCTGCCGCCGAAGATGCTGCTGCCGCCGATGAACTCAAAGGCAGAGCTCACGCAGCAGGAATGAAGAGGAGGCTGGGGGCAGCGCAGCCTAAATAGCGGCCGGCTCGACCCCACCCACCGCTGACACAAGGAGCGAAGGCCAGTAGCCTTCGTCCTTGTCCCGTCTTCCCCGCCCACCTGCAACAGCCCCCCCCCCCCCCGCAGCCAGGCAAGCTGGGCACAGGGTGAGGGCACTTCCAATGCATTTTTTTTCCATTGCTTTTAGTGGGAGTCCCGGCTGTTCTTCTGCAGCCAGTAACTTGCTTCTGTGTTTTCCATTCAGGTGGAATGACATCGTCAGACATCGTATTGCCCCTCTGAGGGATTAGGCCTGCAAAATTTCATATACAAGAGGAAAGGGCTCCGTGTTTTATGAGGAATGTAAAAGGCATTCAGACAGACTCACACAGTTCAGACTACGCACTAATATAGATCTAAACCACAAACTAACTGAGCATAAAGAAATATGAAAGTTAAGGAAACACAGGCGTGGATCTGATCGAAAATGCTTAAAGAAACTGTAAGAGGGAGCTGCACAAAGTCAAAATAACAGACCAGCAGAGGAATCTGCAAATGCTCAGTCTCCAAGGAGAAACAATTCACAAAAGCAAAAACAAGGCTCCATCTCCTTCCTTTACAGACTTCCACAAGTCTCACCCCTTTCCATTGTGATTAGAGGATTCTGGGTTAAAAGAAGATCTGTGAGAATGCTGGGTACTTTTGCTAAAATGTGCTTGAGTGCAAGACTGACACGGCAAACTGCCCAATCTCCCTTTTGCGGCATGCTGTCCCTTTCCCCTGTAATCGCCTTCTGACCTATTCTGGCTGCAAGAGAAAAATGAATGAGTTCTGAGTAATGAATGTGAAACAGGTATGACATTCAGAACTCATTCATGACCCTGGCATTTGCTTCATTGCTAACAACAAATTAATCAAATGGTTCCAACTGTTTCAATTTCTCATTCATTACAAAATGACTGGACACTCCTATCATATGCGCTCCTCCATTCCCACAGTGGGCAAAGAAAAGGGGCGGGGGAGAGCCATCCAAGCAGAAACTATAGAGTTCAGTGAAACTGAAAGATGTCACTTCATTGTAATCATTTATTTTCTTTATAGCAACTTCTATAAGCACTTCTAAAAGCACTTCTTTTGCTAACTTCTGGCAGTTTCTTATTACACAGAAGGTAGTTCTGAATTTAAATTTCAAATTCAGAGTTCAGTTTGAATTCCTGAATTAAAAACAAACAAACTAAACACATTTACATCTGGGTACAAATATATTTCCCTCAGCTGGGAAATCCTCCTGGACCACCTGGAGGGGTTGGGCATTGGAGACACTGTATTACGGTGGTTCCGGTCCTTCCTCTCCGGCAGGTTCCAGAGGGTAGCACAGGGAGAGGAGGTTTCGGACCCATGGACGCTCACTTATGGGGTGCCACAGGGTTCCATCCTCTCCCTGATGCTATTTAACATCTATGTGAAGCCGCTGGGGGCTATCATCAGGAGGTTTGGGGTGTGGTGTCATCAGTATGAGGATGACACGCAGCTCTACCTCTCGTTCAAATCTTCACCAAGGTTGGCCATAGAATCCCTGTTCAAATGTCTGGAGATGGTGAGTGGCTGGATGGGGAGGAATAAGCTGAAGCTGAACCCTGACAAGCCAGAGGTACTTTTGGTGGGAGACAAGAGGAGGTTGGGGGATGTTGACCTGGTGTTGAATGGCATATGGCTACCCTTGAAAGACCAGGTCCGCAGCTTGGGGGTCGTCTTAGACTCCCAGCTGTCCATGGAGGCTCAGGTGTCAGCAATGGCTATCTGACAGAAAATTATTCTATTTTAGAAGCTATGATGCTGAAACGAAACTACTTTTTGCATGGTTCATACATACCCTCGTGTTACTGTCCAAAGTGGAGGTTTTAGAAGTTTTAGGGCGGGGGGGGGGGAGGGACTGGGCTGTTGGTGCTGCAAATAGCAATAGAAAAAAACTCCCGTGGGCACCATGAGAATTATCTCTATTTCTTCTTTAAGAAGCTTCCATGCTAAAGTGAAGCTGCTTTTTGAATGATTCATACATAGCTTCTCAAGGGCTAGCCAAAGTGTGTGTGTGTGTGTTTTTAGAAGTTTTAAGAGACAAATGCCACAAAGTATATTGTGTTAAAGAAGTATACTGTCCCAAATAGCTAAATATGACTGTGGAACCTACTTAACAGGGAACTTTTCTATTGACGTTAGCGGTGTGTGCGTGTGTCAGGATCATGGTGGGGAGGGAAGATTTGGACTTTCCTTCCTTGTGTGCTGCAGTCCTGATAAAAACTAGCCCTTATCCCAGCATTCTTTTTGTGTGTGCTTGTTTTGAACCCAGCACTGGTGCAAGTGATGTATTTAATGTCATGTGGAATTGGTATCTCAACCTTCAGCCTTTCAAGTTGTTATTCACAGAAGAGCCTATGTGTGTTCAGGTGTACACACATAGTTTGATGGGCAAACAAATAACATATTCAGCACATGTAGGTGGGGCGTGGGGGCAAGGATAACAAGCATGACCCCAATCTTCCCCCCGCACATTTTTTACTGACTAAGCAAGACAAAAATGTAGTCCAAAATAGGTAAGCTCCTCTCTCACCGACTGGAAACCTGGAATATGTGCAACCCAATACAATCTAATTTCTAGGAAAGCAATTATTTGCATTCAATATGGTTACAGTAATTCTATATGACTTAGTGACTTGAAATCTGGGATTCAAATAGTGCAAGAAACTTAATTAATAGAAATGTTGTATTATCAATTAATTGAAAACAAGACACTGGCACATCTCTTCCTCAAAACAAGGAACACAAATTTTACCTCACAACTGTAGGCAGCAAGCATCTCAGCACTGAGCAAGTATGAGCACGTATGGGGCAGAATCTCGGGCTGTGACAGCTCCATTGTCCTGTCAGACCTTTCAATCATCTTTTGTTGCCAGGGGGTGGAGGGTGGGGGGTAAATAGCAGCCAGTAATTCTATGCTTGCAGAACTCAAGCTAATGCACACATTCAGAAAGAAAGCAAATCTCTTAGTTAAGTAAGATATCTATCTGAAGATGTATAATAATTTAGGCTACATTTTATTATATTGTTTGATCTACTGAGAAAGGGTACTATATTGCTTTGCATAGTTAGAAATGGAAATCTGGCACGGTGATTTGAAGGGGAGCATGGGGGGGAATAAAAAGATGAGACACAAATGTTTGGTATCAAATTTGGGCCACATTTATGGAAAATCTGCAAAGGGGAAAGACCAGGCCACTAAACTATGCCAGCAACTAGCTAGGCAATATAATGGGCACAACTTTCTTGGCCTGATGAGTGGCATCTATGAGATCACCACCCCCAGGTCTACCCCCTTTGGGGGAAGGGAGGCCTTCCCCTGTCACCTCCTCCTAGGCCGCAAAACACTGGGTGGGGAAGGTTGAGTTGGCCTCACAGGTAACCCTTATCCCCGCACTGGGCTGCAAAACCCAGAGCAGGAGGCCTTAGGCATCACCTGTCTCCAAAACAGTGCTTCAGAATGATCACCACCCCTGTTCTCAGCAGCAGTGCCCACCTAGGGATGCACGAAAGTCACTTACCTGGTCTCGCAGCTTGCTTCGCAGTGGAGGGGAGGCGCTTCGCTGCTCCCCCCGAAGTTCAGGCCAGGGGGGGAGGCTTCCCGCCTCGCCCGGCCGAAATTCAGGCCAGGGAGAAGCACCCTGTCTCCCCGGCCACGAACTTCAAAAGAAAAAAAAAATGCCCCTGTGATAGGCTACATAACGATTAACGTAGCTTATCACGGCTAGATCTGCAAAGTCAGCCGTGATAGGCTACGTTAATCGTCGCGTAGCCTATCACGGGTGACTTTGAAAAAAAAAAAAGTGCGTATGCAAATGGCAGCCCCCATAGGGAGCCGCCATTCGCGTTCCTTATTTGGTCCCTGTAGTCTACATAAAGATTTACATAGACTACGGCGAAAATAAGGGCAACGCTATAAGGGCAACCTCCGCCCCTGATGAAGACCTGCCGAACCGCCGCTGGGACCCGCCGCCGGGAGGGACATTCATGAAAGCTAAGTCCCATCCCGCGGGGGTGGGGGGTGGGGGGGCAGAGAATTTCTCCCCGAACAACCTTCGGAGGACCGAATGCGTTGGCACTCAGCCTCCCAAAGTTTCTGGGAGAAATTCTCCCCCATCCCTATGCCCATCCCAGCAGCCAACCTGGAAAAAATGTGTCCAAATTAAAAACAACAACAACAACAACAACAACATAAGAACAACAGTCCAAATTCACCTAATGGACATCCCTGTCCAAACTTACAGTGTGAAGTAGGCAAGAAGACACACTAGGGATGTGCGAACTCACCCCTGTCTGGGTTCTCCAGACTCCTGCCCACCCCTTCCCCTCCTTACCAGTCCCCAGACTGTGCTTGAGCCCCTCCCGCTCTTGGCAAGCAGCCTGCACTCACCCCAATGGCCTCATAGAGCTAGCTCTGCAGTCACCATTTCTAAAAAAAATAAAATGGCGATCGCAAAAATGCATGTTTTTGTATGCACGAAAATGCACATTTTTGCGAATGTACATATTCTCATGTGTGAAATGCACATTTTTGTGAAGGCACACTTTAGTGTGTATGCAAAAATGTGCATTTTTTGTAAAATATGCATTTTTGTGCATACTCAGATATGCGCATTCGCAAAAATGCACATTTTTGTGTGTGGAAATTTGTAGTTATGGACGAAAGTCCCTTACCTGGTCCTGCAGCTGTTTTCAGGGGGGGGAGGCGCTCCGGTTCTCCCCCCAAAATTCTTGGTGGGTGGGGAGGTGCCCCACCCCTTGGGGGGAGGCGCCCCATTCCTCCCCACTGAAATTCTGGCCGGGTGGGAGAGCCCTGTCTCCCCGGCTGTGAAAGGAAAAAGTAAAGTGTAAAAAAAAAAAAAACGTGATAGGCTACGTAAAGATTTACGCAGCCTATCATGGCTAGATTTTCAAAGTCAGCCATGATAGGTTATGTAAATCTTTATGTAGCCTATCACGGCTGACTTGGGGGGGGGGAAAGCGCGTAAGCAAATGGCGGCGCCCATGGGCGCCGCCATTTGCGTACGTGCTTTTTTTTTTTCAAAGTCAGCCGTGATAGGCTACATAAAGATTTACGTAGCCTATCACGGCTGACTTTGAAAACCTAGCCGTGATAGGTTACGTAAATCTTTACGTAACCTATCACGTTTTTGGGTTTTTTTTACACTTTACTTGGAAATGGCCACCGCCACCGAAACGCTGCCGAAACGCCACCGGGACCTGCTGCCGCATTCGGCCATGGTAAGTGGTCATTACCATTTGGCCACGGTAAGTCCCATCCCGGGGGGGGGGTTGGAGGGGGCCGAATGCGTTGGCATTCGGCCTCCCGGAGATTCGTGGAGAAATTCTCCGGCATCCCTAGAAATTTGGGCATTTTTGCGATCGCCATTTTATTTCTCAGAAAATGGTGACTGTGAAGCTTGACAAGGCTGCCAGGGTGAGTGCAGACCATTCGCTGAATGCAGGCAGGGGGCAAGCAGGGGCAGAGGCTCAGCGAGCAGGGCTCAGGGGTGTGGGCAGGAGCAGGTCCGATGGATTCCCGGACTGAATCGGGTGCCCATGCCATCCCTAAGACACACAGCCTCAGCCAATTGGACTGTGAGCTAAAAATTCCTTCTCTCCCCCCAAAAGGGTGACCAGCAGAACCCACACTGCATATAGGGAGGGGGAAGGAAGCTGTGCTTTGAAGAGGTGGGAAGGAGGGGCTTGGAGAGCTAAAATACTTCTCACGCCCCTCTCCCAGCTGGTGGCACCATGCAGGAACCACCAATGGAGATAACCCACTTCTCTTCCTCCCCACCCCCACCTGCAACAACCCCCCCCCCATCAGCCAGGCAAGCTGGGCTCAGGGTAGGGCATTTGCAGGTGAGGGTGAGGGGATAAAGAGATGAGACACAAATGTTTGATATCAAATTTGGGCCACATTTATTGAAAATCTGCAAAGGGGAAATACTGGATTGGGCCACTAAAATATGCCAGCATCTAGCTAGGCCATATAACAGGTGAAACATTCTCAGCCTGATGAGTGGCACCTATGAGATTGGCACCCCCAGATCTATGCCTTTTGGGGGAAGGGAGGCCTTCCCCTGTCACTCCCCCCTGTTCTGCAAAACACTGGGTGAGTGAGGTGAGTTGGCCTCACATGTAACTCTTATCCCCCCTCTGTGCTGCAAAACCCAGAGCAGCAGGTCTCAGGCATCACCTGTTACAAAACCAGCACCTCAGAATGATCACCATACCTATTCTCAGCAGCAGTGTCCATCCCTAGCAATCACAGAAGGATGGCAAGCCTATTGTTTAGTCATCCCCCCCTCACCTGCATTGAATTAATTTCCACAGGCCCCTTTGCAGATCCAACATGAATTAGCCATTGCCTAAATCTGACAGGTATCCTGCCTTTAAAGCTCCCCCCCCCCATGTCCATAAATCTCTGGATGAGTAATAATCCCATCACCATGCCCAGATAGTCCTTTGGCTATCTTTCTGACACTCTACTGCCAGCCCATTCCAGGGCCCTCTGATCCCAGCTGTCACTACATGACACCCTGGTAATTTAAACAGGGCAAAAGAATTGTAATTCCTGGCCATTGCCAGATAACTTGCAATTCATCCAAAGCCTCCAGTGAGCACTTTGCATTTCAATAAACCCCAAGTCTTTCACCCAGAGGTTCTACACCAAAACCTGAGGGGGGAACCACACCAAACCTTGATGGAATAACATGGGGAGGAGGCACTCCCACCACATGCTGAGTCTGCCCAACCACTGGACACTGACATGCCAGGGAAGACCAAGCTAAGGATGTACGAAAGTCACTTACCTTTTCGCAGATGTGATTCGTGGTGGGGAGGGAGGCTCTCCGTCCCTCCCCCTGGAATCCTCGATGGCGGGGAGGCAATCCGGATCTCCCCCCCGGAATCCTGCCTGGCCAGCTCCGCTCTGTGGCGGCTCCGCAGAGCAGCCAGCCAGGGCCATCTGCAGCTGGAGTTCCAGCCGCGGACGGGCTGCTGCGGATGCAAATGGCAGCCGCCGTAGCGGCCGCCATTTTCATCCAGCCAGGCTGCTGTGATAGGCTATGTAAGTATTTACGTAGCCTATCACAGCAGCCCCTCCCCAAAACAGTGTACGCAAATGGCGGCGGCTACAGTGGCTGCCATTTGCATTCCCTATTTGTTGTTGTTTTATCTTACATAAATATTTACGTAGGCTATTACAGCGGGGAAAAAAAGGGAACGCAAATAGCGCCCACTACGTAAGTATTTACGTAGCCTATCACGGCAAAGAGCAGGACGACAATGGCGGCTGCAGCAGCCGGTCGAAAGACCAGCCGCCACTGCCGCTGCCACCACTGCTGCCACCGCCGGAGCCGCCACCACCAGAACATCCGCCCCAGGTAAGCTTCGTCCTGGGGCTATTCCATGAGGTGGCGGGGGGTGGGAGGCCGTTCCACCATGGGTTTCGGGGGGCCGAATGCCAGTGCATTCGGCCTCACTGAAATCCGTGGCGGAATTCTCCGCCATCCCTAGACCAAGCTAAGATGCACAGCCTGACCTGGAAGTCCCCCAACCAGCTCAGAACACCATACTGTGCCTGCATATGAGCACACCTGTGGGTTCCTGTCCATTCCATTTATACTTAAACTGTGTAAAACATACTATCAATACCCAGGGAATGGTCACACGTAATCCCAGAAGGCCACCTGCCCACCACCTGAATCCTATCAGGCACAATCCCATAGAAGCGGCCAATGAAGAGGCCCCTATTCAGAAGGAATGCATACCAGAATGCATATCAAAGCGAAACTCTCCCAGACAGACCTAATACTTTTAATGCTAACTTCATGATTACCCAAAATTGATATTTACACAATGGGAATCCTTGAGATGAGCCATTCCCTATCCCCTGAATCTCTTGGAAAGATAACCAAGCCCAAACAGGGCATAATGCGCCATGATGAGCTTATCTCAGATGGCCCTAGGTGAAAGTCCCATCCCTGAGGAATGGCTACAAAACTAAAATGTTGATCCACTGGAATGGACCTCAACTGTTGCTGTTGCAGATTGGGCCAGAATGCAAGAATTCCTTACCTGTCTTGGTGTAAGAGGCCCTGGTAGTGGGAGCCATGGAGTGCATCATGGCCTGCTTTGCCACATAGATAGGAAAATTCCAGGAATGTGAGATCCTTGCACATCCCAAGGCCAACAACTCCTAGGCCACCACTCAGCACACCAATAGTCATGCCACATTATACCAAAGCCCCAGTGCCCTAGAGGTGTCAGAATGTATCTGCACTTTGGCCTCCATGAGCAACTCGCATCTCTAAATTGAAACGCTATTGGATTCCTGCAGAATTTAAGCAAAACTGCCATGTAACACACTAAATGTTACATACAGAGGTAAATTATGTAAATACTCATGTAAATACTTATGTAAATATTTATGTAAATATTTCCATATTTTTCCACATGATGAAAAAAATATTCGCATCCATTTTGTGGGCGGAGGGCAGAACAAAAGGCGTTTGACAATCCGTGAAACACAGATGGATTTTACACAATCCATACATCCCTACATGCAGCTTACCCCTAGGGAACTGGGGATAGGATTGGAGCCTTAGTCACTCCAGGCAAAGCTGAAGTAACTAAATATTTATATATGGGAAACAGCAACACCCCTCCCCATTTCTTCAAACTCAACAGCTGCTTACTTACAGAATAACTTGTAACTTGTACAGTCATGTTGGCCCAGGATCATCCTGGCCTCTCAGGAGATTATGCAGGCCAACCTAGTGACTTCTGCCTAAAGTGTAGGGATGGCAGAGAATTTCTCCCCGAAACTTCAGGGGGGCGAGCGCCAACGTGTTCGGCCCCCCAAACAAGTTTCAGGGAGAAATCCTCCGCACCCCCCCGCACCCCTCACCCCCCCCCCGGGACGGGACTTACCTTCACCGAATGTCCCTCCCGGTGGCTGGTCCGGCCAGCGGTTCGGCGGGTGTTTGAGCGAGGCGGGAGCGGCAGCCGGTCCTTCGACCGGCTGCCGCCACCGCCATTGCAATGAAAGAAAAAAAAAAAACTTCCCCTGATAGGCTATGTGATGATTCACGTAGCCTATCACGGCTAGATTTGCAAAGTCAGCCATGATAGGCTATGTGAATCGTCACGTAGCCTATCACGGGTGACTTTAAAAAAAAAAAAAGTGTGTACGGATAATGGCGGCCCCCATAGGGAGCCGCCATTCCCGTTCCTTATTTGGTGGCTGTAGTCTATGTAAATGTTTACGAAGACTACGGCGAAAATAAGGGCAACGCTATTTTCGCCGTAGTCTACGTAAACATTTACATAGACTACAGCGACTAAATAAGGAACGCGAATGGTGGCTCCCTATGGGGGCCGCCATTCACGTACGTGCGCTTTTTTTTTTTTAAAGTCACCCTTGATAGGCTACGTGACGATTCACGTAGCCTATCACGGCTGACTTTGCAGATCTAGCCGTGATAGGCTACATGAATCGTCACGTAGCCTATCAGGGGAAGTTTTTTTGTTTTTTTTTTTACTTTCGCGTTCGCGGCCGGGCGAGGCGAGGCGCCTCCTCCCCGGCCTGAATTTTGGCCGGGCGAGGTGGGAAGCCGCCCCCCCGGCCTGAACTTCACGGGGGGAGCAGCGAAGCGCCTCCCCCCCACCGCGAACGGCCTTCGATGACAGGTAAGTGACTTTCGTCCACCCCTACTAAAGTGAAAGCATTCTACTCACATGGCCTATTCACTAGGGCTGTACATGGACCCCGATCCACCTCAGAGGCTGCTTCGGGGTCCAATTTGCTCTGGACTGATTGCAGGACGGCGGGGCTGACC
The DNA here is from genome assembly GCF_057233095.1 of Heloderma suspectum. Classification (NCBI taxonomy): domain Eukaryota; kingdom Metazoa; phylum Chordata; class Lepidosauria; order Squamata; family Helodermatidae; genus Heloderma; species Heloderma suspectum. Next base: position 91,919,015 of record NC_139458.1, read on the forward strand.
TGCTTCGGCCTCCAGAGACAAAGCAGGATTCGGACAGCTGAATCCTACTCCCCCCCCCCACACAACAGCTTCTTACCTAGGCCCTTGGGCACACACTGCAAGCCATCTTGTTCCGGGGGGGGGGGAGCCACTGCCACCAGCTCCTGGACCCTCTGGACATGTGCTGGCAGTCATCTTGTTGTTTTGGGGGGAAACCATTTTTAAAATGGCAAATCCCTGTACTTCTGGAAATAGATCCTTCATGATCTATTTCCAGAAATACAGGGAATCACCATTTTAAAAATGTTGCCCCCTGACACTTGGGCTACAAAATGGCGGCCAGCACACATCCAGAGGATCCATAAGGAGCTGGGCTGGGCTTTCAGATCTCACTGAAGCACGCTGAAGCATGTTGGAGTATGGATGTGCGAACCCACCCCCATCCAGGTTCTCTGGAAGGCTGCCCATCCCCTGCCCCCACTCGCTGCTCCCTGGACTGTGCTCAAGCCCTCCCACACTTGGCAAGCTGCCCGCACTCACCCCGACAGCCTTATAGAGCCCCGTGGTCACCATTTTTTGCAAAATAAAATGGCAATCACAAAAAGGCGCATTTTTGCATATGCGCGAAAATGCACATTTTTGTAAATATGTGCATTTTCATGCAGACACAAATATACGTATTGGCAAAATGCACATTTTGCACATGCAAATATGGACATTTTTGTGATTGCCATTTTATTTTTCAAAAAATGGCGACTGCGGAGCTCAATGAGGCTGCCGGGGTGAATGTGGGCTGCTCTCCAAGCATGGGGAAGGGGCGAGCGGGGGGAGGGGCAGGCAAATGGGGTTCAAGGTTGTGGGCAGGGAGGGTTCTGCCAGATTCCTGGATGGAATGAAGCACCTGAGCCATCCCTACTTTGGAACAATGCAACCCATTCCATGCCACTTTGTGTCCCCTCTGCCTCGCCTTGCATGAGGCACAAAGCATCCCAAAGCATCTCACTGCGACTCAGAGCTTGGGCTTCAGGCCAAAGCAGTGCATAGCCCTACTGTTAACACTGAGTCCATCTGGTCTTGCCTCTGGAAGAGGCAGTACACAACACCCTTCCCCCTAGACAAGGCAGTCATTCATCCAGGTTGGACAACTTTGCAGCTGCTGCCGCCTTCCGATAGGATTTGTTTCTGGAGTTGCCTTAGTAGAGGAAGTCTCAAACTCTTCCACAAGCGACCTTGTATCGCTGTTGTCACATCCTAGAGATAATGAAAAGGTGCTCATATTTGTGTGCGGGGGGGGTACATTTCCGTGGAGTCCATAATCAATGACTGTGAGGTCGTAATTTGCACAGCTTCATATGAAGGATTGTTTGTATTGGTGTGTCCTCACAGCTAATACACATGACATCTCCAGAACGGTCCGTCAGCAGTCTACACTGTATATGAAACTGGCCCTGTCACCTCTACATTTGTGGGTGGAACCAACTGTGGACCACCCCATAGTTTCAAGCCAACACTGTTTCCTGCAGGGAAAAGATACATAAATTCCTGGATTGCAATGCAGAGTACACTTCTGACCTTCCTTAGACCCTAAGGTGAACATGATCTAGGCCTGTCCTGAGGCGATGTCCCATTAGCAGTTCAGCTGGGCTGGACCCAGATGTAGGTCATGGTATAACTTGTTGTACAAACAGGAATCTTGCCAGTCTTTTTGCCCAGTCCTCTGCAATAATTGACTTCAAGGCAACTTTTGTGGTCCGCACCACATGTCTGTTCACTTGAGGTCTGCAAGGTACAATAGTGATCGTCCTGATGAGATTGTTGTTGGCAAATTCTTTGAAAATGGCAGAGGTGAAGGCTGTGCACTATTGCCTGAAATGAAATTTCCCTCTAAATCACAATTCAGAAACCACTAGAAATCTGATACACCATCTTCATTACACACACACACACACACACACACACACACTGAAAACCAGCATTGGCAAACTGGCTATTTCTTTTCTGTGATGGCAAGTTTACAAGCCTCTGTCTTTGCTTTGTTTGCAAACCAAAGATCCTGGTTTTTGAATTCTTGAACATTCAGATGGAATGCCCTATTTCAATAATAAAAAAGATAGTCCCTCTTTTATTATTTCATCGCAGCTGTGACATTGCTTGGAGATATCTTTTAACACCAAATACTTTTGATGTTAGCTACAGCAATGGCAAATGTGCATGCACACGCACCCACCAAAATAGTAGAACAGCTAGGAAGAGGATTTATAAGGAACAGAAAAAGACTGCAGCCAGTCCTGCAAATGGAAATGGCCCTGAGAAATATTCTAACTCCAGTTCTCCTGAAAGTAAATAAATCCATTTATCAAAGAGAGGCAGAAAGGATCGCTCACTTTAGCAAGAGCATTCACGAAAGAGAAAAGAGATGTTTTGACTGCAGTCATAATTGTCATGTTTGAAGATTACAAAGAATACACACAGAGATGAATCCTCTGAGATATTGTGTCGGAAAAACTGTGCTAAAGGGTAAGGGTTCAAGAATTCATCATCTCAGTACAGTACAGTATCACAACTTTTCACTAACACTGTGGTATTGAAATTGCAGCCTTCTCCGTCACCAGATATGACAGCGTGTCGCAGGAGAAATCTGTTCTGTGGCTAAATGAAAGATTACGTTAAGTTGGGGGTAGGGGCAAACTCAGTAGACATGTGCAGGAGGGGATATGGCTTTCTCAAGCAGCATTGGATGGACACTTTGGCAAGCATAGGCAGGGCTCGAGCATCATTTTGTGGGCTCAGTATAAATTTGCCACTTGGGCTCTCTCCCATACCACAGTCCCATCCTATAAATGCAATCACTTGATCTTTATTTATAGCCAGATGGTGTGTGTGTGTGTGTGTGTGTGTGTGTGTGTACTCGACATCTACAGTATTCACACATATGTTGGGATTGAAAATCCTTCCAGCAGGACTGGCTCCCCCTGCCTCTTGGATCAATGCCCCTAATTACTAAGGTATGTGTTCCTCCTACCAGCTGCCCCTCCCTCCTACTTAGTCATAAGTAGGGGTGGACGAAAGTCCCTTACCTTTCCTCGAAGGATGTTCGCGGTGGGGGTGAGGTGCTTCGCTGCTCCCCCCGCGAAGTTCAGGCTGGGGGGGGAGGCTTCCCGCCTCGCCCCGGCCGAAATTCAGGCCTGGGGGGAGGCTTCCCGCTTTGCCCGGCTGCGAACGCGGAAGTTTAAAAAAAAAAAAAACGCCCCCTGATAGGCTACGTGACAATTAACGTAGCCTATCACGGCTAGATCTGCAAAGTCAGCCATGATAGGCTACGTCAATCGTCACGTAGCCTATCACGGGTGACTTAAAAAAAAAAAAAAAAGCGCGTACGCTAATGTCGGCCCCCATAGGGAGCCGCCATTCGCGTTCCTTATTTGGTCGCTGTAGTCTATGTAAATGTTTACGAGGACTACGGCGAAAATAAGGGCAACACAAATAGCGTTGCCCTTATTTTCGCCGTAGTCTACGTAAATCTTTACATAGACTACAGCGACCAAATAAGGAACGGGAATGGTGGCTCCCTATGGGGGCCGCCATTAGCGTACGCGCTTTTTTTTTTTTTTAAGTCACCCGTGATAGGCTACATGACGATTGAAGTAGCCTATCACGGCTGACTTTGCAGATCTAGCCGTGATAGGCTACGTTAATCATCACGTAGCCTATCAGGGGGCTTTTTTTTTTCTTTTATTGCAATGGCGGCGGTGGCAGCCGGTCGAAAGAACTTTAGGACTGGTCGTTCTTGAGATCTCATGTCAACTGTTACATAAGAACACACAAACATCTCCATCTCTGTAACAGCCCACCAGGACTCACCGGACCAAGTCATCCTTCTTTTGCTGAAAACGTCCAGGCAGAGAGGCAGCAGGCAGCTAGGCCTGAGTATGAAGTTGAAAGGGAGCCATCTGCCTGGGGATGGCTCCAGCTGAAAAGGGTAGCACAGTACACTTGTGGGGGAGTGAAACCTCAGCAGCAACAGCTGGGCCTCACCAAGATGCTGCTATAAAGCTCTGGGAAGGAGCAGGAAGAAGAAGGTGGTGGGAAGAGCAAAAGGAGGGAAGACAGAAAGGTGAGAGTTGCTTACAAGAGGGCGGACAGTCACTTTCTGCCAAGGCAGATATTGGAGGAGGGCTTCACCTGCAACTACCACGCAGGGCTTCTGTTGCTGGGAGACCTGGAAATTACTAGGGATAGGGGAGAATTCCGCCACAGACCCCAATGAGGCCGGATTCCAAGAATCCAGCCCTACTGGGACCTATGGTGGAATGGATCACTCACCTCTGCCCCCCCTGGAACCCGTGTGGGTCGGCTCCCTTGTAGTGTTGATCCTGCGGAGCCGTCCGCCGGCTCTGCTTCACTGGCGATATGGCCGGCCACCATTGCTGTGCCATATCGCTGGGGTAGGATAAGTGAATCTCCGGACACAAATGGCGTAGCGGGCACCATTTGCGGCCGTAAAGCTGGTAGATTAGCCTAAATGCAATCATTTATGTTGCATTTAGGCTAATCTACCAGGGCATCCACTACGCCATTTGCTTCCCTGTTTTTCCCCACGATAGGCTATGCAAATATTTGCGTAGCCCATCGTGTGAATAGGGCCGCAAATGGCGTCCACTATGCCATTTGCATCCAGAGACTCACTTACCGTACCACAGCAATATGGCACAGCAATGGCCTATCCCTCACTTACCCTATCCCAGCAATACGGCACGGCAATGGCCTATTCACGCGATAGGCTACGCAAATATTTGCGTAGCCTATCATGTCAAAAAACAGGGATGCAAATGGCATAGTGGATGTCATTTGCAACTGTAAAGCTGGTAGATTAGCCTAAATGCAACTGTAAATGGCTGCATTTAGGCTAATCTACTAGCTTTATGGCCTCAAATGGTGCCCACTACACCATTTGTGTCCAGAGACTCACTTATCCTACCCCAGCAATACAGCACGGCAATGGCAGCCAGCCATATTGCCAACAAAGCGGAGCCGGTGGCTGGCTCTGCAGGATTGCTGTGGAGCGGAGCCGGCCCAGAGGGATTCCGGGGGGGAGGGATGGATCGCCTCCCCCCCGTGGACACCCCGCCGGGCCTGGAGGTGAGGGATTCATACATCCCTAGAAATAACCAGTTGGCATCCACAGGAAGACCTCAGGCATATCTAAGCCAAGGCTTAACATCCTGCTCAGAGGCACCTGAAGAGCCACACCCACAGCTTGGTCAGGAGAGCTACTTCCCTAGGAATGGAAAACCACTAGTGAAGAGAAGCTGTCAATAGGAATGGCGGATAATTCTGCCACGGACTCCAGTGAGGCCGGATTCTTCAGAATTCAGCCCCCCGGAGTCCGTGGCAGAACAGCCTCCCTACCCAGCTATCCTGCGGAATCCCCTCAGGATGGACCTACCTGGTGGCGGATGCGGTAGTTAGGGATGTCAGAGAATTCCACGACAGTTCTCGGTGAGGCTGAATATCAGTGCATTCGGCCCCCCAAAATCCATCGTGGAACAGCCTGCCCCCCCACCCCCTGCAGATCCCCCCCAGGATGAGACTTACCTGGGGCGGATGTTTCGTACAGCGGCGGCTCCAGCGGTGGCGGCGGCGGTGGCTGGTCTTCTGACCGGCTGCTGCCACCGCCATTTGCAGTCTGTGTTTTTTTTCTCCCCCCCCCCATAGATGTGATAGGCTATGTAAAGACTTACATAGCCTATCTCGTCTGGGTAAAAAAAAAAAAAGCATACACAAATGGTGGCGGCTATGGCCGCCGCCATTTGCGTTCCTTATTTTTCGCCATCTTAGTCTACGTAAATATTTACGTAGACTAAGACAAAGACAAGAAAGGGGAACGCAAATAGCGCCCAGTACACTATTTGCGTTCTCCTTTCTTTTCTTCGTCTTAGTCTATGTAAATATTTACGTAGACTAAGACAGCGAAAAATGCCGTGCTGTATTGCTGGGGTAGGATAAGTGAGTCTCTGGACACAAATGGCGTAGTGGGCGCCATTTGCGGCCATAAAGCTGGTAGATTAGCCTAAATGCAGCCATTTACAGTTGCATTTAGGCTAATCTACCAGCTTTACAGTTGCAAACGACATCCACTATGCCATTTGCATCCCTGTTTTTTGACATGATAGGGTACGCAAATATTTGCATAGCCTATCGCGTGAATAGGCCATTGACGTGCCGTATTGCTGGGATAGGGTAAGTGAGGGTGGTATGCATTTGCGTATGCATTTTTGGGTTTTTTTTACCCAGAGCTCTCCACGGCCAGAAATCTGGCTGCGGACAGCCCTGGCCTGGGCCTGGCCGGCTGCTCCGCAGAGCTGCCGCGGAGCACAGCCAGCCGTCGAGGATTCCGGGGGGGAGGAATGGATCGCCTCCCCCCCCATCGAGGATTCCGGGGGGAGGGATGGAACACCTTCCCCCCACACCATGAACAGAATCCGTGAAAAGGTAAGTGACTTTTGTACATCCCTAGCAGCAGTGGCTCTGGCGGCGGCTCTGGTGGCAGATGAAGCAGCGGCGGCAGCAGCAGCTGCAAATAACGGCCGCCGTAGCGACCGCCATTTGTGTCCCTAAGCTAGTCCGTGATAGGCTACGTATATATTTACATAACCTATCACGGCTAAAGCAGGGACACAAATGGCACCCCCTACGCCATTTGCGTTCCCGCTTTAGCCGTGATAGGCTATGTAAATATTTATGTAGCCTATAATGGGCTAGCGTAGGGACGCAAATGGTGTCCACTACGCGGGACGCAAATGTTGTCCACTACGCAGGACGCCATTTGCATCCGCAGCAGCCCGGCAAAGGTGGAGGCCCCACTGTGGGTTGGCTGGCGGCTGTGCGGACTGGCCGCAGAGCAGAGCCAGCCAGGCTGGATTCTGGGGGGGAGGAACGGATCGCCTCCCCCCACCTGTGGACCCCTGGGGAGCCAGGTAAGTGGGGTTTCATACACGCCTAGCTGTGAAGGTTGCCACCTAGAAGGCCAGTGCTTCAGAAGGGGAGAGGTGGGCAGTTTTGTAATTTAAAGCCAGGGAGCGGGGCAGGGAGGTGTAATTCCTTTCCCTGAGTGGGAAGTCTACACACTGGCTTGGCCTCAGTGCTGTAACTGGAGGCCAAGACTTACAAATAAAAGCTACCTATGCTTAGTTGTGGACTCTTGCAATTGTGGGGGCTATGGAAGAGGGTGGGTTTAATGTACCCCTTCCAGGGGACATGCACACAGTCTCAAAATACAAGTTTTGGTGAACTGCATAAGCACATGCTCTCTGCTCCAGAGAAGGTCCTGGGCCAGCAACTTACAGTTCAGAATGTCACTTTTCCTGGTCTAACACTTGTTCTCTGATTGGCTCTGACAAATATCACAAGATCTGGAAAATAAGGACATAGACACAAGGGAATATAAACCCATAAATAACCTCAAATCTATAATTTAGCCTTATGCTTTTCTTTGCAGTAATTAGGAGTGTGCAAAAGGCCACTTACCCTGGTCCGTTTTGGTCCGCGGGGGTGGGGGGGAAGGCGATCCAATCCTCCCTCCCAGAATTTCTGCCTGGCTGGATCCACTCCGTGGTGAGTCCACGGAGCCACCAGCCAGGCCCACCCGCAGCGGGACTTCCATCTACTGCCGGGCTGGGGACGCAAATGGCGTCCAGCGTAGTGGATGCTTTTTGTGTCCACACTGTTAGCCGCTGTGATAGGCTACGTAAATATTTACGTAGCCTATCACAGCAAAGAGCAGGGGAACAAATGGCGTAGCAGACACCATTTGCGTCCCTGCTCTTTGCCATGATAGGCTACGTAAATACTTATGTAGCCTATCATGTCAAAGGAAGAAGGCAAATGGTGGCCACAGATGGTGGCAATCATTAGCTGCCGCCATTCGCAGCCGGTGGCCGCAGACCGGGGCAGCAGATGGACCGGACCAGCCGGCAAAAGGTAGTTCTGTCCCCGGGGGATTTCGGGGGGTGGCAGGGGGGGGTTAGTCCATTCTGTCACGGACTCCAGGGGGGAAGATTCTTTAGAATCTAGCCTCATTGGAGTCCATGGCAGAATTCTCTAACATCCCTAGCGGTAATGGGCTTGAAGCCTGGTATGTGCCACACACACACCCCAATCTCTAAGGCCCAGTAAAGTCACTCTTCCCTGCCCCCCCTTCTTGGGCTCTGCTCATAGGGTCAGCTCTGCCATCAACAAACCTGATATACTGTAGTAAGGTCTGCTAATGAAATTAAAAAGAACAGGCAGCCTTGCTGCATTTCCACAGTAGCTTTATGCAAGGTGACTCTTTACGGCACTCTATACACTGCCACAGCTGTGCAAATCTATATTATTCCTATTTGTAGAAGGTATTACTTATATAGCACCATCAACGTGTCTGGCACATAACAGGGTCACAAAAGCAAAAAGACAACACCCGAAAGCATATAATCAATATTTAAACAATAGAGAAGACAACAGATGGGACTAGGGAATGAGAGTATTCGAAATGACCCTTTGAAGTACGAGTGTATTTAAAATAAGAACTATCAGATAAAAGATGCCATTACCTCAAAAGCAGTCCAAAGAATACTGAAGAAAATCATCATTTATAGATGCTTTCACAGCATAAGTTGCAAGCAAAGTCCAGTCAACCCAGGCTGCAATATGGGAAGGCTACTGAAGTGGGGTGCAAAAAATCACTCCCCAGCTCCATTCAATTGAACATGTTCCAGCTGTGTGAAAGAAACTGTAATTTGACATCCTGATCACGACTTACAATCATTTTATGAGTCCCAGTTGGAAAATGGAGTGTATTGCCAAAGAATGGCTTTTTAATGTATGGGTAGAGCAGTGAAGACTTCATTATGGACTACAATTAGAGGATAATGGTGGATGTCTGAGCTTTTAAGGCAGCCTCCAAATATGTCACCTCTCCTTCTTTAAAATATCCAGGGGTGAAGAAGACTACTTGGAATGATGTTTGTGACAGCTCACCTAATTTCTTGACATTTCCTTTTATTTCATCAGCTTAACTGCAGCTCTTTGCTTATGTTGTTGTTTTTAATTGCTAGCTTACCTTCTTTTTCTCAAGGTAGGTTTCTGCCATTTTAGCTGTTGAGAAGAGGATTATGTTGAAAATGTAAAAAGAAGAGCCACTTTTAGAGTATTTATCTCAATTTGCTGGAGTGCAGTAATGATACTCTTTAGGGATGTAGCAAAAAATATTTTCATGTTTAAAATTTTTTTGCCTGTATGCCCAAAGAAATGTATTTTCCTCTGTCTGTATCAAGAGTAATTCTCACTTCACCTGGAAAATGTGCTTCCTCCGCTGCTACTGCTTTTCTAGGTAAGTCCCCAGTCACTGAAAATTTCTCCTCCCTCCTGAAAAATACCACCTCAAAATGGCTCCTGACATTCAAATGTGCATTTTGAGTAGGGCTGTGCACTGCTTCGGCCCGAGGCCCGAACCCCGAGTCGAAGTGGGCTTCTTCAGGCCACTTTGTGCCCCCTCCAAGGTGAAGTGGAGGGGCACGAAGCAGCCCGGAGCAGGTCGGGGGCTCGGCACACTTTGGCCTTTAGCTCAGCCGCCCCCGCCCCCAGCGCCTCCAGGTCCTTACCTGAGCCGCCTTCTCCTCGCTTCTGCCTCTGCCGCCACACTGTCTCCTGAGACTCCCTGGAAGAAGAGTCGCTGTGCATCCAGGCCTCAGGAGACAGCAGCGAAGACAGCAGCAGAGGGCAGTGGCGAAGGTGGCACAACAGAGAAAGCAGCGCAACGGAGAAGGCAGCAGAGGAGGCAGCAGTGGCAGAGGTGGCGGCCCAGGTAAGGAGCTGGGGGGGGCGTGGGGGGAACCTGCTTCGGGTTCAGGGCCAATGTGGTTGGGGGGGCCCTGAATCTGCCCAAGGTATATTGGGCCCACCTCAGAAGCCACAAAGTGGCTTCTGAGTCGGTTTGGAGGGGTCCCTGCACAACCCTAATTTAGGTCTATATTAGTCTTCCCCTCCCTGGAGATGTTTTGACTACAGCCAGATGTTTTGACTACAACCCCAGGATTCCTGATAATTAGCCATGCTAGCTGGGGCTGATGGGAGTTGAAGTCTGGAACAGCTGGAGGGCATAAGGTTGGGGAAGGTTGTCCTATGATGTACAATAGGGTCTCTTTTTATCACTCATATGTTTATACATCTACATGGAACTCACTACTTCAAGATAAGGAAAAGGGAAGCATAGTGAAGGTGCTTAGTGGAATTAAGGGCTGGTAAGAACAGGAGGGGAGAGAAACTTGGAGCCAATCTCCTAATCTTCATGTTTTTCTGTGAACCTGGAGAATAGTGTGCGAGATTTGGAAGTACTAGGGATGGGCAGCTTCCCTACCTGCTGGTCTGGCCAGGAATCTGTCCTTTGTGGGGAGGCGATCCATTCCTCCCCCTGGCCCTGGAATCCTCTTCAGCCAGCTCCACTCTGCAGTGATTCTGCGGAGCCACCAGCCAGCTCTGAAGTGCCAGCAATATGGATGTCATTGCTGTATCACTGGCTGAGGGGGATTGACTGCGGCCACAAATGGCATCCAGGACACCATTTGCAGCCATAAAGGTCTTAGTTCAAGGTAAATGCAGCTGTAAATGGATCCGGCCAAAGAGGATTCCGCAGGGAGGTGGAAGCAAGTGTTCTGTTCTGCCAAGGACTCCGGGGGGCCAGATTCTTTAGAATCCAGCTTCATTGGGGTCCATGGTGGAATTCTCCGCCATTCCTAGGGAAGAGCTTCTAAAACTTGCATTTCCATAGAGGAAGCCTTTTAAAGAACCCCATAAGCTTCTTTTCAAGATAGGCTTGGCTTGGGTAAACTTCTCAGACATCTCTAGTTTGAATTCAAAGCAGGACTTTTTATCTCCATTTTATTTCCCATCTTTTGTTCATGAACATGTAAAAATATACCTTTCCCTTGCTTGTTTTGTTTGTTTGTTTTTTAGCTTTGCACAAGCCAAAGTTTACTACCCTATATTATTTCTTAAGAAAAATCATGATTTTGTGGTTTTCATTTATTTTGCCTCAACTACCAGAGTGAAAGGTAGGGCAGAATAGAATTCTTCCAAGTAGGTTCCCCCACCCCCCCTGCCCAGAGGAGGACTTCAAAGAGTTGGCCCATAGTCATGTGGGGAAGTTATCCAGGACAAAAATGACACCACTGGAGATGCAATCCTATGGGAGCAATCCTATGAGGATAGGTGGTCGCCTCTGAACTCGATTACCACCTATCCAATGCAGGGCAGAAGCATGGAGGGGATTGTTCCCTCTGTGCTTCTCCTGCCCTGCATTTGCAGCTAGACAGCCAATTTCGGTTGTTCCAGGGTATTCCAGTTGTTCCAGGGTGGGGAAGGTGGAAATGCCGGTATGACACATCCTATGTGTCATCTGGCAGCCTCCTCCCCCACTCTGTCTTCCTGCAGCTAGTAGGGATGTCAGAGAATTCCGCCATGGATCTTGGTGAGGCCGAATGCCAGTGCATTCGGCCGAATGCCAGTGCATTCGGCCCCCCAAACTCCGTAGCAGAACGGCCTGCCACCCCCCACCCCCCCACGGATCCCGCCCGGGACGAGATTCACCTGGGGCGGATCTTCCGGGCGGTGGCGGCTCCAGCGGCGGCTCCGGCGGCAGCCCCGGCGGCAGCTCCAGCGGCAGCCGGTCTTCCGACCGGCCGCCACCACCGCCGCCGCCATTTCCAGGCTTGTGTAAAAAAAAAAAAAAGATGTGATAGGCTACATAAATCTTTACGTAGCCTATCATGGTTGGGTGGGTTTAAAAAAAAAAACGCGTACGCAAATGGCGGCAGCTACGGCCGCCGCCATTTGCGTTCCTTCTTTTTACCGTCTTAATCTACGTAAATATTTACATAGACTATGACGGCGAAAATAAAGAGGAACGCAAATAGCGTAGCGGGTGCCATTTGCATCCCCTTTTGATTTGCCATTTTCGCCTATGTAAAGATTTACGTAGGCTAAAACGGTGAATGAAAAAGGGACGCAAATAGCGCCTGCTACGCTATTTGCGTTCCCCTTTATTTTCGCCATCATAGTCTACGTAAATATTTACGTAGATTAAGACGGCCAAAAAGAAGGAATGCAAATGACGGCTGTAGCCACCGCCATTTGCGTACGCAGTTGTTTTTGTTTGTTTGTTTGTTTATTTGTTTTACCCAGAGCCCTCCGTGGCCAGAAATCTGGCTGCAGTCGGCTCTGGCCTGGCCGGGCCGGGCTGGGCCTGGCCGGCTGCTCCACGGATCTGCCGCGGAGCACAGCCGGCAGTTCGAGGATTCCGGGGGGAGGGACGGAGTGCCTCCCCCCCCGGCCAGGATTCCGGGGGGAGGGACGGAATGCCTCCCCCCCCCCACCATCAACATAATCTGCAAAAGGTAAGTCACTTTAGTACATCCCTAGCAGCTAGACAGCTGATTTCGGCTGTCTAGCTGCAGGAAGGCAGAGCAGGAGATGAAGCTGCTAGACGACACATAGGATGTGTCATACTGGCATTTCCACCTTCCCCACCCTGGAACAACCCCCAGAACACCCCAATTTGACCGCTCCATGTTCCTATTTGGAATGTAAGGCAGGGCTGTTCCATGCTGACTGTGACACAGAACGGAAGGGGGGGAAGGTCAGTTCCCAGAAAACCACATATGGCTGTCTAGCCACTGACTAGCAGCCATAGGATTGCTCCCCCCATGTGCCAGGGCAATTCACTACCAATAATTCATGGTCTCCCTGCTGGTGGCAGAAACCAGACTTTATTGAATAGTGTGGAAACCAAAACAGGGAAGAGAGGGGAAATCTAGTTTGGGAGGTTTGAGTTCAAGCCATTTAAGATTGCAAGGTGCAAATTGGATGTGTTCAACCAGTTTCATCATATGCTTTAAAATGATAATAAACAATTAAAAATAGTGTGTTGTATGTGGCAATATTTAGGATTTCCTGATTTAAAACACTGCAAAATGCTGAGATTTGTTTACCTTTTCTGTTTTCTCAGACTTACTTGCAGAAGCCTGAAGCCTTGTGAAAGATTTTCAGATCCCTCACACTTTCCAACTGTGCACTTAAAATTTTACAAATCCTAAATCTGTTTTTTAATGCTCTCTCTACACATAAAAGACAAGAGTCCAAGAACAAATAGAAGAGCCCACAGGAATTGGCAGCTGTGAGTATAGCTACTGGAGATAATTTTTGCACTTTGATTTTTATGATCCATGAGGACTTTGTCAAATGCTTAAAAATGTATGAACATCTTTTCATGGGTATCATTTCTTACAGATGCACAATTAAATGTAAAATCATTTTTTAGAAAGTTACAGAAAACAGTAGGCATTTTAAGCCCACTTCATCTAAACAATGGCAGCTGCCAATTGATCAATTATAATTTAAAAACAAGAGAGAAACATTACTAATTGAGTTGTCATCTGGATGAAAAATGCTGCAATTAACTGACATGCAATTAACTAAAAGCATAAGAACTACACACTGTCCAAGCAAAAGCCAATTGGATAGGCCTTTCTGACACCCAGCAAAATACACCTGCCTTATCCATTTTGGAATGACAGTCATGGAATGAAGATACAGTAAATATGTTAAAAGGGTAGGGCCGTGATCCTATGCCCACAAATGTGGGAATAAGTCCCACTGAACCCAATGGGGCTCACTTCTGAGTAGCAATGTATATGATTGCACAGTAGGCTGCCATTTCCCCCTACCACTTCTCTGTGCCTAAGCTTAAGAACGTAATAAGAACCCTTCTGGATCAGAAAAAGGGTCCATCTAAACTAATCCAACAACTAATCTTGTTTTCAGCTGTGGCTAGCCAGATGTTTCTGCAAAGCCCAGAAGCAAGTTTTCAACACAACAACCCTTGCCCATTCTTTTCCTTCCAGCAACTGGTATTTAGAGTAACACAGGCATTGAATGCAGATGTTTTGTTTATTCTATCATGGCTAAAAGCCATTGACAGGTGGATCAACCATGATTTTTTTTAATGCCCTTTCAAAGCCAAGCTAATGATCAACTCCACATATTGTGCCAGAAAAGTATATAATTATATCTTGTATCTAACCTTAATGTATCGTAAATCACATTCACTGGGTGACCCCAAGTTCTAGTACTATTAGGGTTGGCGGAGAATTTCTCCCCGAAACTTCGGGGGGCCGAGCGCCAACGTGTTCGGCCCCCCGAAGAAGTTGCGGGGAGAAATTCTCTGCACCCCCCGCACCCCGCACCCCCCCGGGATGGGACTTACCTTTCCCGAATGTCCCTCCTAGTGGTGGGTCCCGGCGGCGGTTCATCGGGTCTTCGTCAGGGGCGGGGGTGGCAGCCGATCTTTCAACCGGCTGCCACCGCCGCCATTCCAATAAAACTAAAAAAAAAACACGCCCCCATAATAGGCTACGTGATGATTAACGTAGCCTATCACGGCTAGATTTGCAAAGTCAGCCGTGATAGGCTACGTCAATCGTCACATAGCCTATCATGGGTGACTTTAAAAAAAAAAAAGCACGTACGCAAATGGCGGCCCCCATAGGGAGCCGCCATTCACGTTCCTTATTTGGTCACTGTCGTCTACGTAAAGATTACGTAGACTACGGCGACCAAATAAGGAACGAGAATGGCGGCTCCCTATGGGGGCCGCCATTTGCGTACGCGCTTTTTTTTTTTTTTAAAGTCACCCGTGATAGGCTACGTGACGATTTACGTAGCCTATCACGGCTGACTTTGCAGATCTAGCCGTGATAGGCTACATTAATCGTCACGTAGCCTATCACGGGGGCGTTTTTTTTTAAAAAAAACTTTTTATTTTGCGGCCAGGTGAGGTGAGACGCCTCCCCCCCGGCCTGAACTTCAGGGGGAGAGCAGCGAAGCGCCTCCCCTGCACCGCGAAAAGCTGCGAGACCAGGTAAGTGGTTTTCGTGCACCCCTAAGTACTATGAACTTTCTTCTGTACACCTCCTCTACACCATTTTATCATGAGCCCCCTTTGCCATCTTTTTAAATCCCCCAAATGCTTTAGGCATTCCTCACCGCTAAGTACTCCAAGCCCTTAATGATTTTGGTTACCCTGTTCTGTACCTTTTACAGCTCATTAACATCCCTTCTTGAGATGGGACTACCAGAATTATACACAGTATTCCAAAAGCAGTTACAGTGTGGCTCCTTTCAGGTGTTCTTTTCCATGCAGAACATTTGGATAAATAAAAGAGATTTGTGTCCCCAATTCTTGTCTTTGGGAGACACTAGTACTTAATTCCTTCAACTGGAAGAACTGTGTGTTTGTGTCCCCAATTTGTGTTTGTGTTTTTGTGTTTGTGTCCCCAATTTGTGTCCCCAAACACAATTTTGTGTTTGTGTCCCCAATTTGTGTCCCCAATTCTTGTCTTTGGGAGACACTAGTACTTAATTCCTTCAACTGGAAGAACTGTGTGTTTATTCCTAGCATCTTCTTTCTGATCTTTAACCAGTTACCAGGGCCAGCCCTACCATTAGGCAGAGTGAGGCAACCACCTCAGGCAGCAGATGCTGTGGGCAGCAGCAGAAGTCCCCTGGCTGTTACTCCTGAGCCCCAAGCCATACTCCTCTGTTGTAGGACAGAGCTGTATGTGCTACACAACCTGTCCTGGTCTAAAGCAGCCTACTGCCCTCAGATGTAGTGGAGGATACTATCCCATTGCCAGTACTGGAGAAAGATCCAGGTAGCAGCCCACTTAGCTTCTGTATGTGCAATGGGGAGGGGGCACCGTCTTGTCCTTTGCCTCACACAGCAACATGTCTTGGGGCAGCTCTGCCAGTTACCAGTCCTTAAGGGGAAACATTCTCTGATAGCATGACTGCTGAATTTTCTCAAGTGCCTTTGATATGGGATTTCATCATAAGCTTTAAGAAGCCCAAGTATATAACATCTCATAGATTGCTTTCATCAACTTGCTTCTTAACATCCTCAAAGAATTCCAAAAGGTTGGGTGAGGCAGAACTTCTCTTTGCAGAAACCATCCTGATCCCGCTTCAGTAAGTAGCTGGGGGCCTGGGGTCAACTTAGAAGTGGAAAACAAGAGGAATGCTGCAATCATACACACACACACACACACACGCATATATATATATATATATGTGTGTGTGTGTGTGTGTGTGTGTGTGCAGGCAAGTCCCACTGAAATCATTGGAGCTTACTTCTTTGTACACATGTATAAGATTGCACTGGAAGTTGTTAATATTGTTCTTCTCCTCCCTCCCACTGGAAATTGCAGCCTGGATGGATGCTTTATTTAAAAATAGAGAAAACATTAGGGAGGAAACAACATGTGTTACCATGTATAGTTTAAACCTAAATTGCAGTTTGCAAACAATCACCTCCTTTTTGACTTGAACTCCAAAGCATGCAACTCCTTATTGCCTTCTGGCAAATCATCTCCTCGGTGTACACTTTGATTTAAGTATCCATATCTCAAATGGTTACAATGAACTTATTACCCTGATAATAAAGGGCATAAAAAGTAGGTCATCGCTATTTCCAATAAACCTCATGGGAAGACTCAGACAAACCACAATAGAGATTTCGGCAGTGCAGGGAAACAGCGGTTTTTCTAATGGAGCTATTGCCCAGATGGTCATAAGTGAGAGTAGGAATCCTATGAGAACTCTGGAGAGGGATGGTGGTGGACGATCGAGAGGCTGAGTCCTGCTATTGCTAGCTGTCTGAGTACCATCAACTGCCTCATGAGAATGACCGTTCCCGAAGCACCTCCAAGAGAGTATTCAGAAGTGTATGGTCGTTAACCAAGGATTTGGGATGCAAAAATAAAGCAAAGTTAAGCAACACCAACAGAGATTTCTACCCACCACTGTTCATTTAGTAAATTGCACCCATATGCTTGTTTCTTTCAGCATGAAAATGAGGGCACAAAGTGATACTAAGGGGGCAATTCTAAGAACCTTTAGATGCAGTGTTTCAGTACGTGCAATCCAGTTATGCTGATTGCTGAGCTCTTTCCAATAAAAAGAGAAAATAGCCTCAGGAGGCAATCAAAGGGTTTTGGAAGCCCAGCTTGCTGCTCAAGCAGCACCACCACTACTTGATGATATAAAGATATGAGTAGGGATGGGGGAGAATTTCTCCCGAAACTTCGGGGGGCCGAGTGCCAACGTATTCGGCCCCCCGAAGTAGTTTAGGGGAGAAATTCTCTGCCCCCCGCCCCCCCCCGGGATGGGACTTACCTTTCCCGAATGTCGCTCCCAGTGGCAGGTCGCAGCGGTGGTTCGGCAGGGCTTCAACAGGGGCAGGGGCGGCAGCCGGTCTTTCGACCAGCTGCCGCCACCGCCATTCCAAGAAAAGTAAAAAAAAAAAAACGCCCCCGTGATACGCTACGTGACGATTAACATAGCCTATCACGGCTAGATTTGCAAAGTCAGCCATGATAGGCTACGTAAATCATCACGTAGCCTATCATGGGTGACTTTGGGGGGAAAAAAAAGCTCATACGCTAATGGCGGCCCCCATAGGGAGCCGCCATTCGCGTTCCTTATTTGGTCGCTGTAGTCTACGTAAATCTTTACGTAGACTACAGCGAAAGTAATGGCAATGCTTCTTGCATTGCCCTTATTTTTGCCGTAGTCTGCGTAAAGATTTACGTAGACTACAGCGACCAAATAAGGAACGCGAATGGCAGCTCCCTATGGGGGCCGCCATTTGCGTACGCGCTTTTTTTTTTTAAAGTCACTCGTGATAGGCTACGTGATGATTAACGTAGCCTATCACGGCTGACTTTGCAGATCTAGCAGTGATAGGCTACGCTAATCGTCACGTAGCCTATCACGGGGGCGTTTTTTTTTTAACTTTTTATTTCGCGGCCGGGAGAGGCGAGGCGCCTCCTCCCCGGCCTGAATTTCAGCCGGGCAAGGCAGGAAGCCTCCCCCCCGGCCTGAACTTCGGGGGGAGCAGCGAAGCGCCTCCCCCCCACCGCGAAGCAAGCTGTGAGACCAGGTAAGTGACTTTCGTGCACCCCTAGAAATGAGTAATGACTGTTCAACAGTTGCAGGTGGAGAAAGAAATAGAGGAGATAATGAGGTGGACACCAGAATTTGGTTGAACTAGGGTCTCTTTATTTCAACAGGGAAAAATCCCTGCCTCCCAGATCTGCTTGTGTAAGGGACGTAACTTAAATGGACCTGCAAGCTGCTAGTTCACCTTGCTGGATAGGCAACTGTGCCTCAGGAATAGGGATGCATGAGAAATTTGTTTCAGGTTGGTTTTGGTCAGGATTTTACCCATTTCGCACCTTCCAGGACAAGCATGGGGTCAGATGAAATCCGGAGTCAAGATCCATACATTTCTAAGCATGCAGTATGATTTGTGAACCAGAAAAAACATGCATTCAAAAGCATATATACATTTCAAAAATGTATACATTTCAGAACAATTACATTTCCAAAAGTTGCACAAATATGTTTTAATTAGGGCTATGGAGGGACCCACAGAAGTCCGATTCTTCTGACTCAGAAGCCGCTTTGTGACTTAGGTAGGGATGGGGGAGAATTTCTCACCAAAACTTCAGGGGGCCGAGTGCCAACGCATTCGGTCCTCTGAAGGTTCGGGGAGAAATTCTCCCCCGCCCCCCCCCCCAGGATGGGACTTACGTTTCACGAATGTCGCTCCCGGCGGTGGGTCCCGGCGGCGGTTCGGCAGGTCTTCATCAGAGGCGGGGGCAGCAGCCGGTCTTTCGACCGGCTGCCGCCGCCGCCATTACAAGAAAAGTAAAAAAAAAAAAAATGCCCCTGTGATAGGCTACGTAACGATTAATGTAGCCTATCACGGCTAGATTTGCAAAGTCAGCCGTGATAGGCTACGTTAATCATCACGTAGCCTATCACGGGTGACTTTGAAGGAAAAAAAAAAGCACATACGCAAATGGCGGCCCCCATAGGGAGCCGCCATTCGTATTCCTTATTTGGTCGCTGTAGTCTACGTAAAGATTTACGTAGACTACAGTGAAAATAAGGGAACGCTATTTGCGTTGCCCTTATTTTCGCCGTAGTCTACATAAATCTTTACGTAGACTACAGGGACCAAATAAGGAACGCGAATGGCGGCTCCCTATGGGGGACGCCATTAGCGTGTGCGCTTTTTTTTTTAAGTCACCCGTGATAGGCTACGTGATGATTAACGTAGCCTATCACAGCTGACTTTGCAGATCTAGCCGTGATAGGCTCCGTAAATCATTACGTAGCATATCACGGGGCGTGTTTTTTTTTTTTTTACTTTTCTTTTGAAGTTCGCAGCCGGGGAGACGGGGCACTTTTCCAGGCAAGGCGGGAAGACACCCCCCCCTCGCATGAACTTCGGGGGGAGAAGCGAAGCGCCTCCCCCCCACCGCGAAAAAAGCTGCGGGACAAGGTAAGTGACTTTCGTACATCCCTAGACTTAGGAGGCAGGCCTGATCTGGCTCGGGCAGATTTGGGGGGGCCTTGACCCTCCTCATCCCTGAACCCAAAGCAGGGTTCAGATGTCGAACCCTGCTTTGGGTCCCCCCTGATGCCCCCGTGCAAACCCCCTTACCTTGCCGCTGCCTCCTCCACCATCATTTTCCTCGCTGCCACCTCTGTTGCTGCTGCCGCCGCCCTCACCACCTTCTCCACCACTGTCCTCACCACCACCAACTGCTGAGGCCTGGACGCGTGTGGCGACCCTGGCGACTCCAAATGGCGACTCCCTGCAGTAAGAGTCGCCGCGTGCATCCAGGCCTCAGCAGTTGGCGGCAACGAGGACGGCAGCAGAGAAGGCGGCAAGGATGAGGGCAGCAACAGCGAGGATGGTGGCAGCAAGGATGGCAGCAGCCGTGGTGAGGGCAGTGGCAGCAGAGAGGATGACCGCAGCGGTGGCAAGGATGAGGATGGTGGTGGAGGCAGCAGCCCAGGAAATGACCTGGAGGTGCTGGGGGGGGGCTGAGCTGGGGGGGCGATGCTCCCAAGTGTAGTGAGTGCTTCGGAGAGCCTCCGACCTGCTCCAGGTCACTTCGTGCCCTCTCTGCTTCACCTCGGCAGGAGCACAAAGTGACCCAAAGCAGCCCGCTTTGACTCAGGGTTCGGGCCTCAGGCCAAAGCAGTGCACAGCCCTAGTTTTAATCATGAGAGAAGAATGCATACACTTTACAAATGTGCACAATTGATGTGTACATTTGGAAAAATATGTACAGGTTTTCCTGCAAAAAGGGAAACAAAACAAAACAAAAGCTCACAAGTGGATACAAACTGCAATCAGAATGAGGTTTAAGATGTAATTTGGAGAACTTTGACAAGCTTGGGTTTTGCTGATGCACACATCCCTACTCCGGAAAGGAGCAAGATCTGACCTGACCTGCCCCTAGGCCACACCTATGTGTGTAAGTGGGGCATCCCAGAGTCACCTCCTCCTGGTACCTCAGAACTCCAAGTAGGTGAGGCACTTTAGTCCCAAAGGCAAACCATATCCCAGCTCATGGATTGCCCAGCCCTGAGCTGCAGGCCTCCAGACTTGCCAATCATCATAAAGGTGCCTTTGAGTGTCCACCAGATTCTGCTTACCTGCTCAGCCACCTCAGCTTCCTATACTTTGGTTAAAGCCCAGTTTAAGGCCCCATGAGGTAATTCCTCCCATGGGGCTTTTTCAGATCTGGATGTGCAGGCAGCTTGGGAATGCTAGCTGTGGCTGGGTAAGCTCAAAAACACCACACACACAAATGATAAAACATCCTGAATGGGACAGAACAATGGAAGCCTCTATCATGAGGGAAGAAAACTTTCAGGAAATTGAAGGACAGATTTTGGCAGAGCATTAACTCCACCTCATCCCTGGATCCAGACACAACACTGCCCCTACCTGCACAAACTGGGGGCCAGCCTGCCAAGACAGTTGATGCTGTTGCAGCACGAAGACCCCCCCCCCCAACCCTTACCAGAAAAGAAAGAAGTTGTGCCAATGGGGAACCCTACCTGGGAGAAACTGTGGGGAATTTCTCCTCCCCCTGGAGAAATTCAGTGAAATTGTCTCCCAAATTTCTCTGCCCACAAGTACGGTGGAAAATTTCAAGAGGCCATTTGCACACAGCTCTAGTTGAATCAGACACAAGAGCTTGTTTCCTAATCCTGCCTGGATATAACAAGGACTTGTCCCATTTTTTAGTCTTGCCAGAACTCTCTGGATTCTGTGGTCCAACTGGTTAAGACTTACATACATATTGACTTATTGAATGTGAATCACTCAGCCAGAGAGTTTTGAGAATAACAACCCACACCTTATTTAATTTTAATATAAATATCTGGAAGTACAGATGTGTTAATTTAGTTATGGACAATTATGTGTTATTTTAATCCCTCCAACCCCTTTCCACAAGTTAGTTCAGATTGCCACTCAGTTAAGGACGTTTTGCAGCCACCACCTGTGGCTATAGACAAATCAATTGCAGGACAATTTTAAAACACAACATGACCTCCCATATGGAAAGCCAGAAGAAAAACCAGATAAGCAAAATAATGGCATTTCATTATGGGGGATAGGCTCTGGAAGGAAATACATTCTTACAATGCTAGCTAATTTTTCAAAGCATTCTTAACACGTCTACTTATTATGAATACCATTTTATCTGGGAAAAATAATGTAGCTGTAATTTTCATAGGAATGTTATGAAAGTTGGAAAGCTGCATTTTCAGGAGCAATATGTACATTTATCAGACACCAGGAAAGTTTTGCCCTTTTTCTTCTAACGGGGCTCCTGTGCATTTAACTAGATAGGCAGAATTTCAATACATAAAGCCTAGTCCATCTTATTTATTTATTTACAGCATTTGCATTCCACCCAATTAACAATGTCCTCTGGGTGGTTAGCAATAAAAATTATAAGGCATAAAAACAGTCAAAAAACCCTAAAAGTCAAACTGAATAAAACCAAAATACAGGCTACGTCCAGCAACAATACAGCAAGCTAAAACACTAGGGATCTTAAACTGATTTTAAGAGGGTTAGGGAAATACAAAATGTCTTCTCTTCACCTGATTAGAGGTTCCAGGTAGGGGTGTATGAAACTCAACTTACCTGGCTCCACTGGGGTCCGCAGGTGGAGGGAGGCGATCCGTTCCTCCCCCCCGGAATCCTCGATGGGGGGGGAGGCGATCCTGTCCTCCCCCACAGAATCCTGCCCAGCCAGCTCCTCTCCACAGCCAGTCTGCAGAGCTGCCAGCTGGGACAACCCACAGTGGGGCCTCCAGCCACTGCCAGGCTGCTGCAGATGCAAATGGCATCCTATGTAGGGGACGTCATTTGCATCCCTACGCTAGCCCGTGATAGACTGCGTAAATATTTACCTAAAGCAGGGACACAAATGGCATAGGGGGCACCATTTGCGTCCCTGCTTTAGCTGTGATAGGCTACGTAAATATATACGTAGCCTACCATGGGCTAGCGTAGGGATGCAAATGGCGGCCGCTTCGACAGCTGCCATTTGCGGCCGCAGCAGCCCAGCAGCAGCCAGAGCCACTGCTGCCACCACTTCATCTGC
This sequence comes from Heloderma suspectum, assembly GCF_057233095.1. Taxonomy (NCBI): domain Eukaryota; kingdom Metazoa; phylum Chordata; class Lepidosauria; order Squamata; family Helodermatidae; genus Heloderma; species Heloderma suspectum. The sequence goes on from NC_139458.1 coordinate 91,941,571, forward strand.
CGCTGGAGCCGCCGCTGGAGCCACCACCGCCACCGCCGCCACGTCCACCACCAGGTAGGGATCCGTCCTGGGGGGGGGGGAGGCCATTCCACCACGGACTCACTGGAGTCCGTAGTGGAATTCTTTGCCATCCCTGGTTCCAGGTTCACTTTTCTCATCCTGTTTCCTTTCCTGGATATCAAAGCGAGGTGGATGTGATGGTGGCCATGGTGGTGAGGGACATATCAAAGATATAGCTACAATAGGATAAGGCAGGAGTCACATCCATATAAGTGTGCAACAATGAACAATGAAGGAAATTGTTCAGCATAACTGTTGTTTTATTATACAAAGGAAGACAATTCAAAGAGAATAGGATGAAGTCATGAAGAATCAAATGTAGATGCAAATGAGAATTAAAAAGGAGAAAAGGCTTTAGGGGAAAAATTACCTGAATATAAAAGATCATGCACAGCAGCACATGAGATGAACTGCCATTGTCGAAGGATAACAGAAAGCAATTTAGTTCTTTCCCCATAGATGCAAATGCCAGACTATCCTGGAAGAGAAATGGGGTGGACCTCTAGGGTCTCAGTGAAAAGCTACTGTTGGGACCCCATCCCTCTTTGTTCCTCCAGGTGTTGAGGCTCATAGAATGCAATCACTGAGCCACTTACATCTGCAACTACTTCTGTGGGAATGACATATTGTAAAAGGCTGTTGAATCATTGCTGCAGCAAATTAGCAAAGCTCATCTTATTGTTGTGAGGTCTAAGAAGGGGCACATCTAACAATAAGCAGTCTGAACAATGTCATGAGAATGCCCAGAGTTCCCAGCACTTCCCAGTTTCCTGATTGCCATTGTCACAAGAATAGATTCAAGCTGTGTCCTTATCTGTTCTTATTATGATCTTTGTCACAAGAATGAGGCATCTGAATGTTAATATCCAACACTGTCTGGCAACACAACAGACTGTTGTGTGGCTTTAACCTTTTCAATATTCGAGATTTGATTGTTTTGCTGCTCTCACATACCTGCAGTGGGGACAGTTCTACAAAGCCAGCCAATCAAAAGCAAAATCCTCCAAAAGGTTGAAGATGTACATTTCTAAGAACAATCACCTGGAATGGAAATATGACTTCCCCATGCCCCACTACACACACTGTGCTTTCTATTGTTGAATACAGCAACAAGCAAAACTGGATAGCTATGTATCCTGCATATCAGGATAAATGGTTTGGTTAATATAAGCAAATGTTATGGAGTGGTCAGCTGTTATTAAAGTTGCAAGATAATGAGACAGGCCAATGATGTTTTGTAGCTCTATTTTCCTCTGACAAAGCAAAACACTTCTAGTGAACAGCAAAGACATGGAAAAAATGGAAATGTAGCTTCAACTGCTTGTCTTTGTCCAACAACATTCCATACTGTTTCAAAAGAAACTTTGGGAGATGTTAGATTTTCCCTTCAACGCTCTAATCCTAAACTCACTTACCTGGGAGTAAGTCCCATTGAACTCAGTGGGACATACCTTTGAGTAGACACACATAGAACTGCACTGTTATAGAGCATTTTAACAGCAACATGAAAGGCAGAATAAAGACTCTTTCCATTCCAAAAATCCATCAAAGAATTTATTAGGAAGAGGCGTACATACTGAATCTATGCTGAATATGATGATCTAGAGCAGGAGTTGAACCTGAGGGTATCTGGATGTCATTGAACTACAAATCCCATCACCCTGACCATTGGCCAGGTTGCCTGGTGCTGATGTGTATTGGAATCCAACAATATCCAACATTTGGAGAGCCACAGGTTCTGTACACTTGCTCTAAGAGACGTCCAACAGCAGTTTTCTACTTTCATACAGGTGACGTCCCTACTGGACAGGGGGCACATGTTTACATCCTACAGCTCCTAGCATTTCCAGGCAGCAGCATTGGCTGGGGAATACTGGGAGTTGCAGGACATTTTTTTGTCTACACATGCATAGGATTGTGCCCTAAATTGCCTCAGGGTCCCTAATGAAGAACACGTGTTTATGTTTTGTTTGCCTGTCATAGAGGAACGAGTACAAAGGTTGTATCCACCAAATTCTGGAGAGAAAACAGAACCTTCAGCTTTCTCTAGATGTTAAGCAAATGTTCTCACCAACAGTATTAAGAATCCTTCCCTTTCCCCTAAGCATATAAAATAAATAAAGACAAACCTTTCTGTTTCACTTCGGGGGGGGAGAATATTTTATTTATTTATTTAAAATTATTTTAGGCCGCCTTTAAGGGTTTCTTCTTGCTCTTTTTTCTTCTTGCTCTTTTTCAGCCCTGCCCAAAATGTATTTAAAAAAAAGAATGTCTTCTTAATAGGGATGTTGGAGAATTCTAAAGAATCCGCCCCCCTGGAATCCATGGCAGAATGGCCTCACCCCCCCCCCACCTCCCGCAATCCACCCCAGAATGGACTTACCTAGTGGCGGATACGGTGGCAGCAGCTCCAGTGGCGGCTCTGGGTCATCTTCCGGGCTGCTGCAGCCGCAAATGGCAGCTGTCATGGCAGCTGCCATTTGTGTCCCTGTCTTTTTCTGTGATAGGTTACGTAAGTACCTACGTAGCCTAACAAGGCAAAAGACAGGGATACAAATGGCGTAGCAGCCACCATTTGCATCCCCACTTTAGCCATGATAGGCTACGTAAATATCTATGTAGCCTATCACGGCCTAGCATAGGTACACAAATGGCGTCCCCTATGCAGGATGCCATTTGCATCCGCAGCAGCCCGGCAGCAGATGGGGGCCCTGCTGCGGATCGGCCAAGCCAGCAGCTCCGCAGACTGGCCACGGAGCAGAGCCAGCTGGGCAGGATTCCAGGGGGGAGGAACAGATCACCTCCCCCCCCCATCGAGGATTCCGGGGGGAGGACCAGATTGCCCCCCCACGGAACCCAGCAGAGCCAGGTAAGTGGGCTTTCGTACACCCCTACTTCTAAGTCTCCTGAAGTATGAGCCTATGTTTATTCAGAAGCAAACCCCATAGAGATGTCCATTGCTTGGAGATCCAGCCCTTTGGGGGCTCAACGAACTTTGACTGCCTGCCCAGTTCACTTGCATTTGCGAGCCAAGTCGCATGTTTTCCCTGAACTCCAGGGACTTTTTGTGCATTTTTTTTTTTGGTTGGGCCATAATTTGTCCAAATAGAGATTAGCTCAAATTGCAGCTGAAATTTGCAGAAATGTGTGTAATTTGTGCAAATTGCAGCTGTAATTTGAGCAAAAAATGACAACTCTGAAAATCTGCTAACTGGCCTGACTTGCTGAAAATCGAGTGGGCCAGTTAGCAGAAAATGGACCAAAGTCCAGAGGGCTGAGTCAGTGAAAATACGTTGAGCTCCATCCTCCAAACAGATTTCTCCAACATCCCCCAAACCCCACTCTTTTAATTGAGGTTTACTTCCAAGTAAATTTGCATTGGAATGTGGACTTCTGCTCAGCAGAGTCTCTGCTCAGCAACTTCAAGAAGGAAAATGTTTTGTTTTGTTTTTTCATACTAGGGAAGTAATCTGGCACAGCCATTTTTAAATACACACACACACATACATACAGCATTGGGCATAAGCTCTCCTTTAAGAATTTGCAAACCACCCTCTAGGGATGTCAGAGAATTCTGCTATGGATCTCGGTAAGGCTGAATGCCAGTGCATTCGGCCCCCTGAACTCCGTGGCGGAACGGCCTGCCACCCCCCACCCCCTGCGGATCTGCCCCAGGATGAGACTTACCTGGGGCGGATGTTCCGGACAGCTGCGGTTCCAGCGGCGGCGGCAGCTGGTCTTCCGACCGGCTGCCACCACCGTCACCACCACTGCCATTTTCAGTCTTTCCCCCCCCACATTCATGATAGGCTACGTAAAGACTTATGTAGCCTATCACATCTGGGTTAAAAAAAAAAACGTGTACGCAAATGGCGGTGGCTACGGCCACCGCCATTTGCGTTCCCTATTTTTGGTTGTCTTAGTCTACCTAAATACTAATATAGACTAAGATGGTGAAACTAAGGGGGAACGCAATAGCATAGCGGATGTTATTTGCGTTCCCCCTTAGTTTTCCGTCTTAGTCTACGTAAATTTTTATGTAGACTAAGATGGTGAAAATAAAGGGGAATGCAAATAGCATCTGCTACGCTATTTGCGTTCCCCCTTAGTTTCGCCGTCTTAGTCCACGTAAATATTTAGGTAGACTAAGACAACCAAAAATAGGGAACGCAAATGGCGGTGGCCGTAGCCGCCACCATTTGCAGACGCGTTTTTGGGTGTTTTCTTTTAACCCAGACATGATAGGCTGTGTAAGTCTTTATGTAGCCTATCACGGCTGAATTCAGGGACACAAACGGCGGCGGCTACAGCTGCTGCCAATTGCGTCCCTGCTAGCCAGCAGCCGGATGTCCGGCTGCTGGCGGAGCCAGCCGGCGGCTCCGCAGAATCCCCGCGGAGCGGAGCCAGCCGGCCAGGATTCCAGGGGGAGGGACGGAGCGCCTCCCCCCCCAGCGGAACCTGGAGGAGCCAGGTAAGGGGGGTTTCGTACATCCCTACCACCCTCATATTCTCTGCTGGGTTTATCGGAATAAATTTTTACTATCCTCTTAGCATGTTTTAAATTATTATTTGTATTGAGTGTGCTGTTTGTTTTGGTTTTCTTTAGTGCTTCATTACTGTTCCATGATGGTAATTGAGTTCTCTGCTTTTCCAACGCAGTGTCAAATTCTTGGTTTTGCGAAAGTGGGGGCAGGGGCTTTAGCCCATCAAGCAAATGCCAGCAGTGCCATTCTTCATGGGAGGCTGAAAATGACTGGGTAAGGTTTCTCCCCCTCCCCCACCACTGTTAGCTACCCTGCTTAGGGCTGCCACAGAATTCTAGACTCTAAGGGTGCAATCCTATGGGGATAGGCGGCCGCCTCTAAACTCGGAGGTGACCGCCTATCCAATGCAGGGCAGGAGAAGCACAAAGGGGATCATCTCCTCCATGCTTCTCCTGCCCTGCATTTGTGGCTGGACAGCCAATTTTGTACCGGCATTTCCCCCTTCCCCACGCCGGAAAGACCCCCAGAATGCCCCGTTTTTGCCTTTTCCAAGCACAGAGTCATTCTGCACTGCTTGTGAGGCAGCGCAGAAGGGGGGGGAAGGTTGGTTCCTAGAAAACCACATATCCTATGGCCGTCTAGCCACTGACTAGTGGCCATAGGATTGTTCCCTCCATGTACAACCCTATGCATGTTTAAATAGAAAAAAGTCCTACAACTCCCAGCATTCCCCAGACAGTAATGTAGGATTTTTTTCTCTACACATGCATAGGATTGCATCCTAAAATGTCATAAATGGATATGAGAGAGAGAGAGGGAGGGAGAGAGGGAGAGAGAGAGAGAGATGAGCCCTCAAGTTTCCTTCAGATTCCATCCTTTGCCATGGGAATATACCCTCCCTCATTTGATATGGGACCAAACAGTTTCTTTTGGTCATGGTGGTGGTGGTGGTTATTGTTGTTGTTGTTGTTGTTGTTGTTGTTGTTGCTGACGAACTTACAAATATTTGCACATTTCTTCATAGACAGGATGAAAAGAACTTGGAAGTTTTTTGTTTGTTTTTAAAGTGAATATGAGGCTAACTGCATAGAGCTAGAGTTGTGATCTATACAAGGCAAGATGGAAAAAAAGCAGGGAGGGGTTATTTGGTGGATCAGGAGGTAGAGACAATGCTGGAGTTGTTGGATATATAAAATGTTTGCACTCAAGAGGAAGAAAGGAACTGCATAGGAGAGAAATGTATGGAGGAAAAGGTGGCTCAAGACAATCACACCTGGAGAGCAATGTGAGAATTGTACCTGGAGAGAATGGCTCAGAGAGTCTTCAGGAAGGATGAAGAGACTGACATTTTAGAAGCAAAATTACTTCCCAAAATAGAGTGCAGATGCTCAAAGCCAGTTCAGAGTTCAGCACTCTGTGAGAATTTGCAGACTACTCCTGAAAGCTCAAGGCAAACAGTACTTGAAAACTTTATTATCCCACCTTATGAATTGGGTTCTCTTGCTTCACCTTTCCATACCTACTTTGGTGACATGAGGTCAACTAATCCCTGCTGTGGATAAAAGTCTTTGGAAAGGCTAAGGATATGACTTCCATGAGACTATTCTTTTGGAGACTGCTGAAGTCTTTTTCCACACCCTTGCTTCATTCTGTCTTGAATATACACAAATATGATGTTTTGTGTTTCATTAGAAGAGTGTGTAGACTAGAATTATATTGCCAGAGCCTACATTTATTTTTTATATATAGCCACCCCATAACAGAAGTTCTTTGGGGAGCTCACAAACTTCAGCTGGTCAGTATGCTGTGGCCACCCTGTTGACTGGGGTCAATTACAGGGAGCATTCAAGTCCCTTGTTACAACAGGTTCACTGGCTACCTGTCTGTTTCTGGGCAGAATTCAAAGTGCTGCTCATGACCAATAAAGCCGTGTACAGCTTGGGACCAGGCTACCAGCCTGCTCCTATACGAGCCTGCCCAGTCCTTAAGATCTTATAGAGAGGCCTTTCTTTCAAGACTGCCACCATTAGAGGCTCATTTGGTGGCGACGTGAGAGAGGGGCTTTTCGGTGGTTGCTCCTAGGCTGTAGAACTCCCTCCCGAGGAAAGCTAGGTTCCTCCCTCTCTGCTACCCTGACAGCAGGCAAGACCACTTTATTCAAGCAGGCCCTTGACCTGTAAATGGGTCTGTGGGTTGGGTGCTGTTTTATTTCTGTAATTGTATGCAGATTTGACAGGCAAGAGGGCAGGAGTTGCCTGCCAACTGGCGGTTGGAGGGCTGCAATGGGCAGCGCCAGCTCTCCCGGCAGCACTGACAGCGGCTTCCTCAGTGGCTCCCCAGGCAGGTGACTCCAACCTCCGCCACATGACTCAAGCCTTCACTGGGTCCTTGCAAGCAAGGAACCCATGAAGGCTTGAGCAGAGGCAGGAGACGCCCTCCAACCATGCGCCTTCCCCTCCTTGCAAGGAAGGGAAAGAGTGCAGTTGGAGGGTGACTCCTGCCCTCATGCCTGTCAAAACTGCATGTTCTCCTTCCGTGCATGGAAAGAGGTCATCCAGGCTTGACAGGTGGCTGGTGCCTCCTGCCAATTACCCGTTCTTCCCTTCTTGCAAAGAGATCAGAACAGGCAGTTGGTGGGCTGTGACTAAGGATGCTGGAGAAATTCAGGATGGGTTAAAATGAGCTTGGATTTCTAAGAATCTGACCTGTGGAATCTACTGCAGAGCACCCCCCTCAGGCCATGCAGAGTCTGTGGGCTTTCAGATGATTTTTTTACTTTCCCAAAATTTCTGCATATAAATCCATAGAAAAATACGTAAGTTTCTACTGAGGAAATGCTGAATGGAATGGGGGACAGTACACTAAATGTTATGTACTGAGGTAAATTATGTAAATAATTATGTAAATATTTACATATGTACTTATTGTTCTGCATGACAAAAAAAAAATTGCAACCATCTGTGGGCAGTAGGGATGTACAAATCCCTTACCTTGGTCCTGTGGTGGTGTCCACTAGAGGGGGGGAGGCGCTCCGTCCCTCCCCCTGGAATCCTCGATGGGGGGGAGGTGATCCGGTTCTCCCCCCCGGAATCCTCGACTGCCAGCTCTGCTCCGCGGCAGCTCCACGGAGCAGCCAGCCAGGTCAGGGCCGTCCGCAGCCGGATTTCCAGCCACAGACTGGCTGCTGGGTAAAAAAAAAACTGTGTATGCAAATGGCGGTGGCTATGGCCACCGCCATTTGCGTTCCTTACTTTTCGCTGTCTTAGTCTATATAAATATTTATGTACAGTATTATGGAGAAAATACAGGGGAACGCAAATAGCGTAGTGGGTGCTACTTGCGTCCCTTTTTGATTCACGGTTTTAGCCTACGTAAATATTTACGTAGGAGAAAACGGTGAATCAAAAAGGGACACAAATAGCGCTCACTACGCTATTTGCGTTCCCCTATATTTTCACTGTAATAGTCTATGTAAATATTTACGTAGACTAAGACGGCAAAAAATAAGGAACGCAAATGGCGGCGGCCATAGCCGCCACCATTTGTGTACGCATTTTTTTTAACCCAGATGTGATAGGCTACATAAGTCTTTACATAGCCTATCACGTCTATGTAAACAACAAAACAAAAACCCAACCAGACTGCAAATGGCGGCCGCGGCAGCCAGTCAGAAGACCAGCTGCCACCGCCGGAGCTGCCGCTGGAGCCGCCGCCACCGCCCGGAACATCTGCCCCAGGTAAGTTTCATCCCAGGGGGGATCTGCAGGGGTGGCGGGGGGGTGGCAGGCCATTTCGCCACGGATTTCGGGGGGCCGAATGCACTGGCATTCAGCCTCACCAAGATCTGTGGCAGAATTCTCTGAAATCCCTAGTGGGCAGATGATGGAACGAAAGGCACCTGACAATCCATGAAACACAGACGGAGCAGATTTTACACAGTCCGTACATCCCTAGCTGTGACAGGCAGTGCCTCCCTACACATGGCACAAGGGCCCAGGTAAGGAGCTGGGGGGTGGGTGGCATGTTGGGATGGCCAAAGCGGGATTCAGCCTTTGTAGGCTGAAGCAAGTCACCTCCCCTCACATCAGCTGAGCTGAATCGGGCCTGCCTTGGAAGCCCCAAAGTTGCCTAAGAGTCAGAACGGGGGGTCCATCCACAGCCCTAATATAGGCCAAAGTGAATAAAAGTGTCTTTACTTGGAACTGAAAAGAACCATAAAGAGGGTGCCAAGGAAGCTTCTCTGGAGAGGCTGTTCCCTAACCAAGGTGACACCAAAAAGAAGCCCTCTCCCACCAAAAGGTTCCCTGGCTATTTGGTGGGAGAACTTAAAGCAGGCCCACAAACTATGGAATGATTGATATTTCATTATTTCATAAATAAACTAATTAAAATGCATGCATGCCTCTTATTCCACACCAAGAGCAGCAAAAATACATGTCAGATGAGAGAAAGGAGAGACATCAGAATCAATCAATGGTATATCCCATGGAAACCCAGGAAGAAGAACTAAGGGGAAAAATGTAATAAAAGTGACAAAGGAGAGAAGGAACCAGAACTGGGCGCACGCAAGGCCACAGCCAGGGAGACAATAGGGATGTACGAAAGTGACTTACCTTTCACGGATTATGTTGATAGGGGGGAGGCGTTCCGTCCCTCCCCCCGGAATCCTTGACGGGGGGATGCAATCCGTTCTTCCCCCCAGAATCCTCGATGGCCGGCTGTGCTCCGCGGCAGCTCCGCGGAGCAGCCGGCCAGGCCCAGCCCAACCCAGAGCCGTCCGCAGCCAGATTTCTGGCTGCGGGGGGCTTGGGGGGGGGAACTGCATACACAAATGGCAGCAGCTACGGCTGCCGCCATTTGCGTTCCTTATTTTTGGCCGTCTGAATCTACGTAAATATTTACGTAGACTTTGACGGCGAAAATAAAGGAGAACACAAATAGCGTAGCAGGCACCGTTGATTAACCGTTGCCATTTGCATACGTGGTGGTTGTTGTTTTTAAACCCACCCAGTCATGATAGGCTATGTAAAGATTTACCTAGCGTATCACGTCATTGTTGTTTTTTTTAAAGCTAGCCATGATAGGCTACGTAAATCTTTAAGTAGCCTATCACGTCTTCTTCTTTTTTTTTACAAGACTGGAAATGGCGGCAGTGGCAGCCGGTCGGAAGACCAGCTGCCGCAGCCACCGCCGCCGCCCGGAAGATCCGCCCCAGGTAAGTCTCGTCCCGGGGGGGATCCGTGGGAGGGCGGGGGGTGGCAGGCTGTTCCGCCACGGACTTCAGGGGAACAAATGCACTGGCATTCGGCCTCACTGAGTTCCGTGGCAGAATTCTCTGACATCCCTAGTAGACAAGCCAGAAAATAGAAAGAATAAGGAAGCAAGGAATGAAACAGGGCTGGAAAACAGCCCAGGAGGAAAGACACAGTTACAAAGACAGGTGAACTCAGTCCTAGGCCCAACTTGGAAGTTTTATCCTGAGGAGGGTTACTAGTATCCTATCAGGATACAGCGAACAGAGCTTATCTGGCAGACCTTGAAAGGTCTCATATATATGAGTTAAAAAACAAACTGAAACGAATTTCTCATACATCCCTAATTTGTAATGCAGTGGAAGAAATGTGTGGTGACCTCTGGTTGAAGATGGTTATGACCACTGAAGAGATTTTCTTACTCTACCTAAATGAAAAAGCTATTGAGTATCCTCAGGAAATGAACACATGAACATATCCTAGTTTATCTCAGGAAATGACTTAAGAGAGCAACAAGCTTATGTGAAATCTCTCTTTCAAGGGCATTAAAAAAAACACGTTCACTTTAAATTGAACTCTATGCACCACATGTCATTCCTTTTTATGCCAATTGTCAATTTTTATTGAAGCAGAGGAAAGGAGAACCATCTAAAAGTCAAAACACATTAAAAAAAAGAAGTCACTGATTATATATATATATATATATATATATATATATATATACACATATATATACACCCTTTCTATCTTTAGTTTAATTAAAGAGAAAAAAAGAAGTGAAGCAGGAGCCCTCCTCAAGGAGCAAGAAATTATGGGTATCCTGTTTTAAGTGCTGAGATAAATGTGGTGATCTTCAAAGGTTATAATTTTCAAACAATGGGCATGATGAAATATAACCAGACAGAATAGAAGATGGCATCCACAGGGAAATGCCAATGGGCAAGAAAATGAAATAGGTGGAAATAAGATAAAAGGGAAGTTCTGTGTTACTGACCTTTCCTCCAAAGTTTTTTTTTTTTTAATGCTTTAGGAAGTAAGAAAAGCAATGGACAGGGATGTATATAAATAAACATGCACACATAAAATCATCATTCTTCTGTATTCTGAGATTTCACCATGCATTCCACACAAAGCTTTTAACTTTCTACCCAGCCACAGGGGTAGAAAGCTTTCTACAGCCCGAGCTTTCTACGGGGAGTAACAACTTAACACATACTGGTTGCAACCACTTTCGGACAAATTTTCATTCTGATAAGAAATAATCTCATGTGTTGAAACATTCTAAGATACATTCAACAGTTGCCAGTCCACTGAAAATGCCCTGTTAAATTCAATAAACCTCCCTCAAAGGGTAAAAAATAAATTTAAAAAAACATTATTAAATTTCTCTTGACTTAAAGAGCTCAATATGGAAAACTCTCCCCTCAATTGACCTTCTGCTCTAAACTGATTTAAGGAAAGCCCCCCCCCTTTTTTAACAAATTGTCTAGTTTATGCAAATAACTAACAAAAATTAAAATTTGCACTGTTACACACATATAAACTAGACGCAAGTATATTTGCAATTCTTCAAAATAAGCAGGATTCGCAATCTGTTGAATGTTCCCATAGAAGAGATAAGGAAATAGAAAGTAGTACCTTCCATTAATTTCCAAGCCCTGACATTTAGTTAATAAGTAAGCTAGGCATACATTATTAAACAGTGCAGAATATATTAGATAAACATCAGAGAAGTTCCAATTGGTCTCTTCCTTCAATATGGAATTAACTTTTAAAGAGAGTATGTTTAAGTATGATACATTCTTAAACAGGACTAAATAATTAGTATTAACTAATGATAATTAATGCTGATGGTCAACTCTAGAAGCATGCCAGTTAAACACTGTAGGGGTGCAACCCTATTGAGATAGACAGTCACCTCCAACTTCCTCTGAAGATGGAGGCGAGTGCCTATCCAGTGCAGGGTGGATGAAGCATGGAAGAGAGGATTCCTTCGGTGCTCTGGCTTCCCTGCAGTTTTTCTTAGGTGCCTGATTTTGGGCATCTAAGCACAGCTTTGGCAGGCGGGGGGGGGGGGCAGGAACAGGGCTGGAGACAACATAGAAAGCAGTCTAAAGCAGCTTCTGCAGTCTCTTCCCCTCCCTGCCCCCAGGAACACTTCCTTTTCACCCTGTCCATGCTCCATGTTATGAGCATGGACAGGCACAGAGGGGCAGCCACTGTGGTTCTCTCTGCCCCGGCTACGAGGAGGTGGCGGTGGGGGGCATCGTTTCCCAGCTACGAGCTCAGAGCACTGTCTACGAGCTCAGAGCTGGGAAACCAAAATATTCTATTCCTCCTAGATGCTGTCTCCTCCAGACGGGACATAGGATTGCTCTCTAGGATACTTTTGGACTGAGAACAGATGTTCTGAATGAAGCTGTACTTAAATGGGGTTAAAGAATACCTTATCAGCACAGTGCTGGACAGCTTCCTAAATCTGTAGAAATACGGATCTCAAATCGCAAAATTATGTTCCATTTTGGCAATTAGTATACGTAGTAATCTTAAGAACATACAGATGAATAAAAGTATGCATTTTGCAGTGTGATTGCAAGCTTGGGAATATGCAAGTTTTACCAGCAAAATGCAGTGCAGTGATGTTTCCATTCAGGTGTGTGCGTGCAGCAAGTTCTGGTGTTAAACAAACAGAAACTAAATTCTCTTACATTCCTCCTTGCCAGATAATCTACTTTGGCTTCTACAATTCAATGTACAGTCACAGGGAACACTTTGCACCTGTTGCCAAGAATCTCTATTGGCTTTCCATCACGTTCTGGGTACAATTAGAAATGCTGGTTTTGAAAGAATCTGTAAAGCCTTAAAAAATAAACATCTCAATCTGCCTTTTAATCTCCATCACTATGATCCATCACCTAATTCCTGTAACATATTTCATAGAGGATAAATGTATTAATGTCTCTGAAGTACTCAGAAGGAAATATTTGTACCAACACCTGGAAGAAAGAGGCCAGATAGAGATATTCACCAGGTTTGTGTGATTGCTGCAGCCCACTGTGGCTTATTTATTCCATGGTGGGTTGTGGTGCATGCCCGCAGCCATTTTAAATATTCAACCCCTGGTCAGGGATTGCCATGGTTTGTTAAACATGGTTTGTTAAACAACCCTCAAATAACCCATGGTCTGTTGGAGGGTTATTTGAGGGTTGCTTAACCCTCAGGTTTGGATGACATGACAAACCATGGCAACCCCCTGTCAGGGGTTTTAATATTCAGAACGGCTTCCAGCACATGCCACAAACTACCATGGCTTAAATAAGCCATGGTGGACTCCAGTGATCATGCGAACTGGCCCATTTGGTGAAGTAGGGCCACCACGTTATTAACGTTAACACTGTAGGTCTGCAATGAAGCTTATCAGTTGAGCAGGAACTAACTGAGGTGAGAGCTGCTTTGCGACTAGGGATGGTGCAGGCACTCGATTCAGTCCAGGGATCAGGCGGGCCTGCTCCTGCCTGCACCCCTGAGCCCTGCTCACCAAGCCCTTGCCCCTGCTTGCCCCCTGCCCGTGCTTGGCGAATGGCCTGCACTCACCCCGGTAGCCTCGTTGAGCTTCACGGTCACCATTTTTTGAGCAAGGAAATGGTGATCGCAAAAATGCACGTATTTGCACACAAACAAAAATGTGCATTTTTGCAAATGTGCATATTCGCGTATGTGCAAAAATGCTCATTTTCCAAAATGCACTTTTTCACACACACACTAATGTGCGCCTTCGCAAAAATGTGCATTTCATACATGAGAATAAGTGCATTTGCAAAAATGTGTATTTTTGCGCATACAAAAACATGCACATTGTTGCCATAGCCATTTTATTTTTTAAAAAATGGTAACCGCTCGACGAGGCCACTGGAGTTAGTGCAGGCTGCTTGCCGAGCATGGGAGAGGCTTAAGTGTGGTCTGGGAACTGGCGAGTGGGGGGCAAGGACTGGGAGTGCATCCAGAGAACTTGGACAGGGACAAGTTCACACATCTCTGTTTGCAACCTCCTCCTCACAGGCCTAGCTAAGGGTGAAAGTGCCCCTGCTTGAGTGTGTTACCTGCTTCTGTTTCAGCTGGCCACATCTTTTGGACCTGAGGGAAGCCTTCCCCACTCACTACCCTCCTAAGCCTCAAGATTGCGAATGTGTGGTCTGGGCAAGCTTCAAAGGGGTTCCTTTCCTCACCTCTGGGTCCCACACAGCCCTGAGGGGCAAGTCTAGGAAACACCTCTCACCACAAAGGTGCCTCAGAGCACTCTCCATAGACTCTTTTACCCAAAATGTCCTTCCTTGTACTGTCCTGCTGTTGTGACCAGCCTACTTCTTTATTTGGCAGCACCCTGATCAAAACTGCCATTTTTCAGAGGATCAGTGCAGAGGAGGTGGAGAAAAAACACTGTCTCTCGCAACCAATCAGGTCCACAGGTGTTCTAAAAAAATCCTGGCTAGGGGTGGTGTAGACTTTTATTAGCCATTCCGGCCCCACATTTCCCTGTCTTCATACAAATGCAATATGCATCTGTATGCCTCCTGCATTGTCCTACTTATTTATTGATGTATGTATTTATTTGATTTGTACCCTGCGTTTCTACCAATAAATGACACTCAGGGCAGCTTCTCTCCAAGGTGAATGCAGTTCTACCCCATCCCACACACCTGGTTCAGTCTATGGGGGAAAGTAGCCTGCGTAGGGGAAAGTTCCTTGTTTTACCCTCTGGTCTGCTATTGATGCTCATTTTTTGAGTGTTTTCAAAGGCTATTCCTTACTATTTCCTGAGGGGTTGCAAGCTTGGGGAATGATGACCTTTGCATTTCATCTCCCCCCCCCCCGGAGCTGTGTTTTACATCTTGTTGTGTCATCAACCAGTATAAACAACATTACTGCAGTTGACTTCCTTTATCTTCTTTTGACAGTGTCCTCAGGGTTGATAAATGACCACACTTTCTTGTAAAAGGGGAACGTATTTAGTTGGGAGCTATATATAAGTTTATGAAATCATCTCCACGTGACTGGAGCAGGCTGGCACTCCATTTAACTCTTAACACACGCTTCCTTCTAGACAATTTCCCCCTGTTAATCCTTTGATATCTGCTCTTGGAGTTTTCACATTTTGATACGATATTAGCACGTATTTGCAATAAATGCTGCTTGCATTAACTTGAATTACAACAACAACAACAACAACCCTTTCAGTTTAACATGTTTTATTAAGGGCTTTCCATGTTCACTCAAGCTCCAAAATGCCAGGACATTATGTCTGTTAAAGGCCACAGCCTTAACAGACGTGTTATTTAAGCAATATGTATATGATATGGTATCCTATGCTGTGGTTGGTTCCAGCTTCACCACTACCTTGGAGCTGGATGGCTGTCACTGGCAGAATGCTGGACCTAAATCCGAAATGTATCTGTTCACTGGAATAGACACATGGAATCTATTCAACTGAAACTATCATATAACTGAAGCTACCATTACATGTTACAAGTATTCATGTGATTGTAAATGTCAGCTTTCATGGGCATCTGAACATTCACTATAACTATATGCATATTCTGTAAAGCAATACGTAAAGTCTTGAAAACCTGGAAGAACCTTTGCATACATCATAGAATAGTAGGGTTGGAAGGGGCCTATAAGACCATTGAATCCAACATGGGTAGCAATGAGAGTGAACTGAAAACAGAAGGCACGAGTAAAAGCGATGCCCGTCGTGCACGAACACCTGGTTTTCTTCCCATTGTTTTCATTTCAAAAGTTTCCTGTTAGAATCTGAAAACAGCTGTTTAAACTTCCAATGAAGCAGCCAAACCAAGCCAGCTTTCCTGAAATGAAATCGGCGTCAGTGTTCTCAAATATTATGGACTCAGAAAGAATCCAGCTACAATTTTAGAATGATGCTGAAAACCTGACCCTCTGAAGATTTGGTAAAGAGCCCAGCTTTGTCACATGCATTTCCTCTTTGAGCATGCAGTTGCTGTCTCCATGAAGTGGAACTGATGAAATCAAAACTCAAAAGCAGACCAGAGGCTGTACATCCAAGGCAAGTCAGTTCCACTGATCCTAATAATTATATGTGTTAAATGACTCTGTAAGCAAAGATTAGGTGGTGATTACTGATTCCACACCAGATGCATGTTTATTAAGTGTTCATCTCTAAGCATAAATGAATTAGGATTTTTTTATTATTATTATTTGTGGTGTCATTTTACTATGTACCGTAATTGGGTTTCATGCCATATGTCACCAAGGGGGTTATTTGTACATAAAAGGAGAAATGTTGAGCTCAATCCCTCTTATCAAGTGTGCTAATGAAATTAAAACAGCAGTGAATAAATTGAAGCAGTTTGCCACTGCACATTAATGGCTGTATCACTGTTGCTGGAGAGCATATCCTACTATCATACCGAGCCACAAAGGGATAGGTTTATGTCAGAACAACCTGAGAGGAAACACATGTAATTAAATCTGCTCCTTGAATTACTTGGGTTGGGTATGGTGTAGTCTAGAATATTGTGCCTACAGTACTAGGGATGTTAGAGAATTCCGCCACGGATCACAGGGGGGCCGAATTCCACTAGTCCACAGTTCTAAAAGCAACCTGAAATGAGTGAAAACACTCATTTCCAGAATGGTACTGGTCAGCAGAGCTCTCAGAAGGGATCTCTGCTGACTTATCCCAATCCAGAAAGGTGCATTCCTAGGGTTACTTTTAGGACAGACAATTTTTTCCATTGCACAGGCAGTCATTCCTGCTGGCTCAACACTATCATCACTGTAGCAACCTAGTTCAGGGGTCCCCAATTCACTGGAATTTGCCCCCCCAGAATCCTTGGCGGAATGGAGCAACCCGCCCCACCACCCCACGAAAGCCCCGCGAAACGGAGCCTACCTGGCTGCGGCTCCAGCTGCGGCTCCGGCGATGGCTCTGGTGGCAGCAGCTCTGGCTGCTGCGGACGGAAATGGCATCCTGAGTAGGGGACACCATTTGTGTCCCTATGGTAGCCCGTGATAGGCTACGTACATAGCCTATCACGGCAAGCCCCCCCCAAAAAAACACAGCATACACAAATGGCGGCAGCTATGGTGGCCACCATTTGCGTTCCCTATTTTTAGCCATTTTAGCCTATGTAAATATTTACGTAAGCTATTACAGGCGAAAAAGAAAGGAACGCAAATGGCGCCCTCTACGCTATTTGTGTTCCCCTTTTTTTGCCGTAATAGCCTACGTAAATATTTACGTAGGCTAGAATGGTGAAAAATAGGGAACGCAAATGGCGGCTGCCGTAGCCACCACCACTTGCATACGCTGTTTTTTGTTTTTTTGGGGGGGGGCTTGCCATAATAGGCTACATAAATACTTACGTAGCCTATCACAGCAGCCTGGCTGGACACAAATGGTAGCAGCTACGGTGGCCGCCATTTGTGTCCGCAGCAGCCCATCCACTGCCAGAAGTCTGGCTGTGGAAGGCCCTGGCCGGCTGCTCCACAGAGCCACCGCAGAGCAGAGCTGGCTAGGCAGGATTCCGGGGGGGAGGACCGGATCGCCTCTCCCCCCATCGAGGATTTCGGGGGGAGAGATGGAGCTCCTCCCCCCCCACCGCGAATCACATCCATAAAAAAGTAAGTGACTTTCGTACATCCCTATTACACACCCATAAAGTTGAACTCAATTATCTCTTCTGGAACCCATGTCACTTTCAAGTTGCAACAAATGTTTCCAGAAATCACTTTCAAAAGTGTTAGGATGGCACCATCCTCCAGCCACTCTCTGTATTGTGTGATGTTCATCCTTAGTTTTGTTTTGTTTTGTTTTGTTTTTAACTCTCATGGGTAGTAAATTTGCCAAGATGAATTGTCTTTTGTCCCAGATACTATCTATCTTCTTTTGTTCAATTAATATTTTGTTAGATTTACTAGATTTAATCACCTTTTAAAGCCATCTAAGCTGGTGACCATCACTACTGTTTTATTGGTGCCATCTTGTTGTCCAGCAGCACTTCTCTTTCATATCTGGAAACTTATCACTCTCTAGATATAGTTATATGCACCTTTAGGTATGTCTATTTCTATTGCTATTTGTCAACACAGATATAGGTATTGGACTCTGCTTGTAGGAATTAACAGACATACAAAGGACAGTAGGCCAGCGGTCCCCAACCTTTTTGGCACCAGGGACCAGTTTTGTGGAATTTGTCAATTTTTCCACGGACCGGGGGGGCGGGGATGGTTTTGCTGGTGGACGTCTGGCCACTGGGACACAAATGTAGCAGACGCTGCATGTTCTTTGCAGTAATAGGCTACGTAAAGATTTGCGTAGCCTATTACTTGAAGAACAGGGATGCAAATGGCATCTGCTACATTTGTGTCCCAGCGGCCGGAAGTCCGCCAGGGTTTCGCACACCCCTACAGCCAGGTTCCTAACAGGCCATGGACCAGTACCGGTCTGTGGCCCGGGGGTTGGGGACCCCTGAACTAGGTTGCTGCAGCCCTGATGATAGTGTTGAGCCAGCAGGAATGACTGCCTGTGCAATGGAAAAAATTGTCTGTCCTAAAAGTAACCCTAGGAATGCACCTTTCTGGATTGGGATAAGTCAGCAGAGATCCCTTCTGAGAGCTCTGCTGACCAGTACCATTCTGGAAATGAGTGTTTTCACTCATTTCAGGTTGCTTTTAGAACTGTGAACTCCCTGTAGCACTAGTGTTTGGTCTCGCTGTACATGGGCACAATAGGATACTGCCCAATATACTTTGATTTATTTATTTGCAATATTTAAATGCCATTCAATAGCAATGCTATCTGGGCAGCTTACAACAGCAATGGAATGTCCTAGTCGACCATTTCCTATTCCAACAGGAACCATTATTTCTGTGGCTCCCAAATGTGTGTGCATGCACACACACATGCATGCACATGCATGCACCCCCCTCATAAAGTATGTGTATTTTATGGTAAATGTGGGGAACTCAGTGAATAATCATGTTCAATGGTGTTATCTAGTTATTACATTTCTATACCACCAAATAGCCAAAGCTCTCTGGGCAGTTCACAAAACAAAACCTAAAATAATAAAACACAATAGCATAATATAAAAAAACATTCAAAAATGTAAAAGAGAATAAAACTAGAGTAAAAATCCAAAGTAAAAGCCAGCAGCAGTGCAATGATGTTAAAAACACTAACACATCTTTTAAAACTAAAAGACTAAAAGGGAAAATAAAAAGACACCAAAAAGACCATAATATAGTCACGAGGCAAGCCTCTCTGGAAACTTGGGAAGGGTATTCCACAACCAGAGTGCCATCAATGAAAAAGCCCAAAGGCAATTCCTAAAAGTTTAGAATATCAGCGGCTGAAGTCAGCAAATTCTGCCATTTACTGCAGATATCAAAGCCAACCTGTATCTTTGGTAAAAGACCGTATTTCATCCTCATTTTGATCAATAACACATAACATTTACCAAGATATGTCAGCATAAAGGAAACTCATGACAATAATTTATGGCATAATTCTCAAGCCCAATCAAGAGACCA
Source organism: Heloderma suspectum (assembly GCF_057233095.1). NCBI lineage: Eukaryota > Metazoa > Chordata > Lepidosauria > Squamata > Helodermatidae > Heloderma > Heloderma suspectum. The sequence continues at coordinate 91,960,940 of NC_139458.1, forward strand.
TGATCAATAACCAAAACTGTAAAGAAATCAAATTAGCAAACCATTAGCAAACACATGACAGCCAGTGTGGTGTAGCGATTAGAGTGTGGGACTGGGACTCAGGAGATCTGGGTTCTATTCCCCACTTAGCCATGAAGCTCACTGGGTGAATTTAGGCTAGTCATTGACTCTCAACATACCTACATCACAGGATTTTTGTAAGGATAAAATGGAGAGGAGGCGGACCAAATAGGCCACCTTGGGTTTCTTGCAAGATCGAAAAAGTGGGATATAAATGTAATAAGAAGTAAATAAATACTGTCTTCTTGTGCTGATTTCAAATTTTATTTTATTTTGTCTCTACGTCATCTTGCATCTCCAGCTAAGAGTTCCCAGGAGTAAAGTGGGTGGGGGTGGAGTGGGGGAGAAAATCACACTGTCATGCAAATGATTCCTAGTTTGCTTTTCAACAGGGGTCGTAGTAGTTACTGCATTTAGATGTCAGTGCGTGGAGCCAGTCATAGGGGAGCCAGGAAACAGGAGTTGTGCCAGGGAGTAGCAGGCAAGGGGTGGGCGTGAGGAGGAAGAACACTGTTGCTCAGGCAAATTCTCAACCCCTACAGGAAGTATTTTATAGCTATTCCTGTCTAGGACCGTCCAATCGGTAGCCTGAGTGGTTATCACCAGCCAGGGAGATGCTCCGCACTGGCTCGCTATAGTGGGGTGCTGCACACAGAGCTGAGGATTTCTGGTTCAAGACCTGATAGCTCCTGACACAAGGAAATCAAAACATGTTAAATCAAAGATGGGCATGTGTGAGAGAGGACAAGTGTCAAGCTGTAACAACAGAAACGTTTGTGCCACTAAACCTAACAGAAACATGGATGCCAGGCACAACTTGGCAGTGCTCATGTCTGATGGATTACCTAATTTGTTTGTGCCTATACAGTAACATTGTTTCCTGATGTTTTCCCATCATTTAGTGTCAAATAGATGCAACTCTTTGGGGAACCCTTCCTGCTTGTTTCAACCATACCAGCACCTGCCATCGAGATATTAATCAGAATTGGCTCAGGCTCTTTGTCCCCAACCATATGCTGCACAGGAATTTATGACACTACTGCAAACCCTGTGATGCACACCCAGGAGAGCAGTAACTTGAAGGGTATGTAAGGAATACATTCTGTCTTCTATCTCATTTAGCAGAGAGAAACCAGGGAATTCTTCTTCTCCTATCCTAATGGTCCCTGTTTGGATCATGGTATTCTGATAGCCCATTCAAAGAAAATCTGGGCAGTCAATGCAGTATTATTTGCTAAGGGCAAAACTGGACATCACGCTTAAAACTGTGTGTTTAGAACTAGCTGTGTGTGGGGTGATGGGGTGGTGGTAGGGATGGATGAGAAATTCACCTGGTTTGCATTGTAATGCAAGTTTTAATTCACACCTCCCAGAACCATATATAGACCCAAACATAATTGTGGTCAGAAATCCATACATTTCCACATTTTCAATGCATTTTCACAAAGTAAAACAAATGTGTTCAACAGCATCATGCGCACATTTGAAAAATGTGCAAGAAAAACATGCATGCACTTTTAAAGTGGGCACAAACATGTTTTAGTCAATGGGTGCATGTATACAAAAATTTGCCCATTTTGAAAATACACACAGCCTTATGCACACATTTCTGTGTGTGGGACGGGAGAAGTTTGCACAGAACAGGAATGGTGGAGAACCAGTGGAAAACGTAGCTTAGTGGTAGAAAACTAAGAAACTGAACGATGCTGAGTTTGAAAGATTCGCCCACCTGTAGTGTGTGTCTTGTGTGTGTGATGGGAAGGAAAAGGGGGCTTAACCTTTCCATGCTAGTTTTCCACCAAACATTACTCTTCCCCAAAGCTGTAATTTGTCCCTGTTGGTAACGGGGTGTGATTTACCGCAGGTAGCACTTTCAGAGGCAAATAGCAGCTTTGAGGGTGATTTCTGGTGGAAAAAAACACATCAAGGGGGAAAGCGTTAAAATCCCCTTTCCCCAAGCCACAGTTCCTTTCTGAGTCAGGTCTCTGTACCTGCTTTTTGTTAAGAAAGAGGCATTGCTAATATGATTACTCCCTGGTACAGCAGGCTAGCTCTGGGGGACAAAGGGTGGAGTGGCATAGTCTATAGGAATCCTAACCCATTAACCAGACACTCCGCCAGGCAGTCTCTTAATTTTAAGAGCATGCTCCTGGAGCTGGGTGGTCAGGACAGTGAATGTAGAGATCCTTTTGGTGTACTGTCCACCCCACTGCCCAACAGTCTCCCTTCCTGACTTTTCAGGGTAATCTCAGGGTTGGCACTAGATCTTCCCAGGCTTCTTATTCTGGGGGATTTCAATGTTCATGCTGAAGTTGGTCAGTTAAGAGAAACTCAGGTTTTCATGTCTGCCATGGCAATTATGGAAATGTCCCAAATAGTATCTGACCCCATGCATGCAGTAGGGCACCTCTCAATCTGGAATTCTCTTTGGGTGGAATAGGTGAACTGAAGGTGGAAGAGATATATGTGACTCTGTTGTCATGGTCACATCACTTCCTGGTTAGTTCTGGACTGGCTGCCAGTATGGACCTATGCAGGTGGTGGGCTGAATAAGATGGTCTGCCCAGCAAAGCTGATGGATCCAGATACTTTCCTTAATCCACTTAGAGAGTTCCTTGCCTCATTAGTTGGTGGTACTGTCAAAGTCCCCTTGGCTAATCTGTGGAATACATAACACACTATTGTTCCTGCTTTCCCCTGGTAGATCCAGGACAGTTCTCTGGTTTAACATGGAGCTGAGGGCAATGAAAGAAGAGGGACAAAAGCTAGCGTGCTGATGGATAAAAAGATCAGACCAAACACAGGCACAATTACATTTAGTGTGCCAGATGTGAATTTTCTTGAGTCGGTCTGATTTGGCAACAGGTAGTCATGCCTTAGTCACATCACATTTAGAAATATTGCAATGCTTTCTATGTAGGACTACCCTTGAAGAGAGTTTGGAAGCTTCAATTAGAGAAAAATGTGGCAGCTAGTCTAATAGCCAGTTGTTGTTGTTGTTGTTCAGTCGTTCAGTCATGTCCGACTCTTCATGACCCCATGCACGCCAGGCCTTCCTGTCCTGAGCACTCTCCCGGAGTGTGCTCAGATTCATATTCAATAGCCAGTACACAGTATCAAAATCATAGTACTCTGATATTGAAAGATCTGCATTGATTTCTAATGGTTTTCTGGGCTCAATTCATGGTGTTGGTTGTAACCTTTAATGCCCTAATTGGCTTTGGGTCTGGCTATCTAAGTTACTATGAACTTGAGCACACTCCGGGAGAGAGCGCAGGACAGGAAGGCCTGGCGTGCTATGGTCCATGGGGTCATGAAGAGTCGGACACGACTGAACGACTGAACAACAACAACAACAATCTAAGTTACTACCTTGCTTGCTGTGATCGTTCTGGTTATTAAGGTCTGCAGGAGAAGCCCCGATGGCATGCCTGCTGCAAAGATCACAGGATCTTATATGAACAAAATGTATGTATGCAAAACTCTTCAGACCTTCTGTTCAGACAACTGCTCAGCCCTTCAGATGAATGTGTGGAAGTTGACAGAAGGCAAAGCAGGTGCAATTCTGAGTCCTCCGCTTCTATTCCCTGAAAGTAATGGCTTGTGCCATTACTTTGATCTTCTGGGTGTGTATCCTCGGGTTTGCTGAAGAGTCATAAACAGCATGTTGTGCCTTGCTGTAGTCTGTGAAAAGGGCTTTTGAGGAAAGCTAAGTTGCCATTACTCTTCTCATTAAGGAACACTGATATGCTTCTGAAAAACCCCAGGGTTCTTAGGAGAACAGTTTGAAAACCAATGTTGTATATGAGCACAGGGGGAAAAAAACCAAACCTCCCCAAAGTAACAACACAACATGACAGCTTCAGCTTCAGAATACATTATGATAAAAAAGATGACAGCAAGCATTCCCTTGGAGACTTAACTTATCTCATAACAGTCTACCCTGTGTTATTCAGGACACCAGCACTTATTTCTCAGAAAAGGTTTGGGCTCTGGGGAATATACATATCCCTGCCCTGGAGCAGTATTTTTTTAAAAATAAAATGTGAGTTCTGGAAACTCATATAGGACCTGAAAAAAAGTATATACAGGATATTCAGCAATTGATGCAAAGCAATACTTTGGATATATATAATCCTGGAGCCAATAGAGTGTGTGCCTATGAATAATCAAAAAGAGACCCAAACCACAAAACCAAGAGCTAAAAGTCCTGGATATAATTATTAGGCAAGACATGTAATTTTCGTAACAATTGTCCACAAAAACAGTAGGGGAATAAGTACAGCTTTTTTTGGAAACCCCCAATCTGTAAAGGCTGCTCTTGCATAAAGCTCCCTGCACCATTTTATTTGATAGTTGGTAGGTTTGATCCCAGAAGGGCAACTATGCCTGTAAGTTTCATCCAATTCTGCTACAAATTTTTAAAAACAGTTCTTGGCAGTTCCTTAAAAAAAAAAAGTGTAAAGGTGTGAAACACAAATATCCCTGTATCTATATGTCTGAACATTAGCAGGCATAGTCCCCTCATAAAAGACTATTATGCCTGCAAATGCCATCTGGTTCTGACAAAGAGAAAAAAAAATGTCATGGCCATTTGTTTACTTCCAACAATAATCAATAGGATGCATGACAATTTGGATTTCCGAATCAAGATTTGGATTTGGAAATTGGACCCGAGTTGAAGCAGGCAGCCAACTGGTCTGAGCGAAATCAGGCTGTTTTCTAAATCACAGAACTAAATCTTGTGGTGGATGTGCACTCCTAGTGAAAAGTAATTTCAGTTATTTTCAAAGAAGTTTACTCTCAGGTAAATATTTATTTATTTATTTATTTATTTATTTATTTCTATACCGCCCAATAGCCAAAGCTCATATGTGCATATGATTTCAGCCTTAGTGTCATAACTTGTAAAGCCTCTTCCCATGGTTAGCTAATTTTGCAGGTAGGAAAAACAACAACAACACATTGTTGATCGCTTCTGTTGGGAGATACTCAGGAGTAGGTGCTTTACTTCTGTTCTAGCCCCATGTGCATTTCAAATCTGCTGCATAGAGAAGCACTCCCTTGTCAGTTATAGATCATTAGGAAGATACAGTGAGAATATCTTACTTGTATCAGGGAAGAGATGAGGGAAGAGAGAAAGAAAAGGTATGGTCAAGAAGGTGACAAGAGAGAGAGAAAACAGACAGATGGGAGAAAAAGAGAAAAGCAAGAAATCATTAAGTGTGTGGGAAACATTATCGCATGGTTCCACTGATTGGGATGATACGTGAAAGTTCAGGGGGGTGGATTAGGTTTGCATGTATTGAAATTTACCAACCAATCCAAAATGTTGTCTACAGACCTCTAGGCAGAATAACTCAATGTTAATAATAATTCATTGACATTTTAATACTCTTATTAATGTTATACTATGTTAATAATATTTTGTTAGAATATAAATATAATGAAGTATATTTACTTCAGTGTGGCTTATACAGCATTCTCACGCACTGGCCAAACTGAGATTTGTTTGGCTTTAACAATGTAATACTATCCCATTCCCTGGGATCATGCTAATGCGAAAAGGGACCTCATTGTCCTGTCCTCATCCTGGCAAGTTGCACATAGGGCTTGATGGAGGTAGGCAACACTACAGTAAGCTCCAGGTAGACAACTTTCTCCAGTGAAGTCAAGGACTCAACTGAAGCCTTTTATGTTTCTGTTGCCAGATCACTCTTCCCAAGCTCTGCCTCTCCATTAAAGAGTAGAAGGCCTTAAAGCAGAAAACCTTAGGCTTAGAGCCTACCACTCCTTCTCCTCTTGGACAATTCCCTCTAGGCTTATTGCCTACACAGATGGACAAACATAAGGATCCAGGACCATGGTGTACATGGCTGGTTCTTCAGTGATGGCCTGCACTGAGGTCATGAAATCCAGGAATTTCTGGTTCAAGGGCACCCAATCCAATAGGCTCTGGCTCAGGCCCAGTATGAAACCAACCCAGTTGGTTTCTATCAGGTCTGCCTCTGATGCTGCTGCATGGACCAGATAGCTCCCCCTTAACTGAGTTGGAGTCAGACAGAGCCTTGAATGTACATCCTTGAATGTACAGCTAGAGGCAATCAAGTACTAATAGTCAAACAATAGAATTAGTGGCATGTAAATGGACTGTTTCAGAGAACCATGTTTTACTTCATTACAAATTATGATTATGTATACATTGATACATTTCCTGGGTTGAAACCAGCATCTGCCTTTCACAGGATGAAGGGGGCTTCCATGAGAAGAGGGGCTCCATTCATGAACCCAATTTTGGAGGATCCCCCATACTCCCCATGTCATGGTTCACCCCATTCAGCAGGGTCTCCTGACTCTTGGTGTAGCATTTTCAGAGCACTGGAGGGGCTGCCAAGGTAAGAAGTATGGAGAGACGTCCAACCCCTTGGACATGCCTAATTGTACAGGTAGGTGTGTGTATGTATGACTTCTTGCACTCTCTATATAGTACTGTCTTGTTTATACAGTTTTAAAAATATTGCAAAAATCAGGAATTGAGATAAACAGGAACATTGTTTACAGGAGGTTTTACATGATTGGCTACATGGGGAAATAACACTGAATTAAGACAACTAAGAGTATGTGGGGGAATGCTTTAAAGGAATATATGTCAGGTTGGTTTTGGCTGAGGTTGTGTTGTGGCATTGGCCTTTGATGATTTTTTACATCTTAGATGCCTGGAAGTCAGGAAAACTTTCATTGATTTAGCTTTCAGACTTCCATTGATTTTATTTCAAATTGTTTCAATAAGTTAATTTATAAGACAAGTGAAGAAAAACAAAATTTTAAGTGGGCAAGATCTGAGCCATCTCATGTATACAAAATACACACCTGGAAGCTTATTTGCCACTTCTTATTTGATGTATATAGATTTTATTGGTATGGTGTTTTTTATTTTAAATTGCCCTGGGAGCTATTTGCTATTGTGAAACTAATAAATCTTTAAAACAAACAAACAAACAAGCTGCAGAAATATAGGGCTTTTCTACTCACTCATTTCCTACTCACAGTTGTTTACAGGTTCTCTAGATGATGTTGTGACCCTCCAGTTCTGCTTCTGTGTCTAAGGAGAACTTTCAGCAAGCTTTTTAAAGTAGGGAAAATGTGGTACTTATTGTGAAAGTGAAAGAAACTGCTTTTTCACTTGTGTGTTTGCACAATTCCACTATACCACAGTGCCACCTATGTAGTGGAAAAGCAAGAAAGGAAACTCTATTCATGTAGTGCTTGGATCTCAATTCTGCAATGAAACCAAAAGTAGATACAGCAGACTAACAGCTGATTAATAGCCTTGTGTAGAAGAGTTTATAATATGAGGCTGAGCTGTGTCTACGAGAGGCTCCATGCTATTGGAGACCTTACCAGATTCCCTTGGTCCTGTTTGGAGCTATCATGAATAGAATTACACATCTGCAAGCACATACCAGTCATTTCTGGGATATGATGGCATTTTTTAGCTTGGACTTCCTAAGCTGCATTCACTGATGGTTTTTCACATACTTAGATGTGCATCTGTTTCATGCAACACATGCCATCTCCAGCTGCTGTTTATTTTTTTATGCCTGTCTATTCTGTCTATTCACACCACCCCCAACAAACCATAAGAGCAACTTGATTTAATTTTGATCTGCTTCTGATTTTCAATTAGCTTCCATGCAGAGTGCAAAATTGTCAGTACTCCACCAGCTGCCAAAGGATGTATGTGCTGTAAAGACACACAGTGCTATTTGGTGTGTGTGTGTGTGTGTGTGTGTGTGTGAAGATATGTGTCTAGCTATCTATTCAAAAGCTTTGCTCAGTTTTTTTCCTTGGGTTATGTCCCTTTCAGGCTTCATGAACATGTATTTTCCATATGGGTAATCCCTTAACAGTCCTAGAGTAAACTTACATTTCCAATTAATTTTCTTAGAAGTGATAGCTAGACATGCTTCTTCCCCACAGCAAATTGTGCTGTGTGTCATTACAGCACATACATCCCTTGGCAGCTGGTAGAAGACTGGAAACAGTCCAATAGTAAACCTAGGGAGCAATCCTACAGCTGCTAGACAGTGGCTAGATGGCCATAGGATATGTTGTTTTCCAGGAACAGACCTTGGAGCCTGCGCTCCGAGGTCGGTTCCTGGAGAACCAACCTCCCCCCACCTCTGCACTGCCTCGAAGGCAGCGTGGAACAGCCCCATCCTCCACGCTTGCAAGAGGAGCACAGAGCGACCGGAAAGGGGTGTGGCTGGGGGCGTTCTGGGGCAGGGAGGGCATAGCTGCCTGTACGATACATCCTATGTGTCATCCGGCAGCCTCCTTCCCCACTCTGCCCTCCTGCAGCTAGGAAGACGCAATCAACCATCTAGCCAAAAATGCAGGACAGGAGGAGTGTGGAGGTAACAATCGCCTCCATGCTTCTCCTGCCCTGCTTTGGATAGGCAGTCACCTCGGAGTTCAGAGGCGGCTGCCTATCTGGGTAGGATTGCGCACTTAGATTTTTAATTTTTTCAACTCTCAGAAAAATGAAGAATAGGCTTGATGTGATGACTGCACAATGGGGTCTGATTTATACATACAACATGCTGAGGTGGAGTGAGGTGGTAGAGTGGACTGGATCCAACAACATACTCTACCACCTCATGATTTTCTGCCACCTCATTCTGCTGCATGTGTAGACCAGGCCTGGGTTTAAGCAAGATATACTCTTTAAATAGGGACCAATTGGTATGTGCATACATATAGCAGGAGCCAAGCACAAAAACCAGTCATAACAGATGACAGTCATAACAGCCAGTCATAGCAGCCATAACAGAAAACAATCAAAACAACAAATCCTTTTCTTCACTAGTTAGTTTCTCCCTGAAATTCTGATTGTTTCTCCCTAAAAACATATTCTTCTATTCTAATTTTGTGGCCTCTTTAGCTGAGACTGATTCACCCAGCCAAAAGTGTATTATGGATACATCATGCTGAACATTCATTTTAAAGCAAAGTCTATTTGATGCTCTGAAAGTTCTGTACACAGTCATTCTAATTCGTCTGACACACAGTCCATTTTCCCTGATAATTCTGGCCAAATACCTTTGCCTTGTGCTTCTGCAATATGCAGGCTGCTTGTTAAAGACTACGTTGTGGATTCTATTTCTTGCTGTGTGACTTCCAGTTCCACCACAGGGTTCTCTGGTTACATGGGATCTCCATCTTTCAACTAGCTTGCCAACCAAGTTGAACCACAGTAGGTGTCCTCAGTCACATTTAGGTTGCAAGCTACAGGCATTAAACTATATACAATTGATTTATCTGACTTCCAGTTGTGTTGAGTACAAATTCTTCAGGATGCTCTGAATTAGGCTTGTAAGTATAGACGTTCTTAATGGTAATTTCATTTGTTGAGTAGGATTCAATGTCAAACAAGTGATCCGAACATGACATATGGCTGAGAACGTACATGATGCATTTGTAGGTAGCCCACTACAAGTTGCAATGATCATCCCATTGACAGGAGGGTTTAGAACAAATTGCAACAATATTGGACAAGAATCCCTTGCACAAATTAGTCCCTCTTAAATTGGGTGCAAAGGAGCACATTCCTGCCTCGATTAAGAGCACTGTAGTTAAAGGAGCTATCCAAGGTGCTGAACCCTACCCACAAAATGAGTTCAGCACCTTGAATGGCTCCTTTAGAGTTCTGACTGGTTCTGACTGAAATCCAGAGCGGATTTACAGCCTCTCTGACATGGGAGCCACCAGCCTCCACTGATTAAGAGTTACTTGTCTACTCTGTTAGCAATGAATTTCTTCCAGAGTGGAAGCAATGTCAGTCTGTTGTAACAAAAACAACTAGGAGTCTTGTGGCACCTTAAAGACTAACAAATTTATTATGGCACAGGTTTTCATGGACACATTAGAGGCATCTGATGAAGTAGACAGCTGTAGTAACATCATGTTTGGACTATTGTAATGCAAACTACATGGGGCTGTCTATGAAAACTGTTCGAAAACTTCAGCTGGTCCAGAATGCTGCAGCCAGGCTGTTGTCTAGAGGCAGTTGCAGGGAGAATGTCATTCCTTTCTTACAATAGCTTCACTGATGACCCATGTGTTTCCAAGCATGATTCAGAGTGCTGCTTATGACCTCTAAAGTAGGGGTGTATGGATTACTCACCCCATTCCGGGTGGAGCCATCCGCTGGGGGGGGAGGCGATCCATCCCCCCCCCCCCGGAATCCTCCTTGGCTGGCTCTGCTCCGCGGCAAGTCCGCGGAGCCACCAGCCAGGCCCGCCCTCAGCCAGACTTCCATCTGCTGGCGGGCTGCGGCCGCAAATGGTGTCTGCCATAGCGGCCGCCATTTGCGTCCCTGTGTTAGCCGTGATAGGCTATGTAAATATATATGTTGTTGTTGTTGTTCAGTCATTCAGTCGTGTCCGACTCTTCGTAACCCCAAAATATATATGTAGCCTATCACAACTAACTCAGGGATGCAAATGGCGTAGCAGCCATTTGCATCCCTGCTCTTTGCCATGATAGGCTACATAAATACTTACATAGCCTATTATGGCCAAAGTAGGGGGGCAAATGGCGGCCGCAGACCGGGGCAGCCATTCGTGGCCACAGACTGGGGCAGCGGATGAACCAGACCGGCCGACACCAGGTAGGGTCTGTCCCAGGAAAATTTCACGGGGTGGTGGTGGGGATTGCTCCATTCTTCCACGGACTCTGGGGGGACTCATGGTTTCATTGGAGTCCCTGGCGGAATTCTCTAACATCCCTACTTTAAAGTAGGGATGCACGGAAGTCACTTACCTGGTCTCGCAGCTTGCTTCGCAGTGGGGGGGAGGCGCTTCGCTGCTCCCCCTGAAATTCAGGCCAGGGGGGAGGCTTCCCGCCTCGCCCGGCTGAAATTCAGGCCGGGGAGAAGCGCCCCGTCTCCACGGCCGCGAACTTCAAAAGAAAAAAGAAAAAAAACGCCCCTGTGATAGGCTACGTAACGATTAACGTAGCCTATCACGGCTAGATTTGCAAAGTCAGCCGTGATAGGCTACGTTAATCATCACGTAGCCTATCATGGGTGACTTAAAAAAAAAAAAAAGCGCGTACGCAAATGGTGGCCCCCATAGGGAGCCGCCATTGGCATTCCTTATTTGGTCCCTGTAGTCTACGTAAAGATTTACGTAGACTACAGAGAAAATAAGGGCAATGCTATTTGCATTGTCCTTATTTTCACCGTAGTCTACGTAAATCTTTACGTAGACTACAGGGACCAAATAAGGAACGCGAATGGCAGCTCCCTATGGGGGCCGCCATTAGCCGTACGCGCTTTTTTTTTTTTTAAGTCACCCGTGATAGGCTACGTGATGATTAACGTACCTATCACGGCTGACTTTACAAATCTAGCCGTGATAGGCTACGTTAATTGTTATGTACCCTATCACAGGGGCGTTTTTTGGTTTTTTTTTACTTTTCTTGTAATGGCGGCGGTGGCGGCAGCCGGTCGAAAGACCGGCTGCCGCCCCCGCCCCTCACGAAGACCTGCTGAACCGCCGCCGGGACCCGCCGCTGGGAGGGACATTCGTGAAAGGTAAGTCCCATCCCGGGGGGGGGACGGGGGGCGGGGGGGTGGAGAATTTCTCCCTGAACAACCTTCAGAGGACCGAATGCATTGGCACTCGGCCCCCCGAAGTTTTGGGGAGAAATTCTCCCCCATCCCTACTTTAAAGCCCTTATACAGCTTGGGAAAAAAGCTTTCTGAAAGACAACTTCTCTCAAATGAGTCTGCCTGGGTTTTAAGTAAGGATGGGCGAACCCACCCCTGCTCGGTATTGGTGAAGTGGAAACTGAAGCACTGCCTCTGCTCGAGCCCCACCCCTGGATGCGTACTTGAGCCCCCACAAGCTAGCTGTGCCACTTGCACCCACCCTGGGTCCCATCCACGAGTGTCCGCCATTTTGCCAAGCTTATTTTTATGGGGGAAAGGAGGTCATTAAAAATGTGCATATTTAGATATGCACACATTTGGGTTGGGAAAGCTTGATCTATGCAATATTAGAGGTATTATGCCTCTAATATTGCATAGATCAAACTTTCCCAGCCCAAATGTGTGCATATTTAAATATGCACATTTTTAATGATCTCCTTTTTTCTGTAAAACCAAGCTCAGCAAAATGGCAGGTGCTTGTGGCCAGGTCCGGGTGAGTGAGGGGAGCATCCAGGAGGGGGCAAGTGTGGCCAGGGGCTTGGCAGGCATGGTTCAGAGGTGTGGGCGGGGGGGGAGCCCAACGGACCCCTGGACCATCCCTACTTTTTAAGATCTTCAGGGGAGGACCTCTCTCAGTAATGCCACCTTGAGTCACATCTGGTGGTGATGTGAGAGAAAGGGCCTTCTCGATGCCTGCTCCCAGGATATAGAACTCCCTGCTGAGGGAGTAGGCTCCTTCACTGTAGTCTTCCAATGAAAAGCAAAGACACTGCTATTCAAGCAGGCCTTCAGCATGTAACCTGGTCTGTAGGGTTGGGTGCTGTTTTTATTCTGTAAGTTTTGTTTGCGTTATTTGTGTTTTTAATGTGCGCTTTTTTACAAGGATAACAAGGATCTAACAAGAATTTAACAAGATACTATGACTGTTAACTGCTTTGACTACCAGTTTTGGGGGTGAAAAAGGTACAAAGTGAATCAATAATAATAATGAACCACTGAAGTTGTGGCTCACATTATTCAATCCTTCATAGTTTACCATTACATGATATCTGGTCTCCTGGAGCTTGAGACAAAGTCACATTCATCAGGGCGAGGGGACTCCTTCCCCTTTCTGTTCCAGACCTTCTACCTTCAATCAATCACAGTCTTACATTCGTCAAATTTGCAAAGAGACAAAAAGAGACTTGCGAACTTATCCTTTTGTTTTGACAGCATGAGAATGGAAATCTCACACAAGAACATATCTTGTGATATTTCAGAGTTTCTCTGCATCTGATTGTGCCCAAGCACAAATGGTGCTTTAGTATTTACATATCTTCACCTTCCGAGAACTATAAATAACACAGAAATGTTAAAAACATAATAAGATGGAAGAAAAGCTGAATTGAGAGAAACATGCCATGTTGGAACTTGAAAATCACTTTTTGAAGTAATTATCTTTTATTTTCTTCCTAGAATTTCATGTAGGATTGTTGAAAGCAAAGAAGAAACAGACTATTTGCTTCATTTACTGTTAAATATAACTGTAGAAGGATGCCACTTAATAAACAAGAAGTAAATTGTTGTTTGATTGAAGTGAGCATTATACAATCAAGATAGTTTATCCAGTCCATCAACATCCATGCATTTGTGGCTTTGACCTAGAGCTATGAACTTTATATAGGCCATGATATTAAGCTTTTTTCTTATGAAGTGTATAGATGCAGTATATATTTTTAGTTTTCCTGAAGTCAGTAATATGGGGTGCCAGGGCTTTCTGCAGCTCAGAAGAAAAGAAAGCAAAATAACCCCCAACGTTTGGGGATATGGAAAATGAAGAAAATGGCTTTTTTTTGGTTGTACTGCAGAGAATCCTGCCCAAATGAAAATTGACAGAAAAATGAAAACTCAAGATCACTTAACACAGATTAGGTATACCTTAATCTAATTTTGTATCCAGCCTTTGTACTCAAATCAGTATGTTTAAAGAGTGGTCAAAATGTAGGCCGCGGTTCTTATGCAGGACTCCCAATGGTCCCCTTTCCAGAGTAGTGCTAAGCCCATATCTACATAGCTTAAACAGTGTTGTAGCATCCAGACCATACGATACAATAAAGAAGGTAATTTCTTGGCAATCCTTAGAATTCCAAATACTTAGAATTCAAACTTACCTCTACGCTATTTGCGTTCCCCTTATTTTTGCCGTAGTCTACGTAAATGTTTACGTACACTAGACGTGCCAGAATAAGGAACGCAAATGGCGGCGCCCATGGGCGCCGCCATTTGCATACATGCGTTTTTTTGTTGTTTTTTTACTCAGCCATGATAGGCTACGTAAACATTTACGTAGCCTATCACGGCTGACTGCAGGGACGCAAACGGCGGCGGCTACAGCCGCCGCCATTTGCAGACCCGGCCGGCCAGGATTCGGGGGTGGAGGGACGGAGCACCTCCCCCCCGGCCAGAATTTCAGGGGGGAGGGATGGAGCGCCTCCCCCCATGGCCAGAATTTCGGGGGGAGGGATGGAGCGCCTCCCCCCCACCTCGAATCAAATTTCGTGAAAAGGTAAATGACTTTCGTACATCCCTAACTAAAACTGGCACTTCATTATGCTAATTGTGGATTGATTCTGTTTAATTATATCTTAATTAAAGGAGGGCTTTTTGGAACATCATGTCTGTTTGTTTAGGTTATTTATTAATTTAAAATATTTTTATTCTTCTCCCCTGCAAAAAAAAAACAGCTGCCTGAGTGGCTTACAAATAATCAGTAATAAAAAACAGTCCCTGACCTCAAGCTTAAATCTAAAGAGATACAACACGAAAGTGAAAAAGGAATATGGAGAGGAGAGCGGGGTGGGGGAGTCTTTCAGCAGGGTTCCTCTCATTTTCCTAGGGATGTACAAATCCCTTACCTGGCTCCGCGCAGGGGCGTCCGCAGTGGGGGGGAGGCGCTCCGACCCTCCCCCCGGAATCTTTGATGGGGTAGATGCGCTCCGTCCCTCCCCCCAGAATCCTGCCCAGCCGGCTCCATTTGCGTACGCACGTTTGTTTGTTTTTTTAAAGTCAGACATGATAGACTATGTAAAGATTTACGTAGCCTATCACGACAGGGGGGAAAAAAAACCAGTGTACGCAAATGGCGGTAGCTGCCGCCATTTGCATATGCTGGGTTTCCCCCCCCCCCGCCGTGATAGGCTACGTAAATACTTACTTAGCCTATCACGGCCTCCGCAGGGACGCAAATGGCGTCCCTGCATTAGCCGTGATAGGCTACATAAGTATTTCTGTACCCCATCATGGCTAGGAAGAGGAGGAAGTGAATGGAGGCCAGGACGGCCGCCATTCGCAAAGCAGCGTGGACGGGAGCAGGTAAGTGGCCCATTTTGCGCACTTCTCGTGGGGTGGGGGTGACAGGGATTTTGTCCCATGCACCTTTCATGGGGTGGGGGGGCAGGGGCTTCATTTCACGATGGATTTTGGGGGGCCGAATGCACTGGCATTTGGCCTCACCGAGATCCATCGTGGAATTCTCTGACATCCCTACATTTTCCTCAGCTCAGCCTGCTGGAATGGCTGGGGGTGGTAACAACTGAGGGAAGGAGAGTTTTCATGATGGACGACTTTCAGCAGGGCTGCTGAAATGGCCCTGCCCTCCCTCAGCACAGTCTAGTGAATAGCTGGTGATAGAGGGAGAAGAAGCCTTCATGGGGTGGTGTATGGGACAATAAAACAAGAAGACCTTTGTATATCAAGAAGCATACATTGGTTATACAGCAGTTGCCCGTCTGTGCCTGAATTCCCATTTGAGAGCCCGGTTCCTTTCAAAGTGCTTCGTATTATTTCTTGGTATTTTCTTTCAGTTGTCTGCACCAAGTGATCATAGAATCATCATAGAATAGTAGAGGGGGAGGTGCCCCGCCTCGCCCGGCTGAAATTCAGGCCGGGGGGGAGGCGCCCCATCCCTCGCCGCCGAAATTCAGGCCGGGTAGAAGCTCCCCGTCTACCCGGCCGCGAAAAAAAAAGTAAACACACACACGTGATAGGCTACGTAACGATTTACGTAGCCTATCACGGCTAGATTCCCAAAGTCAGCTGTGATAGGCTTTGTAAATCGTCACGTAGCCTATCACAGGTGACTTTGAAAAAAAAAAAAGCGCATACACAAATGGCGGCTCCCATGGGGACCGCCATTTGCGTTCCTTATTTTGACACGTCTAGTCTACGTAAAGATTTACGTAGACTTAGGTGTGGATGAAAGTCACTTACCTTTTCTCGCAGCTTGTTCGCGGTGGGGGGGAGCGCTTCGCTGCTCCCCCCGCGAAGTTCAGGCCGGGTCACGTAGCCTATCATGGGTGACTTTAAAAAAAAAAAAACGCGTACGCGAATGGCGGCCCCCATAGGGAGCCGCCATTCGCGTTCCTTATTTAGTTGCTATAGTCTATGTAAATGTTTACGTAGACTACGGCGAAAATAAGGGCAACGCAAATACATGATTCACGTAGCCTATCACGGCTGACTTTGCAAATCTAGCCATGATAGGCTACGTGAATCGTCACGTAGCCTATCAGGGGACGTTTTTGTTTTTTTTTCCTTTTATTGCAATGGCGGCGGCAGCAGCCGGTCGAAAGACCGGCTGCCGCTCCCGCCCCGCTCGAACACCCGACGAACCGCCAGCCGGACCCACCGCCGGGAGGGACATTCAGGGAACGTAAGTCCCGTCCCGGGGGGGGGTGCGGAGGGCGGGGGGGTGCGGAGGATTTCTCCCCGAAACTTGTTCGGGGGGCCGAACACGTTGGCGCTCGGCCCCCCGAAGTTTCGGGGAGAAATTCTCCGCCATCCCTACATAGACTACGGCGAAAATAAGGGCAACGCAAATAGCGTTCCCTTATTTTCACCGTAGTCTACGTAAATCTTAAGGTAGACTAGACGTGCCAAACTAAGGAACGCAAATGGCGGCGCCCATGGGCCTCCGCCATTTGCGTACACGCTTTTTTTTTTTTTCAAAGTCACCCGTGATAGCCTACGTGACAATTTATGTAGCCTATCACGACTGACTTTGGGAATCTAGCCGTGATAGGCTACGTAAATCGTTACGTAGCCTATCACGGATGTTTGGGTTTTTTTACTTTACTTTTTTTTTTGCAATGGCGGCGGCGGCAGCAGCCGGTCAGGAGACCGGCTGCCGCCCCCGCCCCCGCTGAAACGCCGCCAAAACACCGCCGGGACCCGCCGGCGAGAGGGACATTTGGCCACGGTAAGTCCCATCCCGGGGGAGGCAGGGGGCTGGCGGAGAATTTCCCCACCAATTTCGGGGGGCCGAATGCGTTGGCATTCGGCCTCCCGGAGATTCATGGAGAAATTCTCAGCCATGCCTACATCCAGCCCAATTCTTGCTAATAATGTTCAACATCTATATGAAGCCAGTATGAGTGCTCATAAGGCGATTTGTAGCCAAGGGCCATCAGTATGTTGATGACACACAGCTCTGTCTCCCTGTGACATCTGAATCAGGTGGGGCTGTGCAAGTCCTGCATCAGTGCCTTGACTCAGTAATGGGCTGGATGAGAGCCAATAAACTGAAGCTGAATCCTGGCAAGATGGAAGCCTTGTGGGTGAGTGATTCCTGAGTTTGGAAGATAGGCCCATTACCTGTTCTGGATGGGGTTGCACTCCCTTTGAAAGACTGGGTTTGTATCCTGGGGGTACTCCTAGACCCGTCACTCTTGCTGGAGGCCCAAGTGGCCATGGCAGCTAGGAATGCCTTTTACCAGCTTTAGCTTAGGGTTGTATGAATCCCACTCACCTGTCTGGTCCGGGTAGGGATGTACGAAAGTCACTTACCTTTTCGCAGCTTGGCTTCGCGGTGGGGGGGAGGCGCTTCGCTTCTCCCCCCGAAGTTCAGGCGAGGGGGGGAGGCGTCCTGCCTCGCCCAGCCGAAATTCAGGCTGGGGGGGGAGGCGCCCCGCCTCGCCCGGCCGAAATTCAGGCCGGGGAGAAGCACCCCGTCTCCCAGGCCGCGAAACAAAAAGTAAAAAAAAAAACAACCCCGTGATAGGCTACGTAATGATTTACGTAGACTATCATGGCTAGATTTCCAAAGTCAGCCATGATAGGCTATGTAAATCGTCATGTAGCCTATCAAGGGTGACTTTGAAAAAAAAAAGCATGTACACAAATGGCGGCGCCCATGGGGTGCTGCCATTTGCGTTCCTTATTTTGGCACATCTAGTCTACGTAAAGATTTACGTAGACTACAGCGAAAATAAGGGCAAATAGCGTGCCCTTATTTTCGCCGTAGTCTATGTAAACCTTTACGTAGACTAGACGTGCCAAAATAAGGAACGCAAATGGCAGCGCCCCATGGGTGCCGCCATTTGCGTACATGCTTTTTTTTCCCCCCAAAGTCACCCATGATAGGCTATGTGACGATTTACGTATTTGCTGACTTTGGAGATCTAGCCGTGATAGGCTACGTAAATCGTCACGTAGCCTATCACGGGTGTGTGGGGTTTTTTTTACTTTAGGTTTTTTTTTTGCAATGGCGGCAGCGGCAGCTGGTCAGGAGACCGGCCGCCGCCCCCGCCCATGCCGAAACGCCGCCAACACTCCGCCGGGACCCACTGCTGAGAGGGACATTCGCCGAAGGTAAGTCCCATCCCGGGGGGGGCAGGGGGCTGGCGGAGAATTTCCCAACCAACTTCGGGGGGCCGAATGCGTCGGTGCTCGGCCTCCCGAAGATTCAGGGAGAAATTCTCTGCCATCCCTAGGTCCGGGTCATTTGCGGTGGGGAGGAGGTGCTCCGTCCCCCCTCCCGGAATCCTCCCCGGCTGGATCTGCTCTGTGGCAGCTCCACAGAGACACCAGCCAGGGCCAGCCACAGCCAGAGTTCCGGCTGCTGCTGGGCTGCTGCGGCTGCAAATGGTGGCCGTCGTAGCAGCTGCCATTTGCGTCCTTGCAGTAAGCCATGATAGGCTACGTAAGTATTTACGTAGCCTATCACGGCAAAAGGCAGGGACAAAAATGGTGGCCTCTATGCCATTTGTGTGGCTGTCTTTTGCCATGATTGGCTACATAAATACTTAGGTAGCCTATTACGGCAAAGAGCGGGGGCGCAAATGGCGTAGCATATTTATGTAGCCTATCATGAACAAAGGCATCCACGCAAATGGCGGCCACCACGACGGCCGCCATTTGCAGCCGCAGCAGCCCAGCAGCGGCTGGGAGACCAGCAAGAGCCGCCACCGCCACCACATTTGCTGCCAGAGACACCGCATCCTTCGCCAGGTATGCCCTGTCCCGGGGGGATTCTGCGGGGTGGCGGGAGGGGAGGCTGTTCTGCCACGGATTCTGGGGGGCTGCATTCTGAAGAATCTGGAAGAATTTTCTGACATCCCTACTTCAGCTGGTTCACCAGCTATGGCCCCTCCTGGACAGGGATAGCTTGGCAACAGTGGTACAGGCCCTAGTAACCTCAAGGCTGGATTATTGCAATGTGCTCTATGTGGAGCTGCCCTTAAGACTGGTCTGGAAGCTGGAGCTAATGCAGAATGCAGTAGGGGTGGCAGAGAATTCCGCCACAGATCATGGTGAGGACGAATGCCAGTGCATTCGGCACCCCGAACTCCATGGCGGAATGGCCTGCCAGCCCCCGCCACCCCCGCGGATCCCCCTGGGGCCAAGACTCACCTGGGGCGGATCTTCCTGGCGGCGGTGGCAGCTCTGGCGGCGGCTCCAGCAGCGGTGTGTCGGCAGCGGCAGTGGTGGCCAGTCTTCTGACCGGCTGCCGCCGCCGCCATTTCCAGGTAAATTTAAAAAAAAACAAAAACAAAACAAAACAAAAAAAATTTGTAAAAAAACAAAAAAAGTGATAGGCTACGTAAAGAGTTACGTAGCCTATCACGGCTAGATTTAAAAAAAACACTGTGATAGGCTACGTAAATGTTTACGTAGCCTATCACGGCTGATTTTTTTAAAAACCGCGCGTATGCAAATGGCAGCGCCCATGGGCGCCGCCATTTGCGTTCCTTATTTTGGCACGTCTTAGTCTACGTAAACATTTACGTAGACTAAGACGGCGAAAATAAGGGGAACGCAAATAGAGTGGCGTCTACACTATTTGCGTTCCCCTTATTTTCGCCGTCTTAGTCTACGAAAATGTTTACGTAGACGTGCCAAAATAAGGAACGCAAGTGGCGGCGCCCATGGGTGCCCACATTTGCATACGCGCATTTTTTTGTTTTGTTTTTTAAATCAGCCGTGATAGGCTATGTAAACATCTACATAGCCTATCACGGCTGACTGCAGGGACGCAAACGGTGGCAGCTATGGCCGCTGCCATTTGCGTCCCTGCTAGCCAGTGGCCGGATGTCCAGCCGCTGGCGGAGCTGGCCAGCGGCTCTGCAGAATCCCTGCGGAGCAGATCCGGCTGGCCAGGATTCCAGGGGGAGGGACGGAGCCCCTCCCCCCCGGCCAGGATTCCGGGGGGAGGGACGGAATGCCTCCCCCCCAGCATCAGCATAATCTGCGAACAGGTAAGTGACTTTGGTACATCCCTAGCTACTAGTGTATAAAGTAGGGATGGCGGAGAATTCCGCCATGGATTTCAGTGAGGCCGAATGCACTGGCATTCAGCCCCCCAAAATCTGTGGTGAAATGGCCTGCCACCCCCCCACCACCCCACGGATCCCCCCAGGATGAGACTTACCTGGAGCAGATGTTCCAGACGGCAGCAGCTCCAGCAGCAGCTCCAGAGGCAGCTCCAGTGGCGGCTGCGGTGGCGGCTGGTCTTCCAACCAGCTGCCACAGCCGCCATTTGCAATCTGGTCTTTTTTTTCTTTTTTTTTTACCCAGACATGATAGGCTACATAAAGACTTATGTAGCCTATCACATCTGGGTTAAAAAAAAAAACAGCATACGCAAATGGCAGCGGCTATGGCGGCCGCCATTTGCATTCCTTATTTTTCGCCTTTTTAGTCTACCTAAATATTTACGTAGACTATTACGGCAAAAAGAAAGGGGAACACAAATAGCATAGTGGGCGCTATTTGCATTCCTTTTTGATTCACCGTTTTAGCCTACGTAAATATTTACATAGACTAAAATGGCGAAAAATAAGGAACGCAAATGGCGGCTGCCATAGCCACCGTTTGCGTACAGGTTGTGTGTTTTTTTACTTTGCTGTGATAGGCTACATAAATATTTACATAGCCTATCACAGTTAAATACAGGGACGTAAGTGGCAGCGGCTAAGGCAGCCGCCACTTGAGTCCCTGCAGCCCAGCAGCCGGATGTCCGGCTGCGGGCGGAGCCTGCCGGTGGCTCCGCAGAATCCCCGTGGAGCGGAACTGGCCAGGCAGGATTCCAGGGGGAGGGACAGAGCACCTCCCCACCATCGAGGATTCCGGGGGGAGGGACGAAGTGCCTCCCCCCCCACCGCAAAGCAGATCCGCGAAACGGTAAGTGACTTTCATACATCCTTAGTATAAAGCCCTAAACAAATTGGGACTAGGATATCTGAGAGAGTGCCTTCTCCCTCATCAACCTGCCCAGTCACTGAGGTCATCAGAGGACATGCTCCTGGGGGTTCACATAGCCCTATGACCCTATTGGAATCTATCCAGAGAACAGCCTTCAGCCTGGTGGCGCCCTTTCAATGGAACTCGTTGCCTCTGGAGGTCAGGCAGGCGCCAACACTGTGTTGTTAATTTCAGGAAGCCTTCCTTGACTGACCAGCCACAGATTTTATCAGTATTCTTTATTGTTGAAAATAGATTTTAAAATGGAGTTTAAAATGGATAATAGATTTTAAAACGTAGCTTTTAAAATGGAGTTGTCTTCTTATCTTTTAATCTTTTATTGTTAATGGTTCCAGAATCCGTCTAGATGTGGAGCAGTATATAAATGTTGTAAATAAATAAATAAACAACCAAACAAACATTATGTTGTGTGTAAATTTCTTTGAAATTTTCCTGAGCTTTTAAGAGAACATGGCATATAGTAAATAAATAAAATTGAACATCAGACTAGAGATAGGATGATGGATTTAGAGATGGGCAGGATAGCCCAAGGTTGCCCCAGATTAACTCAGGAAATTCCTGATTTCTTTGAGGGAGAAAATACCAAGCAATTCAGTTTTTTCTCTGAGCCAATCAAGACTTGGGTAAATTACCCACCTATCTTTGTAGTTGTTCCCATCCCCACATTTCTCCTTCCCTTCCCCCCCGCTTTCCTTGGAGGTAGGGATGTCACAGATGTCCAGCTGGGGTTCAAGGCCTAGTGAGAAATCACCAGCTCAGCCCCCTGGATGCCAGTCCACAGATCCCTGTGCTTGCCTGACTCAGTGCGTGCAGACTTGGGCAAGTGTGGGGATCCCCCGATGTTGGCTCGGCCTTTTTCAAAAAGTCTGATTTTATGAAAATGGGGCCATAAAGCAACCATTTACACTAGAGCACAGGCATAAATGGCCATTGACACCTCTACTATTGCATAAATGGCTGCTTTATGGTCCCCATTTGTGTAAAATTGGCCTTTCCGAAATATGCCAAGCCACCATTTTTATACAAAATGGTGGCTTGGCTAGGGATTGGGCAGCTGTGCACTGTTCACCGGTGCTCATGGACTGTCCGGTGACTCGCTGTGCATGGGGGTCTGTCGAGCGGCACGTGACCCAGACTGCAGTGAGTACTTGGGGGTGCCAACAGCAGTAAAGACAAGCTACAAATGGGGAGGAGCAAGGTGGTGGTTGTTGCTTTCCTTCCTCCTCTCTGTCACTGTAGTGCTCTGGGTAACAGTGCCCCAGGGTGAGGGGGACTGCTGAAATCGCACATCTCAAAGGATGCTACTGCTTGTTCTGGAGCAGCTGTTTGAGAGACACAGTTTGAAAGCCCTGTTGGGCGCAAACAAGTAATCAACCAATTCTTAGGATTCTGGCCGCATTGTAACCAGTAAGGAGAAATTAATAAGCTGAGGGAGATCATTCTAAGAACCTAGAACTGATTTGGCTATTTCTATCTGCTTAATAACCATCAAATGGAGAAATGAAAGAGTAAGCTGTAAAATGAAAGCGATGGGATGATTTCAAATGTTTAAAGAAATACTATTGCAGTTTACAGTGTATAGCCAATGGTCATTAATATTTCACTGTGATTTTATGTTGCCCATTCCTAATTGAAAGCTGGGAAATGTGATTGTCATATGGTAAGAAGAACTTTTTTTTTTGTCCCATGGACTTAATGCTGTTGTTTTATTAAACAGGAACATCTGAAATAAACATGCTGTCAGTACTTTTTAATTTCCAATATTCACATGACTCATCTTCCTGCCAGCATCCGTTCTCATTGGAAAATTGTTTATCACTAAGACAACATCATATTTTTCTTTCCGAAAGGCAGTTTTACAGAGCTTTAAGATCTGCAGCCACTAAATGAAAGTGATGCAGTGTTCATACAAATACTGGAGCAGCATGTCTTAGAATTTAATTTGAAAGAAAAGGAACTTATATTCTTTTAGCTAGATGAATACGCACTTTGCTTTATTGCCTTCTGACAAAGCCATAGATACCAATAGGTCCTTGCTGAACAAACAGCAAATTTACATTGGTTTCAAGATGTATTATAATGCTCTTGGCACAACATATGCAAGTACACACAAGATATAATGTGTCTTTCTTAGATTAAACATGTGCTGTGGTTTTAGATAAAAATGTTCAAGTGAGCCCTCTTGAACTAGACAAAATGTTAAAATATACTAAAATAACTGTATTACATCTTGTTGAAGGGCCAGTCTACTTTGCTATGTCCATGTTCTCCATTGATCTTTATTAACATTGTCTTTTTGAGTAAACATAGCCTAAGCATTCAGCTGCCCTGGGCTTGGCTCATCAATAATGTGCCCATTCAGAATTAGATGTTTCACATTACGAACTAATAATTCAAAGTACAATTTCCATGAGCCAAGACTTAGGAAGAGCAGGATTGCTAGGCCAGAATACCATTCCATATAGGCCAGTTTACCTTTCTACACCTAGGGATGTACGAAAGTCACTTACCTTTTCGAAGGGTGACATTCGCGGTGGGGGGGAGGTGCTCCATCCCTCCCCCCGAAAGTCTCTCTGGCCGGCTCCGTTCCACGGAGATTCCGCGGAGCTGTTGGACAGGGTCGCCCGCAGCCAGACATCCAGCCGCTGGGCAGCCTGCAGGGACGCAAATGACGGCAGCCGTAGCCACCGCCATTTGCATCCCTGTATTTTGCTGTGATAGGCTACGTAAATATTTACGTAGCCTTATCAGGGCAAAAAAACACACAAAACCAGCAGACGCAAATGGCGGCTGCCACGGCGGCCGCCATTTGCTTTCCTTTTTTTTTGCCATTTTAGCCTTCGTAAATATTTACGTAGGCTAAAATGGCAAAAAAAAGGGAACGCAAATGGCAGCTGCCATAGCTGCCGCCATTTGCATTCCCTTAGTTAAGCCGTGATAGGCTACGTAAGTATTTACGTAGCCTATCATGGCTATATGGAGGAAGCAAATTCGGAAGTCAACGCAGACGGCAGCAAGTAGGTGCTCCATTATGGGCCCATTTCACAGGGTGGGGGGCAGGGGGGCTTCGTTCTGCCATGGATTTCGGGGGGCCAAATGCACTGGCATTCGGACTCACTGAGATCCATGGCGGAATTCTCTGACATCCCTATCTACACCAGAAGTCAGTTCCTGGTTCTAAATTCTCATTCCAGAGAACCAGAACTGGGATGAGATAAGAATAGCTGTAGACCTTTAGGAGTACAATCCTATATATGCATTTCAAAAGTCTAGGCAGTATATCTGGGTTAGGACTAGGTTTGTACGGATGGTGTAAAATCTGCTCCATCTCCAATCCATTTCATGGATTGGCAGGTGCCTTTTGTCCATCACCTGTTCACAGATGGATTCATTTTTTTTTCATTATGCAGAAAAATATGCAAATAATTCCATAAGAGGGTTCACAACCATTTACATAACTTACTCTAGTATAGAACAATTCATGTATTGTCCCCCATTCCATTCCACTTTTCCCCTCATATGTTTACCAGTCTCAGCAGAAACATGCATATTTTTCTACGAATAAAACATGCCAAAATTTCGGGAAAGGTTTTTTTTTTTTTTAAGTTCTGAAAGTCTGCAGCAGATTCCATAGGTTGGATTCTTAGAAATCTGAGCTCATTTTAGTCCATCTCAAATTTTTCCAGCATCTTTAGTTAGGACATGACAATGCTTAAGCAAAAGTTAGGGAGGCACACCAGGCATGCACACAAACACACACACACACACACAAAGTAAAAAGAGAAGGAGCCAATCCATGTCAAAGGGATTCATGCACAGCAGATGCCTTTGTAAATGAACAAAAATACATACAGACGATAGCTTGCTTTGTGAGCTCATCTCATTAAAGAGCAATTCAGCCTAAGCTTCTAAAAAGGAGATGCTCTTTAGGGGTCCACTTAACAACTGGTACCTTAAGAGATTTGCATGGGTACATTATTGTAATTACCATTATTCTTGTAAACCATGTCTTCTTTTCAATCCCTCCTTCTCAACCCATGGCTAGCCCTGCTACTTCTCATTCCATACCTCCTGGCGTCACTTTGATAATAAACTGTTTTAAATAGAAGGGAAAGGAACCAATACACTAATTAACCAGACCTCTGGCACATAATTTTCTACTCTAATGAAGATGTTATTGAAATGCTCGTCAAGACTAATGATCCTCATTGTCAGCTAATATTAGCGGAAACAGTGTGCTATAACTTTGCACCATTCTGTGCTATGTGGTTTTGCATGGTACCATTTTTGCCTAAGGGCCATTTTCTTCCAAGTTACAGCGAGCACACGGTGATCAATTTGCATGAGCAGCTCTCCACATGGTGAGAATGATTTCTCTCATGCATTCCCAAACTTTAAGCAAGGAGTGCTTGTACAGGTCCAGTTAAAGTATAAAAACCTATGCGAGGAGCTAGTTCACATGGACTTGGCTACATGGACTAGCCTGCACAGGACCATTTCCCACGTTCATGTTTATCAATTTCTCATCATTCAGTTACTCATCACCTGATGACTGCAACTAAAAGTGCCAACTGACTCCATTAAAAAGCATTGCACTTGTGGTCTTGTGAGCTGGAAAGAAAGTTTTGTTTGTGGTATTTGATCTGTGATGGCTCATTCATGCATGCCTGTCACTGCTTGACACTGTAGGCACAAAAACATGTTTGTGTGAATGAGCCCAATGCTGTAGTTCAACCAGCACCTTATGTGGTTCCCTCGAATGTAGAAATCAGACCTAAATGGTACCATCCAAGCATTGTTTCATTAGACTGCATCCTGCAGTTTTAACTTTGGCCATCTTAATACTTGCTTACGCCTTTTTCCATTACTCCTCCTGACTCTTTGAACATAAGAACATAATAACTTGAACATAAATGCCAAGGTCTGCACCCAGGAAAAATAAACCAAATGCACAGTTACAAGATGGGGGATACGTGGCTCAACAACACTACAAGCGAGAAGGATCTTGGCATTGTTGTAGGTCACAAGCTGAATATGAGCCAACAACGTGATGTGGCTGCAAAAAAGGCAAATGCTATTTTGGGCTGCATTAATAGAAGCATAGTTTCCAAATCCCATGAAGCACTAGTTCCCCTCTACTCAGCACTGGTTAGGCCTCATCTGGAGTACTGTGTCCAGTTCTGGGCACCACACTTTAAGAAGGATGCAGACAAGCTGGAGAGGGTTCGGAGGAGGGCAACCAAGATGATCAGGGGACTGGAAACAAAGCCCTGTGAGGACAGACTGAAAGAACTGGGTATGTTGAGCCTTGAGAAGAGAAAACTGAGAAGTCACAGTTAATGCTGGTGACATTAGAGATATAGCACATATTTATGGGTTGCAGCCTTATCTGATACTTCTCTGGAAGAAGTAGCCTTAGTATTCTAAAATTTGCCTTTAAAATGCCCATTATAACTCTGTATGAATATATCCATTATATCTGTGGAAAGCAAACAGCTGCAATCCCTAGCTCTCCACTCATTTGTATAACATTTTATAGACTTCTATTTCATACTTGTCCATGACATGCATAGGCATGAAATGCTGCAATGAAATGGTGATTCAAGCCAGTATCTAAAGAAGGAAGACTTATCCTTTATTTTGTTGCCATGGTAATAATTCTCTCTCTCTCTCTCTTTCTTTCTTTCCTTCTCTTTTTTTAACTTTCCATTTGTATTTACACTCTCTTCTTCTCCAGCAGCTTCTTTAAAGAACTGGCGTCTTGGTAACATTGTTTAATTAATCTGATGTTGTTTTGTTTATCTAACGGAGCCCAGTAAAGTCAACGACATCTCTTAATGCTACGAGACTAGCAAATTGAGCACATCATTCCCTAATATACAATATTCCATGCAGTGCAATTTATTTGCATATTTATACTTTAAAATTAATATAAAATTCCATACTGAACAATTAAGAGTGGGGGTATTATCAGCCTTATTTTGCAACACTCATAAAGCTGCAAAATCTTGATGAACCAAGGAATACTCTCTACAGCTGAATGAACTGATTTGACTAACGAAATACATCTTAAGTTTGAAATTCAGTTCAACAGCTTCTTAGAGTCCTGCTAATTTAAAATAAAAGAATTGCTGATCAACAAAGTGTCTTGAAACGATACCTGATTAATGATCTTGTTAATAAACTAATCTAAATGCATGCTTCTAGGCATCTTCCAAAGAAAAGACTTTCGGAAACAGGTCAAGTGAGAGGAAATGGTAATGCATAATGGATGGATTTGTTGGCTTGCATCTCATATCTTCTGTTTGTAATGATGGGTTT
Organism: Heloderma suspectum; assembly: GCF_057233095.1. Taxonomy (NCBI): domain Eukaryota; kingdom Metazoa; phylum Chordata; class Lepidosauria; order Squamata; family Helodermatidae; genus Heloderma; species Heloderma suspectum. The sequence goes on from NC_139458.1 coordinate 91,988,556, forward strand.
TAATAAGTAAACATAGCAAGGGTTTTCAGATGAGATATGCTTCCTTATCCCAATATCCCATCATTCAATAGATCTGACAGACCATTAGTTCACCTCTGATACAGAGATAAGCAAATGAACCTGCCTGGAATTTACAATCATATTCGAAACCCTTGTTATATGTTCCACCACCTAGAGAGACGAGGTTGGTGGGTACTCAAGAGATACGGCCTTTTCAGTGACAGTACTCAAACTTTGGAACTCCTTCCCTGTGGAGGTTAGATTGGTAACTTTTTCATTATGTTTCAGACAGGCAATTAAGAAGGTTCTGTTCCATCGGGCTTTTAACGGTGCTAAATGCTGTATTAAGTCACTCTTAAATTTTAACATCACTCTCTAGTTTTATAACTTTGAATATTTTTACTCCCATGCGTGTGTGTGTGTGTGTGTGTGTGTAGCATACATTGTATTTAGTTTTAACTGAAATTTTACTTTATATCATTCTGGGTGCCTGGTAGGTGGAGGGTGAGATTCATACATTTATCCAAATGAATAATAACTTAATACATATTCTGTAATCTTACATGCCCTAGACTACGCACGTGGTTATTCCAATGAAAACTGGGGATCCCTGTGCACAGGGTAATGTGGACCAGGATCTTTTCCTTCATTGAAATTAATGAAGAAACCCTGCATGGGGGTAAGGGGAGTGCCCTGTGTTCAATGATGCTCTTGTGTCCATAAGACATCAGCAGATTGGGGTGAAGCTCAAGAAAAGGAATTAGTAGCTCAACATTTTATCCTCACACAGTAGTAATTTTACATTATTGCAAAAGCATTTGCAGCCAGTACCGTGGGGGAATAAACAGATTCTAAGAGTGATAATTGTGGAGATGATAAAATGTAAGTGCATGGAGAGCACTTTGTGATGAATTTAAAAGGGTTTTAAAGCAGCATTTCCAGGAAAAGAAGAAGGTAATGCTGAATGATTAATAATAACCAGATTGAAACAGACCTTGGATATAAGGGATTTATATGTCCAGCTATGCAGCGTTATTTAGTAAATAGGTTTTTCATCACTTTCACATCTTCCATTTTTACCAGCTGTCATATCACTTTGTATGAAAGCCTCATCAATGCCTTACTAAGATTCCATTAGCTAGTCCTGAGGACCAACGGTACGTGTAAAAGCTTCTATTGTAATCTTGAGTGTAATTTGTTTTCAATTTTTTCTACCTGAAAAAATTATTTGTTCTATACAATTTGCTTAATTTTATTTTTACCTTAATACAGCTATCTGGTGGTTCATGGTATAAAATAGTAATACTACCACTACTACTACTAAATGTGCTACCATTTTGAAAATGGATTTAATTGTCCTGATTTTATGAACCAGCATAGCTAGTTGACAAATAATAATAATAGTAATAATAATAGTAATAATTTGTTTTACCAGTTTGAAAATGGATTTTATGTACAAACTTTTTAAAATGTATTTTAGCAATCTCAAAAAATGCCCTCCATCAATGATTTTTTGGTAGAACCTGAATATTTCATTCAGTACAAAGTAACCCCTCATAAAAGAGCAAAGTACGCCACTATTTTAATTTCATCTGTCTTCATTCCTTGTCTAATAGTTCTAATAGTCTTTGTTGAAAGAGTGTTGTCCAAGTGAAAGCTGCTTCACTGTTGCTCATATTAAAAGGCATATGTAGTACACCGCTCAACTTGTCACAGCCTAAAAAGCATTCCATCTTTAGTTTTTCAGCCAGCTTTTCTCCAGCTGGGAGATCACCATGCATGGCCCTTCTGCGTCACATAATTATCCAAACAGGATGGGGAGACCCAGCTGTGAGAGGGATTCTTCTACAGGTAACATATGGCTGCTTAGAGAGTCCCACTTGCAGTGACTTCAACAACTGCCGACTGCCACATGAAAGGCTTCCAATGAGCTAAGCGGCTTTGAGACGGTTCTCTCCTCTCTTGTCTTCCCTCATCCTGTTTTTTGTTTTGATCCAGCTTTGATTCAGAGCAATCTGTACACTATAGCATTATCCATTTTTAGAGTACAGCAATATTTGGGGAAACAGAGCATAAGTTTAGTGAGAATCATCCATATAACATCACAAAGCTATGCTCATAATTGAACTTGTAGCTCTATTATTATTTTTATATGATGTGTCACAACTCTTCTTCTCCCACCTGTCTTTCCTAGAGCAAAGGCAAACTTATTTATGTGTTTTATGTCATTTTAGCTTATGGGCAGGGGGTGGGGGGAGAAAGTCTTTTGAATTAGCCCATGTTTTGAAATGCACAGCACCACATTTATGCTGAGTTACATTATTGCAACCTTCCCCAAACTGGGGCCCTACAGATGTTTTGGACCACAATGCCCAGCATTCCTGACTAGTGGCCACAGTGGCTGGGAGTCATGGCAGTTGAAGTCCAAACCATCTGGAGGGCACCGGGTTGAGGAAGGCTAGGTTTTTGTGTGAAGCATCTGCACATAGAATGGTGAATTGTCTGCATTTTCTCCAGCCTGGAGATGATCATGGATGGTCCCATCAGCCAAGCAACCCGATGAATGGGCAAGGTGTAATACCTAGGTCAGAAATGGCTAATGACTTCACTGGAAGGGTCAACTTTCTGCCCCCTTAAAAGTCTTGGTTATTTATCCATTGACCTGGTTCTGATATCCTAGCTAACAGTTCTCTGTTATCCCAACCTCATGAGTGCCTTGCCATCCTATTTTGTGAAGATATGAGGTCCCATGCCTCAGGTGTCTTACATTATCCTAGAGTCTAGATTCAGAGGCATTGAGTACAATGTCCCATTTCACAGTGGAAGGTGTGCCTGTTGTAACCCTCCAGGTTCTTCTGCCGGGGACACTAGACTCTCTCATCAAGATGTTCTGGCTACTGAGCAGCTTGGCTGGAGAAAATCTGTTACAATCCCAGGATAATGTAGTTGGCCATCACTGGTCTAAACATAACAGCTTGCCTGTTCATTTTTTGGGGGATGGAAATCCAGCTTGTGTCACTAAAATGACAAGAAGAGAGAGGTGCTTGATTCTCTGCCGGAAATAATATTTATTATTATTCAGCCAGTCACAGTATTCCATGAAAGGTTCTGGTTCAATGAACTAATTTTCCTTTGTGGTATCGTTTTGTTCTAGAGTCTCCCTTCCGCTTGCATTTTGCCAATCATTTAGAATTCATTACAAGTAAATTCAGGCTTCTTCCCAGTCTCCTCCTTAAAGTGGGAAGCATATTAAGTTGTTTGCCTAGATGCTAATGGAGGAAGCTAAATTGTGCTGCCTTGGACGATAGTGCTAAGATAATGAAATTCACCATGATCAAAATTCAGATTCAGTCCTCTTGCTTTGTCAGATACAAAGACCTGAAAGTCAAGGGCAATTATGGGAAAGACAATGGCTCAGACTTAATGACTGCAGAAAATCCTCATCACTTTTCCCTCAGCTGCCTTTTTTTTAAAAAAAAAATTAAGAATTGCATTTAGTAGGAGAAAGTTTTACCTGCTGTTATTGTCTGAATGAACAATGTGGTGAGAGAACAAACTGCTGAGAGGTTCTTCTCCCAAAGTCCCATGAATCCATTTACACTGGAGTTGGGCAGGAGAATTTTCTATTGGATTGTATCCATAGTTTTCTGTTTTAAATTTCTGTTTCTTGCTGTATTAGGCCATCCTTGAACCTGAGCATATTTACTTCAAGTTAAAATTGTACCATGTGTAGCTTATGTGAGGTTGCCCATATTATCTGAAATATCCTAATGGCCTTGTTCTGGGTACCATCTTTCTCAGACCTTGACTGATGATGACAAAGAGTGGTGCCTGTTCTGTAGTGGTACCCTCTCTCCCCAAAGAAGTTGTGAGGCCACCTCAGATTGAGAAGACCTTTTTTCTCCTTTGTAATAGTGCTTTGGAGAAGTGTGTAGCCTTGTTATTCTATCTTTTAGCAAGGTAAGAGTAGCAAGTGAGGAAATGCACCTTTTTGTAGCTGATCTACCTACTTTACCATCTTCATCCCCCTCAGTGTTTCCAGCTCTCTTAAATTGCTGTCCATTTCCCCTTGCTGCCTCTTATTCCTGCAACTTATTTTGGTACATTGATGGTGCTGTAAGGATTTTTTGTCCCTTGGTTGTTGTTGTTTTTTCATTTAGCATAGAGATATTATGAGGGGCATGCATATATGGTGGAGGCACAGCTTTTGGGGTGTAGGGGAGTTTAAGGGCTGTGAGAGCCTATTAACATGGCATGCTGAAGGGGGCTTAAGAGATAGTACTTATAAGTGGGGCTAATAATGTGTAACAAGGCAAGTAGGGGAGCAAAATCTACTATATTAGAAGCTTGCTAGATGCCATATATATACTGATAACAGATGCCCTGATAACCTTCCAACATCTGTGTCCTTATAAGGGAACTAGGTAATGAGTAAGGGGTCATAGAAAAGAACATGGTGTAGTTTGGGATTCCCCTTTCCCTAGATGTCTAGACAAAGAAGAAGAAGTAAAAGGAACCATTGACCACAGAAAGGAGCAAACATCTTGCATCAGAGACAGGAAGGAATTTTTGGGGGGAAGGGTGGACTTTCTGGGAGAAATATGACATGGACCAATAGATTTCAGGTTATGTATTAGGAAGGAGGTTACCAAGTTTAGAAATGAATCTAAGTATGTATGATGAAGACAAAATGAGTCCCTCCCACTTCAGGACTTCATGGGGGTTCCTGTATATATAGAGAGATTTCCCTTTGCCAGTGAGAGAAGATCCTTCCTTTACTGGTAACATATGATCTGAGTGGTAGGCACACAGCTGCAGAATTGGTGAGTAAGGGCCTAAAATCCACCAGCCTAAAATCCTGCATTTAAAGTAGCACTTTCCGCTTCCATTTTAAATGCAGGATCACAATTACTCCTTTTTTCATGCGCTTCCTTTCCCCCCCACCCCCTTCCCCCTCCTTCTCCCTGTACCCGAGTCTTTCATGATCTTTCATTGATCTCACTCCTCATCTTGGCGCTTTTACTCTTTTCATGGAGGAAACTGAAGCGGAACACAATGGGGTAATTTGCTAGCTCATTATCTGCAATCTGTTTAAAAATGGAACAAAGGGCATTTAGTGCAGGAGACGTTTTGAATGATCACAGTGTCATGTAAAGAGCCCACAAACTTCTGTGAAGGAGCAATCTCAATCGCAGGATAAAAGCTTGGTGTGAAGGAACCCTATATCTTTATCTTTGCTTGGCTGAGTGAAAGGTTTGCATGTGTGTTAACTTTTCTTTGTCTTTTTTTAACAAATGCATTTAGCTTATGTCCGTCCTTATGTGCAGAACTTAAATGAATTTGAGTGAATGTGAACACTCTATCTCAAATTCTTGAAGGAACCTCACCTACAATATCAGGGTCAAGCTGAGGCTGTTTAAAGTAAAGGTGCCTAGGTATCTAATACCAGGGACCCTGAAAGTTTAGCCTCTGGTTTTTCTCTTATAGCGCTATATAAATCAGTAATAGTAAAACAACAACAACAACAACAACAACAATTGGGATCTGCCTCACATTGTTGCAGTGTGTACTGCTCCTATATAGGTTACCAACCAACCAGTCATGGCCTTTCCAAGGATACTCCATTCCGTTCACTCCACCACCACCACCACCCCATTTTCTGTTTCCCCACCTGCAACATTCAATTTTCCATGCCCACTGGGCAAAATCACTCTTCATTTGGTTCTCCCACCCTTTATGGGTTTTTACCCCCCTCCCCTCCCCCCGCCCCATGTGTGTGTGTGTGTGTGTGTGTGTGTACTTTTGAAACTGTACTTCTACAAATCCATAAGGATCCACACTTGGGGAATGAGCTTGCTCTTATCTAGACTGAAATCTAATTCCACTTTCCCCACCAGCATCCCCTCATTGCTGTGTATGGTGGTGGTGGGGAACTGTGGGGCCTGGTTTTCAAAACAGTAGCAGGATCAGGATGGATGAGTGGAGAGAATGCCAGGGATCCCAAAATATCCCAAAATATTGTGCAATGGCTCCAACCCACCAACCCCAGGTTTCCTGACAGGATGTGGAGAAAAACCAGAAGACAATGTAATAAAATGGGAAAACAGCAACCAGTATTCATTTAACAAAGAAAGTGGGAGAGGAATTCAGGTAAATATGCCATTTAAGGTAAAATTCTACATTCAGCAAAACCAGGAAGGGATGGAGTCTGGACAGTGAGTTACCCACTCACACAACCCACTTTGAAAATCTCCTCAGAATTGTCCCTAGGCTATTTACAGATGGAGGGCTCTTAGCTTTTCTGTCACTTACGTTGCATCCAGAATTGCAACAGAGCATCTACACCGATAGGGCAATTTTCCCCAGGCACATAGCACTACCTTCTGTCCATACAGTGGGTATACGTAGGGTGGCCCCTTATGAATGGCCAAAGAGGAGGAAATGCATCTCCAAAAAGAGGGCAAAAGAGGATACTGATTTGCATAAAATGTGCATATGTTCATTTGTATGTATAGATGCACATTTTGAAATAATTCTTATAATTTAAGTTGAAATGCAGGACATCTCACCATAGTGTGGAAGACTGTGACCAAATGACCTGTGTAATTTGCTCAGTCTGCTGTCCAGGTGCTGTTGATGGGCAACTTCAAGGCCCAGCACTTCCTTCTCATAGTTTTTTTTTATCTTTAAATCAGACTTGAACTGGGCAGTCTTTCAAATAGAGGGCAGTCCTCTAGCAGCCAAATAGAGGACTGTCCTATGTAAAAGAGGACACATGGCCACCCTATGAGCCTCATCACCTTTCTCCCAACCCCTCACAGTTGCTTAATCATCTCTTCCTAACATGAGATAGTAAAGGAGCTTATCTAGAGTGACTTTCCCTCGGGCGGTGCGTAGGGATATCAGAGAATTTCTCCACGAATCTCAGGGAGGCCAAATGCCAGTGCATTCGGGCCCCCAAAATTGGTGGAGAAACGGTCCGCCCCCCCGCCCCCCCCCCGGGATGGGACTTACCTTTGGCAAATGTCCCTCACGGCGGCAGCTCATGGCGGCGGTTCGGCGGCGGTGGCGGCCGGTCTTCCGACCGGCTGCTGCCGCCACCATTTCCAAGTGTAAAAACAAACAAACACCACAAATGTGATAGGCTACGTAAAGATTTACGTAGCCTATCATGGCTAGATTTTCAAAAAACACTGTGATAGGCTACGTAAATCCTTACGTAGCCTATCACAGCTGACTTTGGGGGAAAAAAAAAAAAGCGCGTACGGAAATGGCAGCGCCCATGGGCGCTGCCACTTGCGTACGCGCTTTTTTTTTTTTCAAAGTCAGCCGTGATAGACTACATAAGGATTTACGTAGCCTATCATGGCTGACTGCAGGCCAGGGACTACGGCTACGTAGGGACTACGGCTGCCGCCATTTGCGTCCCAGCAGGACAACAAGATTCGTGGCCGGAGAGATGGGGCGCTCCCCCCCGGCCAGAATTTCGGCGGGGAGGGACGGGGCGCCTCCCCCCCTGGCCAGAATTTCGGGGGGAGAAACAGAGCACCTCCCTCCCACTGCAAAGCAAGCTTCGGGATCAGGTAAGTGACTTTCGTCCATCCCTAGCGGTGCATTCCCTGTACTTAAAAAGAAAGAAGAAAAAAGTTTCAATTCTCCACTGGCAGCATGATCATGAGATGTTTGCTCAGAAGTAAACATTTGCTATGTTCAGTGGAGTTTACTCTGAAGTAAGAGAGCAAGGATCTCAGCCCTGGTATCATTTAGTATATTTAGACTGTTAAATGCAGAACTCCACCCAACCCATGACAGCCATCCACTTCCCTGTCTTTGTCGCTTGGCCTAAGGAACTGCAGTTCTTTCGTTCTTTGCAGCCAGAGAAATGCGCAGACACATTGGGCAAGAGGAACTCTCTAAGTGGCATGCCAATCAGATTAGGAGTGGTGGGAAGAGGAAGCCACTAATCAAGGGAAACAAAAACCCAGGAGGAGCCATAAAACAAGGAAGGGGAAGCAATGATAAGCACTATTGAATTGGTAGAGTTTGCACTAATGCCACTTCCATTCTTCTTTTCTTTTTTTAAAGGATGTTTTGCAATCGGGGGAAACATGGGATAATAGCTGGGGAAACATGTGAAGTTTACTACTGGATGTAGACTCCATCCCCCAGTAAAATGTGAGTGAATGAGGCATGGCCATTCCACAGTAAACACTTGGCATAGAAGCAGCCCTAGAATTAGGGGTGTACAAAACCCCCTTACCTTGCATCCACGGGGGTCTGTGGGGGGGGTGGCGATCCATCCCTCCCCCCCGGAATCCTCACCGGCCAGCTCTGCTCCACGGGGAGTCCGCGGAGCTGCCAGCCGGCTCCTAAGTGCTAGCAATACGGCAGACATTGCTGTATCGCTGCTGGGCCGGAGTAACTGCGGCTGCAAATGGCGTCCAGGATGCCATTTGCAGCCATAAAGGCCTTAGTTTAAGGTAAACGCAGCCGCCATTTGCAGCTGTAAAGTTTAAGGTAAATTTAAGTTTTAGTTGAAGGTAATTGGCTGCATTTACCTTAAACTAAGGCTTTTACGGCTGCAAATGGCATCCTGGACACCATTTGCGGCTGCAGTCAATCTACTCCAGAGCCGACCAGTGGGGAGGATCCAGCCAGCGAGGATTCCTCTTGCAGGTAAGAGATCTGAACCTCCACAGACTTTGGGGGGCCAGATTCAATAGAATCCGGCCTCACTGGGGTCTGTGGAGGATTTCTCCAACATCCCTACCTAGAATCTCCTCAGCCCAAACATCTATGACAGCTCCTCCAGGCCAAAAACAACCTTCTTCAACCTAATGCCTATATAGGACCAACTCCATCTTCTTTCAAAACCCAACTTTTATTTGAATCTTTTGTCCTAACCCCTTAGACTAAAGTCCTGTTCAGGCATTCACTTGTGCATATGGGGGCTTAATTGGGATAGCAGGCTGCCCCCACTCAACATCTCTGGGTGTATTGGCTCTGCCCCCCTCATTTCAGACTTTGCTGTGTTCAATCGGCAAGGTCTGAAAGGGAGTCCTATTCATGTTTGTTTGAGGCTTTGAGCCTGTGAAGAACTCTCCATGCAATTGCAGACCAGGCCTTATCAGGGTTCCCAATCACACAGAGAGTTCTACTTGCATTCAAGCAAAAACGAGTAGAACTCCCTTTCAGATCTTGCCAATTCAACATGGCAAGGTCTGAACTGAGGAGGATGGTGTCAGTGCACCTGTAGATGTAAGGGGTGGGGCCCGTGTATATGGCCTCATCTCTGAGTACACACTTTAAGCCCTCACACATTCGGGTGAACACCGGAACAGGGCTTTAGTCCACCATGGAAACAAGGCCAAACTATGTGCAACTACATCTATTCTCACTCATTCACAGTTATCCTTTGCTACAATGGCCTCTCTCTTTCTTCCTCCCGCTCCCTCCTCCTCCTTTACTGTCTCCCCCATGGTCAACATTTAGAACGTAGGCTCCTTGCAGCAAGGATCTAGTATGCTGCTCTGTAAACTGCCCTGCATATTGATGGATCTATATAAATTACTAAAAATACAAATTGATAACAGGAAATAAAAGAGTAAAGTATGACAATTGCAAGGTACTAATAATGAGCCGTATCCAATGGTGTCCTTCTGCCAATGGGCCAATGGAATAGACACCGCTAGCAGATCAAATTTCCCTCCCTTCTGCAGCCTCCCCTCCCCAAACTATTCCACAGGGATGGGGGACCCTCCCAAGCAAATTTGGGGAGCATGCAGGGGTGCAGGGGTGAGGGGGAGAAAGGAAACTTCCACTGCTCAAGTGGAAGTCTGCTTGTGTAACATTGGTTTTAGCCCAATGTAACCTCTGGTTGAGGGCCGCGGTGGCTTAGTGGTTAAGACGCTGAACTGCAGACTGGAAGGTCAGCGAGTCAGCAGTTCGAGACCCGAGTGCTGCGTGACAGAGTGAGCTCCCGTCTTCAGTCCCAGCTTCTGCCAACCTAGCAGTTCGAAAGCAAGAAATTTAGGGATGGGGGAGAATTTCTCCCCGAAACTTCGGGGGGCCGAGTGCCAACGCATTCGGTCCTCCAAAGGTTGTTCGGGGAGAAATTCTCTGCCCCCCGCCCCCGCCCCCCCCCCCGGGATGGGACTCACCTTTCACGAATGTCCCTCCCGGCGGCAGGTCCCAGCGGTGGTTCGGCAGGTCTTCGTCAGGGGCGGGGGCGGCAGCCGGTCTTTCGACCGGCTGCCACCGCCGCCATTACAAAAAAAGTAAAAAAAAACCAACACCCCTGTGATAGGCTACGTAACGATTCACGTAGCCTATCATGGCTAGCTTTGCAAAGTCAGCCATGATAGGCTACGTTAATCGTCACGTAGCCTATCACGGGTGACTTTGAAAAAAAAAAAAAGCGCGTACGGCTAATGGCGGCCCCCATAGGGAGCCGCCATTCGCGTTCCTTATTTGGTCCCTGTAGTCTACGTAAAGATTTACGTAGACTACAGGGACCAAATTAGGAACGCGAATGGCGGCTCCCTATGGGGGCCGCCATTTGCGTACGTGTTTTTTTTTTTTCCGAAGTCACCCATGATAGGCTACATGATGATTAATGTAGCCTATCATGGCTGACTTTGCAGATCTAGCCATGATAGGCTACGTTAATCGTTACGTAGCCTATCACAGGGGCATTTTTTTTTCTTTTGAAGTTCGCGGCCGGGGAGACGGGGCGCTTCTCCCTGGCCTGAATTTCGGCCGGGCGAGACGGGAAGCCTCCCCCCTGGCCTGAATTTCGGCCGGGCGAGGCGGGAAGCCTCCCCCCCTGGCCTGAACTTCAGGGGGAGCAGCGAAGCGCCTCCCCCCCACCTCCAAGCAAGCTGCGAGACCAGGTAAGTGACTTTCATGCATCCCTAAAATTGCAAGTAGATAAATAGGTACCGCCTCGGCGGGACAGGTAACAGCGTTCCGTGCACCTCGGTGTTCAGTCATGCCGGCCACATGACCACGGAAGCATCTTCGGACAGTGCTGGCTCTTTGGCTTAGAAATGGGGATGAGCACCACACCCTAGAGTCAGACACGACTGGTTGGGGACACCTTTACCTTTTTTAACCTCTGGTTAGGTATGTTTGATAGCTATGAAACACAGATTGCTGAACTGCAGGTTATTTACCTTCTTTGCTGCACAGGCATCTATTTCAGATAAAGTTAAATCACCTACTGTTGTGAGGACCAACACTTCCAAAAAATTACATTTACTGTGGCTTATGTAAAGCCCACTGTTGTTAATTGGATATTAGTAAGTGATGCTTTCTTGGTTGGCTCAACAATACCTCTATTTATTTATTTATTTATTTATTTATTTATTTATTTATTTCTGTACTGCCCAATAGCCGAAGCTCTATGCAGGGAAGAAGAAGAAAAAGTAGCATGCATGAACTGAAAGCTGTTCAATAAATTATAATGTACAACATACAGATCTCATTCAGATATAAAATATGAAATGTGTGCAGATATTACACTCTCCAGTCTTTGTATAAAATTTTGTTCAACATAAATTCAATGATGTGATCAGCTCTGAAGATCTTTAGGATATTTGTTAGTGCTCAGCTAAGTGACACAAAAGTCATTCTCTTCTTGCAGACTGATCTTCAGAAGTGTAACATTTACTGCTGAAAATGTTTAAAAATATGCAAGCAGGGACTGGAGTTTGAAGGAAAGAAGCTTTACTTCTGTGAAATTCTTATAGTATGTATGTATCTATGTGCATATGTATTATTATTATTATTAACATTTAAATACCACCTTGTTTGCTAAAGAAGCCATCAAGGCAATGAAGAACAATTTGAAATAATAAAACCTTAACAATAAAAATAGAATTTAAAAAACACTAAACCATTAAAACAACTACAGAACCTAAAAGGCTAAATTGAAAAGATGTGTCTTCATGCTTTTTCTAAAAGCCAAGAGAGGATAAGATCATAAGACAATCATAGTTCTTGGCAGAATGTATTCCATCATGATTTCAGAACAACATAGGAGAAAGCCCTATCAACCATACTCAACAAACAAGCATCTACTGAAAATGCTGCCCTCGAAAGAGCCTCTTGGGGATACCATTGCACCATTATGTAATGTTCCAGTTTTTCTGCTTCAGGGTTTCTTTGCTTTGCTTTCATTGCTAAATCCACATACCATCAAAACTCTTTTCCATTATTTTAGTATATCAGATATATGGACCTATTAGCTAAATATGGCCACCTTTTCTGGATAAAATTCTCATTTCTACTTGAATGCTGCCATTCTCTTCTGTTCTCTCCCCACACCCACATACCTTCCTAGTCACTGGTGTGCCATTTTTCCTTCTTTTGTCCTACAAGCAAATTCAAACAGAAAGAACACGTCGTACATTCTTGACGTGACTGTGCCACATTAGAATGCACCTGAATGGCTGAATGTTTCAGTGCACTCCTGAATAACAACAACAACAACAACAAAACACAACACATTCTGTTTATAGAAAGTTAGCACTATGTCCTTTCCTCTTTGCTGATGTGCTAGTTTTCTAGGTGCATGGAGATTTCGGACATGAAAATCCATGTAAAGTCTGAAATTAGGACTGTAGCACATGCTTAACCTGAACATTTGAATTTATTTCTGATAGTCACTATTGATAATATCTGCATTTTTTCTTCTTACGTCTACAATGAAGAATCATCTACTTAACCCTCCATTCCATGTGCATACACATTCTGTTCAGTTTTAGGGTATTTCAATGCCATATTCTTATGTACTTATTATCTCTCTTATTCTGTTACAATTTTAGGGATGGTGGAGAATTCTGCCACAGACTCCAGTGAGGCCAGATTCTTTGGAATCCGGCCCCCCAGAGTCCATGGCGGAATGGACCACCCCACCCCACCACCCCGCGAAGTCCGACCTGGCGAGATCCTACCTGGCAGGCTGGCACCGCCAGCTCCGGCTCCGGCCGGGTCCATCTGTGGCCAGTCTTTGGATGTGAATGGCGTCCTTCTATCATGGGAAGGGAAAGGGATGCAAATGGCATAGTGCACGCCATTTGCATCCCTTCCTGTGATAGGGAGACTGGCCTATAGGGAGACTTCCTGCGTCCGGAGACCAGCCGTGGCCGGAAGTCCGGCAGTGGCCAGCCCCTGCCAGCAGTTCCATGGACTCGCCGCGGAGCGGAGCCATCCGGGCAGGATTCCGGGGGGGGGGGAGAAACAGATCGCCTCCCCCCCCGTTGAGGATTCCGGAGGGGGGGACTGGATCACCTCCCCCCCAAAAAAAGCCCCCAGCGGATGCAAGGTAAGGGGGTTTCGTACACCCCTATACAATTTGCTTAGATAGAAAGCTTCCCCATGTTTTTATCTACTTTTTTTTCAACTTGCACTTCCAGAAGGCAGTCTACATAGGGATGTACGAAACACTTACCTGGTTTCATTCAAGGACATCTGTGGCGGGGGGCAGGTGCTCCATCCCTCCCCCTGAAATCCTCAACGGGGGGGAGGCGATCCGTTCCTCCCCCCCGGAATCCTGTCCGGCCGGCTCCACTCCGTGGCCAGGCCGCGGAGCCGCCAGCCGGGCCAACCTGCAGCGGCGCCTCCAGCTGCTGCCGGGCTCCTGCAGACGCAAATGGCGTCCTGAGTAGGGGACACCATTTGCGTCCCTATGGTAGCCCGTGATAGGCTAGGTAAATATTTACATAGCCCATCACGGCTAAAGCGGGAACACAAATGTAGGGATGTATGAAAGTGACTTACCTTTCACGGATTATGTTGATGGTGGGGGGGGAGGCGTTCCGTCCCTCCCCCCGGAATCCTGGCCGGTGGGGGAGGCGCTCCGTTCCTCCCCCCAGAATCCTCCACGGCCGGCTGTGCCCCGCGGCAGCTCCACAGAGCAGCCGGCCAGGCCCGGCCAGGCCAGAGCCGTCTGCAGCCGGATTTCCAGCCGCGGAGGACTCTGGGTAAAACAAACAAACAAACGAACAAAAACCCCGCGTACGCAAATGGCGGCGGCTATGGCTGCCGCCATTTGCATTCCTTCTTTTTGGCCGTCTTAATCTACATAAATATTTACGTAGACTATGACAGCGAAAATAAAGGGGAACGCAAATAGCATAGCAGGCGCTATTTGCGTCCCTTTTTCATTCACCGTTCTAGCCTACGTAAATCTTTACGTAAAATGGAGAATCAAAAGGGGACGCAAATAGCGCCCGCTACGCTATTTGCGTTCCCCTTGATTTTCACTGTCATAGTCTACGTAAATATTTATGTAGATTAAGACGATAAAAAGAAGGAACGCAAATGGCGGCGGCCGTTGCCACCGCCATTTGCATACATGGTTTGTTTGTTTTTTAAACCCACCCAACTATGATAGGCTATGTAAAGATTTACATAGCCTATCACATCTTTTTTTTTTAAACCTAGCCATGATAGGCTACGTAAATCTTTGCGTAGCCTATCACGTCTTTTTTTTTTTTTTTTTACACAAGTGTGGAAATGGCAGTGGCAGCAGCCGGTCGGAAGACCAGGCGCCGCTGCCACCAGAGCCGCCGCCGGAGCCGCCGCCGCCCGGAAGATCCGCCCCAGGTGAGTCTCGTCCCGGGGGGATCTGCGGGGGGGCGGCAGGCCGTTGCACCATGGAGTTCGGGGGGCTGAATGCACTGGCAATCGGCCTCACCGAGATCCGTGGCGGAATTCTCTGACATCCCTATGCAAATGGTGTCCCCTACGCCATTTGCGTTCCCGTTTTCTCCATGATAGGCTATGTAAATATTTACGTAGCCTATGCCTATCACGGACTACCATACGGACGCAAATGGTGTCCCCTACTCAGGACGCCATTTGCGTCCGCAGCAGCCCAGCAGCAGCTGGAGCTGCCACTGGAGCCGGAGCCGCAGCCAGGTAGGCTCTGTTTCGCGGGGCTTTCACGGAGTGGTGGGGCAGGTTGCTCCATTCCGCCATGGATTCTGGGGGCCCGAATTCACTGAAATTTGGCCCCCCTGGGATCCGTGGTGGAATTCTCTAACATCCCTACTGTACAATAATTTCAGTGAAAGACTGCTTAATTAGATAGTGGCATTTTCTCAGTCCTTTTCTGTTGACCTCTCTCTCTCTCCCCCTGACAAATGTCTAATAAAACGAAAATAAAGCATTAATTTGCTTCTGTGTTTCTTATAACGTACCTGTAATAAAAGTTTTAGCCCACCCAATCCAGACCCCCTCTGCATCTTAAAGCATACATGTATTTACACATGTATTTGGCATATATGATTTTGCACTCAGTAATATACCTAAATTAAAGTGCAGAAATGTGTAGGAGAAAATGTTTTAGAACAGGTATCCCAGGGAGCAATCTTATGGCCACTAGACAGCGGCTAGACGGTCATAGGATATCTTGTTTTCCAGGAACTGACCTCCCCCCACTTCTACATTGCCTCATCCTCCACGCTTGCAAGAGCAGCACGAGCGCAGAGTGGCTGAAAAGGGGCATGTCTGGGGGCATGCTGGGGTGGGGCGGGTGGGAAAGCCTTTATGACACATCCAGTGTGTCGTCCAGCCATCGCTTCCCCCACTCTGCCTTCCCATGTCTAGACAGCCAAAATCAGCTGTCTAGCTGCAAATGTAGGGCAGCTGAAGCATGGAGGGGATGATCCCCTCCGTGCTTCTCCTGCCCTGCCTTGGATAGGTGACCGCCTCTGAGTTCGGAGTTGGCCGCCTATCTGGATAGGATTTTGCCCCTAATGAAATTTGTATTCAGTATCTTCCTGATCAGTTTAAGAAACCTGTGGCATTCCACAAACTCATGCTTATGTTCTAGTAAACAGAAGTAATTAACCCAAGATATCAAAAGGTTTTAGATAATAATAATAGTAATAATAATAAATTTCCAATAACATTTCACATTATTATTATTATTATTATTATTATTATTATTATATCATCATATTTTCTACAAGGAAGAATGAAGCTATCCAAAGATTTTGGGGTGGAAGGTCATGGCTGTCAGAGAAATCTGCAACAGAACAAAATGAGTTCAGATTTTGATGAATCTGACAGGCAGATTCCTCAGTGGAGCGAGATTTCCCTGTCAGGTGGATTCTGTTTTGTACACATTTTGTCGTAGAAAACTATGCATTTTTTAAAAAAAAAGGGAGGGTACAAGATAAAATTAAAACTATGTATTTTTAAAAAATGCATTTTTAAAAAATGGCCAAAAATGTGTATTTCCCCCATATCCTAAAATGTGAAAATGTACATTTGGGGGAATTTTTGCACAAATTTGGAAACTAAAAAACAAACAATTCCACAGATGAGCGAATGAGAGAATGAAAGGAGCCTGATAACCAGCAAAACACAGACAGAATGAATTTTAGACAATCTGTACATCCCTAGTAGTGGCAGAAGCCTTGTCGTATTCTGGCCTGTTACAATGATATAACAATGTTCTGCCTGATCCAAGGATCTACAAGTGCATTTTATACCTATTGAATAGATGTTGGATTATCTGTCATCAGCAACTAGGTATATTTATTTAAAATGAATGCTGCCTTTTTGTCATTCAAGGCATTCAAGGCAACTTAACTGGGGATATTAGAGGATTTCTTTTTTGGTCTGCATCTGGAATGGAAGCAACATGTTTGCACCTCCCAAACTAATGTGCAGATTGGCATGCCATTATTGTCCTTCCAGTTTTTCACTTCTCTGAATTTTGTGATGCAGTTTTTAACTTTAAAAATGTACTGAAGTACTTATCAAAATGCACATTTTACAGTAAAATGTCTATTAAATGTGTACAAATTTCACGAGTTTTTTTCAATCCCCACTCCAACACACACACACACACACACACACACAGATTAATGTAGAAATGAAATTGAAAAGATTTATGAATGAACACACACAAAACTAACATGGAATGAAAATACTTATTTACATCCCTAGACTTAACTTGTGGCCAAAGCAGAATTTCTTTAAAGACATAGCTATCGTAGGGATGTATGAAAGTCACTTACCTGGTCTCACAGCTTGCTTCGTGGTGGTGGGGAGGCGCTTCGCTTCTCCCCCTGAAGTTCAGGCCGGGGGGGGAGGCTTCCCGCCTCGCCCGGCCGAAATTCAGGCCGGGGGGGAGGCTTCCCGCCTCTCCCGGCCGAAATTCAGGCCGGGGAGAAGCGCCCCGTCTCCCCGGCCGCGAACTTCAAAAGAAAAAAAAAAAGCCCCGTGATAGGCTACGTAATGATTTACGTAGCCTATCACGGCTAGATCTGCAAAGTCAGCCATGATAGGCTACGTTAATCATCACGTAGCCTATCACGGGTGACTTTAAAAAAAAAGCGTGTACGCAAATAGCGGCCCCCATAGGGAGCTGCCATTCGCGTTCCTTATTTGGTCCCTGTAGTCTACGTAAAGATTTACGTAGACTACGGCAAAAATAAGGGCAACGCTATTTGCAAATCTAGCCGTGATAGGCTACGTTAATCGTTATGTAGCCTATCACTGGGGCGTTGTTGTTTTTTTTACTTTTCTTGTAATGGCGGCGGCGGCAGCCAGTCGAAAGACCGGCTGCCGCCCCAGCCCCTGATGAAGACCTGCCAAACCGCCGCCGGGACCCGCCGCCAGGAGCGACATTCGTAAAAGGTAAGTCCCATCCCGGGGGGGGCGGGGGGGGGAGAATTTCGAGTGCGTTGGCACTTGGCCCCCTGAAATTTCGGGGAGAAATTCTCCCCCATCCCTACTATCAGGTATGTCTTGTTTTCGTTTTTTTCTCTGTAGTAGGCATAGGGCCTCCAATACAGATCCTATCATTGGAGGTAGGGGACTTTAAACTCCCACACACACACTATGGGCCTGATCTGGATCGGTGGGGCAGACTCACAATTTCTAATGCAAGAGTGTATCTACTATTATTGAATCACTAGTGGTCCTGATAGCTATGTCTTTAAAGTAATGTCTGCTTTTGCCCAAAGTTTCATAGTAACGCCACTTTAATAAAAGCATAAACAAACAGTAGCACCAGAATATGGCTCATTCTGTTTTTAATTGTATTTTACTGTATTTTATTGTTTTAATCCATTTTAATTATGCTTGTAAGCTTCCTTGAGTGCCATTTTTGGTAGAATGGAAGGGTACAATCAAATCAATAAATCATTATTCATAAAGACCAATAAAAGCAGCAGTCAAAAAATCAGCAGTAGAGAGGCAAACCCTGCTTATCAATTTTTCTAAAAAATTCTGCATCAACAGGACAGATTTTTGCCTGACCTCTGACAAGGCGCCATGTATATAATTTACCTTAGTACGTAACATTTAGCATATTTTCCCCCATTCCAGTCAACTTTTCTTCAACAGAAACTTGCTCATTTTCCTAGGAATAAATGTGCGTAAATATCAGGAAAGTAAAAAAAAAAAAAAAACTCAGAAAGTCCACGGACTCTGCATGGCCTGAGGGGGCCGCTCTGCAGCACATTCTGCAGGTCGGATTCTTAGAAATCCAAGCTTATTTTAGTTCATCCCGAATTTCTCCAGCATCCCCAAGTCAGGATCATCAGAGAAAGGCTTCCAATGCCAACTTCAGCTGCTAGTGAGATGGCCAGTTACATATTGTTTAAAAAGTAGGGATGGCGGAGAATTTCTTCCCGAATCTTCGGGGGGCCGAGCACCAACGCATTCGGCCCCCCGAAATCGGCGATGAAATTCTCCACCCCCCCCCGGGACGGGACTTACCTTTGGCGAATGTCCCTCCCGGCGGCGGGTCCCAGCGGCGTTTCGGCAGCAGTTCGTTGCAGGCGGGGGTGGCGGCCAGTCTCCCGACCGGCTGCCGCCGCCACCATTGCAAAAAAAAAGAAACTAAAAGAAAAAAAAAGAAAACACACCCGTGATAGGCTACGTAACGATTTACGTAGCCTATCACAGCTAGATTTCCAAAGACAGCCGTGATAGGCTACGTAAATCGTCACGTAGCCTATCACGGGTGACTTTGAAAAAAAAAAAAAGCGCATACACAAATGGCGGCTATTTGCGTTGCCCTTATTTTCGCCATCGTCTACGTAAATCTTTACGTAGACTAGACGTGCCAAAATAAGGAACGCAAATGGTGGCGCCCATGGGCCACCGCCATTTGCGTACGCGCCTTTTTTTTTTCTTTTCAAAGTCACCCGTGATAGGCTACGTGACGATTTACATAGCCTATCACGGCTGACTTTGGAAATCTAGCCGTGATAGGCTACGTTAATCATTACGTAGCCTATCACGGGGTTTTGTGATTTTTTTACACTTTGTAATGGCGGCGGCGGCAGCTGGTCAGAAGACCAGCTGCTGCCCCCGCCCCCGCCAAAAGGCCGACGAACCGCTGCCGGGACCTGCCGTCGGGAGGGACATTCGCCAAAGGTAAGTCCCATCCCGGGGGGTGGCGAAGGGGTGGCGGAGAATTTCACTGCCGATTTCGGGGGGCCGAATGCGTTGGGGCTCGGCCCCCCCGAAGATTCGGGGAGAAATTCTCCGCCATCCCTACTGGAATTTAAATAGAGATACAGTGCATCTCACCATACTGGGGAAGACTGGGATCAGGTGACCTGTATGCATGCTCAGTCTTCTGACCAGGTGCTAGCTGTGGATGGGCAACGTCAAGGTCCTGCTCTCCCTTCTTATGGTTTCTTATGTTTCTTTTATCTTTAAACCTGACTTGGACTGGACAGCCCTTCAAATAGAGGAACCTTCAAATAGAGGACTGTCCTGTAAAGTAGGACATATGGCCATCCTAGCTGCTAGGCAGTATTTTAAGGAATCAAACAGATGGAAGAAAATATGTAGTATTGCATTAACTATTAGCCGACACCTGCATTTTAATGAACAACGTAACCCTGCAGATTATACCACCAAATGTTCCAAAATCATTCATCTGCAACCCAAATCAATTATCTGCAACCCAGATCAAGAAAGGAGATACCATTCCTATTACATGTTCTTGATGAAGTCCCTCTTCAGTTAGAATTACTTTTTTATTTAAAGCTAGGGATGTACGAATCCCTTACCTTGCTCTGCTTATATACAAGTATAACTTTTACATTCCACCATTTTATTGTGATTTACACAGCTGGATTTTAGCTGGGCAAGAGGAGGGGTAAGCAAATCTGATTCAGGCCAGCAAAATGCCTTGGGATGGCCCAGAATCATGTTTCCTCAATGTGCACATGATCTCTCAGAAGATCCATGACTATCTCTAGCACAGATATCCTGTTATCATTTGGAATGGTCTTACCTTATACAGACTCAAATCATCCTTCCCACTTGGCTCAAAATGGCTCTCTAGGTGTCCACTATAAAGACCAATTTAAAAAAAAAAGCCGAATTATCCAGCGCACCTTCTTGAGGAAAAGCAGGGCCACTGCTGTACACACAGGCCTCTTCTTGATAGTACAGCCAAGGTTCTTTGCAGTATGCCCTTTAGACTGATTCTTCTTCACCTTTCCTTACCACATTCACAGAGATGGGTGAATTCTCTAGGGATGTTAGAGAATTCTGCCATGGACTCCAGTGAGGCCGGATTCTTTAGAATCCGCCCCCTCGCCAGGGTCCATAGCAGAATGGAGGAATCCCCCCCACTACCTCACGAAATTTTCCTGGGACAGACCCTACCTGGTGTTGGCCGGGCTGGTCCATCTGCTGCCTCGATCTGCAGCTGCAAATGGCTGCCTCGGTCTGCGGCCACCATTTGCCTCCCTACTTTAGCTGTGATAGGCTATGTAAGTATTTACGTAGCCTATCATGGCAAAGGGCAGGGACGCAAATGGTGGCCACTATGCCATTTGCATCCCTGCCTTTTGCCATGATAAGCTACATAAATATATACGTAGCCTATCAT
Source organism: Heloderma suspectum (assembly GCF_057233095.1). Taxonomy (NCBI): domain Eukaryota; kingdom Metazoa; phylum Chordata; class Lepidosauria; order Squamata; family Helodermatidae; genus Heloderma; species Heloderma suspectum. The sequence goes on from NC_139458.1 coordinate 92,009,437, forward strand.
GGCTAACGCAGGGACGCAAATGGCAGCTGCTATGGCGGATGCCATTTGCGGCCACAGCATAGCAGCGGACGGAAGTCCGGCTGTGGACAGGCCTGGCCGGAAGCTCCATGGACTTGCCGCAGAGCGGAGCCGGCTAGGGAGGATTCTGGGGGGAGGGATGGATCACCTCCCCCTCCAGCAGATGGCCCCACCCGGAATGGGGTAAGTAATCTGTACACCCCTAGAGTTCGCCCTTATTCACTATGGATTTTCTAAAAAAATTAAAGGGGAGGGAGAGAGAACTCAGATCATTTTCTGAGCGAATTCAAGGCTTAGAAAATGACCCCTCTCCTCACCTACTCATTGCCCAAACACCATCTCTGCTTGTCTCCCACCCATTAAGACATTGGATTCCATTCCTTTATTTACCTGGTATCAGCAGTGGATCGAACTGTGGTGCTGGAGAAGACTCTTACAAGTCCCCTGGACTGCAAGGTCAAATCAGTCAATCCTAAAGGAAATCAACCCTGAGTGCTCATTGGAAGGACAGATACTGAAGCTGAAGCTCAAATATTTTGGCCACCTAATGCGAAGAGAAAACTCTCTGGAAAAGACCATGATGCTGGGAAAGACTGAAGGCAAAAGGAGAAGGGGAAGGCAGAGGATGAGATGGCTAGATAGCATCACCGATGCAATGAATATAAACTTGAGCACACTCCGGGAGAGAGCAGAGGACGGGAAGGCCTGGCGTGCTATGGTCCATGAGGTCACGAAGAGTCGGACACGACTGAATGACTGAACAACAACAATCACCAGTGGAGTGCTGCTATGTGGTACACCAGGGAAAAACTTGGGACTTTAAAATTTATACTGTGGATGGAAAGGAACGCAGACCATGACAGATCTCCCTCCCTCCCTACTCCACTGCCACCCCTGGCCAGGTAAGTAAAGGGAAAGGGAGGTATTTGAGGAAGTTGAAGTCTGGCATGGCCAGTGTTTGGGGTTTGTTGGGGAGGGAAGGAATATCTCCTGTTCCAATTTTAATCTGAACTGGAGAATAATTTAAGGGCTTGCAAAGCTCACCTTTCCTTCGAGGGGCATGCTGACACACTCCAGCTTGGAGAGCTGGCTTGCTGGCATCTCTGCTTATTCTTGGCCATGTCATTCACATGAATGAAAACTTTTTTTTCCCTCTATTTCCCTTCTCCTTCCAAATGGCCATCATCTTCTATCCCAGCAATATTAACAGAGAAACAGGGATATATCCACCAGAGTAGGGACACAAGGGGTGGAAAGTTCTAAAGCAAGGCATAAGGCATTCATAAGAGGTCATGTAGAAAACCACCAGTCTCCTGCTGGTGTGGACATAAAAAAAATAATAATGGGAAAATGTTCAAATACATTTAAATAAAAATAAATTTATTTATTTATTTCAGTCTATTGTCACCCTGTAGCAGAATCTCTGAGTGACATACATAAAAGCAAAAACGTTAAAAACCAGTGACCAAATTAATGATGAAAATGAAACACATTAGAGTAATTGTTTGAAATGCAGAAACAATCATTAAAAATAATTTTTAGAAGATAAATAACTGAGTGAGCAGCTAAAGCATTGTAAAAGATTACAAGAAAATTCCATTCTCTAATTAAGCTGACAACATAGAAAGTGTTGTGAACCCACTTCCTACAACTCATTTTTTTTTCTACCATGGAAAGCTTCAAACATCTGAGAACAAGATAGAAACTGTCCATCCATATAACTATATATAAAGATTTGACATGAGAAAGACAGAGACAGAACAAGAACGCCCCTTGATTCATAAATGCTTCACTACAATGAATTCATCTTATGATGTTATGAGTGGATGGCAGGTTCTTCCCAAGAAATAAATAAGCAAAAACGCAAAACAGAATAAAGAGCTGGAATACAATCTAAACACTCAGCTGGCTCAAAGCTTCCAGTTTGAAATCTTAGGTTATAAATAATGGAGGGTCCTCGTATTATCCCTGATGTAGAGCACAGGTACTCATGAATACTTGAAAATCCATTGACAACTGGTAAAGTACAAAAGGCAAATTAATATTGTTTTTTATCACCTTTGGGAGGAAAGAGTTCAAAGATAAGATTTTTCCATCTGTACTGGCCTGTCAATCTTTTCTCTTCTTCTTCTTTTTCTTTTTTGTCTTTGCCATGATGTACCAAAGGTTATACATAGTAAAATAACAGTCTCTTGTTCCAAAAATGAGCTTCACTGTATGCCAAAAAGCTGTATTCAGTGACCCGGTGTATGCAGTGCACACTATTAGGGATGTATGGACTTTCTTAAATCTATTCCATCCATGTTTCATGGAATGTCAGGCGTCTTTTGTCCATCTTAGTGGATGGAATCGGAATTTTTTAGGGATCTATGAGAATTTCATTGCACTTGCACAAATGCGCACTTGTGCTAATGTGCACTTGCACTCCTGTGCATGACTGCAAGTGCAAATTTTCGCAAAGCCCTCCCCAAAGTGAAAAAACAGGTCTGCAAGTCCAAGTGACTCAGAAAAAGCCAGTTCACTGCAGAATCTCATTTGAATGAGTTATGGATTTCTCCAACTTCCCTACATACAATCCTGCTCTTTCTTTACACACATAGCCTCTTCCTAGCAAAAAAAAATAAAAAATGAACTGGATCTATAGCTAACAAGCTTTAGATCCCCCCAATCCAAGCAACATTCAATCTCATTTCCAAGTTACACTGGAGTTACACTATTTTAATTCAGTGAGGGCACAATCCTATGCATGTTTAGACAGAGAAAACTGTCTAACTTTTCTTAGTCTAAACATGCTTAGGATTGTGCCCTGAGTGTATTAGGTCCAAAGATGATACTTACTGAAGTATTCAGAGCAAATGTTATACACGTAATGCTTTTGATTACACTCATTAAACTTTTATATTGCTCAGTAGGGGTGTATGAAACTTGCTTGCCCGTCCACTGAACGGGTCCGTGGGGGGGGAGGGGATCCATCCCTCCCCCTGGAATCTTCCCTTCCCGGCTCTGCGGTGACTTCCGGCCACTGCCACACAAATGGCATCCGGTGTAGTAAATATTTACTATCATGGCAAAGAGCAGGGATGCAAATGGTGTCTGCTATGCCGGACGCCATTCGTGTCCACAGTAGGGTTGGCGGAGAATTTCTCCCCGAAACTTCAGGGGGCCGAGCGCCAACATGTTCGGCCCCCTGAACAAGTTTCGGGGAGAAATTCTCCACACACCCCTGCCCCCCGCACCCCCCCCGGGATGGGACTTACCTTTCCCGAATGTCCCTCCCAGAGGCGGGTCCCGGCAGCGGTTCGTCAGGTCTTCGTCAGGGGTGGGGGCGGCAGCCAATCTTTCGACCAGCTGCCGCCGCCACCATTCCAATAAAACTAAAAAAAAAAAAACGCCCCCGTGATAGGCTACGTGACGATTAACGTAGCCTATCACGGCTAGATTTGCAAAGTCAGCTGTGATAGGCTACGTAAATCGTCACGTAGCCTATCACGGGTGACTTAAAAAAAAAAAGCGTGTATGGATAATGGCAGCCCCCATAGGGAGCCGCCATTCCCGTTCCTTATTTGGTCGCTGTAGTCTACGTAAAGATTACGTAGACTACAGCGAAAATAAGGGCAACACTCTTTGCGTTGCCCTTATTTTCGCCGTAGTCTACGTAAAGATTTACGTAGACTACAGGGACCAAATAAGGAACGCGAATGGCGGCTCCCTATGGGGGCCGCCATTTGCGTACGCGCTTTTTTTTTTTAAGTCACCCGTGATAGGCTATGTGACGATTTACGTAGCCTATCACGGGGGCATGTGTTTTTTTTAACTTTTAATTTCGCGGCTGGGCGAGGCGAGGCGCCTCCTCCCCGGCCTGAATTTTGGCCGGGCGAGGCGGGAAGCCTCCCCCCCGGCCTGAATTTCGGCCGGACGAGGCGGGAAGACTCCCCCCCGGCCTGAACTTCGGGGGGAGAGCAGCGAAGCGCCTCCCCCCCACCGCAAAAAGCTGCGAGACCGGGTAAGTGGGTTTCGTGCACCCCTAGTCGACAGCCTGGCTGCGGAACGAAGACAACGGACCTGGACCGGCCGCCTCCAGGTAGGGTCCATCCCACCGGCCTTTGCGGGGTGGCGGGGGGAGCAGTCCATTCCACTGCGGACTCCAGGGGCCGGATTCCAAAGAAACCGGCCTCTCAATGGAGTCCGTGGCGGATTTCTTTGCCATCCCTTTTGCTCAGTAAAAACCAATTCTCTTCTGTTCACAGGTAAATCAGTGAAACACAAAATAAAAAAAGAGAATTAAAGTCCAAGGGTACATAGAATATGGTAAGAAGTATTTAAAAATCCACTGTGAACACATTTTGAGCTTATAAATGAGCTCATAAGTTCTTCCATGAGGAGGAAATCTAAAAATAGATGTTCTTAAGTAAAATGCAACGTAATTGTCAAGGTAAATGAGATGTGTTGATTTTAAATTGTAAGTTTTGTGCTGAAGTATTTTTGATTGTGCATGATTGGTGGTGAAATTATTCTATTTTTAGAGTTGCTAAGAGGAAGAGCTTATAAGGTTGAAGACAGACAGACATTCTAAGTATGTCCACTCATTTAGGGTTTGAACACACATTTTATGTAATGAAAACAAATGCCTTGCAACAATATAGTAAAGCCATTTTCAAACCATTACTGTCACATTTTAGAATGTACCTCTTCATTCTAAGTAGATGTGTGTGTGTGTCCCTACTCTTTTTTCCTGTAATTTTTATTTCTCTTCTTTCTTTTCCCCTCACATACAGATTTGGCCAGATTTCTACTCATGATTGAATTTTCTTGTTTGATTATTTAATGAACATCATAAATGAAGTGTGAAACTATATTTTAAAATTTAAGTGCATTTTTCTTCATTTCTTTGCCAGTGCAACATTTTGATTATTTTTAAATTGCCCTTCTGCAGCCAGCCACTGTAATGAAAATGTACAAGTCTTTGATGGTTATGATCAGCTAATTAATCAGAATTCCATATGTTTTTTTGGTACCAATATTTAAAGTATATTAAAATTAATAAGTATGGTTATAACAGATGACAGCAGCTTCATTCCATTTTAAGGCTGCAGGCTCAGTTCGTAAACACCGAATACTGAGCAGATGTTTGGATAATAAATCCAAATAAATGCAATTGTCATTGTTTGCATCTTGGAATGAATTCAGCTGATTCTGTGGAGAAATTAAATCAAATGACAGACCATACACCTGTGTCAATAACTCTTCTTGCTTGGAGATATTTTGACATGCAAGGTCAGGAAACCCGTATCCCCCCAAATTAAGTACTAGGTAACTGCTTAGATGGTGGTAAATAAAAATAAAGATAAACCAAGTGTGGAAGCAGGCTTGTGAATGCACAGCTGAAGTGGGCGCTGGAACACAGGAAGCTGCCTTACACCAGCTCAGACCAGTATTGTCTACACCAGCTGGCAATTGCTCTGCAGGGTTTCAGACAGAGGTCTTCCCCAGCTTTATCTGGAGATGCCAATGATTGAATGTGGGACATTGTTTTGCCACAGAACTACAGCCCTCCTCCATTTGTATTTGCATGCATCCGCATCTCCCTCTGCACCATGATTCTCATCTGGATCTCACTGAAGTGGCTTTAGATCAAGGTTGGGGGAACTGATGTCCTGCTGATTGAATCTGGCCCACAGTGGGTTCCTGGCTGGCTTGAGGCTAAGCTCTTGTGCACAGGCATCTCTACATTAAGGGAAAAACCCACAGCCTTACCAAGCTTTCTTCTTCTGGAGTAGTTCCACATTCACTACGGGCTCCCTTAGATGGTGACCATGTGATTTATTATTGAAAATTTCCCCTCTCAGCAATTCTCGATAAGGTTCAATGAAACAGTGAAGGAGTGCAGAGAGGATCCTCTCCTCTGTGCTGCAGCAGCCCTGCATAAGATAGTTGGTAGCCTCCAAGTTTGGGGGCTACTGACTATCTCAATAGAATTGCACCCTTAGCCAGTTCACAACACTGGCTAAGACTCGAACATGGACTTGAATGCAATCTGCAGTCAAAGTCCATACATTTCCAAGCTTGGATACAATTCACAGACCAATGAAAAATGCATTAAAACATTCATACATTTGAAAAATGCACATCAAAGAGTACATACCTTGAAAAATGCACATGAACACGCTTTAATCTATGGGGGAAAAATGTGTACTTTTCAGAAATGTGCTCAACTGGTGTGTACTTGGGGAAACATGCACCAAAATACACACTTTCAGGTGAACAACAGCAAAAATTGCTTGCAACCTGATATGGATGTAAGTCAGTACATGCGTTGAAGTGGGATTTGCAGAACCTGAACAAGCTTGAGTTCTGCTGATTTGCATGCCTATGTGCAGCGCCTGCTCATCAATGGTGGTGGAAGCAGATAACACAGCAGCAGCAGCCAACCAAACAGGAGCATCAGGAATAACCTGATGCTACACCAGATGCATGGGATTCAGGAAAAGGGACTCAAGAAAGAGGGCTCTAGCAACTGAGATTGTTCCAAACCTTTAAAGCAGCAATGCAGCTCAGCAGGACTCAAGCATGATCTTACCCTGGCCAGAGCAGAGTAAGAATATGAGAACATAAGAAGAGCTGTGCGGGATCTCATCCAGTATTTTGTTCCCACAGAGTCCAACCAGCTGCCTGTGTGACAAGTCCACAAGCAGGGCATGAATGCAACAGTCACTTCCCATTCATAGAATCATAGAGTTCGAAGGGGCCTACAAAACCATCAAGTCCAACCCCCTGCTCATCGCAGGAAGCCTGTTTCCCATCCAACTACTAACCAGGGCTGACCCTGCTTAGCTTCCAAGATCAGACAAGATCATGCACATCCAGCCATCTTCCCCAGCAACTGGTAAACTGAGGCATGCCTCTGAATCTGGAGATAATGTATAGCCATTGTGAGTAGTAGCTATTGTTACCTTCTCCTCCATGAATTTGTCTAATATCCTTCTATAGACATTGCAGATTGGAGGCCATCACTACACCTTGTGTTAGTGAATTTCATAGTTAAACTCTGCACTGTGTGAAGTCCTTCATTTTATCTGTCCTGAATCTCCCACCCTTTTGGTTCATCGCTGACCCCAGGTTCTAATATGAATAAATACATATTGTGGAACTGAGGACTGAAGAAAGAATGGTGTGAACCTCCTGAAGGGAGTCTGTACTTTACTGCTCTTCCGGAAATTTCTCTTACATTTTTTTTTACCATTCTCATTCAATAAGATAGAAAATATTGTATTCAAAAAGAAATTCAAACGAGAAGAAAATCTCTGAGAAATTCTCTTGGGTTGGGTTCAAGTTTCTTGTAGGGATGTACGAAAGTCACTTACCTTTCCACGGATTATATTGATGGGGGGGAGGCGTTCCGTCCCTCCCCCCAGAATCCTCAATGGGGGGAGGCGATCTGTTCCTCCCCCCCAGAATCCTCCACGGCCGGCTGTGCTCCACGGCAGCTCCGCGAAGCAGCCGGCCAGGCCCAGGCCAGAGCCATCCGCAGCCGGATTTCCGGCCGCGGAGGGTTCTGAGTAAAAAAAACAAAAACAAAAACCGTGTACCCAAATGGCGGCGGCTATGGCTGCCGCCATTTGCGTTCCTTATTTTTGGCCGTCTTAGTCTACGTAAATATTTACGTCGGCTAAAACGGCAAATCAAAAAGGGACGCAAATAGAGCCTGCTACGCTATTTGCGTTCCCCTTTATTTTTGCCATCATAGTCTATGTAAATATTTACATAGACTAAGACGGCCAAAAATAAGGAATGCAAATGGCAGCGGCTGTAGCCACCGCCATTTGCGTACGTGGTTTTTTGGGGGGGGGTTTACCCAGTCATGATAGGCTATGTAAATCTTTACGTAGCCTATTATGTCTTGTAAAACAAAACAAAAAAACCCAGCAAGACTGCAAATGGCGGCGGCAGCAGCCACTGGAGCCGCTGCCTGGAACATCCGCCCCATGTAAGTCTCGTCCCGGGGGGGATCCACAGGGGGGCAGGGGGTGGCAGGCTGTTCTACCACAGATTTTGGGGGGCTGAATGCACTAGGGATGGCGGAGAATTTCTCCACGAATCTTCAGGAGGCCGAGCGCCGAGGCATTCGGCCCCCCGAAAGTGTTGGGGAAACTCTCCGCTGGCCCCCCGCCCCCCCCGGGATGGGACTTACCATGGCCAAATGTCCCTCTCGGCGGCGGGTCCCGGCGGCGGTCCGGCGGGGGCAGGGGCGGCAGCCGGTCTCCTGACTGGCTGCCACCGCCGCCATTACAAAATTAAAAAGTAAAAAAAAAACCACACACACACACCCGTGATAGGCTACGTGACGATTTATGTAGCCTATCACGGCTAGATTTCCAAAGTCAGCCGTGATAGGCTATGTAAATTGTCACATAGCCTATCACGGGTGACTTTGGGGGAAAAAAAAAAGCGTACGCAAATGGCGGCGGCACATGGGCGCTGCCATTTGCGTTCCTTATTTTGGCACATCTAGTCTACATAAAGATTTACGTAGACTACGGCGAAAATAAGGGCAACGCAAATAGCGTTCCCTTATTTTCGCCGTAGTCTACGTAAATCTTTACAACATCAAGCACCAGGCCCCTCCCGTCCCTTCTGGCCATTACAGTGGCTTAATTCTCTACAGGGCAAATGTGATAAGAGACTTCAAATCCCAATTACTTTCCAGTAAAAAAAATGGAGTCATGCTATATTGCAGCTAGGGATGTACGAAAGTCACTTACCTTTTCGAAGAGTGACATTCGTGGTGGGGGGAAGGTGCTCCGTCCCTCCCCCCAAAATTCTCTCTGGCCAGCTCCACTACACAGAGATTCCACAGAGCCGCCGGCTGGGGCCACCCACAGCCGGAAATCCAGCCACTGGGCAGCCTGCAGGGATGCAAAAAAAAAAAAAAAGGAACACAAATGCCTGCCACCGTAGCCACCGCTAATTGCGTCCTTGTATTTTGCTGTGATAGGCTACGTAAATATTTACGTAGTCTATTACAGAAAAAAAAACCAAAATGGAACGCAAATGGCGGCCGCCGTACCCGCCACCATTTGCGTTCCCTTTTTTTTGCCATGATAGGCTACGTAAATACTTATGCAGCCTATCACGGCTTCCACAGGGACGCAAATGGCGTCCCTGCGTTAGCTGTGATAGGCTACCTAAGTATTTACGTAGCCTATCACGGCTATATAGAAGAAGCGAATGGCGGCCGCAGATGTGGCCGCCATTCACAATGCAGCGCGGACGGCAGCAGGTAGGGATGTCAGAGAATTCTGCCACAGATCTCGGTGAGGCCGAATGCCAGTGCATTCGCCCCCCTGAAATCTGTGGCAGAACGGCCTGCCACCCCCCTGCTCCCCCGCGGATCCCCCCCAGGACGGGACTTACCTGGGGCGGATCTTCCAGGCGGCGGTGGCTCCGGCAGCGGCTCCGGCAAAGGCAGCGGCAGCAGCCGGTCTTCCGACCGGCTGCCACCGCCGCCGCCATTTCCAGGCTTGTGGGGAAAAAAAAAAAAGACGTGATAAGCTACGTAAAGATTTACGTAGCCTATCATGGCTAGGTTTAAAAAAAAAAAATAAGCCGTGATAGGCTACGTAAATCTTTATGTAGCCTATCATGGTTGGGGGTGGGTTTAAAAAAAAAAACGCGTACGCAAATGGCGGCGGCTACAGCCGCCGCCATTTGCGTTCCTTCTTTTTGGCCGTCTTAATCTACGTAAATATTTATGCAGACTATGACAGCAAAAATCAAGGGGAACGTAAATAGCGTAGCGGGCGCTATTTACGTCCCTTTTTCATTCACCGTTTTAGCCTACGTAAATCTTTACGTAGGCTAAAACGGCGAATCAAAAGGGGACGCAAATGGCACCCGGGCCGCTACGCTATTTGCATTCCCTTTGATTTTCACCGTCAAAGTCTACGTAAATATTTACTTAGATTAAGACGGTAAAAAGAAGGAACACAAATGGTGGTGGCCATAGCCGCCGCCATTTGCGTATGCGTTTTTTTTCTTTTTTACCCATAGCCCTCCGCGGCCGGAAATCCGGCTGCGGACGGCTCTGGCCTGGCCGGGCCTGGTCAGCTGCTCCGCGGAGCTGCCACGGAGCACAGCCAGCCGTTCGAGGATTCCGGGGGAGAGGAATGGAGCACCTCCCTCCCCGGCCAGGATTCCACGGGGAGGGACGGAACGCCTCTCCCCGCACCATCAACATAATCCGCGAAAGGTAAGTCACTTTCGTACATCCCTAGCAGCAGGTAGGTGCTCCGTTCTGGGCCCATTTCGCAGGGTGAGGGGGCGGGGGGCTTCGTTCCACCACGGATTTCGGGAGGGTGAATGCACTGGCATTCGACCTCACTGAGATCCATGGTGGAATTCTCTGACATCCCTAATTGCAGCACCATCTAGTGGCTGTATAATGAAATGTATAGAACTTGCCCAGACAGGGGAAAACAAAACAAAACAGATTAAACCACATGAAAAGGAGTCAGTCTTAATCCCACAAGGAATCTGGAAGTAGATGCCCCGGTAAGGGTGTGGGATTAGCCTGGTTTAGAAATGCTCTTAGGCACAGGACTATCTCCATCACTTCCCTGGAGCTAAACGCAACACTGTTCCCCTCACACCTGCATAGTGGTGGATGCAAAATGGGGGCCAGTCTGCCAACACAGTTGATGGTATTGCCACTTGCAGTGGTGGCACCCCCCACCCCAAATATGCTTAGGAAAAAATAAAGTGGCCCTAATCCCGTTCAGTGAATATGAACTTGAGCACGCTCCGGGAGAGAACGCAGGACAGGAAGGCCTGGCGTGCTATGGTCCATGGGGTCACGAAGAGTCGGACACGACTGAACGACTGAACAACAACAACAAATCCCGTTCAGAAGAGGGCAGTGCTGTAATAGTGAATGTATTTTATAGCTTATGTTTTAAAATTTCAGTGATCCAGCTGCATGTTCCTTGCTCTCCCTTTCACTCTTTTGCTCTCTTCCTTCCAAAGACAAATAACAGAACAAATAGCAGAACTAGCATAAATGTTACATCAGAGACAATTCAGGCCAAAAAATGAAAGGTAAATGCATGCCACAAAGTATTAGCAGTGATAAAGGGACAAAAGGCAAAGAGAGACTTACTAGAACAGAAGCCATGAATGTCCCTCTATCTGTCATGTAAATTAAAGGTTCTTTTTAAAATAGGAACACCTCTTTGACTAGATGCAAAGGCAGTCTAACACACTAGCTCCCATTTGGGCTTTGATAATCTGATCTCCACATAGGATTTGACTGGGAAACAAAGCATAACGCACAGGGTGGCCTCCTTCACCTTTAGCATTTTGCTCAATGCCAAACCAAAATTAATACAAACCCGTGCTGTCATCATTGTTATAATACATTACAAAGCTCATACAGATCTTCCTTAGTAACAGCATCCTGGCTTGGATCCAAAGATGCTCTCTGTTCATGTAAGGAAGGAGCAATTTCCAACCTCAGCCTTCAGTATCCTGAAACTATATTCCAGACCATTTTCAAGCCTCCTCTTCTCCACTCCCCAGAAATAGGTTTTGAGGAGTGCAGGGGGCTGAAGAAGGAAGCAGGGGAAGAAAACCTAGTTCTGGGAGTCGGTTCCATTCATAGAAGGAAGTTGGGATCTAAGTCTACAATTGTCACGAATTGTGTGATGTTTGGTTTTGGCAGCAGTGGCATGAATAATTAGGGTAGGATAGAAGAAGATTCAAAGCACTGAATATAGATCAATTGTCCTGAATACAACTTAGTTTCAGCCCAGCCCAATAGGTAACAAAGCTGGCTGGGATAGCAGATTACAAGGAACAACAGGGCCATAGAAAGAAAGAAAGAAAGAAAGAAAGAAAGAAAGAAAGAAAGAAAGAACGGACGGAAGGACAGGAAACAGCTACAGGGAAAAACTCAATTTCCACATGCAAAATTCCCCCAATTTTCATTGCTCTTTCTCTGCTCTGTAAAAGGGAACGGAGACATTTGCTCTGTACGCTTTTATATGGAGCAGAAAAATGTGGGAGCAATTGGGAAAACCCCTGAGGAGAAACACGATTGCTTCCTACCTTGCCTTTCCAATTGCAAAGCCAGTGTTCCGTGCGGAGGCCTGTAGGCATGAAGAGATCATTTATTTAAAGGACATCATACATTTTTGAGGGGAAAGAATCATGCTAATCGAGCATCATGCATACAGAAGTATCTGTGTCATTTGTTACATAAAGCTTCTGATGACATAGAAGAACCACCTGAAGATAATAATCAGGCCAGGTAACAATGGGACTCAACTTGTCAACCAGGTATTATTTATTTTATGTATTTAAAGTATTTCTCTTCTGCTCTTCAGTTAAAAAGCTCCCAGTTTGGTTTGAATAAGATCAACAGAAACACTAGTAAGCAAGACAGTCCCTGCCCATAATCTTATAATCTGAAATACATGACACAAAAGGGGGGTGGGAGTGATGGTGAGGGAGGAGGTAAACAAGCAAACTCAGGGACCATTTCTTGAAGTTATAAATGTCCAATAATTACCAGCTTCAACTTCAAGATGGTTCGGGGAGAGGAGGAGCCAAAAGACCTTGCCTGTCATCTGTGCCAATCGAGGGGACCCTATATCTCTACCCTGCTGTAGCCAGGTGGAGTGGAAGCTAAAATATGTCAGTTAAAGGAAAGGTGGAATCAAATGGAGCTGGTTTCTTAGCAGAGCCAATGGAATGGGTGAATAAAGTAAGTTTGCTCCAGAACTACCAGTATAAGTAAATAAATATAATGTACATTAGAATGTAAATACGTTCCAGTGCTCTTGAAAAACAAATATGTGGCAATCTTTTTTTAAGACAGTCACTGATATACACAATAAATGTACAGCACAATCCTATGAGTGTCTACTTGAATGTAAACCCTATTGAATTCAATGGGATTTATTTCCAGGCAAGTGAATATACGATTGCAGCCTTACTTGATTACTTCTTCCTCTTTATGGAGTTGATTTTTATTCACCCTCCCCCTATTATTCATTTATTTACATTTTCTACTGATTTTCTCCTTCTCTGATGAGGCAGCGTGTCTTTTGCTCTCTTACACCTTTCCCAGCTCTGTAAGTACAAGTTGTAAATCAAAGTCTCTTTGCTCTCTTTAAAATGCATTACTAATGCATACAGGTGCAGAGGGGAAAAAAGCTACAGGATATCATCATTTTGACATCTAATTTTCTGTCCTCTGTGTAAAACTGAATGGAAAATGTCTCAGTATGCCTTGAAAGGTTATCATGTGACAACGTAATTCCATTACCATCACTGGATCCCTTTACTTGATGTCACCAGGTGAATCGACAAATTAAGTTAAGCCAAAGGACTCTCAGCGCTATACAAAAACGTTAGAATCTTTAAGATGTGTGCTGTTCTATGAAGAAATATTAAAGATATTCATGTACATGTATCAAGGTCAAAAAGAACAAGGGCATGACAATAATCTGACTTTCTGTGAAGCTAGGATAATAAAATAAGGGTCACACTATTCTTCAAGGACTTTGTGATGAAAAGTAAATTGAAGAGTCAGTGACAGAGAAGAAATTAAAAAAAAAAGTGATATGCATTAGTTTATTTGAGCATTGTGTTTTATCAGAGAAAAATGCTACTTCCATTCCTACGTAGAATGTGAGATGTTGTATGTTTCTGTTTATCCTTTAAATTTAGAGAAGGTGCTCATGTCTTTTTGGTGTAAACCAGGAATGGCCAATTGGTAGGGATGCTTGAGGAATTCCATTTTTGTGAATTCGTACATGAAATGTCCTGACTTGCACCACTCAAACTAATGTGCAGATCAGAACTCTGTTATCCAATAGATTTCACACTTCTCCGAATAATATGAAGTAGTTCTGGGCAGTTGATATGTATCAAAATTCAGATTTACAGTGCAACCCTAAACATGTTTACTCAGCAGCATCTGAAAATACACATTTAAATATAAATTTAAATACATATTGAAATACATTTTTTAAAGTTGCAGATTAATGGAGAAATGAAACAGAACTATGAATAAAAAAGTAACATGGATCAGAAAGAAATTTATCCTTCTGTAGGGGACATCTGGCACATGACCCTGGTCTATTCTCCTCCCAGATGTAGGCCCTAAAAGGGGGGGGGGCATTAGCCTCTTCTCCACACAACAAATGTCTTAGACCAGCAGTATTTGCCACTATTCTACAACATCTAACAATGGACCATTTGTGTGGCAAAGATGAACCTGTGCGCTCCATTCTTCTTCCCTATCTCCCTTTTGGATACTAGAACACAGGACTTACTCCTTCAGGTAAGTTTGGAAAGGCTCAGTCACCAAGAGTTGATTCCTAAGGATTATTCATAACAGTAGCCAGCAGAACAGGGTTTGCAGAGCATGACTTTACCACACCTCCTTTCCCTAGAAGACCCCAGAACCCCCTGAAAAATATCTCATAAAGGTTGGGGGACCCACGTAAGTGGCATGAGCTCTGGTGCAGGGGCAGATCTCCATGGAAGGTGACTCTGCCCAATATTTAGGAATCCCTCTCAGGCCCCATGCTGACCCCATTCAAGCAGGTCCCCTGACCCCAGGAGACCACCCCATTCAAGCAGGTCCCCTGACCCCAGGACACTACTCTGGGGGCTCTGGGGGCTGATGGATTAAGGACGGAGTGGGGAAGTCACCTTCTGTGAACTCCCTTCTGGCCACATGACATTGGATACAACCTATACATTTCAGAACAGCACTACCTCCTCATAATATTGATTGACCTCTGCAGTGTGCTAAGGAAAGGTAATACTCATACTATGGAGAATTAAAATCTACTCATGAAACAAACCCCAGTATTATCTGAACATTGATCTGGAATGTTATTGCTGATTGGTTTTCTCAAATTCAATGCTTTGAGCATCTGTTATATCATAAACTCTTTAAAAAACTGTAATATAAATACATAATTAGGCTAATTATCCTAACCATCAACAATAACAAAAAAACTGCTTAACTCCAGACTTGCTCAAGCCCTGGATTATCATGTTGGGCCTTAGAGTTCTGTCATTTCATTAGCAATTAATTAATGATACATCATCGCAACAATTGTATTTTGATAAATATATTATAATAAACAAGGATAATTTAATCAGCAGATGATGCACAGCTATCGATGCCCTGGTAACAAAGAAAGATTCATCAACCAACAAAACATGCTTTGAAATCGTGCGGCTAGTAAAAGCAATGCATATTTAATGTGGAGATGAAAGGATGGTGCACAATGCTGACAATTCACTCTCCTGACCTTCCTTTTTAGGAAACATCAGAGTTCTACTTTTTGGCGGTGTCCTTGGGATTACTGGAAACTTATTGCTGAAGCTTTAAGGGTGTCTTCAGCAGTGCACATTTTTGGAGTTCAAACTAATAGCAACAAAAAAAATGTACCAGCCATAACGACAAACTTCCACAACATATTCGAAGAAATTACGCAATTTGTGAGCGCCTTAAAAAAAAAAAAAAACCTCACACACACACCCATCAAATATTTTGTAATTGGAAAGCTCTATCCATCCAAACTGTATTATAGTAATGACATACACATAAGTAATCATATTGAATAGACTGGGTACATGGTAGTGAAGATGGTGGTATTTAGGGTTTTTAGATCAAGCCTGTAAAATTTGTAGCCCACATGGGAAGGATCCAACAGTATCCAGCCAGTATCGCTATTCATCTTGCGCTAGTGGAAACTAATGTGTAATATGCACTCAATAGCACTCTCTAGTGTGATGGTGTTCTCAGGAAACCTGATTTGCTAGCAAGTGTATCGAGGTTACACAAGTGTAGAGTTCCACTGGTGCAATGTAAATAGCACTAGTAGTTGTGAACCACTTAGAGAGCTTCAGCTATTGGGACATATAGAAATGTAATTAATAGATAGATAGATAGATAGATAGATAGATAGATAGATAGATAGATAGCCAGACACCATTGGATCCTTCCCTAAGAACCTACTAGCCATATATTGTACTTTGCCACATACTTCAGAGTTCCCTCCCACTTAGGGCAATATCCAATGCTTCCCAAGTGCCAGCAGGATCCACTGCTTGTGCAATGAGGCTTTGGACAGGAACTGAAAACACTCATCTCCAGAATGTGCCAAGCCACCAGAACTCACATAATGGAGCTCTGCTGACTTGTCCTGATCCAGAAGGAAGTGTTTCCCCTTGTTTCAGGGCTTGCTTTATGAAGCACTAAATCCCTGTTGTGCAAGCAGTGGGTCCCACTTGGGCAAAGAAAACGGTGGGAGCTCAGAAGTCCTGTTGGATACTACCCTTTGAATGAGACGGGGAAATAGGATTATTAAGCACTTTAAATCTTGTTCGTTTCCATGGTCACGTTAGGCCGTGCAATCTTATGCACACTTCCCTGAGAGTAAGCCACCCCAAATACAGTCAGATTTGCTTCTGAGTAAAAATATATAGGGTTGAGCTGCATATCATGGGCATTATTCAATGGAGCGCAACTGCTAACGTAAATTATATTGCACTAGTGTAAACTACTCTCAGAATCCCTGGAGAAATCAGCATGCCAGCTAATACTATTGGTGTTACACTAGAGTAGTTTACACTAGTGCAACATAATTTATATTGGTGGTTGCACCCCATTGGATACTGCCCATTATGCTTAAATATCTAATACTGAAAAAAGGCTTCTGCCCGAGATATTACCATTGCACTTATGGGTGGCGCTGCTGTTCATAGAAGGTGCTTCTGCCTGATCTTCATAGATTCTCCTTTTACCCCTCAGTCCCCACAGCTCATCCATTCAGGGTTCCCAGCCCTCTGTGTAGCATAGCATTGGGGACAGGGAGCTGAGAGGGGAAGGGGGGAATCTGCTTCTTTAGACTCCCTTCCACCAGGAGTCAGGACAGTGTTGGATGGAACCCAATCTGATTTAAAAGTGATTAACTTTGCATGGATTGTAGTCTATAGATTCAATAAAGGCTCAGCAAAGAATGATCTGTTATAATAGGAATTTAGCCTGCAGTATAAAATTAATTTATACCTGGATACTTGGAAGATATATTAGCTGTTGTAATAATAGCTGTAGTGATGACTATATAGCTCATATTTTACTGGATCAGGTCTGATCTTTTTTTTTTTCTTTTAAAAAAATGTATAATACCGTTCTTGAAAATTAGAATGGCAATGATTTATGTAATAATGTTAGAGTCACCATTAATGAAGCTAATGAGGTATAACGTGGTCACAGCATTTCTTCCTCGACATAGATAATTTGTCTTAGGAAATGCTGAAGCATATAAGTGAGAAATGTTTAGAGGTAATTGTTAATTTGTTTAATTTTGTTAGAAAGAAGTGCTGAAAGCCTGCCTTGAGTGCAGCTGAGAATATATGTCTGTTGTCATTACTTGGGCCCTTCCACTGCATTTTTATCTCTTGGGCTAATTAACTAGAGATAGCCATGAGATTCATTGGGAACATTTTTTCTTCAGCAGCTGTAGCCCTTTTTCCAATCATAAATTGTCAGTGAATTAACTTTGATTTCTGCAGTTGCTTTGTTGTCCAACGTGTCTCAATGCAGAAGTACAATTTATGTCTCAGTAGATTATCCTATCTCTAAATTACCTCTTGGAAAATTATTCTGTCCTATTCTAAGCAAATCACCCCTCTTATTGGAGAATTAAGTAAGGGCACAGATCCCATACTGGTACTTTGAAGTGATTTGCATTGAAGTTGGAGCTATGTGTTACAAGAAACTAGTACTGTGCTGAACATTTCAATTTTTCAATTTTTGGCATTTCAGGGCAAGAGGTGGGGGGCAAAAACTGTGGCAAAAGAGGCTGGGAGGGGTGAGAGTTTCGAATAACTGTCTCAGTGGGGAGGAGGACAGGATTTCAGCTTCCCTTTTAAATTGTAGGCAGTTGCTGAGGGGATTCTATAGATGATAGAGATTAGATAGATAGATAGATAGATAGATAGATAGATAGATAGATAGATAGATAGATGGATGGATGGATGGATGGATGGATGGATGGATAGATAGATAGATAGATGGATAGATAGATGGATAGATAGATAGATAGATACACCTCCTGCCCTTGCAGGAGTCCAGGACTCTTCTCTAGCCTGGCAGCTCTTTCTGAACTCCCAGGAGACCACATGACCTCTCCCTCTCCAATAGGCATTCTGGAAAGGCTCCAGCAGGGCTGCAGAAGCTGTTTTGCAAAGCTCGTGCAGTCAGGGATTTTAGAGTTTTAGACCAATTCTGCTCTTCCTTGCAGCAACACAGAGCAAACAAGATAAGTGTATTTCTAAACCGAATAAACAACAAAAAAGCTCTAAATGTCCCATTTTTTCTTTGCAAAGAAACTTCTGCAAGCCGGGAGTTCTTCCTGAATGCCTACTGGAGAGGGAGAGGTCGTGTGGTCTCATGGGAGTTCAAGAAATGCTGCCGGGCTGAGAAGCCTCTCGTGCTGGTGGTGTTTTTCAAGTAAAATAAAAATCCTTTAGCCACTTCCCAAACTTAAAAAGTGATGTGGAAACTCTGTTCTCCTCCCTAAGGAGAAAATTCTCCAAAGTCCCCACACACATGCACACACACACACACACACACACACACACGAAAGAGGCAGAAAAAACAATGCCTCTTTCTCAGGGTGAGAGAAAAATCCTGAAAATAGGGGGCAGGACTCGGCACAGCACTACAAGAAATCCAGTGATGCTGTTACAATTGGCATCCTTACATTGATTTCTCTCCCTATTTCTGGTCTATTGTAGGAACACTTCTCCCAGTATCCCCACACTGCATTCTTCTGCCTCTACTCCACATCAATAGCTACCATGGGCAGAGGCAAAGAAACACAAACTGAAGCTGTAAGGGTACAGGAGATAAGTTTTCCTGCATGTTATGGAGGGTAGGAAGAGAACTTCACATGGGCATGCCGTTCTGGTGACATCCCCATGACATGGTTAACATGAAGTTCTAGCTTTATCCTTCCATGCAATACAATTTCACCCAATAAATGAACATTTATTTCGTATATACATAGAGTCCGCACATCTGATTTATTTATTATATTTCTGTACCACCCAATAGCCAAAGCTCTCTTCCTTCATGTTAGTGCTGCTGTTGCAAGATTATCAAGTTTTGTGAGTGCTCAGGATACGTCTACACTGCAAACTCAAATTAACTTATCTGGAAGGATGTTTTGGAAAGGCCTCAAAGGATTGCAGTTGTGTTATGGTGTTTGGGAGGGAGCCTGTGAAGGAAGAAAACTTTCAGGCATCTTTTTGATTTTTGAATTGTAAAATTGTTGCACAGAAGAGTCAAATTTTCAGCCCAAGAATCTAACATTTAAGGGAAAATGAGTTCATAGGTTGGTCGAAAGTTCAGCTCTGGCAATTAAGAAGACATAGAAACCTATCCAGTATTTTACTCTCCTTTTGATTGAGTAGTAGGTTGGGAGGAGGAGTAGAAATACGGGGGCGGGGGGAATAAAGCGGGAAAATAGAGTTTGGCCGATAGAAAAGAGATTTGGAAAGAAGATACAATCTGAGAGAGCCAGAACTGAAGTTAGACCATTATCGCAGAAAGAAGCCAAGATGGAAGCCTGCAATGGATACAGATTGCAGAAGCTGACCTGAGAGAACTGGAAGTTTCTTTTCTTATCAATAAGTATTGGCTGGGTTAGGCAAACAGTCTAGAATAACTTTAGCTGGATGCACCTACCTCTGTTGTTTGTTTGCCTGGTTGGTTGGTTTTATGATTACTTATTCAAACTGCTCTATAATTAGTTCTTTCTTTTAAAAAATAGCTTCTGAATTACTGTTTAACTTGTTGCCTTACTAAATCTTTAAGTAAAAGAAAAATTTGTTTTAGAACAGCTTTTTTTGTTCTAGAACAGCTTTTTTTTTTCTTTTTTTAGAACAGGCCTTGTTATTCACCTCAGACCTAAGCACAGACCCCATTAGCCAGAATAGTGAGTTGGATGGGCTAGTAAGTAAGCTCCATAGGTTACCAGGCAGTTTAGGCAGCTAGGGAATAAAGATATACACTTGATGGCAGTGGTGAGGAGGAGGGCTGGCATAGCTGTTTTGCTTACATCCTCTCCTTCTGATGGTGCTTCACAGTAGGGTGACTGGCTCTCTTGGGGCTCAGCGGATTTCCCCGGAGCCTCTGGAACATCCTCCGGATTTTGATGTTTCTTCTCCTCTGTAAACAGAGCAAGATACACCAACTGCAGCTGCAATTAGCATATGTTGGGCAAATTACGGCCATAATTAGCAAATTTTACAACATTTGCAGCTGTAAAGTGCTTAGTTATGTGTAAATTGCGGCCACAGTGGGTGTATCTTGCCCTGTTTACAGAGAGAGAGAAAAGGCCTAAATCCAGAGGACACACTGGCAGGGAGAGCCAGTCCTCTGCAGACTCCACAGTAGGGGTGGACGAAAGTCCCTTACCTGTCCTCGAAGGTTGTTCGCGGTGGGGGGGAGGCGCTTCGCTGCTCCCCCCGCGAAGTTCAGGCCGGGGAGGGGAGGCTTCCCGCCTCGCCCCGGCCAAAATTCAGGCCAGGGGGGAGGCTTCCCGCCTCGCCCCGGCCGAAATTCAGGCCGGGGGGGAGGCTTCCCACCTCGCCCGGCCACGAACTCGAAAGTTTTTTTTTAAAAAAAAGCCCCCTGATAGGCTACGTGACGATTAACGTAGCCTATCACGGCTAGATTTGCAAAGTCAGCCGTGATAGGCTACATCAATCGTCACGTAGCCTATCACGGGTGACTTTAAAAAAAAAAAAAAGCACGTACGCTAATGGCGGCCCCCATAGGGAGCCGCCATTCGCGTTCCTTATTTGGTCGCTGTAGTCTACGTAAAGATTTACGTAGACTACGGCGAAAATAAGGGCAACGCTATTTACGTTGCCCTTATTTTCGCCGTAGTCTACGTAAACCTTTACATAGACTACAGCGACCAAATAAGGAATGGGAATGGCGGCTCCCTATGGGGGCCACCATTATCCGTACGCACTTTTTTTTTTTTTTTAAGTCACCCGTGATAGGCTACGTGACGATTGACGTAGCCTATCACGGCTGACTTTGCAAATCTAGCCGTGATAGGCTACGTTAATCGTCACGTAGCCTATCAGGGGGCGTTTTTTTTTTTTCTTTCATTGGAATGGCGGCGGCAGCAGCCGGTCAAAAGACCGGCTGCCGCTCCCGCCCCTCACGAACACCCGACGAACCGCCGGCCGGACCCGCCTCCAGGAGGGACATTCGGCGAAGGTAATCCCGTCCCGGGGGGGGGCGGGGGGGTGGAGGATTTCTCCCCGAAACTTGTTCGGGGGGCCAAACACGTTGGTGCTCGCCCCCCCAAAGTTTTGGGGAGAAATTCTCCACCATCCCTACCACAGGGTGAACAGAATGCTGGACTAGATAGGCCTTCATTCTGATCTATCTTCTATCATGATCCTTCTTAAGGTTGTATGCAAATTTAAACCAGTTATAATTCATTCTTTTAATCAATGCTACATGTATGAAAAAAGACATGGAAGATATGAAGTAAGATGAAAAATGCTATTAAAATATACTATGGCATCTATTTGATTCTCCCCTCCCCCACTTTGGGATGTATTATGCCTCTTAAGCGTATAAAATTGGGTTCACTTGAGCATATGGAAAGCAACTTAATCCATACACCCATATCATTAATACATCAAATGGAGTTTGTGCACAGCTACTGTGTATTCACATTTGCTGTTAATTATGTTCCTGAAACAAAAATTAGACGCAACATACTTTACTGCTTGTTAAAGGCTTGTCTGCTCTGTAATATACAATAGAATTGTGTGTTTTAAGGTGAATTAAGAGGTCAAAATGTAAATTGCTAGTTTTACAGCACCTTTAAATAATCATCATCCAGTATGTCTAGATTTAAGGCTTGAGTGGATATAGTATTTAAAGAGCAATAGCACAAGTCATATTTTTATACTGGCTCAATATTTCCAGGGCTTGCAAAAATCATCATCTGTGACACTAAATTATGGTCTGCAGCTGCAAGGGTTTTTATAAGACTTTAAATGCAGCATCCAAGGCCTGTAACACAGGCCTGATTCATATCTTTGCCAGGTGGGTAAGAATCTTTGCATGGTGGAGAAACCATGCCTGCTCCCTATGTAGAACGTTCATCTGCCTTGAGGGCAAGGCCAGCCCACAAAATTCCAACTTAAGGGTGCAATCCTATGAAACTTTAGACAGAAAAAAGCCTACAACTCCCAGCATGCCCCAGCCAACTAAGTCTGTCATCACTCTCAGTTTCATCCTATCTCCTGAATAAGAGGAACTCCAAGAGCTGCAGGTTACGTTTCAAGCTGAGAGGGGGCAACTATCGTATCGGCTAACTCTCCAGTCACCACTAAGTGTGAAAGTGAGATCTGGCATGCAAGGGGAAGACCCTTGCGCTGTTAAATGCGTATAGTCAAAGCCCAAGTTCCAAATTAAGAAGCTTTATTAAGATTAGGAATGCAGATTGACAGAAGGAATAAGAGAGAAGGCAGTTAAGTAGTATAAATCATAAGAACATCAGGAGAGCCATGCTGGATCAGACCAAGGGTCCATCTAGTCCAGCATTCTTTTCACACAGTGGCCAACCAGCTGTTGACCAGGAACCCACAAGCAGGGCATGAGCACAACAGCACCCTCCCACCCATGGTCCCCAGCAACTGGTGTACATAGGCTCACTGCCTCTGGTACTGGAGGTAGCACATAGCCTTCAAGACAAGTAGCCATTGATAGCCTTTTCCTCCAGGAATTTGTCTAACCCCCTTTTAAAGCCATCCAAATTGGTAGCTTTACTAAATTCACTACATCCACTACAAATTCACTACATCCTGTGGTAGTGAATTCCATAGTTTAACTATGCACTGTGTGAAGAAGTACTTCCTTTTGCTCACCAATTTTGCACCAATTTGCTTCACCTCATCAGGCACTCAGCATGGAGCCGAATGCCATTTGTGGTCAGAAATTCATACATTTCTGAGCTTGCGATGCCCTGAAAAAGAAAAAGAAAAGAGGGGAGTCAAAAACATGTGTACATTTTAAAAATGGGCACATTTTTCAACTGTATTCAAACACACTTTAGTCAATGCGTGCATGTGTACAAAAATCTGTACAGGTGCACATTTTGAAAAAAAAGTGCACCAAAAATACATAAGAATTTATGTGTGGAAAAAGAAAGGGTCTCACAAACCTGGGATGGAGAAAGCCTAGATGGACCCCCACCAACATTCAGTTAGCACCTTGAATGTAAACGCAAGCGTGAGCATTTTTCCTCATAGGGGGGAGAAAAAAAAAGATGTTCATGTTTGGGAATACAAATGAGGTGAACACTGCTTTCAGGAGGAATTCAAAGAACCTCAGCAACCTTGAACATCTCATGCTCTCCTATCCCTGTCTTTGGGCCTCCCTTGATTTTGATTTTTTATCTTTCTCTCTTTTGGGCTTTGCAGATGTGTGTATGGTGTACACGCTTGTGCCCAATCCCAGCTACATTGAATTATTTGATTTCTCCATTGATGTCTATGGGCAGCTCGCTGTTGGCAACATTTTAAAATAGCTTCTCAGTGTGAACCAGGAAGTGACCTGTCCAGACAATGAGATGTAAGAACATAAGAAGAGCCATGCTGGATCAGACCAAGCATCCATCTAGTCCAGCATTCTGTTCAGACAGTGGCCAACCAGCTGTCGACTGGAAACCCACAAGCAGGGCATGAGTGCAACAGCACCCTCTCACCCATGTTCCCCAGCAACTGGTGTACATAGGCTCACTGCCCCTGGTCCTGGAGGCAGCACATAGCCATCAGGACTAGTAGCCATCGATAGCCTTCTCTTCAAGGAATTTGCCCAACCCCCTTTTAAAGCCATCCAAATATGTGGCCATCATCACTACATCCTGTGGTAGCGAATTCCATAGTTACTATGCACTGTGTGAAGAAGTACTACCTTTTATCTGTTCTGAATCACCTACCAAGCAGCTTCATGGGATGTCCCTGGGTTCTAGTATTTTGAGAGAAGGAGAAAAATGTCTTCCTATCCACATTGTCCACACCATGAATAATTTTGTAGACCTCTATCATTTATCCTCTTACCCTCCTTTTTCCAAGTGAAACAATCCCAGCTGTTGTAAACCTTCCCTCATAGGGGAGATACTCCAGTCCCTTGAACATTTTAGTTGCCCTTTTCTGCAATTTTTCCAGCTCTGCAATATCCTTTTTCAGGTGTGGGGACCAGAACTGGACACAGTATTCCAAGTGTGGTCGCACCATAGATTTGTATAGGGGCAGTTTTATTCCCAGTCCCTTTTCTAATTATGCCTAACATGGCGTTTGCCTTTTTTATTTTTATTTTTAAGTGGCTGCACACAGCTGTATCTGTTGAATTTGCCCAGTTCAGATGGGGGAGAATTTCATTTTGGTTTGTTTTTTATATGAATTTACCAAAATTTGGAGGTATTTTCATATACAGGATGAAAAGAACTTGAGATTTAAAAAATTCAAATACAGGAGAAAGCAAAAAACTGACAGATTCATCCATCCCTACCTGCCAGAGCTTTCTCCTTGGCCCATGCAGTTGCTCATGGGGAAAGTTTTGCTAGGAGGGTTGTGGTTCATTGACCTAACTCTGAATGAGATGGTTAGAAACTCTTCTGAATGTTGTCACATTTACATACTTGCTTTATCCCTTGCCTCTAATAGGCACCCACACTAATTCTGATTACCATATGAATGGAACACATTCATTAAAACAGACACATACAAGAAACAAATATCAGAGTAACTTTACTTGCTGAAAAACATTATCAAATCCATAATGCAGCAACTGTGAAAATATTACACTTGCACATCATGTAACAGCAGCGTGATTCCCTCTTCCCCAGGTAGTCACAGGAAGTGAAGACATCAAAATACCTACCATCTGTTTCTGCTTCTGTTTTGTTTAGTGCTTAGAAGGGGGAAGGGGAAATCTCCAAAGATGTTATCGTTTACACTAAAGCCCCTTTATACTGACTTAAAGGAGATGCAAATGAGTCCCTTAATTCAATGAAAGTACACACACACACACACAGTTTACCATGTCTGAGCCATTCCACTGTTTATAGTGCATTACAGCAGAGATGAGCTCAAACTAAATCAAATATTTTTAGCAGTTCCCAAGAACACTGAATGTTTCCAGCAGATCTTTAGTCCTCCTTGTAAAAAAACATATACATAGTCATTAATAGCCCTCACTCTCCGTTGTCTTCATTTGACCTGGAGACTAGTTTGGTGTAGCCAAATTAAGTTTGATATTAAACATGCATGCAATCCTGGTACTGTGGTAGTGCAAAAAATCAGCAGGCCCTGATCATCTAAGAACCAACATTATTTTATGTTGGGGAACCAAGGTAGCTTGTGTCTCTCCAGATCTACCCCATTATTCCAGAAACTACAGATCAAATGGGAAGAGTCCACAGCATGGCTCTTTTTTGCTACTTCAATATTGTCTTTGCTCATGATTCTCAGCTTCTGATGTACTAGAGCCGGCATGGGGAACTTCTTTCACCCCAAGGGCTGGATTCAATTTTGGAGAAGCTCTTGAGGGCCGCATTCCAGTGGTGGATGAGGTCAAAGGCAAAGGGGGCATCATGAAATCTGCAACAACAACCCAACATATGTTAGTTTACATCTCTTATTGCCAGTAACTCAGCCTTAGGAGAGACATTTTAACCTTTTAGAATGAGGAAAAATGATTGGTGGTTGGGGGAAGGAGGCATGGCCATCTGGGGAATTCCTGAAGGCCAGGTTGGGACCCTAGGAGGATCTCCCCCCACAGGCCTGAGGTCCCCCACCTTGTACTAGAGTGACAAGTAAGGAAACACAATGCAAGGGCTCCCATGCCAGTAAGGCAATGTCAGTAAGAGCCATCTTAATCGGGGCTGGCATCAGCACCTGGCATCCTTGGGCAATATCTGGGGCCCCAGTGCCTTTGGGGCCCACTGCTAATACCTCAGTTGCACCACCAGGTGGCTGGAGTTAGTCTCCATTTAAATTTTCCACAACATTCTTAATGTAGCTTCACTCCAGGGAAATGTAAATAGCATTGTGGAAAATGTAAACTAACCAGTGCTGCTCAGAGCAGAGCCTTGTTTCTGTTGCCAGGTAAGCCCACCAGGACCCATCAATGCAGGAGGAGGCTCAGAGGACACTTTGCCCAGAATCCCTTCCAATCTACAGCTGGCCTTGTGTTCTTAGTGACAGACACAGTATTTCGAAATTAGGTGCCATTAAGACCCCATTCACATTACACCCCAGCAATGAGGGTTGTACAAGTGGTAGGGCAGAGAAATAACCCTCAAACGTATGTGGTCTCCCCACCACATATAGAATGCTAGTACAAACCTGGGCCTATGCATGTAAATGTGCACCATAACACAAAAATATCTAGATGGGAATATCTTGGAACCTCCTGGTATCTTCTTGTTTCAGAATACAATCTACACGATATCAGCAAATACTGTTTCAGTTTGGGAGAGAAGGCCTTCAAACTTCTTCCAGCCCCACAATATTATTTTGGTACATGCCTTCCCATAACAAGAAAAATATTCAGAGTTGAATGACAAAAAATATTTTACAGTAGATAACATCATCCCCCCTTTTACACAATGATTATTGTGTGAAATAAAATAATAATTAAAACTCAGTAACTAAAACATAAGATTATGGTCCCTCCATGAATCATGGGGGCAAATGGCTTAATTGCTGGTGGAACGACCATGTTTTTGAACTCTTTTCAGCTTATTACACAGATAAAAGTACAGATGCTTAATTCTAGTGAAATGGAAAGATAAAACAGATGGCAATTTTTTCCAGTTGTCTCCAGCTATAGTAATATTTCAGCACTATTTGAGTCAAACAGACTTTTCAGCAGAATCATTGCTTTACAAAAAGCAAATAGGCTAGATTTTTCCCCAAATGCCTTGAAATCAGAAGTATATATTGAAAAACAAAGCTGCTATTCCACATCCAATTCCTAAAAAAAACCCAACCCATTAACTTCAGTGAGACGTAAGCCTAGTTTGGATAACCACTGCTCTGCACATGAGAACCTCAGAGCCAACAGTGATGCCATGAGGGTGATATTTGTGACTGAGGACTAGTGCCTTTATGTAGGTGTTTCATATGCACCAGCATGTATAAAATCAACACTTAGTTGTTCATGTGGCCACTGTGACTGCATGTCTGTAGAAGCCCAGAAAAGCCCAGAAAAGGATTCCCAAGGTACTTGCACAGGGGCTGCTCTTTGTCTGAACTGGGATAGAATATGTGTAATTGAAGATATCATTGAAATATCTCAAGTTATATATAATGATAACTGGCCAAATGAACTGAGTTCTTGCCTTTTTGCCATTATAATAGGGGTGTATGAAACCTCACTGGAGATCAAAAGTGTAGTTAGAATACAGTCCCCAAGAAGTTGTGCTTAGGAGCAGGAGATAATAAAGATCATCAAAAGATAAGAGGAAGAGTGGGAAAAGCGTATTACCTTAGGAGGCCAGGAGATTATAAGGATCAATTGAAGGTCAGAGGATGAGGACAAGGAAGAACAAGGGGAAGGGGAAGTAAACCTTTAAATTCAGGAAAGAGAAATGTAAAGAACTTTAGTATAGAAGTATAGAAGTATAGAAATCAGGAACTACCTTCCTGATTGCTTAGAGCTGGAAAGGGGAAAATGTAGTGTAGATAGATAGATAGATAGATAGATAGATAGATAGATAGAGTATATATATATATATATATATATATATATATATATATGTGCAAACGTACTATGAAAGGTATTGGTCAGTATCTAATGCTGCCCACATGCCAGCAGGACCCGCTGCTAGTGCAACAGGAAGCGAGAACTTTCCAAAGCAACTGGAATGGACCTGAAATGCTCATTTCTGGAACAGGTCAGTGGAGCTAGCAGAAGGGACCATTTCCATTCTGGAAATGTTTCAGGGGTTGCCCTAGGAAGTTCTAGCTTCCTGTTGTGCTAGTGGTGGATCCCGCAGGTGCAATATGAACAGCAGAGGCACAGTGTCAGTACTGGATATTGCCCACTATCTTTCAGATTTTTTGTTCAAAGTAGTCTGCTTTTCCATAGACTGTATGTGAGGAAAAAAAAAAAAAGCCTAGAAAAAAAAATAGAAAAATTCCTTTTTGGCCCTCAATTTAATAATAAAAGAGGTTAATCTTACAAGCTCACACTTACGATCAAGCTATCTAAATTTTGCAGATTGGCACTGTAAAGACTGACACAGCAGAGATATTAACAGCACAGTCCTAAACAAGACTGCACAGAAGTATGCCCTATTGATTTCAGTGGGACTTACTCCCTGGTAAGTGGGTGTAGGATTGCAGCCCAAGGCTAGGAGTAAGATCCATTGAAAGCAATGAGGTTTACTTTTGAGTGTGTATATATACACACACACACGCACACGCACATATAGGATTGCACTGTAAGGTGCGGCAGAATGCACATAGCAGAAATAAAAAAAGCATCAGCTGAGAACTGTAGGACACTTTCATCTAAATAAAGAAAAGTGGATTTTTTTGTTGATGTTATTGAGTGGTAATTCATAAGAGATACAGTGCCTGTCCTTAAGCTTGATCCGTGTAAAAACATTAAGATAAGATATGTCCATACTTGGTATAAATAGCAAAATAAATAGAAGTCCTATCAACCTTAGTTAGCAAGCCATGCCAGGTTGAAAAGTCTTCTGGGAGCAGAATTACATTGTCTCATGTTTTGTTGTGCATTTTATTTGAAGTGGAAGGACTCTTTAAGAAGCGCACCCCAAATATTCTCATAATGTAAATCTGATTCACATATTAAAGCATGTTAAAAACCAGCAAGCAATAATATAGATATAAACACAAGACCGTTATTTATTTATTTATTTTGACGGGGAGGGGGGAGCGCTGGGAGCTCTAATCTTTGATTTCTTAAATTATTGAAAAGTCCCATTCCAAGATAAAATCAGTAATCATTATCAAACTCTGAGTCAGCAACTGTTCCATTCTGAGAACTCCACAAGGACGGCTCTTTGACAGCTTCAAGGTCAAAACTTCACAGGCGATTCACTTCAACTCAGAAGTGTCAATCATTTCAGAGACTCATCTAACACATTTCCCCACACACTTGCTGTCTGCTTTTAATGTTCACAACATCTGTTGTCAACAAAGAAAAATAAAGGGAAATGAGTTTTCATTTGCATCATTTCACGATAATAAATTCTAAGCATGTGTGCTTCTATTAACTGCACTGAAAGCTTTAGAACATTTACCAGTTTCTTGTTTTCTAAAACAAATTGAATCATTGTACCTTCAAGATCAGAGAGGTCCAGTGGCTATTGATCCAAAGTTCAAGGTCTTCTATGCATGTAAGCTTTCCTGGATTCTGGCAATATGACTTCCCTGGGTCCTTGGGTTCCCTCGATCCTGGCACATGGCGAATGCATGGATGGCTGGGCCGGAGTAGGGAAAGTTGTGTGGCATCAGGAGGTGGCCAGAGGAATGGCCCCACAGGCCTTTGAACTAGGCAGTGATTTTTGAGCTTGTCTATATTCTCTGAAAATCACTTTGAAGGCTGAAGCTCACTTCAGCTCTCTCCCATTTCTGTTTATGACCTCTCTCTTTTTTGGCTCATTCAAACAGGAAAATGGTGCATTTCGAACAGGAAAAGTGTGCATTTCTCTGTGTGTGCACACACACACACACACACACACACACACATTAACTAAAGTGTGAAAATGTGTAGTTTTTGAAAAACGTGCATTTCAAAGAACATTTTTTTAAAAAAATACAGATGTTTAATGTTATCGCAAATTAGGGAATTTGCAAATGTTTCTCAAGGAACACCCACTTGGGCTTGCATTGCATGCAGGATTGCAAATGGGCCATGTTCAAAATTCTCATACATCCCAACTTCCAACACATTTTGCCCCTTCATGTGAGGGCGGCACAGTATTGTCTTTATTAGTTTAGGAAGCAAAGGAAGATTAGGCATTAGTGAGTCCAAGAGGTGTCAGATGAGAGTGCAGAGTCTGGGACACTCTCTTTTCCGAGGTTCCTGATAAGGCGGAGAACTTCCCTTCATT
This sequence comes from Heloderma suspectum, assembly GCF_057233095.1. NCBI lineage: Eukaryota > Metazoa > Chordata > Lepidosauria > Squamata > Helodermatidae > Heloderma > Heloderma suspectum. The sequence goes on from NC_139458.1 coordinate 92,039,670, forward strand.
GGCCTGCATGTGCATTTTGCTTCCTTTGTGACATTGGGGTGGGGCCAGTGAGGATGGCAATGTCAAGGACTGAGACAGAGGAGGGTGTGCTAGATTCAGAACGTGCTAATTTTCTCTTGGGAAGTATCTACAAATCCATATATTTTCACAGAAAAAATGTAATTCCATTGTAAATCCATTTTGGTTTTATTATTGATTAAAACCATTCTCTTCTCCATTGTATCTGACATTATGTGATATAGGACATGAAATGGTGTTTAGTATTGTAACAAGACCCCAGAAATTACAAGTAAGATGGGTGAATTCATCCCCATCCGCACCACTCACTGGACCCCCACCAGCCACTCAACTGTGCTCATCATGCACGGTGAGCCAGCGGGTGGTCCATGGGCACCCAGTGAGCGACGCATGGTGTCCCGCTTCTCTGCCAAGCCGCCATTCTACACAAAATGGCGGCTTGGCCTTTTCTGTATAGGCAGATTTTGCATAAATCCAGAGCCAGTGTGGTGTAGTGGCTAGAGTGCTGGACTGGGAGTTGGGAGATCTGGGTTCTAGTCCCCACTCGGCCATGGAAGCTCACTGGGTGGCTTTGGGCCAGTCACAGACTCTCAGCCCAACCCACCTCACAGGGTTGTTGTTGTGAGGATAAAATGGAGAGGAGGAGGAGTATGTACACCGCCTTGAGTTCCTTGGAGGAAAAAAGGCGGGATATAAATGTAATAAATAAATAAATACATACATACATACATACATAAATGGCAGCCATGAAGAGGTGTCAATTTATGTAAATTTGTGTAAATGGCAACCATTTACATAAAATCAGCCTTTGCAGAAAAGCCTGAGCCACCATTTTGCACAGAATGGTGGCTTGATGGAGCAGCTGAGCTTGCCGTGCTTGCCTGACTCAGTGCAGACCAAGTCGGGCAAGTGCAGCAGTCCATGGACTTCAGTCCAGTGGCCAAGCTGGCAGTAATCCATGGAGCTCGAGTACCTAGCCGGACTCCACCACCATGCCTAATGATAAGGCCGCCCACAACTTTATTGAATCAACAGGACATTTGCTATGGAGGGAGCTACGCAGGCCTCACTAAGGTATCTAAGGGAGAGTCTGACCTTGAGCCTGGGGGACAGCCCAAATGTCTGTCTCCACTTTCCATCCACACCTGTAAACTTTGAGGGCTTGTAACCTCTTGAGTCCCATGACCCTAGGTGTCTGACCTACCCCAACCGCCAAAGGCATTTCCTTCTTTGTCCTTAGTCCCATTAACCTGGGAGGTGGTCCCCATTTTGCCTCAGAGGTACCTCGGGGTCCTCACCAATGAATAAGTATCTATGTGCCCTACCCACACTTCCTACCTGCTAGTTATGACCATTCCTATGTATTTAAACTTGGCACCCACCTTCTAATAGGGATGGCAGAGAAATCTGCTGTGGACTAAAATCAGGCCAGATTCTCAAGAATCAAGAGCGGCTGGGTGACCAGTCAGATGGGTGATTAATAAATTTAATTAATAAATAAATAAATACCTGTGAAGTTCACAATGGAATGACCCCAGTCACCTCTGGGTTGGTCGGGTTTCCAGTGGGGTGTCTCTCAAGTACTTTCACTGTCACCAAGGTCCTTCCTTCCCATGCTGGCTGTCAAGGGCTTACTTAACAGCCAGAACGGGGAAGAAAGGTCACAGTGCAGCCACCGCCCAGAGCTCTCGTCCTGGCCCCCTCTCAAGGAGACCATGGAGAGAGTGCTGGGGTGCTGCCACGGCCCTTCCTTCCCAGGCCAGCTGTGCAGGGCTTCCTTAATAGCCGGCACAGGGAAGAAGGGTTGCGGCGCAACCAGGAGGATAGCCACCCCGTGAAATCCGGTGGACGCGGTAAGACTCTAGGGAAATCTGTGGGGCCCAGGTGGCCCGGATTTCCCTGCTGTGGACCGTACCTGGACTGGAAGTTGTGGGGTTTGTACGCCCCTACCAGCTAACAGCCCATTACCCCATGTAAATCAGTGCAGGATCAGCAAAAAAAAAAAAACCACACCCCTAGGCCAATCTGGGTATGTGGCAAAAGATTCCTCCTTGGCCCAACAGAACCAGCAATGCCGGCACTGGAGTGGGTGGGGGCTGGCAAATAGTCCTGCTTAGCTCCACCCCCTGACACCAGCACATTTATGTGGCATGCATCTATGCACCTCGCAGTGTGTGTCTTGCCCCTTGGGGCAATACCAAATGCTGCTCCGCCCATCTAGCACTACACGCTGATGGGGCTCCAACTTGGCCTTTGACAGAATTCTATAGGTTTTATAGCTTAGGAGATTTCATTTTTGATGTGTGAAAGAATTAAGCTAATTTAGAGAGCAATCCTATGGTCCCTGGGAGGGCATCCCAGGGACCATAGGATATGGTGGATTCCACCCCAAGGCCATAGATGGCTGCCACAGAAAACTCTGCAGTGGCTCAACTTCCAAGTTGTATTTGGAAGAAGTATGAGGAAAGGGGGCAGGGTGGCGGGAGGGGAAAAGAGAGACATGGATCTCCTGGATCCATAGGCTTCTCCATTGGTGACTACATCCACAGCAAGGTAAGCAAAGTTAGCAGAAATGAAGAACAGGAGGAAGAAATGCCTCCATCATTCCTCCCGTCCTGCGTGCATGTCTCTTGCTGGCGCAGTGCTTCAGAAGGTGGAGGAGAGCTCCAATCTTGGAGCCTCCTATCTAATGATCATCAGTCCAATAAGACTGCACACTATGGCTGCAAACGTATATTCATTAACCTGGGAGTACACCCAACTGAATTCAGTGGGATTTATTTTTGAGTAGGCGTGTCTAGGATTGCATTGTTACAGATGGAAGCATATGGATTTTGAGGTAAACAGTGTCACATCAACCATTCAGTTGTAAAAATCCAGATTTATGTTTTTGTATATATTCATTTCAGCTCTAAGAGAAGAATGTGAGAACTGAAGGACAGCCCTTCTGGATTAGACGAGAAGCCTATCTAATCCAGAATTCTGTTTATCACAGCAGCCAACCAGCCCATGGAAAGCCCACAAGTAGGACATGACGGCAACAGATTAGATAGATAGATAGATAGATAGATAGATAGATAGATAGATAGATAGATAGACAGACAGACAGACAGACAGACAGAGTACAGCTACAAAAAGTGCAGAAAAGGGCAACTAAAATGGTCAAGGGGCTGGAGCATCTCTCCTATGAGAGAAAGTTACAACACCTGGGATTTTTTAGCTTGGAGAAAAGGCAAGTAAGGGACACATGATAGAGGTCTACAAAATTATACATAGTATGGAAAAAGTGGATAGGGAGACATTTTTCTCTATCTCTCATAATACTAGAACCCAGTGGGGTCATCCCATGAAGCTGATTGGTGGGAGATTCAGCACAAACAAAAGGAAGGACTTCTTCACACAGTGCATAGTTAAACTGTGGAATTTGCTACTACAAGACGTAGTAATGGCCACCAATTCAGATGGCTTTAAAGGGGGGTTAGACAAATTCCAAATGGCAACTGTCATTTAGAATATCAGTGGCAATATTGCTATGTACAATTGCTGGGGAACATGGACAGGAGGGTGCTGTTGCACCCATGTCCTGCTTGTGAGTTTCCCATGGGATTTGGTTGGCCACTGTGTGAACAGAATGCTGGACTAGATGGACTCTTGGTCTGATCCAGCATGGTTCTTCTTATGTTCTTACGTTCTTATGTTCTTGCTCTTGTTTCCCAGCAAACAGTGTTCAGGAGCATGCTTTTAAACAGAGGGATCCTTTTAAACTGCCAAACTCCATTTGTCAGTCTGATATGGTTTGTCAAAGTGAGCACAAGCCTTTGCTGCTCCCCCTCTTATCACTGTTAGCCCTTATCTCTGTAAGTTCCTGCTCCATATCTCTAATTGCAATCTTTATTAGACTTGTTAATAAGCTTGAATCACACTAATGACTTTGAAATGATCTGTATAAGATGACAACTCCATTCATTGGCTCCTGGATTTATGATTCTAATCCCCACTCTTCCACTGTGCAACACACATTGAGACTAGTGAGAAAAGGAAGGGGGTTCTGTCTGAGCATGATGATTGTGAAATTAATGCAGCTCAATCCTTTATATGTTTACTTAGAAGGAGTCCACTGCATTCTGTGGGGGTTACTCCCTGTCAAGATTGCTTTGAATTGCAGACTTAATGCACCAAAGAATGGTTGCTCTTCTGCCACTGTGGAGCTAAGGCTCAGAACCATTCAAGGTTATTATCATCCTGATCCAACAATTGTTATGAGTGAAGATTCTCCAATCACATACAAAACATCCTTGCACATGAGAGCTTTCTTATTTATTTCATAAGGATGGGCAGCTCTGCACCCTCAGTTTGGATACGCGCATCAGAGATACGTACTCCATTGGAATGAAGCATTCCATCTCCCAGATCTGCGAGTACATTGACATACACATGGCTTCCTAGATTATACATCTGGGATTCAGGAAGTTGATATGCCTGGGGTTTCCACTGCAACCATTTGAAGCTTTGCCTCCATCCATACCTGGAAAAAGGCTCAAATATATGGATTTTATTCATGGCAGCTTTTGCGACCTAAGACGTATTTTTGGAAGCTTCCATTCATAGATATTTCTGCAGCTCAAATTAGTGTATCCTAAAGTCACTTTTTATGGTATTTCCATGATAGAACACATGTGTGAGAAGAAGGAAAAGTGGCAGAAAGTAACAAATCTGTTTATTCTAGGTAACTCCTAACAAGCAAAGGTTATGAATATATGAGGTAGGGCTGGGTGAGAAATTCGGTCTGTCGAGTTTTTAATCTGAATGTAGGAAATTCGCACCTCCCGAGCCAGTACGTGAGCCAAGACAGTTGTGTCATGAAATCCACACTTTGTGACTTTTCTGAGTCTGGCAACACAGCTCATTGTAAAAACATGCCCCACAAACGTGTGCATATTAGTGAATACTATACACAAAATGTGTGTATTTGAGAAAAGTGTGCACAATACTGCAGTACATCAATGAAAAGTAATTGGAAAAATGCACCCATTTGAAAAATGCTCATGCAAAAAACTATGAATTTCCAAATGCCATGAAGAAATTTATTTTTTAAAGTCTTCACAACTGTTTATGGAAATGGGCTGAAATGAGCTTAATCCTCAAAAGCCTACAATCTCGGTGATACAAGATGGTCAAATCCATCCATAATATGAATTATCCTTCTGCAGAGTCAGAGTATTAATCCATCTGTTCCAGTACTGCTTATGCAAATTGGCTTTCCAAGGTCTCACGCAGGTCTTTCATAGCCTATAACCTCAGATTCCTTAATGGACAGATGGCATTTGAATCTGGAGATTCATATTAGGGTTGTGCAAGGACCCACGCTTCGCTTCAAATGCCAATTCGGACCTTCCAAAGGAGCCCTACTAGACTGATTAAGACCCAATCCACTTTGCTTTGGATTTGGATCTGATGTGAGATTCGGATATCTGAATTATTTGGATTTGACGGTTTCCCACTGACTTGCACTGGAAAACAGAAATGGACATAACTTTTTTCAGTTTTCATGATAAATACATGAAAGTTGGGAACATGGCAGCCGCCATGGAGATGATTCTGCCTGCCACACTTCAGACAGCATGGCCCAGTAGTTGTTGTGCTAGGCACAGATACAATGTGCTGTTCTCAGAAACTCAGTGGTGATTAGGAGGAGGTCACTATCCCTAATCTGTGGTGTATGTTTCTTTGAAGTGGAAAATAATTCCTCTGCCCTAGTACTACTTTCCTATTCAGCTTCACAGTGGATTACCTCAGGCTCTCTTCAACTGAATGGAATAATACACATTACCTGGCAAAACAGGCTGGCACAGTGGCAGAAGAGTTTTGTGCCACATACTTTTTACAAACTCTCAAAGCAAAGAGCTATAACTTTTCACTGGTTGCACAGAAGTGCATGAAATCCAGGCAATGGGCAGCCCCCATGCCAAGACCCCAAAGATGCCTCCGATTGGGCTTGCTTTGCCATACCATGTAGGATTGAATTTAAATAATAGATGTTAATGTGTGTAGTGCTTTGCCCACTGCATTTTGAAATGTGGACTTGTGTGTAGTGCTCCGCCACACACTGTTTGCTTGACCACAACACAAGCGTGCAAGTGTACGTGCGTGCACACACACACGTAAAAGGAAAGCAAATACTGTACAGAACTACCTACAAGCAAAGAAAAGGAGGAGGAGGAAGATAGACAGACAGACAGACAGACAGACAGAAGATATAGAATTCAAAAATGGGAAGGGAAGGAAGACAGGAATTGGGGGAGCTAGAACTAGACAAGGAAAGTGTGTGTGTGTGTGTGTGTGTGTGTGTGTGTAGTTGTGTGGGTTTTTTAAGCATCTAGAAAGAAAGAAAGAAAGAAAGAAAGAAAGAAAGAAAGAAAGAGGGAGGCAGGGAGGCAGGGAGGGAGGGAAAACTACTAAGAAATAGTTGAATTGAGAAGGGGGGCAAAGAACAAGGCAAAGCAGGAAACTAAAGTGCTTTTTTGTTTTTGTTTCATAAAGAATCTAGAGAAAGAAAGGGGAAACTAATAAGAATGGTTGAATTGAGAGGGGCCAGGGGGTGGGAGAGCCAAAGAACAAGGCAAGGTAAGGAGGAAACTGAAGTACATTTTAAATGTTTTTGGTTGTTTAAATAAAGAATCTAAACAAGAAAGGGAATAGTTGAATTGAGAAGGGCTGGGTGGGGAAAAAAAGAACAACAAAGTACAACACACACAACAACAACAAACAACAACAACAACACAGAGATCTAGCCAACTAACCAGCTCTCTCTCACATGTGTTTCTCACATGAAACAAATGCAGGTTGATCTCCTATATATACAGTATTCTCCCCGCCCATCTCCTCCACCACTGTCACTGATTGGAGACTGCTAGGTTAGGTTCAGCCCTAATTTGGCAACTAGAGTCGCCATTTGCCAAGCTCACCATTTTTCCCTTCCTTCCTCCTCCCCTTCCCCCCTTTGTTGTCCTCCTCGTCCCCCCACCCCTGCCAATCTTTCACAGGTTGATACATTTAGAGACAGGCTGTCTGGGCTTCAGAAGATCTGGGCTTCAGAAGAATAGCTCCGCATCTCCAAAGCGGATCGAGGCACTTCGGCTTTGGACCACCTCAGTGCTGGTCTGATCCACTTCAGATCTCACCGAGGCACCCTCAAAGCAGCCCAATTCACTTCAGTATCTGTTGGAGCGATGCACAGCCCTAATTCATATATGCAAAACATGTACAGTTCTACTGAGCTGTAATGGCCTGGTTGCAGATAGACAGGTTTGTCTGGGGATTTCAGGACTCTGAAGCCAACAGTGATATTTGGAGAGTATTTTGGAACCTCTGCTTGCCTTTAACATTCTAGCCCAGCTTAAGTATTTGTAAATTAAGAAGTCACTACCTAAAGGCACCACAGGTCTCTGGTGCCACTTCCTCCAAATGTTAATAACTATAAAGACTCAGAGGTTCTCACATGAAAGGTTGCCTAAGAAGCAAAAAAAAATGGCATAGATCCAAAGATCCCAGGAGTGGGGTTCTGTGCATGGAATGTTTCCACTCATGGAAAAGGTGAAGGTGATTTTCTATGATTCTTCCATCACTCTGCAGCTGCCTGTACTCTGCAAATCTGCTCTAGAGGGTTAAATGACCAGGATAGCCTAAGTGCTGGTGCAGGAGGCTTTAAGGAAAATTGTTGGACATTTTCTTCACTTCCCCATTCCATAAGTACGATCGCAGTGCCTTCTATGAATGGAAGAAGTCCTATCTGTGCAGTAGCTACTCTATATCCAAACCCATATTGTTGAAAGCTTCTTGGCATCGCCTATAATTCTCCATTGCATAAGCCAGACAGCATTACAAAGAAATCCCCACAGACCAGCTACCTTTAGCCTTTCACAGAGCTGAATTAATTTTTAACTTGATTTTAAATATTTTAATCTATTCTTCTGACTCGCATTTTCAGCCAAATCTGTTTTTTATTAATTTTAATGAGGGACTTATCATTTTTTGAGCATGAAATTCAAAACCAGCCTGACAAATGGCTCTTAACATTTCTCTTGTCTAATTCCAGACATTTGAAAGAATTCAAATGAGGAATCTTGTGCTCAGCAAAATATATTAATAAAGCCCCACCCTTCTAGTTTCTGCACTCTTGGAACTGGGATATTTTTTCACAAAATGTTACATGCAAAAAAGAAAGGGCCAAGCAATAGTTAGGACAAAGATCCAGAGACGTATGTCCCATCATGCAGTTCTAGTATGCATGTGAGATTCGTGTTTTGCCCGGGACAAACCTGAGCACAAACTTTGAATTTTCTTCTATGAGCTGAGGAATGCTTCACTCCCATAACAGTGAGAGTATTCTTTGTGAGAGTATTCCCTGATCATCAAAGAGAAGGGGGGCAGACTCCCCAAGTGAAGAACTCCAAGCACATATTGAAGCACTAGAAAGCTCTGAACATAAACTCTGAACTTTATCTCCTTCAACACTGCACACAATCCATCCTCCACATGTTCTGATCCTTCCATGACCTTGTCCGTTGATCCAGTAGCCTTGCCCTCTCCTCTCTCCTTGCTGCCCGTCTGCTCGGCAGACTCTGCGGTTTACACCTTCATTTCTTATAGAATCATAGCATCATTAGAATAGTAGGGTTGGAAGGGGCCTACAAGGCCATCGAGTCCAACCCCCTGCTCAATGCAGGAATCCAAGTCAGAGCATCCCTGACAGATGGCTGTCCAGCCTCATCTTGAACGCCTCCAGTGTGGGAGAGCCCACCACCTCCCTAGGTAATTGGTTCCATTATCGTATTGCTCTAACAGTCAGGACGTTTTTCCTGATGTTCAGCTGGACTCTGGCTTCCTGTAACTTGAGCCCATTGTTCCATGTCCTGCACTCTGGGATGATGGAGAAGAGATCCTGGCCTTCCTCTCTGTGACAACCTTTCAAGTACTTGAAGAGTGCTATCCTATCTCCCCTCAGTCTTCTCTTCTCAAAGCTAAACATGCCCAGTTCTTTCAGTCTCCAGATGAGGCCTAACCAGTGCTGAGTAGAGGGGAACTAGTACTTCCCAGGATTTGGAAGCTATGCTTCCATTAATGCAGCCCAAAATAGCATTTGCCTTTTTTGCAGCCAAATCACGTCGTTGGCTCATATTCAGCTTGTGATCGACAACAATTGCAAGGTAGGGATGTACGAAAGTCACTTACCTTTTCACAGGGGTGCTTCGCAGTGGGGGGGAGGCACTTCGCTTCTCCCCCCGAAGTTCAGGCGAAGGGGGGGAGGCGTCCCACCTCACCCAGCCGAAATTCAGGCCGGGGGGGAGGCTTCCTGCCTCATCTGGCCGAAATTCAGGCCGGGGAGAAGCACCCCGTCTCCCCAGCCGCGAAACAAAGTGTAAAAAAAAAACAAAAAAACCCCGTGATAGGCTACGTAACGATTAACGTAGCCTATCATGGCTAGATTTCCAAAGTCAGCCGTGATAGGCTACGTAAATCATTACGTAGCCTTATCACGGGTGACTTTGAAAAAAAAAAAGCACGTACGCAAACAGTGGTTCTGAGAGTTCTGCAGTTCCTTTATTACTCGAGGATGCAGTTCATATGGCCCTGGAGATTTGAACTCATTCAAAGTAATTAGGTGTTCCTTGACCATATGCCTATTGATCTCAAGCTGCAATCATGTCCCTTCAGCCTGTACTTCGCCTTTGCCAGGGGGGTCATAGACCCTCTTTCGGGAGAAGACTGAGCCAAAGTAGGAATTGAGCACCTCTGCCTTTTCTTTGTCATCTGTTATCATTTTGCCATCCTTATTTAATAGCTGAACAACCATTCCTTTCCTCTGCCTTTTACTATGCACTTAGCTGAAGAAAGCCTTTTTGTTGTTGTTAGCATCCCTCACTAACCTCTGCTCATTCTCAGCTTTAGCCTTCCTGATGCCATCCCTGCAATTCTGTGCTACCTGCCTGTACTCTTCCTTTGTTACTTGGCCTTCTTTCCACTTCCTATATGTGTCCTTTTTTGTTTTCAGGTCATCCCTAAGCTTTTTGTGAAGCCACATTGGCTTCTTCTGTTGTCTTCCACCTTTTCTTCTTGTTGGAATTGTTTCTAATTGTGCCTTGAGAATTTCCTTTTTTAAAAGCTCCCACCCATCTTGGACTCCTTTTCTCGTTAGAGTCCCTTGCCATAGGACCTTACTGATCATTGTTCTGAGTTTATTAAAATCAGCTTTCCTAAAATCCAGGGTACGTGTTTGACTACCCTCGGCTTTTACTTCCCTTAGAACCAAGAACTCAAGTATTACATGGTCGCTTTCCCCCAGAGTTCCTGTAACTGCTACTTTATCCACTAAGTCATCTCTGTTGGTTAGGATCGAGTCAAGGATAGCCGATCCTCTAGTTCCTTCCTCTACTTTCTGCAGGAGGAAGTTATCCGCCACACAAGTCAGGAATTTCCTGGAGGGGCCATGTTTTGCAGAATTTGTCTCCCAACAAATATCAGGGAAATTGAAGTCCCCCATTACTACTACGTCATGCTTCCTTGAAACATTGGCTATTTGCTTTTCAAAAGTTTCATCCTTGTCTTCTCCTTGATTGGGTGGCTGGTAGTAGACTCCGACCACCAGGTTCCTTTTATTCTTTGCTTCATTTATTTTGATCCAAATGCTCTCGATGGGGCTACCAAGCTCATCCTCCTGTATTTCTGTGCAGAGATATGTATTTTTCACATATAGTGCAACCCCACCTCCTTTTCTGTTCCTCCTGTTCTTTTTGAACAAGTTATATCCTTCAATTGCTGTATTCCAGTCATGAGAGTCATCCCACCAAGTCTCAGTTATACCTATCAAGTCATAATTTCCCTCCTGTATTAAGAGTTCAAGTTCGTTCTGTTTGTTTTCCATACTCTGGGCATTAGTATATAGACATCGAAGACCATGTGCTTCATAGCCTGGCTTTCTTCCTACATGTGTCTGAAGACTATTATTGGGCGCTATTAGAGATGTTCTCTCCATTGCAGTGCATGTGCCTATGTCCATTGTTACTCCCAACATTACATCTCCCTTCCCCGTAGGATTCAGTTTAAAGCCCTCCTGATGAAGTTCTTCATGCTGTGGCCAAACACATTCTTCCCATCCTTTGTGAGGTGCAACCCATCCCTTGCCAACAGCCCATCTTCCAGGAAGTATAGGCCGTGGTCCCAGAATCCAAATCTCTCTCGTCGGCACCTCCTTCGTAGCCAGTCATTCACCTGGAGTATTTTTCATTCCCTTTCTATCCCTCTTCTAACTACTGGAAGGATGGATGAGAAAACTATCTGGGCCCCAAAGTTCTTGTGTTTCCTTCCCAGAACTTCAAACTCTGACGTGATTACTTTGTAGCTCCACTTGGCGGTATCATTTGTTCCCACATGGATGAGAAGAAAGGGATACCTGTCAGTGGGCTTTATGAGTGCAGGCAACCCTTCAGTCAAGTCTCTAATCCATCCTCCTGGGAGACAACATACCTGGCGAGTCCACGGGTCTTCATGACATACTTGGGTCTCAACCCCATGCAGCAAGGAGTCTCCCACTACTACGACTCTTCTCTTCTTGTTGTTGTAGTCCTGGCTTTCATCACCTCTGTTTGACTGACTTTCAGCCTCTTGCTCACTCTCATGTAGGTTCCCCTGTGATTCTTCCTCTGCAGGCTGTCCTCCAGTCTCATCCGCAAGTACCTAGAATTGGTTCCACAGCTCCACTGCTTCCACTGGTGCAGAGTGGTGTCTAGTTCTTCTTCTCCTGTCACCCTTTTCCAAGGAGTATCTTCTACTCCATTTTTCTTCACCTCAGCATTTCTCACTGCCTCATCTTGCTGTTGCTCTTCAAGCTTCTGGTCTTCCCTTTGCTGCTGTAGTTCCCGCATTCTGTCCAAGAACTCTTCATGTTCTCTTATTTCCCGGAGGGTCAACAGTCGCAGCTCCAGTCCACTACTTACTTTTTCTTCCAGCAGTGTGATCAACTTGCACTTGTTGCAGATGTAGGCCATGTTGTTCTCAGGCAAGAAAACAAACATTGCACACACCTTGCAGGTCACCACCACTGGAGAGTCCTGTCCTTCCATTGCCTCTTTTCCCTTTTTGTGTCTAGCTTTGTGATTGTTCTAGACTAGCCTGTGCCTGCTCCTCTACTCAGTAGAGGTTAAAAGCAGAGTTCCACTGGTGTGAAAGTGTGTGTTACAAGACAAATAAATGAAAAAAAGTTGGTTAAAACATAAAAGAAAAGAAAAAAAGGAAAAAATGTTAGGGGCCTTCCCTGCCGAACTCCCCTGGCCAACTCCTTTTTGCTCCCCCTGTATGCTCACTCTGATCGCTCACTCTCTGGGAGCTTGCTTGCTTCTGTAGTCCCTGGACCAGATGGAGCAGCTTGCTCTGCTCTGCTCCGCTGAGGTGGGAGGCAGGAAACAGACTGAAGCTTCAGCTGCTGGGAGTACTCAGGCCACACACTCCCAATTCAGTTGGAGCTCTCAGAAGCACCTGGTGAGCTCACAGTCACTCAGAAGGATAAAAGGCAGCCCCCTGGGTTTCCTGCAGCCCACTTACCTCTTAGCCTCTGTCTCCTTTGTCTCCTTTGTCTCTTCTACCACTGCAACTCCCCTGGCCAACTCCTGTTTGCTCCCCCTGTTTGCTCACTCTGGTTGCTCGCTCTCTGGGAGCTTGCTTGCTTCTGCAGTCCCTGGACCAGCTGGAGCAGCTTGCTCTGCTCTGCTCATCAGTTCTTCATGTGTTTGCCCTGCTTTCCTAATGTGTTTGTCCCTCCTGTCCTGAATCCTGGCTTGCAGTCTCCATTAATACCTTTGGTCTTGTGCAGCTGAACAGCGCTGGAGGAGAAGGAAAGACTTGACTGACCAGATACACTGTAAGATTCATGCTCTCCTTCTTGTCCACTACCCTTCTCTGACCCACACCAACTCTAGGAATCTTCCGTTCTTCTCTGTCTTTGACATTCTTCTAAGGTCTCATCCAACACCTCCCACCTCCTTGCTCTTTGCTCACCTTCTTTAATGCTATATTTGAAACCAGCTGTACTGATCTCTCTTCCCCTCTTTCCCTCCCCCTACATCTTTCTCTACCCTTTCCCCTTTCTCCCATCTCAATTGATGGGTTGACTACCCCATTCATCTAGCCTTTTATGTGTCCCCTTGAGCCTTTCCCTCCCATTTCCTAGTTATCTGGATACTCCTTCAGGTGGTAGTCATGATGGCTATACCCCCAGGATCAGAGACAGCATACCTGAGTCCTGGCTTTCTGTCTCCATTCAGTACCTTTGTGAATGTTCTTGTGCAGCTGAATGCCTCTGGAGGAGAAGCCAGAGGGTGGTTGACTTGATCCACTAATAGATTCATGTTCTCCTTGTCTGCGTCTGAATACTAGTCACTGGGGAACAATAGCAGAGTTATTGCCTTCATGTCCTTCCCATTGGCATCTCAGTAGAACATGGTTTCTTCCAGCAAACTAGGGATGTACGAAAGTCATTTACCTTTTAACAAAATTGATTCATGGGGGGGGGGGAGGCGCTCCGTCCCTCCCCCCCAAAATTCTGGCCGGGGGGGGAGGCGCTCCGTCCCTCACCCCCCGAATCCTGGCCATCCGGGTCCACAAATGGCGGCGGCCGTAGCCACCGCCGTTTGCATCCCTGCAGTCAGCCATGATAGGCTACATAAATGTTTACGTAGCCTATCACGGCTGATTTAAAAGAAAAAAAAAACACGTGTGTACGCAAATGGCGGCGCCCATGTGTGCCGCCATTTGCGTTGCTTATTTTGACATGTCTTAGTCTACGTAAACATTTACGTAGACTAAGACGGCGAAAATGAGGGAACGCAAATAGCGTAGATGCTACGCGTGTTTTTTTTTCTTTTAAATCAGCCGTTATAGGCTATGTAACCATTTACGTAGCCTATCACGGTATTTTTTAAAAATCTAGCCATGATAGGCTACGTAAATCTTTACGTAGCCTATCACGTTTTTTTGTTTTGTTTTGTTTTTTTACTGGAAATGGCGGTGGCGGCAGCCGGGCGGAAGACTGGCTGCCGCTGCCGCCGAACCGCCGCTGCAGCTGCCGCCGCCAGGAAGATTCGCCCAAGGTAAGTCCTGTCCCAGGAGGGGTGGGGGGGCAGACCGTTTCGCCACTGATTTCAGGGGGCCGAATGCGCTGGCATTCGGCCTCCCCGAGATTCGTGGTGAAATTCTCTGACATCCCTACAGCAATCCTCCTAAAAAATAAGTATAGCTTTGGACCGAGTGGTTAAAAGACAAAGCACTCAAATTACAGCTTCCCATGGGTCTACCAGCTTCTGAGCTTGCAAAGATTTCAACCTACGTAAAGATTGAGCAGCCAACCACATTGTGGATTGGTCCTCTTCCTCCTTAGAATACTTGAGCTGTGATACCAATTATGCCAAAGCATTTGAAATTAAATCAAGTGTGTCAGTTTGTATACTCTAGGAATGTGGCTGCCTGATTTTCAGAGAGTAAATCCATTCTCCAGAAAGCAGAATAACCCAAACCTCAGTAATCTTTTTTTCAAGGAAAAAAAAAAAGTATGGATTCCTCATCTTAAAGAGCATTAGATTAGGGGATGTGAAATATTGTCTCCACCAAATTTTGAATATGCCAAAACCCGAGATGCAATAAATTTAAAGGGGACCCCTGAAGGGCACATAAGAACCTGTAACACTATGCACAGTTATGAGATCAAGCTCCCATTGATATCAGTCAAAAACGTTGAATAAGTGCTTCAGCCTTCCTAAGGAAAAGAGTGACCTCTAAAACCAAAAGAAAAATCAACTATATGGAAATGGCAAGCTTTTCATCTCCAACTCAGTCTTGGTGCAATGAAGATAATTATGTTCCTCTGATGAAAAATTAAAAGGCAGATGGGAAATTAACAGAATGCATTTGATTAAGAACATCTCGTAGATTTACCCTGATCCAAGAGCTTATTTGTTCTCTGTCATTTCTTGCGTTTATTCTTGTATGTGACAGATCCTCTAATATAAGGAGGATCCTTCTTTCAAACTTCTTTCCTTTGGTTTATCTTTTCATTTCTTCCAATGAAAAATAACCACAACATTTACACATCACAAAACTTCACCTAACAGCTACAGCCCAAATTAAAACAGATTCCATGGCTGATGCCTTTGGGCAGAATCCAAACAGGAGGAAGTTCCCTTAGAACCCATTGATTTCAGTAGGAGAGTTCACAAAGAGTTCACAAAGATCTATCTTACTGAAATCAATAGCATACCAAAATGTTTACTAGGGCTGGATCATGCCCTTGGTTCTCTGTTGCTCCTGATGTTCAGTAACTTTCATAACAAGGGCTGAGCTGAAATTTGAATCCCATTTTGTGAAATCAGAGCCAGCGCCATCACCTGGCATCCTTGAGTACCTGCTGGGGACCACTGCTGCCACATGAATTGCCCTGACTTTTCTTCTTCTTCTTCTTCTTCTTCTTCTTCTTCTTCTTCTTCTTCTTCTTCTTCTTCTTCTTCCCTGGCCTGGCTTCCAAGCATCATTGGCCACTGGGTTCAGCCAGCATTCAAACTGCATGTAATCTCCCAGAGCAACACTACATTCAGAGCATTGAGAGAATTTAAATACTGGCTAGGATATTTATTTATTTATTTATTTATTTATTTATTTATTTATTTATTGCATGCATAAATACAGGCATCCAAGGAGGCATCCAAGGAGACCAAGGTGGCATACATGATCCACCTCTTCTCCATTGTATCCCTACAACAACCTGCTGAGGGAGTTTAAGCTGAGAGTCTGTGACTGGCCCAAAGTCACCCACTGAGCTTCATGGCCATGTAGGTGACTTGAACTCAGGTCTAACATTCTAACCACTGCACCACAGTGGATCTCTTCACTCTACACCAGATGCCTAGTGTGATGCTGCCGCTGTCACCAAATAGGCCCACCAGCGAGTACCTTTCCCAGTGCCCTCTCAGACCTGCAGCCATCCCTGCATAAATACTGTCTCCATCTGCACTTCCCATGTGGTTGGATGGCCATTTATATTAGTGTCCTGGCTGGTGATGCTGAGCAGGGAAAGTCTCCCTTCTAAGCTACACTGTTTCATACCTAGAGGTATCTTTTAAGGAACAGCTTGG
The DNA here is from genome assembly GCF_057233095.1 of Heloderma suspectum. Lineage (NCBI taxonomy): Eukaryota > Metazoa > Chordata > Lepidosauria > Squamata > Helodermatidae > Heloderma > Heloderma suspectum. The sequence goes on from NC_139458.1 coordinate 92,055,863, forward strand.
CTTCCCCGCTTGTTCTCCAATGTTCAGATTTCACAACGCCAAGTGTTGTTTATCTTTGCAAGTGTTAAATAATTTTAGTTTTTTGTGAGCTATTTTAATTTCTAAAAATAATTTATATTTTGGTGTATTCAAGGGTGGGGTGTTCTTTGCAATCTTGCTCTGATACCTTTGCAATCATGTTAATTTGCCTTTTGCATGATGAGGATACTATGTGGAATGATGCGTGTAACTATCAAAATTTTAAGGTGTAAAATTAATGTGTATTCACCCAGTTTTTAACCGGTTTCACTTCATTTTATTTATTTTTAATTGAATGGAGTTTCCACACACAAAAACAAAATCCACATGAGTGAAGAAAAGTGCTTTTTAATAAAACATATAATATACATATAATATTTTGTAACCAGTGTAAACAAAGCCATTATCAGGATGTGTAAACCTTTAAGACATCAGGAACAGAAAAACCATCAAATTCCCTAAAACAATGACAACAGGTGACAAAACATTGCAGTGATTTATGGATGGAGAGACAAGTTGGTGGGTGGTATTCACTCAATTTCTGCCCATTATAAGGACAATTCCCTTCCACTCAGTCAATGTGCATGTGAGAAGCAAGTGCGATTATCCCCACTGGCCCCACCCTCAAACAGCAATTGGCCTGTTGGCCACTTTCCCCATCAGCCATGCATTCAGCATTAGTCACTTGCCTAGAGGCCTTAACAGTGTGGGGCTGAATTCGTTTACTTCCAGTCCCACAGATGGAGGTTTCATGCTGAAGACATGAGGGGTAGGGGGATTGCACCGGCTTAGCTATGCATCATAACACCAACAATGTGACTTCTGGGTGCCTTGTCCTGGGAAACCTGCAGAGCATGATGGAGCAAGGCAGGCTGGTGTAGGGCAAGCTTGGAGTGCTCTGAGTGAGCACCTGCTCCAGTAACATCAGGAACAGAAATGAGGCCTTTTGTTTCCATAGGGACAGATCATCCTTTCTAGTCTTGACCCTATCCCAGAGGATTGGAGGGCCTAAAGGCCTCTCTATTAGTGCCCTCTGGGCTCATTTCTGGTGCTTCCAGGTAGGCATAGGCATGTGTAAGCTCCCTGGTGTGGGGGCAGTCAGATCCTGAAGGGATGCAGGAATGTTTGGAGTGGTATACACCTGTGGAGGCTGGTGGCTCCAATTCCACTGGGGCTGTGAATCCAGTCTGGGTTTCAGACAGAACTCTAAAGGAGCTATCCAAGGTGCTGAACCTTATCCACAAAATAGCTTCAGCACCTTGGATAGGTTCTTTAGAATTCTGGCTGGTTCTGACTGGAACCCAGAATGGAGGCACAGCCCCACCAAAATTGGAGCCACCAGTCTCCACTTTGCTTTTTAAACTTCTAAACTGTATTAAAATCTCTCCCACCTAAATATCATTATGCTTTTGTTCCAACCTTCCCCCAAAGCCCTTCCGCAGTTTTGTCCTGGGAACAATATATAGGTATAGGTGTCCCCAACCAGTCGTGTCCAATTCTAGGGTGCGGTGCTCATCCCTGTTTCTAAGCCGAAGAGCCAGCGTTGTCCGAAGATGCTTCCGTGGTCATGTGGCAGGCATGACTGAACACCGAGGTGCACGGAATGCTGTTGCCTTTCCCGCCGAGGTGGCACCTATTTATCTACTTGCAATTTCTTGCTTTCGAACTGCTAGGTTGGCAGAAGCTGGGACTGAAGACAGGAGCTCACTCTGTCACGCAGCACTCGGGTCTTGAACTGCTGACTTGCCGACCTTCCATTCTGCAGTTCAGCATCTTAACCACTAAGCCACCACGGTCCTGGGAACAAAGGTCTGTGCAAAAGGTGAGGGGGGGCTTTCAGTGAGCCCTAGCAAGACATTCCCTTACCTTCCTCATCCTACTCTTAGTTGAATGCTATATAGCCAGATGCCACTGTCCATGCCACATTAGCCCTGTTCAAGCATTTGCATGAAGGCTTAAAGTGGGTAGAGGGTCCGATTATGCATGCTGGCCCTGCCCTCTGTGTCCCTGGGCATACCAGCCCACCCCCTCAGTTCAGACCTTGCCATCTCAAATTGACATGGTCTGAAGGGGGGTTCTGCTCACAGTTTCTTGAACAAAAGTAGAGCTTTCTGTGTAACTGGGAACCCTGGTAAAGCAGGATCCATTATGCCGAGGAGGGATGTCACAAGAATCCTCAAGGGAGGGGCGGGGGAGTGGAGTCCGATGGACTTGCCCTTGCCCACCATCTGGATCCAGCTCACCAAACTGTGGCACACTTGCAGACCCACTTGACAAGCGCCCCGTGGCTCAGTGAGCACCTGGCAGCTGCCCCATCCTAGTAAGTCGCCATTGTGTACAACGATGGTGACTCGGGTCAGGCACTTCTGGGTAGACAATGGTGTGTAATTGGTGGCTGTAAAGGGCCCATTTATGCAATATTACAGGCTCGTTTGGAGGATGGACAGCCCTGTGGCTTTGTTGGGTGCTTGCCAGGCTGTGACGAAGCTTGCACAGCATCACGGCTGGAGGGGGGGGGCAGCAGCAGTGACTTGGCAAGTGTCTGACGAAGCCAGGTGTAGGTGAGTCCATCCATCCCTATTACGGGGAGAGTTCTACTTGCATTCAAGAGAACACAAGTAGAACTCCCTTTCAGACCTTGCCAATTCATCATTGGGGGGGGGAGGTTGGCTAGTGCTCCCCGAGAAATAAGGAATGGGTTCATCATGCACAGCCCCAGCGCCCTACACACTTTAAGCCCTCACACATTCAGGCAAATGCCTGAACAGGGCTATTGTGACAAAACCATCATGCTCATTATGTGATCCTTGATTAGCCATGACGTGAACTGAGGAAGAAGACAATGATGCTGAGAAAGCAGCACCTTAATCATGGATGAAAATGCAGTGCAGCTTCACAAGTTCTCAAAACCAGAACCATCCAGAAATAAACCATGTGAACATATGCAGTGATGCTACGTGTTTGTGGACATGATAAGTTGTCCCCTTCATCTCTCTTATCCCCTCATCATCCCTCTGTTGCCCAGGCACTGGAGCAATATTTATCAGGTACTCTTGTCTTGAAAAATTACAGCCCCAAGAAATATGAGCCATTGGCAACTGAAGAAAGCAGAAAGCTTCCTGATGCATACAAGTTGTTGGGTATTGTACAAATTTACATCTACGCATCATCACTACTCCGCTAACTTTTTTGTGTACATTTTGATGAGAGAAAAGAATATTTGAGAAGAATCCCATTGTACAAAAGGCCACCTGCTATGTTTGTTAAGAATAGAAGGCGACATGGTCATCCATCAATGACCCATGATCAACATCAAATCTGCAGCACAGATTATGGCCAGTTGCTTCGCTGAAACCAGTCATTTCTCCCTTCCTGTCTGCCAGCTCCTGCTAGAAATGGCAGTATCTTCCTCACAGCTGGATAGGATGAAAAGACTTAGGATGGCCTGATGCCTGCATAATAAATCTCCCTTATAAACCTCCTCCTTAGAGCCGAGAGTAATCACTTTTCCTAAGGGGGAGTTTGTTGTTAATAAAAGGAACTCCACTTTAAATGCTTTGCTTATGCATTTGTGCAAAACTCGTTGGGTTGATTCCCTTTTGTGCTAAGCTTATAGTTAATTTACGGATGACAAAAGTGGTCTGGCTATAAAATGCTTAAACACACCATCAGTTAGCTACTTCCCACATGAAATGAGCTAACCTCCTGACTTTTTTAATGCTGTTTCTCTGCATGGTGGTTTCTCTTCACTTCTTGCAAGTTGACTAGGGATGGCGGAGAATTCCGCCACAGATTTCAGTGAGGCCGAATGCACTGGCATTCGGCCCCACGAAATCCGTGGGGGAATGGCCTGCCACCCCCCCACGCCACCCCCCGTGGATCCCCCCCGGGACAAGACTTACCTGGGGCGGATGTTCCAGATGGCAGCGGCTCCAGCGGCAGCGGCGGCTGGTCTTCCAACCGGCTACCGCCGCCACCATTTGCAGTCTCGTCTTTTTTTTTTTTTTACATAGACGTGATAGGCTATGTAAAGACTTACATAGCCTATCATGTCTGGGTTTTAAAAAAAAATGCGTACGCAAATGGCAGCAGCTACGGCGGCTGCCATTTGCATTTCTTATTTTTCACTGTCTTAGTCTACGTAAATATTTACATAGACTATTACGGCGAAAATAAAGGGGAACACAAATAGTGTACTGGGCGCTATTTACGTTCCTTTTTGATTCACCGTTTTAGCCTAAGTAAATATTTACGTAGGCTAAAACAGCGAATCAAAAAGGAATGCAAATAGCGCTCACTATGCTATTTGCGTTCCCCTTTATTTTCGCCGTAATAGTCTACGTAAATATTTACGTAGTCTAAGACGGCGAAAAATAAGGAACGCAAATGGCGGCCGCTGTAGCCGCCATTTGCGTTCGCGTTCTTTTTTTAACCTAGACGTGATAGGCTACGTAAGTCTTTACATAGCCTATCACAGTTGAACACAGGGACGCAAACAGCGGCGGCTACAGCAGCCGCCATTTGCATCCCTGCTACCCAGCAGCCGGATGTCTGGCTGCTGGTGGAGCCGGCTGGAGGCTCCGCGGAATCCCGCAGAGTGGAGCCGGCCAGGCAGGACTCCAGGGGGAGGGATGGAGCACCTCCCCCCCATCGAGGATTCTGGGGGGAGGGACAGAGCGCCTCCCCCCCACCACGAAGCAGATCTGTGAAACAGTAAGTAACTTTCGTACATTTCTAAAGTTGACCTTTTAAATTAGCTTTTGCTGTCAAAGTGTGAACAATCTGTTTCTCCTTCTAATGTGGATCCTAACCTGAGCAAGTGCAGTTCTGATACCTTTTTTTGATGACTCTGGGGGCATCAAGAAGACCATAGTGATGCATTATCCTTAACACAAGATCATGGAGGCATACACCGAGAGCTGTCCTATCCAGCATTCTGTTTTCAATGGCAGTCAGATAGATGCCTTTAAAAAGCCAATGACCCTAACTCAGTTGCTGAACTCATAGACTCATAGACTCATAGGGTTGGAAGGGGCCTACAAGACCATCGAGTCCAACCCCCTGCTCAGTGCAGCATTCCTGATTCCCAGGTGGTCTCCCATCCAAGTACTAACCAGGGCTGACCCTGCTTAGCTTACGAGATCAGACTGAATGCATCATGACCCTCACCATTTTTAGGCAGATCTCCAATGCAGCAGACCAATTGTTGAAATAACATTTTGAATACATTTTGAAAAATATCCAACAATATCCAAAACTTACTCAGACATCTGTATTTATCTCATTTTCTCATCAGTGAAGGAAGAGCTCCCAGCATTTGCTGAGGAGTTCTCCCAAATATTTCTAGTTCTGAACCAGATCACAATCACACACCTTTTAGTTCTGAGATTCATCTGTGCAAATGTCCCTATTCGGCCCCTGAAATCTGTGGCAGAATGGCCTCCCACCCCCCGCCACCCCGCGGAATCCCCCCGGAACGAAACTTACCTGGGGCTCCAGCGGCGGCAGCGGCTGGTCTTTCGGCCGGCTGCTGCGGCCGTCATTTGCGTCTTGCCAAGCTGCCGTGATAGGCTACATAAGTATTTACGTAGCCTATCACGGCAAAGAGCAGGGATGCAAACGGCGGCCGCTACGCTATTTGTGCCGCTGCTCCCTCCGTGATAGGCTACGTAAATACTTACATAGCCTATCACGGTAAAGGCAGCCACGCAAATGGCGGCCACTACACCATTTGCGTGGCTGCCTTTACCGTGTTAGACTACATAAATACTTACGTAGCCTATCACAGAAAGAGCAGCGGTGCAAATGGTGTAGCAGCCACCGTTTGCGCCCCTGGTCTTTGCCGTGATAGGCTACATAAATACTTATGTAGCCTATCACAGCAGCTTGGCAAGACGCAAATGGCGGCTGCAGCAGCCGGCCGAAAGACCAGCCGCTGCCGCCGCCATTTGCATCCACAGCAGCCAGCCGTGGCTGGAACTCCGGCTGCAGACGGCCCTGGCCGGTGGCTTCGCAGAGCCGCAGCGGAGCAGAGCTGGCCCAGGGAGGATTCCGGGGGGAGAGACAGAGCGCCTCCCCCCCCCACGAATCCAAGGTTCGAAAAGGTAAGTGACTTTTGTACATCCCTAGATGGGAAAAGCTCCTGCCTGAAACCCTGGAGAGGTGCTGCCAGTCAGTGTCCATAATACTGGGCTAGATGGACCAAAGGTCTAACTCAGTATAAGGCAGCTTCCTAGGTTCCTATGTAATTAGCTTTAAGGTCCAAAATCCAAAATATAAATCTCATTTACATGAATCTTTGTGATTTGGTTGCTGCTGCTCCCAGACATCAAAAGAAGTTATCTCACGTGGCTGGACTTCCTGCTATGTTCACAGAACACAAGTGGCAGATGTTTCAAGAGGCATGTTGGAAAAGGAAATCAGAGAATTTCTTTTCTTTTCTTACCCTAAGCAGCATCAAGCACAACAGTCTGTGTTAACAGCAACCAGGTTGGAGAAAAAAAGATTGCTTGTGCCAATGGGATTCAAGGAAGTATCTCCCATCCCAACTTATACCCCACTAATAATGCTTCAGCTGCAGCAAATTCATATTTGCACCATATAGGAAGGGATGTTGCACATCTTTAGCTTGAGGGCCAAATTCCATTTCAGAAAAGTCCTCAGGGGCTGCAGTCGAGTGGTGGACAGGGCCAAGGGCAAATACAGTGGGGGCCCAAGTGCCAGAAATACCAGGATATTTTAGCTTAAAGCATTTCTTGACAGTAACTAAGCCTTAGGAGAGGCATTTCAACTAGTGCTGTGCCAAAAATGTCTCCGACATTTTTTTTTTCAACCATTGTCATTCAATTAGATAGAAGAGAAATTGCTTTCAAAAATAAATTCAATACTGAAGAAATTTTGGAGAAATTCTCAAGGGTTGGGTTTGGGTTTCTTGGGCTTACCTTACTTAGGAGGTGGCTGAGGAATGGGCACAAGTGTCCTGTCTTTCATTGTAAATCTCTTTCATCACCATCTCTTCGGCAGCCTGTAGCCTTCTCAACTTCCTATACTTCAATAAAAGTTTAAACCACCATGAGGTTTAAAGCACCATGAGGTAATTCCCAGTTTAAAGCACCATGAGGTAATTCCTCCCATGGAGCTTTTCCAGATCAGGACGTACAGGCAGCCTGGGAGTCTAGCTGTGATGAGGTAAGCTCAAAAACAGCACAAAAATACATTATAAAACATCCTGAATGAGACAGAACAATGAAAGCCTCTTTCATGGGGGGAGAAAACCTTCTGGAAATTGGAGGACAGAGTTTGGCAGAGCACTAACTGCACCTCATCCCTGGAGTTAGATACAGCACTGCCCCCGCCAACATTGGGGTGGATACAAATTGGGGGCCAGCCTACCAAGGCAGTTGATGTTGTTACAGCAAGAAAACCCCCAAACCTTTACCAAAAAAGAAAGAAGCTGTGCTACATGCCCTGCCAATGAGGAGCACCATAGGAGAGAAACTGTTGAGAATTTCTCCTCCCCCTGGATAAATTTGGTGAAATGCTCTCCCCCCCCGCCCCAATTTCTCTACCCACATGTAAGGTGGAGAATTTCAAGAGGCCATTTGTGCACAGCCCTAATTTCAACTTTTTTGAACAGGGTAGAACAGCAGAAAAGCTAGGAAACCACTAAATGATTGGTAGTTGGGGGAAAGAGGATGGGGCCAGGGGAAGGGGGCTTGACCATTTGGGGAAATGCTGGACGGCCGGGATGGGATTTGGCCCCAGCCCCTGAGGTTCTGCACCCCGATATCAAATTAAACAGGATGACGCAGTTCATGTCATAAAGTAACTTTGTACTTTACTGATTGGCTTGATAGGCTCCATTCACACAGACCAGTTTCAAATGGATGCATCCGTTTGCATGGCCGGGTGATTCTGTCTGGATCGAGCATCATTTCTGAATAGTCTGCGCCTCATTACAGTTTTCTTCCACAAGCATTTCCTATTGTTTGGGCTATGGGGGACTATGACATAAGATGACTTTATACAAAAGTGTCACTCTAATTAGGCTGCGATAAAATGTCCCTCAAGGAGAAGGAAAGGAGCAGAACAAACTGTACAAAAAGTTCCCATGATGGAACCAGGCAAAAGAACATTTTCCTTCCAGAAAGAGGTTTTCATTTGTGGCACAGAAAGGGTTTCTTGTATTTCAATGTCCAGGCAACACTTTGTTTTTCAGAGACTGCTCAGAAAGAATGTATTGTATTTTCTATTGGCTTTGTGCTAAGCTAACATGATATTGATTGGGGGGGTGGTAATATTAGGAAAAGCAGCATGCAACCATAACAGGGGATGAAGGGGATAACAGACTCCTGGGGTATTAGTAGTGATCTCTTCGTATTCAGGTGACTTAACTTGGACAGCTAAGCCTCCTCTTGTCAATCATAAAATATGGAGCTAAAAAGACAACTTAGCTGTTTCTAGCAAAGCCAAGAAATTCCTAATGGTATGACAACCTATGCTGTCAGTAAGCAAAGTCCATGTTTGGTCTTTTGGTGATAGGTTATAAAATATAATCCAAAAGCATTTCTAGACTTATCCTTTTCTCCCACACATATTTGCTGACAACATTCATCTGTACTGGATAACAGTCCAAACACCATTTTAACCTTTTTGCAGTTCCCAGTTTACTGGTTCTATTAGGGTTTTTTGTTTCTCTTCAAGCTGTTTGAAGAAGAATTTCCTTCAAAATACTGGGTAATTTTCTCTTCAAGCTGTTTGAAGAATTCCATTCCCTTCTTTTCTTGTCAAACTGGTTGAAGGACTCTTTGCAGAATTTCCTATTATTTAAGGAAACATATGGATGGCTTTGTTTTGGGGAGTGAGAACCAGTGGTGGCTGGTGGCTCCAGTTCCAGAGGGGCCACCGGTGATTCCATTCTGGGTTTTAGTTACCACCAGGCAAAACTCTAAAGGTGCCATCCAAGGTGCTTAACCTTACCCCCCAAATGGGTTCAGTACCCTGGATAGCACCTGTAGAGTTTTGGCTGGTGGTAACTAAAACCCTGAATAGAATAATTGCCCCGCTGGAACTGGAGTCACCAGCCACCTCTGGTAAGAACACTGTTTTAGGCCTCCTGACTTCTATGGCCCTCATGTGAGAGTGTTTCAGACCACTTTGTCCTCAGTGATCCATATGGCTGATGTAGACCCTTTCAAGCCGATTCCCTTAGTGCCACAGCATTCACTATGAGAAAGTTTCATGACAAAACATTCTTGCCTTTCACAAGGACACATCAGCTGTGGCTGCCAGCCCAGCCCAAGACCACAGAAATCACCATCTTGAGAAGTCCAATAATTTTGATCCTTTGGAGCCTTTTTTCCTCTTTTTTAATCCCCCGCCCCCCATGTGTCTGTGTGTGTGAATTTTATGGGAAAAAAGGGTGGGGTGGAAAGTTTTAACCATGGTCTTGATCTGAATTGGGGCTGTATGAGCTTACATGGAGGTAAGGGAACTAGCACACATAGCTCCACCATGCAAGCTAAACATTTAGTTTGGCCCTTAGTTTGCACAGTGTATGGAATTGCCTCCCTCATTTATGTCACTTGATGCACTCAATCTAGAATCAGGGTGGCAGGTGAATAGGTCTGTTTTGTTCTCATGACCTATCAGAACACAACATAGAAAGTGAAAAGGATGCTTTAATATGCTGTAACACAACTTTTAATGTCTAGAAGAGCACCCATGTTGGTCTGTTGCAGCAAAAACAGCAAAGGAACTGTTTTTTTACAACTTCTTAAAAAATATTAAATATTCTTTTGCAAAGTGGATTCCCTTCTCAGATGCACTGGAATATATTTTGTTAATTTGTTAAAGTTAAACTGAATATAAAAGTTCTAATGTAAAGTATTCTAAAATGAAAATGATTCTAGCAGCCAGACATTTGACCTGGTTGGATGTGTTCTGATAGAACACACAAACACACACACACACCCCACACACAGAAGTAGAATCAATGTGAAAGTGGGTTGTTGTCTGAACAAGTTTAGCCTGTGTGATCTTTGATGCCACCATGTGGTGAACTTCAACTGAAGCTAAGCAGGTTAGAGTCTGGTCAGTGCTTGGAGGAGAGGCCATATAGCCACCTTGAGTTCCATGATGGAAGAAAGGTGGGATATAAATGTAATCAAACAAACAAACTTGGATGTTCTGGAATGCAACCTCAACCTCCTCAGACAGCTGTCAAAGGGCGATTAGGATGGAGCAGAAGTGCCCTTCCACCAGAGGAGAAGAGCTCTAAAAGTGGCAGGGGGGAGGTGGCATGTCGACCTTGGAGGCCCCCAGTAGAAAGCTCTATGGATGTAAATCTACTGCCAGCAGTGTTCCCATCAGTATGATGCCCTGAAATGGGATATCCCGGGATTAGGGACAAAGGAGGTCATGGAACTGCTGGATTGAAGTCCCATCCATCCCCCTGTGATGCCCCAGGATCAGGCCCCATGCCTACACCAGACTCAGGCTTCTCATAGCAATTAATGGGTGGGGGAGAGAAACAGCCATAAGCTTGCTAGTATGGTGAAGAATGGAGAATATGCACATGGATATGGACACAAAAGGCCTGCATGATGCTTGAGTGATGGTGGTGAGCTAGAGTGACGACTGACAACCTGTTTAGCATAGGAAGAAACTTATCAGTTCAGCATTCAACTTGCCAGTAATTATGTTTATAATACAAGCTGTGAGTGAGTTCACACCATGAGTGAAGAGTAAGGCATTATGTTAGCTAAATAAGACAAATTGCTGGCTCATCTGTAGCACAGAGAGAGAGAGAGAGGAATTTCAATTCCACCAAAGTTATGTTCCTTAATGGCTTTTAATTTTAACAATATTACCTGATTGTTTATGCTTAACGTCATGCTCATTACAGCATCTATTGATTACATTTAGAGTGTGCCAGAGTTTTTGAATGGTATTTCCTTCAGAACTTGATGGACAGCTATGGCCCTGGAAAAGCCAATAATATGCAATAACTGTGATTTCTTTCTCTCTGTTTAGAGCAAATGAATTATTTCTGTGAGATGGTATCCTTTGACTTAGACTGAATTGTGCTGCGCCTACACTGCAATCAGGACTCATAAACGATATAGCTTGGGGGCTTCTTAGCAACCAAAGAGAGTTATGTGCTCCAAACAAAGAAGAATTGTGCAGCTGCTACTGTCAAAAAATAGAAGACTTTGCCATACAACTTGGGACCTTTCATATCTCTTCCATTTTCTCTTTCTAAAGCCACAACAAGACGAAGCATGTATGAAGACAGATCTTATGAAATACCGAAATGCATCTAAGAAGGATCCGATGTGACAATATCTTGAAAGATTCATCAAAAGATTATTTCTGTCATTCAGCATATTATCCGCCTGTTCTAATTGCTGAAGAACTATTATCAAGGAAGCCATCTTGGATACCTGAGCCAATTGAAGACACTTCTGATGGGATCTGAACATTTGATTTTTTGGATCATGAAGAAATATAATATCATTGCTTTGTGGAAAATAATAGTTTTGGGATAAAGGCAGCAGAAAATTTATTTATTTATTTATTTAAAACATTTCTATCCCGCCCTATATCATTAAGATTTCAGAGTGGTGTACAGATAAAATAAATTTAAACAGTATAAAACAATAAATAAACACCTGAAAACATATTAAACTATTAAACAAGCTAATACCACTTAAATCTAAAACAATAAAACAGTTAAAACAATGTGCTAGGGAGCATTTAGCTCTCAAAGGCTTTGGTAAAAAGCCATGTTTTTACTTGGCACCAAAATGAGACCAATGTCTGTGCGAATCGGGCCTCCAAGGGGAAGGCATTCCACAAATGGGGTGCCACAGCAGAGAGGACCCTCTCCCACATCCCACCATAGCGTATGTCTCATACTGGTGGGACACAGAGGAGGGCGTTCTCAGTTCTCAACTAGGGATGGCAGAGAATTTCTCCACGAATCTTTGGGAGGCCAAATGCCAATGCATTTGGCCCCCTGAAATTGGTGGGGAAATTATCCGCCACCCCCCCCCCCCGGGATGGGACTTACCGTGGCCGAATGTCCCTCTCGGCGGTGGGTCCCGGCAGCGGTTCGGCAGCGGTTCGGCCGGAGCGGGGGCGGCGGCCGGACTCCCGACTGGCTGCCGCCGCCGCCGCCATTGCAAAAAAAAAAAGTAAAGTAAAAAAAAAAACCACACCCGTGATAGGCTACGTAACGATTTACGTAGCCTATCACGGCTAGATTTCCAAAGTCAGCCGTGATAGGCTACGTAAATCGTCATGTAGCCTATCACGGGTGACTTTGAAAAAAAAAAAAAGCACATACGCAAATGGCAGCGGCCCATGGGCGCCGCCATTTGCATTCCTTATTTTGGCACGTCTAGTCTACGTAAAGATTTACATAGACTACAGAGAAAATAAGGGAATGCTGTTTGCATTGCCCTTATTTTCGCCATAGTCTACGTAAATCTTTACGTAGACTAGATGTGTCAAAATAAGGAACGCAAATGGCGCTCCCCATGGGAGCCGCCATTTGCGTACGTGCTTTTTTTTTTCTTCAAAGTCACCCGTGATAGGCTACGTGATGATTTACATAGCCTATCACGGCTGACTTTGGAAATCTAGCCATGATAGGCTACGTAAATCGTTACGTAGCCTATCACGGGTGCGTGCGTGTGTGTGTGTGTGTGTGTTTTACTTCTTTTTTCGCGGCCGGGTAGACGGGGCACTTCTACCCGGCCTGAATTTCGCCAGCGAGGGATGGGACGCCTCCACCCCGGACTGAATTTCGGCCGGGCGAAGCGGGCGCCTCCCCCCCCCTCGCCTGAACTTCGGGGTGAGAACCGAAGCGCCTCCCCCCCACTGCGAAGCAAGCTTCAAGAACAGCTAAGGGACTTTCGTCTATCCCTATTCTCAACAGATCTCAGTTCTCAGGCAGGTATATAAAGGGAGAGGCACTCCTTCAAATAACGAGGTCCCAAGCCACTTAGGGCTTTACATGTTATCACCAAAACCTTGAATTCCGACCAGAAGAATATTGGCAGCCAGTGCAATTCCTTTAAAACTGGTGTTACATGGTTTTTATGAGATGTTCCGTTTAGCAGTCTAGCTTCTGCATTTTGTGCTAGCTGCAACTTCCGAGTCATCTTCAAGGGCAGCCCCATGTAAAGTGTATTGCAGTAGTCTAATCGGGAAGTTACCAGCACATGCCCTACTGTGGCTAGGTTATCCCTGTCCAGGAAAGGTCGTAGCTGGCAAATCAGCCAAAGCTGGCCCCAAGTACTCCGGGCCACGGAGTCCGCCTGCAGCTCCAGTGACAAGGATGGATCTAGGAGTACTCCCAAGCTACGCACCTGCTCCTTCAGGGGGAGTGCAACTCCATCCAGAACAGTCGCTTACCCAATTCCCAAACTCGGGAACCACCAACCCACAGAGCTTCCATCTTGTCAGGATTTAGGTTCAGTTTATTGGCCCTCATCCAGCCCATTATAGCCTCCAGGCACTGGTCCAGCACCTTCACCACCTCAGCCAACTCCGACGACAAGGAGAAATAGAGCTGAGTATCATCAGTGTACTGGTGACTCCCTACTCCAAAACTCCTAATGACTTCTCCCAACGGCTTCATATGCATGTTATGAAGCCAGTGTAGAGCCAGTGTAGTGTAGTGGTGAGAGTGACGGACTGGGAGCCGGGAGATCCGGGTTCTAGTCCCCACTTGGCCATGGAAGCTCACTGGGTGACTTTGGGCCAGTCGCAGACTCTCAGCCCAACCTACCTCACAGGGTTGTTGTTGTGAGGATACAACGGTGAGGAGGAGGATAATGTAAGCCGCCTTGAGTTCCTTGTGAGAGGGAGAAAGGCGGGGTATAAATGCAATAAATAAATAAATGTTGAACAGCATGGGGGGTAGAACAGAACTCTGTGGCACCCCACAGCTTAATAGCCATGGGGTAGAACAGCAATCCCCCAATACCACTCCCTTGAATCGGCCCTGCAGATAGGAGTGGAACCACTGTAGCACAGTGCCCCCAACTCCCATCCTGCAGAGCCAACCCAGTAAGATACCATGATCAATGGTGTCAAAAGCCACTGAGTTATCCAGGAAGATCAACAGAGTAGCACTCCCCCTGTCTTTCACCTGGAGTAGATCATCAGTCAGAGCAACCAAGGCCATTTCAATGCCATACCCTAGCCTGAAACCAGACTGAAATGGGTCCAGATCATCAGTTTCCTCCAAGAACGTCTGAAGCTGCCCAGCTCAAGCACCTTGCCCCAAAAGTAAGGATGTCAGAGAATTCTGCCACAGATCTCAGCCCCCCAAAATCCGTGGCGGAACGAAGCCCCCCTGCCCCCCACCCCGCGAAAGGCACACGAAACAGGACACCTACCTGCTGCCGTTTACGCTGCTTTGCGAATGGTGGCCGCGGCCGCCATTCACTTCTTCATTATAGCCGTGATAGGCTACATAAATACATAGCCTATCATGGCTAATGCAGGGACACCATCTGCATCCCTGCAGAAGCCGTGACAGGTTGCGTAAGTATTTACATAGCGTATTACGGCAAAAAAAGGGAACGCAAATGGCAGCGGCTATGGCGGCTGCCATTTGTATTCCCTCTTTTTTTTTTTTTTTGCTATAATAGCCTACGTAAATATTTACGTAGCCTATTACGGCAAAAGAGAGGGGCGGAAATGGCGTAGTGGCCACCATTTGCGTTCACTGTTTTTTTGTGGGTTTTTTGCTGTGAAAGGCTACGTAAATATTTACGTAGCCTATCACGGCAAAATACAGGGACACAAATGGCGGCGGCTATTGGCGCCACCATTTGCATCCCTGTGCAGGCTGCCCAATGGCCGGATGTCCGGCTGTGGGCGGCCCCAGCCGGCGGCTCCACGGAATCGCTGCAGAGTGGAGCCGGCCGGAGAGAATTTCGGGGGGAGGGATGGATCGCATCCCCCCCCTGCGGACACCCTCCCCAGAACAGCAGGTAAGTGTTCCGTACATCCCCATTTACCAGTCCCTGGACCTACCCAGGCAATCCACCCCTGCTTGACAGTATAAGCGAAGATAGACAAGGGTGAAGCATACATGTGGCAGGCTGGACTGATTCAAGCATCTTGTCCACATCATCAGGCTGCAAGAACTGAAACAGATCCCAGGAAACACAATCAGACAGAACACTAGACACCTCCCCAGACTCTGTGATAACAGTGACATCAAGTTCTGAGTGAATACGAGTGACGTTCTCCTCCAAGTTTCTAGCAAATTTATCACAGCCAATGACCGAGGGTTCCAATCCCAGTTTCTCTGAGAAAGATCCCAGAAGGCCCTTCACCACTTGGAACAATTCTGCTGGGTGCCATTTTGAGGATGAAATTAGATGAATAATAAGATTTCTTTTTGCCATCCTCACTGCCGCATAATAGGCACAACGAAGGGTCTTTTCTAGTCGTCAGTCATACTTGCTCCGAGACCTGTGCCACCTGTGCTCTAGTCGTTGTCCGGCCTGTTTCATTGCCCATAGATCTTCTGTAAACCAAGGTGAATTGTGGGCTCCACAACACCGGAGTGGGTGCTTGGGAGCAATTGTATCTAGGGATGTACAAAAGTCACTTACCTGGTCTCGCAGCTTGCTTCACGGTGGGAGGGAGGCGCTTCGCTTCTCCCCCCGAAGTTCAGGCCGGGGGGGGAGGCTTCCCTCCTCGCCCGGCCGAAATTCAGGATGGGGGGGGCTTCCCGCCTCGCCCAGCTGAAATTCAGGCCGGGGAGAAGCGCCCCATCTCCCCGGCTGCGAACTTCAACAGAAAAGTTAAAAAAAAAAAAAATGCCCCGTCATAGGCTATGTGATGATTTACGTAGCCTATCAAGGCTAGATCTGCAAAGTCAGCCATGATAGACTACGTTAATCGTCACGTAGCCTATCACGGGTGACTTAAAAAAAAAAAAAGCGCGTATGCAAATGGCGGCCCCCATAGGGAGCCGCCATTCGCGTTCCTTATTTGGTCGCTGTAGTCTACGTAAAGATTTACGTACATTAGCCGTACTCACTTTTTTTTTTTTAAGTCACCCGTGATAGGCTATGTGACGATTAATGTAGCCTATCACGGCTGACTTTCAAATCTAGCCATGATAGGCTACGTTAATCATCATGTAGCCTATCATGGGGGCGTTTTGTTTTTTTTTACTTTTTTTGGAATGGCGGCGGCGGCAGCCGGTCAAAAGACCGGCTGCTGCCCCCGCCCCTGTCGAAGCCCTGCCGAACCGCCGCTGTGACCCGCCACCAGGAGCGACATTCGGGAAAGGTAACTCCCATCCCGGGGGGGGGTGCGGGGGGCGGGGGGGCAGAGAATTTCTCCCTGAAACTACTTCGGGGGGCCGAATACGTTGGCACTCGGCCCCCCGAAATTTCGGCGAGAAATTCTCTGACACCCCTAATTGTATCAATTGTAGGGATGGTGGAGAAATCCTCCACAGACCCCAGTGAGGCCTGATTCAAAAGAATCTGGCCCCCTGTGTCCGTGGAGGATCAGAAGTCTTACCTATGTCTCCTGGAGTAATCCTCACTGACCAGATCCTCCCCGTGGGCCAGCTCTGGAACCCTAGCAATATGACCGCTATTGCCTTATCACTGGCTGGGCAGATTGACTGCGGTTGCAAATGGCATCCACGACATCATTTGTGGCTATAAAGGTCTTAGTTTAAGCTAAATGCAGCCATTTACAGCTGCATTTAGCTTAAACTAAGACCTTTACCCCTTCATGGATGCTTCGCCTTGTTGTGGTAAAGGGGTTTGCGTAACTCAGTGAAGCCATAAGCTATGCCGTGCAGGGCCACCCAAGACAGACAGGTCATGGCAGAGAGTTCTGACAAAATGTGGTCCACTGGAGAAGGAAATGGCAACCCACTCCAGGATTCTTGCCAAGAAAACCCCATGGAACGTATCACAAGGCTAAAAGAGATGACGCCAGAATATGAGCCCCTCAGGTTGGAAGGTGTCCAATATACTACTGGGGAAGAGCAGAGGGAATTTCCAAGTAGCTCCAGAAAGAGTGAAGCGGCTGGGCCAAACCCGAAAGGACACTCAGCTGTGGATGTGTCTGGTGGCGAAAAGAAAGTCCGATGCTGTAAAGAACAATATTGTTTAGGAACCTGGAATGTCAGATCAATGAATCAAGGTAAGCTGGAGGTGGTCAAACATGAGATGGCAAGATTGAACATCGACATCTTGGGAATCAGCGAACTAAAATGGACAAGCATGGGCAAATTTAATTCAGGTGACCATCATATCTACTACTGTGGGCAAGAATGCCTTAGAAGAAATGGAGTAGCAGTCATAGTCAACAAAAGGGTGGGAAAAACAGTACTGGGGTACAATCTCAAAAACGATAGAATAATTTCAGTACAAATCCAAGGCAAACCATTCAACATCACAGTGATTCAAGTCTATACCGCAACCACTGAGGCCGAAGAAGCTGAGGTTGATCGGTTCTATGAAGACCTACAACACCTTCTAGAACTAACACCAAAAAAAGATGTCCTCTCTTCATAGGAGATTGGAATGCTAAAGTAGGAAGTCAAGAAATAACTGGGATAACAGGCAAGCATGGCCTTGGTGTACAAAATGAAGCAGGACAAAGGCTAATAGAGTTTTGCCAAGAGAACACACTGATCATAGCAAACACTCTTTTCCAACAGCACAAGAGGCAACTCAACACAAGGACATCACCAGATGGTCAATATCGAAATCAGATTGATTATGTCCTTTGCAGCCAAAGATGGAGAAGTTCTATACAGTCAGTAAAAACAAGACCTGGAGCTGACTGTGGCTCAGATCATGAGCTTCTTTTTGCAAAATTTCAGCTTAAATTGAAGAATGTAGGGAAAACCACTAAACCATTCAGGTATGACCTAAATCATATCCCTTATGAATATACAGTGGAGGTGAGGAATAAATTTAAGGGATTAGACCTGATAGACAGAGTACTTGAGGAACTATGGACAGAGGTCTGTAACATTGTTCAGGAGGCAGCAACTAAATCCATCCCAAAGAAAAAGAAATGCAAGAAAGCAAAGTGGCTGTCTGAGGAGGCTTTACAAGTAGCTGAGGAAAGAAGGGAAGCAAAAAGCAAGGGAGAAAGGGGAAGATATATCCAACTGAATGCAGAGTTCCAGAGAATAGCAAGGAGAGACAAGAAGGCCTTCTTAAATGAACAATACAAAGAAATTGAGGAAAACAACAGAATGGGAAAGACTAGAGATCTCTTCAAGAAAATCAGAGATCTCAAGGGAATGTTTTGTACAAAGACGGACATGATAAAGGACAAAGAAGGCAGGGACCTAACCGAAGCAGATGAGATTAAGAAGAGGTGGAAAGAATACACAGAAGAACTATACAGGAAAGATCTGAATGTCCCTGATAGCCATGATAGTGCGGTCACGGAACTTGAGCCGGACATCCTCGAGAGTGAAGTCAAGTGGGCCTTAGGAAGCATTAGTAACAACAAAGCTAGTGGAGATGACAGTCTTCCAGCTGAGCTATTTAAAATCCTAAAAGATGATGCTGTTAAAGTGCTGCACTCAATATGCCAACACATTTGAAACACTCAACAGTAGCCACAAGTCTGGAAAAGGTCAGTTTACATTCCAATTCCAAAGAAGGGCAATGCCAAAGAGTGTTCAAACTACCGTACAATTGCGCTCATTTCATATGCCAGCAAGGTTATGATCAAAATCCTACAAGCTAGGCTTCAGCAGTATGCGAACCGAGAACTACTGGAAGTACAAGCTGGGTTTCGAAGAGGCAGAGGAACTAGAGATCAAATCGCCAACATTCGCTGGATCATGGAGAAAGCAAGAGAATTCCAGAAAAACATCTATTTCTGCTTCATGGACTATGCTAAAGCCTTTGATTGTGTGGATCGCAACAAACTGTGGCAAATTCTTAAAGAGATGGGAGCACCAGACCACCTTACCTGTCTCCTGAGAAACCTGTATGAGGGTCAAGAAGCAACAGTAAGAACCAGACATGGAACAACCGAGTGGTTCAAAATTGGGAAATGAGTATGACAAGGCTGCATATTGTCACCCTGTTTATTTAACTTATATGCAGAGTACATCATGAGAAATGCCGGGTTGGATGAATCACAGGTCGGAATTAAGACTGCCAGGAGAATTATCAACAACCTCAGATGCGCAGATGATACAACCGTAATGGCAGAAAGTGAAGAGGATCTAAAGAGCCTCTTGTTGAGGGTGAAAGAGGAGAGTGCAAAAGCTGGTTTGAAACTCAACATTAAAAAAACTAAGATCATGGCATCTGGCCTCATCACTTCCTGGCATATGGAAGAGGAAGAAATGGAAGCAGTGACACATTTTATTTTCTTGGGCTCCAAGATCACCACAGACGGTGACTGTAGCCCTGAAATTAAAAGATGCTTGCTCCTTGGGAGGAAAGCTATGGCACACCTAGACAGCATAGTAAGAAGCAGAGACATCACCTTGCCGACAAAGGTCTGTCTAATCAAAGCTATGGTTTTCCCAATAGTAACGTATGGCTGTGAGAGCTGGACTATAAGGAAGGCTGAGCGCCAAAGAATTGATGCTTTCGAACTGTGGTGCTGGAGAAGACTCTTACAAGTCCCCTGGACTGCAAGGAGGTCAAATCAGTCCATCCTAAAGGAAATCAACCCTGAATGCTCATTGGAAGGACAGATACTGAAGCTGAAGCTCACATATTTTGGCCACCTAATGCAAAGAGAAAACTCTCTGGAAAAGACCCTGATGCTGGGAAAGACTGAAGGCAAAAGGAGAAGGGGACGGCAGAGGATGAGATGGCTAGATAGCATCACCGATGCAATGAATATGAACTTGAGCATGCTCCGGGAGAGAGCGGAGGACAGGAAGGCCTGGTGTGCTATGGTCCATGGCGTCACAAAGAGTCAGACACGACTGAATGACTGAACAACAACAGCAACAAGAAGAAGACCTCAAACAAGAAGGTGCTTGAGCCATTTTTTTTTAATGGCAATCAACAGGATGTTGACTTATGTAGACTTATGATCTATGTAGACTTATATGCAAGATTCATGGCTCTATTTCACATATAAATCTATGGGGACACCCTGCTGATCAACATTTTTTTAAAAAAATAGACACATAGGCTTATACGCAACATTCACGGCTCTATTTTGTGTGTAAGTCTATGGGGTCATCCTGCCAATCACCATTTGTTTTTTTTTTAATGGTGATCGGCACAGAGGTGACAGGCTCCCAGTGCAACAAGCAGCCATGCTGTCCTACACGGAATCATCCCGTAAGTGGGGCCGATCTGCCACAGATTCCTGAGGCCGGATTCTTTGGAATCTGGCCTCAAGAATCTGCGGTGGATCGGCCCCACTTACCGGAGGATTCTGCATTTGAATCTGTGGCGGACTTCTCTAACATCCCTACTTTGAATGCACAGAGCCTCCAATGTACCCTCTTCCATATCTATCCAATATCAGGCCGGCCATAATAAAACAATGACTATCTAGGAGTGCACGAAAGCCACTTACCTGGTCTCGCAGCTTTTCGCGGTGGGGCAGAGGTGCTTCGCTGCTCTCCCCCCAAAGTTCAGGCCGGGGGGGGAGGCTTCCCACCTTGCCCGGCCGAAATTCAGGCCGGGGAGGAGGTGCCTCGCCTCGCCCGGCCGCAAAATAAAAAGTTAAAAAAAAACGCCCCCGTGATAGGCTACGTGACGATTAACATAGCCTATCATGGCTAGATCTGCAAAGTCAGCCATGATAGGCTACGTAAATCGTCACGTAGCCTATCACGGGTGACTTAAAAAAAAAAAAGCGCGTACGGATAATGGCGGCCCCCATAGGGAGCTGCCATTCACATTCCTTATTTGGTCGCTGTAGTCTACATAAAGATTTACATAGACTACGGCGAAAATAAGGGCAACGCAAATAGCTTTGTACAAAACATTCCCTTTTGGGGGGATATGTGGTAACTTATCTAGTTCTGTCAATGCTGTCTCTTGTTGCTTAATCTGCATGAGAGACTTCCCCCATGCTCCATTTCAGCTAAGGGAGAAGGCAAAGTATCTCCCCTTCCTCGTTCAACAGGCTGGAGAGCAACGATGTGAAGTATCAAGTGTAAGGTGCAGTGGAACAGTCAGACAGGTATCAAGCAAATCAGATTATGTGGCACAGAGGACACAAGAAAAGCTATAGAGAAGAATGGGAAGAAGTTTCCAATGTTACACTGAAGTCAGCTGGAGGCATAACTAATTCAACTACGGCATTGGATGAAAAGGATAAACTAGTAAGTAGTCTGTATCAGTGCCTAGTGATAAGGAAATAGGTCTCCTGTCTCATCCTGCTGAGTGATGAGGAAAGTCCTACCAACTTTCAAAACCTGATGATCAGATTTTCGGAAGAAGAAGAGGGAGGAGGAGGAGGAGGAGGAGGAGGAGGAGGAGGAGGAGGAGGAGGAGGAGGAGAATACTGCCTAGAAAGAGGTGCCAAAACAAAAATTTAAGGTCACAATGCACTCGTTACCAATTTGAAGTGGAAATAATAATAAACCCTATGCAAGGCACATAGAGAAGATCATTTGTTGAAGAATGGACAAGAGCTATTTTTGAAGAATGAGCAGGGAGGAGGCAGTAAAGGAAATGGGAAGTAAACTGGGCAGTAGAACAGAAAAAATATGGAAGTGGAGGACTGGGGGTGCTTTGGGATGGATGGCTCCTAGAGCTAATAATCAAAAAGCATTGTGCAGCTATTCCATGTTTTTTTCCTTAATGATTTTTTTTTCTGGTAAGAAAAAAGATAGAAGAAGTGATAGAAAAACAAAGAAGAGCTACAAATTGATCATGTCTTCAATGGGGCCTCCCATAAAATCCCATGATTGAGGCAATGTGATTGCATAGTAAAAGCCTTATCTGGAAGCGCCTTTCAGTATGGTGCTTCAGTTTCATATACCGATTTGAAATGAGTACTCAAAATTATTACCCGGCTTCAGTTAATTAATTCACTTCAGGCTTAGTAGTTCATGTTGATGACCTGGTTAATGATATAGGTCAAATGCCAAATGGTTTGGAAGGCCCCTATAACTAGAAACCACAAACACGCATAGCATGGTTGTTGTTAGCTGCCAAGACAGCCTATGTTCAGGTTTAAAGGCAAGATATTATGTATGACTAGTGAATGAATGAATGAATAAATGAATTATTTTTGGAAAGGATTCTCAGGCTTTTCTGTTGTGCCTTTCTATATTGTTTGGTGCGCAAGTGCAATACAAAGCCCACTGAAATTAAAGAGCATTTCATCAGACTGGTGTAGATGTGACTTCAGCCAAGAGGATGTCAAATCGTCAGATAATATTAAATCCTTTCCCTTAGCTGGTGATCTGACTTTTCCTTGAAACTTGCTGCTCAAATGGTGTGGAAGATAATTACAAGCTTTCTATGAGAATTCCAGTTGCCCTTGGAGCATCCCCCACCCCCAGCACTCCTTGATGTGTTTTCCTTGGCTCATTTGGCTACAGTTTTTATTTCTTTAGAGAGTCTCTCACTAGCCTTGCAAATTTTGTGGATCATCTCCCTGTCTATAGTGACGCTTGGGGAAGGCAAAAAGACACTACCCTGCCTTGAAGAGCACTTTGGGGGGTTTTCTAGTTGCAAATTTCATCTCCAAGAGGCACGGCTCATCATCTCGAATGCTACAGTCCAAATGGCAGTCTCTGTGTCAGTGAGCTGAATTTTACAGTGCTAGCATTACATTTCCCAATGCCTTCAATAAAGTAGAGTGGTATGCAGAAATGGACTTCCTCATGATTACTTGGTCATAATTACTTGGCACTGCAGTAGTTACAATGGGCAAAGTTTTCTTTCACAATCTTGTTTTATGTTTACTGCATTTTCATACTGTTTCTATTTCTTCTTCAGATGTACCCAAATTAGGGATACACTTAACAATTTGCTTCAGCTTGCTTTGATCAGTATTTATCCAGTTTCACTTCTCAGGAACAAACATGGACCTGAATGCAATCTGCAGTCAATGTCTATACATTTCCAAGCTTGCAATGTGATTTGTGGACAACAACAAAATACTTCTGGAAAATTCACACAAACATGCTTTAATCCATGGGAGAAAAGGCATATATTTCAAAAATGCACACAATTGATGCATACATTTGGTAAAATACACACAAAGATATGCATGAATGTTGGTGCAAAAAGGGCAACAAAACATAGCTCGCAATCTGATATGGATCTGAGTGGGAACAGGCTTCGAAGTGAAATTAAGAGAACCTCAATGAGGTCACGTTTTGCTGAATCACACATCCCTGATTCCAATCACTATCACTCTAAGTGCTACGTATATACTCACAGAAGTAATTCACACTGAGTTCAGTGGTCCTTACTCCCAGGCAAGGTGTATAGAGATTTAGATCCCAGAACACCAAAAATAAGACCTTTTTAGTCCATTGCACTCCTGGTCAGAGAAACCATGTTGACTAAAGCTGTGGAGAAAGCATGGGGTCATGTTTACTGTCTTCCACTCCCAAGCTCCATAAATGCAAGGCTCTGTTTGTAAAAAGAAATAGGTGTTCACCACTCTGGAATCTGTTTAGATGTGGATAGGGATGGCGGAGAATTTCTCCCCGAAACTTCGGGGGGCCGAGCGCCAACGTGTTCGGCCCCCCGAACAAGTTTCGGGGAGAAATCCTCCGCCCCCCCCGCCCCCCACCCCCCCCGGGACGGGACTTACCTTCCCTGAATGTCCCTCCCGGTGGCGGGTCCGGCTGGCGGTTCGTCCGGTGTTCGAGCGGGGCGGGAGCAGCAGCCGGTCTTTCGACCGGCTGCCGCCCCCGCCATTGCAATGAAAGAAAAAAAAAAAAGTCCCCTGATAGGCTACGTGACGATTCACGTAGCCTATCACGGCAAGATTTGCAAAGTCAGCCGTGATAGGCTACGTGAATCGTCACGTAGCCTGTCACGGGTGACTTAAAAAAAAAAAGAAAAGTGTGTACGGATAATGGCGGCCCCCATAGGGAGCTGCCATTCCTGTTCCTTATTTGGTCGCTGTAGTCTACTTCAATGTTTACATAGACTACGGCGAAAATAAGGGCAACGCTATTTGCGTTGCCCTTATTTTCGCCGTAGTCTACGTAAACATTGACGTAGACTACAGCAACTAAATAAGGAACGCGAATGGCGGCTCCCTATGGGGGCCGCCATTCGCGTACGCGCTTTTTTTTTTTTTTAAAGTCACCCGTGATAGGCTACGTGACGATTCACGTAGCCTATCACGGCTGACTTTCCAGATCTAGCCGTGATAGGCTACGTGAATCGTCACGTAGCCTATCAGGGGACTTTTTTTTTTTTTTTTTTTACTTTCGAGTTCGTGGCCGGGCGAGGCGGGAAGCCTCCTCCCCGGCCTGAATTTCGGCCGGGCGAGGCGGGAAGCCTCCCCCCCCGGCCTGAATTTCGGCCGGGCGAGGCAGGAAGCCTCCCCCCCCGGCCTGAACTTCGCGGGGGGAGCAGCGAAGCGCTCCCCCCCACCGCGAAAAAGCTGCGAGAAAAGGTAAGTGACTTTCGTTCACCCCTAGATGTGGAGCAGTATACAAATGTTGTAAATAAAATAAGTAAATGTGTACAAATTGTATGAGTATAGGATTCCTCCATGTGATTGGGAATCCTGAAAAAATATCAGCTTCCATGATCACATGGAGAGAGCCTACACATTCATGGATGAAAGTTGTATGCATGTAAGAGCCCTTGAACGTGTGGGCACATAAAAAAGCACTGTGAATCATCCATAGACTCAAGTTTCACAGTGGTATTTTGTGTATAAGTCTATGGGCAAGTGCTGCCGGTCGCCATGCTTTTCAAAATCGGGATAATGATGAACAGGCCAGGTAAATTGCAGGCAGCTCACTGAGTGCGGAAGAGCCCTCCACTGAGTGCGGAGGACTCAACTTCAGCCCAGAGGGCTAGCGAGCAGGGAAGAGCTCGGCAGGCACAGCTCAGGGAGCGTGGGCACCAGTCATCCGAAAGATTTGCAGACAGAAATGGGCGCCAGTGCCATCCCTAGACTCGAAATAACATTATTTAACCTGTGGCTTCATGCTACAGTTACAAGAACTGGGCAGGACATGATTGATTCCCTAAAGGGTTGCAAACACAGTTAAGTAGCAGCAATCCAGCAGTGCAGCAGCTCCAGGTTAGGGATGTTAGAGAATTCCGCCATGGATTTCAGTGAGGCTGAATGCACTGGCATTTGGCAGCCCGAAACCCATGGTGGAATGGCCTCCCACCCCCCACCACCCTGCAGAATCCCCCCGGGATGAAGCTTACCCGGGGTGGATGTTCCGGTGGCAGCGGCAACGGTGGCAGCTGGTCTCTCAGCCGGCTGCTGCAGCCACAAATGGCAGCCACCGTAGCAGCCACCATTTGCATCCCGCCAGGCTGCCATGATAGGCTATGTAAGTATTTACGTAGCCTATCATGGCAAAGAGTAGGGGCGCAAACGGCAGCCACTATGCCGTTTGCGCTGCTGCTCTTTCCATGACAGGCTACGTAAGTATTTACGTAGCCAATCACGGTAAAGGCAGCCACTCAAATTTTAGCTGCCTTTAGCTGCAACCATTTGCGTAGCTGCCTTTACCGTGATAGGCTACGTAAATACTTAAGTAGCCTATCACGGAAAGAGCAGCGGCACAAACAGCATAGCAGCTGCCATTTGCGCCCCTGCTCTTTGCTGTGATAGGCTACATAAATACTTACGTAGCCTATCACAGCAGTCTGGCAGGACGCAAATGGCGGCCACTACGGCGGCTTCCATTGGTGGCCGCAGCAGCCAGCCATGGCCAGAACTCTGACTGCGGATGGCCCTGGCCGGCGGCTCCGTGGAGCCGCCACAGAGCAGAGCTGGCCAGGGAGGATTCCTGGGGGAGGGATGGAGCGCCTCCCTCCCACCGCAGATCAAAGCTGTGAAAACATGACTTTTGTACATCCCTACTCCAGGTAAAGGTGAAATCTCTCAAGGCTTATTTTACAAAATCAGTTGAGGGTGCAATCCTATGGCCACTAGACAGCAGCTAGACAGCCATAGGATTGGTTGGCTCCCTGAGTACCACCTCCTCACCCCCTCCCCCGCCGCCATACTCAGATGAGCAGCGCAGAGTGGGGCAAAAGGGGGGTGTTCCCAGGGGCAGGGAGGGGCGGGGAGTGCAGAAATGCTGGTACGATGCTTCCCATGCATCGTCTAGCCTCCCCCCACCCCACTCTGATGTCCCACTGCTAGACAGCTGTGAATGCAGGGTGGCCGGATCCCCATTGCACACTGCCCGCCTTGCATTGGATTGGCAGTCGCCTCCGAGTTTGGAGGCAGCTGCCTATCCCGATAGGATTACTCCCTCCCTCTGGGAAAGCAATGCCTTTTACCTCTCATTCCATTAAAATGGGCAATGGGTAAAGCAGAAGATGGAGTTGAAAAGTAGGTAACAACTACTGGCACGGTATTACCAAAAGCCTGAAGGGGGGAATTGCTAGGCATAGATAAATTTGTCAATTTCAGTGTCTCTCAGTTTCTTGTTTTTCCAAACTTAAATTTGGTTCATACCAAACTGAAATTTGGGGGTGGGTTGGAGGTGAAGCTCATACACATTTTTCTGTGCATTTCTCCTAATACATGCATTGTTGTATACAATTTTGCCAATTATACACACTGTTTGCAAGCAATTTTCCTAATACATTTTTGAACATTATTTTCACATGTCTACACTTTTTTTGTGTCCATCTTTCCCTAATATATGCATTTTTCTTTGATTTTTTTAAATTAGTGAACACCATTTAAACTTTGGAGAAATGAAAATTGCAAAGGATAACTTATTTTCAGTTCATACATTGGTTCAAAAGTGTATAATTAAATAAGTTCACATTAAAATGCGAAACAAATAGATTTCTCCCCCATCCCTACGAATTGCTTAGAGTGTGTTTGTGTTTTGTTTTTTTGGCCTCTGGTTTAGTTGCCAGAATGTCTGAGAACATGTAGTGGCGGTATGTTCATTTAATGTGTATGCTTTGACTGTGTGACATATATACACATGCACTAAGGAGCAAAGTTCAGAAACCAGCTCCACATCACCATTTCACTTCCTGCCAAATAAAAGACTGGGGCTCCTCCCATCCTAGCCTAGATGGAGGTTGAGTTTTCCCCCTCATCCTTACAGGGAGGAAGTTGGATATGCTGGTGTGCAGTGATTGGTTGAGCATGCTGCCCAATGGAAGTGGGGATTAGGGGTAGCTTTAAAAAGCCATCTTAGTCCTTCCTTCTCCATACTATTTCTCTGGAGTGACAGCTCTGCCTGCCCCCCCCCCATACATAATGGGATTAGCTAGTCACTGGTTTAGGGCTGAGCAAGATTTGGGGGGTTCATCCCATAATTGGCATATGGGAACACCTTTTTTCACCTACTTCATGTTATAGTAGCTTTTCTGAGGGGCAACAGGTAATTGGCTAGACTGGCAGTCTAACTCTTCGTCTAGCTGGCAGGTTCAGTGTGAGCAAGGAGAATGTTAAGTATGAACTATGCTTGTGAGCATCCTGAGGCATCTTTATGGTGAAGGTTCACTTACTGAATCTACCTCTCACTGCCTTCTATAGTTCCTTGCATGAGTAGGCAGTGAGAGATGGATTGGGTAAGTGAGCCGTCAGCACAAAGATGCCTCTGGGCAATAATGGGTGCTGGAGATCTCATTATGATGCCTCATCCTGTGGAAGTGAGATGTCTAAACACTAGTATTACCAGCCCGCTGCCACCACTTGAGGTATTTCTCTTCCATGACCCTGTACCCTCAAGAATAGCAGGGCAACTATGCTCCTGCTGTAAAAACTTCCAGCTCCAGTTCACATGGGTATTGACCTCCACTCAGGTACACTAGATAAATAACAATGTTTTAATTTTCTTATTAAGTAGGAGTAACGGTTCATGTTCTTCCAAGGACAAGTAAAATAACAAAAACAGTGCACACAAAGAGATTTAACTCCTTTCTCTGTCAGCTTCCAACTCCCCTCCCTATCTGCTCTTTGAACCGCAACCATTATAACTGCTTTCGGAACCTCACTGATCAATCCCAACTCAGTAAAGGAGCCCAATCTAGGGTTGGCAGAGAATTTTTCCCTGAAACTTTGGGGGGCCAAGCACCAACGTGTTCGGCCCCCCGAACAAGTTTCGGGGAGAAATCCTCTGAACCCCCCCACCCCCCGCACCCCCCCGGGACGGGACTTACCTTCGCCGAATGTCCCTCCCGGCGGCGGGTCCGGCCGGCGGTTCGGCAGGTGTTCGAGCTATTTGCGTTGCCCTTATTTTCGCCGTAGTCTACGTAAACATTTACGTAGACTACAGCGACTAAATAAGGAACGTGAATGGCGGCTCTCTATGGGGGCCGCCATTAGCGTACGCACTTTTTTTTTTTTAAAGTCACCCGTGATAGGCTACGTGACGATTGACGTAGCCTATCACGGCTGACTTTGCAGATCTAGCCATGATAGGCTACGTGAATCGTCACGTAGCCTATCAGGGGGCGTGTTTTTTGTTTTCTTTTAACTTTCGCGTTCGCGGCCGGGCGAGGCGGGAAGCCTCCTCCCCGGCCTGAATTTCGGCCGGGGCGAGGCGGGAAGCCTCCCCCCCCCGGCCTGAACTTCGCGGGGGGACCAGCGAAGTGCCTCCCCACCACCGCGAACGTCCTTCGAGGACAGGTAAGGGACTTTCGTCCACCCCTAGGCCCCAATCACAATTAGGGATGTACGAATTGTGTACCTTCAGTACTGCTGGACTTCCGCAGTTTGCAGCCAGTGCTCTGTTCCGTCCTTAACAAGCCCCCAGAATTATCATCTTTTTTTTCCGCTCCAAGGATTATGAAGATAAATCCGTACCGACAACCATAATTCCAGTGCCCAGCCATCTCTGTGAGTCTGCATAACTTCCATAAGAGTTGCTATTTTTCATAGATATTTACATAACTTTTCCCCTGCCCTGAGACGTGCAGTAATTACTTTCAGCCAAAACACTTCCTCCTCCTAGGGGCTTCCCAAAACAAGGCTGCCCTAGGTGTGCCTGAGCAATGCACTCTTTGTTTAAAGCAATGCTGTTTTAAAGAAAGAAAAAACCTTTTAAAATGACCATGCCAGTCCTGGAGCCCTTCATGAGGTATTATTCTCCCTGCTAAGCTTTGTATTTCCACATCCAGCGTTGTTGTTGACGTTGTGAGGCTAACATGGAGAGGAGAACCAACTCTGTGCATGTCTACTCAGAAGTAAGTCTTATTGAGTTCAATACAACTTACTCCTACACATGTCAGCACCCCACTTGCCCCCAGCTCAGCTTTGTATTTCCACATCCAGATCATGATCAAACATCCTGTTAGTTATCTCACTGGGTGACTTTGGGCTGGACTCTAACCACTACACCACACTTCTGTTATGAAACTCATGAAAAAGAGGCAGTATAATGGAAAGTTATTTCTGAAGCAGTCACACTTCACTTGTACAAATGCAGCATGAAGGGAAAGATCAGCAATCTTCTCTTAGTTTGAATAAAAAGCACACTCTGCTCATGCTCAGGGAATGCACAAAATGAGGAATAAACATACCAGGGAATGTGAAGAACTGTATTCCTCCATTATGTGTGTGTGTGTGGGGGGGGGAAATCTCCCTCAATCCAGCTGTTCCCTGGAAAGCGCCCCCCCCATTCACCCAAGGGTCTTCTGAGATAACTAACAGGAGGTTTGGTAATGATCTGGATGTGGAAATACATAGCTGAGCTGGGGGGAAGTGCGGTGCTGACATGTGTAGGAGTAAGTCGCACTGAACTCAATAAGACTTACTTCTGCATAGACATGTACAGAGTTTGTTCTCCTCTCCATTTTAGCCTCACAACGTCTACAACAACGCTGGATGTGGACATAGAAAGCCTAGCAGGGGGAATAATACCTCGTGCAGGGCTCCAGGACCAGCATGGTCATTTTAAAAGGTTTTTTCTTGCTTTCTTTCAAACAGCGGTGCTTTAAACAAAGAGTGCATCGCTCAGGCACACCTAGGTCAGCCTTGTTTTGGGAAGCCCCTAGGAGGAGGAAGTGTTTTGGCAGAAAGTAAACGGAGATGGAGGATTTCAATTTAGAAAGAACACCCACAAACAAGGCAGTGAGCAGAATTCATTTTTTAAAAAAACGTACATATTTATTATTGGATTATACTACACTGCATTTCTATTTACAAAAATTCCGCAACTCTTTGCAGACGACAAAAAAAAAAAAGCCGCTTGACTAGGGATGCACGAAAGTCACTTACCTTTTCGCAGTTTGGCTTCGCGGTGGGGGGGAGGCGCTTCGCTTTCCCCCCCGAAGTTCAGGCGAAGGGGGGGAGGCTTCCCGCCTCGCCCGGCCAAAATTCAGGCCACAGGGGAGGCTTCCCGCCTCGCCTGGCTGAAATTCAGGCCGGGGAGAAGCACCCCGTCTCCCCGGCCGTGAAACAAAAAGTAAAAAAAAAAAAAAAGACCCCGTGATAGGCTACGTAACGATTTACGTAGCCTATCACGGCTAGATTTCCAAAGTCAGCCGTGATAGGCTATGTAAATCGTCACGTAGCCTATCACGGGTGACTTTAGGGGAAAAAAAAGCACATACGCAAATGGCGGCACCCCCACCCCCGCCCCCAACGAAAGGCCGACGAACCACCACCAGGACCCGCCGCCGGGAGGGACATTCGCCAAAGGTAAGTCCCATCCCGTGGGAGGGCGGGGGGGCGGAGAATTTCACTGCCGATTTCGGGGGGCCGAATGCGTTGGCGCTCAGCCCCCCGAAGATTCGGGGAGAAATTCTCCGCCATCCCTAATCACAATGCAGTTCTACCATCAGTACAGCCAACCCCAGAAATAAATATACTCTTCTGAACTATAATAAAAAAAAACCCAACAGTTCCCCATTTTGCCACACTCATCACATCTAAGGCTGTTTTGCTGGGATGGCTTGAGAATGTTAAGTGCCTTTTCATCACAGCTTCATGGTGAACAGGCAAGGACAGATCAGTCGGCTTTCTGGTCTGGTGCTTAGTGCCAGGGTGGACTTGTTAAGGAGGCAGACATCATGACATCTGAAGTGCAGGGGCTTGGAGTGCAGCTGCAGGGAAGATCTTGCTCACCGCAGAGCTTTGTAACTGAATAAAGCTGTTGACCATTTATCCTGCAATCTATCTTATGTCTTCATGCCAGGGGAAAGACAACAATGTAGTCTGCATGTGTGTGCCCCCTGTGTGCTCCCTGCATAGTTGCCTCCTGAAGATTCTGGTGAGCCAAGGCAGATAGACAGTGGCAGCTGTGGGAACACCATTATTTCCATCTAGGGGTGGACGAAAGTCACTTACCTGTCCTCGAAGGACGTTCGCGGTGGGGGGGAGGCGCTTCGCTGGTCCCCCCGCGAAGTTCAGGCCGGGGGGGAGGCTTCCCACCTCGCCCCGGCCGAAATTCAGGCCGGGGGGGAGGCTTCCCGCCTCGCCCGGCCGCGAACGCGAAAGTTTAAAAAAAAAAAAAAACGCCCCCTGATAGGCTATGTGACGATTCACGTAGCCTATCACGGCTAGATCTGCAAAGTCAGCCATGATAGGCTACGTCAATCGTCACGTAGCCTATCACGGGTGACTTTAAAAAAAAAAAGCGCGTACGCGAATGGCGGCCCCCATAGGGAGCCGCCATTCGCGTTCCTTATTTAGTCGCTGTAGTCTACGTCAATGTTTACATAGACTACGGCGAAAATAAGGGCAACGCAAATAGCGTTGCCCTTATTTTTGCCGTAGTCTACATAAATCTTTATGTAGACTACAGCGACCAAATAAGGAAGGGGAATGGCAGCTCCCTATGGGGGCCGCCATTATCAGTACACACTTTTTCTTTTCTTTTTTTAAAGTCACCCGTGATAGGCTACGTGACGATTGATGTAGCCTATCACGGCTGACTTTGCAAATCTAGCCGTGATAGGCTACATGAATCGTCACGTAGCCTATCAGGGGGCGTGTTTTTTTTTTCTTTCATTGCAATGGCGGCGGCGGCAGCCGGTCAAAAGACCAGCTGCCGCTCCCGCCTCGCTCAAACACCCGCCAAACCGCCGGCCGGACCAGCCACCAGGAGGGACATTCGGTGAAGGTAAGTCCCGTCCCGGGGGGGGCGCGGGGGGCGGGGGGGGTTCAGAGGATTTCTCCCCGAAAATTGTTTGGGGGGCCGAACACGTTGGCGCTCGGCCCCCTGAAGTTTCGGGGAGAAATTCTCCACCAACCCTATTTCCATCATCACACATTAGAAGACAAGCAACAGCCAAGACCAGCAACAGGAGAAAACACGAAGCTTTTCTTAACAGCTCTTGTTCCGCAAGAGTCCAACGGTATTGACCTGCTGACCTATTCCTGGCTACACCCCATGTAACTGCCCCAATACCAGAATTAAATTTGTGGAATCAATAGCTGTCAACTTGATCCTGGCTTTCACTGACCGTCTAAACAACAGCAGGGTGGCTATCTTCAGTAGGTGGAATTCATAGTTTCACTGAGAAACATAGCCTATGAATGTATGAGATGGTACAATAGTGGTTCTGTATCTTTAAGGAACAGATCCCACTTTCTTTGGGACTGCAGAGTGTGAGCTGCAAGTGTACCTAGCAGATGGCAGTAGGCTGCTTGCTGTGATTTTTGTTCTTCCTGTATTGTGTCCAAAAAAGGTCAATGGAAATCTTAGGTGTCTTGTGGGGATGGCAGAGAATTCTGCCACAGACTCCAATGAGGCCGGATTCTAAGAATCCAGCCCCCCAGAGTAGGGATGTACGAAAGTCCCTTACTTGAACCCGAAGCTTGATTCGTGGTGGGGGGAGGCGCTCCGTCCCTCCCCCCAAAATTCTGGCTAGGGGGGAGGCACCCTGTCCCTCCCCCCTGAAATTCTGGCCAGGGGGGAGGCGCCCCGTCCCTCTCGCCACGAATCCTGGCTGGCTAGGACGCAAATGGCGGTGGCCGTAGCCACCGCCATTTGTGTCCCTGCAGTCAGCCGTGATAGGCTACATAAATGTTTACGTAGCCTATCAAGGCTGAGCGGGGAAAAAAAACCGCGCGTACGCAAATGGCGGCACCCATGGGTGCTGCCATTTGCGTACATGCGGTTTTGTTTTGTTTTTTTCACTCAGCCGTGATAGGCTATGTAAACATTTACTTAGCCTATCACCATGTTTTTTAAAAATCTAGCCGTGATAGGCTACGTAAATCTTTACGTAGCCTATCACAGTTTTTTTTGTTGTTGTTTTTTTAACTTGGAAATGGCAGTGGCAGCAGCCGGTCGGAAGACCGGCCACTTCTGCCACCGCCACCAAACCACCGCCGAACCGCCGCCGGAGCTGCCGCTGCCGCCAGGGACATTCGCACAAGGTAAGTCCCGTCCTGGGGGGGGCAGGGGGGCAGACTGTTTCGCCACCAATTTCAGGGGGCCGAATGCACTGGCATTCGGCCTCCCCAAGATTCATGGCAAAATTCTCTGACATCCCTACCCCAGAGTCCATGGCGGAACGGACCAGTTACCTCCACCACGGACTCTGGTGCTGGTATTATTATTAATAATAATTACTGCTGTGCCAAACCCTGCCCCCTATTTTCAGGAACTTTTTCTCTCCCTGCAAAAGAGGCATTGTTTTTTCTGCCTCTTTTGCAAGGAGGGGGAGAATTTCAGAGAATTTTCTCCTTGAGGAGGGGGAACATGGTTTCCACATACCTTTTTTTAAGTGTAGGCAATTCCTGATGGGATTGATTGATTGATTAATTTACTTATTTATTTTAACACCCTCCACCCTGCACTTCCAGGAGCTGAGGCCTCTTCTCCATCTGGGAGTTCTTCCTGAATGCTTAATGGAAAGGGTAGGATCATATGGCATGCCTTTACACTAAAGAAACCCCCCACAGTCCTCCCATTCTGGAGCCTTTCCACGTTTATCACAGGCTCCTAGACAGCAGCCACATGATTACTGAGGGGGGAAGCTTTTAATGCTCAAGGTTCCATAGAACTCCATGAAACAGCGCCACCTAGTGGCTGTTTCAATTGCATTCAATTACAACTTTAAAAAAATGGTTCATTAGTTCCAGATTTTTTTGTGATGAAATAAGCAGGAAATACTTCTGGATGTGCCCTGGAGGTTATTGATGTGATGAAAAGGACCTGCAAATTTCTGTGAGTGAGCAATCTCAATAGCAGGATAAAAGCTCCATGTGAAGAAGCCCATGGTCTCCTGTGTGTTCAGAAAGAACTGCCAGGCTGGAGGAGAGGCCTGGGCTCCTGCAAGTGCAGGGGTGTGTTTTTTAAAAAAAGAAAGAAAGAAGGAAAGAAAGAAAGAAAGAAAGAAAGAAAGAAAGAAGACCCCTCAAGAATCACCTACACTTAAAAAGGTATGTGGAAACCCTGTCCCCTCCCCAAGGAGAAAATTCTCTGAAGTTCTCCCCCTCCCAGCCTCTTCAGAGTTTTCATTTCCAGACACACACACATACAATGCCAAAAATGAAGGAGTCGAAGTTTTTAGCACAGCACTAATAATAATTTCTAAATATGTTCTTCTCTTCTAGGGGGAAAAAAAATCAAAAGGTTTTTGGTCCATTCTAATTCCAGCCATCACTCTGTTATGTTCTTGCTTGGAAGGCCAACCTTCTCCAGCTAGTTAGGTAATCCAGCACCTGGTGGCGATGATTTACTAATTATATTTCAGTTGTGAAAAATTACATATAATTAGCAAGAAAGTATTTACCATAATTGCAGAGTCAGCTTCAGAGTCTTGATGTCTGTCCCAGAAAAACTGAATGTGGTGATGAATTTTCTCATAACAGCTTTACACATTTCTGAAACAAGCTATCTAATACGCTTTCAGGTATAATGAGCAACCAAATAATTGGAATGAGTTGAAATTTGTTATATGGCATCTGTTGAAATCATTCTTTGTCTCTAATTGCAATTAGCAAGCATTTTTTGATGGAGATGACTTCTAATTCAAGTAGTTACTTGCTTCGGATCTGTCATTACTGTTTCTTTTTCATCCCCAGTGTTGACTTCTTTTGTTGTTGATCTTATGTGTGTGTTGTGCATGTGTGAATCCCCCCATCACTTTTCATCTCGACTAATTGACGGATGGAGCTACTATCCCCAGTGAGATACAAAGTATATAAAATCACACTGTTTACTGCACCAGGTAGAAACATTTTACACATAATACAGAGGAAACCCTGGATTTGATTCCAAATATACTGTGGGCCCACCAGAATGTGAGCCTCAGTCCCAGCTCTCTGACAAGTACCTGATATTCACAGATTTGTAACATCAGCATTTTACAAAAAATATATATTGTAGAGCTGGAAAAAGTGCAGAGGAGGGCCACTAAAATGATTCAGGGGCTGGAGCATCTCCCCTATGAGGGAACGTTACAACAGCTGGGAGTGTTTAGCTTGGAAAGAAAGGAGGATAAGGGGATCCATGATAGAGGTCTACAAAATTATGCATGGTGGTGTGGAGAATGTGGATAGGGAGAAATTTTCCTTCCTCTCTCAAAATATTAGAACCTGGGCTCATCCCATGAAGCTGATTGGTGGGAAATTCAGGACAGAAGAAAGGAAGTACTTCTTCACACAGCGCATAGTTAAAACTATGGAATTCGGTACCTCAAGACATAATGATGGCCACCAATTTGGATGGCTGTAAAAGGGAGTTGGACAAATTCCTGGAGGAGAAGGCTATCAGTGGCTACTAGTCCTGAAAGCTATGTGCTACCCCCAGTACCAGAGGCTGTGTACACCATTTGCTGGGGAGCATGGCCAGGAAGGTGCTCTTGCACTCATGCCCTGCTTGGGGCTTCTGGTTGACAGCTGATTGGCCACTGTGTCAACAGAATGCTGGACTAGATGAACCCTTGGTCTGATCCAGCATGGGTGTTCTTATGTTCTTCTTAAGTGTGCACATGATCAAAGTCAGTATTATGCATGCTGGAATTGGAATGCTGGAATGTGACCTGGGTCCAAATCTCCACTCAGCCAAGAAGCTCATGCACTGTCCTTGGTCTGGTTGCTATCTCCCCATCTAACCTCCCTCATAGGGTTGTTATGAGGATAAAGCCTGGCAACCCCCATCTATATATTTTGTTATTTAGGGCGCAATCCTATGGGGATAGTCAGAGACCTCAGAACTTGGAGGTGACCAACTATTCAATGCAGGGTGAGCAGAGCGCAGAGGGGATCTTCTCTTCCATGCTCTGGCTGCCCTGCATTTGTGGTTAGATGGCCGATTTCAGCTGTCTAGCCAGGGCAGCTTGGAACAGGGTGGGGGGGAGGCCGGACGGCACATTGGAAGTGTTGTACCAGCACTTCCGCTGTCCCCTCTCTGCCCCCAGGAACTCCCCCTTTTCCCCTGCTCTGTGCTGCTCTTCTGAGCGTGGAGGCAGAGATGAACCATGTCACCTACAAGGCAGTGGGGCAGGGGGCGGGCAGACGGTTTTCTGGGAACTGACCTCGGAGGGTTGGCAGACAATGAAAAATCACATAGCCATCTCACCACTGTCTAGCAGCCATAGGATTGTGCCTTTAAATTTATTTTAGATAGTTATACCCTGTCTTCCCATCATTCAGTGCCTAGGACAGTTTACATAAACCATATAGCAATAAGTTAATACAAACCATGTTCAAGCAATCTATTAAGATCAATTTCACTAAACCAAAGCAGAGCTTTATTAAATGGATTGTTGTTAGGGGTTTGCAAGAAGTAATGATTTAAGTGCTAGATCATCTACAGATCTGTAGTACATGGATATTGAACAATGAGTGAAATTATGCAGTTAAGATACTGATGGATGAGATTAACAACAGAAACAAGGGAGATGAAATATTTCATTGGACCAGGTAGCATTTAAAATACTTCCAGTTTTCACATGAAGTCATCATTCCCATGGAAGTGAAGGGGCAAGCTCTCCTTTCCTTCCTCCTTCCTGTGCTCCCACACAGAACGTCTTCTGCCCATATTTTTAAGACTAGGGTCAAAAAGAAACATTACGGTTCTTTTCATTTGGCAAATCCCTGACCTGATACCTGAGGTAAATCCATAGTGATAGGTCAGTTCATGATAATCTACACAGCCAAACTCTTAACACTACACTACCTGGAAGTGACCACCAATAGCATTTACATCCTAAATGCCAGAATACTGAAACTATAAGCTCAAGTGAAGAATCATTGAAGACTATGGCAATAGGCTCCTCTAAAATACGAGCTCTTCTTTTGGAAGAGTTTGAAGAATGTGTGTGTATGTTTGTTTTGTTTGCTTGCTTCTTTCCTTTTATACATAGTGCTGCTAGAATCTCCCCCACCCCTTCCTTTTGGCTTCCTTACATTTCTAGTCAGCTGCATTAACATAGGATTTGTGCAGCCTGTTTCATCTTGTCCTGCTGCTTATTTTACATTCAGACTAATAATCCTGTGAATGTGATACCCAAGCCATCTTCACCTCACAACCAACTGTAATGTCACAAGCAAGAGAATTATGATTTCAAGAGAGGAATCAGTAGCAGCAGCAGGTGAATGCTTAAGAAACAAAGGTCCTCTTTATTTATTTATTCCTTCATTCATTCATTTCATTTCTCTTTGTGTGAAAACATATTTTGTTTAAAAACAGAGAAGAGGAAAGCAGCAACATAAAAGGGCAAGACATGCATCTCAACACAGAGATAAATGAGAGATGAGATTTAATCATTCACTTAAGGTTATTTGTTAACAAAGCATGCATTAGATTCCTAACTTGGCATGCTTTATAAAGGGAATCTCTCCCCTTTTCTCAAGCAATTCGCAAATCCATCTTCTTAGTACAAAGGGAATTTTAATCATTAGCACCACAGTGTGGCAGGATGTCAGCACTGCACTGCTTCAAGCTTAAGAACATAAGAAAAGCCATGCTGGATCAGACCAAGGATCCATCTAGTTCAGCATTCTGTTCACATAGTGGCCAACCAGCTGTTGATGAGGAACCCACAAGCAGGGCATGTTAACTACTTCAAGCTTCTGGTACAATCAAGCCTATCGTTTTCTGGGTGGCAATTATAAGACTTAATATGTTCTGACATCCCCTTCATGGATCACTGCCTTGTTGAGGGGAAGGAGCTTGCGTAACTCAGTGAAGCCATAAGCTATGCCATGCAGGGCCAGCCAAGATGGACAGGTCATGGTGGAGAGTTCTGACAAAATGTGGTCTACTGGAGAAGGAAATGGCAACCCACTCCAGGATTCTTGCCAAGAAAACCCCATGGAACGTATCACAAGGCTAAAAGAGAAGACGCCAGAAGATGAGCCCCTCAGGTCGGAAGGTGTTCAATATACTACTGGGGAAGAGCAGAGGGAATTTTCAGGTAGTCCCAGAAAGAGTGAAGCGGCTGGGCCAAAGCTGAAAGGACATTCAGCTGTTGATGTGTCTGGTGGTGAAAAGGAAGTCCGATGCTGTAAAGAACAATATTGTTTAGGAACCTGGAATGTCAGATCAATGAATCTTGATTGGTAAGCTGGAGGTGGTCAAACATGAGATGGCAAGATTGAACATCGACATCTTGGGAATCAGCGAACTAAAATGGACAGGCATGGGTGAATTTAATTCAGGTGACCATTATATCTACTACTGTGGGCAAGAATGCCTTAGAAGAAATGGAGTAGCACTCATAGTCAACAAAAGGGTGGGAAAAGCAGTACTGGGGTACAATCTCAAAAATGATAGAATGATCTCAGTACAAATCTAATTCAACATCACAGTAATTCAAGTCTATGCCCCAACCACTGAGGCCAAAGAAGCTGAGGTTGATCAGTTCTATGAAGACCTACAACACCTTCTAGAACTAACACCAAAAAAAGATGTCCTCTTCATCATAGGGGATTGGAATGCTAAAGTAGGAAGTCAAGAAATAACTGGGATAACAGGCAAGCATGGCCTTGGTGTACAAAATGAAGCAGGACAAAGGCTAATAGAGTTTTGCCAAGAGAACACGCTGATCATAGCAAACACTCTTTTCCAACAGCACAAGAGGCAACTCTACACATGGACATCATCAGATGGTCAATATCAAAATCAGATTGATTATGTCCTTTGCAGCCAAAGATGGAGAAGCTCTATACAGTCAGTAAAAACAAGACCTGGAGCTGACTGTGGCTCAGATCATGAGCTTCTTATTGCAAAATTCCAGCTTAAATTGAAGAACGTAGGGAAAACCACTAAACCATTCAGGTATGACCTAAATCATATCCCTTGTGAATATACAGTGGACGTGAGGAATAGATTTAGGGGATTAGACCTGATAGACAGAGCGCCTGAGGAACTATGGATGGAGGTCTGTAAGATTGTTCAGGAGGCTAAATATTTATGTAGGCTAGAACTACGAAAAAAAAGGAACACAAATAGCACCCACTACACTATTTGCGTTCCCCTTTTTTTCGCCATAACAGCCTACATAAATATTTACGTAGGCTAGAACGGCGAAAAATAGGGAACGCTAATGGCAGCCGCCATAGCCAACGCCATTTGCATACTCTGGGGTTTTTTTTGGGGGGTAGTCGTGATAGGCTACGTAAATACTTACGTAGCCTATCACAGCTGCAAGGACGGCAATGGTGGTCACAGCAGCCGGGCCGTGGCCGGCCAGGAGACCAGCCGCCGCCACTGCCGACCCTGGAGCCGCCGCCACCAGAACCGCCACCGCCAAATCTGCCGCATCCGTCCCAGGTAAGTTCCATCCCCGGGGGATTCCGCAGGGGGGCAGGAGGCTGGAATCCGTGGCGGAATTCTCTGCCATCCCTAGAAAAAATATTAAAAAGTTACTTAAAAGGATTAAAATTAAACTCCATTGCACACAAACATCAAATACCATTCTACTTAAAAGTTATACCTATAACATTGCCAATATTACAATTCAGTACAGCATAGATAATCAACCTCACCTTTCAATATCATATCATCAGTCTTCTAGCAAAGGAGCAGGCCTTTTGTAACTGAAGGGCAATATATGGTTATTGGAAGTGAATATAGTTAACATATAATAGTAAAGCTTAACAATTTAACTAGCCAAAAATATTACTAACCAAAGTCTCATAATAATGATAGCAATAATAATAAAAAGGAAGGAAATTAAAAAGGATAAATAATAACAAATCATTAATAAATTTTATGCTATTATATAATAATAAAGCTTAAAATCAACCAGCCAGAAATATTACTAATCCTAGTATCATAATATTGATATTATTATTAATAATAATAATAATAATTAAAAAGAAAAGAATTATAAATGATAAAAAAGAAAAAAATAGAACAATCACTAATGTATTTTGTACTATCTATATTTTACATAGTATTTCCAAATATATAAATGAGTGTGCACATTTCTATACACCCTCAGACAGTAGATTTAAGTACAGTATGCCATAGCCATTTTAAAGAGAAAGAATTTAAAAGAGAGGAAAAAAGTAACCCCATGTTTGGAGATGTGTGCATTTTTTTTAGGGGAAATTGCCCCTAAGGTGGGGATACAAAACAGCTAAGAACTAAATGGCATGGAAAGTTGAGAGTGAGAGTGGAGAAAACTGAAAATGGAGGGGGAGAGGGGTTGGAATGGAGTGGCTGAAAAATAAGGAGGGAGGAGACATATAGATATTTAAAAGGGTAGAAATATACATCCCATTGTCTGGACAGGTCACTTCCTGGTTCACACTGAGAAGCTATTTTAAAATGTTGCCAACAGCGAGCTGCCCATAGACATCAATGGAGAAATCAAATAATTCAATGTAGCTGGGACTGGGCACAAGTGTGTACACCATACACACATCTGCAAAGCCCAAAAGAGAGAAAGAAAACAATCAAAATCAAGGGAGGCCCAAAGACAGGGGTAGGAGAACATGTAATGCTCAAGGTTGCTGAGGTTCTTTGAATTCCTCCTGGAAGCTCTGTTCACCTCATTTGCATTCCTGAACATTACCATCTTTTCTTTTTTTCCTATCAGGAAAAACGCTCACGCCCATGTTTACATTCAAGGTCCTGACTGAATGTTGGCAGGGGTCCATCTAGTCTTGCTCCATCCCAGTTTTGTGAGACTCTTTCTTTTTCTGCACAGAAATTCTTATGTATTTTTGGTGCACATTTTTCAAAATGTCAACATGTTCACATTTTTGTACACATGCACCCATTGACTAAAGTGTGTTTGTATACAGTTAAAAAAAAATGCCCGTTTTTTTAAATGTGCACATGTTTTCGACTCCCTCCTTTTCTTTTTCTTTTTCAAGGCATCGCAAGCTCAGAAATGTATGGGTTTTTGATGGCAAATTGCATTCAGCTCCATGCTGAGTGCCTGCTGAGGTGAAGCAAAGTGGTGCAAAATTGGTGAGGAGGTGCAAATTGGGTTATCTCATTTTAAAATGCAAACCCAACCATTTTTCTCAGCCATCCCTAGTTCAGATCCTATGCTAAGTCAAGAGGAAATACAGACCGCACATATGTAGGTCGTTGACTACAAGCAAAAGTGAGATAAGAGGAAAATATTAGATGGAAGATTTAAGGGTGATGAAGCTTCTTCATTTGAACGTATTTACTAGTTTGTTTTCCTGCCGGAGTCCATTGTGCTGCTTGATGGCTTTCATTGATCTCATGTACACAGGTGTCAAACCAGGTCAAGAGAAGTTTACAGCTTTAAAACCCATAAGAGCAAAAGTTTGATTATGAGTTTATTGGTTATGTTCAATGCATATAAATAGTAAGAAACAGTATCTTTAGATAGCTCCTTTATCCAGATCAGTTCAGGTTGTTTAACATGCAGAGGGAAGCAAAAGTATATAATAGCAAATTACAAAATATTTATATATTGGGGTTATTGCTCACAAGATCAGTGACAGAAGGAAAAACAGTAGCAATGGGTTTTAATTAGAGGTGTGCACTGACCACAAGATTTGGCTCAGACCTTTATTTGTGCTTTGGAAAATGGACCAATTCTGTTCAGACTCATTTGAAGTAGGGATGGCAGAGAATTCCGCCATGGATTCCCCGGAATCTGTGGCGGAATGGCCTCCTGCCCCCCCCCGTGGAATCCCCCTGGGATGGAATCTTATCTGGGATGGATGCAGCGGATGCGGCAGCGGCAATGGTTCCGGCGGCAGCGGCTCTGGTGGCTGGTCTCTTGGTCGGCCGCGGCCGGGCTGCTGTAGCCGCCATTGGCGTCCTGGCAGATGTGATAGGCTACATAAGTATTTATGTAGCCTATCATGGTTAACCCCCCCCCCCAAAAAAACCAGCATACGCAAATGGCGGCGGTTACGGCGGCCGCCATTTGCGTTCCCTATTTTTCGCCATTCTAGCCTACGTAAATATTTACGTAGGCTATTACGGAGAAAAAAAAGGGAACACAAATAGCTTAGTGGGCGCTATTTGCATTCCTTTTTTTTCGCTGTCCTAGCCTATGTAAATATTTATGTAGGCTAGAATGGCGAAAAAAAGGGAACGCAAATAGTGCCCACTACACTATTTGCGTTCCCCTTTTTTTCTCCATAATAGCCTATGTA
The DNA here is from genome assembly GCF_057233095.1 of Heloderma suspectum. Taxonomy (NCBI): domain Eukaryota; kingdom Metazoa; phylum Chordata; class Lepidosauria; order Squamata; family Helodermatidae; genus Heloderma; species Heloderma suspectum. The sequence continues at coordinate 92,098,529 of NC_139458.1, forward strand.
AATATTTATGTAGGCTAGAACAGTGAAAAATAGGGAATGCAAATGGCAGCCGCCGTAGGCGCTGCCATTTGCATACGCCGTTTTGGGGGGGGGGGTTGCCGTGATAGGCTACATAAATACTTATGTAGCCTATCACGGGAGCCTGGCTGGACGCAAGTGGAGGCCGCTATGGCGGCCACCATTTGCATCTGCAGCAGCCCGTCCGCAGCTGGAAATCCAGCTACGGACGGCCCTGGCTGGCTGCTCCTCGGAGCCACTGTGGAGCGGAGCCAGCTGGGCAGGATTCCGGGGGGGAGGAACGGATCACCTCCCCCTGTCGAGGATTCCGGGGGGAGGGACGGCACACCCTCCCCCCCACCGCGACAAATTCAGTGAAAAGGTAAGTGACTTTCATACATCCCTAATTTGAACGCTGTCAACTTTAGTTTGGGTATGGTACCCGCTGAGTTTCGGAAGTCCAAGGCTTCATACCTCCTGTCCACTATGATTGAAAATAAAAAAAATGGCTATAACTTTTTTCTGTTTGTCAGAAGTGGATGACAGTTGCAGGCATAATAGCCTCTTAGGAGGGTTTTTGTGCTACATGCCTTTATATTTTGATTTTTAAAAAATTTGTTTTAAGGGAACTGTTGACAACTTCTTTACTTCTTTGCAGAATTAGGGATGTACGAAATACCTACCTGGCTCCGCGCCAGGCAATCCGCAGTGGGGAGGAGGTGCTCCATCCCTCCCCCCAGAAGCCTCAATGGGGGGGAGGCAATCCGGTCCTCCCCCCCCCAGAATCCTGCCCGGGTGCCTGCAGCCGGACATCTGGCTGCTGGGCAGCCCTGCAGGGACGCAAATGGTGGCTGTCGTAGCCGCCGCCATTTGCGTCCCTGTATCGAGCTGTGATAGGCTACGTAAATATTTACATAGCCTATCATGGCAGGGGGAAGAATCCCACCATTAGGGATGGATGACAGGGACTTACCTTGTCCCGCAGCTTGCTTCGTGGTGGGGGGGAGGTGCTTTGGTTCTCCCCCCGAAGTTCAGGAGAGGGGGGGAGGTGCCCTGCCTCGCCCGGCCGAAATTCAGGCCGGGGGGGGAGGTGCCCCATCCCTCGCTGGTGAAATTCAGGCCAGGGAGGAGCGCCCCGTCTCCCCGGCTGCGAAAAAAAAAAGTAAACACACACACACACATGTGATAGGCTACGTAATGATTTGCGTAGCCTATCACAGCTAGATTTCCAAAGTCAGCCGTGATAGGCTACGTAAATCGTCATGTAGCCTATCACATGTATGTGTTGTTGTTTTTTTACTGTACTTTTTTATTTTGTAATGGCGGCGGCGGCAGCCGGTCGGGAGACCGGCCGCTGCCCCTGCCCCCACCGAAATGCCTCCGGGACCCACCGCCGAGAGGGACATTCACCGAAGGTAAGTCCCATCCCGGGGGGGGCAGGGGGCCGGCGGAGAATTTCCCCAACACTTTCGGGGGGCCGTATGCGTCGGCACTCAGCCTCCCGAAGATTCGTGGAGAAATTCTCCGCCATCCCTACCATGCGTACGCAAACGACGGTAGCCGCCGCCATTTGCATACGCTGGGGTTTTTTCCCCCCTGCCGTGATAGGCTACGTAAGTATTTACGTAGCCTATCATGGCTATGAAGAGGAGGAAGCAAATGGCATACACAGGACGGCCGCCATTCACAAAGAAGCACGGACGGGAGCAGGTAAGTGCTCCATTTCTCACGCCTTTTGTGGGGGGGGGGGCTTCAGTCCGTGACAGATTTCAGGGAGCCGAATGCACTGGCATTCGGCCTCACCGAGATCCGTCGCGGAATTCTCTGACATCCCTATGCAGAATTGGATGAAATTTCCAGAGATACTTGCTTTTTGTGAGGGAATCCCACCTGATAAGTTTCAGATGAATAGGTGGAGGGACTTTTGAGCAAGTGTAGCCTTTACATTTTGCCATTATACAAAACAGGGCACATCTATTGTCCTATGTTCCTTGTGGACCATTCTTCTGAAAGTGACAGATGCCACAGAGGAGACCCTAAGTAGGAAATCTGAAAAGTTCCAGGATAGGTGCAGGAGGTTATGTGGAAGGGGGAGTCCTCAAATTTGGGGGGTGAGTGATTTGTTTCCTCTACAACCTCCCCCCCTCCTCATGATTTTTTAAGGAAATTTGTATGAACATGGCACAGATCATAGAGGTGTCTCCAGGCAATAAACCTGCACGTTTCAGAATGATAGGTTTAGAGACTTTGGAATTATGGTGACTGGAAACCACTTTAAAGCTTTTTCTTTTTTCATTCTGAATCCTGATAGCATGAGAGAAATGTCCATTTCATGGTTACATCCTTGCCCTCCAGCAAAGTGCAGTGATTGAAGAGATCCTGGTAAAACATGCCCTATTGTAGTAGCCATATTTAAGGCCAGATTGAGTGGTCTTATATTTCTGCTGAGTTAGTATAGTTTAGCAAAAGAACAGCAATGTAGAAACTGCCCTTGTCAGCAAGCTGGATTGCACAACCTAGTCATGCCTTTAACATTTTGCTTACTGCAGGCTGTAACCATGTCTTAAGACAGAACATCCTGTCGCCCACTTCCTGTACTGTAAACAACTGTGCTAACTGTAAAACCGCGAAAGAGGGGACAGGAGAAAGGGTCGCATGTATGTCATCATTACTATAAAAGAAATGTGTAACTAGGGGTGGACAAAAGTCACTTACCTTTTCTCGCAGCTTGTTCGCGGTGGGGGGGAGCGCTTCGCTGCTCCCCCCGCGAAGTTCAGGCCGGGGGGGGAGGCTTCCCGCCTCGCCCGGCTGAAATTCAGGCCGGGGGGGAGGCTTCCCGCCTCGCCCGGCCGAAATTCAGGCCGGGGAGGAGGCTGCCCGCCTCGCCCGGCCGCGAACACGAAAGTAAAAACAAAAACAAAAAAAAATCCCCTGATAGGCTACGTGACGATTCACGTAGCCTATCATGGCTAGATCTGGAAAGTCAGCCGTGATAGGCTACGTGAATCGTCACGTAGCCTATCACGGGTGACTTTAAAAAAAAAAGCGCGTACGCGAATGGCGGCCCCCGTAGGGAGCCGCCATTCACGTTCCTTATTTAGTTGCTGTAGTCTACGTAAATCTTTACGTAGACTACGGCGAAAATAAGGGCAACGCAAATAGCGTTGCCCTTATTTTCGCCGTAGTCTACGTAAACATTTACGTAGACTACAGCCACCAAATAAGGAACGGGAATGGCGGCTCCCTATGGGGGCCGCCATTATCCGTACACACTTTTTTTTTTTTTTAAGTCACCCGTGATAGGCTACGTGACGATTCACGTAGCCTATCACAGCTGACTTTGCAAATCTAGCCGTGATAGGCTACGTGAATCGTCACGTAGCCTATCAGGGGACGTGTTGTTTTTTTTTCTTTGATTGCAATGGCGGGGGCAGCAGCCGGTCAAAAGACCGGCTGCCGCTCCCGCCCCGCTCGAACACCGGACGAACTGCCAGCCGGACCCGCCGCTGGGAGGGACATTCAGGGAAGGTAAGTCCCATCCCGGGGGGGGCGGGGGGGCGGAGGATTTCTCCCCGAAACTTGTTCGGGGGGCCAAACACGTTGGCGCTCGGCCCCCCGAAGTTTCGGGGAGAAATTCTCCGCCATCCCTATGTGTAACTATAGTTCAGGGCTTTTGGCTCTTTGGAAAAGATTCCAGCCTTAAGCCCGCGCGTTAAATAAAGAAGTTCTCATTTTCCTTCACTCCGTGGTCTCTCTGACTTTGATTTCTGCTACATAAATGGTGCCGTGACTCGGATGTGGCAGGCTCTAAGCCAGACAGGTGGCACTTGCCTGCTCTTTTTTGCCGCACCAGGAGGGAGACCTCGGCGCACATTTTCCCTTCTTGGCGCCACCGACCTTTTTGTCGGGTGAACGGGAGACCACTTGCGCCGGGATCTCCTGAACGGCTGTGAGCATCAAGGGAACCCCAGTGAGCGGAGAAAGGAATTTGAGCCCTGCCTGTATCGCAGCTGAAATTGCATTGAAACCCACATTGGAAGCCTTCAGGAGAAAGGCAAGTATATGGGAAAAAGAGGGCCCTGCCTTTAGGGAGAAAGGCCACTGGGCAGAAAAAAAGAGGGCCCCGCCTTGTGAAGAAGGTCAGTGTTAGTATACGTATACGAAAAGAACCTACTCCTTGCGAGTAGAAGGGGGGCCTGATCACACTCCCGAGTGGGCGCCAGTACCCAGCACGCCAGTACTCAGTAGAAAGCTGAGGAAGCTGGGGAAGCCATTTTCCGCTCTGGTAAAAAGTGGGAAAAGTGGGTGGCAGGGACATATGGATGTAGTGGAGAGAATGATGATTGTGTGAGTGGCTACTGCGGTTTCTGAAGCATACCATTGACCGTCCGGGTGCCCAGGCCAGTAGCAAAGTGCGTGGTGTATAAAATCCTCTTGTGTCGGCCAGTGAGACCCCTTACTCACTGACCAATCCCCATTCCCTAATTGTGTCTGTCTTCAATTTAGGAGGGAGGTTATGGGTGGAGGGGGAAGCAAACCTTGCACCCCCTTGGGATGTATGTTAAAGAATTTTAAGAAGGGTTTTAGTGGAGATTATGGTGACCCCCCCATGAATCCACAATGGTTGCGAACCTTGTGTGAAGTAGAGTGGCCGTCTTTTGGTGTGGGATGGCCCACTGAAGGCTCTTAGCACAATTAGTCGTGTATATGCCATTGTGGTAGGGGAGCCTGGGCATCCAGACCAATTTCCCTACATTGACTCATGGGATTCTGTGGTCCGCACCTCTCCCCCCTGGCTTAAGAAATGTTTAGAAACCCAGGCCAGAATTTTAGTGCTTAGAAAGGAAAAGATAGCCAAAAAAATGCAACCAGTGTTAGACGCCCCAAATGAAGACTTAACAGAGCTAATGGCGTTACCACCCGCCTATGCCCCGCTCCCACCACGGGCCCATGTCACCGTGAGGCCGCCGCGCCAAAACACAGGAGTTCCTGAGCCTATGTCGTCTCCCTGGCCCCCCCGCAGAAACCATATCATAGCCCCACGTTTCAACTTGGAACCGTCACCATCGGCTTCAAGCCTAGCAGGCAATAATTCGCCGCTTTCAACTACTGCCTCCAACTCCCCGATGATGCCTGTGGAGACGTCTATTTCTGTAGGGTCTGAAGGTTCTCTTTTATCACCTCAAACAGCGCTAGGCAGGGAAACTGAAGGACTGGAAGGTTTAAGAATTTGGGCCGCAGATTTAGTAAAATCAGCAAATGCCCTTAAGAAGAGATGTTTGTTCCGACAAAGTGACGAAGAGAGCTCGCCTACTGCTCATCAGTCGGAAAACGAGGCTCAACCTTTACTTCCCCTGAGGCAAGTAACCCAGATGGTGCATAACCCGGACCCAGAGGCAGAGGCGCATTATATTCCAGTTCAAGCTTATACCTATGCGCCTTTTACAACCTCAGACTTATTAAATTGGAAAACCCACTATGCCTCCTATACCACAAAGCCTCATGAGTTAGTAGAACTATGCTCTAGTATTATGGCCTCGCATATGCCCAATTGGCAAGATTGCCAACAGCTACTATTGACATTATTCACCACAGAAGAAAGGCGACGAATCCATCAACAGGTAGAGCATATTGCCTTGGAAAGGGCTCCTGAAAACCACGTAAACCCCCAAGGATGGATGAGAGAAAGAGTGCCCTTAGAGAATCCCCATTGGGATCCAAATACCCCTGCGGGGTTAGAGCGCTTTACCCAGTATCAAACCCTGCTGTTGCAGGCAATGAGGGCGGGCATGAAGAAGTCTATAAATATGACTAAAGTCTCCGAAGTGCTGCAAGGTGCAACCGAAGCCCCTGGAGAGTATTTAGAACGCCTCTTAGATGCATACCGCCAGTATACCCCCCTCGACCCTGAAGCCCCAGATAACCTGAAGGTAGTCAACATGGCTTTCGTAGCCCAAAGTTACAAAGACATCTGGAAAAAGCTTCAAAAGTTGACTGGGTTTGCAGGAAAAAAATTGACAGAACTTTTAGAAGTTGCTCAGAAAGTGTATGTGAATCGAGATCAAGAAGAAAAGAAAGAGAAAGAGAAGAGAATGGTTAAAAAGGCAGAACTGCTCGCTGCGGCACTAGTAGGGCCGCAAATCGGAGAAAGAGGCAGAGGACGAGGCAGAGGGCAAAGAGGACGTGGACGAGGAAGAAGAGAACTTTTGAGGAGAAATCAGTGTGCACAGTGTGGAAAAGATGGACATTGGTGGCGTGAGTGTCAAGGTGGACCATCAATGTACCAAGAAGGGAATCAAGGAGAATACCAAGGGCGAGCAGGGGGGCAGCCAAGCTGGCAACCAAATAATTGGCAGAGGCAAGGAGAGTCCATAGAGAGATATGAGATGAATCCTTTCGCGGGGATGGCCGCGACAGAAAGTCTCGAATAGGACAGACCGGGCCCCCTTCATCTTGGCCCCGGGGAGCCCTTGGTCACCGCCACTGTAGGGGGCTGAAATATTAATTTTATGATAGACACCAGAGCTTAATGAATATGAACTTGAGAACGCTCTGGGAGAGAGCGCAGGACAGGAAGGCCTGGCGTGCTATGGTCCATGGGGTCACGAAGAGTCGGACACTACTGAACGACTGAACAACAACAAATGATTAGGAGATGGACCTGTCAGTCACTCAATCCCACTCTCTTCCCCTGTCCCCCCTCATCAGCATATAGAGAAAAAAAAGGGAAGGGAAGTATTCTTAGAGACACACTGTCTGCCTTTCTGAAGGTGAATTGCTAATGAAGCCTTACGCAGGTGTCCAGCTTCAGTGCTGGTCACTTAAGAGGGAAGCCCACTTCAACTTGGCAGGCACCATATTTGGTCTGAACGGTGCAATTGAGGACAGACTTTGGCCAAATCCAGTGCTAATACAAATATCATAAAAGCTTATCAGAAAACAAACCCAGGAGCAACCCTCTCACACACAAAAACATAAATTGCAATACAATACGTGACATTAAAATTAAAACTGAAGAGCAACATAAAGCTTCACACAGCATTAAAAGCCTGACAGAACAGAACTCTTTACTGCCCATCCAAAGTAAAGTAAAGAAGGAGCCAATCTTATCTCCCCCAGAGTTCCACAGTTGGGGTTGTTGTTGTTGTTCAGTCGTTCAGTCGTGTCCGACTCTTCGTGACCCCATGGACCATAGCACGCCAGGCCTTCCTGTCCTGCGCTCTCTCCCGGAGCGTGCTCAAGATTCATTGCATCCGTGATGCTATCTAGCCATCTCATCCTCTGCCGTCCCCTTCTCCTTTTGCCTTCAGTCTTTCCCAGCATCAGGGTCTTTTCCAGCGAGTTTTCTCTTCGCATTAGGTGGCCAAAATATTGGAGCTTCAGCTTCAGTATCTGTCCTTCCAATGAGCAGTCAGGGTTGATTTCCTTTAGGATGGACTGATTTGACCTCCTTGCAGTCCAGGGGACTCGTAAGAGTCTTCTCCAGCACCACAGTTCGAAAGCATCAATTCTTCGGCGCTCAGCCTTCCTTATAGTCCAGCTCTCACATCCATACATTACTACTGGGAAAACCATAGCTTTGATTAGACGGACCTTTGTCGGCAAGGTGATGTCTCTGCTTCTTACTATGCTCTCTAGGTTGGCCATAGCTTTCCTCCCAAGGAGCAAGCGTCTTTTAATTTCATGGCTACAGTCACCGTCTGCGGTGATCTTGGAGCCCAAGAAAGTAAAATCTGTCACTGCTTCCATTTCTTCTCCTTCTATATGCCAGGAAGTGATGGGGCCAGATGCCATGATCTTCGTTTTTTTAATGTTGAGTTTCAAACCAGCTTTTGCACTCTCCTCTTTCACCCTCAACAAGAGGCTCTTGAGATCCTCTTCGCTTTCTGCCATTAGGGTGGTATCGTCTGCATATCGGAGGTTGTTGATAATTCTCCCAGCAATCTTAATTCCGACCTCTGATTCATCCAACCCGGCATTTCTCATGATGTACTCTGCATATAAGTTAAATAAGCAGGGTGACAATATGCAGCCTTGTCGTACTCCTTTCCCAATTTTGAACCAATCGGTTGTTCCATGTCTGATTCTTACTGTTGCTTCTTGACCCTCGTACAGGTTTCTCAGGAGACAGGTAAGGTGGTCTGGTACTCCCATCACTTTAAGAATTTGCCACAGTTTGTTGTGATCCACACAATCAAAGGCTTTAGCATAGTCAATGAAGCAGAAATAGACGTTTTTCTGGAATTCTCTTGCTTTCTCCATGATGCAGCGAATGTTGGCGATTTGATCTCTAGTTCCTCTGCCTCTTCGAAACCCAGCTTGTACTTCCGGTAGTTCTCGGTTCACATGCTGCTGAAGCCTAGCTTGTAGGATTTTGAGCATCACCTTGCTGGCATGTGAAATGAGCGCAATTGTGCGGTAGTTTGAACACTCTTTGGCGTTGCCCTTCTTTGGAATTGGAATGTAAACTGACCTTTTCCAGTCTTGTGGCCACTGTTGAGTGTTCCAGATTTGTTGGCATATTGAATGCAGCACTTTAACAGCATCATCTTTTAGGATTTTAAATAGCTCAGCTGGAATACTGTCATCTCCGCTAGCTTTGTTGTTACTAATGCTTCCTAAGGCCCACTTGACTTCACTCTCGAGGATGTCCGGCTCAAGTTCAGTGACCGCACTATCATGGCTATCAGGGACATTCAGATCTTTCCTGTATAGTTCTTCTGTGTATTCTTGCCACCTCTTCTTAATCTCATCTGCTTCTGTTAGGTCCCTGCCTTCTTTGTCCTTTATCATGCCCGTCTTTGCACAAAACGTTCCCTTGAGATCTCCAATTTTCTTGAAGAGATCTCTAGTCTTTCCCATTCTGTTGTTTTCCTCGATTTCTTTGCATTGTTCATTTCAGAAGGCCTTCTTGTCTCTCCTTGCTATTCTCTGGAACTCTGCATTCAGTTGGGTATATCTTCCCCTTTCTCCCTTGCTTTTCGCTTCCCTTCTTTCCTCAGCTACTTGTAAAGCCTCATCAGACAGCCACTTGGCTTTCTTGCATTTCTTTTTCTTTGGGATGGATTGAGTTGCTGCCTCCTGAACAATGTTACGGACCTCCGTCCATAGTTCCTCAGGCACTCTGTCTATCAGGTCTAATCCCTGAAATCTATTCCTCACCTCCACTGTATATTCATCAGGGATATGATTTAGGTCATACCTGAACGGTTTAGTGGTTTTCCCGACGTTCTTCAATTTAAGCCGAAATTTTGCAAGAAGCAGCTCATGATCTGAGCCACAGTCAGCTCCAGGTCTTGTTTTTACTGACTGTATGGAGCTTCTCCATCTTTGGCTGCAAAGGACATAATCAATCTGATTTCGATATTGACCATCTGGTGACGTCCATGTGTAGAGTCGCCTCTTGTGCTGTTGGAAAAGAGTGTTTGCTATGATCAGCATGTTCTCTTGGCAAAACTCTATTAGCTTTTGTCCTGCTTCATTTTGTACACCAAGGCCATGCCTGCCTGTTATCCCGGTGATTTCTTGACTTCCTACTTTAGCATTCCAATCCCCTATGATGAAGAGGACATCTTTTTTGGGTGTTAGTTCTAGAAGGTGTTGTAGGTCTTCATAGAACCGATCAACCTCAGCTTCTTTGGCCTCAGTGGTTGGGGCATAGACTTGAATTACTGTGATGTTGAATGGTTTGCCTTGGATTCGTACTGAGATCATTCTATCATTTTTAAGATTGTACCCCAGTACTGCTTTTCCCACCCTTTTGTTGACTATGAGCGCTACTCCATTTCTTCTAAGGGATTCTTGCCCACAATAGTAGATATGATGGTCACCTGAATTAAATTCTCCCATGCCTGTCCATTTTAGTTCGCTGATTCCCAAGATGTCGATGTTCAATCTTGCCATCTCATGTTTGACCACCTCCAGCTTACCTTGATTCATTGATCTGACATTCCAGGTTCCTAAACAATATTGTTCTTTACAGCATCGGATTTTCTTTTCACCACCAGACACATCCACAGCTGAGTGTCCTTTCGGGTTTGGCCCAGCCGCTTCACTCTTTCTGGCGCTACTTGGAAATACCCTCTGCTCTTCCCCAGTAGCATATTGGACACCTTCCGACCTCAGGGGCTCATCTTCCGGCGTCATCTCTTTTAGCCTTGTGATACGTTCCATGGGGTTTTCTTGGCAAGAATACTGGAGTGGGTTGCCATTTCCTTCTCCAGTGGACCACATTTTGTCAGAACTCTCTGCCATGACCTGTCCGTCTTGGGTGGCCCTGCACGGCATAGCTTATGGCTTCACTGAGTTACGCAAGCCCCTTCGCCACAACAAGGCAGTGATCCATGAAGGGGACAGTTGGGGTGCTGCTACTGAAAAGGACCTGTCTCAAGTACCCACCAAGGTACCCTCTCCAGGAAAGGAGATATGTAACAGGGACTCCAGTGGTGATTGTAAATTATAGGCATGTTTATATCGAAGGAAGTGGTGGGCTGCAATTCCCATTATCCCTGAGAATTGGTCATGCTGCTTGGGGGCAATGGGAGTTGTAACCCAAAACATCTGGAACTCCTAGGTTAGGTAAGGCTAGTCTAACCCAACAGGGTAGCAGAAGTCTCTGTGTTACCGATTATGCTAGGAGAAATTTAATTCCCCACCCCAGACCTTTGAGACAACATGATCTGAAATTGCTCCCATTATCCTGTTTGCAACTTCTTTTCCACATTCTACACAAGTGAATGGAACAAAATTCCTTTCATTTACTTCTATGAAATGTGTGTGTGTGGGGGGGACTGTATTGGGGAAAACATCAACATATTGCACATAAAGGGATTTACGAAAGTCACTTACCTTTTCAAAGGGTGACATTCGCGGTGGGGAGGAGGCGCTCCGTCCCTCCCCCCAAAATTCTCCCCAGCTGGCTCTGCTCATCCGGCTGCTGGGCTGCACAGGGATGCAAATGGCAGCCGCCGTAGCTGCCGACATTTGCGTCCTTGTATTGTGCCGTGATAGGCTAAGTATATATTTACGTAGCCTATCACGGGGGGGGGGGAAGGAACACAAATGGCGGTGGCTGCCATTTGGGTTCCTGTTTTTTGCCATGATAGGCTACATAAATATTTATGTAGCCTATTACAGCAAAAGACAGGGGCACAAATGGCGGCCACTACACCATTTGTGCCCCTTTCTTTTGCCGTAATAGGCTATGTAAATATTTACATAGCGTATTGTGGCAAAAAAAGGGAACGCAAATGACGGCAGCTATGGTGGCCGCCATTTGCGTTCCCTTTTTTTGCCGTGATAGGCTACGTAAATATTTACGTAGCCTAATATAGCCTCTGCAGGGATGCAAATGGCATCCCTGCGTTACCCGTGATAGGCTACGTAATTATTTACATAGCCTATCACGGCTATAATGAAGAAGCGAATGGCAGCCACAGACGCGGCCGCCATTTGCAAAGCAGCATGAACAGCAGCAGGTAAGTGCTCCATTTCACGCACCTTTCATGGGGTGTGGGGGTGTGGGGCTTCGTTCTGCCACAGATTTCGGGGGGCCGAATGCACTGGCATTTGGCCTCACTGAGATCCATGGTGGAAATCTCTGACATATGTACATATGACATATATTGACATCAACGTATCAATCCCATCTCCCACTGACAGCACAAGATGGAGGTGTAAGGGAAGTTACTAGAGCAAAAAAATAGCTTGGGTCACTGGAACATCTGGTACCTAGGGATGTACGAAAGTCACTTACCTTTTTGAAGGGTGACATTCACGGTGGGGGGGGCACTCCGTCCCTACCCCCGAAATTCTCCCCAGCTGGCTCCGCTCAGCAGCGACTCTGCAGAGCCGCCGGCCAGGGCCGCCCGCAGCTGGACATCTGGCCACTGGGCTGCACAGGGACACAAATGGCAGCCACCGTAGCTGCCACCATTTGCATCCCTGTATTTTGCCGTGATAGGCTATGTATATATTTATGTAGCCTATCACGGCAAAAAAAAAAAGGGAACGCAAATGGCAGCGGCTATGGTGGCCGCCATTTGCGTTCTCTTTTTTTGCTGTGATAGGCTACGTATTTACGTAGCCTATTACAGCAAAAGACAAGGGCACAAATGGCAGCCACTACGCCATTTGTGCCCCTGTCTTTTGCCGTGATAGGCTACATAAATATTTACGTAGCCTATCACGGCAAAAAAAAGGGAACGCAAATGGCGGCTACGGCGGCCGCCATTTGTGTTCCCTTTTTTTTGCCATGATAGGCTATGTAAATATTTACATAGCCTATCACGGCCTCCGCAGGGACGCAAATGGCATCCTGTGATAGGCTACGTAAGTATTTACATAGCCTATCATGGCCATAATGAAGAGGTGAATGGCGGCCACAGATTCGCAAAGCAGTGCAAACGGCACTGGGTAAGTGTCCCGTTTCATGCGCCTTTCGTGGGGTCGGAGGGCAGGGGGCTTCGGTCCGCCACGGATTTCGGGGGGCTGAATGCACTGGCATTTGGCCTCACAGAGATCCATGGTGGAATTCTCTGACATCCCTACTGGTACCATGAAGGAGGTCAGGCGCCTTGGAGTTGTCAACCAGCAGTTAGTACCCAAACAGCTGACAGAAGAGGCATTCAGCTCGCCTGCTCATAGTTCTGCCCATTATGTTGAGATGTATTTTTGCTTCTATTTAAAATACAGTAGTTATTTATAATTTTGCATATAAATTAGCACATGCACATGTTATGCAAGCCTGTGTCCTCTTTTGTCATCTTTTACGGCGATACGTTTCGTCTTCTCTTGTGATCCATAAGATCACAAGATCTTATCTTGTCTGCCACCCAATGCAGACCCTGATCCATTTTGAATGTGGTGCACCCTTCCCATAGCTTGTTAAACTAGCATTTCAGCCACTTATAAGCAATATAACCTGTCCTTCTTAAATAAATTTATTAAACAATCACCTTAATTAGTTCAGGTTATTAAACCACATTAACTACAGACTGGCAATGTTTTGAAAAATCACATCTGTTCTCAGTAATTCTGAACAGAATGCAGTGGAGGGGGAAGGGAATCTCAGGGATTTTTCTTTATCTCTGTCAATGCCATAAAGCCAGGCTAAACCTATGCCAGAGAAGATGAATACTCTGAATCATCTGTTACAGGTGATACCTTGTTGTCCATGTTTTGCTTGCCTTAGACCTGGCCTCAAGATTGTGATCTGTTAATTTTGCTGCTTTGGTTTGTGGAGAAGGCTAAGCTTAATGGCCTATTGATTCTATTACATGGGCAGCATTTTAAATTGCTTATTATATGGCCTGGCTTCTGATGTTCTTAGCTTATTGTGAGGATTGAGTCATGATTCATGAAGACTCTTGAAACAGATGCCCTGTTCATCCTTCACCGTTTTAGTGTTATCATAAGAAAAGCCATGCTGGATCAGACCAAAGGCTACCTAGTCCAGCATTCTGTTCCCACAGTGGCTAACCAGTGTCCTGCTTGAGAATCCCACATGCACAACATGAGCACAACAGAACCCTCCCTCTTGTCCTCTCAAGCACCTGGTATTCAGTGGCCTACTATCTCTGATGCTGGAGGTAGCATATAGCCATCATGAGTAGCCATTAATAGCCTTATCCACCCTTAGAATTGTCTAATACTCTTTTAAAACCATCTGAGTTGATAGCCCTCTCTGCATCTTATGGTAGTGAATTCCATAGTTTAACTATGCACAGTGTGAAGAGGTACTTCCTTTTCAGACATTGGTGATAGCGAACAGAGCGAGCGAACAGGGGGAGCAAACAGGAGTTGGCCAGGGGAGTTGCAGTGGTTGAAGAGACAAAGGAGACAAAGGAGACAGAGGCTAAGAGGTAAGTGGGTTGCAGGAAGCCCAGGGCGCTGCCCTTTATCCTTCTGACTGGCTGTGAGCTCACCAGGAGCTTCTGAGAGCTCCAACTGAATTGGAGGGGTGTGGCCTGAGTACTCCCAGCAGCTGACTGGGCGGGAAGCTTCAGTCTGTTTCCCGCCTCCCAGCTGAGCAGAGCAGAGCAGAGCAAGCTGCTCCAGCTGGTCCAGGGACTACAGAAGCAGGCAAGCTCCCAGAGAGCGAGCGAACAGAGCGAGCGAACAGGGGGAGCAAACAGGAGTTGGCCAGGGGAGTTGCAGTGGTTGAAGAGACAAAGGAGACAAAGGAGACAGAGGCTAAGAGGTAAGTGGGTTGCAGGAAGCCCAGGGCGCTGCCCTTTATCCTTCTGACTGGCTGTGAGCTCACCAGGAGCTTCTGAGAGCTCCAACTGAATTGGAGGGGTGTGGCCTGAGTACTCCCAGCAGCTGACTGGGCGGGAAGCTTCAGTCTGTTTCCCGCCTCCCAGCTGAGCAGAGCAGAGCAGAGCAAGCTGCTCCAGCTGGTCCAGGGACTACAGAAGCAGGCAAGCTCCCAGAGAGCGAGCGAACAGGGGGAGCAAACAGGAGTTGGCCAGGGGAGTTCGGCAGGGGAGGTCAAGGGGGAGGCCCCTAACATTTTTTTTTTATTTTTTTTTAACTAACTTTTTCCCATTTATTTGTCTTGTAACACACACTTCCACACCAGTGGGACTCTGCTTTTAACCTCTACTGAGTAGAGGAGCAGGCACAGGCTAGTCTAGAACAATCACAAAGCTAGACACAAAAAGGGAAAAGAGGCTATGGAAGGACAAGACTCTCCAGTGGTGGTGACCTGCAAGGTGTGTGCAATGTTTGTTTTCTTGCCTGAGAACAACATGGCCTACACCTGCAACAAGTGCAAGTTGATCACGCTGCTGGAGGAAAAAGTAAGTGGACTGGAGCGGCGACTGTCAACCCTCCGGGGAATAAGAGAACACGAAGAGTTCTTGGACAGAATGGGGGAACTACAGCAGCAAAGGGCAGACCAGAAGCTTGAAGAGCAACAGCAAGATGAGGCAGTGGGAAATGCTGAGGTGAAGAAAAATGGAGTAGAGGATACTCCTTGGAAAACGGTGACAGTTAGGAGAAGAAGAACTAGACGCCACTCTGCACCAGTGGAAGCGGTGGAGCTGTGGAACCGATTCCAGGTACTTGCAGATGAGACTGGAGGACAGCCTGCAGAGGAAGAATCACAGGGGAACCTGCATGAGAGTGAGCAAGAGGCTAAAGGTCAGTCAAACAGAGGCGATGAAACCCAGGCCTACAAGAAGAAGAAGAGAAGAGTGGTAGTAGTGGGAGACTCCTTGCTGCGTGGGATCGAGACCCAAGTATGTCGCGAAGACCCGTGGACTCGCCAGGTATGTTGTCTCCCGGGAGGACAGATTAGAGACGTGACTGAAAGGTTGCCTGCACTCATAAAGCCCACTGACAGGTATCCCTTTCTTCTCATCCATGTGGGAACAAATGATACCGCCAAGCGGAGCTACGAAGAGATCACGTCAGACTTTGAAGCTTTGGGAAGGAAACTCAAGAACTTTGGGGCCCAGATAGTTTTCTCATCCATCCTTCCAGTAGTTAGAAGAGGGATAGAAAGGGAACGAAAAATACTCCGGGTGAATGACTGGCTACGAAGGTGGTGCCGACGAGAGAGATTTGGATTCTGGGACCACGGGCTATACTTCCTGGAAGATGGGCTGTTGGCTAGGGATGGGTTGCACCTCACAAAGGCTGGGAAGAATGTGTTTGGCCACAGCATGAAGAACTTCATCAGGAGGGCTTTAAACTGAATCCTACGGGGAAGGGAGATGTAATGTTGGGGGTAACAATGGACGTAGGCGCATGCACTGCAATGGAGAGAACAGCGCTGATAGCGCCCAATAATAGTCTTCAGACACATGTAGGAAGAAAGCCAGACTATGAAGCACATGGTCTTCGATGTCTATATACTAATGCCCAGAGTATGGGAAACAAACAGAACGAACTTGAACTCTTAATACAGGAGGGAAATTATGACTTGATAGGTATAACTGAGACTTGGTGGGATGACTCTCATGACTGGAATACAGCAGTTGAAGGATATAACTTGTTCAAAAAGAACAGGAGGAACAGAAAGGGAGGCGGGGTTGCACTGTATGTGAAAAATACATATCTCTGCACAGAAATACAGGAGGAGGAGCTTGGTAGCCCCATCGAAAGCATCTGGGTTGAAATAAATGGAGCAAAGAATAAAAGGAACCTGGTGGTCGGAGTCTACTACCGGCCACCCAATCAAGGAGAAGCCAAGGATGAAACTTTTGAAAAGCAAATAGCCAATGTTTTAAGGAAGCATGATGTAGTAGTAATGGGGGACTTCAATTTCCCCGATATTTGTTGGGAGACAAATTCTGCAAAACATGGCCCCTCCAGGAAATTCCTGACTTGTGTGGCGGATAACTTCCTCCTACAGAAAGTAGAGGAAGGAACTAGAGGATCGGCTATCCTTGACTTGATCCTAACCAACAGAGATGACTTAGTGGATAAAGTAGCAGTTACAGGAACTCTGGGGGAAAGCGACCATGTTGTACTTGAGTTCTTGGTTCTAAGGGAAGCAAAAGCCGAGTGTACTCAAACGCGTACCCTGAATTTTAGGAAAGCTGATTTTAATAAACTCAGAACAATGATCAGTAAGGTCCCATGGCAAACAATGCTAGCGAGAAAAGGAGTCCAAGATGGGTGGGAACTTTTAAAAAAGGAAATTCTCAAGGCACAATCACAAACAATTCCAACAAGAAGAAAAGGTGGAAGACAACAGAAGAAGCCAATGTGGCTTCACAAAAAGCTTAGGGATGACCTGAAAACAAAAAAGGACACATATAGGAAGTGGAAAGAAGGCCAAGTAACAAAGGAAGAGTACAGGCAGGTAGCACAGAATTGCAGGGATGGCGTCAGGAAGACTAAAGCGGAGAACGAGGTGAGGTTAGCGAGGGATGCTAAAAACAACAAAAAGGCTTTCTTCAGCTACGTGCATAGTAAAAGGCAGAGGAAAGAAATGGTTGTTCAGCTATTAAATAAGGATGGCAAAATGATAACAGATGACAAAGAAAAGGCAGAGGTGCTCAATTCCTACTTTGGCTCAGTCTTCTCCCAAAAGAGGGTCTATGACCCCCCTGGCAAAGGCGAAGTACAGGCTGAAGGGGCAGGATTGCAGCTTGAGATCGACAGGCATATGGTCAAGGAACACCTCATTACTTTGAATGAGTTCAAATCTCCAGGGCCAGATGAACTGCATCCTAGAGTCATAAAGGAACTGGCAGAAGAGCTCTCAGAACCACTGTCTATTCTCTTTGAGAAATCATGGAGGACCGGGGAAGTGCCAGATGACTGGAGGAGGGCTAACGTTGTCCCTATCTTCAAAAAGGGTAAAAAGGAGGAACCTGGGAACTACAGACCAGTCAGTCTGACATCAATCCCTGGGAAAATTCTGGAGCAGATCATAAAGCAATCCATCTGGAAGCACCTTGACAACAATGCAGTGATTACTCGAAGCCAACATGGATTTGTCAAAAACAAGTCCTGCCAGACAAATCTGATCTCATTTTTTGATCAAGTCACCTCCCTTGTAGACCGTGGGAATGCTGTAGACATCATATACCTCGACTTCAGCAAAGCTTTCGACAAAGTGCCCCATGATATCCTGATGAGCAAACTAGCTCGAAGTGGGCTAGATGAAACAACGATCCAGTGGATCCACAGTTGGCTACAGAATCGGACTCAAAGAGTGCTTATCAATGGGACCTTCTCAAGCTGGGGAGAGGTAACGAGTGGGGTACCGCAGGGCTCAGTCCTGGGCCCAGTGCTCTTCAATATTTTTATTAATGACTTGGAGGAGGAGGTGCAGGGAATGCTGATCAAATTTGCAGATGACACAAAATTGGGCGGGATAGCTAATACCTTGGAAGACAGAAACAAAATTCAAAGTGATCTGGATAGACTGGAGTGCTGGGCAGAAAACAACAGAATGGCATTTAATAGGGACAAATGCCAAGTTCTGCACCTAGGAAAAAGAAACCAAATGCACAGTTACAAGATGGGGGATACGTGGCTCAACCACACTACGAGCGAGAAGGATCTTGGAATTGTCGTCGATCACAAGCTGAATATGAGCCAACAATGTGATGTGGCTGCAAAAAAGGCAAATGCTATTTTGGGCTGCATTCATAGAAGCATCGCTTCCAAATCCCGGGAAGTACTAGTTCCCCTCTACTCAGCACTGGTTAGGCCTCATCTGGAGTACTGTGTCCAGTTCTGGGCACCACACTTTAAGAAGGATGCAGACAAGCTGGAGAGGGTTCAAAGGAGGGCAACAAAGATGATCAGGGGACTGGAAACAAAGCCCTATGAAGAGAGACTGAAAGAACTGGGCATGTTTAGCCTTGAGAAGAGAAGACTGAGGGGAGATATGATAGCGCTCTTCAAGTACTTGAAAGGTTGTCACAGAGAAGAAGGCCAGGATCTCTTCTTGATCATCCCAGAGTGCAGGACACGGAATAATGGGCTCAAGTTACAGGAAGCCAGATTCCGACTGAACATCAGGAAAAACTTCCTGAGTGTCAGAGCAATACGGCAATGGAACCAATTACCTGGGGAGGTGGTGGGCTCTCCCACACTGGAGGCCTTCAAGACGAGGCTGGACAGCCATTTGTCAGGGATGCTCTGACTTGGATTCCTGCATTGAGCAGGGGGTTGGACTCGATGGCCTTGTAGGCCCCTTCCAACCCTACTATTCTATGATTCTATGATTCTATGATAGTCAGATGTAAAAAGAAAGTAATCATCAATTGATATTTCCATAAGCCACTGTATTAAAACAATAACATCATTATTGTTGTTGTTATGCTATTGTAATTGATCATATTTATAGATGAAATCTATCCTGTAAGAAGCTTACAATGAAAACTATGATAGAACACAATTAAAACATGCATCCGCGCATGAGCACACCTGCGCACGCACACACCAGCCCGCACACGCGCGCGCACACTCACACACACACACACCATGTGCATCAATATGAACTTCTTAACTAGATTTTCATCTATTTTTTAAAGCCAGTAAGGAGTTCCAGAGGGAAGATGCTACTACTGAGAAGTCCACATAAATCTAATAGACAAGCATCCAACATCAGAGGGCAGAGCATAGAAAGTAAAGTCTCGCCAGTAGAACAAGTCTTCCTCCAAAGGTGATGGAGTTTCATTCATTAGAGATCTTTAAGCAGAGGGTGGATGGCCACCCATCCACTACAGGTGGATGGGTGTGCTACAGTACTACAGTACTACACGTGTGCTGTAGTAGTAGGGATGTATGAAACTCACTTACCTTTTCACAAAATTTTTCACGGTGGGGGGGAGACGCTCTGTCCCTCCCCCCGGAATCCTCGACGGGGGGGGGAGGCAATCTGGTCCTCCCTCCCTGAATCCTGCCTGGCTGGATCCGCTCCACGGTGGCTCCGCAGAGCAGCTGGACAGGGCCATCCGCAGCCAGATTTCCGGCCGCGGACGGGCTGCTGCGGACGCAAATGGCGGCTGCCTTAGCAGCCACCATTTGCATCCAGCCAGGCTGCTGTGATAGGCTACGTAAGTATTTACGTAGCCTATCATGGCAACCCCCCCAAAAAAACAGGGTACATAAATGGCAGCGGCGGCTACGGCGGCCACCATTTGCATTCTCTATTTTTCGCTGTTTTAGCCTACATAAATATTTACGTAGGCTATTACGGCAAAAAAAAAAAGGAACACAAATAGCGCCCACTATGCTATTTGCATTCTCCTTTTTTTTGCCGTAATAGCCTACGTAAATATTTACGAAGACTAAAACGGCGAAAAATAGGGAACGCAAATGGAGGCCGCTGCCATTTGCCTACGCTGTTTTGCATACGCTATTTGCGTCCACTGTTTTGGTTTTGGTTTTTGGGGGGGTTGCTATGATAAATACTTATGTAGCCTATCACAGCAAAGACCAAGGTGCAAATGGCGGATGCGGCAGCTGGTCGAAAGACCAGCTGCCACTGCCGGAGCCGCCGGAGCCACCACCGTCCGGAACATCCGCCCCAGGTAAGCCTCGTCCCGGGGGGAATCCTCAGGGGGCGGGGGGTGGCAGGCCATTCCACCACGCATTCGGCCTCATTGAAATCCATGGCGGAATTTGCCACATCGGCAGAAGGTTGGACTACATGACCTTTTATGTCCCTTCCAGCTCATCAATTCTGTGGGCCAAAACAGACATTACTTTAGATCTTTATGCAGCAGCTATTCTTTTCTTCTTCTTTTTCATTTTTACTCTAGAGCAGTGCAGGGAGCCTAATCATGATTGGGAACAAAGATTGGGGGTGGGGTAGGGGGCTTTTAAAATTCAGATCAAGCCCCTCTACCTTCTTTAGAGAAAAAATGGAAAGAACAAAGATGTAGCTGCTACATGTGGATTTAAAGTAGGGATGTACAAAAGTCACCTACCTTTTCACAGGGGTGATTTGCGGTGGGGGGAGGCGCTCTGCACCTCCCCCCAAAATCCTAACCCGGCCAGCTCCACTCCATGGCAACTCTGTGGAGCTGCTGGCCAGGTGCATTCGCGGGCGTCTGGAGCCTGCAGATGCAAATGGCGGCAGCTACTGTGGCCGCCATTTGCATTCATGTTTTTGGCTGTGATAGACTATGTTAATATTTACGTAGCCTATCACGGCAAAAGACAGGGGCACAAATGGCAGCTGCTACGCCATTTGCACCCCTGTTTTTTTTGCTGTGATAGGCTATGTAAATACTTACGTAGCCTATCACGGCCTCCGCAGGGACGCAAATGGCTTATGATTACACTGGAGCACAGGACAGAACATCTGGGAGGATGCATTACTTCAGTACCCTGGATCCACGCTGTTTAAGGCAGGGGTATACTGCCATTTTGGCCCTAAAGGCCACAACTGAAGTATGTTGAGGACCCAAGGGCCACACATGTGTGTGCATGGACACAAATAAATTCTATGCATGTCTACTCAGATGTAAACCATAGTATAAAACCTTTTAGGTCTGCAAAGTGTGATGGGACAGCACTGTGAACAGAACTACCTTCCATTTTTTGTATTTATTTGGGGGTTTGAATACTTTGGGGTTTAAGAGTGCGATCCTATGCAGAAAAAAGTCCTACAGTTCCCAGCATTCCCCAGTCAGCACTGCCTGTACGTATAGGACTTTTCTCTGTCTAAACATGCATAGGATTGTACCTTAAAGTGTGTGTGTTTGTGTGTGTGTGTGTGTGTATGCTGGTCAGTATCAGCCAAAAGGTCAAAGGTTTAATCAGACTATAGGGGCCAGGATGTCTGCTCAGGGAGCCAAAGGCTTGCAAAAGGCTTAAATAAAAGATTTTAGCCAGATTAGAGGAGCCAGAATGTTTACAGAGGAAGAAGAGGAAATGGGGAACTGGTTAAGAGTAGAGATGGTCAGGTGCCTGATTTGGTCTGAGATTCCAGCGCCCCCCCACCCGCACCCCCGACCTGTGCCCACCAAGCCCCTGCCCCCACTCAACACTCCCCTTCCCACTTGCTGCCAACACTCACCTGTCTGCAAGCATCATGATCACCATTTTGCAGAAAAAACAGTGACTGCGATACGTGCACTTCTAGTTTTATATGAAATGGCACCATGAATGGCCCATATATGCAAGATATGGCACCATTTTGTGTACAACTAGATGTGTGCATATCACAATTGCCTTTTTTTTTTTTTTGCAAAATGGTGATCGCAGTGCTCGAGGACGGGTCCTGGGTTAGTATGGGCAGCTTGACAAGTGGCGGGGAGCTCAAGCGTGGGTCTGAGGGTGCAGGGGCTGGGTGGGCACCCGGAGAACCTGGACAGGCCCATCTATTCCTAGTTAAGAGAGTGCTGGACTTATGACAGTAAGATATTGATTGGGTAATGGACCTGGATAAAATAGAGAACCAGTCTAGTTAGGTTAGCTGGATGCATTTATCCCTGGTTATTGTATTACCCCACTGCTCATATAGTTCATTGTGCGTATGTGTTTCCATTCAGATTTTAAAACATTTCCCTAGTAACAATTTTCTTCAGTAAAATTCTAAAGTTTGTTATTTCAAACTTTGTGGACTCTTTTCTTTCAGGTTAACCACCCCATGTCTAATAGCCAGCCCCACTACATAAAGTAGATACCTGAGATCCAGAGTGTTTTAAAGCTGGTTTGGTGGAGGCAGCCAAAGAAAACAAGAATTTCACTTGGAGGCAGCGGAAAAGGCTCCAGGAAGAGGAGGGCAAAAAGGAGTGGGTAGGGGCACACTATTTCCCTTATTTTCCCTATTTTCCCTTCTACTCATGGAAACCAAGACTTGACAGCTTGTGCCAAAAAGCATAGCCCAATTCTAGGCATCTCTTCTCAGACATAAGCCCCCGTGCAACAGCTTTTTGGCATGTGAAGCACAACTGAGTTCTAAACTGTAAAGGTATTTCAATGAAACCCACTCAACACAGTATTTAAAGTTTAAATGTTTATTTAAATCCCTATCTTATCTCCAATTACTGATCAAAGATAAGGGCAGGATTTCCCTGCTTTCCAATGAAGAAAGCCTCCTTCCTTCAGTTTCTGAGGTCCTCCTTTCTGCAGTCTTTTCCAGCAGCCCAACCCACATTTGAGGACCACCCATGAGCCAAGGGTAGTTTTAAAGCTCTTGACATGGGGTGGCTTTAAAAAAGCAATCCTGGAGGAGAAGACTATGAATGGCTACTAGTCTTGATGGCTATGTGCTACCTCCAGTACCAGAGACAGTGAGAGTATGTACACCAGTTGCTGAGGAACATGGGCAGGAGGGTGCTGTTGCATTCGTGTCCTGCTTGTGGGTTCCTGGTCGACAGCTGGTTGACCACTGTGTAAACAGAATGCTGGACTAGATGGACCCTTGTTCTGATCCAGCACTGCTCTTCTTATGTTCTTATGTTTAACCTCCCATGATGACCAGCTGAGGAGACGAAGAGAAGGATGCACATTTTAAATAGCTGCAAGAGTGGTATGCACCCTTTCCCTTTAGAATGGTGCTCTGTGAAGTATATATGAACAGATTCGAAGTGGTGTCATACTAAGCCAGACTACTGATCCATCCAATCCAGTATTGTGCTTTCATGTCTGGCAGCGGTTGTCCCCAATCTCATGATTAGCTGTCTTTCTCAGTCCTACTAAATGAAATCCTTTTAACTGAAAATACCAAAGATCGAACTGAAAGCTTTTGCATACGTGACACAGAAGCGAATATGCAAAGTGTGTGTGCTCTACCACTGAGCTATGGGCCCTCCCCAAGTATGAATTAATATATTTAGTGTTCTATTGAATTATGGTAGTGTTGCATTAAGATATATGACTAAAAAGAACAAAGCTCTTATTTATGATATCTGCCATGGCCTGTTACACAAGCCTCTGGCTACATCTGAATTGCTTTAAAATACATATTAATAAGAAATGCCTAAGAATGGGCAGCATTCAGGCAAGGTACACATTAATTATCAACAGTCTATAATACTGCCAGTTGAACAAATGGTGTGCTTTTACTTGTAAACATAGCCCAGAAATTCTCAAATAAGAATGTATCTAATGGCATTTTCCCACACTTGTCCTCCAGATTGTAACTTTACACCTCATGTACTCCATTTTAGCCTGTAAGCGATTGTTTGCTGAAGAAGAATGTTCTTTGTTTTAATCACTTGAGGCTCAGGTAGCCTCAGTGGCACGGAGTGCCTTCTACCAGCTTTGACAGGTGGCCCAGCTACACCCCTATCTGAATAGGGATAACCTGGCTTCAGTAATCTATGCTTTGGTAATCTCCAAGTTAGATTACTGCAATGCACTCTACATGGGTCTGCCCTTGAAGCCTATTCAGAAGCTGAAGCTTTTGTGCAAAATGCGGCAGCCATAATAACTGGGACAAAAAATCTGAGCATGTAAGACCAATTCTGGCCCACTTGATTTGGCTGCCTGTATGTTTCCAAGCCTGAATCAAGGTACTGGTTTTAACTTATAAAGCCTTATATGGCAGGGAACACAATACTTGATGGAATGCCTCTCCGGACATGCACCTACCCAGACACTACAATCAACATCTGGGGCCTTCCTCCAAATGCCTCCTCTGAGGGGGGCTCGGAAGGTAGCCTTTTTAGTGGTGCCCCCCCAGACTATGGAACTCCCCACCCAGGCCCACCTGGCACCAACACTGTCATCTTTTTGGCACCAGGTTAAGACTGCCCTCTACTTCCAGGCATTTAATGGTATATGATGGGCCACATATGTCAGCTGTCTTGAATAGGTCTGTTATTGAAATTGTGTACTGAAATTGTTTTAGCTATTTAAATAGTTTTAAACAAGTTGATTACCCACCAACACAGTTCATGGAGAAAAATCAAATCTAAGAAAGGTTTAACTTAACTGTGTTCATTGAAACATTCAAAGTGTTATATCTGTTATCTTTACACAACTTCCTTAAATACAATGTTCTTGGCGTTAACTCCAGGGCGGTCACTCTAACATCCTTGTTCTGGTCCATCAACGACTTGAATCTTGAGGTTTGCCAGTGAGCACACATGACTAATGGCAACATAGAGTTCTTTATGGCAGAAGGCAAGGATAAGCAGATAGATGTCAAGTTGGTTTGCCTGGCTGCAACATGCCCCATGCCAGGACCCCATCCAGCCTCACCATGAAAGTGTAGCAAGGGGTAAAACAAAGGGTCTCCATAAATCTCCATGTAGGAGATCTTGCAGCACTGCCCACCTTTAGGGTACACTATCAGACAACGGTCAACCAGAGGAAAGCCATCTGAGGTAATGAACATAGCAGCAGTTTCAGAGACATGGGGAACATTATAGCATCCAGCGCGTGCCATAGTTTTTGTCATTCTGTGGTTGTGATGGAAGCACAGTGATACATCCATGGCATTGGTGCATGTCCAGCAACTGCAGCAGTGTTCCTGTGCTCAAGGATTTCACTGACTCATTAGTGTATGGGTTAACATTACATAGCAGGTCAGTGAGTGACTCTAGCAAGGTGCAGTGTGCTGTTCTCTGCTTGCTCGAGGTGAGTTGTAGTGGTGTCGTTGGTGTCAAGAATGTGCAGCTGCTCATAGCTTGGAGTCTCATCTGTCTGCAAAAGGCCCATCAGATGGTAAACTGAACCTTGCCCCTTGAACACAAACAGACTGGGATCTTGCAGGTCTGCCATCTTGACTGGTGCATAGAGACCGCCTTTCCAAATGCCAGGAGCAGCACAGAGGGCATCGTCCCCTCTGCGCTTCAGCTGCCCTGCATTCACGGCTAGACAGCCGGACGATGCATCAGAATGGCATTTCCGCCCTCCCTGCCCCAGCATGCCCCCAGGAATGCCCTGTTTTTATTTATTTATTTATTATTATTAAATTTATTAATCGCCCATCTGGCTGGTCACCCAGCCACTTTGGGCGATGTACAACATACAATAAAAACAGTTTAAAACAATAAAATTCTACAATAAAAACATTTTCTAAAATACCCTAACCCACCCCAAATACCTGCCTGAACAACAACGTTTTTAATGCACGACGGAAGCTCATTAAAGAGGGGGCATGATGGAGTTCCCTAGGGAGGGAGTTCCACAGAGTGGGGGCCACCACAGAAAAGGCCCTCTCCCTCGTCCCCACCAGTCTAGCTGTCCTGGCTGATGGGACAGAGAGAAGGCCATCCAAGGCTGATCTTGTTAAGCGGCCTGTCTGGTGCTGCTGGAGGCGCTCCTTAAGATAGGCTGGGCCAGAACCATATAGGGTTTTAAAGGTCAAAACCAACACCTTGAATTTGGCCTGGAAAAAAACTGGTAACCAGTGCAACTCCCTCAGCACTGGAGTGATGTGATCTTGCCGGCTGCTGCCTTTAATCAGGCGAGCCGCCGCGTTCTGTACCAGCTGCAGTTTCCGAACCGTCTTCAAGGGTAACCCCACGTAGAGCGCATTACAGTAGTCTAAACAAGAGGAGACCAGGGCATGTACTACCGATGGGAGCAGATGGTCGGGAAGGAAGGGGCGCAGCCGCCGTATCAGATGGAGTTGATACAGCGCTGTCCGGCTCACAGCTGACACCTGAGCCTCCATGGACAGCTGGGAGTCCAAAATGACCCCCAGGCTGCAGACCTGGTCTTTCAAGGGTAGCCATACCCCATTCAACACCAGGTCAACATCCCCCAGCCTCCTCTTGTCTCCTACCAAAAGTACCTCGGTCTTGTCAGGGTTCAGCTTCAGCTTATTTCTCCCCATCCAGCCACTCACCGTCTCCAGACATTTGGACAGGGATTCTACGGCCAACCTTGGTGAAAATTTGAATGAGAGGTAGAGCTGCGTGTCATCCGCATATTGATGACACTGCACCCCAAACCTCCTGATGATAGCCCCCAGCGGCTTCACATAGATGTTAAATAGCATTGGGGAGAGGATGGAACCCTGTGGCACCCCACAAGTGAGTGGCCACGGGTCCGAAACCTCCTCTCCCAGTGCTACCCTCTGGTACCTGCCAGAGAGGAAGGACCGGAACCACCGCAATACGGTGTCCCCAATGCCCAACCCCTCCAAGCGGTCCAGGATGATACCATGGTCAACGGTATCAAAAGCCGCTGAGAGGTCGAGGAGAACAAGGAAGGAGCATTCACCCCTATCCAGAGCCCTCCTCATATCATCTACCAAGGCAACCAAGGCCATTTCTGTCCCATGCCCAGGCCTGAAGCCCGACTGAAATGGGTCTAGATAATCAGTTTCTTCCAAGTGTGCCTTCAACTGCACCGCCACCACCCGCTCAATCACCTTGCCCAAAAATGGCAGATTTGAGACTGGGCAAAAGTTGTTCAAAACTTGAGGATCCAAGGAGGGCTTCTTTAAGAGCGGTCTTATCACTGCCTCCTTGAGGGCTGGTGGCATCACTCCCTCCTCAAGGGAGGCGTTCACCACCGCCTTGATCCCCTCACCCAGTCTCTCTCTGCAGCTCATAATGAGCCAAGATGGGCAAGGATCAAGTAAGCAGGTGGTCGGCCTTACAGATGAAAGCACCTTGTCCACTTCATCAGGAGGAAGAAGCTGGAACCGATCCCACAAAACCGGTTTGCCACAGGTAGGGTTGGCAGAGAATTTCTCCCCGAAACTTTGGGGGCCAAGCGCCAATGTGTTTGGCCCCCCGAAGAAGTTTTGGGGAGAAATTCTCCACACACACCCCGCCCCCCGCACCCTCCCGGGACGGGACTTACCTTTCCCGAATGTCCCTCCCGGCAGCGGGTCCCGGCGGCGGTTCGTCGGGTCTTCATCAGGGGCGGGGGCGGCAGCCGATCTTTCGACCGGCTGCCGCCACTGCCATTCCAATAAAAGGGGGGGGAAATGCCCCCGTGATAGGCTACGTGAAGATTAACGTAGCCTATCACGGCTAGATTTGCAAAGTCAGCCATGATAATCTTTACGTAGACTACAGTGACCAAATAATGAACATGAATGGCGGCTCCCTATGGGGGCCGCCATTTGCGTAGGCGCTTTTTTTTAAAAAAAAAAATTCACCCGTGATAGGCTACGTGACGATTTACGTAGCCTATCACGGCTGACTTTGCAGATCTAGCCGTGATAGGCTACGTTAATCATCACGTAGCCTATCACGGGGCTTTTTTTGGGGTTTTTTAAACTTTTTATTTCGCGGCCGGGCGAGGCGCCTCCTCCCCGGCCTGAAGTTCGGCCGGGCGAGGCGGGAAGCCTCCTCCCCCCGGCCTGAACTTCGGGGGGAAAGCGGCGAAGCGCCTCCCCCCCACCGCGAAAAGCTGCGAAACCAGGTAAGTGGCTTTCGTGCACTCCTAGCCACAGGCCGCCTCTTGCTCACTAACTGTATCCATAGCGTGCAGAGTAACACACCTAATCTGATCAATTTTATCTGCAAAGTGCCTTGCCAAGGCCTCACAGGAGGCCTTAGAATGCTCCAGTGGTTCCGGAGCCACAGGACCGACCAGGCTCCGGACCACATGGAACAGCCTCCTGGGACAGCACTCTGCAGACGCGATGGAGGCAGCATAATATTCCTTTTTTGCTGCCTTCACTGCCACGTGATAGGCTGAAGATACAGCTCTAGCCCGTGTCTGATCGTCTTTGGAGCGAGACTTCTGCCACCGGCGCTCTAGCTGTCTCACCTCCTGTTTCAGAGCTCGTAACCGCGGATTGAACTATGGTGCAGTCCGAGCCCTGTTCATGGGGAGAGGGCGTTTCGGAGCCACCTGATCTAATGCCCCAGTGATTGCGGCATTCCAGCCACCCACCAGGGTCTCGACCGAGTGGCCGTTGGCATGCCCCAGAGAATCCCCAAGCGCGTTCAGGAATCCATTTGGATCCATAAGACGCCTGGGGCAGACCATTTTAATGGGTCCTCCACCCCTGCGGAGGGGTTGTGGAACAGAGAAGTCCAACGTCACCAGATAGTGATCTGACCATGACAAGGGGGTGGTGGATATACCCCCAACTTCCAGATCACTCCCCACTTCTCCAGAAACAAACACAAGGTCTAGTGCATGACCAGCTACATGGGTGGGCCCAGTTAGAATATGGTGCAGCTCCCAGGAGGCCATGGTCTCCATGAAGTCCCGAGGTGCTCCTGTGAGGATGGCCTCTGAATGTACGTTGAAGTCCCCCAACACCAGTAAGTTAGGGGACTGTACACGCACATCAGAGACCACCTCAAGCACCTTGGCCAGGGAGTCAGTCGTGCAGCGGGGTGGATGGTACACGAGCAGAATCCCCAGACTGCCCTTCGGGCCCAACCTCCAGTACATGCACTCAGCAACCTTGGTCTCCCGGAGAAGGGGTCTGGTAAAGAGCAAGGACTCTTGGTAGATAACAGCCACTCCCCCTCCCCGATCCCCAGCCCTCGGCTGCTGTGCATATGAAAATCCAGCTGGATACATGGCTGCAAGGGTTGGAGCAGGAGCCTCAGCCAGCCAGGTCTCCGTAATACATGCCAGGTCTGCACCCTCATCCAGGATCATGTCATGGATGAGGGAGGTTTTCTAGGTAACAGACCTGGCATTGCAGAGCAGCAAACGAAGGCCAGAAGATAGGGTCATGCCTCCCCCAGCCATCCTTTGGCTCTGGACAGGCCCGGAGCAGGGGACAGATACTACACATCTCTCCCTTGTTCCCCTTACCTGGCATGGCCTGCCCCTAGCGCTCTGCCAGCGCCTGCCGCCCAGCCTCAGTATCTTCTGGCCCCCAACACTCCCCCCACTGCCTCCATCAGGTGGACACATGCCCCCTCACTCCCGCCTATCAGGCAGGCTACCTACCCCTAAAACCACAACAAAATCCCCTAGGAAAAAGAAAACACACACACACACACAAAACAATTAAAAATCCCCTTAAAAATAATGCAAGGCCGGAGTCCACAGGGAAGGCCAGGTGGTGGTGGTGGTGGTGGTGGCGGCAGCAGCTGCCACCACCTGCCCAGCAGCGGCAGGCGCGCCTCTTCCCAGGTGATGGTGGTGGCCTCTCCTGCAAGCCCTGGCTCTCCCAGGCCACCTCAGCCAGCCAGCTTATGTAGCCCCTCCAGGGAGGGCAGGTGGAGCAGCACAGCTGGCTCGGTACCTGGGGGCCTGGTCCTGCAGGGACTGGCGGTCTGCCAGGCAGAAGTCTCCAGGAAAGGCCTGGTGGTGGTGGTAGCAGTGGCAGCGGCGGCAGCAGCAGCAGGCCCAGCAGCAGCAGGCCCAGCAGCAGCAGGCCTGCCTCTTCCCCGGTGGTGGTGGTGGCCTCTCCTGCAGGCCCTGGCTGGTTTTCACCTCTCCATGCTCCTCTTCTGAGCGCAGAGTGCAGGGCCAATCCGCGCTGCCTACAACGCAGAGCAGGAGGGCGTGGAGGTCGGTTCTCAGGGAACTGACCTGTCCTATAGCCACCTAGCCGCTGACTAGTGGCCATAGGATTGCGCCCTTAATGCATTTTAAAACTAAATATCCCTGAGGTTCACACACCTAGGGTTCCCTTACTATGCATTCCAGGTTTCAGGTGTCTAGGTTTCATGGTCTTGGCACTATAACATTGATAGACAGAAAGAGAGAAAGGCAACCACTTTTATTATTATAAATGCTCCCACACTGCTCTAAGTGAAAGAGGTTAGTACTTTTGGGATGCCTTTAATTGAATTCTACAGTTGGTTCAGAAGTTGTATGAGGTAGGAGTGCAGTCTGATTAAAAAGAGCTTTTTATTGAAGGAATACTGACTAAGATTTTGTTAAGACCTGTTTCTCTGAGCAAATGACAAAATCCATGTGTATATGGGCACTTTACTTTTGCTAAATTTCTATGCTGGATCCTCATCAATTATTTCTAAAAACAAACCTCGCATAATAATAGACACTTTGCAATTCCAGCATTTTTTTTTTTATGTTCAAAGTGTTTCATATACTTATGTCTCTAACCCAGCAAAAATGTAAGATAGGACAGCATTATTATTTGGATATTGCCTCTCTCCTTCTCTCTCTCTCTCTCTCTCTCTTTCTCTCTCTCACACACACACACACAAGAGAGAGAGAGAGAGAGAGAGAGGTTGGCATATAGTGGCTTAACAGCAAAGCAACAAGGAGGCTCTTCATCCACTGTCAGTCAGTCTTAAGGTAAATTTTATAAGAGAAATAGAAAGACTCCTGATGTCCATTTAACAGCACAACTACTAATGAGGAGGGAAGCTGAAACATTTAGCTTAAAATATGTTTTCAATACTCTGTTCTTAGTCTTCCATCCACAGCACTAACATCCTATAGTTGTCACCCCACTTGTTTCAGTGTCATCTCTTACACTAACTGTCATTGATGAAGGTGGAAGCTGAAATGTTTCATAGAAATAGAAGAATGACTCTTTGTTAAGGCCAGTCAGTAACAACAACAACAACAAAACAACAACAACAAGCATTCTACCATTTTAAATGGTGATCCGAGTCAGCGGGGGGAGTTGTTCTAACCTTAATAAATTTGGAACAGTTTCACCAATCTTCCTGAAATTTACAGGGGCTAGAAAGGACGGTTGGACTTGCATATCCTGAAAAAACACAACTGGGGGGCACCAGATTGGGGAAGGCTGCTCTAAAAGAAAGAGAAGTAGGTAGCCCTAAATGGTTTGCCATGAGTTTTTCACAACTCCACAGTCACCTCTGCATATCATATCCTCCATCCTGTCCACATGGTTTATTTTCTTTGGGAGAATGAGAATTCCACTTGCACCGGCTTCTTCCTCCTTAGGGAGGATGTGGTGTTAAAGCTTGTGAGCTTTAGCTCACTGTTTCCCTGCTTTTTGGTCCTCTGTTGAAAGCTGTATAGCCTAGGGATGTCAGAAAAATCCACAACGGAATCAGATGAGTTTAGTTTTCTATTAATCCAACCCATGGATTCTGCAGCAATCCAGCTTTTCCCGAGTTGCATGGATTCCGCAGTCTTGTGGACCTTTTGTTTTGTTTTTGCTTTCTAGAATTTTACACACATTTCATTGTAGAAAAATGCATAAAATTTAAAAAAACCACCCACAATCAAAAAATCGGATTGTGTCAATGAGCAGACAACGGAACAAAAGGTGCCTGACAATCTGCAAGATGGAACAGATTTTATAAAATCTGTACATCCCTAGTATACCCTTAACTGTGTGTGTGTGTGTGTGTGTGTTTGTTTGTAAACTGTAGGTTTTTTGTTTATTGAATTTTATGGGTTTGTTTAATGGAGAAATTGAATTGCAGATATTATTCCATTGGCAACCAAGCCCCTCACCGCCTGGACCTTACATCATGACAACATCTAATATAAAATCAAAGTGAAGGTTATGACTTGAAAGCCCATGTTCAAATTAATCAGTAGGGCCCAGAAGTTATGATGTGTTTGATAATATACCAAGGCTGAAATCCTACACCCACTTTCTCAGGAGTATACCCCAACTTCTCAGGAGTATACCCCATTGTACTCAGCAGACTTCTGAGTAGACACATATATGATTGCACTGTAAATGAAAGGAAAGTCCATTATAATCAATGGCTGCTTTAAAAAAAAATACAGCCGACCCATCTTGTTCCTGGCGCCCCACTACTTCAGATCAAAGGAGAGACTGATAGTATTTGAATGGTTATTCTGCATTTGCCTTGATTTCCCTTCTCCCTTCTCCTGCAACATTCTTAAGATTTTGTTTTGAAGTCTTAAGTTGGAAGGTGGGGGTAGTTACTTTTTTAAAAAATTAATCAACGCAGTGGCTTATCTTTACTTTTAACTCTTCTCCCCCTTTCATTAACCAGGAACTGGGGAGGGGAGGAGATTGGTGGGAAGAGAAAAACGGAATGAAATTCCTTTAGTTGCTGTGGCAACAAATGACTTGTTGTTGACACTTTTCACAGCTATTGCTGATTCCAGCCTAGAATTTTCCTTGTGTGCATATAGAGATATAACTGCAAAATTTAATATGTGATGATCCTACGCGCCGCCACCACACACACATTCTCAAAAAATAACCAATTAGCAAGGAACAGTCTTCGATTTTATCTTCTGATTTCACGTTTCCCCAAGCAAGCCAAGATAACATTAAAAAGTCCTGATGAAGGAAATCAGATAAAGGAAATCAGACCCACCAAGTTCCTTGTTACTGTTCCACTATTCCAAAACTAAAGTCACTTGTGTTACATTGTGTCCACAGACAACAATGGCTTTTCCTTTTAAGTAAACACACATGACTCTAACTGCTGTACCTTACTCCCTTCACCAGAACTCAAGGAATCCACCCAGCCCCTATCAGTGCAGGCAAATGTTCATCTGCCTCACCCCAAACATCTCATACAGAAATGGGACTACCATCTTTCCCAGATGACTTCCTGCCTGCATTTCCTGGAGGCAACTGAAGTACCCCCCCCTTTTTATTGCTCCCCAGGACTCAAGCTCTAACCACTGTACCTCACTCACTTCAATAGAACTGAATGAGTCCTCCCAACTCTTATCAAGTTCTGTTTGATGGGCTGTTTGGCAGGATGGGTTAGGGTTGAATTTGCTGGGGAATTGTAGTGTGAGGAATGCTGGGTTCTCTAAGGCCCTAGCAACTCACTAGAATTTTTGATTTCAACATGGAGGTCCTATTCTTTTCCCAGTTCTGTGCTATTAAGGTACCACTTCCCATGTAAAGGACTGAAGAACTTCTTCATGCTCTGATAACTTCTCGTCTGGATTACTGCAATGCGTTATACGTGGGGCTGCCTTTGAAAATGGTCCGGAAACTTCAGCTGGTCCAAAATAGGGCAGCAAGATTGTTAACAGGGACTGGCCTGCGAGCTCATATTACGCCAGTACTTTTCCAGCTGCACTGGCTGCCAGTCCATTTCCGGGCCCGATTCAAAGTGCTGGTGTTAACATTTAAAGCCCTTAACGGCTTGGGGCCAGGTTACCTGAAGGATCGCCTCCTCGATATGTGCCTGCCTGGACCTTAAGATCATCATCAGCGGCCCTTCTCCGTGAGCCCCTGCCAAAGGAAGTGAGGCGGGTGGCTACTAGGAGGAGGGCTTTTTCTGTTGTGGCACCCCGGCTCTGGAATGAGCTCCCTAGTGAGGTTCGCCTGGCGCCTACATTGTACTCCTTTCGGCGCCAGGTGAAGACCTTTTTATTTTCCCAGGCATTTTAGAATTTTAGCTTTCTAAATTTTTATCTTTGCTGTTTTAAATCGGTATTTTAAACTCCTGTACTGCTGCTAGGTTTTATTGTGGTTGTATTGTTATATTGTGGTTTTAATGTTCTATATATTTTAAATTGTTTTATTGTGTGTTGTTTGGTTTTAATTTTTGTGAACCACCCAGAGAGCTTCGGCTGTTGGGCGGTATAGAAATAAATAAATAAATAAATAAATAAGAACTTTCTGATAATGGCTATATCTACTTTGTCCTGGAACACACAGCTGGCTGGTTCAGAAACAGAATTTTGAATTTGTGTGTGTTGTTGTTTCATTGTGCAACATATATTGTGGCACTTGGGGGGTGGGAGTTATGCCTATCAAGGTTACTGCCTTGATAGGGTGGCTTAAAAATACTTTAAATAAATAAATAATAAATACTCCCTGAATACTTGAAAACAAACATTTTGACCCTACTTAACTTTTCCTTAACTCGTAAGTTTTAATGTAGCAGCATCCTGAAATCTCGAAAGTTCAATCAATTGTTGTTGTTCAGTTGTTAAGTCATGTCCGACTCTTCGTGACCCCATGGACCATAGCACGCCAGGCCTTTCTGTCCTCCGCTCTCTCCCAGAGTGCGCTCAAGTTCATATTCATTGCATCGATGATGCTATCTAGCCATCTTATCCTCTGCCGTCCCCTTCTCCTTTTGCCTTCAATCTTTCCCAGCATCAGGGTCTTTTCCAGGGAGTTTTCTCTTCGCATTAGGTGGCCAAAATATTTGAGCTTCAGTATCTGTCCTTCCAATGAGCAGTCAGGGTTGATTTCCTTTAAGATTGACTGATTTGACCTCCTTGCAGTCCAGGGGACTCATAAGAGTCTTTTCTAGCACCACAGTTCAAAAGCATCAATTCTTTGGCGCTCAGCCTTCCTTATAGCCCAGCTCTCACAGCCATACATTTCTACTGGGAAAACTAGGGGTGTCAGAGAATTTCTCGCTGAAACTTCAGGGGGCCGAGTGCCAACGTATTCGGCTCCCCGAAGTAGTTTCGGGGAGAAATTCTCTGCACCCCCCCACCCCCCGCACCCCCCCCCGGGATGGGACTTACCTTTCCCGAATGTCGCTCCCGGTGGCAGGTCGCAGCGGCGGTTCGGCAGGGCTTCGACAGGGGCGGGGGAGGCAGCCGATCTTTCGACCGGCTGCCGCCGCCGCCATTCCAAGAAAAGTAAAAAAAAAAAAACGCCCCTGTGATAGGCTACGTGACGATTAACGTAGCCTATCACGGCTAGATTTGCATAGGGATGGCGGAGAATTTCTCCCCGAAACTTCGGGGGGCCGAGTGCCAACGTATTCGGACCCCCAAAGTAGTTTCGGGGAGAAATTCTCTGCACCCCCCCCGCACCCCCCCCGGGATGGGACTTACCTTTCCCGAATGTCGCAGCGGCAGTTTGGCAGGGCTTCGACAGTGGCGGGGGAGGCAGCCGGTCTTTCGACCGGCTGCCACCGCCGCCATTCCAAGAAAAGTAAAAAAAAAACACCCCTGTGATAGGCTACGTGACGATTAACGTAGCCTATCACGGCTAGATTTGCAAAGTCAGCCGTGATAGGCTATGTAAATCGTCACGTAGCCTATCACGGGTGACTTTAAAAAAAAAAAAAGCGCGTAAGGATAATGGCAGCCCCCATAGGGAGCCGCCATTCTCGTTCCTTATTTGGTCGCTGTAGTCTACGTAAAGATTTACGTAGACTACGGCGAAAATAAGGGAAACGCTGCGTTGCCGTTATTTTCGCCGTAGTCTACGTAAATCTTTACGTAGACTATAGCGAACAAATAAGGAACGCGAATGGCGGCTCCCTATGGGGGCCGCCATTAGCGTACGTGCTTTTTTTTTTTTTTAAGTCACCCGTGATAGGCTACGTGATGATTTACGTAGCCTATCATGGCTGACTTTGCAGATCTAGCCGTGATAGGCTACGTTAATCGTCACGTAGCCTATCACGGGGGCATTTTAAAAAAAAAAAAAAAAACTTTGGAGTTCGTGGCCGGGTGAGGCGAGGCGCCTCCTCCCCGGCCTGAATTTCGGCCAGGGGAAGGTGGGAAGCCTCCCCCCCCAGCCTGAACTTTGCGGGGGGAGCAGCAAAGCGCCTCCCCCCCACCGCGAACAAGCTTCGATGACAGGTAAGTGACTTTCGTCCACCCCTAGATTTGCAAAGTCAGCTGTGATAGGCTACGTAAATCGTCATGTAGCCTATCACGGGTGACTTAAAAAAAAAAAAACGTGTACGGCTAATGGCGGCCCCCATAGGGAGCCACCATTCACGTTTCTTATTTGGTCACTGTAGTCTACGTAAAGATTATGTAGACTACGGCGAAAATAAGGGCAACGCTATTTGCGTTGCCCTTATTTTCGCCGTAGTCTACGTATATCTTTACGTAGACTACAGCGACCAAATAAGGAACGCGAATGGCAGCTCCCTATGGGGGCCGCCATTTGCGTACACGCTTTTTTTTTGTCACCCGTGATAGGCTACGTGACGATTAACATAGCCTATCATGGCTGACTTTGCAGATCTAGCCGTGATAGGCTACGTAAATTGTCACGTAGCCTATCACGGGGCGTTTTGTTTTTTTTTTACTTTTCTGTTGCAGTTCGCGGCCAGGGAGACGGGGCGTTTCTCCCCGGCCTGAATTTCGGCTGGACGAGGCAGGAAGCCTCCCCCCCCAGCCTGAACTTCAGAAGGAGAAGCGAAGTGCCTCCCCCCCACTGCGAAGCAAGCTGCGAGACCAGGTAAGTGACTTTCGTACATCCCTAGGGAAAACCATAGCTTTGATTATACAGACCTTTGTCAGCAAGGTGATGTCTCTGCTTCTTACTATGCTGTCTAGGTTTGCCACAGCTTTCCTCCCAAGGAGCAAGGTCAATATGAAGCTTCAAATCTTTGAATTTTTGAATCTTCGAAGATCATGCCTGAATTAGAAAAAAAAAATCACAGAGAAGCCACAATTCTTCGAAGATAACGCCTTAATTAAAAAAAAAAAACCCAAAGGGATAGAACAACCCCCTGCTCAGTGCAGGAAGCCTGCATAGCCTATTGCAAGAAGAAACAGGGCCGACCCTGCTTAGCTTCTGAGATCAGACAATCACGTGCACATCCAGCCCTTTGCTTGTTGCTGAGGAAACATTGAGTGCCGAGGAAGCTATGTGATCAGTAGCTGGAAGACGACATGGGATCATCAAGAGCTGTGAGTATGGTGGGCGTGGAATCAGCAGAAACAGGAAGAGTTTCTGATCCTCCAATGAAAGCCAACATCTTTAAGAGCAGGAAAACAGCACAGCGCTTGAGTGTGAACTGAGCTTGTGCATTCGATGAAGCACCGCAATGGGGAAAATGGGTGAGTGTGGATAATCATGTTTTAATGTGAGAGCATTTAACCCTACAGGACACCAAATTCATTGCCATGGCAGGTGCACTGTAGATCGGCCCTAAGATAAATAGATTCCCTAGACAAACACATTTTAAGCTGTTTTTCTGACAATACACACTCACAAGTAAGCAGACCCTTTTGCTCAATCCATTCTGCTTTATGATTATCATCTGAGATTAAGCTGTAAGCATTAGATTTTTAAAAGCACATCCTTCATGTTGCAAGGAATAAGAAAGGTTAAAAGACTATAGTAATTACCACCAAGGGGGGAAAATCCAAATTACAGGTTGCTGCACAGCTACACAGTGAAATATTATGTTATTCAACAGTCACCTAACAATGTCATCATTACCTCCACCAACCCTGATAAATTGCCACGTTCTAATTTCTCTTGACTGCTGCATTATCTGTAGTTAAGTGGCAATTATCATTGTACAATCACTTACCCACTATTTTATTTTTTGTTTTGTTTTACATTTACGGATGAATCACAATCACTTTCAGCTTTTAAAGGAAAACATAACATAAAGCAGAATGGCAGTGATTTATTATTATTATTATCAACATCATCATCATGAAAAATGCAGAGGCTGTTCTGTCAAGACTCTGCTTCCCAGACAATCTTTGGATGCACACCGAAGGTAGGGATGTGCGCAACAGCAAAACTCGAGCTCGCCGAAGTTCTCCAAATTCCACTTTGAAGCTCATTCTGACTCAAGTCTGTATCAGATTGGGGTTGTTGTTGTTTTCTTTTTACATGAAAATCCATGCACATTTTCATGCATATTTTTCCAAATGTACACATCAGTTCTGTGCACCTTTGAAATGTATGCATTATTCTCCCATTGATTAAAACGTATTCATGTGCTTTTTTTCAAAAGTACCCATTTCAACTGTAAGCATGAGTTTGAATGTAGTTGTTGTTGTGGGGGGTGGGTCCTCAAATGACTTTGCAAACTTGGAAATGTACAGACTTTGACTGCAGATTGCGTCCGAGTCCATGTTCAGTTCAGAAGGTGTGAACTGGGTAAATCCTGATCAAAACCAAAGTGAAACAAATTTTTCATACATCCCTAATTGAAGGGGAAGTGGAATCAGGCATGTAGACCCAGTTCAGATGAAACTCCCTGGTCCAACAAACCATAGTTTCATCCTGGTTTCCAATCACAGTTTGTATGTAGCACTTAAACCACAGTTGTTTGGCCATCACAGAGAAACTGTGGCTTAACAACCCAGGAAGTCTCCTCTGCAGCTTGGTACATAAGATGAGGAGGGGAAAAGAGGGGGACAACAGAGCACTTGGGCTCATTACTTATTCTGCTTCCAAACCCCCACCCCACCCCCACTATCCTAGTACATTGAACTGGTAATATAAGCTCTGAACTGAGCCCCTGGGCCTGCCTTTGATCAACATACATTCAATGGAAGGTTGGCCATGAGCCATTCTTTTCTCTACCCAGCTTGAATTCAACATCTGAAAATCCTTCATGACGAACATATAGCATGGGAATGGGGAAACTTTTTCTGTCA
Organism: Heloderma suspectum; assembly: GCF_057233095.1. Classification (NCBI taxonomy): domain Eukaryota; kingdom Metazoa; phylum Chordata; class Lepidosauria; order Squamata; family Helodermatidae; genus Heloderma; species Heloderma suspectum. The sequence goes on from NC_139458.1 coordinate 92,137,064, forward strand.
AGGAGCACATTCACTTGAAGGTAATCTGTCTGGGGCTACATGCTGGTGGGGAGTGGGATCAGAGCTAGTAGCAAATGGGACCAGGGTTCCTTCATCTTCTAAGCATGGACTGGAGTCATCTCCAGAAAGGTAAGAATGGGGAAGGAAAGAATAGGAAGGAAGGAACTACAATGACACCATAGAACAGAATAAAGGGGAAAATAGGGATGGGGGAGAATTTCTCCCCGAAACTTCGAGGGGCCGAGCGCCAACGCATTCGGTCCTCCGAAGGTTGTTTGGGGAGAAATTCTCCACCACCCCCGCCCCCCCCGGGATGGGACTTACCTTTCACAAATGTCCCTCCCGGCGGCGGGTCCCGGCGGCGGTTTGGCAGGTCTTCGTCAGGGGCGGGGGCGGCATCCAGTCTTTCGACCGGCTGCCGCCGCCACCATTATAAGCAAAGTAAAAAAACAAAAAACGCCCCTATGATAGGCTACGTAATGATTAACGTAGCCTATCACGGCTAGATTTGCAAAGTCAGCCATGATAGGCTACGTTAATCGTCACGTAGCCTATCACAGGTGACTTTAAAAAATAAAAAAAGCACGTACGGCTAATGGCGGCCCCCATAGGGAGCCACCATTCGCGTTCCTTATTTGGTCCCTGTAGTCTACGTAAAGATTTACGTAGACTACAGCGAAAATAAGGACAACGCAAATAGCAGATACGCGAATAAGGAACGCGAATGGCGGCTCCCTATGGGGCCGCCATTTGCGTACGCGCTTTTTTTTTTTCAAAGTCACCCGTGATAGGCTACATGATGATTAACGTAGCCTATCATGGCTGACTTTGCAGATCTAGCCGTGATAGGCTACGTTAATCGTTACGTAGCCTATCACAGGGGCGTTTTTTGTTTTTGTTTTTCTTTTGAAGTTTGTGGCCGGGGAGACGGGGCGCTTCTCCCCGGCCTGAATTTTGGCCAGGTGAGGCGGGAAGCCTCCCCCCCAGCCTGAATTTCGGCTGGCCGAGGAGGGAAGCCTCCCCCCCGGGCCTGAACATCGGGGGGAGCAGCGAAGCGCCTCCCCCCCACCGCGAAGCAAGCTGCGAGACCAGGTAAGTGACTTTCGTGCACCCCTAGTGGAAAAGAAGAATGGGGACAGGGACAGAAGAGTACAGAGGCAATGAAAGCTGCATAATGTGGCTCATGGGTTCCCCAACTGTGATCTATGGCATACGTCCTGAGCTGTAATCCATCCTGGGATGCAACTAGGATATTGCTGCTGTTCCCATCAGAACTGTTCATGAGTTTGTTTTTCAGAGCATATGTGAGTCATCAGACCCCATTCTGAGCCTTTTACTGATTGTCCTTGTCAACTTCTTAAGGGATTGTCTCTTTAGCATCCAAGTGACACAAAACCTTCTACCTCTCAAGCACATTTAGTTGAGGGGCTTAGTGAGGCAATGTGCTGGTTGAAGAATGGAAACGGCTAAGTAAGGCATGGCAGCACACAATTTGATCACTTCTCTCCCCACTGTTCTAAATCAGTAGGTTATCCCTTTTGAAGGAGAAGAAGGAATGGCAAGCATTATTTAACACATAAAAATATGGCCATGATCCAAAAGGAGAACGTTCATGGACCAGAAAGCTATGAAGAACAGCAGAGATGACTGGGGACGCATCCAAAGAAAAGAAACCATAAAGTACATCCCAAACTCAGTTATAGAAAGATGAGACACAAGTATAGTGGGTTCTTACAGACCTTTTTACACCCTATTTCCTTCAGGATCCCCTTAAGCCAACTGTCCTTGCACCACAGCTGTGTTAGCAGGGGGATTAGGAAGCCTCCAAGATGTGGTGATGGACACTAATTTTAATGGCTTCAAGAAGGGATTAGATAAATTCATGGAAGATAAGGCTATCAATGCCTACTAGTCCTGATAGCTATATGCTTCCTTCAGTATCAGAGGCAGTATGCCTGTGTACACCAATTGCTGGGGAACATGGGCAGGAGGGTGCTGTTGCACTCATGTCCTACTTGTGCATTTCCTGTGGGCAGCTGGTTGACCACAGTGTGAACGGAATGCTGGACTTCATGGACCCTTTATCTGATCTAGCATGGCTCTTCTTATGTTTTAGGTCATGAGATCAGTGAATTACTCACAGCCTACACTCTCTTTTTATTCTTTCCATGTAATCAGTAATCCAAAGTGTACAAAGGCTTGTGAGAGTTATATTGGTTTTAATCACCATCAGCTTTCAAGTCCACCTCTGTTCTGCAGAGGCCGGTCAAGTTCCTGTAGTATCACGGCATCAGACTCTGTCTTTGCATGAGCCATGTGTTTAGTCCTATCTCAAGGCTTTCAAAGAGCTCTACATTCCTTCAAGATTGAAATCAAACTTTTGTTTTCCATCTTTAAAGTGGACAAGACTTACGGTCTTCGGTGATAAAAGGAATGCACACATGTAGCCACCCCCTCCATTCATCCATGTGAATCTGAGGCACACAATATAGCAACCTCATTGTTGCCTGGAAAAGGCACTGCCTGAGAACCATGTATGCCAGTTTGAGCTCCATGGTGGATTGGTGGGATATGTATGTGATAAATAAAATAAATAATTGGATTAAGAAGCCAATCTATCACAGTACATTGTTCAAGAACGGTATGCAAGCGTACCACTCAGGCCACAGGTCTTGTTGAGCTCAGGGGTTAGCCCAGCTGAAGGTACTCCTTTGCCCAGCAGTGGAGGTTAGTGGCTCCAGTTTTGGAGGGGCAGTGATTCCATTCTGGGTTTTAGTTAGAACCAGCCAGAATTCTAAAGGTGCTATCCAAGGTGTTGCGCCATATCCCCAAAACACCTTTAGAGCTCTGGCTGGTTCTAACTAAAACCTAGAATGGAATCATCACCCCTCCAAAACTAGAGCCACCAGAGTCCACTGATGCCCAGGTAGGGACACCAGAGGAATCTGCAATGGATTCAAATGAGTTTGGATTTCTGAGTCCAACCTGTGGATTCTACAGTGGACCAACTTTTTCCGAATCAGACTGAATCTGTGAACTTGCAGACCGAATTTTTGCTTTCAGGCAGAATTTGCACACATTTGTGCAAGTGGAATGAAATTCTTGTACCTCCCTTAAAAAAACCTGATTCTGTCAAATGAGTGAATGGTGGAACAAAAGACCCCTGACAATCTGCAAAACACAGACATAATGAATGTAACATCATTCATACATCCCTATACCCAGGTTCCCAGGTATATGCTCCAAGAGAAGGTCAGGCATAGCAAGGCTCAAGTTCCAGGATAGTCAGTATGTGGAAAAGTCCAGAAGTGAGGTCAGACAAAGACAAAGTCAGATTTGGGCTTTCTAGAGATAGCTAGCTCCTCCCACACCCTTCATGAGATTTCTCCATTAAAGGGGTCATGCTTGCTTTTGAAGCCTTTGCTGGCATGGAGACAACTAGGATTTGGTGGTGGCTGCAGAAATGGAGCCCTCAGAATTGTAGGATGATAATGCAACTAGGGATGTAAGAACTCGCCCAAGCTCGGTTTCTCCAGGCACTCACCGAGGCAGTGCCCCTGCTTGCATCCCCTCGAACCTGTGCTTGAGCCACCCACAAGTTCGGTGAATTCCCTGGTCTCACCGTGAACCTATTCAGTGAGTGCCGCCATTTTCACGCCTTTGACATCTGTGTAAAACAGGAAGTTAAAAAATGTGCATATTCAAATATGCGCATTTTGGAGCTGGGAAAGCTAAATAAGTGCAATATTAGAGGTACAATCCCTCTAATATTGCACTTATTTAGCTTTCCCAGCTCCAAACTGCACATATTTGAATATGCACATTTTTAAGCTCCCTGTTTTACGCAGACATCAAAGGTGTGATAATGGCGGCACTCACCTAACGGGTTCACAGTGAGCACTGGGGAGCGCGAGTGAGTAAACAAGGATAGTGTCTAGGCAGGTGCAGTTGGGGGGTCATGGGTGGGGCTTAGGGATGGCGGAGAATTCCACCACAGACTCCAATGGGGCCGAATTCCAGGGAATTTGGCCTCCAGAGTCCATGGCGGAACGATCCCACTCACCTCTGCCTCCCACCGGATCATCGCAGAACCGAATCCTCCTCACCAGCAGCTCCATTCCGCAAGCAATACAGCTGCCATTGCCATCCGTATCACTGCTGATGAGAAACAGAAAGTGATCTGGACGCAAATGGCATCCGCTACGCCATTTGCATCCCTGTTTCTTCTTGCGATTGGCTATGCGTAGGGATGTATGAAAGTCACTTACCTTTTTGCGGATGTGATTCATTGGGGGGGAGGCGCTCCATCCCTCCCCCCAGAATCCTCGATGGGGGGGAGGCGATCCGGTCCTCCCCCCCCCCGGAATCTTGCCCGGCTGGCTCCGCTCCGCGGTGGCTCCACGGAGCAGCCGGCCAGGGCTGTCCACAGCGGAAGTTCCAGCCGCAGACGGGCTGCTGCGGACACAAATGGCAGCTGCTGTAGCGGCCGCCATTTGCATCCAGCCAGGCTGCCATGATAGTCTACATAAGTGTTTACGTAGCCTATCACGACAGGCCAAAAAAAAAAACAGTGTACGCAAATGGCAGTGGCTACAGCGGCCGCCATTCGCGTTCCCTATTTTTCACCATTTAATCTTACGTAAATATTTATGTAGGCTATTACGGCAAAAAAAAAAAAAAATGGGAGGAACGCAAATAGCACCCACTATGCTATTTGCGTCCCCCTTTTTTTTCACCGTAATAGCCTATGTAAATATTTGCATAAGATAAAACGGCGAAAAATAGGGAACGCAAATGGCAGCCACCGTAGCTGCTGCCATTTGCATGCGCATTGTTTTGGGTGGGGTTGCTTGCCGTGATAGGCTCTGTTAATACTTACGTATAGGAGTGCATGAAAGCCACTTACCTGGTCTCGCAGCTTTTCGCGGTGGGGGGGAGGTGCTTCGCTGCTCTCCCCCCAAAGTTCAGGCTGGGGGGGGAGGCTTCCTGGGATGCCATTTGCGTCCCTGTTTTTCCATGCGATAGGCTACATAAATACCTACGTAAATACAGATGCGTAGCCTATCGCAAGAAGAAACAGGGATGTAAATGGCATAGTGGACGCAATTTGCATCCGAATCACTTCCTGTTTCTCAGCAGCAGCGATACGGGATGGCAATGGCAGCCGTATTGCTTGCAGAACAGAGCCGGCCGGCAGCTCCACAGACTCACCACAGAGCGGAGCCATCCAGGGAGGATTCTGGGGGGGAGGAATGGATTGCCTCCCACCACCACCCCCGCAGACCCTCCTGCAGACCCCAGGTGGGGGGATTTGTACATCCCTAGTGAGGGTTGCTCGACGAAATCCTGAACTCCGAACTGTGCTCATGACATCCCTAAATGTAACCTCCTCTGTAAGCAGGGGTTGTTCTGAAGCAAGACGACATTGATGGGTCATTCTATAGCCACATGCTCTTCTGGGTCTGAGAGGTCTATATCAGAGGCTTCTCCTCCTGAGGAGGTGGAAGCAGAACTCTGGGTCATGACAGCAAGAGGGTTTGACAGATTTGTTACTATTGCTTCCTGTGCATGTTATTCACATCTAGCTCAAACGCTGCTTGGTTATTTGAAAAATCAAACTTTGATATTATAGACAAGGCAAGCAATTTGTTCCTAAACATGTTGGCTTTGATTGGAACTTTGAGTGGGACTTTGCTCACAGAATGCTCCCATTACAGAAAGTGGGGGAGGCAAGTTTTGCTGGTTCCATATTCCCATTGCATCTGCCTATGACCCCTAAGCATCCTAAAATTCTCCCACAAATGCACAGTTCTTGCACAAGTGCACACTTTCAAATGCAAATGCAAGCTCAGGAAATTGTGAAAGTTTCCCAAGAATGACAGTCCTGCTCACGTTTGCATTTCGGCTGCAACCTGACATGATTTGCAAACGGAATGAAATTCTCATACATCCCCTATAAGGAGAGAAATATATGTGAGTAACTAGACTTTAAGCACTCACTCTGTAGTGCTAGATCACATTTGTCCCAGTCTAATTCAACTGATTTTGTTAGCTCTATGTTAGGGATGCGTGAGAATTTCATTTTTGCTTGCAAAACAGGTGAGCATGCCCTGTTTTAAAGGCCGAAATGTGATCATGATTGCAAGTGCATGTCCACTGAAAATATTCATAAATTGCCAAACATGTGCTCACATTCAATTTGTGCAGTTTTCCCAGTTCAATTTCCACAGATTTCCCCCATAGACTGAATTAGCCCAGCTTTCATCAATGGAGGTAAGTTCTGCAAATTAGGAAATATATGCACATTTAAGGTAATTTGCACACATTTCATGTTGGGTTGCTCCTTGATTTGTGCAATTTTCTCATTCGTGAAGAGCAAAAGCAAATGGGGATCAGGCATGAGACGAGTTGGGAGACGATGTTGGAAGAATCCTGCTGATCTCATACATAGCTTGTTCACCATCCCTGTTCTAAGTGAAATTACCAAATGGAGTAGTAGGGATGTTAGAGAATTCTACTATGGACTCCAGTGAGGCCAGATTCTAAAGAATCCGGCCTCACTGGAGTCCGTGGTGGAATTCTCTAACATCCCTTGGAGTCCATGGTGGAATGAAGCAATCCCCTCTGCCACTCTGCAAAACTCACCTGGTCCTGGGATGGATCTTACCTGGTGTCGGCCATCCGGTCCATCTGCTGCTCCTGATTTGTGGCTGCGGATGGCTGCCCCAGTCTGCAGCTGCCATTTCCCTCCCTGTATTGATAGGCTACGTAAGTATTTATGTAGCCTATCACAGCAAAAAGCAGGGATGCAAATGGCAGCCGCTACGCCATTTACGTTGCTGTTCTTTTCATGATAGGCTACGTAAATATATACGTAGCCTATCACAAAAAGAGCAGCGGCGCAAAAGGCATAGCGGCCACCATTTGTGTCCCTGCTCTTTGCTGTGATAGGCTATGTAAATACTTACATAGCCTATCACAGCTAACGCAGGGATGCAAATGGCGGCCACTATGGCGGCCACCATTTGCAGCCGCAGGCAGGCAGAGGACAGAGGTCTGGCTGCGGGTGGTCCTGGCTGGCAGCTCCGCAGACTTGCCGCGGAGCGGAGCTGGCCAGGGAGGATTCCGGGGGGAGGGAGGGATCACCTCCCCCCCCCCACCAGGGAAGACCCAGACCGGACCCAGGTAAGGGATTCGTACAGCCCTATGGAGTAGAGAATTAAGCCTTAATATTTTCTTCAGTGGCCTACATTGCTTTAAGCATTTCATTTTCATTGTTGTCATTAGATATGCTCATGTTAGAATGGACAATGTTGGTTCCAGTGAAGGCTGGTGGCTCTGATTTTGGTGGGGCAATAGGTCCATTCTGAGTTTCAGGCAGAACCAGCCAGAACTCTAAAGGAGCTATTCAAAGTGCTGAACCTCATCTCCAAATAGGTTCAGCACCTTGACTAGCTCCATTAGAGTTCTGGCTGGTTCTGACTGAAACTCAGAATGGATTCACAGCCCCATCAGAATCAGAGCCATCAGCCTCCACTGGTTACTTCTCCTTCGCACTCTTGTGATCAGTGACACTATTCTCCTCGCAGTAGAAAAAAAAATTCCCAGAGTCTTGAAAAGATTAATTGTCTGTAATTTTTTCTCCTTAACTAGTCAAAGGCTGTTACCTGAAGTGTAATGTAGTTCATATCTCCTAAATAACAGCAGCACTGCTGTAGCGAAAATGGCACAGCATTAATCCTTGCCTTGGCAACAATCTCAGTAAGACTGAGAAATGGTGCAGTAAACATTTGTAAATCAATGTGGTTCCAAATTGAAGAATTCTCCTCCGGGTGTTCTGCAATCTCTAGGGAGGAGTATAGAGGTATTTTAGTGATACTCACCTTTTCACAGGAGACTACAGGAGGATATACACAGAACTAAAGTCTGCACTGATATAACCTTAAAACAATATGTGCTAAAGTAAGAGTCTGGGGGGGGAGTCTGGTGGGCTCCTCCCCCCACCCCAATCACCCAGACCCTGCTCGCCGGGTTGCCAGGAGCTTGCTTGCCCACTCAGTGACTGGCAGGAAGCTCTGCAAGGCCATCCATCACCTCACTGAGCTTCCATTGTGTGCAGAAATCACAGTTTAATTACTTCTTTATATCTAATATTGCATCTACAGCTGCCTTAAAGGGGCAATGACTCAACATTACAAGGGTAAAAGTCTGTTTAAGCTTGTAACATTGAGCCATCACCTCTTTAAGGCAGCCATAGATGAAACATCAGATATGTGGAAGTAACCAAGCCGTGATTTCTGCACACAATGGGAGCTCGGTAAGGCGACGGACAGCCTTGCAGCACTTGTCAGGTAGTCTCTGGCCCATCCTGTATCATCTTCCACTTGGAATCCTCCTGTGTTTTCCACCCGCTCCTTCTGTCTTTTTTCTTACCATTAAGGAGGGAAAGACAAAATATGCAGTACCACTGCATTATGAACCAAGGATGGGCAGATGGCATATCCATTGTAGGTCACTTGCCTGGGGAAGCCACAAAACCACTGCCCGCCATTAATTGAGATCACTCTGCTGGCACATGAGGTGCATCATATAGGGATCACTACAGATATTTGTGCAAAGCCTGCAGTGAACCCATATCAGTAGAAGAACCAGTGTGACACAAAGCAGAGGGTTGGCTGTACATCACTGGCATTTAATAAGCATATGACTCTCCCTCGTTTGAATGAATAGTTAAACAAATCAGTTTAGAAAGTTCCACAAATGATTTTTGTTAATTTGTTTTTGCTTTTAAACCTTGCATAAGAGCTCCAGTTAAAACTAAATTCCATGAATTGCTCAAGCATTGCTTTACCTTGGCCAACCTTAGACATCTGTGAACTTCCCTGAATTTCACATCAAATTGTTTATTTGCATGCTTCATTGGTTCAGTGCTTTTGCAGCTTAGGGTCTCTGACATTTGAAAGTAATTTTAATGTTTTGAATTAGCTTTTAATGATTTAATTTAACTGAGTATTAGTAAATCACCTTAAAAAAAAAAAAAGCTTCAGTTCATCTAACCACCTTTACCTGGAAGTTGGACTCATTTCTGGGTAAATTATGTATTTTTTTAGCACTTGGATGCAGGCCAATTTTCATACAGTAAAGGCTAGACAACATTTATAGTCCTAACCAAAGACTAGGGAAGGTGCAGGTGCCTGACTGGGTCTGAGAACCCACTGAATCCCCCCCATCCATGCCCCCGAACTAGGGATGGCGGAGAATTTCTCCATGAATCTCCGGAAGGCCGAATGCCAACGCATTCGGCCCCCCAAAATTGTTGGGGAAATTCTCTGCCATCCCCCCGCCACCCCCCCCCCCGGGATGGGACTTACCTCCTTCGAATGTCCCTCTCAGCGGTGGGTCCCGGCGGCATTTCGGCGGCGTTTCAGTGGTGGCGGGGGCGGCGGCTGGTCTTCCGACCAGCTGCCGCCACCGCCATTACAAAGTAAAGTAAAAAAACAAAACAAAAAAATGTGATAGGCTACATAACGATTTACGTAGCCTATCATGGCTAGATTTTCAAAGTCAGCCGTGATAGGCTACGTATATCGTTATGTAGCCTATCACGGCTGACTTTGAAAAAAAAAAAAGTGCGTATGCAAATGGCGGCGCCCATGGGTGCTGCCATTTGCATTCCTTATTTGGGCAAAGGTAGTCTACATAAAGATTTACGTAGACTACGGCGAAAATAAGGGCAATGCAAATAGCGTTGCCCTTATTTTCGCCGTAGTCTATGTAAATCTTTACATAGACTACCTGTGCCCAAATAAGGAACGCAAATGGCGGTGCCCATGGGTCGGCCTGAATTTCGGCGGCGAGGGATGGGGCGCCTCCCCCCCAGCCTGAATTTTGGCTGGGAGGGGCGGGGCGCCTCCCCCCCTGGCCTGAATTTCGGGGGGAGAAGCGGAGCGCCTCCCCCCCACCGCGAAGCAAGCTGCAGGACCAGGTAAGGGACTTTCGTCCATCCTTACCCCGAACCCAACTCAGTGAACCCCCACCCCCTGCACTGTGCAAGAGGCCAGGACTTACATCAGCCACCAGGTCTCCATTCGAGCCCTACTTTAGCAGAAGATGGGAACTCTGTATTTTTTGTAGATCTACTGTTGTGCAAAACAGTGGCCATAAAGGCCAATTGCAGCCATATTAGAAGCCTCTAATATGGTTGAAATGGCTCTTCATGGCCACAGTTGTTCTCTGCAGGAGACCTATGAAGAATAGAGAGTCCCTATCTTGCGCTAAAATAGGGCTCTCATGGTGACCTGGTCAGCAGTCAAATAAATGGACACCCTGTGCCACTACTGAGCCCCCCCCCCGATGGCCCCATTGGCTCGCCCCATGCTGCACTGGATCAGGTAAATAGCAGGGGTTTGGCCGGCAAAGTACGGGGCGGGCATGGGGGGTTCCGGTCATCCCTACTAAAGACTCATTCCAACTTCATCCAGTGCTTATAATAGGGCAACCTGTGCCAACCCATGCCAGATGCCCCAGAGGACATTTGGAGAGGTTCAGAGATACCTTCAGATCTTGCCTCATGTGCTTCAATGCATCCAGTGTAGGGATGGCAGAGAATTCTGCCACGGACTCCATTGAGGCTGGATTCTTTTGAATCCGGCCTCCAGAGTACATGGCAGAATGGGTCCACCTCCCTCCGCCTCCCTCCAGACCCATGCAGAGCTGGATCCTCCTCGCCGGCCAGCTCTGTAAATATAAATGCATAGCCCATTGCGTGAAAAAACAGGGACATAAATGGCGTAGCAGATGCCATTTGCATCCGGATCCCTTCCTGCAGTGAGTGCTCAGCGATATAGCATGGCAATGGTGGCCATATTGCTAGGGATGTACGGAAGTCACTTACCTGTTCACGGATTATGTTGATGGTGAAGCGGGGGCGTTCTGTCCCTCCCCCCGGAATCCTCACTGGAGGAGAGGCGCTCCGTTCCTCCCCCCTGGAATCCTCCGCGGCCGGCTTTGCTCCACAGCAGTTCCGCGGAGCAGCCGGCCAGGCCCGGCCAGAACAGAGCCATCCGCAGACGGATTTCCGGCCGCGGAGGGCTCTGGGTAAAACAAAAAACAAAAAACCCGCGTACACAAATGGCGGCGGCTACAGCTGCCATTTGCGTTCCTTATTTTTGCCATCTTAATCTACGTAAATATTTACATAGACTATGATGGCGAAAATCAAGGGGAACGCAAATAGCGTAGCCGATGCTATTCGCATCCCTTTTTGATTCCCCGTTTTAGCCTACGTAAATATTTATATAGATTAAGAGGGCAAAAATAAGGAACGCAAATGGCGGCTGTAGCCGCCGCCATTTGCATACACGGGTTTGTTTGTTTTTTAACCCACCCAGCCATGTTAGGCTATGTAAAGATTTACGTAGCCTATCATGTTGTGTTTTTTTAAAAAAAACCTAGTCATGATAGGCTACATAAATCTTTACGTAGCCTATCACATCTTTCTTTCTTTTTCTTTCTTTCTTTCTTTTTTTTACAAGAGTGGAAATGGCAGCAGTGGCAGCAGGTCGGAAGACCGGCCACCGCCGCCAAAGCCACCGCCGAAGCCGCCGCCAGAGCCGCCGCCACCCGGAAGATCCGCCCCAGGTGAGTCTTGTCCCAGGGGGCATCCGCGGGGGGGCGGGGGGGCAGGCCGTTCTGCCATGGAGTTCAGAGGGCCGAATGCACTGGCATTCGGCCTCACCATGATCTGTGGTGGAATTCTCTGCCATCCCTACATATTGCTTGCTGTACGGAGCCGGCCGGCAGGGGGTTATACCTCTAATATTGCACTTATTTAGCTTTCCCAGCTCCAAACTGTGCATATTTGAATATGCGCATTTTTTAAACTTCCTGTTTTCCCTAGAAATCAAAGGCATGAAAATGGCAGCACTCACCGAACGGGTTTGCGGTGAGTGCTGGGACTTCACCGAACTTATGAGTGGCTCAAGCACAGGTTCGGGGGGAAGCGAGCAGGAACACTGCTTCAGCGAGTGCATGGAGCACCGAACTAGGGTGGGTTCTTACATATTACCTTAGCTAGGGTTGAATTTTTAAAAAAATGTCAATATCATTTTCTCCAACATTCAATTTTTTAAAAAAATCTCAAATTCTTTCCATCCCATTTCTGAAGAAATTGTGAGTTTGTTAAGTTCTTCTCAAACAAGGAACTGAACAAAATTCCAATTGTCCCAAATGGACAGGGGCAGCTCTTGTCAGCATGGAGAGAACCATGTTGTACTTGCCTGCCATGTAGCTGTTAAAGATGAGGAGCCTGTCAGAAAAAAGAGGGGGCAACTCTAAATCAGCACTAACATGGTCAAGTACATGGGGATTCAAACACAGACTTTTAAGAGCTAAGCACTCAAAGCCCTGGGCCTGGATGGAGGAATCAGTCAGTTTTTGCTTACTCCCACCTTTCTCTTTTTTAAAATCGCAAATTCTTTCTGCCCTGTTTATGAGAAATTTCTAATTTTTGGTACATTCTTCTCAAAAAAATTGAATGGAACAAAATTCTCACCTGTTCCTAGACATAACGTAGTGCGGAGACATCCCAGGACAAGTTATGCACAACCCTGTTCAGGAATAGGCCAGAAACCAGATATTCAGCCCCAGGGCTGGCCCTAAGATAAATAGCACCCTGGGTGAGGAGTGCCTTTGTTGCCTCCCCCCCTTCATTACATGGGGGTAAGGGAAAAGGGATCTGGTTGTGCTACTCCTGAGTACCTCTTCCAAACTCTGGTAGAGCTTCTTCCCGGGGCTCAGTCTCACAAGTCTTCTCACTGTGCTGGCTACTAGCCTTGTCCACCACTCACTCAGGAAGGATTCCTCCCTTACGGCCTGGCTTCACACCACTCCTATGCTTTTCCCTGTGCTAACTGCCACAGAAAACCTTGCCTGGAAATCTTAGGTGGCGTTTGTTCCCTCCCTCTGTCCCTCTTTGAACTCCTTCCCTAGTAGGCCTGAATTCTTCCTGTGACTGGAACAGGCTGACTGCTCTGCCACAGGATCCCTCCTGAAAGCTTTCCCTGTTCCCTCTCTCCTTGCAACAAACTTTGCAACTGGGGCTACTTGGCCTGCCTGACCAATATTATCTCGATTTCTGTCCATACATAAAGCAAGATTTTACCTTACTGTGATGGGTTTAGACTAGGGATGTAACCCCCCCCTTCGCCAATGTCCTGTCTGGGGGTGGTGGTCCACTGTGGAGCAATTCAGTCTGCTTGGGGCCCTGTGGATTCCTCTGGAGCCCTGCTGCATCTGCCAGCTGCCATTAGCTTATTGCATTTTTTAGAAAGCTGGAGAGCCATGGGAACTCTTCCGGACATGGAGGTGAGTGCGGCTGGTCTGCTGTGGACTCTGGAAGTCAGATTCTTCGGAATCTGGCCTCATTTGAGTCTGCAGCAGATTTCTCCAGCATCCCTAGTTTAGACTCCCTTATAATAAACAGACCCCACCCTTCCAGCCTCCCAAGGACACATTTTACTGCCAGCTTAAGCCACAAATTAGCATATATTCTGTTTCATACACAATTATGTGAAGTACTTACTTCATCATGGCTGGGGAGAGGTCCTCTTATGTCACAATTACATGTTGATATCCAGTGTCATCATCGTACAGTCTAACATACCATTTCCTCTTTTTATGAAAACTTTCAACAAAATACCAAGAATTCTGCTGAGCAATGTGGCAGGGTCAGGGCAGGGACCAACGGTACATGCAGGAACTGGGGGGGGGGCTTGCTTTGTGAGGGCTTGGGGCAAATAACCCCAGTTGCCCCCCAAAAACACACACACACACATGGACGCACATACCCCTCTGGGCAGCCCCGCAGCTTTGCAGCTTTGCAGTGTTACCAATAGGGTTGGCGGAGAATTTCTCCCCGAAACTTCGGGGGGCCGAGCGCCAACGTGTTCGGCCCCCCGAACAAGTTTCGGGGAGAAATCCTCCGAACCCCCCCGCCCCCCTCACCCCCCCCCGGGACGGGACTTACCTTCACCGAATGTCCCTCCCGGTGGCGGGTCCGGCCGGCGGTTCAGCGGGTGTTCGAGCGGGGCGGGAGCGGAAGCCGATCTTTGGACCGGCTGCCGCCGCTGCCATTACAATCAAAGAAAAAAAAAAAGCCCCCTGATAGGCTACATGACGATTCACATAGCCTATCACAGCTAGATCTGCAAAGTCAGCTGTGATAGGCTACGTGAATCGTCACGTAGCCTATCACGGGTGACTTTAAAAAAAAAAAAGCGCGTACGGATAATGGCGGCCCCCATAGGGAGCCGCCATTCGCGTTCCTTATTTGGTCGCTGTAGTCTACGTAAATGTTTACGTAGACTACGGCGAAAATAAGAGCAACGCTATTTGTGTTGCCCTTATTTTCGCCGTAGTCTACGTAAACATTTACGTAGACTACATCGACTAAATAAGGAACACGAATGGCGGCTCCCTATGGGGGCCGCCATTCGCGTACACGCTTTTTTTTTTTAAAGTCACCCGTGATAGGCTACGTGACGATTGACATAGCCTATCACGGCTGACTTTGCAGATCTAGCCGTGATAGGCTACGTGAATCGTCACGTAGCCTATCAGGGGGCGTTTTTGTTTTTTTTTAACTTTCGCATTCGCGGCCGGGCGAGGCGGGAAGCCTCCTCCCCGGCCTGAATTTCGGCCGGGGCAAGGCAGGAAGCCTCCCCCCCGGCCTGAACTTCGCGGGGGGAGCAGCGAAACGCCTCCCCCCCACCGCGAACGTCCTTCGAGGACAGGTAAGGGACTTTCGTCCACCCCTATTTACCAAGTTGTATGGCTTGTGTACAGCAAATGACAAAGTGGGAATTGAAAAAGAAACATACATTAAAGCGAACTGAAGGAAGATAATTTTTGTAGTTAGTACTCAAACAAGCTATAGAACCTTGATTTATTTATTTAGCTTATGGCACACATTGCCAGGGAGTCTACAATGTTTTTACATGGTAGATATTCCGGCGCCGGTAGTTTCTAGCCTTTGTTGCACCGATGCACAAGAGGACGAGCTAGCTTTGCATCAGCTGACCAGCAGCGTTCTTAGGGAAGTCGGCTCTTCCGGGCTTTTTCTCCACTGCTCCTCCACCAATCGCATCCAGGTAGATCCAGCGCCAGTTCCTGCTCCCCTCACAGAGTGCTGCCATTGTTTCCCCTCACCGAAATGGGGGTACCTATTTATCTACTCGCAGATGGTATGCTTTTGAACTGCTAGGTGGGCAGGAGCTAGGGAAGAAATGATGGAAGCTCACTTCCGTCACACTGAGCTGGGCTCGAACCGTTGGAGTGTCGACCATTTCTGGCCGGCAGACTCCAGCGTCATTAAGCCGCTGCGCCACCGCGTCCCCTATAGAATCTTGAAAAAAAGGGTTACAGACACTTGCTTTTTGCCACCCTAGTTCACTGCAGACAGTGCATTAAATACCCACAGGGATACAGCATCTTCAGAGTTAGGCAAATAAAATACCATAGACATGGTGCCATTCTGTATCTCTCAGTCAGATCTGATGGTACCTTTAGGGAGTGCAGAAGCATCTATCTCTATGTTACACCGATGGTTACACTGTTGAATTAATGGGGTTTAAATGTGTCTTTTTTTGGTAAAAAAAAAGGAGAAGCATCCACTCATATTTGGACTGTTAGTGTAAATCTGGATGAGCTTAATGTGATATAATGTACTTCCTGTAGAAAGCCAGCTTATCTTTAATGCTAATATTCTATGATGTTGTCTAATCTAAACTATGCAGACCACTCAGTGGACATGATTTTAAAAAAATGAGGCACATCCTCTCAGATGTCAGGTTACTTTACATGACTTAATCTTTCTGTTTTAGCCATATGCTCTCTCCCCACTCACCCCTTTCATGTCCATACGAATATTTCCCTTAAGTAGAATAACTTAGATATTCACAGGCAGTTGTCCCTACCACCATGCTCACCCCTGCCCCCTGCAGCCACTTTTTCTTTTCTTTTTTTTTTGACAGAACCCTGAATTAAGATGGTAGGAAAATGGAAAATTCTACCTGCATTAGCAGGGAGTCCAATTATACTGTCTGGAACTTTAGGATGGTTAATGATGATGGCACATTAAGGCAGAAGTCATTCATTGCAAACATCTCTCTGACTAATGACAACCCCAGGAACACACGCTAATGCTGCTCTCCATGAATAGCAGCCTACAACTCTCAGAGGTTTTGTTTCCATTCCAAACACTGCAATTTGCTGTAACAAACACGTCAAAGCAGCTAAACATGACTCCAGTACTGACACTGACAATTCTCTATGCGATTGCCAATGATCATCTTGACTGGAATGCTTGCATGCACATTTGTCAGATATCTACACACACACACATTATTCAAAAGGGAATGTAAACATAAACGTGATTCGTGTTTCAGGAATGCATGTATGCAAAAGTACTTACAACTTCCATGCCCTTTTTCAATGATCTGTAGAGCCACCTAAGAGCATGCTGAATTTAATGGCAAATTACTATATGGATAGTGGTTACATTGATTTTGTCGTTGCAGCTGCTGCTGCTGCTCTTGTTCTATCATCAGTGTCAAACTGATGGCAACAACGGTTATGCGAACTCACCCGAGTCTGCCCCGTGACCTGCTTGCCGTATCCCTGCCCACCGCCGGACCCGGCTGTGAGCCAGCTGGTGGTTTGCCGGGGCCCTGAGAGTGCTGTCAGTGCTGCTGCCACGAGCAACTATGTCCCTTTCTGCTGAGCACTGGTGGAGAGGGGTGCAGTTGCTCTTGGTGGTGGCAGCAGCAGAGACAGGGGAGGGAAGCTCCACTTCCCTCTCCCCTTGCCCAGAGAAACTGCACCCCTCTCTGCTGAGCACCAGCAGAGAGGGGTACAGTTGCTCTTGGCGGTAGGATGGGAAGGCTTCCTATCCTGCCATCGATGCTTGGGCAAGGAGTGGGGGCCGCCACACTTGCCCTGCTCGGCATGCACCGAGTCAGGCAAGAGCAGGAGGTCATGGACTAGCATCTGGGGGGCCAAACTGGCAGGAGCCTGCTGAGCTCGAGCCCCCAAATGGATGATTGTGACAGCCCTAATGGCAATATTGAGCCTTCTGTGACCATAATAATGTTCTTATGGCTATGTAAAATAATTTACTGAGGGAGTTGTTATCTCAATGAGTAAAGATCTCATTGACTTGAATGAGATAGGAATGTTCCCTGTTTAGGTGAATGACAGTGGCCAGTTCAGATGTCACACTATGCCACGATGGTTGAGAAATTTCCGGTAACCATGGTGGCTTATCATGTTGTGTGGGGAGAAAGCCACATTCCCCATGGTTACTAAGCCATCCCCACACAATAGGGTTAAGGGGACATGGGGAGGCTTACCATGTCATCTGGTAGGCTCCCTGGTGGTTTAATTGGGCTCCTGAGGATTTCCAGGCTGCAACCATAGAGTCTGCTGGCTAGAGCGTCCACCACTGTGAGTGACAATCTATCTGCTGCAGACTTTCTCTATGGTCACA
This sequence comes from Heloderma suspectum, assembly GCF_057233095.1. Lineage (NCBI taxonomy): Eukaryota > Metazoa > Chordata > Lepidosauria > Squamata > Helodermatidae > Heloderma > Heloderma suspectum. The sequence goes on from NC_139458.1 coordinate 92,154,609, forward strand.
CAGCCATTTGGGATGCTGGAGTGGCCACCAGTAGCCTGTTCATGTTACAGAGGATGTTGTGGTGTGCACAAACCACTCTAGTAGGCTCTATCCAGTAGGTGCTGCAGATCCTCATAGAACTGATCTACTTCTGCTTCTTCAGCATCTGTGGTTGGGGCATATATTTGGATCACTGTGATGTTAAATGGCTTACCTTGAATTCGAATTGAGATCATTCTGTCATTTTTTGGATTGTATCCAAGCACTGCTTTAGCCACTTTATTATTAATTATGAAGGCTACTCCATTTCTTCTGTGGTCCTCTTGTCCACAGTAGTAGATCTGGTGGTCATTTGATGTGAAGTGGCCCATTCCAGTCCATTTCAGTTCACTGACACCCAAAATGTCTATATTTAATCTTGACATCTCCCCAATAACACCACATCCAATTTGCCCTGGCTCATGGATCTTACATTCCAGGTTCCTATGGTGTGTTGATCTTTAGAACATCGGATTCGTCATTTACCACCAGCACCATCAGCTGCTAGCTGTCCTTCCGGCTTTGAGCTAGCTGCGTCATCACATCTGGGGCTAGTTGAACTTATCCTCTGTTCCTCCCTAGTAGCTTTTTGACCATCTTCCAACCTGGGAGTCCCATCTTCTGATGGTATACCGACATATCTCTGGTTGTACTGATCCATTTAGTTTTCATGGCAAGAATACTGGGGTGGGTTGCCATTTCCTTCGCCAGGGATCGTATTTAGTCTGACCTCTCTGCCATGACCTTCCCATCTTGGGTGTCCCTTCATGGTTTAGCTCATGACATCATTGAGGTGCTGAAGCTCCAGCACCACAACAAGGTAATGATCTCCTTTGCTGAAGAACATTTCCCCCATATATAATGCTTTTTTGAACAGTGTTTGCCCAATATATACAATTTGTATATACAATTTGTATTACAAAATTCAGAGAACTGCAAATTCTGAAGGATAACTGAGTTTCAGTTTGCAAAGCAGTTTGAAAATGGGAAACTGCATGAGTTCACTTTAAAATATGAACTTAACAAATTTCTCCCCCATTCCTATATGATAATCACAAGCTTGTATGGTTTCAGAAAGGATTAGACAGGAGAGAGACAAAGAGCGAGAGGCAAAGAGAGAGAAGGGGAGGAGGGAGGGAGGGAGGGAGGGAAAGAGAGACAAGAGGGAAAAAATGGCATGGATAGATGTGAATGTCAGGATATGTGTTGTGGGGATAGATGGATGGATAATGTGTGTGGGTGGGTGTGGAGGGGGGGGGTGAAAAAGAGAAAGTGAATGAGAGAGGGAGGAGTGATTATCATTGCCACCCCCAAACTGTTTTTCTCTCCTTTTCTCTCTTAAGAGCATTCTCTCCCTCTTTCTCTCTTGAGATTATTAAGATGGAAAAAGAGAAAGAAGAAACTGAGTCTGGGGATGACCTTAAGAGTGAATGAGAGAGGGATGTGTGGGGTGGCTCTGGCCCCATCCTCTACAAGCATGAGATTTCCAAAATATTACCTTCAAGGGAATGCAACCCTCAGGAGGAGGAGGAGGAGGAGGAGGAGGGGAAGAAGGGGATGAAGAAGAATGGGGGAAGGGGAAGGGGAAGAGGAAGAAGAAGAGGAAGAGGAAGAGGAAGAAAAGAAGAAAGGCTTCTCACTCTTGCTCAAGAGAGAAGGTAATTCCTCTCTGCTGGCCACTACTGTCTTCAACACTAGTGCCCCTAACAAAGGGGTATTCATCTTAAAATATGGCATATTAAGCAATGCTATTGGCTTTCTGACAGGGTGGCTGAGAACAGAACTACTAAAAGAGAGTGGTTAAAGAACTGTTCCTAATTGGGTGGGGGGAGAGGCTTTTGTTTTGAAGCTACTTTAGGATGAGACATTGGCATATGAACAGGCCACCTTCTGCCAACTGAGACTAGTACCATTCAGTCTTGGATTCTGTCTGCAAGAACATTTCTTGAGGCAGATAGAAACATCTGGGAGGAGGAACTAGTGTATGTATTCCCCCCTTCTTTGTTTAGTTTTAGTTTTAGTTTTGTTTTTGTTCTTTGCATTGAAGAAAGTTTTTGGAAGGCATAAGGGAGATCTCAAAGTTGGGAACACATCCCCAGCCCAGTGCAATGGAATATATCATCATCAAGGTATGCCACACACAGTAAGGTAATTTTAGCATCTGTTCTGGAGGTTCATAGTGTGCTAGTGTAGTGTCTTGATGGTAATATAAAGCAAGCAGAAGGGTTTCAGCTGCTCATATGAGTTCGGGCTGGAACTTATCTGAACTGCAATCGAACTTGGTTTTCATCACAATAATGGGAGAGGATCCTGAGTAAAACAGAAATCTGCATAAAACTTGCTCTTTGTTTTAGTGTGCAAATTTGTACACTGACTGCACCCCTTTCAATAAGATATTTGGTCCATTGTGCTTTGGTAGTCCTATTTAGTGACATAAGAGAAGAGCAGAATTTACGTTTATCATTGTTATCATCCTTGTTATCATCATCTCTCCAGAGCTTCAGAAAGGGATCTTTCCCAGGTCTACCTAGAAATACCAGGGATTGGATCTGGGACCTTCTGCCTGCAAAACATGTGCTCTACCACTGAATTATGATCCTTCCCAAGGGCATAGTGAAAACATCTAGAGATCTGGGCTTTGGAGTCATCACTATGCTCTCTCTGTCTCTCATTTTCCTGAGGATCCTAGTGCCTGACAGCTGAGAAGGACTGGGTGGAGAACAACACACTGAACCTTAGCTCAGATAAAATGGTGCCAGTACTGTTGGTAGGTGAACTTCCTGATTTTGGAATAGCACTCCCCCTGAATACTCAGGTGTGTAGTTTGGAAGTGCTCCTTGACCCTGTGCTTCCCTCAGATGCTCATGTGGCAGTGATGACTAGAAGGATGCCTTTAATGTGCCCAAGTCATCACCTAGCTTTTATGAGCTTTGGGTGATATGCCAGCTGCTCCAACGTCTTGGAAAGCAGGACATGTTCTAGTGACAGATGTCCTAGTAACCTCCAGGCTAGATGACTGCAATATGCTTTACATGAAGCTGCCCTTGAAAAGGATCCAGTTACTTCAACTAGTATAAAATGCCACCACCAGTTTGCTGGCAGAGACTGGCGATTTGGGGCATTTCACTCCAGTATTGTTGATGTGCACTAGTTGCTTGTTCATTTCCGGGCTTATTATCCCAAGGTGCAGGTTCTTACCTTTAAAGCCCTAATGCCTTGGGATCTTGACACTTTAAGAACCACTTTGTTCTGGATTAGACCTCATGTGCTCCACTAACTGTCCAGGCTCCTGCTTCATGTGCCCCTGCTGATGGATGCTGTCCACCTGGTCTTTGGGGTTGGTTAACTGTTGTATTTCTCAGGGGGGAGGGGGTGTATGAATTACCTCCTACTTTGCTTATCTACTTGAGTTTCTTTGTGATTCTGCTGTTGTGTACTTTTGTTTGTGGGGGGAGGGAGGTTGCATTGTTTGATTGTTTATTGTTTTAATGAGTTTCCTGTCAGATGCTTTGAAATATTTAAGACAGTGGAATTTTTTAAAAGCCATATAAATAAAAAGAGTATCGTTTGAACACTTTGGTATATGGAAAATATATAGTGTTAAGACAGAAGCAGGGACCTGGGACCTTCCGCAAGATTCTTCCATTTGCTAGAAGGGGAAATTGTGAGAATGAAGCAAGAGTGTTTTTCCCAATAATTATAGGGCACAGAGAGGGACAGATCCGTCCATTACTGGCTTGTGTCACTTTCATATGTGTTCATTTACATATACATTTCCTCCCATTTTCACACTGATCTACAGCGTTTAAAAGAGGTATGAAAACTCACATATCTAAGAAACTGAGATCAGAGTCTCTGTTTATCCAAAGCCCTGCCAGCAAGATCCAGGCAGGGTAGGAGTAAGATGAAGGTTCCCATTCCTCCAATTTTGTTGTTTTAAGCAGGATGAGCCTCTTGGCCTGTCTAGCTTCCTGACCTTCCAGTGGGTGGGAATAGATGACAGAGGGGCTTTTGGATCTTGTAGATCCATGTCTCGCCTTCACCCTCCCAGCCCACTGGAACACCCCCTTTCCACTCTTCCTGACCTCTTCCAGGGGTTGCCCTTGTGGCCTCAGAAAGAGAAGTCACCACTGAGGTTTCTATGGCAGTTGGGAGCGGGGAAGAGTCACAATTGGATCTCCTCCTTTGCACTCATAGTTCTGTCTGTGGGTGCACAGGAGAACTGCAGCATCCTATGGTAACCCAGATACTGCCTAAGAACATAAGAACAGCCATGCTGAATCAGACCAAGGGTCCATCTAGTCCAGCATTCTGTTCACACAGTGGCCAACCAGCTGTCGACCAGGAACCCACAAGCAGGGCATGAGCACAACAGCAGCACCCCCTCCATGTTCCACAGCAACTGGTGCACACAGGCTCACTTCCTCTGTCACTGGAGGTAGCACATAGGCTTTTCCTCCAGGAATTTGTCCAACCCCCTTTTAAAGCTACTCAGATTGGTGGCCACCATTACATCCTGTGGTAGCAAATACCTTAGTCCAACTATACGCTGTGTGAACAAGTACTTCCTTTTATCTGTCCTGAATCTCCCACCAATCAGCTTCGTAAGAGGACTCTGGGTTTTAGTACTGTGAGAGAGGGAGAAAAATGTCTCCCTATCCGCATTTTCCACACCATGCATAATTTTGTAGGCCTCTATCATGTCTCCCCTTACCCTCCTTTTTTCCAGGCTAAACAATCTCAGGGGTTGTAACCTTCTCTCATAGATGAGATGCTCCAGCTGCTTGATTATTTTAGTTGCCCTTTTCTGCACATTTTCCAACCATAGGAGTGCTCTGCCCATGTATTTTAGCTCAATGTATGCATTCCTAAATCTTTTTGCTCAAAAATTTGCACTTCCTCCCTCAACTATTACCACCTAGGGCCATTGCAGCAGGCCGTACTGAGAGAGATGAAAGGGAGGGACAGGGCCATGATTCTACCAGCTGTGTTGGGAGAATTAATTTCTCCCCTCTTCCCTCCACATTCCTTTTTTTCCCCTTGAGTATCATGTCTTTTTTAGATTGTAAGCCTGCAGGCAGAGATTGTCTTGTTTCTCTGATTATATGTAGGGATGGCAGAGAATTCCGCCACGGATCTCGCTGAGGCCGAATGCCAGTGCATTCGGCCCCCTGAAATCTGTGGTGGAACGGCCTGCCCCCCCGCCCCCCCCCGCAGATCCCCCCCCCCGGGACGAGACTTACCTGGGGCGGATCTTCCGGGCAGTGGCGGCAGCGGCGGCGGCTGGTCTTCCGACCAGCTGCCACTGCCGCCCTTTGCAGTTTTGTTTTTTGTTTTTGTTTTTAGCCAGACGTTTTAGGCTATGTAAAAACTTACGTAGCCTAAAACGACTGGGTAAAAAAAAAAAAGGCATACGCAAATGGCGGCGGCTATGGCCGCCACCATTTGCATTCCTTATTTTGGGCCGTCTTAGTCTATGTGAATAATTACATAGACTAAGACGGCAAAAATAAGGGGAACGCAAAAAGCGTCCACTACGCTATTTGCGTTCCCCTTATTTTCGCTGTCTTAGTCTACGTAAATATTTACATAGATTAAGACGGCAAAAATAAGGAATGCAAATGGCGGTGGCCATAGCCGCCGCCATTTGCGTACATGGTTTTTTGTTGTGGTTTTTTTTCCCAGAGCCTTCTGCGGACGGAAATCCAGCTACGGATGGCTCTGGCCTGGCCTGGCCTGGCCGGCTGCTCCGCGGAGCTGCCGCGGAGCACAGCCGGCCGTGGAGGATTCCAGGGGGGAGGAACGGAGCACCTCCCCCCCGTCCAGGATTCTGGGGGGAGGGACAGAACACCTCCCCCCCCACCATCAACATAATCAGCGAAAGGTAAGTGACTTTCGTACATCCCTAATTATATGTAAGCGACTTGTTTGGGCTGGCAAGTGGCATAAAAATACCTCAAATAAATAAATACATTTTTATTTTTTTTATTTTGAGCTGAGAACTGTATCACAACATTCAGAGAAGCACAAAATCCAGTGGATACCTCGGTTCTAATACAGAGGTTCATCTGGGAGTTGAGGTTCATATTTGAGTTTGCAAAGATAAAATTCCTCAAGCATTTCTAATCAGACATGGAAGAATATTCATTTTGCACCAAGAAGAGAACAGCCTTGAAACCATGTGAACATGTTTGTATGTGCTGGGAAGAACATGTGACTAATACATTGGTGACATTCACATCACAAAAACAAAATAAAATGAGTAGTCCCAGCTTAGCTCTCATTTTTTGCCATCTAAGTTGCAGTTTGAATTTTCCACAGCTTGCCATTTTAATTAATATGTATTTAATTAATAACCAGCATTATTGATTATGTTGTAGGCTGCCAATCCTGCTGTGTTATAAAGTTTCAAACTCCTGCATCTGAGGTGTGCTGGCATTGATTAATGGATAGTTGGGGCAAAGATGAAATTTTGCAGCAGATGTCATTTACTTGAATTGACACTGCATATGGTTGCATCCTGCTGCTCTTCCTTTGCAAAACAGCAAAGAAAAGCCACCTTGCTTTACAGCATTAAGAGATGTGTTGCTATTGCCTGATGATCCCCATTTTAATAGGACTCATCGTGCTCTGCCAGAAGACATTAAAGATGCAGGAACAGACTGACAACCCCACATCAATTTTCTGATAAAAGGCAGATTGTGAAAGCAGGTGGAAACAAAAATAAATAGGAAGGAATAAAAAGAATAAATCCAGCAATTAACACAAGCAAAGCTGATCTGGTAACATTAAAACAGGCTTAGAGGTTTACATGTTTCTAGAAAATTAGCAATCAGCAGAGAATAGGAAAACACTGCCCTTTTAATTTACTGCTGTAATAGCACAATCATTGAACATGAGCGAAGTCTGGTTAAATAGATTAAACTTCCATATATGAAAAAGAATGCAAGCGTCTGGTCACAATGAGTCAATGCTGAAGGCTTTCAATCTTACATAATATTGCCAATGCAGACAGTTGCAAAATGTTCAGCCTTTACATACCAGAAGTGTTAACTTCACATAGCAAAAATGTCATATGTGAAACGGTCTTTGACATGTGTTCAACTACATGCATTTTCAGTAGGGATGTACGAATCCCTTACCTGGCTCCGCGCAGGGGCATCCGCGGTGGGGGGAGGCACTCCGTCCATCCCCCCGGAATCCTCGACAGGGGGGATGCGCTCTGTCCCTCCCCTCGGAATCCTGGCTGGCTGGCTCCACTCTGCGGCCAAGCCGCAGAGCCACCGGCCGGCTCCGGGGCCGCAGCCAGACATCTGGCTGCTGGGCAGCCCTGCAGGGGCGCAAATGGCAGCTGTCATAGCCACTGCCATTTGCATCCCTGTATTGAGCCGTGATAGGCTATGTAAATACTTACGTAGCCTATCACGGCAGGGGGGAAAACCCCAGCGTACGCAAATGGCGATAGCCATCGCCATTTGTGTATGCTGGGTTTTTTTCCCCCTGCCATGATAGGCTACGTAAATACTTACATAGCCTATCATGGCGGGGGGGGGGGGAACCCAGCGTACGCAAATGGCGGTAGCCACCGCCATTTGCGTACGCTGGGTTCCCCTCCCCCGCTGTGATAGGCTACGTAAATACTTACGTAGCCTATCACGGCCTCCGCAGGGACGCAAATGGCGTCCCTGCATTAGCCATGATAGGCTACGTAAGTATTTACATAGTCTATCATGGCTATGAAGAGGAGGAAGCGAATGGCGGCCGCAGGACAGCCACCATTCACAAAGCAGCGCAGATGGGAGCAGGTAAGTGCTCCGTTTCACATGCCTTTTGTGGGTTGGGGGGGCAGGGGCTTCGTTCCACGATGGATTTCGGGGGCCGAATGCACTGGCATTCGGCCTCACCAAGATCCGTCACAGAATTCTCTGACATCCCTAATTTTCAGCAAGCAGAAGTATTGTGGTTTTCTATAGTACTTAACCAGATGACCTCAACCAGGCCGCCTTAATTTAAAAACAAAACAAAACTGCATGACATTTCCTGTGTGTCTGCCATTACATGCATTTTAGAGACCAGTCAAATGACCCATCAATGCAAAATTAGGAGCCATGTGATTGCCACCAGTGTGCACTGTATGGGTTGGAATTTCATATTTCACGATTTTCACCACAAAGGCCCCATTACTATGGATGTGCACCGGATTCAGATGAAACCCAAAGCCTCAGCTGCACCTTTGAAACATTTCCAGTGCTTCCTGTGGCAAAGCAGTCTTCCTCTGAAGCCACCAGAACCAAAATTGGGCCAGCAAGACATTGTTACTGTTTCATGCTCAGAGACGCAGATCTGTCTCCTCTCCAAATAGCATCTTTAGGTTTTGTTTCTCCAAAATGCTGATAAGTGGGGGGAGGGGGAAAGAGTGTGGTTGAGTGGCTAACAGGTCCACCTTCTAATCCTAGGACATATTTTACTAGAGGCTTCAAGCACTGCACTTTGGGGAGGGATTGATGTATGCCTAGTTGTGTGAGTTTTAAAAGGTGTGCTTCTAAGCTTTCTCCACTCTTTGTGAGTTGCTTATCAAGATGTGCAAGACCTTAGGTATGGTGACAAGCGGCAGAGTGTCTTTCTGATAGCTATTATTATTATTACCCTTATTCTGATTTCTCCTTTGAGTCTTTCTCCCTTCCAAATCTTTCCATCTCCCCTTTCCTTTTCCTGCTCTGCAGTTTAGTTTATTCTGTCATTTTCTTATTTGATCCTTGCTGATATTTCTTTTAAATCTTTCTTTAGCTAGCTGTGTGTTTCTCTTAAAACTTAGGTTAGTTTATCCCCCGCCCCCTATTAGGGAAAAAAGAAACTGGATTTTTGAATTCAGTTTATTCCTTGTAGGGCTGTGCATGGACCACCCGATCCCACTCAGAAGGTGCTTTGGGGCTTCCAAGGCAGGTACAATTCGGCTCAGGCTGATTCAGAGGCCCCCTGACCCACCTTGGCCTATGAAACCAAAGTGGGATTTGGACATCCAAATCCCACTTTGGCCCCCCAACATGCTGCCCAGCCCTCCAGCTCCTTACCTGGCCCTTGCTCCGTGGAGAGGGGTGCTGCCAGGGTAGCTGCTGCTGGCGCTGCTGGGGAAGGTGCTGCCAGGGAAACCGATGCCCATCGCAGCCCGCCAACCATCAACAGGCACAAGGACAGGAGTTGTCCTCCAGCTGTGCTCTCTCCCTTCCTTGGAAGGAGGGAAGGGTGCCCGGTTGGAGGCCGACTCTTGCCTCTGTTCAAGTCTTCACGGGTTCCTTGCTTGAGAGGAGCCCATGAACGCTTGAGTGAGGCCAGCAGCAGCAGCTTGCAATGAGGGTGGGCTGCCACCAGAGCCGCCAGCAGCCCCTAGGCCCTCTGGACGTGCGCCGGCAGCCATCTTGTTCCAGGGAATGGAGAGAGTCATTTCCCCCTGTTTTTGCACTGTGGCTGTGCCTGTGAGTGGCAGATCCATGATTTCCTGGTTCAGTCCAAGGAGACAGATGTGCTCTGTGATATGGGGGATTTGCTCAGCAAAAATCATATGAAATCAAGAGGATCCCTGCCAAGGATCCATGGTTTTGTGCCATGACTGCACCCACAAGTGGTGGCTCCATGATTTTCTGGTCCAGTCCATGGGACCAGATGTGCTCTGTGATTGGATGGTGGTTTTGTGAGTCTCCCCTTTAAAAATCACATGAAATCATGAGGATGCCTTTTTGATTTTATGGATCCTTGTTTTACCCAGTGCCCATAGCATGCTCTTTCTTCTCAGCTTCGTTCTGCTAAAGGAAAGTGGGAAGGGTTAAGGCTTCCTCTGCCATGCCTGGCAGAGACTGGGGCAGTTGCTCCTGGTGGCTTGGAGTGGAATGGAGAGAGAAATGCCACAGAGCTTCCCTCTCAGCCCCTGTCCCATCCTGCTGCTCCCACCACCACCAACACTACCATGGCACACAATGGCAGCTTGTCAGGGCAGCAGGAGGCCGCTCAATTATCAGGTGGCTCGTGCACTCCAATGGATCAATTTGCACACACACACCCTGGGTGCATACACCCCAGGGTGCGTGCACCCCACTTTGGAGACAACTGCTCTAGCCAAATAACATTCAGACAGTCTCTCCTCTCCAGTAACCTTTCTCACAATGAGCAAACATAGGCTGTCTCACAGAAAAGCCCACTCCCTCTTCCTCCCTCTCCTCCTCCCTTCCCCCACCTCTCCCAGTAGCTGGTAGGGATGTACGAAAGTCACTTACCTTGAACAAAATTTGATTCATGGGGGGAGGCGCTCTGTCCCTCCCCCTGAAATTCTGGCAGGGGGGAGGTGCTCCATCCCTCCCCCCCGAAATTCTGGCCGGCGGGGGAGGCGCTTCGTCCCTCCACCCCTGAATCCTGGCCGGCCGGGACGCAAAAGGCGGCGGCCATAGCCGCCGCCGCTTGTGTCCCTGCAGTCAGCCATGATAGGCTACGTAAATGTTTATGTAGCCTATCATGGCTGAGTAAAAAAAAAAAAAAAAAACCGTGCATACGCAAATGGCGGCGCCCATGGGTGCTGCCATTTGCGTACGCGCGGTTTTTTGTTTTTTATTTATTTATTTATTTATTTATTTATTTATTGCATTTATACCCCGCCTTTCTCCCTCTCGCAAGGAACTCAAGGCGGCTTACATTATCCTCCATTTTTTGTTTTTACTCAGCCGCGATAGGCTACGTAAACATTTACGTAGCCTATCACGGTATTTTTTAAAAATCTAGCCGTGACAGGCTACGTAAATCTTTATGTAGCCTATCATGTTTTGTTGTTGTTGTTTTTTACTGGAAATGGAGGCGGCAGCCGGTCGGAAGACCGGCCGCCACAGCCACCGCCGCCGAACTGCCGCCGAACCGCCGCCGAACGGCCACCGCAGCTACCGCCGCCAGGAGGATTTGCCCAAGGTAAGTCCCATCCCAGGGGGGGCAGGGGGGCAGACTGTTTTGCCACCAATTTCGGGGGGCTGAATGCGCTGGCATTCGGCCTCCCCGAGATTCGTGACGAAATTCTCTGACATCCCTAGTAGCTGGATCTCTCCCAAATTAATACATTTGGCACCTCCACATCCTCTCACCTCCCGCCTCCCTCCTCCTCCTCCTCTTGCCCCTCTGCATGATCTTTCAGACACTGATACATTTTTGAGACTGCCTGTCCAGGCTGTTCAAAAGGCATAAGAAGAGCTCTGAATATACGAGGCAGATGAGGTGCTTCGTGGAAGAGCCACTTCACGGTGCCTCAGCACTGGTCTGCTCTTTGCGTTGCCCTTATTTTCGCCGTAGCCTACGTAAACATTTACGTAGACTACAGCGACCAAATAAGGAACGCGAATGGCAGCTCCCTATGGGGGCCGCCATTAGCGTACGTGCTTTTTTTTTTTTAAAGTCACCCGTGATAGGCTACATGACGATTCACATAGCCTATCACGGCTGACTTTGCAGATCTAGCCATGATAGGCTACGTGAATCATCACGTAGCCTATCAGGGGGCATTTAAAAAAAAAAAAAACTTTCGTGTTAGTGGCTGGGCGAGGCGGGAAGCCTCCCCCCCGGCCTGAATTTCGGCCGGGGCGAGGCGGGAAGCCTCCCCCCCCAGCCTGAACTTCGCGGGGGGAGCAGCGAAGCGCCTCCCCCCCACCGCGAACGTCCTTCGACGACAGGTAAGGGACTTTCGTCCACCCCTAATGTGCTACCTCCAGTACCAGAGACAGTGAGCCTACGTACACCAATTGCTGGGGAACATGGGTGGGAGGGTGCTGTTGCTCTCATGCCCTGCTTGTGCGTTCCTGGTCAACAGCTGGTTGACCACTGTGTGAACAGAATGCTGGACTAGATGGACCCTTGGTCTGATCCAGCAGGGCTCTTCTTGTGTTCTTATGTTCAGAGTGGTGTGATCCATTGATTGAAGAGTGGCAAAACAGATCATCCAGAGTCATTGTACCAGGAAAGGGCATACATGGTTGCCACCATGTGCAACTCTAAGGGGAAGGGCACCCAACAGCAGCATAAGGTGACAGACTGTATTGGTGGAGAAGGTGAAGGAGACCAAGGAAAAAATGCAGGTGGCAAAAGGGAACAGGAGCAGTAAGGATGGGTGGGAATTTAGTTTCAGATCAGTTTTGGTAAGAATTTACCAACATTCACAACATTCTTCATACTTGGATCAAACCTTGCCTACCTAGCAAGGGTGGTGCATAGCTGCCAACCAGCCTCTGTGACTGCCAGATTCCTCCAATCCCAGCACCTGCCTGCCTACCTGACTCTGCCTGTGCCTACTGGCCACCACCTAGGTGGTGTTGTGCATTCATATTCCATTGTTGTTCTCATTGCTGCTCCCTGGTACCACTGCTTTCCATGTTGCCTTCGCATGTTTTTCCATGATAGTCAGTAGGAGGCAAGAAGTCCCAGATTTCCTAATTTCAGGTCAGGCTCAGTACCTGAGCTGAAGTGGATGGCCTCCAAATTGGTCTGAGCCAAATGAATCAGAGCCAAATTGCCAAAATGGGGTCCAAGTCAAATCAGGGCATGGGGTGGGGGGCAGTGCACAATTACAGTTCTGGTAGTATGCAAAAGCCTTTCTGTGCAAATCTTTCAGTAGCAATCACTCAGCAGTAGGGATGGAACTCAAAGCATCAGGTGCATTTTTCAGTGGCATCCACACACTGAGTAGGTGTTGTGACTTGGATTTAAGTCCCACTGAAATCAATGGGATTTAGGCTTCCTTCACAAAGACATGCAGCAGCATGGGAGCCAATGTATGATCCAGGGTGATGGTAGGACAGGAAAGATCCATGCCATTGATGTCATCAGACAATCTCCCCAGCAGTGGAGGTTCACACCGCAGGGACATAACTCTCACACCTGTGGGTACCTGTCAATGGGGCATGAGGCTTATATAAGTGGGCATCAGATTACTGACTTAGGTTTTGTTTCTTTGTGGGACTCAGGTGTATTCAGAATTGCATTTATCAGCTACTGAAGGATTTTTCTTATTTTCCTTTTTTCTCTTGTTAAAAACACAACTGAGAATACACTGAACTTATTAGTGTCTGCTGTGTAGTTATTTTTTATTGTAGTTTCCATCTGATGGCCTCCATGGACACTCTGGCTCACAGGTTAGCTAATTTTCAGTCAATGATGATAAATATATTGCACTGTCTGAAAAAAAAAAAAGTTTCATATTTGTTCCTGAGAATTTCAGATCTCCTTTTCTTACTTTTTTCAGTGCATTTTAGGATCCACCTGCTGACATGCAAAGCATTTATTTGCAGAATATGCATTAAAAATGCAAAGAGCTCATTTAGAATTTTAGCTTTTGTTGTATGTAAATAAAATTACATTCTTCACAGGTGTAGAGGGACCCAATTAAAAAAAATCAAATGCTTTCAGCTTTCAGGTATTTTAAATGAGCTCAGAAAGGATCAACAAGATGGTTTAAAATTACTAGAGGGCATATTTAGGTTAAATATTAGATGGTCCTTAGTCAGAGCAATTCACTAGTGCAACTTCATGTATAGCCGGACTTGGTAACCTTTGTGCAACCCACATATGCCTAGCAGGGTCCACCTGAGACTTCCCTGCCTGGATGGAGAGGGAACAGCTCCCTTTCTACCTGATCAGGGAGAGAAGAGCATTTTGAATGCATAGATCCCACTGGATCAATGCAGTGGAGTAGTACAGCCAAAGGTTGCAGGGATGTAGAGCCTCCACTTTTTTATTAGCAGGGACACGGATGTCATCTATTACATTCCCCCAGAATTCCCTGTTCCCTCTGAGCTTAGCTGTAATCCTCTCAGGAGTGAAATGGGGTGAAATGGATGTTCCCAGAAACAATATATTGCTTCCTGTTGTAATGCAAAGTAGTTTGGGCTGGCCTGGTCCTGCATGGGCAATTAAGGGAGCAATCCTAACTTTCCCTCCTTGCATGCTGCCTTGGAGGCAGCGCAGAATGGCCCTGTGCTCCATGCTTACAAGAGGAGTGTAGAGCAGCCAAAACAGGGCATTCTGAGGGGCGTTCTGGGGCGGGGAAGGCAGAAATGCCAGTACAACACATCCTATGTGTCGTCCGGCAGCCTCCTCCCCCACTCTGCCTTCCCGCAGCTAGGCAGCCGAAATTGGCTGTCTAGCCACAAATGCAGCACAGAAGAAGCCTAGAGGGAACCATCCCCTCTGTGCTTCTCCTGCCCTGCATTGGATAGGTGGTCACCTCCGAGTTCAAAGGCGGCTACCTATCCCCATAGGATTGTGCCCTAAGACCCATTCACTTTACAAAAGATGCACTCCTGGTGGAGATGGCAAGTGCTACAACTAGTCTGTTGATAGAGATGTAAAATTTCTGGAAATGTTGAGGCTGGGGGGGGGCAACTTTTTTTAATTGGAAATGTTGGAAAAATTGAAAAATGAGCAATACTTTTTTTTAGCGCTCTTTACAGATGTAAAGCCACTTTGTTGCTTTAAGACAGCCTTCGCCAACCTGGTGCCCTCCAAATATTTTGGACTTCAGCTCCCATCAGCCTCAGGCAGCATAGCCAATTATCAGGAATGCTGGGCACTGTAGTCCAAAACATCTGGAGGGCACCAGGATGGGGAGAGCCACTTTAGGAACATAAAGCAGCCTTTTTGTTCCTAAATTTATTTTATGTATGACTTAAGTTTCCTCATAAAATTATCAATTTATTCTAAAACTTTTAAAAGTAACTCAGTCAGCACATTTATAAATATTATCTGTATGATTAGAACTACATTAAATGACTGCTAGAACATCAGAAAGCATCACTGATGCAATAAATATGAACTTGAGCACACTCCGGGAGAGAGTGGAGGACAGGAAGGCCTGGTGTGCTATGGTCCATGGGGTCACGAAGAGTCGGACCTGACTGAACAACAACAGAGCATCAGAAACATGGGACTTTACAGAATAAAACCCAAGCTGTCAAGAATGCACACTGATAACCCTACTCACATTTTGGGAAACTGAGTATATATGTCTATCAGTAAAATATACTTTAGATCAATAATTTTAATGAGGAATTAAAGAACTAACTATGCCGGAAATCTTACAGAGAGGACTATCCCCGCCCCGCCCCCCATGGCTTCATTATTGCCAGACATTTTACATCTCTAGTCTTCCTATAAAAGTGTTGTTATTACATAGTTTTTAGAAATCATTTTGGGGGGGGGGAGTAAAGGCTGGTTAACAATATATAAATGCTTTGTCTTAAATTCTAAAAGAAAATATTTCATAATCTCAATCTGTTCAATTTTTCCAATTTGAGGGGAGAGGAACAAGAACAGTCCTCAGGAAAAAACAAAAAACAAAACCAAAACAAGAACTATCCTCAGGGGAAAAAATGTTTTTTTTTTCCAGACAGTTTTCTGGGCCTTTACAGCTCTATTTGTTGATATGGAACAACACAGCTGCTTGCCATTTTTAGACAATGGGGGCGTGGCTATGGAGACTGTCATGATGAGTGGCTGCACATGAAAATTTACCACTACGCTACTGGATCTATGCTTTCAAAGTGTGTCCCTGCCTAGGTGGGGGAGGACATTCCTGTGGGAGAGATGAGCACTGATTGGTCAGTGAAACTTACAAATAAGGTTTTCCCTATGTGGCTTTGTTCCTTCTCCCTCTATGTCTCTTAAATATCTCTGCCAAATTTCCTCATCCTTCACAAATTCACTTTATACTTGTCAAATTCCCATCTCCAAGCCTGCAAATGTAGCCATAAGAATGTCAGGATTGCTTTGCAGGATCAAGTCTCAGCTAGGAGACTTCTTTCTCACATCTCTCCCACAATAAGAGAAGGCAGCCAAGTTCTTTCATGTTTCTTGGGCCTGTCATTTGCACTTTAAATAAACAGCAAATGTTGTTGCTCGCTGAAAGTTCTTAGAAAGGGGTAGGGAACTAGGAAATGTTTTAAGCTTTTTCTTTTGTGCTTCTCCATTGCACTCCAATATCAGTCCTGGTTAGAAAACTCACACCTCATTGCTTTCAGTACTCCAATAGGAAATGAATGTATCATGTATCCCAACTACATGAGTGCATTCAGGTTAGGGATGCTGGAGAAATTCGAGATGGATTAAAATGAGCTCGGATTTCTAAGAATCTGACCTGCCGAATCTGCTGCGGAGCGACCCCCTCAGGCCCCGCGGAGTCCATGGACTTTTGGATGATGGTTTTACTTTCCCAAAATTTGTACATATAAATCCGTAGAAAAATATGCAAATTTCTGCTGAGGAAAAGTAGAATGGAATAGCGGGCAATACACTAAATGTTACGTACTGGGGTGAATTATGTAAATAGTTACGTAATTATTCCCGTATTCTTCCGCATGATGAAAAAAATATTCGCATCCATCTGTGGGCGGATGGAGGAATAAAAGGCACCTGACAATCTGCAAAACACGGACGGAGCAGACTTTACACAGTCCGTACATCCCTAATTCAAGCTGAATGTTATTTGACCGCCTCCCCCCCCCCATCATTAGTTCTTTGTTCTTGCAGACTATGGGGACTTATCATGGAGGTGTTCTTGTTACTCTGCTTTGCAGTGGCACTACTGGATCCACCTTTACCAAGCAATGCTGCAGTCCATATATTGTTTATCTGCCTCACAAGAGCACTTCTTCCTTTTTCATCTATAGTTTTAGATGCAGACACAAAAACACTGTATGCAATGGATGAAATACCCTACTGTGCCAGATCAGTGGGCCATCTAGATCAGTATCTAACAACAGGCAAACTCCAAAGAGGATGCAGAAGGACATAGGCCAGTTAAGACTAGATTAGATCAAGGCTTTTCTAGGCCAGCACTTTGCCTATGATGTTACTGCTGGCCACCCTGGGAAGTTTATTAGCAGAGCACAGTGGTCATCTATATAGCTATCTCTTCCAGAAGCAAATACAAAAAACCTGGAGCTAAGCTATACTACAAACTCATATTGATTCTGAGTTTTGTTTGTTTGTTTTTCAGCAGTTTAACTGTTATGGCTTTTCCCAAACAATCCTGGGAATTGTAGTTTGTTGAGGCTGTTAATGTTCTGTTAGAGAACTAGGGATGTTAGACAATTCTGCCACGGACTCCAATGAGGCCAGATTCTTTAGAATCCGCCCCCCCCCCGGAGTCCGTGGCGGAACGGGGCAATCCCACCCGCCACACTGAGAAATTTCCCCAGGACAGACCCTGCTGTTGTCAGCTGTCCGGTCCATCCACTGCCCCGGTCTGCAGCCACAAACGGCTGCCCTGGTCTGTGGCCGCCATTTGCCTCCCTTCTTTAGCCATGATAGGCTATGTAAGTATTTACATAGCCTATCACAGCAAAAAGGAGGGATGCAAATAGCGTCTGCTAGGCCTTTTGCACCCCTGCCTTTTGCCGTGATAGGCTACATAAATATATACATAGCCTATCATGGCTAACGCAGGGACACAAATGGCAGCTGCTATGGTGGCCGCCATTTCCGGCCGCAGCCCAGCAGGGGACAGAAGTCCGGCTGTGGGCTGGCCCAGCCAGTGGCTCTGTGGGCTTGCCGCGGAGTGGAGCTGGTCGGGGAGGATTCTGGGGGGGAGGGATGGATCCCCCCACATTGGACAGCCCCACCTGGAATGGGGTGAGTAATCCATACACCCCTATAGAGAACCCTATCCTCCTCTCAAAGAAGTAGGGATGTACAGTTTGTGTAAAATCCATTCTGTCTTTCACGGATTGTCAGGTGCCTTTCATTCCATCATCAGCCCATCAATGGAACTGGATTTTATTTTTATTTTTCATTTTTGAATTTGTGCAGATTCCCATGTGTGGAAATTGCGGATTTCTCCAACATCCCGACATAGAAGTTCAGCTCCCGTTTTTTCCTGAGGAAGTGGAAAGACTATTAAAACAGTTTAAGTCTGCAGTGGACCTATGGGAAGAGATAGTTGTCAGGTCTATTTCTAAACTAAACTGTTCCTCTTTTTCCTGGGTTGACTTGGCCTGTTGTTGTTGTTGTTGTTCAGTCGTTCAGTCATGTCCGACTCTTTGTGACCCCATGGACCATAGCACGCCAGGCCTTCCTGTCCTGCACTCTCTCCCGGAGTGTGCTCAAGTTCATATTCATTGCATCGGTGATGCTATCTAGCCATCTCATCCTCTGTTGTCCCCTTCTCCTTTTGCCTTCAGTCTTTCCCAGCATCAGGGTCTTTTCCAGAGAGTTTTCTCTTCGCATTAGGTGGCCAAAATATTTGAGCTTCAGCTTCAGTATCTGTCCTTCCAATGAGCACTCAGGGTTGATTTCCTTTAGGATGGACTGACTGGACCTCCTTGCAGTCCAGGGGACTCGTAAGAGTCTCCTCCAGCACCACAGTTCAAAAGCATCAATTCTTTGGCGCTCAGCCTTCCTTACAGTCCAGCTCTCACAGCCATGCATTACTACTGGGAAAACCATAACTTTGATTAGATGGACCTTTGTCGGCAAGGTGATGTCTCTGCTTCTTACTATGCTGTCTAGGTTGGCCATAGCTTTCCTCCCAAGGAGCAAGCGTCTTTTAATTTCATGGCTACAGTCACCATCTGCGGTGATCTTGGAGCCCAAGAAAGTAAAATCTGTCACTGCTTCCATTTCTTCCCCTTCTATATGCCAGGAAGTGATGGGGCCAGATGCCATGATCTTCGTTTTTTTAATGTTGAGTTTCAAACCAGCTTTTGCACTCTCCTCTTTCACCCTCAACAAGAGGCTCTTGAGATCCTCTTCGCTTTCTGCCATTAGGGTGGTATCGTCTGCATATCACAGGTTGTTGATAATTCTCCTGGCAATCTTAATTCCGACCTGTGATTCATCCAACCCGGCGTTTCTCATGAATCATGACATACTCTGCATATAAGTTAAATAAGCAGGGTGACAATATGCAGCCTTGTTGTACTCCTTTCCCAATTTTGAACCACTCGGTTGTTCCATGTCTGGTTCTTACTGTTGCTTCTTGACCCTCGTACAGGTTTCTCAGGAGACAGGTAAGGTGGTCTGGTACTCCCATCACTTTAAGAATTTGCCACAGTTTGTTGTGATCCACACAATCAAAGGCTTTAGCGTAGTCAATGAAGCAGAAATAGACATGCCTCCTAGAAATCTCTTCTACTTTTTGTAGAAATGCCAAAAAAGAAAACACCCTTTCCATACCACTAAATCTCATGTAATATCTTCTCACAAGTGTTTACTTTGGGCAGGGGGGAGGGATTTTTGCCTCTCTGAAGGGCTTTTGCATTTTCATAGTAAGAGTTTATTAAAATTTGATTTGCCTTCTGTTCTTCAGCAGTTGTTGTTGTTGTTCAGTCGTTCAGTCGTGTCCGACTCTTCGTGACCCCATGGACCATAGCACGCCAGGCCTTCCTGTCCTGCGCTCTCTCCCGGAGTGTGCTCAAGTTCATATTCATTGCATCTGTGATGCTATCTAGCAATCTCATCCTCTGCCGTCCCCTTCTCCTTTTGCCTTCAGTCTTTCCCAGCATCAGGGTCTTTTCCAGTGAGCTTTCTCTTCGCATTAGGTGGCCAAAATATTTGAGCTTCAGCTTCATTATCTGTCCTTCCAATGAGCACTCAGGGTTGATTTCCTTTAGGATGGACAGAATTTGACCTACTTGCAGTCCAGGGGACTCGTAAGAGTCTTCTCCAGCACCACAGTTCAAAAGCATCAATTCTTCGGCGCTCAGCCTTCCTTATAGTCCAGCTCTCACAGCCATACTTTACTACTGGGAAAACCATAGCTTTGATTAGACGGACCTTTGTCGGCAAGGTGATGTCTCTGCTTCTTACTATGCTGTCTAGGTTGGCCATAGCTTTCCTCCCAAGGAGCAAGCGTCTTTTAATTTTATGGCTACAGTCACCGTCTGCGGTGATCTTGGAGCCCAAGAAAGTAAAATCTGTCACTGCTTCCATTTCTTCCCCTTCTATATGCCAGGAAGTGATGGGGCCAGATGCCATGATCTTCGTTTTTTTAATGTTGAGTTTCAAACCAGCTTTTGCACTCTCCTCTTTCACCCTCAACAAGAGGCTCTTGAGATCCTCTTCGCTTTCTGCCATTAGGGTGGTATCGTCTGCATATCAGAGGTTGTTGATAATTCTCCCAGCAATCTTAATTCCGATCTCTGATTCATCCAACCCGGCATTTCTCATGATGTACTCTGCATATAAGTTAAATAAGCAGGGTGACAATATGCAGCCTTGTCGTACTCCTTTCCCAATTTTGAACCAATCGGTTGTTCCATGTCTGGTTCTTACTGTTGCCTCTTGACCCTCGTACAGGTTTCTCAGGAGACAGGTAAGGTGGTCTGGTAGTCCCATCACTTTAAGAATTTGCCACAGTTTGTTGTGATCCACACAATCAAAGGCTTTAGCGTAGTCAATGAAGCAGAAATAGACGTTTTTCTGGAATTCTCTTGCTTTCTCCATGATGCAGCGAATGTTGGCGATTTGATCTCTAGTTCCTCTGCCTCTTCGAAACCCAGCTTGTATTTCCGGTAGTTCTCGGTTCGCATACTGCTGAAGCCTAGCTTGTAGGATTTTGAGCATCACCTTGCTGGCATGTGAAATGAGCGCAATGGTGCGGTAGTTTGAACACTCTTTGGCATTGCCCTTCTTTGGAATTGGAATGTAAACTGACCTTTTCCAGTCTTGTGGCCACTGTTGAGTGTTCCAGATTTGTTGGCATATTGAATGCAGCACTTTAACAGCATCATCTTTTAGGATTTTAAATAGCTCGGCTGGAAGACTGTCATCTCCACTAGCTTTGTTGTTACTAATGCTTCCTAAGGCCCACTTGACTTCACTCTCTAGGATGTCCGGCTCAAGTTCAGTGAGTGCACTATCATGGCTATCAGGGACATTCAGATCTTTCCTGTATAGTTCTTCTGTGTATTCTTGCCACCTCTTCTTAATCTCATCTGCTTCTGTTAGGTCCCTGCCTTCTTTGTCCTTTATCATGCCCGTCTTTGCACAAAACGTTCCCTTGAGATCTCCAATTTCCTTGAAGAGATCTCTAGTCTTTCCCATTCTGTTGTTTTCCTCGATTTCTTTGCATTGTTCATTTCAGAAGGCCTTCTTGTCTCTCCTTGCTATTCTCTGGAACTCTGCATTCAGTTGGGTATATATTCCCCTTTCTCCCTTGCTTTTCGCTTCCCTTCTTTCGTGAGCTACTTGTAAAGCCTCATCAGACAGCCACTTGGCTTTCTTGCATTTCTTTTTCTTGGGGATGGATTTCGTTGCTGCCTCCTGAACAATGTTACGGACCTCCGTCCATAGTTCCTCAGGCACTCTGTCTATCAGGTCTAATCCCTGAAATCTATTCCTCACCTCCACTGTATATTCATCAGGGATATGATTTAGGTCATACCTGAACGGTTTAGTGGTTTTCCCGACGTTCTTCAATTTAAGCCGAAATTTTGCAAGAAGCAGCTCATGATCTGAGCCACAGTCAGCTCCAGGTCTTGTTTTTACTGACTGTATGGAGCTTCTCCATCTTTGGCTGCAAAGGACATAATCAATCTGATTTCGATATTGACCATCTGGTGACGTCCATGTGTAGAGTCGCCTCTTGTGCTGTTGGAAAAGAGTGTTTGCTATGATCAGCATGTTCTCTTGGCAAAACTCTATTAGCTTTTGTCCTGCTTCATTTTGTACACCAAGGCCATGCCTGCCTGTTATCCCGGTGATTTCTTGACTTCCTACTTTAGCATTCCAATCCCCTATGATGAAGAGGACATCTTTTTTTGGTGTTAGTTCTAGAAGGTGTTGTAGGTCTTCATAGAACCCATCAACCTCAGCTTCTTTGGCCTCAGTGGTTGGGGCATAGACTTGAATTACTGTGATGTTGAATGGTTTGCCTTGGATTCGTACTGAGATCATTCTATCATTTTTAAGATTGTACCCCAGTACTGCTTTTCCCACCCTTTTGTTGACTATGAGTGCTACTCCATTTCTTCTAAGGGATTCTTGCCCACAATAGTAGATATGATGGTCACCTGAATTAAATTCACCCATGCCTGTCCATTTTAGTTCGCTGATTCCCAAGATGTCGATGTTCAATCTTACCATCTCATGTTTGACCACCTCCAGCTTACCTTGATTCATTGATCTGACATTCCAGGTTCCTAAACAATATTGTTCTTTACAGCATCGGATTTTCTTTTCACCACCAGACACATCCACAGCTGAGTGTCCTTTCAGCTTTGGCCCAGCCGCTTCACTCTTTCTGGCGCTACTTGGAAATACCCTCTGCTCTTCCCCAGTAGCATATTGGACACCTTCCGACCTCAGGGGCTCATCTTCCGGCGTCATCTCTTTTAGCCTTGTGATACGTTCCATGGGGTTTTCTTGGCAAGAATACTGGAGTGGGTTGCCATTTCCTTCTCCAGTGGACCACATTTTGTCAGAACTCTCTGCCATGACCTGTCCATCTTGGGTGGCCCTGCACGGCATAGCTTATGGCTTCACTGAGTTACGCAAGCCCCTTCGCCACAACAAGGCAGTGATCCATGAAGGGGTCTTCAGCAGTGCATTCCCTAATAAAAGCAGACGTTTTCTTCAGTTTCTGTTGGAAGTCTTATGATATTTCTCTGCTCTGATGGTGGTGTCATGAAGGACACTGATTGCATTAATAAGCGGGCAGTTCAGCAAATAAATGTAGATGTGCAATGCGACTGCATGTTGGATATTCACAAATAGCATTAAATGATAAGCACGAACAACATGTCAGGTGAAAGGCAGGTTATCTGTCGTTATGTCTAAGTTTTGTGATTTTGTTCAGCTACTTTCTGCATTCCAATATCAGACCTATGGTTGACAGCTGAATAAGATATTCCAACCCCGGTATTATTTGGTGAGTTCTCTCACTGCATGTGAGTTTTCTACTGCAATAGTACTCACACTGCAAGGTTCACTGAACTGCAAATTATTCAGTACTTAAGAACATTGTGGTTAGGAGGGCCTTCTTAAGCCTGTCAAATTATGCTAAAGAATGCAGTCCTACTCCTCCACTCCCCTTTTGGAAGGCAACTATATTACATTTGATCACTGAAATGCCACTTGTAACTCATTCACAGATGGTCTGGACTACTCTACCTGATATTCCAACTATTCAGTGAGATTCAATGACAGAAGAAGAGATACAGGTCCTTAACTGGCTTCCAAAAAAGACAGACATATATGGGTTGTTTAAAAAACATTAATAGCCATAACTGAATGTGCTAGTGCTGTTGAAGTCTGAATGAAATACAAAGAATACATATTAGAGCTCCAAGTACTAATTATTGTAATGATGGTAAGCAACAATGAAACTAAATAATAGAACCTTATCTCTGATATACTAGTTTAATATGTGAAGGGATTTTTTTTTCACAAGGAAGCATTCAAACTTCAGGTTCCAACTTGCATTCTGCTTCTGCAGTGACAGAATCCAGCAGCAGACACATTGCATGAAACTGCTGGCATTTGCTTCCATTTTTAGTTGGCTTCTCTCTGGTATTCACTTCTGGTCAGCCACACAGTTTACTAGGGATGTCAGAGAATTCCACCATGGATCTCGGTGAGGCCAAATGCCAGTGCATTTGGCCCCCTGAAATCCATGGCGGAATGAAGCCCCACCACCCCCCACCCCACAAAATGGGCCCGGAACAGAGTACCTGCTGCCATCCACGCTGACCTGCGAATGGCAGCCGTGTCTGCAGCCACCATTCCCTTCCATTCCATATAGCCGTGATAAGCTACGTAAATACTTACGTACCCTATCACAGCTAATGCATGGATGCCATTTGCGTCCCTGCGGAAGCCATGATAGGCTACATAAGTATTTACGTAGCCTATCATGGCAAAAAAACAGAACAAAACAGCGAACACAAATGGTGGCTGCTATGGCGGCCGCCATTTGCGTTCCCCTTTTTATTTTGCTGTAATAGCTTATGTAAATATTTATGTAGCCTATCATGGCAAAATACAGGGATGCAAATGGCAGTGGCTACGGCAGCCGCCATTTGTGTCCCTGCAAGCTGCCCAGCGGCTGGATGTCCGGCTGCGGGTGGCCCTGGCCAGCCGCTCTGTGGAATCTCCATGGAGCGGAGCCGGCTGGAGAGAATTGCAGGGGGAGGGAAGGAGGGCCTCCCCCCCACTGTGAATGTCACCCTTCAAAAAGGTAAGTGACTTTCATACATCCCTACAGTTTACTCTGTTAGGATATCTGACAAATACTCTTGACCTAATGCCACTCAAAACAACACCAGTGGTCAATAACATGTGACTGCACAGGACAACTTGGCTTGCCAAAGTTCTGTCCCTGACCTATGTAGAGTTATGGGACTTGTATAGATGGGGCTTCTAGGCAAAGCTTAGGACTGAGAGGCAAGGACAGAAGTTGCAATAATCTCTAAGGAAGGATGCTCCACCCTATCAGTATTTTCTAGTGCCATCTTCATCCAACATGGTCTGATTTAGAAGAGTTATGATTCAAACTTCGAGCAGCAGCAGGAGGACACAGACACAGAAGTGTCGGAGCCAGTCTGATTCAGAGAGCCACTGATAGCTGCAGAATTGCAAATGCAGTGTTCAGGACCTGATGCGAATCCTGATCCTAACAGCTAGTATCCCCCAAAGAATGATACCCTCACATTAGAGTGCCCAGAGTCAGCACCCCTCACCAGAAGCCTTGCATTTCCCAGGGCCTCTTGCCAGCCTAGGCACTGCATTAGCTGAAAATTGACAGAGAGGCAATAGAGTGCTCAGCTCCAGGCCTGAGGGCCAAATACCCCTTTAAGGCTGTTCACCTTTCCAAAAGGACAAGAATTTTGAGAGGAGTAGTCAGGGATGGGCTAAGGCAGCCTTCCCCAACCCGGTGCCCTCCATAAGTTTTGGTCTTCAATTCCCATCAGTCCCAGCCATCAAGGCCAATGGTCAGGACTGCTAGGAGTTGTAGTCCAAACATCTGGAGGGCACCAGGCTGAGGAAAGCTGGACTAACAGCTCAAATAAGAGCTAAACAGGTATTGCTTCCCCATGACCTGTCCAAGGTCCTGAAAGCCTGGCTCTGGATTTCAGGCTGTATTCTGCCAGCCCAGTTGCCTTGTGCATCCTCCTCCTTCCACCACCATTGCCTCCTGGAATCTTGATCAAGTATTGCACTCGGTCTACCTACTTAGATGCTCTTAACACCACCTGCTCCAAATTGCTTACCCGACCATCTGCCACAGTGCCACCCTAGGTGTCTCCCCTAGACTGCACACACAGAGAAGGGAATCTGTTCACCCACTGCAGTCTGCCTGCTCTAGCTGATTTAATCACAGAGAGTGCTGGGTTTGCCTCAAACTCTTGTCTTGAGGATTTCAATATGCATCCTAACTAGAGACAGGTGAAATTTGCCTATATTGATTTGGAATCCATTTCTAAGTCCTTTTTGGAGAATTCTGAGAAACAGTTCTGGTTTTATCTGAAAATCTCCCAAAGCTTGGAAAGACCCAATCCAGAAAATATCCTATACCATCGCTAGTCATGCTACCTATCAGTTTCCCTTCTCCTTCCCACTTTGAAAATTCTTTAAGATCTCAGGCAAAAGTACGTCCCAGCAATGCTGTCTCATTTTAACTAGAAATTCCAGCAACTGAACCTGGGATGATCATGGACTCTATCATTGAACTATAGTCCTACTTTCAACTATATAGGTTTCAAGCTAGGATGGACTCTATTCTACACGCATGATTTACTAGGCCTCTGGGAGAAATCCCTGGAAATACAAGAAAGTTCTGTTATAATAACCATGGCTATTTTGGTTGTGTGTGTGTGTGTCTAGGGGTGGGAGTGGGGGGTGGAATCTGGTAGGGAGAAGATGGATCCTGTGGAAGTCAATGGCTGAAATTCATCACTATACTTCCTGGAAGATGGGCTGTTGGCTAGGGATGGGTTGCACCTCACAAAGGCTGGGAAGAATGTGTTTGGCCACAGCATGAAGAACTTCATCAGGAGGGCTTTAAACTGAATCCTACGGGGAAGGGAGATGTAATGTTGGGGGTAACGATGGACATAGGCGCATGCACTGCAATGGAGAGAACAGCTCTGATAGCGCCCAGTAATAGTCTTCAGACACATGTAGGAAGAAAGCCAGACTATGAAGCTCATGGTCTTCAATGTCTATATACTAATGCCCAGAGTATGGGAAACAAACAGAACGAACTTGAACTCTTAATACAGGAGGGAAATTATGACTTGATAGGTATAACTGAGACTTGGTGGGATGACTCTCATGACTGGAATACAGCAGTTGAAGGATATAACTTGTTCAAAAAGAACAGGAGGAACAGAAAGGGAGGTGGGGTTGCACTGTATGTGAAAAATACATATCTCTGCACAGAAATACAGGAGGAGGAGCTTGGTAGCCCCATCGAGAGCATCTGGGTTGAAATAAATGGAGCAAAGAATAAAAGGAACCTGGTGGTCGGAGTCTACTACCGGCCACCCAATCAAGGAGAAGACAAGGATGAAACTTTTGAAAAGCAAATAGCCAATGTTTCAAGGAAGCATGATGTAGTAGTAATGGGGGACTTCAATTTCCCCGATATTTGTTGGGAGACAAATTCTGCAAAACATGGCCCCTCCAGGAAATTCCTGACTTGTGTGGCGGATAACTTCCTCCTACAGAAAGTAGAGGAAGGAACTAGAGGATCAGCTATCCTTGACTTGATCCTAACCAACAGAGATGACTTAGTGGATAAAGTAGCAGTTACAGAAACTCTGGGGGAAAGCGACCATGTTGTACTTGAGTTCTTGGTTCTAAGGGAAGCAAAAGCCGAGTGTAGTCAAACGCGTACCCTGGATTTTAGGAAAGCTGATTTTCATAAACTCAGAACAATGATCAGTAAGGTCCCATGGCAAGCAATGCTAGCGAGAAAAGGAGTCCAAGATGGGTGGGAACTTTTAAAAAAGGAAATTCTCAAGGCACAATCACAAACAATTCCAACAAGAAGAAAAGGTGGAAGACAACAGAAGAAGCCAATGTGGCTTCACAAAAAGCTTAGGGATGACGGGAAAACAAAAAAGGACACATATAGGAAGTGGAAAGAAGGCCAAGTAACAAAGGAAGAGTACAGGCAGGTAGCACAGAATTGCAGGGATGGTGTCAGGAAGGCTAAAGCGGAGAACGAGGTGAGGTTAGCGAGGGATGCTAAAAACAACAAAAAGGCTTTCTTCAGCTACATGCATAGTAAAAGGCAGAGGAAAGAAATGGTTGTTCAGCTATTAAATAAGGATGGCAAAATGATAACAGATGACAAAGAAAAGGCAGAGGTGCTCAATTCCTACTTTGGCTCAGTCTTCTCCTGAAAGAGGGTCTATGACCCCCCTGGCAAAGGCGAAGTACAGGCTGAAGGGGCAGGATTGCAGCTTGAGATCGACAGGCATATGGTCAAGGAACACCTCATTACTTTGAATGAGTTCAAATCTCCAGGGCCAGATGAACTGCATCCTAGAGTCATAAAGGAACTGGCAGAAGAACTCTCAGAACCGCTGTCTATTCTCTTTGAGAAATCATGGAGGACGGGGGAAGTGCCAGATGACTGGAGGAGGGCTAACGTTGTCCCTATCTTCAAAAAGGGTAAAAAGGAGGAACCTGGGAACTACAGACCAGTCAGTCTGACATCAATCCCTGGGAAAATTCTGGAGCAGATCATAAAGCAATCCATCTGGAAGCACCTTGACAACAATGCCGTGATTACTCGAAGCCAACATGGATTTGTCAAAAACAAGTCCTGCCAGACAAATCTGATCTCATTTTTTGATCAAGTCACCTCCCTTGTAGACCGTGGGAATGCTGTAGACATCATATACCTCGACTTCAGCAAAGCTTTCGACAAAGTGCCCCATGATATCCTGATGAGCAAACTAGCTCAAAGTGGGCTAGATGAAACAACGATCCAGTGGATCCACAGTTGGCTACAGAATCGGACTCAAAGAGTGCTTATCAATGGGACCTTCTCAAGCTGGGGAGAGGTAACGAGTGGGGTACCGCAGGGCTCAGTCCTGGGCCCAGTGCTCTTCAACATTTTTATGAATGACTTGGAGGAGGAGGTGCAGGGAATGCTGATCAAATTTGCAGATGACACAAAATTGGGCGGGATAGCTAATACTTTGGAAGACAGAAACAAAATTCAAAGTGATCTGGATAGACTGGAGTGCTGGGCAGAAAACATCAGAATGGCATTTAATAGGGACAAATGCCAAGTTCTGCACCTAGGAAAAAGAAACCAAATGCACAGTTACAAGATGGGGGATACGTGGCTCAACCACACTACGAGTGAGAAGGATCTCGGAATTGTTGTCGATCACAAGCTGAATATGAGCCAACAATGTGATGTGGCTGCAAAAAAGGCAAATGCTATTTTGGGCTGCATTCATAGAAGCATAGCTTCCAAATCCCAGGAAGTACTAGTTCCCCTCTACTCAGCACTGGTTAGGCCTCATCTGGAGTACTGTGTCCAGTTCTGGGCACCACACTTTAAGAAGGATGCAGACAAACTGGAGAGGGTTCAAAGGAGGGCAACAAAGACGATCAGGGGACTGGAAACAAAGCCCTATGAAGAGAGACTGAAAGAACTGGGCATGTTTAGCCTTGAGAAGAGAAGACTGAGGGGAGATATGATAGCACTCTTCAAGTACTTGAAAGGTTGTCACAGAGAAGAAGGCCAGGATCTCTTCTTGATCATCCCAGAGTGCAGGACACGGAATAATGGGCTCAAGTTACAGGAAGCCAGATTCCGGCTGAACATCAGGAAAACTTCCTGAGTGTCAGAACAATACGGCAATGGAACCAATTACCTGGGGAGGTGGTGGGCTCTCCCACACTGGAGGCCTTCAAGACGAGGCTGGACAGCCATTTGTCAGGGATGCTCTGACTTGGATTCCTGCATTGAGCAGGGGGTTGGGCTCGATGGCCTTGTAGGCCCCTTCCAACCCTACTACTATTCTATGATTCTATGATCACCATGCTAGCAGAACTCCACTAGTGTGACATGTTTGTCCTCCCTGCTGCAGCCCTCTGCACCACTTGGAAATCTGCTCCAGAGGGTTTCTCTAGAGAAGATTTTGAGGGTGAGCAGGGTCTATGGAGGGAGGAGGAATTGATCCCTTCCCAGTTCTGCTAACAAAACTGCTTCCATCAGTGGGACAACAGCATTTGTTTTAACCCAGCATGTTGGTAAGCTTCAAATATGTATGGTACCAGGCACCATTAGTGCATGCTGAAAAAGCTATTTGCAGGACATCTCTGGTAAAAGTATGACTGGTATCTCACTTTCTTATACAGGAAGCTGGAATCTCACATTCTAGATCTAGATCTAAATCTAAATATGTTACCAGATTGTAAAATGTGCAACTAATCAAGAAATGAATAGTATCCTGAAGTGTGTTTTCTAGCTGCCACTCCAAGTTCTCCTTTTCAAGGGACTTCAAAAACAGCCAATAAAGTATCTTTAAAAAAATCTATGATTTTAAGTCATCAATCATGTGATGAATAAGTGCATGTAAATAAGCAGAGTGAAGAGTTTGCCAACATCCTGTTAATAGACATTTGTTTGCATAAATTATTCAAGGAATATATTTGTAGAATCAAGAGCACAAACGGCAGGGGGGACAAATAGTGATAAAATAAAAATATTTGAAAATATGTAGAAATCAGTATTGGTTAAGAATAGATGTATAGCACTTGAAATATCAGAACCAATTTTACCAAAAGTAGAATATTAAGGGGAATGATATTTAATGTATCCAAAACATGCATAGTATTGTTTTCTGCTCTGGCATTGTTTTGGAAAAGCCCCCAGCTGAAAACATCATGTTGTTTATGCAGCTAAACTGTTCTGGAGGCTGACACAGGCAATTTAGGGATAGGTATGTAAATTTACATATTTTGCTTTCTTTCTGATTCAGATATTCCAAAGCTATGCAGCAGACTAGTTGTTAATATACTCCCCACCCTCTTCACAAACCTATCCCTCATAGTTGGACCTGTCATTGTCTTTGGAGGTACATCTGGCAAATTTAAGATGACACATAATAATTGGTTTCTCTCTCTCTCTCTCTCTCTCTCTCTCTCACACACACACACACACACACACTATTCCCAACCAAGTTATTTGGGTTTTGGGAGCCCATTATCTTTAGCCCTATAGGAAAAGGAGGTCAGTGACAGTAACATTGACCATGTTTGCTCTACTAGCTGATCTGAAATGGAATGTTCTTTTCAAGCCAGTTCTGCACACGTTCTGAGGTACTGTGCAATTTGGCTGGGCAGAGAGTGGGGAAAGCATTTGCAAAATGTCATAAGCCAGCCCCACAGGATTATATCTGATGACTTATCAGACATAGCCTAATTCTATGGGAAAGATCCACATGATCAATTCTGCCCACAGGGTTGTATCATAAAACCCTCAGAGCAGTTTTAGCCTCACAAGTGGGGACTGATGGGAAGGGTCTTGGGAGTTGGGGAAGACTCTCAGAAGAGGAAGACTTTTCATTTTTGGAGTCCCTCAGACTGGTTTGGGAGACAAAGTGATTTGTTTCTGATTTGGGGGACTGGGGGAGAAATTGGCTCATTTCTGGTCAGACTCTGCAGAGAGCTGGGAGGGGGTGGGGAAGGGTTGCCCATCTCTAATTTCTTTCCTGCCCCCTCCCTAAGGCTATGTCAGTGTCAACAGTTAAGTAAAGCACAACCCAAAATTATATAATCTTTCCGAAAAATAATAATATAAAAGCAGGTTAAAATTACCTGAAATATCTTCTATTTGATATACTTTACCTTAAATAGATCTCCTTACATCTAAACAGAGTGGTGCCTCCTTCTCACATATTGATCAAAATCTGGATACATATATTTCATAACAATGGGGAAGCAGGGAGATCCATTTCTTCTGGACTGGAAAGCAGCTTCAAACGTACTTCTGAATTTATGTTCCAATCGCTGGCTAAGAGTACCTTGCAAAGCTCAACTAACTGACTGGATAGTAATTAAGCTTCAAGTAAATGACATGGAACTTCTTTCTTTCATCATAACCTGCATCCCATCTCCTGCAAGAAAACAATAACAACAATACCGGATTTATGTCTGTCTCCCTCCAACTGGAGATCCCTCTAATTAACAGAAGGTTAAAATAACACACTAATAATCAGCTTATTGGATTTTAAAGCATGTGACACAGTCTGTTTATTATAATGACATTTATTAAAATGGCTTGATACCTATTGTTATAATTACAGAGACAGAGCAGAAGGTACAAATGTCCACTGTAAGGAACCCAAGGAATGCTATACAACTGAGATAAGTTAAGATGCAAGGGCAAACTAGGGGTTCAACTATGAAATAACCATAGATGTGGGAAGGGCACTATTTTAATAGGATGCAGATGCTCAGAACAGCACAAGAACAGTCCTGAAGTTAGAAATATGCTTTTGCTCTTCTCTAGAGATAACTCACATCCATTGACTCACAACGTACTTATTTAACAAAACAACTGACGTATAACATAATTATGCTAAGAAAAGGACTCTTAGCAAGCAATACATTGGGAATTATTTCAACTAATAAACTAGGGTTGTAACCACAGAGTCTTCAATTCTGTAGTCAATTTTTCTAAGTTATTGTCAGGCTCAATCTATCAGGTACAGAAACAATATGGCAGGTGGACTAGTTCACTCCAGTGGAAGCAGTTTTCTGTCCTGAAATAAGGTGAAAAAACCTAATGGAACTAGTATGTAATGGCCAGCATGTTGTCACAATCTAGAAAAGCAGTCCAATGTTTCTCTGAAGCTGCCTTATACTAAGACCATTGATTCATCACACCAAGTTCTGTTTACTCTAGGTTGGACTGAGACTAAGGGAACAATCCTATGGCCACTAGTCAGCGGCTAGACGGCCATAGGATATGTCGGTTTCCAGGAACTGACCTCGGAGCCCGCACTGTGAGCTTGGTTCCCTGAGAACCAACCTTCCTCCCCTCCCACACTGCCTCACAGATCACCAACAGTATTTCTTGACCAACAATAATTCCATCTTTTCAGGGTAAAGTTTCAGCTTGAACTTAGCCCCCATCCACTTCTGAACTGACTCTGTCCAGACACAGATTTATCACTTCTATTACCACTCTGGGATCATGCCATCAGCTGCCACATTGTCTTGAAACCAGAATGCCAGCAAATGCATTTTCTCCTCTGTTGTTGACAGGATGGGTGCAGCCTGTCAAATACAGAAGAGGAAATGCATTTGTTTGATTCACTTCAATTCTTGCATTTTAAAAAAAGTATCTCTAAACTGCCAAAACCTAGCAGCTCAAAAGTGCTGAGTTCTGGGGAAGTGATTGTAAAAGGTTACATGATAGAAAGTAAGCTAAATGTTTGTGACTGGCTACCAAATGAGAACACTCTCTGGAGAGCACCTTGTTCAGATGTCTAGCCAGCTTCATGTACTGTTTAACAGACCGACAGGCTAAGCAGATGATAGCCAGAAAGCACTCAGAGTCTCCAGGATATGAATTCACATTTCTTGCCTGACATGACATCTTGATTTCCCAGATTAATGTTGAGAATTAAAAAGCAACCTAATTTGATATGTGCAGGCCATGCTACAGAATGTATGTTTGTGAAATTCACTATACCTCTTATCTTGGGGTATGTAACTGGCCAAAGCCAGAAGTGTGCCAGGGACCAACCTGGGAATAAGTTTTGTGGTTGTATGCACAACCACATGTATGTATGCCCAGTCGACTGCCAGTATGCCTCAAATTGGATAGATGAGAAAAGAGTAGCACCAAAACATCTAAGGAGATCAGACAGTAGGGATGTA